>NW_026126546.1:8125000-10605000 GCF_943737965.1 Phodopus roborovskii | reverse complement strand
CCATGCTCAGCTTCCCACCCCTCAGCCCCCCCCCCACCACTCAGCCAGGGAATCCCCAAGCTCAAGCTGCCCTACTTCAGCCTCCTGAGTGGCTGGGGTTAGGGATTGCCCCCCACAAGCACTGCTCCAAGTGTTTGCTTTCTTGCTGCAGCCCTACTTTATGATGCGGTCCTTGGTCTTTTTCACTTTCTAAGCCAACCCAGCCCCTTGGCAACAAAACACACCTTACATTAAAGAGTACTGCTAATTAATGCAGGTCGGTGTTAATCCCCATTGAGGGCTTGGCTGGTGATAATTAGTCTGGCACAAAAATAAATTCTCTAGAAAGTGTGACCTTTGACAATTTGCCGTAAAAGTAACAAACATCTCATCTGGAGATTATGAGCTTTTTACGACCCCAAAATCCTCACACGTAGAACTGAAAACAAAAGCAAGCAAACAAACAAACAAAAACGCTGTTAAGATAATCTTGTTCAACACTCATATACTAAATATGAGGAACACTTTGGAACTCAGAGAGGTTAAACACTCTAGCCAAAGTCACACAGCACTGTAGGTTCACACTTTGAGTCTCCAGTGGGGCTGGGCAGATAAGGGATCTTTTGTTTACTCTGTTGAGATGTTTTTAAGCAGTTTTCCTAGTTCAGGGAAGTAGCCCCGCAGCCCTGTTCCTATCGGTTTTGTGACTTGCTTGATTCATCCTCATTCTTCGACGTGTTTTGCTGCTGCTAGGAAGCCCCAGCTGTGTCTGGTGGCTTGAGGAGGCTGGCGTGTCTGGGCCAGGTCCAGGAGTGGCCCCACCTCCTTGGCAGGCTGCTGGCAGAAAACAGCTGACTCCAGAGAGCTCCCTCACGTGATCACCGCAGCTCCCTGCTCCATTCCTTGTCCCCGGGAGTTAGACTGGGTACTTGAAGGGACTCCTTGTGAAGAGCACCAGGTAGGTTTGGTATCCTCATCTTGAACGTCTGCAGCAAAACAGCGCGGGGCGCCAGGGCGGGGCAAGTGCGGGGGCCAGGGGGCGGGGCGGTGAGAGGTGGAGAGGCGAGCCTTGTCACATAGACTTGGGACAGGCTCTCTGTGCTGCTTCCGGGCTCTGAAAGCTGTGGGGACAGACTCGGTTGGCTTCAAGTTGTCCCAAGAGGTCCTTCCCCTCCTTTTCCGCACCAGGAGGACAGTTACTCTGCGCTTTCTTCCTCTGTTCTTCGGCCTCTTGCCCCATAACAGACCTTTCCCCTTTTCTCTCTGCTGACTTCGCAGTGTGCGTCTGGGCGTTGGAGAGAGAATTAATCAGTGACAGGAAGCTGCCTCTCTCTAAGCAAGGGACCAGTTGCAATCAGACAAGCCCCCCCCAAGACGGGTCCCAGGCGTCTCCCACCTCCCACCTGTACCTGCCATGGAGCCGCTGAAGGTGCTGCTGCTCCTGTCGGGAGTCCTCGGGGCTCTTGCTGAGCTCTGTGGTGAGTAACCAGCCACTGTCTGGAGCCTGTTGCTTCCTGCGCCTCCAGGAGGGATGGCTGCCACTTAGGTCAGAAGCTCGGGGTGGGGGTGGGGAAACTTACCTGTCCCTCGGCTCTCCCACCGAAGTTTAGGCTGAACTGGATATTAGTGCTTGCACATGCTGCTGATCGCCACCCCCACCCCAACCCCAGGATCTCCCCAATATCCAGCAATTTGTTCATTTACTCACTCAGCACACACGAAACCTCTCTGGGATAGGCCAGATTTCTTTTGGAGAAACTGGGGGAGTACACAGGTCTGATTCCAGCCCTGCTCGAGCTTTGTTCATGGGATGGGGTTGGCAAATGGCGCCAAACTGGGTTACTATGAGTGAGACAAGTCAAGCTGCGGCAACAATGGAAAGCCGCAGGGGGCCCATCGACCCAGGGACAGAGAGGGAAGGCTGGGTCAGAGCTGAGACCCAAAGCTGGAAAAGAAGCCAAGAAGAGAGGCAGGAGGGGCAAGCATTCCAGGCATTGGGACTACCTCCCCCAAGAGATCTCTTATGGATTCTAGGGACCTCTCAAAAACATGGTTGTGAACCTCAGGTCAGATTCAGGCACACTCATGCACTGGGGCCAGGCAGGAAGCAGAACCTCTCCCCTACCTGCATGGCGACCCTGCGCAAACCCTTGAGAAAGAGCTGTCAGATGAAGATGTCAAGGATCAGAGGGACCAAATGGCCTGCTCGAGGGGCCCTAGTTCTAGCAGAACTTTACTGGACTCCATCCTGGGAACTTCGGGCCAGTTTCTTTCCTAGGTACCTGGACTCTCTGGACATGTCCTATTAAAGCTCCCCATCCTTGGGCCCTGGGTACTGTCCAGACAGTTCCCCGGATGCCAGCAGCAAGCCAGAGAGCCCCTGCTTGTGCATCTCAGCCACAAAGCTCCTTCCTTCGCCATCATGAGAACTTTGGAGGCTTGGTGTCCCTTCATCACTCCTGACCTTCTTGTGTCTTTTGTAAAAGTGAGCTGATGCTGTTCCCTCCACCTGCCTCCCCTTGGTGCGGTGTGAGGACGCCACACCTGCTTCTTCAGCTTTTCTGCACCAGGAGGACAGTTACTCTGCACTTTCTTCCCTCTGTTCTTCGGCCTCTTGCCCCATGAAATGGACGGGACAGGTCTAAAGCCTACACAGAGACTCCTGGGCTTCTGAATGCCAGTCAGCCAGTCAGTCAGTCCCCAGGCAAGAGGGCTGGGCAACCCTGGGAACAGGACCCCCTAGTGTGGGATTGGGAGGACTGTAACAGTCAGGGCTCTCGAGAGGGACAGAACTGATGGAATGAATATGTATTTAAAAGAATTTGTTAGACTGGCTTGCAGGGTGGCCATGATAGTGTAACAATGGCTGGCTCTTGATGCAAAGTCTGAGAATCCCGTAGTTGTTGAGTCTATGAGGCTGGTAATCACTGCAGACCTAGGCTAGTGCTGGAGTTCTGGAGAATTCCTGGAGAGTCCCTGGTCTTCCGTGTATGTTGGAATCATGAAGAAGATAGATTGCACACCAGACACAACAACAGGGTAGATTAACCTTCCAGTGCGAATGAGGACAAGCAGGCAAAAAGTGAAATTTCCTTCTATCTCTTCTCTGTCATCGGAAAGTTTGGCCCTGTAACCTTGCCTAAGGCCACTTTTTCTTGTGACTCTGCCTAGCTCCTTCCTTATAAAGAGAGTAAATTGTGGTTAGCAGCCTCCTATTGTAGGCAGGACTTTTTCTCATCACTTTAACACAAGCCGACTCAGGTTGGAGGTCAGAGCCTGGGGTGGGGCCTCTGGGCTCCTTTACTAATCTCCAGCAGGTACAGAAGGCTAGCGCCCCAGAGCTGAGATGTAGCTCAGTCTGCAGAGTGCCAGCCTTCCATGAACAAAGCCCTAGGTTCAGTGTTTAGCGCTGCAGAGTCCAGGCATGGTAGCACGCACCTGCAACCCCAACATATGAGAAGTAGAGGCAGGAAGATCAGGAGTTCAAGGTCATCCTCGATGACATACTGAGTTTGATGCCAAGCATGGAGGCCAGCCTGTAATACATGAGGCCCTGCTTAAAGGGGCAATCAGAAAGAGCCAGACAGAAGACCTCAGAGATACAGGCAGGAGTATGAAAATGGAGACAGATACCCCAAGAGTAAGCCTCCCACTGTTCCCATTAGGGTGTCACTGCGATGCACCCCGGGCCTCAGCCTCCCCAGTGCTGAGGCTGAAGGCCTGTGCCACCATGTCCATGTGTATGACTGCCAGAATGAACATTTTGTGAGATGTCAGCCATGTGCCCTGGCCTGGCTCACACAGCAAACAGCCATTTAGACTTAATACCAGCGAATGCCCCCCCCCACACACACACACCTTACACCCATAGATGCCTATGACTTCTGGAAAAACAGGTCTAAGATGGTAAGTTCCAAGCTTAGAGAGATGGAGCTGTGATCGCAGGACCCAGGCCCTGGGGTAAAAAGCCCAAGAAAGCAGGCAAAGGGTCTCATGGCAGGTCTGTTCGGTGCTCCTCCAGGAGCAGCTACTTCCCTGGCATGCTGGGCTGGAGTGGACAGTGACCAGGAGTCAGTAAGTGCAGCAGAAAGTCCACAGTGCCTCCAAGACAATGTCCCTTCCCCGTTCTGAGCTTGGGCCCTTCCCAAGGAGGGCAGCCACCAGCTGGAATTGGGACATATCCCTGAGATTTCTCCTTCCAGGGTATTTCAGTGTCTTGGCTACAGATATTCAGGTAAATCCCAAGTTGTGACAGGTTGTTAGTGGTCGGTCTCCCAGCCAGAGTCCCTTTTCACTTAATTAGGGATGGAATAAAAAATGGCCTTCAAGGTTTGCATGGAAGAATTTCCTCAGACAGCTGGGGAATCAGTTGGCATGAGGGCTGGAGTTTTGATCAGAGAAAGGGGGGAGGTGGTGGCTGCTTGATGGAGACTTGGCTCTGAAGCCCCATATAAGAAATAGCTTGACTTTGAACTTCCGATTTCTCTTCTGTACAAAACAACAATGAATATATCTACTCCTCAGAGCTGGTGTGAGGGTCTGAATGCCTGGGCTTACTGCTGATAGGTGGGGTGGTTGCTGGGCAATAGCATCCTTTGATCTCAGCCTATATTGCCTTTCCTTGATCCACTCTAATTCCTCTTAGGGAATGCCGGCTTTCCTTTTTACCCTCTGCCTTTTGCCATAGCGGGCATTTCTCTACACAGGTGGGCTGTGGGCTGTATGGTAATAGGAATAGGGACATTTATTTCCTGGAGAAGGTTTTATCTCACAAGGAGGTCAGAATAGTTGCTTACTAGTGGCATAGCCCTGAGGACTCACTCACACCATTTTCTTTCCTCAGTATTACCACAGATGGACAGCCAGCTGGTAGAGAAGCTGGGCCAGCATCTCCTACCTTGGATGGACCGGATCGCCTCAGAGCAATTGAACCCCAGCATCTATGTTGGCCTGCGCCTTTCCAGCCTGCAGGCTGGGACCAAGGAGGACCTATACCTGCATAGCCTCAAGCTCAGTTATCAGCAGTGCCTCCTGGGGTATTGCTACTCTCTCTCCTCTCTCCCCATGATCCATGATATAAGAGATAGGAGACTGGGCTCTAATGTGGGTGTTTCTGGCTATTTGACAAACTCTAAGCATAATTTTCTTCCCTGAGTCTTTCTCCATCTGCAAAGTGAATGGGTAAGTGGTATTAGGCCAGAGATGCCGACATGTGTCCTTTGTCCTGAAACTGCGTCCCCTTGATTTCTGAAGCAACACCTAATTATTCCTGTGCTCCTGACTTGTGTCTGGGGCAGACATCACTAATCCATGAGCCACAAAGTAGTACCTAACTGTTTCTGTGCTCCCCACCTTACCTAAGGCAGACATCACTAATCCATAACCAAATATATGATTGTATATCAATACAAAAAAAACAGTATCTAACTCTTTCTATAGTTTACTTTTGTGCTAAAGACAGACACTGCTAGACAACAGCTGTGTTCTTTCTTTCTTTCTTCCTTTTTTTTTTTTTTTAAGAAGCCATGCTTTGGATGTACTGATGTATTGGAATCATCCTTTACATTTTTGTTTTACTCTTACATTTTTTGAGGTTTATCTTTCATGTCATCTTTTCCTGCTTTTTTTTTTTTTTTTTTTTTTTTTTAAGCTTTATGTATTTATTATGTATGCAGTGTTCTGCCTGCATGTATGCCTGCAGGCCAGAAGAGGGCACCAAATATCATTACAGATGGTTGTGAGCCACCATATGGTTGCTGGGAATTGAATTCAGGACCTCTGGAAGACTAACCACTGAGCCATCTCTCCAGCCCTTTTAAAAATCTTTTTTTTTTTTTTTGTTGTTGTTGTTTGAGACAAGGTTTCTCTTGTAGCCTTGGCTGTCCTGGAATTCACTCTGTAGACCTGGCTGGCCTTGAACTCACAGAGCTCTGCCTGCCTCTGTCTTCTGAGTGTTGGGATTAAAGGCAAGTGCCACCACTACCCGGCCCAGCTATGTTCTTATATGCAGAACCTAAAAGCAGCATATTTCTGTGCTCCTCCAAAGAGTGGCCATCAAAGAGAGGCCTGCTCTGAGATGTGAATGAGAGGTGAAGAATAAGAAAATGCCACGAATCACCAGGCATAGTGGTGTATGCATTTAATCCCAGCACTTGGCAGGCAGAGACAAGCAGTTCTCTGTGAGTTCAAGGCCAGGCTGGTCTACAGAGCGAGTTCCTGGGCTGTCAGTGCTATGCAGAGAGATCCTGCCTTGAAAAAAAAGGAGGGGCCATGAAATACCTTCCTGATTTCATTCCTTCTCAGGAAGTAGATGCAGGGAAAGCCTGTCGTGGTGGCACACGTCTTTAGTCCCAGCACTCAGGAGGCAGAGGCAGGTGGATCTGTGTGAGTTTGAGGCCAGCCTGGTCTACAAAGCTACAGAGAGAAACCCTGTCTCAAAACACCAAAACAAAACAAAAAACAAAACAAAAAAAAACCAACCCCCCCCCCAAAAAAAAGAAGAAAGGAAGGAAGGAAGGAAGGAAGGAGATGCAGGGATGGGAGAGGAAATAGGGAGAGTGAATGGCCAAACTGGGGGTCAAACCAGGTGATCTGGGTGTAGGCACCCTTATGGTTCCTCTTGAATTTAACCTTCTTTTAAGCACTGTGGCATGCACTCCATACCGGCACACTTCCCGCTAGTTCTGCTTTGGGGCCTTAGTGGAGGTGATCCCAAGCCAGTCCTACCAGGGGAGCGTTTTCCCATAAAGGTGTCACTGACTTGCCTTGTCCTAGGTCTGCCTCCAGCAATGGCAACAGTGATTGCCAGGCCAAGCCTTCCGCAGGCCACCTGGCCCTCTACCTGCTTGCTCTCCGGGCCAACTGCGAGTTCATTGGGAGCCGAAAGGGCGACAGGCTGGTTTCACAGCTCAAGTGGTTCTTGGAGGACGAGAAGGAGGCCATTGGTAAGAAGGACGCCATCTGAATGCGTAGGGATCTCTGGGAGGGTTCCTCAAATGGTTTTGTTGTTTGTCGTATGTGAGAGGTCTCAAGTTCGTAATTGCTCTCAGTAGATGAGGTTCTTGGTGAGAGTCGCCGCTTTGGGTTTTCTTTTCCAGGCCCCTTCTCACTCCCCCTCTGTCCACATCAAGTCCACTTAGAGCCGCGCTTCTCAGCCTTCCTGACGAGACCCTTTAATACAGTTCCTCATCCTGTGGAGACCCCCACCATAACATTTTGCTACTGTGTTTTCTAATGGTCTTAGGTGGCCCCATGTGAAAAGACCATCCCAGCCACAAAGGGGTCACAACCCACAGGTTGAGGGCCACTGACCTAGTGGCTTAGGCTGAACCCAGTAGCCATGCTTGACCTCAGGAACAATCTGCTTCAATGCTCAGTCACCAAGACCGACCTGTTGTCCACCTCTGGGACACCCCGTTCAGCCTCCTTTCCTCTTACTCCTTAGCCTCTCTGACACCTTTCCAGCCTCCTGACTTGGGCCCAATCCCAACAGCTGGAGCAAGGCTTTTCAATATAAACTTGTTCTTCATATAGCTTAAGCCCTGCAGGGGCCCCTGACTGTCCCATTCCCAGCCCCCAGGCCCAGCGTGGCTTGCCTCTGACACTTCCTAGGCATGGGTTTGCTTACTCTCTGTGTGCTCCAGCCACACTGATCTTTCCTCACAAGTTTGGGTATTCATGCATGCTCCTCCATGCCCCTTCTAGATCATTCTTAGCCCTGTGCTCACTTCCCTTCACTTCAGAGTGACTTTTTAGAATCCTGTCTCAATTTCCCAGCTGCTGAAAGACTTGTGCTATGTGGCTCTGGGGGACCTTGGGTCACATTTCTGTTAGTTGTGCTACCTCATGAGCATGTGTTGGGCTGTCATCTTCTACTCTGGCCTCCAAGCACAGCACCTGGCCTATGCTGGGATCTCAGCAGGACCCTGGAGGAGTGTCAGATACCATGGTCTCCGCGGGACATGTTGGAGCATGCAGACCGTGGGGCCCCATGAGCTATGGGGCTTTTTGGTGGGAAGAGGCTGAAAGGGAAACCCTGAAGCCTGGCACGTCTCTTTACTCCTTGCCTTTCTACTCTCAGGGCACAATCATGAAGGTCACCTCCACACCAGCTATTACCAGTATAGCCTCGGCATCCTGGCACTGTGTGTCCACCAGAAGCGGGTCCATGACAGCGTGGTGGGCAAGCTCCTGTATGCTATTGAGCATGACCACCATGTCCGCCAGGGCCACCTCTCTGTGGGTGAGTGGACAAAACCCAGCCTCCCCCCCAAGCCCCAGGGGAAGGCCTCCACGACCCACTGTTACGCTCACCTTTCCTTGGGAATCTTGTCAGACCCCAAGAAGTGAAATGGTGTGGGCTGAGAGCCAGCTTTGAAACCAGACTTGGATCCACCCCAGCTCCTTTATGTGTGTAGGTCATCCCCTACCCCGCCAGTCAGGCTCCCAGCATTGCAAACAGAGGTCTTAGCGCGCATTGTGTGCTCTCGGCACCATACAACCTGAGATCCTGATCCCTGGTTTCTGATCTGATTTCTTGTTGTGTGACCTTGGCCACCACATCCATTTTTTATCGTCATGGTTCAGGGGCTCCGCCAGTCCTGTGCTTCCACGAGTGAGCAGGGCCTCTTTCACGGAGGGTAGGATAGAGGAAGGGGTGTGTTGGGTGATGGTGTTTGGTAGATGACTGCCCGGAGAGAAAAGCACACCAGGGCCTCTGTCAAAAAGAGGCTTGAACTGTATCAAAGACTCGTTGGTGGTGCACGCCTTTAGTTCCAGCATTAGGGAGGCAGAGACAGGAGGATCTCTGTGAGTTCGAGGCCAGCCTGGTCTATAGAGTGAATTCCAGGACAGGCTTGGCTCAAAGCCACAGAGAAACCCTGCATTGAAAAACAAAACAAAACAAAACAAAACAAAACAAAAAAAAAAAAAAAAAAAAAAAAAAAAAGAAAGAAAGAAAAAAGAGAAGAGGAAGCACAGTGAACACGTTAAGACTACATATAGGGAGGAGAGAACTTAGATTCCCAGGCTCTGGCTGCTCTTCTTGTCAAGTAAATCAGACTGCCTGAGGGCAGACAAGGCCGAGGGTCAAACTCTCTGAGGGGCAGGAGATTTAGCCAGGTAGCACAGCACCCAGCATGCCTGAAGCCCTATCAATACCCAACACTAAACAAACAATATGAATGAATTAATCAATACAATAAAGCTCCCTATGTGATCCCAGCGTGCATCCTGGTACAGTGTTAGAAACCCAATGACAAACACCCAGCCCAACACAACTGATTTTATGGGGTGTTGGGACCAAACTCAGGCCTTTATGTATATTAGGTAAGTACTTTACCAACTAAGCTACATCTGCAACCCTGGAAATCTCTTTATATCCATCCATCTGTGCCTCAAAGCTGAGTTGGGAGCAGGTATTGTAGGATCCATCCTGTTGGGACCCTCTTCTTAAATCTGTCCGTTTGACCTGCTGCTCTCAGGATGCTCAGGGACCAACCAGAGCAGTCTGTCTAGGCCCGAGAGGTTTCCTGGAGCTCAGTATGTTCAATGGGGAGTCCTGGATTAGTACCCCAGATGACCCTGAACCCCAAACCCATCAAGCTATCCAGTTCATCCTAGGCTCTATCCCTCTAGACACAGAAGCCATGGCCGGCTTGGCCTTCACCTGTTTGGAGCGTTTCATTTTCAATCCTGATCTGAGACCACGAATCACCATGGCCATTGAGACAATTCGAGAGAAGATCCTGAAGGCCCAGACCCCTGAGGGCAACTTTGGGAATATCTACAGCACCCCACTGGCATTGCAGGTGGGAAAGACCCTGGAGCCATGCCCACTTAGCAAGTCAATGGAGGGTGGGCTGGTCAGAGGCTGGAAAGCCTGGTTCCTCCCCAGTGGTTGACTACCTCCCCCTTCTCTTCCCAGTTTCTGATGATCTCCCCTGCTTCTGGGGTAGGACTGGGCACAGCATGCCTCAAGGCAAGGACATCTCTGCAGACCAGCATACAGGATGGGGCCTTCCAGAATCCTCTGATGATTTCCCAGCTGCTACCTGTCCTGAACCACAAGACCTACCTGGATCTTATCTTCCCAGACTGCCAGGCACCCAGGGGTAGCTGAGCCCTTTCTGTTTCCCGAGTAATCTGCTATCTGTGGGTCCCAGTGATGGACAATCAGTCGGTCCTGCTTTGCTAAGACAACATGTGTAGGTCTGCATAGGACACAGCAGCTAAAATGAGGTCATAGCCTTTTGATGCTCATGGTGTGGAGACAGATACCAAATAAGCACTGTGTGTGATGTCCACTGAGTGGTACCCACTGTGGAAATGTTTGAGCCGAGGGATGGAGAAGTATATCAGCCAAGGTTCTCCAAAGGAGCAACATTTATAGAATGATCTGTTAGATTGACATGCGTGATATGGTCCAGATAGTCTGACAGTGGCTCACTCTGGAGAGGCTGTGAATCCTAGAGTGTTTCAGTCCATGAGGCTGGATGTCTCAGCAGTCCCAGCGTGGTTCAGAAAGCCTGAAGGATTCTGGAGAGCTGCTGGTCTTCCATCTACATTGGAAGTCTGAAGAAGTTGGTTCTAATATCAGCAAATGAATGCTGTAACACAGGGTAGATGAACTTGATAATGAGGGCAAGTAACCCAAAGCCACTCCCTTTGGGTCCCTCATCTGGGCTGCCACCAGAAGGTGCCCCCCACATTTACAGAGGGTCTTCCCTGTTTTGAATAATCTGATCAAGAGAAATCCCTCCAAGGAATACCCAGAGACTTACATTTTTGTTGATTCTAGATCTAGTCAGGTTGACAAGTAAGATGAATCATCAAAGGTTCATGAATGACTGAATAGAGAGACATACATCTGGTCAATTTTGATACAAAGGAGCCTTAATTCCCAGCCCTGAATCCTTTGAGCACCATTTTGGTGAAGAACTTGAAGTAGTGAGTGGGGTTTGCCAGAGAAGTGAGAGGAGAAGGCAAATCAGCAGAGAAGGCAGAAGCAAACACACAGAAACCAATAATGCAGGGGCGGAGGGCATCATCTTAGAAAAGAGTGGGTTTGGGAGAGTGAGGAGGAGTAGGAGACAAATGCATCGAAAGAAGATGAGTCCATTAGAGGAAACCGGGAAGTGACATGAACAAATGTAGAGAGTTCTCTGAGATGCAGGATAGCAGGTGGGTAGGAGGCAAGAAGCAGAGACACCAACGAGGGCCAAGGGGGCTGGGATAAGAGCCAGTTTCATCTGGACGGGTGTTAACTGAGCTGCTATGGGGGAACGCCATGGCCGCATGGGCCGCAGTGTCCAGGGGAAGAAAGGACTCATATTCAGGCGCCCCATCCCCATCCTAACAGCCACTCTTCCTTTCTCCCTGGCATAGCCATGTTGGTACCAGCTGTTGAGGACCCTTCATCAGCCCACATCCCAGAGGTCATCAGTGTCACGCTGAAGGTCTCCAGTATCCTGCCACCATACAAACAAACACTTTTTGTCCTTGCTGGGTCCTCCTTGGAAGATGTCCTAAAGATGGCGCAAAACATAGGAGGATTCACGTGAGACTCCCACCCCACTTCCCGGCCCTCACCTCCCAGCCCTCCATGCTTGAAATGGCACCATGGGAAGGACTGGGGAACAGACACGTTCCTTGGGAGAAGTTCTGACTTATTTCTGCTTCTGTACTCCTTTCTGGTCTGTTTTGGACTGGCGTTTAGCCTGTGGTGGGAGCTATGGAGCACCACTGTCATCTAGAGAGTTTGCTCTAGAAACAGAGACCCAGCCTAGGAATTCCATTTCTTCTACCCCCAACCCCACCCCAGCTAGTGAGCCAGTTATTCAGTGAAGGCATGAGATATCCCCCCTCCTCATAGGGCCAGTGGGAGGAGCCTTCGGTCATTGGTGGACATGCTTTGTGTAGGCTTCATGCCTGGCACGCAGTGAGTACTCTAGGAATATTAATAATATCAAATCACCTCAATAAAATCTTGCCATTAATAACCCTGAGAAGGTAAACAATGTGCCTGTCCCCTTGAGATGTGATAAGCCTGGGAATTAGCATATCTTAATTGCTGCTCTTCACTGGGCCCTGGCAATACCTGAAGGTGGACCTGATTCACCAGAAGGAACTCTGGCTCAGAGAAGTTGAGTTCTTCCTGCCAGCCTACTCTCTCCCCTGGATTCTTGCCTTATCTTGAGAAATTCCTGCAAGAGTTCCAGGGAGGCTGACAGTGGGGACTGTTTGCCCACTCCAGTCCAGCTGGCCTGGAGCTCCCTATGTAGCCCAGACAGCTATGTTCTGCCTTAGCTTCCAAGTAGTGGGATTAGAGGTGTAAGCCACCCCCCCCCAAGTTTATTTATCACTAAGATCCCTCTGTTTCCTTTCTAGTCAGCTCCCTTGCAGTGCTCTGAGAGTTGTTTCAAGGTGTTGGTATAATCACACGTGAACACATGTGTGCTGTGTGCTCCTGGTGGGGCTCTGTAAGCAGGTGTGGAGATTACCCTGCACTGCCAGGATTTGTGTTTGGAAACCAAACCCAAGTGAAGGAAAGATAGAATTCGAGGCTTCTTAGGTCATTGAGGACCTCTGAGAGGCCATTGTGGACATCAGTCAAGTTCTTTTGTTAGAGTGGGTGGCTGCCTGAGATGAGTTCAAGGGCCAGACAGGGGGACTACATGAGAGGCACAGGCTTTCACAGCAGACAGACAGACAGACATGGAAAGAAGTGGCCCAAAGCAGCTAAGGAGGGCCTCAGGGTTAAGGACGTTTAACCTTTTAAATTTTCAATGGCTAACTTTTAATCAGTTCCCAGCACTCGCATAGAGGACTCACAATTGCCTGTCACTCAAGATTCAGGGGATCCAAGGCCTCTTCTGACCCCCCCATAGGCATCTGCATTATAAAAGGGCTGTTGTGTGACATTCCCTAAACAATCCATTTCTACTAAGTCCACAGCTTCCACAACTCACAAATTCAACTGATTTGTATTGATCTTGGCCAAACACTTTTCCATAGCATCTACGCAAGCTTTCTTGTTCAACTATCTTTGGACTGCCACCCCACAAATGATGACAGGAAGATTTATTAATTATGAAAGCTTGGCCTTAACTTAGTCTTGTTCCCAACTAGTTTTTTAAATCTACATTATGTCAAGTGGCTCGGTTGCCTCTTCTCAGTATGGCACACCAGACTTGATCCAAGTCTGCTGGGGAAATCTCAAGTCCAATTCATCCTCCCAGTTTGTCTCTCTCTGCTGCTGGCAAGTCCCACCTAGTCTCTCTTGCCTAGCTGTTTTATGGGCCATTTAACTCTTTATTAAACCAATCAGAAGGCACCTTAGGCAGAGACACATCTTTACAGAGTAAACAAATATTCCACAACAAACTACATTGTATTAGATGTTGTAAATGACCTAATTAATGGTCATGGAGTATGCAGGAATATGCACACAGGTGTTTGTGTGACTATCCTATGCACACAGGTGTTTGTGTGAATATCCTATGACAGACTTGCATATTCTTGGATTTCAGTGTTTGTCTGGAGCCTCAAACCAATCTTCTAGAGATGTGAAGGGGGTGATTGTACTTTCTCTTCACCTAAATCACCAAAGTAGGTTTCTGGTGTTTGTGTGCACTTGTGGTGCTGGAGGTGGGCAGGCATCAATCACTAAGCCGCACCCCGAGCCCTCTCATTTGACTTTTAAATGTTTTCCCCTTGAACTTGCTGTGTAGCTGAGGGTGATCTGAACCATCTAGTCCTTTTGCCTCTACTTCCCAGCTGCTGAGATTATGAGTGTGTGTTACCACAATCAGTTTATGCAGTGGTGTGGAATCAAACTAAGGGCTTCGTGCATGCTCGGTTAGCTCTTGGCCAATTGAGCTACATCTCCAGTCTCCACATTTAAAAAAAAAAAAAAAATCTGAGACAGAGGTATTTTGTTGTTTTATTGTGTTTTTAAAATTGAGACAGGATTTTATAAATTGCCCAGGCTGGTCTTGTTCTATAGTTCAAGCCTCGAGCTCTCAGTGCTCTGTCCTCAACCTCCCATGTAGTGTGGCTGGCAGGCCGGAGCCACCAAACCTGGCTGGCTTATATTTCTTGAAATGGAGGCAATCCCCGCTTGTCTAAGATGAAAACCACTGATGAGCCCTTTGGAGGGACAGAGTACTCAATCCATGGAGTAGTGGTAGGCAGTGTCTAGTTTGTTTCAAGCTGACTCAAACTAGCCAGCACAGAAGGGCTAGGAGAATGGCAGCCTGAGGGAGGCAGGTTTCTGCTGGTGTGGGCGAACCCCCTGCTAGCCTTCTTGGGAACAGCAGCCACTTCATCTCCTTTTATATTTTGTAGGTATGGGACACAGTCCTCCTTGTCAGGCCCCTACCTGACATCTGTACTGGGGAAAGAAGTTGGGGATCGAGAATTCTGGCAGCTCCTCCGGGGACCCTGACACCCCTCTGCTGCAAGGTGAGTCTGGGGGCCTGCGCCCTGGAAACTTCCTGCCCCAGTCCTGACCCACAGTGAGGTGAGGCTGCATCAACCCAGCCCAGCCCAGCCTTTCCTCTGAGCCTGCCTTGGGCACAGCTCAGAAACCCACCCAAATGGGGCAAAACATCCCAAAGATGGATCCAAAGTATTTGATTGAATTCTTGGAATTCTTATGGAAGTAGTTATGGAAAGTCCAAGAAACAGGAAAGAATAACCTGTTCCACTACCTAGAAATTAAGTCCTAAATTTTAAAAGAGATTTTTGGAAACTTTATTTTTGATCGTGTGTGTGTGTGTGTGTGTGTGTGTGTGTGTGTGTGTGTGTGTGTGAGAGAGAGAGAGAGAGAGAGAGAGAGAGAGAGAGAGAATGTGTGTGTGGGGGGGTTGGTGCACATGAGTGCAGGGTTGAATCCTTGGTGGCTGTGAGCTGCCTGATGTGGGTGATGAGAACTAAACTCTGGTCCTCTAGAAGAGCAGGTAGTGCTCTTAACCATTGAGCCATCTCTCCAGCTCAAGTCTTTTTAACTGTTGATAGATTTTCTTATCTCTATAAGAAATACATACAATGCTCATTTTCATTTAAAAATGGAATTTTATTCTATCAACACTAGCCAACAGATATAAAATTTCAGATATATGTGTAATTTTTTCTAGTTAATAAAACTAATATTACACGATAGATTATTTAGCCCAATATATCTCAGGTATTGTCACTCAAGAATGTAAAATCACTAATGACATATTTACCGGCTTTTATTTCTTTGTGGTTGTGGTTGTTGGGTTTTGGTTTTTGTTTAATTTTTTTAACATGTAACCTAGCTAGCCTTGAACTCAAAATCTTCACGTCTCAGCCTCCTGGGATTAACAGTGTGTCCTCGCCATTCCTGGTTTTGAAGGTCCCACTTCTCCACCTAATCACCTCCCAGTCACCTTCTGACAATATCACTTTTGGGTTAGATTTAAGCACATGGATTTGGGGGGGGATACAGATAATCATATGAAAGCTTACTTGTTTAAAAAGGAAATCTCCCTTGGTGGTACACACCTGTGTACCCAGCCCTCAGGATATTGGGGCAGGAGGATTGCTGTGAGTTTGAGGCTAGCCTGGTCAATATGGTCAGATCCTGTCTCAACCACTGTCCCTACCAAATAAAAATGAGTCAGCAAACAGAACTGTCTCTGGACACCTGGGTTCTCCCTGGGACCCTTCTAATTCTTCCAAGTCTGTTGACATCGTTTCTAAGTTGCTAATTCTGTGGAGCTAGGCATGAACTCGGGCATCAGACCTGTTGGTCTTTCACTAGGCAGGCAATCTTTCACTGAGCCACACCCAGCCTGGATGCTGATTTTATTATCCTCCCATTTTTTTTTCCAATGAGAATGTGGTATTCACCATGCTAGTGAGTGACAGCTGGGACTTAAAGCCAGGTATCTGCTGGACTGAACGGTCAGTTCTGGGACATTCATTAATGACAATCCCTGGACCACACTGAGACAGTCCCTCTGTCTGACAATTCTATTTTGAAGATGGTAACCCTCCCAAGCAGGGACTGCCCCAGTTTCTTTCATCTGTCATGTATCTGTTAGTCCCACATCTACCCACTCACTGGGAGTGTTCTCTCTGTTATGTGCCTGTTAGTCCTACATCTACCCACTAGGGGCACTCTCTCTGCTATATGAGCCTGTTAGTCCCACGTCTACCCACTGGGGGTGCTCTCTGTTGAATGAGCCTGTTAGTCCCATGTCTGCCCACTGGGGGTGCTCTCTGTTGAATGAGCCTGTTAGTCCCATGTCTGCCCACTAGGGGCACTCTCTCTGCAGTATGAGCCTGTTAGTCCCACGTCTACCCACTGGGGTTGCTCTCTGCAGTATGAGCCTGTTAGTCCCACGTCTACCCACTGGGGGTGCTCTCTGTTGAATGAGCCTGTTAGTCCCATGTCTGCCCACTGGGGGTGCTCTCTGTTGAATGAGCCTGTTAGTCCCACGTCTACCCACTAGGGGCACTCTCTCTGCAGTATGAGCCTGTTAGTCCCATGTCTATCCACTGGGGGTGATCTCTGCTGTATGAGCCTGTGGCTTGAGGGATCCTGCCTAGGTTGGATCAGAGTCTCCAGCTGGCTCTGCACAGCTCCCTGATTCCCAACACCAAACCTGGAGTGGCTCCTACAGATGTGGCTTCAGGGTAGTGGTCACTTGATGTGGTTGGGGTGGGACAGCGCCTTGCTAACCCCCTTTGTTGCATTGGTTTCTGCAGGCATTGCTGACTACAAACCCCAGGATGGGGAAACCATTGAGCTTCGGCTAGTTAGTTGGTAGCCCTGGGCTCCCTCCTGATGTCCTTGGACCCTGCTGCCACCTCAGCCGTACTTGGAGCAATGTCCCCCAGATCACCTCAACTATCTCCACAAAGAGGATCCTGAGCCACTGCCTACTTGGAAGCAGGAAGGAAAAAACCTCCCCTAGGCAGCTGCTAGTTTAAGTCTAGTCCTGCCTGACCCCAGGCGTCTTTCATCAACAGGCTGCCCTTGACCCCCTCTGATAAGAAGTCTGTGGGCCTCAGCAGGGCCTTCCAACATAATTAAAGCCTTGATTTCCCTTGCATGGCTGCCATGTTCTGGTGTCTCATGATCATTGCCTGGGGGGCAAGGAGCAGAGATGTTTGGGGAATCCAGCAGGTCTTGTGAGTACTCTCCTGAGTATCCGACAGTGAACTGGCATGGACAGAGCTGACTACACCTTTCTAAAATACCGTACAGTACAGCCCTGTGGGGTTTGTTCAGCATTTTCATCTCTCACTGTAGAGACGAGGGAACCAGCGGTTAAAAAAAAAAAAAAAAAGTGATTCGCCCTAGGTCACAGCTAGGCGGTAACACTGTAGGAGGCAATGTCAGGCAGGAGATGTGACTCAGCGGACGGGTGCAGCTACTGATGCCTGATGGATTGAAGATGCTTGCTGCGGACTGGGCTGTAGCTGAGCAATGCAGCACTTGCCTAGCATACACAAAGCCTGTAGCCGAGGCTGGCTTTGAACTCACCGTGCTCGTGCTCGTGTCTCAGCCTCCTAGGGTTCCCAGTGTGGCCCCACCACACTGGGAGGCCAGCCAGGGATATAACCCTGTCCACAACAAAAAACTAGAACAAAGATATATACATGTATGCTTGCGCATGCACACCTGTGTGTGTGTGTGTGTGTGTGCATGCGCGTGTGTGCAAGCTCGTGAGCAAGGACCAAACCCAGAGCCTTGTGCTTGCTAGGCAAGTGCTCTACCACCAAGCTAAGTCCCCAACCCTGTTGTTTGTGCAGTTGAGACAGGTTAAAATGGGCAGTGACACACGCTTGTAATCTCAGTGTCCCGTACATGAACACACACCACCAATAGACTGTTGTCATGCTTTTTCATCAGGACCTCCCCTCCCAAATAACTACACAGAGACTTCTTATTGTGAAAGCTTGGCTTTTAGCTTCAGGCTTGTTTCCAACTAGATCTTATAACGTAACTAACATATATATGTATGTATGCATATATGTATATACATATATATGGGGTTTTTGTTTATTTATTTTGTTTTTCTTCTTTGTTTTGTTTTGTTTTTGTTTTTTTGAGACAGGGTTTCTCTGTGGCTTTGGAAGCTGTCCTGGAACTAGCTCTTGTAGACCCCAGGCTGGCCTTGAACTCACAGAGATCCGCCTGCCTCTGCCTCCCGAGTGCTGGGATTAAAGGCATGTGCCACCACTGCCCAGCAAACCCATTTTTTTAAATCTACATTCTGCCTTGAGGCTCTTTACTTTTCCTCGGTACTGCATGCCAGATTCGCTGTGATTCTGCTGGCAAAATCTGTGGGCCTTTACTCTTCCTCCTCCCTCTCTGCCTGGAAGCCCCACCTAGTCTCTCCTGGCCAGCTATTGGCCATTGAGCTTTTTATTAAACCAATCAGAAGGTGCCTTAGGCAGAGACACATCTTTACAGTGTATAAAAAGACTATTCCACAACAATAAACAGAAAATTTAAATTGGAAGTAATACTTTTTAAATGAAAAGACACTTAGTGGATAATGGATTAAAAATCCCAGAGGAATGTAGCTCGCAGGAAGCCCAGATTCCTCCTCTTCAAAAATGTGTGTGTGTGTGTGTGTGTGTGTGTGTGTGTGACTCAGTTTCCCTAACCCTGGAGAAACGAAATGTCCCCAGATGTTGGTCCTCTGCCTAGAAGTCCTCCTGTTTTTCAACTTGGGCTACTCAGCAGCGATCTACGGGCTCCAAAGGGTATTAGAATCATCAGAGACAGGTGTGACAATGTAGATTCCTGGTTTATCCAGGACATAGGTCTAATTCAGGTCTCCAGTGGAAATTTTCACCTTTGATGGTTGTGAAGGGATTTGGAACACGAACGGCCATGTGAGGTTATGACCACCAGAGGGTGCTGCGGGCCGAGCTACACAGTTTTGATTTGAGATGTTGTTCTAGGCCGGTTGTCATCCTGATTAGTCAGATGACAGACAGGTGATATCTGTCCAGGTGGGTGGGAGCTTCCCCAGAAATCCAATGCCTGAAAAGAAGCTAAGTTCCTGGATGGGGCTTGATTCTTGATCGCCTGGAGCAAGCTGGGCTTGGAAGAGGCCTCTGGGATGAGCTGCTTACCCTATCCTGAATTCAGAGAACATCTATTTTTTGGATGGGGAATCCAAGAACCATCCAGGAGCACAGTCTTAGTGGCAGCTGATTTGTCACCTCAGAGTGCTCAGGGAGCAGCACACGGGGTCAGCTAGCCCGAGCTGGATGCCAGCCCGCGGTACCCTGCTTCTCGCAGCTGTGGTTAGCCCTGGTGATTCATTTCCCCTTCTGCTGGTCCAAGAGGGGGCGCCGCCCCTGGTCTGGCAGGGGAGAAAAGATTTGGAGGGGAATAGAGTGGGAAACAAGATGAGGCAGTCTTAAGGGACCACATGGCCCAGCTCTGATCAGAAGACATTTGTGGTTTAGGATCAGGTGGTTCTTCAAATGCCCTTCCTCCTCCTCCTCCTCCTCCTCGTTTTTCGAGACAAGGTTTCTCTGTGGCTTTGGAGGCTGCTTGGAACTCAGTAGACCAGGCTGGCTTCGAACTCACACAGATACACCTGTCTCTGCCTCCCCCAGTGCTGGGATTAAAGGCGTGTGCCACCACCGCCTGGCCAACGCCCTGCTTCTTGATCACTGCTTTGGGACATCTCTGCAGGATACCCCAGGGATCCCAAAGCCGGATAGTGGACTTTAAGGGAAGCTCTTCTTGGTGCTGGAGACAGCCTGGATTCTGGCTGGTAGCTGGTAAGGCCAATACTTCCAACTAAGGGACTTAGCCCGCAGCTGCGCAAACCGAGCCAAAAGGCGCAAAGGCTGTGGGAGGGGCTAGACGTCCTCGAGGCTCCGGGGCGGGGCCTCGTGGGGGCGGGGCCCAGGTTGAGCCCAACTTTCCGGGTGGAGCGCAGCTTCTGTAGCCGCGGAGAGGGCGGGGTCGGGAGAGCGGAGCGGCGAGAGCGCGCTGGGCCGGACTAGAGCCCCGCGCTCGACGCTTCCAGATTCACCGCCGGAGCGGAGCCGCAGCCAGAGCAGCCGAGCAGCAGCAGCCAGGCCGAGCTCGCAGATCCGCACCTGTCCACCTCTATTCCCCGCGCTGTCGGAGGCGAAGGGGACTGGGAGAGAGACAGCTGCAACCTTCGCTCCCACGCTCGGAACGCTATCACCCCTGCCCTGTCTGCTCACGGCCTGAGCACCAAATACGCAGGAGGTCTGGATTAGTGTCCCCACCCTGACGGTCTGGGGACCAAAGAGGAAAAAAGCCAAGAGGATTCCGTGTAAAAGCATGGCGTGAGCATGGGGCGTGGAGGAGAGTGAAGATTTCCCCTGGAGGTACCAGGGTTTACGAGGCCTGGGTGAGTACCAGGCAGTCCAGCATCCCAGCAGCCACGACCTCCCTTCTTCCCTGAGGAAGCTAGAATAATCGGGTGGCTCGGGTGTAGCACTTAAAGCGGTGCCCTCTCTTGTCTGAGGAATCAGGATCTGACCCAGCAAATCCGTGGAAAGCCTGCCTTCTGCCCCGGTCTTTCTGGTGCGGATGTGCCGCTGCCCACTGGAGCGCCATGAAGGCAGGATGACCTCAGCCGAAGCAGCGGCTGTGGCTGGAAGTGCCCAGGAGCATGGCCGCCTCAAGTGGCCTCCTGACAACTCTCAGGTCCTTGGGCAGCCTGCTCGAGCCAGAGTGGTTGTGGCAGCCCTGGTGTGGCTGTTGGCAGGAGCCAGCATGTCAAGCCTCAACAAGTGGATCTTCACAGTGCATGGCTTCGGAAGGCCCCTATTACTCTCAGCACTACACATGCTGGCAGCTGCCTGGCATGCCACTGGGGGGCCCGGCGGCACATGCCCCGCAGCATCCAAGGCAGAGTGCTCCTGCTCAGCCTCACCTTTGGCACCTCCATGGCCTGCGGCAGCGTGGGCCTGAGCACTGTACCCTTGGACCTAGCACAACTGGCCACCACCACCACGCCATTGTTCACACTGGCCTTGTCTGCACTGCTGCTTGGACGAAGACATCATCCGCTGCAGTTTGCTGCCATGGGCCCACTCTGCCTGGGAGCTGCATGCAGCCTTGCTGGAGAGCTCCGGGCACCCTCAGCTGGCTGTGGCTTCTTGATAGTAGCCACCTGTCTCCGAGGCTTCAAGTCCGTTCAACAGAGTGAGTGCCTGGTCTCTGTCTGAGGGGGTGGGGTGTATGGCTAGGATATTTCTGTGAAAGGACCTTCTTGGACAGATAAGGCTCAGAGAAGTCAGGGAGTGCAGGCTTCAGCCTAAAGCCTTAGAGACGTAGTTAATATGCACAGGCCTTTAATCCTAGCACTCGGTAGCAGAGGCAGGTGGATCTCTGAGTTCCAGGCAGCCTGGTCTACAGAGTGAGTTCCAGGACAGCCAAGGCTACACAGAGAAACCCTGTTGGTGAAGTGTTCTATACTTGAGAAGCCTTTGTCCCACTAGATCTCATATGGCCTCTCCCTGAGTCAGTCAGGTACTTTATTGTCCCCAGGTGACAGATGTACTGTCCCAGCCTGGGCCTTGGGCCAGTGAACAGCAGAGGCAATGTTTGAACAGACTCCAGGCTGCCCAAGCTATGAGTCCTAAGATTATGAACCCAGAAGGCCAGAAGAGAATGAGGGAAGAAAAGGGAAAGCAGTCAGGAATGGTTTATCTAAGCCAGGGAAGCGATTACGAGGAGCTATGGAGTGACAGGCCTGATGCTGTGTGTTGTCGTTGCCATTTCCACGTCATCCTCACGTTACCACATTACAGGTGATAGCACTGATAAGAGTTTTATGGTGGGTCAGGGGCTGTCTTGCTGTTTAGTTCAGGCTGGACTTGAACTTGTGATCCTCCTGTCTGAGCCTCCCTACTGCTACCAAAGAGGTTTATGATTGGCTCCCAAGAACTCCCAAGTCTGGTCTGTGTGACTGGGCGCTGCTGGCTCTGTTGGGAGTGGGCAGCAGGACTCAGAGCAGAAGTAGGTATGATTCCCCGCCCAGTTCCAGTATGCCTAGAGTGGAGGCTGACTTCCTGTCTGGGCAGTTGAGGGGCATTTGAGTCATAGCCCTACCCTCCCTCCACCTTAATGCAGGGAAGAAGTAGGAGAGTCGAGGGTGGGAAGTGAGGGGTTCCCAGGGATGATGATGACCTATGGTTGAGGCGGCTTGCAGCTGAGGAGTGGTGAAGTGAGGACTTCCCCCTGCCTGGCATCATCGACTGGGACCCAAAGGTCCTGTCCCCATCTTCCCCGGCCACAGGCAGGGTGAAAGCCCAGTCTATTTTAGCCCTCAGGTTACATGAGCTGAGGCCTGAGCTGGGACTTGAGTTGGCTCAGGGGAAACCCGACCCTGTAGGGCCTTCTTGAGCAGGGACACCAAGCAGAGAAGGCTCCAGCTTCCAGGTCCACACTGCACCTGCCAGAGCCAAGTACTCACATACTGGGCTCTGGGCAGCTCCTGTCTGTAGGAGGGCTTGCAACTAGCCAGGCATCACGGAAATCAGGCGTGATATTGACATCCAGCCACTCTTGGCTTGAGCCAGCTTCCTTCTTCCCTCTCAAGACTCAGCTTCTTACACTGAGTGTGTTGGGTACCCTCTGCTTTGCCAGCTGTGGGGTAGTCACAGCTATTCACCCATCTGCTTCCCAATCCAACAGGCTTTGGGACATCTCTGTGTCCTCAGCACCTGGCCTGGGGCCTGGCATAGGGAACAAATTCAAATGTCTTTAATTGATGGTTTTGATATCTGTTGACATCAGGTTGGTAAACTGATTAGGCTGCATGGATTGCTAAAGAGGCTGCTTAGGAAGCCAGAAGTTCTAACACAAGTGGGAGCCTCGCTGAGATGAGGGAGTACATCAAGGGTTTGGAATGGATCTTTTAAAGAGGAAGTTCCTTTTTGCTGGAGGCTCTTGGGCCAGATTCAGACTAGAGTGTGCATACTTTATGATCGTGCTAGCTCCTTCCCTAGAGCAGGGGGTAGGAGTCCAGAAGGACTCAGGCAGACACGGCCAGCCTCTTCTGTCCTGCATCGGCCAGCTGTAGCCTTGGGGCTATGTGGAGTGGAGCAATGCCACCCTCATACCCAGAGAGGCAAGGGAGTGAGAGGCCTCTCTGTGCCGAGTCTGTTGTCATCTGTCCACCCATGTTTCAGAGCCTCATTTGGTCCTCATCCAAGGTGGGCCGCGCAGGTGTGGTGTGGGCTGGACAAGGCTGCTGAGGGAGCTGTGCAGCCACAATGATGGCAACAGAGCAGAAAGGGACATCCTGGGCTGGGATACAGGCAGAGCCCCGTTCATCATCGGGAGAGCTTGGGGGTCCGCTTGGGTGCTGAGGATGTACACTGAGTGTTCTTCCCCATGCTATCCACAAGGAGTCGGAGACAGAGAGGTGACTGTCACACATCCAGGGAAGGGACAAAGTGGGGGTAGGCCAGGAGGCAAGGGTTTATGAATATGTCACTGCTGTCTCTGCAGGAAAGTGTGTCCAGATGCTGACTTGAAAGTGCCTTTGAAGTGGGCGTGCAGGTGTATGTGCAATCCCAGAACCCTGGGAAGATCATGAGCTCAAAGCCAACTGGGGCTGCAAAGTCAGACTCTGTCTATAAGCAGAAAAATAAAATACCCTTTCAGCCTGGCATGGTGGGGCACGCCTGTAATCCCATCACTTTACAAAGTGAGGTAGGAGTGTCACACAGCTAGGCTAGTATAGGCCAACCTGGGATCTGCAGAGTGTTCTGGGTCAGCATGACTACACAGAGAGCCCTTGTCTCAGGGCCCGTGTTAGTGGGTGAAAGCATTTGCTACACAGAGCACCTGAGTTTGATGTTTAGAACCCACAGTGGAAGGGAAGAACCAACTCCAGAAAGTTGTCCTGTGGCCTCCACATATTCCACACATACACCTACATACACCAAATCGCACACATGTGATGATATACATATCTCAACCCCCCCCCCACACACAAAGAACCTAAATAAAATGCCTTGGGTGGGGGGGGCTGGGACTGTGTAGTTCAGCGATAGAGAGTTTTCTTAGTTAGGGGAGGTCCTGGGCTGGACCCTGAGCACCAGACGGAAACAGAGCAATGATGTGCATGGTCTGGCAAGGGTGGGTTACAGAGGAGTCAGCACTAACATCTGGGGAGTTAGTCACTGCTGCCATGGGCATCACTGCCCTTTCATGGGCCTGAGGGGGGCAGGGGCAGGTTGGGCAGGATGCAGGGCAGGTGCATTAACTACCCCTGAGGGTGAAACCCACCTGAAACCAGACTCTTCCTGTATTGGTGTCTTTAAGGCTCAGGCCTCGCATAGCTCCTCAGGTACTAACTTAGGAGCGAATGAGCAGGAGGCATTCTGATTATCTGTTCACTTCTAGAAATGCTTGAGCTGGAGACTGTTGCCTAGAGGAGCAAGCCCAAACAGCAGAATGAACTGAGAGGAATAAATACCATTTCCTGTTCTAAGCATGGGCTGTGAGTAAGCAGTGTGTGTCAGGAAACTGCGATCCCGGGGCCCAGGAGGACACCGGTACCACTTGTCTCTCCTCTCCTAAGACTTGGGCACACGCTGCCATTTCTCCCCAGACCATATTGGCCTTTGATGGTCGCAGTGATAGGACGCATGGCACATACAGCCACATTTGTGCAGGCAGCAGGATCCCTTTCTTTGCTTGAAAACGTAAAAGGTTTTCCTTTCATTCCGGGTTCATCTTGACAAGCCCCACTGTTGGTAGTTTCTTGTTTGCTATGTTTTGTTTAGACTATACACAGACATGGTGGTGCACACCTGTAATCCCAGCATTTGCAAGTGGTGGGTGACAACACCAACACCGTGTCAGGACAAAAGAATACAAGGCAAGCCCCAGCTACAAGGAGAGCTCATGGCCGGCCTTGGCTGCATGAAATCTTGTCTTAAAAAAAGAAAACAAAAAGCAGTCAAACACCCTGATTTGAAGTCATAAACAGTGAGTGGCTGCCAAGAGCCAACAATGACTGCCTTGTTGGTCCTTTGTCACTGGTGGTCATAGTGAATGGGGTAATGCCTGTCTCACTGTTTTGACTCAAACCTATTTTCCTTCCCCCTCCCCCTCCCCCTCCTCACACTCTCCTTCCCTCATTCCCCAGCTCCTTCACCCTTTGGTTACATCTGGTAAGTGGTAGAGCTGAGCTGGGTCCTCTCTGCTCAGTCCCTGCTTCCTGGCTGGAGCTGTAGGGATGTTTTGTTTGTTTACATTTCTGAGCATTCACCACATTAAGGCTTTTGTACATGTTACCTTTGTGAAATGTTTCCTGTAAGAGAGGAGTGGGCACAGGCCACAAGCCCAGCTGACCTAAGTCCTCCTCACTTGAAAGTGGTACTTTATAACAGGAGCCACTAACCCTGCTCAGAGTCAGGCTTGGCTTCCAGGAGCTGCTCATGAGGATGGATGGGGCTGTACAGGGCTGGCTCAGTGGGCACCGCCTTATCCCAGGTGATGACAGTCACTCTCTTGGTTACAGGTGCTCTGCTGCAGGAAGAGAGGCTGGATGCGGTGACTCTGCTCTATGCCACCTCTCTGCCCAGCTTCTGCCTGCTGGCAGGCGCTGCGCTGGTGATGGAGGCTGGAGCAGCCCCACCCCTGGCTCCCACCGACTCTCGCCTCTGGGCCTGTGTGCTGCTCAGCTGCTGCTTGTCTGTGGTCTACAACCTGGCCAGCTTTTCCTTGCTGGCCCTCACATCCGCCCTCACCGTCCACGTACTGGGCAACCTCACAGTGGTGGGCAATCTCGTCCTGTCCAGGCTCCTGTTTGGCAGCCACCTCAGCGCTCTCAGCTATGTGGGCATCGCTCTTACCCTTTCAGGAATGTTTCTTTACCACAACTGCGAGTTTGTGGCCTCCTGGGCTACCCGTCGGGGGCTGTGGCACAGGGACCAGCCTGGCAAAGGTCTTTGAGAGCTGGTGGAGGGCATGAGCCATACCTGGACAGCCCTAGCCTGAATCTAACCATGGACAGTGGCCATGAGGAAAGTGGAGAGGTGCTATGTCCGCCAGGCCAGGGAAAGGAAAGGAGGTGGCTTCTGGAAGGGCTGTCTGAGAGGCCAGGGACCTTCAGAGAGACCCATCCCGTCCGTCCCTGCTGGCCTCACCTGTTACAGCAAGGCCTGCCACTGGATGGTGGGTCCAAGTCTGGCATGTGTGCCTGTCAAATGGTTCATTATGGTTAATGTCAAGGGCAACAGTGAGAATTGCTGGGCAAACTTAGAAAATCTCAGTGTGTTAGGATGAAGATGATGCTCAGCGGCTGCGCAATCTTTCCCCCAGTTGGGGGAGGCCGTGAGGAGCACCAGAGGGTAGTCTGTGCCAGCTTCAGGCAGCTACTTCGGCCTCGCTCCGGTGCCGCCTCCCCTGGGTTTGGATCTTCCATCCTTAAATAAACTATTTTTGCTTGGACATCTGTGTCATTCCTTGGGGCTACAGTCAAGGGAACATAGAGTGGCTGGTTGGCTGCCACGTGGTTCTCCCGGGCTCCCTGACCCTGTGTTGGCTTCCAGCCTAACACTGTTCTCTACAAGACCCTCTACTGGCTAGGCTACCATCAGGCAGCTTCAGGGTGGCGGTAGTGGCCCCGCCCTGCCATACCCACCCATGCCATCTTCCAGGTACTCTTCTCTTGGAGAGATCTCCCTAAAACACACATGCGCTGGAGTTCCGCTCTGCTCTGAGGACAGGGCTTTCTGCTGTATGCCACACGTCCCCTTATTCTGTGTCCTTGCCAGACTCCCTGTTTATCAGGGGCTGAGTCTAGGTTGTAGGCAAATGGGATCAGTCAGAAGAGCAACTTCATGGGGAGGCGGGCACCAAGGAAGCACTCAGGCTAACCGAGGGCCCTAGCGAGCAGGCCTTTCATGCAGTGGACTGAGGGAGAGATCCCTACTTTAGAGCGAGCCCAGAGCTCCCCAATTGGCTGGGCCCAACTTTGTCTGCTCCCCTCCCCACCCCAGCCTTCGGTGATAACAGCTAAGTCTCTGTACCTATTAAAATGGATAAAAACTTAGCCTGGGGCACAAAGGCCTGGGACCTAAACCTGCTATGCTAGGTCAACCTAACTGCTCTCTCTGTTTAGTTTGAGATAGGGTTTTATGTAGCCTAGGCGGGCTTCAAAGCCCCTATGTAGCTAAGGGTGACTTTAGACTCCTGATCCTCCAGCCTCTACCTCCAGAGAGCCAGGATTCCAGCCACGTTCATCACAACACTCAGGTTTATGTGGTACTGGGGTTTCAAGCGTGCCAGGCAAGCATCATCCTGCCAGCTAGCTAGCTCCTCCCCTCCCCTTTCTGAGCATCAGTCAATGATGCTCAGGGTTGTAATGGTCCCTGTAGGGGAGGATTTGAATGAGGAGCCCAGGGGCAAGGAAGGAGAGGTGACCAGATGACTGTCATTATTTCCGGTGGCTACTCACACACCCTGCTCCCCACCACGGCCGCAGATCCACCTGGAAATTGGTTCCTTTAGAGTGAGGATAGTTAGAGCAGGTGGGGACTGGGATCAAGAGAGTAACTACATATTCGTTCACACTCCCGTCCAGACCATGTGGAGGAGGGTAGCCTGAGCCTGGGTTTTCTAGCCTCAGCCTCCACCCAGGCTGGCCTTACAGAGGGCCTTGCTGACTCACTGCCACCCACCTCTCCATGACTCAGAGCTGCCATTTGCTTGGTCTGTCCCACCCTTCCGAAGCTCACCCATCTCTGGATTCCACTTTCAGGCTTGGCTGGGCAGGACAGAAGAGATGCTTTGGCTGGGGAGAGCCTCCTTGGTGACACTTGTCGTATTGGAGGGACTCCATACCACTCTAGGAGCATCCTTGCCTGGCCCTCACCCAGGCTCTTCGGCCTCAGGAGATGGGGGGACAGGATAGGGGTGAGTTAGATGGATCTGTGCTTGACTTAGGTGCTGGCCTGTCACCAGTCACTGAATTGATGTCCCCAAGGCCCTCCAATCAGTTTCCAGCAGGAGCAGAGACCAACAGCGAGCAGAAAGCCAGGGTCTATGTACTACATCTTTCTACTCACAGCAGGATGCTAGGCTAGTCTTGCCTGGCCCTACAGTGTCACTGCCAGTGAAGATCACAGGATCCAGGCAGTGGTGCCTTTAATCTCAGCACTCGGGAGGCAGAGACAGGCGGATCTTTGTGAGTTCAAGGCCAGCTTAGTCTACAGAGCTAGTTCCAGGACAGGCTCCAAAGCAATACAGAGAAACCCTGTCTCCAAAAAAGAAAAAGGAAGAAAGAAAGGAAGGAAGGAAGGAAGGAAGGAAGGAAGGAAGGAAGGAAGGAAGGAAGCACAGGCTAACCAGTAGGAAGAACCCCTTTGCCAGGTCACATTCCTTTGGGACTGTAGCCTTAGACAAGTGGTCCCACCTCTCTGAGGTTTCATGATCTTTGTATCCAGCCACTGCTGGTTTGCCCAGGATAACAAATGTTGTCTTCCTGGATAAGATCCTCTCCACCCCCACTCCCCTACCCCCAGTGCCACAGCAAGTCTGAAGCCCCAGCTGAATGTGACCATTCCACGTGGGGCCCTGATCACTCAGTCACACTCCATCTGAGAGCTAGCTCAGCCTTTCTCCTCTTCCTCACTAGACTTGCCACCCAGACCCCTGCCTCCAGCATGGGGATAGGATGTGCCAGCCAGCAGATGTAACAGCCAGATGCATTGCAAGGCCACCAGGGATGACGGAAACAGCTCTATACTGGCCATGTTCTTTTTATGAGAGCGTTTCATGTGATTTCTATCTTAACTGAACCCTTATCACACATTTGGCCTTAACTTCTGTGGTCTGAAGTACAACAGCAAACAGCACAAATAACTTTTTTTCCTTTTCACAATGTCACAGACTTGTCCTTACAAATCTTGACCTTAGCAATTAAGAGTTCAATGCCTTTCTTAGTAAGGCAATGGCATTCACCTTTTCACTTAGAGTAAGCACTTCCTTTTGGCAGGCCAGGTGGTGGCAGCACACACCTTTATTCCAGCACTGGGGAGGCAGAGGCAGGTGGGCAGTTCGAGGCCAGGCTGGTCTACAGAGCAAGTTCCAGGACAGCCAAGAACAGATAAGGCTACACAGAGGAAACCCTGCCTCAAAACAAACAAACAAAGCTTCCTTTTGGCATATCCAAAATGCAAACTTCACTCTGCTATTCTTGTGCTTGGGAGCTATTACTAAGTAAAGTAACAGTTACCTACACACAGCCATGGTGACACCACATGTGATAACCATACTAAGATACCAACTGCCAGGCTTTAATCCCAGCACTAGACAGGTGAATTTCTGTGAGTTCAAGACCAGCCTGGTCTACAGACTGAGTTCTAGGGCAGCAAGGGCTGTTACACAGAGAAACTCTGTCTCAAAACAAACAAAAACAAACAAACAAAAAACAAAAACAAAAACAAAACCAACCAAACAGCTACAAAAACACAACAACAACAAAAAACAAAACAAAACCAAAAGACACCAACTGTGTGACTGATGGGGCAGACTGTGAAGACAATGCCATGACTTGGGTGGGCAGTAGGAGGACAGGTGTGATATCAAATTGCTATTCAGAATGGTGCACAATTTAAAGTGCAGAGGGTTATTTCTGGAATGTACCACTTGATATTTTCAGACTGTAGTTGACAGTTGCATTAGTCACCTTATCTGTTGCTAACACCCTGACAAAAGCAATACTGAAGGAAGAAAGGGTTCCTTCAGTTCAGAGTTTGAGGTTACAGTCTCTCAAGTCAGGCAAGTCAAATGTAGGAGCCTGAAGCAACTGGTTCCCTCACATCCAACAGCAAGAGTCAGGGAGCGGTGGACCCCTGTGCTCTGGTCGGTTCCCCCTTTTGAAAACAGCCCAGGGCCTTACTCAGGTGCCGCTCACATTGGACAGAGCTTCCCACCTCAGCTAGCCCATCCAAGATACAGGCAAGCCCAGAGGCTCCTGGGTAATGGTAGGTCTTCCTAGGGTGACAATTGAGACCACCCTTCACAAAGATCAGTAACAGAAATGGTGGAGTTAAAGTGGAGACAGCCGTGTGCTATTTGAACTACTGAGGAGTCCTAGAGTCAGAACTGGGTTTGAGTCCTGGCTCTGGCACGCTGCGGCCTTCAGTCCCCGTGCCTCTCTGTTTTCTGTAAATGGGGCAGTGAAACTGAACTCTGCAGCTCTCAGAAGCTGCCTGGGAAACGCTTAGCCCAAGTGTCCTGAGTCACTGTCACAGACTCTCCAGAGTTTCCTTCCTTCCCCAGGAATTTGGCCTTCTCTCCACCCCTCCTCTGTGGCCACCTGCACACTGACAAACCTCAGTGCATGCTCCTGCTGGACAGAAAATGGTGTGGTTCTGGCCTTTAGGCTTCTGGCCAGGTCTTAGGGGGAAGCCAGGAAGCTGAAGCTGTGCTGGGCATCCTGCCATTGTGGACTCCAGGCAAAGCCTTGTCTCAGCCTTAGGTACCAAGGTTCCCCTCCCATCCTGCTCTGGTACCCGTGGGTTTGTCATTCTAGAAAGCCAGGGCAAACAAAGACTCCTTTTTTCAGTGCTAGGGACTGAACAAGGGTTGTGCATGTTAGGTAAGCTCTCTCCCTCTAGTCCTAGAAGGAGATTGGGGATATGGTTCCATCGGTAGAATGCACATAATACTCGGTCCAATCTGCTAGTACCATGGTGGCTCACATCTGTAAGTTGAGCACTCAGGAGGTTCAGAAATTTAGACATCTTTAGCTACACTAATAAAGATGGGCTACATGGGAACGAAACCCTAAATCAAACCAACAGTAAGAACAAAACAAAGCAAGGACTCTTCTTGCTGTGTTCTTCCTGTCCCTGCCTGGTCCCATGCATCCTTCCATCCTCCTTGCCCCGCCCCACACCTCCAGCCTCTTGCCCTACTGAGCCATCTTGCCCGCCTGTCCACTTCTTTGCTGAGTAATTAGACCTCCAGTGCACTTTAAGCTTAGGTGAAGGAAACACTGGAGGAATTGATCCCAGAAGGCCCAGGGCCAGATGACAATGGAGAAAGAGCCAGGAGCAGAGCAGAGCAAAGGAGTAGACTTTAAAAATTCTGGAGGTTTGTGTGGTGGCACACACCTTTATTCCCAGCCCTCGGGAGGCAGAGGCCGGTGATCTCGGATTATGAGGCCAGCCTGGTCTATAGAAGACCTCTATAGAGGTCTAGGACAGCTAGGACTACACAGAGAAACCCTGAACCCTGTTTTGAAACAAGAAAAACAATCTCTGGAAGTTTACTATTTTGAATTAGCTTTTGAACTAGGCCTCAATAGGCCCAGATTACAAACCAGAAGTGCTGGAGTTCCAACGACAAACTGAAACTAAGTTGTTATTCAGTAGAAATCCAGGAGGAAAGGACAGCCCAGGTTCCCAAACAGGCAACTGTGACTGGCACCACAATGAGGTTGCCTGGGCTTTTAATCCTTTAATCCAGTAACCTGACTTGTCCCTCTGCCTGGCAGGCGGCACACATCAGTAATCAGCACTCTGAAGGGTCAAGAGAATTGCTAGTCCTGGGCTACACCGCGCGCGCGCGCGTGCACACACACACACACACTCTCTCACCTTCTTACTCCTCTAGAGCGACACCCACACTCCCCCCCCCCCGCGCGCCCCCCCCCCCCCCCCCACACACACACACACACACACTCTCTCACCTTCTTACTCCTCTAGCACACACACACACACACACACACACTCACCTTACTCCTCTAGCACACACACACACACACACACACACCTTACTCCTCTAGCACACACACACACACACACACACTCACCTTACTCCCTAGCGCACACACACACTCACACCCACCTTACTCCCTAGCGCACACACACACACACACACACCACCTTACTCCTCTAGCACACACACACACACACACACTCACCTTACTCCCCTAGCGCACACACACACACACACACACACACTCACCTTACTCCTCTAGCACACACACACACACACACACACACACTCACCTTACTCCCTAGCGCACACACACCCACACACACACACACTCACCTTACTCCCCTAGCGCACACACACACACACACACACTCACCTTACTCCCCTAGCGCACACACACACACACACACACTCACCTTACTCCCCTAGCGCACACACACACACACACACACCACCCCCACCCACACCTTACTCCCCTAGCGCACACACACACACACACACACACACACTCACCTTACTCCTCTAGCGCACACACACACACACACACACACCCTCACCACCTTACTCCTCTAGCACACACACACACACACACACTCACTCACCTTACTCCCCCTAGCACACACACACACACACACACACCACCTTACTCCTCTAGCACACACACACACACACACACACACACACCCTTACTCCTCTAGCACACACACACACACACACACACTCACCTTACTCCCCTAGCGCACACACACACACACACACACGCACCTTACTCCCTAGCGCACACACACACACACACACACACGCACACACACACGCACACCCTCCCTTCTTACTCCCCTAGCCCCCGACACATAAACTTTGAAACAAGCAGCTCTTGTGGCTTTAATAACCTATTTCAAGGTTTTGTCCTCAAATATACCTCTCTGCGTTTGTCACTCATTTCCTATTAACTTCAAAATTATTCTGCTCATTTAAACACGTCCTCTACTTTACACAACCAAGTCTGGCCCTTTTCTAGAAACATTGTGTCTTACACTTACAATCACAGGGCTTGAGAGGCTTAGGCAGGATTGTTATGTGTTTGAATCTGAGGCCAACCTAGGCTACACAGTAAGTAAATCTCACATCAGCCTGGGCTACACATTTGAGAACCTGTCTCAAAACACCAAAAGAAAGTCTAAAGGGAGGTATCTGGAGGTCTCTTTCCTACTGACACAGGTTTTAACATTCAACCTAGGAGGTGGGGCTTAAAGAAGCGCACCCAGAGGGTTGTCTACCCAGGCTGTGTCCAGAGAAAAGCCCAGCAGCTGAGCCTGAGGGCAAGGACACTCGGCCCAACCATCTTTTCAGGAACCCCTCAAAACCTTCCTTGCCTCTGTTAACCACTAGTCTAAGCAGGCGCCTTTACAGACAGAACCCTATATTAATTACTCCCAAAGTGCTCTTCCAATCATTTTCAGCTAATTCTGTATGAGGCTAGCTGAGGCGTCCCTGTCTTCCATCTTTACATATATGCTCCCTGACCCTTAGCTCAGCAGCCCCCAAATGTGTCTACCCTTTCCTCCTTCAATTGTGAAGTCCAACTGAGCATATTCAGGAATGGGCCAGCTCCTGAACATTATGTTCAGGACTCCCTGAATATAATCTCCATGGCTGCTTTGTTGAGTGTCAGGAGTGTTAGTGTAGAAACACTCGTCTCCCATTGGCAGCCTGTGGAGTTCCCTCAGTTTTAGGGATCTCCATTCAAGCAGAGCTGGATTTTAGACTTCCCAGTAGAAAAGAACTTCAGCAAGAGCCAGTCTGAGGCAGAGTCAGAGTTTATTTAAAAGCACAAACATTTTAAGCACAAGGGTTCGGAAGAAGAGGAAGGGATGAAAGTCAACATCCTGAGAGTATGTGTCTGGGTGTCTCAGTCAGTGTCTTTACAGCAGCCATCTACACTGTTTCTGTTGGTTTTGGACTTGAGCCTAATGTGGTCTTGGCTAGTTTCTATGTATTGGATAGGGTCACATTAAGGTAAAGCCCTAGACCAAAGGTTTGCGTGGGAAGTTAAGACATTTTTATTGTTTTTAAAAAAGGGGGAAAAGGGGTTGGTTTTCTTTTTTGAGACTCCCAGAAAATATCCAGGAAAGGAGTAAGGTCACACTTGAAGGTCTTATAGGTTTAGACTTTAAGCACGATTCACTGTTATTTTAAAACAAGGCAACGTTGGCACACGCCTTTAATCCTAGCACTCAGGAGACAAAGGCGGATCTCTGAGTTCGAGGCCAACCCCCCCCCCCAAAAAAAAAGTACCTCCTAGCTGGCAACCTTTAAACAAATAATTGTGGTAGGATTCTGTAGGAAGCATCAATAGTCTGTTCCTTTCCATATCCCCATAATGGAAAGACTGTAAGAGCTGGAGAATGAGGAGAGACATGCTGGCTGCTGGACTGAGTCACATGGCTGTTGTAACATTAACTCATAGCACCATTGTTACCTACGTAAGATCAAGCCCCACCCCTGTGGAGGAGTTATCTATGGGCAATTGATGGCTACAAAGGGAGGGAGGGTCACTCTCCTGCAGCACACCCTACTGGATGATCCCACACCCAGGAGCATATGGGCAACACTAACTGGTTTCAGCGTTATTAATAACAACAAAAAGGAGGACAAGATATTGGGAGGGAGGAGGAACTGGAGAGGTACTGATGGATGGGGATGATCAACCCAGGTCCTCTGCAAGAGCAATAAATGCTCATAATCACTGAGCCATCTCTCTACCCCCAGATTTTTTTTTTTTTTTTAATGACTAAAGATTCAAATAAAGTTCCTTTTTTGTTTGTTTGTTTTTTGTTTTGTTTTCGAGACAGGGTTTCTCTGTTTAGCTTTGGAGCCTGTCCTAGAACTCGGTATGTAGACCAGGCTGGCTTAGAACACACAGAGATCCGCCTGCCTCTGCCTCCCAGGTGCTGAGATTAAAGGCGTGCGCCACAGAAAATTTTTGTACTTCTGCATGAGAATTGCATGGTAGGGGTTTGGCCACACCTGCCTGCTCCTGTGTGTGTGTGTGTGTGTGTGTGTGTGTGTGTGTGTGTGTGTTGAGATTAGCCCTCCCTCCGCTGCTTCATACCAAACTCCTGGGCAGTCCCTTTGTGAAAATGGGGCACAGGTAGGTTGCAGAGTGTGGTGGTTGGTTTAAATGTTATTTTGCCCTAAATCAGAATCACCTGTAGGGATCCACACCTGGAGAATTGTCCTGGTTGCCTACAATGGATGTGGAAAGACCGGCCCAAGGTGTGGGCGGCACCTTCTGGAAGCAGCTCCCTCAAGGAGGGCATGGCGGCCAGGAAGACCTGTCACCTGAGTACTGGGCAGCCCCACCAGCAGCCGAGTTGATTGACCCTGTTGGTGCTGCCTCCTTGCAGACATCAGAACCAGCGTGTCCAGGCTCTCTGGGAACTCTCCAGATTTTGGGGGCCACGTTGGGTCCGCTGGGGTCCCAGACTCATTGACTGTGACCTCTCTAGTGAAAGACAGTTGCTGTGGTTGGTACTGCTCCCACTGCTCAGCGTCCAGCCTCAAGGGCCGAGACTCAGTCTCTCAGGTATAAGACAACTATTTACCATCTGCTAAGTTGTTGAGTTCTTTTATTTTCACACTACACAGTTCTGTGCCTCCCCGTCTAAGATGGGGGTGGGGATCTTCGTCTCTACAAGATCCAGATGCACAGCAGCCCATCAAGCCATTCAACAGGGCAGTTTGCTGTTGTTTGCCTCAGAAATGGTTTGCAAAGCTCTAGATTAGATAACTGGTGTTTGTCAAAGCGACATACAACTAGAGTCACCTGGGAAAGGGACCCTTCACTGAGGTCAGCATATCTGTGGGGCTTCTGAACTAATAACTGATGTGAGAGGGCAGTGCCTGATTACACCAGGCAGGTGGTCCAGGGTTACATAGAAATTGGGGTGAGCAAGCCATGGGGAGCAAGCCAGCCAGAAAACAGCTCCTCCTTGCTTGTGCTTCAATTCCTGCCTTGAGTTCCCGTCCTGACATCTTTTCATGACAGACTGTAAGTCAGATAAACCCTTTCCTTCCCCACGATGCTTATGGTGTTACATCACAAGAAAGCAAACTGGGGCGCTGGTCTCGGCTGGGCATGGTGGCACGCACCTGTGAGTCCAGATTCCTAAAGTACAGGCAGGGAGGTAAGACCACAAGGCTACATGGGACCATGTCTTAAACCAAACCAAGCCTTCTTGAGTTGGATCCTGACACCAAGGGATTCTGCGCAGCCCTGAATTTTAGGGCTGCTGGAGTCAACTCACTTGATCTGACCTCTGTCTCTACAACTCCTGAAAAGTTAGCCAGCCTGGGACACTGGATCTCATGGTCTGCAACTCTGCATACGGCCTTTAGGAGAAAGGGGGACACACATCCTAGGATGCACAGTGGACACTCTAGAAAAGGCCTAGCAAGATGAAGCCAATTCTGCTCTCACACAAAGTTTCTGAGAACACGTATGAACAAAGGGATGTGTGTAGATATGATGATTACTGATGACCCGGGGCACCACTGTGATCCAAGCCCTGTGTAAACCTGCCCTAGAAGACCAGAGTTGGGTCACTGCAGTGGAGGTAGAGGGGAGGCCCCTTGTCTAGTGGGTTGGCACTTACTGTGCCACTGGAGAGCTCCAGGAGGCGTAAGGCTCTGTCTTTGAATGAATGAGGTGGGATTTGGCAGTCTTCTCTGGGCTGGTCATCTAGGGAGAGGTGCAGGATCCAAGGCTGCCATATGCACTGTGCACTGGCCTCTCTGGCTTGGCCATCACCTGCCTCCCCCATCCTCCAGACAGGAGCTGTGACCTACTGCTCACAGAAAAGTTACCTTCACCATGCTATAATGAATGAATTTAATATCTAAAGACACATATTACAAGAGAGTTACGTGTGTGTGTGTGTGTGTGTGTGTGTGTGTGTGTGTGTGTGTGTGTGTTGAGACAGGGTCTCACTATGTAGCCCAGGCTGGCCTCAAACTCACCTTGCAATCTTCCTGCTTCAGCATTCTGAGGTTATAGGCATGTACTACCAAACCTGTGGATTATGAAGTTAAAAGTTATGGCAACTCTTATTTCTTGCTCTTATAAAAAGCACCATGTGGTGTGCTCCTGTAGCAACACAAGGGGGATGTTAAGTTTAGACCTTGAGGTAGTGTTAACTGACAAACTGCTGACCCTAACACAGGAGCTGCTTAGATTGGCTTATAGTGGAATCATCAAACGGATCTCCTTCTCATAGATGTCTGGGATCAGTCCCATCGGAGAGTTAATCATGTGCATTGTGTTCTTGCCAAACAGCTGGAACTCATAATGGATAAGCTGTTCCCAAAAGCCACTGTTGGGTCGAATGATGGGCCGGCACGATTTGGTCCAAGTGTGGGCATCCAGAAGGGTCATGGCATGGTACTTCATGAGGTAGGCGAGGCACAGGGCAGCTGAGCGGCTCACACCAGCTGCACAGTGCAGCAGTGTGCGTCCCTGCTTCATCTCCACGGAATGGATGTGGTCGGCGATTGGGTCGAAGAAGTCACAGAGACGTGCGATGGGCGCATCAACCACAGGAACCTGCACATACTGGATATTCTCATACACGGTGTTTTCCACCTCTACTGAGACGTTGATGACCGTGGTGATCTGATTGCTGGACAGTAGGAGCTTGTTGTTGGCAGCCACACCATTGCTGATAAATAGGCTCTGGGTGATCTGTGAGAGGCCACTGATGGAAGGCTGTGGGAACTGAACTGGGAAGGCACCCAACGGTGAGGTCATCAAGGTGACCGGTCAACAGCTGGTGATGCGTTAAACTTCCATCTTTCAGCTGGGCTGTGGCCACGAACACTGCAGGAAGGAGGGCGGAGTTGAGAAGGCTAAGAAGTCAGAAGGCTTCTGGGAAGTGGACCTCTGAGGCCAGCCAAGGCAGCATTCAGGGGACTCATTATGGAGTTCTGTGTCACTGAGACTGTTATCGGAGGGTTGGGGGGTCTTTCCACACGGGGTGGGTTCAGGTCAGGTCATGCAGAGCTCCAGGAGAAACAGGGTGGTGCTCAGCAGGGCCTTGGTCCCTAAAGAGTACCCACACAAGTAGACACACAACTGGTGCCACCTTTAGAAAAGCTAATGGGAAACTCATCACGTATCTTGCTCAACCTCTAAGTCAACTGAGATCCAGTGAGAGTGAAGCCTGATGGTACTCACCTGGAGCACAGCACTCAGGAGGCAGAAGAGGAAAGTGGAGGGCTCCAGAGGGGCCCTGTGTCCCCCTCCCCCAATAGAGAACCCGGGGAAACAAACTACAGGGCTTCTTTAGTTTCTTTCCTATTTGAAAACACAAGCCTTTTACTTGAAGTTAACCTTTGAGAAATTGGGATTACACAGAGAACAAGTAGATTTCCCAAGCAGGCCAGTTTCAGCTAGCATAGGGACATCTATCTTAATCCTCTCATAACAAAAGGTCATCCAAAGTAATCTTGGGCCAAGCAGTAATTTTTCTACAGTTCTGTCTCTGTTCCTGCCTTCCAAGGAATGTGACATGTTTTTGTTTCTGATTCCCAGCCCATTCCTATCCATAAAATCACCTCTGCTTGGCACCCTGGAACATTCTATTGTATAGAAGTGTTGTGCAACTTTAGAATAGAAAATAAAGCCAAATAAGATCTTTAAACTGTTGATCAATGGGCAACACGCCTACCTTATAAAGATGTGATGAAATGAGGTAATCCAAGGACTTGTAGGAAAATTAAAACGCAATGCCTCGTGGGAATGACAAATAAAGGCAAGTGTTTCAGGCAGGGGTGGGGGATGGGGGTGGGTTAATCAGAGTTGCAGAAACGGTCTGAAGCAATCAGACCGCAGAGCAGACTGGAAGCTGAGGCAAGAAGATGGGGGAGTTCTAGACCAAACTGGACTGCTGAAATTCTTTTAAAAAACAAATCAAAACAACCCACAACAAAAGAACAAACCCAGTACCATTCCCCACAAACATGGGCAGTTTGGATTGAGGAGGAAGAAGAAAGAAATTTGGTCGCGACTGTTTTCACACTTTGTGGCCAATGAAGCATCTAGTTGATTTGTCACCCGTTGGCAAGTGAGCCTTGAGGGTAAATAGTTTTGTTCTTCGTCAGACAGCAAGTTCTGAAGTCTGGTAGTTCTGGTGAATTGTACTTTCTGGAGAAAGTTGGCAAATATAGGTGGGGCGTTGGTTAAATTCTGAGTTATAAACGAGAACCAGAGTCCACAGGTTTATGAGTGGGAGGTGCCACCAAGCCTAGGGAAGCTTCCTAGGGAGTTGGTCTAAGAATGGCTCACTACGAGGTGACAAGACGATCTTACCTCTTTCCCGCAGCACCGCGGGAGTCTTTCAGGAAGCGACTGCAGGGCGGAGCCGCGGGCAACGGTCTCCGAGAGGGCCCGTCATGATCCTGATCTGGGCAGCAACGGCTTCTCCTCGCGCAACAATGGGTAGTTCCTAGGGGTCAGGCACGGCCTGCTCTGCACCCGGACGCAGCCTCGTAGGACTCGCGCAGTTAGCGGACCTCTCCGAGAAACGCGGTGGGCGGCAGCAGAGCCTACCCGCCCGTCTCCACGGAAACGCGCGTAGCCGAGTCTCAGAGATCCCGGAAGGACCGCCTGCAGTTCGGCACGCGGCCCCGCCCCCTCGCGCGTTTCCTAGGCAACACCCTAGACGAGAGTCACAAAGCGCCAAAAGGTCTTGAGGGCGATAGTCTGCAGGCTCCGCCTCCTTGTTGTCTCCAGGGCAACGCGCAGAGCTCCGCCCATGACTTCAGCATAGATAGTCGCTCCGCGTCCGCACTCCCTTCCTCATGGCTTTAGGCTTAGCTACGATTCCCGAGTCGTCCTCCACCCCGGCTGAGTCCGCCTCACAGCCCAAAAGACCTTCGGTCAAATGGGATCTGGGCTCGAATTTCGAGTCCGTTGCCAAGGAGACCACCCCCTGGCTCGGACATCCGGCGCGAGAGACTAGGCAGCCTGCCGGATCTTGGCCTCGGTATCCAACCGCAGATCTACTTCCTGCGGCCGCGGCCCGCAATCCCGAAGTTATTCAGGTGTGGCTCTGGTGTACAGATCGGTCCTCAGAACCGGGGCCTCTAAGGGAATGCGAGATTTCAGATCCACATTGCCCCAGCCGTGTCCCCCTACCCCACCTCATCCCCTTCCCGCCGATCCGAGTTTCTCAGACCCCAGGAATGTCGGGATTTTTCAGACCCAGGCCTACCCGTAGGATGCTCGGAAGGCGCAGTCCCATTTCCAGCCCTCGGAATGAATCCTGGCACTAACTTCTGTAGGTTTGACATCGTGCGGTCCGAGCGCACACCTGGTGAGGCTCTGGTCTCAAGAACAAATTTATGTGACAACACGCCTTCAAGCCTCTCCATTCTCTAGTGGTTCTGGAAAAGCCTCCAGCTCCCGTTGTTTTGCCCCAAGCCTCACTACTGACCCCCTTAACCTTACTTCCCCCTGCACCAGCCAAATTCCTACAGAGGATTTATTATGGGAAAGCAATTGGGTTCAAAATGACCATTTATTTCTTGATAGAGTTTTCAATCTGTCTCCTTTTTTATTTCCAATATTCATAAATTAGGCGCATCACTGAGTAAAGAGGATCTTTAAATATTTAGGCTCTTTTTTTTTTTCTTGAAGATTTTCCCACCAGCACCTGAGTATGTAAAGCCCTTCATAGAAGTCAGAAAAAGGAAAATAGGAAGTTTGGATGTTGGTTTCTTTGTATGTGTTAATGTAAGCACACCTAGAAGACAGTTAATACCTACGGATAGAAAAACGAATTGGAAAACATTTTCTAATCCCTTGAAAGGTTTTATTCTTTGTTTCCCCTTTCTGTTTTTCCTTTTTAAAAATTTAAATTAGAAACAAGCTTGTTTTACCAGTCAATCACAGTTACCTCTCCCTCCCCTTCTCCCCTGCCCCCTAACTCCTTATCCCATCCCCTTTCTGCTCCCCAGGGAAGGTGAGGCCTTCCATGGGGAATCTTCAAAGTCTGTCATATCATTTGGGGCAGGACCTAGGCTCTACCCAATGTGTCTAGGCTGAGAGAGTATTCCTCTATGTGGAATGGGCTCCCAAAGTCCGTTCGTATACTAGGGATAAATACCCCATAGACTGCCCAGTCCTAACACCCACATTCAGGGGGTCTGGGTCAGTCCTATGCTGGTTTCCCATGAGCTCCCCCTTGTTCAGGTCAGCTGTTTCTGTGGGTTTCCCCTGCGTGGTCTTGACTCCATTTTCTTATCGTGGTCTTGACCCCATTTTCTTATCACTCCTCCATCTCTGCAGCTGGATTGCAGGAGTTTGGCTCAGTGCTTGGCTGTGGGTGTCTGCTTCTGCTTCCATCAGCTACTTGATGAGGGCTCTAGGATGATATATAAGGTAGTCATCAACCTCATTATCAGGGAAGGATATTTAAAGTAGCCTCTCCACTATTGCTTAGATTGTTAGTTGGGGTCATCCTTATAGATCTCTGGCCATTTCTCCAGTGCCAGATTTCTCTTTATATCTATAATAGCCCTCTATTATGCTATCTCTTGTCTCCTCTATTCTCCCCCTTACTCAATCTTCCTGCTCCCTCATGTCCTCCTCCCCCCTCCTCTTTCCCCCTTCTCTTTCTCCTAACTTCCTCCCCCCCCCCAGGCTCCCAATTTGCTCAGGAGATCTTGTCTCTTTCCCCTTCTCCAGGGGACCATGTTCTTTCCCCTTTCTTAAACTGGGTGTGGTTGCCCATTCTTATAATCCCAGCCCTGGGGTGGGAAATTCAAGTTCCAGGCCAGCCTGTCTCAAAAAATACATGCTTTTTTTTTTTGTCCTAATTATAAAAGTAGTTTATTTTCTGATGATGTTATTATTCTGATGTACTAACCAATAGAATTTCTGAATATAATATAATCGGTCATGTTGTTGTTCCCTCTGTTTCTCTGTGTGTCAGCCAGCCAGCCATTTCTATTTCAGTTTGTAAAAATGTGTATCTAGTTCTTCCGTTTTTGTTCTTGTTTGTTTGGGAATCTGTATTCAGGGAACACTTCACCAGCATACCTATCGTTTCTCTGGTTGCCTTTAAAATGGCTTGTCAACCATTGCAAAGGTAACGTGCACTAATTAAAACTTCAGCAGGAACAACAAAAACCTGAAGACAGGCCAGAAAAAGGAGCGGCCAGAAACAATCACTGTTCATATTTAAGGTTCTCTGCTGGTTAGGTTTTGGCAACAGACTAGAGTTACGTGGGATGATGGAACCTCAGTTGGGAAATTGCCTACAGATTGACCTGTGTGCATGTCTGTGGGACTCTTTCCTAATGACCGCCTGGGAGGAAGCCACCACTGTGTCTGGTGCAGCCCCTGGGCAGGTGGTTGGGTTGTGTAAGAGTCTGAAGAACAAGCCAGTAAGCAGCCTTCCTGCTTCAGTTACTGCCTTGAGTCCCATCTCAGCTTCATTTGATGAGTGACTGTAGCCTGTAAGATGAACAAAACACTCTCCTTCTCAGGTTATTTTGGGTTATTGTTTTATCACAGCATCTAAGAGGCTAAGATAATTCATGTATGTGTGTTATATTTTTTAAAAAACATAGCACAAAAAATCACTTTAGAATTCTGCTTTTTTTCTATCTAGTTATCACGCCAAGATAGTTATACTTGATTACATGTATTTTATCTGATGATTTAACACAATTATCTATTTGCTTTCTTGATGAATCCTTGGCTTCCAAATTTTAGAACATATGAACAAAAGCTTCATAGTGTAACTAAATTATTAGAAAATGAAAACTCAGAAGCTAGCAACATCCTTTGATGTCATTTATTTGTTGAGACATGTAGCCCAGGTTGGCTTAACCCACAATCATCCCTAGTTCCCTATTCTCATATGGGTACTTCTTACCCACTGATGCATATGAGGCCCAGGATCCCATGAATACCAACATCTAACACAAGACAACACACTTAAAACATTGGGAGTGGTTTTTTTCAGCAGCTTAATTGTGTGGTTCCTGAGTGTGGACTTTGTCAATGACATTGTTATCTTGCTATGTCAAAAGGGGGAACACACTTGATAGAGTCTCCAATAGTCCTGTGACTCCCAAACTTCCCTCACTCCCCAGACTTTTTCACTAGACTTCCCTTATTAACTAACCTTGTATCCACCCAAACTTCCCCTCCTTCCTTCCCTCCTCCTTCCTTCCCTTCCTCCCTCCCTATCGCGGTAAATAAGGATCAGGATAAACAAATAGGCCAAATAGATGTTTATTCAGGGAGAAATAACTTACAACCTAGACAGATGAACACCAGGAAATTCAACCCGATCCTCTCCTGTCCAAGTCACGCCAGAAAGAGTGCGCCTTTCCTGGCCCCCTCTGACCTCCTTCCACAGGTCACTTCCGCCCATGGCTCCACCCCCAATGGGCGTGGTCAGTGCCACAGAAGGACTATCTCACTACACCTCCCTATAAGACAAGACAGTTGTCTATGTAGCCCAGGCTGGCCTAGAGTTTGCCATCTTTCTGCTTTCACTCCACCAGTGCTGAGACCACAGGCATTCACCAACACAAACAGCTTTCCTTTCTCCTTTTTCCGTATCCTGTTCTTGTCTACCCCCATCTCCCAGATTCACTGAGATCTAGGCTGTGAAGGAAGAACTCCCCCACCTCAACCTCTCTCAAATTCATCTTTTGCCTCTGCCTTCCAACTTATATCATCTAAGACCTCCACCTTTGCTCTAACCCTGCAATTCCTCATAAGATGACCACTCTCAGCCCTGTGGCTAGAGCGCGGAGAGAGTGCTTGACTTACATGTGAAGCCCTAGGTTCCACCCCAGGGCCACCACAGAGTAACAACAGTAATGACAATGACAGAAACAATTCTTGAGGACTCTTTGGATGCTCTCTTGTGGCCTGCTCTGGACCCCAGATGTTTTTCCTCCCTGTTCAGGAAGCAGCCTCGTGGCATACATGGTCTGCAGGCAAAACTTGGAGTGGTTTCCTTTCTCAGAAAATGAGAAAACCATTTGAAATCCAGCGAGGAGCCAGGTGTGGTGTCACATAGCTTTAGTCCCAGCACTTGGGAAGCAAAAGCAGGTGGATCTCTGTGAGTTCCAGGCCAGTTTAGTCTACAGAGTGAGTCCTGGACCAGCCAGCCAGAGCAAGAACCTGTCTCAACAACAACACAAAATAAACGCACAGAGGTATCTTCCACTATCCCAGCACCTATCAAATCAGCCTTGACCAGTTGTTCCTAACCTGTTCCATCTTCCCCGCCCTCTCTAGCATAATGAATTCCAATGATGCAAATGTGAGGAAACTTTTGCCCAAGAGCCATTTATCTCGGGTGATTATTCGGGACAACCCTCAACGCACAGCGCATCTATGAGATGGAGGTAGGGGAGCACATTAGTGGCCTGGCCATTCTATACTCTTTCCTAAGATAGCTGCCTGTGAAGTCCAGGGTGGAGGTGGGACTCTCAGCTCCTAGAGCCAATAGGAGGCCATGAAAGTATTTTAAGGCAGGTCCTGTCTTTATGGAGGAGACAGATGACACTTGGGGTTAGTGTCTTGCCCAAGGTGCCACATACTTGCTCTCCATGGGCTAAAGAGACAGAAAAAGATCTTACCTCTTGGCTTGTATCTTGTTTTGTTTCCTCAAAATACATTATCTCCCGTGCAGAACCTCAGGCTTTATGGCTTCAGCTGGCATCAACACTATCTGACTAGTTTTTTTTTTTTCTTTTGAAAACTTGTCCCATTTCCAGAGGAGAACTGAGGCTAGCACCAACAGCAACAAACCCACAGTATGACAAAGTGAGTAGGGCCCCATGCATGTCCCCCCGTGTTAAACTTGCCATGCTATGGTCCAGTAGAAATAGGCTGGACTCAGAAATAGGTCAGTATTATAGGTTCTGGGGTGAGTCACGCTTCCTATATTAAACTAGGATCTGAAACTTTTAGTTACAGGTTCCGTAAAATGGATTCGAATTAGTTTAAGCAGAATAGGGAACTTGACTTCACACGAGCAAGGATGGATAGGACAGGTCGATCGATGCTTCCTAGCTTCCATGGCAGATGATGTGTCTCACATCCTGATTACGCTGTAGTGAGGGGATCCCTGCATTGACTCCCTGAATCCCCTTGTGCAGCAGTGCATTGTAGAGCAAGACTGAATGAGTAAGGGAGGATTCGTCCTCCCAGCCTTAGAGTCTTATTGAGACAGGACAGGGATTAGGGATTGTATGAAATTAGAATTCCCATGTGATATAAGAGCTGTCCCAGGGAAGTAGACATATATTAGACATATGCAGATATAAGTCACAGATAATATGCACACAGCACAGTGATAAGTAGGGACAGGGTTATAGGATTTGTGGAAGGAGAAACAAGATGGACCTCCTTGCTCCTGCAAACTCCATTTCCTTATTCCCTTACAATTTCCACTTATCTATTATTTTTTACGTGGTGTTGAGAATTGGACCTACGGCCTCGCACACTCTACGCCAGTTCTCTATTGACCTGCATTCCCAGCCCTGCAAATACCCATTTCCTTAGCTTTATCTTCAGATTGTCCAGTTGAAATCAGGCTCCACAGCTGCAGACCACCAGAGGGCGCCACAGTACTCTATTCTGCGCAATGCCCACTTTACAAATAGAGAAACCGAGGACCCGTGTGGTCAAAACTATTTCATGGAATGAATATTGGGTCTAACTGGCATCTTGCCACTTCTAGGTCAGCTGCCTCAGATGTCTCTTACTACCGAGTGACTTGTTTATCCTAAATTCATCCCTGTTTTTTGTAAGATGAAAGCTTCCGACAAGACCAAGAGAAAAATGAGCCACTTGTACGATCACCTGAAAAAAAAAGTTCATGACAGACCAGCTGAGAAAGATGTTGCGCTGGAGGCGGGAGTCACTGAACACCCAGCAGTACTTGGAGAGGCAACGGGTCTACAGACACTCAACTTAGACAGCAAGCCAGCCGGCTTAGCAGTGACACAATGATCTGCCTCAGAAACAGGGAACCACTGTGGCGAGAGCTAAAGGACGAACACGTGGCCTCCACCACGGTAAAGCAATAAAGGGAAAGCAGCGCAACACGTTCTCGGATCTAATTTGCTTTGCTCTGCTATCCATCAGCTTCTTGTGCTCAGTGGGAGGGGCAGGGTCAAGCCAGTCCCCCTGGTTTGTGTAAACATGGAAACTCTTTCTCTCCTTCGTGTCTGTCCTTCCTTCCTTCCTTCCTCATTTTAGTGTGGAGATACTCCAGGGCTTTGCAAATCCTCAGCACATGCTCTTCCCAGCCCCGGATGCATATAGCCCTAGGGAACACATCAGCCAGCTGCAGCTCTGCCCCGGAAGCTGTTGACATCTTAGATACAAGGGACCAAGAATGACACTGTGTGACACTCCAGTGCGATTTCTGACACCTACCTATTTGTATGACCTTGGAACCTCTCTGGGTCCCTGTTTCCTCTTCTGAAAGAGGAAGATAACCTGCCTCCAGGAGCTGGCAGAGGGCAAGCGCCTGGCCCACAGCTCCTCCTTTCCAACGGCTGACCCTCCTGCTGCCCCCTTCTGCCTAAGGCCTAAGAGCCTGCTTAAGTCCCCTGCTTGCCTTTCTGGTTGACCTTGGCTTCTCCTGGTAGCGTCATTCTGCCTGCAGTATAGCAGCTCAAGTCTTGATCCTTAGCCCTGATTAGATTGAGAGCAGGAAGTAAGCAAATATTTTACCTTTCTTTCTGATTTCTTCTTGAGTCACTGTTCATTCAGGTGTGTATGTTTAGTCTACATGTATTCATGTAGTCTCTTGCTGTTGATATCTAGTTTTATTCCACTATGATTTCATAATATAAAATAGTTATTTTGATTATTTTATGTTTGTTAGACTTGCTTTGTAACCTAGAATGTGATCTATCTTAGAGAAGGCTTCACGGGCTTCTGAGAAGAAAGCACAGTCTATCTTTTGGGTAGAATATCCAGTAGGGATCTGTTGAGTCCACTTGACCAATGGTGTAGATTAACTCTGCAGTTTTTGTTGATTTTCGTTTGAAAAACCTATCTAAGGATGAGTGGTGATTGAAGCCACCCATTGTTACTCTGTCGGGACCTATCTGACCTGTTATGCCCTCTAGTATTTCATAAAATCAGGAACCCCAAATTTTGTGCTCACACATGGTGTGTATTCTTACAATTGTTATGGAATTGCCATTGCCATCTCCTACTTTCTCTGAAATAGTGTGTGCTACCATACCTAGATTAACAATTGTATCTTTTTGAATGATTATTCCCTTTATTGGTATAGATTTGCTTTTATCTCTCCTGGGGGGCCAGTGCGGTAGTTTAGTGGGTGGGTGCTTGGTGCCTTATGAAGTGAGTTTGATATCTGGGCCCCACATGGAGGAATGGGAGAAGTAACTCCCACAAGCTGTCTTCTGACTTCCATATGTGCACCATGGTGTGTGTATACACGCGCGCGCACGCACACACACACACACACACACACACAGACATGCACACACACGACACGCACACACACACACACACACACACAGACATGCACACACACAGACATGCACACACACAGACACACACACACAGACATACACACACACAGACACACATACAGACACACACAGACATGCACACACACACAATCACACACACACACACAGGATACATACAGAAGTAGCAATTAATATTCAAGGTATCAACTCTATAGTATTTGTACCCAGAAGCTTCCAATTTTAGGGACAAGGGAAGCCATTTACATGCAGTCTTTGTGGGTGAGCTCCCTTTGTTTATGTCTTTGACTCTTTTACTATAGCTTCTTTTTCTTCTTATAATTATTATTATTATTCTTCTTATAATAATAATTATTATTATGTGTTGCTTTGGTTTTTCAAGACAGTGTTTCTCAGTGTAACAGCTGTCTCAAAACTTGACTTGTAGATCAGGCTGGCCTTGAAGTCACAGAGATCCTCCTGCCTCTGCCTCCCAAGTACTGGGATTAAAGGAGTGTGCCGCCACCACCACCTGGCTTCTTAATTTTTAACTTCAGAGTGCAGCCTCTATTGGTTTCAGCACTTTCTGTTTCGTGGCAATTGGTGATGTGTGTGTATGTATGTATGTGTGTATATATGTATGTATGTGACGTTGCTGTAGTAGTTTGCTTCCCTATGAGTGGTAGTGGTGATTTAGCTCTTAAGAGTGAGCTGCTCACTAAGATGTCTTGATAAAATCAGAAGAGCTAGTCAAACCAGCCAGTGCACAAACCCCAGCACAGAAACCCAAGAACCATGAGAGAACAAGGCAGTGGGATTCCTCTAAAAGATCACAACTCGATTACTGCATTTGGAGGTATTTACTGAAATGGGTCAAATGCTCTCAAGGGGATGCAAGCAAAACTGACCAGTGACCTCATGAGGACTTGAAGAGCCAGCAACACAGAGAATAGTCAGCAAAATGGGGCCAGACAGACCACCCAGTGGGTTAAGGCACTGTTTGCCATGCTGATCACGTGCATTTAAGCCTTGGGACTCATACAGTGGAATGAGAGAACCAGCTCCCACAAATTATCCTCTGACCTCCACCGACATACTGTGGCACATGTATGCATACACATACACAAAATAAGCAATGTCTTGTTGCTTTTTGTTATAAAGGCAAGTTATAAAACAGGACATTTAGTTTGGCTTATGGTTTCAGAGGGTTAGAGTCCATGACAGCCTAGCAAAGGGACAGCTGAGAGCTGACATTCCTGATGCACAACGATGAGGAGGCGGGGGAGGGAGGTGGTGCTGGGGGTGGGGAGGGATGAGAGGAAGACAGACACTGGGAGGGACACAATCTTTGGAAATCTTGGAGCCTGCCTCTGGTGACACACCAACACGGGCACTCAAGATTAAGAGGCTCCAGAACTGGGGTACGGGAAGAACCTGGATGTCAACCTAGTGAGGCTTTTAACAAGCCGCCTCTGACCATCTGAGTGCCTTTCCAGTTTTCAAAACTAAGCAGAGGTTACTGCATTTACATGGGGCAATGATGGGTCATATTCAGGAGAGGCTGCATGGGCACTGGGGAGAGGAGGTGTCAGGAAAGTACGATGGAAGACTGGAGAGGTATTGAATAGGAAGGACTTGAGGGAATAGGAAGGGCTCAAAGAGTCCTTAGTCCAGTGGATACACACATCTGCATATACAGCTTACATCGTTATAGATTCTTATATGTCCGGGCAAAGAACTGCCCCCCACCTTGACCACTGATTTGGACATGCGATCCTATGTGCTTGCACGAGACAAACACACAAGACTGCCGAACCTTGTCAAGTCAGGGTAAGACAGCCTTTCTACCTCCCTGCTGTTGTTGTGGTCTGTCAGATACTCCAGGCCTTAGCCAAAACTGGTTGCACCAACATTGCTGTGAGACCTTGCGTGACTGTCCAGGTAGCATGCTGTTTCTGTTCTCACTGCACCATTTGGAAGTTGTCCATCCGCACTTCCTGCCTACCCTAGTATCGTTATTTTCCTTCTCAGATCTTTGATGAGGTTGAAGATTAGATTCTCACAATTATTATTCTCTCTTCCTAGTTAGATATATTAGGTACTAGACTTAAGCTTTCCAGCGTAGGACAACTCTATTGTAAATCTCTGTTATGCCTTCACCCTAGAACTAGATATGTAAGTCTTAAGCTTGTATGTTCTTGATGGTCCTTTTCTTAGATCATACTTGTTATTCACTGTTTCTGTATATAGTTTTGCATCAAGCCTAAATCTTTTCTTTAGACTAAAAGGGGAATGTAGTGAGATTCACTCTGTCTGCACCTTTTGCACTGACCACTCCCATTGGGGGTGGAGACAGGTGTGGATGTGATCTGGGGGAACTAGGTCTGAGGTAGGGGACCCCAGAGTGCTTTCTCACTTGCTGGATGGAGACAGACAGCATCCAGAGGCATCTTTGGGATGGGAACCTGCTGGCATTCATTTGTCTCTGTTGTAAGTTATTTCTCCCTGAATAAACATCCATTCAGCCTGTTTTCCCCCTATTCTTATTATTCCATGATACTCAGATCAAGTGAAATATTACCTAGAAACCCCCTTTCAGCAACAAACAGCGTATCTTGGGCTGTGGATGTAGCTTCATGATAGAGCACTTGACTAGCATGTGCAAGTCCCTGGGTTCCATCCTCAGCACTGTAAACTAAACTCTTACTGAACCAGGCTCTCCTTGTTTAAAACATGACCTCACTGAACACTTGCAACAGTGATTTTATGGCCCCTCTTATGGGCGAGAACTGAAGCTCAGAGACTAAGAATTCTGTCCAAAGACACTGATTTAACAGGCCTTGAAGACAAACCTATGCCTGTCACCTCCAGCTCACCTTCACTGCATAGTCAAGGAAGCTAAGCACAGATAGTCTGTGGCTCCTTGGCTTGTCACTGCAGGTGGATACGGAAGGCAGAAAGCTGAAGGTCTCAAGCACAGCTCATCCTTGATCTAGTCTCCATGATTTTACAGCCTCTGCTGCAATGTCTTGTTAACAGACCTGAACTAAACCCAGTCTCTTCTACCAGGTGGCTGAAGACCTTGTCAACCATTCTGGCATGGATTGGGTATCAAGAGAAGTTAGGTTAGGCTAGGGAGATGTGGGTGATGGTGGGTGTGTGTCCAAAGTCCAGGGGCACAGTAGTTCTGATTACTATCCTGGAACTGTTAGAGGTGTTCTGAGCATCACCACTCGGCAGAACATCCGTGTGCCCAAAGCCCCTACCATGAATCCATTCAGTCCTCTCCACAACTGCCCTCAAATGCACTCCATTACCTCAAAGGACTTGGGACAAATTCTCAATTAAAACAATAACTTGTCATATGTGCAGTGATCCTGTTCCTTCCCACTCCAGAATTTCATCATGACCCACGACAGGCAGGCTGTTTTATATTTACCTCCTTCATTCCTCACACACTTGCCTTGTGTCACCCATTTGCAGGTGGGAAACCCAGACAGAGCTAACGGAGCTTGCCAGCACAGTGCATGCTCTTCACATGCCAGCCCACACCCTCAGGCCCTGAACTTCCTTGCCAGCAGAGTTTACCCCAGCCATGGTTAGCCGAAGAAGCTGCTTTCTGATGAAGGCCCATTTGCAGCTCCTGTTTGGATCCCCAAGGCCCCTGGCTATAGCTGTTGAGCACAGTGGTAGACAACAGCAAAGGCAGGGGTGTCACTGCTTTCTTCAGTCCCACCCCTGTCTCCACAGCTGCCAGTTAGGGGCAGTAGTTTCAGGACTCCAGCTTGGTGGAAACGAGACAAGGTGACTGGAATCAGAGCAGTCTGTACAACAGGGAGCGAAGCTGCTCCAGTCACTAAGAGTGATCCGCCCACCCTCGTATCCATATGCCCACTAAAATATACATCTACCTACCAACCTATTCACCGGTCCCTCACCTATTCACACACCCATCTGTCCATCCATTCATCTGTCCATCCGTCTATCTCTCCATCCTCCCATCCATCCATCCATCCTCCCATCCTCCCATCCTCCCATCCATCCATCCATCCTCCCATCCATCCATCCATCCTTCCATCCATCCATCCTCCCATCCTCCCATCCATCCATCATCCATCCATCCATCCATCCATTGATCCATCTTACTATCCAACTGTCCATCCACCCACCTATCCATGCATCTGCCTATCCATCCACTTACCTATCCAATTACCCACCTTCCAATCTATCCAACTACTCTGTTCTTGTGCAATGGAGCTCTCCACTCTGAGAATCTGGGCATACAGAAGAGCCCATTCTGCTCTCTTGTGCATTTCTCTTGAACAGAAAGGTAGCTGAGGCTGCCAGTTGGAAGTTGACCTGCCACACTCAGATAAGGGGTGGATTTGAGCATCCTGGATGCTACTACTTGTAAAATGAGAATGATATAATCTGCTATTCTCGTCTCTCATAATGGTAGAGAGGGCTCCATGCAGTAAATTGTGCAGAGTTAACTTGAAAAGAGAGGTCACAAGCTACAATAGATATGACCAAGGGCCCAGGCTCTAGGTTGGAACAGATCCTATAGTGTCCACCAGGGGGCAGCAGATGTTTATATTCCATTCAAAGCACTTGCTCTGCTATATTCAGGGATCTGGGAGTGTGGTGATGGAGGTCAAGTCACTTAATGCCCTGGGTCTTCTAGTAGGAAAAGGAGACTGGTATAGCTTATGCAAGCCTTTCTTTTCCCCCCTCCTTTAATTTTTTAAAACATGTTTATTATTTATGTGTGATTTGGGATCACACACAAAGTTTCATGCATGCTAGGCATGTGCTGTACCAGTGGGACTCCAGCCCCATCCCCTGGCCCAGCCCTTAGCTGAGAAGAAAATGTTACACAGCTTCACCGTCCAGAGCCTGATCCAGCTGCTGACTTTGGAAATCAGCAGCAATGTGAGGGTAGAACCCACAGAGCCAGGGTAGAATGAGGCCTGGGACCTGCTGTACTTCTAACAACCTTTCTGCTCCTTATTCCCATAGCAACGGAGAGAGTAGGAGGCTGGTCTTTGCACTTCCTTTCATTTCTCAGGGCCTGGGCAGTGGCATGGGCTTTGCACACATTAAGTCCATAAATGCCAACAGAGTGTCAGGCTGCAGAACCCGCTTTTCACAGACAGAAGCCCCAAATTTATACAGCGGCATGTGGGGTGAGTTTCCCTTCATCACTTCCTATGGCGACTTTCGGTGGGGGTTCTTGGGCTGGGCTGCTCACCTGGAGCATTTCCAAAGATCCTGTGAGTCACTCTCATAAAAATTTTGGGTGGTCGTCCAAAGTGCTTCACTGTGGGGACAGAGACTGCAGGCTTCAGCAGCCACAGCCCACCTACATCCCCTTGGAGGGACAGCCCCACTCTGGAGAAACTGTTGCCTCACATGGGTGTGTGGGTTGTTCAAGTGCTGTCTACCAAGGAGGACGTCGGGGAGGTCAGTGACATGCCAGCTAATGTGATGCCAGGCGCTAACAGTGCTTGTGACACCCAATGGTGGTTCTTGATAGACACTTCGCAGAGGAAATGCGGCTGTCTCCATCAGGGAGATTGAATACAATAGCCAGGGTGTTGCTGAGGGGACAGCCATGTAGGCTGTGGAATCCCCGCACCCTCTCTCCTATTAGATCATAAAGAAAGTGCGGCTTCCTGGCTTTCCCGTCCAGCAGGCTTTGACTTTAGTAACCTCAATCCATGCACTGGTTCTATATTTATCTGCTGATGCATCTATACCCGGCTGCCTCCAGAATCATGGCAGAGTCAATGTGAGGATTCCCTCCCCAGAGATGCTTTTTATTTTCATTTTTTTTGAGATGGGGGTCTCTCTGTGTAGCCTTGATTGTCCTGAATCTCCCTATGTAGAACAGGCTGGCCTCGAACTCACAAAGATTTATCTGCCTCTGCTTCCTAAACACTGGGATTAAAGGTGTGTGCCACTAGACCTGGCTCTGCAGAGATGCTTTTAATGGAAGCCTAGGTAGCAGTCATCTTTTTTAACTTCTCAGAAAATTCCTCCTGGAAGAAGTGATAGAAATTGGGTCCTAATGAAGCCAGGCAGCTCAAGTCAGATGAGCCAAGAGGGTCAGAGACTACCAGTGAATCTAAACTCTGCCCTTTACTCAGGCAAGGTGACGGAACAGCTGGCTCAGGCATCTTCATCTGCTTCATCCACTTCTTCCCAGGAGCTAAGAAAGTGAGGCTGTGTGTGAGCATGCGTGCATGTGTGTATGTGTATGTATGGTGTGTGTGTGTGTGTGTGTGTGTGTGTGTGTGTATGTGTGTGTGTGTGTGTGAGAGAGAGAGAGAAGTAGACCCACACTGATGCCCCAGCTAGTTGAGAACTCTCCAGGTAACCCAGGAATGCCTCAAACACAAAGCAATCCTTCTGGGTCGGCTTCCTGAATACCAGGATTGAGTGCTCAAACCTCATGCCTGACTTAATATAAGGTTTTAGAAATCTAAATCATCATAAGTGTGTCAAAATTCCCAGAGAAAGCAAACCCACCCTTTTGCAGGGTCTTTGCACAGACAGGTAAGCAAGTAGGGGTGTGTGGTAGTGATACCCTAATGCTGATGTTCAGGAGGCTGAAGCTGGAGGGAAGTAGGAGCCAGTGTGGGCTATAGAGCAAGTTCTAGGTCAGCCCAGGCTAAGTAGGAAATGGAAGAGAGAGAGAGAGAGAGAGAGAGAGAGAGAGAGAGAGAGAGAGAGAGAGAGAGAGAGAGAGAGAGAGAGAGAGAAAGCGGGAATGGGGGGATGGGACACAACATTCAGCCATCAAGCAGTTTCTTCCATTGGCTGCCATACTGCACCAGGCAGGCCACCAGGGCGGGAAGGATGGGAGTGGCAGGGCAGCTACACATCTTACACACACAGCAGAGCAACACTCAGCTCATGGCCGGGGGCCAAAGGGAAGAGAATTAAGTGGAAAAGGTGTCACCAGCTGCTTGGGGGGGGGGGTGTGCCTTTTGTGTCCTAAGACCTCCCTAGCATTGTGCAGACTTCACTACCCCTCAACTGCACCTTGCTTTGTGGACCAATCTTTTGCAACACACGGGCTTTGATGAGTCTTTGGGATCCTGCTGTAGGCATCCTTGGCCCTTTATGAAATGTGGAGGCAAAGGGCGTGTGTGGAGCCCTTCCCTGGCAACAAGGCCCTTCACAATTGCCTCTAGAATAAAGGGAAGGTATGCCAGAAATCCAGATCTTCGGCAGTCACAGAATTCTATCTGTGCTCTGTTGGTGCCGTTTCTTGGAGAACCTGCTGTATTCTGCCTGCCTTATGGTCAATCTCCAACTGACTCTTCAACTAGAACTCTTGTTTGTATGTAGAAGATTTTCATTGAGGTGGACTCTTCTATTTGCTCAACTATGATCATGGGAGGCGGGAGAGATGGTTCAGTGGTTAAAAGCACTTGCTACTATTCCAGAGGACTGGGCGTTGAGTTCCCAGCACCCACATCTATCCGGGGATCCAATGCCTCTGACTTGCATGGGCAACTGCATTTGTGTGCACACACCCATCCTCCCACACATATAACTTAAAATAATATTAACAAATTAAAAAAATATATGTACTAGATGTTGTAGCTATTCAAGGTCAGTGGACAAAATGAACTCACATTCTTTGCTCTTGGGAGTTTACTGGGCAGTCCCCAGAGGAAATGAACCAGGTCAAAACCCTTGGCTGGCGGTGTCCAGGGTCCTGTATTTGAATGTTTGGGGTGCTGTAAAGAGTATCTATGTACCATTTGCTCCTGTCAACCCACCGGCTGCTGGAAGCGCTGCCTGTTGCTGTGTTAGGGAACTTGGTGTATCTGATGTGTGTGGGCTCTGCAGCCATCTGTGTGGATGATTCTGAGGAGGAATCCCAGCTCTGACTTGTACAAGGAGATTTCACCCCTCAGAGCTTCATCTTTGTCTGGAAATTGAGAATAATTATAGTGTAATTACCCTTTAGCATCTTCAGTGTTTAGTTCCATCAATATAAAAACCCATGTGCCCTCAAATCCCTAATAAAAATGTCATTGGCAAAGATAAACTTTGCAGTTCCTTGTGTGTGTGTGTGTCTACAGAAATCAAACTCAGAGCCTCAAGCACCATCATCAAGAATTTCACCTCTGAGCTCAACCCACAACACCTGACCCCCCCCCCATCCTTCAAATCCTTTTTAGATGACTTATCAAACCCAATTCAGTGTAAATGTCATGAACAGTTGCTACAGGCATTGCTGGTAGACAAAAATGTACTATTTTTTCTATGTTGGAGCTTAACCAAATATTTCAACATTTTAATTTATCTATTTGTGGATGTGGGCCTGTCCAAGTATATATGGATGCCCAGGCCGTGAGAGGAACTGGAGCTGTGGGTATTTGTGAGACACTGGTCACATTACTCGCCTGCTAGTCCTCACGGCTGAGCAGTCCGTGTTCTCAGCTGCCAATCCACCTCTCCAGCCCCAGCTGAGCAAGCTTTTAAAAGTATTTTCAGTCTACAGTTGGTTGAACACACAGACGAGTCCTCTGAGTCACTGAGTGGCATGCACATTCTTCCTGGGCCTCGGCAGATTTCTCTCCTCATGTCCACGTAACTTTTTAAGGTATGTCCCTATCATAAGCCAGTGATGACTACTGATGTCCTGGGAAGCAATAATGGGGTCTGGGATCCCAGCCAAGCTTTTCTCAGGACGCTGTAGTGGCTGAGAGCATTGACTCCACAAACTTAGCCAGCCATAGGCAGAACCATGCCTCCGCTCTGTTCCAAAGGTAGTAAGATGGGGTGGGGAGTGAGCCAACCTTAGTGCTCATATCCCCCTCCCATCAAGCAGGCAGACTCCCATTATCAGGGCAAGGAGCTTCTTGATTTTCCACTTTGAAACACTCAAAAAATTAATTTAGTGTATACCTGTACATAAGACAAGTACCACATGGAAGCCAGAAAGAGGGATCAGATCTGCTGGAACTGAAGATACAAGCAGTTGTGGTGCTGTGTGGGTGCTGGAGCCCAGCCGCGGCCTTTGCACGAGCAGCCAGTGATCTTCACCACTGAGCCATCTCTCCAGCCAATCCCATGCTGTTCATGCGGTTTGGAACCCTTGCCTGTACTCTGCATGACACCATCCCTAGTAAAAGCACTTCTTTGCTGCCCCCCGCCTCGCTCTGTTCATCATGCTCCAGTGTGAACCTGCCTTAGTCCTCCCATCTCCCAGGCAGGGGCTGGACATGCCAGAAGGAAGGCCAGATCCTCCTCCCTTTGAGAAATGGCATCGTGCAGACCTCACTGCCCTCAGCAGCACTCAGCTCTTTCTACCTCTGCTACCTCAGACATTTGGCACTGCTGCACTCATGAGGCCTCACTGACTCCCCAGGCAGCTTTACAAACTCATGGCGTCTAGCCACGCTACACGTAGGCTGCTACAGTCCTGCAGCCTACGGACACTGGCTTGATCAAAGCATTGCTCTCCATGGTATTGGGCCCGAGCACTTTTGGGGGGCTATGAAAACTTACAGAATTTAACCTTAGTTTGTCCCCAGCTGCCACCGCTGGTGTCATCTTACACCCAGTACAGTTAAACCAAAGGCGTATGAGAAGGCAATTATCCCAAGGGGTTGTGATGGGAGATGTCATTCTGTAAATATGTTTCTCATATTGGTTAATGAAGAAAGCACTGTTGGCCAATAGGAAAGCAAGATAGGCAGGACTAGGAGACAAGGAGAATTCAGGGAGAGGTAGGAGAAGAATCAATATGTAAGACAAGGAGAGCAGAGGTCTGGGCACTCTCTCCGGTAAGATAAGACCATGTGGAAATACTTAGATTAATAGAAATGGGTTATTATTTAAGAGAGAGCTAGCCAATAAGAAATGCTAGTAACAAGCCAACAGCATTATATCTAATACAGCATCTCTGTGTGTTATTTGGGGCTAGTGTGGGACCAGGCTGATGGGAAAACCTACTCCTAATAGGGTTGACATAGAAATTCCTTTAAAACTAAAAGCCTGGTACAGGCATGTGTGTGTCTGCAGTTCTAGATACTCACAAGACTGAAGCAGGATTGTTGCTTAGAGCAAGGAGTCTGAGGCCAGCTTGAGATTCTCTCTCCACCCCCCTCTCTCTCCTCAGAGTTTTTCTGTGTACTGGCACTTACTCTGTAGACCAGGCTGGCCCTGAACTCACAGAGATCACCTGCCTCTGCTTCACGAGTGCTGGGATTAAAGGTGTGTGCCAGCACTGCCTGGCGAGATCCTATCTCTTCAATACATAAATGATAACTGTTATACCTGAATTGGAAATGTACCCCATCCCCCAGGCTGAAGTGAGCAATCTGCTCCCCACCTGGTGGAACTACCCTTGGAGGCTGTGGGGCATGTGGGAGGTGGGGTCTAGTTGGTGGAAATAGGTCATTAGGAATGTCATCAGCCAGATGCAAATTGTGTCTGGAGGAGGAAAGCTCTTCACATGCTGGTCTGTGGTAGCCTTGCTTCCCTCGGTGCTCAGCAGGTGGATGGGGGCAGCCGTAGGTGGTGCCCCTCTAGAATTGCAGTCCTCGGGTACTGGGCTCTTAGCCCTATGTGTTTTGTTCTGTAGAGGCCTAGGAAATTGAGGCTTCTCAGGCTGTCATAGCAGCCACCTCAACCTTCAGGCAGTCCTAGGCACCAGGATTCCTCAGCCCTGGACAGCTGGTGATAGAGCTCTAAGAAGTCAGAATTCATTAGCCCATAGCAGGTCTTTTATTGTCAGACTTTCTTTGGGGACCACCAGCTCCCCAATAATGACATTCAGACTTATTATTAATTATGGAAGCTTGGCCTTTAGCTTAGGCTTGTTCCAAATTAGCTCTATTGCGGTTTAATAAGGATCAGGATAAACAAATAGGCCGAACAGATGTTTATTCAGGGAGAAATAACTTACAACCTAGACAGATGAACGCCAGCAGGATCCACAGGATGCTCTCTTCTCTGCATCCCGCCATCAAGAGAGCATTCCCGGGCTCCTCCTCACACCTAGTTCCACAGGTCACTTCCTTCCCTGGCTCCACCCCCAATGGGCGTGGTCAGTGCCACAGAAGCAGACAAAGTTGAGTATCTCACTGCATAGCTCTTATTAATCTACATTCTAGCCCAGGCTTTTTACCTCTCTTCCATTCTGTGTACCTGATTTTCTCAGTGTCTCACTGGTATCTCCTGCTGCACCAGATTCTAACCCTGAGTTTCTCTCTGCCCGGAAGTCCCACCCAGCCTCTCCTGACTAGCTATTGGTCGTTCAGCTTCTTATTAAGCCGACCACAATGGCACATCATCGCATAGTGTACACATATCACACAACATTAGCCCTTTTCCCTGATCAGTGTCAACTGCTCTTTGCCCTTGGCCCTAAACATTTGCTAGCTCTCTGGGAATCTGCCAGTGACAGGAACCTGTAGTTTGTCTTCTCTGGCTCCTAATGGCTTTTATTTTTTCTTCAGTTTGGCTCTCTGCCTTCTCTTGCCCTTTCTCTCCCTATGCCCTTCTGGTTGCTTTGGAACTGTTCGCTTTCTTTTTCTTCAGCCATCAGACAACTACCTGGCTGCTGTCCCCTCTGGCAACTCCGTTTGGCCTGGCAATTGCTTAGCTGTCACTGCTGCTCTGCTGCTTCTGCTGTTGCTAATCCCGTCTTCCTCTTCACAAGCAGCGTGGCACATGCTACTGGAAGTATGCAAGAAAAGACCATGCCAGAGAAGGCCTTTATTGGCCCTAACAATGCAGTGTTAGAGGAGATGTCTTCCAGCTGACTCACTAAATGGGACTGATCACCCATCGGGCTTGTATAGCCAGCACAGGGGTGTCTGGACCAATCGCAGCCTTGCCTCTTTGTACCAGTCTCTCTGCTAGGCCCCCATTCCTCTAGGTGGAAGCAGTTTCAGAGTCATCTAGAGTGTAGCGTAGTGACAACAAAAATGCTGCTATACACACACACACACACACACACACACACACACACACACACACACACACGGCCTGCCTGAGGCTATGCCTTCGGGCTCTGAGCATTGTTTAAGATGGGTGGTGTTGCCATAAGAGTGGCCTGGCTGCCTGCTTGGGTAATTAGGAAGTTCAGTTTCCCCATTCCTCCCCATCATTGCTTGTTTGCACAAAACATGGACATCAGAGGTGCTTACAAGTGTGAATTTAAGGAACTTATTGATGCTAAGAGCGGCTTTTAATTTTTCGACTAGATTTCAGGAATTTTGGGTCCCTTTGGGTCTTCCTTGAGGATGAGCTTTTGAGGGTTAAGGCCAGTCGCTTGCTCCGGATGCTCTCTGCTTCCTGGTCTTCTGCTGTGCACTGTTTGAACCCCTCCTGCTGTGACCTGCTCTGCACAGCTCTGCTTTCCTGACAATGGACAAAACCTCTCTGAATAAATCTTTCTGTCTTAATCTGTCAGTTGTAATGTATGCAATATATACCAAGTTTTAAGTTACAGATCCTATAACACAGAAACTGTCCCCCCTCTGCTCTGAGGCCACCATATCACTCATTTCAGTGCTTCTTCTCTAAGGTGGTCACCGTCTTCATGAACTGTGTGTCAAGCTTCAATATGCACACCTTTTGGTATATTCTGTGGGCATCATCACAGGCTTCGAGGAGCCAGGATCTTCCCACATATTTCCAGCCACTGGCTTTGAGATTTGGAAGTTCTAAAACTAGAACTCAAGGCATTTGACAAGCATCCATGTTTGTCTCCCATCTTCCTGAGTCTCCCGCTGAAATGAAAACATGGAAAAAAGTGTAACTCTAAGCATTCCACAACAAGAAGGACTATAGAAGGCTAAGGGACAGTGAGAAGATAAAAAATAAGTGCAGGAGGACTCCATCACCTTTTTGTCACTGTTCATCTTTATGTTTTGAGATGGAATTTGCTGTGTAGCTCTGATTGGTCTGGTACTATGTAATTCAGATTGGCCAAAAACTTACGCCAATCCTCCTGCCTCAGTCTCCAAAGTGCTAGGAGCACAGGCATGGGCCACCACACCTAACAGAGTTTATTACTTAAACTGGCTGTAAGCCTATATGTGCACTTATTTATTTATTATGTTCCATCTCTGTAATAAAATATCAGACATATGCTATTTATGAAGATACGTTTCCTTTGGCTCAATCTATCATTGGGCAGAACCATCCTGGGGGTTTATTTCAAGGCAGCATACGGTGGTGATGGCACGGTGGAGCTAAGTTACTCATCGTATGGTGGCTGGGAAGAGAGTGGAGGGGGCTGGATCTTCACCTACTCGAGAGACGGTCCCCAGTGACTGCAAACCTCCAACTAGGCCTAGAGATGCCACTGCTTCCTAATAACATCAAGCTGAGGAACCAGACAGTAACGCTCAGGCCTTTGCTGTAGATTCATAGACAAGCCAGAGCTTTACTCTTCACACACACACACACACACACACACACACACACACACACACACACACCTACAATCCAGCAGGGGAATATCTGCTCCAGACTGTTGTCTGTCTCTTTCTACACAAACGTAAAATACAGGTAATATTTCTTCTCGGGCAAACACTAGTAAAACAGGTTTCTTTTAAAATATTTTCAATTTTTATTTTAATTTTATATATGCGGATGTCTTGCCTGGTGCCTGGTGCCTGTGAGACCAGAAGAGGGCATCAGATTCCCTGAACTGGAGTTACAGAAGGTTGCAAACCACTGAGTGGGGGCTGGAAATTGAAACCAGTCTACTGCCCAGCTCCCACATGGACAATAATCCTATGGAACTGTAAGCCCCCAATTAAACACTTTCTTTTATAAGTTGCTTTGGTCATGATGTCTTAGCACAGCATCAGAAAAGTAGCGAAGACAGAGATTTACTGCTATATTTATGAATGACATTACATAGTTGAGACTGGGGAATGACTTAGGGCATAAAATGCTTGCTGTGGAAGCCTTAGGATCTTATTTCGAATACCCAGAACCCATGTAAAATACAAGCTGGCTGTGTAAATGTGGACACCTGTAATTCTAGCACTCTTGAGAGCAGGGGAGATGGGAAGCAGAGACCAGACAATCCCGGAAGCTTGCAAGCCAGCTAGTCCAGCACATAGGTAAAAGACAAAGGCTGACACCCAAGGTGGTCTCTGACCATGATGTGTCATGGTCACCAGTGACCATGTGACTGTGCATATGCACACATCGTACACACATACTCACACACAAATTAAAAACTAATAATTATCCAATCAGCCTAACACAAAGGAGAAGTCTGGGGAATAGATAAAAGAAGAACGCATCGGGCGGGGGAGATTCCTCAGGAAGTGAAATTGCTGACCACGCAAACCTGACAACCAACCGGATTTCCATCTCCAGAACCCACAGAAAAGGCCCCATGTGATACTGTGTATCTGGCATTAAGATGGCAGGCGCAGACCAGATAATCATCCATACACTTGAAGGGCAGTTAGCCTGGAATACGCTCCACAGCAATAAGAGAGAACCCACCACAGCAGGTGGGGAGAAAAACCTGACCCCTGAAAGTTGCCCTTGAGCTCCCCCCATCCCAACACACACATGCTACGGCATAAATGTGTCTGCACTCAATGTTCACACTCTTAACTAAAAGGTAATTATTAAAAAAAACAAAACAAAACAGAAGCTGTGGGCCGATGTGGACAGTATTGAAGCTGGGAGATGAGTAATATTAGGGTTTAAGAATGGTTCCCCAGCCAGGTGTGCTAGCACACACCTTTATTCCCAGCACTCTGCAGGCAGAGGCAGGGAGATCTCTGAGTTCGAGGACAGCCTGGTTTACAGAGCAAATTCTAGGACAGCCAGAGCTACAGGGAGAAACCCTATCTCAACAAACAAAACAGAAGAGAATGGCCCCCATAGGCTCATCTATGGAATGCTCAGTCACTGTGGAGTAGAACTCTTCGACAGGATTAGAAGGATTGAGAGGTGTGGCTTTGTTGAGGAAGTGTGACACAGGAAATGGGCTTTGAGGTTTTCAAAAGCCCACACAGGGCCGAGTGTTTCTCCCTATCTCTCTGTGGATCAGGATGGAGCTCTCAGTTACTGCCCAGCACGGTGCCTGCCGTTCCTTCCTTCATGCTCCCTGCCATAAGGATACTGAACTAAATCCCTGAAACTGTAAGCCAGCCCAATTAAATGCCCTCTCTTATAAGACTTGCCTTGGTCATGGTGTCTCTTCACAGCAATGGAACACTAAGATAAGGAATGTGTACAGTCTATTGTTTTCCCACACCCTGCTGTGTGTTTGAAAGTTAAAGATGCTTTCGTTTTTTGTTTTTGTTTTTGTTTTGTTTTGTTTTTTACAAATGTTGAGCCTTTTATATGCATCATTTCCTACCTTCATAAAAGTTCCATAGGGCCAGTTTTGGAGAAATTAAGATTCACAGAGTTAAAGAGACATAATTAGTGAAAAGTCAAAGTGCAAACAGGTGGTTCTTTAGATCTCGAGCCCATTTACTTGTGCAGAAAGAGAATACAGACACAAATCCCCCAGTGTCCAGTCCCTGGATGCCTGTACACCCCAAGCAAGTCCTGCTACACAAGCCTGTGCCACTTAGGCACAGGAAAAGCCAAAGAGAGCCATGACTGGCAGAGGCTCCGGTAGGTTGGAAGAGTAGCAGGCTAACACATTCTTGCTCTGAAGCACTGTTCACGCTTAGCACTCCCACCAGCCTGGTGACACAGTTGGGACCATTATCCCCAAGTCACCCAGACATGGGCAAAGAACCAGGAGCCTAAGCAGCCATCCATCTTTATTCTAAAGTCCCAGTGGGTTCTCTTGTGAGATTGAGGCAGCCATAGATGCCGATGTGGATGCTGGTTTGTGCTGTATTTCACCCTGGAAAGGTCTGAAAGGTTAAGACGAGCCTCCCTGCAGGTTTTGCACTGTAAGATTTAGGAACTAAGTGAGCATCAGGGCAGCATGTTCAGATCTCAGGTTTGCAGCTTCCTGCCCCTCTGCCCCTTATCAAATATCTTATAGAATGAGCTGGGGTGGGTTTCTCTGATGGTTACGCAAGTAGACCCAACTCATGATGGTGTCTGTAAACTGAGTGTGTCATCTCATCCAGTTAGGAAGTCTCACATGGCCATCAGAGAGAGATGCCAGTGGCTCTAGTGTAGAGCACCAAAACCCATGCTACAAGCCTGACTTCACATACGCAATTTAATTCCCTTGTTTCTATCTTTCTTCTTTTGTACTTTTCTTTGGGGGAGGATTGTAACAGGATTCTGCTACATGATCTAAGGTAGTCCTGAACTTATTATAATGCCCTCAAACTCACAACAATCCTCCTGTCTCAGTTTTTAGAGTGCAAAGATTACAAGTGTTATTAGTCAAGGTTCTCTAGAGTAACAGAATTTATAAAATTGATCTCTCTCTCTCTATATATATATGTACATATATATATATATGGTGTATATATTATATATATAAAATGGATCTCTCTCTCTATATATATATGATGTATATATATATTATATATATATATATGTGTGTGTGTGTGTTAACTACAGTTTTCCCACCAGCCTGGTCTCACTGCCACATCAGCCCCAAATAACACACAGAGATGCTGTATTAGATATAAAGCTGTTGGCCTGTTACTAGCGTTTCTTATTGGCTAGCTCTGTCTTAAATATTAATCCATTTTTATTAATCTAAGTGTTTCCACCTGGTCTTATCTTACTAGAGAGAGGGTCTGGACCTCTTCTCAAGTTCCTACATCTTGACTTTCCTTACTACATCTCCCAGACTCCTCCTTCCTATTTGCCAATGGTGCTTTACTCATTAACCAATAAGAGAAACATATTTATAGAATTACATCTCCCATTGTGTGTGTGTGTGTGTGTGTGTGTGTGTGTGTGTGTGTGTGTGTGTGATTTTACTGGAATAACTTTCAGGCCGCAGTCAAGCTAATTCAACAACATCTGATGGTACAGCCTTGCTCCAAAATCCCAAAGGTCTCTTCTATGATTCTCAGGGCCTGAAAAAGGTTCCAATCAGCCTCCCTGTCTGCCACCTACACCTACACCTACACCTACACAGACACCACTGGGTCTGCTGGATCACATGGTTCAAGTGGCAGAGCAGCCAGCAGCCTAGACCTATTGAAGAGCCTTCTCCTGTTCTAGGCCACGTACAAAGCTAGCAGCTTTCTGAGTCACTCTGTATATGGGCCAGAGTACCAGAGTAACACACCCAAGGGAGGAATGTGTTGTCTCCAGAATCCAAATAGGCCACTAAAAGTTGTGTTTCTTGGTGGTGGGAGGGGCAGGTACAATAACTTATCCTTCACCTTGGAAGGAATGTGTCATGCCCCATACCACTGAACTCCTAAGAATTTTTCTTTTCAAGCCAAGGTTTCTCAGCACATCAGTTCTATCTGTCCTGGAACACACTCTGTAGACCAGGCTGGCCTTGAACTCACAGAGATCCTCCTGCCTCTGCTTCCTAAGTGCTGGGATTAAAGGCATATGCCACCACTCCCCAGCAAATTCCTAAGAATTTGACTCAGGTAGAAGGCCCCTGAATTTTAGCTGGATTTATTTCCCATCCTCTGATGCACACATGTGTTACCAATGAGTTCAAAGTGGTTGCTACTTCCTCTTCCTTGGTCTAGTTAGAATAATGTTGACATTATAGTGTACCAGTGTGATATTTTGTGGAAGAGACAGATGACAAAGATCCCTTCTAACTAAGTAATGACACAGGGCCAGAGAGTTAAAATACCTTGGAGGAGGTAAAACTGTAAAGGTATTGTCTTAGTTGGGGTTTCTATTGCTGTAAAGAGACACCATTATAAATGAAACATTTAATTGGGGCTGGCTTACAGTTTCAGAGGTTCAGTCCATTATCTTCATGGTGGGCCATGGCGGCATGCAGGCAGACATGGTGCTGGAGAAGGAGCCGAGAGTCCTACATCTTGTAGGATAAAGGAAGTAAACCATCACACTGGGTGGTGTCTTGAGGCTAGAAGACCTCAAAGCCCACCCCCTCCCCAGTGACACAAGTCCTTCAGCAAGGTCACACTTACCTCAACAAAGCCACACTTCCTAATTATATTACTCCCTCTTGGGGCCATTTCCTTTCATATCACCATAGGTATAGTGCTGGCCTTGCCAACTGTCCTTATGGACAGTTACCCAGAAAAAGGCATTTGCTAAATCAATACTGCATACCATGTACCAGGAGATGTGCTACTTTGCTCAAGTAAGGACACCACAGCAGTTGCTGTACCTGGTTGAGTTTTGATCATCGACTGTCATTCTCCACGATCCAGCTGTCTTCTGCACTGGCCAGAAAGAGGAGTAAGATGAAAGTACTGTGGGAACCACCATCCCCGCATCTTCCAAGTCCTTGATGGCAGCACTAATTTCTGCAGTTCCCCCAGGGACATGATACTGTTTTTGATTCACTATTTTCTTTGGTAGAGGCAACTCTAAAGGCTTCCATTTAGCCTTTCCAGCCACAATAGCCCTCACTTCACAGGTCAGAGAACCAATGTGAGAATTCTGCCAACTTCTAAATGTATCTATCGCAATTATAGACTCTGGAACTGGGGAAATGACCACAAGTCGCGTTCAGGGACCTACTGGACCTACTGTGAGTGGCACATCAGCCAAAACTCCATTAATCACTTGGCTTTCACAAGTGCCCGCTTTAACTGAGGGCCACAATGTTCCTTGGGATCTTGAGGAATCAGTGTCAATTCAGAATCAGTATCCACTAGATCTCAGAGAGTCTCATTGTTTCCTTTCCCACAGTGTACAAGCCACCTCCTGAAAGGCTGTAGGGAAAGACTGGAGAAGGCTAATAGTAAAACTTGGAGGTATCTTATCAAGTCCTACCTCAGGAGAACCTGGCTGTCCTTTCATTCACTGGGTTCCGGGTCTGCAAACTGGCTAAAGTCTGGGAATTGACTCACAGGCTGAGATTCCCTTTTGCCATGATCCAATGTAGTCTTTCTTTCATTTGGTTGAGAATTTTCCCATTACTACGGATCAAACAAAAGCACAGTAGACTTCTTATCTATTTCATGTCTGGAAACACCATAATTGATTAGCCAGAACCAAATGTCCACACAAGTCATGCCACCATAAAATTCACTTTGCCTGGGCTGCCCATTATGGGTGAGGCCATTACAAACACTTTGTCTATGCTGCCCACTACAATAACTATAACTACCTTGCCTTTGACTACTCAGTGTTGCTACTGGGGCCCTGTTACCTCAAGGCCAAACTAAACCCACTGCATTTAATTCATCCAATTAAACAGCAGGAACTCCAACCCTCAGGTCTGGCACAAGGAAAATGGTGACAACAAGACTCTTCAAGTGAGCTGGTGACCCTCTCACCATTTTGTGTTTTATAGGATTAGTGATAAGGCATGAGTTCTAGGCCTTCCCATTGTGGTTACACAGAGTATCAGAGCTGGTGTAAAGGGAGCTGGGTGTGGTGGCCCGCACTTGCAATCCCAGTTTCTGAGGCTTAAAAATCTCTTAATCAACACTAAACCAAGAAATATCAAGCATCTTCAAATCAAATCTTTGTGCCTATGAGTCAGGTAAACATATTGAGCTATCTCAGGCCATAATTCAGTTTCTTTAGAAAAGTATTTTATGAGGGCTGGAGAGACAGCTCAGACCCAGAGGACCCAGGTTCAATTCCCAGTACCCACATAGCAACTCACAACTGTCTATGGCTCCAGTTCCAGGGGAATCTGACACCCTCACACAGACAATACATACAGGCAAAACACAATAAATAAATAAATTAATGAAAGTAAGTTAAACAGAGGGTTGTAATTGAGCCCTGTGCGGTGTGGTGTTTTGTGTGGGGAGGCTGAGGTGAGGAATGACTTGTGTTTTCTATTCGTTTATGTCAAGACTAGTTGTATAACCCTAGGCTGGCCTTGAACACACTATCTTCCTGCCTCTGCCTCCCAAGTACTAGGGATACAGGAGTGTGCTACCATGCTCAGTTGAATGGAGAGTATGTAAAGGGAAAATAGAGGTTATATATGTTTTGAAAAATGGAACAGCAATTAACCTTGGCTAGAATAATCAATAAAGCTGGTGCCAGTCTAAGGTTGGATCCAGGGCATTGCAGAAATCTTTATGTAAGGGATCCCAGCATATACTGAAGACTAGCTGATCCATGCAACCATTGGATTTTTGGGCCTTTTGTTCACAGCCAGCCATTGTTGGATTAGCTAGACTGGGGGAATTAAACTCAGTCTGTCAGGTAGCAAAATGTTTAGTATAAAACATTTTTTGTTTTTAAACGCACTGTCTTAGTCAGATTCTATTTCTGTGAAGAGATACCAGGACCACAGCAACTCTTACAAACGAAAACATTTAATTGGGGCTGGCTTACAGTTCAGAGGTTTTGTCCATTATTGTCATGGCAGGAAGCATGGTGCTGAAGAAAGAGCCAAGAGTTCTATATCTGGATTGGCAGGTAGCAGGAAGAGAGAGAGAGACACTGGCTTGAGCATCCCAACTTCAAAGCCTGCCCACCTGCCCACAAGGTGACATCTCCAATAGTGCTTTTCCCTATGAGCCTTCGGGGCCGTTTTCATTCGAACCACCACAGTTCCCAGGTTAGTTCATCTTTCTTTCTTTTTTTAAAATGTGCCTGAGTGCTTTGCCTACATGTACTTGTGCACCATATGTGTGTCCACATAAGAGGGTGTTTGATGCCCTGGGACTGGAATTGCAGGTGGTTGTTGTAAGCCACCACTTGAGTGTTGGGAACCAGATCCCAGGTCCTTGGGCAAGATCAGCCAAGCTCCAGCTCCAGATTTGGAATTACAATTTTTTTTTCTAGGAAAGATCAGAGATCTTCAAGTTTTTCCTTTTCCTTTTTGTTTGGCATTTTAAAAATGAAAGCTCTGGGCCAGATGTGATGGCTCACATCTGTAATGCCAGAAATTTGGCGGAGAAACAAACATTTGGAGGTGGAGACTAGCCTGGAATACATATAAAGACCCTGTCTCAAAACACCAAAAACAAAACAAAGCAACAAACAAACAAAACAAAAAACCCCAAAACAACAACAACAAAACCCCCAATAAATTAACAAAGTGGGAAAAATATTCTCTATTCCCAGCAGCCCCGGTTTCTGTAGGACGGGGAGCATTTCTCGTGGAGGGGTGTGGGCCAGCTGTTCTGTGTCTCGCCCTACTCTTGTCAGAACCATTTGCCAGACAAGCTGCTCTCCCCTGATTTGGGGCTTTGAACACACCCGTTTCTACTTGAATGGCTTTCTTGTCCCTCTAACTCTGAAAACCTTGTCTCTTTGATAGAACTAATGACAGGTCTGTCATCTTGGGGGAGCTTGGCAATTTGTTGCAGGAGTCAAAACACATTGTTAAGAATTTATTAGTTAGCTTCCCTCCCTGAGGGCTGCACAGACATCTGACACATGCATGCCTAGGGGCTGCTTCCCAAGCTTGTCAACCTTGCTCTCATCTCCTGCTCTGGTCCCCGACAAAATGTACCACAGAGCTCTCTAGCTAATAACTCAGTGATGCTCACTGAGTGCCAAATGTGCCTCATGTGCACCATCTTATTACATCCTCGGAAGGAGGCGGTGTCTTCATTATACAGATGAGTAAAAGGAAGCTCATGGAGTGGCTACAGTTGGTACAGCTAGGGATTGGGCCCTGGCTGGGTTTCCCTAGATCTGACTCCCAGAGCCTGAGATTTGCTGTCCAAAACCCACCGCTCTCCACAGCTGCGCAACAAGTGCACCTCGTGGCTTTCTTTCACCATTGTTCCGCGAGTGCCTGGCACAGGCTGGGCAACAGCCCTGGGTGGGAGCCTGAAGCGAGAGGTGCCTTCCACATTGCCTGCCCAGTTCTTGGCCCACGGGGATCCATCTGAGCCTGAGCAGTGGAAGAACCCCACGCGGACCCACGCGCGCCCTGGGTCTGCCCCCGATCACGTGAGGGCCCCACCCGTCCCGCCCACTCTCCCACCGACCCCGCCCCTCCCCGCCCCGCCAGCCCCGCCCTCAGATCAGGCCCCGCCCACTCCCCTTCCCGCCCCGCCCCCACTCCGTTCTTGGCCGCGCTCGGGTCCACAGCTCTATGGGGAAAGCGGCCGCTCCGAGCCGAGGCAGCGGCTGCGCTGGCCGCTCCCGCGGGCTCTCATCGCTGTTCACGGTTGTCCCCTGCCTGTCCTGCCACACGGCGGCGCCGGGCATGAACTCGTCCACGTCAGGCTCAGGGCCGGAGCCCAAGCCTCAGCTCCAGCCTGTGCAGGCACCAGAGCGGGAGTTGCTAGCCGAACAGGTGTGCAAGCCAGTTTTTGAGCCGGTGCCGAGATCCGAACCTGGGTCCCAGACGACGTCTGTGCCTAGGCCCTCAGGGGCTGGGCAGGAATCTGAGCTACAGGGCTTGTGGCAGGGGTCAGAGGCGGGCCCAAGAGTAGGGGTTGGGCCCTTCACCAAAATCACATCGGAGCAGCTGTCTCTGGGGTCAACAGGAGGGATCGTGCCCCTGGCAAAACCGGAGTACAGGTCGGGGCCAAAGCCTCAGCCCCTTCAGCGACCAGGACAAGCGAAGACTTCTGTGGGGACTCCAGTGCCAGGGACTGGAGCCCCGATGGTCTCACCACCTCTGGACAGCTACAAGGGCTGGCTCCTCAAGTGGACTAACTACCTGAAGGGCTATCAGCGCCGCTGGTTCGTGCTGGGCAATGGCCTGCTGTCCTACTACAGGTACAGAAGTGCCGGGGACTGGGAAATCTGAGGTTGGAGGGTGGCGGTGGCGGGTCTCGATTGTGGTGTATCACAATTCTTCTGAGATATTTGGAATCATGAACTCCTGTAGAAGTAACGCCTGGTGACTGCCAAGGGTAGATGTGTCCTGTGGAACTGGCCTCTGGCAAGCCTGGCTTTAAAGAGTGAATGTGGAGATGTGAACTAGGTCCTCAGTTCCCTTCTTGCTGTGGTGCCTAGGAGGACAGCCTTAGCCAGCCCTGTGAAGTCTTACTGTTTCTGGTTCATTGCCTTAGGAATGGAGGGAGACAGTTACTGAACCCCATACTCTTGGGAAGGGTTGTTCCCTCCTCAGGCAGTTTTCAGTTTGTTGTCTACCTTTGCTGACACCTGCTTGTCTTCAGGGCTTGGACTGGGACAAGCAGACCCACAGGTATATCAGATACAGCGTGTGCCCTTTGGGAACCCAAGCTGGCGTCCTGTGCAGGTGGACAATTTTACTGTCACCTTCCTCATTCCAGAAGCAGCCTGGGTTTCAGAGTTGCAGTCAGCGGAGACGTAGCTACCACTACCTCCCACCAATGCTGGTTGGAAGCCGACCCTCCCCACGGCTTCCTTCCCTTTCACACTAGCTGTTTCCTGGGAGTTTAAGCTTTGAGATCTCAGGTCACTCTAGACCACTCTGAACTTAATGGGGTTGCTGCAGCAATGTCACTGAATCCCTCCTGCAGTGGGCCCGAGGAAAGGGATGGCTTCTCCAAAAGCTCCCGAGTAAGGACTGTGATGCTGGCCCAGGGTCACACTCTGAGGAGCCTTTCTTCACTGTTGTGGACAGAGTTGCCGCCATGCTGTTTGTTGGAGCTTGAGTCACCCTGAGTCACTTTGCGCTGCCAATACTTCAGGTGCCTGCCGCACGGGTTTAGACTGTTCTTCCCAGCCCTTTGGAGACAAAGTGCCTAGATAAGAGACAGCTAAGTATGCTATGGCTGAGAATTTTGGCATCACTGGTTGGAGGAAAAAGCCAACCAAGATGTGTCTGAATGTGTCCTTCTCATAGTGTCTTGGTATCCTTTGACCCTCCTCGGCAGTGACCTAGAACACACTGTCCTTAGAGTTAGCATACCAACCAATAGGATCTCCTTTCCAGATGCTATTTTTAATCTATCGTAACGTACACTTCAGCTATGCAACCCAGACCAATGGCAGGGCCTTCAGTGAATTGCTGAATTACTTTTCGTTCGGCACAAGAGCCTTAATGCCAGTTGCAGACCACACACTACAATTTATGGTGCATTCATTAATTTCTTCTCTCTAGCCATGGTGGGGGGTAGATTTTTAACAGCATCACATTGCACAGGTGCACATTCTGAGGCCCCAGAGAAGGACGTAGCTTTGTCATCTGGTCACCTGCCCGGAGATTCTTCCTCAGGCTGCTTGGACTCAGAGCTCTTCAGTGATCTCACCCCTGAAAACCCACTGGTCTGGAAGCTTACACACTAAGAAATGTTAGTTTTTAGAAAACTGTCCTGAAATGTGAAGTTGAACACACAAGACTCAAGTGCTTGTTCCACGATTGTGTCAATGCCCAGCCACCCTGGATTCCAGCCGGCACTATTGTCTGTGTTTGGCAGGTGTGCTAAACTGTAAAGGTCAAGGTAGGCTGTCTGACCTCGCCTCATGCTCGTTTGTTTTGTCTGCAAGCAAAGAGGGAAGGTTTCTCATTCTTGCTTCTTGCCATGACTTTGTATAGTCCCCTTGGCATTCGAAGGTAATCTTAGGATTCGATTCTCTGAGCCATGCAAAATGGCCATAATGGATGTTTGTTTGAAATCAGGAAATGTACCCTGGGCATCACAAATCATGTTAGCAGTGAGGGCTGTGGTGTTTAACTTTACCGTTCTGGTTCATACAGACAAGCTTGCCCATCTAGTGTCTAAATAAAGTTAGACTTGGCTAAAGAACAGATTCTAAAGAATTAGTTACCTGCTGTTCATTTATCTATTTGGTGAGGGGGAATGTATGCCTGCTCTGACACCTGTGTGGAGGTCAGAGGTGACTGTCGGGAGACAGTCCTTTCCATCCATCATATGGGTTCAGGGGACTGGCCTCAGACACCAGGCTTGGCAGTGGGTACTTTCACCAACTGAGCCATCTTGTCTGTCCTGTTTTAGCGACTTTTAAAAAATTACATACTTAATTTGATTTTATGTATGAGTGTTTTACTTGTATATTTGTCTATTCACCACATTCTTGCCTGGTACCCTTGGAGGTCAGAAGAGGGCATTGGAGCCCCTGGAACTGGAGTGATGGGTGGTTATGAATCACCATATGGGTGCTTGGAATTGAAACCCTGTCCTCTGCAAGAGCTGCTGGTACAGCCACTGCTCTTAACACTGCAATTAAATCCTCATTTAAAGGGGGAGGGGAAGCATCCCAAAAAATCAAGGTAAAATCAATTTCCCTCTAAAAATGTAAAATAAAAATACTCCTATTCCTGCAGTTAACCCTGATGGCTACCTTTCTTCTTAGTACTTTACACCTAAATCATGATGCAAAAACAAACACAAACAGAGCTTTCAAACACTTCACAGCAATCCAGATGATGAGCTAGCCTTTGCTCATGCTTCTAGTAGTGAATCAGGGCAAGACGGATTTACTAATGTGCATTTCATCACCAAAGAACCGAAGATGCCTCGTCTTTTATTTTGAACTGTTTCTAAGACAGTGTTTACTAATTGCAAACAAAGAGAAAGGCAGTCTTGGCAGGACAGACTGCAGGACGCTTGGTCAGATTGACTTACTCGTTACTCATAGTGTGGATCCTGGTCCGTGCTCCTGCTTCTACGGTTTGAGTTTTGTCTGTCTTCCACAGCTCTTCTCCATCACCTGCTGACTAATCAATCATCTGTTTTAGGAGCATTTAACAAAGGGACCAATAGCAGAATCGTGTAGATCTTCAGGGCTCGGATTGCTTACCTTTCAAAACCTCTAAATGTATTCTTTCCAACTTAACTAAATTAGTATGCTAATTTGTGGCCACAAAATATACTTCAGGTACCTCTATTGGGTATTCTGGAAGGAAGAGCTCAACTTCAAAAGCCTCCTCCCCAAAGAGGGAATCCTGGAGGCCAGCAATGACCACATGAAAATAAGGTGCTGCTCTCACTGGGCTTGGCTTTAATGCCAGCAAATGTTGGCTTCCCCCATGGGTCTATGAGGCAGCCTGGCCTTCCTGCCAGTCTGTTTTTTGCCTCACAGTGCCTCGGCCAACAGATGGGTGCAGTGACATCAGTGACATTCCTGCAATCAGGGTCACAGGATGCTGCTTGTAAACACTGTCACATGTAAGCAGCATTTCTGGGAGGTATGGGTCACTGGCCACAGTCCTTTTTTAACAATGTGGTAAGACACAGTAAGATGGGGAGGAGGTAGTCTCTATTGCTGGGCACCCTTAACTATGTGTCTGTTCAGATGCCACCGGGGATTCAGTTTCATATCGTGTTTGTGCTCTTAGTTACCATTTTAAGCATTTCATTCCTAGTTCTCATCTCACAGGGAACATTTAATTACACGAAATTAGGGAAGAATTCATAACGACACAGAATTTTCAAAGGTATTTATCCCAATAAGTCATCATAGAGAAATAAAATTCCCAATGCAACCTTTCTCACATCAAGGAAATTGATGAGGTGAGGCAGAATTCTGTGTTGTCTACTAATGGCTTGTTTGGTCCCACAAATGACATTTGTCTCTCAGGGGATGATTTCAGACAGAAGCACTTTAAAAATGTTTTTATTGCCCATTCTCATCTATGCTCAGTAATGGGTAAATCAGTTATCAAGGAAGACCTTAGTCTAGATCTTGGAGAAAAAAGGCAGTGGCCAAGCCAGAGCAAAACTTAAAATCCTCGGATGAAGACCACTGCACATTGGAGGAGCTGGGCCCATTCAGAGTGGGGGCCAGGTAACAAAAGTGGCTCACTGGGTGTCTTGGCCCCCAGATAGGTTTTATCCCTCCTGTGAGCTCAGCTCCAAGCCAACTCTGGGTGTCACTTCATCAATACTTAATCGATGGAAGGTGGGGAAGCAAAAGCCCATCCACAGCAAAATGCCTCCAAAACGTGAAGGGGGGCCTGCACGCACGTCTGGGGGCGAGGTGTCGAGGCCCCTCCAGGAGGTATGCCGACCATGTTAGATTGGCCTTGAGTTTGAAATGCTCAGCATTTTATGTGTTAAGAGGCTGAAAGGGAAAACACAGACATGTGTGTGTGGTAATGACAATGAGGACTGTTGCAAAGACTGATAAATGGACCAGGAGGGTTTTGGAGGTTTGCTGGGCATGCCAATGTATTTAATCAGTTCTGGTGACGTGGACTGTAGCTTTCCCCATGAAACCTCCTTTGAACTTTCCTCTTTCCATGAATAGCTGAAAACCTGAGTCATGCCTGTTGCCTCCTCCCTCTTCATTCTATGCCAGATGGAGTTTCCAAGCCTATGTGTCTCTCCCATAGTCCCTGATGCCGCATCGTGGCTTTAGTCTGCTTTCTGCCCAGCTAGTGCCCTGGCTCCCAGACACTGTTCTGGTCGGTTCCCCCGACCCAGTGGCCCTGGGGTTGTAGAAGGAAGCACAGCCCTGCATTGAACCTCTCTGAAATGCCTGTGATGGCTTCGGGCAACACCAAGGAATGAGTCTTCCTCTTTAAGAACTCACAGGGTGTGTCTGGGCATCTCAAGACAACTGTGGCAGGAGGATGCGGTGGGCAAGCTCAGCATCTTCTTTCTGGGGTGGTGCTTGGCCACCATGACTGTACTGTAGCTTGGTTAGTCTATGAGTGGCTGAGGGAATAAATGGATGAAGGAGAGTTGCCTGCGAATTGATGGGTTTAAAAAAAGCAAGTGAGTTTCTTAAATTGTTTTCTATGTAAAACCTGGTTTATTGAAATAAGGTTGAGCAGATACAGTGGAGAATGCAAGCTTAAGCCAAGAGTGTTGGAAAAAATGACAGGAAACATGGACACAATATGTCAACAGGCTCAAATGTGTTATAATGGGTGGCTCAATGAACTTACAGCTTATTTTTGTATGGTCCATTGTTTCAGAGAATATTTTATTTTGTGTGTGTGTGTGTGTGTGCGCGCGCACGTGCGCATGGCATGTGCTTGTGGGGGCCAGAAGAGGTATCAGATCACCTGGAGCAGAAGTTACAGACATTTGTGAGCCTGACGTGGGTGCTGGGAACTGAACTCTGGTCCTCTTCAAGAGTAGCACATGCTCTTAACCACGGGACCCTCTCTGCAGTCCCTGGCCCATTGGCATTTCTGTAGAGTTGTGTTTATATGTGTATGTAGTCTGTACACATAAGGGTGATGTGTCGCTTTGTGAGTTTGGCCATGAATAAAGGAATGAAAGCAAAAATAAAGTTTTATAAAGGATGTTTCTCACAAGCCTATAGCTCTTTGGACTAGCTATGTGGGCTTGTTTGCCTTCCATGTTCTACATATGAGAGAGCCTGAGAAGCAGACCACAGGCAGGGATGAGGCCTCTACTCTCCATTTCTCTCAGATAATCGGACCTTCCTTTCATCTGTGTTTTCAGTAAAGGTGTGTGGCTTTGCCTTCCTCAGGAGTAGCGCCAGGACCCAACCCTGCAGATGTCTTCCCGACTCCCAGCCTCACTGGGTTCTTGTGTCCAAGTCTAACTCCAGGTTTGATGAATCGTTAGGATTTAGTAAGACGGAGCATACGGTTAGCCTTACAATAAAACCATGCATTGGAAGGATGCCTGTCAGAAAAGAACAGGGGAAGGAAGGACACATGGACTGAAGTTAAGGAATGCACGCCTGTGGTGCAGGCTTCTGGGGACTTGGTAGAGTCACAGAAGACACAGCCAATTCTTCAGTGATAGTGACATGTGTGAAATGCTGCCACCACAGGAGGCTCATTTCTTAGCCCAAGGTTTTGCTGTGGGCTGATCATATGGAAGCCCCCTGTCCAGAATGTGCCTGTAAGGAGAACATATCTCCAACATCATACACCACATTGTACAGACCTTGTGAGCATCATCAATACACATCACATTGTACAGTGTGAGCATCATTGTCAACACAGACCACATTGTGTACACAGCCTGAGTATCATTGTCAACTAAGGAATGGCAGGAAGCACCCCAAAATCCAAAGCTCCCAGACTCTAATCCAGGGCTTGTCTTAGAAGCAGGTCCTTGGAAGGATGAGGAGTCTCCAGTTTGTGTGTGAATCTCTGTCCTCCATGCAGACCTCAGTGATGCTGGTCATGGTGACTGTTAACCCTCACTCTGCTTCCAGGACAGGGAATGCTTGGCTTGAGTAATGGGATGTGCTCTTGTTTCTGACCAGATCAAGCCACATGCCAGCTGTATTAGTGACTCTTCTATTTATATGACCAAAAGCAACTTACAGAAGGAAGAGTTTATTTCGGCTTATGGTTCCAGAAAGAGAGTCCATACGTGTGTGTGTGTGTGTGTGTGTGTGTGTGTGTGTGTGTGTGTGTGTGTGTGTGTACACATGGGGACAGCATGGCACCAGGACCAGGCTATGGTCACATCTTTATTTACACACAGGAAATGGAAAGGACAAACTGGAGGCTATAAACTTTCAAGTGATGTGCTCCTTCGGCAAGGCTCCTCATCCTAAAAATCCCATAACTTCCCCAAGCAGCATCACCAATTGGGGGCCCAGTGTTGAAATACACGTGCCTTTGGGGGGCATTTCTCCCGGACACCAACCTTCCAGGATCCGTGCATGGTCTAGTCTGTAGCTCTCTGCCTGTCCCTCCCCCTACCCCAAAAACAAAGGCAAAAACCAAGGAAGGATACAAGGCAGGAGGGAAAGATGAAGGAGAGGGGAGAGAAAGAGGGAGTAAAGACTGGGAGGTCCCTAGATCAAGGTCAGTGCTTGTTGACCTCAAGGAAAAAAAGAGCAGGGAAAATGGGCTGTGCTGGAAACTGACAAGTGAGGAAACAGACCTAAACTAAACTGGCAGCTTGGCGTACCCCAGATCAGACACCATATGTCACCACACAAAGACGTGGCTTCAGGAGTCTCAGGGTCACACGGGCTCTTTTTCTTTTATACGTGATGCTTCCCCGTGTCTCCATTAAAAAACAAAGTCAAAACAACAAAACACCTTTGTGAATTCTGATGTCTTAGTAAAGCTTTGCTCCTGGCTCCCCCTGGGCCACAGCAGCCCTGCGGGTTTCACACCAATTGACTCCTACCCTTTGACTACACTGCTGGGTCACTGCCTGAAACCAAGAAAGGGGCAGATGGCCTGGCAGAGCTGGCATCGGATACAGCCACATTGTGTTATCCTTTGATGGAGCTGTGGGTGCTGCTCTGATGCAGGGTATGGCTTCCCTGAGCTCATCAGGTGCACTCACTGCTCCTCTCCAACTCCTCCTGGACCTGCCTTGCTGCGCTATCCCCCCACCCCCCAAAAGAAAACCACATGCCTTTTATTGTTCTCCTAGGAACTTCACAGAAACCATTGCCTAAGATGGAGGGTGCTCAGTCATTGGCAACAAAATCTGACAGTAACACCAGGGTCATCTGGATGTAATTGGGTTGGATATACCTGGTTACTCAGCAATGATCTGGAGGAACCATGCCCTGGATGTCCTTCCATGTAGTGGCATTTGGCCATGCACACTGCTAGGTAGGTGTGGGTTTCCTCCTCCCCACCAGAGCCAAGGCCGTACCTTCACTGTGTAGGGGCCTCTGGAATCATACTGAGTGGGCTCTCGAATGTCAGAAGTGTTTTATAGAGAAACACTTTTGGGCTAGCAAACCACTTAACAATAGAGTGTGTGTGCTTAGCATGTGTGATGCCCTGGGTTATCTCCAGCATAAGAAAGCAATCAAGCAAAATTGCTTGATTGTGTCTTGTAATATTGATCTCTTACACTATAAAGACCCAACGTAAGGGGCCGAGGAGATGGGGAGGTGGCTCAGTCAGCAAAGTACTCTTTTGTAAGCATGAGGATCTGAGTTTGGCTCCCCAGGATTCCCACTTAAAACATCTTGACATGGAGACACAGGCTTGTAATCCCGCACCAGGCTGTTTGGTGAACTTAGGTCAACCCCCAAGATCAGATGACGGCACCTAAGGAATGACACCTAAAGCTGACTCTTGCTTCTACATTCATGTGTACACACATCTACATACATCCGTCTGCATATGTGTGCAGTTATACTAGCAGTGGGGGAGGAAAAGGGGAGGGTGTTGGAAGAAAAGAGGAAAAGACTCAACATTCAGCCTGAACCATTGCTGGGGCCCAGGGCCACCACTGCAGTAGTCTGGGGGAGTTACAGAGTTTCCGGGAGAATAAGGTACATCATCTGGGAGAGGTTCAGAGTCAATAAGGGTCCAGGATGTAAGAGAGGGGTCCAGGATGGAGGGATAGAGGTCCAGGGTGGAGGGGCAGGGTCCTGGATGGGGGAGGGGTCCAGAGTGGAGGATATGGGGTTCTGGATGGGGGAGGGGTGCAGGTGGAGGGTATGGGGTTCTGGATGGGGGAAGGTGCAGGGTGTGGGGTATGGGGTTCTGGATGGGGGAGGGGTGCAGGGGGAGGGGGGTGGGGTCCTGGATGGGGGAGGGGTGCAGGGTGTGGGGTTCTGTATGAAGTGGAGGGGTGCAGAGTGGAGGGGGAGGGGTGCAGGGTGGTGGGGTGGGGTCCTGGGTGGGGGGAGGGGTGTAGGGGGGAGGGGGTGGGGTCCTGGATGGGGGGAGGGGGTGCAGGGTGGAGGGGTGGGGTCCTGGATGGGGGAGGGGTGTAGGGGGGAGGGGTGCAGGGTGGTGTGGGTGGGGTCCTGGATAGGGGAAGGGGTGCAGGGGGAGGGGAGGGATGCAGGGTGGAGGGGTGGGGTCCTGGATGGGGGAGGGGCACAGGGGAGGGGGTGGGGTCCTGGATGGGGGAGGGGTGCAGGGTGGAGGGGGTGGGGTCCTGGATGGGGGAGGGGCACAGGGGAGGGGGTGGGGTCCTGGATGGGGGAGGGGTGCTGGGTGGAGGGGGTGGGGTCCTGGATGGGGGAGGGGTGCAGGGTGGAGGGGGAGGGGTGCAGGGTGGAGGGGTGGGGTCCTGGATGGGGGAGGGTCCAGCAGGAGTGGAGGAGAAGGTCCAGGATGTGTTTATTGTATAGAAGGGCACCTGAGTCTTCCTGCTTCCTTGTCAGTAAGGCCAAACCCTTGACAGAGAGGAGGAGGAATGTTCTTTTGCTCAAGGTTTGGTTATCAGTGAATGATAGGGCATGGAGGAGGAGAGCAGTTCACATCATGGGAGACAGGAAGTAGAGAAGAAGGGCTTCCCGGGTGACCTTCCTCCTCCACAGGGTTCAGTCACATCCCAGTAAAGCCACCATGTATGCTGCATCGCGGAACTCCACTGTGAGTATCCAGGTGACGCCTGTGGCGGTGAGGTTTTGCTTTGATTTTGTATTTCGTGGCTTGTAAGAACCTTTGAAAAGTGGAGAAGCACAAGTTCCAAATCTTCGCTCTTTCTTTAGGGGTCGAGGAAAATCCGTCCTGACTGAACTTGAGGCTTTTCAAAGAAAACGTCAATGCATTACACAAAAGTGTGGACGGAACCAGCCCCTCCCCCTGTACTTGCCTCCTTGCCCTACATTAGATTTCAGTAAGGACCGCGGTTGAGCCGCCGTCATAACGGTGTCCACGGTGCTTACACATGCGTCACAACCCAGAGAGAAAGGAGGTGTAACCTATGGTTACAGATGAGAAAGCTGGTCCCAGTGCAAAGGCCTGGCCTGTAAGTGGGTGTCTGAGCTGAGATCTGACCCCTGTGCTCTGCGGTGCCCAGTACCGAGGAGCCTCCCCTCAGAATTGGAGGCAGCACGTTTCCACCCACAGCCAAGCCTAACTCCCTTGGTTTAGGTACTGCCCTGTTTGTCTTGGAGATCTGTGTGCACAGCTCAAGGTGGCCCAGGAGCCTTGGGGACCCTCCCTTCTCTCTTTGCTCCTGTGTGTCCCCTTTACTCAGGAGCTTTCAAACCCAGCTTCACGGGTTCCCTTCAGGGCTGGGCTCTGTGTAACTGATAGTGGGAAGCTGGTCCCGGAGGCCTCACGGGAGACTTGCTGCTCCTCTGTGCTCAGACACCCACCAAATACTGCAGTGGGCAATGGCAGTCTTATCTGTTGTCCATTGTCTAGAACAGCAGCTGGTGCAGCCAGCATACCTGTAATCTTATCACATGGAGGCAGAGAGAATGGAACCATGAGGTTGCCTCAAAAATAAAAGGGTCCAGGTTGTGGCTCAGTATAAGGCGCTTGCTTCCCTGGGCCCAGTCTTCAGCACCACAACGTAAAACTGTTTCAGTTCATTCTATTTTTATCTTATTTTTAAAGAGAAGAGGTCTTGCCATGTTCTCAAAGCTGGTCTTGTATGCCAGGGTGGAAGCAATTCCCCTGCCTCAGTCTCCCAAGAGGCTATGACTGCCTGTGTTCTCAGCTTTATATCAGTCATTATTAGGTTATTTTATCTGTACACGTGTTCTGCCTGCATGTTTGTCTGTGCACATGTGCATGCAGTGCTCGTAGAGGCCACACGAGGGTGTCGGTTCCCCTGGAACTGGAGTTACAGATGGTTGTGAACTATCAAGAGAGTGCTGGGAGCCAAAGCCAGGACCTCTGGGAGAGCAGCCAGTGCTCTTAAGCTCTGAGCCATCTCTCCAGCCCTCTTTATCTTTGTTATTTTGAAGCATGCAGATCAGTGGTGCTGACTGCCACCACACTGCGGTGACATGATGCCCCAAGTTTTCTTGTCTTGCAAGTCTGAAGTGTGGGCTCACTGAACAGCTCCTCCCGTTCCCTGGCCCTCAGGCCCTGTGGGTTTCACAGATCTGACTGCTTTGGCTGTTTTGTAAGAACAGAATCATAAAGCACTTGTCTCTTTGCGGCTTATTTTACTCAGCACAGTTTTGAGATTCATCCTTGTAGCATATGACAAGCTTCCTATCTTTTTATGAGGCTGAGTAATAAATACTCCATTGTAAGAATGCACCACATTGCCGGGCGTTGGTGGCTCATGCCTTTAATCCCAGCGCTTGGGAGGCAGAAGCAGATGGATCTCTGTGAGTTCGAGGCCAGCATGGCCTACAAAGAGCTAGTTACAGAACAGGCTCCAAAGCCACAGAGAAACCCTGTCTCAAAAAACAAAACAACAACAACAACAAAAGAATGCACCACATTTGTTCGTAGTTCGGTCATGGACACATGGTGTAATGGTTAGTGTTTGTTTATTTGGTTAACTTGACATAAGCTAGGGTTATCTGGGAAGAGGGAAGGGACTTCAATGAGAAAATGCTTCCATCAGATTGGCCTGAGGGAGTGGGTGTGGCTTTTTTTGATTAATAATTGATAGGGAAGGGACCTGCCCTCTGTGGAGGGTGCCACCCCTGGGCAGGTGGTTGTGGGCCAGGCTGGTAAGCAGCGTCCCTCCAAGGTTCTTCATCATTCCTGCTTTCATGTCCCTGCCCTGACTTCCTGACAGGCTGTGAGCTGAAACAAACCTGTTTCTGGCTAAGTTGCTTTAGTCATGGTTTATCACAGCACCAGGGACCTGGTGAGGACACACGGGCTGCTCTCCTCTCTTGGGTACTGTGGACGTGTTGCGATGGGCAGCTGTAAAGCTATCCCAAGACCAGTGTTCAAGCCCTTTGGTTCTTGTACACGTACCAGAAGCAAGATTTCTGGATTGTATGGTTGTTCCATTTTTCTCTTCCTTCCTTTTCTGTTTTTTCCTAGACAGGGTTTCTCTGTGTAAGGGTCCTGATCGTCCTGGAACTCTCTCAGTAGACCAGACTGGCTTTGAACTCACCGCGATCCTCCTGCTCTGCCTCCTGATGCTGGGATTAAAGGCGTGTGCTACCACTGCCCAGCCCATTTTTTATTTTTGAGGAACCTCCATTTATACTGGTTTCCACAACAATTGCTCCATGTTGTGTTCCTGCCCAAAGCCTCTGACTTTTCTACGTCCTTGCCAACGCTTGTTTGCAGGGCCCCCATTTGCTTCTCTCTCTCCCTCCCTCCCTGTTTTTAGTTTGTAACTATCTGTGATTGTTATCTCTGTGTGTAAGTATGTGCTCATATGTGCTGGTTCCCATAGCTCGACCCCTGGAGCTGGAGTTGTAGGTGGTTGTGAGCTGCTTGATGCTGGTGCTGGGAACTGAACTCTGCAAATGCTCGTAACTGCTGAGCCACCTCTCCAGCCCCAGCTTGCCTGTTTCTGATGTCAGTGTGGGGTGATAGGTTACTCTGGTTTTAATTTGCAATCTATGATGATCAGTGACACTGGGGACCTTTCATACACTTACTGATAATGTCTATGTAATTTTAGAAATATATATCTTGTAACTTTTTTATTTATGTGTGGCTCTTGAACTCAGGGCAATGCTCTACCATGGATCTACCTCCTTAGCCTCTTAAATAGGCACACACGCATGCACGCACGCACACACAATGCTTTTTAAGTCAAGGGACAGAGTCTCACTAAGTCGCCCGGCCTGGCCTTGCACTTGATGTACAGCCAGGCAGACCTTGACTTATCAGCCTCTCGCCTCGTCCTTCTGAGCAGCTGGGATTGCAAGCCTGTGCCACCAGGGCAGCCTTTTTGCTCACCCTTAAAATCGGTGTTTGTAACTGTTGGTGTGTGCAATGGCAGCCTCTATTGGGTGTGCCGTCTGGGGATGCTTCCCTCCCTCTTTGGTGTTGGTGTCTGCACTGTTTTCCTGCACTGTGGTCCATCCGTCGGCCTCCCTTTGCTGCTTCTGCGTTGCATCCTGGAAAAGCCAAGTCCCAAGCCAGCCCTTTCCCCCTGCATTTCCTTCTAAGAAATTTAGAGTTTTAGATCTTAAATTTAGGTTTTGACTCCAGTTGGAGTTGACAACACGTTTTTGGAAGCCTTAGGACTGGAGTGCAGGCTTTAAGCTTATGCTGTCCCCCTGAGCCACACCCTGCAGGTGATGAGATAAGGCTCTAGACCCCCACCCCCGCTGCGGGGGTGTCCAGGGTCCCAGCGCTATTGGTTGATGACCTCCTCTTTTCCTTGTTTAGTGTTCCGGGAGCTCTCACATCAGAGGCCCTTTGACCACATACATGGGGTAGAAAGACAAGCCTCCTGAAAAGCACTGCACTGGTTAGAACTGGGCACTGCTGACGTCAGGGCCCGGCCTTTGTCATCTGTGGAGGTGGTGATGTGGGGGTGGCTGTAAATCCAAGGAGACAGATCTCTAAGGTCCCTTCTCAAATCTTAGTCTCTCTCATGCATGTGTGGGTGTGCGCTTGTGCATGTAGAGGCCTGAGGTTGATCTTAAGTGTCACTGAACCCAGACTTCATCTACGCCATCTAGCAAGTCAGCTTGCTTGCTCTAAGGGGCCCCTGTGTCCATTCTGGCCACCATGCCCACCTTGCATGTAAGTGGGTGCTGGCAGGATCTGAACTCTGGCCCAGGCGCTGTGCAGCAGGAACTTTACCACCCCCCAATCTTTCTTCATGAGATCCCCCCTCCCACTTTTTGAAGTGCTGGGAACCAAATCCAGGGCCATTCATTTGATTGGCAACTTTTCTCCAGTCCGCCACATCTGTACCCTTTCTGAGAACTACATGCGGCGGCAGCCTGTGAGAAGCTGGGTGACGTTAGAGGTAGACTCTGGAGCTTAGCGACTTCCTTTTGTCTCCTGTTCATCTGCGTATATAACCATGGCTTGCCATAAGCCTCATGTCTGTCTGTCCAGCATCAATGTGCTGTGAACCTTTTCCTCTACCACCACACTCCAGTGACAATGGACTCTGTATGCACCCCAACAACACAGTAGACAGAAGAGACTGAACCCTCAGCTTGCTGTGTTCCCTGATCGGACAGCTTTACCTCCACAGACTACTGGAGATGATTTAAACTCACATTTATAGCAGCGATGTCTTAGTCTATGCTCTGCAACCAACATGTGTTGTGTCTTTAGAAATAGAGTCTTACTGTCTACTTATGGGGGAAATCAAGGGCAGTGGCGACATCCTGTGTTGTTTTGGGGGCCTCCCTGCCCTATAACTCACAGGGGAATATGTTACATCTGGCACTGAGACTCATTTAAATTTTAAGATTTATCTACTTTGGTTTTATATGTATTAGTGTTTCCCCTGCATGTGTGGCTGTGCACCATGTGCCCACAGAAGCCAGAAGAGGGTATCTGATCCTCTGGAACCCCGTGGGCACTGGGAATTGAACCTGGGCCCTCTGCAAGAGCAACAAGTGATCTTAACCTCTGAGCCATCTCTTCAGCCACAGATTTTCTTTAATAGCCCATGTTTTGTGCCTATGCAGGATATCTTTGTTCAAAGCCCTCAATCAGAGGCAGGGAGAAGGGGAGAGGCCTAGAGCTTTCTTTGTTAGACCAGGCTAGCCTCAGATTCGTAGAGCGCTTCCTGCCTCTGCCTCCCAGACGCTGAGACCAAAGGTGCACATTGCCATACCTATCTTAAATTATATTGTTAATTTTCTTCAAAGCATTGTGTTTCCATAAGACTTTTTTTATAATCCTTAGTTTTGGGTTAACACACATCTCCTCCTCTTCCTCTTCCCTTCATCCTTCTCCCCTCCCTGTGTGGATCTTCCTACCCCAGTGTAACCCTCCCTACTTTCATTCTACCCATATCCTACCCTCCTCCTCTCTTAGGGCACCTCCCCCAGGACCCCTTTCTAGCTTCCAACCACATGTGCTCCAAGCCACCTCACGTCGTTAGCCACACACCGCACAGATGTGTCACCAGCCTTGGGAAGCTGATGAGATTTTCTAGGTCCGTGGTATGGGCCATGGCAAGGTACACAGGAATGTTTTGGTAGGAAAGTTTTGTTGTTGTTGTTGTTTTTCATTGTGTCTGTACTGCAGACCAAACCCAGAGCTTCTTGCATACTAGGCACCCACTGTTCCCTTGAGCTATACCTCTTTCCTGGAAGAGATCTTGGAAGTCATCAAACCAACCGATGCTCGTTGGCTTCTGAGCCCCATGGACACCAGGGAAGCCCAGTGTTCCTCCGCAGTGCGCATGTTAGAACAGTCAGTGTGTTGAACGGATCCAGGAACCTGTCCCAGGGTGTTGCTCTCCTGTCACAAGGCTGGACCTGTCGTCTTCAGAGAGGCTGCTTCAGTGTCCTTGTGAATGATCCATTGCCTCGTACGGATAAGTCACCTCCAAATCTAGAAGCTGCAGACAAACAGCATTGTTTACCATTCCCTGCGAGTCAGACATTCACGGTTCGGGGAGCACTTGGCGGCCTCTGGCATGGGTGGTCATAAGGCTGCTTCACCCAGGCTCGCCTGGGGCTTCAGGCTCCACACTTTTTAAAAACGTAATTTCTTTATTGAATCTTTGGGAATTTCACATCATGCACCCCAATTCTGCCTTCTTCCCAGTCTCTCCCCTTGCCCCTGCAGCATCTCCCAAAAGACAAGAAAACTAAACCAAAACAAGCCAGTGAACAAACAAAAACAAGAAGAACACAACAAAACCCCCTCTTTGCTCCTCCATCTTTCCTGCCTCTCTAAAACTTCGTCGTTGGTCCTGGTGGCATTGGGAGCCTCGGTGTGTCACAGGGTACACCCTTTTGTCCAATGGGCTTTTCTTGGAAATGTCATTGCGGTGAGTCGCTGGTCTGGTTCAAGGTCTCTGGTTTCTTGTACACCATCAACACTGGGTCTTCACTGAAATTCCTCTCGGCTACACTGTGCTCCCCTCCTCCAGTCATGGAGATCATGTATGTTCTACAGACCAGAAGTCCCTGCACGCACCCCAGCAGGTCCTAGATGGGGTAGATGTTAGAGAGGGTCAACCCAAGGACCCGCTGTGGCTCTCGGCAGTAGTTGAGCAGGTCAGTCTAGGCCACCGGGGCTGCTCCCCTGGGTGAGGGACAGACGGACAGAGCTCTCCTATGCCCATGCCAGTGGTTCTCCTCCTGTGGTGAGGCTTGGGGCCTCCCGAGCGCAGGAGGTGGGAACAGATCTCCCGAGGGCTTGCCGCAGTGTCCATCGAGGGGCAGGACCAGCTATCCCAGGGTTAGTGAATTATGGGGCTGCCTCAGCATGGCCTTCTGATTTTATATGACCCCTTGAGGGGACATGGGTCAAAGATATCAGCACAGACCAGGACCCAGATATGGCCCTTGGGCAGCAGCTTGGGCCAGGATGACATCCTAGCTCTGAGTAGGAGCACAGGCCACTCAGATCAGGGTGGCTCTGGTGGTGGCACAGCTCTCAGACACCAAGGCCACAGGTTGCAGCCTTGACCTCAAGCTTCTGTGTAAACTTTGGTGGCGACGCAGGTCTCAGACTTCAACACAGATCCCAGCTGTTGTAGGACCGCGGACCCAGTCTGGCCCTTGGAGGGGGTTCCACTTCTAAAAGCAGTGAACTTACATGGCTGGCAGAGAGTGTGGGTGGCAGGCAGGAGGCCTCTGGCTCTTGTCCTGTAGTCTCCAAAGGGCTGCTTGAGTCCGTACAATATGACCACCAGCTTTCCTAGGGCAAGGGCACACTCAAGAGCAAGACAGGAGGAGCTTACCCAGTGTGTGAGTGCCCTCCGGCTCACACCAGGGGCCTTCCTCAAGGCTCCGGGAGAAAGGAAGACGCCATGCCTCCACAGTCTCCTCCTCCTCGGCTGAGCTGAGAAGAGCCCCCCCCCCCAACCCCGTGAAATCGGTACTCAGTAAACTGTCTTATGAGTGAAAGGGATGCTTCGGAGTGCCAGGGTGTTGCTAGAAATGAACGCCTGCCTTGTGAGAGCCTAACCACCACCCTCAGTCCCCTTAGCTGCCACAATCTGGGAGACAGAGTTGAAGGATGATGCAGGCACAGTTGAGGCTTCTCGGGGGAGTGGCCAGACTGTGCTCTGTCCTGTTGCTTCCAGGGATCTTGTCATGGGGAGGCCCTTCTCTGTGACAGGCGATCCCGTTCCTCCCTCAAGCAGTCCACATGATGGAGGGAGGTGGGAGTTCACACAGGTGTTCAGTGTCGTGGGAACAACATAGTGGCCTCCCCAGAGCCTTGTTCATCGCTCTAGACGCAGGGCCGAGCCTGGGCCCGGGCAGCCCTCAGAAATGCCATGCCGACTGGGTGCATATGGTTTCAAGCGCACCCTGCGCCTGCCCATCCTCGCGGTGGGGCCTTTGGTTTGACACTTCTGTGTTTTGACAGTTTAACTGTCATTTGTGCTTGATTAAAAGCCCGATGGGAGTCACCTTTACATGAGATTATTAATGTCAGTGCCTGCGGTACTAGAGGCCATGGGTGTGTATAAATTCCTGGATAAATTATCCATAAACTCGGGCTGTAATCTGTACATTTAAATGTGATCGACCTTGGTGTGTTAAATTTAGAATCAAGCATTTCCTTGATTGATCTCTGTGTGTGCCCCCTCCCCACCTGCCCACAACAGGGTTTCTCTGTGTGGCCCTGGCTGTCCTGGAACTCACTCTGTAGACCAGGCTGGCCTCAAACTCAGAGACCCACCTGCCTCTGCCTCCTGAGTGCCGGGATTACAGGTGTGCACCATTGCCTCCTGACCTTGATTGATCCCTGATTTGTGGCATCTCCACCCTTCTTTGGCTGGGTAACTGATTTTTTCCTCCACACTTTTGCTTAGTATAGTATCTTCTCTGGTCTGTTTTCACACTGCTCGAGTCTTACACGAAAGGACACAAGAAAGAGCGGAGAGAGCTTCAGGGCAGCCTGGAAGTGGTGGCAGCCGAAGCCAGGGTTTTATGATAACTTAAAAAAGAAAGTCTGTTCAAGTATCCTGAAATGTTCCGTGTAGGAGAGCCCAGAGTCACAGGCCCACGGCTGCGCTCAAAATAGAGCCAGCCCCGTGCCCTGGGGACCTTGCTGTCGCCTTATTTCTTACCCTTAGATGCTAGTGCGCAGTCTCATCCCTGAGCCTGGGACTCGGAGGTCCCCATTGTCACCAAGCCACCCAGTACCACTCTTCTTCCTGCAGGGAGGTTTAAAATATTAAAGTTACTTTTGATTATGGAGATAAAAGTGGATATGTTATATAATGGATGCCTGTTTCCATCACTTACCAACAGCAGGCCTCACTCGTGGTTCCGAGCTGTGGCATCCATGCCCCGTGTGATTTGAAGCAAATCTCGGACATCTTTACTTTTCCTTATGTCTCTGTTATTTTTTATTTTAAATTACATTTATTTATTTTGGGGGTTGGGGTACACTTAGGGGTCAGATGAAAACTTTTGGGAGTGGGCTTTCTCCTTCCATCTTTGTTCCAAGCATTAAATTCAGGTCAGGAGGCTCCATGGAAGGCATTTTTACTTCCTGAGCCGTCCTTACCAGCCGTGTGTGTGTGTGTGTGTGTGTGTGTGTGTGTGTGTGTGTGTGGTGTATGCATGAATTTTATATTTAACACATAACAATAATTCTGAAATGTCACCACATATCCCATTAATATTAAAATTTCACCATGGGTTTTAATTTTTACTCTTCCCACTTTTGTGTGTGCATGTGTGTATGTGTGCGTGTGCATGTGTGCGTGTGCATGTGTGGGTATATGCACATTTGCATGTGTGTGTCACATGTGTATTTGTGGATGTTCATGCACATGTGTGCAACAGCTGATGTCAGGAGCCAGCTCTGGTCTCTCTTCTACCGTATAACTTGAGCATGGCCTCTTGACCAAACCCAGAGCTCAATCTTCCATATTGGCATACATGATAAATACATGTTAAACAGTGTCTGCACCGCCCACCTCGAGGGTAGTGTGAGGACCAAGAGTCATGTTGGTGTCAGTCCCCGTGGAAATGGAGGCACTGTGTGGATGTTAGTTACACTGATGAAATGCTGTGCCTTATACGTTGCTGTCCGTCACAACCGGGGTACTAATTTCACATGGTGAGCTTCAGGAGCAGGAGACTGTTTTGCAAGGCTCCTTTTATACTGTCATTAAAAGATGCATGAATTGAGGATGTCCTTGTAGCTGGGGCTCTTATTTAGCGTTTCCCAAGGGAGACTTTAGATGACAAAAAATGAGGCCAGGCAAAATGAACTGGGTCAGGTCTCACAGTGTCCCTCCCCTTTCTGGAGCAAGCTTAAGTGGAGGCTTCACTTTGCTGGCACCATGTGGCAATTACAGAGCTGATGACCAGGCTACTCATGGCTCTGGGGAATATACATGCAGGCTGTGGGGAGGCAGGTCTGTGGATCCCAGTGAGACAAGCTGACAGGTTCTGTCCTTGTGTATGAGGACAGGGAAGAACATTCTTGCCGTGTGTGTGTGTGTGTGTGTGTGTGTGTGTGTGTGTGTGTGAATGGAAGCATGCATGCAGATATCATAACACAGAATCTCAGGAATCAGTTTTCATCTTCTGTGATGAAATCCAGGGATCCAATTCCAGCCGCCAGGTCAGCGTGGTAAATGCCTTTAACCCACTGAGCTATCTCACTGACTCTGGCTTTTGGCCACTTTTAAATCGGGACCTTAAAAAAGCTTCTTTCCAGTATAGAGGTTCCTCAAAAATGGAAGAAAAATGATTATTTATCCAAAAGAATTGAAGTTAGGACCTCAAAATGATGTCAGGACTCCCCTGTTCAACAATATTCACAGTAGCCAGAACACAGGAAGTAACGCCTGTCCGTCAGCAGACGAAGGGTTAAAAGGAGGGTGTACACATATGATGGATTATCATTCAGCCTCACAAAGGCAGGGAACCCTGACATTTGTGACAGCCGTAGCTAACCCTGGAGTGAAACAAACCAGTTACAGGAAGACATGCACTGCATAACTCCACTGAGGTAGTAAAACTAACTGAAGCAAAGATGGTAACTTTGGTTGCTGGGGACTGGGGGACAGTCATTAATCAACAGGTTTAAAATCTCAGGCTTGGGAGAATGAGTGCTGGACGCCTGCTGCACAGCCCTGCTGGGCGGTGATAATGCTGTGCTATGCCCCGAGGATAGAGCCCATGTTAGGTCCTCATATTAAACATTTCAATGGCGTGGCTGGAGAGGTGGCTCAGCAGTTAAGAGCACTGACTGCTCTTCCAGAGGACCTGGGTTCCGTTAGCAGCACCCACATGGTGGTTCACAACCATCCATGACTCCAGTTCCAGAGACCCCAACACCTTCGTCAGGCCTCTGTAGGCATAAGGCATACACATGGAGAACAGACATAGATTCGTGTACACACACGTGCGTGCGCTCACACACACACACACACACACACACACACACACACACACACACACCGTTAAAACCTTGAAGTGGGAGATTTGCCTCTTACTGATTTTATTCCTCCATTCCTTTTATTTTCTTTTTGTGAGACAGGGCTTCAAGTAGCCCAGGCTAGGCTGGAACTCCTGCAACTCTGAACTCCACCAGCCCCTCCTGCCTTTGCCGGCTCCTGTTTCTCTTTCTTTTCTTTTTTGTCTCAAGTCCTTGGCATCCTTTGTTTGATCCGCTCATTGTAACTGTGCCCCTCAGCTGGTGGCCTCTGTTTCCCAAGCATATTTTTGTCTCTAGCTTGAGATTAAGACACCTCTGCAAATGTGTTGGTCTGTACCTGCCTGCCAGGTGGCCAAGATGTAGAACAGCAAGCACTGGGCCTTTTGAGGCTGTGTGCTGTTAGTTACCTTTCAGCCTGGCCGCAGAACTTGGCAGTATTATCCACATGGCACAGGTTTTGTGTGCATGAAAGCTGCAAATGTTGGGTGTCTTAGAGCTGTGCCACGCTTCCAGAGAGACTCTGAGGACAGGCAGTGCATGCTAGGGTTCGATTCCATGGGACAAGCCACCGAGGGGCGTTTTGTGAAGCTGTGAGGATGATGCCTAAGTTGTGATGATAGAACCATGGATGTCTACCGAGCAAAGCCACAGACACAGGATGGAGTTGACCCAAGAGTGAGGCTGTGTGTGTCACACGCAGCAGAGCAGGAAAGGGAGGGCTACCCAAACCCTTTGGAGCCCAGATGATCCTACCCTGAAGATGCCAGGCATAGTGCTGCAGAATCAAGGGGTTCAGCCTGGCTTTAGGGTGTTCGCTCCTGCCGTGTCCCCATTCTTCCCCTCTGGAGCGGGACTGTTCATCCTGCACCACTGGGCAGGTATGTCACTCGCATTTGATTTTTATAGGATGCTGCGAACCTCAGATGAGTCCTCTAAATGTGTTGCAATTGCTAGGTTGTGAGGACTTTTGAAGTTGGACTGATTGTATTTTGTATTATGGGATGGCAGTGAGTCTTTGGGGGAAAGGAGGGATGCTGTGGTTTAAAAGTGGTTTGCTTGAACGTCAAGTTGACAGGGGATAGAGGTGTGATGGTTAGGATTGTCAGCTGGGCAGGATGGAGGGTCACTGAGGAGACGTGACAGAGTACCGTGAGTAGGTCAGTTGAGGCAGGAAGGCTCACCCTAAAAGTGGGCAGCACCGGTCAGTGGACTGGGGTCCTGGGCTGAGGAAGAAGGAGGAAAGCAGCAGGTCATGAGGGTGACTGCCCTTTGCTTGCAGATACAGTGTGACAGCTGCCTTGGGCTCCTGCTGCCCCCATGCCCTCAAACGGAGCCAAAGCCAAGCCTCTCCCCTCCGCTGCTCTCGCCAAGCACTGGCACTGTGCTCGCCTTACCTGCTGAGAGTTTACAAGGTGCTTTTTTTTTTTTTTTTTTTAATTGAAGTGTAACATGTAGGCTGTGAAATAGGTAAAGTATAAAGCTTTACTTTATACTCAATTAATTTTCATAAGTGGAGGCCCCCTTAGTTCTGAACTCATTTCCCTTTGTTTAGTTATCTTTTAAATACTACATATACAATATATGTTTGGGGAGGTTTCTTCTTCTTGCCAGTTCTGGGGATTGAACCTGGGGTCTTGCACATGCTAGACAAAAGCTCTACCACTGAGCCACACCCCTAGATACTTTATTTTTAAAAGACTTTCATACTAACTCATTACTGGATAGATCAAACTTTTTGGATTAAAGAAAAGCATATGGGTGTTTGCCTGCATGTATGTTTTTTATACCATGTATGTACCTAGTACCTGAGGAGGCTGAAGGAATTGGATCTCTTGGATTCAGAGTTACAGACAGTTGCGAGTCTTCACGTGGGAGCTGGGAACCCACCCAATGCTATCTGTAAGGACAGCAAGTGCTCTTAACTGCCAGGCCATCTTTCTAGCCCCTAAAAACAATGCTTGCTTAGTTAACCAATATTATTAGTTGTAAGGAGTACGGTTTTTCTTCCCGCCGCCGCGCCAGCCCCAAATAACGCACAGAGACTCTGTATTTGATATTATGCTGTTGGCCAGGTGCTAGTTTCTTATCGGCTAGCTCTGTCTTAATTATTAACCCATTTCTATGTATTTCCACGTGGTCTTACGGAGAGCGGAGGAATGGCGGTTCTGGTCTCTCCAGTCTCTCCATCTTGACTCCTCCTTACTACTTCCTATTTCCTCCTTGTCTCCTAGTCCCTCCTATCTTCCTTTCCTATTGGCCAACAGTGCTTTATTATTAACCAGTATGAGAAACATATATACATAATGGCATCTCCCATCAATTAGTATTTATTCATTTTTTTGGACACTGCCGATCAAACCCAGGATTTCACATAAGCTGGGCAAATGCTTTACCTTTTTCTTCTTACTTTAACAGTAGTGTGCAGTCTGTGAACCTACCTCCTTACAGGATAGAATGCTCCTTGAGGCCCATGTGTTTTCTAGCATATTTCCTTTCTGTAGGTGCATTCAGGATGACATTGCTGAATCGCAACTTGGCAGGCTGAATGGGAATTAACCAAATGAGTCACAGCTCCCTCCAGCCAGCACAGAAAGAAGAACATATGTCAGGATGTCACAGTCTGGATTTGAATTGGCTACTTGTCGATTTTCTTCTCTTGCCCTGGACTTGTGAAGTTAGACACTGTTGGGAGCTGCAGCACAAGGCTGTATGCAAGAGGGGCTACTTCATAACCAGCTGTAGACGCCTTGGTTAGTGTGTCTGCCTGCCACATGGACTTTTCTAGAAGATGCACAAGGAGGGAACATGCTATTGAGCAGCCCACCAAGGGAGAGCTTTGTGTCTTGTTCCCTTTTGTCTCCTGGTCCACTGCGACATTTCATAAATGGAAGAACTTGGTGTGGATTAGGGCATCACCCAAGAGGCACAAAGGGTTGGCTGAAGAACGCTTAGGAGTCTGAGCCGTTTGCCTGTCCAGTACAACCTCATCTCATGCTGCTCAGGTATCTTCCCCATTGTCTCAGCTCTATCAGACCACAGGGGCTTCCGTTTTCCCGAGAGAACTAAGGACCGCCATCCCTTCCGTAGGAAGTAAAAACAGTCCTGCGGTGATACAGGCCACTTCCTCTTGGTGGCCAGTTTCCTGGAAGTCAGAAAGGAAGAAGTTTGAGGAGGAAGCATTTCCATGGTGATGGTGGCACAGCCGTTTGTTCATCCTCGCAATCTTCCTCCGTACCCATTGTAGAACCAACCTGCTCTGCCAGCGCTTCAGGTGCTCAGTGAGGTGTCCTGTCATGACCAGCCATTGAAGTATTTAGAGAACCCCTAGCAGTAAAGCGACTTCCTTGTTGGTCACTGGTGCAAGCTGTGAAAAGTGGTCAGGTGGAAGCTCAGCTCTGGCTCGGTGGAGCCCTTATTGTGTCCTATGATGTCTGGCCTTGGAAATAAAACCACTCACCCACGAGGGTGCAAGAATCTGGAGGTGTGCAGTGGAAACCCTGTGTCTTAGCTGTTTGTTTGGGTTCGGTGACAAAAGCAACTTAGAGGGGAAAGGTTCCGTTTGGCCTAGATCTGAGGGAGTCTTCACGCCAGGGAAGGTGCGGCAGCAAGAGTGGGAGGCAGCGTGGCACATGACATCTGTAGCCAGGAAGCAGACTGAGATGAACGCCGCAGGCGTTTGATTCTGGGTACTGTCAAGTTTACAGTCATCATACCCATCACTCCCTGTTAGGGGTTACGGTGTGACCCAAGGAAAGACAGCCTGGACAGGACACTCAGGAAGGAGCCGAGGAGATAGCAAAAGCTCTTTGAGGTAGCAGAGAAGGTCTGTGTCCCTCACACATAGACAAAGCTGTAAGCGTTACACTTTGCATATGAAATATCCCACAGGCTTATGTTTGAACGTGGACTTGACTCCAGAGAGTGGCACTGTTTTGGGGATGGGACCTAACCAGAGGAAGTAGGTCACTGGAGGAGGGACTTTGACATCCTTACCGGGTCCCTGAGTCCTCTCCCTTTTGCTGCTTCTGGCTGTCAGGAAGTAAGCTGTTCTGTCCAGTCACACCCTCCCCGCAATGGTGGACCAACACCTCTGAAACCACCGGCAGAAATGAATCCTTCCTCTCCACTTGTTTAGTTACGTGAAGGGGAAATACCTAAAGAGGAAAGTGTTGTTAGACAAGTGTGGAGTGGAGCTCCTGTGACTAACCCTGGCCGAGTGGAGAAGCAAAGGGAACTGAGGGTACTGTGAGCAGAGTTTAATGAATAACTGTGGGGGCTTGGAACACCAGGGCACCCACAGAAAGGTGCACAGTGATGGTCATGCAAGCGAGGTTCCAGATGGCAATGAGAATTCCAGTGGGAATGAGACCTGAAGCCATTCATGTTTCAGTCTTGCAAATAATTTATCTCTCGGCCATGTCCTGAAACCTGGAGTAAAGCTAAATTTATAACGGAATAAAAAACTTCAAGTCAGGATAGCCTTCAGGCCACGGTATGGTTATTGTCGGCTGCTTTTAGCCAAGCTTACAGTGAGAATCAGGATCAGAAAGCAGGATGGAAAGGTTGGGAAAACGTTCAGTTCATCCAGAAAAGGAGCACATTTTATATAGACAAGGGAGGAAGGCAGGCTTGGTAGTTCAGATTTGTGTCATTAAAAGGAAAGCAAGCATCTTGCACTGGAACAACCAGAAAGATGCGTTCAGATTCCCCGTGGTTCTATAGGATATTATGTCTGCCCTGCTGTGTTTTGGTCTTGCTTTGTTCTTAGTTGTATTTCTTGTGCCCTGATTTCATCCCTTGGAATGGGTTTGCTTCCTCTGCACAGGTTATCTTGACATTTTACAAAGCCACACAGCTAAGAGTTTGTCTTTGTCTCAGAGAAGACTTTGAACGTAGACTCCTGAATACTATGGGAGAATCGGAGAGAGATTAAATGCATTTTGCATTATGAGATGCTCAATGAACCTTGGGAACTGGGGTGGAATGTTGTGGTTTAAGTATGAAATGCCCCCATAGGCCTACGTTTTGAATGCTTGGTCCTGGCTGGTGGTGCTATTTTGGGGGTCCCACTTAACTGGAGGAAGTGGGTAACGGGGCACACCTTGAAGGATCCATCAGATCTCTAGATCCCAGCCCTTCCCTGCTTGCGAATGCCCTGCTCTCTGAAGCCATCTTCCGTGATGGACTGACAGTTCTAAAGCAACGAATAACAGGTGTTTCCCTTCTGTCAAGTTTATCTTGGCTATGCCGACAACTCCAAGAGCAGTAACTATTACACTAACCTCAGGTGGTCGCCATGGCTCAGAAAAGGCTTCAGAGCTCCAGCAGCTGCTGTCTTGGCAAGGTCATTGCTGACAGTTGTTTGGCTTTGAGTCACCAAAGGGTACAGTAGATTGTCTCATGGTTATGTCACCTGCTGATACTGTCTGTTTGCTCTGAGTTTATCAGATAGTGAACTGAAACCTTGACAGAAACTGCCTGTTAAAGGTGCACAGCTCCCTTATCATGAGTGTTGCTTATAGCTGAAAGTTTCTCACCCGCCAGTTCCCAAGTAACCACTCTGAGGCTTAATATTAATTACAAACTGTGTAACCTATTAGCTCAGGCTTATTACTGACTAGCTCTTATAACTTAAATTAAACCATTTCTATTATTCTATGTTTTACCACAAGGCTTGAGGCTTGTTACCTCACATCTTGCTCCTTGGGCGGCTGCAGGTGTCTCCCAGACTCTGCCTCCTTTCTCTCCACATCTGTTTGGACTTCCCACCTGGCTCTATTCTGCCTGGCCATTGGCCAACTCAGCTTCTTTATAACCAGTAGTAATAATACATAGTCAGTGCATAGGTAGGAGCATTCTGCATCAGTTGCTGAGTGTTCTGATGTGACTGGTGGCCGTGCCATGGCCTGTGGAAACCAGGCCACTGCAGCTGCCCAGTGTTGGTAAGAATGACAGCTCTTGGCTATCTCACCCCTCCATGAACCCTCAGTGAAAGGGAGGGAAGTCGTCAAGAGGCTTGCCAGTTCCAGCCAGCTGAGTAGAGCATTATTTCAGTGTCTGGACTTTTGAGAGACTCTGGAATGTCTGTCCTTAACATCACCTCAACCAGGATTCTTTTCTTTTTTGGAGACGGGGTTTCTCTGTGACTTTGGGAGCTGTCCTGGAACTAGCTCTTGTAGACCTCATCCAGGATTTTGAGAATGTATTTATTGTTTGTCAGAGGCCAAGTCTCATGTAGCTCAGAATGGCCCCAAACTCATGGTGTAGCCTAGACATGCTGTGAACAAATCTGCCCAGGCCTCCCAAATGCTAGGATTACAGCTGTGTGTCAGCACACCCAGCCTTCAACCACGAGCCTTTAGGTCTTTAAAAATTACATTTATTTAGTGTGTGTGTTCGTCTGCCTGCCTGCCTGCCTACCTGCCTGTCTGTCTGTCTTTCTCTCTCCCTGTCCCTCTGTGTGTGTCTTCTATGGAATTCTTGGAGGACAATTTGCAGGAGTCACTTCTCTCCTTCTAACATGTAGGTGTTGGGGATTGAACTCAGGTCTTCAGGCTTAGCAGTAGAAGCCTTCATCAATGAGACATCTTATGGCTCTCAACCAGAAATTTTAAGAGAGAAACAAAGCATTTTATAAACACCACGGGCAGGAGCAGCACCCCAAATAGCAATCTGAGTTTTAGGGTGTGTCCCTGAACTCTAGGCTTTTTTCAGGACTGCATTTGAGTCCTCTGAGATGGAAACAAAACAAATGTGATAAACAGGATAAAAATAAACCCTTGCTGCTGGCACAGAATGGACTGAGCGTGAAGCATCTAGACTGAAGAAGAGGAGAGCCGGACTCCAAGGCCAGGAATGTCACTGGGCTACGACACTGAAAGGCCGTTAGCCCCAGGTTCATGCAGCCCTCTAATGATTTCTTCCAAACAGTGCAAATAAAAAATAAAACAAAAACAAAAAACAAAACAAAACAAAAAAACCAAAAAACCAAAAAAGCAAAACAAAACAAACAAACAAACAAACAAAAAAAAAAAACCAAAAAACTGAAGACCTTGATTTAAAAGAAAGCATTTATTGCGAGTTAAGATTCAGTTTATTTGGGTGCTAGGTAACTACAAAAGCTAATCTGCCCTCTTTTCACTTCATCAGGTGGTCTTGTCATTTTAAATAAAAAAAATATTCTACTAGCATCATTATTTACACATAGTGATGGGTTTCATAATGACACTCTCAATATGTATGTAATTTATCTGGTCATATTCACCCTGTTGCCCTTCCTGCCCCTCCCTCCTGCCCATCTCCCTCCTCTCTTCAACCAGATTCTTCTACCCTCAGGTCTGTTTCTGTTTGTGTCGGTGGCTCCAGGAGTTCAACTGGAGCCGCTCACATGGGAGATGAGGGGTTATTTTCAGGAGTGTCAGCCGCTCACCAAAGCTAGGACAACAACAAGATAAGGTTATCACCCAGGTGCCCGGCTTTATTTGACCAGGGTCCTTTTCCTCTATTTTAGAATGCAGTCAAGAATTCCATACTGTATTTAGCGATTCTCTATGTGCATGTATTAGCTGGTTCTCTAGAGGAACAGGACTGATAGCATACGAATATATCTACAAAGGCAGGATCTAAGAGGTAGTCTAACATCGTCTGTCTGTGCACTAGACACCGAGGTCCCAGTGTCTGCTCAGTCCCCAGGGCGGGATGCCTCAGTAGTCCCGACCTGGGGAGTTCCTGGAGAGGCGCTGTCTTTTCATTTCTTGTTGGGAAGCGGAAGAAGCTGGGTTCTGATGTCAGTAAAGAGTGACAGCCGCCACAGCAGCAACAGGATAGATGTACTCACCAGCAGGGTATAAAGGAGGGTAGGCAACAGCAGCATTTTCATATCTGGGCTGCAGGGAAGGTTCTGCTCACTCTGGGGAGCCCACCCCATTGATCCTTCCAGGAGTTACTTTCACAGACCACCAGAGGTGTGTGTCTTCACCGATCCCAAGCAAGCTGACAGGATTAGCCGTCACAGTCTGTAATGGTGGCTACGCTTCTTCTGATAAGTATCTCACTTCTCAAACCATTTACTCTCCAGTCCTCTGCTTGTGACTGCACAGACCGCTGGGTATTTATTACATATGCAGCAGGACGTGTGCGTGTGTGTGAGTGTGTGTGTGCGTGTGTGTGCGCGTGTGTGCGCGTGTGTATTTGTGATACTATGCCCAGTAGAACCTACAGTGTAACCCTCGTGTAACCCCCATTTCACACAATGGCCTGACTTCTTCCATCTCCCACCATGCATGAGACACTTGTGTTGGCTGTGTTTCCACAGAAACTGCTGGAGCTGTTGATCCTCTCTCTTTTCTGATATTGGGCCCATGGGCTCCCTGTTTTGACTTTGGGTATAAGAGTCTAACTCCTTAATGTGCCTGCCAGCGGCCCCATTTGGCCTTTGCCTGCTGCCCCTCTGCCCCCTGCCCCCCTTCCCTCTGCCCCCCTGCTCCCTGCCCCCTCCCCCCTGTCCCTCCCCCTCCCCCTGCTCCCTGCCCCCTCCCCCCGTCCCTCCCCCTGCCCCCCTGCTCCCTCCCCCTGTCCCTCCCCTGCCCCTCCCCCTGCCCCCTCCCCCTGCCCCCTGCCCCCTCCCCATTCCCCCTCCCCCTCCCCCTGCCCCCTGCCCCCTCCTCCCTGCCCGTTCCCCCTGCCCCTCCCCCTGCCCCTCCCCCCCTCCTGTGTTGTGATGCTGGGGCCCTTCCAGGTCTGAAAGCTGGGTGAACTCTCCTGCTCTTACAAGCTTGGTTTGTGCCCAGAACACAACTGTGTCCCTTCTCTTTCTGCACCACACCCAGAGCTGTTGGTTAGTCACTATAACATCTAACACCCAAACAGTCTCCAGCCTAAAATTAAATCCAGGAGGTTTGCGACAGACACCCCAGCTCTGCCAAGTCTGCAAATGGAGCCCCTTGCCTCTGGTGCCAGCATGGGAGAACAGGGCCTTCCTTCAAATCCACTTTCTCCAAGGGGTGTGGTCAAAGCAGAAGGGCCTTCTTCAAACAGAAGGGGATTGTTTTGTTGGGTGATGTGATGGCTATTCTAACATCAACTTGGCACAATACAGGATTACCTGGAGAAGGGCTCTGAAAATTCCCATGAAAGGGTATCTTAATTACATTCATTGCTGTGGGAAACAATCACATTAGTTATGTGGGCAGCATCATTTGCCGGGCTTTAAGTAGCATGCATGCATTTGTTAGTTGCTTTCTGCTTTTTGATGTGGGTGTGAAGTGGCCAGCTGCTTCAAACCGCTGCTGCATTGACCTCTGCACTGTGATGGACTGTACCTCGAACCCTGAGCCACAATACACCGTACGTTGTCTTCATCAGGGTGTTTTATCACAGTGAAACAGAAGATGCGAAGATGGGAGCTGGTACTGGAAGTGAGGCCGTTACTGTATGAGCCTCACCGCGTGGCTCTCGGGCCTTTGGAACTGTTTTGTAGGAGGAGTGTGGAAGAGCTTGGGCCTTTGGTTTGGAAAAGCCAGTGAATGCTGTGAGCAGAGGGAGATGGGCCGTTCTGGTGGTGCTTAGATGATAAGAGCACTGGGAGTAATGTAGATGGAGGTTTGAGAGTAAAGATCCTCCAGGGGCCATAAGTGTACTTTTGCCAGGAATCTGTTTTTATTCTGTCCATGTCTTAAGACATGGGATAAATCAACAAAGAATGGGCTACTTTGTTTGTCAGAGGAAACTTCAGGACAGAAGAGCATTTGTGCTGGAGCAGATACCAGCCGCTCTCTCTGTTAAAGATCCCAATCAGGAGAAGCCTCCTGTGCTGCACTGGGGCAATAGGGAAGGTGCCTGGGGTGGGTTTAAAGTCATTTAAATAAAGGCAGCCTAAGCTGAAGGGGTTCCCTGCTTCTCAGAAGCAGCTGCCTGAGAAAGTGTCCCCGGCATCAGTGACCTGAGCCAGTGGGAGAGCTTGTTGGCATAGTCCACGTGATTGCTGTTTATGAAGGCATGGAGGATTAAGGGGGTCATGAAGTGCAGCAGAGGGCAGGTACTCCGTGTGGTGTCCATGAAGAAAGCCCCATAGGACATCTGCCAAGGAAAACTGCTGGCATAGGCTGCAGCCCCGGCTCCTGATAGAATCTGTGTGTGCCATGGGCAGCAGAGCTGGAGCGGTGGCGCTTCTGAGACGTCCAGAGCCCGCCTGATTACATTGTGAGCCTAAATCAACCTTTCCCCTTAAACAGGCAAAGAACAAGCGCTTCCTTCTTCCATGTCCTTTACAGAGGCTGCCACCAGAACGTGGGGCCCAGGTTAGAGGTGTATCTTTTTTTACCACAAAAGATCTGGGTTAAGTGGGTCTTTCCCCATACTTAATTTAGTTAAGAAAAATGCCTCACAGGTGTACCCACCACTTGGGTTTTAATTAATTCCAGATGTAGTCAAGTTGGCAAACAACCAAGAATAGGTAAATCCACTCATGACAGTTGGGTCGCAGGTTTTAGACACAGGGCCCAGGAGGAAATAACATATGCTTCAGTCACAACTACTGTACCTCAGGTTCTGTCAGTGCCCCGGTCTTGTCACTAGCATGGGGGGTTGTTCCTTTGACACGAGGTGGCATCATGTTAGCCTTGTCATTGCCTTGAGCAACAGTGTCAGCATCTTTGTTCTGTGGCTTTCATGGTGGAAGAGGACAATACCTTTCCCAGGTTACTTCAAAGCAGAAGATACCCCTGGGTCCTCCCCTTTGAGCTCCGGGCCTCCAATCTCTGCTCTAGTGGCGGTAACTTACTCTGCTTCCAAGATTTAGTGGGAAGGACCTGGCGTGAAGCAGCAGACCTGCTCTGCCTGTTGGAATTCTTCTCCATTTCCTGGTGTCCTCGAGGGTTCGGACCATGGTGGGCATGGCACATCACAGCCTTCTACCACTCCGCGTGGTAGGAAGACATGGCCTGAATGTCCTCCTTGACCAACCCATAACAGGCTGGTTCCAATAAGGCATTCTCTCCCACTGCTGACCCCTGGGCATATCCCAGCTCTCAGGGCCTGAGATGAAGATTTACACTGAGCGTTTCTTCAGTCTGGAGCTGTGGGTTTGGGAGTCTCACCTTATTATGCCTTCTCTTGAATTCCACAGAAACCAGGGTGAAATGGCCCACACCTGCCGTGGAACCATCAACCTGGCCTCCGCACACATCGACACAGAGGACTCTTGTGGAATCTTGCTGTGCAACGGGGCAAGGACCTACCACCTCAAGGCAGGCTCAGAGGTGGACCGGCAGCAATGGATCACCGTTCTAGAGCTGGCCAAGGCCAAGGCGATCTGTGTGATGAAAACTCAGTCAGGTAGTGATCACTCAGCACAGGGGTGTGTTTGAGCGGTGTCACGGTGTCCCATTAGAGGAAGTGGGAATCGGGAAACCCAAGGGAGTCTGGTCCGATTCAGAAGGCCCAAGGCCCGTGTGGGCCCTTCCCACTTGGTCGGGAATTCCCTGGGCACTGAGGGATCTGTTCTGCCAAGGTGTTTGTGGGAGGCTGGCAGTCCTGGGGATGGAAATGTTTGCAGTGCCAAGGGCTGCGTGTGCCTCATTTTTAATAAGAATGGTTATGAGTACTTTAGTAGATGCTTCAGATATTGAGGTAATCCAGGCCCAGAAGCAGTGCTATTGGGTGGGGTCCAGGATGGTGTACCTATGCCTCAGACTTGATTTTCCCCAGTCCACATTGTGAATACCGAGGACAATTTTCCTAGCTTGGCCGGGTAGGACATCAACTTCAATGGCCCAAGTAAAGCATTTTACCTTCTTAAAAATTAATATTTAAACATACAATGTCTTACATGGTTTATCATCTAATAGTTCTAAAACCCTGTGAGTAAAACTCATATTTGACTCCTGCCCAGAGCTGCCTACCTTGGTCTCTCACTGGAGGCCATCAGAGGTGCTAGAGGTGATCACTTCACAATATGCCCCATAGGTACCCATTTAAATGGCAACACCCCACTGCCTTTCCCTGTTAGTACACAAAGCATTGCCTTTGCTTTGCAGTATGGTTTTTCATTGTGTGGAGGTACCATAGTTCATTTAACCTGTCGTCTGTGGATGAGTCATTAGGCTGTTTTCTTAAGATTTATTTATTTTATGGGTATGAATGTTTTGTCTACACATATGTCTATTCCTATTCATTGTATGTGTGTGTTTCTCTCAGCATCCAGAGGAGGGCACCAGATCCTCTGGGGCGGGAGTTATGGGCAACTGTAAGCCTTTATGTGGGTGCTAGAAATTGAGCTCCGGTCTTCTGAAAGAGCAGCAGTTGCTCTTGACTTCTGAGCCATGTCTCTAGCCTGAGGCTATTTCCTTATTCTTCTGTGATGCACAGAAGGGAGTAGCCTGCTGGTGTTTTATTTCAGCCATAAACATGTAAAGATTTGGCACAGCAGTGGAGGAGCAGCCATAGGACCCTGGGCTGGCCAGGGTACTGCCCGAGTGCATCCTGCCAGGTAATAGGAGGCTGGCCAGCATAATGCCTGAATCCTAATGCAAGGTTTTGGTTTCTGCTACATCGATGCTGGGCCCTCACTGGGGCTCCTCTTGTTATACCGTGTTACCCTGTGTTTTGGATGTTACCCTGCAGCTTTGGGTCTGCAGGTCTGGTTCCTTCATGTGCTCAGAAGATCTCAGATGGGGTGGATGTTGGGGTGAACCAACACACATCCCTGGTTCCGGGCCTGGGTAGTTGCAGGGTTGGTCAGCCCATCAATTCTCCCGTCTTCATCACCACGGTGAGCATCACCCGGCTAGTTCACCTCTTGCAGTCATGACCAAGGGGTGGGGCCAGTTCTCCTTCCTTCATGTCCTCAGGGTCAGTTCTTCCACACCTACACATTCATGGCCAGCTCTGCTGTGTTCCCCGGGCAAGGTGTAGGGGCAGCTGATGAGCGGCAGGGACAGTTAGTTCTCCCGCTCTTATGACCCCAGGGCCAGCTCTCCACCTGTCTCAGGCATCGATGGGTGCCTTCCCTTATGCTGCCACAGACAGATGAGAAATGGGGACAGCTCTCCCCCACTCACAACATCAGGGCTGGCTCACCCACACTCCGCCAATGGGGTTGGCTCTGTTGTGCTGAGCAGGTTGGGGACAGGGACAGCTCTCCTGCCTTTTTGGCCTCAGGGCCAGCTCTCCCACCTCCGGGCATGTTCTTAAGTCACAGGCTAAAAAGCAGCCACATCCTTTGCCAAAATATCATAAGATCGTTAGCCCAGCTGCTAACATTGCTCCCCTCTGAAACCTCCTGAGCTGGGCCTCCATTGTCCACATTGCTCCCAGCACGTCTGTCTCCCAGGCTCCTTCCAGGGTGGCCCATTGCTGTCCTAGTCCAAACTCCTAAGGTCTTCCTTATTCTTCCAAAAATAACATGGCCAGGCCTGTCACAGCAAAACCCCACTCCCTCACACCAACTCCCGTCTTAGTTTTCTATTGCTGTGAAGAGACCAAAGCAACCAATAGAAAAAACAGTTTTCTGGGAGCTCATGGTTTCAGGGGGTTGGAGTCCATGACCATCCATGCAGGGGACACGCCAGCAGCAGGCAGGCATGGTGCCGGAGCAGTAGCTGAGGGCTTACATCTGATCCATAGACACAAGACAGAGAGAGAGAGAGAGAGAGAGAGAGAGAGAGAGAGAGAGAGAGAGAGAGAGAAAGCGAACAAGAATGGCACAGGTTTTTGAGACCTCAAAGGCAATCCCACGGTGACACACCTCCTCCAACAAGGCCAGTCCTTCCCAGTTCCACCGACTGGAACCAAGCACTTGTTGTGCTAGGTTTGCAGAGCCCCAGACCAACCCAAGGAGCCAGACAGTTCCAATGCAAATGCAAAGGTTTATCCATATTGTTCAAGCTGGCCAGCTTGGGTCTTGCTCCATGGTGGGGGAATGAGATGCCATAAAGGGAGCTTTTAAAGGGGAAGACCATAAGGTTGAAGGTCACAAATTCCAGAGTTTCCATGGCTACTTAAGGTCATACAAAATACAGAGTAAAGCAATAACTGTATCTTTTAAGCAAGATACACTTGATTAAGATAAGACAAGGCACAGGGTTGCAGGGTCACAGGGTCACAGGGTCTGTCAGTTATCCCCTGGGCTGAGGGATCTTTACAACCGGCAGGGGACCTTTATGACCAGCAGTTAGCAGACATAGGAATGTTTGACATAAGTGGTGGACAGTCACCTCCCCTTCTCTGAGAGGGGGCTCAGGCGCCAGCCATGGCACTCCAGATTTAAGGAGTTAAATTTTCCTTTACCATTAGGAGTTCCCTTTCTCTGTATAGATTTAGGGCCCAAGTTTTTAAACATTTATTAATTTTAAGTTTTGGTCCATCACACTCAAATACATGAGCCGGTGGGGGCCATTCTCTTTCAAACCACCACAAAGGGAAACTAGAAAATACGTTAAGCTGGATGAGAATGAGAACACAGCACAGACAAATGGCTGGGGTACAGCAAGAGCAGCTCTCGGAGGTGTATGGCTGTACAGACACACATTGTCAGGCCTGTGCTGAAATGGGAGCCTCAAAGCAGGAAGAGAGCAGGCGCGAGTCACGAGAGCCAGACATGGAGATGGAGCCACCTTGACAGCTCTCAGCCCGCCCTTTAAGGTGCCAGTCAGACCCATCACAGGAAGAAACCAGGCCACACCCTGCTGCTGCTGCTGCTGCTCTCTTTCCTGGGGTTCTGGGAGCTTTTTTTTTTTTTTAATTTTGAGACAGGGTTTCTCTGTGTTGCCATGGCTGTCCTGCTTGTTCTGTAGACCAGGGTGGCCTCGAACTCACAGAGGTCCCCCTGCGTCTGCCTTTCGATTGCAGGTGCTAAAGGCGTGTGCCACCACCACCGGCTGGCTTTGGGAATTAATTTTGTGTCAGCTTCTTTTCCAAACCAACTTTTGCCTCTTTCTTATTTCTAACAGTTATTACTACTGACCTTGCAGGAATAAAGAGGAACACACACACACACACACACACACACACACACACACACACACACGCACACACGTATATTTTGGGTAACCTAGACCAGATGAAGTAGGAAAGTGTCTAAACAAGAATCCCCATGACTAACTGCAAAAATCTTAACATTTACAAAGGAATGTCACACAGGAATCAGAGATCTCACAGAAAGAAAAAAAAAAAAAAAAAAAAAAAAACCCAGACCAGATGGCGGTGCTGATGAGTTCTACCAAGAACTTAAAGAAGCACATGTACCAATCGTATCAAAAAAGCTGAATAGGAAGAAATGCTTCTTATTCTGCAAAGCCACCAAATGCTACACAGGCAGAATACTTGACCCGTCCTCCTACATGAGCATAGATGTAAACAAAATCCAACAGTGTGCTATAAAGGATTGTGCTCCACGATCAAGTAGGATTAATTCCACAAATTCAAGGAGATTCAAAAGAATTGACTTCAGATTGACTGAAGAGGGGCCACACAGTCATCTCATCTCAGTAATGCACAGAAAGGATCTGACAAATACCATCACTCTTTCACAATACAGTAACTCAGTAAGCGCTGGAGAGATGGCTCAGTGGTTAAGAACACTGGCTGCTTTTTTGGAGGACCCGGGTTTGCTTCCCAGCATCCACGTGTTGGTTCACAGCCATCAATAATTCCAATTCCATGGAATCTAATGCCTTCTCTGACCTCCATGCACCAGGCATGGACTTGGTTCACATACATACATCCAGAGCAAGGAGAGCCTGTGCATTTAATGCCCGTGGTGAACTTGGGGCCTAGTAATAAGCTTATCAGTGGGGTCAGAGCCCAACCAGGGGTCCGTTGTGGGGCCTGTGTTCCATGGCACCTTCAGATCTGCTAAACTCCTTTCGGCGAAGCACTGAGGTATGGTTTCTCTCTGTCTGTTACCACTGGGAAAGGTGATCATGAGTTCTGGGCCAGTTGGATTATATGGTGACATGCAGACTCTAAACACCAAGGAAGAAAAACAAAAGTCAGAAGAGCCAGGACATGTGGATGAAGGCAGACGAGGGTGCAGACCCAGTTTCTATGGTGCAAAGGGAACCAGGCCTGTTTTCTACTCAGCCTGAGAGACAATGCAGAGCACACAAGGTGTGTGAGCCAGGACACAGAGAGGGGAATCCTGTCCCTGGTCCCCTCCTGTTCCTTTCTCTGCTGCTGATCTGTCATGAGTTGAAGAAACTCCTCTGCTTCAAGCTCACGTCACTGTGATGTTCTGTCCATGTTCAGGAGACCAAGCAGCCTGGGCCAACTTCAAGGAAAGCAACTAATGCTGACTTATTCTTGGTGGCTGCAGGGGCTCAGCCATGGCGTACTTCTTGAGGAAGTGCACGTGTCAGTCAGGCAACAGCTGGCTGATTGGGAGAATGGTTTTCTCTGCTAGCTCTGCTCCATCTGTGGGCCTTCTCCAGCCCTGTTGCAGCAGGGCCTGTCTAGACCCCACGCTTCCAGGACGCCCAGACATCTGCACACTGTAGAGGCGATTGCCCACTCGGGCACCTGAAATTTACCCCTATGGACCTCTCCATTGTATAATTGTGTCCTGGACTTTGCCAGCTGCCCATCGGCTGTGGGAAGAGCCAGTCTGCTCTGCGGTCATTCTGATCATGTTAGAAGCCCCAGCTGACCACGCCGTTTAGGGCTCTCACACTTTAACCATTATCTAAGCAGGAATGAGCAACACACAGATGCACAGACCCACGATGGGCAGTGGGGGTGTGGCTGCCTCTCTGAGGGTCATGGCAGGGGTTGGAGCAAAGGGCTGTGGATATGAGCCGGAACCAGGGACGTCAAGGGCAGTTGACAGACAGCAGCCTGAGGAGAGCACAGGACTCAGGCCTTTGGCCAGGAGAAGGATGGACAGGACAGCTGGGCAGGGTCAGTGAGAGCCCTGAAGCCACTTCCATCCCAGGAGGCCCCACTATTTTCAGTGGGCACTCCCTGCTCCACAACCCCTAGCGATGTGACCTCTTTCTCCTGGAGTTTTACATCTGATTGTTTGAATACAGGTTGAAAAGTGGGTTTGAGTAATGGCTACCCCTGGGCTGTGCTTAGGAAGGGCAGATGTGCCTGCAGCCTGCAGTGAGGACTTAATATAATCGGGCTTTGGAAGCAGAGAGGCAGCTGGCTCTGTAGTATCTCATGATTCTGGTCCTTCCTCCTGCTCTGTATGTCCCTTCTGCTTTGCTTGATGGTGGCTCTTGTAGCCTCTTCTTCCACCTGTGTGTTTGGGCTGTGGAGGGAATGTTTTCCCTGGTGTAGAGCTGGTCTTCAGTTGTGCATAAATCTCATGTCACAATCACTAAGCTCCAAGAAACCAGAAGTTCATAGCACCTACAAAAGCAAAACCGAACCAATCCTTCTGCTACGTGAGGGGGAAAAAAGAAAACAGTGAATTTTCTTTTAATGTGTTTTTAAATTCACAAAGGAAATTGGAGTTCGTTCAGACATTTGCAAGTGGGTCTGAGAGGCCTGGACTCTGGCGCTCTCTGCTTTAATTTTCCCTCTTGATAGCCCTGTGGCATGTGTTTGAAGCTCCTTCTTTACAAATGAATACAACACATTACAAAGGTAAAATGTTCCATGTGCACTCATGCCCACATGTCATTAGAACAACCTTCATCGGTGTCCTTTTGTGTCCAGGGATAAGCCTGAAGTGAGGAACTCACTCTCTAGGGGTGAGATGTGCAGATGGACTCCAGTGAGCCCTGTAATGGAGTAAGAAGCCAGGGGACCAGGGACCCTGTTATGTGCCACTGTCTGGAGGAAGACATGAGCAAGCATGTCCTCACTTCAGACAGGGAACCCATGGCAGACCAAGGTATAGATGCCATCAGTCTATCTTGATGAACCAATGAGTTTTATTGATTGGGGTTAGTACAGAAGTATGGGTGAAGGGTTATTTACAGGAGTAGAAATGACTCAAAGACAGCTGCATCAGCAAGCCCACCCCAGCATGAGTGACAGCTCACAAAGCTGGGACCTGGAGCACACTGCTTAGCTGCAGGAGGCTCAGCAGATAAGAGTGTCCTTTCCGTGTGGCTCAGCTAGTCTGGGTCTCTTCCAGGAAGCGTGGCTGGTCTGAGCCTCTTCTAGGCAGCCCGGTTGGTCTGAGAGTGCCTCTCAACTGCCCTTACAGTGCAGATACACCTGGAAAGGGAGGGGCCTAGAGTATCTGGTCTGTTTCAGGAATGTCCTGAGTTGTGTACTTCCTGAGTTTAAGGAGCTTCTCTGCAGGATGGAAGGTCTTATCTAGGAAGAAAATGTTACCTATAGTCCCCTGGTCCAGAAGGACCCTTGGGAAAGAGCTAGTCATGGCCTGAGCAGAGGCTCAGGCAGTTTCTTCCCTGAGGAAGATGGAGTGTTGAGGGGAGGGGGATGGCTGGGCCCTGCAGCAGGGCAAGAGTGGATGAGAGAGGATAAGGGGTCTTCCACAAGGGAAGAGTCATATGTCAGGCTACAGGCAAGATGGCCCACATCTAAGGCAATGGCTCTTCTGAAGACTCAAGAATTCCAACTGAGGTAATACGCCCCCCCCACTACAAAATTACGGCCTTCTTATAGAGTGTGGTGTCTTTCATTTATGAAATGGTAGTGTGTATTCTACTCGATTCTGCTAGAAGAATAAGAGTTTGGCAGTTCGGTTGTGGTCTGTTTTAGCAAGACACCCAATGTGTTGAAGTCTGAACTCTCTGGGGGTTGGAGTCTTGCATGTGTGCCACTGCTACTGACAGTACTTGTCACTTGTCTCCGTGGCTTGTTACCTGAGGGAGAGGACTTATTTTGGCTCATGGCTTCACAGAGATTTCTATGGCAGGGAAGGCATCTGGTAAGCTGGCTCAGTCCACGTCAGGACATGGCAGCAGATCTTCATACGTGATTACCCAGGAACCCTGGGCAGGTAGACACACATCCAAGGCTCTTTGCTAGTGACCTACTCTGCTAGGCAGGTCCTGCCTCCTAAAGACCACAGCCAACGGTGACAGAGGGTGTCGCGCATTCACACCGTTTTTCCTCTGGGCCTCTCTGGAAAGCAACCTCCTTCTCCTCAGTTGTGGGTTCTGGGAGCAGGGACCCAGAGAGCTGAACCCACTCATCCATCTCCCCTTGACCTGAGCACGGCTGACCCTGGCTGTGCCTCCAGGTTAGCTCTGGGGAGGCCAGCACTTCTAGTCTTCAGAATCTGTTCATCCCTCTTCAACCAAAGGTCGAGGGGGCAAAGGTCTGCTCTCTCAGTGTCTTCTGGGAAGCTGTTGTCTTCTCCCGTATGTGCCCAAGGGATCTGTAGGTTATGGTAAGTTGCATTTGAGCACACAGGATCTAGAAACCCTTTACAAGCCAACCTATAAGCCAGCTGGGCTTGCCCACCTGCAGGAAACCCAGGAGGGCCACTCATGCCGGGTCCAGATCCTGCCACTGACTGCCTGCTTACTGGGGTAGACCTAGGTCCACCTGGTGGCATTTTCTTTGCCCTGCTCCTCACTGAGCCCAGGACAAATGTCCATATCCTCTCTTACCTCTGTCCTCCTGCTGGAGCCTAGCTTCATGCTGTGCCTTGAACCCATGATCCTCTTGCCCTACCTCTTGAGTGCTAGGAATTACAGGTGTTTGCCACCCTGCCTGGTTTGTAGCAACAATCATGTTTTTTATTGGTTTGACAATGGGTTCTCTTTTTCTTTTTTTGATGATGATGATGATGATGACAAACATTGCTTCTAAGGAAAAAGAATGGACCCATCTGTTATCCTTATTTACTGTTTACAGTGCCAAACCATCCTTGCGTCCTTCTGCCCTGCCTGAGGCTACCTAACCACCCTGCTCTGTGGACATCCCCCAAGGACTCTTCCCCTGCCCTGGGGGCCCTGTGTCATTCCCCCACTGTCTTGCTCCGGCTGAGGGGCAGCTCCTGGCTGCTCATTCCCCCACTGTCTTGCTCCTGGCTGCCCCCATGGCCTCCTTTCTTGGAGCAGCACCAGCCGCACTCTGAAAGCGCCCTTTGAGACGCAGCCATTTGCTGCCTGCATTCTCCAGATGTCACCTGTTTCCTTCTTCTGCCTTCAGGGGCATGAGGACCTGTGTCCCCTCACCCTGCTGCCTTCTTTCCAAGTGCTGGAATTGCAGGTGTTTGCCACGATGCCAGGCTCGCACTTACGCTTTTGTCGGTTTGACACTGAGTTCTCTTTCTTTTATTTGTTGGATGATAAATGCTGCTGGGCTACCTCACCCCTTGGTGCATGGCTGTCTAGCCAGGACCCACACATCTCTTAGTCTCTTGACCTCTCGGCACATCCACTTGCCAGACCCCCACCCGGGAGCAGCCCCTTATGACCTCCCGTGGAGGTCTACTCCACTGCGGGATAAGCATCTGTACCAGGGCAGGTGGGTCATGACCTAACCTGGAACATCCAACTTCTTGACACTGCGGCATTATGTGGCCATCTACAAATGCGCCAGGCTGAGTTCATAGCTTTTCATGAGATGTGTTTGGTCCTGGGGCCAAGGGTTACAATGCCTGGGCCCAGACATTCCCACTCCCACACATCTTGGCAATGCCAGACCCACAGGTCTGGGAGCAGAGAGCACGCAGGGCAATGGGCAGCTGGCCCATGGCCTCGCATGACGTCTCCAGGGACAGCTGGAGATGGACTAGGTCACTTGTCACGAGAGACCAGAGTTCACATCTGGGTCCTGCCAAAGCACTCTTTCTTTGCCTATCTAGAAGACAGTAGATGAAGGGGTGCATGATTTTCTGGCATTTGAGGAGGAATGGGCAACCCCAGGACTTGCTCACCAAGGATCATTCTTCCATGTGGAAAAGCTTTACATGGTGTCCACAGCTGCCCCCTGGTGGTGGGATGGACTTTGCACAGCTGTTCTTACTCAGCTACATTTTATGGTCCTGTGGGGTCATCGGGATGCAGGAGAAGATTCCAGTCAGAAGATGGACTCCTGTCCAGGTAGCCCATCCCTTCAGAGAAGGGCTAACCAGGCCATCGAAGGGTCAGCTGTGCACGCTGCCGGCACTTCCTAGCTCTTGTCACTCTTTCTTCCAAATTCCGGCCTCTCGGTGCCTCTGCTGGGTTTATACTCCCCACTCGTCAGCCTTCCAGTCCATCCACTGTCCTCAAACCCAGTGCCGTGCCCCACTGTCAACACACCCTTAGCAACTTCAGCCGTGCCTCGGTGCGACACACTTGGCCTGACCCCACCTGTGACCCCAACTTAATTACTTCAATGTCACTTATGGCCCGTGGCAGTTACCCTCCTTATACCCCTTGACTCTAATGAACCCCCCCCTTTTTAAGACAGTGTCTCAGTGTGAGTAATCCTGGCTGCCTAGAACCTACCGTGTAGACCAGGCTAGCCTTGAATGCACAGCGATCCACCTGCCTCTGTCTCTTGACTGCTAGGATTAAAGAAGTGTGCCCCCACACCTGGCCTTGAAGTAGCTTTCTTTTCTTCCTTGCTGGGTCTGGCCCTGTGGTTGTGCCCTCAGCGCCTGCTTGGGGTGGTTCTTGTTGGCTTGCCCAGGTGTTTAGCTTTCACCACACCACCTGGCTGTCTCCTAACCATGGCAGCCTTGGGTACCACATACTCCTAGGCTCACCTCCTGACTATTGTTATGAATAATGTGAGAGGGCAACATTGGCCGATCCCATGGCAGGTGAGGGTGACCGAGGACAAACACTCCAGGCAGACAGAATTTAAGTGAGAAGTTTTATTAGAAAGGGAAGGAGGGGGAGGAAAGAGAAAAGAGGTAAAGAGATGCAGAGACACAGAAACAGAGAGAGGACAGAAGAGAAGAGGGAGACAGGAAAAGCCCTGTCTGCCCCAGGGGAGCAGCAGGTAAGAGAGTGTTAAGTGGGCAGAGGCCTTTCTTTTAAAGGGGTCCTTGGCACCTAGGCTGACCAGGGTACTGCCTGAGTGCATTCTGCCAGGTGACAGGGGCAGGCCAGCATAATGCCTGAATCCTTACAACTATGGCTTATATTAACTGGACCCCTTATATTTTATCAGCCCACACTTAATCCTGTCCTGGGGAACTGTGATCCCTGGGGCAGGGAGGAATCCAGGAGGGTGGCTGCCTCTGCCAGGGTGGAAAAGGCAGCTGCAATTATAAAAAGGGTTAGGCAGCTGCAAATGTAATAAGCACAGGGCTTATATAGGGCTACTTAGGGGTGGAATTTTTCCAGGGTGAAGATTTTCAGGGTGGGACTTGGTCAGATTTTAATCTTTGAGATTGGACAAGTTCAGGTATTGGCTGCATTTCCTGCTCAGGGATTGATTTTTTTGTTTTTGTTTGTTTTTTGTTGTTTTTTTATGTGTGTGCTGAATTGGTCAGGGGGTAGCGTGTGGTGTCTCTTTGGCTCTGGTTTCAGTGTATTGCTTTGACTAGCTAGTCCTTTTACCCTATAGACCTCCTCTTGGTCTGTGGGCAAAACACCTTTATTTATAAGCAAATAAAAATGTTCTTTAAATTAGCACAAGGGGGCACTAGAGGACGGCTCCTACACTTGCCCTGCTTCTAAAGGGATGCCCAAGGTAACATTTCAGAACATGTGAACCGTTTTTAGTCCATCTTTCTATCTGTCTCACAGGGTTACGGAAAGTCTGGAAAGCTGTACGAGCTGAGCAGGAGCCCGCCACCTGCTCACCTGGGATGTCCCTTTCACTAACCAGTCAGGCTCAGGGGCCCCCATCTCCCGTCCTGTCCCCTTCACTCCCCTGCCACCACTCTGTTTGCCACAGCCTATTCTGACATCATAATCCAGTGTCAGAATCTTCTCACAAGCCCAGATTCTGCCCTTAGAGCAACTATACAGGCAGCTGAGCAGGGCTGGGGTGTGGGTGGCTGGTGGCCCTGGGGGCCTACCCTAAAGAACATCTGGGCAGCCCACCAGCCTATCACTCCAAGATGAACATCCTCTGAAAGGTAAGGCTTGAAAGCGTCCATCCTGTTGGCCATGGTACCGGAGGTGGAAATAACTCCTGGGGAGTGTGGGGTTGGCAATGGCTTTGTAAACACCACTCTGGAACTTTCTGTCTGCGTCCCAAGTGGCTTGAACACGCAACAGTTCTCCCTTATATGAAGGAATGGCTTTCTGAAATGCGATGTCTCCTTCCCTCCATCTATTGTTGCTTTTATTTTGTGTGTATGGTGTTTTGACTATGTGTACCATGTGCATGCAGTACCCACAGTGGCCAGAACAGGGCACCAGATCCCCTGGGAATGGAGTTACAGATGGTTATGAGCGACCATGTGGGTCTAGGACCTGGAGTCTTCTGGAAGAGCAACCAGTACTAAGCCAGATCTCCAGCCTCTTCCATCTCTTTGTAGCCAGGGGCTGGCTGTGTAGCACATGCTGGTCTGGGACTTGCCGTGTGTGATATCTCAGACTGGCTTCAGAATCCTGCTACCTCAGTTTCCTGAGGGCTGGGAGTTATGTGTTCCAAGAAAGGGATGGTTCTGTATGGTTGGAGAAATGAAAGTGTCTGGGTTTTACTGGAATCAAGGACAGGACAGGCTGGTGACAGATCTACTTCTGGAGAGCTCCTAGCAGGTAGGACCTTCAGCAGCATCTTGTGTGGAGGTGTCTCCGGCTTGAAAGGTACGGGCATCAGGAGGCAGTGAAACCTTGGGGAGAGGGATTTTAAAGCCTTCTGTTTAATTGTTGTGGAAAAGTTCGGACATAAACTGACCAGAAGGAACCTGTGTGTTTGTGTCACAGGTAGCAGCTCAAACTGGTCTTGTCTGGAAGCCCTGCTGGTTCAGGGCACACACTGGTCACTCCGTTCCCCGGCCCCTCTCTGCCTCCACCCCGCCCCCTCCTATTTTTTTTTTTTTTTTAATTTTGAGACAAGGTTTTGCTATGTAGTGCAGGCTGGCTTTGAACTTCTCTGTAGCCAGGTAGCCTTGAACCCAGCATCCTTCCACTTCATCCCTGAGGTGGCTGGGATTGCGGGTCTGTGAAACTAGGCCCAGCTCATCCATGCATCTTTTAAAAAGGTTTTTTGTCTTTTGTTGTTTTGTTTGTTTGTTTCTCTGTATTCCTTTTGGAGACTGTCCTGGAACTCACTCTGTAGACCAGGCTGGTCTTGAACTCACAGATCCACCTGACTGCCTCCAGAGTACTGGGCTTAAAGGTGTGTACCACCAACACCTGGCTTAAAGATGTGTGTATTTATTATGTATACAGTGTTCTTCCTGCACACCAGATGAGGGCACCAGATCTCTTATTCTATCTTTGGGGGGTGGTTCTGTTTTGTTTTATTTTGTTTAATCAAAACATGACACCCATCCCCATGAAATCTACATGGATTGAGGCTTGCTTAAAGGAGCCATGTTCTGTCCTGTGTCCCGAAGAATGTGAGGAAGGTAGAAAGGGGGATTCATTCAGAGGGCTGAGAAAGGGCCCGGTGCTGACTTCTGAGCAGTCCTAGGAAATCATAAAGGAAGTTAAGGAATCTTGCTTGGGATATTTGGCTCTTCCCTGAGAAGGGAGGCTGGCCTGTCTTCTGAGGATTGGCCTTGGTGGGTATAGATGAATTCATAGGGGCAGGGTGTGGGGCTGAGTGGGGATTTGCTGGCGGGAAGCCACACAGAACACCCTGGGATCTGCAGGGATGGGAATGGCCTGGCTGTGGATGTGACCCTGTGGCCACACAGATGCCTGCGTCTTGCTGAGGGACCCACATAAACCAGTGCTGGCTGAAAGAGGTTCAGGTGAATTCATCACCACAGCTCAAATGAATGTGTGGCAGCCAAGGTGGATGGTCTGTTCTCAGAGAAACGGAGTTGGCTTTTCCCAGGGGGAGTGGCGGGAAACAGCGTTCTGGCCTGGGCTGTCCACTTAGGGCCTCAGCCGAGCCCATCAGGCATCGAGGGGAGTTTAAGTTGGTGATATTAGTCAAAGAGGCTGAGTGTGAGGGAAGCCACTGCCACTGCTGAGACCTTGTCACCGTTAACTGCTGAGTGAGCATCCTATTCCTGCCAGGCCAATTGCCGTGATTACCAATTGCTTACTTGTAGCATGGACGCATGCAAACACGGGGCAGATTGTACACTGTTATCGTTCAGATGTCAGGTTGACACACTTGACCTTAGCCTGAGGCGCGTGATGCGTGGGCTGCAGTGTTTTCCTGGGTGCCTTCTGTACCCACTTTGTCTGCATGGCCGAGGGATAAACCCTCAAAGGTCACAGCTACCCTTCTTCATCACAGAACGAAGCTGGATACAGAGTCTCAGTTGCCCATGGTCTGAACAGGTGTGGCCTGACTAAAATGTGTAAAATTTGGGATCCAGACTTTGCCCTTGGGTCTCTATGAGACCTTGGATGAGGCCCTCAGCTCCTTAAGCTGAGTCATTGTTTCCATCAATGGCAAGAAAAACATCTGCAGCTCAAGATGATTAAGAGGGTGAATGGCAGCAACAAATTGGTAGGACAGAGCCACACAAAACAACGAGGTGAGAGGGGCCTCGAGGAGGAGCAGCCGGAAAAGTCAATGTCCCCACCGTCCTTGGCTCCTTGGCTGATCATAGATCTATGTATGCTCATCCCATGAAGATGTGGGATAGCTGACTGGGGTTGCCTTCAGAGAGAGGGATGTCTGCATATGTGCATGCGTGCACGTGTGTGTGTGCATGAATGCATGCATATGTGTGTGTGTGAGTGCATGCATGCATTGTGTATGTGTGTGAACATTTGTGTGTGTGTGTGTGTGTGTGTTTATATACAGGGCCTGTTGACGTTGGGGAGCAATACCCCAGGAAAGCTGGTTTAAAGGCCAGAGAAGTTATGTATGGACAGTGCTTCTCAATCTGCTTCTGTTTTCTGGTCCAACCCCGAGTCCCTCTGTGTCTTTGCCATCTGCAGACTAGTTTCTTTGTTCTAGGATAGCTTTGTTGTACAGGGTGGCCTGGCTGGCCCTGGCTGCACCTGGGTTTTTGAATACTGTGCCCAGCCTCAGATTCACCCACAACACCTGTCAGCATAGCTCCAAGCAAGTTGCCAGCTTTGATCTGAGCAGGTGTGGCCAAAACGAAATGAGATTATGCCTGAGGGGGTCCAAAGAACCTTCCCCAATACCCAGAGAGCCAGAGCATGAGGCAGGCAGCTGCTCCGTGAGCCCGGATGATCCAAGCAGCTCCTTTCCCAGCCCAGTCAGAGAATTGTCAGCTCAGATCCAGTTTGAGAGGAAGACAAGTCTAGCTGGCAGGTGGGTGCTGCAGCCATTGTGTGGAAAAGCATCCTGGGAGGCGAGTGTTTGGAGACACCGGCAGGATGCTCAGAGGACACCCAAGGTCGCACACAGGCCTTGCGTGTGTGGCGCAGTAGCTGCCCTTGTGTACCCAAAGCTTACTCAGACACATTGCCAGGGGCAGGGCTTCAGTGTGGCATAGAGCTTCAAGCTGGGGCAAACTGCTGCCCTCTCTGGGGGCCACCTTCCACCAAGGCTACCTCACTCCACCAGCTAAGGCAGCGTCCTTTATTTCATGTTTGGTAGTCTTGGGTGATGGATGTTATTCTAGTTTCCTCACTGTTGCTGTGATAGAACTAAAAAACAGCTTTGGGAAGCAAAGGGTTTATTTGGCTTACACATCCAGTATATACTTATATATACTTATTGAAGGAAGTCAGGGCAGAAACCATGGAGGATTGGTTGGTGGGGGAGGGGGGGCTGGCTCAGTTATAAGCTTGTGTCAGCTAGCTTGCTTTATAGATATTCCAGGCCTGCCTGTCTAGGGATGGTGCCACCCACAGTGGCCTGGGTCCTTCCACATCAATTAACAGCAGTCAAGGCAGTCTCCCATGGGCATGTCCACAAGGCCAGTCTGCTATGGGCAATTCCTCAGTGGAGGGTTCTTCTCTCAGGTGACTAAGCTCCGTCAAGTTGACACTTAAGGTTAACCAGGACAGATATCTGTTTCAAAAATGGGGTCCTTCCTCAAATTAGCAGAGAGACACCGTGCAGAGCTTTTCCCTGTGGTTGGAATTAACTTCAGAAACCAAGGCCAAGAGTTAAGTGGAGGGCTGGGCCATTTTGTGGTAAACATAACTGACTCTCTTCCATTCACACATTCTTCGTCTCTTTCTGTTGCTGTAACTGAGTGTGGGAGGCTAATTTTCAAAGAGTGAAGGTTGCTCTGCTTGTTTTTCTGGAGGTTTGGGGTCAAGGTCAGCCAGGGTTTCTTGCTGGCCAGGACTTTTTCACAGTCCCGAGGTGACTGAGAGCATCACATGGCAAGACAGAGGTTCCAGTTCAGATCCTCCCTCCTTCCTCCTTTCCCACCTCTTTGAGTCTCATAGCACCTTCACTCTTGTTATCAAAAACAAAACAAACAAGACAAAACAAAAACCCAACACGGTCCTTGGCATTCATGGTTACTATCACGCATGCACCTATAATTGCCGTTTTTGACCGGCTCAAACCCTTACTGAAATCAAGGTGTATCAGTGAGCATTCTGTACTCTGACACACACAGAGCAGACTGACTTCTTGCGGCAGCCAGGAACCAGATTCTTTCTAACTAGAGGTCTTAAGCTGCCTTAACATATTTCAGAATGAGCACTGAAGTAAACATAGTGTAGAGGAGAGAGATAACCTCAAAAGCTGTATTGGAATAACAAATGAATTTTGTTGGTATAACACTGATCCTGGAATTGAGTTGTGTGATTTAAGAGTGAGGCCATCCTGGTAAATTTCTGTGTGTGTGAATTTGTACAGCTCTGGCCAGGTTCATCCATGAACTTCTCCCACCCAAGTCTGTTGTCTGGTAAAGCAGCTGCTGGAAACACCGGCTCCATCTCCAAACACTTCTGGGACTTGGGGCACAGGGTGGGGGTGGGGTATTACGCCCAAACATTCCCCACACACCGTGGAAGAGGACGGGCTGTCAATCCTTGCATTGTGTGAGCCAAAATGAAATCCAAGGTCGCTCACAAGGCTGCACTCCCAGCCAGATGTGGCAGCATGCACCTTTAATCTCAATACTCAAGATGTTGAGGCAGGGGGATTGATGTGAGTTTGAGGTTAGGCTGGGGTACGTAGCAAGGTCCTGTCACAAAAAGCAAAACCAACAGAAGAAAAGTAAGTCGAATGTAATGGAATTGCACCACCTTTACCCTCCTGTCCTTACTTAATTTTAAACACCTCTCAAACATTTCCAAATCCAGGGAGATCACATGTCTGCTCTCTTAATAGCTCACAACAGAGACTGAACTTGGATGGGAATATTTAAATTATAGCAACCAGTCACACTACAGGAATCCTGCACAGCCTGGATGCTTTGAGAACTCCAGGCCTCGGCCTAGCTTTGTTCCCTTTTGAAGCTCTGTCTTTGATACTGTTCTCCAGAGCACACCACATTGTAGGGCCCGTTCTTCTTAGGTGGAAAAGACCAGGGCTGTGTCTGTGCACAGGCCTTCACTTGAGGCACAGAAGCCCCAGATGTTGGGTGTGTACATTGTCACACATCTGTAAGATGTCCAAGTGAGAGCCAAGAAGCAGGGTCAGTAGGTAGTGCAGCCTGGACAGCCAGGCCCCAAGTTGAGCCACCTTGGGTGCATGCACAGGTGTGTGCACCTGGGCACTGACGACAAGATGACATTCACTAAGTCGGGTGCATGGCGTTCCTGCAGTTTTCTTCCCATGGCTGAACCTGCTGTAAAAATCCTGCCTCCATCACCCCCACCAACTACATTTCTGGGTGCAGCTTCCTTCGTGTACAATTCTTTTCTAGGAAAAAGTAATAATTTTGGGTGGGTGTTATGAATGGGATCATGGGTCTAGATTCCATTGTCCTGTCACCCCGTTGTCTAAGAAATGAGTATGAATGTCCTAAGAAACATTTTTGTTTGCTTGCTTCTGAAACAGAGTCCCACTGTGTAGTCCCACCTGGTCTGAAATGCACAAAAATGAACCTGCTCCTGCTTCCTGAGCACCATGTGCCCACCCACACTTTTGTTATGAGCAGTTTCCCGCCAGCCTGGTCCCAGAGCTGCATCAGCCCCCAAAAAACACACAGAGATGCTGTATTAGATATGAAACTGTTAGCCTGTTACTAGCGTTTCTAATTGCTTAGCGCTGTCTTAAATATTAATTCATTTCTATTAATCTTAACTGTTTCCACATGGTCTTATCTTACCAGAGAGAGGGTCAGGACCTCTTCCTCTCAAGTCCCTACATCTTGAACTCTCCTCTACTACATCTCCCGTAATTCTCCTTGTCTCCTAGTCCCACCTATCTTGCTTTCCTATTGGCCAACAGGGCTTTATTCATTAACCAATAAGAGAAACATATTTACAGAATGGCATCTATCACCACCCAGCTTAAGAGACAGGGTCTCACCGTGTAGCCTTGGCTGGCCATAAACTCACACCTTCCTCTGCCTCCAGAATACTGGGATTAAAGATGTGTGCCACAATGTGCACCCCCCATCCCCATGAAATATTCTTAAAAGTCTTAGCCAGATCGTTGTAATGTTCTCTATAGTTTTACTTGTTGTATAGTGTAAAGTTTAAATTAAACAGTACAGCATATATAACCTATAAATAATACTTTCTGCTCTGGGGTTAATTATGAAGTTGTTCGTGGGAGTTTGAGCAACAGGTTAGCCTGGCCAGAGGCCGAGCACCTTCAACCCATGCTCCATGCCTGCCACAAAGTGCGTGGCTGGGGAAGCTGCCCTCAAACGTGTGGTGTGCTTACTAAAAGACCCACTGCTGAGAGCAAGCCTCCTGCTGACAACCGCTGCTTCTGATGCTGTCAGGGGTGACTCTACCTTCGGGAATGTTCTTCCTTTGAAGCTGTTGCCCAGTTTCACCGGGAAGGCTCCAGAAAGAAAGGGACTTCCTTTGACATAGAAATAGAGCCAGTGAGAAAACAGAGGCCTTCCTTCCGTCTCATGCCCGAGCTGTGTGATCACAACCGTGAGGTACCATGGGGTTCTTTGTCCATGGTCATTGCTGGTGCCCACCCAGCTGCCTGTGTGGCCCCTGCTCCTTCTGTCTCAAAGCATATTACAAAACTTCCACTTGTCTTAGTTAGGGTTTCTATTGCAACTCTTATAAAGGAAATCATTTAATTGAGGTGGCCTCTTACAGTTTCAGAACTTTAGCTCATTATTATGGCGGGGAGCATGGCAGTGTGCAGGTAGACATGGTTACATCTTGATCAGAAGTCAACAGGAAATGGTCTGTGCACTGGGCGGTATCTTGAGCATAGGAAACCTCAAAGCCCACCTCCACCGTGACACACTTCCTCCAACGAGGCCACACCTATTGCAACAAAGCCACACCTCCTGGTCCTGCCGCTCCCTATGAGCTTAGGAGAGCCCATTACATTCAAACTATCACACCACTAGACAAGTGTCCCCCAACACACACAGTGAATGCTGAAATTGCAGATGGTACCTGTACCTGTTGAGGAATATTAGTTTAAGGTGTGTTTGTTTTGTTTATACTTCGTTTAAGTCTGTGAAGCTGTGATTTTTTTTTTTTTTTTTTTTTTTTTTTGGCCTGTATAAAACACTTGATGGTCTAATACAGCTAATAGCAAGGCAGGAGAGAGTAATAGATTGGTTTGGCAGGCAAAGAGAATGACTATGAGGAGAAATCTGGGAGAGTAAGGATCTGGAAAAGAGAAAGGAGAGGACTTCAGGGACTACCCACCCAGCCCCCAGCCCCCCAGCCCCCCAGCCGCCCAGCCCCCCAGCCACCCAGCCACCCAGCCACCCAGCCACCTATCCACCCAGCCCCCCAGCCCCCCAACCACCCAGCCCCCCAGCCACCCAGCCCCCCAGCCACCCAGCCCCCCAGCCACCCAGCCCCCCAGCCACCCAGCCACCCAGCCACCTATCCACCCAGCCCCCCAGCCCCCCAACCACCCAGCCCCCCAGCCACCCAGCCCCCCAGCCACCCAGCCCCCCAGCCACCCAGCCCCCCAGCCTCCCAGTCCCCCAGCCCCCCAGGCCTCCAGCCACCCAGCCCCCCAACCACCCAGCCACCCAGCCACCCAGCCCCCCAGCCCCCCCCCCAGCCCCCAGCCACCCAGCCCCCCAGCCGCCCAGCCACCCAGCCACCCAGCCACCCAGCCCCCAGCCCCAGACCCCCAGCCCCCAACCCCCCAACCACCCAGCCCCCCAGCCACCCAGCCCCCCAGCCACCCAGCCCCCCAGCCTCCCAGTCCCCCAGCCCCCAGGCCTCCAGCCACCCAGCCCCCCAGCCCCCAGCCCCCAGCCCCCCAGCCGCCCAGCCCCCAGCCCCCCAGCCCCCAGCCACCCAGCCACCCAGCCACCCAGCCCCCAGCCCCAGACCCCCAGCCCCCAACCCCCAACCCCCAGCCCCCAGCCCCCAGCCCCCTAACCACCCAGCCCCCAGCCCCCAGCCCCCTAACCACCCAGCCCCCAGCCGCCCAGCCACCCAGCCCCCAGCCCCCAGCCCCCCCAGCCCCCAGCCACCCAGCCCCCAGCCCCCCCCAGCCACCCAGCCACCCAGCCACCCAGCCAGACACGAAGTAAGAAGGAAAGAAAAGGTATACAGGAATAGACAAGGATAAAAGCCCAAAGTCCGAGTGGGACCTTGGTGGCACACACCTTTAGTCCCAGCACTCGGAAGGCAGAGGCAGGCGGATCTCTGTGAGTTCAAGGCCAGCCTGGTCTACAGAGTGAGTTCCAGGACAAACTCCAAAACTACAGAGAAATCCTGTCTCAAAAACAAAACAAAACAGAAAAAAAAAAAAAAAAAAACCAAACCAGAGGCCAAAGATGAAGATGAAGAAGATGGGATAATTTAGGTTAAGAAAAGCTGGCAAGAAACAAGTCAAGCCTCTGTATGTGATTTTTTTTGGGAGTTGGGTGGTGGATCCTGGCAACACATACCTATAGTAAATTTCACTTTCTCTCTTAAAAGAAGGCCTTGACAGCTTCCCCTCAGCCTACCCCAGTTGCCAGCATCACTTCTCCCATGCTTTGGGAATGCTATTAAGTAAAATAAGTGCAACCTGAACCCAGGTACAGTGGTACAGAGGGAGACAGCCTGGTGACTGAGGGGCCTGCTAAGGGATAAGGAGGGTAGAACATACAGCACGGACACCTAGGACACAGGGTAGTTTACATTCAAGCAAGTCTAGTATATCATCTTTCTACTCAGAGTGGTGTGCTAATGTAGGAATACTTTTATTTCTGCACATTGCCGTTTAATGTATTTAGTGTACTGAAAGACCCGCAGAGCGTGGACCTTCACGCTCTGACTCAGGAAAGGCAACACCCCAAATCACTCATGAGAAGCAGTCTTGATGTAACAGCATGAGGAATTTTTATTCCAAGTGCACTGGGGTCCACAGTCATGCGCCACGCAGGGGTAGAGGACCGAGGACCCCGAGTACAGAATCGAGACAGCTTTTATAGGGTTACAACAAAGCCCGCACATCGTAAACCAATCATCTCATAGCATCAAGAGCCCAAGCCGTGTGGCCCAATCAATTTAAACCATCCAAGCCCGCACTTTATAGACCAATCAGTTTTCTATAGCCCCAGAGGTCTGCATTTTCACGGGCTCCTAAGTGAGGTGACAAATGGCAGGTTAGGTTACTGGGGTGGGGGTTTCACAAGCAGTTTCATGAAGTCAGATAAGCAGCAAGGAGTGTGACCTTTTGCCTATTTACTGGCTGAGGACAGGGTCTGGAGTTTAATGTATTTCGTATTTTTAAGCTTCTAGCTTCCTGGGGTCATTGGAGAGTTAGGTTGTATTTTTCCATCCTTTACAGTATTTTCAAACTTCAGTTGACTTTGAACAACAAACTGGAAAGAAAAACACAGATAAGGAGCGTGTTCTCTGCGTAGCTTTCCTCTTATCCAAGATAATACTTTTATTATTTCTCTATTTGTATGTTGTTGGGAGTGTTCTTTGCGGGGCTGCAATCGGAGCCAGCCGAGAGGCCCCAAGTCCGTACCAGAGTGGGGGAGTGTGGATGAGGGAAAGGCCAGCTATAGACAATAAAGAGAGAAAAACAGAATAAAGGTCAGGGGGCAGATCAGTCAATACTGAAATGCCACAGGCTTATTTTTCAACACTCTTATACACCATGACAAAAAAGTGGAACACAGTATCATATATATGGAACAAACGGACTTTTCTTCCTCCCTTATTCTAAGGGTTCAGTAACCACCCCTTAGCTCTAAACTTCTTGTTCCCTAGCCTTGAGGTCAGGAGTTGTTGTTTAGACTAAAACAACCGAAGCATCCTTCTGTAGCCATACCTTTGACCTTTAGGTCTTTGTGACTTGCTGGCAGCTTCGAACTCTGTCCTTGTGCCAAGAAGGAGTGCCGCCATCTTTATGGGACCCACAGTATGTGCATATGTGCACAAGTGTGGGAGTGGCCTTGGAGGCCAGAGAGGAGCACAGATCCTCCACAGGCTGTTGTGAGCTGCCCGACGTGGGTGCTGGGAACCAAACTCTGGCTTTTTGAAAGAGCAGCAAGTGCTTTCCGTCTCTCCAGCCCCTTAGTATTGCTTTGATGTCACTGCCTTCACCTCTGTCTCCTTCACTTTGGGCTGATCACTGGCTTAACCCCCACCCCAGGCCCAGTGATCACTCAAGGGAGCACCTGTCTGAAAGCTGTTGGTACACAGCTGTCTCATCCATTCAGTCCCGAATGCACAGCTTTTATAATCTGACTCTCAGATTTTAGAATGCCCTGCTCCAGACTGCCCTTCCTCTAAAGGTCCTGGGATGTCTTCAGTCATTGCTCTAAACCTTGAAGTCACCTTAGACTTGGGGACAGCAGAGCTTTTCAGGTCACAGACCTTGTGAAATCACCCCCAAAAGGATAACATATGGGAGCTGGAATATCCCCTCAGTGAATAAGGGCATCTTTGAAACGTTTTGTACTACTGGATCTGAGTATCGATCAGCCAGAGAGCACGGGCTTTTACAGGTGTAGCTCCTGCCCCGACCTAGAGATCGTGTCTGCCCAGACTGGTCCACTGATCACTGATCCACTTCACTGCCGCTTCCAGCATGGCTGCCTTGATTCAGTCTCCTTTCTCTGCTCTCCACTCTCCTCTTTAGCTAGCATGACGGGACAGGTAGCCTAGCATTCCTGACGTTGGGAATCTTGCCCGAAATTTCTGGCCACATTCAGAGAGCCATTGTCTACAGGTGAATGGCTTCTGTGCTGGTAAGTCATTTGCTCCAAAGTCTGACTGGTCATGTAAAATCTTGCCATTAGGAATGTCTGTATAAGAAGGCAATTTATGAGCCAGCTAAGAGGTGCACAACTGTAATTCCAACAGTGTCAGTCTGGGCTATTTACAAAGACATGTCTCCAAAACAAAAGCAGAAAACGAAACAAAAACCTAAGAACAGAAATCACATGATCATCTCAATAGATGAAGAAAAGGTCGAACAGTTCATGATAAAATCCCCGAAGAAACTAGGGATGGGAGGAACACATCTTGACATAATAAATGTTACATATGACTCATGAACAGTCACTACCACTAATGGAGAAAAATCAAGTGTTTTCTCTAAACTCAGGACCGAGATAAGAATGTTCTCTCTACTCTTATTCAACATTGAGACACAGCACTCAGAGTCTTAGCTAGAGCAATTAGATAAGAGAAAGAAAATGGATGCAAATGTGAAAAGTCAAATTACCCCTTTTTGCAGATGACATAATCCTATGTTTAAAAGATCCTCACAAAATCCCATCAGAAAAGTCTTAGGCCTGATAAGCACTTTCTGAAAACTAGCCATATGCAAAGGCCATGTAAAGACTCAGTAACCTTTCCATATAACAAGAATTAATCTCCTGGACAGGAGCAATGGCTCAGCCGTTAAGAGCACTGGCTGCTCTTCCACAGGGCCTGGGTTCGATTCTCAGCATCCACATGGCAGCCCACAACCATCTGTAACTTCACTTCCAGAGGACCCACACCCTCTTCTGGCTTCTGTGAGCACTGAATGCATGTGGTGTACAGACATATATGAAGGCAAGACACACACATAAAAATAAAACTAAATAATTTTTTAAGTGAATTTTGCTGATAAATCAAGGGAAAGAGCCCCTTCATGATGTCTCTTTAAAAGTTCCTAGAAGTAGACTTAACCATGATGTGGGGTGGAGTAAAAGACCGCTACGTGAAAACTTTAAAACATTGGAAAAGAAGATGGCACTAGAACATGGAAGGATGTTCCATGTTGATGAGTTGGCAGAATGAGTATTTCACAGTGGCCATATTACCTAAGGCAACCTACAGATTCAGTTTTCTCATCATCAAAATTCTGATGACATTGTCCACAAAAACTAGGGAAAAAAAATCTTAAAACTCACAGAAAGATAAAATGTCCCCAAATAGCCAAAGCTGCTGTAATGCAGCTGATAGGATAAATCTTCCCATGTTCTTTCATTTTAAAACAATTCCAAACAAGAAGAGCAGCCTTACCTCAAATTATACATGCTAACAACGGCCACAAGGCATTGGAACAGAAACAGACATGGAGACCAATAGACATGAGCAGAGGATTCAGAAACAAGCTCATAAGCTACGGCTCCCCACCAATACACTGAATAAACAAAGCATGCAGGAAAGAGGGTGTGCTCCTGTGGATGAATGAAACTGGTTCCCTGTCTCTCACTCCAAACTTCTAAAAGGAGCAATGCCTGAAACTTTAAAACTGCTAAAAGAAAAGAAAAAAAAAACACTTGAAGATGTAGACATGTCCCTTTCTGAAAGGGACAAGAAGAAGAGGAAGAGGAAGAGGAAGAAGAAAAGGAGAAAAAGAAGAGGAAGAGGAAGAAGAAAAGGAGAAAATGAAGAGGAAGAAGAGGAAGATGAGGAGGAAGAGGAAGAGGGAGAAAAAGAAGAGGAGGAAGAGGAGGAGGAAGAAGAAGAAAAAGAAGCGGAAGAGGAAGATGAGGAGGAAGAGGAAGAAGAAAAGGAGAAAGAAAGAAGAAGAAAGAAGAGGAAGAGGAAGAAGAAAGAAGATCCCAATAATTGACAGATGGGATTCCATGACTCTGAGAAGCTCCCTCCAAACAAAGGAAATGCTCACCAGAGCAAAGACAGCCATGGCATACACACTTGCGGCCTGCAGTGGAAAAGTGAGTAGTGAGTGCCTGGAACAAACCATCCCATCGCGGGTGGACTAGTGAGCTAGCCAGACTGTTCTCGGAAGGGGACAGAGAGGGGCCGGCAGGAGGGTCAGTGACCGCACAGGCCTCACAACCTGATGTGATCCTCAGACCCCACCTACAGACGGAAGGAAGAATCAATTCTACCAAGCTGTCTTCTGCTCTCTGTCTCTGCATGCCCTCTCATAAAATAAAACACACACCATCATACAAAATTAAACATTTTAAAAGAGGAAAACACACAGCCAGTAAATCAACATCTTTAGTCACCAGGGACCTGAAAATTAAAGCTGGTTTGACACTGGGCGTCATCCTAGTCAGAATGACTGCCAGTGGGGACATGGCGAAAGAGGAAGTCACTACACTGCTGGTTTAAGTGAGAGCTGGTGCAGAGTCGCCATGGAAATCAATGTGCTTCCTCGGGAAAGCACAGAGACACCACATGACCCAGCTGCAACCACTCCCGGTATACAGGGTGGCTGGCCCTCCCACAGAGACACTTGCATACCCACGTTTCTTCCTGCTCCACTCAGAACAGTGAGAAGGTGGGACCATCTTAGATGTCTGTCAACACACAGGTTGATGTGTGCTGTATATACATAATGGAGGTCTTTTACTCAGCTGTAAAGAATGGAAGTCATGCTATGCAAAATAAGCTAGACTCAATGTGTGGATCTGGATTTAAATATATGTATGTGTCTCTAGCTTTGTATGCGTGCATCATGAACTGTGTGTATGAACTGTGTGTTCATATAAATTCTGTATGTGCATCATGAGCTCTCATACCATACCTGGGACATGTGAACAAATGTCTACTCACTCCTGACTGAGAACCAATGACAGACCAAAGGATAGACACCACAAAAGTCCATCAAGGTAAACCAAGGAGTTTTATTGGGGTTACTTATAGGACTATGGGCAAGGGGTTTCTTATAGGAGCTGAAATAATTCAAGACAGCTGCATCACCAAAGCCCACTCCAGCATGTGTGACAGTTCTCCAAAGCTGGAGACTTGGAGCTCACTGCTCAGCATTCAGGAGGCTGAAAAGGTTGAGAAGTGTCCTTTGCAGGTGACTCAACTGGTCTGAGTCCCTTCCAGGCAGACTGGCTGATACCTGCTTCGAGGCTGTTTGACCCATCTTCCTCTTCCTTGCAGCTTGCTGGTCTGAGAGTAACCGTCAGCAGGCCTACTTCGTATATATGCTTACTTGGGAGAGGGGCTAGCGGATCTAGTCGGTCCCGGGAACTTCCTGTAGCCACTAAGTTGTTTACTTCCTAAGCTTGAGGAGCTTCAGTGTAGGGTGGATCTTATCACTCATTTAGAAAATCCTCTTCTCTTGTTTTACCTCCCTGTGAAGCATCCTGTCTTAAAATACCTTGTTACTTCACCTCCCCTGTTACATCCTGTATCTTAATAAGCTACCCTCATAGATGAAATATCTTGAGCTGTGAAGAAACCTTTAGACAACAGGGCACCGTTAGGAGGGAGGGACCAGGAGAGGGCAAAGGAGACAAAGGAGGGCAGCCATGGGGAGGAGAAGGCACATATTGACATTGTCATATATATGTGAAAATGTCGTAATAAAACCTATTACATTTCTCATTTTAAAAATAATCTAAATCATAAAAAGAGAAAAGGGAATACAGCCTGTGAAGATTTGCTAGAAATAGAAAACCCACAGCGCCTTTTAATTGTGAAATGTCCATTTACCCAGCATGGTGCTGATCAGTCCCAGAAGTACCCAGGGCAGGGCCTAGTTGGGTGAAGCAGCTGGGCGGGGCAGTCAGAGCCTGGGCTTCAATTGCCACACTGGAGTCACTTGTGACCATGTTTAACTGGAAGCTGCCCTCAGCATGTGAGTGTTTGTAGAATTTCCTGACAAGTGTTGGAAGTATGGGTGCTGTGCCAGAATGCACACAGCTCCACAGCAAGTTGCACGTGTGTTGCTATCAAATGCTGTGGGTGCCCTGGCTCGGGATGCAGGCCTGTAATGCCAGCTACTTGAGAGGCCAAGGCAGAAACATGGCGAGTTCAAGGCCAGTCTGAGAACTTTTAACAAGCCTGTGTGGTGGAATGCTTGCCTGGGTGAGGCCCTAAGTCCAATCTGAAAATTTATAAAATATGCCCTAAGAGGTTGTAGGTGAAAATCCTAGGCTTTCATTCTTAGAACCAGATGGCATTTCTGAAGCTGGATTTTGGTGTGTAAACCGCAATTCACCTGGTGAGAAAGGTAACATCCAAGTTCTTAATTATATTCTCCAGAAATTGACATTTTTAGTAGTTATGAGACCATCTGATTTCCCCAGCAGCTCTATTCTGTTTCTAACACTCTCGTTTCCATTGATCTCTGCTTGGATGCCTGGGCCTGAACTCCACAGTTTGGTCACATGGGTGTGTATATTTTAATGGCTGGTAGGGCTCCTCCTCTTCTTCAACTTTGTGTGTGTTGCCGCTAACTCTCCTCTTAATTTGTTAAAAAAAAATTAATTGATTACTTTCCCCCAACCTGATCAGTTTCCCCTCCCTCCCTCCGTCCCTCCCTCCTCCCAGTCCTGCCCCCATCTCCCCCACCATCTCCCCACTCTCCTCCTCCTCTCCCTTCAGACAAGGGCATGGATATCAGGCAGCCATGACATACGGAATTGCAGTAAGACTAGGCACCTCCTGTCCTATGAAGGCTGAAAGAGGCAACCCAGTGGGAGGAAAGGGTCCCAAAAGCATGCAGTAGAGTCAGAGACAGCCCCTACTCCCTCTGCCTGGAGTCCCACAGAGGACCAGGCCACTCACTGTAACATATGGGCAGAGGGCCCAGGTCAGTCCCATGAAAGTTTTGGTTGGCGGTTCAGTGTCTGTGAGCTCTATGAGCCCAGGTCAGTTAATTCTCTGGGTTTTCTTGTGGTGTCCATGACTCCTCTGGCTCCCATAATCCTCTCCCTCTTTCACAGGATTCCCTGAGGACCACCTAATGTTTGACTATGGATCTCTGCATGTTTCCACCTGTTGCTAGGTAAAGCCTCTCTGATGACAAGTGGGCTAGGCAGGGATCTATGAGTATAATAGAGTACCATTAGGAATCATTTCATTGACTTTTTTTTCTTGGTTTCCAGTCATGTTTGGTTCTATCCTGGCTCTCTAGGCCTCTGGACTGTCCAGCTTATGGGTCCTGGCCCTCCAGGCAGTGTCTGGGGTGGGCTCCCTCTCATGGTATGGATCTCAAGCTGGACCAGTCATTGGTTGACCACTCACATAATTTCTGCAAGACTTTTGTCCTAGCATCTTTTAGGCAGGCAAATTGTAGTCCGAGCAGGGGTTATGTGGCTAGGCTGGGGTACCAATCCCTCCACGGAAGTCTCGTCTGATTACAGGAGATATCTGACTCAGGCCCATGTCTTCCATTGCATTAGGTTTTAGCTCATCCCAGCAGTGCCCTGGATTCCAGGTGTCTTTCCCAGACTCTGTCCCTCCATCCTCCCCTGACCTGATCCTTCCTGTTCCCATGCCCACCCCCATTCAGGCCCTCCCCATCCTCCTGGGATGTCTATTCCATTTGCCCTCCGTAGTGAGATTCATGTGTCCTCCCTTGAGCCCTACTTACTTAGCTCCTTTGGGTCTGTGGATTGTAGCATGGTATCCTTTACATTACAGCTAATGTCCACCTAAAGGTGAGGACACATCATGTTTGCCTTTCTGGATCTGGGTTACCTCACTCAGGATGATCTTTGTAGTTCCATCCATTCTCCCAAGTTTGACTGAGCAGCGCTCTGGGGTTGTGTTTGGCTTTGCATGTCCACTCACGTTCCCTGTGGGGCCCTGTAAGGCGGGCTGTGCTTTGAGTGCCTGTGACTCACTCACATCAGTGCTCAATGTTCCTGACCTGGAGAACCTGCGAAACAAGTGTCATATATTTGCTATAGAGGTTCCTATACTTGACGTCAGTTCATATATATAATACGGCTCACATTTGAGGATTGAACCCAGGGCCTTGCGCTTGCTGAGTGTGTCAGTAGTTTTCTGTTGCTCTGATACAGCACCCATGCCCAGCAGCAACCTGCAGGAGAGGGAGTGGCTTTTGGCTTATGGTTGCAGAAGGATGAGTCCATCCTGGCAGGAAACACATGGCAGCAAATGACAGGAGTCGAAAGCTGGGAGAGTGTATTCTCAACTTCAAGCACCATGCAAAGAGAGCAAATGGGAGGTTGGATGAGGCTCTAGCCTCAAAGCCCACCCCTAGTGACGTACTTCCTGCAGCAACCGACGATCAAGTACCTTAGCCTTTAGCAACATTCCCATTCAGAGCAAATAGGCAAGCATCTGCCACCGGGTTGCGTTCCAGGGATCAGTTAATATGTGTCATCAGTATTTGCTGAACATCTCTCTCTGTGCCAGATAATGAAAACAGACCCCACGGCCAACTTGCAGGGACCTCCCCACAACTGTGAGGAGGCAGACATGCCACCGGAAGTGTCTAGGCTGCACTATGCTAGACACTTCAGCAGCTGCTGATGTCAGGGGAGCGTGCTTGGAGGAAGTGATGCTTACTTAACCAGAGAGTTGAAGGGCAAGGGGAAGGTGTCCTGGAAGAGGTGGGTTGGGAACACTATGACAGCCAGGCCTGGGGAGGCGCCAGTGTGGCCATTTGGAGCGTCAGAGACTAAGGAGGGAGGCGAAGCAGAGATGGGTGGGGTGGGAAGCTGATGCCTCAAGATGGGGCCAGAGTTGTCAGCAGTGGCTGAATCGTGCAGGAACAAAGGCCCTCGGGGAGAGCTGATGAGAGCTAAGCAGGAGGTGGTGGTGGAGGGGCCTGTGGGTCCTGATGCTGGATGGAGGTGTCAGCAGCTCATGACACTGGAGGGGGACGGCTTCAGGGAGTAGATCCTCGTGGTTCTGTGGTACCAGAACCCACGGGAATTCCTGAAGCTCTTAGCTGTGTCACTTTGCAGCCCCATGGCCTGGAAGAAGGGTTTACCCCTCCTCATGCTCACCTGTCTCCGTTCCTTTATTTGAAGAGCTGTGTAAAGTGTCAGCAGCATGCCCGCCCCCTACAGTGTCCATAGCAAATTACAGTGACAATGGCATTGGTGGATGTATGATTAGCTCACAGGAAAGGGAGGGGGTAGGAGAAAGGGGAGGTAGGGAGTGATGCCATCTCTTTTAAATTTTGTATTATTAGGGCTGGAGAGGGCCCCATAGTTAAGAGCACTTGCTGCTCTTCCAGAGGATTGGGGTTCAATTCCCCACACCTGCACAGCAGCTCTCAACTGGCTGTAGCTTTAGTTCCAGGGGGTCTGGCACCCTCTTCTGGCCTCCACAGTCACTGCATGCTTGTGGCAGCCAGAAGTACACGCAGGTAGAACACCAGGCACACAAAAGGGAAAATACTAGTGTTTATGTATATACAGGCTGGCCCCAGAATCCTGGACAGGGGCAATTCCTCTAATTCAATCTCCCTGAGCAACCTCCACCACACTGCACCTGGCACCTGCCTCCCATCACCTGCTTCCCCAGTACCATGTGAATTCCTTAGCATCATTGCTGAAGTGTTGCATGCGAAGTTCTCCTTTCTTCCGGTGAAAGATTTTCCTGAGAGAAACCATCAGGAAAATACAGCCCAACCACCAGGGGGCGGCGAGTGGCTTGCATAACTCTCCTTTTATTAAGGCCTTGAGTTAATGGGGTACCTGGCAAACCAACCAAGGCCTTTCCTGCAATTCAGTCTGATGATTTTGCTGTGGCTCAGAACTTGCAGAGATGTGGCAATTACACAGGAAATCAGATTATCACAGGAGCTTTGGTGTGATGAGTCTCGAGAGCCAGCAACTGTGTTAATTAATAAGTTGTATTGGCTTCCAGGCTTCGCTGAGGGCAGATCGTTTATTTTATAATAGCTTTGGAACTAATCTACATGAGTCACAACAAATGGGCACAAAATTGCTTGGCATTAGCCCATGTGCAGTGTGCCCCCAACTAACCTGTTGGTTGTCTCAGAGCCCCTCTGTGGAAGGATGAGCAGGTAATGTTTGCTTCTGGGGTTGAGCAGTAAGAACAACTGATCTTTGCATTGGCTCACTTGAAGCAGGGAGGGCTTTTGGGGGGAATTACTGGGCCATCTTGGAAATGGATCCTGGGGGTGCAGAGAGAGAGGCTGTGGGAGAAAACTCCTTCCTGTCTGGAGGAAGAGAGCCATTGAGGTGGGACCACATCCTGAGTGCTTTTAGTGCATGGCTCAGCCAGCCTCCTCTCCTCTAGACCTGCATCTCTTCTACTATTTCCAGGTGCCAGTTGCTAACACACATGAGCGAGCTCTCCTCAGCATCAGCCCTGCCCATTCGGCCCAGATACTAGCAGGGGGAAATAAAAGACAACATGCAGAGCTCTCAGAAACCAAAGACCCAAAGAGCCCTGGACCAGCCCAAAACAGCTGGAAGGGTCAGCATCAAGCAAGCATTTGCCAGTCCTGCTGACTCCACCATAAGGCACTGGGGAAGGAAGTGGCTTAGCTGAGAGGGACGTTATAGCCTTTATGGACAGCAGTGCCAGTGGCTTACATTCTGCCCCAAGAGCCCTGAGCGGGATGGATGCTCTCTACAAATAATTGCACAGTCTGTGCTCCTCCACCAGGACAAATGGTTCTCATGTAGACAGCATCTCTGTTTTGTGCTGCACTATTGAGGGTAGGGGGTGTGTCTCCTTGGGAACGTGCTGTTGAGTGTCACTTTCTCATGGCCAGCATGGGGGTGGGGGGACTCTGTTTATGCAACAAAAGGATGAGCTGCAGAAAGAAGACTGGGTGGCAGGTGGCAACTGGATGTGCATGCCTTAGGCTGTAGTGGTAGGAGGCACACATGCTTATTCTTGTGCCTTCTTGAGCTCCACCATTGACAGGAATGCCCAGGTGTAAAAAAGACTTTGATTACCCAATACATGGCATCGCTGATGACTTATATTTGAGAGTCAGAGAAGACCTGGGAGACGTTTGACAAGTTGAAACTATAGCGTGCATGTTGTATAGAGATTTGGATACATGTCAATTCATGTGTGCATTCTCTAAGGTGGTTTTGAGGGAGACAGACAAGAAGACAAGGCTGGTGACTCCACATTGGTCTCAAGAATTCCAGTAGACCTCAGAGGGGGTGGAATTTGAACTGTGTGCATTTTCATGTGTATGTAGCTGCATGCACTTTATATATATATATATATATATATATATAATATATGAATCTGTGCTATAGTATATATACATGCATGTGTGTATATATGTGTGCATGCATGTACGTATATACATGTATGCATCTGTGTGCATGTGTATGTACATGTGTACATATACATGCATCTGTGTGTGTGCATGTGTGTATATATGAATGCATCTCTGTGTGCATGCATTTGCACGTGTTTGCTTGCTCTCATAAATGTGTGCCTGGAGCTTTCAGGCAGCTTTTCAGCAGCACTGTGAGCTAGATCCAAAAGACAGCCTTAGAGAGAGAGGTACAGTCAATTACATCAAGAGAGGGGGGGGGAGACTAAGTTGAAAAAACCTTTCTTGAGGTGTGGAAATCTGATGAGTGTGGCAAATATGGTGACAGGCCACCTGAAGGCAGATCATTTTTATGTGTATGGGCATGCCTGGTGGCCCTAGAGGCCAGAAGTGTTGGATCCCCTGATACTGGGATTTCAAATGGTTGTAAGAGCCACCCTGTAGGCCATGAAAGAGCAGCAGTTGCTCTTAATTTCTGAGCCAGCTGCTTGATAAGCTTGTTTGTTTTAACTTTAGGGCTCCAGGAAGGAGGGCCACACTTTTGCCTGCTCACCCCCAAATTTTTAAAATTGCTATTGCGCTGAATTTTCTGGAAAGCCTCTTCATGATAAGCTTTTAACTATCCATTACTTCAAAGGAATCTCACATGCTGGCCAGGGTCCCTGTTTTATATGCTGCTCATCTCTAGGGGCAACGGCTCGACCACCAGGGATCAAGGTGTGCTCCATCTGGTCTCCATGATGCCAGGGCCACAGTCTTGAAAAGTACAGTGAACCTTCATTCTGTGTGGATAAGGAGCACTGGGCTGCAGAATGGCTGGGAGCCTTGGCTAGGCCAATCAGAAGGACGGGACTCCACCAGTGGACATTTGAGGAGTCTTTAGTAAATGCCTTGATTAAGAACCCATTTGCTTTCCTCCCTGACTCCAAACCAGTGGATAAATACATGAATATCACCAACAGAGGCAAATTCAGAATGGCATTCTTTAAAAACTGATAACACTTTGATGTTAACTATTCAAGAGCCACATGCAGGTTTCTGCCACTGTTTTCCCTAAGAAGCAACTGGTGGAGAAGCGGCTGGCGGAGAAGCAGCTGGTGGGGAAGCAGCTAGAGGAGAAGCAGCTGGTAGAGAAGCAGCTGGTGGGAAGCAGCTACTGAGGCAGTGGTGCTGGACTTGCCAGCTTCAATACTGTCTGGAAGCAGCTGAGCTTGTCTGCCTTCCTGCTGAAGCTGCCTGCTGACTGGCACTCAGCTGTCCATACAAGTCTACAGTTGTGCATCTTCCTGAATCCTCCCTGAGCCTTCATTAGCCTTTGCTTCTAGGTGTGAATCATTTCCAGCCTGCTTGCCCCCAGTGCAGGGCTTTAGTGTCAGATAGAGGTTTGTTGAGTGGAATGTGAAATGCTCTCCAGCCAGTTACCATTGTTTGACGATGTGTTTTTATGAAGTTGCACATTGATCGGTGGCTGCTGGGGTTTTCAGGTTGTCTTCTTGTATGCTAGGTAGAAGTGAACAGTCTGAGAACAAAAGCCTTGGGTGGCTTCTGCACCAGAACTCTAAAGGCCGGGAAAAGCATGTATGGGAGTCACACTAATGAGGCCATCGTGGGAGCCTGCTTTGCCCTGCATGTCCTGTGTTTTATGGCTTGTCCAAGCCCTGAACTTGTAAGTGATAGAGCCTGTTGGCCACAGCTGGAACGATTCAGCTTGGCATTACAACCACTCAGAGGTGATAGTAACCCTCATTGATAGAGGCTGCAGAGAGGAATGTATTATAGAGAAATATATTATAGAAGAAGATATTATAGGGTGACATAGAGGAATATATTGAAGGGGGTATATTATAGGAGAATATATTATAGAGGAATAGATTCAGCCTTAAAAAAGGGAGGAAATGCTACTTCAATATGAAAATTTCCTTCAAACTTTTAAAATTATTTTAATTATGTTTGAAGAATACTTCAATATGAATCTTTGATATATTTTAGTCTACCTTAATTATTGTCTTTTCTCTTTCCAAGCAACTTAAAGCAGCCTCAGCAGGTGTAGTTCCTGTGCCCACTTCTCCTTTTGTTATGTGTGAGTCCCACAAAACTCAGGTGGCTCTTATTTCTGTTATTTACTTGTTTAATTTTTCTTTTGTTTTAGGTGGTGTTGAGGATGGGATCTAGGGCATTGCAAGCTCTCTACCACTGGGCTACATCCCAACCCAAAATTTGATCTGTATAGAATCAATATTTACTTATATTTAGTTGTATTTTAGACATTTTAGTTAATCTTTTTACACTGCTTCACACATTACCTGAGATAATTTTTAGTATTCTAAGAGCTCTTATCATTTCTTGTGATCCCTGTCTACTGGCAGTGAAGTCTTTTTATCTTGCTCTATCTGAAAATATTAAATTATTCTATGTGTTATTTTTGACTGTGATGTGTTGAGTGTGTTACTGGTAAGGATTTATTGTTGTTTTGGGGTTTTTGTTTGTTTGTTTGTTTGTTTTTTTGCCTAGAGCTCTCTGGGTATCTTGAATCCATAAGTTAATGACTTTCACAAGAAGGATTTGTGGCCACTGTTTTGTCCACAGCTGCTTGTGAATTCTCTCCACTCTTCCTCTGGCGGGGCTCTGATACGGATGTTGGACCACCTGTTGTCTCCCATGTCTCCTTCACACTGTTGTGAATTTTCCATTCAAATGTTCCCCTTTTAGTCTTAGCTATCCTGTCTCTGGGTTTGCTAAATTTGGTTTCAACTCTGTTCATTTTGCTGTTGCACTTGTTCAAACCTTTTATGTCCTAGAATTTCTGGTCATTTTTGTTTCCGGTTACACTGGAACATTCCATCTGTTCTTTAATTTTGTTCCTTGCATCTTTTTCCTCTAACTTTGTGATTGCAGTTCCTTTGAAATCAGCTTTAGGCCCATCAGCAGCTCTGGTAAATTAACTCATCTGGGGCTCTTGGCACCTCAGCCATCTGTGGTCTCTTGAGTTGGTGTCATTTCTATGGAATGTTCTTTGCCGCTCTAGAGCAGGCTGGAGAGGTGAACTGTAAGCTCTCCCCAGAGGTTGTGAAGATAGTCACACAAGACTCGGCTCCTGAACTTTGGCTGTCTGGTGGGTATGGAGGGAAACGCTGGTCTCCTGGGCCAGTTTCATGTCACTCAGGTCTCAGAATCTTGTGGAAGGTGGAATCTTTTTTCTCTGTTCTTAGGGTTATGTATCAGAAGTTTTGAAACAGTATAAGCTTAAGCTCATTTACAAAGGAAATGCCTTTGATATTTAACTCAACCACCTACTGTTATTTGACATTCTCTTCAACTCTTTGGGTTGTTTTTGAGAGAAGGTCTCACTATGTAGCCCTTGTTGGCCTGGAACTCACTATGCAGATCAGGCTGTCACCGAGTCTCTGCCTCATGAGTGTTAGGATTAAAGGTGTATACCATTGTCTTAGTCAGGGTTTCTATTGTGTGAAGAGGCACCATAACCACAGCAACTCCATAGAGGAAAACATTTAATTGAGGTGGCAGCCTACAGTTTAGTCTGTCATCATCAGGCCGGACATGGTGACTTGCAGTAGACATGATACCAGAGGAGCTGAGAATTCTACTTCTTGAGCTGCAGGCAGCAGAATCATCTGTGTCACTATTGGTAGCTTAAGCACAGGAAACCTCAAAGCCTACCCCCACAGTGACACACTTCCTCCAACAAGGCCACAGCTACTCCATCAAAGCCATATCTCCTCATAATGCCACTCCCTATGGGGGCCATTTTCTTTCAAGCCACCACAGCCACCATGCCCTGTGCATGTGTGTATGTATATGTATGTATGTGTGTATGTGTGTATATGTGTGTATAATTCTACTGTCCACCTTTGTGGATTCGACTTCTCTAGGATTTCATATGAGTGAATCCTATGGTGTCATTTTGTGACTGATTTATTTCACTTGGCATCATGTCTGCAAGGTTCATCCACATTATAACACATGTCAGAACTTTGTTCCATCGTAGACTATGTCACTTTCTTTCACCCATTCATCTGGCAATGGACACTGGTTTCACCAGCATGTCAGCTCTGTGGACCATGCTGTCATGAACACTGGTAAACGGGTACTTTTCTAGCCCCCTCTTTCAGTTCCCGTGGATATATTTATGCAATTGCCCAGGCATGGCATTTCGAGGTCACAGGGTTAACTAATGGCTACACCATTTTCCATTCCCACCAACATAAGAGTTCCAGATTCTCCAGATTCCCACCAGGGCCCTTGTCTTGCTTAGCAGCAATGGTAATGGGTGTCTGTGGAACCCACTGTGCTTCTGATTTGTATTCCTGTCATCGGTGAAGTTCCACATGTTTATCAACCACTCATGTGTTTGGCATATTGCCTGTTCAAGTTGTACACACACAAGCATGCTACACATGTTCATTCTTGTGTGCATGCGAGCATGCCACAGTACATATGTGGAGGTACAAAGAACAAGTTTGGGGGTCAGTTCTGTCCTATTATGTGGGTTCTGGGGGAATTGAACTCAATTTGTCAAGTTTATTAGCAAACACCTTTACCCACCGTCTTAGTCAGTGTTCTGTTGCTGTGAAGACACACCGTGTCCACAGCAACTCCTGTAAAAGAAAGCATGTCTCTAGGGCTTGCTTACAGTTTCAGAGGTTTAGTCCATTGCTATCCCGACAAGGAGCATGGCACCAGGCAAGGCAGACTTGGTGCTGGGGAAATAGTTCTACATCCAGATCTGCAGGCAGCAGGAAGAGGTTTTTGAAACGTCTAAGCACACACCTCCAGTGACATACTTCCTCCAACAAGGCCTCACCTCCTAATCTTTCTCAAGTAGTATTACTCCCTGTTGACTAAACATTCAAATATATGAGCATATGGAGGCCATTCTTATTTAAACCACATTTCATTTCCCGCACCCCCGTAGGCTTGTAGCCATCATGCAGAAAAAGCGCTGAGTCTAACTTCAAAAGTCCCTATAGTCTCAACATAGTTTAAAAGTTCAAAGCCTCCTCTAAAACTCATGTCAGTCTCTTAACTGTAACCCCCTGTAAAATCAAAATAAAAAAGCAGATCACACACTTCCAATATACAGTGGCACAGAATATACATTAGCATCCCCAAAGGGAGGGAAAGGAGCATGGTGAGTGTAGAGGGATGTTCATGTTGTCTCCTTCTATGGCACTGGCCACGCCCATTGGTGGGTGGAGCCAGGGGCGGAAGTGACCGGTGGAAGGAGGTCTGAGGAGAGTATCCGATGGAGCCTGCTGGCATTCATCTATCTAGGTTGTAAGTTACTTCTCCCTGAATAAACATCTATTCAGCCTATTTGTTTATCCTGATCCTTATTTAACTGCAGTAAGTGAGGAAATACCGGACCAGAACAAGACTGAAACCCAGCAGAATAAACTCCAAATTCTGCATCTCTGTATCTGTTGTCAAACAGCTCTTCAGATCTCTAACCACGTAGCCAAAGCTGCCAAGTTCTGCTTGCTGGGGCTAGAACTTGGCCCCTTCATTCAAATACATTTTCTTTCTTTTCTTCTTTCTTCCTTGCTTCCTTCCTCCCATCCTTCCTCCTTGTCTCTCTTTTTATTTGTTTTTGTTTTTTGAGACAGGGTTTCTCTGTATTGCTTTGGAGCCTGTCCTGGAACTTGCTCTGTAGACCAGGTGGATCTTGAACATTTCCATCAGCTTTTTGTTTTAGATGGTTTCTTCACAGCCTAAGCCTTTCTTTCATTCTTTGTCACAAGTTGGAAGCTTAGCTGAGTGGAGTCACATCGGGCTTTTCTTTAAACGTTTTATCTCCTTAAGCATAGGATTCAGCTCCTTTATGCGTCCTGCTGCTCCTCTTCTCCTCAAACTGTACATTTTGTATTTTTCCTTTCTCAGCCTTCTCCTTTTCAGTGACCACTAATTGCACGACGTTGTCAATACTAGGCTGTTTTGAAATATCCTCTGCCTATGTCATTAACCCCAAAACTCTATAATTTAGCCTTAGGCAGAAAGCAGTGAAATATCACAAGAAATATCCCCCCCCCAAAAAAAGCGGTGAAAATATCATGTGCCAATGTTCTTCTTCTCTGAAACTTCCTCTGGGCACCCCACAGTTCATATTGCCCTCAGCACTATCTTCCACTCTCTAGTAGGATGGCCCATTAAGCCCTGATTAAAGCATTCACCTGTTTTCCTAATCCAGAGTTCACATCCTGCCACAGCCAGTATGGTCAGGCCTGTCACAGCAATACCCTGCTTCCTGTTTCCAACTTCTGTTGTATTCACTGTTCTATTGCTGTAATGAGACACCATGACCGTGGCAACTCTTACACAAGAAAGCATTTACTTGGGGCCTGCTTACAGTTTCAGAGGTTTAGTTCATTGCTATCATGGTAGGCAGCTTGGCAGCGGGTATGGCATGCGTGGTGCTGGAGGCCATGGTGCTGGGGAAGTAGCTGAGAGCTATGTCCTGAGAGGGAGATACTGTGGTAAACTACTCCCTCCACCCAAGCCACACCTCCTAATCTTTTCAAATTGTGCCACTCCCTGATGACTAAGCATGCGTCTGTGGGGCCATGCTCATTCAAGTCACCACATCCACCACCTCCCTTATCTGCACCTGCCTCTGATGAATGGAGCATTTAGTTCCCTATTAGCACTTACCTGTAATGCATGTTACAGCCCCCACACTAGCTCTGGGACTCTTCTGTGTTGTAAACCTCCCTAATAGCTACTCATTTCCTGGCTGTTCCATCTTATAGATTTCCTCCCACACAACACCTATCTCTTTAACATTGCCAAGGCTTTTCTCACAGAGAGAGAACGTGTGTGTGTGTGTGTGTGTGTGTGTGTGTGTGTGTGGGCACGTGCATGTGTGCCTGCTTGTGTGTGCGCATGTGTGTGTGCATGTGTGCCTGCTTGTATGTGTGCACGTGCATGTGTGGGCACGTGCATGTGTGCCTGCTTGTGTGTGCACGCATGCATGTGTGTGTCTGTGTGTGTGTGCGCACACACGCACACGCATGTGTGTGCATGTGTGCCTGCTTGTGTGTGTGTACAAGTCAGTCTCAGATGTTCCTTGAGTGCCACCCACCTTGTTTTCTAAGACAAAATCTCCTACTGGGACCCGTGGCTAGGCTGGGCTGGCTGGCCATTGAGCCCCAGGAATCTGCCTGGTGCTGGGATTATAAATGCAAACCCCATACCCAGCTATGGGTGTTAAGGATTGAGTTCAGGTCCTGCTGCTTTGACAGCAGGCACTGTGCTGACTAGGTTATCTCCATAGTCCTCAAGGCTCTGGTTTTTAAAAGCAGAAAGGCATGTCAGAAGTCAGCCAGTCTTATTACACGTGTGGAAACTGAGGTGCAGAGAATACCGTGACCGAGTGTTCACGTCACTCGTGACCCTTCTCGAGCTCGGGCTGGCAGAGCTGTGCCTAGAATAGCAGCACCTCAGTTCCAGCTTTGAATAATGCCATGGAGGCTCTTTCAATTCCACAGAAGGTTGGTGTGGCTCCCCTGTCCCTCTCACTGCTGCTGTAGCCACTGACCACAGCTGCGGCTCTGAGGATGCAATAGGCCATTGTGCCTGTGGTGTGGGGTCCTAGAAGAGTCAGGACCTTTCAGCACCACGGAGAGTGCCACGTTGCACGTGGTTTCTGTAACCCTAGTGCCTCTTTGTTCCCTGCCTATCAAGAAGACAGACCTGCTCCAGATTTCTCTAGGTTGACTTGACAGGGTGTGAACTGGGAGTGGAGAGAGGGTGGTGCTGGCCAGACATAGGAATTAGATGGAGTCCCAAAGAACATTTGAAACCCTGCCATTCCCCGTCTGCCCAGCACGAGGTTTGCTCATTCTAGAAGTACTGAGCTCTGCGCAGTGTTACTATGTTGCCCTTGGATGGGAACTGACAGGCCTCCACCATAGCAGACAATCTGGACCCCTGTAAACATGCCAGGGGGATTAGATGGGAAGTAGGGATTCAAAGGGGGGGGGGAGTCTGGGAACTGAAGGAAAGGATGGTCCAAGGGACCTTTGGCTGTGAGGGTGTCCTAGTCAGGGTTGCTATTGCTACAGTAAAACACCATGACCAAAAAACAAGTTGGGGAGGAAAGGGTTTATTCAGCTCACACTTCCACATTGCTGTTCATCACTGAAGGAAATCAGGACAGGAACTCAAGCAGGGCAGGGTCCTGGAGGCAGGAGCTGATGCAGAGGCCATGGAGGGGAGCTGCTTACTGGCTTGCTCCCCATGGCTTGCTTACTCAGCCTGCTTTCTTACAGAACCCAGGACAAGCAGCCTGGGGATGGCATCACCCACCATGGGCTGGGCTCTACCCCATTTATCACGAATTGAGGAAATGCCTTACAGCTGGATCTCATGAAGGCATTTCCTCAACTGAGGCTTTTCCCTCTGATGACTGTAACTTGGGTTACACATAAAACCAACCAGGACAGAGCAGGTGGAGAGAATGAACTGTGGATGTGTTTATGGCTCAGGGCATAACAGGAAGTGAAGCATTAGGGCTGGGCTGGAACAGCTGGCTGTGGATTGCCTTGGGTTTAGCACAACATCTGTGGTAGAGATGGTGGATAGGTTGATCTGGTGGGCGTGGTCTACTGCTTGGCAGCATCACTGGTGAACCCTGTCTTCCCACCAGGCTAAGAGCCTGTGGAGAGGTCACAGGGCCCCCTCCTCCCCCATGCAAGGGACTGAAGGAAGGAGAGGGCCTGGCACAGCAGTGTCTCCCATCCTCTGTGGGTGGGAATCAGTGATGTGTGTTCTAGTTTTTGAACTATTCCAGAACCAGAAAATAGTGCACTAACCAGACAGTTTTTAAAATCTTGCTATATGGCTTGGATTGTTTCTGTTTCAAACTTTGAATCTTTTGGAGCTCAGTATAAATATAGCTGTATGACTGGAAATTTTTAGCTTTGTTCTAGTGGTTTTGTGTGTGTGTGTGCGCCCGCGCGCGTGCGTGCACACATGCAATCACGCACACACATGCTCGCAAGCATGTATGAATGTGAGAGCCTTTCTGGGACACTGGCTGGTCTCTGGTGTGAGGATGCAGACATGCTAGGAATTGCTGAGCCTGCCATAAATTAGACAAGGGTTGTCACAGAGCCCTCCTGACAACCCATTCCAAACAAGGAAGCACACAAGGAAAGACTGGGATGCCATGGTCCACCTGGCGCCTTGTCCTCTGAAGGTCTGTGCTGACTGCAGCCAGAATCCTGTGGACCCTGGTGCTCTGGGCACATTTTCATTTCTTCCTCTCGGTCTTGATAGTATGCTATTTTTTTAAAAAAAGGGAAAAAACGGAGGGGAAGTAATTTTTAAAGAGTTAGTTGTTCCATCGTTTTAAAGCATGCATGTTATTCTATGTTATTCTTCTCTATGAACCCTGTTTCTTGGTCAGGCTGTGTTGAATGTTTCAGACCATGTTCTTTCTTAGAAGCCACTGTCTGAATGCTTGTGCAGAATCCATGCGCTTGGAGAGGACTTATGAACCTAGACTTTTAAATTGCTCTGTTCATGACCCCCCCAGCTTTAAATGAAGGGCAGGGAAGCCCTAAAAATGCTTCTGGATTTTAATTAATGAGGGCAAAAGTTGCGGTGTTATAAAAAGAATTAGGCAGGAGTTTCCAATTTAGTTCAGGGAAGGAAGGGGTCTCCTCACCTGGATTCTGGAAGGATTAAGAGAAGCCAGGAGGAGGTGGGGCCTCTGGTGGCCACCCACTATGGGTTCTCCGGAGCCAGAACACCCTCACCCCACCCATCCCAGAGGAGAAGCGAGCTGAGGGTCACTTTGCTGGTCTTTGCCAAGAGCCAAGTCAGAACAAGGACACCTCCATCTCATCCGGGAACTTCTGGTTAGGAGCAAGGAGCAGCAGAAGGGATTTTAACAAATGAAAACAACGTGGAAGTGGCTCTGGGTGATGTCACCAAGCGCTAGCAGTCCCATCTGTTGGTTGATTGACACCAGGATGGGGTGGTGGGTGGGAGGAAATGAAATTGCGGGCCGGATGGAACCCCAACACCCTCTACCCCAAGCTATAATTCACAAGACAGATCCAGAATATATGATAGCGGAGAAACGAAGGCTTGAGCACCGACCTTCTCCGGGCCCCTCCCATGCTGGACCAACAAGAGGGGCCAGCCTTCTTTGGCCTTGATTGGACCCAGATGACGCCCTGGGTGCTGGGTCCGGTTCCCGACCACGCCGGTGCGCTTTAAGAGGCTGAGTTGCGCCTTCACCACCCTCGCACGTCCCTCCACGAGAGCTCGTCTTTGTCCAGCCGAGTGCTGGAGCCCCGCAGCAGGGGCCTGGGGTGCGTGTGGGGCGCGGGCCTCCGGGCGAGGCCGCCCGTGCGCGGGGCTGGCCGCTGTCCGCGGTGCTGAAGCGGCGGGCACGGCGGGGAGGCGGGCCCCCGGCGCAGCGCATCTTCGACCCCAGCACCGCCCTCCTCGCGGGCTGAGCGAGGCAGTAGCTGACACTGCACCGGGACGCTCTCAGAGCGCGGCGGGAAGGCGGCGGCTGGCTGAGTCCACGCGACCCCGGGGCCGGATCGACATCCACTCCGGAGAGCCCCTCCCTGGGGTGAGTTGGCGGGCTGACTGGGCTGGGCAGGAGGGCCCCCGGGGAGGCTCGTCACTTGAGCTACATTTGCCTTCCTCCAGCCTAGCTGAGAGCTGCCTGGATGGCTGAGCTCGAAGCTCTGCCCCTCCACTGGCCCCAGTCTTGGGTCGAGACCCGCTTGTCCTCACACACAGGACAAAGGATTTAAGCAGAAGTCGGACAGGAGGAGGCATTTGGCACCCTGTGTGTAGCCAGCAGTTCAGCAGCAGGAAGGACTTACCCAGGCTGGTGTCCCAAGGGACACCACTCTGCTGGAGACTGGCCCTGGGAAGCCCAGGTACTAGAATTCAACCTAGATAGAAGCCAGCCATCTTTTAGTAGAGGAAGGCAAACCTTCACTGGGGCTGCAAGAGAGAAGTAAAACCCTTTCCCTACACCTCCCTCTCTTCTCCCTAGACGCCCGAGATGCAGGGCTTCACCCTACAAGGGTGAGGAGGATCGTGTCCATGCAGCAGAGAGTTGAGAGCTTTACTCAGGCAGAGGTGCTCTGGAGTGGATAGCGAGCAGGCACTCGTGTGTGTGTGTGTGTGTGTGTGTGTGTGTGTGTGTGTGTGTGTTCACAGCACGAAGAGGGGGTTTTAAACTCCAGTGGTGGCTATCACAGGAAAAGCCCTCTCCAGCCTGCCTGTGCCTCTGAGTAAGCAGTTTGAGGTCACTCTGGGAAACTCCCCAGCCAGAGGAGCCTTAGGGCCTCCTCAGCCCTTAAAGCTGCGCCCCTCCTGCCTTAAGCCAGCAGCTGAAGGGGGAGATGTGTTTAAACTTGATGGGCCACCTCTGTCTTCGCTCCTACCAGCAGTCGGTCCCCATCTCCATCACCTGGCAAGGTCAGACAGATCTGGTAACTCCTTGAGTTGGGTGGGTGGGCTGCTGGGGGGGTATTGCCTAGACAAAGGGCTTTTGGTATGTTTGAGGAGGTAAAGGAATGGGGGGTGGAGGTAAAGGCACCCTACCCCAGGCCCTGGAGGTCTATGTTAAATCTCAAACCATGTGAGGTGACTATTCTAACCCAATGGGTCTAGATGAGTCTTCTGGGTCTTTGTGGGTTCGCCTGATGGACTGGGGTGTGCGTTTAGCTCTGTCTGTCTAGCCTAAGCTGTTGTATCTCAGAAAGGACTCTGGTGGGCATGTGCCTTGGGTCATCTGATGCTCAGGGGTGCTGGTGGAGATATTGAGGTGATGGACAGGTTTGGGGGTCAGTGTGTGCTGCAGGAGTGCTGCAGTGCTGTGGGAAATGCATGCCAAGAATGTAGCATTGCTTACTTAAAGCAGACTGCTGGGTACCAGGCACCATTTGCCTGTTTATGAGGGAGGAAGGATCATATATGTTCTCTGTTTGTTTTTTTTGTTTTTTTTTTTTTTATCACTTTCTCCCTCAGGGTATCATTCTTCCCTAGCTTGTATTTTGGCTGTATGAATGAACCCCTTTAAAGAAGGATTCTTTGGAAGAATGGCTGACTCATGACTGTACTCTGATGTCCTTGCTGACATGTTTCATAAAATAAATTCAGTAATAGACCAGCAGGCTAGCTAAGCAGTGGGCAATTTGGGGGTGGGTGGGTGTTAGGAAAACAGTGTAATTGAGCTTTGCTGTCATTTGTAATGAAATTTTACATAGCCAAAAAGTTTTCCACAGTTAGATCAAGTTGAGGGGTGTGTGTCTATTTTTAGCATGCTGTGTATCTGTAATGTAATCAGGCTACCTATTTTTACCCATACTCTGAACAACTTAAAACCTCCTTAATAATTGAAGCAGGCTCATATCTCCTCTGTAACTAAACTACTTCGGGGTTACTAAATCGTAGCTGTTACTTAGTGATATATAGTTTCTGTTTTGCAAACACTTACTCTTTTGTTTATATAATAGATAAGTCACACAGTTAGACAAAGTATATGAGGAATATGAGTTGAATCTTCCTGCTGGTGTAGTGACTGCTTAGTAACTGAACCAGCTTGATTTTGGCAAAAGTGGTTGACCTTGGGTTGCCCTTCTGTATGGTTTATAAAGTAGAGAAAGCGATGTTGACCTGGAGTGTGAAGCCACAGCACCAGCTTGGCACACAGGTGTTTAATATTATTCTTAGCGTCTCTTTCCAGCTTGCCCCCACCGGTATTAGAGGGGCTCAAGTGTGTTCAGTTAAACTTAAGTTTATTCTCAAATTTGCAAGGGCCATGGAAAGATCAGGACGGCCTGGTCCAAGCTGGAAGAGATAGTCCCAATGTGGGGACTGCCCTTGAGTTGGCTGTCATCCAGGAATGCTGGCCCAAGGCATAGCAGCTGGGTGCCAGGCATTCTGAAAGCAACTCAGTTATAAACTAGCTAGGAGTGGAGAACCATTGCCACCTTTATTATGCAAAGAAAGAAATGGAGTGGCTTGGTCACAGATGTCCAAGGTCTAACTCTCACACTTGCCTCTCCAGCATGATGAGAGGGCCTCACACAAACTCATGGTCCCAAAAGAGGAAGAGCACACCAAAGTCACACCCCATCTCCTCACTCAGTGGTAGCGGTGTCCCTGCTGGGTGACAAGTGGGAAGGCTGTCTGATGCCAAGGTTCTTATCCTCCTCCTCCTGTGCTGTTCCACAGCACCTCTGTAGCAAGCCTGGGCGAGGCTGGTGGCTCTGTGGCAGAAGCTTCCTTAAGTCTAGGGACCTGTGTGGAACCTCTACATAGATGTTCTGGAACCAGCCAGCTCCCTCTGCTGGCTCCCAGCCCCGGAACCCATTTGCAGTGGGTATTGAATTTTGTTTGAGGGGTGATGAGGTCATGTAAATCGTTCAGTTGTGTTTCTACCTCGCTTTTCTAACCCTACCTGCTGCTAAGAACAGGTATTCGCCTAAAAAGACATGATGAATGAATTATTGACGTAGTAGACCTCGTATAGCTCCTTTGCATATATAATCTGGCTACTTAACAAACATACTGATGAGCCTGCTTCCTTAACTGTGTGGTGTTTATCTTAAACCACTCGCCTCCCTTTCGGACTTGGCCCATTCCCTGGACTGCATTTTTAGGTACCAGGTCTCCTCTACTGCGTCCAGCCCTGAACCCTAGCGCCCACATCCTCCCGTGAGCCTTGTTCCTTCCTTCTCTTACTGCCTGCAGCCAGGCCCAATTCCTTTTCTCCTGCCAGGCCACGCTGTCACAGCCCCGACTCAGTTCCTCATGAAGGCTGACATCTTTGCACGTGGCCACCTTCCCACGTGGGACCCCCTCACACTTTTCTTGCGTGTAATACTTCAGGGACAGAGTCTGTTCTTGTCACACTCTCCTGAAGAGCCTTCCCTTGCCAGCTTCTGCCTCTGGGGAGAGGAAAGGGGCCTCAGCCTGGCTGGGAAGGACCTCCCTGCAGGCCAGCTCTGGAACCCACACTGCTAAGTACAGGGCTGAACTGTGGCTGTTCCATTTCTGCTCCTCCAGGTCCAAATGCCTTCTCCAAGCCTCTTTCCTCCCTGCTTAGATCTCATCACTCTTGCTGGATGAGCATGCACGGGAACTAGTCTTTCTATGTGTCAAGTGCAGTATAGACACCAGTAATGCCAGAGTCGTATGGGTTGTATTATGTCCTAATGCCCTATTCTTGTGAGGAAAAGATCTCTGTGAATGTAATCTTTATGGCAAATTCATTCATATCCCCATTGCAGTTTGACAGAAACACACACACACATATGAAATGTGCACACATGTACAAATGCAGGCGTGTGTATACATATATGTACACACATGAGAACACAGGGACGGACACACACATAGACATATACATGAATACGCATACAAGGACAGAATACAAGGACACATGCACATGCATGCACATACATGTGCACACACAGGAGAACACCCTACAAGGACACACACACAGGCATATACACACCCAAAGACACCTAGACATGCACACATATATAAGTGCATACATACATACATAAGAACACCATTTAAGGACACAGAAGCAAAGCAGGGTTAGAATGGCATCACAAGCCAAGGAATTACTGAGGGCACCAGAACCTAGAAGAAGCAAAGAATCCACCTCTCAAGCATTTGAGAAGAGCATAGCCTACTGACAACTGGTTTCAGATTTCTTGCATCCAGAGAATGAATTTATGTGGTCTTTACCTCCTAGATTTTGGCAGCCCTGGGCCAACCTTCCCAGGCCGTCAAAATACTGGCTGTTTTGCTGGGTGACAGACTCCCCATCAGATCCTCCTGAGTTAGTTGAGAACCTTCCTGCCACCACTGAAGCTCCTGAGGATAGAGAGAGGCCTTGTGCTCAGAGCTGAGCAGAACTCAGAGAGAAAAGCAGGTCACCAGGTGAGCAGAGGCAGGTGCGGGGCACTGATGCCCACGGCGCCTGTGTAGTGGATATACAAAAGGGCTTGAAGTTAAACTTGGTACTGTTGGCACCAAGGGCCGTGGCAGGGATGCAGCAGGGAGAAGTTAAATTTTCAGATGGAAGCGAGCAGGAGGGTGCAGATGATCCAGGTGGATTGCAAATGACTTTGAAGGACTCTGCCATTTGTTGCATTTAGGCCCTGAGGGAGAAAGCAAAGGCATTGACCCTCAGGTGTGCAGTCAGTGCCTGGGGACAGAACTTTCAGTGAGGGAAAGGTAGTGTCTTGGTTACTGTTTTATCACTGTGACGAGACACCATTACCCTGGGAGCATTTAACCAGGAGTTTGCTTGCAGTTTCAGGGGGTGAAACTGTCTCCATGACTGTCTTGATGGAGAGCGTGGCAACAGGCAGGCAGGCAGGCAGGCAGGCGCTAGATTGGTAGCTGAGAGCTTACATCCTAATCCATGGAAGGTAGTAGGCAGAGAGAGACTGGGTCTGGAGTGGGCCCACCCCCAGTGACACACCTCCTCCAACAAGGCCACATCTCCTAAGCCTTCCCAAGCAGTTTCACCAACTGGGGACCAACCATTTCAAACATCTGGGCCTATGGGGGCCTTTCTCCCTCAAACCACAGTGGCCGTTAGGAAACAGAGGAGGGATGCTGGGCTCTGCTGGGGTTGGGGGTGGAGCAGAGGGTGTGCGGTGTGGGTGGTTCTGGAGCTCAGAGGGAAGACCGTACTTACACTGCTGATGAGACACTAGCACAGAGAGGGGTGTGTGCCATGGGCGTAGATGTTGTCCCACAGAGTGGAAAGAGTATGAGCAGTTGCTTACTGCTCCACAGTGGTAGGCAAGGAGGTTGGAAGGTAGTACCAGGGAGGTGGGATTTCACAAGGGCATGCTTGACACGGCAGGAGGGACCTGCAAGGTCTCCAGCAAGGCCCTCGGACTCAGTGACCCAGCAGGGGTGCACCTGTCATGGTTTGCCGTTTCCAGTGCCTTCTCTCCTCACTGTCTATTAGACCCTCTTGGGGGTTCTGTTACCCCTCTGACCACATGGCTCAGAGCAGGCCTGGAAGGTGAGTGCAACAGGATGGCTAGACACCCCCATGGATGTCCTTTGCTCAAACCCAAGCCATACTCCGGGCGGTCATTGGTGTCTGTGGCCTGAGCTGCTACCAGTAGCCTAGAAGCTGAGGGTGGGTTGAGGCCTCCAGCCTGGTTGGATGACAGGCACCTTGCCCCTGGTCCCCCCCCACACTGGTTGCAGTTGTGTCCCTTCTTTGCAGGGCCCATCGCCATGGGCAGCTCTGCTCCTCCGATTCATGGGGATTGTGCCACGCATGCGCCAAATGATCCAGTCCCTCTCTGATTGCTGCCTGCCAGGTTGGTCTGTGTGCACTGATGTGGTGGCTTCTCTGATGTGACCCCTGGTGTCTTCTGTCCCCAACCACAGGTTTCAGTAAGAGCAGGCATTCCTGGGGTGCATCTGTCCCCATGGCTGTTTGTGAGGATTACATATATGTAAGAAACAACACTGTAGAATTTTTAAATGATCCTAAGACGCATCACCTCCACTGGTGATGAGAGCCAAGAGCACCACACAGTTTGTTACAGGGATGCATCTGCAAAACGTTCCCAAAGTGGAGGACAGATGCCCCTCCCCCACACGCCTCCCTGTGCACCTGTGAGATTAGAGTAAACCACTCCTTGCTTTTTCTCTGGCCCCATTATATTTTGAAGATCCCAATGTGCCGATTCAAATAGATGAATATCATTTTTAAACAATGGTGTAGAATTTCACAGGCTATCATAATTTCGTTAGCTTCCCTTTTGATGGCTAGTTAAGATTCTTTACATTCTATTTCTATTCCAGAGAGTGCTGTGGTGTGTGCCTTTACTTAGCACAGCTTCCAAGAAGTGAAATTGTTGGGTGACAAGGGTGCACGTTGGATATCAGCTGGCACTGCCAAATTGCTGGCCAGACAGAATACAAAAAGGGCCGGGGGAAGTGGCTCAGCAGATCAAGTGCTGACTGTGCAAGCACAAAGCCCCGAGTTTAATCCCTAGCACCCTCATAAAGGCTGGGCATGATGGGTGGTACAGACAGACAGATCCTTAGGTGATGCCGGCTAGCCAGTCTAGCTGATGGAGCTCCAAGTTCAGTGAGAGACCCTGCCTCAAAATAAGAGAGAGGACAGACAGAATGGCTCAGCAGGTGGGGTGCCTGCCTCTGGGCCTGATGACCTGAGTTTGGTCCTCAGGACCCATGCGTTGGAAGGGAAGAACTGACTCTTTAAGGGTGTCCTTCGTCCTCCACACAAGCACTGTGGCATGAAAACACACACACACACAGAGAGAGAGGATTGAAAATGTTTATTTCCCAACAGTGTGTACTGTCAGCTTCGTTGGCATTCTTCTGAATAAACAGTGAGCAAAAAGGCATTTCTTCAGTCTGTTTTGCATTTCCCTTGTCTTTGAGATGGATAGGCCTTGGTCTGTTTCTTGACCAATCATGTGCATTCATTCTGTTGCCATGGTACCCTTTGGATATTTGGAGTTTATGCTGCTGTGGAGTAACTCATTTTCCTTTGTGAATCTTTTGTTACATACTTTTTAGTATTTTCTCCATGTTGCTGCTTTTCCTACGCAAGGTCTCACTGTGTAACCTTGGCTGGCCTAGAACTCTTTGTAGACCAGGCTGGCCTCAAACTTGTGATTGAGGCCCTAAGACTTTGTGTTGGAGGATCTGTCAATCAGAGGTTTGGAAAGTGCCAGGGGAAGTGGGGCTTGGCGGACCCATTTGCAGCACCCCATCACTCCCTGGAGGGACAGACCTGGGACTCTCTTTCTCTGCATCGATTTCACGTGCTGTCCACACTGCAGTCCCTTATTCCAGATGTCGTGGGGATCGCAACCCCTCTGTAGGTCACAGATAAGCCAGGCTTAGGGAAGTGATCCCAAGTGTCTAGCATCTGACCCTGCTGTGGCTCATGCTTCCCAAGTGAGCTCCTACGGGGGTTTTGCATAAGGGACTGTATTACTGAGTCAGACTCACAAAACACCTCAGTCTAGGCAGCTTACCCACTCTCTCACTTCTGGAGACTGGAAGCCCAGAGTCAGAGGGTCAGCAGGCTAAGTTCCTTCTGAGGCCGCTCTCCTTAGCTCTCCTTGTCCCTGTGTCCATGTGGACTCTGTATGTACATAGCCTGATCTGCCTTTTGTGGAAGGACACCCATTAGAGTCCATTAACCCCATTCTGTGGCTTCAGTTTATTAGAAGTATCCCTTTAAAGACCCAAGCATAGCCCCTTTCTTAGGCTCATGGGTGAGAGTTCAACATAGCATTAGGATATGTTTGGTTTAGCTCCTAACAGAGCAAGCAAGAAAGCCAGCAAGCCAGTGAGTGTGCACCATTTTTTGACCAAGGATATGACAAGCAAGGCTCAGAGAGGCTCCTGTGTTTGTAATGCCATGCAGCAAGGTGGGTTGCAAATCTGAGTCCAGGCCTCATAGCCCCCTGGGAGAGCTGAGTAGCATCATAAAGTGGGGATCTACAGTCCTGACTCCCTGCTCTCAGGTCACTGGTCCATATCCTGCTACTCATGGTTTAATACGGTAACTCACCATCCCTGAGCAAAGCACCTGACCTTTAAATATTCTTCCTCGTTTCTCCTCCTGCCTGGGAAAGGATTTGTGGTCAGTTGATTGAATGTGATTTTGTCACTGTGGGAAATGCCATGCTAAAAGATTAAAGGGTTGGAATATAAAAAGAATTGCCAGTGACCTCACATCCTCACAGACACGCCTTCGCATTTTATGTCGGTTTCTTTTTCCTTCCCCTCTCTGCTCGTGTTTCCCGTCTTAGGCATCTGATTTAACAGGCTACTTTACCCTGACATTATAACTAACAGTTTCCCACTCTTTATCGCCATGTTAATGGCTGTGTAATAGTCCACAGAACTGACACTCATAAATGTGTAGGTCATCCTTCAGTTGTGAGCATTTGACTTTGCCATTGCGTGCTGTGACAGAGAGTGAGGCAATGAAGGTCTCTGCACAGAGCATCTTTTGATTCTCTGGATTCATTTCCCCCCGGGGAAAATCCCAGGGGTTGGGTTATCCAGCTTAGGGCAAAAGCAGCAACACAGCCCTCAATGAGCTATCCTGTCCCTCTGTGGACACACCCCAGAACAGGAGCGCACTGGCTTCCCACGAATCTCAACGGTGACATTGCTAGGTTGTAGATAACTAAATCGTAATATACTTAAAAGAGCTTATCAAGGCTGCTAATTTGTGTTGCTTTATGATCTATCAAGGAGGATATTCTGTAATGTCACTTTAAGTAAAAAAAAAAAATGACGACTAAACAAATGGACAGTCTTCAGGGGCTTATCAATAAAAGGAATATTTAGGCTCCAACAAGCAAAAGACTCTGGTTACTGACCAACAGGAGCCTTGACTGGAGGTTGCCAAGATGCCAGTGTCCTTGGAACCAGCTGGTGGCACTAATCCAACTGTGCCTCCTTTTACTCAAGAGAGCTGGCTTCCAGGCCCAGTTACCCATTGCTGCCCACCAGGCTGGGCCCCCAAGGTGGAGTCTAGAGTCTATCTCTTCTACTGCCCCAGAAGTACAGGGCACCCGGGACAGAAGAGGTCCAGGCACTGTCCTTTACATGAAACAGATTTGAGTGGTACATTCTTCCCCATAATAATGTAAATTCTAGCATAATCAATGACAAATTGAAGAGTTTCCCCCTTAGAAATGTATGCTAATTGCCTAGCAACCCATTCTCATAAATTGCTTTTGATTTAATTCTTTGGCTTTGGCACAAAGTCATTTATTCATTAATGACAATGGCAGTCAGCAGCTATGTATGGCCATTCTTAGAACACTGCTCCTGTAAAGGCTTCATTCTTAAGGCAGCCTCACGGGCCAGGCATGTGCAATGCACCCTGGGTGAGCATAGGCCCTAGCCCTTTTTAATGACCCAGAGGGAAGCACAGTTCCCCAGGGGCAATAGCCTTGAGGGCTGTGCCCAGCTCAGATCAGGATGGTGCTACAGAGCTTGCTTTCACAGGACCCATGCCTTCCTCACCTCTGGGCTATCCACTTGGGGCTGAGGAAGGAATGCAGAGGGAAAAAGGAAGCAATGTGCGCACCAGAAGCACAAACTTGGAGGGACAGCAGTGGAAAGCTGGGGAAGTGGGGGTGGTTTGCCTGGCTCAGCCCGGGGGGGGGGGGGGTCCGTGGTAAGTGACTAAGCCACTTTCAGCAAGGGATTCATTGATCTCATTACTGGGTGAGTCACTCCAGGGCTCATCCAGTGAGTAAGTACCTACCATGTACTGGGTCCCACCGGAGGCTGGGAACAAGAGAAAGCCACCGTCTCTGTCCTCAGGGAGTCCAACCTGTGCAGGAAAGGCCAAGTGAATAAAGTCCCAGTAGAAACTGGCCCCTGAATCTGCAGCTGTAATAGGTCTGCTTAGGTGTAGTTTCCACTCGGTTACAAACATGCTGTGTGAGTTTCTTTTCTTCCAGCATTTTGAATATGTTTTATCTGTGCTGTCTTTGCCTGTGTGAGTATAGATGGCTCTGTGGCATCCAGGAAGCTGATAGCCCCAACATTCCTCTGCAGCTGGGCTCTTGTGTGGCTTCTGTTTTTACAACAGAGGTGACAGGCACAGAGTGTCTTGCTTCTTCCTCTCCTGCTGGAAGCACCTTATTCCTCACACTGGGCTGCAGGGTGGGGGGCATGTTTGTGATTCTCACTGTACCGCCAGGTTGCACCCCAGAATCTTCCCGTTAGTTTCTTGTTTTCTCTTGCCTCTGGCACTGGAATGGACATTGGATACTGTGCACATGCATGAACACACACACATATGCACAGGTGCACATACCAATACATGCACATGAATTTTAGAGCGTGTATATGCACTAGCCTGAGCAATGAAGGAACCTGGTGCAATCAGAGCTTGGTTAGCAGTGTCCTGATGGTGGGTGGGAGTGTGATGCTGGGTCCCTTGACCTTACTGCTTGGTCACCTGTGACCCTTCACCTAACATATCTAGCTACTTGCTCTTCCAGGCTGAACCCTAACCATTCTAGAAGAGCAGAACCTGATAATGTTTTCATGTGGCTTACTGTGTAAAATACTTCTGTAGAAAAGTGGCACAGTGTGAGTATGCACCAATTCATCTATTCATGTGTGTGTAAATGTATGAATGCCTGTGTATATATGTGTGTTCATGTATGCACGTATGTGTGCATGTGCTCTCCCAGGACTTTGAGGTTATTTTCGTTACTACTGCTCTTTCAGAGTGGCTTTAAGTTGGAGTGGTTAGATAGAGATGGTAGGACATGGGCAGGGACACCAGGAATGACTTTGTGTGAGAAGACACACAGGGTTGTACTCTTGTTTTGCTCTTCCTGGCTCAGGGCAGGGACACTGCTTTTTGTCAGATTCTTCCAACTCCCACAATACTCAGAGCACGTGGCTAAATATCCCATATTGGATTGATTCCTGCACACACAAATCCCATAGAAATTGACAATAAACTTAGGCTGGGAGATCCTGTAGTCCTGCTCCTGGAGAAGCTGAGGTGAGTGTTCCAGGCCTCTTAAAAGTAGGAAGATTGGGGACCGTGATAGGACTCCCTTAGTAAATTGTCTGTCGTCATGTGGGTTCATCTGTGGGGATCTTGAGTCTGTCGTAGAACTGGGTCCTTTGGGCAGTTGTGTGGACCGAGTGTAGACTGGGAGCAGCAGAGTGGAAACAGAGTTTTCTGTGATGCCTTCTAAGAGTGTGGTCCCGGGGAGATCGGGGTGATGGAGAACAGTGGGGCCCTGCATTCTATGAGCACAGTGCTCAGGATGTCCAGCCCAGAGATCTTAAGGAAGACCAGTCAAGTATGGCTGAGCTTTCTCAGCTGAGCAACTGGTTTGCATTCACAGAAGTCTGGGCAGAGGCAGATGTCCCCAGATGCTTAGGTCCTGTGGCAGAAGTGCCTAAAGAAGCTGATGTCCCTGGGGCCTCTCCTGTTGCCTTCCTCCCAGAAGGTGGCCAGGTAGCTGCAGGTGGCCGGGCACAGATACCTCTGCTGTGGAAGCGGGGTTAGAAGGTGACGGGTCTCAGCGGTGACCTCAGTTTCCTGGAATCACCATCAGGCTCCATCATTTCCCACGTGCCCCGGCTTCTCAAGGACATCCTTCCTTTTAAATGCTGCAGCTCCCGAGCCTGCTGCTGCAGGGGGCGGCACCTTCGCTCGGATTTTCGCGTGCAGACGTGACGTGGCCGCGGGAAGCCCGCCCCACACCCCGCGCCCCGGAGCTCGCGGGGTCGCACGGCTGCGGCGGCGCAGGCTCCGGGGGAGGAGGCGGGGGGCGGGGGAGGCCGCTTGGCTCGCGCGGCGCCGACGGGGTTAAAGGACCGCGCTCAGGGCTGCCCGGTGCTCCGTGCGACGCGACGCGACGCCGGGACCCACGAGCGCCAGCCACCGCCGCCTCCGCCCTGCGGCCCTCCGAGCTGCACTCCCCGGACCCCGCACCATGTAGCGCCCAGCCGCTCGGAGGCCGCGGGCCGCGGGGATGAAGGGACGCGGCTGCTGGGAGACGGCCTCCGTGCGCTCCTTCTGCAGCTCCGGCTGCCTGAATAAATTTAAGAAGGGTTAGTGCCACCGGCTTCGTGAGGCTGGGCTCCCCTTGCACGCACGCACGCACGCACGCCCCGCGCCGGGCTTTGCGGCAGGACCGGTCCACGCGAGCCTCTGATGTCACTCACTAGCGGCGTGGGGATCGCGGGGAGCCCCGGGGAACCCCTTTCCCCGCACCCCGCCGCCGGAGTACGCTGAGCAATGGCTTGGCTTCGTGCATGGCGAGTTTTTGGGAAAAGGGCTGCGGCTAGAGATGCATGGGGTCGACTAATCTCTGGGGGGGAAAAAAGGAAAGAAATCCAATCCAGCTGTTCATGGAAAGGACAGGGGGTTGGGGAGGGTCAGTCGTTACCGGCCTGCAACATTTAGCTCATTTCTTCCCCAGTGGACCTGAGGGCCTCACTACACCATGGCCTTCAGGAGCTCGTGTGGAGTGCTGGCAAAACTGTAGCGCCATCCACAGGGCCTAGTCCTCAAGTCACCATAGCTCACTGATCGCCACCCTGGAGTGGCCATCTGGGTCAGAGAGTGCTCCTGTCCTAAGGTGATCCCGACTAACTGCCCCAGTGTGCCCGCAGAAGCCTTCGGTTGTTCAGATTTTGCAGTGAAGGGAAACCAAGCTCCTGCAACCTTTCGTCCCCCTAGTCTCTCGCCTGCCATTTTTGATGCTCGAAACCCTTTTTGGAGACTTGGAGTGAAACTTGCTGTTTACCTTGATGAGTATTTATCTCTAATGTCAGTTCATTGGGGGAATCAGGATTCTTTAACCCTAACAGACACAGAGGCAGTTAACTTCACTTAACATGCCTTGATTAGAAACAGTTTTTCGCCATGAACACCCCTTGGCCTGTAGTAAACCTTGTGATTAATTTTCCTTGTTGACTGGCTATGGCAATGGCTTCATGGGGTCTGGGTAGCTCCTGCATTCCCCAGAGCTTCAGGACACCAAGACTCAATTTGGAAGTCATGGAGAGTATGGATTTTAGAAGGTACAGTTGAGTCCCCTCACAGGAATGCATTCTGTTCAATGTATGTCTTCTGCTCGTAACAGATTGGTTTTAATCTCCAGTGTTTACTTCAGATATAAACTTTATGCATATGCAAAGTTAAATGATGATTCTGTTATTGATTTAGATGGATTTATTCAGGGGTGAGTTTTTGGAGTCAGTAAAAAAGAAAATACACATCAGATGTTAAGTTGCTTTTCTTTCTTTGCCCATAAAGCTGTTGCTCTCTGCTTGGTTGTATAGAAACCCATACCTTTGTGATGGAATTACAGGCATGGGTACAGCAGTGTCTGAGTGACCTCTGACTGGCAGGCCCCTTAGGTCCAGTTCCCATGTTCCCTTACATGTCAAGATCATGCCAGGAGTAAGGGCACTCAGGTTGTATACGACGTACTCAGTGTTTAGAATCGGGCCTGGAATAGAACTTACAGCTTCAGCAGGAGACCCTGTGGTCACTGTCATAGTCAAGAGCAGGCAGATCTCAGCCTCCTGGAATCCCTTGGGGCCAGCAGAGTTGTCCCCGAGCTGCTCTCTTTGGGAAGGTGGGCTTTGGATGGCCTGACTAGAACTTTCAGGACAAGCTGGCAACCTCTCATTTTTAACACTGACCATGCCTGCTAAAGGGGGAGAAAAAACGAGGGAGGCCCAGGCTGACAGTGTCCTGGTTAGCTTCAGCTATGGGTAATTGGTTCTTCTCTGTGCATGGAGAGACCTCCAGGCCACCTCCCAGAGCCTGGGCTCCTCAGCTCAGACAACATCAAAGGTTCCTAGACTAGTTCTTCCTTGAAGACAGGTTCCAGTGAGATTTGTGTCACACACCTCAGTTTACTTTAGTCAAGCTAGAGAGGGACCTGGGTTTGCTGCCTGCCTGGAAGACCGGGAGCTGTGATCTGGCCTGTGAGTGGCTCATCCACACAACTTTCGGGCTTGGGGAATCAAGTTCCATGGCAGCTACTCTGGAACTCGTATCATGGGCCAGGAGGCCTAGGCTCTCCTCTACTGCCAGGTCACATGCCCCTGAGACTGTTTGTGTCATCTACAGCAGCCAATTCCTGACCCCACCAAGAGTGGCATGATCGGGGCTCCAGAAGGGTGGTCTCCAGCTCAGCTCCAGTCCTAAGCACATGGGGAGCAGCCCCCAGGACCTGCAGCTGGCTTCCTAGCTGGCTCTTTCAGTCCTTGCTTCCCTCATTTAAAAGACTGGGACATTAAACATACCTTCCCAGGGCCAGCCAGGAAGTCAGTCTAATTTCAGTTCCTAGAACCCATGATGAGAGGAGAGAGTCAATTCCCCTAAGTTGTCCTTTGACCTACACACACACACACACACACACACACACACACACACTGTATGTGCACACACAAATAAGTGTTGGTTGTATTTTAATCTCTACCTAGCAGTGAGATTAAGATGATACATTGTGTATTTTGTGTAATCTATTTCTGTATTTCAGACAGAACCTAAGGAGCCACAAAGGGGAAAGGCCCACGTAGGGACTTGGGAAGCTCCATTCATCCCTGGTGTTACCTAGCCAGACCCACTCTGTACACTATGCAGCATGTCAGTTTCTGGAAACTAGGAGTCTTGCAAAAGAAAGCTCATTTAAGGCAACCATGGGTGGGGTGGGAGAGCAAACCTACATTTGTCTTCTGAGGAAGGGCTCAGGCAAACACGAGCTGAAGCGTGGATCTGTGATGGTGATGAATGAACTAAGGGCATGTAGAGCTGATGACATCAGGCCTGTTCAGCTGTTTGTCCTCACAACAGGCTTGAGAACGGTGTGACTGAGTTACAACAAATTGAAAGAAAGAACCTCCATGTTTTAAGTAAGTTTACAGTTTTGTGTTGAGCCATATTCACAGGTGGTTATCAGGCTGCAGGCTATAGTTAAATACACCTGAGAGGGAGATTAGGCAGCTCCAGGTTCAGCAGAACAGCCTTCTGCCTTTGTGTATATGTGTGTGTGTGTGTATGTGTGTGTGTGTGTCTGTCTGTCTGTCTCTGTGTCTGTGTTAGACTACTCATCTCTTTTACTGTAATGCAAATCTGGAAGACCACAGTGCAGGAGCTTGAGCCCAGTGTAATGTGTTTCCATAGGCCAGGCCAGGTGGCCTTGAGCAGGGCAGAGTGATGTGTCGCCAACACAGGAAGAGGCTGGGGTAATAGCAGCTGGTACAGGCCAGGGAGGGTGGATGTCATCGCTCAGGCTCCCAGCAGACTTGGTGACGGTGACGAGGCTTCCTGGAGGCTGTGTGACTGTGAGGTGAGTGCAGGACAACTTGGATGCTCTAAAAGCCCCTTGTGCTTGTGCTTTTGAGACAGGTGTTCACTGTGTGGTCCAGGCTGGCCTCAAACTCACAATCTTTCTGCCTGTGCCTCCCCTGTAATACTGAGGTTACAGATGTGTGCCGCTGTGCACAGCCTAGGCTTTGCTGTGGTTTCTGTCTTGTTTTGGAACACGCCTGCCACCACCCCCGTTATCTTTGAGGACTAGACCAGGAACCATCCTCAGAGAAGGAGTCCCCCAGAACACCAGAGAGGTGATGTAGGATATAGGGCCCTTCAGAAAGACTTAGGGATAGCATCAAAGGGCTTGCTCTGACATGTCACATGAGCTCCTATAAGGCCTGAAACAAGGGGCCTGGCTCTGTTCCAGATGCTTTTGTTCTTACTCTGGGTCCCTGCTGGCTCGAGGGAGCTGCCCCAGTGCAGGAACCAAGTCACCAGGGAGCTATCATGGCACCGCCTCTTATTTTGTGGTGGTACTTTGGCAAGTGGCTGTGCTAGAGGGCAGGAGAGGGGGATGGAAAAAGAGAGGGAAAGGAAAGAGAAAGGGGGAGGGAGGGAGAGTCACAGAGGACTTGTGGTGGAAGTAACCCTTCCTGTTACAGGATACAGGAGATGATACAGATGGGAATAGGGACAGGAGAGGGGTCAGGAGGCCAGAGGGAAGTCTCAGAGCCTTGTGACAGGCGGGAAGGGGGAGGGATGGGCAGAAAGGACAAGCAGGTAGATGGGGGCTATGACACCAGGCCTTGTGAGGTGACAGCTGGGAATGAAGGCAGAGGCGTGGCATCTCTGGAGGTGACCTGTGTCACCACAGGGCTGTCCTTGTTAAAGGTCCCCCCTGAACTCGGTGGTCACTATTGCTCAGTGTGGTCCACGGGAAGGGGAACCTATGCAGTCATATGTACCTGCTCATGTGAGGATGCGCACATGAGGATGCTGGTGGATTTTAGGCTCTCGAGTGATCTTAAATGTAGTCAGGGAGCAGTGGTTCCCTGCCGTCATATACACAAAGGACAAAGGTGGTTTAGAGACAGCAGTCTGACTAGGTTACCTGTGGCTGCATGTGGTGTAAGTTCTGTACAGAAGGTGCCATAGTAAAGGTCACACCGGTTTCCTCGTATGGGAGGAAAATGAAGCCACCACAGAGCTTGGAAGGAGAACCGTGGTGCCCTTGGTGTTTATGTTTTGTTGCTGTGACTAAACAAGGAGTGTGGCTTTGTTTGGACTCAGCTTCAGCACACAATTGGCTGATGTCATTTCTGGGCCTGATGAGCAGAATACCAAGGTAGAAGGGCTTGGGTGTTGGTGGCAGAGTTGGGGAGCAGAGAGAGGAGGGTTCGGCCTCTTGCTCTGACTGCTCTCACAAATCCCTCCACTGGCAGCCAGGCCCTCCAGTGTGAGCCTTTGGAAGACGTGCTTAGTTTTAGACCATAACCTCCATAAGAGAGCCAGTTAACAAGGCAAGCAGGAGGGCCATTGGCATTATCGTTTTACAGACATGGTAACAGGCTCCAGGAGGAAAGCAACTGTCCCAAGACCACAAGGGCAGAAGTAGGATGGGTGCTTGCATGCCAAAGGGGGGTGGCGAGGGACGGGCCTGGTCCCAGGTGGAAGCCGCAAGGCATGGAGCTCATTGTTTTCTGGGGCAGGACCTCAGTGCCCGGAGAAGGCAGCAGGTGACTTGTGGGGGAATCCCTGACAGGTGAGAAAGGCTAAATGCAAGGGATGTTTAGAGGATTGTGATGCTTCAGGGGTGGGGAGTGACGGGGGGGGGGGATCAGAGTGTGCTATCTTTTGCATATACCAGAAAATCTTGTTATTCTCTGAGTACCAAAGCTGTGTGGGACACACTGACCGTAGCCAGGTGACTGGAGTCCAGCTCAGAGGGTCCCTATTCACCTCATCACAAGCCAGGTTCATTCTGACCCTCCTGCACTGCACCGCACCGCCCCCCCCCCCAGTAAAGAGCATAGGCCTGAACAGGGCCCTGAGGCCAAACTTGGAGCTCAGAGGGTGTAGCTGGTCATCAAGTGGACAAGTTTCAAGAATACTCAGGGAGGCAAACACACAAGCCGAGAAAGGCATCGCCGGGGACCCCATGACAAGGGCTCTCTGGGAAGGGTATGCCCAGTGCGGGAGCAGAGGACAGGTGCTGAAGAGGCTGCCAGCCCTGCATATTGTGAGCATGATTGGGTGGGAGAGCAGAGCACTGTTAGCAGAGACCAGCAGAGCAGGCGGCCCTCACCCTCATTGCCACACTCACGCTGGTGGCAGCTCTGTGCCCTCCTTGGGGTCAAGCAACCTGAGGTGCTGGCTTGTGAGGGAAGGCTCCGGGATCATAGAGGGGAAATTGTAACCCTGCCAGACAAAAGGACCGTGGCCCAGTACTCTGTGAACAGGGGCAATGGAGCTTTGACAGGCATCAGGCTTCCCGGTCTGGAGTCTGTTTTGGTGAGTGGTCCTCAAGAGTCTAGGGGATGCAGTGTGCTCCCTGGGAGCAGGTTCTTTTGGTGCTCAGGGGCTGCAGGGGGCCCACTTGGAGCCTTGACAGATTCCTCAAGACCCCTTCTTTCCAAGATCCTAAGATAGTTATATTATTTTGCCAGGGGAAAAAATACTTTTTTCTTGCAATTATTGGACATGTGTTACAATAAAATGAATCTATAGTATCTACTGTGCTTGGCCCCCTCTCCTCTAGAATTATGCAGTATACCACTTGTTCAAACCATATGTAACAGCCCTGTCAATAACACTTATCAACAGTTACCAGAGTCAGTGTTCAGCTGACCTTCAGAATAAATACCATGATCTCTTCTAAGTAAAAGAGAGGGCCACCCAGGTGCCAAGCCAAAAAGATGACCCCATAAGGGCCCAGATATATGCCAGACTTATAGCAGGGCTCACAAGAGCCCTGTGAGACCAAATAGGGAGGCATCAGGGTGGCCAGGATTGAGAAGAATACAGCCTAAGCTGGCCTCTTATGTTACACAAAGTTGAGCTTGAGCTCAGACACCCCCTCCCCCCAACTTGGAGCAAAATTCTGACCTCTTCCCTACACTCATTGCCCATGTAGGCATGATTCATTCTCCAGTCCCGGTTTTTCTGTAAAGTGCCAGTCGGCCCACACTAGCAATGCATGCGGTCAAATAGATGACCACTATGAATAAGGATGAAGCCAGCGGCCTCAGAGGCTGCTAAAGATAAATTTCATTTTATGCCCCTTTTCTCTGACAAGCATGAAGAAACAGTAGCTACCAAGACAGAAGGGAGCTGAGGACTTGAGTTTGGCACCCCACCTGGACAGTACCCTAAGGGCTACTATTGTGTTTCATGGGAAGTGAGAGAAATAACTTGGTGCTATGCCTGGTGTGGTTTTACGTGGGAAGTGACACTATGGGACCTAGGGTACCATGTCCACACTGGATCCCTTGGCGACTTTTCATTTGCTTGGAGATCCCCAAGCTTTCTTCCCAGCTCCTCCAGCTCACATACTTTGTTCTTTGCCAGACTCTTGAGGTCTAGCAGGGCCACTCCCCTGTCCCTGGACAGCCATAACTTTTAAGGCTGCTGTTAGGACAGCAGTCCCAGTTGCTTAAGGTCACAGAGTGACTTTCTATGGCACTGTGACAGTTCAGGATGCTCTTGCAAGGTCCCTATTTCTGGTTTGTTTTTTTCCTCTGTGTGAACATCTTTTTTGCATCATTTCCCCTGGCCACGTATCTTAAGCAGCTTTTCCCACACGACTGCAGTCTTGATTGCATCAAATGTCTACGGAATGATTTTCCTCCTGTTAGGCATTTGTGCTCTGCTCAGATCGTCAGCTCAGCCAAACTGCTGCCTGAGCATCTTTGGCATCTAAGGGTTCTTCATTTGTGTGTATTTCTGGGACACATTCCCAGGAGTGGGATGGCTGCATACAAGGGTGTGAACATTCCTCTGGTGTCGAAGTCCTCCTTGGCTCATTCATGATGCTCATGGCTGATGCCCCATCTTCTACTGCATGTGTTCTGAAAGGATGCTGAAGCAGGGGCAAGTGGGTGGGTGTATGTGTGTGCAGGTGCACATGTGGACCCCAGAGGTTGATGCCTGGGTGCCTTCCCCCATCACCTTCACCTCTCCCTGACCCTGGAGCTCACTGATTCAGCTAGGCTGGCCGCCAGCAAGTCCCCAGGACCTGCCTGTTGCTACCCTTCCCCACCTGGCCCCCTGAATGCGATCACACCTGGTTTTACATAGATGCTGAGATGCAAACTCAGGGCCTCATGTTTGCACAGCAAGCATGCTAACCACTGAGCCATCTCCCCAGCCCCTCATTTTACTTTTGAGACACGGTCTCCCTATAGAGCCCATGGTGGCCTGGAACTCAGGATCCCCTTGCTCCAGCCTCTAGAGTGCTAGGCTCATAGGCATATGCCCTTTATAGCCTGCATGCCCCTTGTTAAGACTTTGAGTTTAATTAACAAAGGATTAGGTGGTAGTCCAGTGGCAGAGAACTTGGTAAGCATGTATGAAGTTCTGGGATCGATTCCTAGCAATAGAATAAAACAGAACAGAGGTTGACTTGGCCTTACTAGTTGGTCATCTGTGGTCCCCAACCCTGGCTTGGCAGCTGCCTTTTCTCCCACCTTCCTGGAAACCCAACAGGAAGGACCAGACACAGAGCTGGCTTATGCAGATGAAGTTTCTTCACTAAGATGCTGGCTCACTCTTTTGAGGAACTGGGATTCAGGGAAGTGGTTCCCGGATCTCTCACCTCCCAGCAACCCCTGCTGCATAACTTGTGGGACCCATACAAAATTAAAGACAGTGACAACTGAAAACTGATCCAGGCATTAGTCCAGCTCTGTGAATGGCAGCCCTGTGGATGGCCCATTCATGTGGGCTTATGGAGAGCCAGCCCATGACATAGCCTAGTTGGAAGTGGCCAACTGGACCACACGCCTTCTTTGTAGTCAGAGTTTCTGTTCCACCTGGTCCCACAGCCACTTTGCCCCAAATAAACACACAGAGTCTTGCATTATTTATAAACTGTTTGGCCGATGGCTCAGGCTTCTTATTAGCTAGCTCTCTTTTAACTATTAACCCATTGCTATTACTCTATGTGTTTCCAAATGGCCTTGTCTTAGCGGAGAATGCCGGCATCCAATCTTCCCAACAGCTACATGGTGTCCCTCTCTCTCAGCTTCTCCTTGCCTGCACTTCCTGCCTAGGTACTGGCCAAACAGTTGTTATTCATCAACCGATAAGAGAAACTTGTATACAGAACATCCCCATCACTTCTCTTTAGCTTTCTCAAGGCCACTCCTCATGCAGAGATCAACCTGAGCGGGGTTGTGCATCTCTGCCGCACAGTGGCCAGCACGCACAGGGACCCCTGTCCTCCAGGGCCCGGCACCCTCCTCAGTTACTTCTGTACCTGCTTTGACCTTACCCTGCGAGCGTGCTGGTGGCCATCTTGCCCTTCTGTCCATCTTCACCTGCTTTGGCCAAGCAGGACAAGGGATCAAAAGCAACTTGCCTGGGACATTCTAGACACCTTTCCCCCAGTAATACTGGTCCTTTGCCCCACTTCACCCATTTGTTCCCATCTCCTCTCCCCCTGCCAGGACAAGGGCCATTTGCTGCTTGTACTGATGAATGGTGGCTTTGGGGACTTCTTCTGTCTGTTCTCTCTTCCCACACTGACCAGGCTCCTCCCAGGCAGCAGAGGCCACGGTTGGGGATAAATTTCCTAGGACCTGTGAAACAAGGTGGCATTCTGGTTGCATTCAGTGGGTTACCATGAGGGTAAGGGAGTTGGAGGCCTAGCCCAGCAGCACTATCGAGGATCCCTGGGGCCTCCCATGAATTGCAGAGCTTGGAACTTTCTTCAGTGGCTCTGGCTTGCCTTTGCTCTTCCTCTCAGGGGAAATGTGGTCCCATGCTTCATATTTCCCTCACATTTTCAGTGTTTGGGATAGGAAGGCATTGATGTGCGAGTTTTCATTAGATTTGAGATGGGTTTGGCTTCCTACATAAAGGATCATCACGTAGCCATAAAATCCCAGCCCATCCTAAATTACTGCCACTGGCTGAGATTTTTTTTTTTCTTGATTGCCAATCTAATGCATATTCAATATAGAAAATTTAGTCGAGGGCTGGGAAGATGGCTCAGCAAGAAAACTGTTTCTCACACAAGTGTGAAGCCCGGAGTTCAGTTACCCAGCACCCATGTCAGTGATGAGCAGCTGTGGTGATCTCAGTATCTGGGAAGCAGAGGCAAGGGCACCCCCAGGACAACCTTACTAGATAAAGGAGCCAAGTGGGTCAGCTCCAGTTCAGTGATCAAGGAAGACATGGCAGCAACCTCTGGCCTCCACACATGTACATGAATGCACCTGCGTGTGTGTGTGTGTGTGTGTGTGTGTGTGTGTGTGTGTGTGCTGGCTGCCTCACCCTGACACCTCACGTGATGGCCTCTTTTGTGAGGTAGGGTCTCGCAGTGTGGCCCAGGCTGGCATCAAATTTGGGGTGATTCTCCTGCCTTGGCCTCCCAGGTGCTAGTATTGCAGTGCCACACACAGCTTTTGCCAGCCTCTTGATCTCTGTCCATGAGCTGGTTTGAGCCCCCCCCCCCCCCCCCCCCCCCGTTTTGCAGCTGTGGAGCTAAACTATGCAGACACAGTTTGCAAACCACTCCCATAATAAAGGGACTGGCACCCTGCTGCTAATCTCACTGTGAATCCTGCACAGAATTAAATAGCACTTTTTCAAATGACTTGTTTTTAAATTTTATGTGCATTGGTGTTTTGCCTGCCTGTGTGTCTGAGTAAGTGTGCCCGATCCTCTGCAACTGGAGTTACAGACAGTTGTGAAATGTCATGTGGGTGCTGTGATTGAACCCAGGTCCTCTGGAAGAGCAGCAGTTTAATTGCTGAGCTGAAATTGATGAACAGCAAGACGGCTCGGCTCGGTGGATAAAGGTGCTGGCTGCCAGGCCTGATGGTCTGAGTGCAGTCCCCCAATAAATGACTTCTGTAAGCTGTCCTCTGGCTACCACACACACATCCACTTGCATGTGTGCACACACGAACACAGATGAGTAGATGTAAGGAATTTTTAAAGGATTGGGAGAGGCAGCTCGATGTTGAATAGATTGAAGAGTTTTGGTTTGTTTTTTCATCTATTTGTTAGTCTCTTGTAGAACTGTGACTACTTTTGTCTGGTGGTAACCTGAGCTGCATAGCTGTAGTTACTATAGTTGGAAAATATACTTTCTGTGAGGGATAGCCATCTCTTATCTGCACACACCCCACGTATTTATCATGGAAATCTTCAGACACAGAAAAACTGAAGTGCTTGTATTGCCAGCATCTGTAAACCCATCACCTGCACTTTTAAACAGGCATTTTAATAAGCTGTTTCATAGTTATTGAGTTATAATCCATATGCCACAAGGATCTGTGCAATTCAGTGGGTTTTTTAAAAAAACATTTACAGGATTACACAGCCATCGCCATAGTCCAACTGTAGAATGTCTTTGCCTCTCCTGAAAAAGCCATACATTAATGGCCTCTCTCCACCTCTAACCCTCAGCAACTTCCAGGCTATTTTGGATACTTCCTCTACGTGGAATCTTTTCTGCTTGTCTTGTTTAATTTAGTGTGATGTCTTCTAGGTTCATCCATGTTGCAGCAGGTAGCAGGGCCATACTTTGTATTGTCATATATTGTTATGTGAATATACAACATTGTGTGTTTATCCAATAATCAATTGATGGTTGTAGACACAAAAGTTTCTATGTGAAGAGTTTTTATTTTTATTGGGTAAACCTTGAGTAATACGACTCTGCTGCTGGTTCATAGTTTAATTGGTGGACAGTTTACCACTCTAATGGCTGTGAGAACCTGGGAAAATGGAGTCAATAAATGAGGCAGACTAAAGTCTCACGCAATAGCCAACTTTGCTCAGAGCATCAGGTGATTTATACTCCGAGGGTTAAGTGGAATCCCATGAGTAAGGTGTCCAATCACAAGGACAAGTCACATGCAGCAGAAACACGTTTTCCCATAGAGGCACGCGAATAACAACAGCTGAAGCAAACTCACTCCTATCTCCAAGGACAGTTGTGTGTTCTGAGGAAACGGAAATCACAGGACTCTCGTTTTCTTGGAGTCTTCTCCCAAGCACTCAGAATTCTCTCACGATTCCATTCTCGGACTGTGTCCTGACAATGAATTACCAAAGTATCTGTAATAGTGACTGCACAGTTTCACGTGACCACAAGTAATGTATTGGTGTCACGGTGCCTCCATACCCTTGCTGACATTAGTGATTTCCCAAACTATCCCTTCCAGTGGTGCGGCATCCCAATGTGATGGTTCTCCAGGGATAAACTCTTTCCTTGTACTTATTGGACTTTGGATATCTTTGAGAAATCTTTGTTCAAATCCTTCGCCTGTTATTTTTGTTTGTGCCTGTTTGTCCTTTTTCTGTTACATGAGTTGTTCATATGTTGTGGGTGCAAATCCTTTATAAGAATTCTAAATGTTTGCTTCCATCATGTGGTGGGGGCTCTCTCCACTGTCTTGGTTTCCTTTGATAGTGTCCAGCTTCGGGGTCTGCTTTTGGTGCAACATCTAAGAATTTGTCTTGCCTATTTGTCTAATCCCAATTCAGTCTGTGTGACTTTCTTCTGAGAACTTTATAGATGGAATTCTGAATCTTAGATTGCTGGGTCCTGTTAACTGTATTGTGAGAGGCGGGAGTCGGGTGTCCAGCTTTATTCTAGTGCATTCTGTCCTAGAAACATTGCCTCAAAGAATTTTTTTCTCCTGTTTGACTGTCTTTGTGCCCATGCTAGAAATCAGCTGACTATAGGAGTCGGACTTATGCCCGTATCTCCAGTTCTGTCCATAGAGCTGCATGACTATCTTATACCCTATGACCACACTGTCAGTGGTATTCTTCATTTTAATGGCTGATTTATCAGACTTTACGGATAACACTTTATGATTCTGCTTGGAGATTCCAGATATTTTTCCTGTATTTCCTCATAATGTTTTTGTTTGTTCAAGACAGGGTTTCTCTGAAGCTTTAGGGCCTGCTCATAAAACATTTTAAAAGGTTCACTCTGACATCTTTATTGCATCTGACATACTTTTTTGTTTTTTGGGTTTTTTTGGGGGGGTTGTTTTGTTTTTTGCAGAGGATGTAAAGTTTCTTTTACTAAGGATGCAAAATGCATAGCTGATTTCTGTCAGCCCAGCAGTGTTTATTGAATGTTTCCTCCCCCGCTGCCCTGCAAATCTGCTATTGGAGCCTGTTTTGGAATATAATAATATAGTGCATGTCTTGTAAGGCAGGTCTCTCCATTTATCAAGGTGCTGCTGTATTTATCCTTCACTTCACAAGTGGGAACACAGAGGTAAGAGGGCCTATGTACAGCCATACCGTCCCCAAGAGATGATAACTGGGAAAGCAGAGAATTGGGGATTTGGTAAGCTCAATGCCAGCCCCTGATGTGGCAGCTGACACACACTGGCTCTCTGTCAACACTGGCCCATACCAGTTAGCAGGACTGGCAGCATGCACTTCACAGGTGAACGAGCGAGTGCCTTCCAAGCCCCACTCTCTGAAAAACAGAGCGCCACGAAAGAAAACTGCCTCCACTTCCTCTTCAGTGCCCTTGGAAGGGACAGAGGATGCCCATGCCACTTTAAATGGCATGTTCTGGAATCTGGGTCACCCTGGATGGCTCTGAGCCCTGCCCTTGTTAGTCAGCTGCACACTCACAACACGCTCTGCTGGGGCCTGAGTTCCACAGGGAATCAGCTGTCAGTGAAGCCCAGGGTGTGGCAGGTGCAGTGGGGGCGTGGGGCGGTCACCAGGGCTGAACTGCTGACAGCCACTGACTGCCGCCCTCCTCTGTAGCTCTGAACTGTCACCTCTTGCACACTGGCCACGCAGCTCTCCGTAGCTCTCCTGGGTGGAACTTTTTGCAGCTTATATGTGCACTGTGGAAGGGCATTGCCTGTATTGGTCATTTCTCATTACTGGGATGAAGCACCCTGGCAAAGCCACTAAAGGAAGGAAGGATTCATCTTGGCTCACAGTTTGAGGGTTCAGCCCATCGTAGCAGCGAAGTCAGCGGAGGAGCGTGAGGTAGCTGTTTGCATTGTATCCACAGAGAATGAATGAGTGAGCCTGGGAGTGAGCAAGGGAGAGCATGTGTATGCTCAGCTAGTTCTTTGTTTCTTTTTTTGTTGTTGATTAATGTTTCCACGTATGGATATACTACTTTGAATTGTTTTTGCTTGGGGACCATTGTGGAAAATACTGGAATGTTCACATGAAAGTTTTTGAGTGAGTACAGTAAATAGTCTTTCATCTTCTCAGGTCTGAGGCCAGGAGTGAGATCCCTAGGTTGTGTGATAATATTTCCTGAACTGCTCTCTAAAGTGGCTGTGCCCCTTAGTGTCCTGCTAGTGTGAGGGTTTCCGTTTTCTACACACCCTTTCCGAGATTTTAAACGATTGTACAGGCTAGTGAGATGGGTTAGGAGTAACACCGCTGAGGTGCCCAATCTGTTGAGCCGCCTCTTAGCTGTGTGTTATCTTGGGTACACTCAGTACATCTTTATCTGCTAGCACCTGGTGCTGTAGCAAGAGGTATTATTGAAATGTTATTTTCTAGGCACTCACTGCTGGTATTAGAGAAATAAAACCCTTTGTAGCTAACTTTGCCTCTACGGTCTTGGAGGTTCTCTCACTAGATTGCCCAGAGCGGAGTGTTGTCTTTTGGTTTCTTGACTTCCCGTGTTGTCTGAGCTCTCCAGTGTGAGTGCACTTCCTTAGGATCCACTTTTTATCAAGCCTGGTGGTAAGTGAAGAATTTTTGCAGCTGTCATACATCTGTGAGTGTGTTCCTCCTTTAGTGTGTTCTGTTTTTATCTCGAGTCAGTGTCAAATTTTTCAGTATTTATCGAGTTAGTTACATTCTTAATTTATACTGTTAATATGAATCGTGTCCACTTAAAATGTAAAACTTTCCCTTCCTGACATAAGCCCCTCTTGCTTGTGATATTACCCCTTTTGTGGAATCTTATTTGTTAATATTTTGTTTTAAAAATTGTGTTTCTGTGGGATGAGAGTTCTTAGGCTGTAATTTTCTTTTCTTGCAATGTCTTTCTGCTTTTGCTGCTGGTATAGCTCTGGCCTCATAGAGTGCTTCTAAACTGCCTACATTTCTTCTATTTGGTAGAACTCAGCGCAAAATGTAGTCCTGGGTTTCTTTAGGTTTAAATTTAAGGCAAGTTACTTTGTAAGGAGCTTAACTAGGTTTTTAAATGTCATTTCCAGTTTATTCCTCTGGGGAAGTGTCTGTTTAATGGAGGTGTTGGACTTATGGCATACTGTGTTTCATATTTCAGTGTCCTTTAGTGTCAGCAAGATCTGCAGCCATGTCCCTCCTCACTCCTTCTAGCAGTTCTGTCTTTATGTCCTAATTGATGTTGCTGGAATATTACCAACTCCGTTGCCCTCAGGGTTTCTTAAGGTTTTCAGGTTAATTGTTTTCATTGTGTTTCTTCCTCTGGTTCATTCATTTCAGCTCTTTTGTGTGTGTGTTGCCCTTTTATTTATGTGTGTTTGTGAGATCTCTGTATGAACATAGGAGAGGGGTTAAATTAGTCCCCTGGAGCTGGAGTTACTGGCTGTTGTGAGCAACTGATGTGGGTGCTGGGAACCCAACCCGGGTCCTCTGCAAGACCAGCACATAGTGGAGATGGCTATGTTGTGCCTACCTGGTTCCCTCAACCTCCAAGGAAGTGACTCCCGACTGCAAAAGCAAAAGGTTTTTATTGCTAAGAACTGAACTGGCTGGGACCTCACTCTGTCAGAAGAGTAAAGTGCCCGCCTACAACTGTGAAGCGTTTTTAAAGGGAAAGGGAGGTTTGAGACTGCTAGTCTCAGCCCATAGGCTTCCAAGGTTACAGAGATTTCATAGAGGACAAAGTTTTTACAAGGCAGGATTGGTTAGCGCACCTGCGAGGTTAGGGGGTTTCTTTCTCTAGGACCTGCGGGCTCAGTGGCCTTGTCCTCAAGGTAATGGGGGGCAGGGAGAATGTGCTCTCCAGCCAGGGAGTTATCTGTATCTATTGGCAGAAGCACTTGTTCTTTCTGGTTTTCCCTTCTTGCCATGAGTCCCGTCTCTTTTAGTTATTAATTTTCCCTCACAGCTGAGCTTCCTGTCCCTCCCCTGCTTTTTTTTTTTAACTACTTAACTTAATAGAGACAAAATGAATTATCTAAATGTGTAAGTTAAGTAGAATAAACATTTAAAGCCAAAATTCCCCTCCAAGCACTACTTCAGCTGCATCTCACAAATTTCGATGTTTTTATTCACTCCAGAATGTTTTCTACTTTCCTTGAGATATATTATTTACCCATTGATGATTTAGAAGTATATGGTTTAATTTCCATACATTTGTGTGTGTGCTTTAATCCAGATGTCTTTTTGTTTCAAATATAATTCTGTAATAGCCAGATAACAGCTTTTGGTCATTTTGAATTTGAGATTGGTTTTATGGCACACACTCTCTTAGTGTTTGTGAAAAGAACATCTATTCTGCTGCTGTAGGATGGAGTTTCATTTGCTTAACAGAAAAAGGAGATGTGGGGCTGTAGAGATGGCTCAGTGGTTAAAACGTATGTTGTTCTTGCAGAGGACCTAAGATCAGCTCCCAACACACACCTTGGTGGCTCACAACTGCCTATAATTCCATCCCTAGGAGATCAGATACTACACACACACACACACACACACACACACACACACACAGTGTTTGTATATATATGAGTAAAAACAACATGACTGCTCCTAAAGTGTTGAGGTTTTAATTGTATCTATATTAATAATATCTTTTATCTATAAGGGAGAAAACAGATAGAGACATCTGGAAGGGTCCAGAGTGAACATGGCCTAGACTGTGCTGGACCATGTGAGGAGAGAGGGGGGAACAAGAGCAAGAAAGGAGAACTAATCAAGAGGGACAGCCTGGGCCAAGAGACTGGTGTCGCCAAAATGGCTGAGTTACGTAGAGGCCAGAGGAATTGGGGGAAGCCCAGCCCCTGAGCTAGAGAGTGGGTATGCCAGCAAGGAAGTAGGGAGTGAGGGATGCTGGGAGAGCCTGGAGGCCAGAGCTGGCTTTAATATGTTAAATAGGCATCTCAGCTGTTTGTCTTGGGTTTGAGGCCTAACAATATATAAGAACTCTATGGTTGAGAACATCGGCTGCTCTTCCAGAGGACCTGGGTTCAGTTCCCAGCACCTACATGGCAACTCAGAGCGGTCTTTAATTCCAGTTCTAGGGGATGCATTTACCTCCCTTTGGCCTCTGTGAGTACTAGGCCTGTATGTGGTACACACACATACACGCAGGCAAAACATTCAAACACAGAAATTTAAAATGAATAAAGAAGATGCCAACATAGAGCCCTAGCTCTTCTGTACCCAAGCCTTTGTGTGCACTCATGAGGAGGCTGGGCTGGGGCAGCCCTGAAGTCTCTCAGTGTGACAGCAGTGACTGCAGATCTGCCCCTTTGGGATTCATATCATCTCAGTCTCCCGAGTCTTTTGACGTGTGTGTCTGCCCAGAGTCTGTTCTCTAAAGCTGAGGAGGCCACTCGAGCTCTCCTGGGATTCTTGCTTGCTTTTTCTCTTTCCAACCCATCTGTCTCTTTATGTCTGACGTGTGTCTCCTGGAAAGCTTATGGCTGGATATTTTATCTGTGCTTTTATATTTGCAGCATAGATGGCATTAGAACGGCTCATACTCTGGAAATGCATGCACTGACAAAGCCTCTGATTTCCTCTTTTCAGTGCTGGGATGTACACTGGGTCTCTGCTTATTCTAGGGAGCTCTGCCACTCCGCTATGTGCCCAGCCCTGAAGTCTCTGACTTTTAATTGAACCACAGAAACCATTTTACTTTAGTGTAATCACTGCTTGTTCACCATTTGGTTTTGTTTAACAGTCAGAGGCGGATCCCACAGTGCCCCCAGCTGGACTTAAGTGGTCTTCCTTTACCTCCTTAGTAACTGTGGCTGCAGGCACAACATCTGGCTGACACACTTGGTTTAAATTGACCGCTTTGCTTGTTTTATCCCTCTTCTGCCATGCTCTACTTTTAGTCTTTGACTTTCTCTTCTTCCTTAGTTGATGAGCTATATGATCTCTCTTGGGTAGTTGATACAAGGTTAACACTGCTAAAACATTTTGACACATGAACCCTTGGGGGTATTGATTCAAACTTTATTGAAACTACAGCAGCAGCATTCTTTTTAAAAGTGTGTGTGTGTGTGTGTGTGTGTGTGTGTGTGTGTGTGTGTGTACGCACAGTGTGCAAAGGTCAAAGGACAACTTGCAGAAATTGGTTCTTTCACCAAGTGAGTTCTTAAGTCTTTGGGCTTGGTGGCATGTACCTTTATCTGCTGAGCCATCTTGTAGGTCTCTGTAACAGCATTCTTGACATTAATGGTGGCCAGAAGTAGAGCTCACGGCAGAGTATGGTAGCCCTAGGAGTGTGTAATGGATGGCGGGAAGTGATTCTGTGTGAGTCAGAGGCTGCACTAAGAAAGGGAGCCTTACACAGGATGAACCTCAACACTCCAGTGCCCCATGACCCTAAATAGCCTTTGGCATCCTTACCACAGCCCTCTAGAAGTTGGAGGCTCTCCACTACAGATTTCTTTAGATCTTGCCTGGCCAAGCATTGAAAGGTCCGAGCTGTAAGGTGACCTATTTAGAAGAACTCCATCAAGGTCACCATTGAGCACAATAGATTTGGTTGAAATTTGGTCCAAAGATTTTGGACCTCTGCCAACTGCTGTAACACTTAACTGCCTGGCTGGAGTTAGATCATGTTTTGCTGTACTCATAGAACACATGGTAGGTGCATCACTGGCCTGTCGGGGTTTCTTCAGCCTACATGAGAGGTTACTGCGCAGGTGAAGGAGGAGTCTCAGCCAGGTTTGGGTGACCTGGAATGGCTTAGGAGTTGAGGAGTGTACAACAGACTTGGGAGTCAGCTGCTGAGAAATGAGAATCCCCAGAGGGGGTTGACAGCCCCCTGACACGGGCCTCTCCTCTCGGGCTCTGCACTCAGATACCCGTCTTCTCCTTCCCCTCCTCTCCATTTCTGCTGCTTTTCCCTCCTGGCCCTCCACCAGGCTCAACCTAGAAGGCTCTGTGAGTCAGTGTGACCTACCCAAGTGCCCATTCTCAGTCAGTGGGACTTGGCAGTTAGACACAACTCTCTACATTTTTTTTTCTTTAAACAATCAGTCACCTTTTCATTCCTTGACAAATAGCATCACCTCTCAGAAATTCTAATGGGTTTCTTCTAGAAAAGAAAATAAAGACACTTTAACTATTGCTAAAAAAAAAAAAAAAAAAACCGACCCCTGAGAATGAAGCTCACTAGCCTCATGGGAGGCAAGGGGGCGGCTTGAAAAAAGGGCCTTCAAGAAGGCTGGAGCAGTTCCCTCCTCGAAGAAGAAAGGGGGCTGGCTCCTTTCCCACCTTCCTTTGCCTCGCCTTCCATGGCAGCGTTCCTTGAGGAACTGCTGGGGTAGCTTGGAGGCCACCTGTCTGCAGCAGCGATGACACACAGCCCAGGCCATGTGTGCTGCAGCCAGGAGAGTGGGAGGTGGCCAGGGTTTGTGGCGTGGGACTACACAGCAAGGCCTGGCCTCCACAGGCCAGAAGAATCATGGGACTGTAGATGTTCCCTTGTCTCTCTGATTCCTCTCCTAGTTCAGAGCCTCAGCCCTAGCGGACAGCCCCTGCCGTGGTGGTGGTGCTGCTGAAAGGCATTCCCAGCCCACTGTCTCGGATCACCCCTTCATCTAGCAAGTGTCTGTCTATGCCCCGCTCAGGCACTTGGCGATCTGAACAGAGGCAGCCCTTGCCCTCTCAGGACCCTGAGGCTCCTAGAGGCGTAGCCCTTTTCCTTGTCTGCACTTGGCCTCCATTACTGGTCCCTGGAGGCACTGCAAATGGAAGATTCTAGTGTGACGGCACCAGTGTCAGATAGTTTCCAAGGATAAGCTAACGGGGCTGCGTTTGGGCCAGGGAAATTTAAGCTGGGAGTCTCTGGTGACCTGCTCAGTGCTGCTGTGTGGCTTGCTGGATGCATGATGCTTTAGAACTGAGTTGTGCTTTGACCTTGAGATGGGCACTGGCATTGCATCAAATGAGATGCTCTTGTGTGTATTTGCTGTCCATTCTTGATGGTACACATCTTCAATCCTAGCACTCAGGAGGCAGAGGCAACTTTTTTAGTTGAAGGCCAGCCTGGTGTGCATAACAAGTTGTAGGCCAGCCAGGGCTACACAATGAGACCTTGTCTCAAAACAAACAAACAGACATCAAGGAGGGCCGATCCCCAGCAATCAGCCTAGTAACCTGGTCCAGGATCTGCCCAGGGTAAGATCAGTGACTTCAGAGGACCTGTGCTTGGGGTCGGCCCAAGGTGGCACCACTGCATTATGCCAGTAAAAGCAAGAAGATGCCCGCCTGCCCTGGCCCAAAAATACTGGTGCTATGGGGAAGCCACAAGCCACAAATGAACTGGATACAGATGAACCGCTCACAGGTAACCAAGTTGTAGAGATGGAGCAAAGGCTCATGGGATGATAGATAAAAATGCAAGCCAAAAATGGAATCTACATAGTATGGCTAAAAAGTCAGATTTCATCATGAAAATATGGAAATATTGGGCTTTACTGAAATGTCAGGATAATGGGAGAAGCCCTGTCCTGGTATTTGGTTTCCCAAAGGGCAGCACAGAGCATGGGAGGGATGCCCCAGGATAGGCAGCCCACGAGCCTCCCTCAGCTTTGGTTGCTACCTCTGCAGAACTGGGAGGGGGCACCTGGAGCATGGGGACAGATGGACAGAGGTGTCTGGGGCAGGAACCCAGCATTAGGATGTCAAAGCTGACAGGACCTCAAGCAGCTTCCAATTGAGTAGCTCTCGTCCAGGCTGCGGCATGAAGTCGGCCAGGGAAACTGAAAACATAGATGCCCTGCACAGCCCAGAGTTACCAGACTGCCCTGAAACAGGCTGGGCCCCTCGGTGGGACCTTCTGACAGATTCACAGACAAAAGCCCTCAGTAGAGGCTGCTGGAGGAAAGGAGAGGCAGGCCTGGGAGACGCTCACTTTGTCTCCAAGCCCATCAACCTGAGAGGCTGGTGCCTGGGGAGGTATCTGTGGCCTTGCTCTGGGCCCAGAATGGCAAGGGCAGGGAGGGAGCTCTAGCACGTGATCCCTCAGCTGTGCTTACCGGAGAGAGGGGTGAGCATCCTCTCCAGGGAGCCCGTGCCAGGCAGCTCACAGCCAGCTTCCCAGGCGCATCTGGCACCGGTCCATCCCTGACACACCTGCCCCAGCTCCCAATCTTCTCAACATCCTCATCACCTGGGGTGAGACTCACCAGGACGGGAGGGTGAGGGGACATAGACACCCTGGAAGGAGCCAGCTCTCCCCAGGGCTGGACCCATGAACCCCCATTGAGTCATCTGACAGGAGGAGGGTGTGGGTACCAGGTTGAAAGCGGTGTAACAGCAAGGGCCCTCAGGGGAACAAGTCACTGCTTTATGCTCCTCCACACTTAGCTCCACACTTAACTTCCAGGAGAGCGGTGGCTGCCAGCAATTGCCGTCATACTGAGGCCCGTGGAGGACAGCGTGCAGCCCCAGGTCATCTTCTGCCGGGGAAAGGCTGCTGTGCTCATGTGCCTCTTTGAGCTTGCCCATGGCTCTGATGCCATGAGCTCTGGCTCCCTCCACTGAGACAGTGAAAGGAAGGAAACAAGTTTTATTTTTGCTGTTTTTTTCTTGTGGCATTGGGGATTGGTATTTAAGGCTCATACTTAGGGAACAGGCCATATAGGCCTACACCACATTGGCCCAGACTTCGGTGTTGTGTTTTGAGCAGTCTCACTACGTTGCCCAGGGAGGCTTCGAGCTTTCAGTCCTCCTGCCTCAGACTCCTGCGTAGCCAGGGTCATAGGCCTGTGCCTCCAGGCAGTTTCCTTGAGCATTTCCTGGCTGGAAGATGAGAGATTCCTGGTCCCCGGTGAGGTAAGGGGCTGCCCCCCACCTTATCCTGGAGAACATGTCCCTCCTCCCTCAGTAGTGTCCTCTGCCTCACGTGGGAGAAGGCATGGGGTGGGCCCTGGCAAGGTCCAGAAGATGGGGAGCACACTGGAGCCCTGGCTGGTGTTTCCATCTAACAGGGTTGCACAATTCATTATTTATTGTCACCTGATTTTCCATCAGATTAGAACCTACCATGTTTTCCACTGTCTGGGTGGCCAATCTTCGCAGAGCCTCAAGACTCCTGTCTCTTTGGGGGACGAGGTGTCCTCCTGTTTGCCATGGGATAGTTTATTGTTGTTCTGGGATGTCCCGCAGAACTAGAACCCCATGAGATGCCCTTGGAAAAGCTTACCCAGGAGGGTCAGGCTGTGGCTTTGAGGGTCTGCACAGTTCCCTGGAACCCTTGGTGGCTCCCAGCCACCCCACCCCACCCCCAAGAGCTTTCCTCTGTCACAGTTCTCAGGACACTGGCCAGTCTCACTCTTGTGTGGAGCTCTCCACTGGTCCTCCAGTGACTCGACCCCAAGGAATCCCACAGAAAAGGCATCAGGGGCGGGGAAAGGTGCTCTGGATGTCACCACTCAGCATGTCACAACCCTCCCAATTGAACCGGCCTTGGTTCTTAGTTTAAAAGCTACCTTCCACACCCCACACATATAGGGATTCCCCACCAATACCCATTTTTCCAAAGATGAAATAAAGCTCTGCTTCTAAAAATAGTTCACCTGGCACCACAGTTGCCATAGCAACCCATCCTTCTTAGGAGCCTCCCTAGGAAAGAGGGTTCTGGCCCTGGTGGTGCATGCAGAGGGACCTCCTCAGCTAGACTTCCACCTCCTGCTATTAAAGAGGCTTGGAGAGCCACCAGAGGGGAGCGGGGCCACAGGGAACAGGGGCTCCCTGTGATCTGACCTCTGATGTGAAGTAAACCAGACAGTGCTGTGCAAATGTGAGTTGTGTGGATGGATGGATGGATGGATGGATGGATGGATGGGTGGATGGATGGATGGATGGGGAGTTCAGCAGGCCAGGGCCTAGGGCCCCAGGACACACTACATGCCAGCTCTGTGCTGGCCATGCACTGTGTACTTCTACCGTCTTCCCCAGAGAAGGCTTTATTTACATCACCGCTGCAGCACAGGTGCTAAAACTCCGTATCATTTTATGGAGATTAGTGTGTCCCTGTGTGAGGGTCGTATCTTTACATCTGAGATTACTGTAGCCACGTCATGCGATCAGTGGGTTAATATATGCTATTATAGGCAGTATTATTTAGCCATTAAAACCAAAATTATGTCATAGGAACAGGAGTGGAACTGCGGATCATCGTGTTAAGAGAATTAAGCCAGATTTGGTCAAATATTTGTTTTCTCTGATATGTGGATTCTAAGCTAATACCGTTATTTATACTCATGCATATGTATGATGTCAAAATAAGGGGCTGCTTCAAAAGAGAAAAGGATCCAACAAGAGAGAGTAATGGGGTTGAAATGGTCAAAGCACATGATATGCATTATTTTAAACTATGACTATTTACCTCCTATAACCTTAGCATAGGGACTGACACACTTAACACAGGCCCCGTGAAGCTGGACATAGGACCACCAGGCTCCTCCCTGCACCAGTCTGCCATTTCCTTATAGAGGTTCAAGCCAGGGTGGCATCTGTGCCTCGCTTTTCAGAGAGACCAGAGGGCCCATGAGGCCCCTGTGCCCAGGAAGAGGTCTTGGTGATCAGCTAAACCACCCAGAGACCACTACCTGGGTTAGTGAGTCAAACCCCAGAGAGCAGCCATAGAGGAAGAATGTGGCAGGGTTAGCCACAGCAGTCCCCGATGCTTGTCTAATCACGGCTCCAACATGTCATGTCCCAGTTCCCAGAACCCATTCGTTTGTTGCTGTGCATGCCGAAAGGGTCCCGGCAAATGTGATTAGGTTCCAGATCTTGAGATGCACATCCCAGGTGGACCCAGCCTAATCTCAGAGTTTCTTAAACGGGGAGGGAGGAGAGTCCGAGAGAATGGGAACTACCTGCCTGGCAGCCTTGAGGATAGAGGAAGACAATACCGCCAAGGAGGGAGAGCAGCCTCTAAGAGAGAGAGAGGCAAATGCACCTCACCACCCCAACCCTGGGGGCGCAGCTCCACTGCCCCAGCCTAGGACGCCAGACTCTCAGATCTGTGTGGTGGCAAGTGTTCTGTTTTAAGCCAGTTTAAGTCCCCTGGTGCTGCTGCATGTGGTCAGATACCACATATTGATGGGTGAAGGCAACTGGAATTTCTTTTCTAAGTTCCAGAGGCTACACGTTCAAAATCACAGTGTTAGTGGGGCCAGACTCCTGTGAAGTCTCAAAGGGAAAGCCCTTTTCTCTTGGGTCCTGTGTTGCTGGTGACCCTTGGTGTCCATTGGTTGGTATCTCCACCATTCCAGTTTCAGCCTCCGGCCTACGTCGAGTCTTTTTTCTCCTCCTCTTCTCCATCTTCTTTCTACTCCTTCCCTTCCTCCTTCTTCTCCCTTTCTCTCTGTGACACACATAGGGTCTCTCTATGTAGTGCAGACTGACGTACAGCTCGGCATCCTCCTTCCTTGGTCTCTAAGTGCTGAGGTCACTGCCTGCCACTGCTCATTATCTGGGGTTCTTATATGGATAGCAGCCATATTGGATGTTCCAGTATGGCTTCATCTTGACCAACTGTATCTGCACATTCTCTCCAAGCAGTTACATTCAGAAGTTTCAGAAAGGCCATGAATGTGGGATCAGGTAGGGAAATGTTACTAGCTGGCCCAGGACAGCCACTAAGTGTTGGAGCTCATCCCCGCAGAAGGCTTTGGCATGGCTGGGAAAGCCACGTTCTGAATGCTGCTCTGTGTGTAGCATTGGTGACCTGAGTTCCTTAAGTTTCTTCCCTCTGAACAAAAAGAATTCGTTGTTCCATGTGACCCTGGTGGGTATTTTAAGAATCAGTGCTGTCCTGAAGGTCAAGTTTCATCAGATCGGGATGGTCTTTCATGGCCATTTTCCAAGTTGTTGCACTGAGAGATGCCCTGCACCTCATTCCTGGTCCTGGGTGTGTCTTAGAGGCTGAGATCATTTTGTTGTCAATCTGGGGCTGCTATGCCAGTAGCCTGGGATCAGCACCAGCAGAGGGAAGCACAGAGTGTCTCAGGCCCCGCTCCCTGACATCAGAAAGTTGGCTGTGGGGAAGGATGCTGTCTCCACCTTCCCAGCTTGTATGTCTTTGCCTCAGAAGCTATGTGCTTTGAAGGTTGCTGAGCCACACCGGGATCCTGGCTGGTCGCTTCTCTATTAGTGTTTGATCTGAACATTAGTAGCATGCTGGGTCCAGCACAGACAAGCATAAAGCCATGTGATGCCTGCTAAAGCCTTGGGATCTATTGGGGGAAGAAAGTCAGTTGTGTGTGTGTGTGTGTGTGTGTGTGTGTGTGTGTGTGTGTGTGTGTGCTGGCTTCCTGCCTCACCCTGACTGTGAGATAGGGTCTCGCAGGCAGGCATCAAACTTGGGGTGATTCTCCTGCCTTAGCCTCCCAGGTGCTTGTATTGCAGCGCCACACACAGCTTTTGCCAGCCTCTTGATCTCTGTCCATGAGCTGGTTTGAGGTCCTCTCCCCCGTTTTGCAGATGTGGAGCTGAACTATGGCAGGCACCTGAAAGACTTCATTTTGCCTCTTCCAAGTTTCAAGGCCTCAATCCATCAGTTTTCCAGTTTGGTTCCCTGGATCCCACTGGGCAGTGAGGAGGATGTAGGCTCCCACTCTGATCTACCCAGACGCCCTCTGAGCTGAGGCCAGCTTCCTGCTGAGTGAAGGTGCAGGATGGCGTGGCCTGCAGACATCTGCAGTGTAGATATTCTAGCTCACACTCTTCTTGGCCATGTTGGCAGCTGAGATGGGAAATGAAATCTGACAGGCCACTGCGGCAAGATGAGACACAGGAGTCCTTCTAGAGGTAACTCACTGTGCAGGGTCCCTGATTGGAAGTTTGCCAAGTCTTGAGCAGACTAGGTGTGCCTCTCCCAGATCCATTTGTGATGATCCTGTTAACACGGGTAGAATGTCAGAGCATGGGCCCCAGCTCCCTGACTTGCTCACTGTGGGGAATGTGCCACTCTAAGCTTGTTTCCCGACTTGCTCTCCTGAAAACTGAGTTTGCTCAGGACTGGAGACGTAGCTCAGTTACCAGAGGGCTGGGTTATTATGCACAAAGCCCTGGGTTCCATTCCTAGCAGCGCATAACCCAGAAGTGAAAATTCAGGTCTGTAATCCCAGCACTTAGGAAGTAGCATTAAGAAGATCAAATGTTCAAAGTCATCCCCAGCTACATAGCAAGTTCGAGTCCAGCTTGGGATACAAGAGACCCTAGCTCAAAAAAAAAAAAAAAAAAAAAAAAAAAAATGAGTTTTTAAAATGTGTATGAACTGAGTGAGTTGTTTGTTCCACGATTGTTTTTTAAGACTCAGCTGGCACCTTGTGTAAACTTCGGCTGCCTCTGAGACAGTCATTGTCATCACTGTGCTGCAGGGTATTTGTCACAGGCAAGCTGCCCCTTCCAAGCTGGCATCCCGAATTTCTGGTACCTGAGATGAGTCTGGGTGCACTTCACCCAACATTTCTCAGAAAGTGCCAGCCATGCACAGAGCCAGGTGGTGCCCCAGATATGGCAGAATGGCTTCCCAGGCTCACTGAAGGAAGGTAGGCGGCACCACAGGTTTGAAGTGTGCTTGCAGAAGTCGGTGAAAGAGAGGCGTGTGAATGGACGTTTCCTGTCCCTGAGCCACTCACTCCCAAATTACCACACAGAGGCTTCTATTACTTATGAGGGCTGCTGTCTTCCTGCCATTCCAGGGAGCTGCCTGTCAGTGGTTCCGTGGCCTCCAGACACTGAGTCACTCTGGGCTGCAGTTGCTGTGGCCCTTGGGGAGGGGTCTGGACATTAGCCCAAGGCCTCTGGAGCTGGAGCTGGAGCTGGAGCTGGCAGGGACGCAATAGATGCTTCCCCATTGCTCTGGTCTTGTGCAGCTGGCCAGCCTGGCACCGCTATGAGCTCAGGACACACGCAGAACAGTGACCAAGTTATGTCCACCCACATGCACCTTGCCTGCTGTGGGAGAAATCTGTTCTCTCAAAATATGCATTCTTTTTTTCTTATTTTTAATTTTATATCTTGGGTTGCATATTTCCTTCCTCTAAGAGAAGTCTTTGGTGATTATTTCTAAAACAAGGCATTTCAGAAAACTTTAGCCGACCGGCACTGGGAAAACCACAGGCTGGTGTCAGCTTCTTAGCTACCCTATGCTAGCATTAAAGCAGTTGCAGGGGCCCAGGCCAGGTGCCCCTGGAGGAGCATGAGCTGTGCCATCAGTGCCCTGGTGTCTTCTCACATGGGCTTTCTGTGAGTGGCCATGTTCTCTCCCTCCCTCCCTCTCTCTCTCTCTCTCTCTCTCTCTCTCTCTCTCTCTCTCTCTGTGTGTGTGTGTGTGTGTGTGTGTGTGTGTAGACGGGGCAGTGTTCTGTGAAGAGGGTCTAGAGTGTAGGTATGGTGACAAGAGAGTGTCCATGACCGTGTCAGGGGGGTCTCCAGGCAGGTTAGCGTCCATGACCGTGTCAGGGGGGTCTCCAGGCAGGTTAGCGTCCATGACCGTGTCAGGGGGGTCTCCAGGCAGGTTAGCGTCCCTGACCGTGTCAGGGGGGTCTCCAGGCAGGTTAGCGTCCATGACCGTGTCAGGGGGGTCTCCAGGCAGGTTAGCGTCCATGACTGTGTCAGGGGGGGTCTCCAGGCAAGTTAGCATCCATGACCGTGTCAGGGGGGTCTCCAGGCAGGTTAGCGTCCATGACCGTGTCAGGGGGGTCTCCAGGCAGGTTAGCGTCCATGACTGTGTCAGGGGGGTCTCCAGACAGGTTAGCGTCCCTGACCGTGTCAGGGGGGTCTCCAGGCAGGTTAGCGTCCATGACCGTGTCAGGGGGTCTCCAGGCAGGTTAGCGTCCATGACCGTGTCAGGGGGTCTCCAGGCAGGTTAGCGTCCATGACTGTGTCAGGGGGTCTCCAGGCAGGTTAGCGTCCATGACTGTGTCAGGGGGGGGTCTCCAGGCAAGTTAGCATCCATGACCGTGTCAGGGGGTCTCCAGGCAGGTTAGCGTCCATGACCGTGTCAGGGGGTCTCCAGGCAGGTTAGCGTCCATGACCGTGTCAGGGGGTCTCCAGGCAGGTTAGCGTCCATGACTGTGTCAGGGGGGTCTCCAGGCAGGTTAGCGTCCATGACCGTGTCAGGGGGTCTCCAGGCAGGTTAGCGTCCATGACCGTGTCAGGGGGGTCTCCAGGCAGGTTAGCGTCCATGACCGTGTCAGGGGGTCTCCAGGCAGGTTAGCGTCCATGACCGTGTCAGGGGGTCTCCAGGCAGGTTAGCGTCCATGACCGTGTCAGGGGGGTCTCCAGGCAGGTTAGCGTCCATGACTGTGTCAGGGGGGTCTCCAGACAGATTAGCGTCCCTGACCGTGTCAGGGGGGTCTCCAGGCAGGTTAGCGTCCATGACCGTGTCAGGGGGGTCTCCAGGCAGGTTAGCGTCCATGACTGTGTCAGGGGGGTCTCCAGGCAGGTTAGCGTCCATGACTGTGTCAGGGGGGGTCTCCAGGCAAGTTAGCATCCATGACCGTGTCAGGGGGGTCTCCAGGCAGGTTAGCGTCCATGACCGTGTCAGGGGGGTCTCCAGGCAGGTTAGCGTCCATGACCGTGTCAGGGGGGTCTCCAGGCAGGTTAGCGTCCATGACTGTGTCAGGGGGGTCTCCAGGCAGGTTAGCGTCCATGACCGTGTCAGGGGGGTCTCCAGGCAGGTTAGCGTCCATGACCGTGTCAGGGGGTCTCCAGGCAGGTTAGCGTCCATGACCGTGTCAGGGGGGTCTCCAGGCAGGTTAGCGTCCCTGACCGTGTCAGGGGGGTCTCCAGGCAGGTTAGCGTCCATGACCGTGTCAGGGGGGGTCTCCAGGCAGGTTTTGGAGAGGGAATGGTATTGGATGGGGCCTCAGAGGGTAAGTGGGGTGAGTCCTTGAGGGGGTATATGATTCCAGGCATTGGGGATGTACATGGGAAGAAAGGCCCCAAGCAGGGGTGCACACGTGTTTGCAGAGCAAGGGGCAGTTGTCATGGCTAAGGATGGGCATAGAGTTAGCCGGAAGTATTCACTGTCCAGGGAGGCCTGCAAGATAAAGAAGGGAGTCCTGCCATCTCCTCAAGTGTCTGTGCTCCACCCAGCATGGCCTGCTGCGACCTCTGGCTGTGACCAGTAGAGCTGGTACCCTCTGTGTAGGCAGGCACCTGGAGTCCAAGCTGGCCATCTCTCCAGTTAGTCCTCCTTTCCCTCACACTCGCATTAACTCAGCTGGACGTGTGCGGGCTAGGCTAAGGTGCAGCAGCCTTGGCCAGGAGCATTGCCGAGCACTGTCTAGGGCACTGGTTACTCTGCTGTGGTGTTCTGCCATCTGCAGCCCAGACAACAGAGACTCACTTGGTTACGGAAGTTCTGCCTCTCTCTTTAGATGATTCTGAAGACGACGACGAAGAGCCTGCTGCCCCAGCTGACAAGAGTGAACTCCACCACACCCTTAAGAACCTCTCATTGAAGTTAGATGACCTCAGCACATGCAATGACCTCATTGCCAAGCACGGCGCTGCTCTCCAGCGCTCCCTGAACGAGCTGGACAGCCTCAAGATCCCATCAGAAAGTGGGGAGAAGCTAAAGGTTGTGAACGAGCGGGCCACTCTCTTCCGCATCACGTCAAATGCTATGATCAATGTAAGTGCTTCCACCAGATCCAGCTACCAAAAGACTCCCCAAAGGGGAAGGGCCACCCCCACCAGCTGCAGGTCCCTGATGGGTGGGTACTTGGCAGACAAGGCCACTGTTTCCTGGGTGGCTTTCCAATGCCAACTCCTTCCAACCGGTGCCAACATTCTGTTTATGTCATCTCCATCCAGCCATTAACTGCTGAAGATATTATTATTCCTTTATTCATGGAGCTAAGGACAGAACTTAGAGCCTCACACATGATAGCCAAGTGCTCCTTCATTAGGGTATAATCCTCCACCCAGGGACAAAGTATTCTCTCTCTCTCTCTCTCTCTCTCTCTCTCTCTCTCTCTCTCTCTCTGTGTGTGTGTGTGTGTGTGTGTGTGTGTGTGTGTGCACGCGCGCGCGCTACTCTGGAGATTCCGGGGGTTGACAGCCTTTGTGAATGGCAAGTGCCTTTACTACTGAGAATCTTACCAGCCCCAGTGGAAGCAAGGTCTAACCCAGTGTCTTAGGGTTCCTGTTGCTGCAGCAAAACACCATGACCAAAAAGCAAGTTGGGAGGAAGTGTATTTGGCTTACACTTTCATATCACAGTTCACCATCAAAGGAAGTCAGGCAGGAGCTGATGTAGAGACCATGGAGGGTGCTGCTTATTGGCTTGCTCATCATGCTCATCATGGCTTTTTTTTTTTTTTTTTTTTTCTTTCTTTTTTGAGACAGGGTTCTCTGTATTGCTTTGGAACCTGTCCTGTAACTAGTTCTGTAGACCAGGCTGGCCTCAAACTCACAGAGATCCACCTGCCTCTGCCTCCCTAGTGCTGGGATTAAAGGTGTGTGCCACCATCACTTGGCATCAGCCTGCTTTCTTATAGAACCTAGGACCACCAGCCTAGGGATGGCACCACCCACAGTGGGCTGGGCCATCCCCCATCAGTCACTAATTAAGAAAATGTCCTGGAACCAGATTTTACGGAGGCATTTTCTAACTGAGGTTCCCTCCTTTCAGATAACTCTAGCTTGTGTCAAGTTGACATAAAACTAGCCATGACAGCCAGGATAGTGTGCAACCACTCCAGCCAACTGACCTCAAATTCACTGCAATTCTCCTTTCTACCTTAGCCTCCCAAAGCACTGAGGAATGAGACATAGCTATTGGCCTTCAGGGGCTTCCTTTAATTTTTCTGATAAAAGGTAGTTGCTGTGGAACCTGCTTAAGGCTCATATGGGTGGAGAAAGCCAAGGCCTAAAGTTGCAAAGCCAGTTCTGCAGGCCTGCCCAGCCTACATAATGGGGACATTGCTGTGACCCTGACCCTTACAGCTGCTCCTGCTTCCTCCCTGTGTATATCCCAAAGTACAGGGACAGGAGATTTGGGGAGGGGGTGAATAGGACTTCCCTAGTCAGGGGGTACTTAGAGCTGGGCCTGCTGAGGGTTATGCCATCCATATAGAGCAAGTGACCAAAACCTACAAACTGTAACACTCAGCTCTGGGAGCCCACCATCCTTCCTGGGCCCTGGAATCCATGTTTCTGGGAATAGGGGCTAGGAAAATGTCTCTGTGGTGATAGGAATGCAACATTTGGTCATACTTCACAGAAGAATGACTCTCGAGATCCAGTTGTGGACACCTCTTTTCCCTGAGAGCAGAGGACAGAGGTAATGGCCACAGAACAGGCCCTGGCAGGAGAAAGTAAGGCTCAGGGTCATAGTGCAGAGGTGAGTCCAGGTCTCTGTGATTCCAGAGCAGCCACTGCCTGCTGCCTCGTGGGAGGAAATCAGCCCATACCTCCCACTGGCTGGAAATGGGAAGCAGGAAAACCTCACCCATGCTTCCTTTCCTGACAGCATCCATGGTCCCACAGTGTTCCATAAACCGCTCATTGCAGCACTTGGCCCTTACTCCTTGAAAGGACAGGACCTTGGCAGCCCCATGACCCTGTAACCTCCATGCTTGGCTCCAGGCCCAGCACACAGGGCTTCAACAAACCAGAGAGAGAGAGAATTAAAAAAAAAAAAAAAAAAAAAAAAAAACGAAGGGAAAATTGTGAAAGAAAGTGGGATCAAATGAATGGATTGCTTTGGTGTCTGGCAGACTTCCCCAGCGGATAATTTTTCAGCTGATAAAAGCCAACCCAGCAAATCCTGCTTGGGTGGCTGTGAATTAGCCTGCCGCTTAGGGAAAATCTCACAGCACTGATAGATTAGCTGAAGGTTGTGGAAGACCCTTGAACCTCTGTGCAGCATGGCTAGGTGCTTCGCCAAGTCAGTACAGGGACCCGTTCCAAGCAGTGTAGCATGAGTCTGCTATTTGGTTTAAGGACTGGATCTGAGCATACTGCAAGCCCACATTTGGGAAGAAAGCTGTCAGGCTCCCTTGTTTCTGCTGATGCTCAGCTCTGTGATGGAGCCAGATGCCAACTTTGGAGAACAGGCCTATGGTATGGTGGCTGGTGGGGGTGGAGAGGGTGGGGGGTGTTTCACTCTGCTTGCTTGGTGACAGAAATAGTCCTCCCTCTTCTGCCCAAGACTTTGTTCCTCACTGTAGCCGTGTGAAGTTGGTGTCGACTATAGTTTCGTCATCATCCTTCATGTTATTTGGGTGCCCAGAGTGGTCATTTTTGCCTCTGTCTTCCTCTCGGAGTGAGAAAAATATGTCTTACATTTGAGCAAATCTTCCTGTGTGGAGAATGGGCTGGCAGTGAGACATGGACAAATATTTGTAGCTATTTCATACACCCTGGGGACAGAGAAAAGGAGTCTGGTGGCAGAAAGGATGCCCAGTGCCACTCTGAGTTGAAGACTGAGCCAGCCAAGATACCTCTTGAGTGGGAACAAAGGCTAAGAGAATGGCCTTAAAATGCAAGCCCGAGCCCGGAGAATAAGGATGCCTGCTCTCTGACACCCACCACTTACTCCAGTTCCAGAGGGATTCCCCAGAATCTTTCCCCAGAAAAGGGCTTGTGCAGACAACAAGTGAGCAGAGCTGGCTCGAGGGGGAACATCCAAGTACACAGTAGGGATACGGAGTGAGAGGCAGGACTGACCCTGAACTCTGGGTCCCTAGGGTTGCCAAGGAAGCAAGCATCTCACAGGACACAGCCAGGCCCCTCCAGAAGAGCTGGCAGGAGGGTTAGTGGGAACCTGGGAAATCTTGACCGAAGGATGTTGGGAGATCCCATGGAGTAGGATGACTTGGAAGGATGAGCCTGTTGGGGAAGGCTGCAATGACAGAATGTAAGGGAGGTATAGGAGGTCTTAAGGGAATTAGGGATGGGGCATTCGACAGGTAGATGTTTATATTTCGCACCTTATAGTACTGAAACGTCATAGAAATTAACAAGTCATGAGGGTCTCTATTTGGGGCAATTACACATAGAAGGAAAGTAACCGAAGGGGCCACTTGGTATGGAGAATGGCTGGGACTTTCCCAAAGCCTCATTTGGTTCACCAACCTGGAGGCATTTGGGGCTCCTTGGGTGTGAGATGCCCATTGCCCTGGTCCTTCTGGGATCATGGAGCAGGCTCTTGCTAGCTGACCAGCATGCTGTCCCTGACAGCTTGCTCACTTAGGGTCTAGGGAGGTAGATTAAAAATAGATTCCAGAATTGTCTGAAATCAGCTGGTAAACCAGCAGCCAGATGGTGCGTGTTCCTGCCTGCAAGGGGTGAACTATTTTGAATGTGGAAAGGCTATTTTGGAGTTTTAATTGGAGCATAGAGCTGCCTCCCCAACGCTGAACATGCGTCACAGCCAAGAAGGCCCACCTAGGTCAGGGGAGGTCTGGAACCTTGGTGTTAGCCAGACCATGATGTCCAGACCAGGGGGGCCTGGCCTCACTACCGTAGACCTTGGCCTAGAGGGGACTAGGAAGGAATGACGACAGCATTGTGGCTTCACCAGATCACGGTGGCTCTGAAGTGACCCCAGTACTCCCACCACAGGTTTAGGGGACCCCACTCTTGACTCTGGACCTGATGGACAGGCATCTGCCACAAAATAGTAGCCTCTGGTTCGGGCAGCGCCACTCCCTCCCACCTGTGAGGTTATATTCAACTTGAGAATTGTAAGCACAGGGCCAGCAAGCTTCTCCCCAGTGGGAAGGTAGGACCATCTTGGTCCAAGCGTGTCTACTGGCTCTGGCCAACGGGGGGCACTCAGGGAGACTGTGCGTCCCTTTGGGCTCCCAGGCCATTGAAAAGCAAGGATGTCTCCAGGAATCTGGGACCACATGAGGATCAGCATGGTAGCCAGGCAGCCTCAACCCTGGTATCTTGGGGAGCCATCTACCCAGGAGCTGAGGCAACCAAGTACCTCTATAGAACATCTATCAGATGCATGGCAGGTCCCAGCAGGCCCCGGCCTAGCCACAAATGGAAACAACTGACCCTCCCACCCTCCCTTCCCCTGGGGTTATCAGGTTCTGTTGTGGACTAATGGCTGAAGATAGAGCCAGCCACACAGACTGAACCGTCCCTCTGGACAATTGGCCACCTCCCACCTCCTGTGTGAGCCCAGTGGCTGCTCATCCCAGGTCCCAGGCACCCTCCCTCCGCTACCTTCTTCATATCATAGAGGAGAAAGGTAACCGTGGTGATTGGGTGTCAGAGTGGACACTGATAGCTAGTTCACAGCAGGGTTCTCACTACACAGACCCTCCCAGGAGCCCGAGAGCTGCCATGGGCCCCACACAGGCCAGGCAGAGGGCCCAGGCAGGCTGACCCCACAGCTGCTGCCCCTGCCTGTGTGAGGGACCATGAGGTCACTGGCAAGATTAGGATTAGGGACAGCAAAAGCGATTAGAGCTTGCCCTTCTGGGTACGGCGGGGCAGAGGGTTCCAGGTCAGAAACTCTATATCCCACCTGCTAAGAAGAAAGGAAGAGTCCCCCGTGGGGTGGGGGTGGGGTGCAAAGCCCAGACCTTCCACCCTGGAGGTAAGTGGGGCCAGGCCTCCTTTGTGAGGTTCTCAAGCTGCATTTGGGGCATTTCAATAGGCCCCATGCCCTCCCCACAGGGAGCCCAGAGGCCTGGCCTGCATCTCTGGCCCTAAGGAGTAACCATGTTCCCCGTCACCCTTTCCCAACCCTAGGGAACTGGAGGAAGCAGCCGCACCTGGGAATGGAGACCTTATCCCAATCCCAAGGGCTAATTGACCCATAACTGTGTAGGCATCCCAGAGGCAGGTCCTTTATTCACAAGGATGCTGAGTTCTCAGAGGCAGAGGAACTAAACAGGAGGAGAGGCAAGGCAGCGCCCATGTGGGACCCAGACAGCTCTGGCTCCCAGATGGACTCAGTTCGCCTAACCTCCATGGACTCGGGATGTGAGCCCATGGGCGGGAATGGGGGGACTTTGGGTCAGCCATCTCCTGCTGATGGGAGGAAAGGAACTTTCTGGCCCTAGATATAGTTGTGGTAGAACCTCACAGGAAACGTGACCATGTCCGGCCTTGGCAGGGTCAGCCAAGCTTTCCCTACTCCTCCCCCACCTTTCCCTCACCACCCCCCCCCCCTTGATGGGCCCCAGGCTTAATCCAGCTTAGTGAGCACATCCCTTAGGGCACTGCCCAGCTCAGCATTCCAGGGCAGCAGGGCCAGGCTGTCTCTACAGTGTGGCCAGGATGAGGCCTGCGGAAGGCCAGTGGCAGCAGAGAAGACCCTGGGAGTTGGGGATGGATCTCAGGTAGGTGTGTTGGTGCTGGGGGAGGGAGACAGATGGGCATCTGGAGTCCACAACCAGCCAGCACAGCCCGTCTACGGCAAGGAGCCCCACTGGTTCACCTTGGTCCAGTCAAGTGAGCTGCTTGTTTTAGCGTGGGACACTCTGGGGTCTACATGGTCTCATTCTAGCCACACGTGGTGCAAATGAGACCCAGCTATCTGTGGGGTGTCTGACTCCCTGTCTCTCTGTCCCTCTGCACTCGTGGACCCCGAGGTAACTTCAAGGTAGACTGAGGTCACATATAGCCAGCGTGTGTCCAAACAGTCCGCTGAGGCAGCCCTGAGGTCTGGGCATCTGTGAGGGAGCATCTCCCAGGGGCTCCTCCGTTCCACCCTTGGATGACCAGTGGATCCCACATGGTCTGTGCTGTCAAGAGATTTGGGGACAGCAATAAAGGTTCAGCCTCACAGCATAAGCTAGCAGCACTGGCTCTGCGCCCTGGCAGTCACGTAGGTGACATGCTCAGGGACTGCACACACACCCCGATAGCTATGGACAAGCCCTTGTTTTTCCCCTTGCTTGTGCATGCTAGAAACATGGCTACCTCAGTGCTTGAGAGCATGCCCTGCCCATCTCTGAGCGGGGGAAGGTCTGCCAGGTCAGGAACTTGTGGGAATAAGCAGGGTGGGAGGGGTTCGTGGCGGCCAGAAAGGCTAACTATGTGGTGCCGCACATGAGGGCTAGGGCAGAGTGCAGCGCAGGAGATGCCTGGGGAGCGAGCCTTCTTTTGCTTCTTTTGCACAGGGCCTCTGACGGGGGCTTACAGGGTTTATTGCCATGACACTGATGTTTGCCATGTGCCTCCTTCACAGATCCTCCTCTGTGTTGATGGGAGCCAGGCGCTCTGCTCTAGAGGGGTGCCAGAGAATGCCAGAACAGACCCTGCACAGCAAGGGCCGGGGCAGAGGCCTCTGCGGAGCTGCCAGGGTTCCCACACTAGGAAGAACCTGGGAAATGATCGGGGGAGGGGAGGATCTCACAGGCCTCAGGACATTCACTCCTGATGGGGTCTGGCTCAGCTGGGTAAAGGGGACACATTCCAATTCCTGGGCAGTGCCTTGGGCCTCAGTCAAGGAGCATCATGGGAAAATGTGAGGAATCAGCCCATCAGGCCCACCTTGGAGATGAGCATGCCTTTCCCCCAAAAACCCTCTGCTGTGGTTCCCCCAGAGCCATCTGCACCTTCTGTGATGCCAACCCAACAGTGTGAGGGCCCCCTCCATGGCCAGCAACCAGGTGGCAGGGCCTGATATCAGCTGGGGCCAAACTTAAGGCTACGAAGAGTGAGTGACAGGAGAGCATGGGTCCCCTGGGAGCAGCAGCCAAGGCAGACATCTTCCAGATCTGTCCCCGTCACCTCCTTGCCGTGTGGCCTCGGAGCCCCAGCCCTATCCGTTTGTAATAGGGTGGCTGTCTTTTCTCACTGGCCTCACAGGGCCACAGGCTGGACTGTCGCTGGTTTGTCCAGAAGGACACTCTGCCCCCACTTACTTACTGCTTACTGCTGGAACAGAAGGAGCAAAGGGGAACCTTCTGGTCAAGCCACCGGGCCCAGCTCCACTCTGTCAGTTGTCAGGGTCCACGTGAGCACAGGCTCTGTGGACATTGTTGGCCTGTCTCCCAGGGAGGACACAGGCTGAGTGGCTTCACCGAACTCCATCCCTCCGGTCTCCTAGCATTTTCCACCCTCTCTCCTGGTTTCCCTGGGTGGCTCAAGCTGTCCCAGGTTGGCCTTCACCTCCTCAGACGGAGTAAGGAAGAACCCCGCCCTACCCCACGCCGTAGGTCTCAGCAGGAAGGTGGTCTAGAACCATGTTCGTTAAAGAAGTAGAGAGGCAATCAGCCCTCAAGCACCATACTGGGTCCCTATCCGGAAGCCAGGAAGGCCCCCAAGGCTTAGGCTGGTCATGGAGTGTTAGAGACAGCTGAAGGCAGAGCTGAAGGCTAGTCATTGGTCCATCCCTGCTGTGCAGAGGGGCCCCCTAGGGTGCCTCTGATTCTCACCTAATTCCATCAATGGAAGTAGCCACTGGGCTGGCATGCATTCTGCACACTCACTGCCATCCAGCAGTCCCATGGGAAGAGGGTCAGTAGAGACAGAAACAAACTCTGCATACAACTGCACAGAGGCCAGCAGCTGACCTTAGCAGGAGCTAGGTGAATCCCTGGGCTGAGTTAGAGGAAAGGTCTGAGGACCCCAAGGGTTGAGGGCATGAGCACTGGGTGTCTGGGCAGATGCGGCTGGTGGCCTACAAGGCCATATCTGGAGAGTGGCCCTCCGTGCTCTGTGTCACCACTGTTCCGACGGCCCTCTGAAAGGACACTGCATGTATTGCTCCTATGCCCCGTGACAGTGTGTGACACACGTGACGCTCAGTGGTGTGTGGCTTAGTGCAGTGGCAGAGGGAAAACATTGCTGGGGAAGTGGCAACTGCAAACACTTATGTGCGGGCTGGGAGCCATGCCCCTTCTGCTGGGTTAAAGGGTCCATGACAGGGAAGTCTAGTGGTCGCTACCTTAGACCACCCCCTGCAGAGATAGCTGAAAGCAGATCTGATGAGCCAGCCCTGCTGCATGGGAATGTAGTGGAACCACCTATGGATGTAAAAAGACTCCGTATCGTAAGAGGCCACGGACTTGAGGAAACTTAAAGGCAGCGTAATGAATCATTTGTCAACTTGACACAGCTAGAATCCGCCGAGAAGAGAGTCTCAATGCCTGGGCTAGGCTGGCCTGTGGGCATGTCTGTGGGGGTTGTCTGTGCTAGGCTGGCCTGTGGGCATGTCTGTGGGGGTTGTCTGTGCTAGGCTGGCCTGTGGGCATGTCTGTGGAGGTTGTCTGTGCTAGGCTGGCCTGTGGGCATGTCTGTGGGGGTTGTCTGTGCTAGGCTGGCCTGTGGGCATGTCTGTGGGGGTTGTCTTGAGTTAACTGATATGGGAAGATGCCAGCCCAGTGTGGGTGGCACCATTCTCTAGACAGGGATTCCTGAACTGTGTAAGAGCAGAGAAATGGGGTTGAGCCAAGCAAGCAAGCAGCCGTGCGTGCATTCATTTCTTGTCTGCTCTTGGCTGGATATATGACTAGCTTCTAGAAGACCCACCACTGTGGTTTCTCTGCTAGGATAAATCATAACCTGGAGTGTAAGGCAAACAAACCCCATTTCCCCTCCGTCCTTTTTTCTGTTGGGAATTTTATCACAATACCAGAACCGAGGCCAGAACAGTGTTAATGGCAGAGAATAGTGGCACCCACCTGTCATTCCAGCACACAGAAAAAAGCAGAGACAAGATGTTTGTGAGTTCTAGATCATCCTGGGCTATGTAGTAAGTTCTTGGTCAGTCTCAGCTGCACAGTTAAATACCTCAAAACATAACCCCATGCAAAAGAAGAAAAAGAAAAAAGGCAGAAGCATGTGATAGGGACAATAAGGTGACTTGGTGGAATGTTCCAGTGTTAGTCCCCCCCTTTTCTCTATGTGTGTATCATTGGAAAGTGAACCGAGGGCCCTATCACTAAGCTATAGTCTCAGCCCTATTTCTACTAAGGCTAAGTCACCCATCTGTCCCTGATCGCTCTATAGCCCAGGCTGACCTTGAGCTTATGATGTTGCTTCAGCATCCCACGTGGATGGAGTTCCAGGCCTGTGCCACCATGCCCAGCCAGTCTTCTGAGTCTTCTCAAACAAGGCTTGTTAGCTCTGAGCCAGGAACTGTGTAGCTTATCGTCCTTTTTGGCCAAAGCCAGGGGATAGCCAAAGAGACTAAGGCTACCTTGGATCCCACTGGGGACCTAGCCCAGTGAGGATGTTCCAGCAGACAGCTGAGGTCCTAGCCACGAGGAGCAATAGGGGAAGGCAGTAACTATAGGCCAGGCGTGCTCCAAATGGAACCTGGCTGAGACAAGCTGACTATGCTTATCTAAGGCTGACATGGCCATTGGTCCTCCTCAGGCCTGCAAGGACTTCCTGGAATTAGCAGAGACTCACAGCCGGAAATGGCAGCGGGCTCTGAACTATGAGCAGGAGCAGCGCGTCCACCTGGAAGAAACCATTGAACAGCTGGCCAAACAGCACAACAGCCTTGAGAGGGCCTTCTGCAACACCCCCGGAGGGCCGGCCAACCCCAGCAAGAGCCTCAGCGAGGGTGCGTGTGCAAGCCAGGCTGGTGCCAGCCACACACACACACACTCATCCCCTCTTCCCAGCTGACCACATCTTCTTTCTACTGTGCCTCTCGGGCCCCATAAATCTGTCCCTTAAATGACCTCATGTCACATGGGCTTATCCCAAGGAGGACAGACTGCCGTCAGTGGTGCTGTATGTCCTGTACCTGCCACCAGGTACAGCCCCTACCCACCTGCCACCAACTGGCAACAGCCCCCACCCACCATGTTCCAAATGTTCAGTGAGCCCAGCTGTTCTGTCTGGGGCAGGGTTGCCCGGGTGTCAGGTGGCTGCCTACCTAACATCAGGCTAGGGGCCATCACAGGTCCCCTGGGCAGGGGATTTGGGCCACAGGCAGTCTGAGCAAGCATGGACAAATCAGGAAGCTTCTGGAAGGAAAATGCCTGTCCCAGCAAAGCTAATATGGAGGTCCGAGTGCAAGACAACCAGGATTGGGTGTCTGAAGTGGGCAGGCGAGGCCGGTGGGGTTAGAGGGGACGAGGACAGGGTGAGGCTGCTAACGGAGCGGCTCTGTGTGTCTAGGAAGCTTCTTGACTTCCAGAGGGGAGAACAGTGAGGAAGATGAAGATACTGAGTACTTTGATGCCATGGAGGACTCTGCATCTTTCATCACCGTAATCACCGATCCCAAGGAAGACAGGTAGGATGCTTGTTGAGCATAGATGGAGAGAGAGGGAGGGAGAGAGAAACTAGGTATGATGGTTCGCCTCTTTAATCCCAGTACTCTGGAGGCAGGGGGCAGTGTATCTCTGTGAGTTCAAGGCCAGGGAGCTCCAGGTTAGCTCCAGGTAAAGACATCTCAGTAGCATTTTAACCCACAGCTGGCATCGCCTGGTCTTCTGAACTTCTGACCTAACACCAGCAGAGTCCGACCGTTATGACTCTGCAGCCAGGGTGGTACTGCTATCCTCACTCTGAGGATGTTGGGCTCCCTATAACCGCCTGGTCTTCCTGCCTGTCTCCTGAGGCCCCAGCTGCCTGGCAGACCCACAGTGTCTGCCCGTGGGCTCCTAGAGCCTGGTCCTCCACTTTGGTGTCCCTGCTGTGGCAATCTATCCCACAAGTGACAGGAGAGCAGGAGAGCATCAGATCCATCCAGCACTTGCGGACCCCAATGTGGGAAGCAGATAAAGACACACTTTGCCTGTGGGACAGTGGGGCCCATGGGTTTGTACCAGGCTCTCGCAGACACTGCACTCAGCACTTGCTCTCTTCTTGGTCCTGGGTTCAAGGCCTCTAGACAAGGGCTTTGCTAGCAGCGAGTACTGATGAACGGAACTTAATTGCGAGCAACCATGGTGGGTAGGAGCCCTGCAGATCACTGCCCTCGTACCCCGGTGCTGCCTAGATAGAAGGTGGGCGGGGTTAGAGGCAGATATCAGACTCTGTCTGTAACTTGTTTCTCCATTACCCGCAGACGAGCCGAGGGAGGATCTGGGCCAAGCTCTGTGGACTGGACCTCAGCAGACAATGTACGTGAGGCGGGAGCATACAAGAGACAAGAGGTGGCCTCTGCCCTTATCACCAAGCAGTGTAACAGCATATGGCTCCCCACCCGTTCTTGGAGGGTCAGGAGCAAGTGTGTGGACTCAGAGGGCTCGGGGGTCTGCTGACGGAATGCCTGCTTCTCTGGCAGGTGTTAGATGGTGCCTCGTTTGCGCCCAAGGATTCATGCAAAGTCAAGAGGCGAGTCCGCATCCCAGACAAGCCCAACTACAGCCTTAACCTCTGGAGCATCATGAAGAACTGCATTGGCCGAGAGCTCTCCCGGATCCCCATGCCGGTAGGCGCCTCTGGGCAGGGGCCACGGGCTCCTGGGATGTGGTGTTTCTTCATGGCACCTGAGGGGTGTGTGACAGGATCTTCTTGTTCCTTAGATGGTCCCGCAGAGAACGTGGACCTTCAAATTGCAAAGGAAGGAGCCGAGGCAGAGCTCTATGTGATTATAGCTGGGGGACCCAGAAAGACCCATAGTGTCCCCACTGTCCTCACGTGGTAAATGGGGTGACAGAGATAAGTAGGCTTTGGGGGGTGAAGGTGTAGCCCTTCCTGCCAGAGGCTGTCCCTGGTAAACTGTTGGCAAATGGAGACTCAGTAAGGTCACACAGCCATCCAAAGACATCTGGGGTCCCTGTGTCACTAGGCTGTGGTATCTTCTCCAAGGAAGAGCTTGGGGGCTCCCTACTGTGTGACATATGAGTCCTTTCATACCACTGGTCTGTGTCCACACAGCTGAATCACAGCACACACACGCACATGCACACACAGGCACACGTACGTACACATGCACGCACGCACGCACGCACACATGCACACTCACACGCATGCACACTCACAGCACACGTGCACACACACACAGGCACAAGCACATATGCGCACGCGCACACACACGTACATGCACACACAGGCACACACGCACACTCACGCACACTCACACGCATGCATACTCACAGCACACGTGCACACACACGCACAGGCACAAGCACACGTGCGCACACACACGCACACACACGCGCATGCACACCGTATATCTGGAGGGTAGAGTAGGATATTATCAGGGAAGGCTTACTTTCCAAGGGAGCATAACCCTGATTTGTCTGAACCCAGTGGAACCAATTCCCACCCAGCCTGCATAGCACAAGAGCCCGTGCCAGAACACCTAGCCCACCGTGGACCCCTGGACTCATGGTTTCTGGCTTTGAGCCTGATGCCCCAGCTCTGATCACAAAGTAGCCTGATGCCATGGCTTTTGTGAAAGAGATAGTGCACATAGATCATCCGGGTGGCACCAAGTGGCACGTCAGCAAGCGGCGTGTGCTGAGGGGAAAGGGAAGGCAGGACGTGCTGGACACGAACCTCCCTGCGAAGGGAAGGTGCCGCCAGAGCAGAGGTGTCCCTCACTGAGAGAAAGGCAGGGGCGCTCTGATAGTCACCTCCTTGCAACACCCACAGGTGAACTTCAATGAGCCCTTGTCCATGCTCCAGCGACTTACAGAGGACCTAGAGTACCACCACCTGCTGGACAAGGCCGTAAACTGCACCAGCTCGGTGGAGCAGATGTGCCTGGTAGCCGCCTTTTCTGTGTCCTCCTACTCCACCACCGTACACCGCATCGCCAAGCCCTTCAACCCTATGCTGGGGGAGACCTTCGAGTTGGACCGCCTGGAGGACATGGGCCTGCGTTCTCTCTGTGAGCAGGTAAGGCCGGACATCAGGTGGTGCTCGTTCACTCCGGCCAGGTGTTTGCCAGGTTGAAGGTCACAGGGAGACTTAGTGGGGTGCAGTTCATGTCTAACTGGGCAGCTCGGCCCCACAGCAGGGGGTGTGGGAGGAGAGCATGGTGTGACAGCCGGGCTGGTAGAGAAGGACAAATCTCCCAGCCAGGGAACAGGGGGCAAAGTATAGAGGGTAGTCTGCAGGGTCACTGAGGAGCCCAGACAGGCCCTGAACTAAAAAGTGGCAGTGCAGTTGGGAAGGACACTTTCCTGGGCAGTGAGCCCTCTGCCGCTTCCCCATGAAGATGAATGAATGAGACACATGGTCTCATGGCAGCCTCCGGCTGAACCGGGGCACCCTTGTGCTGCAGCGGGCCCTGCTCTGCCTCCACGATTGGCAGGAACTTGGAAAGTTGCCCCAGTGGCTGCCACTTTAGAGACACCCCAGGGTTCCGTGGCGGAGTTTCAGACAGAACCAGAAAATGTGCTGACACTTTAGATGCGGGGTTTGGGGCTCCCAAAGCCCTTGACCTGAACCCCACATTCCTTTATTCAGCCAGGGGTGCGTGCCCTGGGGGCGTCAGTTGTAGTGAAACCCAGAGTTCACAGCTGGGACTGGAAGACACAAAGCTCTTGTTATCCCGGTACTTCTAGCGGCTTAGGCAGAGCAGTCAGGAAAGCATCCTGGAAAGGAGGGACCGATGGAAAAGAGGGGAGAGCTGGGCAGGGAGAGCTCTGCTCAGGAAAGCTGGGAGAGTGTGGATGGGGTCGGGAGAGTGGGGCTGCTGGATGCCTTTGGAAAGGAAAGACAGCATTTGCAGAGGAAGCGATGTGGAAGGCGAGGAGGAGGGGCGGGGCGAGGGAGAGTGGCAGCATTCAGGGTGAGCAGCAGGATGGAGCAGGCCCTGAGACTGAAGGGGAAATGCCCCAGGCCCCAGGACCTCCTCCTGGGTTCAATCCCTGCACTGGCTCATCAGGCTTGCTCTAGTTGCATGTGTAAACACCCTAGCGTGGGTAACACCCATCGTGCAGGGCAGCACACAGGCTGTATCTGTGTACTTCCAATGCACAGGAGGCATACAGGTACCATTCGTGGAAAGAAACAATAATCACAGGGGAGCATTGGGCTCACCGAATCCGTGAGGGGAATGCAGGTACACGGCTCCGCCCTGAGGCTGTGAGGCACTCTGTAGGGTAAGGAGGCTGGGCCAGACAGAGCCTGGCTGTTGTGGAATCTGGAGGGGGCACCATGAAGAGTCAATGGCACAGCCACTCTATGTAGGGACATGACCAGCAGACAGGTGCCCTGGCGGGTAGCAGTCAGGTGTGTTCTGGGGCATAAGAGGGAGAGAGAAGTTCTGTGGTGTTGGGGGCCCTGGTGTAGGGGGCACACAAGGCCCACGGCAGGACCCTGATACAGCCCTCACTCTGAAGTCAGACCAGATTCTTTTCCTCGGTTCTGCCAGTCTGTCCTCAACCTGTGTATCTGTCTGCAGCCAGCCCCAATTACATGCACCTGCCAGATACGTGGCATCTTAGTTACTTTCATATTGCTGTGATAAAACGTTGTGAAGAAAAGTTTAATATAGCGTGCAGTTACAGATGAGAGTGTATATAACAGAGGCGTAGAGTTGTGGGGTGGAGCAAGGGCAGGGAGGCAGACCAGAGCAGCAGCTGAGAGCTCACATGGTGACCCACACAGGGGAGCAGAAGCAGAGCGAGAGGAGAGAGAGGAAAGGGAGCGCCAACCAGGGACACATGGGCTTTTTAAACCTGAGTCCACACCCATGACACACCTCCTTGCACAGGCCTCACCTCCCAGTCCTTCCCCAATAGCTCCAAGCATGAGCGGCTGGGGGTCCTTCCCCTTCAGATCACCTGTGTGGTAAGCGTTAAAGGAGGGGGCACAGAACCCCAGGAAAGCAGCGCCTCCCACTTCCCGGGCACAAACTCTGCTTTCCCTGCCCCGCTGTTTCCCAAGAGCAGACGGGGCTTACCCATGCCATCCCCATGGGCTGGGCAAGCCCAGGGTGGAGAGTGACAGGCTGACCTTCCACTCAGGCCACTGTGCTCCCTGGGGACCTGCCTTGGAGCAGGGTCCCTACAAGGAGCAGTCCAAGGGATGGAGCCTGGACATAAGGCAGGCTGTCCTTCCCTGGCCGGCTCTGTGTCTAGCTATGCTCACATGCAGCTGCTCTCGTCCCAGGTGAGTCACCACCCCCCATCTGCTGCCCACCATGTGTTCTCTAAGCATGGTTGGAGCCTCTGGCAGGAAATCACCATCGCCAGCAAGTTCCGGGGGAAATACATCTCCATCATGCCACTTGGTGAGCTGGGGCCGGGGGTTCCCAGGGTGGGAAGAGGTTTGGCTTCAGAGGGAGGGCTTTGTACATCTAAAAGCCGGCTGTGGCCCCCGGGGAAGGCTGCACTGCCCATGTCCACAGCCCATTGATCTTCTAGCCTATATTCCATCCCCTCAAAGCTTCCCAGATGTTCCTCTGGCTCTTGACCCTGGGCCTATGGGGGGGTCTGGCCAGAGCCTAATAAGGAACCCATGACCTCTGACCTTTCTGGCCTCCAGGTGCCATCCACCTAGAATTCCAGGCCAGTGGCAATCACTATGTGTGGAGGAAGAGTACCTCAACTGTACACAACATCATCGTGGGCAAGCTCTGGATTGACCAGGTCAGGGGGTCCTTGGGGAGACGGGGCCTACGACCTAGGGCCTGGCCACTGACACCACCTGCTCTCTCTAGTCAGGGGACATTGAGATTGTGAACCACAAGACCAAGGACCGGTGCCAGCTAAAGTTCGTGCCCTACAGTTACTTCTCCAAAGAGGCGGCCCGAAAGGTAACTAGGACCATGCCTGGAACCTCCGTGGGCCCAGAGCAGAGTGTGTGCTTATGTGTCCTGCCAATGTTCACAGGTGACCGGAGTGGTGAGTGACAGCCAGGGCAAGGCCCACTATGTGCTGTCAGGCTCGTGGGACCAGCAGATGGAATGCTCGAAGATCGTGCACAGCAGCCCCAGCATCCCCAGCTCTGACGGGAAGCAGAAAACCGTGTACCAGACGCTGCCCGCCAAGCTGCTGTGGAGGAAATACCCACTGCCGTGAGTCAGGCCGGAGCAACAGCTCTGGGGGTTAGGGACCAAGACAGAGGCAGAGAAAACAGGGCAAGGAGGAGACAGGCATAGGGCCACCCCGTCCCACCTGGCAGAGAGCATTGAGGTCTGGGATTTCAGTCCAGCAGAGATCAGGGCCAGGAGGTCCTCATCCCAGGTCAGAAAGTGGCTGCCCAGCCGGACGAGGGCATAAAGATATATCCAGTGGCAGCACGTGGTGCTATGCAGACACTTTGCGTAAAGTGCCAGGGTAGACGCCTTCCCTGCAATGTCACAGGAAGTTAAAATCAAGCTCGACATAGCTCACAGGAAACAGACTGAGAACCTCACAGTGAAAACCAAAGAGAGAAATCTACAAAGGAGACAGCCGAAGTGGAGAATCCTCAGCAGGGTTGGGTAGGGCAAACGTGCGTGGCCTTGGGATATAGTCGGCAGAAATGTGTTGCTGCAGAAACGCAAAAGCTGGCAGCCAGACGTGGAGCGACACTTGCAACTCCAGCACTCGGAAGGCGGAGAGGGAAGAGTTGCGGGGGCCAGCCTGAGCTGCATAGTGAGCCAGCTTGGGCTGCATAGTGAGCCAGCCTGAGCTGCATAGTGAGCCAGCCTGGGCTGCATAGTGAGCCAGCCTGAGCTGCATAGTGAGCCAGCCTGAGCTGCATAGTGAGCCAGCCTGGGCTGCATAGTGAGCCAGCCTGAGCTGCATAGTGAGCCAGCCTGAGCTGCATAGTGAGTGTGGAACTGTCTCAAGAAACTGAAGGCCCAGTCCTCAGTCCCCCCAAGGAAGTCCCAGAGCACCTCATGAACTCATGTCCCAGACTCCCCGGACAGTCCTCAGCCACATAAGGTCCTATTGAGCGTGCTTCTAAACCAGAGTCCCAGCAGGTGCTACTGGAGAGACAATGGCAGAGAGCTCTCCCATCTATTAAAGCAGCCAGATTAGTTTGGTTTTTTTCAGGTCACTATTTAGTTCAGGTTGGCCTGGGACTTGCTGGGTAGCCCAAGGTTCAAATTTGGACTCCTCCTGCCTCAACCTCCTAAGTGTTGGAATCTCAGTCATGTACCCAAGCAGCCAGATTCTTAGAAAGATGTCACTTGTTGGAATCCCGCACTCCAACAGCTGTCTTCAGAAATAACGGGAGCCTAAAGACAGCCAGATGATATCACACAGGTGCTGACTAACTGAAGGGGGCAGGTATCTCCATCCTTTGGTTAACACCAAGCTGACATGTTTTCCTGGATTCACACGAGGAAAGTAAAGAAGCATAAAATGGGAAGGAGGTAGACTAAGAAAATACCCAAACCACTTTCCTGAAGGTGTAGACACAGCATATACAAACCCTCATTCAGTCCCAGCACAGGGGACAAGTTCCCCGATTTAAAAAGACAAAGAGATGAAAATAGGCCTTGGGTCAAAAGAACTCATAGAATGGTCAAAGTAAGAGATAAAGAACATGTCCATCTAGAACCTGCTGTAGTCAAAATGGCCTAAGTCAGGAGGATCACCAGTTTAAGGTCAGCCTAGGCTACAAACCCTGCCTCAAAAAAAGTCAGTGTTTCAATTTATCTTAATTGTTTTATGGATCACCTGCATGCAATGCCCTAAGAGGCCAGAAGAGGGCGTCCGATCACTTGGCACTGGGAAGTTACTGGCAGTTGTAAGCTGCCATATGGGTTCTGAGGATTGAACTCAGGTCCTCTGGAAGAGCAGCCAGTGCTCTTACCCATGGGATTATGGCTCCAGTCCCTCAATTCATTTTAAATAATGGGGGCCACAGAACATTTTGAAGGCCAGAGGAAAGCTGTGCCTTACTGAGTCTTTGAGGTTGTAATAGAATGGAATCCTGTGCCCAGAAATGTCCTTGCAGGTTTATGCACCTCTGAGACATGGCAGAGGCACAGCAGATCCTTTGGAAAGATGGGAGTGTACTCACTTAAAGAGTCTGAGACAGACAGAATTAGTCCCACCAGGAAAAGGACCAGCCTCTCCCCTACACCTTGCATTACAACAAAATTTAATCTCAGATAGCATCTCCCAGTGAGAGCAAGTCTGACTGTTAAGCAGTAACACTCTAGATATAAAACTATAAGCAGCTATCTTCTAACTCCTATGAAAATGTATCATCATACAGAGAGAGAGAGATATGCAATGCTGATGCACTTAAGTCTACCAGAGTACTTTTGTTCATTATGATTAATTTTGCCAATGAAAAGACCCTTTATGCCAGGTGTGGTGGCTCATACTTGCATTCCCAGCACCTGAAAATAGAGACAAGTGATAGGAAATCTATGGCCAGCTTGCTACATGGTGAATTTGAGGCCAGCCTCAGCTACATAAGAGACCCTGACTCAAAATAAATAAATAAATAAATAAATAAATAAATAAATAAATAAATAAAACTAAAAAGTATGAAGAAAAGGTTAGATGCATCCACAGCACCTGTACTTGGCAGAGGGTTACTGCCAAGAACAGAGACAGAGCCATTGTGATATACCTTTAATCACCAGCACAGAAGAGCTCTGTGAGCTCAAGGCCAGTCTGGTCTACATAGTAAGTTCCTAACCAGCTAGAAGTACATAGTAAGATCCTGTTTGTTTGTTTTATTGCTGTGAAAAGACACCATGATGTGCCTCTGTAAAGAGACGGATATAAAAGAAAGCATTTCATTGGGGCTGGCTTACAGTTCCAGAAGGTTAGTCCATTATCATCTGATGGGGAGTGTGGCCACAGGCAGACATGGGGCTGGAGTAGAAATTAAGAGTTCACATCCTGATCTGCAGGCAGCAGCAAGCAGAAAAAGACAGGGAGGGAGGAAGAAAAGGAAAAAGAGAGGGAGAGGGAACTAGAGAGACTGGGCCTAGCCTGAGCTTTGGAAACCTCAGAGTCCACCCCCAGTGACACAGCTCTTCCAACAAGGCCACACCTCCTAGCCCTTCCCAGACAGTTCCACCACCTGAGGACCACGCATTCAAGTGTGAGCCCATGGGGGCTACTCTCAAGCCACCACAATTCTATCTCAGAAACCAGCAAACAGACAACAAAACAAATCAACACCAGAACCCCAGCCAACCATAAATAAATATTTAAAAAAAAAAAAGAAGAGGGTGCTCACTTATGGTCTCAGCACAGAGAAGGCTGAGGCATTAAGGTCTTGAGTTCAGGGGGACCCTGGGATACATGGTAAGACCCTGTCTCAAAAACACATGCAGAAAGCGGAAAGTAAGCTGGGGTTAAAGCTCAAGTCAGGGATAAAGTCTGATTAGAATGCACAAGGCCAAACCCCAGCACTAAGAATAAATAAGAGTATTTTATTATAAAAAACAACTTAAGAGATGGAGTGCTAAGTCACAACACTAATCCCAGTATTCTGGAGGCTGAGGTGGGAAGATCACCACAAGTTAGAAGTCTGGGCTGCACTGTGGGGTTCCAAGCCAACCTGAGCTACAGAATGAGACCCTGTCTCAAAAAGCCAAAAATAGGGGCTGGAGAGGTATCTCAGAGGTTAGATGTGACTGCTGCTCTTGCAGAGAACCTGGATTCAGTTCCAGCACCTATGTCCAGTGGCTCACAACCACCTGAAACTCTGATGTCACTCACACTCAAATATGCAGGAACCCCCCCACACACACATATATATTTTATAGAAAAACAGAAATAGTATAATTTAAAATTAACACATAAATAACTTGTGTTCAAAAAATATGGCAAAAAAAAAATTCAATAGAGAAATGTGCCAGGGTCGTGATTAGAATTTCGCACAAGACTAGTTGTGAGAAAAACCATCACACAGGTCAGCGAACATGGCTCAGAGGGAGAGCTCTTGTCTGGCATGCTCCCAGAACCACACCAAAATAGCTTTTTTAAAAAGCCCAACAGTAACTGGGAAAATGCAAACCCAAACCCCACAAGAAGCCATTTTACGTTCATTTGATTAGCAAAATGAAGTAAGGGGTCAGGCCTGAAGATTTAAACCATCAGTATTTCTGACAAGTAGGGTGTTCACTGAAAGAACTGCCCTGGGACAACCCAGACCCCATGTCCTAAAGAACCATCACGCTCTGTAACCGTCCTCCCCACCACCATCTCTTGTGGATAGAGAAAGGCATGTTTGTTTGCAGTGCAAAGGACAGAGCAATGGGAACCAAGGTCCTAGAGTCAAGCCTGAGGCATCGGTACAGCATCTCGGAATTAAACCCTAATATGTGAATCCTCCAGCATGAGTGGGAAATTCCACAACAGATGTCTCTTGCAGGGTCACAGTCACAGCAAAAGTACACTCACAATACGGTGTTAAATCACCCTTAGGCTGTGCTTATGATACAATTGAAACACACACTTAAGTCCCAGCCCCAAGATAACTCTGTGTCTACACATACTCCAAACTCCTCAGCATTTTGGAAAAGTATGCAGCCTGGGTATAAGATCGAATTTTTAAAACTCCCAGCTAATCTACAAAAGATATGCTTGAGTAAGAAAATAAAGGGGCTGGAGAGATGACTCCATGTTAGGAGCACTGGCTGCCCCTCCACAGGACCCAGCTCAAGTCCTACCCCTCACACGACTGCTCATAACTTTCAGGGGATTCATGGTACCAGGCATGTACATGGTGCTTGCAGACAAAATACCCATTCACATAAAATAAATAAAATCCTTTTTTAATTTTGAAGAAAATAGAGACAGGAATGAAGGATGAAAAAATATGTCCACACAGTAACCAAGCAAACTCCCCCAGAGCTGGAGGGAGTCACAGAGCAAACTACTTAAGGACAGAGGTCAGGAGCACCTGGTGACGAGGCCAAATAGGTCACCAGGCACTGAGTTTTCAGTTCGAACAGAACTTGCACCTAACAGTGCAACCTCGAAATACAGATGACATAGCAAAGCACCGGTGATAGAAAAGCAAAGGGAAATCACTGTCTAGCCATAGAGCACCATGTCACCCAGCTGCTGCAAACCCACGTGGGCATTGGCAACTTGGCCAGGGACTGGACCACTGAGCACAGCTCCAAGTACCAAGGATGCACTAGGGAGTATCGTTTGACTCCAGAGCAATTACACAGAGTAAAAAACAAGCAGACATGGTTATACCTTTAAGAAATATGCTCCAAACTAATCCATAGGGCAGAGAAGATGCGATGAAAGCCGGAATGATTACAAGAAGGTTGATAAGTGCTGGGACTGAGCCAAAGTCTTGCTTGGAGTGAGTGACAGGCAGCTTTGAAATGTGGATCACGCCGGAAAAACAGGGAATGAAAACAATGAGACAAGCATCCATCCCGAGGCAGAAAACCAGCAGAAGACGAAGCTCTAGCCACTAGGAAGGAATATGGTGCAGGAAGGAGTATGATGCGAAATAAAGCAGAAAGGAGCAGAGCAGAGAGGGACGACAAAGTTTTATCTCCAAACAGTGAACACACAGGCAGCTCTAAACTGGGTATTCAAGACCACCAAGGCGCTACAACCGACATAGCTGTGCCTGGAGCTCAGTGAAACAGAATAATGGGGGGAACCTTAGGCTGATAAATGAGACACCATTTAAAGAAAGATAAAAAAGAAGAAGAAATCCCCAGAGAAATCCAGCATAGCGAAGCAGTTGCAGGTGGGTGTGAGCATGCTAGGTGAGCACTGTAGAGGGCGCAGGCTGGGTTCCTGAGGGGTGCGCAGGATCCCACCCGCCAGGGACAGGTCCTCCCTGGTCGCTCACGCTGCCGCGTCGCGGTCGCAGGGAGAACGCGGAGAACATGTACTATTTCTCGGAGCTGGCCTTGACCCTCAACGAGCAGGAGGACGGCGTGGCGCCCACCGACAGCCGCCTGCGGCCCGACCAGAGACTGATGGAGAAAGGACGCTGGGACGAGGCCAACACCGAGAAGCAGCGGCTGGAGGAGAAGCAGCGCCTGTCACGTCGACGGCGTCTGGAGACGTGCGCAGCGGGCTGCGGAGGCGAGGATGGTGAGCCCAGACCAGAGCATGGGGCACCGGGGTGGGGGGTGAGGAGGTGGGGCGAGCCCCGGGCTTGGCCAGGGCGGCGTGCAGCTCACCCCACCCGCTGTCTGTCAAGCAGAAAAGGAGTCAGAATACTACGCACCCCTGTGGTTCGAGAAGAGGCTGGACCCGCTGACCGGGGAGATGGCCTGCATGTACAAGGGCGGCTACTGGGAAGCCAAGGAGAAGAAGGACTGGCACATGTGCCCCAACATCTTCTGAGCCACTCCTGCAGCAAATACAGGCGCCTGCACAGCCCCCTCAGCCTTTTCTTTTTAATGCACCAAATTTAGTACTGAACACACACACACACACACACACACACACGCACGCACGCACGCACGCACACACACACACACGTACATACACACACACAGCTTTTTTCCTAAACGGGAGCTCCCACCAGGTTAAGGGCTGACCTGGGTTTTCTCCAGCCCCCAGGTCGCCAGCCCGTTACAATTGACTTGGGCCCCATGGGCACCCTTGTTCCCAGTTACCACAACTCAGGCGGGCTGGCTGGGCTATGGGCTGCTAAGGTCACTAACCCAACCCAGGGAGGAACTACCCCCTCCAAGGGAGCCCCTTTTGACTTTTTTAAGAAATCTCCATTTCTTTCTAACGATGAGGTTTAGTAACTATTTTTAAGCACATCACTTAGAAGACTCGACTTCCAAGTATGTGTTCTTGCCACCAACTGTCCTGGCAGGAAATGCTCTTTGGAAGACTTAAGGAAGCCAGGCCCCTTTGAGTGGAAGCACCTCTAACACACAGGGCTTTGTATCCCTGCTGCCCAAGCTCCGGGAGCCCAACAGTCTGCCTGACCCGAGGGCATGTGGGGTCCCTGGAGGGACAGCCCATAGTGGGAGTAGGGAGGCAGTTGAAGGCAGCCCCCATGTAGGATGACAGCAGCAGCCCCTGCCAGACCTTGGCCATGCTGGGACGGATGAGAAGGCGGGGCCTATAGGTGCTTCCTGCCCAAGAACCAGGCCCCCAAATCAGCAATAAGGAGCAAACCCTTCACTCAGCCTGGGCTGGTGACCCAGACTCTAGACTCCTGGCCTCCCGTCTTGTCCTTAGGCGGCATCCGGGTGCCTCATCTCAGCACTCCTGACATCTTTATTTGCCTAATATATATATATATATATATATATATATATATATATATATATATATGTTATATAAATATATATAAAATAGCTATTTTACTTAAATTTCTATGGTATGTGAAAGTGAAAAATGATGAAGACAGCGTGTGCCTGTCTGAATTTGGCCTCCTGCCAGCTGTGCCCTGGCCCTGTTCTTGTACCCCTTCTAGTGGCTTCTGCCAAACTTGGAAATGAAACGTGTCCCTCAGACATCTCTGACTTCAACCCGTTCCACTTCAGTTTGGTCTGGAAAGTTCACTGCAGGGCCTTTCTTTCTACTCCAGGGCTGGTTTTTATTAAAAAAAAAAAAAAAATGAAACACCAAGTGTGAAATGCCTTACCAATGCCCGCTCCAGAAATGGGGGGATGGGGAGAGGAGGGGAAGGCACCGCATTCCCTCAGAGCTGGGATGCACCTCTCCCCAGCGTGCTGAGCAAGCACCTTCTGACCATAATAAAAACCTTGGTTCTGGAGTTTTCCACAGCCCTGTCCCAGAATCTGTCTGTGGCTAGATGAAGTGTGGCTAATGAAGGTGACAGCCGTGTGGGGGTGAGGGATGGCGGCATGGGGCTCTCTGCTTGACTCCTAAGCTGCAAGAGGTGAGTCTGGAGCGGGATGGAGGAGGCCTGAAGGGACAGGTCTCAATGGACAGAGGGGCACAACTGACCAGAGGAGACACACTCCTGTACCAGCACAGCCACAGTACAGAATGGCCCCAGATGTGCCTCACAAGTCACACAAAAGCCAGCAGCACCTCCTGTCCGTCATTCCTACAAGTGTTCAGGTGGAAGCACCTGGCCGTGGGCCTCACAAGCCCTCTGTAAAGGTCAGTGAGTAGTTCCATGCTTCCTGACAACTGTAGCCTAGGCAACATGTATTGTCCTGTTGCCAGGCAACTCTGACTTCAGAGCCATGGACCAAAGGGGTCTCCCCGTGAGGGGAGTGTTGGGGCTAGGCTCCCCATCTGCCTCGAGGCCTAGGTATACCACAGGCTCTAACCAGGCCCCAGAAAGAGCTTTCCAACCCTGTTCCATCCCTGCACAGGTGGTCACTGTGAACAGCAGAGGCAACCCTGGGATGGACCAAGTCAGAGGGCAAGGGAGGGGACAAGCCACACTGGGCACAATCAGAGAAGACAAAGGCCTGCACACTGAAACAGGGAGACGCGAAGAGCCAGGAATGGACCAGCAGAACTCTGAAGTGGGAGTAATAGCAACCCAATGTTCTAGAAAGATTGACCTACACTCTGATTCCCTGTATGACAGCTCCTCTGAATGGGAAATGCATTTCTAAGAAAAAAGAGGGGCTGCCACGAAAGCGGGCTTGGTAGGGTCTCAGCAGCAGGCAGATTTATTCTCCCAAGCAAAACTTAAAATCACTAGACGACACAAATCCTTCCTGGGGTGGCAAAGTAAATGAAGGGATCTGGAGGATGGCTCAGTAGATAAAACACTCACCATACACACAAAAGTATCAGAGTTTGGGTCCCCAGAACCCATGAAACCCAGACAAGTATAGCAGTCACCTGTAATCCCAGGAGGATCTCTGTAAGTTCAAGGCCAGCCTGATCTACAGAGTTCCAGGACAGCCAGAGTTACACAGAGAAACTCTGCCTTGAAAAAAAAACATAACAAACAAACAAAAAAAATTGCTCAAGGCCCAATGCAAAACCACAAGTAACATGAAAACCAAGGCAATGTCACACCCCCAAATGTAATCATCCTACAGCAGTGGCCTCCACCAAGAGTGAATCAAATGAAATCCCAGACAAAGAACTCAAAAGAATGACTGCATGCTCCAAGAAATCAAAGAAAAATAAACTCCTATTCCAGGAGAGTACAGACAGCTGCATGAAATAAGCAAGCCAATACAAAATCTGAAAGAGGAAGTCAAGAAATGCAAACAATGAAAAAAAAAAAAGTCCTGGAATGAAAAGTAAGTTAAGCATAAAGCTCAGTGGAAAGGCTCACCAACAGAATGGATCCAAAGAAAGAACAGAATATCTGAGTGTGAAGACAAAGAAGACTTGGAACATCCCAGCAAGGACAAAGGCAACAAGGTATATGCAACACTTTAAAAGGAATGCAGGCAAGACTTCTAAAGGCATCAAAAACATTTTCAATAAAACAAGCTTTCCCAAAGTCAGGAAAAACTATTGTAATCCATACATGAGAGACATTCAGAACATCCAACAGTAGGACCATAAAAACAGTGTGACATTGGCCTTTCCTGGGGAGATGTGAACACCTCTCACCCCTGAAGGGCACTTAGGACAGACCCAAGGTTCATCATGGTGAACCAATGAGTTTATTAGGCTTACATACAGAGCATAGGTGAGAAGTTCATTGTGGGAGGTTGGGTGACCCCCCAAACAATGGAATCATCACAAAGTCCCACCCTGTCATGGATGAGAACTTCATGGAACGTTCATCCTAGGCTAGGGTTCAGTTAACTTCCCATTTGCTTTATCATCTCCCAAGATAACTTAGAGCAGAGAAGGAGGAATAATTGAGAATTTCAGTGAGGGTCTTGTGACCTTTACCTCCTTCATCTACTAGGAAGTATCATAACTCCATTACCATTTACCATAGACTTGGGCACTACTGTATTATTCTGTTCTACTTCCCATGGCTACTGGAGACCAAGTTCAAGATGGTATCATGTAAGGCCCGGAGAAAATAGCTATACAGCAGACAAATTATTTATCAAGGCATACCCATGAGAATGACAGATTTCTCAACACACACTTTAAGAGCCAGGCTTTATATATAGCAGTTTCCTCCAAACTAAAACATCCCTCCAGGAGGGAGAGAGAAATTCATTAACTCCAGAAGAAGGTTTCTTAAAGGCCCCCAGTAAACAACTGGCCAACTAAGCTGGAGAGAGGAGATTCTTGAACTTGTTGAGCTGCCTATAATTTATGTGAAGATCTCCAGAGTTGCAACTTTCATGAGCCCTCACCAAATTAAGCCTACCAAACAGACTTTTTGGTAATGTATTATCCTTGAGTCATCCTTGTTCCTATAAGTAACCCCTCGTGCATACCCAAAGAAGAAGTCATTGGCTTACCAACTTGGACTTTAGTGCAATCAAGACTTTGGTCTACCATGAGTTCCCCTTTTGCAACAAACAAATGTGTGTATGTTACATCCCCAGAGGAAAAGTCTCCCACACACCACCAGGAAGGCTTGGAATGATTTATTTCAAGTCTTCAAAGACAGCCATTGTAAGGAAAATATAAAAGACCTCATGCTTTTACATCGAGACCACTTCTAGATTTGGAGTGTCACCCTGAGTCAGAGTGTGAGGGTCCACACTCTACGGGTCTTTCAACATCAAATCAGACTACTATACCCAGCCAAGCTATCTGTTTTAATTGAAAGATAAAAACTTTCCACACTAAACAGGTTAAAGGAATTCATGACCAGCAAACCATCTCTACAGAAGATACTTGAAGAGAAAAACAAGTACATACATGAGACCACAGAAAAGAATTATCAACATTTAAGTAAGAAAGGAATAAGAAAACAAACACTGCAGAATCAACAAAATGACAGGAATTTCAATAAAAATTATTAATAGTCTCAATTCCACACTCAAAAGACATAGGCTAGTGAATTAAAAATCAGGATACATCTATTATCTTCACACACACAAAAAAATCTCACCATAAAAGATGGATGCTACCTTGGCATGAAAGGATGGAAAAGATATTCCATACAAATAGAAAAAAAAGAAGCAAGCAAGCCTCCCTATTTTAATACCTGACAAAGTAGACTTCAAGTTTAAACTAATAGGTGCCAGAGTGGTGGGACACGCCTTAATCCCAGCACTTGGAAGGCAGAGTGCGTGTCTGAAACCAGCCTGGTTTACAGAATGAGTTCCAGGACAGCCAGGGCTGCTACAGAGAAGCCCTGTCTCAAAAATAAACAAATAAATAACAGTAAACATTTACAAAGAGAAAGGTTATGTCCTACTGATCAAGGGGACAGTCCATTAAGAGGGCATTGCAGTTCTAAACACAAGCACCAACCACAGGAACATCTGGTTTCATTAAACAAATACAGCAAGGTATAAAGTCACAGATTAACTCCAGCACAACATTGGATGACCAACAGCTCACTCACAGCTGGTGATTCCCTGCAGACACTGGAGAAACATCTGAAGTAAGTGACATCACAGGGCAAATGGACTTCACACACATCTACAGACGTTCTGTCAAAACACTTGAAAATACATATTCCTTGAAGCCCATGGAGCCTTCTCTAAAATTAGTTATCCTGTTAGGACACAGAGCAAATCTTAACAAATACAGCAAAGTTGAAATAATCCATTGTATTCAATCACAATGAAATAAAGACAAATCAAGAAACACTGTAACTGGTGGAGATTAAACAATGTATTATTGAATAATTAATTGGTCACTGAAATCATGAAGAAACTCAAAACATACCTAAACCTGAATGAAAATGAAAATACAACGTGCTAAAGTCGATAGAATGTAATGAAAGCAGTCATAAGAAATCAGAGACATCTTCATGTAAATAATATAAAAGTTGGCTTGTCAATGTCTCAGGCAGTTCTGAACCATGCTGCTTGAGTTGTCTGGCTGTTTTCCAGGTATTCAGGATTGCAGAATGTCCCCTCTCCCTCAAATACAGTGACCTTCGGAATTTAGCCAAAAGCCTGGGTCTCCGGGCTAACCTGAGGGCAGACAAGTTAAGGTCCCTGGAAGCCCTTCAGAATCCAGAAACAAGGCAAGAAGAAAAGTCAGGATGAACATTCTCCTGCCATGATGTGACTGAGATGATAAGCTGAGAGGGAACCAGTTGGCCAGCCATCGAAATGCAGAGGATGTGCAAGACAGGCCATGGAATTCCTAACTCCCAGGTCATTCTGAGCTAGAAAGAAGTGATCCTACTACATTCCAGAATCGAGAAAAGTAGGAAAACCAAGACCTTGGAAACTCCTACAAGAATTCTTTCTCTGCTAGACCAGAGCCGAGAAGGCTTTCTCAGGCAAAGGTGAAATAAATGACAATAAAAATTCAAAAGGATCTGCATGCACAGACGGGTTTTCTGAAGTTGGGAACAATAAAGGATTCCAGTCGCTACACCAAACTTTGAAATGTTTCATGGGCTCATTTTAACAATACCTATTTATTATTTATTATGGGGGGGGTGCTTTAAAGAACACAACTCACTTAAAGAGCCAAAGCAGCTTGACACAAAAAGGGCAGTGACCCAGTCTACCCAGAGGAAGACTGTACCCTGTACTCCCACCAGGCAGCAGTTGTCACAAGGCCAGCCCCATGGCCCTGAAACACTCACTACTATAAGGCTCAAGGGGTCAAACACACACTCTGTACTGTGAGCAGCTAAAATGAATGCCAAGTTTCCAGCTGCTACTAAAGATAATGAATGTAAGGGTTCACTGACCAAGCCCCAGCCAGAAAGTCTCCCCATGGTAGGGTCACTACCTGGGAGTGCTTCAAAAGACCAGGCTGTGTCCAGGACACCCAAGTTGCAGACCCTGAGGAGTTAGTTCTACAAGCAACGCAAACTCCAGGCTCTGGTCAGGAAGCTAGTTTGTCTCGTCCCTGCAATTATGAGCCACACCAAGGAAAGCTGGGGCCTTTAGGGCAATCTAAAGAGAATAATTCTCTAAATGAATGTGTAAGAAGAGTTAGCCTCCACAGGAACACTTACAAACCCTCATCTCTAGACCATGAAAGTATGGAGGAAACAGGAGCAAGACCTCAAGGAGAAAAACTCAAAAGGTTTTGGAAACTGGAACCCTGGTTAGGGTTGGAGCCCAGTAATCCTGTCAATTCATTTACTCCCAACTCATTTCCCACTTGCAGATGTCTTTATACCCCTCTACCTCCCTTAGCTTTCCGTCATAATCTGTTCTTTGTGTGCTTTGGCTCTGAGAGCACGCTACCACCTTAAGGTTCATAACCAAAGTGGCTTTCACATAACGTCCCCTACGACCCAGCTTTTTAAGAGGCGTAGGTTCTCATGTCAAGGTCCTGCTAGTTCTAACAGAGACAACCTGTGTCCTTTTCTGGACAAGAGCAGTTCCCCTCCAGGCAGCATGCCACAGCAGGAGCTCAGTTAGCATGAGAATGCTGGTGAAGTAAAGTCCTCAGGGAGGCTGGAGAGGCCACCTCTTTGTTGCTAGTCTAGAAAATCTAATAACTTCATTGAAAGCTTACTGGTTGGGTTATGGATCAACGTTTTATCAACTAGAAAATCTAATAACTTCATTGAAAGCTTACTGGTTGGGTTATGGATCAACGTTTTATCAACTAGAAAATCTAATAACTTCATCGAAAGCTTACTGGTTGGGTTATGGATCAAGGTGAAAAGTGTTTTAGCCTATAAGAGCCTTGTTCAGATCATTTCACATAATTGCCACCGGTCACTCATTATATCCTCAAAATAGAATTCCTCAGCTCTTGCGGCTTGTTAAATAAAAGCCAAGGGCAGAAGGTGTGCCTCAGCTACACAGCACCTGTCTACCACATACCAGTCCCTGAATTTGATCCCCGGTACTAGCAGAAACAAAACTGAGAATCGCTGCTGTAAGGGTCGCCTTCTCAGACGAAAACTTCACTAGTTGTAAGAGAGGAGAGCTGCTAAGCATAGCCTTTTGGTTTTTGCCATATAGAGTGAGTTGTAATGCTTTTGATTTTTCATAAATACATTTTTTAAACTGTGAGAGAAAAAAACTAGGAGGAGGAGGAGCTGGAGGGACCACAGTTAAGAGCAGCTCTTGCTGAGGACCTGAATTCAGTGCCCAGCACCCATGCCAGGTAGCTCACAACCTGTAACTTCAGTTCTGTGGAATCTGATGCCCTCTTCCGGCTTCTATAGGCCACTGCACTCACACTACATGTAACCCCACACACATACACATATAACTAATTTAAAATGTCTTCTTTAAAACTCAGAAAAAAAGCCAGAAGGTGGTGACACACACCTTTAATCTAGCACTCAGGAGGCAGAAACAAGCAGATCTCTTTGAGTAAGATGCTAGCCTGGTCTACAGAATGAGTTCCAGGACAGCCAGGACTACCTACCCAGAGAAACCCTGTCTCAAAAAAACAAAAGAAAAACAACCAAAACTAAGTTTAGAAAAAAAAAAAAAAAAAAAAAAAAAAAAAAAAACCTGGAGAGGTAACTCAATAAAATGTTTGCCTCACAGGCATGAGGATCTGAGTATTAATTTGGGATGGGGCTCTAGAGATGAATTGGGAAGAGCTGCATGGGAGCACCTAGGACACTCCCGATTTTCCCCAAACTATTGAGCTCAAATTGTTGCTTCTAAAAGAATTGTCTGTACAGGAAAGAAGATACTAGAGGGTCCAAGGAGAGGGGAGGAGATTATACCAGAGAGACAACTTCCAACACATAACCCACCGAGTGACAGCAATAAAGAATTGCCACCTTTTAAAAGATTTGTGTGTGTGTGTGAACCTTTTGCTGCATGTGTGTGTATGCATGTATGTAGTGCCCATGCAGGTCAGAAGAGGGTGTTAGATCCTCACCTTCTGGAACTGGAGTTACAAGGTTGTGAGCTGTTATGTGAGTGCTGGGAATTAAACCTGGGTCCTCTGCAAAACAGCCAGTACTCTTGACTGCTGAACCATCTGTTCAGCCCTAGACTTACTTTTTCCATTAAACTAGCATGTATAATGTCAACAAAATCCAATAAAAACAGCTGGAAGAGAGCAAACAGTCAACCCTGAGCAGGTTCTCAGTAGAGCACTTTAGAGCATGTGCAAGGTCTTGTGTTGCATCCTCATCAACATTTTTTTTTCACAAATACAAATAAGACACTATCAAATAGAATGTAGCCACTTATAAAAGACATACTACTGCTAGGTGGTAAATTCATGCCAATTGGGCTCTAAAATGCATAAATCGGTTTACAAAAAGATAGAAAACTAGATGTACCGGACAAGGTTTTTAAATATTTTGCTAAGATTTTATTTTATGTATATGGATGTTTGCTTGAACGTGTACATGTGCACCACATACAGGCCTGGTGCCCATAACGTCAAAAGAGAGCATCAGGTCCACTGGAACTGGAGTTATTGACAATTATGAGCTGCCACGTGAATGCTGGGACTCAAACCCAGGTCATCTGGGAGAGCAGCCACGCTCTTAGCCACTAGGCCATCTCTCCAGCCCCAAAGCATTAAGTCTTACACACAACCATGAGATGAAAAGACTGGTAAGGGATATTTGTACTTCACAGACATGTTACTAAGCTAGGTTGCCTAACCAAAGGTTTTCAGTACCTCAAAAAATCCTTCCATACTCTGCATAGACTGCTGAAGAATTTCCATCAATAATCTTACTCAGCTATGGACCCTGTATGCAACACTACTGACCAGCCGGGCCAGATGTGCCCACAGGTGCAATAGTGGTGAGTCTGTTATGGGAGTAACCAATTGCCTTCTGATCCGATTTGAGGCTCACTCCACAAAAGAGAATTTATATCTGGTATTATAAAGCCAGTCAAAAGACCATAGCTCTAATAGTCATAGGCCCCAGTGGGAAGCAACTGTTACTGTCTTGCTAAATGGACATGATGTAACTGACTGTCCAGTTGCCTTTAAAGTAATCAGCTATGGTCAGAGATTATTTTTGTTATGGTCATCAATAACTGACCCCTGATGTAGAGACTAAGACAAAGTATTGAGAATAAATGACTCTTGAATGCCCAGCCATAAATGGGACATCTGAAAGAAATCTGGAGCCAGGAAGGTGGGGTGAGAAGTGTGAAACACTGGTCTCTGGGCATCACATGACTGTTTTACTTGAACTCACAATAGCTATGAGGACCTGCATATGATCTCCACAAGACTGGGGTTGTCAATATCCTCTCCTGGAAAGGGAAGAATAGCTTATGGGGGTCCACTGCTCTCTGAAGACTTACAGGCAGTTAATGGCTGGTGGGAAGAAACACATTTTCTTCAGTGGTTGTAGCCATTGGTAAGGTGTCCATGCTCCTGTAAACCCTAATGAACCTCACTGAACACATACATGCACATGAACGCAGAAGTAGGGCTAGTTGGGAAGAGGAAAGGATTATCAAGTGTGAATTAGAACGAGAGGGTGATAGGGTGAATATGATCAAATATATATGATTTATAATGAAACCCATTTTATTACGTATAATTAATATATGCTAATAACATTATAGGGAGATAAGTAAAAAAAAAAAAAAAAAAGCCACTCCTAGTGGCTATAACCTAGAGCTTAAGAGGGGCAGGTGGACAGAGTTACAGAGCAGAGCTGGCCATAGCTTTTGAAGAAAAGGGGGCTGTAGGGGACCCTGAGAATCCTGGAAATGAGTCATGAATCTTCATGATTCTTGCCCTCTCAAAGGTAGACTCCCCCCACCTTCCAGGTATTAGCTGACAACTGCTGGAGATAAGCACCCTAGGAAATGGCACCTGTCTTGAAGCTGCATGGAAGCCCAGCCCCTTTGGGACACTGATGAAGCTTATTAAATAGATGGCCATAATGACAGTCCTGGGAAAAGCATGCCCCTAATATGGGCCACACTGTAAACAGCTGAAGGCCTACAGGCAGCAGGCAGAGTGCAGAGAATCCTACAAGCAAAAATGGAGGATCAAAACAGCCAAGAGACCCCAGGCCCCTATTCCAGCTTCAACCTACAGCTCGACATTTTAGAAGCACTGGCTAAATTTCAAGCGGTACCCTGTTCTTGTGACTAATTAAACTGGAAAATCTGGCATGAAGAGGGAACAAGGGGCCAGAGTAGAATGGCCTGTTTACCTTGCAAGAAGAGTTTCTGCTGAAGCCAGCAGTAGCCCTGGCACCTGACTCGGGTTACTGAAAATGGAAACACTGAAGAATAGGTCTGGCAACACTTTGCCTCACCACCCATCATTATAGAGAGGGTTCCTGGAATAGTGCAGGGGAACTGGCAGTCTGAAGGCAGAACCTGTTGGAATCCTGCTTTCTGGGTCAAGCTGGCCCTGCAGCTGCTCCAAAAACCCGGTACAGTGTGACTGTTGTACATGTAGCCTTCTAGGTTCCATCTTCAGTGAAGTCCAGAACCTTGCAGTAGAATTCTCAGGAAGGTTCAGGCTCATCCAACCCAGTTGGATGACCTTCCAAATAGGGGTCAAGTAGCCTTGGTTACACAAACCACTCAGGCCAAACTTGAGTTCTGTATAAATAGCAAATTTGAAGTCTTATCAAGCTTAACTGACTACTGATCCCTAAAGGTGCCAACTATCAGCCAGCTGCGGCTAACATGGGAAACATGAGCCTTTAAGATAGAAAGCAGTATCTCAGACAGATGAAAAAAAGAAATCAGAAGCTTCCTCCGCTTGTACTAATTCTTGGAAAGCAATTATCATGTCCTTGTCTTGACCTTGTTGTAGACAGCATTTTACTCTCAAATGGGGTTGGAAATCCTAAATCCTAAGACATTTTCCCGAGGATTTTGCAAACTCATAATTAAAAAAAGATCCCTAGTTTTAGATTCAGAACTATATTCCTCTGCACCAAAAAACATGGGCAAGGCAACCCAAATGCTCAGTCACATTAAAAAAAAAAAAAAAAAAAATCACTTGTGGAGATACCCACAATTAATGAGTTGAAAATGAAAGTTGCTGGGAGCAGAATGGGAATGAATATATCTAATAGTCCTTTCTGGGACTCAACCTCTATACCAATGTAATAGATAAAGGCACACACATTCCACAGCTTTCTTCACAGGTATTAGAAACATGAGTATTAGCCGAGCAGTGATGACACATACCTTTAATCCCAGCACTTGGGAAGCAGAGGCAGGTGGATCTGTGTGAGTTCAAGGCCAGCCTGTTCTACAAGAGCTAGTTCCAGGACAGCCAGGACTGTTACACAGAGAATCCCTGTCTGGAAAACAAAAACAAACAAACAAAAAAAAAACAAACAAACAAAAAGAAGTGTTTACAGATTGTTACATAACACATCCAGGATAGTGAAATGTTCTGTGATGGTTCAGAACAAAGTAAACTCATACTAGACTCATTCTAAAACAATGTATGATGTACTTGGCAAAAAAAGGGAACTTGAGGACAAATTTGTTGTGTGTCCAGGATGACTACCATTATCTCCAGGGAGAACTTAGGGATCAGGCAGAAAACCTTGCTTTTTATGTTTAGCCCTTTCTAGTATTTGGATTCTTACCATGTCCACTGGTAACTTAGTATCTTCAGCCTCACCCCTCTCCTTTAGAGCCAGTGGATGCCTTATGAACCAGTTCTAAGGTCAGCTATTTCATGATATTCCCTGGAAAGACCCTACATTTTATCTTGCTACCAGAACAGTATGACCTCTGTCTGAATAGGCAGCATTCAGAAAAGCTGAGGTTGGATTTAGTACATCCAAAAAGTTAAAGCTAAAACATCTAGGAAATGAAGTTGTTCTGTGTCTGTGGGTATTAAGAAAGTGAAACTAACAACAAAGACAGTGGAGAAGCAACAGAATGAAGAGAAAGGCCTTGTATTTCACATAAGAATGTATTGGAGTCAGGAGTCTCACCAGTAGAAATTTATGGTAACACATTATGATTACATGTGTAGATTTAAAAAAAAGAAAAAGAAAAAAGCATTATCTGCCAATAAAAATGCAGGACCAATTTTCTTTTAAACAGTGAGTTTACAGACAAAAATGGACAACACACTGCCTGGGGATAGGGTCAACAGAAAGTTGGATTGGGGGGGGGGGGTTATGTGCACCAACTCAGGAAACCCATCTATTGGAAAATGTTCCGGAGGACCTCTTCTGAATGATACTCCCCCACAAATAACCCTGCATCAGGGATTGCCTGATGAGACAATCTGGGGTAGCCTAGAACCTAAGCAGGCACTTCTAGCCACATGTGCACAGTTCCCCATCTTCTGCAAACACCATGGGACTTGGGTAGATGGAGGAAACAAATCCCATCACGATTTGGATCAAGAGTACAAAGTCACAGCTCTATCTTCAGTGGTCCTCAACAGGAGTGAACAGTTGGAAAGACTGGAACCAGAATTCTCCCAATGGCCATCAAATGAAGCTCTTGCCTTTCTGGCTCTGAGTAGTTAGTTGTCTGAAGCACATGGTCCCGCCTCCTCAATGTTCCAGAGCATGGGAGGTGCTGGGCTCTCTGGAACCCACAGAGGATGCAATAGAAAAGCAGCAGCAAAGGCTCTCCAGGAACTAGCACCACTGAGGAAGCCTCCTCCTCCAGAGAGCTCTTTTCACCTGTACAACCTGAGAATCTTAGGAGTTCAACATTCAGAGAGCTATCCAGCCCAGAAAATCTGACCAGTCAGAGCTGTCTACGCTTGAGCTTGGACAGTGTGGTTGACTCAGGCAATGGCTCCTTCAGCAACAAAGTGGGTGGTGTGTTGGGAAATCTGAGCATCAAGAATTATCTCCAAGCTGTCTGGATACTGCCACAGCCAGGATGACTATGACAGCTGCTCAGGAGCCTACAGACCTTCACAGCTCTGACTGGACACTGGGAGATCTGTTACAGGGAGTCTTTCTGGTACTGGGTCTGCTTTGATGACCCTTTTATAGGTCTTGTAGATCTGAGTCCTTGGGGTCATATATTTTTCATATCTCATTGTTGATCCTCTAGGAGAAAAATCACCCTGCCCCCAGAGCCTCTCCAACTCAGGATGGTGCTTGCTTCATCCTATCTTGAGGTGCCAGGAGCTCAATGACTCAAGACTCTGTGCCCTTTCCTCAAGAGTCACACAAAAGAAGAATGGTCTCACAGCAGGCATTAACATCTTCTCTTTTAAAAAATAAATATTTATGTAAACTTAGGGAGGAAGATTCAAGGAATCTCCTTCCCAAAGCACAAATGTCCCACATGAGTCAAACCAAGATTAAGTCCACCAACTCACTAATGAAATCCCCCTCCCCAGAAGCTGCTGTGCTGAGGGGCAGGTGTGCCGAGGAGTTAACTGCCTCCAAGCTCTTCAGTCCCCTTTGGTGATGAGGTCCTCAATGTAGGCATCCAGCTCATCATCTGTGTTGATGTCTATGTCCTAGAACAGAGTGGAGTGGGGGTCAGCTGGGACTGGGCAGGAATTCTATCCTGCTATTTCTCACCCCACTGTCTGTTCCTTGTTCCTGCTCTGTTTCTAAATCTGTTATCCTCTATCATCACGCATTGTGCAGGTCTAGGAAAGAATAGGAACTTTCTTATCAAGTTCTCTGGTTCTAACTGCATCCCTCCAACTAACTAGTGTCTCATATTGAAAATGACTGTGCCACACCCCTCCAGTGACACCCTGCTCTTGGGTTCAAACCATGCACTCAGAAGTTCTGGCTCTCCCACTATCAGTCTCAGCGCGATTCTCATCACCCTGAGCACCCTAGTCAAGTGGGTTCCCCAGTCTCTCATTACTTACTTCACAGTACTACCCCATTTGTAGCTCTAGCTTCTCCACCTGCCTGTCTACAGAGATCAGGCTCCCAGGTTCTACTGTGTAGAAAGACATACCAGACCCCTAAAGGGCAATATCCCATTTTTCTACTATTCAAGTCCACCTGAAGACACCAATGTAAGCGTTTTGCTTATGGTTTTAAAAGATTTTTCAAAGCAAACCATATGGTCTATGGAGGCTGGCTGGAATGAGGCCCAGGCAGCTCTATCATTTCAGCCTTCCTATTAGGACCCTGAGCAGACAGGGTTGGAAACAGACTCCTGTGAATGGACAGAGTCCTGTGAGAAGTCCAGCCCTCATCCCTGAGACCAGTTCTAGCTTCTATGAGAGGGCTGCTGGCTTACCTCCTGCACTTTCTGCAGGAGAGCTACAATATTGGTCCTCAATTTCTGTAACTTCTCCTCCGTCTCACGAAGCTTCTTCTCAGAAGTGCGCAAGCTCTCTTCTGAGGCTTTTGCCCGTGAGTCAGCACGACTTTGGTAGGAATGGCACAGGTTCTGGAGCCCCACCTCATACTGCTTGAAGTATTCTTTCTGTGGAAGAAAATGTGATAGGGGCTAAGAGTTCATAAGTACCCTTGGTTTTATTTCAATACAAGGGAAACAATCTTTTAAAACCAGGGTAACAAGATCTTAGTGGCAGTCCTTTGGGGATACAAAGGACGAGGACACAAAGCACTCAGTCAAGTGCTTAATAACCTGGAAGGATGTCTTACCTTTCCACATGGCAATAAAAGGCCTGTGGGATCATTCTCCTAGCTCAATCACACCTTTCTAACTCCAGAATAGGATTTCTATATCTAACACAGTGTTAGGATCAAAGATCTACCAAGCACCTACCAATAGCATTTATCCCCAGATTTGTAAATAGTTGTACAGCAACAGAACCTTTTTTTACGAAGTAGTTTAAAAACAATTTAAGATGTATCCCACTGTGATCTGCTCAGAAACAGCCACTGAGAAAGAGGAAAAACCATGGGCAAAACCACCACAGGTCCTGGCTGTCCAATGCAGTCTGAACAACTCTAGCACTCACTCACTTGCTTCCACGAAGGTTGCACGAGTTGTTGCAAGGAGGGGCTTCTGGCTGCTGTTTTGCTTTACAATCTACACTATGATCTCACACCAGGACGGCAAGAGAAACTTCACATTCTACATAAAAAAATATCTTGGCTGTACAAGATAAATTTTAAATCAAATGCAAATACCTTTTAATTGCCAAAGTACTAGAGAACACCATTTACACACTCAGGACAAAAATAAACAAAACTGAAAGTTTGGTTTTAGAAATTGCAACCAGAAGATCAAAGTTGTATACTAGTACTGGTAATTACTTTTACAAAAACAAGCTAGGTGTTATTTTTAGACTCGGCAGTCACAGATTCTGTTCTGGGCTGAGTGGCAGTGCTTACTGCTAAGGTCCTTCTGTACCCTGGCTTTCGCTTTGAATTTCACAAGTTGATGCCAAAAGTAAGAGTCGAAGATGTTTGTTCTCCTAGGACCTCTGGAGAGCTCAGTCTAAACAAGGGTAAAAGCCAAAGCCTGGGCTGGGCTTACTGTGACATAAGAACGAGACAGGACTCATGCTATTAAAGATGCCCCCATAAAGGGCAGGGCAGCAGACAAAAACCAACTTGTATGTTTCTATAAATACAGCTTTATTCCTGATGGACTGCCTCTGGATATTTTCATGCTATAATTGAAGAACTGAGTAGTTATCTGACACTATACAGCCTACAAACTCATTATTATTTGCTAACTGGCCCTGGGCATGGTTCAGATCAACAATTCCTTCAGCTCCAACCATTTCTTACATAAAAATGAGGCTAAGACTAGTACCCAAAGATGTATCATATCCCCAACCTTTTTATCCTGTTGCTGCTCACAAAAGCCTACTGCCTCCCCTTCAGACAGTTGTCTGCACTTACAAAAGCAGGCACTTATTGAAGCCCTAGTTGTTTATTGATTATTTGGTTAGAGTTTTTTTTTTTTTTTTGTTTTGCTGTTTTGTTTTTTTTTTTTTTTTTGGTTGCTGTTGTTGTTTTCCTTCTCTACCAAGGTGCCAAGTCTCCATGGCCACTGCCACAATGTTCATTTCTCTCAGGCTTAAGGCCAGCAGCAACTCCACCTCTAGCAAATCTTAAGATGGCAGAAGCAGAAAGCCAGCACAATCCCCTGGGCTACAAGAATCCTCATGCTCATCTCAAGACACCACCAGCTTCCCTCTTCCTCTAAGTCTCAAGTTCTAGGTATACTGAGTCTCATAAATGTTATCAAGGATAGGTTTGAGCAAAAGAAAATAGATGCACTTGTCCTAAATCTGTAAAGGACCCTCAAGGGGTGAAGCTGGCTTTCTTTTCTCTACACCAGTCCTATCTACTCAAATCTTCTCTTGGTAAGATGGGAAGATGATGATATGGTAAGAATTAGCATGAGTGAGTAACTCAGGCCACACTCACCAGAGGAAAAGATATTAGTTCTTCTGAATTCATAACACTCAGCTCCTTCTTGGAGATGGGGAAACTCGGAGGCAAGAAATATCGCAAGCAATTCCTAAGTAGGAAAAAAGGGAGGGACAGGAACTCAGAATGGCATGCAAAAGTGAAGAACTAGTATCAGCCCTAAGGAAAAGCCTAAAGAACACAAACCGAAGAATCTGGACCAGGAGGTCAATAGTCTCATGGTTGGTACTTGGGGCAGTGGTGTCAGGTTCAATGGGGAGACCATCAGAGGTAGAGGGCTCTGGCAAGGCCACAGCCTGCTGGGCCACCACAGCCTCCTCCTCCTCTTCCTCCTCCTCTCCACCTTCTTGCTGCGTGTCAGGACTCTGATGCTCTGGAGAAGGTGGCTTCATCAGTCGTACATCTTCACTGCCTTTCTCCACCCTATGGGGGACACAGCGTTTAACATGTCTGTCCTAAGCTAATAGGGTGCTAAGAAGAACATGAGTGTACTTCCTCCCTTTACTCTAGCTGACTTCTGCTATTCTGATATCCTAGGAGAGGGCATTACCAGCGATCTCTTGGCGTTGTGTCTGTGGGCACATAGTCAAACTTCACTTTCCACCGAACCACGTTCTTGCCCATCTCTACAGCTGTGACGCGACCTGTGTACCACTCCCGGTTCACACGTACCTCTACATGCAGTCCTTTATCTGAGAATTCAAATACAAGTGAGAGTCAGAGAACTGCATCAATGCTCCCAACTCAGCCAATGCTGTATTTGTAAAGGCAGTCCCCAGGTGGGGGTTCCTAGGAATGCACCCTGGAGTTTAGCAATGGGGATTCTTCATCTGCCATAGAGCCAAGACAAAGGATGACTGACTTACCAAGGGCAAACACCAAAGAATTAGTGTCAAAACAAAACAAGCAAAAACCAAAAACAAACAAACAAAACCAAACAGGCAAAAAAAAAAAAAAAAAAAAAAACAACAACAACCAACCATCCAAACTCAGAGGATTAAAAGTTCAAGGCCAAACTGAACTATTTAATGAATGTCTATTCAAAAATCTCAAGCATTATAAATGAAACAAAACATGAAGGGATGGCTGGACTAACTATAGATAGAGACCAAGCCCGGGAAGCTGCTAACTCAAGGAGGAAGCTGCTGACAGAGAAGGCTCTATTTCCATTTGCACCCACTGGCCGACAGGGACCTCCCCAAACTTGCCTTTCTGAGCCTTCTTGAGTTCAGCTGGGTCATCTTCCCCAGCACTGTCTGAGAGCTGCAAGGAGAACAGTCTATTAGAAGTTTCTTCAATGGCCTCTAAAAAGTAGTGTTTTGTGTTATTGATCACCCATGGCCATCAGCTATAACATGTCTTCTTATGCTGTCCCGGTATCTACCCTTTATGTACAAAGCAGCAAAAAGAAACACATTTCAAGTGATTCTAGGCCCCTAGGTGTACATCTGTAAGGTATACATACACCAACATATACTGGCCTATAATTAAAACAAGTCTCAAGAACCTACCTGGCCCCATGTTTCTAATTATCTGGGTAACGTGAGGTCAACTAGGCTCGAAGCCTCAAGTCGTGAACACCATGGGGACTGGCACAGGCCCAGGGAGGCAATCTCTGTGAACCTCATGTGACCACCCACCTCACTTGCTTCCTTCTTTTCCTCCTTTACAGCGAACTTGCCCCGTTTGCATCTCTCTTTCCTCTTCTCAGCTTCTTCTTCAGCCTCTTCCTCATCAGAGACCGCAAGACTCCGCTTCCGACCTGAGGTTGCCTAGAGCAGAAGGGTAGAAGCATAAAGGGACCATGTTCAGCTTCCAAAATGCAGGAAGATTTTATGTAATCTAAAGGAAGTATTTGAAGGAGTTTATGTCAACTCCTACTTGGAATTAGTACATACAGAAGCAACATCCTGGTCCTTACACTATGTGGATTTTTGACAATAATTGTCACAAGAGAAGCTTCTCAGTTTAACCTGCTTATTAGTCAGCTAGCTGAGACCTCCTTGACACACAATGACCACTGCCATAATCTACCAAAGCCTTGTCACTAAGTTAACAAATTATGTCCATACCATACGAAGCCAGTGGAGCTGACTCAAGTTTGTTTACAGCAGACCAAGGTTGGGTCTGCTAAGTAAAAACCTCGCAATGTAAGTTCTTAGCAAGCCTCTTGTAATGTAGGCTCCTCCCCTTCAAAGGCATCAGAAAAGCTTATTCAGTGATCCTAGATTTTCCTAGTGTAATTTTCTTTCCTACAGCACCCATAATGAGCTGGAACATGAGGGAAGCAAAGTGTCTCACCACAGAATGTTTAACAGGTGGCTCCGGCTTCTTGACCACTGAAGACTTGATGGCTTTTTGAGCAGGGCCCTCCCGAAGGTTCTTGGAGTTAGGGAGTAGAGGGGGTGATGAAGGCTGCACAAGAGGGGTAGGTCGGGGTGCAGTCTTGATGGGAGGGTTTGCAGGCTTTCGGGGTACTTCAGCTGGCTGGAGCATTCTGGAAGTACTAGTTTCTCCTCGGGCTGCTGGAGCAGGCAGCTTTGGGGGGCTGCTGATAACTGAAGCTTTTCGGTGTTGGCTAGTTGGTCTGGGAGTGTGAATGGAAGGGGGTCTGCTCGGAGCATTCTTGATCACTGCGGGTAAAGGAGGTGACCGAGGACGCTGAGGTCTCCTCACAGATTCCTAAAAAAACCCACAGACAGTGGGAACATTGATCCTTACTTAAGACACCAGAAGAGCCCCGCCTCCCTTATGTCCCTGGGCTTTACTTCAGTGGAAGGTCTGGTAGTCACTTCTAAGGGCAATTTCTTCAGGTCAGCATGTGAGCGGATGGGTGTGGTTTTCTGCAAAACAAATGTAATGATGAAATTGTTTGCAATCTTTTTTGACCTTCATTGTGTGCCCGAGACAGTGACCAGTTCAATTTCTGAAAGCTTTCTATTGTAACTAGAAAGGTAATATATGTGTGTATGTATATATGTATATGTTATTGTACATATGTGTATGTATGTATATGTATACACATGTATGTATACATACACATATATACATACATACATACACACACACACACATTCACAAACAGATATATACTGATTTAGCAACTGAAAGAATGGGGAAATCTAAAAAAACAAAAACACCCCCCCTAAAAAAAAGGATGGGAAAGGACTGGTGAGGGGAAGTTGACATGAGGCCAGAGAAGTAGGTGTTATTCAATATGCTTAAGACATTTCCAGTTAGTAAGTATGGTGCACTATACAGACATAGAGAAAGGGAATACTTTTGTAACAAATACGATATTGGGGGCTGTACAGAGGGCTTATTGGCTAAAAGTGCAGATTGGTCTTCTGGGGCACCAGAGTTCAGGTCCCATCAACCACAAGTACTGATGCCCCCTTCTGGAATCCACAAGCACCTATACACATTCCATGCATAAACTCATACATATACAGACAGACATAATTTTAAAATAATAAAAATGTATCATTTTAAAAAATGAATCATGAAATACTGGGAATAATAAGTACACATGAAAATTTGATCAACCTTAAAAATAAAAATAAAATTAATCTTTGCTTATCAAATTTGTAATATAAAGCTAATACTCCTCTACATAACTGGTAAAAAGTACAAAATGGGGGGTTAGAGAGAAGACATGACTGGGAGGAGATGAGGGATGGACAATTGTGGTTGGGATGTAATATATGAGAGAATAATAAAATGCAAAACAATATATCTTCTGCAAGGTAATTTGAGAATTTTTTTAAAGCTTTAACATTTAGCAAACTCTTTTCCAATTTCACAAATTACCAAGAAATGTATTATGCTCTAAAATAATATATACATATATTAAAATACATGGGATTGGAAAGAGCTACTCCAGAGAATCTTAAGTCTAAGACCAGCCTGAACTTAAGTTGAACTCAGTGAGACTTAATATAAATAAAATATAAAAATAAGTAAAATAAAAATAAATAAAATAAAATAGGCCAGGAGGCAGAGGCAGGTGGATCTCTGTGATTTTGGGGTCAGCCTGGTCTATAGAGTGAGTTCCAGGACAGCCAGAGTTATACAAAGAAACCCTGCCCCCAAAAAAAACCAACCAACAAGGAAAAGGTTAGGTATGTAGCTCATTGGCATAACTTGTCTCTTGTCTAATACATATAAAGTTAATTCCCAATAGGAGGAGGAGGGAAAAAAAATAAAACTATTGAGTTAATAGTGATTTCTTCTATGATAAGATACTTCCTGGAATGCTTATACATTCTAAATACATCGGACCAATTTGGATATAAAAACAAAATAGTTAAGTTATCTAAATAATCAGCAAGGTGTACTGGAAAAGTGTTTGGAATTCATGGCTGGAAAACCTTGGTGGGAACACATGGTAAATGGAAGGGACAAGAAAGTCACTGAAGGCTTCTATCCTGGACAGGCTGCTGACAAGGGCACCAACTTGCCCATGACCATATACCTGAAGAGCTTCTAGCTTTTCCTGTTGCTGGCGAATTTTCTCTGTCAGCTGCTTCTGCTTTTCTTCCTGTGTCTTTAGGTCCTTTTTTAATGTCCCCAAGGGAACCTTCTGCTTCTGTTCAGAAGCTTCACAGCTGTAAAGAGGAAACTGGTGGCAAAACAAGGTTCCAAGAGGACAGAGACTTGCTGTCTTGCTACCACCATAGAGCTTCCAATGTATAAAAATGGTATGTATGTGTTTCAGGGCAACATTTATTCTTCCTTCTTGGGCAGCAACCAGAGAAATGTGACGCTATGAAGACACTGACCTCAAGAAATACCCTAAGAGTGGAGGGATAGTGGTAGCCTAGTGAATGTCGAGTTAGTTTCAACTGTCCACTTGACAGCCTAGAGTCATCTGAGAAGAAAGCTGGGATTGAGGAATTACCTAGATCAGACTGGCCTGTGGGCATGCCATGTTTGTCAGGGGCTGCCCTGTTAAGTGATATAGGGGGTTGCAGACCACTATGGATGGTACTATCCCAAGGCAGTCTTGGACTGTATAAGAAAGCTGGCTAACCCTGAGCCTGAGTTACTGAGCCAGTACATACGTGTTTCTTCATGGTTCTACTGTAAGTTTCTGCTTGAATTCCTGCCTGACTTCTCTAAATGATGGACTGGACTTGGAAGTATAAGCCAAACTGTTTCTAGTCCTGATGTCTATCACAGCCAACAGAAAGAAAACTACAGCGAGGAAAGAGTAATCACAATCCTTGTTAAAGAAAGGCTCACCGGTCCTGCTCAGGATCAGGGTTCATGGAACAAACCCAAGTATCAGGATAATCTTTTTCTACTGAACTCAGCTGGAAGGGGAGGGTCCTCCATTTCAGACACAGATCTGCAAGAAAAAACAAGACAAAACACCCCTCCCTACAGGTCAGTCACACCTATTGATACTTACTGGAATCTAGGCTCTTCACAGCTAGGCCCCCAGTAAATATGTCCTGGACTTTCAACAGGTTTTTTTGTTTTGTTTTATTTTTCAAGGCAGGGTTTCTCCTGGAACTAGCTCTGTAGACCAGATTGCCCTCGAACTCACAGAGATCTGCCTACCGCTGTCTCCAGAGTGCTGGGATTAATTGCATTCGCCACCAACACCCAGCGACTTAATCCATTACTACAAAACTAATTCATTCACTTTATGGACAGACTGCAGCAAGGATTAAAAATATCATGGAATTTAAATGCCACCAGCCCTTTCTTTCTATAGGCTCAGTCATTTATTCATACTAGATATAACATGGTACCAAACCTACTGAGCCTGGCCCAGCTATTTAAGGTATGCCTCAAGATTGTGCTCACAGAGCCACTGCCAAACAGATCCTATTCCTGGTAGAACTCAAGTTTATGAATATTAATCAAGTCAGACGGCCAGAATGAGGCTGAAAAGAGTATCATGATAGCAATCTAGAGAATTCCCACCACTCAACTTACCACACTGGATAGTGGTTGGGATTTCCATAGCTCTCCGTCGTTTGAAACGCAGCTCACTGGATGGGGGTTGGTTCCAGTTGGCAGAAAGGTAGCCAAACTCATCCCAAAACTTAATAATTCCACGCTGGGCTAGAAAGCAAATGCCCACACATTACATTAGAAGACAGCCTCACCATCTTCCTAACTAAACTCACCTTCCCAAGCAATAAAAGCATCTTAAGGCTCAAGAGAAAACAGGCTGAGTCTGGTGGCCATTCCCATTACCAATGGCGATGTCCTTCCAGTACTGTGCCAAGTGGTCCCCCATTGCTCGAAGTAAATGCCGGTACTCCTTAGCATCAGCGAAGTCCTGCTTGTTATGTGTAGGCTCCAGAACCAAGTAGGGCACATCAACAACCCCAACAACCCCACCACAGGCCCTGCAAGGACACAGAGGTCACAGCTGTAACCAAAACTCTTCTGCCATTCACCTGGGGCTGGAAAACTCTCCTAAAGCAGTACTCACATGCCCCCTTCCAGCTGTGGGCCCACTTTCTCATACATCTTGATCAGACGGCTACAATTGTAGATAAACATGCCATCTAGGTCCCGATGTTCAATATTGACCCCAAAAACAAAATTCAGTTCCTTGGGTTCTTTGAGTGCTCTAATAAAGAGAAGAAGAAAAAAATATTAAGTTTATTAACATGGTGATAAAGGTGTGTTAAGCTTTCTGAGACATGTTAAAATTTTCCATCTCCATTCAATGTGTGATGTTAGACTTGATAAGTATCTATACTGTCCAGTGACCCTTTGTATAAACATAGAATTCTATTTTTTTATGTAGCAAAATGGATAGATTTAAATAGCAATGTGTTATTGTGAAACTGCTGCAAATCTCTGCAGAGAGAGTAGGATAGAATAAATATAACATTATAATCATAAATTCCTTAAAATCCCAGTTATGTAACAATAGTTCAGTTTGTTTTTCAAGACAAGAGTCTCAGGACTCACTCTGTAGACCAGCTGGCCTCAAACTCACAGAGAGCGCCACCTGTCTCTATGTCCCAAGTGCTGGGATTAAAGATGTTCACCACTATGCCTGAGTTATATAGCAGTAATAGTTTTAAAGACAAAAAATTAACAAGAACACATGAGAGAAGACATTCATATGATGTGTCAAGAAAATCTTGGGACAAGTTAGAGTGAAGTGACCTGAAACTTCCTCCTGTGGCAAGGAAGCAACCTGTAGTCTAGCTAGGAGTCCATGCCCTAGAACCTGACAAGCTCTACAAAGAGCTCTAAGGTGAGAGACCTGATGATTTAGACCTAAAACAATACATTCTAAATGAAAAGGCACAGAACTCAATTTATAGTGTTATTCTAAATTCATAACCAGCTGTCAGAATGAATTATGAACATATAAGAACACATGTTTTCAGAAGAATAAGGGAGTTTCACACTTTTTATTTAAATGTTTTATATATTTCAAGTTTTACACAATGGGTATTTTGTACAACATTAACAGAAAAGGATAAGAAAAGGACAGCAGTGTGAGTGAAGTGTTGGTTCTGCCTGCCTTCTGAGATCAGAAGCATTTGACCAGCATTTGTAATCACAGCAATGATGGTTTTCTCAAAATAAATGGTATCAAATGGCAACCTGTCCATGCAAATGCTACACAATTTTAAAAGACCAGAGGGCTGAACCAGTACTCACCGCTGCTTGGCATCCTTGATCCTCTTCTTGACATCAGCTTCTCTACGCAGGGTGATGGCTGTGTTCTGAACCTGCCGCAACATCACCTGCAAATACATGACCATCAAGAGACGGGAAGAGGTGCTCTATGCTACAGTAATATGAGATTTCTACACTCATATCACCTGGATGCTAAAACACACCTGAAGGTTATTTCTACACAAAAGTGACCTCACTGTTTTTCATTTCACTAAGGTCAGGACACTATACCCCAATGCCATATACGTCAGGACTTACCCTAGAGTCCCGAGTCAGGTCTCCACCCATACGCACTTCTAATGTCCGAGCTTTACTCTCTGCCTCCCGGGCCTTCTCTTCAGCTAAACCCAGAAGAAATCAAAAGTTCAGAACTCTTGTCATTTTTCCTTGATCCGCAGAGCAGTCCCTGCTGCACAAGAAGTGTGCACTAACAAGGAAAAGGCCACCTAGAGGAGCAATGGCCACAGGGGCAGCCTGTGGGTCTGAACTACAGAATTATTTCAGAAAAGGGAAAACAAAAACAAAACAAAAATAACCCAACTGACATTGAAAACTGTCATGGACAAGATGGTAGTACATGCTTATAATGCCAGCGCTCTGCAGGCTAAAGCAGAAGAGTCATTGAGTTTGAGGTCAACATGAAATATAAAGTAAGCCTATCTCAAATAAAATCATAACCCCAGAGAAAGCATTACCTATACTTCATACTTTATAAGCACCAAATGAATTATAATAGTTAAAAAAATTTACCCAATGGGAACTCAACCTTCAACATGAACTGGAACCTGAAGAATGCTTTAGACAATCACCCCCACCAAACAGCTGAGAAAAACCTTGGAGAGAAACCTTGAGACTTTTGTCCTAGGGTCAGGACAACCTGAAGCAGTACACAATATGAGATATTTCAACTGGTCTTGAGTCTATATCTGGTTTAGCTATCTGACTTAAATAAGAATCTATGGATGTGTTTAATGGCATACAGCCCTGCATAAAGTCCTAAAAGTTCTGGGAGGCATCTAGACTGAGAGACAGTGCAGGTGGGATTAGATACGGGGAGAGTTGGAAAAGAACTGGATCAAGGTAGAACAGTGCCCCCAACTCCACCCCTCCTCCTAACACAGGGAGTAGCATTACCAATCCGTGCTACATGTTCTGCTTTCTTCACTTCCTGTTCTGCCCGAGTCTTGAACCGGCTTGAAGTATACTTGTACATTCTAAAGAGTAGAAAAAGCAACCTGAGCACCAAGCATCTGTGGGGCAGGCAAATAACTTGACCAGCTCAGGAAGCACCCAGCCTCCTCTTGATGAAACAAATCCAAGCTCACATTAGCAAAATGATTCAATTCCTTACTCAATTTGTCCCTGGGTCTCCTGATGATGTGTCTTTAGAGTTCAGCAGGCATCACTAATCTTATAGCAGGAGCAAACCTTGTAATAAGCCGTGGCTTTTCCTTTCCTGTAAAGGATCTATAGGTCCCTGAACTTGAGACAAGACAGCTCCCTGTGCCACTCTCCACATCTCAGAAGGCATTTCCCTCAACAGGTCTGGCCAACCAACACAGCAGCCTTCTGTCCTTCCCAGGGAGATGACTCTCTGGTAAATATGTGCAATCAGCAGTGTTAAGAGTCTTCTCACTGCACCACTCTAACATCACCCCAGAGAACTGTGTCCAGGCCCCATTTCCCAGCCCATATCACAATAGCTAAGCTCTTACCTGGGCTTATACAGGCAGCAGGAGAGTCTCTTGGTCTGCACCTTGTGTCCATGAATAAAGATCCTCATTCGCGGATCAATGTAGAGCACAGCAGCATAGGCTCGGAAGGAGCGTCGCTCTGGCTTCCTGGAGATAGCAGAAACTGAGAAGTACTGTCTCCACACCACAGTAAGCCCAAAGCTATGGACTGACTGCCTCTCTGCAGTACCTCACCTTTCATTTCATGTCCTGGCTTCACTTGACACTTTGACCAGGATGGCCCCTCATCATAGGTAATAGCTCCTGCCCTGTCATATCCCTAGTACTTGTTCACAGACACCTCGCCTGGTCCTTACAGAGAACCCTGTGAAACTTAACCACCACTAGATCCAGGCCTGTTTCTTCTGTCAAACGAAACAGTTGAACAGGGAATCATTACTCTTTGCTTTAGTCTCACTGAGGAGCCATTGTCTGCTATTAGAGCTCTCAGCTGTGTCAATACTGCCACCAAGAGAAAACCAGGAAAGGGACTCTTCCATTTTTCCCCGAAGTCATCTCCTAAAGGAGTAAAGACCAGTTCCAGGGCCTGCCACCCTTCCAGCCATACTCACGTGCCCTCTGGGGAGGTCTCTGCCATCTGGATATCTTTCGGATTTGAGATAATGTCTAGTTCCGGCTCTCCATTGTCCATGAGCTTGAGATTAAAGATGATCACCAGTGTTCCTGGGGAACAGAAATCCTTTTTCTCTGCCAGCCCACCGGGCTTATTCCTACACTACTAGAAGCTCAGAACTCCTGGGTTCTCTGGGCTATATGTTTAAAGCTTACTCACCACTATTCCCGGGAATCTTCATGAACTGGGCCATCACTTGCTCCTCAGTGTGGAAGGGAGAGTACTTGTAGACGAGCTCTGTCTCAATAGCAAACTTCTCTACATTGTCTGTGACAGGTTCCCGTGTTCGAGCATTCCAGGTAGGCAATGGAACTATCACCTTTGTTTCGGGTGAGAACAGATAAACACTGTGATTGGCTCCAGAGACTCCTTCTCCCAAACATGCAGCTTTCTTGTCTCTTCAGTTATGTATTCTGGCATCAAGTCTGCAGCTTGCAGACCTTCCCCTAACTCCAATCACTATGCTAGTCTGTACCTTGAAGGTCTTTGTGCCTATCTGGGATATCTTTGGCCACTTCATCTGGTACAAATTTAAGCATTAAAGGAAAATATATTTGCAATTATCTAGTGAATCTAGAGATACAAAATATAACCTGCAACTCAGAATTCTACTTCCAGGTAAATACCTCCAAAGGAACTTTTGTGCATATTTACCAGCACACACATATAGGAATAACCCAAATATTCACTATAGAGTGACTAAACTGAAATATTATATGGTAATAAAAATGAACAAAGGCACAGCACGAACATCAACATGGATGGAACTCACAAACACAGTATTACCTGAAAGAGATACAAGTGAATTTCTATATTGTTAGTCCACATGTACATGTACAAAAACTAATACACATACACTCATGACAAACAATGCCTTCCACTCCCCAAAAAGGAAGTGATCACTCTAAAAGTTACCAGAAGGTGACTTCCCCCAGGGGCACACTGAGGACTACATAGGTCAGGTGTTGATGGGAGCTTCGAACTCTGGTTTATAATTATGGCTACATGGGTGTGTGCTTTATTGTAATAATTCCTCAACATATATGGAATTTGATTTTATGTCTAACTTAAAAAAAAAAAAATCCCCTTTCTTCAAAAATTTTCTCTAGTGGCTTCATCATGTCCTCACAGCTTACTCAAAGTTAGAAGGCCTTGAAGAGCCCAGCAGAGGGTTGGCTGATGGGACTCACTCTGGGCAGCACCAAATGGAAGTACCTCAGGGGTTCAAGTCAACCGCCCCCATTTAAGACAAAGGAATTCAGTATCTAACGCATGCCTGGGTGATAACTTGTTAGGAGCGCCAACACTGCTGGTTTTCTAAGGAGCTTCATGCTGAAATCATTCAGCCTCAGGGGCTGGTTTGGACACATTCCTCCTTGGCTAAAATGATCTTATTTTGAAATCTTGGCAGAGTCTTCCCTAGAGTACAATCCAAAACAGTGACCTTCTAGCTCCAAGTAAGGAAAAAATTTCATCTAGCTTTTCTACCAAGGAAATCAAATTCCATTTGCTTTCTGTGAACATGTATCTATATCTTCTATTTTTAAAAGTCTCAGGTGAGTGAGGACAGCACCACTTTCAATTGTAGGCATTAACTTTCACTATGGCTCCTACTTGGCATTTCTCCTTCAGCATTTATGTCACAAATTTCCCTGTATTCTTCCTAGATTTTCTCCTCACACACACCTTTCAACGTTGGCCTGCTTGGGTCTCAAGTACTTTTCTTGCTCTACTTTCTTTTTCAAGTGATCTTGTCTGCTATCAACAATCCCAGAGCCTAGGACTGGGGATGTAGCCAAAAAAAAAAAAAAAAAAAAAAAAAAAGGAAAAAGATAATGTCCCCAAACTCCAGGCACAGAATTCACTTGCATGCCCCAAACTAGTTTACATTGTGGTCTCTCCATATTGCCCCTCTTCCATTCATTCCCCATGTAATGGTCCATTACTTCCAACTGCCATACAGAGTTTGCAAGTCTCCTTAACCCTTTCCTTTCCCACAATAATCGAATACTGCACTAGTGTGTCTCACACTCTAAACACTATTTCTTTCGCCTCCCAGTTTGTCAGGACCTCTCAGGTGGTCCACTCTAAATCTTTCTAATTTAAACACTTCAAAGTAATCACACAGACTTTTCTAAAGAGATTCTGATACTAGGAACTGCTTGATTAAAATCCCATTCATTCAAGCAAGGCCCTAAGCATTAGCCCAACCTGGCCATGCCCTGTTCTCCAAAGACCACTCTCTCCCCAGCACCAACCTCAGGAGCTTAAGAAGGATGTTTTCACTGACTCAAGACTCCTTCACTAGGCAACATTTCTGAATACCTCAGCCCAGGCTGTCTTCCTGTCCTATCTCTTCAAATATGCTGAATAGGGTAACAAACCACATCTAGTAGACGAACAAATCAACTGAGTGGATAAATAAAAATGGTAAGAAAAGGTGCTCTGTGCTCAGATCTCAACAGGATCACTACAAATTCAATCACTGCTAACCAACACAGAAGAAATAGATTGAAATTCTCAGTTAGATTATCTACTTATGGGACAGCTATGAATTTCTTTCTACACATCCCGGATCTCCCCCCCCCCCCCAAGCTCTAGCCTCATTCTCAGAAACAGAACAGCTGTTGTCTGAAGTACCTTGAGATTTCATTTCCTCTCTCATAAAAGTATTATCTGCCTTACCACCTTCCAACCTATACATCCACCCATCTCATCCCTTAAGAGCAGGCAAGTGCTCCAATTCTACAACTTCAAGGGGCTCAAAACCATAGATAAACCCAGTAAATGCCATGTGGCAACTCAAACCACAAGGATAAAACCTACTTCATCAATGCCCTCTTCCTCATGAAAGGTACGAGACAGGAAGAGGCAGGTCATGGTGTCTTCCTTCTTAGTGAAGAGGATAAAATCCTTCCCAATGCGCATTGAGCCCCTGAAAGGGAAACAGGAAACAGATTATTTTTCCAAGGACTCAAAGCTCATCTGAAAAGGAAGAACATGTTCTGGGCACAACTGAGCATGACCAGAGAGCTTTATTCAAGGCCACCAACACCCCAGTCCCTGGGGAGTCCCACAGCCCTTGTCCCCTCCCACTCAGGGAGCACTCCTTAGTGTGTATTCCTAATAGTCTCTAGTTCCTTAGTCTAAAACCTGTATGTATAACCTACTTGAGCAAACTTCTCTTCCATGCAAGGGTTTCTCACCATCCTTCAAGAATATATTTGCTCAGACCACAAGTCCCAGATTAGTTTCCCTCACAGCTTACTGCCACAACCCTAACAAATGAGCCCGCTTGAGTTCTATGTTCATGGGGTCCTCAAGGACACCATGAAGTTCAACTCTAGTAGTGGACACCTTAAACATGCCATCTTCTTTTTTGGGCAATATCCTGTTTCTATCCTGTCCTTTCACTTACACAGAATCACCTCCTCCTATCCACTGTCAAGAGAAGAGTTAAAAGAGGAGTCTCACAAGTCTTTTAAAAACCAACATGAATGCAACATTTATTAAAACACAACTTGTTTTTGATCAAGCCATCAGGCCCAGCTCAAAATCTGATCTTTGAAAATAGTTCAAGGAGGCCTGTATCCATGCCCAGTAACTCTAACCATTCTCAGTCTCAGAATTGCTTTGGTACTTTGAGCTAATTCTGATATAGCCTTGAGTTTGTCTTCTACAAGGCAGTTTGGAGCTTGGCATATAACAGAGAAGTAGAGCACTTGCCTAGCATATGCAAGGGCCTGGGTTCAATCCCCAGAATCAGTGGAAAACAAAACTGATCTGACAAACATCTAAACGGAATCAATGGCTTCCTTCCTGTTTGGCCATGTTAATCCTCTATGGAACAGGCAGAGACAGGCTTTTCCAGATAGCACAGGGCAGAAGTATGAAGCAGCAGTACAAGAACTATCTATCGCGGTTAAATAAGGATCAGGTTAAACAAATAGGCCGAATAGATGTTTATTCAGGGAGAAATAACTTACAACCTAGACAGATGAACACCAGGAAATTCTGCCCGATCCTCTCCTGTCCGAGTCACGCCAGCAAGAGAGCTTTTTCCGGCTCTCCCTCCTACTTCCTTCCACAGGTCACTTCCTCCCTTGGCTCCACCCCCAATGGGTGTGGTCAGTGCCACAGAAGGACTATCTCACTACAATTCCCCTTTTAGTCTAAAGAAAAGATTTAGGCTTAATACAAAACTATATATAAAACAGTGAATAACAAGTGTGCTCTAAGAAAAGGAAAATCGAGAACAAAATGACCTACATATCTAGTCCTAGGGTGAAGGCATAATGGAGTTTACAATAGAGTTGTCCTAAGCTGGAAAACGTAAGTCTAATACCTAATATATCTAACTAGGAAGAGAGAATAATAGTTGTGATAGTTTAATCTTCAACCTCATCAAGACCTGAGAAGGAAAATAACAATACTAGAGTAGACAGGAAGTGAGGATAGACAACTTCCAAAAGGTGCAGCAAGGACAGAAACAGCAAGCCACCTGAACAGTCACCCTAGGTCTCACAGCAACGTTGGTGCAAGGAGAGAAACAGCAAGCCACCTGAACAGTCACCCTAGGTCTCAGAGCAACGTTGGTGCAAGGAGAGAAACAGCAAGCCACCTGAACAGTCACCCTAGGTCTCACAGCAACGTTGGTACACCCAGTTTTGGCTAAGGCCAAGAGAACTTGACAGACCACAACAACAGCAGGGAGGTAGAAAGGCTGTCTTACCCTGACTTGGCAAGGTCAAGCAGTTTTCTATATTTGTCTCCTGCAAGCACATAGGACTGCATGTCCAAATCAGTGGTCAAGGTGGGGGCAATTCTTTGCCCAACAGGCCATTAGCTGAGGCGAGATTGAACTCCAGCAGGAGCAACAACAGTGTCCAACATATTTTCGGGAAAGTGCACGGTGCTGTCAGGAGCAACAGTGTCTCATGTCAATGGAGTACTAATATTAAAACATTTAAATGCCATGTTTTGCATGTCTATGAAGTGATTGAAGATTAAGCATCTATATCTGACTAATCTCATAGGTACAGGAAATATGAGTGAAGATAATCTGTAATACTCAGGAACTTAGCTAAAAAGACTGATTAAAACTTCCCTGAGTAAAGTAGGAACAAATACTTAAACAATATAACTATATACATATACATACATGTAAATCCCTAAAATAGAGGTAGAGTATAAGTGTCAAGACAAGAGGTAGAACTATAAAGGGCAGCAAAATAAATATCCCAAATTGTATCAATATACAAAATGTCTTGAATACAAGAAAAGTATACATACATAGAATATGGTAAAAAATAATGTGCATAAAACATTGTAAGTGGAAAGATTTAACACAATATAATAAAATATAAACTTAATTTTACATAGCTTACCACATAAGAATACATAACAATGTAAGTTGTAAAATACTATCTCATTCTTATTCAAATTTTCAAGAAAATAGGCTAATCTACCTATATCCCATCTAAACCATACCTTTCCCAACTAGTGTTTATTGAGCTCAGTTAGAAATGTATAATGTAGTACAGATTATAGATAGTTACCTATGATAGTCAGAACTTATAGTTAAGTTAATTAGGATTTCTAGATATACAGACATGTATTTGAAATGGATAGGCATTCTTCAAACCTTTCAAAGACCTACACAATATGGCATTTAAAATGGTTTAGGGTTTTTCTTGACAGTGAGACATAAATGCTCCTGGCAACACCACCTGAACCAAAAAGAAAGATGGAAGATGGACATCGAAGAAATGCGTTATAAAGTTACTTCCAATATGGCAAGACTAGCCATTTGGACAAGGTACTGCTCTTGTCTGGACTGTTTGACTTTATGCTGTATAAACTGGACATGCAGGACCCACAGAAAAGTAACTGCTGATTCAAGATGGACATTGCTACAGAGTTCCTGCTTCATGGAAGAGTCTGCGAGAAAGCTACAGGACACAGAGAAAAGTGACTGACAAACTGCCAATACAAGAAGACAGTTTAAAGTTTCCTGCTTTGCTGAAGAGTCTGCTAGACACATTATGGCCTATGGGCTAAAGATGGAAGATTACAGAAGAACTTCAGGTGACTGACAAAGACAAGATGTCTCTGTCATTTGTAGAGTTTATATATTATCCTTTTGTGGTCTTTGAAGGAGTTGAAGACAGATAGTTATGGTTATAGTTTTCCTTAGTTAGGCTTAAAAATAAGTTACTTAGACTTTAAACACACAAAGATAGAATAGATGATGAAATACTTTCTTAAATCTTGCTAAATGTTAATGGACTAAATAGTGTTAACTGTGATTCTTATTTGATAACTGTTATGTGATATACTTTGCTATGTTAAGGTTAAAACCCTTCTTTTTATTTAAACAAAAAAGAGGAGATGATGGGAGACGCCATGGTGTATATATGTTTCTCATACTGGTTAATAATAAAGCACTGTTGGCCAATAGGAAAGGAAGATAGGAGGGACTAGGAGACAAGGAGGAAATAGGAAGTAGTAAGGAGGAGTCAGCATGGAGAGACCGGGGAGACCAGATGCCTGCCTCACTCCCCGGTAAGGAGACCACGTGGAAATACATAGAAATGGGTTAATACTTAAGACAGAGCTAGCCTATAAGAAACAAATAATGGGCCAACAGCATTATGTCAAATACAGAGTCTCGGTGTATTATTTGGGGCTGGCACAGCGGTGGAACAAAACTGGCAGCGGGAGGAAAAACCGTACTCCTTACAACTATCCACTCAACAATGAGGCTGTTTAGCTCCTTTTTTCTGAGTAGCTTCTTGGCTTTATAGCTATTATCTCATTAGTCCTTACCATACCCCTGAGAGAAGACAATGGTAGGGAGCCTCATTAATTTCTATATATAATCTAAACTGGCATACCAGGAACACAAATAAATGCCATGTCCCATTTCCCAAGCACTTGGGGAAAACTCCCAAGACACTATATAGATACCCTGAGGGCTATCAATTCTCATTTTCCTGAATACAGGGCTCCTTTTCTGTCTTTTTCCTGAAGCTTATGGACAGCATTGCCCTTACTCAAATTTGGTAAGATTTTCTTTACACCTCTTCTTTTGTTTGTTTTTTTGTTCCTGACTATAGCAGAAACCCCAAAACACCATTTTCTTTGCTAAACCCTATGCTCACCACAAATCACCTCATATAACTTCAGAACTTTGAACACTAGATGGCTCCAGTTCAATGGGATCTTCATAAAAGCCTCCCAAACATGTTGATAACCACATTCTAACTCTATGCCCTTTTCTTCTCAGTTTTCTAAGTACTTTCTGAGTCACATTTTACTGGCTCCTGAGGAGAATATCAGATGTTAGGCCTCATTTTCTAGGTTAGGAAAGCATCAGAGAGGTAAAGCTAAATCTGCAGAACAGATAGGACTAGATAGGAATTGACTCTATTGAAGACTTCAGTTTTTACAGGTCTACAGGTCTTAGATTACCTTTTCACAACCCTCTACGGAAGGTTCCCACTGTGATCACAGACTACGGAATCCCAAAGCTTTGACCATACCAAATAGGACCAATTTTCAAGAAGCCACAACTCTAGTGACTAAATGGCTGGACTGAGATCTGAACCTTAGACCAAAGTGCAATGGACAGTCACCCGCATTTTCTAATTAGAAAGACCTGGTTCATATATTTACTCTTCACATAAACACCTTTATACCATTAGGCAAGTCACTTCACTCCTATAAATCTCAACTTCTTCATTTGAGAATGTTAACAAAACCTACCTACCATAAGCTAAAGTGTAATTTAAATTATATCATCTATACAAAGTTTTTCACACAGTACCTCTTGGCACATGGGAAATGTTTATTATTAATATTCAGTTCCTGACCTGAGAAGAAATCAAAGACCAGGAACCAGGCCTCTGGTTTCTTTGGAAACACACTCTTCTCCACACCCAAAGCACAATGCACATGAGGCCCAGTCAAGGCTGTTGACAGACCAAACCACCACCCTTTCTCAAATAAAACAACACATTTCCACAGCAAGACTGGAACATGACTCATAATTCCATTTGCACAAACTCCAATTCCACTAAATCTTATTCCATCCAAAGGCATGTACAGCTGGAAGTGACAATTTCAGAAATAGAAACCTTTTTCTCAGAAACAGAACAAATTCTAATCACTAAACAAGTGGTAACCAAGGCCTGAGGGATCAATCCCAATAGACTGAAGGTATAAGATGGGTCTCCTGCTACATGGCCTTACAAAATAGGATGCCCACATAGGGCATTCCAGGACAACTGTGTTTCTTTTATTCACTCTGGATCCCCAGTGTCTGAAACAAGCATACTGGTACATTGTGGAGTGACTATCTTGCCATCTCAGATACACCCCAGGCCCAGAAAAGAACCATCTACATTCTTAAAATCAGATAAAAGTATTATTCAATAAGAAGAGAGAGACAGTTCTAGAGAACAATGTTTTAGATATTTATACTACTCAATCTATTGAGAAAATTCAGCTAGGCAGTTGGTAAACTACGTCTAATCATGATATCTTTCTGATTCTCCTACTGCTCCAGAGTTATAGCCCTGGAGGGACAAAGAGATGAACAACAAGAGCACATCATGTGATTTTGTGTCTAGCCCTACAACAGGCTTTCAATATACGTACGATTTTAATCCATTGCCATACTGCCCAATTTGGGTGGACTCAGGAGTTCGTTTGGCTGACTTCCCAAACTGGATCACACTGGCAGCATCACCTCAAGGATAGACAAGAGAAAGTAAAAAGTTAGCAAAGTTAAGAGATATGAGTCATGTTAAATACAAGCATGGCTCTGTGCCAGCAAAACCTCTCTCCAAAGAAATTCAGTCATGAGGTATAGGAAGGTAATCCTTGCTTAGTCCATCAATACCATCACAGTGCCCTGTGTTGTTACCAGAACATTGTAAACAGTCTCAGAGGAAGAAGCCTCAATGGCTCCAGGATGTTGTGCAAGCTGATAAATACATTGTCAGGAGACAAGTAATCTGATTCCAGCTTCACATTCGAATTGTCTAAACATCTCCTATGCTAGGACAAGACCCAGCATACACAGTGTGATTAAGCCTGAGATGTTGCAACAGGCTTCTCATTCCCCAGGTGGATCTTCTAGCCACAACAGTGAGGTCACAGAAAAACAAGTTTAATAGTAAATTGCTAAGCTCTGCAAAAGAAACAGCCATGAACCACTTACTTGGATCCATTCCTGCTCCATCATCCAAAAAGCAAAGCATAAATCCTCCTCGAAGGTCCTCCCGTCTCTCTGTTAAAGAAACAATTGCTATTACTGGGCTGTTAGTACTTACACGGGTGGCAACCTGGGTACAGAAGGTGAACCAAAGTAAATCCTGGTACAAAAGGGTTAGGTCAAGTCTAGATTCATCTAACAGTACTAAGCTAGTATGAGTTAAACTTCAGAGGCCTTGAAGATGTGAAGCTTCTCTAGTGCTTTTTAATTTACAACAACTCTTTAGATTATCTACTAGACGAGATCAGTACTTAACATTCAAGACCACTGAATATGCATATCCTAATCTTTTTTCTTATATATATCTTATGATTTACTATTACATTTGCCCAACACCATGGATCCCAAGTCATTTAAGTAGTCTATTATGTACTATACTTTATCAGCTGTTCAAACTCAACAGAGTACCTTCCTTTGTGATTTAACCTGAGGTATCATTCAGATGATGTCAGATGTAGTATAAGCACAATGGTGGCAGCTGCCACCTAAAAGATTAACTATGTTTATATATGATCACCTCTAGACTAACTAGAAATTATGAGCTATCTGTACTCACTGTCAGATCCCCTCCTAGGTATGGGCCCTTGAAAAAAAGTGAAATGGCACAAGAGGCAGCAACAGGTTCTTAGTTCTGGGATAGACCTGCCTGATCAGAATTACAGTTCTCTAGCAGTAGGATACAGCACAGCTGTGGCAGAGCTTCCTAGTCAACAGGAAGGGGATACAACACAGACTATGGTTGCCATTCCAGTAAGTACATGAAGAATTATCTTAGTAAGCTGTCTTATGCAGTACCAAATGACAACTCATAGCAGACAGTAACAACAGAAAAGATTATCAAATAAGGAAAAGGGCTATGAAGACTATGTAAACAATGGCAAAGTTAGTCTTAAAATCAGGTATGTAGACATAAAACAGAGAAGGGAATGAGGCAGAAACTGAAGCAGACCCAAATAAACCACATAAAGAACCACTTACATTAGCCATCCCAGTATAGATGCTAGTCATAGTCCACTGCTGAGCACAAGAATAAAAAGTAACTTGTCTACTAAAAAGGTGGAAGTCTGTGTACAATAATCTAAAGTGAAGCCCAAAGGACTCTAGTCCCTAAAGGAAAATTCAAGCTTCAGTTCCCTTTGTACAATTATCTATCCTGACAAATCTGTTTTAAATGCTTTTGTTTTCCCTCAGGGTAAAACTAAGTGAGTCATGACTGCCCTCTGCTAAATAGACAAATTAATGCAAATTAAAATACTATTTTAGATGGACCATAAACCACAGTATCTCTCAATGTTCAGGAGGTGTACCCCTCATTACAAATGCCTCTTCAAAGTTCCAGAGTGCGGTTCTTACTGGAAGATCCTAGTATATGAGAACACTTCTCCCTAAAGAAGTACCTCTTTATCAAGATCTAGGTAATCCAAGTGAAATGTGGCAAGCAGGAATGAGGGGGTTTTTCTTCTTGTTTTTAAGGTATTTAAAAGCTTTCCCAGTTTCTATCTATAAGAAACACATGGAGACGCAAATTGGGTGAGGTAGAGGGCATGATGCAGCAGTGTCCTAGCACCTGCCTAGAGATATTTGCTATAGACTATGCCATAAAATTATGTGAAGACTTATTTGGGATCTAAAAATTGTTTTGAAAAGTTCCCAAGACCACTGAAATTCATTGAATAATACCCAAGAAATTACTTTCTAGGCCTTTGTGTTAGGGTAAGGTTGTCAGGCTATTTCAGCACAGTTATCACTTCAATTTTGGGTTCAAGTTCTCTTAAGTCAAGGGTTTATCTCAAAGGTTTTTTTTTTTGTTTGTTTGTTTGTTTTATTTTTTATTGTTTAAATGGGGCTAGAGAGATGACAGAGATTAAGAATAATGCTCTTGCAGAAGACCCAAGTTCAGTTCCCAGGAACCATATTGGGTGGCCCATAACCACTTCAGGTCCAGAGGATCTAAAGCTCTCTTCTTGCCTCCATGTATACTCCCACATGTGGCACATGTATGTGCATGCGCGCGCGTGTGCGCACGCGCACATACACACACACACACACACACACACACACACACACACACACACACACTCCATGGGGGGATTTTTTTTTTTTTTAAGTTTCTTCATTCAGTTTAAAATATTGTAAAACCATAGAGCCCAGGTTGGCCTTGAACTCTTCAAGCAGCAGAGATGATTGAACTTGATTCTCCTTTATCTCCTGAGGGATAGGATTAACAGCATGCACTATAATATCCAGCTTCTCAGTCTTTTGACTGTCTCAGAGTCTAGTTATCTATCTGTAACCACTTGTAGTGCACCATTTATTCAGTTAGATTTAAGGTTCTTAGAGCAAAGGACTCATTTCACCCTCTGGACTTTCTCCAAAGCAAATAGAAAGCACACTGAGCACTCCATTTATAATCTAATTTTCCTAAATTTCCTTGCTAAAATGTACCCAATGAAGATGGTAGAAGGGAACCAAGATGATCTTTTCTTTATAACTTCTTACAAAGACTCAACTAAGAGGATGTATTCCTCTTGAAATAGACACTCATTTTTCTTTATTCTCTGGGTAATGGTTTCTTTGAGAGGTAATTGTCAGCACCCCTGCATGCATACTCAGCTATGGCTTGGAAAGGTGGCACCATCTAGGCGATTCAGCAATCATCATCTTGAAATCTCTCACAATACTACTTTCATTTCCTCTAAGTTACATAGTGTGACCCTGTCTAAAACCTCCAAAACAATAACTTCATAGTATTTCTACCACTTTGGCAGCCTTTTCAACAGAAAGCTTTCAGAATTTTGGCAAGATAGCTGATATGTAGAGGTTATGAATACCTCCTTTTCTTTTCCACAAAATAATTTAGCCTAAGTATTTCATCTTATCTAGAGTCTTCCTAACAATGTAACACTAAAGGTTCTGTGTTTATTCCCATTTATCAAATGATTTCATGAAGAGGGTTATCTGGTAACTGTATATTCCACATAAGATTTTCAAAAGCTAGGCATGTTGCTCAAAATATGACCAAAAAAACCTTTCAGATTTCAGAAAAGAATATCAATAAAATATATCACATTAACCAAACTGGGTTTAAGAATGATCATCTATTCCATTGTTCAAGTTTTTAGTAACAAAATGATGAAAAGGTGTTGCTATAAATATTGAACAAACAGAAAAAAAAAACTATTTTAAAAGGAAATAAAAGGTCAATGACAACAACTAAAAACTCACTGTTACCATAACTCAAAGACAAAGATGATCTTACAATACAGCAGTAGAGCCAATTAAACAAAACAATAGAGGCTGCTACAGCATCCAGTCTTAAGCCTAACATTTCAAAGAGATGGTCTGTGATAGCTATTATTGGTTGTCAAGTCGACTATTATCTGGAATTAACTGGAATCCAAAAATGAAGGTCAGACCTGTAAGAATATTTTCTGCTTCGTTTGAAGTGGATGGATTCATTTCTTGTCTGGACCTTTGAGGAAGGCACATGCCTTGACTTAGATCTCAAGGTAGGAAGATACATTTTTAATCTGGGCCACACCTTCTGCTGTAGCTTATTTAAGGACATGGAAGATGGAAGCTTTTGCTCTTTGCTAGCTCTCACCTTGCTGGCATTGCATTCCTTTACTGCCATTAGAGCCTACCTCTTTGGGATTCTAGCATATACTGAAGACTAGCTGAGACTCCAGCCTTGAGGACTGACCAACTAATGGATTCTTGAATTTTCCATTCACAGCCAGCCATTGTTGGATTAGCTAGACTGAAGCCTGTAAGTCACTCTAAAAGATCCATTTTCTAAATACACACACACACACACACACACACACACATATATATTCATTCTATAAGTTTCTGTTACTCTGAGAACCTGATTAACACATAGCTTCAACATCTCTATAAACTAGCTACTTTCTGCAACTTTCCAGGGTAGAACCTCTACCAGGAGTAGGAAAGGATTAATTCCAACAAGATCTTACCTTCTCAAAAAGATGACTAATACTGGATCATTTTACTTCACACTACTCTGTTCCACCACCCTCTCCAAACTCCTGGGTTCTAAGACATTAAGTGATCAGAGCTTCCCCAATTCTACCTATACCATGAAAAAAATCTTGCCATCTCCAGGCTCCCACTCACTTCTTAGACAATAGAAGGGCTAAAGTCTGTCTTACCAGCGTAAATGTCTATTCTGGTAGCATCCGCATCTCTGCAAAATTAAAGGGAAAAAAATCTGAGATACAATGAGAATATAAAGTATCAACCAGCAAAATACATAGTATTTTCAGTGTAATACATATTATTTTGAATTGTTCAAGCTATGAAACTATGAAGTTTTGTTTTTATACTTGACCACACAATTTCCCTGACATATCTATGGAACATTTTAAGTACTCCAAATTTATTAAGATATATGACACATAGGACCTGAATAATAATTCTAGGAGTCTCATACATCCTGTTATCTCCAGACTCTCTATGTAGCCATGGATAATGACCTTGAACTTCAGATCCTCCTGCTTCCACCTCCTAAACACTGAGAATACAACTGTGTACCATCATGCTCAGTTTACAGTGCTAGGGATAGAATGTAGGATTTGTGCGTGTCAGGTACATATTCTACAAACTGAGCTACATGCTCAACCTCCCTTTAAATGCTGATGTCACTATAAAAATTGCTCAAGGTTCAATAAGAGTATTACTTTTGTGTGTGTGTGTACATGTGCATATTATGTGTGAGTGTACCTGGCAAGTACGCATGCGGAAATCAAAGACTGACAGTGGGTATCCTCTTTCATTGCTCTCCAGTTTTTCTTTTTACATTTATTACTGTACTGTATACCAGTGTGCATAGTCATGAAGAATGTGGGGTCAGAGGACATTTTGGAAGAGTTGGTTCTCTCCTACTATGTGCGTTCAAAATGGTCATCAGCTTAGCAGGAGACCACTGAGCCATCTGGCTGGACCTTCTACCTACTGAACCTGGACCTTGAAGATTCAGCTAAACTGGCTACCCAACAAATACCAGGGATTTTCTTGTCTCCTTTCCTATCCTCAGCATTCTATCAATTCTATCAACAACAGACAAAGTTACAAGCATGCACTCTCAGGCCAGGCTTCTCTGAGTGTTGGGGACTCAGATTCTCATACTTGAATGGCAACCACCCCCAAAGCAGAGAACATTTCCCTTTATACACACAAAAAAGATCAAATATCTGTCTCTTCACTCACTTTATTGAAATCATAAAAAGGTATTCCAACCTGTCTATTTTTCCTTCTTAGCAACATTTGAAAAGGTAAAATCCACCATAAACTTATAAAAAAAATTAGGTCTCATGGCAAACATCATAATGAACAAATCAATTCCACAATCTCTTCTTCCTTAATCTTGAAAGAAATCTCCTTAGATTTAAGCAATCAGTTGAAATCATACAAATTTGATCACGAATAATAACTTCTTTAAAGGTCAGGAATTATATTAGCAAATTCAATCAACTACAAAAAGGCAGAGGTATACTTTCATTGGTTTTAAATGAAAAAAAAATTCTACTAAAAATTCATACAAGGCTGGGGATGTAGATCAGTGGTTGAGTGCATGCTTAGCATATATAAGGCCTGGGTTCAATCCTAGCACCAAAGCCATAAAGATCAAAACAAACACACACACACAAAAACTGAATACCTATATATGTACCTGGTCTCAAAGGTTTAAACATGCTTTTTTAAAATATGGAGCTGAGGATGTAATTCAGTTAGTACAGTGCTTGCTTAGCATGCACAAAACACTTGGCTCAATCCCCAGCATAAAACTAGACAGTGATGCAGCAAGCCTCAGAAGTCAGTAACCCAATACTCAGAAGGTAGAAGCAGAAGAATCAGGAGTTTAAGATTATACTTAACTACAAAAGAAGTTTGAAGCTAGTCTGGGCAACATGAGATCCTATTTCAAAAAATTATGTGCCATTGCAGCACACTGTGGTCACACTAAGTTAATAAACGACTATTTTAAACATAATTTCATTAACTTACATTTTTTAATTGAATGAAAAAATTATGAACTAATCAGGATTGAAACAAAATGGGAATACTGTAGTGAAACAATGTGTCATCTAGCACATTTCCATGAGCAGGTAACAAGCATATAGTAACAAAAGCAATAATAAAAGTCAAGTATGATAATATACATCTATAATGCCAACACTCAAGAGATTGAGGCAAGAGATCTTGGGCTGTAAAGTAAGGCCTGTCTCAAAAACACCAACAAAAAGTACTAACAGTATAAGTCAGCTGTACAAACATTAGAAATTACAAGTAAATTCACTAACTGAGGAAGTTTCAAATTCTACTATCAACTCTTACCCTCTTCATGCTTCATTAGTTATCAGCACCTGTCAACAAATATCTGAATAAAACCAAGACAATATTTTCTTAATAAAACTGTAAATAGAATTTTTATCTTTACTTGGTCTTACACAGGAATATGTATATTCTTCCAACACTAAAAACACAACACCAGAGTGCTAAAACATGATTACTTCTAAACATTGCTGCTAACAATGGAAGATACTAGACTAGGCATAGTAGTACATAGCACACAGCATAGGAAGCAGAGGTCAGTGGATCTCTGTCAATCCAACACCAGCCTGTTCTACACAGTGAGTATCTGTTCAGCCAGAGTTACACAGTGAGGTACTGTCTCAAAATAATGAACAACCCCTCCCAATAAAAAAACCCATAATGGAAATATGAGTATTCACTTGCAATAAAACATGTTTTTGGGAGAAGATACCTGGTCTAGTTTTAAAGACATTCAGTGGTACAGTGCCTCTGCAGCACAAATTAATACTATAACCTATGTATCCCATTAGTTTGACTCTCAAGTTCCTATCTTAATTCCCTACTTTCCACAATTATCATGCTCTGATACTCAAGGGAAGGTGGTTTGGAAGTGGTAAGTTTTCTATTTTTAGGCTGGAACACAAAGAGCAATGAATGAATTTAAGGTAGTCAAGAAAAGTGTCAATTACTGTGATAATAAAAAATATTTCTGGCTAACAAGTCTCTTAGGAGTTGCAACAAATGCAACAAAAACATCTTTCTCTCAAGTCATCAGAGAGCAAAGGTCATGATGATCCATAAAGTTCACACTCCAAGCAATTACAGACTGGAAGACTACATACCTTGCATTATCAACCAGTTCAGCAAGAGCACCAAACAAGAATTCATGAGTAGTTCTGAAATAATAAATTTTAAGAGTCAACAAAAGAATTATAAACTGAACTATGAGTTTTAAGATTATAAACATTAAGAGGTTTAGAAAACATCTAAAATCCTCATGCGTATTACTGATGTGACTACTAAATGTAAATGTTTTCATAACACAAGTTGTTCTAGAGCTAATTCCCCACAAATCAAGGCCTACTCAGAAATGTTTATTCTTCCTATTTGTAATTGAAAAATCCACCTTAAAGAATCTTTAAATTTCTATAACATGTACTATTAAAAGTAGTGATAGCCTGCCTGCGGGGAGGGGTGGGGAGCAGGGGTGGGAATGGGGTGGGGGGGGTTGTAATGCCTATATTTTTCATTCATTGATTTAACCAGCTGTTAGTTTCTACACCGGAGGAACTAAACATACATCTTAACAAGTAAAGATCTTGAGTTCTAAATAATATAACAGGTATGTTAACTAAACCCAAACTTTCAGAAGCTTCTGGGAGATAACCACTGAAGCCTCTACTTAAAAAGTTAATTTGCCCTGTATTCCTAGAAGACCATACAAATTCTTAACCTTGCAGGAAAATTTGACTTTTAAAACAGGATCCTAGACGAAGACCCGGTTTTAGGCAACATCTGAAAAAGTTAAAATTATCTGTAATATCTCTGTCTTTAAAAATACGTAGTTTATGAGCTACACAAAAGCCTGAGTTTCCTCTTTTCACTGGTACAGATCACACACAGGCAAAATGCCAAGGTGTGCTCAATTTACACCTTAATTTGCACAATTTTCTTTAACAGTCTTCATTAAATATAAAGTAGAATAGGTCCACACAGAACCATCCAGAAAACCAGTTTGACTTTTTAAAGGAAATACAAAGTTACAGACACAAACTATACAACTTTCATAAATTATTCTTGCTTTTTCAGTTTTAGTCAATAATCAAAAGGACATTTTCTAAACATTTAGATTGAAATAGATCTCTGACACTTACCATATTGTTTTAAACAAACTGTAAATCATTTGTTTATAAAAACTCCTAACTGAACTGTCCAAGAAAACAGATTTCCCTCAAAGTTACTCATAAAAAAAAAATTCTTTTTACTTTTAATAAAACTCTTCCTAGAATTTTAGGAAGAAATGTTCTCCTCCCATGAGATCAGTGAATATATCTGTTGCTAATCCAAAGGCAGTAGGACCAAGAAATATGTTGCAGCAAGATGTAATTCACTTAAGGAATGGAGCTTAAATTCTTTGGGCTAAAATCCAAATGTTAAGTACACATAGAAGAATCAAACTTCTAAGAGAAACCTTGCCTTAAAAAGTCATCTCTTTATTATAAATATTTAAGTGTTCACAATTATGGCAGCAATGCCTGTAATTCCAGGAGCCTGTAATGATATCATTCAAAAGGGAGTAAGATGAAGAACTCAAGCCCTGCCTGGAGCAAGATACTATCAAAAAAATAAATAAATAAAAATAAAATAATTTCAAAACTATTACTTTAAATTTGCCAAACTATCAGTTGGATAAAAAAATGCCCTGTGTATTCCACACCCTATTTGTATAGGGCAGTGGTTCTTAATCCGTGGGTCACGACTCCTTTGGTAAGCCTCTCTATCTCCAAAAATATTTATGTTATAATTCCAAACAGTAGCAAAATTACAATTATGAATAGCAATAAAAATAATTTTATGGTTGAGGGTTATCACAACACAAAGAACTGTATAAAAGAGTCGTAGCATTAGGAAAGTTGAGAACTACTGGTATAGGTGTGTGGCACAGTTTGTCTAGCACACATAGCCTTAGATTAATCCTCACCGGAGACAGAGAGATAGTGAGAGACAGGTTGGAAAATTAAGGTGAACCGTTAAAGATAATGTGAATTAAAAGTCAATCTAGACAGTGTTGACAAACACCTTTCATCCTTGTACTTGGGAGGCAGAGGCAGGCAGATCTCTGAGTTCCAGGACAGTCAGAGCTGTTATAAAGAAACCCTGTCTGGAATAAGAATTATGGTGACAATAACAACATCCTTTGCCACAAGAACAAAAAAAATTATCAAAATCACCATGTCCTTCCAACTGTTTCATATAAAAAAATATTTAGAATTTATTAAAAGGCTATTAAAAAGGCAAGCACAAATCACTTCTAGCTAAAATTTCACTGTACTCTATGCACGGTTTAGGAATATGCTTTGTAAATATAACATCTAAGCAAAAAAATCTCATTGCTAGCAGTATTTTATCATACTTATTTCAGACAGTAGATATTTAAATGTAACTAGAGAGCCTTTTTGTATGGTAGCACGCATTAAAGGGACTTTTGTGTTCTTGGTAAGGTCAGAAAAAATACTCAGGATCTCATATGATAGATGGGGCTTATAAATGTTGACATCATTGTCCTAAATATTTCTTAAAAATCATAAAAACTCAAAAAAAATGCATGAGGTTCCTTTTTTGGTAAATATTACACTTGTTGCTGGCTAGCATTTGAGATATATTAAAAAAAATATTCCTTGAGTAAGGCATGGTGGTGTACACCTTTAATACTGGCACTCAGGAGGCAGAGGCAGGTAGATCTCCAAGTTTGAATCCAACCTGTTCTATATAGTGAGTTCTATGACAGCCAGAATTACATAGAGAAAGACCCTGTCTCAAAATAAAATAAAAAACAAAAAACTCTTCACAGACCTAAATATCATTTGCACATTATCCAAAGTCAATCAATCGGTAAAACACAAAGGCTTTTTATAAACTTTGACACTTTCAATCATGATTTTACTACATGACCCAGAACAGTTTAGTAGTTTGGCATTTCCAGCAACAAAATCACATGTAAATTTACTTGTTATGTAAAGAAAATGGTTTCTCTATTTAGCCAACCGAATTTAAGCCAAAAAATTGTCCACAATCTCAGCGATGAAAGCCTTTGCTGAGTTTTTAATATGCTGACAATAGTTAATTGCCATAATTGGTAGAAAATAAAGCTAGCAGCACAAGCCTTTAATCTTAGCATTGGGGAGGCAGAGGCAGACAGGGATCTCTGTGAGTTAAAAAGAAAGCTGAGAAATTGTGGAATCATTTTACACTCAAATAGTACGTGTGAACATACATATTCAAACATATATACATTATATGGTCGCCCTACATTTCAGCAGGCTTATAAGACATGAAACACAAATTTCTGACTTGATAGGTCACTATTCATTCATTTCTCATATGGAGAAAACCACCCAGAAATAACCATATGCCAAAGATAAGTCACAGAATGTTCCAAGGGTACATTATGATCACCTGACTACATAAAAGTATAACAAATAAAGTGACTTAAGATACAAATCTTAAAAAAAAAAATGTATCTTATGCCAAAGAACCACCACTCTAACAATAGCAGTCACAAAACTAACCACCAAAGTACTTAAAATTCCTTTAATGTGAAAACCCTAATCTGTATAAACCCATAAAAATCAACATATACTATTAAAACAAACTAGTTTTTTTTTTTTTTTTAGGTTATCATGAGAATTTGCAAGCTTGCTTCCAGCCTTGATGTAGATATAACCAAGAATATACATCAATAGTAAGTATCATAGGATTTAATTCTCACAAAAATTAAGACCTATTTACCCTTTCCAACATATACTGAATGTATCTGCCTAGGGACTGAAGTTGGCTCTGCGGTTTAGAGCACATGTTGCTTTTGCAGAGGACTCAGGTTCAATTACCGGCTACCACAAGGTGGCTCACAACCATCACTATCTCCAGTTCCAGGGAATATGCACATGGTACATAAGCATGCATACAGTAAAACACTCACACATATAAAAAATATTTTTAAAAATTTCTCTAATGTCTAACACCAATGAGCAGGCTGCATTAGGTGTTAGTCTAGATAAAACAGTATAAAGAAAATAATAAACATCACTTGACTGTTATTTGGCATAATCTTTAAACACTATGGTATTAGCTCCATCTTACAAATGAAGAAACTGAGGCTCAAAAAAGCTGCCCTGTGCATGGACACAGGAAAGAAGCATTCAAATAAGAGTTTTTGAGTTTCTAAGTACAGGGTTTTCACAAAACCACAAAAATTTCTACCCCTCTAGCTGGGCACTGCTTGCAAGTCTACATAAAAAGAAAAATAAATAAAATGTTATTTATTTCACAATTCAAAATATAGCTACTATTTTGAGTATAACATCTGAAATTGGCATTTTTTAAGATTTAAACAGAAGGCACCAAATATCAATTTTTCTTCTCTGAAGTTGATTTATTGAACCACTCCAGTCTACTATTACATGTAAAAATTTTTTAAATTTCTCTAATGAACTTCCAATCAAGTCATAATGACAAAAAAAAGAAGAGAAAAAAACCAACCTCTTAAAATTAGTTACAAACAAAAAACTGAAGTTGAGGACCCAGCATGGTGGCGGTTCACACCAGATATCCCAGCACGCAAGAGGCTGAGGCATGAGGATAAAGGCCAGCCTGGGCTACACAGTAAAGGCCTAAGTAAAAGGAAAAACATCTTCATCGTGCATGGTGTTATACAGTTAATATTTTCTTCTGGTAAGACTTGACACATTCAAAGGAGAATCATTTCAAAGATCTTATCTGTATCCAGATAAGAAATCCCAGAGTTTCCAAATGATATGCCAATCCTATGCTCAAGCAAGCACAAAGGTCCAATTTAACACAGATAAAATTCATAGGAAATTCTCCAACATCACCTTATTCAACTCGGTTTACTTCTTTGCTTTGTCAGTATCCACAAAGTGTTAATAACGCATACAATAACAAAAGGAGAAATAATCCATAATCTGCAGACGCTTAATAAAATAAACCAAAATGGAAGACTTATAAATTAGGAAGTTATGTCCTCTGCCTTTCAGACAAGAAAAATAAACCCTTCAAGGCAACAGTCAGCATTTCGTAATGGTTAAAAATACTAAGCACTGTAGCCAAATCTGAGTACCTCTAATTTGCCTTTGCAGCCTCAATGTAAGCCTTAAAACAATTTAATTTCTTAGAGCCTCAATTTTCTCAAATGCATAACTGTCAGTGTATAGGCTTAAGCAATGAATTGCTGATACTACTGTTACTGCATAAGTCTGTAGTGATTTTGGAACAGGAAGAAAGATTTTGAAGCAGTCTTCAAGTTTCAGAAAATCTGTAATTCCAAATTTGCCTTGTCAGTTCAAAATTCAAATCTGACATGTGTGCCAACATTTACAATCAGCCATGAACAATTTAAGTGCCAGCCACCTGTTTGTTCTTAGTATGTAACTCAAATACAAAAAACAAAACAAAAAAAAAAAAAAAAAAAACGATGAAGGTATAGCCAAAGGCTGTGCTTCCATCTTTGATTAGTGGCCTAGGTTCCAGATTCACAATCTGTGTCCAAGGTAATTTCTATCTGTAAACTGATCTACTCCGATAAAAAAACAACAAAAAATAAATAACAACAACAACAAAAAAAAAACACTTCCTAAATAACGCAAAATCAAACCTCTCAGCATTAGACAAATCACTGTTCAGAAAAAGAAATTACTTCCTTTTCTGAAGTGTTTTTTTTTTTTTGCTTTTTCTGTTTTGTTTTGGTTTGGTTGGTTGATCGCCGGGGTGGGGGATGGTTTTGGTTTTTTGAGACAAGGCTGTAGCCTTGGGTGTTTTGGAACTCAGGCTGTAGACTGGGCTGGCTTTTTACTCAGAGATCCTTCTGTCTCTGCCTCCCCAGTGCTGGGTCTACAAGCAGGCACCACCACCACCCTGCTCAGAAAAGATTTTTTTAAAGTTCTATGGAATCACAAAAGGTTTAAAATCACTGCGATATTATAGGATAACTGAAGTCTGCTGTCTAACCTGCAGATGGTTGCTCTTCATTCATTTAGGACTTCTTTAACTCCCCATCCCAATACTCCAATAGTATACTTAACTTTGAGCTCAAAAGTGACAGGTGAATGTTTTTGACTAGATTTTTTGCTCCACAAGGTAATTTAATTAAGGGTTTTAAGAATTGACCCTAGCTGGGTGTGGTGGAGTACCCCTTTAGTCCCAGCACTTGGGAGGCAGACAGGCAGATCTCTGTTGAGTTCCAGGCCAACGTAGTCTAAACAGTCAGTTTCAGGATAGCCAGGGCTATGTAGAGAGACCCTGTCTTCAAAATAAATTAACAAACAAAGCAGCCCTAAATTGTAGTATGTTAATCTCTTCACTTATTCATGAACCACGAACACAGCATGTTTCTGTGATTTCACGTATTTTGGAGAAAGACCGCCTAAATCAAGGGCTTTAAAGAAATCTCTACTCCTGCTTAGCATATGCAAACTATTGGATAGACTAACAATTTGCCAAAAATATAAAGCCAATTGTTTTCTGAAAAAAATAACAGCTTTCTTCTTCCAAGTTGGTCATTTACATGTCATCATCATCTTCTTCTTCTTGTTAGAAACACTTGTTATAAACCCAATTGTCTAGGCTGTCACTAAAGATGTGCAACCGTTGATACCAGATGGTCCAAATTTTGGCGATCCCTTGTTGGATTCCTATTAAACACTTGGATGAAGCAACTCTATAAACTGGCTCCATATAAAGTTTGCATCTAGAAAATTTTGATCCAGTAAATGAAAATCATTTTCTTCTAGATTAGCAACAAATATTTCACTATTTCACTGATCTCAGTTCTTCAATAGCACTCAAGTCATCCAGTGATGCATCTCACTCGAATGACACATGCCAAAGAATAAAAAAGCAAAAGTTTCTGGAGAAAGGATTTCCTTATTAACATCAAGGAGGAGTTACTGGTTGCCCCAGTGGCACCTACAGGATACTTACGAATTTGTGTGCAGATATTCAAAGGTTAGTTGAGCTCGGTTGAGACTGCTGTAATTGGTGAAGGCCATGACTGCAATGAGTCTTCACTCTTTACCCGTTAACAGGGAAGTACATATATCAGAATAGATTTCCCCAGGGTTCTGTCCAGTAATGGGTCAATTTGTGCTTCTTAGTGACACATAAAACAAAACTGCCCTAGTAGCTATCCAAAATATAGTCAGATATTTGATACTGGAAGTGATTTAAATATTTCAATGACTATGTGTAATATTTTGGAAAGAACTACATCCTAAAGCTACAGTCCTTGAGAGCGGAGAGGGTCAAGCTTCCTTCATGCAATTCCGAAGCGTCAGAAGCCAATGGTTCCGAATGGTCTTCAAAGGTGGCAGTTCACTGCAGCTTCATCTTCCCGTTCTTCGAGTCCTTTTCTGTTCTCCTACATGTCCTGAAAAGAATCCGGAAATGGGCCTGCTGACGGTTCAGCTACGTCATTACCACCGGGGACTTCATCAGCACCGAAGACAGCAGGCTTCTCAAGCAGGTGCTGCCGTGGGCAGGGCGGTGGAGGGGGGATGCTGTTTCCCCGCTTCGCCGCTTCCCCACTGAGAGACGAGGTCCTTGGTGCTGACCGATTTCTCTCCCCTCGCCCCGTCCCAGCGCAGCTGGCTAGCAAGCCGCAATCAGCACAGGGGGGGGGGGAGTGACGGCGCTCACAGCGGCCCACACAAGCCCCTCGGAGCACACCCTCTCCCGAAGCGCCTCAGGCGCGCCCTTCCCCCACTCCCGTCAGCAGGCAGCCTCGGGCCCTCAGGCCTTCGCGGGCCCGGATCCTGTGGCCGCCTCCTGGCTCCTGACGGACGGGCGAGTCCTAGATCCAAGGCAGATAACAGGGGACAGTGGCGAGCGCGCCGCCAGACCCGACCGGGCGTTGCCTGCAGCTCGCAGATGCCTTTGTCCCTCCCCGCGGAATTGGAACTCAACCACCGCAGCGCGCTCTTGGAACCATGTGCTGCCGCTGCCGCCGCCGCCCGCGCGCGACACGCCGTGCCGAGCAGATGACGACAGGGCTAGCGTCACGAAACTCAGCGCTGGGGGCTTCGCCGCCGCCGCAGCCGCCACCGCCGCCGCCGCCGCCGCCGCCGCCTCGGCCACTGCTTTGTCTCCGTCAGCGCACGCAGCGCGAGTCACCTCGCTCAGTCCCGACGGCCCGAGCCTCCAAGGCCTCCGCCGCGCCTTCGGCCAATCACAGGGCCGCAAGTCTTCCCGCCCCCCGCCCTGAGACCCCAGCTTGTGATTGGCGGCCGACGCCGGCCCACGTGACCGGATCTCGCTCGGGCCGGCCCGCCCCCGTCACGTGAGGGCGCGCGCCTCTCTTCCTGCTTTCCTGACCCTCTCCGCCATTTAAAGAAACAGTACCGGGGGCGGGCCGAGCGACGCAGCCGGGACGGTAGCTGCAGCGCAGAGCGGAGGAGCCATCTTGTCTTGTCGCCGGGGAGTCAGGCCCCTAACTCGAAGAAGCCCTGGCGCGCCCTCCCCCCCTCCCCGGTCTGGTAGGGCGAAGGAGCGGGCGTGCGGTCGATCGAGCGATCGGTTGGCGGCTCTTTCTCCTGCTCTGGCATCCAGCTCTTGGGGCGCAGGCCCGGCCGCCGCGGCGCGCGCCCGGTGGCCGTTGGCGCTCGCGCCGCGTCTTTCTTCTCGTACGCAGAACTCGGGCGGCGGCCTATGCTTTTGCGATTCGACGAGGAGTCGTCCGGGTGGTTGGCGGCGGCGGGCAGCTTCTCCGCCCCGCTCCCGGGGAGGCGGCGGGGGAGGCTGGGGTGGCCGGGGCCGGCCTGGAGGCCTGGCGCCACCCTTCCGGGCCTGCTAGGACCCAGTTGGAGGGGCAGGAGGGAGCTGGAGGATGGTTGGTGGTGGGCTTTCTCCTTTGCCTTTTTCTACTCATGCCTCCTTAGTCGGGGGACGGGAGCTCTGGCGGCAGCTCCGGGGTGGGGATTCGAGCTCCGGAGTCGGAAGATCTGGGTTTGCTTCCGGGCCTAGCCACCCGCTGGTGAGTGACCTTAGGCAAGTCACTCTGTAATTTATCTGCGCCTCAGTTTCCTCCTCTGCCTATCAGTGTGTGTATGGGATTGAAATCGCTTTACAAAAGCGTCGGTTTATATAAAGGGTGATTATTGTTTGTATTTTTTTTCTTTGAGTTGCAAGAAGACTTAGCAATTGCTCATTCCCTGAAATTAAATCCGGGAACCTTTATTGGCGTTGGAGATCGGCGGGCTCCTTGAATTTGTGTGCAGAAACATGTGGGAAAGTGCATTCTAGGGAAATGAGCGTATCCATCGATAGCAAAGTTTTCAAAGGGGGGCTATGACCTGAAAGAGTTTAAAACAATTTTATGCCTCCGGGAGGAAACTGAGGCCTACATGTCATTTGGGACCCTTCACAACCTATTTGAAGCCCCCATCTGAGTCCCTGGTATATGTGAGCTGCTTTTTAATGCATAATGGCTATTTTGGGTAACATCATTTCACTGCTTGGCGTCTATTCGAAGCCCTTTCCTTTCACCATAGGGTGCCTGAAGGGTGGCTGATACGTATGGTACAATGGCACCCAGTATAAACTAAAGCAGCTACAATTAGGAGTGAATGTGTTCTGTAGTATCAAGAAATGTAATCTTTGGCCCAGCAATTGTTTTCCTGCTGCTTGTACTGGTGCCTGACTACTTTTCTTTATTGACTATTTTCTCCGACTGTGATTGACATCCATCGTTTGCTCCTATTTTGTATCCCTGGTTTGCGAGGTTAATAGGGAACAGGCATATTTTTAAATGGTGCTGCCAAACCCAGCTAATGGTGCGGGTGAATTTTTAGTAAGCGGGCTCCCTGGAACAGACTGAACCAGGCATTGGATTCCTGAAGATGTTTGGGGTTATTTTTTGGTTTGGTTCTTATTATTAATTGAAGGTTAACATTCTCTGAAAAGTTTTGTTGGACTCTGGCTGAACCACAAAATCGATATATTTGAAAGTAATTTGGAGTTTTACGTTTTCCTGGCTAACCTTGTATTCTAATTCCTTGCAAGTGTGAGACTGAAATGGCCAAAATGCCTTTTTTTTTGTTTGTTTGTTTGTTTTTGGTTTTTGTTTTTGTTTATTTCTCTGTTCATTGTCAGCTGCTTTTCTCAAATTCCAGGCCATTATCCAGCAAACACTATAAAAATGTTTGGACATTTGCATTTCAAACATTTTCGTTTTGTGGAGTGGTGCTTATCAAGTGGTACAGCTCTCGAAGCAAGTGAACACATACATATTTAAGTGTATTTTGTATGATTAGAGGTTACCAACTCTGATATTTTATTCAAAAGCCTAAAAAAAAAAAAAATAAGTTGACTATTCCCTTTACCAAAGGGCCAGAGACAATGCTTTCCTTTCAAGAGAAGTGACTGTTTGGAGAAAAAATGTGTTGGTCTTAGTTCTTTTGTAATTAAATCTGGATGTACCTCAAAAGACTCTTTAAGACTGTGGTGTTAAAGGCTTTCCTCTGGAGAAAGGAGGAGAAAGGAGAAGAAAAAAAATCAACTGGAACTTAAAAGCTTGAAATTCCACAACAAAACACAGATGTCCAGGATTGAAGGTTCGTGAAGTGTTTGCAGTAGTTGGAGCAGATACACTTTTCTGTGTAGCTGCCACTGTGGACTCCAGGTTTCCAGATTTTCAAGAACTGGATCTGTGACCCGGAAGAGCTTGTCAAGATGTGGCAGCAACTCTGGAGGTAGACGTTTTTTGTTTTCAGTTTTGGAACTGTTGATCTTGCTGTGAGTAAAGAGGCAACAAGTCACCAAGCACTGCCACCAGCACTGTTATGGGGAACTTGAAGACCTGAGTTTCTGTCCAGACCCTCAGTGCAAACTGACAACACTCCATCCAAAGTGAACTACGGTACTTGCCATTTTCCAAAATGCTTTTACTTTCCATCTCTACACTTGTTTTGTTGTTCATATTACGTGGTCCATCACCTGGCACAGCTCTGCCATTTCCTCATTTACAACTAACATGCTCTCTTCCCTGTGACTCTTAGAGCGTATCTTTAGGATAACTTGAATATTATGTGTAAAATCTGATAAAAAGTATTTGCATGCATTTGTTCTTTTTTCCATATAACAAATGCTGAAAGTAAAAGCCTTAGTTTTATGCATGTTTGCCCAAACATACCACCGCTTCAAATGAAACCTTTTTTTAAAAGCAGGGAATTGTTACATTATAACTAACATTACTCTTGATAAAAAGAGTTTATTATATCTAATTCTACTAAGGAGTTTATTAGATACAATGAATACTTTCATACTTCTTTCATATTTTAAAGGACAGGAGCATAAGACAACATTGGGACAATACTGAAAAAGTAGGGGTAAAATTGGTGTGTTACCTAAACTCTCATTTCATTTTGTGCGAATTGTGAAACCACTTTTCTTCCCTATCACCTAATGCCCAGCAGCCTGGAAACAAATTATTGCCCCAGAATAGGAGTTTTAAGGCACTTCCTATTTGTTGATCCCTGAGTCAGTCAGAAAAATGTCTTTGTTGGAGAACTAGCAGCATCTGTGCATCTAGCTTTTTTATTTTGCTGACCCTGTCTCTAGTAATTTCTCTATCACCATCTAAGCCAGGCTTGTGAATACTTACTTATCAGACAGTTGATGTGCTGACAGTAGCCCCCACACCCCAGTGTTAGCCTCCTGTATTTATAGTTCTGTGTGCTTGTTACCTTACCTGTTTTTCCCTGCCCCTTCTAGTCCTGTGCCTCCTGATTGCTGAGTGCTCACCTGGACCCTCTGATGACCTTCCTTCGGCTAGTCCATCAGCCTGCAGACCTGGTACCTGGATTTTTGTCCATGGTGATTCCTACCACCTTACTACTGAAGAAGACACCATTCCATTGGACCACTGTGACCCAAGAAGCATTTAGCCATCATGATGTGACCTTTAACCTCCACTCCAGTTCTACTCTGCTCAGATTCAGCACGGCCCTTTATAGTGCAGTCAAGAGTCTTCAAGCCAAATAACTGAAGCTATTTTATCACAACAAAGGCCAAGTTTATTCCATAAATATGTACAGTTCATTTCTGCAGTTAAAAGTCTTCAGAGACACATAGTAAACTTGGACTGGGGGATTTTGTGTTTTGTTCTTAAATTGTCAACACTGTCTGAAAATGGCATCATCTCTGAGAACAGCATTGGAACATATACTCCACAATCTCAAATGACTGAAGTTTAATGAACTGCCTAGGATCCTGTCAAGGTCACTGGACTCTTGTTTTTTTTCCTACTTCAAATTTGTAGCTGTCTACTGAATGAGAAAACAGATATTCTGACTCACTGGGATCAAAACCAAGGCACATTGAATTCCGCATAGTACCATCTTTGGGTTACTCAGGAACCAAAACTTTTCATGCCAATTTAAGAAATTCTACTAAGGAATCCCTTTACCTAACCATCTGATAAGGCTTCAACCAGATTCCGGAAAAGACCTCTTGACACATCAAGATAGAAACTATATGGTAATCTCCTCTGTTTATATAGCACTTTACAGGTTCAGAGCACTTTCATGTACATTTATGTTAATTACAAACAGTGATGTCCCTTTTGAAATGAAGGAACAGAATTTTTAAGAATTTAAGTAATTCTCCAAGGTGACAGTAATAGAAGGTAGTCCTTCTGACTCCCAGTCCAGTATTAGCCTTGGCATTATCTCAGCCTTCACTTTATTTACAGTATTAAAATGGCTGGGGACTGAAAATGTTCATGTTTCTAATTTATATGGCCCTTATTATAGCAAGATATTTGAAGTTTAATCATGGTAACTGTATTTAGACCAGAATTCCTTAATGATGTCCTTAAAGTGTAAGAACACACAGTCTCCATGGTGGTTGGTGATTTGCTTTAGGAAGGAAGGAAGAGAAATTGTTAGCAAACAAGGCTATGCAATATAAAACAAATAGTTTTAGATTTTTCTTACTCATTTTTATGGTCTTCCCAAGAATAGCCTAATTAATTACAGATCTGTATTTGTTTTTGTTTCTACTTTAAGTTTTATCAGTGTTCCTGGACACAGGAAACTTACCTATGGTCTGTCCCCAAATTATTAGGTAGATTTTTGTATGTAATATGTGTCCCCACACAAACAGTGCAGTGTACTGGATTAGGGTCTCAAAATATGTACCAAAGCTTTATTTAGTTGTTTTAGCCCAACGTGCTATACATCATTCCAAGCAGATAGCTGTGGGGGTTTTGTTTCTGTTTGTTTTTCCAGTATTCTTTTTAGCAGAATGGGAAACTGTTAAGAGCTGTCTTACCAGTGCTAATTATCAGCAGGTTGGCCTGAAGACCCCCATAATAAATCACTGTCTTTGAAACTGCCCTTTCTCATATTTTGTTTTTAACTAACAAAGGAAAAGGTATTCTTAGAATTAGAGTTGTGGCCCAGTGAGATCTTACTGCTTAAGTGAAGTCATCCAACCTTTGACTTCTCAAAAATAATGCTTGCAAATTCCCAGTGCTATTACAACTTAAAATCAATAGTCTTATTCCCCAGTAGTCATTTTTAATACAATTATTTTTATCAATTCTTTGGGAATGTCATGTATTTTCATCATATTTATTTACTCCAACTTCCCAAAAACTACTACCTACCCTCTTTCAACTTCATGTCTCCCCACCTCATCCCCTGCCCAGATACTCATGGGGCCATTCACTAGTGTGTGGTCTATCTTTTTAGTCATTTTACTCACTAAAAGCTTAACTTTTAAGTAATTAAAATTTACAATAAAGTTTTAATTCCATCAATCAGTAACATGGTCCACATTAGGGAAAGGATAAGCACTTTGTTTATTTTGTCTTAGCATGGCACTTGTTTACCTATATCCTGGTTCCCATGACCTATTTTTTTGTATTTCAGCATTATGTGAACAACTTACCCTATCACTGGTTTTCCAAAGGCTTTATGTTGACAAAGGCCTTTGAAGGAAAGCTATGTGGATGTCCAGAGTAAAGTGAAGCTGCTCTGGATGAAGTAGTGAAGCAGAAGTAGGGAGTCTGCAGCCTGCCACAGCTATCTTCCTTTACCATCATGGTAACATCTAAAGGGACTTCCTTATGTAAAATTCTTCATAAAATACTGCTTGAAACCACTGCCCTAGACAACGTTTGATCTGGAGGACATTCTGACCTTTTATGTACTTTCAACTCTACATATTCAGTTGATGCTGATGAACGTTTGGAGATGGGTATGCCTTTTGTCCAGAGAACAATCAAACAGCGTTGTCAAGTGAAATTTTATTAATAGCATTCCATCCAAGGTAGACTTCCTGGAGTTGGATATAGCCAGAGAACAATTCATGTATCATTAACTGTGAAAGTATGTGATTTAGAAATCTTGGAACATGGATATGCGAATTGCCTGAAAGCTGGTATTGAAGCTGATGCCTCATCAAGGCCATCTTAGACCAAGTTGTTCGTTTCGCCTCTCCTCATTAACTATGGTACTCCATGTATAAAGGATAACCATTAACTATGAAGCAAAATCCAAATACAGTTTTTCCTAAAGGGGCTTGCAACCTGGTTATCATTCATTGTCTCAAATTCCAAGTCATGTGATTGAGCTAGTAATTAAACTGCACCATGGTTTTATGTAACAACTACTGTTTCCAAGGGTTAAAAACAAATATTAAATTCCTCCAACACTTGTATTTCTGCCTATTTCAAAATTAATTGAACTACTCACCTCTACATGGAACAGATGACCCTGAAGACACATTCTGAACATCCTTTATCATATATGTGACTTAAAAAATAGCTCTACTCATTGAGCTATTCTTTAATGGTTATTCTTCATGCCTGGTACCATCAGCTGTATGTGATGGGCATAGATGGACACAAATTCTTTGACTCTAGGCCATGATAGCTAGCTAGGCATATTATCAATCTTTTTGTTGGAAAAGTAGATTAACTTGGGGGGAAAAAAATCTATAAATGGCAGCTAAGGATTTTTCTCAGTGTTCTTGAGTTTCTGTCCTTGTGAATATTTTGTCATCTTTCTCATACTATCACTTCACACTAGTTCAGAATGGCTGACTTTATTCCTTACTATGAAGTATTCTTAAGACATTAAGATTATTAATTTTTTTTTTGCAGAAAGGATAAAATTCATGAATATTGAAATCATATAGTGAACAAGACTTTAATTTGTGGCGTGAGAAAATTTGATCCCTCTACAGTATAGTCAATTTAAGGGCCAACTATCATCAGCTACTCTTGAGTGCATTGGGTAAATGTTGGAACTGCCTTCTTTATATCCTTGTTTCTTATCCTCTAATCATGATTTTGTGCTTCTCAACACAAATCAGCAAATCAGATTCAGATCTGGTTATTCTAAACTGCTCACAGACAGCAATTCAATTTGGATGACTTCTGCTTGTAAATGCAACTTATTTGTAAAGAAGAAATTACAGATTCACTTTCCTATTACCTCTACATTAGCTTTTTCTTTTTACTGTATTTGCAGAAAAAAAAATTAAAAATCTACACTGCCAGTCATTCCCTATGATCCTGCCATACTCAGTTAAAATGAGGAATCAAGAATCTAATAAGTAATTGGTTAAGTAGAAAAAACTAAAACTTAAGGCAAATGCCTTAATCTCGGGCCTTGTCTACTGTCTTCTTGCCTTGGAGCTCATCTAAATCTTACAACAGTGCTACCCACGTAGTCTGAGGCCTTGACTTGCCTTTAAGATGATTCTTGGAGATGGGCTGTATTACAGAAGTTGAAGACTTGATTACCAAAGAAAGTAGAGCCAACTACAACAAACCTGGCTCTACAATCCTGTTGCTCCTAGATGTAGCATAAACTCTAATCTCAAGTCTGCATTGAGGATATAGCCACCTAAGCTGACAGTTCTTGCACATATGAGCAAGAAAATGAAAGCTGCTATACCCAACTAGCCCTTTAAGATCCAAAAAATTATGTCTGGAGTAAACCCTGTGGATTAACTCTGGAGTACCCAAGACAATTTATAGAGCTTCATTATTAATCTGCCTGTTCTTCCAGTTTATAGCTTAACTATTGGTATGGCTGGCCCTGCTCGTCTATTTACCTGTCTTCAGCTCTTAAACTGCCTATTTTGACATGCTACTGCAATCACACTAACTGTCCCTGGGAAGACTACAGTTTCAGCCTCCCGTGCCCAGTTCCACCAAGGAATTTTGAATAGAAGGAGCCTGTACCTTACCCCGCCAGGACTTAATATTCCAAAAGGAAGGACCATGCTGCATACTCCTAGACCAGCAACTTTAAGTAGAGAATAACCTGCTTATTTCCGACACCTAAATCATCTGTTCTAACAGGAGTATAGCAGGTTGAAAGCAAAGCACGTTGCTTTTTTTTTTTTTTTTTTCTCCTGTGATAACTCAGAAATGAATATGATTGACCAGGACTCAGAAATTATAAGTTCACCTTGACAAGACATTAAGCAACATCAGAAATTTACCACTGAACTTAATTTGACACTAACTCAAATAGCCTCACAGACCTGTTTGCCAACTGGGAGGCTGGTTTGCCTGTTTCACATCACCAATATAGTGAGGCGCTGATAAATCTGACTTGAATACAAACGCTGTGGTGAATCCCAGAGTATGATGTTAATGGAGATTATTATTCATTCAAGTGAATTGTGGGTTTCCTGATGACAGGACAGACATTACTCCTAGTGATTTTTAGAATTTGATTGCCAAGGAAGACATACCAGCTACTATAAATCAAATTTATGGGCAGAGATTAAGCTCTTTATACCTGGTCTTATCCTGGATTTTCCCCCCAATGTCCATTCCATCTCACTGTAACAACTTCCAGAAGTTTTTTGGAGCTGTCTCTTCCAATTTTTAGCCCATGTGATTTAGACAGTCTTGTTGAATCTTGTGCTGGACATGTTATTTCAACCTCGTCAATCAGCAGTCCATCGAAGACTCTAGTGATTGGTTCCAGAATGGATGCATGATTCAAGTTTGTCCAATGATAATCAACCCTAGGTGTTTTACTCAGTTGTGGAGAAGTTCTCTTTACTTAAATGCTTTAGCGTTGTAGGAGAAAAACTCAACCCAACAGGGCCTACTATGTTGAATTAGTCAGGCAGAAAAATGAAGCCAGTGCAGAGGGAAACAGAGCCAAAAGACTTGGAGTTCTGATGGCAACATTTGTGCCCCTGGATCCAAGCGTGCCTGAAGCTAGTGGTATATCCCCTGGACTTTGCAGTTATGTGAACCAATAAATAACCTTTTTTGTTGAAGTTACTTTGGAGTTGGGTTTCTATTACTTGAAATTGAGTCCTGACTAATTACTAGTTACCAGCAATGAAACTTGACACGTTCAGATTAGTTATTAAGCTAGAGATCAAGGCCACACTGAAATTATTTTCTAAAAGAAAAACAATATACTCACAGAAACATAAAAGTTACTGGTAGAAACTTCAAAGATTGGTTGAATTCAATGTGGTTGAGCCACAAAAGAAAGTCTACATAGTTGTTAACATAAGTAAGGTAATTTATTATGAGTGGATATCAAAAAATAGTCATGAGGCCTTGTGAAACAAGTTGATAGAAATGCATAGTGTGAACTCATTCAAAGTGTATCACTGGCTTTCTTTAAGCAGTGTAGATTACATGAGATTTACCTTCTTTATCTGACTATTTTACACTACCACATTACTTTTAAACTTTACTTAAAAACTAAAGAACTTTAAGTGCCTACTGTTAGACCTTGACAAATTACTTAACCTTGAGCCTAGTTGTCAAATGATTAAAATCTAACACTATATCAAATCTAACACACATTCTAACATTATGCAAGCTGCCAGACTGCTACACTTCAAGAAGCTTAGAGTTTGGTAATTGTTCCTTAGTTTTTAAAGCATCCTTTAAAACATCTTGAGTCATCAAAATTACCATAACTTGATAGCTTCTTCATTCTACATGAAAGATTCCAGATTTGAAAGTGATGGCTAAACTACTAAATCCTGATTGAATTGCTCACATTAGGCAAAGAGAAGGAAATGAGTCACTTTAGTAGAGTACTAAATCTACTATACATACACCTTGGATTTTCAGCTTAGACAAACTCCCATGAGTGTCTTGAAGCACTCATGAGTGATGACAATGTGACATTTGCATCCTGGCTACTGGTCCACTGAAGATTCTTCACTAACTATTGATATAATGGACATCCATTGCTTTGGCCTGCCCCAAATCACTTCCTTCACTTAACACCTCCACTCTTTGAAAAGCTACTCCTTGCCTTTCTGTGTTGTTTTTGTAGAACAGTGCATGGCAATACACTGACCTCATACACCTGGCCAAAATTTGAACAATCCAATCATATCTTGTCAAAATTTCTTTTCCACCAGGACTTTGGTTTTTAAAGAGAACAGAGGCAAAATGAAGTGTCAGAAGTTGAATCATTCTGATGCAAGTGTCCCAAAGAAACAAAACAAGCAATGATACAAAATACCCTAAAGAATCCTCATACCTGTTTCAAGGCCTATTAGCCATTTTTTTCCTTTAACTATAGACTATCATGCATCCTCTGTACAAGTTTACCTTTTGTAAGGAAAAAAATGAAATTCTCAGATTGGCAAAATGGCTTAGTTAGTGAATGTACTTGCTGCCAAGCCTGACAACCTGTTTTAGGTTCCCTGTACACATACTAGAAGAGAACCAGTTCCAGTAAATTGTCCTCTGACCTCCATCAACATTTGTGCTGATACATACATAAAAATAAATGGAATCTTAAAATGGGTTTCTATTGGTGGTAACCAAGTGACTTGAAGGAACCAGAGAATAAAATAGTAAACCTCAGACCCTCATGGGGGGAAAAAAAAAGAAAGAAAGAAAGAAAAAGAAAAGATTATTCCCATGAAACTGAGTTAAAAGGTAGTGGTAACAAAAGTCCTGGAGGGAAAGCCTCTTCCCAACCCCCGCCTTTCCCTGCTGTTGTGGTTGGAAGTTTCTGTCCTATCTGCCAGTAGCCAAGTAACTGACACTGAGGCTTATGTTAATTCCAAATGCTCAGCCAATAAATAGGTCAGGCTTATTACTAACTAGTTCTTACATTTTTTTAATTAAATCATATTCCTTTATTTACACTGCCACATAGAAGTACTCTTATTAGCATGGCACATTCATCTGCTTCCTCTGTGTCTAGCTTGATGACTCCAAACTCCATTTTTGAAGCATTCTCTTTCTGGCTCTTCTGACTAACCTTAGTCTGTTTAGCTATTGGCCAGCCGACTTCTTTATTAAACCAATCACAATGACATATATTCATACAGTGTAAAGGAATATTCCACAGCAAGGAGGGGGATTAATAACAGTATCCTCCCTTGATGTTTGGAATCATGTATAATAAGAGCAAATATTGGGGGTCCAAGACCAAAACTACTAGACAGAGATAGTTACTTGTTCAAGAGTAAGTTGAACAGCCTCAGGCTTACCTTTAGGCAAGAAATAAAATTCTGGTCATTAATGCTTGAGTCCAAACCAGCACTAAATTGCTAAGATAGAAGGGTGAGATAAAATTATAGTATTACTAAAATCTCCTAAAAATAACATGATTGACCAAAGAGAAACAAATACTCATAAAACAGACCCTAGAAGCCATAAAGAGAATGATAGATGTGTTTTTTCTATATAAGACAAATGTATAAAGATATTTTAGACTAAAGTATCTCCAACATAAGTAACAAATTTAGGATTACTATCTCAGATACACAGAATTCCTATATTTTACACTAACAGTTGTGTATCATAACTACAGGCATGTATCCTGAGAAGTCCATTTAGGTGGTTTTGTTATGTGAACATCAGTATAGTTAACACAAACTAAAACACACAATGCCACTACGGCAGAATCTGTCAAGGCACCACTGTAGGATAGGTGGATTCATTGTTGGTCAAAATGTGGCACATGCAGGTAATTGTTAGTCATCTGGTGCTGTTTTATGCTAGGTATTGCTTCAAGCCTTCACAGTCTGCCTTAAGAAGCAAATACTCTTGCAAGAGAGACAGCTTTTAAAAGAATAAAGTAACTTGCCCATGTCACAGGCTAATAGAGCTGTGACTCCCTCAAGGAGCCCAATTCAATCTGCTTGAGAGAATTTGTTCTTCTGTATCTCTGTAAACATGACAGTATCCAAAGTAGTTGGTAAAACATAAATCAGCCAAAAAAGGCACCATTTGCATCCTCTGAAGGTACCATTCATATCGATCAAATGCAAAACAGCAGTTGCCTACAGTGCTACCAGAAATTTGAATACATAATTATTTTTTTTAATATTCTTGGTTGGAATGTAGATTGCATCTGTCTTTTTAAAGGTAACTTGACAAAATTAAAGTTTGAAATGTATGTTTTTTTTAGGCAGTAACCCTTTGAAGACTGACTCAAAAAGCTAAAAATAGTAAGACATAAAGATACTGGTATAAGAAGTTTACTTACACTAGGCAGTATTGTCACATTGCTTTTAATCCCAACACTCAGGAAACAGAGGCAGGTGGATCTCTGTGAGTTTGAGGCCAACATACTCTTAAAGAATAAATTCCAGGACAGCCAGGATTACACAGAGAAACCCTGACTCAAAAGTAAAAAAAAAAAAAAAATTGTTAAAGTTAAACATAGAAGTCAGATCTCTTATTCAACTCTGTTGTGTTCATAATGGACTTTTTAAGCAAAAAAAAAAAAAAAAAAAAGTACAAAAAGTTATAACAGCCACTTAGATGAACACAAGAAAAAAAGTGTCTAGTGAAAATGAAAGAAAAGGAGGTTAGAGAGCCGTCTTAGAGGTTAAGAGCACTTGTTGCTCTTTCTTGTAGAGGACCCAGGTTCAGTTTTCAGTACCCACATGGCAGCTCACACTCATCCCTAACTCCAGTGGGTCTGATGCCTTATTCTGACCTCAAGTACCCCATGTATACATACATGCAGGCAAACGCTCACACTTTACAGAAAAGAAGCAGGATACAAAATCAAAAATATCAATTATCTATAGTGGTAGTAAAAATTAGGATCAATGAGAACATTTGTTTGTTTGTGTTTTATATTATTGGTGGGGTTGTATATTGTTCCAGTCTTTCTAGGAGGTATGTAGCACAAGTTCTAATAGGTCTTAATAATAGAAGCCATGAGTTAGATATAGGGTTAAATGCTGAAATATCAGAGAGATAAAGGAACAAACCACAGCCACACACACCTTACCTCAACTTCCCAGCCAAAAGGAAACTGAGTTCCTGCCTCCTCCCACCTATATTCCTCTCTCTACCCAGCCACCTCACTTCCTGTCTGTCTGTACAGACCTCCAGACCTCGATGGTTAGCTAGGGACTAGCTCTGCCCTCTGATCGTCAAGAAAGCTTTGTTTGTTAGAGTACAAACAAAATATCACCACAAAGGTGGTTTGATCAATTAAAATCAGAAGATGAATGAAACAATTACTGAAAATTGAGTTTAGTGAAACTCAGTATTTAATACATTTATTAGAATGGATTTGTGGTTATGCAAAGCAGATACCCTTTATATCAAAAAGAATGCTGGTTCTAAATTAAGACTGTTTCAAATCAGAATGTAATGACCAAACAGGCAGCACAGTGTTGGCGAGGCAGAGGCAGGAAGATTGCTGTGTGTTTGAAGCCAGCCCGGCACACAGCTAGTTTCGGGATTTTTTTTTTTTTTTCTTTTTTAAAGGAGGAAAAAAAGCAACAAGCTGAAGGTAATGGTAGAGCACCTGCCTTATATATTGAAGGCTTGGATTGCATCCCCATCTCTAAAAGAAAGAACCGCATAAGGATGAAGTCTTTCATAGCTGTCTCTGAGGATGCTAGCAGTCCTGATGGCAGATGTTCAACCTTTGCTAGACCTTTTCCTACAGCAAAGAAAGGGCTAACCATTAGAGTGCCAGATTCTAGCAGAAGACTGGTTCCCAACCTGGGGGTGATGACCCCCAAAGGGGTCACATGTCAGATATTTATGGTTCATAACAGAAGCAAAATTACAGTTATGAAGTAACAATGAAATAATTTTATGGTTGGGGTCAGCACAACATGAAGAACTAACTGTATTTAAGAGTCACGGCATTAGGAATAGTGAGAGCCACTGTTTGGCAAGAATAACCCCACTAAGATCAGGTTCTCCAAAGAGGCAAACCCAACAGGATGCATGTATATATGCATGTATGTATGTATCAGCATCTATCCTTGCCAGCGTATTTGTTAGTGGCCACACCCCTTTGGGCATGGCTTTAGGTGCAGAAGGACCTCTCGCACGCGCTCTCTCTCTGCAGTCGCAGATTGGATCAGAAAGACAGAGAAAGGCTGTGGCGATTCTTTACTATTATCTGTATATGTTGTTCCCCAATAAAACACCCATTTATCATTTATCTTGGGTCTATTGAATTCATTATCACCTGCCTTCATATGTATGATTGTATAAGATACTGGTACAGATATGTGGTGGGGACTTGAAATTGAATGTATTATGGAGGCTCCAAATTCTCACAGTAGACCAGCAACAAGCTGGGTTGCTGGGAGAGCAATTCACTACAGATACAAAGGTCTGATAACCTCTGTGTTTGTTCTAACTGGACTCCACACACTGGAAGTAGATCTTCCTCTACTTGGCCCTCTGATACTAATCTTGACACTAAAACATTGCTTTGTTTTTTTTGTTTTTGTTTTGGTTTTTTTTTTTTTTTTCTTTTTTTCTTTTTTCTCCCCAATCTGGTACAGATGACACAAAATTAACCCATACTGGGTTAATTACTAGGTCTAAGTAGCCAGAAAGGAGCAACTTAAAGTGTGCCCATCCCCTCTTCATCCACTTGCCAGTTGAAAGGTGGATCCGGTGCCTGAGTCTTGAGCCATGTTGTTCCCGGACAGTGAGGAAGAGAGGCCTCTGTGTGAATGATGGTAGAGCAACAAGGGAGAACTGTCGGTCCTTTTCCTATTTGATATTTTTCTCTCCCTCAGAGTGAACTTTAATCTGCCCACAAATAGTTTGAAGGAAATATTTCTTAGGAACGTCTCATTCCATTTGTTCTAATGTTGTACTACAGAATCAACCTGCCCTTAGCTAGACTCACAGACAAGACAGGACTGCACCCTAAGTAGATGACCAGTTGAGTCATGAATTAAGCACTGATCTCCCATTGAAAATTAACACATTGGTCCCTTTGTTTATTATCTGGGTGACCCTTTTCTATTCCAAGAGACCCCTGGAAATGGATATCTGCTGCTTCCATCTGCCCACCATCCATGCCTCCGTTTTAGTCAGGACATGTCAGTTGCTTGGTTATTCCCAATTCTCCACTATCTGAACATATGCTATCTATCTCTGGCCCCAGAAATAAGGGTAGACCTCTGACTAATCGAACATTTGGGAAACTTGATTAGGATAATTGGATAAGGGGTGACTATAATATCTAAGCCAAACTATTTTTATACAAATAGAGCTATTCCCGGGGGTGAATAAGGCCATTTCCTTTTTTTTAATACCTTGAGTTTAGAATTAGCAGGTAGTAGATCTAACACTACTGACCATTATCTTGCCACCACACAGAGAGTGTCCATCTGAAAATGGACAGAGCGCTAAGCTTAGTTCCAGCCATGCCTGAAAGCCAACAGGTCCCTCCCTCAAACACTGCCAGTTAGAAAACAGAATAGAGGACGCACATGCCGTGACTGGTACATAGTAAGCATTAAGCAAATGGCAACTGTTGGTAATGTCACTAAGGTGACATCGTGTAAGGCTCAGGATAGCCAGTAGCTATTTGTCTTTGGTTTAAGGTTTTGTGTGTGTGTGTGTATGTGTGTGTGTGTGTGTGTGTTTCACCTGCATATATGCATGTGCACCCCATTCATACCTGGTGTTTGCAAAGTCCAGAAAAGCACATCAAGTTTTCTGGAACTGGAATTATCGAAGTGAATCTTGTGGGTACTGGAACTGAACCTGGGTGCTCTGCCAGAGCAGCAAGCATTCTTCAACACTGAGCCCTCTCTCGAGTCCCTCCTTGCTGCCTTTTTAACCTCAATCATTAAGATCTGTGACATGCACCCACTTTCACATTCGATATCGTTTAAACTCCCTGCTACCCTCAGGAATGCTATTAACCTTTTAGTGAATGGGGTAAGAGGCCTTGATTAAGGAGACCCAGTGCCCTTCTATATCAGAACAGCCTGGCATATGCCACACAAAAATGACTCCCAGTTTCTCTGACTTATCAAATAAAAAAAAAAAAAGCCACAGGTAGAATCTGTTGCATTGGCACACACCTGTGATCCCAGGTACTTGGGAGACTAAGGCAAGAGGATTGTGAAGAAGATAGGGCTCAGAAATTAAGAGCACTAGTTGTTCTTGCAGAGGACTGGCACGTTCGGTTCCTGGCACCCTTGTAGGCCCTCTTTTGACCTCCATGACACCAGGCACACACACATGTGCACATACATGCATGCAGGTAAAACAGTCATGCACATAAAGCTTGTTTCAAAAAGTTAAAAGATCCAAAGCAGAGAAACCCTGTCTGGAAAAAACAAAACCAAATAAAACAAAACAAACGAAAAAAGTTAAAAGAGGATTCTGAGTTAAAAGCTAGACTAAGTGGGGGCTGGAGAGATGGCTCAGTGGTTAAGAGCACTGGCTGCTCTTCCAGAGGCCTTGGGTTCTATTCCCAGCACCCACATGGCAGCTCACACCTATCTGTAACTCCAGTTCCAGGGGATCTGGCATCTTTACACCAAAGCACATAAAGTTAGGGGGGGAAATCTTTTCAGGGTGTTGGTGGCACACACCTTTGATCCTAGCATATGGAAGGCAGAGGCAGGTGGATCTCTAAGTTCTCTGTCAGCCTGATCTACAAAGCAAGTTCCAAGACAGCCAGGGATAACAACAGAGAAACCCTGTTGTAATGGATGATTATAATAGAGTCCACAAAAGCCCAGATAAAAGGAAGTCAGGTATTTATTGGAGACTCACTCACAAATGACAAAGCAAAGTAGACAACCACCAAGGTCTTCTGCCTTTTGGTGCTGGAAGCTGCCATCTGCTCCAAGACCATCACCAGAGAGAGAGCTTGTTTCCAGTCCACATGTAGCAACTGAGACCCCAAAGGGGTCCTCAAAGACTACTGGCTAAATGAGTTCCCACAACACCCTGTCTATATATATATATATGTATATATGTATATATGTCTATATGTCTATATGTATATATATGTATAAATATATATATATATTGCTTAGTTATAATTCTAAACTATTAGAATAGCCCACTAGACCTACAGCTTTAACTCTACTTGTCATCCTGATCCATCAGGCCTCACATTTTAGACACAGATCAGTGGTTTTCAACCTTCCTAATGCTGTGACCCTTTACTACAGCTTTTCATGTTGTGACCCCCAACCATAAAAATTATTTTTGTTGCTACTTCATAACTGTAATTTTGCTACTGTTATGAATCATAATGTAATTTTTTTTGAAGACAGAGGTTTGTTGAGGGGTTACAGTCCACAAGTTGAGAACCACTACAGTAGGTGAAATTAGATCTAGCCATTGAACCAGGAAAAGGGATGATGACACACCATTGGTCTCATCAAGTGTCAAACATTGAGGGGACAGAGATATAGGCTCATTTTCTCCATGCTGAGGAAATTGACTTCAGTTGCAAGTACTCGCTGACATGCTCAAAAGATGATGATGGTCTTTAGACCCACATCTGAGGTACACTGAATTAGCATTTACAATCAGATTGCCATGTGACGAGCATAATTACACTTCTGCACATTCTCTGTAGACTCTACATAATTCATTTTCCAATGTGATCATTTAAGGTGTGCTGTATAAATATGCGCATGCGTGCATGCACGTGTCACAAACCGTTAATCTAATGCAGCTGCAGGATCAGCTTGGGGTTTTGAAGGAGGCAGCCTATGGTAAGAGGAAGAGACCATGCACACACTCCAGAGAAAATGGGTTGAGTCACATGGCCTCTCAGTTTTTCCTGGCTTGTGGTGTTCACTCCCACCCACAATCCCCAGGCACTTTGGGATTCTATCTAACTATGGGAAACTTACAATGATACAAAACGAATGTGAAAAGGCCTCACAAAACCTCAAGTCTGTAATAGCGGGTGACTTCAGCTTCTGCTGAAAAGTAAATTGATACCAAGTTGTTCTTAGCTCCTTGCCAAATGCACTGCTATTTCCTCATGCCTGGGGCACCCAAAAAGGGAAAAGGACTCAGGCTGTGTTTCTATCTCTGCCTGGAAACTAGAGACCTCTCCCAGATCCATCTTTTACGGCAAACTCCAGTCAAATAGCATTCTGTCCAACAGCCTCCCAGAGCCTCATCTCACCTGTGTGCACCTGTTTATTCCATGATAACAGGATACCCTTGCTTCACTTTCAGAAGCAGAGTCTAATAGGACAGACCTGAAACCCCATGACTAGGGAGGCTGAGGCTGGAGGATCATGAGTTCAAGGCCAGCTTGGGCAGGTAACTTAGAGAGACCCTGTCACAAAATAGGAGTTATAAAAGAGTAAGGATACAGCTCAGGAGAACACTTCCGAGCATATGCAAAATCTAGCATATGTGAGAACCTGTGTCTGATACACACTGTACTTCCAGTAAGAGAAAGCAGGAGACAGACAGAATCCACCTGGGCTTCTGTGTTAGCTCTCTGTCCCTGTGACAAAATATGAGAAAAACAATCTGAAAGGAAGAAATGATTGTCTTAGTCTACAGTCCCTTGACGCCCCCCCCCTCATACTGAGCCTGAAGACCCCTGAGTGTCTTTCTGCTAAGCTCCATCTCCTATTAGCCCATGAGCTATGAGCTCATCAGTGGTGTTGCAATATTGATGAGCCAATACCTCTCAAAAGCATCATTAGCTGGGGACCAGTCTTCTGATTTAAGCTTTGGGGCCCATTTCTGTCCATACCACAATGTTTGCCCCTCTCATTCCCTTCTATTTCTTCCATTTAGAAAACTGAGGCGAAGCATCCATGTGCCTCCTACATGGCACAAGAAACTACTTCTATGTGTCTGTGTACTAGGTCTACACAGAGGGGGTACTCCTGTGTTGGCTCTTTTCTCAAATCCTATAGTGTCCACTGCTCCATACCCATGCCCAGTGAAATTTCATACGAAGGAAAAGCATTCAAGGTCCATCAAAACTCCAAAGACAAGCCAGTAATATGGCTCAGCAGATAAAAGCGCCTGAGATTGACTACTGGGACCATATAAAAAGCTGAATGTGGGGCACACATCAGCACTCTTGCATCCCTATTGCAGGGTGGGAGGTAGAAACAGGAGAATCTCTTGCCAGCTGGGAATATGCACTACAACAATAACAAGAGAGACCTTGCTTCAACAAGATGAACCCCCAAAAGTTGTCCTCTGACTTCCACATATATGTCCTAGCTCTCATTCACCTGTATACACGCACACACACACACACACACACACACACACACACACACACACACACACATTAAAATAAGAAAAGACAAGATAAAGGGTTGTAAGAATTTGAAGGCTTCACTTGCAGATTGCTACTAAGAATTGAAATAAAAATAAGCTGTATTGGACATATACATAAACTTGGAAGCCCACTGAAAACTTAAGAGTTTTTTTGTTCAAAAATTATTAACTAAGCCAAATGTAAGTGCTTTCTAGACACAAGGCTTGTGTCTAGGTGCACAGGTCCAATGGCCAGGAATAAACCCTAGTTATGTGTTTTGCTGTGATACCCCTTGAAGGTTAGAAACTTCATAAGGTTCAGTCTTTTGGTTCTGGCCAGCATTTGCTGTCATAAGATAAGCCTCGTTGAAGTTAGGCAAAGGCTGTGTGCTAACCTCCCATAATACTCAGAGTACTCTAGAGGGAGAAAATTAGTCCCCAAGTCCCATCTACAAAACATTCCTTTGCCTAAGGCTCAGGGAACACTGTGGAAGAGGTGGCAGAAAGATTGTAAAAGCCAGATCAGGTAGTTTTCTGTGAGACTGTCTTGTAATTATGTCAGAGGCTACACCCATAAAGTCTCGGCAACATGACAGCCTACCCATGAGCTTAACAAGAGTGATTCCAGTAAATGTGCGGAAGTGTACGGCAGAAGCCCAATGAGGCCTAACTCTGCCCAAAGAACTACAGGCAACTTAAGAATGCTGAGAGTAGGAGAAATAGCCTTCTTGAGGAAGAGCACACAATTGGTTATTCGATTCCAAATGATCAGCCCTGAAAACATACACACAGGTACCATTATACAGACTGAGCAGGTTATATTTAGGAGTATATGTATATACACTACATGTAATAATTATTGATGAACCAGGCAGTGGTGGCATGTCTTTAATTCTAACTCTTGGGAAGCAGGGGCAGGTGGATCTCTGTGGGTTCAAGGCCAGGCTGGTCTACAGAGCAAGTTCCAGGACAGTCAGAGCTACATAGAGAAACTCTGTTTTAAAAACCAAAATAATAGCAAAAAAATAATTATTCTTACTATTAATGTAAAAAGAGGCGTTGAAATTGAAGTAGAGTAAGGAGGAATATATGGGAGAGTTTGGAGGGGGGAAATATAAATGAAAATAATGTATTTCTGGAAAAAAAGCAAGGAGTCCCTTGACTTATGTTTTGTCCACCCAGGATTCTAACCAAAATTTCTCAATGAGCCACTGATCTCTTTCAGCCTAGAAGTTGATGGACCCACCAATATGAGTGAACAAGGAATTTTAGCCCCTCAGAGTAGGAGATTCTGATGAGCATCTTTCCAGTGCACACTCTGTGCTCTGCAATTTCCATGCATCAACTGATTCTTGTGTCTCTGGAGTGGATTTCTTCCACCTCATAGGTAGTTTCTCATAGCTTCCTATTTATATTTATAGGTCATGTAATGCTACTGTCCCCTTCCCTCAGTCTTACAACTGACCTGAGATCTATACCTGAACCCTCATCTTCTCTTGCCATAAAGACAATCATGACCCAAATCTCTTTATATTCAATATCTTCCAATCTCTACCCCCTTCTTATCTAAGGCTTTTCCACAGCCTTAAAACACTAAACACTTCAAGACTTGGGCTGGATGGTAAGCAGCATTGACCTCCTTCTGCTGGGGCTGGAAACAGAAGCTGCCAATGCCAGAGGGTATTTATTTATTTGTTTATTTGTTTATTTATTTATTTATTTATTTATTGACACATGGTCTCACTGTGTAGCCAGCCAAGACTGGCTTGGAGCTAGCTGGCCTTGAACTAAAAAAAGATCCACCTGCCTCTGAGTACTGGAATTAAAAGCACATACCACCATTCCTGGCTTATATTTTCTTTTAATACTTTGCTCTGTTACATTAAATAAATTCTGGCTGGAAAAAGGAGGCACTAACCTAAAGTCTTCTAGCTAGGAAGTGGCCAGGTTAGGATTCAGATTTGCCTGGTCTAACCTCATATTCTTCTCTCATGGGCCATCAGACACCATTTTTTTTCTTTTTTCTTTTTTAATTTAAATTAGAAACAAGCTTGTTTTACATATCAATCCCAGTTCCCTCTTTCTTCCTTCCTCCCCTGCCCCTCATCAACCCCCATCCTATCCCCTTTCTACACCCCAGGGAGAGTGAGGCCTTCCATAGGGAATCTTCAAAGTCTGTCACCATTTGGAGCAGGGTCTAGGCCCTCCCCCATGTATATCAGACACCATTTTTGGGATCACTTTGGGTAATACATTTAACAATTCCCAGGCCTACACTGACCTACAGAATGATAGAGCATCTGTGTACTTCAAATATTGTACGTGTTACACAAAAGCTCCTAGAATTTCTGTGTGGAACTCCAACAACCTCATAATACTGAGTGTGGCAGACAGGCTCTGTCTCCTCTCCAGTCATCTGTGTCTTCTGTTGTTCATATTTGTCATGGTACAGATTATACACACGGGGTGGTGTAAACAACAGAAAATCATTTCTCACATTTCTGGAGCCTGGACTCCTGTGATGATGATGACCAAGCCATTTTGGCTTTCTGGTGAAATGTTTTTCCTGGCTTGTGGATGACTGCCATCTCAATGTGATGTTCCTTGGTATATGTAAATGAAGAAAAACTTGTTTGGCATCTTTTCTTTAAAGTGACACTAATCTTATTGGATCAGGACCTCACTCTTGCTTCCTCAGTTAACCTTTATTACTTCCTTGAAGCGCCATCCTCAAATCCAGTCAGTCTGGATTAGACCTTCAACATGAATGTGAAGAATCATGCAGTTTACAATATCCTTGTACTGTTGAAGTGGTATGTTACAGGATATATAACACTGTGAACCCTAAGTTTGTGTTTGCTTTAAATAAAATCAACTTTGGGCCAGGAGTTGGAGCCAGCAACTAGTTGACAGAAACTAATCATAGAGAGTCAGAGGGAGTCTGGAAGGCAGAGAGAGAGAGACACACAGGAAGTAGTAGGGAGGGACTTGGAGTGTGGTGGTCATTTTTGGTTTGGCAGAACAGAAGGACACTCTCTCTAAGAGGGAAGGTCAGCCAGTTCCTCCTCAGCCTCTCTGAGCTAGCAGGGTTTCACCCCAGCCTCTGACTACTGAGTCTTTTGTTTGTTTGTTTGCTTGTTTGTTTTTTTTTTTTTTTTGTTATGTTTTGTTTTTGAGACAGGGTTTCTCTGTGTAGCTCTGGTTGTCCTGGAACTCACTCTGTAGACCAGGCTGGCCTCAAACTCACAGAGATTCACCTGATCTCTGCCTCCCTGAATGCTGGGATTAAAGGTTTGTGCCACCACCGACTAGCCACTCCTGAGTCTTATTGATAAATAGAACAATAGAGGTTTAGTTATACCTACATTTGGAGGCAAGGGCAGGAGGCAGATCTGGCAGGTCATAAAAGTCCTACTGGGTCACTACTGAAGAAGTGGGCCAGTGACCACGGAGCCACAATTGCTGACTAAAACAGCAGTGAATTCAGGTGCAGGCTCTGTGCCAGAGATAAAAGATCTTACCCAATAATGTCTGGCAAAGGTGATCAGATGTCACCCTATGAGTATGCCAGATTATATAAACCGTTCATTCTTGTGAATCATGCAATCATATGTCTTACTAGCATACTTGCTCTAGAAGTTTTCTTTGATGGTTTATTGAAGAAAGTGGCCATGTTGGAAAAGAAATGGGTGGCTTCAAGAAGCTTACAGTACCAACCAAAGGACATCAAGAAAGTGGAGCAGTCTCCTACAGCCAGGGAACTGAATTCTGCCAACAGCATGACTGAACATGGAAGTGGATTCTTCCCCATTTGTCTTAGCCTATAGACTATAACAAAACACCTAAGACTAGGTAATCTATAAGAAAAAATAGATTTCTTGTAGTTCTTGAGGCTGTACAGTCCAAGAGCAGCATGCCAGCACCTAATGGATGTATCATAATATAGCAGGGGATATTACATGGACAGCATACTGTCTCAGATCATAAAATCACTAATACACCATAGGGTCCCCACCTCATATAATTTTAGTTGCATTATAAAGGCATGATCTCTAAATAACCTGTGACTTAGTGAATCAAATTTCCAATGTGTGCTGTTTTGAGGGGTGCATGGAAACTGTATTAGTTAGTGTCCTATTGCTGTGAAGAGACACCGTGACCATGACAAATCTTATAAAATAAAGCATTTAATGGGGACTGGCTTACAGTTTCAGAGGTTTTTAGTTCATTATCATCATTGCAGGAAGCATGGCAGCACACAGGCAGACGTGGTAGAGAGGAGCTGCGAGTTCTACATTCAGGTCTGCAGGCAATAGGAAGACAAAGAGATACTGGCCCTAGACTGAGCATCTGAAACCTCAAAGCCCACTCCCAGTGACATACTTCCTCCTACAAGGCCACACCTAATCCACAACGCCACAAGTATTCCAACAAGGCCATACTTCCTAATCTTTCTAAGTAGTGTCACTCCCTGATGACTAAGCATGAGGCTGTGGGTGCCTTTATTTATTTATTTATTTATTTATTTATTGCATGTGCATTAGTGTTTTGCCATGGGTATTGACTCCCCTGGAACTGGAGTTAAAGACAGCTGTGATCTGCCATGTGGGTTCTGTGAATTGAACCCAGGACCTCTGGGAGAGCAGTCAGTGCTCTTAACTGCTGAGCCATCTCTCCAGCCCCCAATATGGGGGCCATTCTTATTCAAGCCACCACATTCCTCCACGTTACATATTGTAAACCATATTACAATGCAAAATATTTAGTTCAACTTCCAATGTCCACATAGTCTGTAGCAATCTTAACACTTCTTAAAAGCCCAAAGTTCAAAGTCTCTTCTGAGCATCCGGGTGCTCTTAACTACAACCCTCTGCAAAATCAAAATAAACAGATCACATACTTCAACATACAATGGCACAGGAAATACGTTACCATTCCAAAGGGGGAGGACAGGGAGCAGAGTGAGGAAATACTAGATTAAAACAAGACTGAAAGCTAGCTGCGCAAACTCCAAATTCTGAATCTCCATGTCTGCTGTCAAAGCACTCCAGATGGCCAAGCCAACTCCTTTTAGCTTTGTTGACCTTGTCTGCAGCTCTTCTTAGCAGGTGTCTCGTGGCTTAGGCATCTGCAATGTTTTGGGATCTCCACTGAAATCCAGGCTTCCACAACACAGCTTCACACAATGACCTCTCCAGACCTCCATGTAGGGACACCCCGACACACACCTGGCTTCAGTGGCCTCCCTTAGCCACTGAGAAAAATTCCACAACCCCTCTCTTGAATCCTTGAGTCTAAAGCCAGAACCACATGGCCAAACTACAAGGTTCTGCTCTTTGCTGAGACTGAAACTTGGCCCCTTGTTCAAAAACATTTATATCAGCTTTCTGTTCTAGATGATTTTTTCATGGCTTACGCCTTTCTTTTATTCCTTTTCACAAGTTGGAAGCTTAGCTGAAATCACCACTCCCTTTTTTCCATTTAGCATCAGGCTTTTCTGTAAAGGTTTTTATCTCCTTGAACACATGTTTAGCTCCTTTACATTTCCTGACATTCTCTTCTTCCTCAAACTGTACATTTTGTATTTTTCTTTGCTCAGCTTGCTCCTTCTCATTATACATCTGAATAACAGTGACCACTAATAACCACAAGACATTGTCAACACTAGGCTGTTCTGAAATACCCTCTGCCAATGCCATCATTCTAAAACTCTTCAGTTTAGCCTAAAGTAGACATTTTTTTTTTTTTTTTTTTTTTTTTTTTTTTTTTTAGACAGTGGTAAAAGGCAGCCACGTTCTTTGCCAAAATATCACAAGAATGGTTCCTAGGCCAGACAGGAAGGATATACTAATATTCCTCCTGCCTGAAATACCTTGAGCTGGGCCATCATCATCAATGTTTCTCTCAGAACTGTCTTCCACACTCTTACTAGTATGCTCCATTAAACCCCACTTAAAACGTTCGACTGATTTCCTAACCCAAAATCCCAAAGTCTACATTCTGCCACAAGTGGTATGGTTAGGCCTGTCAAAGCAATACCCTACCCCTGATAACCAACTTCTGTCTTAGTCACTGTTCTATTAATGTGAAAGACACCATGACGAACGACAGCAACTCTCATTAAAGAAGGCATTTAGTGGGGACGTGCTTACAGTTAAAGAGGTTTACTCCATTATCATCATGGCAGGGAGCATGGTGGCACCCAGGCTGGAACCGTAGCTGAGTTCTACATCTAGATCTGCAGGCAGGAGGAAAAGAGAAACACTGGGCTTGGCTTAGGCTTTTGAAACCTCAAAGCCTGTCTCAGGGACACGCTTACTCCAACAAGACCACACCTCCAAACCCTCCTCAAGTAGTGCCACTCACTCCTGGTGACTAAGCACTCAAATGTATAAGCAGATGGGGGCCATTCAAAACACCGCAGAAACAAAAACACAATTAGAAATCCAGATGTGAATACATTCTGGCCAACACCTTGATGTACCCTGTGAGATTCTAATCAGAAGATTGCACTAAGTCTGTGAGATAATGAGTTGCTCGTTTAAGCTAATAAATTATGATTTGTTCTACAACCCTACAGCCACCATTCACAGAGCTGCATGGATGAGTTCTGATTTTTAAACTTTCTAGAAATAACTTACATGCTTACCAAGCGTGACAAGGGGCATGTGTCAAACTGCCTGTTTTTAAAAAGGGTTTCTTCATTTCTTGCTCATAAAAAGTAATAGCTGTTCAATGTAGAAACTTTGGAAACATACCAGAAAGAAAATTAAAATTACTGGGAATAATTTCTTCCTGCCCCCTCAGATAACCACAGATAACACATTGGCAAGTAGCCTTCCCCAACTTGGTTCCATGCAGAGAGGCAGGATAAGGTTACATAGGGAACACTCTGTACTGATTGTTTTGTAGCTTGCTCTTTCCATAATGTCAGCCCACATTTACTCCTGACATTTTGAGGCATTGCCAGACCTCACTTTTGATGACCTCAGGTTTTCCCACTTTGGGCTTTGGCTAAGGAGACTCATAAGGACACTGAGCAAGAAGGGGGGAGGACTTGCATAAGGCTAGATAACCTGTTGGCACCCAGAGATCTCTTCCTCTCCAAATTCCTCCTAACAGTGTAGCTTACCTGCTGTTTTCCCAAAGCCCACACAGTGCCCTGAAGCTGTTGACCTTGGAGCTATTCTCTGGGTTTGGTTTTTATTAAGCCACAGCCTTATTTCAACCAGGGCCTTGAGGTCAGAGGAAGCCAGTGACCTTTTTCCTGAGACCTGCCAAGCCCTCCATTCACAAGTCCCTGTTCTCCCTGGCCTCCAGAGAAGTAGAAGTTTGCTGGCTTCCGGCATCATACCAGCGCTTTTAGGGTTGAAATGTGAATGGATAGGTAATCAGGGAAGAGACGGAAGAAAGGCAGCAGGAATCACTCAATGCATTCTCACTAAGCCTGTGAACAGCCTTGCTTGTTAAGGAAGCTGCAGCAAAAGATAAGCAGGGCATAGCTGGCTCACAATCAGCACTCTGAGGCTGAGGCAGAAGGAATGCCATGAGTTCAAGGCTACTGTGGGCTATGGGGTGAGACGAGAGAGACAGGCACATGGCGGGGAGTAGGGGAGAGGAGAGGAGAAGGGGAAAAAGAAAGGGAAGGGTGGTGCTAGGTGGTGGTGGCATACACCTCTAATCTCAGGACTCAAGAGGCAGGAAGATCTCTGAGTTTGAGGCCGCAGTGAGTTCCAGGACAGCGAGGGCTACACAGAGAAACCTTGTCTCAGAAGAGAGACAGGCAGACATAGAGAGGGAGGGAAGGCCCCAGTTCAAACATTCCGACAACACTTCTATGCTGAATAAGACACAATATACAGATGTTATTTTTGCAATGAAAAAAAAATGTCTAACAAAGACCTTTGAAAGATATTCGAGGGTTGGAGAGATGGTTCAGCATGTCAAAGGGCTTTTTACAACTGAGTTCAATCCCCAGTACCTACGGTAGAAGAAGAGAACCAACTTCCAAAAGTTGTCCTCTGACCTCCATATACAACACCATAGTACGTGCACATGCATGTGTACATATGCAGGTACATGCTAATAAAGATTTTAAAATAAAACCAATAAAGATGTTTGAGTTAAACATTTAACTGTGTGTATGTTACAGTGGTTTACAGTTACATAAAGAGCTACTCCAAAAAAACTTAGCATAAAGTAACAACCATTTAGTGTACTGTGTAAGCTTTCTTTACTGTAACAGATGATACCTGAGATAAATCACCTTACACACGGGAAAGGTTCTGTTTGGCTCACCATTCTAACGGTTTCAGTCCATAGCTTAAAGGTTCTGTTTCTTGGGTCTATGGTGGCATAGTGTACCACAGCAAGAGCAATGGGCAACAGAGGTCTGTCCACCTCATAAAAGGGAATAGGGAAGGGAGAGGGGCTAGAGCCCCACTATCCACTTCTAGGGCATATCCCACAGTTGGCCCAAGTTCTCCCACTGGCCCCATCTCTTAAGGATTTCCTCCCCTCCCTATATTGCCATGTTAGGTACTAAGCCTTTAACACAAGCGTTTGATGATAGTCAAGATGAAAACTGTAGCGTATACTTAGGATTCTGTGAGTCAGACATTGGTTACAGCACAGTGTGGATTACTCATCTCCATGCTTAGACAATTAAGGCATCAATCAGAGTGATGAGGGGAGCATCTCCAGAGCCGTATGTCTCCCCAGTATGAATCCTGGGACAGACTGACCAAGATAGTTCCTTCACGCCTTTGTCTGGCACCTCGTCTCTGAAGAGTTAGTATTGTTGTTTACAGATGCAGGCTGAGTGTGCCTGATTCTGTTTTTCCACATGGCTGGCTTGGGCTTCCTAGTAAACACCATCTCTTCGAAAAAGCCAGACTTTGGAGCTAGAGAGATGGCTCAGTGTTTGAGTCTGTGTTGCTCTTACAGATGACCTGAGTGGGCTTGGTTTGAGCACCCACACCAAACAGCTCATAGCCAGCTTAACCCCTGCTCTAGGAGATCCAATGCCCTCTTTGGGTCCCACAGCAACTGCACTCAAGTGCCAATATCCATGCTTGTACACACACAATTATTTTGTTTTTCAGTTGAAAATAAAAAGTCAGACTTCTATAAGGCACTGTCCCTCAAAGCCGTCATTTTGTCTTAGGGTTAGTACAGCTGTGATGAAACACTGTGACCAAAGCAGGTTGGGGAGGAAAGGGTTTCTTCAGCCCATGCTTCTACATCGCAGTTCATCATCACAGGAAGTCAGGACAGGAACTCAAGCAGGGTGGGACCTGGAGGCAGGAGCTGATGCAGAGGCCATGGAGGGGTGCTGCTTACTGGCTTGCTTTCCATGGCTTGCTCAGTCTGCTTTCTTCCCAGGACCTCCAGCCCAGGGATGGCAGCATTCACGATGAGCTGAGCCTTCCTCATAAATCACTAATTAAGAAAATGCCCTGCAAGCCTGGCTGGGGGTGGGGTGCATGTGTTCAATCCCAGCACTTGGGAGGCAGAGGCAAGAGGATCTCTGTGAGTTCTAGTCTACAGAGAGAGTTCTAGGACAGACAGCTACACAGTGAAACCCTGTCTCAAACAAAACAAAACAAAAATAAAAACAAAAAGCTGGGAGTTGTTGGCACACACTTTTAGTTCCAGCACTTGGGAGACAGAGGCACGTGGATCTCTGTGAGTTCAAGGCCATCCTGGTCTATAGACTGAGTTCCAGGACAGGCTCCAAAACAATACAGAGAAACCCTGTCACAAAAAAAAAAAAAAACATAAACAAACCAACAAACAAAAAATTAAGAAAAAAAAGTTTAGTCTTTTAAAAATATATTTAAAAATTTAAAATCTCTTACAAATTCAATGTCTCTCCTCTGTGGGCTCTCATAAAAGTCAAAATTAAGTTAAATATTTTCTTACTTCTATAGGAGGAAACCACCATACAGCCACAAACTGAACAAAGTAAAACCAAACTTCAACAGTGTGAATAACTCTATGTCCAATACCAAGGATTCATGTACAATCTTCTGCGCTATTGCAAAGGGTCACTTCTCTGGCTCTGCCCTCTTCTTAGCTGGGTAGAGTGTTCTCCGCGGCTGCTGCTGCTGCTGCTGCTGCTGCTGCTGCAGTTCTCAGCCATTGTCCCGTGGTACTGGCTTCTCCAAAATACTGGGGTCCTCTGCTGCAACTGGGCTGCACTTTCACCAACAGCCACACCTAGGCTCTCCTCATGGTGCCAAGCCTCAACTTCTCTTCCCGTCCCCATCAATTCTGGATTCTCAACTGCCACTAAGGCTGCGCCTGCACCAATGATACCCCCTGGCCTCTCACAATGCCAAGCATCAGCTGCTCTCTATGACCCCTTCATGCCTTCAAAACAGTAACATCTGGGTGACGATTACACGCTACCAAGTCCAGCTGCCAGCATGAGGCACAAGCTTGGTTGCCCCTGGAACACAGCTTCCCTGTACCCTCAGGAAACACTTCCGGAAGATTTCACCTCCGTGATACTAGTCTTTTCTAAATCACTGCTAATTTCTCAGCTTCGCAGTGTCTGTCTGGAGCTCTGTGATATTTCCTTTAACTGTCTTTTTTATAGCATAATTATAATCTGACCTACTCCCTGTCCACCTGTCCCACAAGTCTTTGGAACCCCCCACTTGGCTAGTATCTCTAGATAGAAACTGATATCTATGACCAGTGTCAAGTATCCCAACAAAGCACGGTTCACTTTAGTAGTTCTGGTATCTTATTAATCATAGCTGATTCTTCAGTCTCAGCTGGCCGGAACCAGAGAATCTTAATTCAAAATAAATGATTTTTAATTTCCTTCTGAAACTTCATAAGTCAGAATTGCCATCATCTGTATTGCCCTCAACAGCGGTATCTTTCAAATTCCTACAGAACAGCCGCTGAGCTCTCAACACTCAAAGTTCCAAAGTTCCAAAGCCCAAAGTTCCAGAGACCTTTCCCAACCCTCAAACACAAAGTCAGGTCTGTCATAGCAATACCCCACTCCTGGTACCAACTTGTCTTAGTTAGGGTTTCTATTGCTGCGATGAAACACCAAAGCAACTTGGAGAAAAAAGGGTTCATCCAATTTATGCTTCTACATCACACTTCATCATCAAAAGAAGTAAGGACAGGAACTCAAGCAGGGCAAGAGCTTGGAGGCAGGAGCTGATGAAGAGGACATGGGAAGGTGCTGCTTACTGGCTTGCTTTCTGTGGCTTAGTCAGCCTGCTTTCTTATGAACCCAGGACCACCAGCCCAAGGCTGGCACCACCCACAATGGGCTGGATCCTACTCCATCAATCACTATTAAGAAAAGCCCTCCAGGCATGCCTGCAGCCCATCTAATGGAGATATTTTCTTATGAGCTTTCCTCTTCTTAGCTGACTTTAGTTTCTGTCAAGTTGACATAAAACTATCCATTAGTCCTCTTAAAGGCAACCAAGAGGGAAGCCATGGTACCTTTGTACCAAAACCACACATTTTAATTCTGCTTTGTTCTGTTCATTAGAAATAGGTCACTAAGTCTAAGTCAAAACAATGAGGAATTCAGCTCTAATTTGAAGAGTAGTGTTAGAGAATTTGGGAACTTTTTTAAACACTTAAAACAACATAATCTACTTCTTGTAGAACAATATCTATTTTTCTAGTCCTCTATTCCTTCAACCATGTGATTCCCCCAGCCCACCCCCTTGATCTCCTTCCTGCTGCTCTGCCCAGGGGAGCAAGCCCATGCACTCTCCTCATCCTTTACACAATTCCCTAGTTTTGAACAGTCACATAAACTTTTTTTACAGACAAAGTGGGTTTGAATAAAAATTCCATCTCCAGAAATACTGCCAAGCAGCTATGGGGGTAAAAGAAGAATTTTAAAGGTAAACAGGGACCCTAGAACTTTCTCTCTGCATTTTCTCTAACAAAAGGGGGGAGGTATGTGTACTCCAACAAACTGATAAAAAGCAGTCAGAAAAAAAGATGCGGGAAATATAAAGCATCGAAACTAAATCAGTGAGGATGAGGATAGATGGCTCAGTGGTGTCTGCTTACAACCTCAGGAATCTGGGAAGGGAGATGCAAGAGTTCAAGGCTAACCGGGCAGGACAGTGACATCCTTTGTTAAACTACAAATCCTGACAGTGGTACATCAGGCGCAAACTAACATCTATCAAAACTACAACTGGAAATTAGAAGGGTCTAGGACAAAAGCCTCAAGGCGGTAAATAGGATTATACAAATTCAGTTTACATTGAGCCATTCTTTTTTTTTTATTTCTTTATTACATATGCAATGTTCTCCCTGCCAGAACTCACTATGGATGGTTGTGAGCCACCATATGGTTGCTGGGAATTGAATTCAGGACCTCTGGAAGAGTAGGCAGTGCTCTTAAGTGCTAAACCATCTCTTCAACTCCCCATCGAGCCATTCTTAAAGACAAGAAGATGGAACTTTTGCTACCAGAAAAGAGCAAAGTTGCAAAGTCTCCATGAAAAAATTTTGATAGAAAGTCAGGGTCAAACTGATATGCACATGATTTGAGTGAGACAGCTGGGAATAAGAAGCAAAAACAGCCATGGAGCAATCTAAAACAAAGCTGCCACACTGTCTTCTTGGCAAGGGAGAGCTGTGTCCGGACAGAAATTAAAGTCGGTAGATAAAGGCTGATAGAGGGCAAAGCAGCATACAGACCCAGGCCTGATTGTGGTGCCTGGGGAACTCCCAGAGCAGTCTCCAGATCTGTGTCCCTTACACAGGGTCCCTGATGAGGGCTAAAGAATTCACCAGACCTCAGGTCTTAGCAGAAGTGATGGAGTATGCACGTTCTAAGTTTTCAATATGAAATGGTGCCCTGTCCCTAAGGGACCAAAAAAGTTTAAAAGGAAAACCATTATTATTCTAATTTCACTAAATTTATATAAAAAAAATAGGTTTGTTTTCTTAGGATCTTTTTCTTTGCTCTAAGCAATCTGCCAGTTTTGTGAGACATTTGTATTGGCGATCAGCCTTTTTCTATCACTTTCTCCTGGGAGAGTAGAGCCAGGTTGGGCCTTGGGGCTTGGCTTAGTTTATTTTGATTTGTTTGTATAATGGGAAGACTGAAGCCTGGGCTCATACATGCTTGTAAGCACTCTGCCTCTAAGCCCATCACCAGTCCTCAAACCCTTCTCAGAGGAGTGATTGTGTGAGTGTATGGGTGTGTGTATGAGTGTGAGTGCATATGAGAGTGTGTAGGCATGTGTGTGTGTATATGGGTGTGTGAGTATGGGTGTGAGTGTAGGGAGATGAGTGTGTGAGTCTGTGTATGAGTCTGGGAGTGTGGGTATGAGTGTATGTCTGTATGTATGAATGTGTGTGACAGTGTGTATGAGGATGTGTGTGTATGTTGAGTGTGGTGTTCTCTGCTTGGTTGTTTAAGTGTCTGGCTTTCATTTGGCAGGTGATAAGATTTTATTACATAAAAATTTAAATATATACCTATTACCAAAAAATGTTAATATTTTTACTAGTTCACAATTTCTTTTTAATGTTTGAAAATTAGGACTGTTCTATTTGATCCAGAGATTGGTTTCGGGTTTTTTTGTTTGTTTTTTGGTTGGTTTTTTGTCTTTTTGATGCAAAGTTTCTCTTTGTAGTTCTGGCTGTCTTGGAACTCTGTAGATCAGGCTGGCCTCTAACTCACAGAGATCTGCCTGCTTCTGCCTCCGGAGTGCTGGGATTCAAGGCGTGTTCCACCACCTCCCAGCCAAAGAGTGATTTATAATAGCCACACACTGGGTTTAAATGAGTGAGTTTATTGAGTATATAACAAGTTAAACTAAAAGAACAAGCAGCAAATGATAGAGGAGGAGGTACACAGATGGAATAGATGACAGAAAACCATCATCAAATGGAGGCTCACAGGCACCCATGGGAGTAGACCGGGAAAGCCCTGATAGGCAGCCAGTGTAGGTTCTGGCAGTGAAGCATCCCCTAGGGTTAGGCTTTCAAATCAAAGAAACAACGCAGAGAGATTACATTATCTGATCAGGATTTACAAGCAGAAACCAACTGGGGAAGCTGATTCAATGAACTAGACAGAGTCCACAGTTGAGCTTTATCTCCATGACAAGCTTCCAGCCTCCTCTAGAGGTCCTGAGTTCAAGTTCCAGCAACTACATGGTAGCTCACAACCATCTATAATAGAATCAGATGCTCTCTTCTGTCATGGAGGAATACACACAAGTAAAACACTCATATACATAAAATTTGAAAATTTTTTTTAAAGGCTGGAGGTTAGAACAGATTTTATGGCCTGTGAGAGTAATATGGAGAGAAAATAAGAGTGTTAGGTTACCACAGAGTCACTATTATCTGTACTATAAAATACGTTTCAGGGGGAGATGACTGTTGGTTGGGAATTGGCTTGTGTATGAGATCATGAGATAGAGATGATGTCTTACTAATTTTATGGTTGATAGAATACAAGGAAACAAGAATAAAGTTAGGTCTGCTGAAGAACCCTTCCTGGGATCCAAAACACTTGGAACCCATGGGAACATTTGGGTTGCAAATAATAAGAAAATGAATATAGAAGTAACAGTCAAAACTATTACTAAAGACACTTGAGATCAATGTTTAGTGCTCAGTTCACTGAAGCAGATGGAACTGCTCCTTCAGGAGTTGAGAAAAAGGGGGCTGGATCCGGGTTCAATTCCCAAAACCCGCACGGCAGCTCATGACTGTCTTAACTCCAAAATCTGACACCCTCACACAGACATACATGCAGGCAAAATATCAATGCACATAAAATAAAAAAATAAATACATTTTTAAAAAAGAGAGTTCAGGGAAATATCAAAGTACATTCTCTAACCTCAGGACTGGGACTCAGTGACTTTGGTGTGTCTTGCCATCATGGGATACAATTTTGTAAAGTGAGATTTTAATGAAGTAAAATGTCCTAGACCAAAATGTAAACTGAGTCCTGTCTGCGTTGCATGAAAACAAATATTGGTAGATTTATATTAAACTGGAATCCCTGGGGGGAAATTGGAAGAAGATCAAATGCAGTCCTGGTGATGCTTTAGAAGTCCTTGAGGACTCACCAGCAGTTCAGCACAATGGTAGAAAGTAGCAGGGAGAGCCAGGAGGTGATTCCAGCACCTTTAACAGCACTTGGGAGACAGAGCAGGCAGAAGTCTATGAGTTCGAAGCCAGCATGGTCTACAGAGTGAGTAGGACAGCTGTGATTGTTACACAGAGAAACCCTGTCTCAAAAACAAACAAACAAACAAAGAGTGAAAGAGAGAAAGAGAGAGATAATTAATTCCTACCATCCCCACCCGGGAGAAACGAGGTCCTCAGAGATGGGAACCGTCTTAGCAACTTCCCTAACAGAGTGGCCAGGGCACCTGCAAGTAAAAATTATGCAGAGTCATTATGCAGAAAGTCCCATGTTGAGTTGTAGATGTATCGGTGCTATATTAATGTCAGAAAATGTGTGGGCTTTGGTAGATGCTACAAGCCGTGCAGCCTCAATTCCTGGTGGCCCCCAGGAGTATCAAGGGTGACAAGCATAGATGATAAGCATAGATATGACACAAGGTAAATTAAAGGGATTAAGTGTGACTGAGGGATGTGTAGCTGTCCCTTTACCTAGCCAAGGAGGCAAGCAACTATTCTCTCATTGGCCTTCGGCTAGACTTGTCAGCTACAGGTCATCCCTGTTCCCTAATTCATCAAGGGTGAGGGAAATACAGAGCCCTTCTTAAAGTGCCCCAGGATGAGACAACCAGAAAATCAATACAAATGAACAAAACCTTTTAATGCTGTGTTAGACATTGATAACAGTTTGCTTTAGTATCTTCTTGGTTATGAACTTCAGCAGTCCTGCCCTGCTAGAGTTCCTGTCCTGACTTCCTTTGATGATGAACTGTGATATGGAAGAAGAGTAAGGCAAACAAACCTTCTCCTCCCTAACTTGATTTGGATCATGGTGTTTCTTTACAGCGATAGAAACCCTACCTAACAAAGATGCCCCTGTAGCATGGATAATAAAGACTCAGAGGCAGATATTGGGGTTAAAGCTCATGATCAGAGAAGTAAAGCAGCCAGCCACTTCAGACAAGTTTTATTTGTTATAGCATAAACTAAATATCCCCACATTTCCCCTTCTTTGTCTAAAATAAAAAAGGTTATAACTAACATAAGAAAAACTATATACAATAAGCACAATAACTATATACAATATATGCAAGCAATAAGTACATCAACAATGTCTAGTCCATTTGCATTTGACAAATTCTGAGAAAATATTCCATATCTACCCTATCTTGGTGAGTCCAAAAGTTTGTACCTAATTCACTTCCTATTCTAATTTGCATTATCAAATTATCTTTTAATGTCTTTCAACCTTTTACACTTTAGTGAGTTTCTTTTCTGCATCTGGTAAACAAGAAAAACTATAACTCTATCTAGTCTTCAACTCCCTCAGACACCTGAGAAGGAAATAACATTAGCCAAGTAAGCAGGAAGTGTGAGCAAGTGACTTCCAAAAAACGAGAGAAATGACAGAGATAGCTGGCTGCCTGAACAGTCACCCAAGGTTCCTCTGCAAAGTTGAGGCATCCATCTTCAACCTATAGGCCTAGCATATCTGACAGACTTTTCTGTGAAGCAGGATTTTTGAAGGACTGTCCCCCCCTTGTCTTGACAATGTTTGGAAGTCACTCTCTTTTGTGTCCTGCTTGTCCAGTTTGGACAGCACACTGTCAGCAGTTGAGGCAAGGGCACTTTCTTACCCAGTGGCTTACTTTTGCCACAAATAAAGTAAACTCCATGTGGAGTTTCTTCAGTGTCCATCATCTTCTCTGAAGCAGACTGGTGCTGCCAGGAGCAAACATGTCTCACTGTCATTAAAAAAAAAAAAAAAAAGAAGGAAAGAAAAGAAAACTATGTTAATTAAAGCATCTTAAAAGCCATATTCTCTGAAGTATTTGAAAATGATCTGTCTTTCTAAAATATATCTCTGTTTGACCTTGTGAAAATACCTAGTATGACTACAAATTCTATTGTAATAGGTAACTAATTACTAACCTGCATTTCCTTATTATCCTATATAGTTGGTAAGAATGACTTTCAAGGACTAGAAACTTGCATTACATTGTTAAATGAGCTGTATAGGTGCAATACCTTGAACAAGATTAGACACATATATATGTACAGTATGTTTTAACAAAATCAATCTCAGATTTGTATCAATATACAAAATTTGTATACAATATACAAAAGTCCAATCCAATGTAATATATTTGAAACTAGTAGTTGCTTTTTAAAAGTAGATTCAATAATCCACCTTTTTATAGAGTTCTGGCCTCTACCAATGCTCAGACAGAAGGGTGACCATGTCCTCAGATTGCATCTCCAAACTGCACTGCTCCTCAGACTGTGCAGACTGCAATGCGTTCCTGTATACTCTCCCACCTTATATTCCTCTCTCTGCCCAACCATGTCACTCCTGTCTCCCTATTGCTGCTATGAAAGGCATGAGCTGTTTCTCTCTTAGACTGGTTCACTCTCATATAGCCCAGAGTGGCTTTGAACTCACAGAGATCCATCTGCCTCTTGTCTCCTGAGTGCTGGGATTAAGGATGTACACCACCACTGCCTGGCCTCTATGGCTGTGGCTAGCTTCGTACTCTGATCTTCAGGAAAGCTTTATTAGATCATAAACAAAATATCGCCACATAGTCCCCCTCCCTCTTTCCCTTCCCCCTCCTTTAAGTCCATATAAGCAACAGGGACTAAGAGTCTGTCTTAGCCTGAGCTGCCTGGAAAAAGTAGAGGCCAGCCAAACCGCCTAGAAGTGGAGACTGGCTGAACCACACGGATAAAACAGACCAGCTGAGCTGCCTGAAGGATGCTCAAACCGGTTGAGCCACCCGTGAAGGACACTGCAAGGCCTCACAATGTGCCCCAGGCTTCCAGCTTTTGTGAGCGGCCACCCATCTGGGCGTGGGCTTTGGTTATTTTCGCTATCCCTCCCCAATATTCCTGTCCTGTGACCCCAGTAAGACTCATTGGTCCACCCAGGAGGACGGTCTTGTGCTAGTCATACTTGGGTCTGTCAACAGTTCTATATCTGGCTGAAGAGATGTTTGTTTATGGTTCCCCAAGAACAGAGCCACACAACATGTCCAGTTTGGGTCTGGGGCTGTATAAATTTGCTTTGTTTGTTTTGGCTCTTTAAGGCAGGGTCTCACTAGGTAGCATCTACTTTTGCCTGCTGAGAGTAAAGGCATTCACCACCATAACTGCTTGTGTGTGATTTTAATGGCACCCCACTCTCTGTGTCCCTCCTGTTCCTGTAAATGGCATGTTGTGGAAATGACTCTCCCTGAACCATCCTTCACTTTCCCCTTGGTATTAACCATTCATGGAAACGGGACCAAAAAAACCATTCAAAAAGCTAGAAAGGCTAATTACCAATTTAAAAAAAGTAATTTTGACAAGAAAATAAGTTTCCATTATGAACTGACTGTAGGAGCCACAACCCTGTCTTGAGAAACAAAACAACAACAACACCAATGTAACGTTTTCTCATTTTGATTCTTATCAGCATTTACCCTGAGTGAAACAGAGATGTGTACACTATGTAACAGAATCTCGGGTGGTGAGGGTGCTCAGAAGGTAGAGGCACTTGTCACCTGGTCAACAGGCTTGGTGTTTGATCAGAATTGGAAGTTTGATCAGAAACTCACAGGGTGGAAAGAGAGAACCAACTCTCACAAGCTGTCCTCCAACCTCCACACACACACTGTGGCACTCCCCCCTTCTCCCCTCCCTCACCCCCCCGCCGTGTATGCCCCCCACAGTAAAATAAATAAAAATTAATTTTGAAAAATGTTTTAAAAAACAAAACATGATTTCTGTAAGGTTAAAGTAAAAGATCTGTAAAGAACCTCCCTGAGCCAGACAGAGTGATGCTGCCTGTAATTTGAGTACTCAGAAAGCTGAGTCAAGAGCACACAGAATTCAAGGCCAGCCTGGACTGACAAGAGACTTTGGTTTAAAAAAAAAAAAAAAATTTCCATGTATGGTGACACACACCTTTAACCCTAGAATCTGAATCTGAGAAGCAGAAACAAGTGACTTTCTGTGAGTCCAAGGCCAGCCTTTTCCACATAATGAGACCGTCTCAAGCTGGGCTGTGATGAGACTCTGAGCCCAAAGCCAGCCTCACCCAAAGCTACACAGAGAAACCCTGTCTCAAAACAACAAACACACAAAAGGAATGAAAGGAAGCAAACACCAAACAAAGCTGGGATGGGGTGGGTTGGGGGTGTAAAAGAAAAGGGAGGAAGGGCTTTTCCTTCTGTGACTTTTCTCCTAGTTCTTGCCGTTGGCCCCAGGACTGATGGACCCTGGGGTGGAATGAGCAGCTGAATTCTGTTCTGTTCCACAAGCCTTTAGCATGCATCATGATCCTGACCTCAGGGACAGTCTTGAACACACAGACACGAACCACAATCTGTTCGTGTTACAGTTGAAAGACGTCTCAAACTTGAACTGCACAGGAATCTCCTGGGGAACCTTTTAAAATAAAGGTCTAGAGCCCAGCAACACAGCCCCATAATCCCAGCACCCAGGAGGTACAGGCAGGAGGGTCAAGGGTTCAAAGCCAGGCTCAGCTACACAGTGAATACAAGGCCAGCCTGGGCTACATGAGACCCTATTTCTAATTAGTTGATTAATCAACACAATGCAGATACATGTGAGGAGTCTGCATTCCTATCAGCTTCCAGACGGTGGGCCACACTCTGAGTAACAAGAGTGTAGACCGAAGTAAACAAAACTCACAGAACGCTTTGCACTTCCAGGTGATAATTTTTCATTTCCTAGGTAATTAGTGAGAGGAGGGGTGTGTTCTAGCTTATGCAAAGATCCGGAAACATGAAGCCACCCGATATGTCTGAAGCACCTACTTCAAAGAGCAGGGGAGACTTTTCTTGGGGAGCCTCTGTGATAATGGGTAGGAAAGGTGGAGAATGTAGGTGAGTCCAGACTATGTGACTGACGTGATGTCATGTAGGAGGGTGGACATGACGTCATGGCCCTCAACAAACAAGTAAATAAAGGGTCGAGTGCTAGGGTTGGAGAGCTGGCTCTATGGTTAGGAACACCAACTGTTCTTGCAGACAACCAGAGCTGGATTCCCAGCTTCCTCATCAGATGAGTCACAGCTGTATGTAACTCTCGTTATGGGGCATCCGATGCCCTCTCCTGGTATCTGTGGGCACTACATGCAGGTACGCAAGCTCACACTCATACAGCTGCACATAAATAAAAAGAAAAGGATCTAGGTCTGGGGGAGGAGACAATGAGTGCAGAGTTGGAAGAAAAGGAATAGTAATTATCAGGGGCTGTGGTGGTTTGACTAAGAATGGCCCTTGGAGGCTCATATATTTGAATGCTCAATCTTTGGGTCTGACTAAGAGAACTAAGACAGCAGAACCAAACTGTAGAATGTGATTCAGTAATAGAAAAAAATGAACTATTTAATCATAATAAGAAAAGGGAGAAGCTAAAAGTCTCATTGCTAAGTAAGAGAAGCCAATATAAAAAAAAATTGAACACAAAACTACAGAGATAATAGAATGGTTAATAGGTGCCAGGGATTCAAGGATTAGGTATGGGAGGTGTGTGGGGCAGCAAAGTATTCTGTATGATATTGTACTTGTTAAAACTCTCAAAGCTATACGATGAAGAAGAGTCAACCTTAATCATATACAAAAATTTCAAGAGTTGCCAGGCAATGGTGGCACACACCTTTAATCCTAGCACCAGGGAGGCAGAGGCAGGTGGATCTCCATGAGTTGAAGACCAGCCTCCAAAGGCACAGAGAAATCCTGTCTCAGAAAAAAAAATTCAAGAGTCATCTATGGGTTGGGGGATCCTATGAAGCACTCAAATAGCAACAAGAGAATTTTTATCAATGTGTGCAATCCCTTCACTAGAGGAGACTGGGATGAGGGCAGTGTGCTGACCTAAGGAAAATTATCTTTGAATGAGTAGACTCTGGGAAGTCCTGATGACACACACAGCCCACTGGAGGTGATGGAATTGTTTGCTATGTGGGTTCAGACTCAGCTATGCATGTACAATGGAGTGGAATAATTAAGTAAACGTGTGGCATGTGTGGGAGTGAGCTTTCTCTCTGTTGGAGGAGACGTTCAGCGTTGCCAAGGTGACCTAGAGTTGATAAATCAGTTTAGACCAATATGAGCACATTTCTAGCTAACACGGGTGTAGATGGCTACACAGAGAAATATTTTCAGGTACATGTTTGTGCAGGGGTCAGTGGGACATTTTATTTTCATTTGTAAACTGAGGGGGCTTAAAAGAAAAAGCACCCCAGTAGTCACGACAATTCCTGGTGGTCTCTGGTGCTGTTCTCTAGGGAAGAGAATCACAACTTCCTGGAGAAATGGCTGAAGCAACTGAGGGTACAAGAAGTAAGAAAACGCCTTGAACGAACAGAGAGGGGCGGGGGAGCTGGCCAGGCATGGTGGCGCACACCTTTAACCCCAGCACCAGGGAGGCAGAGGCAGGTGAATCTCTGTGAGTTTGAAGCTAGCCTGGTCTACAGAGTTCCAGTACAGCCAGGGATATGTAGAGAGACATTCCTTAAAGGAAAAGAAGAATAGAAAAGAAAAAGAAAAACGGGACTTGGAGAGGGGACTCAGCAGTTCAGAGCATTCACCATTCTTGCAGAGGGCTCAGGTTCAATTCCCAGTATCCACAGGGCAGTATGCAAATGCCTGTAATTCCAGTTCGAGGGGACCTAATGCCCTCTTCTGACCTCTGAGGTCATTAGGCACACACATGACACACAGATATACATGCAAGCAAAACACCTAAAAATAAAATAAAACAAATAAATCTTTTAAAACTTTTTAAACAATTTATGAGCTGGTCATGGTGGCTGTGATGGTTTGAAAGAAAATGGACCCCATAGCTCACAGGGAGTGAGTGGCTCTATTAGGTGTGGCCTTGCTGGAGGAAGTGTGTCACTGGGGGTTGAGGGCTTTGAGGTTTCAGATGCTTAAGCTAGACCCAGTGTAACTCCCTGTCTGTTGTGCGTTCTGTTGATCTGGATGTAGAGCTCTCAGCTCCCTCTCCAGCACCATGTCTGCCTGAATAAAGCCATGATTCCCACATGATGATAATGGTCTAAACCTCTGAACAGTAAGCAAAGCTCCAATTAAATGTTTTCCTTTGTAAGAGTTGCTGTGGTTGTGGTATCTCTTCACAGCAATAGAAACCCCAAGTCAGAGAAACACACCTATAATCCAGACCTTGGGAGGCTAGGTCCAAGGACCTTCTATTACATAACAATTTTGAGGCTAGTCTTAGCTGCATAGCAAGACTCTATCTAAAAATAAAGAATAAAATAAAATAATTTTTAAATATATTTATGAGTAATGGTGGTAAAGGAATAGAGAACAGACAAATCACTCAGGTAGAATAGAGAGGGCTGGATACTCCATCCTAAATTCATACCCACAGAGTCTTTGGAAATATAGTTAGAATGGACTGTTAATGATTTGAGTTATTGTAGAGAGAGGAGAGCATAGAATACAGCAAACAGCCATATGAAGATGGAGATATACTGTCACAAGCCAAGGGACAACTAGGGCCACAACAGCTGGCTGGAAAGAGTGATGGAGGATTTTCCCCTCAACCACAGAGGGACCAGCACTACTGATTCCTTGACCTCAGAGCTTCCAAAGCTGTCAAAGGATACATTCTGATGTTTCAATCTCTTTCCAGTTCATCATAGTTTTCCCAGGGAAGGATCAGCAAAAGAAGTCTAAAAGGATTATGAGAATACCTTGATATCAAACAAGGGACCTAACGCCTAGCTCAGTGGTGTAGATGGTGCATAGTGGCTTCTTTCCAAAACGTACAACAGGGAAAGTGAAGGGAAACAAGGATGTTCTCAGAGGAGACCCTGACAAACACTGCAGTCTTACAGCTGGTATACGAAATGTTGCCTCAAAAGGAGAATGTGTTAAGGGCTCAGTCCACAATAGATGGTATTACTTTGAGAGGTTCTTGAAACTCTTATCTCAGGGACCTCTCTCTACTTTCTATCAGTCATGAAAAGAGTAGATTCCCACATATTCCCACTGCCATGATATTCTGTCTCAACTCTAGGCAAGAGTCTTTGGACCAGACTTTGGACCTTTGAAGCCATGAGCTACCCCCACTCATTGACTGTTTTGCTGAGGTGGCAGTAACTGTGACTGATCATGGCCAGGCTGTCAAGGCCAACCAATATCAACAGTCAAAATCATGGTAATAGCTGGGATTTTGCTTGTGAGCAGATCACTTACTCGGCATGTGCAAAACTGTCAGCTCTAACTGCAGCACACACAGTGGGGGGGGGGAGAGGGAAAGAGAGAGAGAGCGTAATGATAGTTTACAGTCTACTCATTCCTAGCTACACTGCTACATCAAACTTGTAGTTATGTTGGTTATGTATGGTCATACGGAAATATATTTTAGATAGATGATCCTTATACACTTAAAAGGCCTACAGAATATGCCATTTAAAATGTTTTAATGGCATAAGGCTTTTCATGACAATAAGACATGTCTGCTCCCGATACCACCAATTTACTTAAAAAAAAAAAAAATGATGGCCATTGGAGAACTTCCGTATGGAGTTTGTTTTCAATGTGGCAAAGCTAGCCATTTGGGCAAGAAACTGCCCTTGCCTCAATTTCTGGCAGTATGCTGTCCAAACTGGATAAACAGGACACAAAAGAAAGTGACTGCAGAACTTTGCCAAGACAAAGTAGGACAGTCCTTCAAAATTCCTGCTTCACAGAAAAGTCTGTCAGATATTCTAGGGAGGCCAAATATGGATGTGCCAGTATTACAGAGGAAACTTGAGGTGACTGTCCAAGCAGCCAGATATCTCTGTTTCTTAGTTTTGGAAGTTGCTTGCTCTGCATTTCCTATTTAATCAGGTAATTTTACACCCTTCTCGTGTCTTTGATGGGGTTGAAGACTAGATAGTTGTAGTTAGTTTTCCTTGTAATTCAGAAAAGAAACTCACAAAAGAGGTGTAAAGTGTATACGTTTGAGAAACATAGAAACTTAAATTGTTTATCTAAGAAAATGTTTTGAGGTCTGCAAATATAGTTTTGGGCTGGTAATACAAGTTAGGATAGAAAGTAAATTAAGTACCAAATTTTTGACTCACCAAGATAGCATAGGTAATGGAATATTTTCTCTGAATTTGCCAAATACAGATATACTGGAGATTGTACGTAATTCTTACCAATAATTATTCTTATTATGTATAGTTTTACTGTGTTAGAGTTCAAACCTTTCCTTTTTACTTAGACAAAAAGGTGGAAATGTGAGATATTTGTAGACTGTGTGAAGATATACTGCTTTGATTAGTTTATAAAGAGCTGAATGGCCAATAGATAGGCAGGAGATGTAGGTGGGACTTCTGGGAACAGAGAGGACTTTGGGAAGCAGAAAGGCAGAGATGCCAGGAGACACAGAGCAAGCAGGATGTGCAGGAGAAGAGGTAATAGCCACAAGCCACGTGGCAGAATATAGATTAATATAAATGGGCTAATTTAAGTTGTAAGAGCTAGTTAGGAACAAACCTAAGCTATTGGCTGAGATTTCATAATTAATAATAAGTCTCCATGTCTGCCGGGTGTTGGTCCTTTAGTCTCAGCACTCAGGAGGCAGAGGCACGAAGATCTCTTGTTAGGTCAGCCTGGTCTAAAGAGTAAGTTCCAGGACAGGCTCCAAAGCTACAGAGAAATCCTGTCTCAAAAAACAAAACAAAACTCCCCATGTCAATGTTTGGGAGCAGGCTGGCTGGACAGAAAAAGACTTGTTACATGCCTCCCTCCTTTCCCCCTTCTTTCCTCTCTTCCTCCTGTCCTCTCCCTCTCTCCCACCCTCTTTTCTTCTCTCTGCCCCTCCCCTGTCTGTGCCTTTCTATCATTTTTGGAAGGCAGGAAAGCCTTCACAAGAACCAACATCCTAACCTTGGAACTCCCAGCGTCCAGAATTATGAGCAATAAATTGTAGCCCATACCTACTTCTGAGTAATTTATCATAAGAACACTATGGTGGTTTGAAAGAAAATGGCTCCCAAAGGGAGTAGCACTATAGGAGGTGTGGTCTTGTTGGGGAAGGTATGTCACTGTGAGGGTGGGCTTTGAGGTCTCTTGTGCTCAAGCTTCCCTCAGTGTGACAGTCAGTCAACTTCCTGTTGCCTCTTAAGTCAAGATGTAGGACTCCCAGCTCCAGCACATATGCCTACATGCTGCCATGCTCCCCACCATGGTGATAATGGACTGAACCTCAGAAACTGTGAGTCCTCTCAATGAAATGTTTTCATTTATAAGAGTTGCAGTAGTCATGGATCTCTTCACAGCAATAAAAACCCTAACTAAGGGGCACAAAATGGACTGAGACCCCTATTCAGAGCCACAGCTAATATTTCCTTTGCCAATTGCTTGATCTTTTTATTATTGAATGACCTTACAGTTGCATAGAAGGAAGGATGGCGATATTCTGCCTTGGCCCCAGAATGCCAATGCCTTTGCTTTGTAATCTGCAAGTTCCTCCTGGCCATTACTGTTGGTAAGAAGCTTGACTCCAGAGTCCTAGTGTAATACACACACACACAAATAAAAGACCTAGAAATAGATATTGGGGGTTCAAGCATCAAGCTGAAGACTAGGGAAGCAAAGTAGCTAAGCCAGTAGATCTTACCTCTACCAAACTGAAATGGCAATCCTGTCTCCACAAATCCTCAGAGGCAAAAGTTTCCCTCCTTATAGTCCTCTCTCCCACCCAGCCATATCACTTCTGTCTCTACCTTCCTAGTGCTGGTGATGAACTAGGTCAGAGGCAATTGTGTCCATGCCTGTGGTGTGTGCATATACATGTGTGCAATGTGGAATGTGTGTGTTCTTAGAATCAAATGTGTGAAGCAAATTCTCTTCCACTGAGCTATATCCCAGCCTTTTGTGCTATCTGTCTAGGACTATTTGGGCACACACATTCTCAGTTAACTCAGATTTGCCCCTCTGATTACACCTGTGCCGAACTCTGGCATCCTGGATGACCTTACATCTCTGTCCCAATTCAGGTGACTAACAGCCTCACCAGGACCACCAAACAAATTTAGGGCCTCAAATGTAAATGAAGCAAACAGTTCCACCCAAGGGAAAGTCCATGTTTCTTCAGTCTGTAAGTCTGCTTCAGAATACACCTGCCCATAGATGAGGAAACGGAGCAAGAAATTGTCTGAAGCCGCACAGCTTATAACTAACTGGGTTTGAAACCTGGATCCCAGGCCCGGTACCCTTTCTTTCCATACTGTGATAGTTATTTGTAATACAACTGTCACAATATTTGTTCATCTCTGCCTCTTACTGTTCACAAATTTCTTTAAATGAACTCATGGATTTTTAAAAATTGTTTTTAAATAATTAAATATTTATGGGAAGGTAAAACGAAATCCATAGAAGTTCCGATTCTCTCCTGCACAGCTTCCCCCAATGTTAGCACCCTGCAAAATGGGACTGTAATAACAACACCAGATAGCTAACATCACTGCAATCTACAGGCTGATTCCAGGCCTGGAGAGACAGCTCAGTGGTTAAGTGCACTTTGTGCAATTGAGAGGTTCAGAACTTAGTAATTCAGCACACACAGAAGCAGCCAGGGGTCTTAGTGAGGGTTTCTATTGCTGTGAAGAGACACTATGACCATAGCAACTCTTTTGGGGGGAGTATTGGGTTATTTTACTTTACTATCCTAGGTTACTGTCCATCATGGCAGGGGAATGAACCTGTCAGGAGCTTGAAGCAGCTAGCCCCATCACATCCACAGTCAAGAGCAGGGGGGAAGCAAGTGAGTGCATGCTCGCTGGTGTTTGGTTCCACTTATCTTGGGTTCTCCACTCTTTAAAACGAAAAAACATTTTCTTATTGATTTATTTTTTTACCCCTCCCTCCTCTCCCCCGACTTCCCTCCCACCCCACCTCCCATCTGCTCCTCAGAGGGTAAGGCCTCCCCTGGGAAGTCTACTGAGTCTGTCCCATCAACTCGTCTCACTGAGGCAGGACCAGGCACCTCCCCGCCCCCACACCTGTGTCTAGGCTGAGCAAGGCATCAACACTTGGTCCCCAGTTGGTGGCACTGTTCGGAGAGGTTTGGGGAGATGCAGCCTTGCTGGGATAAATATATCACCTCGCTTTCTGCTTCATGGCTCTGATTGAGATGAGCTCTCTCAGCTTCCTGCTCCTGCCACCATGCCTGCCACAAGAACCCCCTAGAACCATAAGCCAAAATAAACTCCTTTCATCACAGTGAAAGAACACCCAGGTTCAGGGAGAGACCTTACTTCACAGGACTAGGGAGAGAGTGAGGAAGGACATGCAGCGCCCTCTTCTGACCTACACAGGCACCCACACTCCTGCATTCACAGACACGTACGTACGTACACACACACACACACACACACACACACACACTAGGATATTCACTTTGTCTCCTTCTGTGGCACTGACCACGCCCATTGGGGGTGGAGCCAAGGGCGGAAGTGACCTGTGGAACTAGGTCTGAGGAGGAGCAGAGTAAAGCTCTTGCTTGCAGCACAGGGAGAGGAGCACTTCCAGAGGTATCCTTGGGACCAGGAACCTGCTGCTGGTGTTAATCTGTCTAGTTGTGAGTTATTTCTCCCTGAATAAGCATCTGTTTGGCCTAATTGTTTGTCTTGATCCTTATTAAAAAACAATACACACACAGTAAACAAATAAAAAAAAACTTTAAAAATGGGAGGGGGGTATTGAGACAGGGTTTCACTGTGTAGCCCTGGCTGTCCTGGAACTTGCTTTGCAGATCAGGCTGGCCTCAAACTCACAGAGATCTGCCTGCTTCTGTCTCCAGAGTGCTAAAATGTGTGTGTGTGTGTGTGTGTGTGTGTGTGTGTGTGTGTGTGTGTGATGTATGCAGGTGGTCTTGGAGGCCAAAGGAAAGTGCCAGATCCCCCAGATCTGGTGCTGCTGAGCCAAACTTTGTCCTCTGGAAGAGCAGTGTCTGTTCTTAACCACCCAGCCGTTTCTCCACATTCTAAATAAATCTCTTTTAAAAGAAAATGTTGAACCCTATGTGATGGCATGCCTTTAGTCCCTGCACTCAGGATGAAGACACCGGTGTATATTTATGAGTTTGAGACCAGCCAAGGCTACATAGTGAGATCCTAGCTTCAAAAATAAGTTGAGGGGATGATTCAAACTTGTCTACTTTTCCATTGACTTGTGTGCGTGTGCGTGTTCTTGCTCGCTCATATGGCTGTATGCAATTTTATAACACATGTAGCTTCAGTCAGTATACTTAACTATAGACCACAAAGCATTCCCTACCTCCATCCCTAAGCTCTGGCAACCAATAATTTCGCCTCCACCCCTGTAATTACAAAAGTCACATAAATAGACTCATGCAGCACGCATACTTTTGAAGTTGACCTTTTTTTCCTCACACACACAGCATACCTTTTCTAAGGCTCATCCAAATTACTGACTATGGTCGGGGTTTTTTGTTGTTTTGATGTTTGGGGTCTTGGGGGTCAATATGAGTAATACATCATGGTGTACCCTGTACATTGGAGGGGTTTCCACTTTGGGTCTGTTACAAATAAAGCTGCTATGCATGTCTGTAGATGTTTCTGTAAGGAAAGAAATTATAATTTTTCTAAGCTATATGCCTAAGGTTACAATTTTTGGGTCATGTTTTTAGTTTTAAAAGAAACTACCAAATTATTGTTGCATTCTATGTTTTTTTTTTATTTTTTGGGTTTTGTTGGTTTTTGTGTTTTGTTTTTTACTATTTATTTATTACTTATTTTTTTGCATCTTATATTCTCACTAGCAATACTGGAGCCCTTTTGTCCACATCCTCAATGCCATTTAATGTTATCCCTATTGTGTTGGCCACTCTTATCTACACACGCATTACAATTGTAGCTCTCACTTATTCTCTCTTGTAGCTAGGACCATGAATACCCTCTTCAAGCCTGTGTGTACCCTTTGGCTGAAATGCTTGCAAAATGCTTCTTATCTATTTTCTATTATATTGTTTGGTTTTAGACACTCAGTTGTTTTTTGCTGTTGTTTGCTTGCTTGCTCTTCTTATTATGTGTATTGATGTACGAGGAATGCAGATGTTCAGAATGGCCAGAGGAGGACATGGGGTCCTGTGGAGCTAGAGTGATAGATGGTGTGAGCCTCCTGTTGTGGTGCTGAGAATTGAACTAAGGTCCTCTGGAAGAGCAGTTTGTGTTCTTACCTGCCAAGCCATCTCTCCAGCCCTTTAAAATAGACAGTTCTGAAAATTCGGGGTTTTTATTTTTTTATTTGTCTTGGAAGGAACTACCCTTGGGCATGCACGTGGAGGTCAGAGGAAGATGTCATTCCCTTGGGATAGGGTTTCTCACTGCACCTAAAACCTTTCCCATTAAGCTGTCATCCAGCAAAGAACTCAAGGAAGAGCCTATTTCTGCCCACAGTGCTGGGATTACAGGCAGGTGCAAAGCAACACCCAGCTGTAGATACCTGAGTGCTGGAAACTCTAATTCAGACCCTCATCCAGCAGAGATGCACTCTTAACCCCAAGCCACATCCCAGCCCCGAAAACTATATATTATAGAAACCACACCTCTGTCAGATACATGACATTTCCCCCCAGCCCATATTTTTTTTCTTTTCATTTCCTTATCAGTCATGCATACAGATTTTTTTTTTAAATTCTAGTGAGTTCAACATCCTTTTATCTCCTTGTATGGGCCACTCTTATGTCACACCTAGTAACGCATTACCTAGTTCTTCCCAGGATGTCCTTCCGCATTTCCCTAGAGGTTTTATGCCTTTGTATTGCACATAAAGCCATGATCCTTTTAAAGATAATTTTATGAGCTCTTAAGTTTAAGATCTGCCTCTTTCTTCCTTTGTGTTTTGGTTGGCAACATTTCTTGAAAATAGTCTCTCCAGAGTGGGCTTGATTTTGCTCCTTGTTAAAACAGAATCTCTCTAGCCACAGGCTGGAGAGGCGGCCAAGTAAGTAAAGTCCTTACTATGTGAAACTGACAACCTGGGTTCAAACCCTGGAGCCTACATAAAGATGTAAGGAGAGAAATGACTCCATGAAGTTGTCTTCTGATCACCATGCTTGCACCATGGTGTGCATGTGCCACCTCATACGTCACTGACACGTGCACAAACAATGGTAGAGTGTTTGCCTCCATGCACAAAACCCTGGATTTCATCCCTAGTAGCACCAAAGAGAAGGGGGCAGGAGCTGGGGTGGGGCTCGGTGTAAAGTGCATGATTTACCACATGGAAGTCCCAGGATCACAAGAGCTTTCTGTTGTGTAATATTATTTTAACTATGCAAAGATGTATTGTATTTGCTTATGCTGCAGGATATTACTGTGTTAAGGTGTGTTACTTCTGTTTATGTTGCATTTGTTTCAACTTGCCTGCCTAAGGCACCTGATGGGTCTAATAAAGAGCTAAACGGGTAATAGCTAGGCAGAGGAAGAATGGGCGGGGCTGCCCGGCACAGAGAGTAAATAGGATAAATCTAGGCTGGAGAGGAGAGAGAAGGAAGAATGAGAGAAGCGAACAAGGGTCGTACCTGGGGCAAGAAGTCAGGCAGAAGCCAGACAAGAAGCTGTGAAAGTAAGATACAAAGTAAGGAAGGCAAAAGGCCCCAAGGCAAAGGTAGATAAACACAAACAGGTTAATTTAAGTTAAAAAGAGCGAACCAGAAATGTGCCTAAATTAGTCCTGGCATTGGAAACTAAGAAGTCTCTGTGTCATGAATTCAGAGCTGATGGTGACCTAAAAGAAAGAGCCTGGTCCAGCTTCCATCAGGTCACAGTTTGTTGCACCGACTCCTCCTAGCGCTACAGTGCCTGAGTGTTACAATAAGTTACCCTGTCCTGGAGGATGAAGGACAGCTTACCAAGGCTTGGACGGTACTTCTGTTAGCTGGAAAAATGAAGTCACAGAAAAGGGCCTACTGCATAGAGCCTTTCAGTTCCTGAACACAGAGTGACTTCTTTGACTTTTTTCCTCAAACGGTTGTAATTTTTACCAGACAAGTATTCATTTTTTCTTAACAAGACTTATACCAGAGTATATCTCTTGTATGTGTGTGTGTGTACACAGGTGATAGAGCGTGTGCACATGGGTGCACATGGGTGAGTGTGGATGTGATGTGTGTATGGACACCAGGGGGCTATGGTCTTATTCAGTTGCTCAGCATCTTATTGAGACAAGATGCCTAATTGTATGTCTAACAATACATGTCAAATGACACTTTAATAGAGTGACTTGTATAGTTATAAAAAGAGAAAGGGGAGATTTTTTAAAATTTTATACTATTATTTTATGTATATGGCTGTTTTGCCTGTATGTATGTCTGAGTAGCACACACTTGCAGTGTTAGTGGAGGCCAGAACTCCAAAATCCTGGAGTTCCAGGATCTGAGCCACCATGTGATGCTGGGAATTGAACCCAGGTCCTCTAGAAGAGCAGCCAGTGCCCTTAACCACTGAGCCAGCTCTCCAGCACCACCACACATGGATGGGAAGGGGGATCAGGTTACAAAACCGCTCCCCCAAAACAAACAAAAATTTGATCACTGTAAGTGGCAAGTGGGTTGGTGTGGAAAATACATTCTGTGACTAGTCATGCCTAAGTCCCAGTGCACTAACGGTCCATGGAGTGAAAATTAAAGCCCAACTTTCACAATCACTACCTCAAAGGGTTCTTACGGAAGTCAAAATGGATTGTATTGCTTCGATACTCCAAAACTTAAATTCACATTTCCACCACAATTTTTTTAAAAAGGTTTGACACACTTACAACTAGAAAAATGTAGCATTTTATCCCCTTCCGTGATTCACGTGTGCTTTCGCCTGCACTCCGTCTCCCCTCACAACCTACTGTTTCCCCCTTGTAGACTAAGCCAGGTGCGGTGGTGCACACCTTTAATCCCAACACTTACAGGCAGAGGCAGGTGGATCTCAGAGAGTGAGGGGCCAGCCTGGTCTACAGAGCTAGTTCCAGAGCTGCATAGTGAGACCCTGTCTCAAGAAAAATTGAAAAAAGAGAAAAGAAATTCTAGACTATACTCACACTTGGGCCTGTTTACATGTTCTTATGTGTATTCCCATGTAAACATATGCACACTATAGGTTAAGATCTGAGTACATGGTTTTGGTTTTTTTCTTTCTGAGTTTGGATCAGTTCACTTAATATTCTATTTTCCAGGCCCATCCATTTGCCTGCATATTTCATAATTTCATTTTTCTTTACTGACAAATACAATGCCATTTTCCATATATGCATATATGAAAATGTTTTATATATATAGTTGTGTGTATTCATTATCGTTTCATGTGTTGTTGGACATCTAGGCTGATGCCATTTCTTGCAATGAACACAAGTGTGCAAACATCTCCATGGTAGAGTATGGAGTTCTTTGGGTGTAGTCAGATTTTTCTTTGGGCTGCCAGCTCACAAATAATGACACAGAGACTTATTATTAATTATGAAAGCTCTGCCTTGGCTTATGCTTGTCCCACTCGCTCGTATAACTCAAATCAATCTGCTTTAATTAACCTATGTTTTACCACATCTTACCTTTCTTTCATGCTGTACGGTCAGCTCCCTCCAGCTCTCCCTGTCATCTCTTCTGTGCCTCAGTTATCTCCTACTTCCTCTCTCTGCCCAGCAGTCCTGCCTATATTTCCTGCCTAGCTATTAGCCATTCATCTCTTTATTACACCAATCACGGTAATACATTTTCACATAATGTAAAATATCCCACGTTTCCCCTTCTGTCTAAATCAAAAGGAAAGGTTTTAACTCAAATACAGTAAAATTATATACAATAAGAATAATTATCAAGTGCTCTTCCCCACCCGGGAAAGAGCCATGGAGGCCGCTGGAGAAGAAAAAGAAGGTTCCTGCTGTGCCAGAGACCCTTTAGAAAAAGCGAAGGAGCTGAAGGTGAAGCGCTTCCAGAAATCTAACCCTAACCCTAACCCTAACCCTAACCCTAACCCTAAACCCTAAACCCTAAACCCTAAACCCTAACCCTAACCCTAAACCCTAAACCCTAAACCCTAAACCCTAAACCCTAACCCTAACCCTAACCCTAGAGTTTGCACTGAAGACACTACGGAAGGCACGGAGGAAGCTCATCTATGAAAAGGCAAAGCATTAACACAAGGAATACAGGCAGATGTACCGGATGGAGATTCGCATGGCTAGGATGGCAAGGAAAGCCGGAAACTTCTACGTGCCTGCAGAACCCAAGCTGGCATTCGTCAACCGAATCCAAGGTATCGATGGTGTGAGCCCAAAGGTCCGCAAAGCGTTGCAGCTGCTCTGTCTTCGTCAGATATTCAATGGCACCTTTGTTAAGCTCAACAAGGCTTCGATTAACATGCTGAGGATCATAGAACCATAAATTGCATGGGGGTACCCCAACCTGAAGTCAGTAAACGAGCTCATCTACAAGCATGGCTATGGCAAAATCAATAAGAAGAGAATTGCCTTGACGGACAATTCCTTGATTGCTCGATCTCTTGGTAAATACGGCATTATCTGCATGGAGGATCTGATCCATGAGATCTACACAGTGGAGAAACGCTTCAAGGAAGCCAACAACTTCCTGTGGCCTTTCAAACTGTCTTCTCCACGGGGTGGGATGAAGAAAAAGACCACTCACTTTGTGGAAGGTGGTGATGGTGGCAACAGGGAAGACCAGATAAACAGGCTTATTAGACGGATGAACTAAGGTGCTGACTGTGGTATTTTTGTACTCTGGTCAGTTAATAAACAGTCACAGCTTGGCAAACTGAAAAAAAAAAAGAATAATTATGAAGTAAGAATTACATTCACAATGTCCAGTCCATTTGTGTTTGTCAAATTTGGAGAAAATTACTCTATCTTATCTTGATGAGTCCAAAGTTTTATACCTAAACCATTTTCTGTCATAACTTGTATTACCATCTTAAAAATATCTTTTCAGACCTAAAAATATCTTGGATAAACAATATAAACTTTTATGTTTCTCAACCTTATAAACTTCACATCTTTTATGTAACTTTCTTTTCTGCATTTAAATGGTAACAAGGAAAACCGTAACTATAAAAATCTAGTCTTCTTCCAGACTAATGTGGTTTGATCAAGCCAGACCGCCTGAAACAGAGTACTAGGTGATCCTACATTCAAAACAGCTGGACAAAGCAGCCTTGCAGACTACAGCCAGGATTTCTGCATCTTCTTAGAATCCCCCATGACAGCGCCCCTTATCAGCAGGAAGTAGTTTGGAAAGAATGATGCCCAAATTCCCAAATATTGTCTATAAATGTTTTTTTTCATTTAAATGGACTTGGTTATAAAAAAAAAAATCTAGTCTTCAACCCTATCAAAGACTTGAAAAGGATATAATATTACCCAATGCAGAGCAAACAATTCCCAAAACTATAAAAAATGACAGAGACATTTAGCTATGTGGACAGTCACCTCAAGGTTTCTCTACAACATTGGGGCATCCATATTTGGCCTGCAGGCCTAGACTATCTGACAGACTTTTCTGTGAAGCAGGAATATTGAAGGACTGTCTTTTCTTGTCTTGGCAAAGTCCAGCAGTCTTCCTCTTTTGTGTCCTGTTTGTCCAGTTTGGACAGTAACTGTCAGCAGTTGAGGCAAGGGCAGTTTCTCATCCAGTGGCTAGCTTTGCTACATTGAAAGCATGCTTCATATGGAGGTTCTTCAATGCCCATCATCCTCCTTTGAAGTAAACTGGTGCTACCAGGAGCACTCGTGAAAAGCCTTGTCTTACTAAAACATTTAACTAGACCATATTCTATAGATCTCTGAATTGTTTGAAGACCATCTATCTATCTAAAATATATTTCTGTATGACCATAAAAACATAACTAACATGACTACAAGTTTGGTTGTTATAGATGACTAACTACTAACCTGCATTTTTTTTTGAGACAGGTTTTCTCTGTAGCTTTGGAGACTATCCTGCAACTAGCTCTGTAGACCAGGCTGGTCTTGAACTCACAAAGATCCACCTGCCTCTGCCTCCCAAGTGCTGGGATTAAGGGCGCATGCCACTACCACCCGGCTAACATGCATTTCTTAATTATCCTAAATGGTTTATAATAATAGCTTTACTGGACTAGAACTTTACATTACATTTTAAAATGAGTTGCATAGGTACAATACCATAAACAAGAATAGAAACATATACATAGTATGTTATAGCAAAAATAACCTTCAATTTCTATCAGTATATAAAACTCCACACTAATGAAAAATGTTTGAGATTACTAGTTGCTTTTTAGTTTAAAGTAGATTTAATAATAATACCTTTTTATCCTACCATCCTTATATCCCCCTTTTTCTTTGCAGAATGAGATCCCTGAATCTAATCTCTTTTGTTCAGCTTTCTCCCTGACCAACAACTTGTAAACAACCCTCTACATGAGGACAAACACCCATAATTCACAGGACAACCAAACAGCACCCACCTCGCCTCTTGGGACTATGGACATCATGTTTTCTAGGTTGCTTCCTGTTATCTGGGGGCAACGGCACCTTTAGGGGACTATGAGAAAATTGGGATAATGGTCAAGTCCTGGGAGAGCTAGTCGTATTATGTTTTGTTTAGTGTCTGTGTGATGGGAAAGTATAGGAGCTTATCTGAAGACTTGGCTGGAGTAGTCTGTGAGACTGGACCATCTCAGCTAGCAGCTTTGAAGTTGTTCTGGAAAGTGTAGAGCTTATCTGAAGACTTGGCTGGAGTAGTCTGTGAGGCTGGACCATCTCAACTAGCAGCTTTGAAGTTGTACTGCAACAGAAGCTCTCTGAGAGGCTGGATCACCTGGACTACTTGTTCTTTTTTTCTGAAAACATAAATTTTTAAGATAACATATGTATCTGTATTAACACAAGTATGGAATGTGTGGTGTACACAAGTCAGCTAAAGGTGATTTTTGTTGTTGTTGTTTTATGTTTGAGCAGGTGAAAGGCATCTGCCAACTTTATTAGTCTTTTTGAACTGTGTAACCATCCATGTAATAGGAAAGGATGGCTTTTAATAATAAATCATGAGGACTCTGTAGCCAACAAGATTTATCATGTCTCATCCAGTCTCAGAGCTGTTCCCCTTGTCCTACATAGTCTCCTTTGCTTTTTTTTTATTATGTCTATAGCCAAGATTTTTCAGGACATCTCCCCAGTCAAATCTGATCTTAATTAATTTTGAAGAGAACCATAACTTGTTGTTTCCCAGAAAGAAAGGCATAACCCAATCAATGGTCCTTACTCACCCTCAACATTAATGGTCTTAACTCACCTATAAAAAGACCGACTAACAGAAAGAAACCATCCTGAATGAGGTAACCCAGTCACAAAAAGAGGAACATGGTATGTACTCGCTCATATATGGATTTTAGACCTAGAGCAAAGGATCAGCAGCCTACAATCCACACCACCAGAGGAACTAGGATACAAGGTGTATTCTAAGAGATTCATATAAGGTCCCTCACAGAAGGGGAAAGGAACAAGTCCCCCAGAGCACAGGGGAAGTGGGGGGGCAGCGAATGGAGAGAGAAAAGTAGGAGAAAGAGAAGGGGAGGAGAGGAAAGCACGTGTGACTGGGAAGATTGAGTCAGGGTAGGAATAGAAGACAGGAGAGAGAGAGAGAGAGAGAGAGAGAGAGAGAGAGAGAGGGAGAGAGAGAGAGAGAGAGAGAGAGAGAGAGAACATAAAAGAGGGAGCCAATATTGGTTTGAAGAAAAAACTGAACCTAAAGAAAGGTCTAGAGACCTACAAGACTGCTGCCAACTAACAATTTGAGCAACCGTGGAAAGGCTACCATAAACGCCCTTCCTGGACAGTGAGATCAACAACTAACTTATCTACCATAATGGAGCCCTCATCTAGTACCTGTTGGAAACAGAAGCAAACACCCATAACTAAACACTGAGTCGAACTAGAATCCAGATGTAGAGGGAGAGGACAAGACCAGGCAGCAGAAACACATAGAGACAGCTGACCTGAACAAGGAGGAGCTAACGGGCACCAGACTGATGGCTGGGAATCCAGCATGGGACTGACTCAGGCCCCCCTGAATATGGGTCTCAGCCAGAAGGACTGAGCAGTCTAAGGGACCTCAGACAGTGGAACCAGGATGTATTCCTGGTGCACAAAAGGACCTTGCAGACACTTCCCACATGGAGGGATACTGCCTTAACCTAGAGACAGGAGAAAAGTCCTAGTCCCTACTTCAAATGACCTGTCAGATCTACATGACCCCAACTGGATGGCATTGCCCTACATGTGGAATTGGGGTGGGGGGATGGGAGGGGAGGGTGGTCAGGGTGCATGTGAGGGGACAGAGAGGGTAAAAGGGAGGGAAGGAGGGAGGGAGCGGGAACTGGGATCGACATGTAAAATAAAAAATACATAAATAATTTTTTTTAAAAAAAGTGTTCTGTATGTAGAAAGGAAAAGAACATTGTTGTAAATATCAGATGGTTTATGTCATGTCATGCCAGAGGGAAGACAATAAAGTAGGACCATATTCTGAAAAAAAAAAAGAAAAAAAGAAAAAAAGAAAGAAAGAAAAAAGAAAAGAAAAAGAAAGGCATAACCTCTCCCCCAACACAACATATTTTACTTCCATTCTGAAGTGAAGCCATTCTTAAAGTATTTAGGTTTGATTCTGGGTAGTGGTGGCACACACCTTTAATCCAAGCACTTGGGAGGGAAAGGCAGGTGGATTTCTGCAAGTTCAAGGCCAGCCTGGTCTACAGCATGAGTTCCAGGATGGCCAGGAACCTTGTCTCGGAAAATACATTTTGGTTTAATTTAGCAGTTTCAGTTTCCGTAATCCAATGTCTCTCAGCAGCTAGTGTTTTTTTGTACATTAACATTTAAGAAATTCAGAGTCAACAAAGCACCAGGATCCAGATACCCTGTGTATTTCCCCTTGTGGCTTTTTCTTTTTATATTACTTTATATTTATATTTTATAGACTTTATAAAAGTGTATATATATATTATACTTTATAGTTATATAATTTTACTCTTTTCCTTTTTTTTTGAGGGGAAGGGTGGTATTATAGGTTTTTTTTTTTTCCAGACATAGATTCTCTGTCCTGGCTGTCCTCACTTTGTGGACCAGACTGGCCACAAACTCACAGAGATCTGCCTGTCTCTGCCTCTGGAGTGCTGGGATCAAAGGCATTCACCACCACTGCCTGACTACTCTTTCTTTAAAGACTTTATTAGTTTTAAACTATGTTTTCTATTACTATCTATACCCATTTTCTTTTTCTTTAACATCTAAGCACATTTTTAAACACATTGTTGCCTGTTGAGAGGTTTTGTCAACCTGGACCTGGTTTTGTTTTGTTTTTGCATGTCTGCAGTCCCCTCTGACCACATGAACCAAACCTTAAGTTGCTAAGGGATGGCTAGGTCCTCTGCTGTGTGCCTCTGCTTAGCACATGGCCTGGAGGCTGGCTTCGGGTTGTTGAGAGCAGAGTCTCATGCCAATAGGTCCCAGCCTGGAGCCACTCTTTCAGTGGGCATTTCTACCTGGTCTCCTGCCACTGCATAGCATGCTGCCTGTCACTCATAAGCCCCATTCAAGGGCTCAGGAGCTGGGTCTCTTAACAGAGCCTTGCCTCTGTATGTGCAAGCACTGAACCCACTCAGAACTCATTTTGTTGTTGTTGTTTTACCTTTCTCAAGCCCTGTGTGGATTTACATGCTACGCATCGGGCACCAGATATAATGAGTTTTTCTGCCCCACCAGCCAGCTCCCAAATAATGACACAGAGAGTTAATTGTGAAAGATCAGCCTATAGCTTAGGCTTGTTCCTAACTAGCTCTTATAACTTACATCAACCCATTTATACTAATCTTCATTCTATCACATGGCATTACACCTCTTCCATCTTTCCCCTTCTGTTTCCTCTCCTTGCCTCCCAGCATATCCCACGTGCCAAAATTCCTCCTGGAATTCTCCCTGGAAACCCTCCCTATGCCTCCCGCCTAGCTATTGGCCATTCATCTTTTTAGTATACCAGTCACAATACACTCCACACAATGTACAGATATCCCATAACATTTGGGTGTTACAGGGAGCCCACCAGACATGACCACTCAGAGAGTTTATAGTCTATTGAAAATCTTTATTCCAGCTGGCTGGGGCTATTCGGAACTAAGTATAGTACTAAGTATCCAGAGCACAGGGTTTTGAAAGCAGAAACCATATCCTGGAATCTCTCTCAGCAGCTACAGGATGGAGGTGGGGGCAATTTAAGGGAAACTAAGATGAGTGGTTAGTCAGAGGGGGTTCAATTTAACAGAACCCCTTGACCTCAGTTTCCTAAAACAAGAGTTGGGTAATTTTCCACTGGATTCTCCGTCAAGGAGAGCACATTCTAGTTAAGCCTGAAATGGCCTCTGCAGGAATAAAAGATGGGAGAGTCTCTGAACCGTTTTGCCTGTCACATTCCCCACTGGTTCTATGGACACCGGTCAAATCATTCACGTGTCCTGTTCTAGGGGGCGTAGTTGGTCCTGAGTTTATCCTCTGTTTCATGTAATAGGCCATGCAGGTGAGGCTGCAGGGTCCCACCATTAGCCTGATCAGAATAAAAATCAGTTGTCCAGCTATCGTTGACAGTAAGGGTCAGCCATGGGAACCAAGTGATCAGAGACCAATCTATGCCTCCTTTCTTCCTTTCTTCAAGGTTTGAGCTGACCATGGGCAAGTTTTCCCTAAGGACCACTGATTGGTTGGCAAGTTTCTCCTAAGGCTGCATAAAGTTCTCTCTTTCATAAAAAGGAGGCCTGGCCTCCTTACGTTCTGCAGGACTACCTTGGCAAGGGAGTCAGCTTGGCTCTCCAGCCTACAGATAGAATTCTCCAAACGGCCTGGATCTAAATCTCTCTGAGAACTGAGTTCCCGACAGTTTGTTCCTAACGATCAAGGCTGAGGTGCCTCTAGCAGTTGCACTGGCTGTTCTTGTCGCTACCAGGAGCAGGACTAGAACCGGGGTCCCTCTGACTGCAGGTCAAGGCCAGTACGAGCACTCCCCTCTTTTCCACCATAGGTACGTAACTGGGTGTTAACGTAGCGTAGGGGTGTGAGTGTCCAGCGAGTCAGAGGAGGCACATATAGCCAAACTCTTCGTACAAGCCAAGTAATCTGAGGACATGATGCAGGTACCTTGTCCTTGGCAGGACAACTCATCATTGACAGGCATGCATAAAATTGTAGTTCCTGAAGACCCTTTTCTAGCCAGTGTTCTCCACAACCTGATTTAGTGACTCCTGTCCTCCCCTGGAAGGGACATAAGAGAGCAGAGGTATACCCAAAAGATAGATTGAGACCATCAAGAACAGTTCATGCTGTCAGCTTCTTTTACCAGCAGGGTGATGGCAGCTATTACCCTTACGCATGCCAGTCATCCGTCTGCAACCAGGTCAAGTCTCTTGAGCAGCTACGCCCCCTGTCTTTTCTAGGGTCCCAGAGTTTCCATGAGGACCCCCTAGGCAATGTCTCTGGCCTCATCCACATACAAGTGGAAGGATTAGTAATGTGTGGATGGGCCAGGGCCAGAGCAGATACCCGAGCCTTTTCCAAGGCATTGAAGGCCGCTCAGTCTCAGTCCATCCCAAAGGCTGGATACTCCCGGTGCAAGCACAGAAGGATTTGGCTGTCACAACAAATCCCGTTAGTCTAGCCACCAGTATCCAACTGCCACCAGGAATTCCTGTGCTTGTGTTGATTTTTGTTTTTCATGAGGGGACAGGGTGTGCTGGATAGTTTTATGTGAACTTGACACAAGCTAAAGTCACCTGAGGGAGCCTCAATTGAGAAAATGCCTCCTTAAGCTCGGGCTAAAGGCAAGCCTGTAGGCCATTTTCTTAGTTAGTGATTGATGAGGAAGGGCCCAGCCCTTTGTGGGTGTACCATCCCTGGGCTGGCGGTCCTGGGTTCTATAAGAAAGCAAGCCATGAGGAGCAAGCCAGAAAGCAGCACTCCCCCATGGCCTCTGCTTCTACGTGAGCTTCTGTCCTGACTTCCTTTGATGAAGAACTGTAATATGGAAATTTAAGCTAAATAAACCCTCCCCTCCCCAGGTTTCTTTGGTCATGGAGTTTTGTAACATTAATAGAAAACCTAACAAAGACAAGCAGGGTATTTGTAACATTAATAGAAAACCTAACAAAGACCCCCTTGTTTTGGGGAGGGTTGTGGAAGAACTTTGGAAGGCGGGGCTAGTAAAGCCATGAGTGTCGAGAGCTCAGTGGGATGCTCTGTAGGAGTTTGTTGAAAGCAGTGCAGAAGATGGAGATCTGGCTCGTAAGGTTTCAGACAGAAGTTTAAAGACTATCAGGGCCTTTTGCTATTTTGAATTAAGAGTTTATTGTTCCAGCCAGATGGGGCTGAAGAGAGCTGCCATCTTAGCCATGATTGACAAGAGGGCAGCATTGTTGAGGTGAAACCTTTGCGTTACTGGGCCAGCTGATAGTGGTTATCTAGAGCTAAGAAATTAACAGTAGTTCAGAAGAGACCAGCATCATTGAGATGAAGTCTTCTGGAAAGGTTTCCTCCAGATCAGCACATGGAAGCTGTGTTCTGGAAGCAGCTGAGGTTGCCACCTCCTGTGCGTGACTGAACTGAGGCTTAGCACTGTGTGTCAGGCCTGGGGTCCCTGAAGAGAGCCCGGGAGAGGTTACTGGTGAGACGCCAGTGCCACAGGATGACCATCAAGAACAGCAGCAGCGATGATGTAAAGCCAGCCGGAGACTAAAAGACAAGCTGTGTGTGCTGCAGAGGGCAGAGCTGGAGGAGTGGCCCAGCCCCTTGGAGAAACCCAGAATATCGTGAGTGAATCCCAGACACTGGACATTGAGTTATTTACACTGTTGGAGTTAGGGCTTGTTTTATTCAGATCGTGATTGTGGCCTGGTTCTTCCCTCTTAGAAAAAGTTATTTAACTTAATTTTGATTTTTTTTTTTAAAGTAGGAACCTATATCAGAAAGACTAAACTTTTTCAAAAGATTTTGGATTTTTTAAAAAGATTGGATATTTTAAAGAGACTAGATTGTTTTGTTTCTTGAGATAGGGTTTCTGTGTAGTCCTGGCTGTCCTGAAACGCACTCTGTAGACCAGGCTGGCCTCACAGAGATTTACCTGCCTCTGCCTCTGAGTTCTGGAATTAAAGGTGTGAGCCACCACACCTGGCAGACACTGAATTTTTACATATGTTTGAATTTGTAAAGACTGTGGGTCTTGTAAAAGTTATTATGCTTTCAATGTGAGATCTTGAAAAAACTAAAGTCATCTGAGAAGAGGTAACCTCAATTGTCTCCATAAGATTGGGTGGTAGCAAGTTTGTAGGATATTTTTTCTTTTCTCTTCTTTTTGTGGTAGTTTGTTGAGACAGGGTTTTACTGTGTAACAGCCTTAGCTGTTCTGGAACTGAGAAGGAGGACCCAGGTTCAAATCCTGGGGAACAAGCCATAAGCAGCACCCTCCATGGCCTCTGCATCAGCTCCTGCCTGCAGGTTCCTGCTCTGCTTGAGTTCCTGTCTTGACTTCCTTAATGATGTGGAAGTGTTAGCCAAATAAACCCTTTCCTGCCCCAGTTGCTTTGGCATGGAGCAGGAAAACATGGTGTTTCATCATTTGTAAGCTAACATGTGGAGGATTTGCAGGATAACTGAAATATGGTTGAGGGAAAGCAATGGCTTTCCTTCCTCCAGGTTGTAGCCTAGGTATGTGACTTGAGGGACACACAGGTGAGTCTTCTTGGCTCAGACTCTGTACTCCAGGGATTGGAAGCTTTCTAAAGAGCCTGTCCACATTCCTCCACAGTGGTGGAAGCTATAAGGAGGCCATCTATATACTGGAACAGGGTACTTGTAGATATTTTTCTCTAACTTTCAACATACAACGCTCAGGTGAAGGTGGGGTTTAAATGAGTTTACCAGACCCAAGATAAAGGATAAATAGGTTTATTGGGGAACTACTTACACAGATAAGAGTAAATAATTGCTGTGGCCTTTCTGAGGTTTATTGGGGAACAACTTACACAGATAAGAGTAAATAATTGTTGTGGCCTTTCTGCTCCAGAAGATGCAGTCTCTGCCCTTCTGACGCTCTCCTCGACCCAAGCGAGCATGAGCCACATACCTTAAAGTGATCACATCCGAACCTGAAACCACACCCAAAAGGTGTGGCCACTTCTTCAAGTGCATTGGCAAGGCAAGACACCACTACAATTTCCCTTTTTGTCTAAAGAAGAAAGTTTTAAGCCTGATGCAAAAACTATACACAATGATAACAAATGTCAAGTATATTCCAGGAGAAAGAAATGTAATAACATGCACAAATTTAGACCTACAACCAGAAAGAGCAACAGTGAGCAATAGACACATTCTACATGTCCAGTCCTAAGGTAATGGCATATAACAGAGATTACTCCGATAGTTGTTCTAATCTGGAAAATCTTGTACATAGTATTTTCTATCTAAGAGAGGATATTAGCTGTGACTGTCTAGTCTTTAACCTCATTAAAGACCTGAGAAGGAAAATAACATTGCTAGGGTAGGCAGGACGTGCAAGCGTGAGACTTCCTAAAGGTGCAAGTAAAGAGAGAAACAGCAGGCTACCCGGACAGTCACCCAAGGTCTCACAGCAACATTGGGGCAACCAACTTTGGCAAAGGCCTAGAGTACCTGACAGACCATCTCAGAAGGAGGGAAACTGAAAGACTGTCTTACTCTGACTTGGCAAGGTTCAGCAATCTCTTTAAGTTTATTTCCTGCCAGCCCAGTCAGAACAGCGTGTCCAAAGTCAGCGGTTGAGGTGGGGGCAGTTCTTTGCCCAAGAGGCCAGCAGCCGAGAAGAGAATGAACCCCAAATAGAGTGTCATCCGTGCCCATCATACTCTCAGGGATAGCTCGGTGCTGTCAGGAGCAAGTGTATCTCATGTCAACAGAGTTCTAAACTATTAAAACATTTAAGTGCCATATTCTGTAGGTCTTTGAAGTGTTTGAAGATCAAATATCTATGTTGGGTACATCTCTGGGCACATATAGAACCTGACTAACATCATTAGGTATAAGAAGCTTGGGTAACCATAATCTGTAATTCTCAGAAACATAATTGCTCTGTGACTGAAGCCTCCCAAATAATTTAAACAATCTTAAAACAGATGTGTAGCATAAGGACAATGGCCTCAAATTTTAACTATATACATATATATATGTAAATCTCTAAAATAGAGGTAGAATTGAAATGTCTTGGCCAGAGGAAGAACTGTGTAGTGCCACATAATTGTATCAATATACAAAATATCTTAAGCATATGAAGAAGCATACATACATACATACATACATAGAAAATGATAAAGATAGTTTTATATTTGTGCACAAAACATCATAAACAGAAAGAAGAGCCTACACGGTATGACAAATATAATACAAAACTTATCCAAGACAGGAATACAAAGTTAATTTTACATAAGTTTCAACATATAAAAATCTATAACAATGTAAATTATCTATACCTAAAAGATGCTAGGTAGTTAAAAGAAATACGTTAATTTACCTATATCCCATCCCATCTATACCATTAAACTTTTCTAAAAGAGATTCCCGAGTTTGACCATCATCTTCTATTCCCAACCCTATACAACTTAAAACCAACCCTAAACAGGTGATAATAATTCCTTTTCTGGGAGGGGGGGGAACAAAGTACCACGTAAGCCAACTGTAGGGAAAGGGGGCCTTGTTTTCTTAAAATTACCTGCTGCTGTCATGGAGCAACAGTGATTCTGTGGGATCCTGTAGAAAAGAAGAACTAAAGCAATGCTTAGGTCTCAAGAGGACTAGCTGTAACATTTGCATCCAGTCTCCTAGTGGCCGGCAATGTTTGTCTCAAGTTCTATCTGAAGCTCTGGCCAGAGTGTTATAAGAAGGTGCACTATCTCAGCTAGCTAATCTGGAATTATCTAGAACAGTATTAGTCCCAAACTGATACTTGAATCAAATGGAATTCATGTTGAGGCCCCATCTTCTTTTGGAGACTTCTAAGACTGTTGTTGGGAAATTTCATTGTTTACTGTTCAAGACTTAAACATGAATATCAACACAAAAAGTTTAACCTTTATAGGTGTGCATACTGGGAAAGGTAACAATAAAGATGAATATAAGTATGAGGGAAATTAGGATTTTTGAGAGATAATAGAGTGTTGACAAAAATAGTCCCTAGATTTTTGTTGTCTTTTATCTCACGTCAGTTGGCTCTTATGAAATGAGACAGAAACTCTGAATTTTTCTTTTAACAACATGCTTGGATTTAGAGAAGGAGAGCCAAATCCAGTTCCAAAGCCCACACTGATTTTTACATGAGTTGGGAGTATTAGTATTGGGAAGTAAGGAGACATCAGCATTCAGGTAGAGAGATTTTGCCCTAAGTAGACATTGGTACCATAAGGCAGATTCTTTTTTGTTTGATTATTCTTTCTGGATAGTTATCCTTTCTTCTTTAGGCATCAACACGTCTGATATCTTGGCTTCTTGAAGATGAGTGGTCTTTGTTTTCCTGTAAAGACAAGAATAGAACACTTCCCTAACCTTTGTGAGATTACCTTACAATTTGTGGGGTTTACCTTGGTGGATGACCTATCATTTCTCCTCATCAAGATGTTTTTCAAATCGGATCTTGATCAATTTTTATGGTACCCACCGCCCAACCCCAACCCGAACCCAACATAGCACATATCCTGGTTTCCATACTGAGGTCAACACATCCTTGAAGTATACTGGCTAATTTAGCTTAGAAGTTTTTTCTATTGTCCAATGTCTTTCTGTGGCTGTTTTTCCTTTCTCATTAGCATTAAGAAAGTTTGAGGTTAATAACGCATTATGCTATCTGTTTTGGGGAGTCTTGGTTCCCCCTGCCTGTTTATAGAGCATTTCCTTTAAAGTGTGATTAGATCTCTCAACTGCTTGTCCTGTAGGACTGTATAGTATACCAGTAATATGCTTTATGTTGTAATATTTTTTAAATTGTTTTAATTTATTGGAGACATATGCTGGAGTATTCTCAGTTTTTATTTGTGCAGGTATACCTATAATAGCCATCACCTCTAAAAGAAGTATAATAACAGAATCAGCCCTTTCAGAGCTCAGAGCAGTGGCCCATTGAAATTCTGAAAATGTGTTTAATTTTCCAAATTCTGCAAAGTGAAACACATCCATTTGTCAAATTTCATGTCTATGAATACCTTTAGGGTTACTACCTGCTGGTAAAGGAGTTTGGTTATAGAACAAATAAGTAGGACATTTTTTTTACTATTTCCTTAGTTGACAAGTGATGGAAAAATCCATTTTTAAACCTTTGTTATTCACATGGTGTTTTTGATGAAATTCCAAGGCCTCCAGCACACTTCCTATTAATAATCAATCAATTTTATCATTACCTTGTGCTAGAGGACCTGGCAAACCCATATGGGAGGTGTTTTTTATATATAGGATGAGTCCCATTTCTGATTATTTCTTGTAATTGTGTAAATAATGACGTTAATTCTATATAATCAGGAATAAATTTAGCAGTTTTGGTAACTATATTAAGAGGTTCTGATTGTGGGACCTCACCCACATTGGGTGCCACCTGAAGGTGGGGTTTAAATGAGTTCACCAGACCCCAAGATAAAAGATAAATAGGTGGGGGAACTACTTACACACATAAAAGTAAGTAACCACCATGGCCTTCCTGCTCCAAAAGATGCAGTCTCTGTCTTTCTGATACTCTCCGAGACCGAAGAGAGCACATGCCCGAAGCTACTCTACCTTAATTGATCACATCATCCGCACCTGAAACCACGCCCAAGAGATGTAGACACTTCTTCAAAATCACTGACAAGGCAAGATGCCACTACACTCAGGGCCCCATCCAACAATGCTCCTGAGTCCTGGAACTCTTCTCCTGGTCTCTTTCCCCCATTTCCTCTCTTGTCTGTTTTCCCAAGATCAGCAATCACAGCATGGGAGAGTTTCCTTCCCAGTCTGTCCTCATCTGGATCCCAGATATTGTAAACTTTCAGAGCACTTTCCAACGGTTGAGACATATTCATCTCTTTAAGTCCCTCTACTGTCTGGAGATCTCCTTATGCCTGGGGCCAACTGCATGACAAAGGCCATATTAGTGGCTTTCAGGGGCATCTGGGACTAGGGGGCTAAATACCTGATATGTCTCTAGAAACCCAGCCAGAAAATCACTAGGTCCTTGCATGACCTGACTTATCCTCTCTATAATGTTTGGTGAAATAAAAATGTACCTTCCTTAGAATGAGGATCCCAACTGGGTTGGGTGATGGGAAGATCCATTATATCTGGGCTTTTGAGTCAAGGAGTATCCTGCTGCCCAGCTCCTGAGCCAACTTCCTACTTCCCAGAGGGATTTGATCGTGTTCCTCAGCTGTAAATAGGGAACCCAGGAGCTGCTGGCAATCATCCCAAGTCAGCAGATGTGTATAGCAAACAGTTTCTAAAAAGGCAGGCTAGGGGGAAAGTAGCGAGTGTGTGGCTTGGGGATCTATATCTCCTCACAGAGAACAGAACCAGGATCTGGACCTCGAGTGGGAATCAAGAGATTAAACAAGCCATAAGTCAGTAAGTGCTCCAGAGCAGGAATGGGTGGGCGCGTCCATTTCCTGAGGCAGGGCTGAGAGAATAGATGGAAGTTTTGGGGTTTCTCTAGGCAACCTGGCCAAGCTAAAAGGATTTGGGTCCCCAACAAGAGGGCACAGGTCTTAAGCAGGTGGGGTGGGGGTCCCACATCAGAGGAAACCTTTGCAGGAAATCATGGTCGGCTGGAAGGGGTGGGGTGGGGCCTCGGGTGGCTCACTCCCCTTCCATTTTAGATCTGTTTCCCCTGCCACACAACTGGCCAAAGAGGAAGATTCCTCAGCCCCTTTACTGCTTACCTTTCCTGACTCTAACGCCTGAACCATGTGACCAAAGCTGCCAAGTTCTGCTTCCTGCTGGGCTGAAACCTGGCGATCCTTGGACTGTGTTGGCATAAGGTTTCCTTGTTGTCCTTTAGGAACAGATAATTCCTTAGGCTTTTTCTTTTCACAAGTGGCAGAATTAGCTGAGGGCAGCACTCCCTTTACTTCATTTTTCCTTGTCTCTTTCTGTGGCACAAAAAAATAAGACCCAGAGATTGATAATGGGGTCCAAGCTTCAAGCTGAAGATCACAAAAGCAAAGCAGCCGGCCACTAGCTCTTACCTCTACCTCAGACAGAAAGGCGATCCTGGCTCCTCACACTGCAATCCCAGACCGCTGTGCTCTCCTCAGTGTGGCTGGAGAATCCTGAGACTGAATGCCAGCTCTGAGACCTTGAGATTAAAGGTGTGTGATGCCTGGCGCTGGGATCAAAGGCATGAGCTATTGTTACTCTTCACTCCTGTGTAGCCCAGGGTGGCCTTGAACTAACAGATCCCTCTACCTCTTAATACTGAGTCCTGGGATTAAAAGTATGTACTACCACTGCCTGATCTCTATAACCTCAGACAAGGTTTACTATATCATAAATAATATGTCACCACATCTTTCAGAACAAACCAAGGCTCCAACATTACATCTCCTGGTGCTCTTTTTCTTCTCAAACTGTACATTTTTATTTATTTATTTTTGCCCCGCTTTGTCTTTCTCGTTGTGGATCTGCATAAAAGTGATCACTGATTGCATCGCTAACCGCATGACAGGCGGTATGTAATGAGTCCTTCTCTGTTCTGCCAGCCAACTCTCAAATAACATCAGCGAGACTTACTATTAATTATGAAAGCTTAGTCTCAGCTTTGGCTGGTTTTTGTCAAGCTCTTATAACTTAAATTAACCCGTTTCTATTCATCTACGCTTTGTCACAGACCACCTATCCTGCTTCCTCCTCGTCTCCTGGAGTCTCTTGTGTGCCTAAATTCCTCCTCTTCCTCTCTCTCCCCCTTCTGGTGGAAGCCCCGCCCCCTGTTCTGGTGGAAGCCCCGCTTCTCTCTGTCTCCCCCCAGAACCTGCCCCACACAGAAAGCCTGCCAAACATCAGCCCCTTCCCTCAGAAAGCCCAGCAAGAGCTAGCCCCTCCCCAGGGCTGTTCAAACTGCCTCCCTTCAGAAAACAGACACGGCCCATCTCCTCTCTGGAGGACCAGAAAAGCATCCTGGGGGCGTTTTAGCCATTAAACCTGGACCTTCTCTAATCTGGCTTGATTTGGTCTGGTTTGGAGTGCTACTTTGGCAGAGAGGCTTATGCGGGTGCGGAAACTTTTCACCCAGAAATCCTGTCGATACCTCCTGCCTATATTGGCCATTTATTTCCTTATTAAACCAATCAGAAGGTGCCTTGGCAAAGACACATCTTCAGAGTGTACCAAAAGATTATTCCACAACAGTGTTAGGCTGTCTTTTGTTTTATTTAGGCTGTCTTAAAATCTTCTTTGATGGTGAAATCGGTCCAAATCTCTTTAATTTACTCTCAGGAAGATTATTAGTGAATGTGAGGGGGTATAGTAAAAAATCCAAAAATAGATGTCCATGGGTGAAAAGGAAAAAGTTTATTCCAAACTGTCAAGACTAGTCTTAGTTTTAATGCTGTGAAGAGGCGCCATGCGCACAGCAACTTTTTTTTTTTTTTTTTTGAGACAGGGTTTCCCTGTTTGACTGTGCTTTGGAGGCTGTCCTGGAACTAGCTCTTGTAGATCAGGCTGGTCTCAAACTCACAGAGATCTACCTGCCTCTGCCACCAAGTGCTGGGATTGAAGGCGTGTGCCAACACCGCCCGACTGAGCACAGCAACCCTTATAAAGGAAAAGAATTAATAAGGCGGCTTCCTTCCTGTTCAGAGGTTTAACCCATTACCATCATGGCAGGAAACATGGTGGCATACAGGCAGGCTTGGTGCTAGAGAGGTAGCTGGGAGTTCTAAATCTAGTTCTGCAGATTGCAGGAAGACAATGCCACACTGGGCGTGACATCTGAGACCTCAAAGCCTGCCCCATAGTGACACACTTCCGTACTTCCTAATAGTGCCCTCCCTAAGAGCCCATAGGACCATTTTTATTCAGAGCACCACACCACACTGTCTCTCAGGAAAGCAGAGAAGCAAGGGGAACAAATCTTCAGAGGTATAAGGGGATCGTTACCTAGGAAGAAGGGAGCCAAGGTGGGAGGCTTTGAGGTACACAGCAAGTATTTGTGAGTATGGCTGAGGAGGCCTCTATGCTAGCATGGACATTGACATGCTGATAGGAACACAAGAACGTGTTAACGGAGGGGCATGTGTCCCTTTTACTAAAGGAGACTGACTCCTTTCCTTTCCTTTTTTTTTTTTTTTTTTTTGAGACGGGTTTCTCCGTGTAGCCCTGTAGACCAGACTGGCCTTTAACACAAAGAGGCCCGCTGCCTCTACCTCCCAAGTGTGGGACTTAAGGTGTGCGCCACCACTGCCCAGGCAAGAATGACTCATTTTGACAAGTGGGAACTAGCTTCCCAAACCCCTGAGGGAATGCTGGCTTTTGTCTAAACGTCAGAATTTGGGAAAAGGAGTTTCTTCAGACCTGACAATTAGGACAAGGGCAAAAAACAGCCACATTCTTTGCCAAAAATAGCACATAAATGGTATCTAGCCCAGTTGCTAATATTGCTCCACTCTGAACTCTCGAGTTATGTCTCCATTGTCCACATTCCTCTCAGCATCCCTGTCTTCTGCTTACAGCTTCCAACCACTTTTCTGGTTCAAATCCCAACATCTTCCATATTTCTCCAAAATACAGCATGGTCAGGCCAGTCACAAACAATACCCAGTCCCTGGTACCAACTTCTGTTGTTTACTGTTCTATTGCAGTGAAAAGACGCCATGGCAGCAGGCAGGCAGGGATGGTGTTGGAGAAGGAGCTGAGGGCCACATCTGATCTGTGGGCACGAGGCAGAGAGAGGCAGAGACAGAGAGAATGAGTCAGATAGAGGCAGAGAGACAGAGAGACTGCGCCTGGGATTTTGAAACCTCAAAACCCACTCCCAGTGACATACTTGCCTCTAGCAAGGCTGCATCACCTAAACCTCCTCAAATAGCACTACCATCTGGGAACCAAGTATAGCATGACTCCTAAATGGTCTTAATAATAAAAGCCTGAAGTCAGAAGTCAGTGGGCGAAAGCTGAGAGATCAGAAGACACTGTGCTCCTGTCTCCTTCCGGCCTTATCTCTCTCCACCCAGCCCTATCGCTTCCTGTCTCTGCACTGTCCTCCAAACCTCTATGGTTACCTGGTAGCTACCTCCTCCCTCTGATCTGGAGGCAACCTTTATTTATTAGAGTACAATCAAGACATCACTACATTTCCCCTTTTTGTCTAAATTTTTTTTAAAAAAGTTTATAACTAATATAAGAAAAACTATATATAATAAGTAAAATAGCTATATACAATGTATACAGGCAATAAACACATCAACAATGTCTTGTCCATTAGCAACTGACTAATTTAGAGAAAATACTTCATATCTACCCTACCTTGGTGAGTCCAAAAGGTTGTACCTAATTCACTTTCTATCCTAATTGCATTACCAACACAAAATTATCTTTTTATTTCTCTCAAGCTTATACACTTTACATTTCCTTAGTAAATTTCTTTTCTGAATCTGGTAACAAGAAAAACTACAACTATAAAGTCTTCAACTCCATCAGAGACCCAAGAAGAAAATAATATCACCTGAGTAAACAGGAAGTGCAAGCAAGAGATTTCCAAAAAATGTGACAAGTGACAGAAAGAGCTGACTGCCTGGACAGTCACCCAAGGTTCCGCTGTAATGTTGGGGTATCCATCTTTGGACTACATGCCTAGCATAGCGGACACTTTTCTGTGAAGCAGGATATTCTGAAGAGCTGTCCTACCTTGTCTTGGCAAAGTTCAGCAGTTGCTTTCTTTTATGTTCTGCTTGTCCAGTTTGGACAGCACACTGTCAGAGTCAAGGCAAGAGCACTTTCTTGTGGCTTGCTTTTTTGCCACAAAGAAAGTAAACTCCATGTGTAGTTTCTTTGAAGCCCATCATCTCCTACAAGGTAGATTGATGCTGCCAGGAGCAGACATGTCTTATTGTCATTAAAAAAAAAAGGAAAGAACCAATGTTATTAAAACATCTTAATGCTATATTCTGTAGATCTCTGCAGTGTTAGAAGATGACCTGTCTATCTGTTTGACCTTGAAAACATAGCTAATATGACTATAAGTTCAATTGTAATAATTGACTAATTACTAACCTGCATTTCATTATCCTATATAGTTGGTAAGAATAAATTTCAAGGGCTAAAACTTTGCATTATTACATTGTTAAATGAGTTGCATAAGTACAATACCTTGAACAAGATTGGAAATGCATGTACAGGGGCTGTAGAGATGGCTCAGAGGTTAAGAGCACTGGCTGCTCTTCCAAAGGTCCTGAGTTCAGTTCCTAGCTCCTACATGGTGGCTCACAACCATCTGTAATGAGATCTGGTGCCCTCTTCTGTCATGCAGGCATACATGCAGACAGAACACAGTATACATAATAAATAAATAAATAAACCTTAAAAAGAAAGAAAGAAAGAAAAAGGAAATGGATATACAGTATGTTCTGACAACAATAATCTTAAATTTGTATCAATATACAAAAATCCATATCAATGTAAAACATTTAAGACTTGCTTTTGTGGTTTAAAAGTAGATTTTATAATCTATTCTTATATCCTACCACATCTATATCCCTTTTTTTTTAAAACAAAAATTCTGAATCTAATCTCTTTTGTTCAACTTTTTTGCTGATCATTACCAATAACAACTTGTAACCAACCCCCCTAAACAACAACACATATCCATAACCCACTGAACAACTAAAAACCACCCACCCACCTCTTGGGAATGTGGGCATCATGTTCATAAATTTACTCACTGTTGTCTGGGGGAAATGGCATCTTTGGGGAATCCTGAAAAAAAAATTGGATTAATTGTCAAGTCCTGGGAGAGATAGCTGTATCATTTGCTATTCAGTCTCTGCATAATGGGAAAGTACAGGGCTTGTCTCAAGTCCTGGCTGGAGTAGTCTGTGAGGCTGGATCATCCCAGCTAGCCACCTTGAAATAGTCCTGAGCAGTTTGAACTCCAAAGCCAGTCTCCAGGTAGTGCTTTTCATCTTAGTGGTGTTATCATAGGTCTAGTGGAATAGACGCTGTGGGGCCCCATCATCTTTTTGGAGACTTCAAAGGTCATGGTCATGGTTCACTGCAGAAAACTTAAACATTTTAAATGTCATGTGTAGCAGATCTCAAAGAGGTTGAAGGGTTAATATTTGATAGGTACATCCAGAGTAAAAAACTAAATTCCTAGTTATCTGATAGAGACTCAAACCTGAAATCATGTACAGGAAGATAGATGAAGCCTTTCATAGAGTAAGTTAGTACTCTGTATGACCATTAATGTCATGACAAAAAAAGTTTAAATATATATATATATATACATATATATATGTATATATATATATATTATAAATTTTGAGATAATATTTATACCTTAAGAAGCTTTTAAAGGGTCAAAATAAAACCCAAAAATTATGTGATTAGTGGTAATACTTACTTTTTGTTTTTCTTCTGTCCCATAGCAGGTGGCTCTTCTGACAAGAAACCAGGTTTCTCTGTGTAGTTCTAGCTGTCCTGGAATTCACTCTGTAGACCAGGCTGGCCTCAAATTTAGAGATCTTCTTGTCTCTGCCTCCCTGAGTGCTGGGATTAAAGTCATATGCCACCACCACCCAGTTTCATTTTGTTTTGTTTTCTAATGTATATGGACAGATAGTTTTGCCTATGTATATGTCTGTGCCCCTCATACATTCAGTGCCCATAAAGGCCAGAAGAGGCCATCAGGTTCCCTGGGGCTGGAGTTACTGAGGGTTGTGAGCCACTGTGTAAGTGCTGAAAATTGAACGCTGGTCCTGTAGAAGAGCAGCCAGTAGACTTAACTGCTGAGTCCTCTTCCCATCCCTGACCAAGGTCTTTTTTTATTAACATACATCTCAAGGCTATATAGTCTACTTTATTTTTTGTAATAATTTGTGTCTCTTTGATATTTTACCACCTTTATATGCATGCATAATTACTCCTTAAGCATACTTCACAATCTGTGTTAGGGCAGGGTATGGTAAAGTCCTCTTTCAATCCCAGGACTTGGTAGGCAAAGGCAGGTCAATCTCTGTGAGCTCCAGGCCACAGTGAGACCCTGTGTCAAAAGGGGGGTGTGGGGACTGGTGTAAGCTCAGTTGATAGAGGGTTTGCTTAGAATGCACAAAGCCATGGGTTAGAGTCCCAATATTGCATATACTAGCATGGTGGCACATGTCTATAAGCCCAGAACTTGGAGGATCAGAAGTTTAAGGTCACCATCAACTTAAGAGAAAGTGTAAGGTTAGCCTGTGTAAGCATTTCAGTGGATGGGATGTGATGGACAGGGATGGGTTATGGCCCTCAGGAGTCAAAGAATACTGAGTGTTACAGCTCAGATGGAAAGGTACTCTGGCACCCAGGAACTAAGGAATACCACAGTCACAGTAAGCATAGCAGCTTACAGCCCTGCTTCTGGGAAATCTTCCCCAGTGTGTCCAGCAGGAGAGGGTTTCCTGGGAAAGTTGTTACAGTTCGGATCCAGTTGCTTCAGCAAGGGAAGGTTTCCCTGGCAAAAAAAAATGTTACAGCCCTGCTCAGCTCTGCTGGCTCTGCTCTGCTGCAGCAAAAGAAGATCTTACCCAAACCTTGTTCAAGGGATTTATTGGGAGGAATGAACCCAGGAACATGGCCACAAGCTGAACAGAGGGTTTATATAGGGATTCTTAAAGGGTGGAGTTTTCCAGGGAGAGTGAGGATTGGTCAGATTTCAATCCTTAACCTCAGACTGGCTAGATCTCCTGCTCAGGGATTGGTTGGTTTTCTGCACAGGTTTAGGGTCAGGTTTGGCTCTGGTTTCAGGGCCAAAGTGTGTTTCTTTCACTGGTCCTTTTTAGCCTTTTGGCTCTAATTTTATGACCAGGGTGTATTTCTTTCACTGGCTCTGATTCCAGGGAAAAAGTGTGTTTCTTTGGGTCTGCTCAGGATGTGTTTCTTTGGTTGGCCCTTTTCCCCTATATCCCCACACTACTTGAAACCATCTCAAGCCAAAACAACGAAACAATTAATATAAGTGATGAGAGCACTCTAGCCTAGGCCTTCCATACCGTCATTTTACCATGTAATAGCTGAACACCTTGATAAGGCGACAGTCTGACAGCAGCCCGTTTCCACCCTCTTGTCACATGCCATGGCAGAACACGGCTGTGCTCCAACGCTGACCCGCTAATGCAGTGGTTCTCCACCTGTGGATCCCTTCAGGGTCAAATTTCAGATGTGCTGCATATCAGCTATTTACATTGCAATTCATAACACTAGCAAAATTGTATCATAAGTAGCAATGGAAGTAATTTTGTGGTTGGAGATCAGCGCAGCATAAGGAGCTGTGTTAAGCGGTCGCAGCATTAGGAAGGCTGAGAACCACGTGCTAATATAATTGCTGGTTTTCAGATGCTGTGACTAGTCGTCTCACCTGGAGCGGCATCCCTTTACACGTCACACCGGTCAGCCTTGTTCCCTGTTTACTCCTCTGCTGATCTTCTTACACCTGGATCCTCTGCCTGCTTACACATCCACGTGCCAGTACCCACTCATCTGCTGCCTTAGCATCCATGCTCAGCTGTTGCCAGTGCCATCCTTCACACAGTTGATGCAGATGTATTTACGCGCATGCCTGTTCGCGCATGTGCAGGTGTATATGTGTCGGTCAGAAAATAAACAACCTCTGGTGTCATTCTTCAGGTGCCAGTGTCTCTCCCTTGTAGTCTGGAACTTGTCATGTCAGTCAAGTTGACTGTTCAGTGAGCACCAAAGATCTGCTTGTCCTTACCTCCCCAGCACTGGGACTGCAGATACTGGCACTCCAGTTCTGGGGATCGAACTCAGATCTTCATGTATGGAGCACTTTACCAGCTGATCTGTCTCTGAAGTCCTCTCTCTCTCTCCTTCTCTCTCCCTTCCCCTCCCCCTTCCTCCCCCCACTGCTCTCTTCTCACTGCGTAGCCCTGGATGACCTCAAATTCACTACACTCCTGATTGCATCCTTCTGTGTGCAGGATCACCAGTGTGTCCCACAGTTGATTGTCACTAATACATTTCCACATTTCGATGATTATAAGTTCACCCAATTCCACGCTTCCCTGTGTACACAGCCAGGTGTGGTAGGGTCGACTGGTAGGTGTGGAGTGGATTTCTGAGACTTCAGTTTCTAGTCCCAAGTTCAGCAGTCAGCTCCTCTCGCCTCTGGCTTCTGCCTCGTGCCTGCTTGCCTGGCAAGAGGCCCTGCCCATGCCCTTAACAGTTGCCAGCATATTTCCTGTGCTCTGCACATTTTTGTGGAATTTCCCCCCCCCCCTTCATTTCCACGTCACTCTGGAAGAAAAATAGGTTAGAGAACGTGTGCATTCATGGCCCGTGTGTGGTGTTCTGTGCATATTCTCCTCCTCAGTCATTTTGGCAAGTGGCCTGGCTTCAGATGGCTCTGAATCAGGGCTGATTTTCTTTCTTCTTTCTCTTCCCTTTCCTTTCCTTTTTTTAACTTTTATTTTAGAGAGAGAGTCCTCACAGGCACCACAGTCCATGTATAAGGCTGAAGGACAATCTCCTCCCACCACAGAGGTCCCGGGGATTGAACTCAAGTTTTCAGCCTTGGCAGCAAGCACCTTTACTTCCTGGACCATCTTGCCATCCCTAGAGTTGCCTTTTAAACTGGTAGATGCTGGCTCTGTGGGGGGCATGTTTGGGCTCTTCTCCTGGGGGAAATGCCTGAGTCTGGTGGTGGGGAAAGGGAAGCATGCTGGGCGGAGGTCCCTAATCATATCCAGCGTCCAGATAGGCCTTGACCACTCTACATCTGTCTTTCCTTGTGTGTCAGTGTGGGGAGACACAGAGGCACAATCCATGGCTGCCTTTACACTGGACCTCCACACTCTCACTGAGTGCTTCCCAATCTGAGGAGACTCAGTCTCTCTGTCTCTCTCTCTCTCTCACTGGACTAAGATCTGTGAAGACATTCTTTGTCTCTCTCTGTCTCTCTCTGCCTCTCTCTGTGTATATCTGTCTCTCTGTCTCTCTCTGTGTATCTCTGTCTCTCTGTCTCTCTCTGTGTATCTCTGTCTCTCTGTCTCTCTCTGTCTCTCTCTGCCTCTCTCTGTGTATCTCTGTGTATATCTGTCTCTCTGTCTCTCTCTGTCTCTCTCTGCCTCTCTCTCTGTGTATCTCTGTCTCTCTGTCTCTCTCTGCCTCTCTCTGTGTATCTCTGTGTATATCTGTCTCTCTGTCTCTCTCTGTCTCTCTCTGCCTCTCTCTCTGTGTATCTCTGTCTCTCTGTCTCTCTCTCTCTCCCAAACTGGACTAAGATCTGTGGAGACATCCACACACCACTAGAGAAGTCTCATAAAAGCTGCTGGGCACTATTCTCAGACCCGGGTTCCTCCCACTGCCTCAGAATCATTCCAGTGTTGGTTAAACATTATTGGGCTCCAGCCCAACTCCAGGCCTGGGAGTCAACACAGAGCAGTTTACAGAGTCGCCCACATGGGGTGGTGGAGGCAATATCCCCCACAATCTGTTCTCCGCATAATGGATTCTTGTTTATCCTCCACTGTGGACTCCAACATCACCTCTATCGCGAAGCTTCCTTGATTAACCCACAAAGAATTCATTGTCTCATTTCACATTCCTCAGGACCTGACCCAGGACTCTGCATGTGGTAAATGTTCATATTTAAGAAGAAAATCGTGGTTCTGGGGAGATGGCCCAGCTGGTAAAGTACCCGGCAGCCAAACACAACACAAGAACTTGAGTTCAGAAAACCAGCACCCACAAAAACAAACAAACAAACAAGAAAAAAAAAAAACCAGGAGCCTATAACCCCAGCTGCGCACAGGAGTGGGTGAGTGTAGATAGGCAGATCTCTGAAATTCATTGGCTAGTCAGCCTAACCTAACAGATAAGCTTCGGGGTGTCGTGAGAGACTCTGTTTCAAAATAATAGAGGGGAACACAAAATACTCAACGTCCTACTAGAGAGACACTTGCTCAGCCATGCTCACTGCTGCTGTATTCATAATTTCCAGGAACTGGAAACAGCCCTAGATGTCCATCAACAGATGAATACATAATGAAAATGTTGTACATTTACACAACTGAATATTAATCAGCTGTTAAGAAAAACAAGATTATGAAAATTTCAAGTAAATGGATGGAGCTAGAAAAATATCCTGAGTGAGGTAATTCAGACTCCCAAACAACAAATATTGTATGTTTTACCTTGTATGTGGATTGCTGTAGAATAATCCTCTTGTACAGTGTAAAGCTTTGTCTCTGAATTGGTTTAATAAAATGTTGTTTGGCCAGTAGCCAGCAAGGAGGTTAGGCAAATGATGGAAGAAAAAGGGCGGGTGGGAGGGATCTCCAGCAGATGCAGAGGAAGCAAGACGGGCGTGCCCTACTGGGAAAAGGTACCAAGCCATGCGACAAAGCATAGAAAGAAATAAGGTTAATCTAAATATAAGAGCTAACTAGTAAGAAGCCTGAGCTAGTGGCCAAGCATTCATAATTAATTCATAATTAATTAATATTAGAACTCTACGTGGTTATTTGAGAGCAGATGCCAGCACAGGAAAACTCTGCCTATGGTGGATGTTATCTTTCAAACCTTTGACATGTGTGCTACAATCTGAATAACCACAGAGGTTAGGTATCTAGTGAGGGACCAGACAGGAATAGACAATCTCCTAAGAAGGAACTTGAATAGGAAGACTATGTAGGGCAGGGGAAATGGAAAAGAAGGATAAAGGAAGGAATGCAGGGAGGGACAACTAACATCACAGGCCATTTGGAAAATCATATGGAAACCTGCTGCTGTAGAAGCAACCTAAAATATACACATATATGAAAAGAATCTAGTCACCACATAAAAAAGGGAGACGATGCCTCAGCTAGACATCTTATGCCACCAAGTAAAACCTCCAGAGCCAGGGATGGGTTACATCTTGTTGATCCTTAGCAAAGGGGCCCCATGGAAACTACCAAGCAGCACAGACTATTACCAAGATAATTGGTTGTTCTCTGTGACCTGATGCAGAAGACAGTGCTTACATATGTCATCAAACACAGAAGAGTCCGGCTGGGACCTAACTAGGAGCTTTGCCCCCTATTGACTAGCTGTCATGGTGCTGGGAGGTACTTTGCACACTACTGGAGGAAAAAAGCAATCATCAGTATCACCCAGCTACAAACCCTGAGACCTACAACAGTGACTTGCCTGTAGGATACACTGGTGCAATCGTGGCACAAATGTTTTAGGAGTTACCAACTACTTTTTGATTGGATTCCATGAGATGGAACCCATACCTGACACTGTTAAGTATCCAAGAACCTGACAGTAAATAGGTCATGGGCCTAAGAGGAACCCTAATACTATTATTCTTCTAAAGGAAATAGAAATAAAAATGACTCTTCATGAGAGAGGCTTCTTCTTGACATAGGTTGTAATTAATGTAGAGACTCATAACTGGACAATGTGCAGAGAGTGAAAGACTTTGTGTCACCCAGTCCTAAACAGGATGTCTAAAACAAAGCCCTTCCCCCACAGCTCAGGGACAGAAAGATTCTAAGAGCCAGAGATGACGGATGACCCCGAGGATTGATGCAGAGACAGTGGCAACATGTACAGGGCCTGCACAGGTTCAAGCCAGATGGGGTCCCAGCACTGAGAGAGGGTAGTGGATTGGAAACATGGGCTCCCATGTCTCTCCTAACCAAGAAGCTATCTGCAACTGATACCTGCTGGCCAAGAGAATTTTAGTTTTCTCCAATAGTCTCACTAACGACATCTCAGGGCAAACCCATGCCCACAAAACAACCTCAGTGGGGTTTTGTAGACTTTCAGCTTCTCCCCTGGGAAGGTAACAGTCAGAAATGAGAGACCCTTTTTAGTCTAAGTCAGCGGATCTTACCCAGGGTTGATTTCCTGGGAACATATGGTAATGTGTGGAGATGTTTGGAACCACTGGGGAGGGGTTAGTGGCATTAGCTAGCAGAGGGAAGGAAAGCTGTCACAAACCTCAGGATACAGAACAATCAAGCCCTAAATGACAATAGCAACTTAATAGGTTGACCCTGACTTAGGCTGTCACCTGGAAAGTTACACAAGTCAAACACATTTGTGGCATGAACAATTTAAATGCTGACTTGAGTGTTAAAGCCTAAAAGATCATACACACTATTTCTGGAAGCTTCGGGCTATGGGGTGGGGTTTCAAGAATTCTGCACTCTGTGAGGAATTTCTAGCTAAATGCAGAGAATATAAACTGTGAGGCTAGAGTTTGTGTTTTATAGAGTGAGGTCCTTGTCAAACTGGCTAACAAGACCTACTTCTGGGAGGGAAAAAGTTTTTAATTTAAAAAATAAAACAAAGAAAACGCTCTTCACCGTTGGTACAGCCTGTGTCCAGAAAAGCCAGGGCCTTTGATAATCACAGAGAGCCAGATCTGGTCTCCTGGGTACTCAGTCTGCCTTGGTCTTTTGACTCTGTGATTCACTGAAGACAAAACTTAGAAGCAAGATGACGTGATATGGCTTTTGCCACCCCAGACCCAGAGTCAGGCTTCAGTAGTTTCCCTCAGCTCTGCATCTGGCCAGCTGTGTGTCCCTGGAAAGCCACTTAACCCCTGTGAGCTCTAGATTCCCCTAAGGATGTATAAAATGAAGATAATTATAGTACCAACCTCATAGGGCTATGATGTAAATTGGAAGAGTTAGTATGTAAAAAATGTTTGGAACACTGTCAGGACACAGTAAATACTATATATAGGGTGGCCGGCTCGCCCAGTTTGCCTGGAACCACTTGGTTTTAGACTGAAAGTCCAGCTTCTCAGGAATTCCTCCCCCAGCCTGGTGTGGCTCCACACATCTTTAATCCCAGCATTTGGGAGGCCGAGAAAGGCACCGTCTCTGTTGTCTGTGTGAGTTATCTTGGTTATATGTGTTCAACTTTTCTAAAACAAACCAGAAACCTCTCAGACCCGGGGTGTCCCTCAATGGTAGAACTCTTGCCCTAGGACATATGAAGCTCTGTGTCTAGTGCCAAAAATACTAACAGTGTTGAGGGGTGTGTGTGTGTGTGTGTGTGTGTGTGTGAAGAGAGTGAGAGGGAAAAGTACAGAAAAAGTTGGAAAAAAATTGAAATCTATCACTATCATTTGAGCCTAGAAAATTGAAAGAGCCATCCAAGCTTAGGTATGGCCCTCCCAGTCTGCTTGTAACAGCCATTTACTGTGAGATTATTTCTAGAAACCTGGTAGTCCCAAGACTTCTCTGGAAATCGTCTGAATTACTCTTTAAACCCCATACTCTCCTTGTTAGACATTCTTTATGTAATAGCCCAGAGGAACGGAACAAGTACACACAGACACACTCCCATCCTTACACACACATGCACACGCATACACACCACACCCCTCGGCACTGTTAGAACAATCTCCGTGAGTAGCAGGAGATAGCTTTAAGCTATTTTCGAATGTTGAAACTCTTGGTTTTTTCTACCCATTCCCAGGAGGCACCCAGCATCTTTATGTGGAAAGTGCTTTCAGCAGTCGCTACTTACTAGTTTGTCTCCAGCAACCAAAGACTCTTCCTTCAGAACATATACACTCAAATAATCCTCTGCTGTGGCCAGAATTTCCCCCAACAAAGCGCCTCAGAGCTCAGAGGAAATTTAGGAAATACAGAGAGTCTTCCATATCCTCGGACTGAACCAACCTCAGGTCAAAAGGATTTGAGGGAGTAGGGCATAGCAGTTTGTGCTGGTGCATGTCTTTAATCCTAGCACTGAAAGGCAGAGGAGGGCTGGCCTCTGTGAGTGCAAGGCCAGCCTGGTCTACATAATGAGTTCCAGGACAGTCAGGGCTACATAGTGAGACCAGAGAACCTGAATTTGGCTTGAAGCACCCATATCCGGTGGCTCACAACTGCCTATAACTTCAATCCAGTGGGTCTGATGCCTTCTTCCGGCCTCTTTGGGGGTACCTGCACTTACATAAATACACACACACACACACACACACACACACACACATTTTTTGCTGTTGTTTTAAACAACAGCAAAGTCTCGCTATGTATCCCTGACTGTCCTAGATTTCACTATGTATGAGTCTAGGCTAGCCTCAAACTCACAGAAATCCATCTACCTCTACTTCCTAGTGCTGGGATTAACCATTGCCAGTCATATAAAATTAAAGCAAAAACAAAAGAAAACATAAAAGCTTAGGTGTCCAGTTAACACAGTAGGTATTACATTAGCCTCAAAAAAAGATGTATCTGTTATGGGTGGAGTATTTGGGGGAGTGGGGTGTGGTTCAGTGGTGATGCTTAAAGTCCTGGGTTTCTGTTCCTGGGTTTTGTCCTTAGTGCTGCAATAAATGAATAAATAAATATTGGAGAACACACCTGTGCTGTACAGACAAACTTTGCTCTTGGCATGTTCCCTAAACAATACCGTTTGACAACCATTTGTATACAATCTGCACTGTAGTAGGTACTCTAAGTTATTCATGATGCTGGTGTTCAGGAGAATGTGTACAGTGACATGCAAACACCACGTCACTGTGTATAAGGGACTTCCAAACCCATAGGCTTTGTTGTCCGTGTACTTACGGGTGTCTTGGAACTAGTCCCCCGCAGATGGAGAGCACAACCATATTTAGTATCATTGTGCTATTTCCCTCTTGGGAAACTGAGGGTCAGAGAGACCTGCTAATTCCCCCCCCCCCCCAGGTGACATGTAAGGAAAGATCTCCCTGGAACTCAGGTCCATGCTGGTTCTTGCCCAAGCAGCTGTCCTCTGGTGTGTGTGTGCGTGTCTGTGTGTGTGTGTGTGTGTGTGTGTGCGTGTCTGTGTGTGTGTGTGTGTGTGTGTGTGCGTGTCTGTGTGTGTGTGTGTGTGTGTGTGCGTGTCTGTGTGTGTGTGTGTGTGTGTGTGTGTGTGACTATGTGGTTTTCCTTGGCTCCTGACTGCCAGGATACGTTCCCTTCAGAGCCATAACACTTACACAGGGTTCTGACTCATGGGCCTCAGCTCTCCCAGGGATTTTCGGGTGGGCTCTTCATAGCTTCTTAGAGAGCTGCCTGGCCAGGCGCTGGAGAGACGAAAGTCCACTGGGGAATCCCCGTCCTCTTAACAGCCTTCTGTGACCTCCTACCACTTGGCCTAGACCTTGAACAGCCTGCACAAGTCAAGCCAGTCATAGAAAAACTGTTGGTTTTGTTGCTGCTGGTTTTTTGTTTTTTTTTTTTTTTAGAAACAATTAAATTATAAGAGTGACACATTTTCTTCCCTGAAAATTTTCATACCATGAAAGTTAACTTTTCTCTGAACCGTATCTCCCGTCTGGGAAAAGTAAGGGAGGGGCCCTTTAAAAGCCAACGGTCCTACTGAAAAGCCCATTCACCCAGTGGAACAAACTGGGTGACTCAGGACATAAGTAAGCTCCTGTTTGTGGCTTAGAAAGTGTCACTTAAAAAGATGCTGTCATTGGGGTCACTTGACAGAAGTGCAGACAGTCTAGGATGGCCCTAAGGTGGGCCAGCCCCCACGGAGCTGAGTGGCTGGGACAAGGCCTGCTAAAGCAGACAAATCCCTAGAAAACATCCTGGGTTCAGCACGAATATGGGGGGTGGCAGGGACAGCAAACAGCAGAGGGAAAGCAAAGCCTTTGTCTGTGGTGCTCTGGTCTGAGGCTTAAAGGGAGTACCAGGAGACCTGAGCTAAGTCCCAGAACACAGGGGAAGGTCGACATCTGATTCTCAGCCACTCACACTGCAGCCTCAAGCAAGTTCCTATACCTCTCTGAACATCCACATAGAAGTCGTGAAGGGTTAAAAAAAGGAATGTTCCCTCATTTCTTCCAGTGCTCCAATGACTGGAAATGGCTGCAGATTTACTTGTTAATGACCTACTAAGTTTTTATCTGGGGACCCCAGTCCTGAGCTTGGTCCATCCCACCTGTATACAAGCAGTGATATCTGATACCAGGTATAAGTCAGCTCCCATCACTATTAAAGATGCCTCGGATGACTGAACTTGGAGAGAGAAGAGGTTTCCCTTGGTTGCCCTGTGGTTGTTGATGCAGTCAACTAGCTAGGGTCTAGGATCACCTAGACAGCAAGCCTCCAGACACACGGGCAAACAGAAGTTTCTATCCCACAGCTGTTCAGTACCAAATAAATACATACAGGCTTATATTAATTATAAACTGTTTGGCCAATGGCTCAGGCTTCTTATTGACTAGCTCTCTCTTAATTACTAACCCATTTCTATTAGTCTGTGTATCTCCACATGATTTTGGCTTACCTATGAAGTCTGGGCCTCTTTCTTGCTCGGCAGCTACATGGCAAACAACTCACTCTCTTAGTTACTCTTCCCAGAATTCTCCTGGTCTGGTAACCCTGCCTATATTTCCTGCCTGGCTACATCCTACCTGCCCATTGGCTGAAACAGCTTTATTCACCAACCAAGAAGAGAAATATCCATTCACAGCATATAGAAGGACATCCCCAACAGGTAAAGTATTATCTAGATTAAGGCTATGCTTTGAGAATGTCCATAAGGGATTATCTTATCTTGAGGCTGGCAGGACCTCTCCCTGGGCAGCAGATCCTAGACTGTATAAACCAGAGATTGGTGGTTGATTTTAGCCACTCATGGCTTTCTGCTTCTGAACCATGGGAGGCTGCCTTTGCGGGGCCCTGCTGTTAGGGCCAGCCAAGCAGCCTCAGGTTCATACCTGATAGAGGGGGTGTGAACTAAAGAAAGGCTAGCTAGGGGCTGGAGAGATGGCTCAGAGGTCAAGAGCACTGGCTACACTTCCAGAGGTCCTAAGTTCAATTCCCAGCAACCACATGGTGGCTCACAACCATCTATAATGAGACCTGCTGCCCTCTCCTGATCTGCAAGTATACATGCAATGAATAAATCTTTAAAAAAAAAAAAAAAAAAAAAAAAAAGCAACTAGCTACAGATGGTAAAGGAAAGGCAGGCTATTGGTGGCACATGCCTTTAATCCCAGCACTCAGAGGCAGGAGGATCTCTGTGAGTTTGAGGCCTACAGAGCTAGTTCCAGGACCCAGGACAGGCTCCAAAGCAAAGAAACCCTGTCTCAAAAACAAAAAGAAAGGAGAGATGGTAAAGGAAAGGCAGAGAAACAGAATAAAACCAGGAGGGCAGATTCAGTTAATACTGAATGCCAGGAGTTTATTTTTCACCACGCTTCTATACCTTAGCCACGAAGGGGACCATGGTAATATGTACATGGAGCAAACAGACTTTCCTTCCTCTTTTCTCTAAGGGTTCAGTAACCACACCTTAGATTCGATTTCTTGCTACCTCCTGGCCTTGAGGATCAGGAGTAACCACACTTCAGACCAAGTCTGTTGTTATTTGGAATAAGACAACCAAGGTCAAGATCGAACACCCTACTGTAGCCACACCTTTGACTTTTAGGTTTTAGGATTTGCTGAGGACAGTTGTGAATTCTCTGCCCTTGAGCCAAGATGGAGTAGAGTCATCTTTGTGGGCATTGACACTGAATCATGGCTGCAAGATGGCCAGCTGTTTCAAGCTCTTGCTTCCTCTAGTCTCCCCTTCCCCCTCCAGTTACTTTTGTCAAGGTGTTTTATTACTGTAACAGAAAAGCAACTGTCCTCCATAGGTCTTGTCAACTTGACACGAACTAGCTAGAGTCATCTTGGAAGAGGAACTTATGTTGAGAGATCACCTCTGTCAGATTGGCCTGCAAGTAAAGACCACATGGAAATACACAGACTAATAGACTGATGCAGGAGGGCTAGAGTATCAATGTGGGTTCCATCCCTGGGCTGGTGGTCCTGGGTTCTATAAGAAACTATAAGAAGTCAGGCTGAGCTAACCATGAGAAGTAAGCCAATAAGCAGCACACATGCATAGCCTCTGCATCAGCTCCTGCCTCCAGGTTCCTCTCCTACTTGAGTTCCTGTCTTGGCCTCCCTCAATGAAGGATCAGTATGTACAAGGCAAATAAACCCTTTCCTTCCCAAACTGCTTTTGGTGATGGCTTTTTTGGTTTTTTTGTTTTGTTTTGCTTTGTTTTTTGTTTATTTTGGTTTGATTTGGTTGGTTGGTTGGTTGGTTGGTTGGTTGATTGGTTGGTTTCCTCTCTATAGGCTGGGCTGTCCTGGAACTTGCTCTATAGACCAGGCTGGCCTCAAACTCACAGAGATCTACCTTCCACTAGCCCCTACTTCTTAAAGGTGTCATCATTGTGCCACAGGCTATGGACCGAACCTTAACACACAGGCCTTTGGGAAATGTTTACCACCCAAACTCAAGCACTGGGGAATGTTGAGCATAAGATGTGGGTCAGTTTGGTTCAGTCTCCAGGAACTCCACACACCATGAGACCTAGCTTAAACCCAGCTTTGCCTTTTCTTAGCTCTGTGCCAATGGACAAGTGTGTTCAGTGTCCCAGCCAACACACACACACACACACACACACACACACACACACACACACACACTTCAGTGCTGGCCTTCCCGACATGCTAGACAAATGTTCAACCAGACCACTTCTCAGGGTCTCTGGAAGAGGTTTATGATGCCCTGGGTGGGGCCACAGTGGTTGGGCCAGGACTGTGACTCCTTTAGTTCCAAGGTCTTTGCTGTCTGGGCACCAATAGTCAGTGGTGCTCCCCAGTGCCTTCCCGCTGTGATCCTCAGGCCGCCCTCAGTTTCCTATAGGACTCCCACACCACAGTCACAGTTCGGATCTCACTGGGCTCTCACAGCTTCAGTCCCACAGTAATAGTTGCTCGTCTAAAGGACATTTCTTTTTCTCCTGTAGAAGTCCAGGCTGGCGATGGCAGTTCCCACCTGTAACCCTTGTCCTTGGGAGGAGAGGCGGGAGGAATAAGAATGTCTGTGTGGGACCTCTCTTCTGTCATCTCAGTACTCCAGAGGCTAACAACAATGATGAGAGATGCTTGAGACCTGCCTGGGATACAGTGTGAGCCCCTGTCTCAAAGCAAAGCAAACTCAGATGGCTGTAATGGCCTCACAGCTTTACTAACGTGTTAGAAGTCATGGAACTCTACTCTTCTAATGTGTTTTATAACAAGTAAAGTATACCTCAAAGCAATTAATACGGAAAAACAGAGAAAATGAATATATATCTATTATGTGTGTGTGTGTGTGTGTGTTTGTGTGTATGAAAACCCTTCACATTAACCTGAATGCATAATGAATAGATATGCCAAGGCCCGTCTTAACAGTTCCTCCCCACATTTTTGACACCTGATAATTATGTTTTTAAAGATAGGGTCTTAGGCTACAAAAAGACCCTGCTCAAAAGCATGCAGGTTCTCATGATGTAGCCCAGAATTAGAATTTGCCCAACCTGTGCCAAGATCCCAGCCTTCATTCTCACAGCCCAGAACAAAATGTAAACTATGGGTGGGAGCCCAATGGCTGGGGGACATCAGAAGATAGCTCTGTGGGGTTGGTTCTTTTTCTGCCTGCACATGGGTTCCGGGGTCACCAGGCTGAACAGAAACTCCGTTAACCACTGAGCAATCCCACCACCCACCCCCATTCTCTTCCACAATGATTAGACCAGGGGTTTAGGCAATTTATTTCTTACGAAGTAAACTGTGTCTAAATTAGAAAGACTTAAGGAATGACCTTGTCTAGTCCTTTTGCTCTTCTGAGTGGGAAACTGAGGGAGGGGACAGAGCTCAGTGGACCCTAGGCCTAAGGCCGAAGTCCAGGTCTAGCCAAGGCTCCCAGCGCCACCCCCACACTGCGCTCTGAACAAATTGTTTCGTGTCTCCAGGAAAGGGGAGTTTATAAATTTGGCCACATTTTGGAACAACAGAGCCATAAATGGCCATGACTGAGGGAGGCTGGGACGTACCTGACCTTTGAGGCTTGGGAGTGGGGGGCAGGGAGAACTGAGCAGGCAAGGCTGTACCACAGCCCAACTCCTTCACCAAGGGGAAAGAAAAACAGGGAGAGGAGCTAGCAGGGAGGCTGCCCCAGGCGGAAGCAGGGAGGAACCATGCAGCTGCCTGCCTTCCAGTGCCTTCTCTGCTCCGTCCAGACCGTGGGTAAAGTGTCCTCACCTCTCAGAGCCTTCACGGCCCCCAAACCTACAGGGCAAGAAAACACATAACAAGTGTGTAGAACACCCACCTTTGGGCTGGAGAGATGGCTCAGCCAGGAAAAGCAAATGTGTGTGTGTGTGTGTGTGTGTCTATGTGTGTGTGTTGTGTATATGTGTGTGTATGTGTCTGTGTGTGTGTGTCTGTGTGTGTGTCTGCGTGTGTCTGTGTGTGTCTGTGTATGTCTGTGTGTGTGTGTCTGTGTGTGTGTCTGTGTGTGTGTGTGTCTGTCTGTGTGTGTGTGTGTGTATCTCAAGTTACAGTCAGGCACTTCCAAGAACTGCCGCAGGTAGCTAGCTTCTTTCTAGAAACATGCGGGTCTAGTCTGCTGAGCTAAAGCAGAAGGATGGTCAGAAGTGCACAGCATCAGGGCACCTAAACAAGCTCCAAGGATCAAGACTCGCCACTCTGGCCTGGGAAAGCAAGACCAAGCTGCTCAGCACAACATCCACGTCCTCCAATCAACCTCTCCAACAGCCTCTTCACCTGCAGCTGTTCTGCACATCTGTCGTGGGGGGTTTGGTTTGCTTTTTTGTTTTTGTTTTTGTTTGAGACAGGGTTTCTCTGTGTAGCCTGGCTGTCCTGGAACTCACTCTGTAGACCAGGCTGGCCTTGAACTCAGAGATCTGCCTGCCTCTGCCTCTGCCTCTGCCAGGACTAAAGGTGTGTGCCACCACTGCCAGGCCAGACCCTAAATTCTGTACTCTGTGGTTCTCTTCCATATTCACGTTAACACACCGCTACGCACACTTTACCTCCTTCACGAAGCTCCTAGGTATCTACCCACCCAGACTACATCAGCATGTCCTCTGGGATCTCTCACTGGCGAGTGAGTGAATGAAATCCTGACTAGCTGGGCTGTAGCCCTGATACTCAGTGTATAGCCAATGTTCATGGACAGACAACGAAGCCTGGGTTTTCTGAGGCAATTTTGTTTTGGTTTTGGTTGTGGTTTTTGTTGGTGGTAATACTGGTGGTGATGATGATGGAGGTTTGTGTTTATTTATTTTGAGGTTGTTTTTTATTTTATTATTATTTGTTTTCTTTTTTGTTTTGTTTTGTTTTTTTAGATAGATTCCAATTCTGTAGCGGAGGCTAGCCTCTAACTCAGAATCCTCCTGCCTCTGCCTCTCAAGTGTTAGTATCACATTGTGCACTGCCTAGCTCTTGTTTTATCTTGAAACAGAGTCCCCATCTCATAATCCTCCTGCCTCAGCCTTCTGAGTTGTGGGGATTACAGGCATATACCACCACACCTAGATCTTCTGAGTCACTCCGGTCTGAATACAATCATTGGACAGTTCAGTCAACAAGCATTACCAAGAACCTACCATGTGCCAGGCATGTGCAAACGACCCAGATCATCCCAGGTGTCATACAGGTTATGAGCTCTAAAGGAAAGTGAGATTACGGGGTGTTATTGCATAAGGAGCAGTCATGGAAGTCACTTACAGGAGATGGCGTATGAGCTAGGACCTAAAAATAAGATAGGGCTGCTTGCAGAGCCCGGAGACTGGCGACTTGATTTGGAGTTAAGCAGCTCTCCGGCCAGATGTAGTGATGCAGTCTTGTGAGCAAGAGGAGTGGCCCAAGCTGAAGGCTATGTAGAGAGTTCTAGACCACCTACTTGTCCATCAAGACTGTGCTCCAAAAGAGGAGTCTTCTCCACAGTGAGTGGTGGGTGAGAGCAGTGAGCAGAGCCAGTGATTAAAAGAGGTGGCAGGAGAGAGACAGAGACAGACAGAGACAGAGACAGAGAGGAGAGAACAAAACCTTCAGAGCCCCAGCATTTGGCTAACACCCAAAGAATGTTTATTTATTTTTTTATAGCTATGTTTTCCCACTGACTCTTCAGTTTTGTGTTTCTAGCAGCTGGAATCCTCCCAAGGGAACAAGTTAGCTGGGACAAACAGCCTTCCGCTCTTGTCATTGTCCTGTGGATCACAGCTTGTGGCTGCTAGAGCCTCATTTCCTGTGGCCTCAGTTAGGACAGTCAAGGCGAGGTGTGGGGGCTAGATCTTCCCACGGATGCAGCTGGGTCAGCCCCATTTCCCGGGAGGCCACTTCACTGGGGGAGGAGGGAAGTGAGGGGAGCTGTCCCTTCCCCAGCTCAGGCCAGCAGCTGGTCCAGCAGCTTTGTTTAACAGCCCTTGGAGGTAAGGTTCCTAGGCAAGCCCACAAGAAGAGCCTGCTGCCCTGAGAAGCCCACCAGAAGCCTAGACCACATGGTTTTAAAACTTGGCAGATTCAGGCCACTTGACCTGAGAATGTGGTGAGGCTGGTCTGAGGCTGTGGGGGAAATGTCCCCACATTTCACATGAGTGCTGGAGGCCCGAACCCTGAGACAGAAGGTTCCAGACATGGGGACCAAGCACCCCACATTTCTCTCTCTCTCTCTCTCTTCTCTCTCTTTCTCATCTCTAGTTATATTCTAGTTTCTTTTATTGATGTTACTGACAGGTATCCACACCTCGGGGCAAACAAACTATCAACTTTTCATCAGGAATATGTGAGACACTGTTCCTTACAGACTCCCTCCAGGCAGCTCTGGAACCTCCTCCTGGCTTTGTCCACATTGTTCCCCTACCTGGGTCACAAAGGCAAAGTGTCTGAGATGCCACACTGCTTTAACTCTTGGAGCTAATGCCAACAGGCTGGATGGTTTACATAGCCATCTGTGTGATGCCGTCTCCTTCCCAAGTTCTGTCAAAGATGCATGGAGACAGATCCGGAAGAACAGCCATCTGTATTAACCAGCCAGGCCAGGAAGCACCACACATCCTTTCAACTTTCCTCTCATTCTGATGTCTGGAATCAGTGTTGAGGCCCTTCCTAACCGCAAGGGAGGCTGGGAGGTGTAACCTAGATGGATTTGAAGGAAAATACTGATATTCAGGCGTAGACGATCCAGACTTCCCTGATAGAAGAAAAAGGTGATGGAACCCTGGCAGGAAAAAAATCTTGCTGTGCACTGTATATGACCTCTGTAACCTGTCCCCAGGCGAAGGGTCAAGTTCCCTGGGCCTGCATCCTCCTTTCCTGTGAATGTCAAATGAATTGGTGGTCAGCTCCTGGAACCAAATGGCCCTGACCTCCCTGACAATCACCTCTATTCCTACCAGAGACTAGCTGCTGGGAACGCCTGTGACAGCAACTTCCCTGCATCAGGAAGCATTGGGATGAAGGGTAAGAACCTGTATAAAGTCCCCAGCCTCCTTAAGCAGCTCATGCCTCTGACAGCTCCCTAGAGGGGGTCAGCACAACGGCCCCGAAGCAGTAGCCCTCATCATGTTTGCTCAGCTTCCTATATGGGTCCCACGTCCTTACAAGGAAGCCCTGGGGTCTCCTGCTGGTGCAGATTCCTGAGTACTAGGCTGACAAGTGTGTACCCCACGTACAGCTCAGCTCCACCGTCTCCCTCTTTCGTGAGAGAGCATGGTCTGTGGGTAGCATATGTTAGTCTTGAACTCACTAGATAATCAAAAATGATCTTGACTTTGTGCTTGTGTGCCCGTGAGTGCTGCTGTACGCTTGTGGAGGTCAGTGAGTGCCTGGAGGCCAATTTGTGAGCATCAGCTCTCTTGCCAGCATGTGGGTTCTGGGAATCAAACTTGGGTCATCAGGCTTGGAGACAGAGTCTAAACCCGCTGAACTGTCTCACCAGCCCTCTGCTTTGTTTCTTTTTTAAGGTTCTATTTAATTATGTATGTATGCATTATTTGTGTGTGTGTGTGTGTGTGTGTGTGTGTGCGCGCGCGCGTGCACACACAAGTGCAGATGCTCATAGAAGCAGAAGACAGCATCAGATCCCCAGGAGCTGGAATTATCTGTTGTCTTAGGGTTTCTAATGCTATGAAGAGACACCATGACCTTGAAAACTCTTAGAAGGGAAAACATTTAATTGGGATGGCTTACATCTTCAGAGGTTCAGTCCATTAACATCATGGTGTGACCTCGAGGCATGCAAGCAGACATAGTGCTGGAGAAGTAGCCAAGTGTGCTACATCTTGACTTGCAAGCAATAGGAAGTGAACTGTCTCACTGGCATGGCTTGAGCAGATGACACCTCAAAACCCACCCCCACAGTGACACACTTCCTCTACCAAGACCACGGGCCTACTCCAACAAGGCCACACCTCCTAATAGTGCCACTTCCTTTGGGGGCCATTTTCTTTCAAACCACCATACATATGATGAAAGCTGCCTGGCAAAGATCCTGGAAACCAAACTCAGGCCATCTGGAAGAGCAGTACTTGCTCTTAATTGCTGAGCCCTGTCTCCAGCCCCTTCTTTATCTTTTGAGGCAGTTTTCTCAACCTAGACTGGAACCAGCAAGACTCAAGAGTCTGACTGTCTGCCCAGCACTGGGGTTATAGACAAACACCACTGTGCTTGGCTTGTTTTATGTGGGTGCTGTGGGTCTGGACTCTGAGTCTCATGCCTCTGCCTAGGTGTTGAGACACAGGCATGGCCCTGTGTGTGCTGCTGGGGACAGAACTTGAGACTCTTGTGACTGGTGAACAAGCAACCTAGCAACCTAGCAAGTGAGCTGCATCTCTATCCTCAGTCATCTCTTTCAGTGACTATTCAGAAGCACATGAAGCACATGTCCGTGGTGGAAACTCATGGCCAAGGCTTCTGCCAACTTACCAGGGAGAAAGTTTCATGCACTTGGGAAAAGGGCCTGGAGGACTTATCTGTTCATCCTGTCTCTCCCACACACAGGAAATCCTGAACAGGTCCTGAGCCGGAGAAGCATCCAGCAGCCGAGCCTCAGGAACCACCTCCACATGAAATGGAAATATTCGGGCACCATGGGGGAACCGTGAAGCAATGCTCACTGCCCAGAGACAAGAAAGGCTCAGCGTTGGCTGTTCTTGTCCCTGCCTACCCTCATTCCAGTTCATAGTGATGCTAAGCTTCCCTGTCTTAGGGTCCCTCTTGTGAATACACATATAGAATAATTGTGCTTTTGGGGTACTCTCATTCCCACACTCAACCCCATCTGGCACATTATTTCACTTGTGATTCAAGAAGTCAAAGAAGTTTTAGTGTGTTGGAAGATAATGTCAGCAGCCATGAGAAAGAACTAACCTACAGATGGAATTTTCCATGGGAAAGAAAGGTTTTTTGAATATATGCTTTCTTGGGCTAGGAATGTAGTACAGTGGTAGGGCATTTGCCTAGCGTGGTACCTGCATCCTCTTTCTTCTGTCTCTAGACTCAGCCCCTCCTGATTCAAGACCCAGCATCACAAAATCTGACCGAGGAAACAACAGTGAGCATTTCCGTTTTTTTAAGCCTTCTGCAGACAGGTATCAGGGATAAATTAGTGGGTATTTCTGGCTCATACCATCTATGAGTTGATTTGTGTCCAGATATTAACTTAGAAACATAACTGAATGGCAATGCAGATAGGTCAAATGCCATTGAAAGTCAAGTTTAAGCCAGGTGGTGGTGGTGCACACCATTAATCCCAGCACGCAGGAGGCAGAGGCAGGTGGATCTCTTGAGTTCGAGGCTAGCCTAGTTTGCAAAGTGAGTTCCAGAACAGCCAGATCTACACAGAGAAACCCTGTCTCAAAGGAAGGAAGGAAGGAAGGAAGGGAGGGAGGGAGGGAGGGAGGGAGGGAGGGAGGGAGGAAGGAAGGAAGGAAGAGTCAAGTGTTTATTCCTATAAACTAGAGGCCTGACATGGCCTGAAAGGCCCAGAGGGAAGGCCCAGTGCCAATCATAAGGCAGAAAGAGCCTCAGAAAGTACAGGCCACAGCCCCTGCTGAGGGTTTCATGGGAAAGCAGTGCAGGGTAAATAGTTTAGGTCTGGACACACTAGATCATTGCATTGGCTTTGAGGGCTGTTGCTAATTGTTGGGCTTGATGAAGGCTAGAGGTAATAAACTATAAATGAGATGGGGAGAAAGATAGGCATGACATCAGAGGCCTGCAATCAGTGTTCAGGAGGCAGAGGATACGCGGGTTTGAGACCGGTGGCTAATAGCTATAATCTGAGGCAAGAGAAGAATTGCTATGAGTTCAAAGACAATCTGAGATTGAACCCCGAACAGATTGAGACTCTGTCTCAAAAAAGAAAAAAAAAGGAAGGAAGGAAAGAAAAAAGAAAGGAAGAAAGAAAGAAGGGAAGGAGGAAAGAAGTAAGGAAGAGAGGAAGAAGAAGAAATGAAGGAACGAAGGAAGGAAGGAAGGAAGGAAGGAAGGAAGGAAGGAAGGAAGGAAGGGTAAGCTCACTAACAAGTTATTACCAGCCTGGGCAACACAGTAACACCTTGTTAAAAAAAATTAAAAGAAGTATAATTAGTAGACTAATGTACCCAAATCCAGCACATGGCCATGATTCCAGCATTTGGGCAGCTCTTAAAATTAATTCAGGAGAGTCATAAATTTAAGATTAGCCTGGGCTATATAGCACATTCCAGGCAAGCCTGAGCTATGTAGTATGACCATATATCAAAAAAAGAAAAAGAAGGGGGAGACAAGAAGGAGGGAGGGAGGGAAGAAGGGAGAGGGAGAGGGAGAGAGGGGGAATGAAGCAAGAAAATAGAGAGAGAAGGAGGGAGGGAGGGAAAGGGAACAGTAGTAGAAACAAATGACAGACCACCAGCTTTTGGTAAAGTCAGAATGTTGGCTGTAGCAATTCTTTCTCTGTCCCATCAGCCAGCTCCCAAATAAGGACATGAAGATTTATTATTAATTATGAGAGTTTGGCCTTCAGCTTAGGCCTGCCCCCAACTAGCTCTTATAACTTAATCTGTTTCTATTCATCTACATTCTATCAAGTGGCTTTTTAGCCTCTTCTCCATTTCTGTATGTCCAACTTATCCCGTGTCCCCTGGCATCTCCTGAATTTCTAGATTCATCTCAGTTTCCTCTCTCTCTCTGCCTGGAAGTCCTGCCTATATCTCCTGCCTAACTATTGGCCATTTAGCTCTTTATTAAGCCAATCAGAAGGTGCCTTAGGCAGAGACACATCTTTACGGTGTAAGCAAATATTCTGCAACAGTTGGCCCATGATGTAGTCACTCATACTGTGGCCCATGCCAGGCAAGTCAGGGCTAGACGTTGTGGGAGGACTTGGTCCCTCCTCATTTGGGTCTCACTCAGTATCCTTACAACATGGCAGCTGGCAACCAGCTTGCAAGCTTCACCTAGAGTGAGTAAGAGTGTGAGGCATTTGTGAGCCACCCTGGAAGTCCCTCTCTGAAATGAGTCACTGAGTCCAGCCTACATCCAAGGGAAGGGGATGAGTCTCTGTCATTGTCTGAAAGAAGAGATGTCAGAGGACTTTAAGGAAATTAGTTTAAAACCACCAGGTCTTCCCTGATGACAGCAGTGTGGAAAGACGAAGGAGACAGAATTGTCTATAACAGCTTAAGTCTATTGTGATTCAACACCTGGGGCACAATAGCAAGCCAGAAAGAAGGAGGAAGGCTTACAGGGAGGTAAGTGAGCCTGACCCACACCGAAAGTGATCAACAGGAAAAAGAACTGGTTACCACATAGGTGTGCACCTGGTTAACATCCCATTTAACTCTGCACTTTCAAAAGGTGTATTTGGATTATTTTTAATTACGTGTAATTGTGTGCACATGAGTACAGGTACCCTCAGAGGCTAGAGGCGTTGGATCTATTGAAGCTGGAGTTCTAGGCAGCCGTGAGCTGCCTGACATGGGACTCAAACCAAAGTCCTCTGCAAGAGCAGGACCAGTTCTCACCACTGAGCCATCTCCCCAGTCCCTTAATTCTAATTTTTATTAGCCAAATCCAGCACCCCAGGAGGGGATATTGTTCTTTAGAGGTCACTGTAAGAAACCATGAGTGGGTTTCTTAGGAAAGGGTCACAGACTGAGGCCTTGAGTGGTCAAGAGAGGAACACATAGCTCAAAGCCTTAGGCAAGTCTAGGGTCAGAGAAGGAGAGGTGATGTCACATCCAGCCTGGCTGAGATCTCTTTTGGACCCATTCACTCTTCTCTGCTGCCACCCCCTACTGAGCATCCACCACTGCCAGCATTGCTATCACCACCATCTGGTCTACCTCAATCCATTGCCGCTGTTGCAGGTCAGTAGTGCACTGCATGCCTGAGAGTTCCTGGGTCCCATCCCAGCACTGCAAATATACACATAATTAAAAATAAATAGGTAAACTAATAGGGTAAGAGATGTAGCTGGATTGGTAGTCTTCCTAGCACACATTGGAGCCCTGGGTTTGATTCTTAACTTTCATAGAGCAGACATGATATACACCTATGATCCCACACTCAAAAGGAGTAAGGATAAGACTCTAGGTAGGTCAGAAGTGCAAGGTCATCCTCAGGAAAGAAGGGATTTAAGGCCAGACTGAACAACATGAAATTCTGCCTCAAAAATATGCTTTTTACCTTAATCGGCTCTGCTTAAAAAAGGAATTAGTAATAATTGCAGAGCCAAGAAACTGTAAAGTAGAAGCACCCCCCTCTTCATCAATCTGAAAAGTAACTCCTATCACTGAAGTGGGGCTGAGGATCCTGATGTAAATGCCTTTGAGGGCTATGGGAATTTGTGTGCCCTCAGGGAGGTCCTTCCCCCTCCGAGCCTCCCATTCCTTAACCAGTAAGCAAAGGTTTATATAAACTGTGGACAAGGACCACAGTTTACTTGGACTGCATGTTTTCCTCCCCAAAGGAAAAAAACAGAGGAATAAAAAAACCTGGGTGAATCCTCTCATCCCATCTCCAAGCCAAATTCAGAAGAAATGTCCGGTGTGACACAGATTTAATATAAACAATGGTGCATTAATACTCACAAATACCCCAAAAGGAGTCCTAGATGGGCTATTTTTAGCCCTTAAAACACACACACACACACACTCAAACACACTCCAGTCTCCATCACCCCCACTGGCTAAGTCTCTCCAATTGGTTTTTATAAGAAGACAGAATTCCTGTTAAAGGAGCTAATCAAACAGCTTCAACTTGAGGCAGAGGGAGGATGGTAAGAGCCTCCTGTCTGGGCATGATGTCACCACAGTCGTGTGTTTCTCATGACCCAACAATGTGAGTGTTTGCATTGCACATTGGAGCTGGTGATAGAAGCACAGCTGGTAAACAGGCCCCAGACAGGCAGGCCCTGGGATAGTCCTGGTTGCAGAAGTCTGGCCAGGGCCCAGCTTCAACTTAACTCCCTCCTGGCCAAACTGACTGATGAGCCACTGTGGTTTGGCCAAGGAACCTCCTCTCCCCAGGCCCTGCCGTTCTCCCAGACTCAGACCTTGGTGGTGACAAGCCTTGAATGAGGACTCACCCAGCCCTATTTTTCTACCCACTCACACCTCCTGCTCCCAAGGGTCTTGAGTATGTGACACCCCCACTCCCTGCACTGATCCTCACGTTCACATGGGGGATGGAACCAGGTCCTTAACCTTCCGTTACACACCTATCATCATTAAGAAGCAGGCCTCCAGAGGCTTTCTTACACACTCAAGGGATGCTCCTCTGAGACAAAGCTGAGGGCACTGAAGGACCATACGAATGGTGCTACACATCTAGCTACTCAGGAGGCTGAGGCGGGAAGAACCCAGGCAATTAAAATTAGCCTGGGCAACATCATGAGATCTGGTCTCACCGACAAACCAGTAACAACAGATAATAATAATGATGACTTCTAGATACAGAATTGCTTCTTGGAGCCACCAGGTCACTTTTTGTTCATTTATTATTATTACATATAATTGTGTATGCATGCACAACTGAGAGCACAAGATATATATATATATATATATATATATATATATATATATATAGTGTGTGTGTGTGTGTGTGTGTGTGTGTGTGTGTGTGTGTGTGTGTGTGAGTTAGAGGAATCCGTTGTCCTTTTCCAGACTGGGTCCTGGGGATCAAACTCAGGCCATCAGGCTTGGTAACAAACACCCACAGAGTCACCTTGCCGGCCCTTGTTTGAGACAAGGTCTTGCTATGTATCTCAAACTAGACTCAAATTCCCAAGTACTAGGATTATAGCCTGTACCACCACGCCTGACCACCCCCACCCATAGCTCTTTTAAAACCCAAAAGAATTTTTTGAACTTTGAAATCCATCCAGCCTCAAGAATGTTGATCAGGGCTGTTAGGCCCCAGGCTCCTGCCTCAGGAATAGGATAAACTTTAAAAGTGGCCGCCTCCTGCCAGCATGTCAGCCCACCAAAGATGGAGGGCTCTCTGCCCGTATCTCCAGCAGCCACTTCCACCCAAGAGCCACGTGTCCTGTCAAGGCTATAGGGGTGGAGATGATGGGAAACTGAGGCCTGAGCCTCCAGCCTGGCCTGCCCTGGATCTTTTCCCACACACGGAGCTCTGACTTCCCCAAAAAAGGTAGCTGTTCAATTTCTCTGCAGAGTTCTCTGCTGGCTGCTCACAAGCAGCTCCGTGACCCCCCTCCGACATTCCAAGGCAGCCTCCTCCCAGCTAGCTGGTTTTTGGGCACTGATGAGTTTTCTTTGGCAGAAAACTCAGCTGATATTAAAAAAAAAAAAAAATAGAGTGCGTTAAAGCTGTGGGTAGGGAAAGATGGCCCCAGGGGAAAACAAGGAGGGTATCAGATAAATCTGATGACCTGCCTGGGACCTCCAGAGCTGTTTCGTTTGTTTGTGGATTGTTTCATTTTGTTTTATTTGATGGGGGTGATATTTGTTGTTAACATATCAACTCATGTAGCTCAGGCTGACCTCTAATTTGCTATGTAGCCAGGATGACCTTGAACTCTGCTCCTTCTGCCTCCACTCCCCAAAAGCTAAGGTGACTGGTGTGTACCACTGTCCCCAGCAAGGTTTTCTTATTGGTGATAGACCCTGCTCCTGTCAGACAAGCTCTCTGTCACCAATTGGCATTCAGCTCTTTCAACCCATTCTAGGACTGTACATGTGTCCACCAGGCCCTGCCTTAATCTTTCCTGTTTGTTTATTTGTTTTGTTTTTCAAGACAGGGTTTCACTGTGTGGCCCCAGCTGTCCTGGAACTCACTCTGTAGACCAAACTGGCTTCAAATTCAGATGTCTTCCTGCCTCTGCCTCTGCCTCTGCCTCCTGGGTGCTGGGATTAAAGGTCCGGCCTTAATCTTAACTCTGGAGAATTATCCTGAACCACGTGGAGTCACCAGGAGGGTTACTGTGGTTTAACCTTCTTCCCATAACTGTGGGACCCCAGATGAGTCCCTCACTCTCTTAGAGACCCCACCAAGTGCACCAAAGCTGAGGCCATGAACGCAGACTCAGCCTGTGCAGGAATACTAGGTTACAGAATGCTGTCCAGATGAGTACATTCCATGACAGAGACATGTTGCCTGACACTGCTCCCAGTGGATGAGTCTCCAGAACTGCTGAAAACTTAGGCACACGGTGTGGTAAATGCCTTATTGTCAGAGTACCCATTGGGCTCCAGCGATAGTGTGAAAGTTTCACAAGTTCTGCTCCATAGCATCCTCTGAAACCCTTCCAACAGGCACTGGCTGAGGCCCAGAGGGGCAAAGTGACCCTCAAAGGCTGCAGAAGGGGATCTGTCAGGCTCTAAGTACTTCATGCCACAGCTTCTCTGAGCACATGCTCAGTTCCTTCAGGCAAGCAGGCTGCCCCTAGTGAGGCCTAGCCTTCCCCACGTGAAACAGACTTTGAACTAAGTCAGGTACACTAAAAACCTGGGCCAGGCGGAAGCAGGGAAGGATGAGCAGGATCCCAGAATAGCTGCAGAAGGGAAGGGGAATGAGGGGCTGGGAAGGCTGGGTAATTAAGGGGGCCACCGGCAAGGCGTGGTCCCTGCTCCTGCCTGTGGCCTGGCCTTCTAAACTGTGCCCCTCCCACTGGTGCTTGGGAAGTTTGTCCTAAGGCCAGGAGTGGTGGCACCTGTTTTTAATCCCAGAACTCAGGAGGCAGAGGCAGGTGTGTGTGTGAGTTCCAAACCAGCTTGGTCTATATAGTTAGTTCTGGGCCAGCCAAGGCTACGTAGTGAGACAAACAAACAAAACACTTAGAAGGAATCAACTATATCACTCACCATTCTGGAGGCTGAGCACTCCAAGACGCAAGTGCCAACAGCTCTAGTATGTGACATGGCCTAGTCCACACAGACAGTGACTTCTAAATGTCTTTGAGTGGGAGAAGGAGGTATGAGCTCCCTTGGGCCTCTTTTAATTTTTTTTTTTTCAAAGTGATGGGTGGGACAGGATCTTGCTTGAATCTCTCTATCCTCTTAGCTCAGCCTCCAGAGCATGGCAATTGTACACGAGGCATCTTTCAAAAGTGTTCTAACCCCATTCAGCAGGTAGAGCCCTCATCAGCTAAGCTCCAAAGCCCAGGCTCCTACTATCCCCACATTGCAGGTTGAATTTTAACATACACATTTATGAGAAGAAGGTGGGGTAGAGCCTGGTCACAACTGTTCCCAGCACCCAGAAAGTAAAGAAACAAGGATCAGGAAGGAGCTCAAGGTCAGCTACATGACAAGTCCAAGGCCAGTCTGGGATGTATGAGACCCTGCTTGTTTCAAAAACCAAAAATAGGATGGCCAAGATAGTTTATCAGATAAAGACACTAACCATGGCAACTTAAGTTCAATCCCCAGGATCCACAGGGTAGAAGGGGAGAAATGACTTCCACAAATTGTCATCTAACCTTCACACACTATGGCATGAGCACATGAATATATACACACGTGTGCTGGCAGATTTACATGCACACACTCACACACTCACACACACACACGCAAAGCTTAAGAAAACAAAAAATAAATAACTTAGTTAAGTTGTGAAGAACACACTAAGGCTGTTATATGTGTGGATGTTGGTTGAAAAATTACCTTTGGCACCTGGTCTTCAATGCTCAGAACTTTCTAACCTAGAAGAATATATAAAGTTTCTAGCATAAGTGGCTCCCTGAGAGGGTGGATGGATCAATCGAGTCGATCGACGAATGAGTGGATGAGTGCATGAATGAAGAAAAGGAAGGGATGGAGGAAGGGAGAGATGAATGACTTCCTCCTGGTCCCATGGTCCTGAAGGATCATGCAGGATACTAGAGGGTGAGAAGGAAATGGGTATAGAAAGGCTGTCCAAGCAAATGTACGAAAGTAAGGCTTGGAGTTGAGATTACTGTAGCATGGATGAGAGACTCTGGTCTTATATTCATTTTAGCAGCTTGTAGAACAATATCCTAAGGAGAGGTGCTCTGAATGGAGTCTCTCTCAGGGTCTTCTGGAACACAGCCAGGATGCTGAGAAGCCATTAGGGCCCCAGAGCCCAGTGAACAGGCAGCAGCAGGCCCAGCCTAGGATCTGGCCTTGGAGAGCTAGGACTGGCCATATTTGGTTTCCAAAGAATTGAGAGGCTGTTCTCTGGCTCTGCTGCCCACACACAGGAATAAGGCCACCCACAGTTGCTGAGTCAGGGAGGCAGCTAGGGCCAGAAAGAGAGGCTCCATAGTGAGATGACTACAGTACAGTGTTCAGCCTTAGTGTCAAGGAGATGTGGGGTCAGGGCTGAGGGTACAGCTCAGTGGTAGTGCACTTACCCTGAATAATCACACTACCAAAAACTATGATGCGGGTCAACGCCTACCCAACTGCTGATGCCTGTAGGACTCCGGGCTACAGCATCCCTTCTTAGAAACTCCATGTTGTCTCTAAAATAAAACAAGACACGGAAAATACGTACTGTTAGTGACTTACCACGAAGGTGTGCCTACCATGCATTGTAGGTACTAAGCTACCTCCATTGTCTTGTGCAATTCTCACCAAGCAAGGGGATGCATTGATTGCTTGACTGATTGACTGACTGACTGACTGACTGACTGACTGACTGACTGACTGATTGACTGAGACAGGGTCTCACTCTCCCTTGCTGGCCTGGAACTCACAGTGTAGAGCAGGATAGACTAACACTTACAGAGATCAACCTACCCTTGCCTCCCCAGTGCTGAGATTAAAGGTGTGGGCCACGGCACTGGGACATTTCTTTTCCTTAAGGTCAGAGCCTCGTGTAGCTCATGTCTCATTTTGTAACTGAGCATGGCTTTGAACGTCCAATCTCCCTGCTTCCATCTCCCAAGTGGTAGCATTATGGTGCTAGAGATAGAACCCAGGGTCTTGTGCATGATAGGCAAAGACACCAACTGGGACACATGCCCAGTCCTCTCTGGCTTTCTCTGTTTTAGACACAGTCTTACATAGCCCAGGCTAGCCTCAAACTCACTAAGTAGCCAAAGATGACTTTGAACTTCCGACCCTCCTTTCTCCACTTCTCAAATACCAGGGTTATACGCATGTGTCACCCCACCCAACAAAAAACATTATTTTTGTTCCACAAAACATATGGGGTCCATGCCTTTCATCTATGTCACAATGGTTTTAACTCCAAGCCCTTGTTTATGGAGGACGCCTATCTGGAGGCTCTTCCTCTGCAATTTTTATACATCCTTCAGTGACCATTGTGAAATAACCAAAGAGATACTGAGTGACCACCAAAGACCACAGAATACATTTCCAGAGAAGGAAATAAGGGAACTGTGATGTCAATAAGAGACAGGACTAGGAAAGTCTGTGGCTTCTACTGTCTTTCACCACCAACCCCCGCCCTCCTTAGGCAGCCTCACTTTGTAGACCTGGCTGGCCTGGAAGTGCTTATGTAAGTAGATGCTGGCCTCAAACCCACAGAGATCCACCTGCCTCTGTTTGGATTAAAAGTGTGTGCCACCATAACCTGTCACTCTCATTTGTTGTGGGATATTTGTACACTGGGTGAAAAATGTACGGTTGTAATTGGTGTGATAAAAAGCTGAACAGACAACAGCTAGGCAGGAGATATAGGCAGGACTTCCAGACAGAAAGAGAATGCTGGGAAAGAGGCAGAGTCGCCAGCCAGGAGGAAGGAGCATGGGCAGTACAGAGAGATGAGGTAATCAGCCATGAGGATATAGATGAAAATAAATGGGTTAATTTAAGTTATAAGAGTGAGTGGGACAAGCCTAAGCTAAGGCTGAGCTTTCATAATTAATACTAAGTCTCCATGTCATTATTTGGGAGCTGGCTGATGGGACAGAAAAAGACTCATGCTGCCCCTCAAACATCCCAGACTGGTCTGTGAGTAATACTTGGCACTGGTTCTGCAAACTTCCTGCTTCCACACTGTTGCCAATGCCTTTTACAGTCTTTGGGATACCCTTGAGCCAAGTATAGGCTAGCAGGATGTGCCAATGCAAGGCTGTAGCACTCAGGAAGTTGAAGCAGAAGGATCTGGGGCTCCACAACAGCCTGGGCTTCACAATGACATCCTGACTCACAAACAAATAATTCCAGTGCTTATAATCCCAGATCTCAGAGGCAAATAAAGAAATAAATAATGAAAACTGGGAAGGGGGAGGTGCTCAATGTGTAAAGGCACTTGATAGGCAAACATGAGGACTTCATGAATTCAGATCCCAGGCACCAGCATAGAAGTTCAGTGTGGCAGCCCACACCCAAATGTGCGCACATGCATGCACACACACACGCACACATGCACACACACACAGAGAGAGAGAGAGGAAAAAGTAGGTTAGATGGTCATCATTGTTTCACAGATAGGGAAACCGTTGCTTGGAAAAACGAAGGGAGTTGCTAGAGAAGTCAACAGCCAACCAGGAAGAAACCAGAGGCAGGCCACAAGGCCGTCTGGCTCACATTCCTGTGCCCTTTGCCCCCTGCAGGAACTGGTCTCTGACACCCCTGAGAAGGGAGGCTTCACCTCTCCCCTCACCCCTACGCAGATAACCAAGACAGAGGAGGATGCTAATCTGCAATCTACCTGAGAGGTCAGAGGGCTGAGATGTGCGGCTCTGGGGTAGAGTGCTTACCCATGACTCGCACGCACGCGCCCTTAGCTTCTGTCCTCAGCAATGAGAAAGAAGTGGGGGGGGGGGGGCAGGCAAGGAGGGCTTTTTTTTTTTTTTTTTTTGGACATTTTTGAAATAAATTAGGTCTGCTTTGAAAACTCATAAAAGATTTGGGTGAATGAACAAGCTGGAACCGTTCCGAACCAGATCTCCTCCGCATGACAGTCAGAAGGCCAGAACAGCTCTCAGCCCATTAGTTCCTCTTGCTCATCTCCTGGCCACACCTGCCCACCAGGCAGTGCGCCCTAGAGGAGCTTTTGCCTGGCAGTACCTCCCAACTTTGGGATGTCACCTCCTAGAAAGCTCCCTTCTCAAACGAGACTGACACCGAGGGAAGGGAGAGAAAAGTCATTACTTTGTACTGTTACCACCGTCTCAGAAAACACAATAGCAGACATTGATCTCAGCTGTAACTAGAAAAACTACCTATGTAAGTAATTCGCCATCTTGTCTCAATTTTCTCAATATGCAGGGCCAGGGAGAGCATGAGCTAAGATGGGCATCCCTCAGTCCTCCCATGAGGGAGACAGGCAGACCATTGCATTCACTGTCTTTGGGTCAGGAGCCACAAAAAATGTTTCTGGCTACCTTACCTTTAAAAAAGAAAGCTGTTGGAAGGAAGTTTTAGTGGAGTACTCTTTGGACCCTGGCAGCTAGGTTGCAGCCACAGGAATATCTGCCAGGGATACAGTCCCTGTGGCAAGGACAGAAGAATAAGTGAAGGAATCAAGAGCACGATGGCCCACTCCATGATCCCAATGACTGGGAGGTGGAGGCAGGAGGGGCCCAAGTTCAAGGCCAGCCAGGTGTACCGAAGACCCTGTTTCAAAAATAGCAATGATGGTAACAATCAATAAGAAATAAATCAAAGCATTTTTTTTAAATAGAAAGGCCAGGCTGTATGTGGTTCCATAGTATTGTGTTTGCCTAGCATGAGTGAGTGAGGGTCCAGGTAATAGACATGCAGAGGTGCTATGGGTATCCAGGGAGGAAGCCAGCAGAAATCAGGGCAGCTTTTTGGAAGTGATAGCATTTGGACTGGGCTTTGGAGCTGAGAGCAACAGTCTTAGATGTCAGGTGAGAGACCAGCCCCAGTAAGTGTGAAAGTATTGGCTGAAGATCTATATATTATTGTCTTAATTCATCAAGATCTGTAAAGTTTAAAAAAAAACTGAGACAGACTTTACATATTTAAAAAAGGGTAGACACAGTAGTTCATAGCTGACCATAGCACTCTGGATATTAAGGCAGGAGGATTGCCATGAATTTGAGGTCAGACAGGGCTAAATAATCTGTCCCAGGCCAGCCTGGGTTCTAGAGCAAGACTCAACAGCAAGAATAACACCATCAACAAATCCCATAAAAAAAAAGATTTCATTTAGTTTGGGTGTGATGAAGCTTACTTGAAATTGCTTAGTGGGGCAAAGAGGCAAGAGTATCATTAGTTCTGGGCTAGCCTATGCTACATAAAATCCTGGTCCATGGGACTGAAGAAACAGCTCATTGGTTAAGAGTGCCTACTGCTCTTTCAGAAGACCGGAGTTCTTAGCACTCACATCCAGTTGTTCAAATAGCCAGTAAATCCAGCTCCTGGGGTACCACACTCTCGTTTGTCTCCCCCCATCGTGTAAGTTTCAGGGATCAGACTCAAGTTGTCAGGCTTGAGGTCAAGACCCTGCCCCATTTGTTTATATTTGAGACAAGGTCTTGCTCTATATCCCAGGCTGGCCTCACTCATGGTGATCCTCCTGCCCCAGTCTGCCAGGATCACAAGCATGAGCCATCATGGTGGACCACAATCATATTTTAGTTCTTTCCATTTTTATTCAGATTGCACCCAGAATTCCACCCTGCACCTACTGATGTCTTCCTTGCCTCCAATCTGAGATGGTCTCTCTCTTTCTGTTATGACCTTGACTCCCATTGCTCTATTTAAATGACGGAGGTGGTTCTCTTGTGTTTAGACCGAAGCTTTGCACATCTGGGAAGAATATCAGGGAAGCGATGGTCTGCCCTTCTTAGTGCATTAGGTCAAGAGCTGCTCTCTGTGTAAGATTTATTATTAGTCATGTGAACATTGATCACATGGTTCAAAGGAGGGTCAACTGGGTTTCTCTTTTGCTAAGTACCACTTTGTAATTAATGTCTTGAGGTGGGGGTGGAGGAGATTATATGAACACCCAGTACAGATAGGAATTTCTCATCGTGAAAATTTTTTCAGTGTGTTACCAAACAGCACACCTTTTTCTTTTATCCCACAAACGTCACCAGCTTGTTCACTGTGCTGTGCGGCAGGCCCTGTGGAGTGAGTGCTGAATTGAAACTCATGGTGTGATTACGTGTAGCTCCATGGTCTTAGTGGCCTTCATTGTTCTAATCCCAAGTGGGAATGAGTACACCTACAGTGGTTTGAATGAGAATATCCTGTGATGGCTAATTTTATGTCAACTTGACTCAAGCTAGAGTTGTCTGAAAGGTAGGACCCTTAATTGGGAAAATGCCTCCATGATCAGGCAGCAGACAAACCTGTGAGGCATTTTTTAAAATTAGTGATTGATGGGGGAGGGACCAGCCCACTGTGGGTGGGGCCACATCTAGGCTGGGTTCTATAAGAAAGCAGGCTGAGAAAATCAGGGGGAACAAGCCACTAAGCGGCACCTCTCCATGGCTTCTGTATGAGCTCCTGCCTCCATGTCCCTGCCTGTCTTGAGTTCCTGTCCTGACCTCTTTTAATGACAAACTATGATTTGGAAGCGTAAACCAAATAAACCTTTTCCTCCCAAGTTGCTCTTGGTCATGGTGTTTCAGCACAGCAATAGTAACCCCAACAAAAACATCCCTCGGAGACTCTGGCATTGAAACACTTGGTTCGCAGTTGGGGGGCACTGTTTGGGAAGGACTAGGAGCTGTATTTAGCAATCAGGCAGTACATTAGCCCGACCTCCGGGTCCTCAACTGCAGCCACTGAGAGCGCCCCCTGTGCGCATGCACTGGTAAGTAGTCAGACATTTACACTGGCCAGCTCAGGATCCTGACAGAATACATCATCAGCTTCAACTGCTATGTAGAGCTCTCTGTGTGCCCATGTTATATCCCTTTATAAAAGGCAAGCCCCTCCTCTCCCTCTCTCTCCCCTCTCTTTCCCCAGAGGCCTTTTCTGCACCCTCTCTCTTCTCCTCCCCCAGTAAACCTCCGACATGATTTTGTTGTATAGTGTGACTTTCCTTCCTGCCAAACAACCACAAGCTATGGCATTTTCTGGAGGAAGCCTCTCAGCATTCCCAGTTCTCTCTCTGCATGGTTCATGATGTGAACCCTCTGAGTCCTGCTCCTCCACCATGGACTCTTACCTTCTGGAATCTTAAGCCCAAACAAACTCCTTATATATAAATAGCCTTGGTCGTGGTGTGTGTTGTTTGTTTGTTTGTTTTGTGTGCTGTTTGTTTGTTTTCCACAGCAAGAGAAATGTAATAAATATACACCTTACTATTACTCAGTGTTGGTGATGCTAAAGGGGATTACCATTATTAGCTACAGCCCCAGCCCTGGCCTGCACCGATCTGTGACCTGTTTGCATCTTGCCTTTGCTCATGCCCTCAAGCTTCTGTCTGTCCTCACCAGCATGATTTCCTCCTCCTACTGGCCAAGCCTTCCCTGTGATGTCATTCCATAAGTCTGGGAGACACAAGAAGAGTCCTGTCGAGACTAGTTCCTGCTGGAGCCTCGTCAGCAATTAGTCAGTGTGCCTTAAGGTGCTAAATGACACCTGGACCCTGTGGGTGGTGGACAGTAAGTGGCAGTAAGTGAGAGACATAGACATTGCGTTCCTCTAACAGTGTTACAGCAGTGAAAAAGGAAACTGCTACTCTCTGTGGAGTATTTCAGATATGTTTGTTTTACTACAAGAGCTGCTGTGGTAGCCAGAGGTGGTAGCCACAGGCCTGACTCTGAACCTAAGATCGAGAGTTCGAGGCCAGTTTGTCTATATTGAGACTCCACTTCAGAGGGAGACAGAGATATAGATGTCTGATATGTGTGTACTTAGCTACAACACAAGAGGATGTGCTTACTTCCACTAGACTGGCTTCACCTTGAACTTTTGGAGACATGATTTTCTAATAGCATCTCATATGGTCCAAGTTGGCCATCAACTCACTCTGTAGTTGAGGGTTTTCCTTGATCCTGATCCTCCTGCCACTACCTCCCAAGTGCTGGGATGACAGTGTACGCCACCACGCCCTGAGCAACAGTTTTTAAAAACCAAGAAAAGGCAGGTGAGATGGTATAGAATGTAGAATTTCTTGCTCAGCAAGCCCCAAGGCCTGCGTTGAGCCCCAGAACCCAGGTAGAAGGAGAAAGTGACTCCTGAAAGTTATATTCCAACCTCCACAGATGGCCTGCATACTCCCTTGTCTCTCTTCTGTCTCTGTGTGTGTGTGTGTGTGTCAATGTGTCATAATAATTTAAAAAATAATAAAATAAACGTAAAAACAAACATTGGAGGTACAGTATCGGCCTCACTAAGCTCAGCTTGAGTCCTCTGGGTCTGAGGATTGGAGCTGGCCCATGCCACCAAAGCCACTCATGCCACCAAAGCCACTCATGCCACCAAAGCCACTCATGCCACCAAAGCCACTCATGCCACCAAAGCCACTCATGCCACCAAAGCCACTCATGCCACCAAAGCCACTGCTTATTCTTGGCTTTTTATCCAAGGTTGTGATGAAGGTGAAGGTACTTTGGACTCCTACAGGGCCAAGGAATGTCAGCTACTCCTATCCTGGGGCTATGGAGCTGAGTTCTGGGAACTGTTTACTCAAAGCTCAGATAGCGTCAACTCAGTGGTGTCTGACATCAACTCGGGGAGGCTCTCAACAACACACAGGAAGCTCTCCCTCTCAGCCAGTCAGATGACTGGGTTTCCCAGGCCCATCTCTAAGGGAGGGAAAGGCAGCTATAGGCTGGGTTTCTGCCCAGCTAGCACCTGAGCAATAACTGTTGACAGCAGCCTGAGGCTGACTTTTATTGTCTTCTCCAGGTGGGCCCTAAAAAACTGCTGGAATCTAAAGCCACAGCCCTTCCAGAAGGCTTAAGAACCTTTGGCCTCAAACTCCCTGTGTACCCAAGGCTAGCCCTGATCTCTTGATCCCAGCACTGGGAAAGCAGAAGCAGGAATGTCTGTAGAACCCAAGCTAGTCTAGTCTCCATATTGAATTTGAGAAGAACTTGGGTTGTATAGAGAGTCGTGTGTGTGTGTGTGTGTGTGTGTGAGAGAGAGAGAGAGAGAGAGAGAGAGAGAGAGAGAGATAATGTGTGTATGTGCGTGTGTGAGTGTGTTTATGTGTGAGTGTTTGTGTGTGTGTGTGAGTGTGTGTGTATGTCTGTGTATGTGGGCAAGTGTGTGTGCTCACGAGAGAAAAGCGGAGAAATAGAGAAACATGCCACCCCATCGCCTCTTTCTCCTTTTTATTTATCCCTTGTGTCTTTCACATCGTGCATCTCCCTCTCATTTATTTCTCTCCACCCCTGCTTTGTACCCACCCTCGGCCCTTTAACCTCCCCCAAAATAAAATAAAATTTAAGAGGAAAAAGAAAAAAGAGAAGGAAAAATATCAATCTCCACCCATGTTTTAATCCCAAACCATAAACTATAAGATGCGTATGAATGCGTGAAGAATCTTGTCAATACACAATTGTCCTTCCTTACCTGTGGTGAATAGTTTCCACGATCACCATAAACCATGTTTCTAACTCTGTACTTTCTATGATTGTTGTCATGTGTGCTACAGAATATAATGCACAATAAAAGAGTAAAACCAACAACAATAAAAAGGTAACTGGCAATAGACTGCAGTAAAATTGTCAGCATTGTTGCTTTTGTGTTTGGGGGACATTATCAAGAAAAATAAGAATCACTTGAAAGCCAAGCATGGTGGCACACACCTTTGATTCCAGCATTCAAGACACAGAGGCAGGCAGGTCTCTGTGAGTTTGAGGTCATCCTGGTCTACATCATTAGTTCAGACCCAGCCAAGGCTACATAGTGAGAGCCTATCTAGAAAAAGAGTTACTTGACAGAATTGTAGCAGGGCTAGGGAGATCAGTGTCAGTAAATAGCCTAGCTCAAAAGCAGGAGGCCCTGAATTTAATCCCCAGCACCCACATAAAAAGCCGATGGCCTGAGTTTTTAATCTCAGTGCTGGGGAGACAGAGGCTGGGAAATCCCTGGTGCTCACTGACCAGGCAGCCGAGCCAAAGCACCAGCCCCCAGGTTCCAGTGAGAGACCCTGCCTTAGAAAACAATAAGGTGGGCGGCTCCTGAGGACCACCCCTGAAGTTGACCTATAGCCTCCACACACACATGAACATGCACAAACTCTCGAGTACACACACACACACACACACACACACACACACACACACACACACACACACAATTTCTTAATAAAGAACTGTGACAATATGACAGATGATCTGGTAGCATAAAGTAGAAAGTATCCCATACAGCTTGTATATGCTGAACAGAGATGACTTACATTCAGGACAGGATGACCAGAGATCTCATTAGCTACCCAAAATGATGCACAAACAGAAAGTGTTTGCTTCTGGTGTTTTCCATTTAATATTTTTGGGTAGTTACTAACTGGGGACAACTGAAATGCAAAGAAGGGTAAACCATGTATGATCCTGACTTAGGAGACCTACTGTGAGGTCTGAGAAAGGAGGTGTCAGAGCCAGGTGTGGCAGAGTATCTTTGGATCTCTGTGGGTTAGAAGCCAGCCTGATCTACAGAGTGAGTTCCTGGACAGCCGGGACTGCATAGTTAGACCATCATCAACAACAGCAAAAAAGATGTAATGTTAGAATACTATGTCATTGTTTGTGAGCCCAGACCTAAGTGCCACCACATATCATTTGGGAAATGAGTTTGCATCAAAGGGTGTTCCGATCCCTTCCCTGCCTCCTGTCTAAGAATTAGAGAGTCCAACTGCAGGCTTTCTCTGTGACCCTCTCCCACACACGAGAATAAAAAATAAAATAGGACTCCCTCCCCTACAACATAGGCTGATTCTTTCTCTCTGTCTCTGGTGCTGGGGTCTGAACTGGAGTCTCTGTCATGCTGTTATCCCTTGGTCTTCCATGGCATTGATAGTTCTTCTAATGTCATTGTCCCCAGTAATCTGTCTCAGTGTCCTCTTAAACCACCTGCCCCATGCAAGCCTTGAAGGCTGAGAGCTCACGTTCCAGCAAGGATCTACTTCCAATACAGCCTCTGAGTAACTGGCTGATGAGAAGGAGGACTGGAAACCGAGAAACTGGAGCCAAACTGAGAGAACAGGAACAGGAGGTTTGCAGGGATGGAACTCGGGGCTTCAAAAATATTCCATATTACCCCACCACTGAGCTACACACTAGCTCTAGAAGTGTCTTTTTCAGTTACATGCATGTGTGCATTGGGAATTGAACCCAGAACTTCACACAGGCTACGCATGATCTGTTTCACTGAGTTACACAACCAGGTCAGATCCGAGAAAATAATTTTGGGTGAACTAAAACAATAATAAGTTTGTGAGAACCTGCTCTCTCTTTTCCTAAAGACTTAACTTTTTTAGGTTTTTGTTTGTTCCTTTGTTTTGAGATGGGGTTTCTCTGTGTAGCCCTGGCTGTCCTAGAACTCAATCTGTAGACCAGGCTGGCCTTGAACTCACAGAGTTCCCTGCCTCTGCCTCCTGAGTGCTGGGATTAAAGAGGTGTACGCCACTGCCTGGCTGACTTGCTTTATTTTTAATTGTGTATCAGTGTGCCGGTGGGTGCAGGAGACTGTGGAGTGAGATCCCGCCTGGATCAGGAGTTACAGGTGTCTTACCGTCAGGAACCAAACTTGGGTCCTCTGGAAGATCAGGGCAAGCTCTCAACTTGACCACCTTTTTAATTTTGAAAGTATTACCTTTTTATATATTATTTACTTAATTGTATGTGTGAACATGTATGTGTACCACATGCATGCAGATACACACGGAGGCCAAAAGAAGGCATCAAATTCCCTGAAGCTGAAGTTACAGGCAGTTGTGAGCTACCATGTGGGTGCTGGGAACCCAACCCAGGTCCGTTTCAGCAAGTGCTTCTAGCCACTAAGCTGTCTCTCCAACCCCGATAATCATTTTTGTTTGTTTTGTCTTGTTTTAAGACAAGTCTCCTGTAGCTGTGACTGTGTAGGAAGCTTGATGGGGTTTATTTTCTTCTTCAGTTAAAGAGCTAAGAGACAGGAAAATTCTCAGACACAGCAGGCAATGACAGGTGACAAGCTTTACGAAGTGTATCTGTACACACAGAGAACAAGACACACAAAGACTTCCTGCGAGCAAAGACAGAACTCAGAATTTAAAAGCCATGTTTTCCCTGGAGGGGTTTTAAATGGTTTTTTTTTTTTTTTTGGTGGCCTGGGAAAGAGCCCCTTCCCTTAATTTTGGATTGTTCAGCTTAAAGAAAGGGGAACTGAGATCCTCAGGGCCAGTCGGAGTCTATCTAGCTACCCTGGCAGGGCCATCGGGAATCGGGCCCTGTTGGCCAGAGAAAAACCCTGCCAGGCCATTGTCTGGGGTCAGGAAGATGAGAAGAACCCGGGACTTCCTATTGTTATTAACTATCTGTGGCCCCCGTTCCTCTCTGCCTGTCAGGGATCTGCCTGCCTCCCAGTTCCTCTTTGCCCAGGTGATTCTCAAATCCCTGCGAACTCTTAGCCTTCCTTCCTGCTTTCACCCCCAAGTGCTGGGATAGCAGGCATGTGCCACCATGCCCAGCTGGAATTTCTGCAATTTTGGTGCCACTTCCGATGGTGGCCTTCCAGTGAACACCCGCTTTTGCCCAGGGTATTACAGGGAAGTTTCTGGTATTGATAAACAAAAGTGAACTAGGTGTGGTGGCACAAGCCTTTGATCCCAAGACTTGAGAGGCAGAGAAAGGCAGGCAAGATCTCTGTGAGTTCAAGGCCAGCCTGATCTACAGAGTGAATCCACGAAAGCCAGAGAAATATACAGCGAGACCCTGTCTCACAAAAACAAAACAACACAAAAAGTGGTTCTCCTTTGTTTGTTATACTTGGCACTAGAATGGAGGATAGGTTCTACCTGTGGCCTTGCCCATGGTTACTAGACAGATTCTCTGCCCAAGAGCTATGCTTCCAGTTCAGAACCTTCCTTAACAAAGTGCAGTGTCCTGGAGAGTAGAACAGTGTGACCATCCCCACCCTCTGAAGCCTTCTTAGGCACACTCACTTCTTAAAGGGACCAAAACCCCTTTAGGAGGCTTCTGGGCGTTTAAATCTCTTTCAGTAACACAGAAGGGCTTCCCAAAAATTATCCTGGGGATTACTCATGGCCTCCCCTCAGTATTTTCTGTGGTGGCTTGAATAAGAAAGGCCCCATAGACTCATACCCTGATGCTTAGACATCAGGGAGTAGCACTATTTGAGAAGGATTAGAAGCATTAGTGGGTGTGTCCTTGTTGGAGGAAGTGTGTCACTGTACTGGGCTTTGAGGTTTCCAAAGCCCACACCAGGTCCAGTCCACTGCTGTCTCAGATTAGGGTGTAGCTCCCAACACCTCTCCAGCACACCATGCCTGCCAAGCTCCCCACCATGGTGACAATGGACTAAACCTCTGAAACTGCAAGCAAGCCTCAATTAAATGCTTTCTTTTATAAGAGTTGCCTTCATCATGATGTCTCTTCACGGCAATAGAATAGTAACTAAGATGCCCCATTTCTGGGATCCCTGATTCCTCTCCCACCCCTCTTTGCATCAATCACTAGTGACAAATTGTTCTCTAATTGCAAATGAGCTGACCGGTCGCAGCTCCCACCCTCTCCAAGGCGGCAGCAGCCTGCCGGGAAAGGCCTTTGAGAATCCAAGCATCTCATGTGCTCCGCAGATGAGAGTTGTTCTAGTTCTTTAATGTCAGGCCCTGTTCCAGACCTGTCTTGAGAAAGACCAGTTTACCACTGGCTTCATGGAGACCCTTCCACTGTTGGCTTCATGGAGATCAGAGTCCAGTCCAAGGGAGCAAAGGACAATTAAACTTGCTCTGGTAATAACCACTGTTGATGAACTGAGGGTGCACATACTAATTCTCAGGAGCTTAAGGGAGATGCTATTTACTTTTTCTGTATGAGTGTTTGCCTGCGTGCATGTGCACCACATGAATGTGTGGCTCCTGCCAAGGTCAGACAAGGGTGTCGGATCCCCTGGAACGGAGTTCCAGACAATTATGAGCCTCCATGCCCAACTAGGTCATGCTGTTTCAAGGTCCCAAATTCAGCTGTCTGGTTGGGATTAAGGCAGAAAGACCCAAATTGTCACAGTGCAAAATCCAGACCTAGGCTAAGACTGAAAAAGTAAGAGTTGTTATGTGAAATGCCTTTTTATTTATTTATTTATTTATTTATTTTGGAGGAGTTGGTGCATGCTGTGGAGCTGCTGAATGCCTACGGGGAGGAGGAGCCAGAGGATGCTCAATGAGCCTATAATGACACACTTTGCCCTGGCTGATATGTGCCCCAGGAGGAACATACCACCACAGGCATATATTGACCCACTGTTTATGACTCAAAGCTAGGTTGGGAGACACTCTGTGCATAGTGAAAAACGCATCTTCCTCTGGGACTGGGTAGGCCAATCTCAGGAGAGAGGAATTCCACAGCCAGTGTGCATTTCTGTACAGTTGAATGATCTTTAGTTAGTTCGTCATCTGTCTGGACTTCAGCTTGTGCTGACATCAATTTGCACCCAGTGAAGGAAGATTTTGAAGAACCTTGAGGGTCCATCTTGTCAGAGTTTGGGTTGAGCCTGCTACAGAGCAGGAGCTGCTGAAGGCGGCTTGGAAGGTAAAGGGGGAACAGTGAAGCAGGTCACCTGTGCAGAGAAGCACATGCTCTTCCATGTAGTTTAGTGCTGACAATCAAGGCTTATGCAAATCAGATCTAATCAGACCTAGCTCAAAAACATTCCCTAACTCCTAGCAGCCTACAAGCAAACTCTGCCTTCCTTTCTTCTTTCTTTCTTTCTTTCTTTTTCTGTGTAGCTTTGTAGACCAGGCTAGAAGCCTGCCTCAGCCTCCCAAGTGCTGAGGCTAAAGACGTGCACCACCACCACCCAGCTTTCTTCTCTCTCTCTCTCTCTCTCTCTCTCTCTCTCTCTCTCTCTCTCTCTCTCTCTCTCTCTCTCTCTCGCGCTTGTTTTTCAAGATAAAATTTCTCTATAGCTCTGGCTGTCCTGAAACTCACTCTGTAGACCAGCTAGCCCCAAACTCACAAAAATCCACCTGTCTCTGCCTCCTGGACTGTTGGGATTAAAGGAATGCACCACCACCACCCAGCCTAAAAACTCTTTTTTTCTTATCTCTGTCCAGACAGGACTGGCTTCAAGGCTGTGCAGATCACAGGCCCAACACAAGTTAGCTCTCTGTTCCTCCATCTTGGAATTCTTACTACCTTTATTTGATTCATTTATTCAGTTGATGAGTATGTGTAAGGTGTGTAGGGAGGGGTCAGAGGACAATTTGTGGAAGCTCTCCTCTTCCCCCACAAGGATTCTGAACATCGGAAGTCAAGTCATTAGACTTGGAACAAGCTTGCTGAGCCATCTTGCTGGCCCAGATTTTTCGTTTTCTGAACTAAGATCACCATGTTTTGTAGGCAGCTCTGCCTGCACGACCCTCACCTCTCCTACTCACACCCCACTTCCCTCTCACCCTCTGAACTCGGAGAAAACAGAGGTAGTGTCTTATTAGGGTTCCTGTTGCTGTGATGAGACACCACGACCAAAAGCAAGTTGGGGAGGAAAGGGTTTATTCAGCTCACACTTCCGCATTGCTGTTCATCACTGAAGGAAGTCAGGACAGGAACTCAAGCAGGACGGGAACCTAGAGGCAGGAGCTGATGCAGAGGCCATGGAGGGGTGCTGCTTACTGGCTTGCTCCCTTGGCTTACTCAGTCTGCTTTCTTCTAGAACCCAGGACCAGCAGCCCAGCAAAGGGCTGGACCCTCCCCAACAAGTCACTGATTAAGAAACTGCGCTACAGGCTTGCCTCCAGCATGACCTTATGGGCGCGTTTTCTCAGTTGAGCGACCAGGTTCCAAATGGCTTGGGTCAGTGGTTTGAAAACTGTCTGATGCGGACAGAAGGTTCTCCCATTGCCCAGACAAAGCTGGAGACCTGGTAAGGAGAAAATCCTGTTTTACAGCCTAAGGACCAGCCTCTCTCGACACACCTGTAGATATGATAAGAAAAAAAGAACGGATGAGCCTGGAGGACTAACGTTCTGCCTGATGAGATATGTGTTTACTGCAAAGGCCTCTCCCTCAACACAGGCTTCTCACTGTGGAGCCTGCCTACAGAGAGAGTTCCAGGCCAGCCAGAGTTACACAGAGAAACGCTGTCTCATAACATAAACAAACAAACAAGTAAGTAAAATTGGCAGGAAACATGGCTGCCATTGCTGCAGCCCTCTATCTCCCGTGGCTGTGTGCTCTGCCACCCAGCGGTGATTCTGGGTCCTGAATCTGCCTGCTTCATAACTTGCTGCTGGTTTGGTGTGCCATGAATGCACCAAGATATCCTAGGCACACGTGGACAAGTTGAAGAGCCACACAGAGAAGCCAATTCACTATAAAAGCTGAGCCATGAGCCATGTAGATGGCTGGCTTCTGATTCACAGAGAAGGATCCCAGTGCTATTTAAAACACTGGCTGCTTGAGCTGGCAAAAAAGCTCAGAGATTTAGAGCACTTGTTCCTGTGGAAGACCTGGGTTCTATTTTCGGCACCCACATGATAGCTCACAACCATCTGTAACTCCAGCTCCAGGGTATCTGTCGACCTCTTCTGGCCTCCTGGGGCATTGCATGCACAGACATACATGCAGGCTAAACACCAACACATGGAAAAATTTAAAAATGAAGTGCTGGCCCCTAGGTTCAGAATTAGGGCAAGTGAGGGTGTTGTAGATCCCACATCACACGAACAAGGCTGGACCAAGAGGGTATGAGGGAGTAAGGCTGTAACTGCCTCCCTTCCTGCTTCTGCATCACAGAATCCACGGCCCTGTGCTCCTGCACCAGACGTACCTAGCTGGAGAGCGGATGGCCCTGGTCAGTGACCCTGAACTCAGACCTTTGGAGCTCTTTAGTGGATGAGAAGAACCAGAAAGGAATTATAAAATAGAAGGTAAAATGAACAGTACTATCAGCATCCGCCATTCCACAGGGTAGGAGGTAGACTCAAGGAATTTGTCAAGGCCACACAGCAAGAGACTTGTCTTATTCCAGAAGCTAAGGTACTGATGTCTAAAGCATCCTGGGTCTGGGCCCCAAATCCCACCACCATAGCTGTGTCTCCTGGGGCAAGTCATTCCTCTTTCTGATCCTTATTATACATCTTAACAACTTACACCCTAGCTCTAATGCTGTGGGACTTCCATTGGAAATTGTTTAGTATGCCTGTGGGCAATAAATACCCTTGTTTCCGCTTAGCACAGGGCTCAGAGGGACACAGCACACAGGGGACTGAGCAACTGCTGGCTGCCAAATTTAGTTGTCATCGGGGCAAGTTGCTTAACTGCGTGGCTCTCGGGCACTCTGTCCATCAAAAGGGCGCATAATCACCTTATCCCACTGAGTGGCCATGAGGAATAAGCGGGTGACTGTAGGCTGAGCTTTGATTTCCCATAAGCACTTTCTATATTCTGAGGTTCTGAGGGCTATTCAAGGCCAGCATGAGATGACGGGGCCCAAGCCTTCCACTTGCTATAGCTGGAGCACTGCCTTGTCTGCCATTTGGCTATTATTAGGCTCAAAGTCCTCATCTCAAATCCAGATGGGGAGTGAGAGGAGCAGGCAGGGCCTGGCTGGCAAGCGAATGTCTGGGAGCACGGAGCACGGGAGCTCGGCGGGGAGGCTGGATGTGGGTTTGGGCCCCACCCTGCCTGCAGCTGGTCCAGCAGCCACGTCTACACTTGGCTCTGAGGTTGGTGCTAAGCATTCCCTCCCACCACGGCCGCCTGGCCCTTCTGCAGTTTTTGCACTTTCCTACCAGCCCCCAAAGGGTCAGACCTGCACAGAAGCTTGCAGTCTAAACTGCTTGCTTCCAGAGCCTGTGAGGGAGCCATCTGCCTTCCCATCTGTGGCTCTTCATGGATCTGCTGAGGGAGAAAAGCCCACACATCTGCATTCAAATGCCCGACCTCCATCAACTTGCTAAGTCAACTTGGACAAGGACCTCTCTGTCTCTAAACTTCAGTTGTATTTATTCTGTAAAATGGACACACCCCACCACCTACTTGACAGAGCTGTATCCAGGCTTAAACAACTGAAGTGTACACAGTAGGTGCTCAATATGTGCCAGGATTGATGCTATTTCATGCCTGGGTGAATCAGACCCTGAGAAAAGAAAGGAGTTAGGAGGCTAGGGTCAATAGTGGCTCTACTCTTGACTCACTGTGTGACTTGGAGCCTGTTCCTTGCTCTTTCTGGGACTCAGTTTACCTACCTGTATCATGAAGTGCACATCTAGAACTTGGGATGACGAGACCCAGCTCCTGAATTCATAAGCAGTAAGAGAACTAGTTTTAAAAATCTGACAAAGTATCACATGGGCCAACCTCCCAAAAGGCGTCGGGTTAGGGTCTAAGTTTGAGTTGTGGGTATCAGAGGCCTTAGCCTCTCTGGGACCACCTCATCTCTGTAAGGGTGATATCTCACAGGACTCAAGCTTCAGGGGCCCTTATGATATAACTGCCTCACATGTATTGTAGACCAGGGTCCAAATCATATGTATCCCAATGAGCCCTCCTCTCCCAGGACCAAGAACCCCTTACAAGTCCTAAGAGGCCCAGGTTGGCCCCCATGAAGCCCTCCCCTTTATTTCTGTTCTTCTGCTGCCCTCTCTGCCAGCAGGTGTTCCATGGCTCCTCCTTTCCTCCAAGGCCAGAAGTTTGTCAAACACAATTGCCCGGAGACACAACAACTAGATGACATCATGGATGGGATGACCTTGACAAACCGGTTTGAGAAACAGGTCATCAGTGTTGCTCCTCAAGCTGCTGGCTGTGACCTTGGGGGCCTCCAGCTCTGCCCTTATAGAGGAAGGGCCCAGCCGGCTCCATCAAGTGCTCTCTCAGAGCCTTGGTCCAGGGTCATTTGCCTGACTATTCCCTGTTAGTCTCATTCACAGCCTCCTGCCCTCACCACAGTCTGCAAGCTGCCTTTCCTCCAGCCTCCTGGACACCAACCTAAGCTTTGCTCTCAGCAGCCTTTGGAATCTAGATACCTTCATGCTTCTGCTGAACCATCAGCCATACGCCAATCTCTCACTCCCTCCTAGACCATCTTGCACTCCAAAGGTCAGGCCTCAGCTAGCCTTACAGCCACTTCTAGGCATAGCCTAAGGTTAAGATCTTCCTGAACGGCTTGCACATTGTCCAGACTGGACAGGATGCTTAAGGACCTCCCCCCCCCCCAGAACACCTCCATTGCGCACAGAAAGAAATAAAGGTTCTGAGAAGTCTGGGCCCTGGAATAAGGCAGAACCAGGACCAGAAAATGTAACTTTTCTTGCCTCTTGCTTGGCCCCAGGTGTGGTGGGAGCTGGGGGGGGGGGGAGCCAGAGTGACTCAGGGAACTGATGCTGCCAGCTTGGTAAAAATCATCATTTTTGGACTTGGGCTTTGGAGCAAAATATTACCCTTGGCTCATGAGCTGCTTCAGCCACTCCTCCCCAACTCTGCCAGGACAGGGTTGGACGTGGAAGAATCTAGAGCCTTCCTGTTATAGCACTTTGGAGGACCAGGAGCCAGTCAGTCCATCATCAGTCAGTCCTGCATTTTTTAATAAATGAAACTCTGGCCTCCCAGGTGCCTTCAAAATTCATTCATCCTTCTCACCTGGCACTCAGGGCCCTTCACAAATAGCACCGCCCTTATTTCCTACTCTACCCACTCACGAGCCTCCCAGCCTTTGCTCATACATGTTCTCACCCGAAAAATGTCCTGTTGTATGTACTTTGTACTCATCTTCAATAATATTTAGTACGTCACCATCTCTGAGAAGCCCTCCAAGATTTATTCCATTGTAAAAACAACAAGGTTAGGAGAGGTGCTTTGGCAGAATCCCACTGTGATGGCTGGCCCCTGAGCCTCCCTGGGTTTCAGCTTCCTGCTTGTAGAATCAGGCTATCTCACTCACATCGTGGCGATCTTGGTGATATCTGATGTAGAGCCCCTGCTGGACATTCTTCTTCCCTGCCTCTGGTTATAAAATTCCTCACTACCTTCCCTGGGACACTCTCTGATTCCCAGATCACCCTCATCACCACCAGACACCCCCTTGCATGGCACCATTCCTTGCAAGAAGGAAGAAAAAGAGGCAGAGTAGGTCAGCCTGGAGGCTGGCCAGGGCTTGACATGCCTAGGCCAGTGTGAGAGAAGAGCACAAGCTCTTCTAAACAGGCAGTCCGTGCATTAGTGCCGGGCAGGCGGTTCACTGGAGCAAACAGCTCCCACTCAAGCAGATTGCAGACTGAGGTGTGTCCAGAGGAAAGGGTCAATCCCCAAGGACGCAATGTCTTCAGTACTCCCGATCTGGCCTTGGATCTAGAGAGTTAGCTGCCATCTAGGCCAGGTGGACAAGGCTTGCAAGGGACGCCAGCCTCCAGGCTGGGTACTTACTTCGTCCCCCTGACCCGCAATGGCTTCCTTCTCTCAGTCTCATTTCCCAATATGTAAGATGAGGACCACCTCTTGAGGGGTGGAAGGAATCGAATGACACATAGAAGACTCTCAGAATGGCCACGGGGACTCTCTTCAGGTGTGCACAGGGTGGTCTTGGAAAAATCTGACCTGGAGCTCTCCGAGACAACAGGACCCACCTCAACTCCCACAATTTCACATTATAGAGGTTAGAAGCACAGACTGGAATCAAGGCTAGGTGGTATGAACTGTAGCTCCGTTACCTATAGGCTTTTATCCTCATCTGTATAATGGGACAATTCAAATCTCATTCAGTTGCCATGGGTATTATAATCTGGCACATGACACACACAAAGTAAATTGGTGCTTTTATAGTTTTTATTTGACTTAGTTTTTACTTATCAAGCAGGATTCCAGACTCTATCCGACCAGGCTCCACCCCAGTTTAGGGTTCACCCTATTTTTGTCTCCACCAAGACCAGTAGGGCGGCTCCACAGCCTCCAGGGCCGGACGCGCAGGGAGGTTTTCTCTACTGGGTCTGAGCTCTTGGGTCTTATGGCTGACTCCTTATTTGATCTTAGGAATATTGGGCTCCTTGGGGGCTTCTGTTTTCGCTGTTTCTTGAAGGTTCTGAAGTTCATAGTTCCTGTTTAGGGCTACGGGGCTCTCAGAGGCAGACTTCAAAGGGTTTGGGAGAGCATGTGGTTATGGGAAGGGGGGGGGGGAACGGGACCTACTACCGATATGATTGATCCTGTTCCACTTCAGAGGTCCTTGGACTCGATACAAGGTCAAGATGCTGCTGGTCACCCAGTGCTTTCCCTGGGATGGCAAAGACCAGGTGTCCCGAGAGCACTCTGTGAGCGTTGGCGGAGCAAGCCTGTGTACTGGGCCAGTAGTGGGTGGAGTCCGGAGAAAGGATGTGGTCTCAGGAACAAAGAGGAGGGAGGGGAGGGGCGGTCGGGACCTCTCAGGGCTTATGAGGTCCCCGGCTATTTGCTCGGCTTGTGGCACCCTCCTAGACTTCAGTTTAGAGCTTGTGTCCTGCCAAAGCCCACCCTAGGAGGTCAAGGACACCGCGGCGGCAACCCCAAAGACTACAATACCCAACATCCCTGGACAGTGCGGGGCAGGAGTTTAGCGAGGGCGGGACCTAAAAAATTGAATTTTCCCAATAGGACCCGAGCAGGGGAAGGACCCAACGGGGAATTGGCTGGGATGGATTGTCTGGGCGGGGCCAGCCAGCTGGCTGGCGCCGCGGGACAGGCGTCTGCGGCAGAGTCCAGGGGACGTTGCTGAACCGGCTTGGGATCCCGGGCTGTGGTGCTTCCCGCCCGCCCGCCTGCCCCGTCTCTTCTGCATCTGCCGGGTCCCGAGCAAACTAACAGGAACCCTCACGGAAGAAAGGGTCGGACTGAGAAGTGGGTGTGAGTATCTCGGGGCGACCCCAGGAGCCAAGATGAGTCCGGAGGGCGGGCTGCGAAACCTGGATATCTGGACAGTGATTCTGGAACTCTCAGGTCCGGAAGCCCCAAACAAATTACTGGAGCTTCAAGCCACAGGATTAAGGTTCTGAGACCTTGGCGAAGGCACCTGTGGATCTCGAAGAGGTTCCACGACCCCCAGCGACACTTTAAAAAAACATAATGTGTGGGGAACTGATACCTTCAGGGAGTTTTCCCAGATCGACCCCACTCCCGCAGGGCCTTGACAGTCTCCAGGACCTCAAACTGTAGCACGAATCCATGGGAATGGAAGCAAGCAGTGACAGGGATTTCTGAGCAAAGTGGTCCTAGGAACACCTTTGTCCAACATGAGGAACCACAGCATGTCCACAATATCTAAGACTGGTGACCATTAAATGACATTGGGGAGGAGGAGTTACCCAAGACAGAGTAGCTAGAGATCAGGAGGCAAAGACCCTAAGAATGGTTGGCAAGCTCAAGCTTGAACAGACGGGGTTCTTCAAACTCCAATCAGTGTGCATTAGGGCTCCCCCAGACCCATTCACCGGATGGGATGACTCACACTAAGTGACTGTTGTAGAGAGAAGGGATGATTTCGGCATGAATCAAAGGAGGTGGGGGTCCTGAGGCCATTTCAGACACAATATTAACTGACATCCAGGTGGGCTAGGTCATGGGTTCTCCAGTTTCAGAGACTCCTGAAGGAGAGGTGGGCTACAAGACTGACACCAGTTTTAGGGATCCATTTTGATGGACAGCAATTGGACAGGAAACAAACTTCCTGGAGTCTTGGTGGCATTTTGGGGAAGGGACTTCCGAAGGCAGGAGTAACCAGGATTCGTACTAGACTTCCTGCCCGTGAAGCCTGAGCTGAATCTCTGGCCCTCTGGCATCCTCTCAGTGTGACTGAAGTCCAGGGCCTGGGTGGGTCAGTTTCCCAAGGCCCTTCAGCTGAGAAGCGAACTGTAAGTGAATTCTAAGTGTGTGAACTGACAGGGAGAGCTGGACACCTGGTTCAGGAGGTCAGGTCAGTTGGTGTCACAGGGAGGAAAGGAAAATGGATATGCGCAGAAGGCTGGCTCCGAGAACTGATGACACAAGTAGCTCCCTGTACCTATGGGATGAGTGGCAGTAGCAGCAAGACTTGGATGCCCAGCTTGTGGAGAGAGGGCAGGTAGAGGGGTAGGCTGGGCAGGCCTAAAGATGAGTGGCCCTGTCAGGAAGCTGAAGAATGGCTTGCACCCCCTGGTGGTGAACGGCTTGGGTGGGCCTTGCTGATTCCTTCTTCAGTCCAGGGCCATGCCCTCCTTGTTTGGGGCTTAGTCAGGATGCCAGCTTAGACCACACGGCAGACTGGCAGCCAAGCTGGTAAGGCTGGAACAGGAACACCTACTCTTGGCTAGTGAGTTTTTCAGTGTGGCAGCTAGTGAGTTTCAGGACAGAAACTAATGCTGGAGAGGGAAACCAGGGCATGAAACCCAAGGGATGGAGATGGCTACACGCTCCAGCAATCTAACTCATGTCTGCTTCTTGCAGAATTCTCTGAGTGCCACCAGGAGCTGACACACTTAAGGAACTAGAGGCCAGCATGATGGCAGATGAGGCCTTAGCTGGTCTGGATGAGGGAGCCCTCCGAAAACTGGTAAGTAGCTCTATTACTGTACTATGGGGTGGGCAAGAGGCAATCCAGACAATCCAGGGATATAGGGCCACTGTGTTTTGTACCTCTCAGCACTTAGGAAGAGGGAGGGGTTTGGAGGAGAGGTTAAGGGAACAGCCTCAGGTTGGTTCCATTTGGCTGATCCAGAGGCCCTTGTGGCATGTGCCTGTCCGTGTCTGGTGCTGAGATCTGGCCCCTACCCACCCCCAACTGTCATCTCCTGTTTAAACAGTAACTTCTGGGGACTCACCCATGGGCTACAGGTGTGGGAAGGCTGGAATTGCCTCTCCCCAGCAGCCTGGGCACTGCCCATTCCTGGAAACCTGCCCAGTGATAATGGTAGCAGCAATAGGGTGCCGAGTATACCATCTTACAGAACGTTCACATGCTCCAAAAGCCAGGACATTGCCACTCTGTGTGGTGAAATCACATGCCCAAAAGCTCCAGGTTAAAAGCTTTACTAGGATCCAAACTCCAGAGGGGATCTTGGGATATCCAGAGTCTGGAAGAACCATGAGAGAGAAATAGACTGAGCCGTTATAGGTTCTGTGATGTCTAATGTGTAGTCTTCTTCTTTAAGCCTCAGTTTCTTTACTTGTTTAAGGGGAGGGGGGGTTTGCTAATGTCAGTATAGGGGTTAAACAGGGTAGAGGCTGGACTAATCCGTTCCATCCTTGTTTACTGCCTTCTTCCTACTCCCATGTACAGACAGGCAGGCAGTAGGACAACACAGCAGGCCAGTAATGTGTCCCTCCGCAAGGCCATACAGTAGCCCCACCATCCAGGGCAAAAAAGTAGAGATTTACTTTCTCTCCAAGTGTCCCACACCACCAACAATCCTTGTCCCTAAAGGCCACTTGTCTGGGGCCACTTGGCCTAGTTGCCTTGATCTCCCCTAGGCGGTCGGCCTGTGTGTCCTGGGGCCAGCACCTTAACCTAGTCTTAAGTTCACTGAGATGGGGTTGGGTCTCCAAAGAGACCCGCCCACCAGCCAGCCATCTTCACCGCCCCTCAAAAAGTCCTCTTGAGGGTCGCAGACTGAGGAGCGTTTTCCAGAGGGAAAGCCAGGCTGGGTGTCCACGCACTCTAATCTCTGGGATTCTCCAGTATCAGACCCCACTCACGCAAGGTTTGGGAGCTGGAAAAAGTGATATAGACGAGAACTGAAGCAATGGTTCACCGAGGCACTTCCTCCCAGCCCTGGGGCCTTGGAGGAAAGGACAAACGAGACAAATCCGGTCTCGGATCCGCGGCCCCAGGTCCACCCCAGCCCTGCAGTTCCACCCCTCCGCGCCCGCCATTGCTGCGCCCCAGAGCTATGAGGGTCCCACCCTCCGGCCTCGTGGCAGGAACGGGGGCGTCCCAAGCCCGGCTCCTCCCTGCGGGTCCCGGCCTTATATGGGAAAGCTGTGCCCAGCTGACTCGGGGAGCCGCCACTGCTTCCGGCCCCGCTCCCGCACATTCCTGAGGTCGGGGTGGTGGGCTGTGCGGGACAGGGGCACCCTGGGACAAGCACGCCGCGTGTGCTCTTTGCCACGTGTCTGCACGCCTTCCACCTCCCGGCCGTGTGACCTAGGAAGGCAGCTTAGGTGCTGTGAACCTCCCTTCCTTTGCAGATGGGACGTTAAAGCCGGCAGTAGCGGGGGGCTTCCTGCCGGGCTCCTAACAGCGGCGCCCGGCTGGAGACTGGGTGGGTGGGGCGTGGGCGAGCCCCGCGCTAGTGGCCGCAGCGTGCGGACCTTCAGCGCCCCCTGGCGAGGCTCTCACTGCGGGCAGCTCTGATCCTGGATTGAAAAGAATCGCTTCTTGGACAGGTGGAGAGACTGAAGTTATGCAGATGCTGGCTTGGCCAGCCAGACGCCCCAGGAGCAAGAGTAGAAAGCGCAGGCTCCCCAGTCCCGTCCCCCCGCCCTCCTCCAGCCTCCCGCAGGAGGAGGAAGCACCCTCTTTCCTCCCAGGAGAATTTCACTAGGCAGTTTCGGAAACCGTCCCCTTCCCCCTGGTGGACAATAGCTCTTTGTATTTCCTTCCCTCCCTCCCTCCCACAGTCCCCTCCACACACATTGGGGGTGACTGAGAGGGTGGGGAACTCTGGATACAGTAGGAGCACTGTGATATGACCTTTGGTATTTGAGAGGGTGGGGAACACAAGATACACAGCAGGGACACTGACCAGAGCTTTGCCCATGGTCCCAAAAGGAAGGATCATGCCAGGGAGTGGCCAGCAGAATGAGGTCCATCTCTCAGCCACCCATCCACTTAGGGGATTCAGAGGGAGGATCTCAGTTTCCAGGTCGAGACAGTGAGGTACCCAGGGGTTGCAGAAATGGCCAAGTTCCTATCTTGTTCTTTTTTTCCAGGGTTTGGGAATGGGAACCCATGGTATAAGGGATTAGTTATTGTATCTCTGGGCCTTTTAAAGTCTGGATCAGCTGTCCCCCTAAGGTCACTAAATCTCTAAATATCTCGGGGAAGTGAGCTTCATTCCCTTGGTTGTAATAAGGTCTCCTAAGGCTTTGACGTTTCTAGACCAGGCTAGAGGGGCCTCCAGTACAGAATGCCAAAGTTCCCACCATGACAGATACCCGGCATTGCAGTATGGTCAGTCTTAGATAAGTCTTGCAGTCAGAGAGACTCAAGTTATTTGACATAAACAAGACACTCATTTCCCTCTTATCAGATAGAAATAATGTATCAAGAGTAGGTAAGGGGCTGGAGAGGCCCAATAGTTAAGAGCATTTGCTGCTCTTCCAGAAGACTCAAATTTGGTTCCCAGTACCCACAACGGGTGGCTCACAACCACCAGCTCCAGGGGATCTGATGCCCTCTCCTGGCCTCCACAGGCACCCATACACATGAAGCATACTTCATACACACACATGCATACACATATCAAATAAATCTTTTTTTTTTAATCCCTCTGGAGGTAGAGGCAGGTGAATCTCATTTCCAGGCCAGTGTGATCTACAGAGCAATTTCCAGAATATCCAGGGCTCCACAAAGAAACCCTGTCTCAAACAAACAGAAGGAACAAGTGGGGATTTAGTGCAGGGCTTGCATAGTTTGGGTCTCAAAAAATATACCAATATGTTCTGTCTTTCCTTCACCTTTTCCTGGCTGACCAGAGCCAAGAGGAGAGGCTGTGCGTTTTGCATATTTGCATATGTATATTGTGCATGCAGAGGAGACCACCCTGAATCACCGCTTCCTCTCTAGCTTCTCTGTCCTAAAGGCCACTGTCTAATCTGGAAAGTCAGGAAGCAATAACAGGCTAAAACATATGCCCTGACTGTAGAGTTAAGCCTGGGACCTGATTCGGGGCTTTGGCTTGAGCTTTAAGAGACTGACCTTCCACGGCTCCTCAGGAATGTGGATCGTGGAGGACTGCCCCCCAAGGCAGATTAAGACAAGCTGGTTAGTGGCTAAACTGGACCAGCTCACACTCCCTACTGAAGCCGGTTTATCTCTGCCCACCCTCTCTCTGCCTGCACCTCCCAGCTCCCCAACCGAGAAGGAAAGAGCAACTAGGAAGACTGGGAAGGGAGAGTTTATCACCCTGCCTGCCGGACCCACACAGGAGGCTTTAGTTCTGCCACTGCTCTGTCGGCAAGCCCTGAGCCAGACCTCTTCTGTAAGATCCCCTTTAAGGGGACACTGTGCGGGGTGGTGTGGGGAAGGCACCAGGATTGCCCTCACACCACAGAGAAGTGTGCTTTTCTGCCAGGTCCCCAACATCTCTTGAACTGCTGGGCTGGGAAGCAGCGGATGGGAGCTCCTGGGGTGGATACTTCTGGGGGCTCTAGGTAGACCCAAGTGCTAGCTGCCTTATGCTCATTTCCCTAGGAGATCAGCCCTTCCCATTCTGGGTCTTGTCTTCTTCTGTGATGGCTAGGACTAGTCCAAAGTCAGTAACGGGGGGAACCCTCAGCCAACCAGAGAACTAGGACTCTACAGCACCTGCCTCAGTTTCCCTATCAGTATCTTTCCTAGCAGGACCCTGCTACTCTGGGACTAGATCACGAGGGGATTTCAGCTATCTGAAATCACCTTCTCTTTCCAGGGACCCCTGGTAGCTCAGAAGGGTGACCACACTCTTCCTGCCATCCCTGGTCTAAAAGGTTAACGAAAGACTTGGGAGAGCAGGTGTCAAGTCGCATAAAGGAGCAGCGTCTGACTGCTCAGCGCTTGGCTTGGGTTGGGGGTTGCCAGCTCCACATTCACAGAAGGTGGTTGTGTACCCCAGTGCGTAGTGGGCTCCTCGGGATGTTGGGCGTCGTGAGCTAAGTCTTTCCTAAAGATCTTGAGTGGGAGGTGGGCACGTGGAAGGCTTAGGGTAGAGAGACGGGAGACAAGCCTCTCATTGTGCCCCAGGCAGAACTGTGGGCAGCTGGTGCCAGTCCTCTGCCCCTGACAGAATGCCCTACCCCTCACTCACACCAACATTGCAGCTGGAGGTCACAGCCGATCTGGCAGAGCGGCGGCGGATCCGCTCCGCCATCCGGGAGCTGCAGCGGCAGGAGCTGGAGAGAGAAGAGGGGGCTCTGGCATCCAAACGTTTCCGGGCTGAGCGGCAAGACAACAAGGAGAACTGGCTACAGTAAGTGGCCGAGGGGGCTGGGTCTGCAAGTGCGTGTGTGCCAGGGATGACCTCGTGTGGGGGCAGGCACGTCTGTTACCTGTGAGCATTGGGATGCACAGGGTATTTGTGGATACGGACCCAGTTCCAACTGTGGTTGTGCGGTATGGATAGCATGGGGCAGTAGTGCCTGTGTGCACGTATGCATAAAATGATGTTTTCTCAGAGGTTCTTCACAGCTCCTTGTCTCTCTGTCAAGGTTTGAGCCTTTTTCTTTCTTTCTTTCCTTTGGTTTTTCGAGTCAGGGTTCCCCTGTGTAACTTTGGAGCCTGTCCTGGAACTAGCTAGTCATAGATCAGGCTGGCCTTGAACTCACAGAGACCTGCCTCTGCATCCCAAGTGCTGGGATCAAAGGCGTGTACCACCACTGCCCGACTTCTCTGACTCTTTTCTTGAGCTCGCATCCTCCAGACCCTGTCACGCAGTGTTAGTTACACTCATGATGTCTCTGCAGCTCTCAACAGCGGGAAGCTGAACAGCAGGCTGCCCTCGCACGGCTGGCAGGGAGGCTGGAGTCCATGAATGATGTGGAGGAGTTGACCACACTGGTGAGGCCCAGGGCAGGCGAGGGATAGGGGAAGGGTAAATGAAGACCCAGACTCCACAGTCTATCCCCTGTGGCCTGCCTGTCACCCATAGCTTCGGAGTGCCGGTGAGTACGAGGAACGTAAGCTGATCCGAGCTGCCATCCGCCGCGTTCGAGCTCAGGAGATTGAGGGTAGGTGCCCTGCCCTAGACCCACCCTTGCCCTGCAGACTGCTGCCTACAGCCTCTCAGTCACTTCTTGACACTTGCCCCTGCCCTTCCAGCTGCCACCCTGGCTGGGAGACTGTGCAGTAGACTTCCTAGTGGTGACTCCCGAGAGGAGGGCAGGAGGCAGGCAGCTCGCAGGCTGGACCCTGGTAAGGTAAGGAGTATGGAGGTGGAGGGAGGATGATCCAGTGTCTTGTGCCTCCTGATGCCAATAGTACAGGGCACAGTGCCCGTGTTCCTATGCTGCACTGCCATTTGAGTGGGAGATGGCCCTTGGCCAGTCTTTGAGGAAACCCTGGAGTTCATTTCTTACACTCTCAGGAAACTCCGGTCATATGCCTTCCACTCCAGCCCTTGAACTCGGGCTTTCCTTTCAAAGCCAGCCTGTCTACACGGCTCCAAGTCACCATTCCTACTTTCCAGCCCTCCCCCTACCTTCCCATCCCCACCCCCACCCCACCTTGTGCTCAGCAGCCAGAAGGATGGCCTAGAAATGCAAGTCTAGTCCTGGTACCACCCCTGCTTAAACACATCCATGCTGCCCCTTACCCTCCGGACAGCCCATGTCCTTACCTCACCAGGGCCTGCATGTCAGTGCCATCTCTAGTCTTCGGGTAGTGTAGATGTCAAAACATACAGTTTCCACTAATGGCCAGCAGAGGATGCTAGCTGCCCAGCCTGCACAACTTGGCTTCTCTCTGATTAGCCAGTCTGAGGCCAGAGCTCTGTTCTAGAGGTCCTTTAGGAACGGGAGTCCCCAGCAAGCTTCCTGTTATCACCAATCATTGACATTAGGATCTGGTCATTGTCAGATCACCTTTGGCACTGACTAGCCTTCCTAATGCAGGTGTGCCCTTAGGAAGCCATGCCCAGCTCCTCTGCTTTGCATGGCCTGCTCTGTCAGCTTGGCCCTCCGTGGGTGGGGGTAGCACTCGGAGTCAGAGAAGCCTTGGTTGCATCCTGTGGGTCCGCTGCAGGTACCAGAGCAAGAGCAACAGAAGCAGCAGACAGACGTGCCAGAGCCAACCCCGACCCCATCCCCACCCCCTGAGGACGCCAGCCAGGATGTGGCCACAGTGACACTCCTGCTGAGGGCCCCAGCCGGGGGCTCGCCCAGCTCGCCTGCCTCACCTGCCAGTTCACTCACCACTGCTGCCCCTGAGCCCCCGCTAGAGCCTGCTGGAGCCCACTGTCCTGCTGCTGAGGCTCTGGACGGCTCTGAGCCACTTCCTCAACCTTCAGGAGCTCCCAGCCCTGAGCCCCCCACGTCACCAGCACCCCCCAGCTCTCGGGGGCAGGTCGTCAGCAAGGTGAGTTTGGTGAGAGGCAAGGACGCCAGGCAGGTGAGTTCCTTGGTCTGAGAGCCTCTGCTTATGTGGTGTCTCCTTTGCAGCCCCTGTCTGACCCCACAGAGCCCTCCACCTCCTTGGGTCCCACCAGAGGCTCTTCTAGCACTAAGAGAGCAGGTGAGGATCCCTGTGCAGGCTCCTGCTTTCCCCTGCCCCCTGCTTCCCTTTCCCTGCCTGTAGGATGGGTCCTGATGCTTCAACAGCTCTAGCTTCTTCAGGTTCAGGCAGTCCCTGACCCTCTCTGCCACTGCCCCTGAGGTATTCCCGCCCCTGCCTCCCGTGGCCAGAGGCCTCCTTACAGCCTTGAAAGGCAACAGGCCTCAGGCACATTCTTCTCCCCAATAAGGGAGTATACCCATCACCCAGCTGGATCTATGGGCAGTACTGACTGGAGGTGGGGGAACTGTCCCCTAGTCCCATCAGTTAGGAGACTCTGGATACCTTCCTCTGGCCCAAACTTACCCCTGGCTCCTAAGAGCGCACACGTCATCCTGGGTCAGTGCAGGCGCAGGCGCGGAGGGAGCCTGCAAGCATTGCAGCTGAGTAGACGGCCTCGGCAGTGGGTGTGCTGAACATGGTAGGAACACTGCACAGGTGCTGATAGATGTGACATGGACACCACCCCACCATCCGTTTTCCTTTCTCTTCCCCCGTATGGCTGCCGCCTACTCACCAACCCACCAGATCTGGCTGAAGCGCAACCCTGCCAACGCTCCCTATCTGTGCTCAGTCCCCGACAGCCAACCCCAAATCGAGGTACTGCCCATATTTACCATCCCCGGGTTCTGGGCAGTTCCCATCCTACCCAGCCACTGACAGCCTTCTTGTCTCCTCCAGAGCCAGTTCTCGCACGATCGTCCCAGTTCCAACGGACTGGCTCTGTGAGAGACCGAGTCCGCAAGTTCACATCTGATTCTCCTGCGGCTGCTAGGCTCCAGGATGGCCCACCCCGGACAGCCCTCACTCCCCTGACCCCCGCAAGGCTCCTGGGCTCCTCCTGCGTCGGTACCACCCCTGCCTCCTCCTCCAGCAACTCCTCCTCTCCAGGCCCCAGTGACACTGCCTCCCACAAGAAGCAAAGAGAACTTGCTCATTCCCTGGCCCAGCTTCAGAGCTGCCCTCGAGAGGAGGGCCCTGGGGGGCGGGGCTTGGCTCCCAGGTCCCTTGAAAACAGAGCAGGGGGGCCCAAGCCCTGCTCAGAAGAGCCCAGCACCCCACTGCCTGTGGGCATCGGCACTGGGGAACCAGGGAGCAATATGAAGACTGCCACTTTTACCATTGAGATCAAGGATGGCCGTGGCCAGGCCTCCACAGGCCGGGTGCTGCTGCCCACAGGCAACCAGAGAGCAGGTAGGTTTCTCACTGCTGGGGTGGAGCCCCTCACTCCCAGTTCTGCATGTGAGGCCGGTGCTACGGCCACGGTCCAGGGTGTCACTCACCTTGACTGGCACTGCCCTAACTCCACCTGGCCCCAACAGCAGCCCTTGTCCCCAACCAGAATTGACACTGGGACTTCGGACGCCCCCGACCCTCCTCAGCACCAGCAGTGGAGGCAGGAGCACCATCACCCATGTCAGCAGCCCTGGGACTGTGACCCGACTGGGCAGTGTCACTCATGTCACCACCTTCAGCCATGCCTCCCCTGGCAACCGAGGAGGCTGCAACTTTAAGGTGAGCCTCTCCTCATTCCACCAGCTTCACCCTTCATCGCCTCCAGAGGCGGCTAAGGGTGCTGGAGTAGCAGGCTTTCTCTGCTGCACTCTTCCACTGTGCCTGTAAAGCAGCCAAGGCCACAGGTAGTTGGTGGCTTGGCTCAGATAGACCCCTGTGTCACCCTAAGGCCTATCTGAAGGCATCCTTCCCATGTGCTGATCTTTTGTGGTTTAGTTTGTTCGCTGTGGCGTCCCTTGTACCCTGGGTTGGCAATGGTCTTAGTACATAGCCAAGGATGAACTTGAACCTGCCTCCACCTCCCGAGTGCTGGCATTACAGATGTGAGCCCCCATGCCTGGATCCATTTGCTGACCTCTGATCCTGGTACCTAACTCCATCAGTCCATTCTTAATGAACAAACGTAAAGACAGGCTTGGAGAAGGTGGTAAGGGCTTTCGCATTCTTCCTATAGCAGCCCTTATACCCGTTTCCACCCAACAATGTACACTCCAACATGTAGATCGAATCACAGGCTAACGCAAGCTCAGCCCAGTCCATTAGGAGATTGTTGATTAGCATCTTCACTGTGGGGATAGAGCAGAACCACTGATGAAGACAGGCAGGCAGGGGGTGCACCAGGCAAATGAGGCATCAGCCTAGCAGGTGCCACGGGAACTGAATACGATGTATTCCTTCTATTATTCATTCCCAAGCCCAGCTGGGAGCTGAGCTGGGGAAGATTCCTAGTGGGCTGTCCAGGTAATGCTGGCTATGCTGTATGAGAGGCTGGATGCGACTTTGACTGAGGTGAGGTAGTCAGAGAGAGCAAGCTTTGGGTCTTCTGAAGGGTATTAGATGATAATGGGACCACGGCAGCCTTCTTGCCACAAAGCAGGACCCAATGGCTTGGGATGGCTGTCAGATGAGGCTTTGGGGGTGAATGGAAGGTGTCAGGGTAAGATGGCTCTGGCAAGCCGGGTGGTGATGGCACACGCTTTTAATCCCAGCACTCGGGAGGCAGAGGCAGGCAAATCACTGTGAGTTTACAAATTGAGTTCCAGGACAGCCTGGGCTGTTACACAACCCTGTCTTGGGGGAAAAAAAAAAAAGAGTACTCTGGCACTAACAACTCACCTGTATCCTCATCTGAGGAGAGCAGGCGATGTGACCATATTGCACTTGCACAGCGTGTGGGGTTGGATGTGAGCACCTAGGCTGGGCTAGAGGACGTGTCTCTCAGGGCCAAGCCCCCATTCCAACAGACTGCTCAAAATCCCACCTCTCTGTGCCTCCACTTCCCTGACTTGTTCAAAGCTTTCTAAAACAACGAGGCCTGAGAGCAGAGACATACGGGAGAGCAGCAAATAAAAGTCTCCCAGCTAATATGCATCGTGTTCCTACTCCCTGCTTCCATTTTTCTTCTTATAGGCCATGGGGCTCTGGTCTTGGTAATCCTTGAGACATGCAGCAGGCTGTCTGCCTGTTTGGGCAGGCTACCCATCCCCCTCCACCCCCTCCATAGAGCCCAGAATAGGTTTCTATTTGGGCAGTTGCTCCAGCTGGCTGGTGGCAGGCTGGGAGGCCAGCAGGGGCGGGGCAGGCTCACTGCCCTTGCCTTCGCCCTCAGACCAGCTGCAAAGACCGACGTTGACAGCATAGGTAGCAGCCCCTGCTACTGTCCCACCATTGTACCCCGAAGAGTCCCCGCTAGCAGTATGCCCGGAGTGCCAGGGCCTGGATCTGAGATGGCTGTGGCCTTTGAGGAACGGTTGAGCCAGGCATTACAGGAGCTTCAGGCAGTGGCTGAAGCAGGCCGGTCAGCAGTGACCCAGGCAGCTGAAGCAGCCCTAGCCACTGTAGAGCCAGTGGCTCAGGTAGCTGAAGAACTTCGTGCAGAGACAGCAGCTCTGAGCCGGCGGCTAGACACACTGACCAGGCAGGTGGAGGTGCTGAGCCTGCGGCTAGGCGCCCCACTTGTGCCGGACCTGGAGTCTGAGCTAGAGCCCAGTGAGCTGTTGCTGGCTGCTGCCGACCCTGAGGCCCTCTTCCAGGCAGCTGAGGATGCTGGGGTCCCTGTGGCCCACCCACCTGCCTTTAGTACCCGCCGCCGCAGCTCCTCTGCAGGCCCCTCTCGAAGCAGCAGTCTCGTAAGTCAGCCTGTGGGAGGGACTTTTTTAAAAGTCCAGCTCTGTAGTGTCTGTAGATAGACCAACACTGTCTCAGCCTCAGTTTACCTCACTGTAGAACTAGGCACTAGTACTCTAAGACTGGGGCAAGAAGGTGCCAGGCGCTTACCCTGGCAGCTGTCCTGCAGCTTCAGTGAGGCCAAACCTCTCTAGAGCAGCTGCCACCTTGGCTCTGCCTACCCTTATGGCAGACAGGGGCCCTGCTAGGAGAGGAGGGCTGTGGTAGCTGAGCTGGGCCTTAGCTTCAAGGGGCGAGGAGGGAGGGATTCCCCTGTAGGAGATGGGTCACTGCTGGGTGCCCCTTAGATGCTGGTTCCCAGCAAGGTGGAGAAAGAAGGGGAGTGGTATGGAGCTTTAGAGGCATCTTCGCTTGGGGTAGCTTAGTCAGCCACCTTGTTAGGAGGTTGGGACCTCATCCAGCCCCTTGGCAGTCAAGACTCGGGATCTATGCTGCCTGGGGAGAAAGCTAGAAATGAAACAAAGAATTCAAGCTCAGGAGTTAAACTACTGCAATTCAGCCTCCGGGTCGTATCACACTCACAGAGGGCCCAGCCTTAGTTTCCCCCGTGTGTCTAACAGGGACAATAAAATCCCCAGTGCTTATACAGACATTTTCTACTGAATGGAAACCATTGTTACTACTGCTACCAATTTGGATTGATATGATTCTGGATATATGGGAAACTCTATACAAGGCTGCCAATTTCACTATGGTGAGGTGAAACCAACATGGCCAACCTACATTAGCAGGCCTGGCAGGTCGTTGGTTAATTCCAGTGCTATGCCCAAAACCCCAGGATCTAATTCACTCCTACCCAGGTTTCTCCCACAGCCCTGCATAAATCCTACACCCTCTTCATGTTCTGTAGATGGAGCCAGATCCAGCAGAGGCCCCCTCTGCAACAGTGGAAGCAGCGAATGGCACAGAGCAGACTCGAGTGGACAAAGCCCCAGAGGGTCGGAGCCCCCTGAGTGCGGAGGAGCTGATGGCCATTGAAGATGAAGGAGTCCTGGACAAGATGGTACGTTAGCTCTGGTAGCCTGGGGCTGGCAGAGGGTAGGGATGGACAAGCCCCAGGTAAGCAACAACTGTTTTATCTACAGCTGGACCAGACTACGAACTTTGAGGAGCGGAAGCTCATCCGGGCTGCACTCCGTGAGCTCCGACAAAGAAAGAGAGGTAGAGAGCCAGTTGCCCACCTAGATCCAGCCACCCTTTCCTCAGATCCGCCCCTCACGCTGGAGTCCTTTCATGGGCACTCCAGCTCCGAAGTTGTCCTCCTCGTGTGACCTTCCCTCGAGCCGCCTGTCCCCTGGCCTCCTTGCCCTGTGTCCAGCTGTACATTCCCAGTCCCTCCCCTTGGCCCTTCTCGCCTCGCATCGCCCTGCTTGAGTCCAGATGACCCCCCCCCCCAGTTGCTCCTCTGGCCTCCCTTAGCCTCTGCACCTGTGTGTGGCTATTTCCCATTCCTGTTTTTTCTCCCCTGGATTTGGCTCTTCTCTCCCTCATACTCTAGATTTACTTCTGGAACAGTTGTTCTCTGAGAACAATCACTCCCCCACCCCACCCCACTCCCAGCTGGCAGTCAAATGCCTCATGCCCCCCGCTGAGCTACATGCGCCCTGTTGTCCCCTTTCCCGGCCTCTGTACTTGTTCTGCAGACCCAGCCGCTTCTTTCTCAAGTGTTCTTTCCCTGGATCTGATTGCTTCTCCCGATGCCTCTACCCACCCCTGGGTCTAGGTACCCTTCTTCCCGTTGCTCCTCTCCCCCCAAGACTAGTTTGAAGGTCCCCCATTCAATTGCTGTGTCCCCCATTCAATTGCTGTGTCCACCTTTGGATGTAACTGTTCCCTTCCGACTCAGCTGCTTATTCCCGTAGAAACTTGTTTTGAGTCCAAATACCCCTTTGACATCAGCTCGTCTACATTCCCTCCTCCATCTGCAGAGTCCATCACCCTCAACACACACTCAGCTCTGTGCCAAGTTGTCCCCCACTCTCAACGTCCCTAGAGAGGCACTGGTTTCCTGTGTCTTTGCTGTTTCTAACGAGCCGCCTCCACTCCATCCCATGTGCCCCTTGTGTCTGTGCTTGTGTGCTGTGTGGCGCCGCCCTTCTGGGCACGCATGGGGCATCCCCTGCCCAGACCAGAGGGACAAGGAACGAGAACAGCGACTTCGGGAGGCACGGGCCCGGCCAGGAGAGAGCCGAAGCAATATGGCTACCGAGACAACCACAAGGCACAGTCAGCGAGCAGCTGATGGCTCAGCTGTCAGCACAGTCACCAAAACTGAGCGGCTAGTCCACTCCAGTAAGAGCCTGAGCAGGGCGTGGGGCCCAGGGCAAGCTCAGAGAGAGTCCCAGTACCTTTCACACACTTCTTTGTCCCATTTCCTGTCCCTCCAGATGATGGCACACAGACAGCCCGCACCACCACGGTGGAGTCGAGTTTCGTGAGGCGCTCTGAGAGTAAGGCCGCCTGCTCCCTCCTCTGCCTGCCTGCCTGCCTGCCTGCCTGCCTGCTCACCTCCTTAAGTTCTTCCCTGAGCACTGTCTTCAACTGTGTCCTCATTTTCACTGATCTGCTGTGGCTGTCACCGTCCCTCCAGGCAGACTCTCCCATTTCTTCCTGTCCAGCGCAAGTCGTCATCTCACTCCTTTTCCCACAGATGGCAGCAGCAGCAGCACCACAGTCCAAACCAAGACCTTTTCCTCGTCCTCTTCCTCGTCCAAAAAGATGGGCAGGTGAGCATGGGGCAGCGCCTATGGAGGCTTCAGAGCCTACCCATTCTGCAGAGGGCAGGCTGAGGGCAGGGAGGAACCAAACGTGTCCTGCTTGCTTTGTGATCTCTCAGCCCTCAGCCACACCACAGGACAAGGGTGGAGGATGCTTGTGGAGGTTGGACACTTGGTAAGGGTTTTCACAATGAGCCTTAGAGAGTGACCTGCCACCGCCCCCTTCTAACATCTGCAAGCCACTTCTGGTTCACAGAGCATGTTGACGACTTTTGGGGCACTCATGAGGGACAGGTACACTCCACAGTACAGAGGATACGGGGCTGGAAGAAAGCAGACCACAGTGGTTCCAGGAACCCTCAATTGGTGACCTGCAGTGCAAAGTCCAGCCCTACTACTAGGTCCTCTCAAATCCTGTGAAAGAGGCCTTGATTTCCTCATTGTCAGCAGAAATAGAGATTTCTTTCACCCCATATTAAATTTATTTACTTTACTCATTTTTGTTTGGGTGTGTGTGTGTGTGTGTGTGTGCGCGCGCGCGCACGCACTCACTCACTGCTGGACATTAGGACCTAGAGCCTTGTGTATGCTAGGCAAGCACTGTACCACCGAGCTACATCGCTGGCCCCTTTTTTGACTTTGAGGCATGGTCTCTCCCTAAATTGCCTATATTGACATTGAACTCCTTCTGGTCAGGCAGGCTATGAACTTGCCTCAGCTCCCTAAGTATCGGGAATTACAGGCCTGCATTTATTTTTGCAGTGTGGGGAGCCGTGGGCACATGACAGAATCTCACTGTGTGTCCCAGGCTGGTTTTGAACTTGTGATCCTCCAGCCTCAACCACCAGAGTTCTGGGATCCCAGGAGCACGCCACCAGATCAAAGTCGCCCTGTGGTGTTTAGATAGCACTGTGGGAGGACTAAGGGCATAGCTCATGTGTAGAGCATTTGCTTAGAGACCCTGGATTCCTTCCCCCAGCACTAGAAGTAATAAAAGGATTCATAGTAAAGTCTTAGGAGGAGTGAGCTACTGCTGTTACTGTTTTATGCTGCTCACTTCACTACTCTAGTGTTTGGTTTAGGTTCTGGGGGTTGAACCTAGGGCCTTGTGCTTCTTTACCAGTAATCTACATCCCCTTCCTTTCTTTTTTTTAAGAGCCAGAGTTTCCCTAAGTCACCCAGCCCATAGCTCAGATGGTTCTTGACCTTGCAGTCTCTCTGCAGCTTCCCCGGTAGCTAGGATGACCAGCCTGTGCCACACGGTCTTGCTCACTGTTACTACATGATAATTCCCAGGTCCTGAGCTTGCCTAGAACTTGGCAGTACTACACACCCCCTAGAAAAGTACTAGGAACCAAGCGTGATCAAGCAAGCTTGGCTGCCAGCCTTCTGTGTTTGTGCCTCTATGTACTGCTGTGTGCAACAGGTGTGACATGGACACTCACTCCCCGCTGTTAGGGCTGTCCGCTACTCCCCCAACCCCGTCTTCATTTGTTAGTGGAAGTCGCTGGTGGCAGCTGACGCAGCATAAAACCTTTCCTCAACACTGCTCCATAGCAGCCCGGGAGCTGAAACCCGTGCAGCTGGACAGAGCGCCGCACCGGTTTCGGTGTTTCCAATACCAACAGCCGCAAGCTGATGGCCATGCTCTGCCGCCAAGAGAGTGGACCCCACTCTCCCTCCAATCCAACGCTCGTTTTGTCACCCTCCAGCATTTTTGACCGAGAGGACCAAGCCAGCCCACGTGCTGGCAGCCTGGCAGCCCTTGAAAAACGGCAGGCAGAGAAGAAGAAAGAGTTAATGAAGGCACAGAGTCTGCCCAAGACTTCAGCATCCCAAGCACGCAAGGCCATGATTGAGAAACTGGAGAAAGAAGGCTCTGCGGGGTGAGTGGTGGAGGGTGTGGGCTGGCCAGTGGGGATGGGGCCTGGAGCTCAGTGGATGGAGCCAGAGATGGGACAAGCAGGGTTCCAACTATGACAGAAAGGCTGAAGGCCATGGAAGACTAGACTAGGGAGGGTAGGCTGGCCCATTATTGGAGTCTCATGACCCTCCTCACCACACTACCCCCACAGCAGTCCTGGCACACCCCGTACAGCTGTACAGCGTTCTACCAGTTTCGGAGTCCCCAACGCCAATAGCATCAAGCAGATGTTGCTGGACTGGTGCAGAGCCAAGACCCGTGGCTACGAGGTGAGCCTTGGTCCCGGCTCCTTAGAATCATCTCACACCTACCATGTACTCCGGCAGGGAACATGAAAAACATGCTCAGATGGGAAAACTAAGTATCAGGGAGACCACACGTACTGCTCTGGGTCCCAGAAGGGACCGATGGAGGCCCTTTGGGTGGTTGGGCATGACTCAAGGACGGATTCTGCTCTCGGAGTCCATTCAGTGTTACACAAAGTAAATGTCAGCGAGGGAAGGGGTGACTGACCGGAGCATGACCATAGCCTTAGCTAAGTGGCACTGGGCTTCTCGGTAGCCCCGCCCCCTGAAAATCACAGCTCGGGGGTTCATAAACCGAGCTGGAAGAGGTTTATGTTTTGGCTACTCACCTAATGGATGGCTTTGAGCAAGCTACAAGGTCTGTCTGAGTCCAGTTGCCTTAGGTCTGGGATGCTAAAACATTGGGGTAGGGGGAAGGGCTAGCAAACGTGGGAAGGTTGCCCTCCCCCCGCCCCAGTGTCCTGACCAGAGCTCCTACCTCCCATAGCATGTGGACATCCAGAACTTCTCCTCCAGCTGGAGTGATGGCATGGCCTTCTGTGCGCTGGTGCACAATTTCTTCCCTGAGGCTTTTGACTATGGGCAGCTCAGCCCACAAAACAGGCGACAGAATTTTGAAATGGCCTTCTCATCTGCTGAGTAAGTATGGGCGCCTTCCTCCTGGTGTCAGCAGGGCTCAGCAGCCCTGAGACCCCATGGAAGTGGCCAGTTGTACTGTGGGTCTGCAGATGAGACCCCCTTCCCCAGAGAGTTTCCATCCCATGCCCACCTGTTGCTGAGTGTGCCAGGTGCCCACCGGAAGGAAGGAGCGGCAGGCTGGCCTACCAACCCAGGCTACAGCCCACCAGGTGGCCCTGTCCATAACTCCTCCCTCCTCCCTCCGCCCCTGTCCCTCCTCTCTCCATTTCTCTGTCCTGCTCTCTCTCCTCCCACTGCCACCAGAGCTTTCTGCTCCCACGGGATCCCGGCTGGAGATTCCAAAAGGAGGCTCCTGGCCCAGGCACCATGCCCGAGTGACCTATATAGGCCTATATAGGACATCGAAAGCCCTCCACTTTGGAATCGTTGCCCCTTCTGCACACTGCACCCAAGCACCCTCCTCCATCTCTTTCTTATTCTCCCCTTCTCTTTCTGGTCCCCTCCAGGATTCCTCCTCCTCCCCCACTCCTCTCACGCCTCCCTCACCCCCCCTCCCTGGGGCACAGCCCTCCTCTCCAACCTCGGCACCAAAGCCGCTGCCCCTTCCCCCTGCGTCCCCGCTTGCCCCGAGAGTTCTCTGCACCTGTGACTGGTTTGCCCGCCCCCCACCCTTGTCTGCACCGCACACCATTAGTGATGGGTAGCGAGCGAGCGGCACGTCCACCATTGGGAGGGGGCATGCGGGAGGCTGGCAGACTTCGGCACTGACAACATAACTGAACTCATGTCTCTGTGTGTGTGTGTGTGTGTGTGTGTCTGTCCTCCCTTCTCTCTTGGCCTCTCTCCCTCCTTTCTCCACCGGGTCCTGCCCCCTGCCCCTTCCTGGCCCCCTACCCTCCCCAGGACCCATGCGGACTGCCCGCAGCTCCTGGATACAGAGGACATGGTGCGGCTTCGAGAGCCTGACTGGAAGTGCGTGTACACGTACATCCAGGAATTCTACCGCTGTTTGGTCCAGAAGGGGCTGGTAAAAACCAAAAAGTCCTAACCCCTGCTTGGGGCCCCACGGTGAGAAATGTCGCCTCTCCCACCTGCCCGTTTCACCGGAGTCTGCTCATCAGTGCCCAGAGGGCATAGGGGAATGGGGGAAATACATTGGGAGCCTGGGAAAACCCAAAGGAGGCAGGCAGGACCCTAGGTGACATTGCTGCCAATGGGTAGTGACGACAAGGGGGAAAGACTAATAGGGTCCAGGAGGCCCCAGGCTCAGGCTTCCGGCCCAGGATGGCAATCTATAAAAAAGAGAAACCTAAACTGGCATCCAGACAGTTCAGACAGAAGGAGGATCAGGGCCAGGGACAAGAGAGATGGAGAATATAGCATAACCTGGAGGGAAGGGACTTGATGGGAGCTGGAAGGAAGAGGTCACAGCTTGATTTGAACTTCCTTATGAGGACCTGGGAGTCAAAGGTATCCAAACGGGAGCGGTGTGCTCAGGCTAGCATTCTAGAACAATCCTTAAGTGAAAATTTGTGATACTCAAGATGGAACAGCATCAGAAGCAGAGAGAGGGGCGGGGCCAGGCGTGGTGGTACATGCTTGCAACCCCAGCACGCAGGAGCCCTGTCTTTTGGTTCTTCAGGACGAGGTTTCTCTGTGTAGTCCTGGCTGTCCTGGAACTCACTCTGTAAACCAGGCTGGGCTCTGTTTCACAGAGACCCGCCTGCCTCTGCCTCCCTAGTGCTGGGAGTAAGGTGTGAGCCACCACCGCCCAGCTACGAGACCCTGACTTAAAAAAAAAAAAAAAAAAGGAAGACAGGCTCCCTGATGTGGTCTGGAGAAAGGGAAGGCCAAGACACAATCAAGCCCAGGGTGAGCCATATGGGAGTTGATGGTGACCTTCTCCAAAATGGAGAGCTTGGGGACAGGGCCAGTTCAACAGGAAGACATTTCTGGCTGGATCTTCTAAGCCATATGGCTTTCCGCCTGAACTGGCTGTCCCAGTATAGATAAGGCATTCAAAAAGCAAGTTCAGGCCACGGAATGCTTCCACACTCTCCATTTGGTGTTCCTTTTCTAGCCCCACCGCTGTATTCCCACCAGTTTTGTAGACAGAAGTAAGTGGGAGGCAGAGGTAAGATCACAGAAGAGGGCAGAGCGTTATCCAGCGTCCACAGGTGGTCAGAGCCAGGGCTGAAGTAAAGATAGAGTTCTAAAGGGAACTGGAAGGTCCAGAGGGATTGCTGGGAGATATCTGACTCAGAGATAGTCAACAAGGATGTACTGGGTACCCTCCTGGGTCAGGGTCCCTCGGGAGGAGGAACACGTGTGTACACACACTCAGAGGTTCAGGTGTGGAAAACCAGGCTTGGAACAGTCTCTAGGTCATATATGGACTTAGCTGCTGCTCTGAAGGCCTCTCTAAAGAGAAAGCGGTTTAGTGTAGCTCTGATCCAGTAGGAAAGTGTGACTCAGCTACGTGCTGTTGCTTTAGTTGCCTGGTGTTTGGCTTGTCACTTGGGTAGCCTCAACCATGTACCCCAGTATAAACAATGGCTTTATAAGGTCTCCAGGGAAGGCACCACGGCAGAAGGGAGCTCCGGACTGTGGGGGAGGGAGGCTACGATCCCTGGGAAGATAGCTGGAGTTGGAAGATGGGCCAGAGAGAGGCTGTCTCTTCACCATGGTACAGCTGGGTAAACAAGCCAAATGTGGGGTGGGGAGGACCCCAAGGGCACATAGTCCATCATCTGTAGAGCCAGGTACCTGTCACCCTGAGTACTTAGGTTGGGGATGACTAACAAGGGGGATGGGGAGGATCACAAAAGAGGGCAGTTTTATCCAGCATCCACAAGTGCAGAGGTAGAACCAGGACAAAATTTTCTGCTTCTCAGTGTCTTTGTTTAAAAAAAAAAAAAATGGTGAGGGCTGTGATCCCAACTATGCTGAAGGCCAAGGTAGGAGAATCACAAATTCTATGCTTGCCTGGGCTTCACAGTGATTTCAAGACTAGTCCCAGCAATTTATTGAGACCCCAGTGGTAGAGAGCTTGTGCCTCAAGCCTGAAGCTCTGGATTTAATCTCCAGTACCACAAAAAATGCAAAAAAAAAAAAAAAAAAAAAAAAAAAATGGTGTAGGTGAGCTGGGTTTGACCATGACGGTACCAGATGGGAGGAGAATCATGTGCTTTCTGCTTTTGCCTTCTCTGCCTAAGTAAACTCACTGAGCAACAGTAATGAGGGGCCAGTGCAAGCAGAGGCAGAGCAGAAGAGACTCCTGTCTTAGTGTGCGACAAGAGGGGTAAAGCTGAGCTTGGACACCCTCTTAAAGCTGCAGGGAAACCGGAGCTCCAGGCAGTTGTCAGTACCAGGGCTGAGGGCCTGAATCCCATACCAGGTCCCGTCCCCCGCACCCTCTGATCTGTGAGGCCGCCTTACATGCAGTTCAGAGGAGAATCAGAAGAGCGGTTGCACCCCTGAACAGTAGGGTGTAGCCGATCCAGCTGATACTGCTGGGGTCCTCATCTGCTCCCTTGTTCCACCCAATGCAGATAGATGATAAGGTAAAAGGACCACCCTGACACCCCCTCGCCTCCATTTCCAGTAGGAGACCTGTCCCCTGGGTGAAAGTAGGTCACTAGGGGATCCTGTAACCAAAGGGGAAGGCTCCCAGGGGTATAATGGCCTAGCTGAGATTCTACCAACCGAGTTATACCAGTGCATGGGCAGGAGACGGGCTCCTGAGAGGAGTCTGGGTCTTGAGCCAAAACCTGCCTGCCTGAGGTGGGGTATGGCTCACTCTCCAGCTCCATCGTATCCTTTACCCGCTTAGCCTATGGGCAGGATGGCCCCTGGGTTTGGATATAGCTTTCCCTTCCTGGAAAGTGTTTCTAATCGATGGACAGTATGGAGTTTATGAAAAGACAAGCAGGCTGTGGTAAAGAAAAGACCTCGGGGTAGAGGTGCACAGCAAAAAGCAGGCCGGCGCTGACGACAACTCCTGTGCCCCTTCCCCTGCAGGATGCTGGTGGACTGTGTACCCCTGGTGGAGGTGGAGGATATGATGATCATGGGCAAAAAGCCCGACCCCAAATGCGTCTTCACCTATGTGCAATCGCTGTACAACCACCTGCGGCGCCATGAGCTGCGCCTGCGCGGCAAGAATGTCTAGCCACTCTGCTCACACCGCCCAGCCAGCGCTGCAGGCTGTCCCCACCCCACCCCAGCACCGTCCCCCCCTCCCGCCCCCAGTGCGCCTGGCCGCTGCTGCCCAGTCTGTCGAAACACCCCTCCCGCTTGTACACACGCGGCGTTTTGATAAATTATTGGTTTTCAACGATCCTGACTTCTCTCTGCTGTCTTGGGAGAAAGGGGGCAGGTTGTCAATTATCCCTAACTCCCACAGCCAGGCAGTGGGAGGAATCATCTCAGGTTGTTCTGGAACTCCGCTAGGATTTACCCGTAGTAAAGAGAAGACCCTCAGTAACTGGCGGAAGGGGATTTAGTAGAGCTGGGGAGGAGAAAGGGAGGAATGAGAGGAATCCCCCACACACACCCCGTTTCCGTTGCTTTGGAGACTGGTGTCAGCCCTCAGCAAGGGAGATGCTCCCGGGATACTGAGCGCTTCATTCTGTCTCCAGGGCGCCGGCAGGGGGTCCCAGCTCCACTGCGGCTCCAGCGGGTTACAGGTCGGCGCGCTCTGAAGCGTCCTCGGGAGGCTTAGCGGGCGCCCACAGGTGTTCGGGGGGCACCTGCGCGTCCGGCGCCGACTTGCGGTAGAAGCCGAGCTCCTGTACCAGCTTATTGATCTCATCGCGGGTCATTTCACTGAGTGGGATGCGCTGGGATAGAGAAAGGGCGGGGTCAGCACTTAGCACCGCCCCAGGGCCCCTCCCACCAAAGCCTCACCTCTAGTTCCTGGTAATTGCGACTTAACAGCACGAGCTCGGGATCTGCCCCAGGGAGGTGCTTCATCACCAGGTTGTGGCTGGAGTCAAGATGTTAAGGGGGTCGGGGCAGAGGCAAAGAGTGGTGGTGGCTCCTGGGTCCCTGTAGCTGATCACTTACTTGGAGCCTATTGGGGACCCAATCCTCATCTGCTGTGTGATTAAGGTTCAAAGGGCCCTTCATTCCACTAATCTCTCTGGTCTATTTAATTTTGAGACTTCCTCAGAATCCTCTGTACAGTCTGTATCACCCTCTCTAGCAGATGAAAATCACTTTCCCATTTCCCTTCCCCAGAACAGAAGGATACTACAGTGGAATGTCCTGGGTGACAAAGGCCTTCACCTAGGGAGGAACCACAACATTAGAAAACAGGACCTCAAACTGGGCGGTGGTGGTGCACGCACCTTTAATCCCAGCACTCGGGAGGCAGAGGCAGGTGGATCTCTGTGAGTTCGAGACCAGCCTGGTCTACATAGCTAGTTCCGGGACAGGCTCCAAAGCCACAGAGAAACCCTGTTTCAGGGAAAACAAACAAACAAACAAAAACCCTAAAAACAAAACAAAACAAAAGAAAACGAACCTCAGAACCTTCTAGACATGGGGAAATGAGGCCTATGGAGGTCATAGAGCAAGTCAGGGCCAGTCTCCTGCCTCAGAGTACAGGAATTCCTCCCTGTCCCCCAGTCAGTAAGCACTGTTGCTTATTCCCTAAGGGACCCCTTCCTTCAAACTCACCTCCTTTAGGCGATTCAACTGTCATCCTCCACAGGTCTGGAGAGAGATAGAATGGGATACATCAGGAGTCCGACACTGTATAGGAAGGGGGCAGTATCGCACTGCCCTCAGCACTGAGCTGGGTCAGGCTGTCTGGGGGGCAGCATCAAGGTGAAGAGTAAAAGGTCCTGTGGACAAGGAGACCCCTGTATAGGTCGAAAAACTCAGACCTAGGGACACAGGGTAAAGGATGAGGGAGAAGAACTAGCTCTGCAGGTTACCTACCCAGAGCTGGCCAATGCCCAGGAGGCACATGTTCCAGCATTCTCCTTTCTGCAGTAGAGTTCTAAACCTGGCCTTTAGCCCTTGAAACCTCATGGGACAGTCAGGCCAGAAGGAAACAGTTCAGAACTGTCCTAAGGGCCTTATTAGAAGCACCTGCCATCTGGTCCCTACCCCACCCCATGCAGAGCTAGCCCTGCTAGCCACCTGCGGTCCAGCTCCACAAACCATCTGGCTACCTTTCCCTGATCAGGGAGGATGGGTGGACCAGACTCTCTGTACTCCCTGAAGGGAGGCCGCCGCCTGACAGGAAGTCCATTCCCTCACCCACCTATTTCAAGCTTCCCTTACATGCCTTTTTCTCAGGAAATAACTAAGGCATCTGAACCACTTAGGAAGACTCTAGGGGAATCCTTAGTGGGGATGGGGTGTAGTGGTGTAGGGCTGCTGGGATGCCCTCTCCTCCAGCTCCAGGCATGGTCCAGTGAGGGGAGGAGCTTAGGAGATCTTTTCTCCCCCAGAAGATTCTTGAACATCAGGCGCTAAAATCCGGTGTGTGTGTGGGGGGGGGGGATAATAGGGAAAAGTAGGGTTATCAAGGGGAGGGGGAGTTCTAAGGAGCAGTTTTAGAAAAAGAGGGGACTGGGTCTCCAAAGACCCACATTATGGCCAAATCAGAGCAAGGGTTCAGAGTGCCAGGCCGCAAGGTCTACGACTATTGCTCGCACAGAGTATGCTGTACATTCTGTGGCTGGAAAATGGAAGGCATGATGCCGGCGCCATGCAGGAGGGAAAGGGGGAGATTCGGGGATTCTGCTATTCCTGAGGCCTGAATGAGCTGTATTCCAGGGTTGAGGGGCCGCGGGGTTCTGGAGCACTCACCTCCACCCGCCCCCTGGCCAGGCCTCGAAGACGGTTCCAGTCCGGTCGGTAGGTGGTGGCGGCGGTGGCTGGAGCCACAAGGGCCGTCAGAAGCAGCAGCAGCGGTGGCGGCCACACTAGGATGTTCATCTGTGCCTGGTAGGAGACGTTCTGCAGGCTGCACCCAAACTCGGCCGCAGCGCCACGTCTGGCCCGCAGGCTGGCCCCGCCCCAGCTAAAAGGCTCCGCCCATCCATAAACCACGTACCCAGAGCTAGAAACTGGCTCCGGCCGACGCCTCCGACTAGCCACCAACCCTGTCCCAGATGCTCTCTGGTCCTCCAGAATTCACGTTCCCAGTCCTGACAATTTCCTTACTGAGTTTGCCCAGAGTGTAGATGTTCCCGCAGGATGCCAGGAGACAGCTCCACTTTGTGACACCAGGGGGCGCAGGTGGGTCGCAGAAGGACACAAAGATTTCTGGGTCAGACTTAAGGAAGCAGAAACCTAGGAAAATCTCCTTTATATTCTTTTGATGTCTTTGAACAAAATTCCGATTAAAGCTTCAATTCCCCAAAGCGCACGTTGTAGAGAGGACTATTACTTATGGCCTAGCTCTAAAAGACTCAGTGGGTGGAAGCATTTACCATGCGAACCTGACACCTGAGTTTGATCCCCCTCAACTGCAAAAAGTGAACCGAAAACAGCGGCTCCCACAAGTTGTGCTCTGTCTTCCACACGCGCCCCCGCTAGAGCACCTTGGCATGAGCGTGCCTGCACAGATATAATGTATATAATAAATATATTTATTCAAAGTGGTGGAATAAGCTCAGGAAGGTAAAAATACCTTGGATCACAGCGCACACATAATAATAAATAAAATTCTTTAACAAGGAGTATTACCTGTCATGTTTACCTAGAAAGGTTAAAAGGGTTAAGTACGTAATACATCTCATTAGAACAGTATCTGGTCAGAGAAGGCGGGGGAGGAGGGACTGACTATCCCCGCCTGTCCTTGAGCTGAAAGCAATGCTCCTGCCTCAGCCTCCGAGGGCTGGGATTATTAGGACTTGCCTTCCATTATCCGTTCTTCCCACTCCTCACCAAGATTGCCCCTTCCCCAATGAACTCCGTTTTGCACATTAGGAACTGTTTCAGAAATGCAAATCAGACCAAGTTACATCTTGATCTGGGTTTGAACCCCAAAGACCTCTGCAGAACATTTTACCGGACCAAAGATGATGCAGGCGCCACTGCACCTCCTCACGCCTCCAGCAGACACAGAAAGTACAGTCAGCTCTCTGTCACCCTGGATTCAACCAGGCTCAAGTTGGAAATATCAGGAAGTAAAAACTGCCACAGTACTGAACATGTACAGACTCATTTCTTGTCATTATTCCAACCAATAGAATGTGACAACTATTTATAGAATTTGCATTGTATTAGGTGTTATAAATTATCTAGAGATGATGTAAAGTACAAGAGAGGGCCACACAGATTTTTAGGGATTATATTAAGCCATTTTATCTATGGTTCGAGCATCCTCATATTTCGAGTCTGAGTGTGGAAGGCTGCCCTGGAACCAATCCCTGGCAGACAGCAAGAACGCACTGTGCCCTTTCCCGCTGAATCCAGAGAACCCTGTCAACATTGAGCCAAGGCTGCTTTGTGATCTGAGGTATTTTTACCTTCCTGAGCTTATTCCACCATTTTTAAAATGCACATTTAAAACAGGATTTGGGAGGCCAGAAAGATGGTCCGGTGATTATAGGCACTTGCTGCCAAGTCTGATGCCTGAGTTCAATTCCCAGAAGAGAAGGAGAGAAGGAGAGAAGAGATTCCCACAAATTGTCCTGTGTGTGACCTTTACATGTATGTGGTGTCAAACACACACACACACACACACACACACACGTAAATGTAAAAATATTGGATTTTACACTAGGGAGATAGCTTAAAGCGCAGTATCAGTTGCTGCATATTCATGAAGATGTGAGCCTGGATCCCCACACCAATGGGAAAGCTGGCCATGATAATGAAAGCACTGAGGAGATAGGGCAAGAGGAGAAGACTTCAAAGTCTTCCTCAGAGGGGCTGGAGAGTTGGCTCAGCAGTTAAGAGCACTGGCTGCTCTCCCAGGGGACCCATGTTTGATTCCCAGCACCCACATGGCAGCTCACAACTGTCTGTGACTCTAATTTCAGGGGATCCTATGCCCTAACCTACCCTATGCAGGCACTGGGGGAACAAATGTGGTCACAGACTTGCTTGCAGTCAAAACATCCACATACGTAAAATATAAATAAATATTTTAAAAAGTCATCCTCAATATCATAGTGAGTTCAAGGCCAGCCTAATCTGAAAGACCCTGACTCAAAAATACCACACATGGCCGGACAGTAGTGGTATGCCTTTAATCCCAGCACTTGAGAGGCAGAAGCAGGCAGATCTCAATGAGTTTGAATCCCATCTGGTCTACAAATCCAGTTCCAGGGCAGCCAGGAATGTTAACACAGGGAAACTCTGTCTTGAAAAAACAAACAAATACCCTGTTGTTCTTTTGCTACAGTTAATGCCTATAAAACACAAACACGAGGCGCCCATGTGGAGTTTATTGAGAGGGTAGAGAGAAAAGGGGATAGCTAATGGGCAGGAGAGAGAGAGAGAGAGAGAGAGAGAGAGAGAGAGAGAGAGAGAGAGTCAGAAAGGAGCAGAGAGAGAAGGCCAGAGAGAAAGAGCAAGAGAGAGGGATCCAGAGAGAGAGGGGCACGCTCGGCAAGCTTTCTTTAAAAGGGGGGCTTGCGCATGCGTGAGTCTTCTGGCAGCCAGGTAAAGCCTGATGTAGCGATGACATGGTCATGAGCATCCCGCTCATCGTTGGGGGATAGGGGTCAGCAGACTGCTGGTTCCCAACATAACCCCCCCACACACACACACACACACTAGTTAGAGAGGGAGCTCTGGGGTTAAGAGCATGGACGTGTTCTCCCAGGGGACCAGAGTTCGTTTCACAGCACCCACATAGCATTTCACAACCATCCCCTTCTAACTCCAGTTCCAGGTATCTGATGCCCTCTTCTGGCCTCTGTGAGCACTGCAAGCAGTGGTACATAGACATACAGACAAAAACATCAGAACACATAAATAAAATAAATCTTTAAAAATGCTATACACATACACATACAGAAAGGATTTGGCCTCAAGCTCAAGGCCAAATCTGGCTACACAGTAAGAACCCCCTACATCTCTTTCATTGGCTTGGTCGTTAAGATTTTGAAACAAGCTTAGAGCTGCAGAGCTGGCTCAGTGGGTTAAGTCCTTGCTGAACAAGCACAAGGACTCAGGTTCAGATCCCTACCACACAAGAAGCCAAGTGTACCAGGCCATGTTTGTAATCAGCACCGGGAGATAGGAAGATACTGGGGGCTTGCTGTCCAGCCAGTCTGGCCAATTCAGTGAGACAGCATATTTCAAAAACAAAAGTGAAGGGCTGTCTAAGCGGCTCAGAAAGTATAGCTGCTTGCCGAGTTCAATCCCTGAACCTCACAAGATAGGAGAGAGCTAACTTCTGAACGTTATCCTCTGACTTACACGAGCAAGCCATGGGCATGCCCACACCCACACACAATAAATACATGCAGTAAATAATCTTAAAGCTGAGTGTGGTGGTGCACACCTTTAACCCCAGCACTTGGAGCAACACAGTGTGACCCCCAGCTTAAAAAAAAAAAAAGGTATGGTTAATGAAGAGCTACTGTCATCATCCACTTCTAAGAGATGGAGGTTGGGTTCTCTGTCTCCTTCCTGATGTGGGATGTTCTTCTATATGTTGCAAATATGTGTTGCTTTTATTGGTTGATGAATAAAGCTGATTCAGCCAATGGCTAAGCAGGGTAAAGCCATGCAGAAAATCCAAACCGAGATAGAGAAAAATGAAGGTGCCATATAGCTGTCGGAGAGGCAATATACCAGGACATCACTGGTAAGCCACAGTCATGTAGTGATACACAGATCAGTATATATGGGTTAATTTATAAGAGAGAGAGCTAGCCAAGTAATAAGCCTAAGCCATTGGCCAAACAATTATAAATGTGGGGAGGGGGCAATCAGGTCTTCAGGGTCTTTGATGTGTTGAAGACTAGTTAATCAGAGTTACTATCCTCTCATATCTTAATTAAGACGTTCTAGTACAAGACTTAGGCTCCTCAGGATCAGACAGCTATTGGAATAATCTCTGTTATTTGCCAATCACCTACAGCCTGGACATTTAATATGGGTGTGTGTGTGTGTGTGTGTGTGTGTGTGTGTTTTGGTTTTTTTTTTTAAAGATTTTATTTAATTTAATGCATGCTTGCACACCAGAAGAGGGCATCAGATCTCATTATAGATGGTTGTGGGTGCTGGGAATTGAACTCAGGTCCTCTAGAAGAGCAGCCAATGCTCTTAACCTCTGAGACATCACTCCAGCCCCCAGTGTTTGTGTTTCTTGTTTGATGTTGTTCTTGTTGGTTGTAGTTCTATTTTTGTGTGTGTTATTACCCTTGCTCTCTCTTGGACAATACTTGATGTTTGTTCTCATTATATATAGATTTGTATTAAGTATAGAACACTCTTATTTAAACAAAAGGGAGAAGTGTTGTGGGAATTCATCCACCAGAAGTTTTGGGGAACCAGTCTCCAGGCCCTTGTGTGGCGGTTGGAGACCTGATTGCAGCTTCCCTTGACCCCAGGGCAGAAGACCAAGGCGTCTCTCTTCCTTACAGTTATTCATGAGTGTTCCCCAATAAATATTTGATAGTCCTTTATTTTGGGCTCTCATAGACTCACCCACACCTACACTTTCCTTTCTTCCAAACTTGCCAAGACAGAAAATAAGTTTCTTTTTTAAAATTCCCAGTAAAAGTCTCCTTATATCCCACTAATTTCTCCATGATCCAATCATGTGCTATAAGAATTTGACCCATTCTTAAAGGTGGGGACAAGGTCAGCCACATCCCAGTTCCTGCTAGAAAGTTGTAGATGGTAATGCATGGCCAACGTAACAGTCAACCAATTTTATAAACTATGTATACACAAATATATTTGACTAGATTGAAATAATCTAAAAAGGAAAGAAATCCAAAAATAAAAATGGCTACCTCTTGGAAGTTGAAACTATAGGTAATTTTTTTCCTACTTTGTACCCTTTTCTGTATTTTTCATAAGTGGATGTCAGCTAATCACAAATAATAAATTTTGTTTACAAAACAATGGAATATAACCTACTAATTCCCTCTTCCCCAACCCCTATCTCTGACTGCAGCCAGAGGCCCCACAGAGCCTGTGGTTTTTCTGCTGACACACCCAAACCCCAGTGCCCCATGGGCCCTTCTTGCTCACTGGACAGATGCCACCAAACCACTCTCATTGCATTAACCTGGATGCTGTGGCTGTTGGACCACAGCTTGGCCTGCTGAGGGTTGACCATCAGCTAGTGGAACCAGCAAGGGAGACAAGGGCCACAAATTATCAGGAACATTCTGGCATCAGCAGCACAAAATGTCCCAGGACTCTGCTCTGGTCCAGTCCAGGCCAACAGCTTCCTTGTGTAAGTTGGGACTGCAACTTAGTGTGTGTCGAATTTAGACTCATCAGAGTTACTCACAGCTTTTAGTTTAAGCAAAGATTTAAGAAGGGAGCCGGTCAGTGGCGGCACATGCCTTTAATCCCAGCACTAAGGAGGCAGAGGCAGGCGGATCTCTGAGTTCCAGACCAGCCTGGTCTACTGGGTGAGTTCAGGACAGCCAGGGCTACACAGAGAAACCATGTCTCCAAGAAGAAAAACAAGAACAAGAAGGAGAAGAGAGACAGATGGAAGATGATCGAAACTTCAAGACGGGCCTGGACTACACACTGAGCCGTTCTCAGAAGATGAATGGATGGATGGATGGACAGACAGACAGACAGACAATTATCACCACCATTAACAACACAATAATAAAACCTCATAGGTTTAGAACTAAACCTGGGATGCCGTCAGGGTTCAGTCTTTGGCCAGGAAAAAGGTTCAGCCTATGACCAGAGTTATGACTCAGTCCATAACTGAGCTGGGGACTTGGACTTCGATCAGATTCAGGGTTCCATTTATGACCAAAATAAACAGAATTTGCATGATACATGGTGAGAATTTATTATGAGACCAAGGGCCAGTCAATGATTAAGCTCGGAGCTCTGTGACCAAAAGCAGTGTTTCATCTTATAACAGAGCTAATCCATGCTGAGGTTATCACTCCGTGAGTGGGTTCAATCCTTAGGCTAGGATGGGTTGAGTCTAGGTCTGCAATGAAGGTCTCAAGTTGGGATCAGCCTTTTATCAGGTGTAGCTCAGGGTCAGTATGTGGCTCACCAAAGAACCATTTCCCAAGTGATGGTCAGAGCTCTTTTTGAGAACTGGTGTAGAGGGTTAGTCTTGGCATGGGATCAAGTCTCTGTCAATTTCAAGGTTAGAATCAAGCTGGGTATGGGGTGAAGGCCACTAACAGGTCTTATTCTGCTTCTCTGCTCTACTCTGACCTCCAGTGAAGAAGTGTTTGGAGCCCAGGGAGCCCAGGACTAGGCAATCTGCAAGGAACAAGAGTTCCCCCAGGCAAACTCAGCAGGGTCCTAGGGCTGCTGCCTGAGCTTTGCTTTGCCTGCTGAGGCCTGTGTCCTAGAGTCTTCTAACCTACATGGCTATGCTGTTTCAGGTCCCTCACACCAGAATAAAAATAGCCACTCACTTCAGAGCAGCTGACATCGGGTGCCTGGCTGCCTGGGAGGAGGGGGAGCAGAGGAGAGGGAGGAGGGATGTCTGTGCTCAGCCCCAGCTGTGTGACCTTGGGAAAGTCACTCCTCCTCCTCCAGCCCATTTCCTGGGTGGAGTGACAGCATCTGAATGAGGATAACACCCATCCGTCCCACAAAGTGGGAGTGAGGAGCCAGTCCTATACCTCAACACTTGTTACCACCCTGAGGAGTGCTCCCTTGTCCCCGCCATCCTCCCTGATGCTTACCTCCGAACCTGTCTGCACATCTCCCACATAATGCCACAGTGCGACTTCACTGACCATGCGTCAGAGTTGGGGTGCAGGGAGGAAGACGAGGGATAGAATCAGAAGAAAGAGGGAGAGGAGGAGGAAGGGGCACCGTCTCTCCTTTGCCTTCGTGTGTTTATCTGAGCCATAAGAACCCAATTTTGAGTCCTCTCTTAGGTGGATCTTCCACTCACCAGCTGTCACCTGGCTCCCAAGCATTTCTCTCTGGACTTGTCGCTTCAGACTCCTCACCAAGCAAGGCTTCGGGTGTCATGTGACCTCCTTTGTAGGGGAGAATTACCCATCTCCTTCCTCCTGAGGAGCACTGTCCACCCTGTCCTCTCCCAAGCCTCAGCTTCTCCTCTGTCACTGGGGACCTTCTGAGCAGGCTCAGGGCTCATGGGGAGAGGGGGAGAGGGACTGGAGAACTCTCCCACTCCAGGGCTTTCCCTTCCTATCCCTGACCTCAACAGTGAAGGGCACTATGAGAAGTTTCCAGAAAGCCGCAGGTTGAGCTGTAGCCTCTGCCTGGCACACTCCACAGAGACAAAGCAGGGAGCTGGGAGGGGCCTCTAAACACAAGCCGTCTCCAGGGGGGCGGTTCTCCCTGGCAGCTGCCCCCGGCCTGCCGCCCTGAGCCCCAGAGCCTGTTATCAACCTCCTTAGTCATCCTTCTAGAAACTCAAATATAGCTCCTACCAGCTCCCTTTTCAGCAGGGGTCCACCCCCCACCACCCCCTTCCCCTTCTAGTCTCTTCCCAGAATACAGTCACCCCCCAGACCTCAGTTTCAACATCCACTAAATGGGTGGTCTGGAACAGATGGTGATGATGGTGATGGTGATGACCAACCGCAGAGAAGCTTTTCTAAGAGCTTGCTGGTGCCCTGCTCCAAGCTAACATCTTCGGATGTACAGCTTACTTAACCATCACAGTAAATATAGTGTCTAGTGTTTTTTACTCTCCTTACATGGATCAGGACTCCAAGTAAATCAGTGATGGGGACAGAAACAACGTTCCCAGCAGCACTCTGGACCCAGTGAGCAGGGACAATGGGGAATCCTGGTTAGCAGATGAGTGACCTGCACACTCATCTTGTGATATTTGCGTGGTTTTCAAAGGGCCTAGGTGCCACTTTCTCAGCCCTGGGATTGGTCCTGGAGGCCTGAATCCGCACCCTTGAGCTCCTCCCAGATCGCATCAGAGGCCGGCTCTCTTAGTTACCCATTTGCAAAACAGGAGCTGGAGGACTGGACCAGGTGACTCCAGGTTCCCCCTCCCCCTCACACACCTCCATCTTCACCGCATTCTCCCAGCAGCCCTTTCCACCAATGCTACTCTCCCGCCATTGCTCTCGTCCGCCTCAGTGCCTCAGCGCCGCCGCCGGCCATGGCTCCCATCTGCCATCAGCACCTCCTCCAGGTGCACTCCCATCATTCTCAGTACCATGGTACTGTCCATCCCTTCCGCTCACCACCACTGCTGCCATCATGACCAGGCGCATTAACATACCCACCATTACAGTCATCTCCGCTGCCCTCAGGATACTTTCTATCCCACGGTTACCCTGGTCTGAGTCTTTGCCCCTACACACTCCAGCCTTCCTTACAAAGGAGCTGATCCAGACACATGGGCCTGACTCAGAGCAGGTCCAGAAGAGTGAGCACAGCCAGGAAAAGGCCTGTAGTGTCTGTTCCCAAGGACTTCAAATAGGAATCGGCACAAGCTAATGAAAATACAGAGATGGCTGTTGACTCACAAGGACTCCGAGCACAGGACTCTGAACATTTTGGGCTAGGGAGATGGTTCAATAGATAAGGGAACTTGCTGTGCAAGCTTGAGGACTAGAGTTCAAATTCCCAGAACCCATGTAAAAAGTTGGGCATGGTTGTCTGTGCCTGAAACCCAACATGGAGAGGATGCTGGGCAGAGATGGGACTTGCTGGCTGTCAGTCTAGTTCCAGGTTCAACGAGAGACCCTGTCAAAGGATTAAGGCAGAGAATGCTAGAGCAAGGCACGGAGGTCCTCTTCTGGCTTCCACATGCTCCTGCACACACATGGGCACACACCAACTACATACACCATACACAAGCAAATAAATAAATAGCACACAAACAAACAAACTCTGAACATTTTCTGCCTGACCTGGGTGTACTTCATCTTTGGTATGTTCTAGTAATCCTAGGTGAACCAGACTCCAGGGATTACTTAGCTGGGAGGTATCAGAAGTAGAGAAGGATGAATCCTACAGCCCACACTCATCTCTGGCCAAAGCTGCCCTCTCAGCCACTCTCTCTTCTTTTTAATGTATTTACTTTTACTTACAAAGTGTCTCATTTAGCCCAGAGGACCTCAATGCTTATAGCAAGAGGTGATGTTGAGCTTTTATTTCAGTTTTCATTCTGTGTGTATGTGTGTGTGTGCCATGTGTGTGGGTACTCCCATGATCAGATCCCCTGAAGCTGGAGTCACAGGCAGTTACGAGTCACCTGACATGGATTCTAGGAATCAAACTTGGGCCCTTGGAAAAACAATCAGGCTCTAGACTGCTGAACCATCTCTCCAGCCCTAGGCATTGAATTCTTGATTCTCTTCAAAATGCTGGCATCACAAGCTCAACTATTCATTCATTCATTCATTCATTCATCAAAGTTACCCCTGTACCTGCCGAGAACCAGGCCCTGTTCTGGGTCCTGATCTTTAAGGTTTGAAAGCCTAGTGAGCCTTTGGCTTGGTTTTGGTTTTGGCTTTTCTTTTAAAACTATTTTTAATGTGCGTTGCCTGTGAAAGGGTGTTGGGTCTCCTGGAACTGTAGGTACAGACAGTTGTGAGCTGCCATGTGGGTGCTGGGAATTGAACCCCGGTTCTCTGGAAGAGCAGCCAGTGCCCTTAACTGCTGAGCCACCTCTCCAGTCCCCAGTTTTGGCTTTTTGAGGGAAGTCTCCCTATGCATCCCAAACTGGCCTGGCTTTGCTCACACTATAGCTCAGGCTAGCCTCAAGCTCTCAGCAAGACCCCTACATTGGCCTTCCTGGTGCTGGGGTGACAATAAGCTTTGCAGGCCTCTTTTTAACTCTCTTGCTGAGTCCTTTTCCAATGCTGGACCCCTCTGCTCCCCAGTTTTTCTCCCCCACAAACCCCACTGGTTCAAGTTGGTTGGATCCCTGGACTAAGCCGCTGAAACTCAGAGGAGCGCCTTAGTTCAGGGGGTGACCTTGACTAGTGCCTGTCAGAGCCAGAGCAGTGAGTGAGTGCTAGTTAGAGAGAGGCTGGGATTGGCCTGGGAAGGCTTCTGTGTGGGGACTTCTGAGGGTGATGTCGGCAGAAGAGGAGGGGCTGGCGCTGGGTTTGAAAGGAGAAGACTCCAGTGGCTGGAGCCTGACTGTCTGGTTTTGGTATGGGAAGAATAAGCCAGACAGGGATGGTGTGGAGGAGGGCAAGCTGGCCCAAGGCTTGAAAATGGGGCAAGGGTGGGGGCCAAGCCAAGTCCTGAGCTTATCAGGAAGCCAGGAAAAGGACAGGGCAGGGACTCCGGTGTCCCTGAGAACTAGAAGAGGCTGCTGACCTCTGAACCACCTGTCCCTATATTACCTGAAGGTGTGCCTATGTCCTTCCCTGGAGAAAGGGTGGGTCTGGCCTACTGTCTGGAGGGTGGGGCAGACAGGGGGTCTCCTCCAGGGTCCATGAAGGATTAGGACCAGGCTGGCAGGTGCTTATTTATATTACCCACAGATGTAGCAGCATCAACAGTCAGCTTGAAGTTTTCCTAGGGTCTAGCCACTTAGCCTGGCCACCTTCAATATGGGAAGTGGGTGCCTGTGCCTTTAAATTCTCAGCAGGTTGAAATGGCTGATGACATCACTGGTTCCCGGGAGCTGAGGAGCTGGAGCCAGAACCCAAGGGAGCCAGGCTAGGCTGCTGGGGGCTGCAGACATGGAGGGCCAGAGCAGCCATGGTAGTGCCAGGCCAGGTACCGGGACTGGCCTGGGACCCTTGCCTGTGCCCCATGGGGTTTTGCAAGCTGGGGCACCCTCAAAGGTAAGAGCCCCCCAACCCTAGCTCCCATTCCAGGTCCCTGGCCTCACACTTTCCCACCACACACACACTCTGCAGGCACTCCCGGTGCCCCTGGCTAAGTGGCTAAGGGACCGGTACTTTTCTGTGCCCACCAAGCAGGGACTGGGCAAATAATGTCACCCTGGAAGGGCAGTGGTGGGATGTCCATAGAGAAATGAAATCAGCCATGACCCGGAGGCCCCCAGAAGTGCTCTGGATGGTTGTCAGGGGCCCCAGGTGTTCTTCAGCTTTGCTGTGTGACCTTGGGCAAGTTGCTTGTCCTCTCTGAGCCAATGCAAAATGAGGGGGTTTGTGTCTGAAGACTAGAACTGTGACATCTGGGGTGTCTAAGTTGTTAGTGCTGGAGGCGGTATGGTGGTTGGGGGGAGGGGGCACACTGTGGGACACTTGGAAGTATCCAAAATGCAGCCTCAAAGAGCGGAGTTCAGAGAAGGAGGTGGAGGTACAATTCAGATTCTCTGAACCGAGAAGGACAGGGACAGAGACTGGGACTGAACTGCGTCTCCAGAGCAGGATGGGGCCACCCTGAGGCGCATCTAGACCTTCTCCTGTCCTCCCTGGCAAAGGACGAGTTCTCCTGGCCTCTGGAGACTGGGGACATTGTAAACAGGGTGGACAAGGCAGGGGAGGGAGCTATTCCACCTGTCAGGTATAAAGGGCACCTATTTGCCTGTCCTCACAGGTTGGGAGAGCAGCCTGGGCACAGCGAGGGAGAGGCGTGGCAACAGACCACACTCGCTGGCCCGAGGGTGGGCTCAATCCCCAGCACTCAGGAGGTTCCAGGAAATACAGTCGCTCCCGCCCTAGACAAAGTGGTGTGGTCAGGGACCCTTCCCACCGTCCCTTTGTTCTACAGATAGGAAACAGGCTGTGGGCTGAGGAGCATTTGCCTAAAGTCACACAGAGCTGGGATGGGAATGCATATGACAGTCTCAACTGCAGGCTCATGACCCTGCAAGGTGCACTGGGAATGGACCGGCCCAGGCAGGCTGTGACCAAGGGGTCGGGTGGTGTATGAGCAGCCCCTGAGTCCGGCTTGCACTGAGAAGGAAGGAAAGGCACTCAGCAGGGTGGACCCTGTAACACCATACCCACAGGGACAGACTTGGGGTGTTGAGTCAGCTGCCCTCAGTAAAGGGTGTTGCAGAGGCTACAGTGAGAGCTCTCCTGGAAGCTGGTTAGGGTAGCGTAGGTGCCAGCCGGGAAGACCGGGCGAGCCTCAGACTCAGGTTCATGCCCTTCTCAGTCCGTTCAGGGTCCGTCTGCCCATCTGTGTGTGAAAGGCTCTTAAAGTTTAATATGGAAGCATGTCTTTTGTAACCCATCTCTTCTGAGAGAGAAACTGACCTAGAGCAGAATGGGTCGGAGTGAGATAGCGGGAAGAATTTCCTTGGAATGATACGTCCTTCTCGGCTGTATGGGTCTGTGGGGGGTCTATATGGGAGCGGAGACTCGAGCCCTTGGTAAAAAGTCACTCTGCGTCATTGATTTGTCCTCTACAAGGTGAACGCAAGTTTTCAGCTTCCAGCAAAGAACACAGGTCCAGTACCCACGGAACCAAGATTGGCTCTGGCACCTGTGGGACCACGGGCAGCTGTGTCACCTCCCTCAGAGGGGCCAAGGCCAGCGTTAGCATCTCCCCTGCCCATCCCAGCTCCACTCTGCACCCCTGGAGAACAGAAAAGGCCTCCATCCCACCGCAGCTCCAACCTGGGTTCAACATCCGTGGGCCAGCTGGTGGTATCTGCCTCTGCAGGACCAAAGCCTCCACCAGCCAACTCAGTCTCCATCCTGGCTCCAAAGTCTCTAGGGCAACTAGTAATATCCGCCTCTGCTATGCCAAGGCCTCCTCAGGCTACCCTGGGGCCCATCCTATCTCCAACTTCCAGGGACCAGAAGCAGTTGTCACCCACCTCTGTGGGACCTAAGCCAGCATTGGCAGCCTCGGGCCTGAGCCTAGCCCTGGCTTCTCAGGAGCGGCCTCTGCAGTCCCCCTCCAGTCCTTCCCCAGAGCCCAGTCCTGCTCTGTCACCCTCTCAGGAGCAGACCCTGGCTCCAGCATCTGTGACATCTACCCCAGCTTCTGAAAGACAGTTGCCAGCTAGACAGAAGGGTGCTGCAATCCCCAGGCCCACCCCCCTGGCAGAGGGGTGTCTCCACACTCCAACTCACGCAGCTGTTCTTGCCACCTCTCCACCAAGGGCCCAAACTTCCTCAGACCCCCGGCTTTCCCCCTCCTTCCGTGCTCGACCAGAGGCTCCACGTCACAGCCTAGAGGATTCTGTCCTGCCACCACCACCACAGACCCTGCCCTTGGATGTGAGCCCAGGCCTTCCAGAGCCTGGCACCCGCTCTCCTGGACTTCTGTCCCCTACCTTTCGGCCAGGAAGCTCCTTAAACCAGACTGTGCCCCCACCTCTACCCAAGCCACCTCGGTCTCCCAGCCGCTCCCCGAGTCGTTCTCCCAACCGCTCTGCCTGTGTGCCTCCCGCCCCGGAGACAGCACCCCCAAGACCTGGCGCCCAGGCTGTAGGGCCTGGCAGGTGCCCAAGCCCTAACCAACAGGCGCAAGAAAGCCCAGCCTCCACCACCACCTCACCATCTTCCCCTTGGTCAGCTCAGCCTACCTGCAAGAGTGACCCCGGATTCCGGTGAGGGGCTTTCTCTCGTGAAAAGTTACTGGCCATTCTTCCAGGGTGGTGGTGTATTTTTACTCAGTTTACCTCCCTAAGACTTTATCCTGAGGAGAGGGGAAACTGCTGGGCCCGCTTTGGGACCCTAGAAGATACTGTCCCTTTCTAAGGGACCTGCTTTTCCTTTGGTTTGTCTCCCTAGGAAGGTAGTAAAGAATGCTGGGCCCACTTTGAGTCTTTTCTAAGGGCCCTTAAATCTTTTCCTGCCTCGGCTTAACTCCTCAGACACAGTCCTGTGGGAGAGAAAGGGAGGGTCGGGAATGGTGCCCAGCAGTAAACTCGCCCACGCCCCTGCCTCCAGGATCACTGTGGTTACATGGAACGTGGGGACTGCCATGCCCCCCGACGATGTCACATCTCTTCTTCACCTGGGCGGTGGCCATGACAGTGATGGTGCAGATATGATTGCCATAGGGTGAGGAATGGTGTGGGCGGGTCCCTTCCTGAGCATTTTGACCCCCTGGACACTCACCCTCAGAAGGAATTCCTAAAGCAGCTCCTGTAATCAATCAATCGTGCATGGTTGTTCCTGTCGCACTTACCTCCCAGGTTGCAAGAAGTCAATTCCATGATTAACAAGAGGCTCAAGGATGCACTCTTCACTGACCAGTGGAGCGAGCTCTTCATGGATGCGCTGGGGCCCTTCAACTTCGTGCTGGTAATAGCACCAACGCCCTCCTGGGAAGCAGGGACACTTTTGGATTCCTGCTCCCATCTCTGAGGGGACTGCTGGGTCTCTATTGCTGGGTCTCTGAATTAGGGAGATGGGGGGCAGGAGGCAGAGGCTGGGGCGAGCTGTATGTGGAGTATCCCCAACAGGTCTCCCCTGCAGGTGAGCACTGTGAGGATGCAGGGTGTCATCCTGCTATTGTTCGCCAAGTACTACCACTTGCCCTTCCTGCGGGATGTGCAGACAGACTGTACAAGGACTGGTCTGGGTGGCTACTGGGTGAGTGTGGGAATGGGTTTGAGTGTGGCCTGCCTCATGCTTGCATCCTTCACCCTGAGACTTCACCAACCCGAGCACCAGCCATCACTAGGGCCATCCCTTTAGCCTGCACCCCTTTAGCCTGCGCCCCTTCTCGGTCCATCCATGCTTAAGCTTAAGCTTCCTCTGCTCCTTACCTGCTCTTATGCCCAGCCCAGCAGGGACTCTCCTCCTGACCCATGCCAGGCCCATGACCTGTCAAACCTCGCCCCTAGGGTAACAAGGGCGGAGTAAGTGTGCGCCTAGCTGCCTTTGGACACATGCTATGCTTCCTAAACTGCCACTTGCCGGCACACATGGACAAGGCAGAGCAGCGCAAGGATAACTTTCAAACTATCCTTAGCCTCCAGCAGTTCCAGGGACCAGGTGCACACGGCATCCTGGATCATGAGTAAGTGGGTTTGCAGAGCGTGGACTCGGTGGGTGGGTGTGGAAAGGTGGATCCACCATACTGCCTGTAGAAAAAATGGAGGCAGATAGCAGTTTTGTGGGGCAGGGTGAGTCCTGCAAAATAGAGCTTTGTTGAGGAGCACTTTCTTGCTGAGGGTCCAAATCTAATTTCTCTAGACCCTCTTACTCCTCCATCCCCATTTTCCTCCGTCCCTTGGATGACTGAAGGCTCTGGCAGCCCCCACCCATTGGCACCTCTAAAGGCACCAGTGCTATGGGGTTGGATAGGTTCCAGGAAGGATCTAGATTGAGCCTTTCACCCCATGGACACACTGAACCCCATTCCCACCCCGGAGCAGCCTTGTATTCTGGTTTGGGGACCTGAACTTCCGAATTGAGAGCTACGACCTACACTTTGTCAAGTTTGCCATAGACAGTAACCAGCTCCATCAGCTCTGGGAAAAGGACCAGGTAAGAGTCCTAGTTTCCCTCTCTCAACTCCCTCAACCTGGAACTCAACCAGCACCTCAGGTTTCTGCCCTCGGCCTCATCTGTCCCACTGTATCTCTGGTGCTGCAAAGCCCAAGCTGTTGTTCTGCCTTTCTGGACCCCCACAGCTCAACATGGCCAAGAACACTTGGCCCATCTTGAAAGGTTTCCAGGAAGGGCCCCTTAACTTTGCTCCCACCTTCAAGTTTGATGTGGGTACCAACAAGTATGATACCAGGTAAGCCGTGAGATGGGGTGGGATGAGGGGAAGGGAGCCTGTGAGAATGGGGATGCTTGACACCCCCACCCCACCCCCCACCCCAGACCCTGAAACTCAGGCTGCCTTCTCCTACTCAGTGCCAAGAAGCGGAAGCCAGCCTGGACAGACCGCATTCTGTGGAGGGTCAAGGCTCCAGGTGGAGGTCCCAGCCCCTCAGGACGAGAGAGTCACAGGCTCCAGGTGACCCAACACAGCTACTGCAGCCACATGGAGTACACTGTTAGTGACCACAAGCCCGTTGCTGCCCAATTTGTCCTGCAGGTGAGTCTTGGTCACACCTCCCCTCAAGCTGAGCACCCTCTATCCATTCAGCAATCTTTTCTGCCTGCCCTTAACAGCATCCTGCTTTTCAAGCAAGGAGGGAGTGGGATTATAATCTTCGTTTTTAGATGAGACTTTGGCTGAGACGCGGCTTCCCTTGCCCAGTGCCACACAATAGTAAGAGGAAAAGGAAGTCTTTGAACCCAAGACAGTTTGATTGCAGAGCTCGTATCTTTCCACTATCTATAACTGACTTCCCTCTTCCAAGAAATGTTTAAGGCAACAAGTTAAAATTTGAAGCAGGAGAGTCCAGAATTCAGGACCAGCCTCAGATATATAGTGAGTTTGAGGCTGTGGTATATGAGACCTTGTCTCAAGAAGAAAAAAAAAATCACATATATAATATGACCAGCAAAGTCAAAATTTCTACTCAAAGCCCAGGTAACATTCATTTCATTGTTAACTTATTGAATAAGCATCAACTTATCATATGGCAGGCATTATGAAATGGGCATTGATAAGGAAGGAGAGAGAGAAAAACAAAAAACAAAACCAAAGCCAGGCTGTGGATATACCCGTTGGCAGACTGCTGCCTAGCACGTATAAGGCCTGTATTCCATCCCAGGACCAAATTCAGTGCCACAGTCTCCACATTACAGCTCTACAAATAAAAATATGTGGAGAAAAAATAAGAGATGGCTCAAGAGTTAAGAGAACTTACTGCTCTTGCAGAGGACCCAGGCTCAGTTTCCAGCACCCAAATGGGGTAGCTCACAATCACCTATAACTCAGATCCAGGAGATCTGATGCTTTTAGCTTGTGTGGGCACCCACACATATGCACAACCCCCCCAAACACACACATATATGAACAAAGTTGTAAAAATAATTTTAAAATATGTTTTAAAAAGTGCCTATATTAATATATAATTAATATATAGACTTTTCTTGTTATTTTCCTTAAGCCATGTAGTATAACAACTATCTTCATGTCATTTGCATTATAATATATAGACATACATACTATATATATATATATGTATATATATATATATACATATATATATATATAAAACAAGGATCATAAGTAATCTAGAAAGAATTTTAAGTTTATAGAGAGATATGCAAGTTGCATGCACATACTATATACTGTTTTATGTGAGGCATGTCAACATTCTTGGGTTTTAGCGTGTACCAGGGAACCAAACACACTCAGATGCTCAGGGATGACTTTATTGTGTTTAGAGCTGAAGTTCCTAGTTGTCAAGGTAAGAGGGCAGTTCTAGAGTCATAGAAGTAAGACAGTGTAGTTTATGACTTACTCTGAGGTAACCTCATTCTCCTACCAAGATGGCCATGAGCCTCGAGTCACATAAAGGTTCAGTAGCAGAAGAAGTGGGTAGATCCCATGTTTCCAACCTGGAAACCTAAGCTGTGTTTTCTTATTTCTTGGTCTGATAAGAAGGAACCCTGCAGGCCAAAGAATGTTTCCCATGGTAACTTTGTCTCGTGATCAGTCAGTGGGCCTTAAGCCAATACCTCAGCTGGGGATGGAGATCAGCCTAGGCTTGGCCTCCTTCGAACTCTGGGAAAGGGACAGGGTGGGAGCTTTGGCTATTGCTGTTTTTAGGTTACTCCTTCAAGCTCATGGCCCTCTGACCTCTGCTTCCCTAGTGTTAGGGTTACAGGCATGTGCCACCACTCCAGTCCTTACACAGGGACCTCAGCACCTTGCCATACTACCCTGTCCTTCCTGTAGTAGATAGGGAAAAAACATTACCTGGGGCTTGAGATGCAACCCAGTTGTAGGACATTTCCCTAGCATGTGCAAAGCACCCAGTTCAATCCCAGCATTGCAAAAACAACTAAAGAAAAAAAAAAAAAAAAAAAAGAAAGACAAGAAAGCAAGGTAGCATAAGCTGAGGCTGGTGACCTATACCCATAATTCCAGGATTCAGAATAGTGAAGCAGATGGATCAGGAGTTCAAGGCCAGCCTGGGCCACATAGTGAGACCCTTGGTCAAAAAACAATAAAAAATTACATATTGAACCAAGCATGGTGGCAAATTTCTCTAAGTTTGGAGGCTGAGGCAGAAGAATTCCAAGTTCAAAGCCAGTGTGAATTATACAGTGAGTTTCAAGCCTCCCTTGTATACACTGAGACTCTGTCTCAAAAACAAAACCCAAAACTATCTACCACATGTCTTCTGCGTGTTAGGCTGTGTGCAGGGCACTTTCCATGCATTTTCCCTTGAATGCCTTAGGCTCTGAAACATCCAAAGTCTCCTCTCCAATTCACTGTTGGGAGAAACTGAGGATAGTATTTATTTTATGCATGTGGGTGTTTGGCTGTATATGTTTCTGTGTAGCTGGTACCTGTGGAGGACAGAAGAGGCATCAGATCCCTGAAACTAGATGGTGGTGAGACGCCATGTGGGTGCTGGGGATTGAACCTGGGTCCTCTGGAGGAACAGATGGTGCTCTCTACCACTGAGACATCTCTCTCTCTCTGTCTCTCTCTCTCTCTGTCTCTCCAGACCCTTGCTTTGATTTTTTTTAAATTACATTTATTGATGTGCACAGGTGTGCACTCTCTGGAAGAGGTCAGAGGTCAACTTTCAAGAGTTGGTTCTCTCTTCCCAAATGTGGATTCCAGGGATTAAACTCGGGTCATCCTGAGGATAAATCATTTTATGCACTGAGCCATCTCACAGGACTTGCTTTTTTGGTTGTTTGGGGGTTTGTTTGTTTGTTTTACTTTTCTTGCCCTTTTGAGAACAGTCTCCTGTAGCCTGATCTGACCTCCATCAAAAATCCTAGAATCTGATCCTCCAGCGTCAACCTAAGTACTCAGGTTGTGGCCCTAGACCACTGTGCCTTTGCAGGGATTGTGACCTTGCAAAGCCTTGGAGCACATTTCAACCTGTCCTTCTGTTAGCAATCTGGGACGGGGAAAGAATGTGCTCGTTTCTTCTGGAACAGCTAGGCTCAGAAGCAGAAGGAAGGAAACCTGAAACCAGATCAGACAAAGGCCTGAGGTTGGCACCACCTGAGCTCTCTCTTAGGGACACAGGTGGCCATGACTCTGGCTGCTCGCCACTGCAGAAACTACCTATTCGGGTGGCTCTCTAGTGGTCCAGGCTGCTCTTAGGGATAATCTGTCTCCATGTACTGATGACAAAGGCAGCTATTAGTGGGCCCTTTAATAGTAAGATTCAGATGTGGGGAACTGAGTTTAGGGATGGCTAGGGTTTTGTCTGTGGTCACACAGCAATTTAGTGACAGAGCTAGAAAATGAACTGAGGTCTCCTGGGCTTTTGTTGGCTCCAGGAAACTGAGTTTATCCCAGAATCCCATATACCACAGGACTTTACTTACCTGCCTTGCTAGCATTTAAGCAGATTATTTAGTGAGCACCTAAGCAATATGAAAGAATATGTTACAAATTGCATTTCAGGGTTTCAGCAGTACAGGCCTGGGTATAAAGCAAGAGCCTTGAGCACTGGAGAGATGGCTCAGGGGTTAAAAACATTCACTGGCTGCTCTGCCAGAGGAACCAGGTTCAATTCCCAGCACCCACATGGCAGCTCACCACCATCTGTAACTCCAGGTCCAGGCACACACACAATGCACAGACACACATGCAGGCAAACAGGCATGCACATAAAACAGAACTTTTTTTTAAGACAAAAGCCTCTGAGTTCACGGAGAAAGGCCTGCCATTCAGAAAAGCCGAGGAACTAACCCATTGTGTAACCAACAATGGCTGAGCCAAGGCCAAATCTAGGACTGGCTGGCTTCAGGGCTGTGTTCCACTCACTTCCTTAGAGAGCTGAGGATAAAAAGGGGCCCAGTATGGAGGTAGGAACTTTTGTTTTTTTGGATTTGGTTTGGTTTTTACCAAGTTTTTGGAACAGTTTCACTATGTAGCCCATTCTAGCCCACAACCTGCTGTGTTGCCCAGGCTGTCCTCAAATTGTAAATTCTCCTGCCTCGGCCTCCAGTAACACTGTCATTACAAACATGGGTTTCTACCCCCAAGAGCCCTAGGAATGTGAGATGTTAAAGGGCATCCTCTGACATTGTCCTCTGTCCCTGCCTTGCTTGGACAGTTTGCCTTCAGGGATGATGTGCCTTTGGTGCGACTCGAGGTAGCCGATGAGTGGGCACGACCAGAGCAGGCTGTGGTGCGGTACCGCATGGAAACAGTGTTTGCTCGGAGCTCCTGGGACTGGATCGGCTTGTACCGGGTGAGAAGGGCAAGAGTCTGGGGCTCTCAAGGAAGGAGGGGCCTGCAGGCCCCCCTGGAGAATCACTGGCTTGTCCCCTGTTTGCTGCTCCGCTGAGACGCTTCTGGCATTAGATGTCCCAACCCTAGTTCCTCTTTCCCTAGGTGGGTTTCCGCCACTGCAAGGACTATGTGGCTTATGTCTGGGCCAAACATGAAGAAGTAGATGGGAATATGTACCAGGTACTTACAAGGAGTGGAGGGCTGAAGGTCCCATTGCCTTGGGGACACCAGAATTGTACGTGGGGGAGGGGTTCCTGAGGCTACCCCTTGGCCCCAGCTTGGGCCTCTACCCCTGTGCCCACCAGGTGACCTTCAGTGAGGAATCGCTGCCCAAGGGCCACGGAGACTTCATCCTGGGGTACTATAGCCACCACCACAGCATCCTCATTGGCGTCACTGAGCCCTTCCAGGTAAATTGATCAGACCCAAGGGCCAAAGCTTGTCGACGAGTCCCGATCACGTGTCACGTCTTCTGTGTCTGTGACCTCAGACCAGTAGCCCAGCCCCTCTGGGTCTGCCAACATGGAGGGAAGCGGGCTAGAGTGGGATTGCCCCAGTGGCCCGTGTTCTCTCCAGATCTCGCTGCCTACCTCAGAATCGGCCAGCAGCAGCACAGACAGCTCAGGCACCAGCTCGGAGGGCGAGGATGACAGCACTCTGGAGCTGCTTGCACCCAAGTCCCGAAGCCCCAGCCCTGGCAAATCCAAGAGACACCGTAGCCGCAGCCCCGGCCTCGCCCGCTTTCCCAGTCTTGCTCTCCGTCCTTCATCCCGTGAACGCCGCGGTGGCAGCCGCAGTCCCTCACCCCAAAGCCGCCAGCTGTCTCGGGTAGCCCCTGACAGGGGTCACAGTAGTGGCAGCCGAGGTAGTAGTGAGGAGGGGCCCTCCGGGCTGCCTGGCCCTTGGGCCTTCCCACCAGCTGTGCCTCGAAGCCTGGGCCTGCTTCCAGCCTTGCGCCTGGAGACCGTAGACCCTGGTGGTGGAGGCTCCTGGGGACCTGACCGGGAGGCCCCTGACCCTAACAGCCTGTCTCCCAGCCCTCAGAGCCAACTGGGGCTAGAGGAAGGGGGCTTGGGGCCCTGAGGTGAGTAGGCAGCTGGACCTGGACAGCCTCACTCTGCCTCCATCTTCCATGAACCCGCCTGCCTCTCTTGCTGCTGCCCCAGTTGTTAACCACACCTGCCACTCTGTCTTGGCCAGGAGTGGCCAACTGGGGCTCCCCAAACTCAGTCCTGGCACCACCTCAACTGTGACAATCAGCAAAGCCTCGCCTGGGACCCCATCTTGGATACTGGGGGAAACGCTGGCAGATGTTGCGATCTTGGAGGTCATCCATTAGGAATTAAATTCTCCAGCTTCATTCCTGGCTCTTTCCTGACTTGTGAGCAGTCTGCAGATGGGGGTGATAGGAATTAAAGATGTGAGGGAGTGATAGAACTAACAGATATTAGGCATCAGCTGAATATGGAAACATGTCGTCCCCTTTAATCTTCTCCGTAATCCTGTGTGCTCAGTGCCATTTTGGACCCATTTCACAGATGGACAAACTGAAGCCTCCAACAGGTCCCATCAGCATCTCAAGAGCAGGCAGCAAAGCTCAGCCAGGCTATGCACTAAAGGAAGAGAATGTTTACTGGTTGTATGTGTGTTTATTAATTTACTTACTCCTCAGCAGCCCTATGAGGTAGTTCATGTTTACTGGTCCCCTATTCAGGCTAGGGGTGTAACTTGGTTGCATGCTTGCTTAGCAACCCCTGGTTAAAGGGTTGAAACCTAGGTTCCATCCCTAGTACCATATAGAACTTGGTGTGATGGCTTATTCCCGTAATCCAAGCCCTTGGAGGTAGAGGAAGGTGGACCAGAAGTCCAAGGCTACATTAATATATGCAGAAGAAGCCAGCCTAGGCTACAATGAAACCATGGCTCAGACAAAAAACAAAACAAACAAAGAAAAAGCCCTCCTATTTTCAGAGGAGGAAACTAAGGCTCAGAGTGGAGGAAGAAGGTTTCTAACTCAAGGGCACAGACAAGATTCCAATTTAGAGTTAGACTAGCAGAAAGATTAGTTGAGGCCAGGAAGGGCTCAGCTGCTATTGAAAAGGGGTCTCCAGTGGGGAGAGTTGAGAACATGCTCCATGCTGGATTCAGATCTGGGTATTTCTACTGTACCCCACCTGCAGCAGTCAGGTGCTGAGGCTTCTGCAGGCAAGTGTCAGGATATGTTAATTTTGTAACAGGGGTAGTCAGGCACCTGCTTCTGGTACCTCTGCAATCAGTCACTCCCCATTTCCACCGTGTATGAAGTTTCCTGGCAAGGTCTAAACCCAGGGCTTCAGAAGGAGCCTCCTGAACACCAAGTCCAGGCACAGCAGACATGGTCCAGCATTTAGGCCTTGAGGCCTCCAGTTGCCCGTGTGAGCCAAGCCGTTCTTCGAAGAAGAGGCCAACTCTCTCAGAATGTGGCAGAGCCAGGCAGGAGGTTCAGGCTGGTGCCCAGGCTATTTTTCCTGAGGTCATGAGCTTCAGAATGTTTTCTCTCCACCTGGTCTCCAGATTGCTTGGGTTAGTTGCAGACACTGGCTATAGAATGATGTGGCGGTCCTTGAAGGCTCCAAAGACTGTGCCAGAGTCCCATCTGTGTCTATATCCCAGAAGTGGAGTCTTTGCTGCTGAAGCCTCTGCAAGTGCCGAGCTGACACCTTGATGGCTCTGTGGCCTCTGGAACAGCTGTGGGAAGAAAAGGGGTCAAACTCAGCAGAATCCCACCCTACTTTGAAAATGGAACCAAGGTCCAGAGAGGAGGAGGTGTGAGGTCAGGGTCACCAGCAAGGCAAGGAGGGCATGGCTATTCCCAGATGAGGCAGAATTAACCTAGGCTGGTACCCAGAGGTCTAGGTTTCATACTGAATGGTTGTGGAAACCTGAGCCAATAATTGAGCCTCCGTTTCCCTATCTCCGTATCGAGCAGGTCTCGAGTTATATAGAGCACACCCACTATTTCCTTGTCTTCTGCAATCTTTTTGTTTGTTTGAGACAGGATCTCTCTGTTTATCCTAGACTGGCCTTAAAATTGCTATCTATCCCAGCTGAGCCTCCAAGTACATTCTCCTGCCTTGGCTTCCCAAGAACTGGGACTACAGGCATGTACCCTACATCTGGCTTTCCTGTAGCCATCCTACAGGCAAGGAAGTAGTAGAGGGTTAGAAAAGTGAATCACTGTATCAAGGACATATAAGAATTAAATCCTGGCTGGGAGGTGGTGGCACATGACTTTAATCCCAGCACCTGGGAGGCAGAGGCAGGTGGATCTCTGTGAGTGTGAGGCCAGACTGGTCTGCTGAGCGAGTTCCAGGACAGCCTCCAAAGCAATACAGAGAAACGCTGCCTTGTGGGGGGGAGAATTAAATCCCAGAGCCCAAGGCACACACATCCCCCACCCATCCAGGCCTGCTGCAGAGCTGGGCCCAGGGTAGCATGAGTCAGAGGGACAACAAACGGAGTTCAGAGCCCCTCTGATACTTTTCCAGGCCTCTTGTCCCAGGCACACAATTGGTCTCTGTATAGGCAAACCCAGCCCCTTGGCAAAGGCCCCCATCCCTCCTGACTCTGCCATCACTCACCCTTTGCCTTCAGCACAGTGGAGTTGGGAGGCCAGCTTGAAGCAGGTAGTTCCCAGGAGCTCCCAAACTTTGTTGGTGCCTGCAGGTGGGCTGTGAACCCTCAGGAAACGTGCCAGACTGAGGGTAGATGCAGGCTCAGGTCCATGCCATAACCTTACCAGATGCCCCTGCACAGATCTGGCAGCGGGCAGCCCACCCCCAAGCCCACCCAGCAGGCCTCACCGGTGTGTGCAGTTACAATGGAAAAGGGGCATCTGGGCACTGTTGAGCAGGTGGAACTTGGTTTCCTGGGGCTTGATCTGGTGCTCACACTGGTCCAGGCGCCGAAGGGTTCGACAGACTCGGTGGGCACCTGGGGACAGATGTGGAAGAAAGCCCAGCCTTGGCGATGGCATATGCCTTTAATCCCAGCACTTGGGAGGCAGAGGCAGGAGGATCTCTGTGAGTTTGAGGCCAGCCTGATATACTAAGTGAGTTCAAGGACAGACTCCAAAGCTACATAAAGAGACCCTGTCTCAAAAAACCAAAAAAAAAAAAAAAGGAAGGAAGAAAGCCCAGCCCACCTGGGAGGCCTTACCCTTGCCTGCCACCATCCAGGAGACACACTAGTGCATGTGCTTGGTTACACGGTCCTATTTTGTATCCTCCCCTATGTTTACAGACTGTTACCCGCATAGAATGAACTGCCCTCCACCCATGCACAGTCACTGTCTGGAGAGCCCAGATAAGGCTTCCTGGACACGGAGACTACAAATCTGAGTCTGGGAGAGAAAAAGAGAGAGCGAAACATGTGCCAAACAAAGCTAGCGGTAAAGGGAGGTTGTGAGGGCTTCGGTTTTGTTTCTGCTGGGCTTGAGCATGGATGGAACCCGGGGGCCGTGCATGTGGCAGACAAACGCTTCGCCACTGAATTCATCGGGCCAGGTACATTTAGCCCTTGCAGTCGCCATTTGAGGAAAGATCTGTGAAGCTGAAGTTTCAGCTAGAGGGTAGAGTCCCTCTAGCTGTAGGGCCTGAGGGTTCTGAGTGCTAATTTATGAGAGGTGAGGGACTCGACAGGGAATGGCATGGTCCAGCTTATGGAATGAAGAAGTCCCTGGCTGTCAGGATCTGATGAGGAAAGTTGGGGTGCCCTGGGAGGTGTTAAGAACAAGAAAAGAGTGACACCTACATTTGCACACAGAGGCAAGAACACCCACTCAACCCACCCACTAAGAACATGGTTTTAAACTCACCTTGACGTTTTGGGCCATTTTGATAGGCTGGGTGGGGGACTCCTGGCTGGGCTCTGGGGACCATATCAAGCCTGGAGGTGGCCACAGGGGTCTGGAGGGCCATGCTGGGGGTTATGCTTTGGTGCCTGGCTTGTGTCTGCTGTGGGCGCCTCTTCTGGGGGTGTTCGCTGGGAGCTGGACTCTGAGGGTTGGGAGTAGGTGAGGTGGCTGTAGTCTTCCAAGAGGCATTATAGTAGGTCCTGGGCTGAAGATGAGCAAGGGGCACTGAGCCATATGCCCTGCACCTGAAGGGGACAATTCGAGGCAATTGATGATCCACAAATTCTGTTCCTAAAGGCTCCAGGGTCATAACTACTGAGGTTAAATCGCTGCTAGTCCCATCCCCAACCCACTGGGTTGTGGGATATACTCCAGCAGGGTCCAAACCCATAACCTTACCTTAAGGAAAAGGCAAACTCTACAGTGCATGGCTCCTAGAGGACAGACTTCCCTCCCTCCCTGGTCTTGGAATCCAAGTTGCCCTGCTGGCTGGGCAAGGACTAAAGTGGAACAGCCACATACCCGCCCCACCAGTACCAAGCCACACAGGCCTCCTGCTCCTTCAGCACAAAGCAGGGGATCTCCAGCACGTTAAAGAAGGCCACGCCCGTGATGTCAGAGATGGAGTCACGCTGGCTCCTCAGGCATTGCTGAAACCTGCCCCCAGAACCAGAATTCAGTTCCCAGGACCCCGCTGAGCCTCCTGGTACCTTCTGCGGCCCACCCCACCAGATGACCATTCATTTTCTGGGACCCCAGTTTCACCCACTTGCACTGAGGGTGGTCGGGAGAGGAAGGGGTCCCCCACTTCTGAACTCTCTGGATTCCTAGTGCCTACACCCAAGAACAAGGTAGCTCTGCTCTGTCCCCAAGCCCCAGGCCCTCTCTGACTGCTGCCAACCTGGCATCACATTCACAGTGAGAGATGGTGTGGAATCGGAAGTTTCGGATGCCATAGTTATACTGCAGGGGTGAGATGGTTTGTGGGCATTGGTCGTGTTCCCGGCAGCAGAGGTCAGGGCCATGGAACATACCTGCATGGAAGAGGAAACAAACTAGAGCAGGGTCCTGGATACCGTGGACCGTGGCCACAGTAGGCAGAGTTTACCCCATTCTCATCCCAGCCCATGGGTGGCCTCAGGCCAGTTGTTCTCTGGATACACAACACCCATAGCTCCAACATTTTCCGAGAAGACCATCCAGGCTTGCAGCCTCCTTTGCCTACTTCTAGTGCTGGGAAGCTCTCACACCAGCATGTGGACATGCCTTCCTCGGAACTAGAGCTGACTCACAGAGTTCCCAAGCTCACACCCAAATAAAACTCCCAGTTATGAAAGTGTGTGTGATGGAATGACAGGCAGGTGGGGCGCAGCATTTTCTCTGGTACTGCAAGGAGCTGGGTGGCCAAGATGCCATCCTGATCTATTCAGGTCAGGTCCTGAGCCAGGGGCTGCATGCAGATAGATACACAGCAGACTACTGTAGCCCAAGCAATAGTGACTTTCATAGGAGTTCCCCAAAAGCCAAGCTCACAGAAGGGGAAGTGGCCCATTATCTTACAGATAAGGAACTTGGAGCTATAAGAAGTGTCAGTTCTTGCTTAGCTGTGATCTGAACCCAGATCTTAGGGGCTCTCTCTATTAAAGTAGAGGCAGTTTAGAGCAGCAGAATTGAGATCTCCCCAGCCTGCCTCGTACCTCAGATGATGATTCACGAGGACTCTGGGTTTGAGTAAGACCTTACCCGTCTGTGACATCACTTATGTGTCCCATGAAGAGCTACTCATGTTCACCCCCATTTTACAGACAGAACAATTGAGGTTCTAAATGCCCAAGTCACTTCTCTAAGGACACCCCCTTCCCCCACACACCCGTGGCTCACCCAGGTCTGAGGAGTTCTCAGCAGAGTTCCCAACACCACACCACAGCGTGCCAGGAATGGTCCAGCCTCTCCTCCTTCGACCGTGCCCTCTGTCAGGTCTTCCCCTCTGCCCAGTTGCTCGCCTCTCCCTGGTTCCTGCAGGACTATCCTCAGACCCTTGGCAGGCCTCCCACTGGCTCTGCAGGATGGTCAGCGTTCTCTGCAGCTCAGGTCCAGGGCTGTGGATGAAGGAGTGCCTCCAAGGCTCATCAGTACACAGGGCCCGGAAAGCTCTGATGAGCTCAGATTCATCCTGCCTGATACATACCTTCAGCCTGTAGTGTGCATCCCAGAGGGCCTGGAATAGGGCCAGACCTTGGGCATCTTTGCCTAAGAAGCTCAGAGAGCCCAGAGGCTTACCAGAGATGGGCTTGACCAAGTAGCAGGAGGTGCTGTCCCAGTGAAGGGCAAGGGAGCCCCCTGGAGCAAGGAAAGCCAGCATCCCCAGCAGGACCTCCAGATTCCCCATTCTGTCCCAGCTCAGCCTGGTCAGACAAAGCTCCCTGGACGCCTGCCTTTGGCTACCCACGAGGCAGCTGCTGAGGCTGCATGGGAAGCAATGCCCAGCAGGCCCTGGGTGTCTGTCGGGCCAATGAATGGAGCTGCGGGAGGAGGAGGAAGGCAGGAGTATGGGGTGATCTTGGGCTTGTAACCAAATCCACCGGCTGGGCAGGCTGCTGATTGGCCGAGAAATGCATTGCTGGGCCCACGCCTCCACTCACCCTGCCCTTAGAGCTGTCCAGTCACCTGCCCTATGCCAGTCTGTAAGCATGTGTCTGTGGGATCCAAAGCCTTGGGCTGTGAGGGTGGGGGCTGGAGGGGAGAAGCCAAGGAGGAGTTAGTTGTGTCTCCTTTGGAGTGAGAAAAGGGTGCAGGCAGGGACTTAGAGGGGACCCCCAGAACCTGTCCTTGTGTTCCTAACCTAGCCCCTAATCTATGAGATTGGCAAGAGGCCATGGACCTCACTCAGCCAATACAGGCAGAGAAGGTAGAGCAGGTTGGGGCTCTGGGGCCCACCCTGGGAGTTCCCAAGTCTTCTGGGAAAGGAAGCTTGATTCTGGTACTCTTTCCAACTCCTGGTTCTCGGAAAGACTGTTGGCAAACTCAAAAGCCCCAGGACCCCTGGGACCCCTGGGACCCCTGGGACTTGAAGCACAGATCTGGACTGATGGTTGGAACCACAGCCAGAGTAGGACCTGAAAACAACCTGGGGTAGAGCTAGCACTAGATATTTGAGAGACAGGGTCACCAGACAAGCAAAAATGGCTCAGAGGGCCAGGTCTATATGCCTTCTATTCTAGGAGTGTGGCCACCTAGGACTCAAGACATGTGTGTCTCCTAAAAGATGTGGGTCTTTCTTTTAGGGAGGGGGTTTACTCAGCACTGTTACCCATGCCCACAGGCTGATGTGTCATTCAGCTTCCAACCGTCTGGTGAAGCTGGTACTTACACCCATTATATAGATAAAGAAACTGAGCTCAGCTGGGCTTAGTGGCACACACCTTTAATTCCAGCACTTGAGGGGCAAAGACAGGTGGATCTCTGAGTTTGAGGCCAACCTGGTCTATATAGTAAATTCCAGGACAGTCAGGGCTACACAGTATTGGGGGGGGGGAGAAAGGAAGAAAGAAAGAAAGGAAGGAAGGAAGGAAGGAAGGAAGGAAGGAAGAAGAAAGATACTGAAGCTCCATAAGGATGATAAAAATGCAAATTACATTCAGGCCCCATGGGGCTGGGGGGGATTTAAAGGCTCAGAATTAGGGCTGGCTGAGCCCAGCCCCGCTCCAGCCCCCAGCCTACTCTCCCCAGGAAGTGGGATCCCATACAGGGAGTTCAGTTCAGTGTGCTGCTTCAGGGGAGTGGACACCAGGTCATGAGACTCATCTTTGTGGCTTCAGAACTAGCACCAACCTGGGGGAAAATAGCCAAGGACAAGGAAAAGGAAGTGAGTGTAACTAACCTGGTCGCGGAGAAAGGAGGCGCAGGGTAGAGGGAAGGGCAGCAGCGCAGGGAGAGCGAGGGCAGGGACACAACAAGCCCAGTGGAGCCTTTCTGGGGAAAAGTCTGGTATCGTTGCGGCATTTTCTTTGGTCCCAGGGCCCGACTTCCAGCTCAGCTCCCTTTTCCACATTCTACGCCTTTCCTCACCCATCACCTGGAAGGACCAGCTTCGGAAAGAGCAGACAGACCCAGCTGGGGTGGTGTGGCACTGGCCTTAGAAGTCAAGGCTTCTTGGTCTCCCCTTCTGCATGACCAGAGCAATTCCCAGTTACCTATAGGATGTTAGGCAAGACTGACTCTTAATGTAGGTGCAGCTCTGCTGTCTAGAACACTCACTCATGCATGCCTCAGGGCAGCAGGAAGCAGCTTACTCAGGAGAAAGCAAATCCTAAGGTTTGAGGGGGGGGGGGGACAGTGTCTGTATCTACCCACTTTGGGCAGGGTCTATGGGACTGTGGCTGGGACACTGCCTCACTGGGGAACTTTGTCTTCGCTAGGTCCCTGGTTTCCTCCTCTACAGTGAGAAGTACCATGGGGAGGACTTTTGAGATCTCTTCCTGTCTTGGCCCCACGGGAAGGCAGGCTGGAGTGGCACAGGTCTCAAGGATTTCAATCACTGGGTTTCTATTCCCACTTCATCTGGATGACCACATCAGTCTACAGACAGGAGCTGTACCTCGTGCCCCTCAGAGAACAGCGGGGTCCAAACGAGCAGGACAGGACAGAGATGAAATTTGCCTCTGAGCCTCCACCACCCTGGCTCAGTCCTCCTTTTTTCCCTGTTCAAATCACCCCTTCCTCTCCCTCTCCTTCTTCCTTGGTGGGGTCTTGCTAAGTAGCCCAGGCTAGCATCAGACTTCCTGCCTTAGCCTTCTGAATGCCGAGGTTACCAGTGTGCACCAAGCTCCAGCTCCACCACTTTGGTTTCCCGATCACATCCCATTTGCCTGTGGTCTGACCCCCATCTTCCTATCTCCCTGACTTATCTCCACCTCTTTCCATTTGTCTCAGGAACAGCAGACCCTTGAAGGGCAGACCACCCTGCAAACCAGGGTGGTTATCTATGCTGCTAAGGCTGGGCTTTGGATATGAAAGGTCATCACTTGAGAACTGGTCTCAAACAAGTAAGAGCCTCTTTGGACCGTCTGGTACAACCAGGACTGCTTAGGCAGGTAGATGGTTGTCCCAATTCTTCCTCAATTTAACCCTAAAGCTGGTTAGGCAGTATTGGTGCAGGCCTTTAATCCAGGCACTCGGGAGGCAGAGGCATTGGCAGGCAGATCTCTATGCGTTTGAGGCCAGCCCACTAAGTTCCAGGACAGCTAGGAATACACAGAGAATTCCTGTCTCAAACCCCCCACACTAAAGAAACTAAAGCTCATGTCAGTACTCATTGAACCCCTTATCTGTTCTTTCAGTGTTGGTTATATAGTTTTTCTCTGCTACTCACTGTTATCTGTATCTTTGGGGAGTTTTGTTCTATCTTATTTGAGAGAGGATTTAGAATTGTATCTCAGGATGACCTTAAAGTCACTACGTGGACCATGCTGGCTTGCGACTTGCAGAGACCCACCTGCTATTGACCTTAAAGTCACTACGTGGACCATGCTGGCTTGCGACTTGCAGAGACCCACCTGCTATTGACCTTAAAGTCACTACGTGGACCATGCTGGCTTGCGACTTGCAGAGACCCACCTGCTATTGACCTTAAAGTCACTACGTGGACCATGCTGGCTTGCTATGCCTTCCCAAGTACACACCACACCTGGCACATAGAGGGAGCACACCTTCCCAGGAGCTGGAGTTGCTCCTCTGTTCCCCCAACCCCTGTCTCCCCACCTTAGACTCTTCCTCTCCACTAGCCTGAATGGCATCTCCGGACTTCAGAGCTGGCGCCCCCAGCTTTACCCAGAAGGCGCCCGCCGTGTGCTCTGTGCTCTGAGAAGGGGACAGGCTGTGCCCAGCTTCAGAGCATGCGATTCACTTAGAAACAAAAAGTCACTGCATTTACTGTGTGCCTGGCACAGGATGAGACCCTGGAGAGAGCATGCTTCTGAGAGCTGTGGGAGGTGGGGGTGGGGAGCTCAGGGGGAGGGGGTGGGAAGGGAACGCATTCCCCTGGGAGAATGGGGGCTGGAAGTGGAAGAGGGACTGGAGCCTAGTGTCAGTCGGCTCCTCCAGGAAGCCACTGCCAAGACCGAGTTAGAAGCAAAAGAGATTTACTGGAGGAAATGCTTGGATAAAGATAAAAGGAGAGGATGTATAACTGGGCAGGGGAACCCTTCAGGCCACGTTTCAGCTCTGACATCTATGGGAAGAGGGAAAGACTGGGGTGAGAGGAGGTTAGCGGGCCTCAGGCAGCCAAGAGCACTGGTGTGAAGATTTCCTGCAGAGGACCCCCATTTGGACCCAGCCAGCCCAGCCCTAGTGACACAGTTGTTCTCTCAATAGCTGGAGGCTTCCCAAGAAGACATTGGTCTCTGCTGCAGATCCTGAAGGAGCTGAAGCTTTAGGCTCTCAGTCAACTGCTCTCTCACCGGGATCAGAAGAGACCAGGGAGAGGGACAGAGGCCTAAAAGACAGTCTTCTCCCTGGAGATCTCAGGCCGCAGAGAAAGGAACCTTAAGATTCTCAAGTGTGATTCCATCCCTTGCACTCCTGACCAGAAATGTGCCCGGCTCCAAGTGTGAGGAAATAAAGAATGAAGCCCAACGAAACAGCTCAGCAAACACATTAGGGAGAAACACATTAGATCTGATGCTGCAGCTGTGGTGGCACATACCTGTAATCCCAGCACTTTGGAGGTAGGGACAGGAGGACCAGACTCACCCTCCTCTGCTACATAGCAAATTCAATATCAACCTGGATTGTATGAGACTCTGTCTCAAAAAGAAAGAAGAATTAGCCGGGTGGTGCTGGGGCACGCCTTTAATCCCAGCACTAGGGAGGCAGAGGCAGTCAGATTTCTATGAGTTTGAGGCCAGCCTGGTCTACAGAGAGAGTTCCAGAACAAGGTCCAAAGCAATACAGAGAAACCTTGTCTCGAAAAGCCAAAGAAAAATTGAGGAAAAGTAAGAGGTTATTGTAAGAATTAAGACCTTGGCTAAGAATTCACTTCCCCCTGATGCCCTCAGGGTAGGCAGCTGTAACCCCAGGAAAATAAGAGACATGTTTTCCAATGCAAAATGCTAACACTTTTTTGGCTTCTGCAGCCCTGAAAGCGCCCTAACTGGTCCTTGGAACCTGAGATGACTAACTGCCCCCTCCGCTTCCCCCTCCTCCATCTGGTTCCGGGGTATATAAGCTAGCCCTCGAAGTAAAATAAGATTAATAAACAAAAGCCTTCTTAACATCAAGCAAGAGTCCTGTGTGATCAACCTCAACACCCTCCACAGTTTCTCAGGCTTCCACAGCAGTGCGGGCGCCACAATTATAGAAACCAATGAACCTCACTAAGCACCAATAGAAGCCACGATGGTTCAAAATTATGCACACAAATTCTTTGATACTCTTCCCTTCAGAAGGAGGAGCCTGAAACCTCTCGGTTGAGTAAAAGCTGTACTTAGAGACTTGCTCTGGCAATAAAATGTGCTGGAAGTGGCAGACCTCCAGCTTTGAGAATGTGCTGTTTTCCTCTTCTCTTTCTCTGGAATTGCTCCCGCTGGGAAGCAGTGCCCGTCATTGTCATGGGGGCAGCCCTATGAAAAGGCTCCTGTGATGAGAGGCTAGCAGAAAGGTCTTGGCAGCATTCTGTGTGTAAGCGACTCTGAAGCAGTTCAGGTTTCACAGGAATACCTCTCTCTCTCTGTCTCTCTCTGGTGTGTTTGTGTCTGTGTGTCTGTGTGTGTGTATATATGAATGCAAATGCCATTCAGCCAATCCACTTAAAGTATACAATGACTAGCCAGGGTGTGGTGGCATAGGTGCCAATAATCCTAGTACTCAGGAGGCTGAGGCAGGAGAATTGTGAGTTTGAAAGTCAACCTGGATTATATAGGGAGACTCTGACTTAGAAAAATAAAGCAAAATAAATGTTAAAAAAAATAAAACAAAGTATACAACATCCATATCTGTGCGACCAGCACCACTAATTCCAGAGTATTTTCATAACCTTCAAGAAAAACCCTGTACCTAGTAATAGTTTATACGGCTTCCTTCGAGCACGCAGCAACTGTGAATCATCCTTCTGTCTCCATGAAGTTATCTGTTCCGTACAGTTCATGTCCAGTCATGCTGTATTAACAACGAGGGTACGTTCTGAAAAATTCCTGGTTAGATGACCTTGTCATTGTGCAAACGTTATGGAGTGCTCTTACACACACTGTGGGAGCTGAGTCAGTCACTTGATGCACAAAGAGAGAAATAAATGAAACCGAGGAGGCTGCTACTCCCGAAACAGAGCACGCTGCTTTTACAGTAAATTTTTTTGTAAGTAGGAGGAGTAGACTTTAAAATAACAATAAAATAGTACAATAAATATATAAACCAGTGACGCAGCCATGTGTCATTAACTATCTAGTGCTATTTACTATGCATAATTGCATATGCTATACTTTCGGAACTCGTGGTGCGGTGGCTCTTTGTACCACTGTCACAGAACATGAGTCATGCACTGTGCTCAGCACTGTGAGTACAAAATCACTAGGCAGTTGGAATGCTCCAGCCATTTCAATCTTTTTATAAATGGTTTTATTTTTCTTTTTAATTATGTGTATGGGGGATAGGGTTGGGCACAAGAGTATAGCTGTCATTGGAGTTCAGAAAACAGCACTGGATCCCATGGAGCTGTAGTTAAGGGCAGTTTCTGCCAAATGACATGCTGGGAACTGAGCTCAGGGCTTCCCACAACGAGAGCTCTTAACCAACAAGCCATCTCTCCACTCATATAGGATGGGGAAATGGGCAGTGTACCACACTGTTATGTAGTGTGGAGAATGGTATACATACAGAGGCATATGATGTAGTATTTATGACAGGCTTCTTTCAATTGCATGTTTATAAAAGTTTACCATGTTATGGCATGCTATAGTAGTCCATGCCTTTAAATTTTAAAAGTTTAATTTAAATTTATGTATGAATGTTCTGCACTACATGTACGTATGAGAGGCATCAGATCCCCTGAAATTGGAGCTGCCATGTGGGTGCCGGGGATCAAACCTGGGTCCTCTAGAAGAGCAGCCAGGGCTCTTTACTACTGAACCATTTCTCCAGCCCTGTTCCATTATTTATTATAACTAGATAATGTCCTGTTTTATGGATGCACCACATTTTACCTGTCAGGTGGTGAACATGTGAGTCATTTCCACCTTGGGACTATTATGAATAGTGATTCCATGAATGTTCATGTCCAAGTTTTTGTATAATTTCTTTCTTTCTCTTGAGTATATACCTATCAGTGAACTTGCTCAGCCATGGTCACACTATATGACATTTTAAGGAACTCCGAAACGGATATATGATTTTATGGTCTCGCCAGTAGCGAGACTTTTTGCCAGCACTAGTCGCTGTCCAACACTGTAACCGCCCTATCGTGGAGTGGCATCTCATTTACTTGCATTTCCCTGATGGCTCAAGTAGCTGAACATGTTCCCAGAGCCTGTTGCCCATTTGTACGTCTGAAATCTTTGGAGAAATATAGCTGACATAACATTACCGCTGTAACCTCATGAGTCTTGAATCAAAACCACTCAAGGAGGCTTCTTGAATTCCTGAACTTCAGAAACTGTAGCACACACAGACACACTCACACACACACTCACATACACACACAGACACACACTCACAGACACACTCACACACATACTCTGAGAAGTGCCGGGGGTGGTGCTAGGGATTGAATATGGACTTATGCATTTTAGGCGATGGTGTGTGTGTATGTGTGTAAACTCAAACATCATTCAATCCATCCACAAACCTATGCTTGTTGTGCACACAAAATGCATGATTTTTTAAAAAGTTTATAGATTCATACATATATAGAGTTTTATTTATTTATCTGTTTACTTAAGACAGGGTTTCTCTGTGTAGCTGTCTGTCCTGGAAATAGCTCTGTAGACCAGGCTAGCCTTGGACCAGATATTTGCCTGCCTCTGCCTCCTTAGTGTTGGGACTAAAGCTTAGCCTGGCTAAGAGAGAGATTTTTTTAAACATAGCAATAAATATCGAACACAGAAACATTCTGTTGGAATAGAGAACACAGAATTGGAGAGATGACTCTGCTCTTCCAGAGAACTGGCTTGGATTCCCAGCACTCACACAGTGGATCACCCTTTGTAATCCCAGTTCTGGGAAATCTGATGACTGCTAGTCTCAGTGGGCACCAGGCATGCAAGTTGTACATAGACATACACGCCAGTAAGACATCCATACACATATACATAAATAAGTAAATAATAACAAAATAAAATGAGAACATATCATAGATGCCTACAATAAAGCAGGGACTCTGCCAATGCAATGACATAAGGAAAAATATTTTAATGTAAATTTTGGAAAGGAAGAAACAAAACTGTCATGCTTCTAGATTGATTTTTTTTTTTTTTTACCTAGAAACTCCTGAAGTATTGGCACAGGGCGGGGAGGGCTCAGTTGGTCAAGTGCCTTTCACACAAGTTCAGATCCCCAGAACTCATGTAAGAAGCTAGGCATGGCAGCACAAGACTGTAACCCCAGGAAGGAAGGGAGAATGGAGGGCAGAGAGCAGGGTGTCTCTGAAGATCATTGGTCAGCCAGCCTCGCTGAATCAGTGAACTTCCAGTTCACTGAAAGACCTTGTCTCAAAATATAAAAGTAGAGGGTCTGGGGAGAGATGGCTCAGCAGTTAAGAACACTTGCTGCTCTTGCAAAGGACCCAGGTTGAGTTCCCAGCTCCTATGCGGTGTTCATACTGAAAACATCAGACATGCACTTAGAATGAATACATTCAAACAAAACACTCACACATAAGATAAAACTCTTATGGTGGGGAGCAACCGAGGAAAGATATGCATCAGCCACTGGCCTCCACACCCATAGGGACATATGCACCTAGACCCACACACAGACACACCAGCCCTCCAACCCTTAGAGTGTATCAGGCATGGTGAGCCAGGCTTTCCCTAAGGCCCTGAAATGTGGAGAAGGAACAAAGTCTCTTTTTTTAAACAGTTTGGCTTTATATATATATATATATATATATATATATATATATATATATATATTACGTATGCCATGTTCTGTCTGCATGTATGCTTGCAGGTCCAAAGAGGGCACCAGATCTCTTTTGTGATCCACCATGTGGTTGCTGCCAGTGCTCTTAACCTCTCAGCCATCTCTCCAGCCCCAGAACATAGTCTCTCACCTAAAACCAGGAGCATGCTTTGCAGACCCCGTAGTGTCCAGGGGTGGGGACATTTGTAGGGCTGTGGTTTCAGACCCTGGGAACTCAACAGCCCCATCTCACTTCCCCACTGCCCCTTGGAGGCCTGTGATTATCAAGGCTGCTAAGCGTGTGGCCTGTGACACATTTGAGATGTCCTGTGTTCGCTGTGTGTAACATTGCTTGACTAACTTCCTGCTGACTCTGTCTGTCTCATTTTCCCCAGCAAACTGTACACAAGATGTTGTACTTCTTGGCATAAATGAATTTGCTTGGCATAAGTTATCAGCTTATGCAAGACTTCCCGGTCCCAACTTTCCTATCTTCTTTATTTCCTCATCCCTGGTCCTCCTGCTAAGGACACTGTCACTGAAGAAGACCTGCTTGGTCCAGATCATCTAGGGAATAGGGAACAAAGTGTAATGACAGGCCAAAATAATCCCAAAATGAGCCTTAGTTTGAGTTCAAATTTAAAACTTTTTCCATTTTTTTTTTATTGTGTGTATTTATTTGAGAGCTGGGTGGTGGATCCTCAGAGAGTAAAAAAAAAAAAAAAAAAAAAAATCAACTACAGACACCCAGTCCCATTCCTGTCACTGGAAAGCCTTGGGATAGCCACTTCCTTGACTTACCTATGATGTATTGAAATGCTTGCAGCTGTGTTCCTGGGGTATCAGCTTACCACCACTGACAAAATGCTTGTGATCACTTAAAAGGAGGAAAGTTCCATTTTGGTTCGTGGTTTCAGTCCATTGGCCCTGCTGCTTTGGGCCTGTGGCAACAGCACTTCATGTTGTGAGCATGCGACAGAGGGAGTCTAGAAGTCACAGCTTCCACTAAGATTAACACCTTCCCTTTTGGCGGGAAGCTTGCTAAAACGTAAGATGTTAAAGGGGAAAAGAAACAAGTTATTTTAAGGGCAACTGAAATATTCAGCAAGGGAAGTTCACTATGCTTGGCAAGTAAACAATGCAATGGCTTTAGGAAGTCCCTGAAACTGACCGGATTCACTAGACCCCTCCCTCCCCAAGCGTATGTGAGTAGTAAGGACTGCTGAGAGATGCATCCAGACAAGCTGAGTTGCCTAAAGCAGGCTCAGACCAGTTGAATTGGAATTGCCTAGGAGAAGTATAGACCAACCAAGCTGCAGACCCAGACCGTCTGAATTACCCGGAAAGGATACTCTCCATCCTGCTGAGCTGAATACAGGTTGTGTTGTGTGTTCTGCACGCTGGTGTGGGCTGATGATACAGCTTTGAGTTATTTCTGCTCCTGTAACTAACCCCTCACCCCTGTTTTCATAACTTCAATAAAGCTCAATGATTCAGCAAGTTGAACTTGGGTGGTATTCTCATTGAGGGAACAGTTTTACATAGCACCCTCCTGGAGCCAGGGAGAAAATATAGGAGAGGCCACATGTCCAAGGTCCCTTCAAGAACAATTAACCAGTTCTGTTCCACCAGGCCCCAGGGCTTCCACCATCCCCCAGCAGTGGCACAGGCTAGTGACTGTAGGACCCAAGGGGAGGAAAGGAGCTCAGTGAGAGAAAACTTCCAGTAACTCAAGAGTTATAAGGAAAGTCAGAAGAAACGTGTGTTAGCATGTCCCTGAGGTACTGTACAGCTGGACAATGAGCTACAAAGGCCCTGGCGTATGGACCTGAGTTACACAGAATGTAAAACTTACAGCCTTCCTAGTTAGATAGCACTTAAGACTACAGTCCCACCATGCACCATTGACAAAGGAGCAAATGAAATAGAAATTCCAGGTTACATTCTCATTACCTGGAAAACTCAATAGCATTTATTTAATGTGTGTGAGTCAATTCTTTCCTTCTACCATGTGTGCTCCGGGGATCAAACTCAGATATAAGTCAGCTTGGTGGCAAGCATCTTTACCCATTGATCCCTCTCACTGGCTCACCAGTAATATTTTTGTTATTTGGGGCTAGAGAAGATGGCTGGGCAGTTAAGAGTTCTTACTGCTCTTGCAGAAGGCCCAAGTTCAGTTCCCAGCATCCATGACTCACCTCAGACTTCTGCTCCTGGGCAATCTGATGCCTCTTCTAGCCTTCTGTGGCACCTGCACCCACATACGAATACCCTCACCCAAACACACATGCACAACATGATTAAAATAAAAATAAACCTTTAAAATATGTTTGTTATTTTAAGTTATAGTCAGCTGGGTGTAGTGGCACATTCTTGTAATCCCAGCACATGGGGGTTAGAGAAAGAAGATCCAGGAGGTCAAAATTATTAAAAAGTTACAACTTATCCTGTGGTTTTACTGATACCTTACTCAGCATCTGTGAGGTCTTTTAAGAAGTTCTAGGATCCTCAGTTAGGCTAAGCCTTACCTGTCATCTTTTTGGAGGGCAAATAGAGTCTGGTGATTGGTGTCTTTGTGTAACCAGAACCCACAGCATCTTGATGGTCTGGTGATCACATTTATTTATGGGGCTGAAGAGATGGCTCTGTGGTTAAGAGCACTTGTTCCTCTTGTAGGCTATCAGGATTCAATTCCCATCACCTACATTTTGTGGCTCAAGACCATCTGTACTCTGGTTCCAAGGCATTCAGTACCCTCTTCTGACCTCTTCAGGGACTAAATATGCACATGGTGCACAGATACACATGTAGAAAAAATACTCATACACATTAAAAACAAATAACAACAGCAAAACAACCGGGTGGTGGTGCACACCTTTAATCCCAGCACTTGGGAAGCAGAGGCAGGCAGATTTCTGTGAATTCCAGACCAGCCTGGCCTACAGAGTGAGTTCAAGGGCAGCCAGGGCTACACAGAGAAACCCTGTCTTGAAAAACCTAAATAAATAAATATATAAAAAGAAAGAAAGGAAGGAAGGAAGGAAGGGAGGAAGGAAGGGAGGGAGGAAGGAAGGAAGAAAAAGAAAAAGTAGTGCTTGGAGCTGAACTCATCTAGGAGAATGAAAAGGATGGGTGTTTGGGACACATAAAAAGTGAATACTCATTATAGAATTTGGCCTTTGTTTGACTAAATAGTAACAGTCCTAAATCAATGCCCAAGACCTCAAAAGCAAAGGGGTGTTGTATCAGGCCCCAGGCTCTCGTGGCTGCTGTAATTTGGAAGTAGTTGTTATTGTCAGCTAATGAATGCACACCTATCTCCAAGTACCTGCTTGGCAGGTGAACACAGCTGTGCACAGTTGTGTGTGCCTGTAGTCCCAACCTGGGAAGTGGAGACAGGGGGACCACATCTCAAAGGCTGCCTTGGCTATGTAGTAAATTCAAGGCCAGCCTGGGCTACAGGAGGCCCTCTGTCTCAAAAATGGTAAGACTGTGCTCATGCCAGCCCTGAACAAGAGAACACTAATGCAAACCACACAGACAACCTAAAATATTCTTGCTGTGACCTACAATGTAATGAATAAAGGAAATTAATTTTAGTAATATATTTTATGTAATCTACTGCACCAAGTATTATTTTGACATGTCATTAACATTTTTAAACGATGAAAGGGCTACTTTACATGCCTTTTCATATTACCTTTCAAAAGCCTCTGAGCAGCCTAGCACGGGACTGAGGACTGCAATCTCAGCACCAGGGAGAGAGACAGGATCAGAAGCTCTGGATCACCCTCAGCTACATACTGAGTTTGAGGCCAGCCTGGGCTTTGTGAGACCCTGACACAAACAAACAAATTCTATGTTAATGTCACACTTACTGTTGTTCAATTTGGATTTACATCAAAAGTTCTCATTAAAGGGTATCAAACAGCATAGCTCTGTGTGTGTGCATGCGTGTGTCAGTCAGTCTGTCTGTGTGGAGGTATCTGTGCTTGTCTGTTTTGAAACAGGGTCTCCTGTAGCCTGGTGGCCTTCAACTTGCTACATGATTGAGGCTGGTCTTGAACTCCTGATCCTCCTGGTTTATCTCTCAAGCCCTTGGATTGCAGGCATGTGCCCCATGCTTGGATCAGCCTTGGTGTGTGCAGTGTTTACTGATGAAGAAATCTGAGAAGCCAAACAGAAGGCTATTCTTTTTTGAAAATGTGTAACTTCTGGCTGGAGTGTGACTAGACAAAAGTGGGTTAACTTCAACAGAATAGAAGAGCTGAGGATGAACAGTTGGATATGGGGTTGGAGACCCTGAGAGAATACGGGTCGGGTCCTTGTCCCTTTAAGTCTTCATTGTTGCAGTCACTGGGAACCAAGCCCCCCCCCCCCAAGTCAAAGCTGTGTAGACCTTGGCTGCCACCTGGTGGCCTGATGTTAGTGCCAGGGAGTCACAATGCCACCCATACTTATCTCTTGGCTCCGGGTCTGCCTGGCCCAGCTGTTGAGAGCATGGACATTCCCCCTAAATGAGATTTCCAGACTTGGGGGGGGGGGGAAACCCACCAAGCTGGTTGTGTGGTGACCCACAACTACTCAAGAGACTGAGGCAGGAGGATTGCTTGAAAGTTCAAGGCCAGACTACACAATAGAATAAGACACACCTCTTTAAAAAAAATTGAAATAAAAGTTGCTGAATTTAAAACTTTTCACTTTAGATTCACTTCATAACATATATGAATAATCTTTTAGTATAAGCCTGTCCCTGGCCAATTAACGGATGTTTTTTCTTGTGTGTGTGAAACTTGAATGAAGTGCACATCTTGTGTTTTCTCTGGAAATCTTCCTTCTAGTTCATTTTCAGGGTTCCAAAGGAAAAAAAAATATACACCCGGGACTTTACTGGGGCATAAGACTAAACTATAACCATGCATTGGACTCTGAACTTCCCTAGGAGCCACACAGGAGAATGAGAGGACTCTGAGGTCTGGGGGGGGGGGTTAGGTGACAGGCCTCAAGGCACTCAGCAAGGACTTAACCAGGTACCCCAGCTGTGGGGACTAATTCATACCAGCCCAGTCACGCGGCTCACTGGCCCTCTTCTGAGGAACGCTGAAGATTGCTTCCCTGGTTTAGTCTCGCTTCTGACTGCACACATGATTTTTGTGTCTTCACCTCATAGCCATGAGAAGAGCGTGAGCATGGTGGATTAGCCACGCCCAGATAGACCCATCTCCTCCACAGTAGGTGAGGAGAAGATGAAGTGATGCCTCCTCCCCATCCCCTCCCTGAGCTGGACTACCTGGGGACCTGGAATTCCCTCCCTGCACTGAGTAGACAGGGAAACCGAGACTCAGAGAAGGGCAAGGGTCACGTGAGTGGAAGGTTTCCTGGTCTAGATGTGTTTTCCTTTTCCAGGCAAGTGAACACTGAGGCTTTAGGTTCTTAGTCACGCATATCCTGTCCCTGGTTGGCCCAGTTTGCTTTCTGTTTATGTATAAAACACTGTGATCAAAAGCAACCTGGAAAGGGAATGGCTTATTTGGTTTACACTTCTGATCACAGTCCATTACTGAAGGACATTAGGGCCAGAACAAAGGACAGGGACTTGAAGGCAGATCTTGAGAAGCAGAGGCCATGGAGGAATGCTGCTCACTGGTTTGTTCCTCCTGGCTTGCTGAGCCTGCTGCTTTTTTGTACAACCCTGAAACCCCTTGCCCAGGGATAGCACCAATGACCGTGGCCTGGGCCCTCCTATTTCAATCATTAACCAAGAAAACGCCCTATAGACCTGCCTACAGGTCAACCTGATGGAAGCATTTTCTCAACTTAAATTCCCTCTTCCCAGACAACACAGCTTGTGTCAAGTTAACAAAAACTATCCAGCACATCACACTATCGCCTTCTTCTTCCTTCTTCAACCTTCCTGGCCCTCTAAGTACTTTGGCTCGGACCTTGATCTCCCCAAGGCTTCTCAATGGCCTCCCATCAGTCTTCTGGAGAAGTTCCAAATGTCTCTTCATGGGCTCTCAGCCCTCATTGCCCCAGCCCCTCGCACACCCCACACTCTGTACCTGGAAGGCAAAGCAAGCTTTTGATGAGTTGTTTTGGAGACTGTTGGTTTGTAGGAGAATGGTACCATGTCTGCCTGCACCCAACCAAGCTCCCCATTACGATAATGAATTAAACCTCTGAAGTTGTAAATAAGCCCCAATTAAATGTTTTCTTTTATTAGAGTTGCCTTGGTCATGTATAGTGGTCTTTCAGTGAACTTGTAACGATGGCCATGCCCTATGTTGGGAGACAGAAGTGGAAAGAGGGAAGCTTGAGGTGTGGCTTTCCTTTGTCGGTCTTTCTGGTGGGTCAGCTGACCTGGTAGGAAGGGCAGAGAAATACTCCCGCGGTTCTCTGTATTTTTCTGTGTAAGTGTTCCCCAATAAACACCTATTTATCACTTATCTTGGGCATAGTGAAGTCATTGCATCCTCGCCTTCAGTCGTGGTTTGTTTATCTTCACAATAGCACTTTGACTAAGACAGAGTGGGTACCAGGAGTGGGGAATTGCTGCCAGGCCTGACCATGCTGCTTATTGGCAGGATGTGGACTTTGGGTTAGGAAAGCAGTTGAATATTTAAGTGGGGCAAGACCCCACCCAGCTAAGCTTCCGACTGTGAAAAGGAATTAAAGAAAAGCTTAAGCAGTGAAGGAAACCATCACCAACAGAACGCCGCTACAAATGGAATTGAACAAGGTGGTCCTGATCCAGTCCCAGCAAGCAGCAGCACTTGGCAGCCTTGGCCATGTGGTCCATGGATGAGCACCTGTGGGTCACCATCAGGCAAGAGGGTAGCAGGATTGACGGTGGTGGGTTTCCGAAACTGGACTCAAGTATAGTCCAGGAGTAGGGTCTGGTACTGGGTCACACAGGCATTAGACAGTCATCATTCTGGTGTTGCTTGGAGGAGGATCTTAACCACATGGGGTACTGGGAGTATAAGATCCTGACTCAGAGTTAACTTGTTTGCTTGTTTTTCATTAGACTAGAGGTAGCCACCATAGCCCTGAGGCAGATGGGCCATTCTGTGGCTAAAAGTCCAATCATTTGGACAGGTATGCCACAGGGTGTTTCCATGTCCTCAAAGTTTGTGTCAAAACTCCTTTTACAATGTTTTTTGTCTCACGGACAAACAGATGAAAAAAGTTTTGATACATCTGAAGTGTTAGAGCTGGACCCCAAATCACAGTTGTTTTTAAAGCCTCAAATGCCTTTTGTTCAGCCTCAGTCCAGATTAGGGGACTCAGTGTCCCCACTGTGGTAATATTTAGAGGCCTTGATATTTTCACTAACCTTGGTATTCAGAGGCAACAAAACCCAACCACACACACAGACTCTTGAGCCTGCCTCTTAGTCTTTGGAGTTGGAATCTGAAGGATGGCAACAATCCTACTCTGAACCAGGCTCCTTTTATCCTCCCCCAGCTGGGAGCCAAGAGAGGTAGCCTCTGATGTACAAGTTGGGGCTCTCTTAGCTGACACTCTGCAGCCCACAGTCTGTAACTCTTGTAGCAGTCCCTCTGTGGCCCTTTTATAATCTATTTTAGTCTGAGAGAAAGGAGGAGGTCATCTACATACAGTAATAGTGTGGTCCCAGGAAATCACTAATGGAAGGGCAGGAGGTCAGCACTTAGTGCCTCATCACACAGGGTTGGAGAGCTTCTAAATCCTTGGGGCAATGTGGTCCTGGTAAGCTGCCTGCTGTAACCTCCCTCTGGGTCTGTTCATTCAAAAGCAAAAAGGGTTGACTCACCTCTGCCAATGGGAGGCTGAAGAATGCATCTTTCAGGTCCAAGACTGTGCCCAGCTGTTTCTCTGGAGGAATCAGACTCTTGAGAGTATATGGATTTGGGACTGTGGGAAGATGATTTCAGCTCTCTTATTCACTTCCCTCAGATTTTGAAGGGTCTACTATCAGAAGCCCCAGGTTTCTTCAGGCAGGAGAGATGTATTCCAGAGTGACTGGCAGAGTACCAGGATGCCTATCTCTCTCTCAGCCTGGTGATATGGGCTGCAGCATTGAGTATTGTTTAGTCTAGACAGAGCAGCTGAATTAGTTAGTTGAACAATTGTAGGGACTTCATGTTGGGCCAGTTCCAAAAGGTTGTTTTTTTTGTTGTTGTTGTTTTTGTTTTTGTTTTTTTTGTTTTTGTTTTTTTTTTTTTTTTTTTTTTTTTTTTTTTTTTTGCCCATACCCCTAGGAACCTTTGTTGTAAATCTGAGAGATAGTACAACTGTATCTTTTGACTGGGGACAGACTTTCAGCTAAGAGACCTTCTTCTGACAGAGAGCAAAACATCAAATTTGTGCTGGCTATCTTAAGTCTAACTGCATCTCATCATTAGGGAATGTGATAGTGGCTTTCAGATTATGCAAAAGGCCTCATCACAGTAGTGGGTAGGGACACTCGTGCATGATTGCCCACTGTCCACTTTCCTAGGTCTGTGGAATGGGTTAGTGCTCCAGGGGTAGCAGGCCATCTTTTCTGTTGCTCCTTGGACAATCTTTTGATCAGCCAATTGTCCTGGGGCTTCTTAAGGACTGAAGATGTCATCCCAATGTCCACTAAGAAGCCAATTGCTTTGCTTCCAGTTTTAAGTGCTACCCTAGGCCTCTGAGGGCTTAAAGTGTGGGAGCCTGGTGCCTGTCACTTTTCTATTTGCAGGCCTTCTTCCTCTGATTAGGGCACTCATTTTCCCAATGTCTTTCTCCTTGCCTTAGGTACATTGCTCTTTCTCTAATGGTGGCCTACTTGTCTCCTGGCCTCCTTCTTGCCTATAGCACCAGACTGGCTTAGTATCTGGGGTTTCTCATAGGGCCACTGCTATTGCCCGGGTAAGTCTCTTATCCTCCTGGCTCTCGGTTGTTTCTCTGTTGTAACCCTTTGGGCTACCCCAGCAATTGGGACCTATTCACACCTTCAATCCCTCTAAACGTTGCAAATTCTAATATCTGGGGCCGACTGGGTACAGAGACAATGTTGACCACCAGTCTGTTGTCTGGTGCTTGTGGGCCTATGGGCATATAAGTACAGGGAGTCTCTAGGACGCACTCTAGGGACCCAGTGGGATAAACCGGAGTCCCCTGTGTCACCTCACTTACCTTTGACAGGTTTGTGGGCTTCTGTGTCACTGCTTGGAGCCCAGCCAGGAAAGTGTGAGGTAGTGTCTAGCTCCCCTTTACCTTGGTCAGTGTTAGGGTTCCAGTGGGGTCAGCTGGACAGAAACATGCCCTCAATGTTGTGTTACCAGCCAGAGATCTCCCATCTAGACCCAGGACAGCAGCTTTGTTAGCTTCCAACCTTATGCAGTTTCTTTCTCTCTTCCTCTCTCTCTCTCTCTCTCCCTTTCTCCCTTTCTCTCTCTATGTATGTATGTAATTTATTTTTATCTCTTGTGCATTTGTGTTTTGCCTGTGTGGATAGCTGTGTGAGGGCATCAGATCCCCTGGAACTCCCTGAGCTCCCATGTGGGTGCTGGGAACTGAACCTGGGTCCTCTGGAAGAGCAGCCAGTGCTCTTAACTCACTGAGCCATCTCTCCAGGACCTCCCCTCTTTCTTCTGATATAAACAGGGTGTCCAGTAACTGTCAGCAGTCTTCCAAGCTGGGCTGGAGAGTATAGAAAACACCCTCTAGGAGAGAAATGAGTGCCTGAAGTTTCTCGGAGAAAAAGGGTTTCTGGGACTTCCTGTTGCACAATTACACAAATGGGTGTAGGGGCTTCTTACTCAGATCCTTTGGCCAAAAGGAGTTTGTCTGGGAGCTTGCCACGGGGGAAGAATGGCAGGAATTGCTGGGGTCTCCGTCAAAGCCAGGGAGTCAGGGAACCGGGGAGAGTAACTGAATATCTGCTAGATTCAAGTAGGATGCACAATTGGAGCTACTGCGGTGTTCAAGGCATACATAGACTTGGGGAGGGCTCTGTAGGGGGAGAAGAGAAAAGGGCCTCTGGGGCCGAGGCCTGGAATGGGGGTCACCTTTGTCCAGGGACGTTAGGTGGGAGTAAGTCTTCCTCCTCTGGGTTGCTCAACAGAATTTTGTGTTTTCTCCTATTGCAGCTTAGCTACCAGAACTTTCATTCAACTTTAAGGGAACAAACAGCATTTTCAGGAGGCATATAAGAATATGGAGACAGACCAAGGGCTCTGCCTTCTGAAAGGACACCTCTGGACCCTCTGTAAAGTAGAGTGATCCTCTTTGGCTGTTGAATGACTGTCTGTAGGTACATACAATAAATAGCCACATGGCCTGAACAGTATGACTGGTAGTCACATGAAATACTAGCCACTCTGATCAGTTCCCTACAGAGATGTTTGGTTAAGTCTGCTACAACAACCTCCTCCATAGCTCAGGATCTGAGCATTTTCCAAAGGAGTGAGTTGCTTAGAAGCAAAACTGCTGATTTGACTTTCCAGATCTCAATTCGCAATGACAAATAACAGACCAACCAGAGGAGACAGACACAGACAAAAGGAACAAACAACGGCAAGAGACAAATTAGGGATGGCCACCACCCACTCAGATGGGGGCGTGCAGGAATCTGGTGACATCTCACATGGATTTCAGACTCTGGGGTTCTCTCCAACAGTTCTTACATGTCCAAACAGAAGGTACCTTAACCAGACTTACCTCCAGAGACCAGGTGGTTCTCACTGAAGGAAACTTAGAGATGGATATCAGGGGTCTGAATGGTTGCAAATGCCAAGACCTTCTCTCCCAGAGAAGGGGGTACACAACCTGAGATGTTCCAGGTGACTGCCTGGAGAAAAAGTCACAGAAAAGTGACATCCTTATTGGAAGTCACAGGGGGCAGTAAAGCAAGCAAGCCATTCATCAAAGCCAAAATCATGAAGTTATCTAGTGCATTTTGACTCTGAGCTTCTAGAACAGGGTTGGGCACTTTCCCATGGGACTTTTCATGGTAAGAATAGAAAAAGGAGGTCGGTTTCAGGCTCCAGTTGAGACAAGATGGAGAAACCTACCACACCAGGATCAGCTAAGTGCCTACCCATCTAACTGTACTTTCAAAGTTATTTTATTTTTAATTGTGTGTGCATAAATATGTGTGTGTAAGTGCAGAGCCTTCTGAGTCCAGGAGAGGACATCTGATTCTTTGGAGCTGAAGTTATAGGTAGTTTTCAGTCACCTGATTTGGATGCTAAAAATTACCCTCTGATCATCTGCAAGAGCAATATGCACCATCAATTACTGAGTCATCTGTCGAGTCCTGCCTGGTGGATTTCTGAAGCTACCGCAATTCCAAATTTCACAGTTCCAATTCCTGGGGAAATTTTTTTTTGTTTTGTTTTTTTGTTTTGTTTTTTAAGATTCGTTTATTGATTATGTATACAGTGTTCTGCCTGAATGCCAGAAGAGGGCACCAGATCTCATTATAGATGGTTGTGAGCCATCTATAATGGCTATTTACAATGAGCCCCCTGGGGAAGTTTTTAATAACAAGAACATAATGAAATGGAAAATGCTAGTTCCTCAATGTTAAATGTTCAGGAATATAATTGTTGCTTACCAGATAAGACCACGAAAATGATCTATTTTCCAACAGAAGAGAAGGTGATTTTCTTTTTCAAGACAAGGTCTCACTGTATAGCCCTGGCTGTCCTAGAACTCACTCTGTAGACCAGGCTGGCTTCCTACTCATGGAGATCTGCCTGCCTCTGCTGGGATTAAAGGCATGTACCACTCTGCCTGGCAAAAACATGAATTCTTGAATAATAGGTCAGTGGTAGGGTGCTAGCGCAGCATGTACTAGACCCTGTGTTCCACCCATAGCAACACACACACATACACACACACCATATTTAATTCTTTCCTTCAGTCTGCATTACAAATCCAATGACAAAGTAACAGAGTAGTGTGAAATTCAAGCTAAATGGGACTAGGGAGGTGAGTCGGTGGTTAAAAGCACTGGCTGCTTTTCCAGAGAACTGATGTTCAATTCCCAGCACCTACATAGTGACTCACAACATTTACTCCAGTTTCAGGGAAAACACCTTCCTCTGGCCTCTTGAGTACCAAGCACACATGTGTTACATAGACATACATGCAGGTCAACACTCATACACATGAATTAAAAAATAATTCCAGCACTTGGGAGAACAGAGGCAGGCAGATCTCTGTGAGTTCAAGGTCATTCAAGGTCATCCTGGCCTACAGAGCAAGTTCCAGGACAGACAAGGTTTCACAGAGAGACCCTCTCTAGAGGGAGGGGGATTAAATAAATAAATAAATAAAAATTTAAAAATGAAAATAACCAAGCTGATTGAGTCAGTATATTTTCAAACATTTTTCTATATTTTCATAATTGTTATGTTCTGTGATTTTTCTAAAAAAGCAATACCAGCTAAAGCAAGATCTCCTTCTCCCCTCTTTCCTCCCTCTCCCTGTCTTTCTCAGTCTCTGTGTTGATATTGTTTTGTTAGTTCCGAAATTTTGTTTTGTTTTGTTTTGTTGGGAGAGTCTGGACTTCAACTCACAATCCCCCTGCCTCACATTCCTCTGTGCTCTGATTATAGATGTGAGCCACATGCCTGCTCAAGCAGAAATTTTAAAGTGTTGATGCCATCATACTTGGATATAGTGCACTGATTACATTCACCTATCGCTACCCTCTCCCATTTCCCAGTACTTCCGCTAACCCTCTTCTCCCAAGCTAGCCTCCACCCTACCTTCAAGTCTGTTACAAGCACTTTCCTGCTAGCCTGGCCCCAGAGTCGTGTCAGTCCCAAAATAACACACAGAGACACTGTATTAGATATAAAGCTGTTGGCCTGTTACTAACATTTCTTATTGCCTAGCTCTGTCTTAAATATTAACCCATCTAAGTGATTCCAGATGGTCTTATTTTACCAGAAAAAGGGTTTGTTCGGACCTTTTCTCTCACATCCTACATCTTGATTCCTCTCTACTCCATCTTCCAGAATCCTTCTTGTCTCCTAGTCCCACCTATCTTGCTTTCCTATAGGCCAACAAGACTTTATTCATTAACCAAAAAGAGAAACATATTTACAGAATGACATCTCCCATCATCTTCTCTTTTCTGTCTAAAATAAAAAAAGGTTTTAACTTTAACACAGATAACAAAACAGTTATCAAATAAGAACCATAGTTAACAATATTTAGTCCATTAACATTAATATTCTATCATCTATCCTATCTTTGTGAGTTTAAATTCTCATATGTAACTTATCTTTAATCCTAACTAAGGAAAACTATAACCATACTATCTGTCTTCAACTCCATCAAAGACCACAGAAGGATAATATATAAACTCTAAAATGACAAAGACATCTTTGCTACCTGGACAGTCACCAGAAGTTCTTCTGTAAATTGGCACATCCATCTTCGGCCCATAGGCCATAGTGTGTCTGGCAGACTCCTTAGCAAAGCAGGAAACTTTAAACTGTCCACCTATATTGGCAGTTTGTCAGTCACTTTTCTCTGGGTCCTGCAGACTGTCTGGTAGACTCTTCAATGAAGCAGGAACCCTGTAGCAATGTCCATCTTGTTTCAGCAGTCACTTTCCTGTGGGCCCTGTATGTCTATTTTGTACAGCATAAAGTCAAACAGTCCAGACAAGAGCACTTTCTTGCCCAAATGGCTAGTCTTGCCATATTGGGAATAAACTCCATAACGAGTTTCTTCCATGTCCATCTTCCTTTGTGATGCAGGTGGTGTTGCCAGGAGCAGTTGTGTCTCACTGTTAAGAAAAACCCTAAACTATTTTAAATGCCATATTCTGTAGGTCTTTGAAAGGTTTGAAGAATGCCTATCCATTTGAAATATCTCTCTATATATCTATAAAACCTAACCAACCTAACTATAAGTTTCGACTATTATAGATAACCATCTATAATTTCTACTAAATTATACATTTTTAAATGGGCTATGTAAATACAATACTTAAACAAGAGGAGAAATATACCTATCACAAAATTGACCTTAAATTTGTATCAATAAATGAAAATCCATTCCAAAATAAAGTATTCATTTCTATACCATAATCTCCTTTTTACATTTAAAAAGAGATAGATTGTGATCATTAACCATTTATAATCAACCCCATTTAAATGAAAACAAACATTAATAGACAATATTTGGGAATTTGGGCATCATACTTTCCGAACTGCTTCCTGCTGGTTGGGGATGCTATAATACCATGAGAATCCTAAGAAGACAAAGAAATCTTGGCTGTAGTCTGCAAGGATGCCTTGTCTCAGCTGTTTTTGATGTTGGATCACCTGGGACACTGTTTCAAGTGGTCTGGCTTGATCAAGCCATGTTAGTATGGAAGGAATCCACAGCCTTTCATTTTCTGTGGAAACAAAAATAGAAATTCTTTTCCCCAGTAACCTGCCTTTAGACTTAAATTTTGAAGTTAAAGCATTTTTAAAATATATAAATTGGATCAATCCAGGAGCATTTCTTTTAGTAGTTGTTGCTATTTCCTTAGCAGTCAAACAATTCAAAGATAACACAATAGCATACAGTATCCAGACTCTGTATGTTTTTTCCATCTTTAGGTGGCTTTTTTTATTACTGTATTTCTTTTTTTACTTCTATCTTTTCATTTTCTTTCCTCTTTTTTTTTTTTTTTTTTTTTTTTTTTTTGAGAGACAGAATTTCTCTGTGTGCTTTTGCCTGACCTGGAATTCACTCTGTACACCAGGCTGGCCTTGAAATCACAGAAATCTGCTTGCTTCTGCCTCCCGAGTGCTGGAATTAAATGTGTGTGCCACCACACCCAGCTACTCTTTCAGCTACTCTTTCTTTCTTTCTTTTTTAAAGATTTATTTTTTTATTATGTATACATTATTCTGCATGCATGCATACGTGTTTGCACACCAGAAGAGGGCACCAGATCTCAATACAGATGGTTGTGAGCCACCATTTGGGTGCTGGGAATTGAACTCAGGCCCTCTGGAAGAGTAGCCAGTGCTCTTAACCTCTGAGCCATCTCTTCAGCTCCCTCTTCCTTCCTTCCTTCCTTCCTTCCTTCCTTCCTTCCTTCCTTTTAAAACTAATTTATCCTGTTTTTTTTTTTCTCTCCCTAGCCTACATACTACATATATTTTATTTTATTTTAAAATACACTGTAAACCTTTAGAGGTTTTTCTTTATCTTAGTCTGTCTTTACTGTAAATCTTTATCTTTTTCTGGCCCCAAGTCTTTTATCTGCCAAACAACAGCATTGCTTTCCAATATGGCAGGGGTATGTTTATTGCCAGCAGTGAGAGCTGTGCTCACTGCCTTGGTCTATGTTGCCACCAAGCAGCATGCTGCCAGCTTGGAGATGTGGCCACTGCCACTGCCAGCTGCTTGTAGGCCATTGAATTGTTAGCAGGGCCGTTTAAAAGAGCCCTGTAGGGTTTTTTTTTTTTTTTTGCTGCTTATGCAGAGTCAGGAAACCTCCCTTAAAGGAGTTGCGCAAGTCTCTGCTTGTCTCTAGCAAAACAGAGCCCAACTGAGAAAAATACTGCTACCAAGAAGCCTTGCTTGTCTCCGTTCTTTTGTTTTTAAAATCATTTTTTAAGCTTTTGTTAAGTTTTAAGGGGACTTCTTTGTACTCACATTGTAGGCGCCATTTTGTTACGAGCAGTTTCCTGCCAGCCTGGTCCCAGAGCCTCATCAGCCCCAAATAACAGGCAGAGACAGTATATTAATTATGAAACTGTTGGCTGGTTACTAGTGTTTCTTATTGGCTATCTCTGTCTTAAATATTAACCCATTTCTGTCTAAGTGTTTCCACGTGGTCTTATCTTACCACAGAAATGGTTTGTTCGGACCTCTTCTCTCATGTCCTACATCTTGATTCCTCTCTACTCCATCTCCCAGAATCCTCCTTGTCTCCTAATCCCGCCTATCCTGTTTTCCTATTGGCCAACAGGACTTTATTCATTAGCCAATAAGAGAAACACATTTACAGAATGACAACTCCCATCACAAGTCCCCCTCACTTTCTCTCTTCAGACCCCATGCAGACAGTCACCCCTGCTGAGTGTCCATGTTAGTACAGAAGCCAGCAGCCTTTCAGCTCCCATGGCGCCCGCCTGTCCTCCCTGTTGTGAAGCTTTCTAAGCCTCAGAGCAGGTGACACTGGTGCTGTTAGGGCCAAGCACTCAGCAGTCACTTCTTCTTAGCGTTTTAACCAACCCTGAGCTCCCTCTGTGACCACTGCCTGCTGCCCAAAGAGGCTCCGCTGACTAAGGCTGAGAGCTATTGTGGGGTATTCACCTGATGAGACTGCTGGGACTCAGGTGTAAGCCAATAAAAGTCTTTAGCCAGCTGGTGACTGTACTGGGTTTTGGGGTCCCATTGTAGTCCCCGGTTTTCTCAGGGTGGTCTTTTAAGCACAATAAACATGTCCAGGGTTGACCTACTTCAGCTAAAAAGAAAAGTCAGACAGAAGCAGAACTACAGAAGCCAAAAGGCAAGGTTAGAACTTTTAGAGCTGGTCCCAGTACAGACCTTGATAGACTGGGTCTTTGTTTTAGTTGTGGCAGGTGGTGGTGTCTACCTGCTGAGTTTTACATCTTGAATGGTACTTCCATCATGGAGTCCATTGTGCTAAGGTCTGTGGGTCCCTATTACATTTCCCCACTGGTCCTACTGAATGAACTGTTTTAGTTTAAGATGCAGAGACTCCCTGTTAATCCAATCAGAATGAGAATTAAAGGCCCAAGCAGTGCTGATGGCAGAGTAGTTTGCCAGGGGATCAAGATAATAGAGACTAGTATTAATTGTCTGATTCATGCCTTTGTTTTTCTTTCTTTTTGATTTTTTTTTCCAACCATGGCAAGATTTTTTTAATTGTTCCCAGTCAATTAGCATAGAAACAACATATTTTTTCTCAAAAGCTGGACAGTTTCTTTTATCTCATGAGAAGTAAATCTAAGCCTCTTCAATTTTGTAGGATCATTGTGTGTGTCTGTGAGTAGGATTATCTCTGCAAGGGGATTTAACTGTTGGCTTAATATCCCCAGGCCCTGATCAACCTACCTACTGTGTTTGGGAAGCATCAGAAGAGGTACATTTAGTCAAACCCTTGGTACACACCCACCAAGTAGTCTCCGAGGCTCAGTAATATTGCTGTTATCCAGATAAACTAACCGGAAAACCAGAATAGTTGCCATCAGAATAAGAGAAGTGCCTAGTTTAAAGATTTGGAACATTACACAAGTGTTAGACTCTTGTTAAGTCCTCCAACATTAGTTTGGGCTGCCCTTCCGGTTGCAGTGAGTTTTGTCAGTCAGTGGGCTGGCAGTCTGGTTATTTCCTATCTCTATATAGTACAGCGGCCAGGTGTCTAAGCACAATTGGCAATCCTGGCTGATTTTTGGCTGGGAATGATTAACTCTATCCCCAGGGTCCCTTCCTGTGATATAGAGTCTGTTTCTCCAGGTTTTTCCTGTTTCCCAAAGGCCAGAATCTTTTTAAAGGAAGCCTTAGTTTTTACAATGGAAACTCCCTTGTTTCCGGCAACTAGGGGGCCAAGCCATAGAGGATGCATGAAATTGTAAGCTCTGTATATTATCTCAAAAGATAAATTGCCATATCTTTCCTTTTTCCTGTCAAATGAGACACTTAAAGTGAGCATCAGCAACTGAAGATCAAGATGAATATGGTTGCTAGTCTGTAGTCACACTAGCTAACACCTTCCCTGTATCTGTCTTCCTCAGTTTCCGGTCCAGGCCTGAGGGCAGTGGGGGTTGACTTCCACATGAATACATGACCCTGTATTTATACCCATAGTGCAAAAAACAACTCAGGAGGAGACAGAGGGGCAAGGGGTAGAAGGGCCCCTGGGCCCAGTGAAACATTAATTTTAATGGGTTCACAGTCTAGAGACAGTCCAATTGGCAGCATCTGTGGCTTCTGCCTTCTTGATCTGGGTGTGGTGGATCCATGGTGTGATACCAGTTACCTTTACCATCATAGGAGTGGAGAGAATCACCTTGTAGGGTCCTTTCCAAGTTAGATTCAGTGCCCCTTCGGCTATTCACTTGACCAGAAGATATCACTGGATTCAAACAAGGGGAAACTGGTGGTGAACTCAGGTCAGCTGTGTTTCTCGGAGCCTGGGAAGCAGTGGGGAGGACTTCCAAACATAATCTCATAGGGGGCAAACCCCTCCCTACATAGGGTGCAGTGGGCCGAAGCAAAGCAAAGGGAAAAGGCCTATCCATCCTTTGCTGAACTCTAATGAGAGTTTGGTTAGAGGTATCTTGTTTGTTTTGTCTTTTGTTTTTGTCCTGTTAGGGCTTTTTGATACCGGGCTTCTCTGTATAACAATTTTGGCTGTCCCGGAAGTCACTTCGTACACCAGGTTGGCTTTGAACTCAGAGATTGCCTGCCTTCCCTACCCTCTCCAGTGCTGATTAAAGATGTTCAACACCACCTCCTGGCTTCTGGTTGTTGATATTTACCTGCCCAGAACTCTGAGTTCTATCTGCATAATGAATTTTTCATCCTATGTCTGAAGTTTTAGGTATTAATTGAGAGGTTTTGGCCATGAAAGCCAGGACATTGTCAGACCCCATTGCTAGGAGGAGGCCAAATCGGGGGACCAGTTCCTGGAAGACTGTTTAGCCATTATTGGAACAGGTCAGATTGAGTAGGGAACACTTCTATCCAGCTGGAACATCCATATGTAAAAACTAGCAAGTACTTTTATCCTTCTCCAACAGGCAGAATCTTGGTGAAGTCAGTTTTCCCAGAGTTCACCAGGGTGTTGGTCTCTCATTTGGACCCCTTCCTGAATAAGAGCTCTCTGTTTTGGATTCATTTGAGCACAAACCTGGCATCTGGCTGAGACATCCCCTATTAGACTGTCCAATCTAGGTATAGCATACCTTGGTCTGAACTACTCAGAAAGTTTTGTGAACCCTGTGTGAATAGTCTGGTGAAAGTCAGTTATCAGAGTTTTCCCAGTTGTTTCTGGGAGAATTATCATTCCCTCTGCTGTTCTCCGTCAACCTGAGGGTTCGAGCTGTCTATTTCTTCCTTACCATAGAGTCTCAGGCAGTACTGGGTCCTGGTAAGTCATCAGAATGTCAATAGGCCCCCACTGGTTTTAGGGCCTTCTGTCAGGCAGCCGGGTCCACACCCCAGGAGTAGAGGACAGCAATTTGTAGGGGAAACCAAATAGTCTTGAGGAGGCCAAGATTATTAATCTCCCTTTTCCCAGCAGTAAGAAGCCTTCTTCCTCTATAGACCCCACCATGGACATGTCCCATAGTAGAAGAAGCATACTAACTGACAGTCTGTGTTTATGGTGGTGGGACAGGAGTACCTGTCTTGGACCCAAATTGTTTCCATTAAAGTAATTATTGCAGGTCTCAGTAGCTGGTTTCAGCTTTCATCTCCTGACAGTCATTGACAAGCACCTGCATCATCAGGCAAGAGGGTAGCAGAATTAATGGTGTCGGGTTTCTCCAATTGGACTGGAGGGGTGGGGCCTGCTACTGGGTCACGTAGTCATTAGACAGCCAGCATTCTGGTGTTCCTCAGAGGAGAACCTCAACTGTATCATGGGGTACTGTAAGTACAAGATTTCATTTTGTTTGATTTTATTTTGAGGCAAGGTTTCTCTGTCCTAGAACTCACTCTGTAGACCAGGCTGGCCTTGAACTCAGAGATCCACCTGCCTCTGTCTCTCAAGGGCTGGGATTAAAGACATGTGCCACCACTTCAAGTATAAGATCCAACCCAGAGTTAACTTGTTTGTTTTCTTTAATTAAACTAGCAGTAGTGGTCACTGTTCTTGTAGGCTATCGCATAACTACAGGTGTTTGGACAGATGTTGGGATATTCTTTTTGTATACTGTGTGTCTCTGTTTAACCCCACCTAACTAAAGAACCTTCTGATTGGTTTAATAAAGATCTGAACAGCCAATAGCTAGGCAGGCAGGAGAAGATATGCAGAAATTCCAGGGAGAGATAAGAACTCTGGGAATCTGAGACAGGAAATTCACCAGCTAGATTCGAAGGAAGTCAGACATAAGGTACTGAGGAGTGGTAGCGAGCCACGTAGCAAAACACAGATTAATATAAACAGGTTAAATTCTAAGAGCTAGTTGGGAACAAGCTTAAGCTAAGGCCAAGAGTTCATAATTAATAAAAAGTCTCTGTGTCATTATTAGAGAGCTGGCAGTCCAAAGAAAGACCTGTTACAGGCAGGTATGTAACAGGGTGTTTCCATGGCCCCAGTATTTGGGTTAAAACCCCTTTTGTAATGTCTTTTGTTTGGTCTCAGTCTAGATGAAGGGGCTCAGTGCCCCACTTTGTGCTGATGTATTTCCATAAACTCTGGTGTCCAGAGACAGCAATACCCAGCTGTGCCTAGGAACTCCAGAGACAGCAATATCCAGCTGTGCCTAGGAACTCTCAAACCTGTTTCTTAGTCTTTAGAGTTGGGATTTGAAGAATGGCAGTAATCCTATTCTCCTCAGCTGGTAGTCAAGATAGGTAGCCTTCTACAAAGCTGGGCTTTCTTAACCTTCTGTAGTCTGAGTTCTGTAGCTCTTGTAGCAGTCCCTCAGTGGCCCTTTTATGACTTGTTTTTCCAGGTAACCTCTGATGGAAGGACAAAAGGTTAGCACTGTCTCTCATCAAACAGGGTTGGCTAATTTTTAAATCTCTGGGGCACCTGGTTCATGTAAGTCTCTCATGTAACCACCCACTGGGCCTCTCCATTTAAAAGCAAAGACCTAGGAATGGCCCCCATTGACTCATGTGGGTGAATGCTTTGCCCATGGGGAGTGTCACTATTAGGAGGTGTAGACTTGTGGAGTAGGTGTGGCCTTGATGGAGGAAGCGTGTCCTTGTAGAGGTGGGCTTTGAGATTTTGTAAATTCAGGTCTGGCTGGAAGGACACGGACTCCTGCTCCCTACTGATCAAGATGTAGAACTCTCAGTTCCTCCTCCAGCATGGTGTTCGTTTGCCTGCCAGCATGTTTCCTGCCATGAAGATAAAGGACTAAACCTCTAAACTGTAAGCCAGCCACAATTAAATGTTTTCCTTTATAAGAGTCGCGGTGGCCATGCTGTCTCTTCACAGCAATAGAAACCTTAAGACAGATGGGTTGACTCACCTCTGCCAATGGGAGGCTGAAGAATGCATCTTTCAGGTCCAAGACAGTGTCCATCTGTTTCTCTGGAAGAATCAGACTCTTGAGAATCAGAGGTCCCAGGTTGCCAGTCAGGAGAGGCATATTCTCGGATGCCTGTGTCTTCCCCTTGTTTCCAGAGTCATTGGGTATTGTCTGGACAAAGGGAGCTGAACTGACTAGTTGAACAATTGTAGGAGCTTGGTCCTTGGAGGTGATTTCTCTTGACAGCAAAATTTGCTGAGTAAAATTTGCAAGCCTAACTGCATTTCATCATCAGAGAAGGTGACAGTGGCTTCCAGTCTATGCAAAAGGTCTTGTTGAAATCAGTTGTCTGTTGTTAAACACCCTTTGAGCTACCCCAGCAACTGGGACCTACTTATAGCTTTACATGTTTTAACTTTCATAACTTTTTTTTTTAATATTTGGGGTGAACTGGTAACAAAGTACAAACATCTTTTTTAGCAGTTGTCTTTAATCCTTTTTAAAAGGACCAAGTGAAAACTGTTTAAAGTCCCCTTGGTCAATGTTGGACAGGCTGCGTGGCTTGGCAACAATTCCCCTATGAAGCCTTGGTGTGGTTTTCCTACTTTTTCCCCCCAGAGAATGGTGGGGTTTGAGTTTTCCAATTATAAAGATCACTGATTAATTAAAAGGCATAAATCATGACAGAGAACGAAGTGGAACGTTCCCTATTCCTCTGGGCTCAGCTCAGGAGAGCTTTCCCCCTTCCCTGGGGCTGCTTACAGCAGGCAGGGGTAGAGGGGATGCTCACCTGGGGGACTATTCCTCCCTGTGTGCACCTGCTTAGATGGCAGGGGCCCTGGATGAGAGGCCCAGCTCCTCCTCACCTCCACACAGGGACCAACCCTGACCATGAGCAGGAGTCAAGCAACGAAACAATCAAGTGCATGATGGGTGGTGAGGCACACACCTTTAAATCCAAGTACTTAGGAGACAGAGGCAGAGGCAGGCAGGTAACTGTGAGTTCAAGGCCACCCTGGTTACAGAGCAAGTTCCAGGACAGACAAAACTACACAGAGAAACCCCATCTCAAAGAATCCAAACACAAACAAGCAACCAAAACAAAACAAACACCAAGTAAGTGCTCCTGCCCCTGGAATGAGACAGGTAGAGATTTGGGGGGGGGGGGGGTTCTCTGGGTGACCTGGCAAAAGCCAAAAGGATTCAGCTCTCTAACAGAAAGGAGCACAGGTCTCAAGCTAGGTCAAAGGGGGTGGGTCTCACATCAGAGAAAGCCACTGGTCAATACAAGGAGACAAAACTGACAGAAACACATAGAAAGACACACAGCCATGGACACATACACTGTAAAAACGACCAAGGGTGGCCACCACACACTCAAGCATCTGAGCAGGCAGACAGATTCAGTCTTACATGACCCTGGACTGAAGCAGTATCCTGCTGGCTTGGCACTGCAGGGATATCAACTAGCCCTAACACACCTTCCCTAGCTCTGGACAGTTAACACCTAGCCTAACCCATTCTTTGATGGACCACATACCTTTTGTCCCCCTGTGTGAACTTTGTTGGGACTTTCCCAAGAGGACAAAGGCCTATGCGAAACTTGGTTCAGGAAACTGGAAAACTGTGGTACCTATGAATCAAGACTTTGCACATGGCATTGTCTTTTTGGAAGCCTCATTCAATTTGTTCTGAGCATATGGTAATCAACTGGCTAAAGTGTAAATATAGAGAAAATTTAAATGCCGTGAGCATAGGGAACGTACTTCAGTTCCACGAAGATGAGGTCCCCTGCAGCCGCAACAGCTAAATTCATTCTTAAAGAGTCTCTGAGTTTTCTTTCAGTGCACCCACATGATCCCACACCCAAGCTGCAACATCTGAGACACTGGACACTGGATCTGCTTCTGAGTCGACCTCTCCCATGTGTTCAAACAGAAGACTCCTTAACCAGAATTACCTCCAGAGGTGACAGACCAGGTGACTTTCTAATTAGTTTCCTTTGGATGGGGACGTGTCAGACCCCTCTGAAGCACTAGGCAGCAACTGAGCAAAGGGAGCCCTGGCCCTGAGAGTCCCATGGCCACCACACTCTTCCTTGCTCTAAGGGGTCCTGAGACCCCCCAGTGTCTTAGGGTCTGGTCTCTAGAGATCTTAGTGGGGCCTCTAGAAATGTTATGAGGTGCTCATCAGAGAAGACTGCTCACACATGGGTTTAAGCCAATAGGTGTTCAGAATCCCAGTGTAGCCCTAAGCCTTGCTCAAGGTAATCTTTCATGCATAAAACCATGTTTTGGGTTGACATACTTCAGTTAACAAGAACAGTTAGCCAGAAGCAGAATTACCAAAGTCAAAAAGCAAGGTTAGTACATTGAAAGACTCTCCCTGATATAAAGTTAGTTCTGCTAAGGTCTGGGGCCCTGCTATAGTACTCATCTATGGGTATGAACACACACACACACACACACACACACAGAGAGAGAGAGAGAGAGAGAGAGAGAGAGGAGAGCAATTTAACTACATATCCATTTAGCAAAACATTAATAGTAGATGCTCCCAGAGGGCCCTGAACTTTCCTAGCTAAAGGCTTTTAACCAGTTCCACAGTGCCAGGCGTGTACTCCTGTTCTGAAGTATTCACATTTAAGGATTTTCCCAAAACTATAAACTTGGATAGATTAGGACAGTGGTTCTCACCCTTCCTAATTAAGTGACTCTTTAATATAGTTCTTCATGTTGTGGTGACCCCCAACCATAAAATTATTTCCATTGCTACTTCATAACTGTGATTTTGCTTCTATTATGACTTTTAATGTAAATATCTGTGTTTTCATATGGGCTTGAGGGTCTCGACCTACAGGTTCAGAATTGCTGGATCAGAATTTTGTTCTGGTTTTGGCAGGTGGTGCTGCCTACATGTTGGGTAGCCTGGATGGTACTTCTAATATGGTGTCAACCGTGCTAAGATGTGGGAGCCTGCCACACTCCCTTCTGGGGAGTAAGCCTAAGATTCAATCAGGAAATGATTGAGCATTACTGGGATATTCATGCCACCACTATACTGGTAGGTACCAATCGCCAGGCATTGGAGCACACAGAGTCTACATCTGATTGTTGGTGATTTCCCCCTAACAGGTTACATAAAGGGATGTGAATATTCTGTGAAATTGTTATGTTCAACAGAATACCAAAGCCTATCTGTGAGTGCCTGGGTTAAATTTTCCTTTATTTGAGCCTGTTTTCAAGTCCATGTAGGGATTTCATCTATGATTCTATTTCTTTCATCATGCCCACTCTCTACCCAGGTCCAATCACTAACAACCCCTTTAATAAGCACTTGCTGAATGGACTGATGATACTATTGGGAAAACTACGTGGGTGCCAAATAAAGCTACATTTCCTATGTATTCTATTTGAAACAATATGTACTGTTAACTACCATCTATAAGTAAATTCTGTTATCCGTCCCGATACTGATCATTAAAGCTATTCTACTGCAATCCTCAGCCCAGGATTCAATTTAGAACAATACACATTTTGTTGTCATGCTCCTTTAGTCTTCTCTAGTCCTCAGTTTTTCAGGACTCTGATAGCTATTTTGTAGTTGACCCAGTGTTTTCTCCTGAGATTTGGCCATGTACTCTTTTTTTTTTTTTTTTTTTTTTTTTTTTTTCCCCTTCAGGTCCTGAGGATGTGAGACTCAGGACCTCAGGAACGCTACACAAGAGATCTGTCACTTCATGACACCCCAGCCACATAGAAGTGATGTGTGTTCTTCTCGGTGTGTCTTATTGGGAGGCATCTGATCTCTGCTTGACCCACTGAGATGTTGACATTGATCACCTTGATTTAATTTGTCCTGTTCAGCCAAGACTCTGTAACGTACCAGTTTTGCATTATGGTGACTAATTGGTGAGAGACACATCTAGGTAAACATCCTGTTTAGTTCCTGTCATATTTACTTGGCATTTAATCAAAGGAGAAGTTGGAAGTTTGCCTTGTCCCCATTTACTCTTTCCTTTCTTTCCCACATGTGCCTTAGTTATTTTTGTGTGCATGAGTATTTTGGTTCCTGATCGATGGAAGGTAAGCCACTCTGTTCTACCACACTCTCCCTGCAGTAACAGACTGGAAACAAAAATTAGATTTACTGTTCTACTAGAAGATGAGCCAACCACAGCAGCAGGGAGAGAAGGGACTATCCTGAAGCAGGGAGCATGGTAGAAAAGAAAAGGAGCCAGAGAGATAGCTCCGTGGTTAAGAGCACTGTCAGCTCTCCCTGAAGACTTGGGTTCGATTCTCAGCACTTAAATGTGGCAGCTCCCAACTCCAGTTCCAGAGACTCTGATGCCTTCTTCTAGCCCCCATAGCACTGCATGTATACTCATATACACGCAGGCAAACACCCATATACACAAAATAAGATATGTTTTGTTGTTTTGCTTTGTTTTTCCACAGGGTTTCTCTGTGTACTTCTGGCTGTCCTGGAACTTGATCTGTACATCAGGCTGGCCTGGAACTCAGAGACTCTGTCTCCCAAGAACTGTGTTTAAAGGCGTGTACCACCACTGCCTAGAATAACATGAATTTTAAGGGGGGGGGGAGGAAGGAGGGAGGGAGAGAAAACAAACTGCCTTAGCTGCCAGCAATGGACTGTACTAGTCCTTTGTGATAGCACAGCCAGGACAAACTTGTTTCTGCACAAAATAGTGACCACCATTGTTCACATGTGCTAAGAATCTGGATGAATGACAAGATGCACAGGAGGCACAGGGGAAGAGCCCCAATGAGTCAGACGATGCAGGAGGGGACCCACTCTCCCGGCTGTTACTGACTGTTGAAACACCGGGTGTTTCGTGAAGAAAGTGTAAGCGTTTAGTGGTAGTACTCTGAAGGTGGCTGGGATGAGAGCGCCATGTGCAGCTTCGAAGACTGCACCACCTTCATGAGCCTGAGATGACAAGGAAGGAGACCTCAAGGCCAAATGGGCAGTGGGGGGAGAAAATAAGTCACCGTACGGAAGTGAAGCTGGAGCTGGTGGCTGCAAGAATGGTCCAGGTCACTAACCTGAAGCATGTGCAGATTTCTGCTAATGTCATGACTTCATGTCAGAAAAACCTGATTGGGAACAGCTCAGTCAGATTCTAGAACACAGTCAAGGGTCACCACCTTGCTATACTCTGAGACAAGACACCCGAGGCCAGGCCACTGCTGGCCTCATACTGGGATCAAAAGTGCCAAGTACTTCCAGACTAATGCACTAAAATGTGCATTACCCAGTAGATGGAAACCAGGACCCAGGTCCTAGCAGCTGAACTAGCCTGCAGAGTGTAAGGATCACAGCACAGCCCCGAGAAATCAGGGGCTTCAGTACTCACTGCCTGGAGTACTTCAATGCTTAGGGTGGCCAGAAGGATTCTGAGGCACCCGAGCACCTCCAGCAAGCCAGTCCACTGTGCCCTGGGGCCTTTGTCTAGCACCGCTCTCCGGGGACAGGTGGGCACTCTCAGATCTTGTCCTGACTCAGCACGTTAAAGTGTACTGGGACCAAGGGTTCCCACAAGAATGTGACAGGAGAGAAACAAGAATAAACACTACATCAGCATTAAAATGGGAAAGAAATCCATTTGAACAGAGCATGAAGAAGACAAAGCCAGGGAAAGACAAACAGGAGGAGTGGGCTCTAGGAGACTATACACAAGCAACCCAGACACTTTTAGGTTCTTTGCTCAGCTTACTAGGCCACTTCCATTCTTGGGGGTTGCAGGTGTCTTGATTTCAGGTCTTGTCTGTTCTTTGGCAAGTAATGTGCCGTACTGTTCCCATCTGCTGCTATTAGAATGCAAGGTGACGCTACTGGAGTATGATTGAACGTTGTGTTTTCCCAGTGTTTGGGGTAGTGATTGTTGGAGGAAAACCCATGAGTAATAAAGGCTGAGTGTTGGGAAATGGCTCTGCAGCCTTAAGTAACATGTGTTTTGTGAAGCCAAGTTCCTTTTGCTGTGCTGCTTTAGGTAAATAAATGTGTTTAGCCGTTTTTGGTGAAGGGAGACTAGGGGCACTGATGCCTTTAGTCTTTTTCAGATTCAACCTAAAATCTGGCGGGAAAGACTGCTCCTAACAGGGGGTGGCTTTTCTTTCTCTCTTTTTACTACTTTTTAAATTTTTACTTATTCGTGTATTTTCTTAGGCATGAGTGCTCTGTCTGCATGTATGCTTGATGGCAGAAGAGGGCATCGGATTCTACTATAGATGGCTGTGGGCCACCATGTGGTTGCTGGGAATTGGACTCAGGATCATTAGAAGAACAGCCCGTGCCATCTCTTCAGCCCAGTTTTTCTTTAAAAATATATGTGTGTGTGTGTGTGTATTTTGCCTGTAAAAATGTCTAGTCACTATGTTCACAAAGCACCCACAGAGGCCAGAAGAGGGTGCCAGATCCCCTGAAACTGGAGGTGGGGAAGGTGGTGAGCTACTATATGGCTTCTGGGAATCAAACCTGTGTTCTCTAGTCCAGTGCTCTTGACAGCTGAGCCAGCTTTCCAGCCCTATTTTCCCCTTTCTTTTACTCCCCCTCCCCCAGTTTCTGTGTGTAGCCCTGGCTGTCCTAGAATTAACTCTGTAAACCAGGCTGGCCTTGAACTCACAGAAATCCGCCTGCCTCTGCCTCCTGAGTGCTGTGGTTAAAAGTGTAAGCTACCATTGCCAGGTCAGTGTCCCCTTTCTTGATAAGTTAATTCTATTCCATGTCTAGTTTAAAAGATATGACTTTTTCCTCCATCTCCTGACAGTTTCTGAGATTTTCAACTAACCTGTCTGCTCTTCTCTAAAACTCTAATACTATTGTCCTTTTGTTTTCTTTGAGCCCATTTCTAAATTCTTTTTATTAATGAGACTAGCCCCCCCCCAAAAAAAAAAGAACAAAAGGAGAGGAATACTCTGATAGTCCCCTCGGGTCTAGAGTCTGATAAGGGAAGAACTGGGGAGAACGTGCAATCTCCTCTGTCATACGGGCTTTGGGCTCTCATGCTGTCAGTTGGAAGATGAAAGTCATCCGGTGCAGGATACTTCAAGGCCGACGTGCTAGCCCAGCCTTAGCTCCTGCTTGCCCAAGGCCAGGACGGAAGTCCCATCTTGTTTCCAGCATGAAGTGTGCCGGCTCTGTGCCCACTGTGTGTAACATCACATCTGCACAGTTTCGTGGCGGCTGCATGGCCGAGTCACTTATCTGCACGGAGTACTGCTGCGCCAGAATAGCGTTTGTTATATATTCAAAGTTAAGACATCGAATTTTCTATTTTTTTTTTTTATATATATAACAAATGTACTTGCTACTGTAGGAAAATCCCTCATCGGTCACCAGCCCATCTAATTAATTATACTCTTAGAATGAAAAATTTAACACGTATTTATTCAGTGTGTCTGTATACAAGTGAAGGTCAGGGGACAACTGTGAGTCCCCGGGGACTGGACTAGGGTCAGCAGGCTTGGTAGCAAGCATCCTTACCCACCATCTCATTGCCTCCAATTACTTATACTCTTATTATCTTTGTTTTAATACTGACATTTCACGGATTTGGTTAGTAGAGTCTTCAAAGCTCCACTGTCATTTTACACATTTCCATCCATCTGTCCTTACATTCTAGTACAAGGCTGTGTCTCTAGAACTGGCTTTTTCATCAAGGCGCCCCCCCCCCCCAAAACCTTTTTTGCTACTGTTGTTTTGCAACACAGTCTCATGCTCGAAAACGACACTGAAATTCTGATCCACTACCCGAGTGGATGCTAAGACTGCTGGCGTGCACGCACACGTTTCGCGCGATGTTAGGAATCGAACCCAAGACCTCAGGAAGGCGAAAACGAACACTCCATCCACTGAATTCTCCTCCCCACGATCTAGGAACCAGAAAAGACCGGAAGTCCTCTGCTTCCTGCCAGGGCGGAACTTACGAGCTACGCACCTGGCCGGAGCTGGGCGCTGCACACCAGCCTTTTCCGGCTGTAACCGGAAGTCGCTCTGGCAGAGGCGGCTCCGCGTCAGGTGACAAAAGTCCGGGTGGGAGGGGCCGAAGGCTCAATCTTTCTGACTGAGGAGTCGCTGAGACTGGCTTGTCCGCCGTGGGGCCGGGAGGGACTGGTGGCGACGCTGGCGCTCGCACTGCTGCGGGGTACGTGACGGGCTGGGGCGGCGGGCCGGGGGGCGTGGGACCCCGTGGAGCTCAGGGACCGAGGCACCTGAACCCCGGTGCCCGGGACAGCATGTCTGACTGCCCGGGTCCCAGAAGAGAGAGAGGTCAGGCCGGCGTCCTTGGGTACAGATTGGGCAAACCGAGGCCCCAGAGAAGGGGCGGGCGCGCACGAGCTCCCTTCCAGACCGGGGCTCACCCTGACTTCCTCGGGTGCGGGACGGTCTCCCTTAGTAATGGTTCGGCCGAGTGGCGAGGTGCCGAGTGTGGCGAACAGATTTGGGGTGAAGCGCAGGAGATCTGGATTCGAGTTCGCCGCCTACAGCTAATTGTGCGTTCTAGGCCAAGTCCCCTACCCCACGGAGCCTATTCCCACACTTGTAAAACAGCCCTCACACCACCTGCCCGGTAACCCTCCAGTGTGCCGGCTTCCCAGCCCTGGACTCCTGCGACAGCTGGTTTCGAATCTGGGTTTGGAACCTAGGAAACCTTATTTTGAACGTTCTCCTCGGGACTCCTGTACCCACCGGTGTTTGAAGCCTGTTCTGAAGTGCTCTCCGCTGTGAATGCGCGTTTCGCGTGGAGGCAGCTGGAGCCGGCTCGGTTCTTTGAAACATCCATCAGTCTAGCACAGGAAAAGACCACCAGAGGAGACTATCTTTAAAAACTGGCCGGGGGCGTGGCGCAAGTAGGTTATGTCAAAAGATGACTCCCACTTAAGCTTTGATGCTGAAAGAGGTACAACTAGGATTAATAGGTGGGTTCTACGGGAAGACAAATGTGTGCTTAATATTAAGGATTTAACGGAAGGATCATCAGAGGTGACTGTTGATGGGATTGACCGTCTCCTTGTGGGACAAGGTGTCAGGTATTAGGTGGAGGTCCTTTCCAACTTGAAAGTCTCTTATTCTGAGTAGTTATTGTGAATCTTAGCTCTCCATCGCTAACTCTGCTCTCACAGTGTATGTGACATTCCTGTTTGAGACAGGGTCTCATGGGTGTCAGGTTGTCTTCAAACTCCTTTTGTAGTTCAGGTTGGCTTTAAACTCGTGATCTCCTGCCTCTGCCTCAGAGTGTGGAGATTCCACATTGCTCAGTACCATTATGTCTGTTGAATGTGAAATTGCTTTGTCTTCCTTTCTTCTCTTGACCCCTCCTTCTCCCTAGCCTACATTTCCTGTAAATAAGACCAGCACGCTTGATCTTATGTAATCTTTTCCTGGTTGTCATGTTCACCATCCTTCTTTTCAAGGACTTTGGAATGACCCAATATCTGATAAAGGTGTAGGAAATGTGTGTTGTATTGATAGGCAGTGATCCATTCTATTGCTTAGTAGTTTTGTTTTGTTTTGCTTTTTTTTTTTCATTAATTTTATTAGTCAGGGTCTCACTCTATAGCCCAGGCTCAGATCTTTGTGCCTCAGACTCCCAAGTGCTGTGTCATATCTGACATTAGTAATTCATTTTCTAAGACTGTGAACTAGCTAACACTTGGTCTTTCTGTCTGTCTGTCTGTCTGTCTGTCTGTCTCTCTGTCTCTCTTTCTCTCTTTTCCTTTTCTAGAGTGTTATGTAGCCCAGGCTGAGTTTGAACTCAGGGTCTTCCTGCCTCAGCCTCCCAAATGCTGGGGTTGCTTGTGTTCCCCCAGGACTCTACTTGCCAGTGAACTCTGGACCACAGAATGGAGGGGTGATTGCAGTTTTTAGGTCAGTCTTCTCCCTAGTTTATAAACAGCCTTAATCCTCTCTCCAACAGTGTGTGTAGATGTGAGAGATTTTTTTTTTTTGCAGTTTAGTAAGCTGGCTATCCATCCAGCTTATGTGACCAGTTCTTTTATGGTCGTGACTTGCCAGCACGTTCTCACAGATGACCCTTCAAGCATATCTATAGTTTTCTAATATAACATTCTATTTCCTTATTTTGTACTTTACCAAACACTAAGTAGATCATTTTCCCATCACCTGTTTATGCTGCTGGCATGTTGACCGATCAATGCCTTTATTCCCAGCATTCAGGAGGTGAGTTCCAGGACAGCTAGGCTCTCTCTCTCTCTCTCTCTCTCTCTCTCTCTCTCTCTCTCTCTCTCACACACACACACACACACACACAAGTGCTTATATTGTCTTGAAAAGGAAGATACCATATTATGACCCAATTCTGCTGACACTTCTTCCACAAAACAAAAAGTTGGGGCTGAACCAAAAATTCCTGGCTGTTTTCCTGTTGTTTATGTTTCTCAAAAAAAATTTTTTTAATGTGAAATGATCATTCAGTTGTTATGTGACATTCAAGACTATGTGGCTTTAGACTCAACTCAGTTGCCATCTCAGTGTTGAAAAAAATGCTCTTAATTTGTTGGAGTTTTTAAAATTTGATTTGGGAATTTCTTCCTTCCTTCCTTTCTTTCTTTTTTTTTTTCAAGACAGGGTTTCTCTGTTGTTTTGGAGTCTGTCCTGGAACTCACTTTGTAGACCAGGCTGACCTTGAACTCACAGAGATCCTCTTGCCTCTGCCTCCAGAGTGCTGGAATTAAAGGCCTGCACCACCAACACCTGGCTCTGGAGTTTCTTTTTAAAGGGATATCTGATTGATGCTTTAGTAGGTGTATTCTACTGGCCACTGTCTGATGCCTGTGAGAAGGGATCTGATGGTAAAAATACGTTTGGGAAAAGCTATTCATCATTATCCTTTATTAGTGTCTTAATATGAGTACCACATAAAGGCACTGAGATGTCTCACAATAAAAATGCAGACTTATCTAAGCTAGCATAATAACATGTTTTGCTTGCTTAGTGTTGCCAAACTTATTTGGTGTGAAACCTCTTTTTTTAAAATCCTTAACACAGAGCTTTGCTTCATAATATCCATGGTAGCTTCAGACTTTCTCTCCTGCTTCTGCCTTCCAAGTACTGGAAATACTAGTATATGCTACCACAGGGGGTTATTTCTTATGTATTTTTTTAAATTGAAACATACATTGAAAAATCCTGATCTAAAACCTTTGGTCTGTAAGCCAAATCTAGCCCACTGAGTGGTTTTTTGCACAGCCTCTGAGCTAAGAATGACACACACACACACACTTAGGCTGGTCCAATTGCTGATATGTATTGTTTGCTTGCCTGGCTTTTAAGTTTCTTGTGTTTGGGGGCTGTATATGTATAAAGATACTTACTTGCTTTCTGATTTGGTTATTTACTTATTACCTTTTTTTTTTTTTTTTTTTTTAAACAGCAGAGTCTCTGACAGAACTTAGAGCTAAGCTGGCTGGCTAGCAAGCTCCCAGGATCTACCTGTCTCTTCTCCCAGCCCTCAGTGCTAAGGTTACAGATAAGTGTTGCCTTATCTAGCTTTCACTTGAGCGCTAGGAATCTGAACTCAGGGCCTAATACTTGTGCAGCAGCACTTACCAACTGAGCCATCTCCCCAGTCCTAGCTTTTACATTTCTAAATGGGAACTAAATCTAAGAATGATCCCAGCACTTGGGGTAGGGGGATGTCTGTGAGTATGAGGCCAGTCTGTTTTTTGAGTTTCAGTACAGCCAGAATTACATGGTGAAACCCTATCTCAAAATCACAACTAAACAAAATATACATATACATGTATACACACACATCCTCCCAGGTATGAAAGGTTATCTCATGTTATTGATTTACATTTTCCTCATGACTGACAGTATTGAACATATTTGTATGTGCTTGCTCTCATTTGTACATCTTGTAGGTTTTTGATATTTTTAAATTTATTCATGTGCGTGTGTGTGTGTGTGTGTGTGTGTGTGTGTGTGTGTGCATGTGCACATGTCCATGCCAAGATGGATGTGTGGAGGTCAGAAGATAACTTACAGGAGTCAGTTCTTTCCTACCATTTGGGTTTATGGGGATTGAACTCAAGTTCTCAGGCCTCACACCAAACACCCTTACTTACTAAGCTATCTCGTTGACCCATTCCTCTGTACATTTTATTGGAACAATATGAGAATATTCATTTCCTTTACCCATTCTGTAATTGGGTTATTTGTCCACATATACAGTTTTGGATATCAGTATTCAGATTGTTTGTAACCTCTGACAGCCCTGGAAGTAACTCACAATGAACCAAATGGCATAATAGAGACATGCCAGTAACTTCCTTAACTGAAAGAAATTTGATTTGAGTATCCATAGGCTTTTTTGTTTTGTTTTTCATATCAGGGTTTTTCTGTTTAATAATAGTCCTGTCTGACCTGGAATTCACTTTGTAGATCAGGCTGGCCTCAAACTCACAGAGATCCGCCTGCCTCCACCTTCCTAGTGCCAGGATTAAAGGCGTTCACCAATACTGCCACCTGGCAATTTGGACATTGTGAAGCACAGAATAAAGTTGTCCATTTTAGACTGCTGATCATGCAGAGCTTGGCACAACCCTAGCCACGGCTGATTTGAGCAGCCTTGTCCTGTGAAAGAGGTATTATTTGTGCCCAGAAAAACAGCATCATCCAAAATGTGGTAAGAGCATGTGGAGATCCTTCCTTGTGTCTGTCACAGGCAGAGAGGACAGGGGTGCATGTGAAGGACTTAGGGCAAATGTAGGCTTTCAATTCCAAAACTGCTGGCTCACCATGCTGCTTCTGACTCCATAGCCTTTGATTCTACCCATACCATCATGAATATTAAAACAAACAGCCTAGTCATTTAAATTATTAAAGATTAGTTAGGGAAGTTTAGAAAAATATCCCTCATACTCACCTTGTCATCCCTGTATCATCTAAAGAGAACCTTAGTTGCAGTTGCTTTTATTTCCTTATTTCTTGTCACTGGGTACAGCACAGATGTGTGTGTGTGTGTGTGTGTGTGTGTGTGTGTCTGTGTCTGTGTCTGTGTCTGTGTCTGAGCAGGGGAGAGGGAGGGTTGGTGTGCTTGCCAAGTGTTCGTGTGGACATCAGAGGACAACACTTTGTTTGAGGCAGGGTTTGTTTTGCTTTCCAGTGTGTGTGTCAGGTTAGGTGGCCCATGAGTTTTCAAAAAATCCTCCTGTCTTTTTTTAAGAGTGTCTGGTCTTCCATGAATTCTGGGGACTCACACATGGCTTGTTATGCTTATGCAGCAAAGGCTTTTACCCATTTAGCCATCACCCTGGCTCACTATTGGGTGCATTTTTATGGTTAAATCAGTTGCTATATGTAGTTCTGTATTCCACTTTTTTCCAATTATCAACATTATTTGAGATTGGGACTTACTGGGTTGCCTAGGCTAGTCTCAAACTCCTGACCTCAATGGATCCTCCTGCCTCAGTCTCCCAGGTACCTGGTACCAGCTATTAGCAAGTAGCCTGTTAACATCTTAATGTTAGTGTCTTTGTCTTTTTGCTAGTTTCTTTGTAATTACTTGTAATGTCTGAATGAATTTCCATTTCCTTAACTGTTCACTTAATAAGTCAGTAAACTAAACATCATGGCTGTGATAACTACTCAAGCATATGATCATTGGGGTAGAGCTGTGGTTTGGGTTTATTTATGATAAAATATTGTGTTTGTTTTGAAGTAGGGACTCAGCCAATGGTGGCCTTGAACTTATCTTTTCTGCCTCTATTTTCTAAGTGCAGGGATTTCGGTTATGCTCCACCACACCTGACAAATTTGTTGTTGTGTTTTTTTTTTTTTTGTTTTGTTTTGTTTTGTTTCAGACAGAGTTTCTCTGTGTAGCCCTGGCTGTCCTAGAAGTAGCTCTGTAGACCAGGGAAGCCTTGAACACACCTGCCTCTGCCTTCCAGGTGCTGGGATTAAAGGTATGCCACCACCACCTGGCTGTCCCGTTAGTTTTGGTTTTTATCATACTAAAATCCAGTAATCAAGTTACCCTCCTAGCCATTTTTAAGAACTTTAATACTACAGAAGCATCATCACTATTTCTCTCCAGAACTTTTCACTTTTCATATGGGCCCTACTTTTGTTTTTTCACATCTGCTGGATAACACATGGGTCCACCTCTTCATTTTGTTGGTGTACACACAGTACTTGAGTGTGGAGCCCTTGTCCTCCAGGTGACCTTGGGACATACTGAAGCTGATTTCTGTGATTATTAATCTGAGGTGGCTATTCTGTTCTAGAACTAGTTGCTAGGTTGATTCCCTGGGTGGTGTCTGTAACAGGTGACAAACTAGTTTTTACTCTACCAGCTGTTCCTTAGAAGTGCCTGGTGGGTTTGTAAAGTGAGACAGCTCTTTGAATATGAAAGTGGATCCAATATACATTGCAGTGTGAGGAAATTTATTACTGTTACATAAAAGTTAAATTCAGACTTAGCCATAGATTCCTTGGGGCCAGGAAACAGACCTTGTCAGGCTTTCTTTTTATCATTGAGCCTAGTTGGCATTTTCTAAATGGCAGTAAGCGTAACTGATAGAGGAAGCTTTATGGTGCAAGCCTGGTTTGTAAGAGTTGGTGTAGATTTTCCGAGCACTACCTGGCTTTATATTGCATATGTGTGCATATGCCTGTGTGCACAGGTGCTTATGTCCATGTGTGTTTGAAGGCCAGAGGACAACTTCAGGCACTATCCTCAGGTGCCATCTTCCTTTGTTTTCTTTGAGGCAGGGTCTCACTTACCTGTGACTCACCAAATAGGCAAAGCTGGGGGGCCAGTGTACCCTCGGATTTGTCTTTCTTTCCTTCATGTTGTCTGTCCCCTGTGCATACCCCTTTCTATTTCTGAGTCTGGACCAAGGCTGGGAGTGTAGCTCAGTGGGCTACAGCATGGCCAGCTTGCTTGTGTGTGTGCTGGGGGAAGGGGTTCTGGGAATTTAACCTTGGTCCTAATGCACACAAAGCAAGCACTACCAACTGATCTGTCTCTCATACCTGGCTTTATTGTTTTTGGTCACAGTTCCTCTTCAAGAACTCCTATTGAACACAGAAATGAGAATATTGTTTTGTCATTATTTTGTGTGGTATTAAACTCATAGAAAGCTTTTCCCTTAATTGGTTAATTCTTGTCAACCCTATTCATTCTCCTTTAATAGTTTAGAATATTTTAGAGGCCTTTAGCTTAACCTCAGGGGAAATCTGAATTAATGAGGTTCTACTGACTTGCATGACAGTAGAAGCAAAACACTCCTTATCTTATAAAATTTTCTTGTAGCAAATGGAGAGCAGGTGAGGAATGCTGGCTAAGTGAATGGCAAAGATGAGCCTCAGCCCAAGTCCTCTGGCTCTAATTGCTTTTTTTATTGCAAAGTGACAGCCCTTAACTGGGATCTTTCCCAAGCTGGAGAGCTTTTCTCTAGCGCAGCACTGCTCAGCTGTGTTGATTTGAGTTAAAACTGCCAAGTTCCTATTCATTCACATACAGTATTTGATATCCTCTCCTTGTCAGGCTTGCTGTTGAGCTTAGGAGTTGGGTCTTACAAGAGTGCACAATAAACTCCATAGTTAGTCTTCCCCGTGAGTGCACGTACATGTGCACACACCTCACGCACGACAATCTGGACAACCTGGACTGTTTTCTGGTTGTATCCATGAAGTCCCCTGTACTTACCCCTTTCTATTTTTAAGTCTGGACTAAGGCTGGGAGTGTAGCTCAGTGGGAGTACTTGTCTACCTTTGTGAGGCCTGGGTTTCATTCCTAGCACCTTCCACCCCTAAAACAAGGCATGAATCAGCCATATAATAAATATAGTTCTGGGTCTCAACCACTGCTCTTGTATGATACTGATTTTCCAAAGCTTTAGTTAATAGATTGTCTTGTATTGAGTTGTACAGTTTGTATGCTCCTGGACATGAGCTTTGACAAACCATCCTTGTCCTGAGTAATGTGTCTGGTAGCTGGGACAGACATGAGGAAACACCCAAGCACAAGTCACTGAGATACCATCTTTTACACATGTGACTTGGGGTTGGGAAGCTTTGCTACTGACTGGCTCAGTGACCAACCAAATGACCTAACTACTCTGAGCCTAATTTAACATTCATGAGATGCTAACAGTGTTATAGCAGTATTTGCCTCAAGGCAGGCTGAGAAGATTAAATGAAATAGTTCATGTGGAAAAGATGAGCATGGAGTTAGTGGAAGTTATGGTAAGAGTGGAAATGACCCTGACTTCAACACTTCAGGAGAAATCTTATTTCTCGGGATCAACTGTGCCCCATACTGGATTTCCTGTCAGTGCATAGACATATGCCCAGTCTGCCTTCAAGGAGCAATGTTCACTCAGAAAGGAAAGTTGTGATTCATTTGGCAATGTAACCACCTGCTGATTTCATTGCTCTGAAGGGAGTGTAAACAGTACTGTTCTCTGAACTCAGAGTCCTTACCTGGATGGAGTCCCTTTACTGTTTTCTCTGTGACTGTGACAGCTGTCTTGTACAGAAGGTTGTGACCCGTTCTACAGAAAGCACTGAGAGGCGATACTTGTGCAAAGTTACAGAATAGGTGAGGACTGAAATTCATACTCAGAGCTATCAAATGCTCTATGGCATGCTTTTTGCATGCTTTTTATGAAATTTTATTTATTTACTTTAACAATACTAGGGATTGGACACAGGACCCCTCTCGTGCTGTGTAAGCTCTCTGCCACTGAGCTGTTCTGCAGCTAATTTTTTTCCTAGAAAGATGACTTGGTAGTTAGGAAGAACACCTGCTCTTGCAGAGAACCTGGGTTTGATTCCCAGAACTCACAAGGTGGCTCACAACCATCTGTAACTGTAGGCCTAGGGGGGTCCAACACACTTTCTTGATCTCTTTGGGCCCCAGACATACATGTGGTATAAGGACATTGTACAGGCAAAAAACTCATAAAATGAATGTTAAAAAAACGTATGTATGGGTATTGTCTTAGTTAGGGTTTCTATTTCTGTGATAAAATACCTCAGCCAAAAGTAATTTGGAGAGAAAAGGTGTATTTTAGCTTGCAGCTCTCAGGTCACACGCCATCTGAGGGAAGTCAGGGCAAGAGCTCAAGCAGGACAGAAACCTGGAATTAGGAGCTGAAGCAGGAACCACAGAGGAGTGTGCTTACTGGCTTGTTCAGCCTGTTTTCTTACACCATCTAGGACCACTTGCCCAGGAGTGGTACTGGCCCTCACCCCTGTAGGCTGGACCATCCTGTACCAATATTCAAGGAATGGCTGCAGACTTGCCCACAGGCCAGTCTGTTGCGAACGGTTGAGGTTCCTTCCTCTTTTTAAACACAGGGTTTCTCTGTGTATCCCTCTCTTGGAACTCTCTGTAGACCAGACTGGCCTGTCAGAGATTCTCCTGCCCCTGCCTCCTAAGTGCTCTCCAGCTGCTTTTTTCATCTTTTTGTTTGTTTGGTTGGTTTTGGTTTTCAAGACAGGGTTTCTCTGTAACAGCCTCACCAAGAGAAACACCATTTGAATTGAGAATATTGGAAGAAAATATGAAAATGCCAGAGCTGTCTCTGGATTCCCCTCTCAAATCTGACTTATTTGCAAAATTGATAAAACTGATGTATTTATTTCATCTATCATAGTGCATGCATGGGTCCTGATAACTAATTAGTGAAGGAAACAGTGAATTTCATTTTAAATCTGTCTTTTGAAAGTATATATTCTCTTTTGAAAACCAAAGACTTGGAGAAAAAAACACTTTTGCATATGTATCAGGAATAAAACTAGTACATTATTTCTGGAGGATGTTTGTTAAATTGACAAACACACACACCCTTTGACTCTAGTTCTACTGCTAAGATTTACCCTAAAGACAATCTAGTACCATTGGTCTCCAGGTCAGAGAACAGGGTGTCTGAGTTCCAGGGGTGGGGAGTCTTTTTGAGCACCTGAAGGTATTTTAAATAAATCATTAAGGGGCTGGAGCACTAGCTGCTTTTCCAGAGGATCTGAGTTAGTTCCCAGAACCCACATGCTGGCTAATAATTGTCTGTAACAGCCAGGCATTGGTGGTGCCACCTTTAATCCCAGCACTCAGGAAGCAGAGGCAGGTGGATCTCTGTGAGGTCAAGACCAGCCTGGTCTACAACAGATAGTTCCAGGACAGCCTCCAAAGCCACAGAGACACCCTGTCTCCAAAAACAAACAAATAAAATAAAATAAAAGACATTTGTCTGTAATTCCAGTTCCCTCTTGTGGTCTTTAAGGACACTGCATGTTCATGGTCCACAGGCATACACACAGGCAAAACAACCACATATAAAATAAAAAATTTTTTAATGAAAACTAAATAAAAATTAAAAATGAGCTGACCCTGGTATCACAGACCTATAATCCCAGCTACTTGGGAGGTGGATCCAGGAAGATCTTAAGTTTAAGGTCTGTCTGGTCCACAGATGAGTTCAAGATCAGTCTGTACAACTTAGACTGACTGTCTCAGAAAATAAAATAAAATAAAATAAAATAATTGTGTGCATGGTGACCTAAGTCTGTAATTCCAGCATTTGGGAGACAGAAGCAAGAGAATCATCAAGAGCTGTAGCATAGTAGGAACTTGCACTGGCGAGAAACCCTGTCTTTAAAAAAACAAAACAAAAAAAAAGTTTAAAAGGATAGGAATGTGTTGCAGTGGTAGAGCACTTTCTCAGTTTGTGTGGCCCAATGCAGGGTGAGGGGAAGTGTGTGTGTGTGTGTGTGTGTGTGTGTGTGTGTGTGTGTGTGTGTTTGTGTGTGTGTGTGTGTGTGAAGTGCTAAAACATCACCAGATGTAGTAGCTCATGCCTTTAATCCTAAGCAAGCAAATCTCTGTAAGAGATTTAGTTTGGTTTATGTAGTAGTGAGTTCCAGGATAGCCAGATCTACATAGTGAGACCTGTCTCAAAACAAAACAAAATAATTCTAAAATTTCTAAGAGAAACACTAAGACTCATTCACAGTTTCATGTGAATGATTCTTTGCTTGCCTTTTTTTTTTTTTTTTTTTTTTTTTTTTGTCCTCTGTTGAAATATGAAGGTGTTGGACTTTGAGTGATTCCCTGTTTTTCTCCATAGTAATATGTGGACTGTTGAAATGGATCAGTGGGTAAAGGTGCCTGCTGCCAAGCCTGAAGACCTGTACTCAATCCTCAGGTCCCATACAATTGGAGGAGAAAATGCTGACCTACACAAGTCACTTGTGGCAGGCATACACACACACACACACACACACACACACACACACACACACACAATTGAATAACTGTAATAAAAAGTTTAAATATAGCATTTATTGTGGACAAAGCAGAAAGTATGGGGAGGGGCAACCCTGTGGCTGACATGTTGACTTCAGCTGGTAAAGACATCTTCTCCAGGCCTGATGGCTTCAGTTCAAATCCCCAATGTGCACATGGTGAATGGAAAGTACTGACTTCTAAAAGTTGTTTTCTGACTTTCCCCTGCATGCCTTGTCATGTACTCCCACACACATACATAAAATAAGTAAAATGCAATTTAAAAAAATTTTAGCTGGCTGTGGTGATATACTTTTTTCCATTCTAGCCTCATTGGGAGCCAGAGGTGGGTGAAGTTCTGAGCTCAAGGCCATCCAGTGAGACCCTGTTTCAAATTTTTTTTTGAGATTTTATTTTTATTTTATGTGTATGAGTATTTGCCTAAGTGTATCTGTGCACATGTGTGCAGTGCCTTCAGATGCCAGAAGAAAAAGCACTGGATCTCCTGAGCCAATATGTGTGTGCTGGGACTTGAACCCTGGTCCTCTGAATGTGCTTTTAATACCTGAATCAACTCTTTAGCCTCCCGAAACATTTTTTTTTAAACTTAAGAATTTTTTGACCATAATTCTGCTTTCCATAGACCACCACCACAAATAATATTTTTGGCATTTTTTTTTCTTACATGCTCTTCACCTCTTGTGGCCATAGAATGTGTTCAACTTTGTATGCAGGGTACGTTTGGGTCTCATGCAGGGAGCATCTGGTCTCAAGCTTGCTTTGTAGTTGAGGATAATCTTTAATCTTTTTTTGGGTTTTTTGTTTTTATTTTTTTGTTTGTTTGTTTTTTTTGGGTTTTTTTTTTTTTTTTTTTTTTTTTGATTTTTCGTTCAAAGACAGGGTTTCTCTGTGTAGCTTTGGAGGCTGTCCTGGAACCTGGAACTTGCTCTGTAGACCAGGCTGGCCTCTAACTCACAGAGATCCACCTGCCTCAGCCTCCCGAGTGCTGGGATTAAAGGCGTGTGCCACCGCCTGGCATGCTTCCACCCTTTAAGAGCTGTGAGGTTACGGGCATACGGCACTATGTTTGACTTTGTATACTGTTTGTTTTATAAGAAACTGTTTTGTCCAGGCTGATCCCAGACTTATGTTTCTGCCTCCCAAGTGCTGAGTGTATAGGCTTGCACTTTCACATCAGCTCTTTGTATACAATTTTGTATCTTGTTCCTTCACTTAACATTATGTCATATAAGTAAAAATTTTACGTAAGTGAAATTTATAAGGAAGGGCTGGGAATTCAGCTCAGGGGTAGAGTACTTTTTCCATGTATGAGGCCCTACCCTAGGTCAGTGACCCTGGGTGAAGCCCAGTGTCATATAATAAATTTCTTTCTCTTTGTGTGTGTGTGTGTGTGTGTGTGTTGTTGTTGTTGTTGTTTCCTGGATGTGTGCAAGTGTCTATACTTGCATGTGGAGGCCAGAGAAAAATTCTTGGGAATACTGTCCACCTCCTTTGAGACAGGGACTCTCGTTAGTTGGAGCTCTCCAAGTAGGCTAGACTAACTGGCCAGAAAGCCTTGGGGATCCTTCTACTTTGACTTTCTTGGTACAGAGATTACATTTGTGTGGTACCACTCTGCCCAGCATTTTTACATGATTTCTAGGGAGCAAAGTAAAGTCATTATACTTGTGAAGCAAATACTCTTATCAATTGAGATATTTTCCCCAGACACTCCTCACCTCAAGGGAAAAAAGTGCAATGGGCTGGCTCTGGTGGTGCATACTTATGATCTTAGTACTTCAGAGGGGTATCACAGCAAGTCCCAGATCAGCTAGGGTGACATAGCAAGACCCTGTCTCAAGCAAAACAAAACAAAATAAAAAATAATGAACAATAATATAATGGATAGTATTGCATCACATAGTATAATCTACATACATCCAAATCTACCAATTGGATGTCCCAGTCTACTTAGCTAGGGAGTGGGAGCAAGCTGGATAGGGAGAGGAATCATTAAAATCATGGGGCATTTTAGAAGGTTTGGTGGGGAGTTCAGGTTATAGACCCCGGTTTGGAATATGAGCAAGCAAGCCAAGCCTGAAGGGCTCTGGGGAGGGGCTTCCTCCCTGCTCCTTCCTAGCTCTTGCTGCCTTCCTTACTATCCCCCCGGGCTCCTTTTACACTGAGTTTGGCACAGCCAATTGTCCACCTGTCTGTTGTGCTGTGTCTGTATCCTCTTCCGTCCTCACATGCTCTGCACACCCGTCAATGCCAAATGACTGGGCTGCCTTGTTGGGTTACTTGTCATTGTCACCCTTAGGCTGAAACCTTTATCTCTGTATCATGAATGTCTGGCAAATGAGATCTTCTTAAATAAATCTTAGAAGGCAGGGGAGGTTTTGTAAATAGGGAGATTACAATACCAAAGAGCAGGACCAGAAAATGAAGCCATCTTCAGCTTTCTTTGTCCTCCTGGACCTAAAAGATCATTCAAGTCTTTGGGGCCAGGTCTCTTGAGTGCTAGCTTTGGGACTTAAACACTTGAATTTTACAGCTGATTGATGTGTGTCCCAAGTTCCACTCAACCTACTTATTTCTTCCCACTGCAGCCTTCTGTGAGTGTGACATAAACATTCTTGGAATGCGAGTCTCATCTGTCTCCATGTGGTCCATCGGCAGCCTAAGCATCAGTGTAGACAGGCTCAGACATGCCAATGCTACTCGCAGAAAGCTCCCATGTGAACAAGTACGTGCCACAGGAACAAGCCCTTTGCTGGGAACATGCCCAGATTTGTAATTGTCATACTGAATATTGGTGTCTTTTTGATATCTTTGTACACCTTGGCCTGACATTTTAGAGTTAAAAAGGGGTAGAGGATCTGGAATATAGTCAGTTGTAGAGAGCTTGTCTGGCATGCCCAAGACCTGGGTTTTGTCCTTAGAAATTGTGGGGTGGAACATTTAAAAAGAGCACATAAGCCAGACATGGTGGTACACACCTTTAATCCCAGCACTTGGGAGGCAGAAGCAAACTGATCTTTGATTGAGTTTGAGGCCAGCTGGTCTACAGAGTGAGTTCCAGGACAGCCAGGTCTACACAGAGAAACCCTGTCTTGGGGGACAAAAGGAACACATAAGACAGATGATGGATTCCAAAATACCTAAAGTTCCGTAGAGCCTAAGAACCAAACACAAGAATGGGAGTCAGTTCATAGATGATTGCTGCAAGGATAGTCAACTAACTCCTTCCTCAGTTCCTCAGGGGTGAGCCAGGGAAAACAAACCAAAGAATTGAGGATGCTGTCTTGGTCACCTTTAAGCCTTACATTCCTAATTAAGTATTGGGAATCTGCCCTAGTCTTGAAGCACCACTTGAGTCAACCTAGACATCTCAAATTGAGAAATGTTTTTTTAAACTAAGTGTGTACTTGTTTACTAAATGACCATTTATATCTCAGAATGAGGACTGGTCTGAGATCTCAACAGAGTTGCCCCCATCCCAGTTAGTTAGTTAGTTAGTTAGTTTGTTTGTTTATCTATTTATTTTTATGACACAGGATCTTTTTGTCTAGCCCAGGCTGACTTTGAATTCACTGTGTGTCACAAACTGGCTTCCTAATCTGTGATTCTCCTGCCTCAGTCTCCCGGATACGGAGATTACGAGTGTGGGCCACCTCATCTGGCCACCACCAGTGCCTGAAGGTTGTTCATTCTGAAGAACAGATTGTTTTCCATCCCTCTCAAGAACTGTGTTGTGCTGATATTGCTGCTTGCTTTTAGTAGAGTCCTCACTTTTAGAACTGATTTCTGAAACTCTGTCCAACAGAAAGAATCATTTTAGAGTAAGGAAAATGTCACTGAGGAGGCCCCGGGAGTCAGGTATCTTGGGAAAAGGTTGTCTCAGGATTTCTTTTGCTGTGATGAGCACCACAACCAAATGCAACTTGCGAAGAAAAGGGTTTATTTGCTTACATTTCCATATCATAGTTCAGCATCTAAGAAAGTCAAGCTGGATCTAGAGCAGACTGTGAGGCTTGCTTTATTAAGGCAGAGCTTGATCTATTAAAGGTGTGCACCACCACCACCACCTGGGGTCAGCCTGCTTTCTTACAGGCCTCAGGACCACCTGCCAGGAGTGGCACCTTCCACAAAGGGCTGGGCCTGTCCATATTCTTCACTAAGAAAATGCCCTACAGGCTTGTCCACAGCCTGTTAGGGAGGCGTTTTCTCAATTTAGGTTCTCTCTGATTAGATGACTCTAGCTTTTGTCAAATTAACACAAAAACAGCCAGCACACAGGTGCTGGGTTTTTGTTGTTGTTGTTGTTGTTTGTTTGTTTGTTTTTAGGAAAATAGCACAACTCAGGTGATTTTGATGAAGTCATTATTTAGGGTTCATCTTTGAACGTATGCCTTTTTTAGCTCTTCTGCTAATAAACGCCAGAGCCTCAGCTTGGTACTGCTCTTCTTTGTGAAACTTCCACTTGGTAGCAACAAATGTGGCATGTAATTGTAAGTGAAGAATTGTTAGCTGTGTGAATTGGTGGATGGATGATGAGTTGCTCTATATTTTGTATTGCCCGAGCTACAGTCTATTCCACTAATTGTTCAAAGGCCTAGAGATTGAAATAAAAGAGAAGACAGGGGGTCATTCGTGCAGCTGAAATGCTGAATGCCATTTATTGAGGGGATGGAGTGGGCTTATAGACTGACTAACAGCACAGTGGAAAACAATTAAAGATCAAGCATGCTAGTTCTTGGGCTTAGTTCTTCCCCAGCAGATGTGTGTTAGCAAATCAGGAAGAGTGCCAGTAATAACTCTGGTACAAGAAGTTCCACCCAGCAACTTCAGGCTTGCTCGAGGTGCCTCGGGAGTCCATGCAGGGCCCTCCAATATTTCATTCAGAGAGCACAAAAGTTACAGCAGGAGTTTGAGGGCAAACAAAGACTGCAGGTGCACAGGTATACATGCAGGCAAAACACTCACATTCATAAAATAAAATGTAAATGTAAGTCGTGGCTGGAGAGTTGACTCCATAGTTATGAGCACTTGCTGATCTTCCAGTAGACCCAGATTCGGTTCCCAGCACCCATACTTACTGTCTGTGAGAATGTAAAGTGTGCTGATAATACTATTGGAAAGTCTGAGTTTGGCACTGGATGGTGGCTTGGCCTAAGGCAAGTCCTTTAACCTCCCTGGCTTGATGCTCTTCTGTAAAATGGAGTAAGGATAAAAAGCAGTAATAGATTTAAAACTGGAATGTGCTCTGGGTGAAGAGTAATGAATGGCTGAGTACAGTGGCACATGCCTTTTGTCCAGCAGAGGAAGTTGAAGTAGAGGATCACTTAAGTCCAGAAGTTAAAGACCAGCCCTAGGGAAGTTGCTATGTTGGTGAAGTCAGAGTTTCTTGGTTCTGTAGGGACCAGGATTAATTTTAGCAGCTCAGTGACGCTTGGGCCCTATTTCCTTTTACTTTGTCTGGTGCCTGGCCACCAGGACCTATATTATCCCCAGTCCTACAAGACCCATGAGGCTGTGGCCACATTCCTTTGTTCTGTATGTACTTAGTGGATAGCCCCAAAGAGATGCTACTCATCTCTTCTTGTAGATGGTTAGGGAGGAGGTAGAGGAGAGGCTTCAGAGATGAGTATGTGGCTTTGGAAGCCAGAATTGCAGAGGGGTTTGTGAGCAGCCAGCCTGGCAGTCGACGAAAACCAGTCATGCAAGCTTGTACCCACTCATTCAGCAGTTATCTGAATGCCTACTGGGATGAGGCCCAGGGAAGGGAATTAGAATAAGAGTGATGTGATCTGTGCAGAGTTGGCATGTATAAGCCTGTCCCAGTAACTGGCCTGCTGCATGGCTGCTACATCCTGCAAACTCTTGAGCTGGCCTGTTGCTGTCTCCTGACTATTCCCACCTATCTTTACCCCAGTTTTTCCTATATACCTGGGAGTGGTAAATTGAGCCATGCAGAACCTTATTGGATCCAGGTAGGATGTGTTCATTTTAAGTGGTACATATGTTATAATAGCTCCCTCCCACTTTGGTTTCCCTTCCAGATCACTGATCTTGGTAGACCTGTACTTACTTTTCAGGGAACAAAAGAAATGAATTATTTAATTTATTGAGATAAGATCTCATGAAGCCTGAGTTGAACTGAAACTTACTGTGTAGCCAAGAATGACCTTGAATTTCTGACCCATCTGCTTCTCCCTCCCAAGTTCTGAGATTATAGGTGTGTGCCAACATGCCTGGTTTTAGGTGGTGCTGGAAATGAAACCCAGTGTTTTATACATGCTTGACAGACATGCTGCCAACTGGGCTATACTCCCAGCTTCAGAGAAAAGAAATTTAAATCATGACCAGTCAGTAGTAGAGTCACAGCTTGAATTTAGAGCTTTTCAGGATTGGGGGATATGTAGACATTATAGGTACTGCTGTACTGGTCTGATTTGAAAAGTAATATATTTAAAATGTGACACAGAAGGTCTGGAGAGATGGCCCAATGGTTAAGAGCGCTGACTATTCTTCCAGAGGACCCAGGTTCAATTCCCAACACCCATATGGCAGCCCAGAACTGTAACTTCAGTTCCAGTGAACCTGATACCCTTACACAGGCAAAACAATAATGCACAATAATTAATTAATTTAAAAAAAGCCAGGCAGTGGTGGTACAAGCCTTTAATCCAAGCACTGGGGAGGCAGAGGCAGGTGAATCTCTGAGTCTACAGAGGGAGTTCCAGGGCTGGCAGGACTACAAAAAGAAAAAATAAATGAAAGTAAAGCTTAAAAAATTTTAAAGACACTTCCTAAAATTTACGATTTATCTAACAAAAGTAACATACACACATTTACTTCCTTTTTAAAAGTTATTCTAAATGTAATGACAGGTCCCCAAGAATGGAGATCAGAGGGAACCCCAGTGGATAAGTGGGGGGCAAAAAGGGTCAGGGATTGCAGAGTAGAGAAAGATGGGAGGTTTCCAGTCAAAAGGAGACAGGGCTCGAGGACATCAGTGTTGTTCATTCAGAGGATGCAAGAGCTACAGGCATAGCAAATGGAGACAAAGGGGACCCAACTATTGGTTCCAAGAATGAAGGACAGCAGATGGAATTTGGGGGCCCAGGGCTGAGAAATGGTGTACCATGCCCCGCTCCTGTGAGGACTGTGTTGGAAGGCAATCCAGAACGGGCAATGACAAGGGTCGAGTCCCTGGCCACAGGGGAGATTGTAAAAAGAGGAGGTGAAGAAGGCCCAGGGGAACCAAAGAAACTTTGCCCCCCCCCCCCAGAGATGAGGAGGTGGACTGCAAGCCACTAGCCAAGTTCCGAGCAGCCTGTGGGCCAGAGCTGGCAGACCTAGTGGTGGAGAAGCTGGCTTTCGCCAGGCAGCATGGGACCGGAGGTTTCCCCTGGACTGGAGCGGGCTTTGCCCTTAAGGATGGCATCTCAGACTTCTTCCTGGATGGGGCCCTGACACACTGCAGCTGCTCAATCCATGCTGCCAGGTGCAGGTGCCTGCCCTGCAGACACCTCTGCTGCACAATCTCCTCAAGGGGCAGCCTTGTTCCACATGGACCTACTCAGAGATTGCTGGGGGAGATCCCAGGAACCCTGACCCTGTGCACCTCTGCCTGCTACCGTCCACACGGAGGGCAGAAACATATTCTTTGATCACAAAGATAACAGGGCTCACACCCAGTGGGCCACTCCAGCCTCTAATCACCTGAGTCATCAAAGGACCTCCTCTACATCCTAGGGGATGCTGGCCATGGTCTCTTGAGATCCTAGAGCCACACCTGTGGGGAGTGCTAATGGCCAGAGCACATCGAAAGGACATTGCTCTGGAGAAGAAATGTGTGAGGAGAGGCATAGACAGGATTCAACAAGACAAGACAAGGACAGAGCCAGGGCAGGGGGGTTCTCAGAAGCCAGGGTACAGGGACACTAACAGAAGTAAAGACTGAGAACCCAGGGAGAAGAACAAGACTGAAAGAGGAGAGACGGGGAGACTTCTGAAGGAGAGGGGAGAAAGAGAGGGGAGAGAGGACTGGGGAAGTGGGGTGCTGGAGGAGAGGGGAGAGAGGACTGGGGAAGTGGGGTGCTGGAGGAGAGGGGACTGGGGAAGTGGGGTGCTGGAGGAGAGGGGACTGGGGAAGTGGGGTGCTGGAGGAGAGAGGGCGTGACTGGGGAAGTGGGGTGCTGGAGGAGAGGGGACTGGGGAAGTGGGGTGCTGGAGGAGACAGGGCGGGACCGGGGAAGTGGGGTGCTGGAGGAGAGAGGGGAGAGAGGACTGGGGAAGTAGGGTGCTGGAGGAGACAGGGCGGGACCGGGGAAGTGGGGTGCTGGAGGAGAGAGGGGAGAGAGGACTGGGGAAGTGGGGTGCTGGAGGAGAGAGGGGAGAGAGGACTGGGGAAGTGGGGTGCTGGAGGAGAGGGGACTGGGGAAGTGGGGTGCTGGAGGAGACAGGGCGGGACTGGGGAAGTGGGGTGCTGGAGGAGAGAGGGCGGGACTGGGGAAGTGGGGTGCTGGAGTAGACAGGGCGGGACTGGGGAAGTGGGGTGCTGGAGGAGAGAGGGCGGGACTGGGGAAGTGGGGTGCTGGAGGAGACAGGGTGGCAAGAGGAGGGGACAGTTTTGAAAGGACATGACAAAGCATAGCAAGAGAAAATAGGATCACCTGGGGACTTGGCCGTCTCTCAGGGTGGGGCAGGGGAAATGGCTCTGAAGATCTAGTGGTACCTAAAGACTGCCTCAGAGGGAAGGGAACTAATTGAATGACTGTGCTTTGAGATTGAAATAAACAGCCTTATTTTGGTTAAAAAAGAAAAAAAAGTAATAACAGGCAAATAGGATAAGAATATAAAAGTTCAAATTTCTTAGTCCTCAAAATAATAGAAGTAATTGATAGATTAGTATTGCCTTCTAGACATTTTGTGAATGTGTTTGCATGTATAAATTTTAACTCAAAAGAAGTTCATAAATTTTGGCAACCTTGCTTTTTAAAAATTCTTTTATTGGAAAGTTTCAAAATATACATAAAAATAGAATACTACATAATCCTAACACATCATTTCTTTCTTTCTTTTTGGGGAGGTGGCGAGACAGGGTTTCTCAGTGTAGCCCTGGCTGCCCTGGGACTCACTGGGCAGACAGACCTGGCACATCATTTATTTCTCATAGCCAATGTATTTGTTCTTATTTCATCTTTTACTACCTCACCCAGTGTGTGTGTGTGTGTGTGTGTGTGTGTGTGTGTGTGTGTGTGTGTGCCTGCGCCTGCAGTGGTGTGTGTGTGCATGTGTGTGTGCCTGCAGGGGTGTGTGTGTGTGTGCCTGCAGGGGTGTGTGTGTGTGTGCCTGCAGGGGTGTGTGCGCGTGCGTGCATGCGTACGAGGGTGTGTGTGTGTGTGTGCCTGCAGGTGTGTGGAGGCTGGTGTTGGATGTCAGGTGCCTTCCTCAGTCATTCTCCACTTCATTTTTTTGAGACAGGGACTCTGACTGAACCCAGAACTCACAGATTCAGCTAGACTAGTCTGGCCAGTGAGCTCTAGGGATCTGTCTATCTCCACACTCCTGGCACTAGGGTTACTGGCACAATCCCCCCTGGCTTTTTATGTGGGTATTGCAGACCCAAGCTTAGGTCTTCAAATTTGAGCAAGAAGCCAATTCCCCAGTTTCACTCTGGAATGTTTAAAGGAAGTCTCAAACATTCTTTTCTTTAATATTTTATATGTATCTCTAGCAGATGGTGTGTGTGTGTGTGTGTGTGTGTGTGTGTGTGTGTGTGTGTGTAGGTGGGCGTTCTTCTCGGGAGTTATCTGCCTTGTTTTTTGACTAGGGTCTCATATTTGTTGGCCTGAGTAGGCCGGCCGGCCAGCCCCAGGAGTCCCTCCCCACACTGGTGGCACCTGTGGAGCAAATGGACACCGGCAGACACAGTTGTGCACAATAGATACCTGCACACACACAGTTGTGCACAATAGACACCTGCACACACACAGTTGTGCACAATAGACACCTGCGCACACACACAGTTGTGCACAATAGACACCTGCACACACACAGATGTGCACAAATAGACACCTGCACACACACAGTTGTGCACAATAGACACCTGCACACACAGTTGTACACAATAGACACCTGCACACACACAGTTACACACAAATAGACACCTGCACACACACACAGTTGTACACAAATAGACCCCTGCGCACACACAGTTGTACACAATAGACACCTGCACACACACAGTTGTGCACAAATAGACACCTGCACACACACAGTTGTGCACAATAGACACCTGCACACACACAGTTGTGCACAAATAGACACCTGCACACACACAGTTGTGCACAATAGACACCTGCACACACACAGTTACACACAAATTGACACCTGCACACACACAGTTGCACAGACACCTGCACACACACAGTTGTACACATAAAACAATAGACATCTGCACACACACAGTTGTGCACAAATACACACCTGCGCGCACACAGTTGTGCACATAAAATGACATAAATCTCAAAAAGTCTTTTTTCAACAAGGGAAGCCTGGGGCTTGGGGATGTTTATGGCTCAGTGGTGGAGTGCTTAGTGTTTCACTAGCATGTGTGAAGGCCTGCATTTATTCCCCCCCACCCCCCCACACACACAGTTATAGAAGGGAGGAAGTGTTCCACCATGGAGAAGGTCTTGGAACTGAGGCTAGCGAGACTGCTGCCGTCAGAAGGCAGCTGCCCTTCTGGGACATCATGTAAAATGATGTAACTGAGTGAAAAAGTATTGGCGAGCCGGCCTCTCTCTCTGCTCAAGTCGCTAAGCTGCTGTTGTAGTGAGAGATTCCTGAGCCCCAAGCTCTAAGTCTGCCCTGTGAAGAAGTAGAAGGTTTCTTGCTCTGAGAAAACCAGCTTTTGGAATTTCATCTTTTCTTAACTTTGGAAGCTGAAATCAAGGTGGTCTTCAAGTACCCCGTGGTGAGTCCTCGTTTTACAGATGAGAAAAGCACAGCAGGAAAAAGTGTGGATCCTAGGGAGCTGCAGGGCTGGGCTGAGTCTAAGTTTCAGTTCTCTGACTGTGGTAATCACCGGCTTCTAATTTATGAGATAATGAGGGCAGCCGGATGAGGCTCCTGACAGAACCAGAGCCCCCCCCCACCCCCCCCACCCCACCCCCCGGGTATCCTTTGTGTGGGTCTCATTTGTCTTTCCCTACTTTCTTTGATTTGGACTTGGTAGTCAACAGTGATAAGTTTCCCCGGGCTATTAGTGACCAGCTTTGTCTATGGTGATGTGATGGTTTGCAAACAAATAGTGTGCCATGAATCCTGGTCTCAAACCCCGGCTAGTCAGGTAGCCAGATAACTCAGTCTGATGTTCCCTGAAGTGATCAGGATTGCCCAGAGCATGAGTGTGCCAGATGACCTTGGGTGGTGTGGGAAAGACAACTTTACCTTCACTGACATAACTTCCCCTTTAAGTGTGTTGATAAATTTAGACAAAATAAGGTAAGTGGTATTACATCTGGCAGAAAGTGTCAAAAATCATCACCTGGCTCCTCCAAGCTTCCTAATCTTTCACAGTTACAGGAATTTCTTTATGCTGTTATATACCAATTATAGTCTTGAGTGGAGTCTGTTCTGATCAACATAAAAGTTGTCCAAAATTAAAAGTAGCTTGACAGTTCAACTTAATATTTATTGGAGCATATATTTATCGACTGGGGTGGTTAATAGAGGAAAATATAAATAAAGATGGGGGTGGGGGCTTTGTTGAGAACCTTCCAGAGGCTGCTCAGTATTACAGTTTGTGTTTTGTTTTATGAGGTGTGTTTTGGGCCATGTTCATGAGTAACTCGTGAGAAGCGCATAGCCCCACAACTACTGTCCCTGCAGCCCTCTGGGAGACCTGCTCTCAAATTCAGTCACGATTATTGTTTGGAGCTGAGAAAAGATGGAGGTGCTGGCCCGGACGTTGTGGGAAGTAGGCTGCAGCAAGGAACAATCAAGTGCTTTCTGCCTTCCAGGATTGTCTTGAGAATCTTCACTGAAATCTTTGCTGACAGTCAATAATGGCGAGTAAGGGGCCCTCGGCCTCTACGTCCACCGAGAATTCCAGTGCAGGTGGGCCTAGTGGCAGCAGCAATGGCCCTGGTGAAAGTGGAGGGCAGGACAGTACCTTTGAGTGCAACATATGCCTGGACACTGCCAAGGATGCTGTCATCAGCCTGTGTGGCCACCTCTTCTGGTGAGTACCCCTCCTGCCATCTCTGTAGACAGCCTACCCAGTCTGACAGCCATGGCCCTGGGCAGATAGACGTCTCACTCACACTGAGTCCTCATACACTCAGACCCAAGGGACAAGAAGCCTCAGCCTCCATCACAGCTCTACTGCTGAAGGTCAGGGTGGGCAAATCCTGTTCCCGTCCTAGTTGTCTTCCTGTCTCTCCAGGAGTAACCCCACTTAGTGAGCATTACTGCCGCTCGCTGTGCTGAGCCCACAGACAGTGTTGCACAGTGGTTTTGAGCAAGAGTTGTGCAGCCAGCCTCCCCCTCTTCAGTCCTGACTCTGCCACTCCCTACTGGATGACCTTAGACAGGGTGCCTGCATGCACTCTGCCTCGTTTACAGGCTCATTTATGAGTATGAAGTGAGTGAGCCCAAAATAGTAAATGTCAAAAAAGCACATAGCATGTGTGCTAGCAATGATTATAAGTAATTGTTCTATGTTTAATGTGTGTGTTGTGAAATGAAGCAGCGAGGTCAGTGTCCTTTTAGCCTCATTGCTTATGGAAGTCCCTGCTGTCTCTGAGAACTTAGGTGAATGTTGAGCAGTAGTTTTTGTTGTTGTTGTTTGTTTTGTTTTGTTTTATTGAGATGTTGAGCTAAACTTTGAAGGGTAGGAAGAAATCTTCAAAGTAGAGGGGAAATAATGGCGAATAAGATGAGGGGTGTGATCCCTAGGGATAGACATGTGTCCTGTCCATGTCTGAGTCCCTGAGGCTATTGCCCTTCTCTCAGCAGAACCCTGGGTGGGGATTGGGTTTGTTAGGAAACAAGAGTGGTTGTGGAGGGGTGAACCACATTATCAAACGTAGGGGATATGGGGCTGATTAATATTTTTGTGCAGGAATATGGTGAAGAAAGCAATATTTGGGGGAGTTTAAATTCTCAGCAATATAAAAGGTAAATGTATTGGTGAATTAGAATAGAGCAGAGGTTATTCTTTATTGTTTTTGAGATTTTTGCTTTGTTTTGTATAGATAGACCAAAATAAGAGGCAGAATACCATCAGAAAGGACATATTTGAAGATGAAGCAGATTCGTCCAGACTGCAGTGTCTTTAGGCAAATCTGTTTCTTCTCTGCCCACCACTTCCCTCTTTTCTGTAATGGTTATGTCTCCTGGTGACCATCCAATGACAAGAAAAAAAATAAAAACCAACTCGGCCACTCTCTTGACACACAGTAGTTGCTTCATACATGGTTCTGTTCAGTGTTTGTGTTTGAGACAGGGTCATTATATAGACCAGACTGACCTTTAATTCTAGCACTCCTTTGCCCCTGCCTCTGGAATCTGCCTTTAGTATAACCCTAGCCTTTGCCCTGAAGGTCACTTACCTACACTACTCCCTATAATATTTAAGGGAGCTCTAAGACAGTGCTGTTGTGATTTGAGGTGCCCTCTACAGAGGGTATGGATTCAGAGATGAGGCAGCTCTTATAGCTAGGAAACGGCATTTGTTTGTGAATCTGGCCTCATTCAGGAATTGAGAGAAGCATTGTCTTCTTAGGCCACAGTTTTATTCATCTAGAAAAGGAACGTGATGTGTGAGAGACTAACTTTATTACTGTGAAAGAAAGAAATACTAAAAATCAGGAATTTTCCCTCAATATTATGTCATGTTTTTTAGGCGGTGCTGTGTATTGAAAAGGCAGGAGAGAGTTTTTATCCTGATGTAAATTACATGTTCTTTTCCTTGGCTTCCTCCTTTAAAAAGTGAGACACTGAGCTGCGCAATGGTGGCGCACGCCTTTAATCCCAGCACTCAGGAAGCAGAGGCAGGCAGATCTCTGTGAGTTCAAGCCAGCCTGGTCTACAGAGTGAATTCTAGGACGAGCTCCAAAGCAATACAGGGAAACCCCGTCTCAAAACTGCCCCTTCCCAAAAAGAGACAGAGACTGGAATCAGGGGTATGGTACATATCTGTAATCCTAACACCCTAAAGGGAGCTGAGGGGGTGACTCAGTGGTTAAGGGCACTAGGTGCTCTTCCAGAGGACTCAATTTTGATTCTCAGAACCCACATGGTGGCTCACCACCATCTGTTACTTCATTTTCAGGGGAATCCAACAGCCTATGACTTCTGTGGGCACCTAGTATACACATGTGGTCCATAACATGCATGTAAGCGCAAATACTCATACACATGAAAATGAATAAATAAAATAAATCTAGTGCCCTGAAGTCAAAGCAGAGGATAATGAGTCTGAAGCCAGTCTGGGCTATGTGGTAAGACCCTGAATTTAAATAAAGAAATAATTTTTTAAAAAGAAAGAAAGAAAGAAAAGCAGTGTTGGGTAGCAGCTCTATAAGATGGAGGTAACCCTCTTTTCCGAGTAGCTTCTCTATCCTTTCCATTACAAAGATGTTTAAAGTAGGCCTGGACTTTTAAACCACTTCCTGCCATGGCCCTGATATGAAATAACAGAGAATTCATTATTGCTTATGAGTCCGAGGAGGCTGTGAACCTGCTGACATTGATGCAAATTTCGAGTGTATGTGTGTGTTCATATTATCATGTGGTACATGACAGTGGTGACTTTTCCTGTAGAGAATACCTGACTTTTGTTGGATTCCTTCAGGGCCTGTAATCTCTCCAAGACTAACCTGTGGATAAGTTGTGCCTGGGTGGTCTGGGCCATGGGAGTCTGCTTTTGTAGTAGGGTTTAGGATGGAGACTGGAGTCTTTACTCTCTCATTTTTCCCCCCTGTGGGTTTAGCCTTTTCTTACCTGTTTTGTTCTTTTCATTTTGTTGCTCTAAGACAGGTTCTCCTGTAGCCTAGACTGTGTCCCTTCCCACTGTGTGGTTGAGGATGATCTTGAACTCCTGTTCCTCCCCCCCCCCCCTTCCCTATCTGTGATGCCAGTGATCCCTGTGAAGCCTCACTGGGGTTATAGCACCCCAGTCACCCCATTCTGATGTCCTTCCCTACTCATGGAGTATCTCTGCTAATGAAAGCATTTTTCTCCTTCTTTTACTTCCTTGCTGATGATTGGCCGCCCTGGGGACTCTGGTAGTTGGCCGTGTTTGCATCAGGTAAGATGTACTTCATTTTACTTTGTCTTTCATCAGCTAGAATTGCACAAGGCATCCCTCATCTCAAGGGACTACTGTCAGAAGCTGCAATCTCCCTTGCTTCTGGGCTCAGTTGCCCTTTTTATATACCTGCCCACTGACAGATATTTGGTATAATAGGAAGTCATTTCATTCCTGAGTTGTTCCTGATTTTGCCAACAACAGACTAGCCATTAAGGCCTTGGCTGACCACCACTTTCTGTGTCTCAGTGACTCTTTGCAAATGAGTTGAGTTTGATAATATTAAGGCCTTTGTTTTGTTTTCTGTTGAGGATAACTGAAATTCTCCTGCCCCAAAGTGCTGGAGTCACAGGCTTGCACCACAGTGTCCACTTCATGCGGTCTTATGTTAAGCAGTTGATCTGCTAACATCCTCAGCTGTTAGATCATTTTTTGTTTCTGAGCTTTTATATTTATAAAAGATAACTTCTAGCTCCTTTCATATCAGTACACCTCTCTTTCTAAAAGATCTTGAAATCATTAAGAACAGAAGAAGTAAACTTTTTTGGTGACAACAGATAGCTTTTGCAGAAGAGGAAAGTCTGTCTTCCTTGTTTTAATTTATTATGGAAACAGTTAGTGTTCACAAGAACTGTGCTTGGCATTAGCAACTGATTATGATCAGTCACAACCAGGTAACCATCTCCATGGTGTCCTAAGTACAGCACACTTCTGGGTGGTGAGAGGGATGTAGAAGGTGGACAGACACTAAACTGCTTCGTGTCCTCATAGTAGAAAGAAGAGGGAGCTAGGGATGAGCATTCAGACCCAGTTGAACCTGGAAGAATAGCAGAACATGTTAGTGTGAGTGCTGAGAGATCATGTAACTTAAGTTTTGGAGCCATAGACAGGTGGGAAATGTAGGATATAAAATCAAGAGATGCTGCTATTCTTGTATCCCTGCGTCTTTGGCTCATACTCATATAATGAGCTTTATCTCTTCATGTCTAGAGATGCAGTTTATGTCCTAAAATAATACTGAAGGGTTGGAGCATAGTTCATCCATAGTGTGTATACTTATTATGTTCAAGGCTCTGAGTTTAATCCCTAGTGCTAAAAATAAATAAAGGCTGAGAAAATATACATAAGAAAACATCCACTGCCCAGAAAGAGGTCACAAGTTAGGTGTGGTGACATACTCCTATAATCCCAGTACTTAGGAAGCATGATGATTAAGAATTCAAATACATGGGACTGCCTCAAAAAGAAAAGGAAAAAAATATAACTATAACATTTTTAAAGTAATCTTTTGCTCATTTATAAGAAACTGGCTGCTCTTCAATTTCCCAGCACCCACATGGTAGCTTACTCCTATCTGTACTCCAGTTCCAGGGCTCCTGACACCTTCACACAGACACACATGCAAGCAAAACAATAAACATAAAATAAAAATTGAGTTTAAAAAGAATTTTAAAATGTTTTAATATAAAACATTAATAAAGTTTAGATAATAAGCAAAATCTATCCCTGTGCTGATGTCAGGTTACACCATTGGGGATATGCTGTAAAGATGAGAAATTGGAGATGGAGAGATGCCTCAGCAATTAAGAGCACATATTGCTCTTCCAGGGGGCCCAAGTGCAGTTCCTAGTACCCATATTCACAACTACCTGTAATTCCAGCTTCAGATCTCTCAGAGCATGCTCACATTTGTTTTCACATGTTCCCACCCTCCACTGACACATACATAATTAAAAATAAGGTTTTTTTTTTTTTTTTTTTTTTAAGAAAAATGAGATAAGATTGAGTCTGAATGTAAGTTCTGTTCATCCCAGGAGCCTCCCGGGAGGCCTCAGGTTTGCACCTTCTTCTGTACTGCTCACAGTGCCAGAAAGTTTCAGACAAGAGCTTGTTTCATTATTGATACTTAAAGGCAATTTTGGTTTTTATCCCTAGTAAATATTTTTCGATGCTAGGAACAGAGATCAGACTCTGTCTGGTTCCTAAAGATTCCCAACTCAGGCTACTCCAGCTGCCCTTTCCCATTTAAATTCTCTGACTCCACATTCACACACCGAAGGTGGGGCAGCTTTGGACCATTGTGTTTTTCTCTCACCTGCAGTGGTTGGAGACCAGACCTAACAGACAAGTGTGTCCAGTTTGCAAAGCTGGAATCAGCCGGGACAAGGTCATCCCACTCTATGGCAGGGGCAGCACCGGGCAACAGGATCCCAGGTAAAGCCTTGACTGTATCTGATACCCACTTCCCACTTGGATATGGATTCTCATCCATTTAACTCTAACTCTTGGCTGCTTGATTTTGAGGCATTTGGTCAAGATGAGAGTCGCCTGAGAAGAGTGGGGCTTGAGAGAGGAGAGGAGCCAAGCTGCCATGTGCTGGCCTGTGTTAGATAGCTGCTTAGTGTCATCTGCCAGCGGGCAACCAGTTGCCTGGTACCCTGCAGTGTTCAGGACATCATAAAACAAGTGTGCAGAGTGTTGTGAAACACTGGGAGGCAGGAGTGTGCCTAATGGGGTTGTAGCACCAGTGAATGTAACTCTAGGGAGACAGGGACCAGGAAGTCTGGATGGCTTTTGGGGGTTGGGATTTCAGAAATGTAGGTAGCCCTCTTGGTCTGGCATCTGTACCTTTCCAGAAGAATACCTTAATTTTTCTAACATTTCACCCAACTCCACATCTATTAGACATACTGAACTTCTCTTAAAGTTTGTTCTATCAAATTTGTCACACTTGTTTTTGCTCTGTGTCTTCTACTATCCCTGGTTCTACTGTAACTGCCACCCTATATCCTGCAGCCTTTTCTTGATTCCTGCCCATATTTTATGAAAACCTTAAAGTTCCCTCCTTGAAGTGATCTCCATATGAATTGTCCTCACCTGTTTCCATCACACACACCACCCTATATTGTGATTGATTGTGCCTTTCCAGAAATTATCACCACTCTAGTGGGATCTGTCACCACCGTAGTATTGGTTGCATCCTACCCAGTGCTATTTAGATGAGTGGTAGGAGGGTCTGAGGACTAGAGGCAAAAGTAAAAGATAGCATGAGGTACTAACCCAGCAAGCCAAACTGAAGTTAATAGGGGGAGATAAGAGAGACCTCGAACCCTAGTCCTCTCAGCTGACAATCCATCCCTTGTTTTAGTCTGGCTTGGGATCTCTAGCACCATTGAGCTCATATCAAGCAGTCCCAAGGAAGACAACCCGAGTCAAGATCTCTGTTGCAAGGATAGGCTGTGCAATCTGATGGCTTTCTCAGAACAAGCTGATTTTCCTGGTTTGAAGTAGAGTGGAGTTAAACCAGCACTTGATTAAGCCATCGAGTTTTTTGTTTGTTTGTTTGGTTGGTTGGTTGGTTGGTTTTTTGAAACGGTTTCTCCGTGTAGCTCTGGCCGTTTCTCTATAGACCAGGCTGGCCCCAAACTCAGAAGATCCCCTGCCTCTGTCTACTGAGTACTGGGATTACAGGTGTGCACTACTACTGCCTAGCCCAGCAATTTTATGTGTTGAATAGGAAAATGGCCCAAACCCTGTTGGTTAGTCCTCATAGAGAACAACTCACAATAGTTTGTAATGGCCTTACTTTGTACAATTTCTTTTCAGAGAGAAGACTCCTCCTCGTCCTCAAGGCCAGAGGCCGGAGCCCGAAAATAGAGGGGTGAGGAACATTCTAGGAGAAGCTTCTAGAAGTGTGCCTGTGACTTTTAAAACTTTCCTATTGGCTTTGCAGTTTTTTTCCTTGTTCTAAAACAAGGAGGAAAATTCTAAAGGAAGATTTATAAAGTACAGAAAGGAGGCAAGCAGGGAGAAATCCTAGACCACTCATCCAGAGATAACCACTGGGAGCATTTGGGCCCATTTTCTCATCTTCCTTTACTGTGTGTATGTATGCTATATGTGTGTGCATGCATGTGTGTGTGCATGTATATGTTTGTTGATTGATATATGTATGTTTATTGATGGTACATCTACATATTCTTAGATTATTAAATTTAACTTTTACTTTTATTATTGTTGTGTGTATATGGGGGCATATTTATAGAGGTGAGAGGACAGCTTTGGGGAGTTGATCCCCTCCTTCCATCATGGGCTCTGGAGATAGTTATCAGTCTTCATGGTATTCCCCTTTACCACCTGATTGTCTTACCAGCCTGATTTCTTGGATTTTTTAGATAGACTTCCACTGTGTAGCCCAGACTGATCCTGGAATGAATGAGCTTCCTGCCTCAGTCTCCTAGTACTGTTGTTATAGACATAAGTCACCATGCCTGGCTTACTTATTTTATGTGCAGGTGTTTTGCCTGCAAGTACATCTGTGTGAGGATTCCAGATCATCTGGAACTGGAATTACAGTCAGTTCTGAGCTACCATGTGGGTGCTGGGATTCAAACCCAGGACCTCTAGAAGGACAGTCAGTGCTGTAAAACCACTGAGCCATCTCTCCAGCCTCCTGTTTTTTGGGTTTTGTTTTTGTTTTTATAATATGTGGTTCTTATTTTGTAATTTTTTAAATTTTATCTATTGTACAGATACTAGGTTCCTTAATGTGCTCTGGTCACTATTTTGGCAGTGGTAACTTATCAACAAACTTAGAAAATGGTCTCTGCCCTCATGGAATGCACTCATGAGAATTGGAATTTCAGCAGTGCAATTTAAAATGTTACTGAGACCTGTAGTCACAACATTTAACAGCTGATGCTCAGTTGTATAGACCTAATGCAATAGCATGTATTATATTATGGGACACTTACCTACTATCTGCTGTCTTAAACATACTCAGGTAAATTACAAAGTTTTTTTGTAGAACCACAATTATTTTATTATGATAAATTCTTAGAATTATTGGCTCAAAACATTTGCATTTAAATGAAATATTAGTCTTTTTTTTTTCCCAACAACAGTTTCTTGTTAAAAATATAAATGGAGGCTGGGAATGTAGATCATGGCCAGGAGCATAGTAGCAGTCAGTCAAGCATTGTGTTGGAGCAGTACCTGTGAGTTTAACATCCTTATTTATAAGCAGGAAGCAGAGAGCTGCCTGGAAATGCCTCAGTCTTTTGAAACCTCAAAGCCCAGCCCCAGTAACACATCTCTTCTAACAAGGCCACACCTCCTAATCCTTGACAAACAGTTCCACCAACTAGGGACCAAACCATTCAAATATGAATCTATAGGGGCCATTCTCATTCATACCACTGCAGCTACTTAGTGAGTTCAGGGCCAGTCTGAGAATATGAAACTGTCTCAGAAAATCAGTTAAAAATGTATATTAGCCTGGCAGTAGTGGCACATGCCTTTAATCCCAGCACTCAGGAGGCAGAGGCAGGCGGATCTCTCTGAGTTCTAGACCAGCCTGGTCTACAAGAGGTAGTTTCAGGACAGCCTCCAAAGTCACTATGTTGATCAGAAAAAAATTAAAAATTTTTCTAAATATTTAAATTTTTATGCGACATGGAAATTTTCTGTGTATGTAGTTTGCTTTATTTTGTGTTTTGTTTCTGTTTTGGGGGGAATAGTCTTGTTACATAGACCATGCTGATAAGGAATTATCCAGCTACCACCACTTAGCTTAAAATAACTTTTTTAAGGCAAGATCCGGCTTTGAAGTCAATATGTAGCTGAGGATGACCTGGAATTTCTGATCCTCCTGTGTTTACTTTGTGAGTGCTGTGATGATAGGTGTGTGCCACCATGCCAGACTTATGCAGTGCTTTGATTAAATCCAGGACTTGGTGACCTCAGCTACATCCACAGCATCTGAAGGTTTTAGGGGAATGCTAACCCATATCTTGACAACATACTCATATTGTCATCTATGGGTGTTTAAGAAGTTTGACCCTTTAAGTCTGCCTTGTTGCATAAATGAGCACCAGGGTCCTTGGAGACATTTTACAAGATTTTGTTTGACTGATATTATTGACCAGTCGAAGTTCCATCTTTTTTGTTATTGCTTATAGTATATAGTTTGCGCTGTTCCTTTGCATTTGGGTATGGCACTAATTGCCAGTAGTGTATTATGAATATCATGTTGGAAATTTTCCTGGCTAATATGGAACCCTGGGAGGAGGTGCCGCTAATGCTCCTATGCTCGGGAGCCTGGATGGGAGGAAGAGCTGAGGCCCTAGTTTATGGCAGAGGCCCAAGAAGAAACATGGGTGCCACACGCTATGATGTAAGACATTGTTTGAGAAATGTGCGATAAATCTGCCTATTTTTCTTAGTTGCTTCTCCTCTCCACAGGGATTTCAAGGATTTGGATTTGGAGATGGTGGCTTTCAGATGTCCTTTGGAATTGGAGCATTTCCATTTGGGATATTTGCCACAGCATTTAACATAAATGATGGTCGGCCTCCTCCAGGTAAATCCCATTTCTTAAAAAAAAAAAAAACCATCAGAAACATAATCCTGCTTCAGAACTCCTTGGAATTCAGCAGTGTAGAAGTTACAGATAATTGTCAGTACATGGATATCAGACTTTGCAAACTCCCTTAAATTCTTTGCAGATTACCACACCATCCAGCGACTCTGAGCACTTGCCATGTGTTATGTTATATTACGGGATGTTATATTACTGGGATGCTTTATGTTATATTACGAATGAACTGAGGGGCTCATCATCCGCACTCCAAGTACCTGTGCTGTTAGTTGCTTTATAGGTAAAATTCTCAGTAATGATTCCAAGTCATAGCCTGTGCATTGTAGTAAGATAGTCCTTCTGTAGCACTGACCACGCCCATTGGGGGGTGGAGCCATGGGCGGAAGTGACCTGTGGAAGGAGGTCGGAGGGGGCCAGAAAAGGCTCTCTCTTTCTGCCTGCAATGTCTCTCTGCTGTTCACACATTGTTTTCTCCGAGGAAGGAGAACCCAAAGGGCAGGATGTGATTTGCTGTAAAGGAAAGACAGATCCCTGTAGCGGCAACAGGAACTTCCGACTAACTTGATGCTTTCTAGCCTGTTCCAGCATTCAGACCGGCTCACCCTCAGTTCATTCCCAGACAGGGATCACAGTTTTTCTTTGTCATGTTTGGTACAGTTTGCACAGCCTGGATGTAGATCCTGTCAGTTTCCTTCCTCTACAGTCTGAGCAGAGAACTCTTAACGAGCAGAGGTTTTCACTCAGTCCACTTCTACCTTACCATATGATTTCTGGGCCCTGGTTCTCTTCTGGAAAAAGCAGGCACACAGACAGGCAGAGAGCCCTCTGGAATAGTGTGCAAAGAGGCAGAAGAGTGGCAGTGGTCATGTGTGAGCCCTTATGGTCTCAAAAGGCCCATGCTTTGCTCCTGCTGCTGCTTTTTAGATGAGGCCTACCAAGTGTTACCATGCATGGGCAGCATAGGTAAGACAGGCAAGAGGGTCTCTGCCCTGCGGGGCTCCTAGTAGTCTGCTGGCTCACATGCATGTACAGGACAGCTCTTTTGAGATCACTGGAGAGCAAGGCCTCATTGTAGTAGTTCACTTATTTTTGTTTTGGTTACTATTGAAGTTTGGTAGTCTTTTTATTGCAGGATTCTGTTTTTAAAGGGAAATAAAGAGTTCGGGTCCCAGTGGGCAGTATGCACACAGCCTTCTGACAAAGTCTCTTCCTCTTGTCTCTCTAGCTGTCCCTGGGACACCCCAGTACGTGGATGAGCAGTTCCTGTCTCGCCTCTTCCTGTTTGTAGCCCTGGTGATCATGTTCTGGCTCCTGATCGCCTAATACAGGACCCCTGTTGCATCTACAGCAGCACCTCTGGACTGGTGATATGCCACACCTGCTTCTGGTGTTGGACTTGTTTAATCCTGACCCCTGGAATCAAGGGTCAGAAACACATCAAGGAGTCTTGCTTCTCCATTAGAGCTTTGAACTCAAAACCAGTTGGCAAGGAATCCCCAGTTTCACCGCTGCTGTAAACGCCCTCTGTAACCTCAGGTCTTGTGATGACTCACCTCTCATGGGTGACAATTTGAAGCCCTGTTGCAGCCTTCTCAGCAGGTCCCAGCTCTACACGGGGAAGAGAGAAACAGTTTCTTTCACCAGAACTTTATATTACAAAAATGAAGGGATGAACCAAATGGTATTTATGGAAACTTACTTTCATCTTTTTTAAATACCCTGGTAAATGACCTCCACTCGCTATACTGAGAGATTCCCTTCCAGATCCCAGTGCTGTGCTGTCTGCCTTCCTGTCCTCTCCTTCCTCAGCAAAGGAGATCATAATTGCAGCAGCAGAAGCTGAAGATGCTGTGTGACCTTGTGAGATTCTGGTCTTTGATTGGCTTTGGGCCTCCTCTAGGGTCTTGACCCTAGAAAGCAGCTTGACCTCCTGGTTTCCTGGCCATTTGTCCCTGGTGTCACTTGGCTCAGAATTCCCATCAGCTTTCTCCTGTAGACCACTGCTGCATTTGAACCATCCACTCTGTTTCAGAGCTTTGATGCAGGACAGCAGAGCAAGGAGCCCTGCCCCGAGGCTGTAGAAGCCTGAATAACCCTCTCTCAGAACTTGCCCAGAGAAACTGGAGGCTTTCTCAGGTCAGCCCACTACACATAGAACTACCATCCTCAGAAACCATTGTGCTTCTTAGAAGAGTCCAGGACTGTCATTCCACTTGTGGTCATGATGTTGGTATAGCGTGATGGATTTACCTGAAAACTCCTTGAATGTGTGCTGAACCCAAGGAGACATGAGGCTCCTGAGCAAGCAACCCCTGGTGATATGTAAAGCAAAGGACCACAGTGATGAAGTGTGGTTTTCCTTCCTTATTCTTTACGCATATTGATTTGTTGTTGAAATTCATAAGCTGCTTCCTCTGAACCTGATTGTGGAGGAGTGGTGCCAGACAGGAGGATGATTCATTCACCTGCTCAGATGATTCTTGCTCTGCCTATGAGGCTTCATCTTAGAAATGTCTCCTCCTGGAGACCACAGCAGGGCAGCAAGATGAACTTCTGCTAGATTTTTTTGTTCACTTCTCCAGCACCCACTGCCCCAGCAATAACGAGAAACTAGGTTCTTGCCTTGCCTGCTGATTTTTCTAGATGCAGCTCTGCATAAATCTATGGAACCCTAGACCTTGAGGATGGTGAGAGAGCCCTCCTCCTCACTGCATGGTCCCCACCTGCCAATGCCAGTATTGAATTGATACAGTATGAAGTATTGAGTAGGAGGGTGGTTTGGCAAATCCAGCTGGTAAGAGTAAGCCACCAACTTTAGTGTGCTGACAGTTTTTAAATATCCTTTATGACATGGAAATCCCCAGTCGCAGGGCCCCCGGAGTGTCTCTGCTTTAGAGAGAGTTGGTAGGCTCCATCCCTCAGTGTAGTGCAGCCTAAAGTAGAGAGGGAAAACCTAAACAACGGACACAAAAGAACTGAAAGAAGAGTTCTGAGTAGTGGGGCCGAGCCTTTGGATCTGGCGAGATGGAAGGGGCCCGGGTGTGTGCTCGCAAAGGCATCCCAGGAGCATGGCGGCAGCAAAGCTGTGACGGCCGCGTACCCGTTGTGAACGTTACAGGGCTGCACGCCTGCCAGCAGCCGAGGCAGGAGAGCCAGCTTGGGAGTCCCCTCTCCTTTGTAGGCTGTCCCCCTTTAGGCTCGTCACTCGTCCTATGGCCAGGGCAGCCGTAGCCTCCACCTTTCCTCCACCCCCATGGACAAGGACAGTCAGAAAATGGGAATGTGTAAGGCAGCATACCTTGACCAGCACTGATTTTCACTGTTGTGAAAGTGATTTGATTTAGAATTAAATGGTTTTACATTGCTGTGAGCGTGGACTTTGTGTTTGGGATGTTAGTGGCTGGGGAGTGGACACACTGGTTTGGCCCCTGGAAAGTACCTGTCTAGTAAAGTTTTTGTCCTCAAACACCCATTGATAAGGAATGATGACAAGAGTGAACTGGAGATCTAGCTGCCTGAGACAGGCAGCCCCAGTCCTGACAAATGCATGGAATTCCTAAGTCTGCAAACACCACACTGCCTTGAGTGTGCCATGTAGAGAGAACACAGGTTACTCAGTGTCTAAATGCCTCCCTGTGCTCAGGTATAGAGCAGGAGGGCCCACAAGCCAATCCCTGTCCCTGGAACAGAGAGTCTGCCCTCCTTGAGATTGCTCACTAATGTGTGGTATGAAATAGAACTAGATGAGGTTATAAATTTGTCTCAGCTTCAGGCTCCAAAACACCAAAGCTACCGGTCATACCCTCTTTAAAAATATCACATTTCTGCCTTTGACCTAGGCTTTGACCTGAGAATGGTCAAGTTGAACAGGGCCAGGATATAGCAGGAGAATGCAGAGGTAAGGAAACTTCAGAATAGGCCTATGGGCACAAGCCTATATATAATCCCAACTACTCAGCAGACTGAGGCTGGAGGTGGTGAAATGGCAAGCCTGGTGTAGGTACCCACCACCAAGCCTGACAGCTTGATCTTGACCTCAGGGACTCAGCGTGGATAAAAAGAGAGCCAACTCCTACAAGCTGTCCTTTGAGCTCCACACATGTACCATGTCTTGTGCCTGCTCCACCCACCTGCCCAGCCGCATCACACACAATAATAAATTAAAAATTTAGGGACTAGAGTGATGGATCATTGCTTAAGAGCGCTGACTGCTTTTGCAGAGGACCTGTTTTCAGTTCCCAGCAGCCACACACTGGTTCACAACTGTCTGTAACTCAGGTTTCAGGGGATCTAACACCCTTCTGTGACTGCCAAGGACACTGCACATACAGGATACGCATGCATACATGTAGGCAAAAAATTCTTACACATAAAAAATCTTTAAAAAATAAAACTTTAATTTCTTAAAGCAGAAACAAGGCTGAAGATACAGCTCAGTGATAAAGCACTATATATCAGTGAAACTAGGTTCAGTCCCAAGTAACATCGAGAGAAAAATCATGAGGGAGCTCCTGGAATGCATGAGCCAATGGTATCAGAATTTTTGTTTTCAGTGGGGAACAAAAGATACAAAACAGTGGCTAGAGAGGTGACTCAGTGGGCATGAGGACCCAAGTTTGGATCCCCAGAACCCTTGTAAAGAGCTTGTGGTGTGGCTCTGTACTCCTACTGCCAAGGAGGCAGAGACAGGAGGGTCCCTGGTGCCACCAAATGTTACAGCAGTAACGGAAGACCCCTCCTCTTATACTGATCTCTGGTGTACACATGCACATGCACACCAAAACAGACATACACATTCCTACACCACACACAACCCCATGCAGAACAGAACTGAACCAAAAAGCCATCATGTGTTATCCCAACCAGCCACCCCGCTCCCAGTAGCCATCACCACAGGTCCAGGCCTGTTGGATCCACCTCACCCTAACATGCTCCCTCTTTTTCTCCTACCCAGACTACTTGATACAAATCCCAGTCACATGTCACCTCTTAATTATCTCAATATGCATCTCAGAGCTATGCATTTTAATTTCTATTCTATATGTATGAGGGTTCTGTTTGTGTATATATATAAAAATACTGTGAGCCAGCTGCCGTTGGAGCTGGTGCTGTTGGTGCTGGTAGTACTCCTCTTTAATCCCAGTACTGAAGAGACAAAGGCAGAAGGATCTCTGAGTTTGAGGCCAGCTGTTCGGTAGAGTAAGCTCCAGGACCACACAGTGGAATCCTATCTCAGACAACAGAGTGGGGGCAGGAGAGAGAGAGAGAGAGAGAGAGAGAGAGAGAGAGAGAGAGAGAGAGAGAGAGAGAGAGAAGAAGAAGAAGAAGTATGTGTAGTCTGGGTGAGGTGGAACATGCTCCAATCCCAATACTGTGACGGCAGGAGCAGAATTCTTGCTTGAGTCCAGCCTGATGTATATAGTGAGTTCGGGGATGGTATCCAGGACTATATAGAGAGATCCTATCTCAGACAACAGAGTGGGGGGAGGGGAGAGAGAATATGTGTGTATTAGAACTGTGACCCTAATCAGCTTCATAAGTTGCTGGGGCAGGGGACACGGGTTGACCTTCAACTGCTGATTCTCCTTTACCACGAGAAACCATGTCATGCTAGCCCAGTGGCATAATGATGAGGAACTGAACACTCCTGTTGAGTTTTATTTAGAAATTCCTCTCACCCATATATTTTCCATTGTTAGGTCTAATGGTTTCACCAGATTCAACCTAGAGATGTGCACACACAGAGGAGAGCATATCTTAAACTTTCTGCAATGATGGAAATGTTTCATACTGGCTACATGCAACACAATAACCACTGGCCGTATGTGGCTATGGAGATCAAGAAATGAGGCCAGTTAACAAACTGAATTTTTTTCTTTACTTTTTTGTTTGTTTTGACAAAGTTCCTTTATGTGCCCCTGGCTGTCCTGGAACTTACTCTGTAGACCAGGCTGGCCTTGAACTCACAGAGCTCTGCCCGTCTCTGCCTCCCAAGTGCTAGGATTAAAAGCTTGCACCACCACTTCGAGGCCAAGGAATTTAATTTTTGCATCCTATCCCAGAATTCCATTTTATCTTTATTTTCCCTATCTTTGTGTTTTTTTTTCAACTTTTTAATTTTAGTTTTATTTATATGTGTGTGTTGGTGCTCAGGAGAGGCATCAGAACTGGGTTTTCAGGGCGATTGTGAACCGCCTGACATGAGTGCTGGAACAGAACTCCGGTCCTCTGGAAGAGTAGTTCATTCTTCTAACCTGGCCATTTCTCCAGCACCCCCTCCCATCTTAATTTAAATCACCACATCTGGCTATCATATAGCCCAGTACAGATGTAAATTAATCCGTAAGTGTTGCAAAATGTCATGATAAAAATGTTTTTAGGGGCTGGAGAGATGGCTCAGTGGTTAAGAGCGCTGCCTGCTCTCCCAGAGGTTCTGAGTTTAATTCCCAGCAACCACATAGTGGTTCACAACCTTCTGTAACGGGATCTGGTGCCCTCTTCTGGCCTGCAGGCACACATGCAGGCAGAATACGGTATACATAATAAATAAATAAAGTTTTAAAAAATGTTTTTAGAATTGAGAAGAGTCGGATGGAAAGATGCTGATTGTAGCTGGTATGCAAGAACAGGATATATTTAGGAAAGAGTCCTGGACTGAGGGGAGCAGCAGGCAGCTGCAGATTGAAATGAAACCTGACTTGGGTTTTATCTGGTAAGCAGTGAGGAGCTAGTGACAGTTTTAAGCAAGAAACCAACAAGATAGAAGCATTTTTGGAGATAAATCTGTCTATCTTCGGTGATGACTCAAAAAGAAGTCTAGAAGTCAGACTAGCTCGATTTGAAGCCAGTACAGGTGACAATGGCAAAATCCAGGTGGGCCCAAACAAGTCCTCTTAGGACAGCAGAATGGGATGGGCTTTGCTTGTTTATTTTGTAACATGGCTTTGAAGCAGGATCGGAGGAACATAGTAGGCAAGGAAAGCTAAGGCAGCCTCCCTTAGATGGTAGTCTCTTGTTCCCAGAAGACTCTTTGAGGAGAAACTGGAGGAAGGCACAGGACTGGGTAGATGTCTAGATAGGACCAATAGGGGATAAGGGAGCGTCCAGCATCCCTATGAAACACTCAGCTAAGTCAGTGCCCATCTTTAGTCCATCCTGAATGTATAAAGTTGTTATTACCTTAATCTGCTCAATTCTTTGCTCACAACATGGAGCAAACTCTGCAATCCCCTAGACAACCATTGTCTTCCCTACTGTATTTCCTCTATATTCCCCAACCTGACCCTGAACTATCCTCCTGCTGTCCTGCCTCAGCTTCCCAAGTATCTGGGACCACAGATGTGAGCCACCAAGACCAATTTGAGGTAGTTGCAAGGTCCAAATCTTGAAGAGTCTAGAGACTTGATTGTGATTCAGCCCATAGGAGCTAGTAGGAGCTAGTCTTGGATACTAAGTATGATGGTTAGCTAAATAGGCCGACAAAGTGGGTGCTTTCTAGAAAACTAGTAGATGTACTCTTTGCCCAGACCCTTCCTGCTCTCCAAACCTTCCTTGTTATTCTCAGATGGTGTGAGGATGGTTTGGGGTCCACATTGGAATGCTGCTTCTCCTTTACATTTTTTTCCTCTATATTACCTGGACTTTCCTGGGGGAATTTGGAGTTGGCTACACCTGCTCTCTGTGATACGAGACTGCAGGTATTTTGAAAGTGGGCTGAGAAAGAGAGAGAGGGTGGGAAGGGAAGGCAATACACCTAAGTGGGTGGGGGACAGATGTGGGTGCTGGGTTGTGGAGGAGAGGGACAAAGAAGAAAGCCAGGGATTGTTGCTTGAGGACTCACCATTCCTCTGTTGGGGAAGTACAGCAGGACCTCTCCATGTGCGGGATGAGTGGAATCCTGTGTCCTCTCTGCTAGTCTCGAAGTGGCTTGTCAAAGAGGCCCGTGGATTCTTTCACATTAACTTAGTACAGAATATAGTGTTTCCTATAAATCACTTATTTCCTCAGAGGGAAGCCAACGCTCAAGAGGGTTTCCAGGAGGGAATCAGACAGCGCTCCTTAGCTCCTTAGCATGTGTGCACACTGGGTTATACGGAGGCGCCACAGAAGAAATGCCTCACTAGCAGCCACTTCTACTAAAAAGTCAAGGCAGGAAGACAGACTGTGCTGTTTGTTAATCTTTGACATGCAATAGCGGTTTCTCTTAGCTGTTCACATTGCCAATGGGAGTCAAAAGACCCGAGATTCCCACCCATGTTCCGTACCTGATGAACAGAACCATTTTCTCCCTCCCTCCCTCCATCTCTCTCTCTCTCTTCCATTCATTTTTCGAGACAGGGTTTCTCTGTGTAGCTTTGTACACCAGGCTGGCCTACAAACTCACGGAGATCCGCCTGCCTCTGCCACCACCGCCCAGCAAACGCTGAGTCTTGTGTGTTGTCACTCCCAAGCCGAACGCCTCTAAGGGACATGCCTCGCTAGGGGGCGCCAGAGACGCGGCGGAGCTCGAGGCGGGGCGGGGCGTCGGGGCAGGAACCTGAGTGGGCGGGGCTTCGGGGCGGGGCACCGGCAGGCGGGTCCCGGTGCCAGGTGCGGTTTGACCCTCCCCAGGCGCCGTAGGCGGTGCATCCTTCTTGCTGCAGAGGCAGAGACAACCTCTCTAAACCGCAAGCGGGCGCGGACCTGAGCTGCAGCTACGGGGTGGTCCTTCCCCTGGTGTCCGCGCCCGGAACCATGGCGGCGCTGGCGGGTAAGAAAGGGCCACGCCGTCCTTCCCACCGCTCACGGGTTTCTGGCTGTCTGGATCCTCTTGGATCCGCGATCCTCGACAGGAGCCAGGCAGGGTGGGAGGACCGAACGTGGCGGCTCCCCCGGGACTTAGAGGTCCTGGGACTCTGGAAGTAGGGTGGGTTGTCCCGCAGACTGAGGCTCCTAGTGGCCTGCGCGTGGGGCAGCTTCCCACGAGCTGGGTCCCCGGAGCTGCAGCGGGGCCAGGTCTCCAAGTTAATCGACCACATTCTCTGTGGTCGGAGAGTCTGAAAGATGCAAAGCCTAGGGTCTTCCGGGGTTCAGGACTTGAGATTCCAAGTTATCCTGAGTTCTGGATTTTCTGTAGACCCAAAGTTCTCAAAGGTGTCTTTGGAGGCTGGGATTTTGGAGGGGAGTGAGTGTAGAGTTTATGTTGTGTACTGTGGATATGAAAAGGTTGGACCATTCTTCCTGAGGGTCAAAGATATCCACCTCATGTGGCGAACAGTTTCAAGTCTTCCCAGGGGACTAGTTGAGTTCTCTCTTGGTCTCGGAAACCAGCAGGATCAAAGCCGGGCATCCTGAGGGGGAAGGTTGTGTGAAAGTTATTTCGGAATTGGTTTAGTTGGGCCGGCAGCACCTTCACGCATCACTTTGCAGCTTCCTGCCCTGCGGCACCAGGAGCCTTCTGCCGCCTGTTTCCCAGCTACTTGTGTGAGTGGCTCAGTTTCTGATCTACCAGGGTTGACTTGTAAAAGTTTTCTAGAAAGGCCAAGGGGGAATTTTAGGGGTGGGGGAGGGACTGGATAGCTGCCTCCACTTCCTGGCTCTCGGCCGGTGGACAGTCACTTCCTTCATCCTGAATTCAAGGACTGGGCCGCCAGTGGGTCACTTCCTCACTATGGGAGCATGGGATTTTTGTCCTCATTGGAGAAAGAAAGCACGGAGCGGAAATGCCTCTGTCTCTTCCTTGAATTATTTTTTCCCTGGCTGGTTGTGGTGTTGCACACCTGTAATCCCAGCACTAGGATGGTGGATTCAGGAGAATTGCTTGGTCTGCCTATGGAGTACTAACTAGGTTAATCTGGACTACAGAGTAAAACCCTGTCTCTAAATAAATAATTTTTTTAAAAAAATTGAATCCTGGAGTTAGTGGCATATGCCTTTAATCCCAGCACTCCAGAGGCAGATGAAATCAGATCTCTGTGAGTTCTAGGCCAGCTTGGTCTACATAGTGGGTTTCAGGATGGTTAGGGTTACAGGGAGAATCCTGTCTCTGAACCCCCGCCCCCAAATTGAGTTAGGATTGGGGTGCAGTTCAATTGGTAGAGAGCTTGCCCAGCATGGGTAAAATACAGGGTTTCATCCCCAGCGCTACTTAGACCTGCACAGGGTACATGCCTGCAATCCCAGTTCTCAGAAGTTCAAAGTTATCCTTGAGGACAACCCTTTTATTTATTTATTTATTTATTTATTTATTTATTTATTTATTTTGAGGCTGGAGAAGTGGCTCAGAGGTTAAGAGTATATGCTGCTCTTGCAGAGGACCAGAGTTTGGTTCCTGATACCCAACTGACCTCAATTCTATTACTCCAGCCCCAGAGAACTCAACACCATCTTCTGTCCTCTAAGGGTACCTGCAATCTCGTGGCATATGTTCACACAGACAGTGTATACATAAATAAAATCTGTTTTTAAATTTTAAAACGTGTCCTTTTAGAGTTCTTCAGCTCAATTGATTTTCAGTGACTTTTTCTTATTTATTTATTTTTGAAGCAGAGTTTCTCTGTGTAGCCCTGGCTGTCCTAGATCTGTCTGCCTCTTCCTCCTGAGTGATGGGATCAAAGGTGTGACCACTACACTCAGTTTGGTGACTTTTTCTAACCTCTGTAGAGTCTTCACTTTGATCTTTGACTCTCAGAAATTTGTGTAAGAGTTTAGTCGTTTTTCATTTGTGAGTGGTGCTATGAATTGATCCTGGGCCTTGTGCGAGCTAGTTGAGCACTCTGCCATGAGCTACATCCTCAGTGACTTTTAAATATGTTTTAATTTTAACTACTTTTTTTAATTAAAAAGCATTATTTTATATGCATGCTTGCTTGTACACACATGTATCACATGTATGCCTGGTGCCTACAGAGGCCAGAAGATCCTCATGAACTGGAGTTACTAATGGATGTAAGCACCATGTGGACCCTGGATATTGAACTCTGGTGCTGCAAGAGCAACCAGTGCTCTCTTATTTTTCTGTTAAGGGCAGCACCCAATGTTACTTTCCTAGGCTGGTCCTGTACTTCTGTGTACTGAACCTGGCTGAAGTGGCAAGTATTTTTTGTTTGTTTTTTGATAGATGAAGGGATGGAATCTGAGGCCTTGCATGTGCTAGACAATTACTCTACTAGTGAGCTGTATCCTCTGCCCTAAAAGTGGCTTTATTTTTTCCTTTTTTATTTTTATTTATTTATTTATTTTTTGGTTAAGGAGACTTAAGGCTTGAAGTAACTTGTTCACAGGTTTATGACTGAACAAATGGGGCTCAGGCTCAGACTTTATTTTCTATCCTTGGTTTAGCATTCATCTTTCCTGTATCACAAGCAACACAATAAGGTTGCCTGGCTAGTCAGAGAAGGAAGTGGGGCTTGGAACTTACTTGTTCTGTTCAGACTACATTCTCGGACACCTTGCATTCCTGTGTAACAGGAGAATCAACAAGGAAATCAAATATTTACTGAGTGCCTGTGATGTCTTTGGAACCGGGCTGGGCCAAGTTTTACCTCTTACAAATTTTAACAGATGCCAGAGCCAGGAAAGATATTTGAGATTATGTGCAGTGTCCTTGTTTTGCATTTGGAGAAACTGAGGCTTGTCCAGGGTCAGAGCCAGGGCTAGTGTAGGAGGCTAGGATGTTGGAGGCATGTGGGGCTGAACACACAGACCCTTAGAAAATACTTGTAGAGTGACTGAGGGGACAGTTCAGTTGGTGAAGTGTTGCAAACATCAGCACCTGGGTTTGATCCCCAGCCCTGTATAAAAATCCAGATGTGGTAGAGACAGGTGGAACCCTAGCTGATTTGGTTAGCCCCAGGTCCTGGTGAATCTTTGTCTCAAAAAAAAAAAAAAAAGCTATCCAACTGAGATGGCTGTCAAGCCTGAAGGTGGGAGTTTCGTCGCCAGAACCCAGCTAATTTCTGTGAGTTGTCCTCTGACTTCTGCAATTGGTGTCGTGCACATCCTTCTTCCTAATAAGTAAATGTAAACAAGACTCAGTATAAACCAAAATGAATGGTTCCAGGGTAATGACACCCAAGGTTGACCCCTCCCATATGCACTCAGGCAAATACCTGTGCACCCTGACACACGAACATGGCGCACGTGTTTGTGCGCACACACTGAAATAACTGTGGACATGAATAGTCTGTGATTTGTGCTTTGGAGAAGCTTGCTGCCTGATTAGGGTAACTGAGGGGGAAAAAATGGAAATGAAGATGCGTTGTTGCAAAGCTTGTGTGTCCAAAGTTGTGTTCATGTGTTTAACCCTGGGTAACAAGATAGGAGACAGGCTATGACAGGCCCCTTCCTCTGTGGAGTTGGTGATGATGGGGAGACATTAAATCATGACTGCTGTCAGTACTGATGCTTAAGAGAAAGTAAGATAAGGGTCGAGGAGCAGTGGTCGTCGGCAGCTGTGCACATGACAGTGTACGTACGGAGTGGCTGCCAGTCGTGGTCAGGGACAGGGTAAGGGAGAAAGAGTGTATGTGGTGTGTGTGTGAGACAGAGAGGGAGACAGAGAGGTTGAGAGAGAGAGTGTGTGTGTGTGTGTTGGCAACATCACAAATGCTAACCACCAATGACCCCAATGAGCTGTGCTTTAGCCCCAGAGAATACCTCTGTTTTCTGTTTTTTAATGTAAGAGGAATGAAAACGGTAGCAGTGAAGAAACTGCGGAGTGCGTGCACAGGTCAGTGAGCTTCAGCCTTCAGCGGGCTTGGGCACATTAACGTGTGTGGGAGAGCAAGGAGTGGGAGCTAGGAGACCACGAAACAGAAGTTTGGGCTTGGTAAACTATGGAGTGTTTAGTGGCAAGCTAGGGACTGAGGAGTTTTCCAATCCACAGCAGACACTTTAGGTTTAGAATCATAGAAGTCGTGATACGGGCACAGGGCAGCAAGCTGCGTGGATGTAGTGGTCCCTGACATGAGGTGTCATTAGTAGCAATGAGAAGACAGCACTGGCCTCTAGGCAGTGTCCCAAGACACAGGAAGGGCAGGTGACTTGGATGGCCCTTGATGTGGGGCAAAGGCACCAGGGCTAGGACCTGAGACAACAACAAGATGCCTTAGTTCACTAAAGACCCATCATGTTTAGGATGCTGTATTGGGGCCTTCACAATCACAATCTGGTGATGCCCATGCCAGGGCCCATGCCAGGGCTGGCTCTGGTCAGTGAGACTGGAAGAGGGCAGGGTTTTTGAGACATACTAGGATAGGGACTGACTCTGCGTCATATCACTTTGGCATTTCAGTGAGGACTGTAGCAGTCACAAGTCCTTCTTGCATGCACTTACATAGCAGTGGGAATTAGCCCCTTTGTCAATTTACATCCGCTGTCAGCTGGAACACAAGACATCACCTACTTCCCCTAGAGTGAACTTCACCCTGAGATTCCATTTGATGAGGTCTTTCCTCCTCTAATCTGATGGATCAGAAAAGAAAGTCTAAAGCAGTATTGGCTCATGCCTTTAATCCCAGAACTCCAGAGGTAGAGGCTCTCTCTGAGATTGAGGCCAGCCTGGCTTACAAAGTACATTCCGGGACAACCAGGGCTGTTACACAGAGAAACCCTGTCTCAAAAAAAGAAAAGAAAATCTAAAATATAACCAACACCATAGATTTTGGAGTCTGGTGATGCTGGTCCTGACCTCTTAACTGGCTGGTTCATACTCCAATAGTGTCTAGGACACTGTGGCACATTAGTGAGGACTCAAAGTAATTTCTGTCATTGACAATGAGTAGGGAACTGCTGAATGAGACATTGTGAATTGAGTAACTGGGGTTCTCTGATAAGAGATCCGTTGCAGGCCTCCCCAGATAAGAAAATGCCTACTCACAGGGAATGAAGCAGGAGCCCGACAGCCAGCCACTTGCCTGTCTACAGTGCAGGCTGTAACTGTGTGCGTAGTTCACCCTGTCCCCAGACCTGACTTATCCCTGACTTCTGTTCTTCATGTCCTTGTCCTTCACCCAGCGAGTACTCACCAACCCCCTACTTGTTAGTGGCCTGCTCTGTGCCTTGCACATGCTGAGACAGACCAAGGTTAGGACTTGTTTTGAAAACATTCTTTTTGGATTTTGGAAGCTGCTCTACTCAGCTCCACCTTTCCCCTGGCTAACCCCTGGACATGCTTGCAGAGAGGAAGAAAAGTAACTCACAGACAGATCCAGTTTAGGGCCAGGCACCCCGGAGGTATTTACACAGCCATTACTCCTTTTAATCTTCTGGTTAGTCCTGTAAGGTGGTAACTTTTTTTAGCCTCCTTAAAAATGAGCAGAGGGGTGCTGGGCAGTGATGGCCCATGCCTTTAATCCCAGCACTCAGGAGGCAGAGGCAGGTGAATCTCTGAGTTCGAGGCCAGCCTGGCCTATAAGAGCTAGTTCCAGGACACAGGCTCCAAAACAATACAGAGAAACCCTGTCTCGAAAAACAAAAATGAGCAGAGGTTGCTGGGCAGTGGTGGCGCACGCCTTTAATCTCCACACTGGGAAGGCAGAGGCAGGTGGATCTCTGTGAGTTTGAGGCTAGCCTGGTCTACAGAATGAGTTCCAGGGACAGCCAGGGCTACACAGAGAAACCCTGTCCTGGGAGAGAGAGAAGCAGAAATGAGCAAAGAAAGACTGGCTCAATAGTTAAGAGCACTTGCTACTCTTGCAGAGGACTCAGGTTCTGTTACAGCACCCACATGGCAGCTCACAGCTATCTGTAGCTCCAGTTCAGGGGATTCCATACCCTCCTTTGGCTTCGGTACTCACTAGACACACACACTATATATATATATATCATACATGAGACCTTGTCTTAAATCAAAAACAAACAAAACTTAGGAGAGAGGCTCAGGGTAGTAATTTGTTCAAGGACACAGGAATAGAGCCAGGCTTTCAATCCAGGTTTTTATTTAGTTTAAATGTTTTTATTTTGCTTTACGTGTATGGGTGTATGGGTATGCTTGTAGCCGCCAGGGGGCATCAGGGCCCCTGGAACTATAGTTATAAGAAGTTGTTGGCCACTGTACGGATGCTAGGAATCAAAGCTGAATCCTATGGGTGCTGAGCCATCTCTCCTGTTTACGGGGGTGGTGGTGTTGATGGCTCATACGCCACAACACAAGTGCGGAGTGTGTGTAGGTCAGAGGACAACCTGTGGATGTCAGTTCTGCCCTTGTACCATGTAGACTGAAGAGATCTAACTCTTAGCAGCAAGCACCTTTTTTGGCTGAGCCATCTTGCTGGCCTTTTTCTCTTTTAATGTAAATGTTACATTATGGGGCTTGAGAGATGGCTCAGTGGTTAAGGGCACTTGTTGCTCTTCTAGCGGACCTAGGTTCAAGTCCCAACACCTACGTGACAGTTTACAATCATCAGTGCCCGGGGATCCGATGCCTTTTCTGATCTTCATGGATGTCAGGCACACATCAGCACTTACACGCATGCGGGCAAAACACTCATACATATGAAATAGAAAAATCTTTTTAAAAATTTCATGCGTATATGTGTTGCCATATGCTCGTGGGCGCCTGTGGAGATGCCCTGAAGCTGGTGTTACAGGGAGGTGAGTCACCTGACGTGGGTGCTGAGAACATAACCCACATCCTCTGGAAGAGCCACAAGTGCTTTGAACCCCTGAGCCACCTCTCTAGCCCTTGAACCCAACTCTTAGTTTCAGTTCTTACCCTTGACCCTCACAAATAGACTCCAAAGAGAAAGAAAGCACAGCAAGGAAGACACTTACTACCCCAGGCTTCTGCAACCCAGAGGTGAGAGGCCGGGTTTCCTATCACAGGCTCTCCGGGCTGGAAGGAGCCCTTCTTGGACAGAAAAGAACCTAAGGTCTAGAGAAATGCAATTTAAACCCATCTATCTAATGTTGTACAGTGAGACCCTCCCTTTGGTGGCACTTGGTGAGGAAGAAGAGGTTTGGGATGCCGGCAGAATGTCGGAAGATGGTAATGGTTGCTTCCAGGCTTGCAGGCAGTTACTTCATTAAGTGAGGTCCTTTTCCTTTGACCGTTCCCAGTAGCTGCTGCCCTGCCCTGCCCGTCAGCTCCCTGCTTTGACCCAGAACAGATGGGGTTTATACACCTGATCTGCCCGTTCCCAGAAGGGTCCAGCAGTTACCGTACGTGTTTCAAGCTGCCCGAATTGACTGCATTTTGTTCCTGGTTCTCATTGTCAGGTGGAACATGAGACAGTTCAATGGGGTTTGTTTTGTTTTCAGATGAAAGGCTGGGCTTTGTACGTGTCCATTCAGGCATCAGGGTCTCTCCCTATGCTTGCAGATTCCCCACCAGCCTGATGCCTGGGGTCTAATCTGAAGAGACTGCTAGGGTTTGAGGTAGTGGCTCTGGGCTGGGGCACATCCCCTCCCCCCAAACCCTCCCACTGAATGGCTGTGGTCTGAGCAAGTCTCAGATGATAAAATGCAGGCAGTGGCCTTTGGCTATGGGCTCAGGTCCATGTGGGACCAGCTTCTGGGAGTGTTGTGATGGCTAGGAACCACCCTTCTCCCCCAAGTCCATGTGTCTTTTAGAAAGATTAAATGATGAAATTAGAGTACTTTAAAGTTCTCTTCTGGAAGCATGGCATGCCTGTATCCCCAGCTGCTTGAGAAGCTGAAGCAGGGGGTCATGAGTTCTAGGCCAGCCCAGACAATGTACCTAGACCTTGTGTCTAAATAAGGAAATAAAGTCCTCCCAACCTCAGCCATTCTGATGTCCTAATGCCTGCTCCACTGGAGTCACAGATCTGTTTGAGTCACATTATCAGTTACATTGGGAAAGAGACGCCTATTGAAAGCAAAACTATTTTGTAACAAGACTGAAAAAGTCTTGAAGGCAGGGACCCTTATAATAAGCCGTTTGTTTATTTTCTCTCTATTGTCCTGCCTGGCCTGGAATTTACACTGTAGGTCAGGCTGCCTCTGCCTCCTGAGTGCTGGGATCAAAGGCGCCACCACCACCAACCATCTGATCACTTCTTCTTTTAAAGGTTTGTTTATAAATACAGTGCTTTCCCAGCATGCATGCCTGCAGGTCAGAAGAGGGCGCCAGATCTCATTACAGGTGGTTGTGAGCCACCATGGGGTTGCTGGGAATTGAACTCAGGACCTCTGGAAAAATAGCCAGTGCTCTTAACCTGAGTCATCTCTCCAGCACCACTACCACCCCCCCCCCATCACTTCTTAAAAGCAGCAGACTGGCTGGGTTTGGTGGTACTCTTAGGAGGAGACAGAGATCCCCTTCAAGGCCAACCAGCTCTCCATAGAGAGTTCCCGCATACTCTGAACTACCTAGTGAGTCCTGTCTTTCTATCTCTTATTTTGGTTTTTGGTTTTCAGTTTTTGGTGAGTTTTTTGCTTGTTTGGTTTGGTTTTTCGAGACAGAGTTTCTCTGTGTGACATCCCTGGCTGCCCTGGAACTCACTTTGTAGGACAGGCTGGACTTGAACTCACAGAAACCAGCCTGGGAGTAAAGGCGTGCACATTTTGTTTTGTTTTAAATGCATTTTATGTGCATGTTTTTGTCTTCATGTGTATCTGTGTACCATGTGTGCCTAACACTAGTGGAAACGAGCAGAGAGCTTTGGAGCCTCTGGAACTGGAGTTAGAGGTGATTGTGGACCGTCATGTGGGTGCTGGGCCTCACAGGACTTAAGACTACACACTATCACATTTTCCTTGTGTTTCCTGAACTCAAGGTTGCAAGAGAATTGGGATCATTGTTTGCAGGACTCTAAGGGGCTAAAGAGGCCAAGAGAGTTCTGTGCAATGAGGACACTGGGAGGAGGGAGGAAGGGGGCGGGCATTCTGGGTGTATGTATTTGTTCAGATATTATCTAATGGAAAAGGTACATGTGTGTATACATACATACATACATACATACATACCTATATATTTTAACTTGATACCCGTGTGCGTGTATGTGAATGCCGGCTTATGAATGCCACAGTGCAGCATGTGCAGGTCAGAGTGTTGTTTTGAGACAGGGTCTCTTGTTGCTGTGAGCTTGTCTCTGGTTCCCATCTCACCCTGGGAGTTGCAGGATTAAACTCAAACTTAGGTTGTCAGGTGTGCAGGGCAGGTGTTTTTACTCGCTGAGCCATCTCCGTCCCCAGTGGTATAATCTAGAAACAAACCGAGGTCAGGTCCATTCACAGGGGACTTTTCCATATATAGGTGGCTGTCCTGTGAGCCAGGATACCGTTTCAGAAGTCACCCGCTGACCTTTTGAGTTCTACTTTGGTAATTTTATGGGCAGTTAGGTCCAACCTTCCAAGTGGATTTGCTACCAAAATACTGTCCGTCCTGTGCCAGACCTGTGCAAGACCCTGGAGGAAAGGGGGCCAAGAAACAACATTTACCCCTTAAAGCTGGGAGTAAGGGGCTAGGAGAGGCAGAATTGTGCACAGGAAAATATAATTAAAGAACAGATTGTATCAATGAGTGTAGACAAGTGAAACTAGCCATGCTTTTGGAGGCATCAAAAAACAAAATAAAACAAAAACCTGCTTGCTTAAGTGGAGAGATGGAAAAGGTTTCCATGTGAACAATGGGGCAGGAATTCAGAACATCTCTTAACCACTGAGCCATCTCCCAAGCCCTTAGAATATCTCATATCTAGGCTCCCCTTTGTAAAGAGCCATGAGGCTCATTAGTTTCTTTAGGATCACCTTGTAAAAGCCTCCTCCTCCGTCTTGAGCCTTGAGCTTAGTATGCCATGTCGAGTGCCAAGTCCCTGTGTAGTTAAGAATGACCTTGAACTTCTGACCCTCTTGGATCCAATCAAGGTTACGGGCTACCACATCTGTCACCTGGTCCGGTTTATGTGGGGATTGAACCTAGGGCGTTTCGGTGATTGGCAAACACTCTGTCAGCTGAACCAGTATAGCCCTAGCCCTATAAATTCTTTACATAAAAGTTTACCTCTAGTCCTTTAAAGTCAACAATAGCCAACTTTAATCCTGTGTAAATTTTTGTGTCACCTGGTTCCCATCTCTAACATTATCTTCCCAGTTAGTTTATATTTTCCTCAGAGCTCAGTTTGGAAATTACTTCTTCAGGGAATCCTTTTGCCCTCCTGTTTAACCAGTTCTGAATTCCCTACGCCTCCAAGCCACTGCCCCAGTTATAAACACAATCAGGCTGTTTGAGGGCAGTGCTCTAAACACGGGCAGGAGGCGTAGCTGGCATGGAATAAATATGTGCTCAAAGAATGGCCTGAAGAGGATCCATTGAATGTAGCAATCAATAAGCGGCCACTTGGTGAGGCAGTTTCGGAGAAATGACAGGTGGTTGGGGGAGGGAGGAAGTGAGTGCTGAGAGGTGTGGACGGCTTTTTTCATAAATGTGGGAGTGGCTACTGTTTTTCTTAGGAAGGACTTGCTTATTTAAATGACAATGGAAAGGAGCCTGTGTGGGGGAGTGGCAGCTAGGCAATAACTGAAAGAATGTATCTTCATAGAAGTAGGGTAGGGATCTAGAACAGAGGGCCTTGTCAGACAGCCCAGCTTTTCCCCGCAGGCACTGGACAAAAAAGTCTGACCTGGAGCTGAGGTAGCCTGGAGTATGGGTGAGGTGTGAAGGATAGAGACGCAGGGTAGAGAGCGGAAGGACCCGAGACACTTAGGGCGGAGCCTGTATCTATGGGAAGAGGGCCTTAGGGGTCAGTCTGGTTTTAACTGAGCAGAAGCCGACCTAAGTTTTGTACATGTGTGTTTGAGATTTCTCAAGACTGAAGAAAATAGGGCCGGCTCACCATGAAGTGGCAGTAAATGGAAAGCTCTGAGTTTTGGAAACAGACATCGTGCATTCAGAGCCAAGGTGTTGTTGAATTCATCATACCCCCTCTCATTTCCATCCAGGGAACCCATAATGGAAGGACAGAGCTACTGCTAAGTTGTCCTCGGTCCTCCATAAAGGTCCTCTCCTGCCATGCCCACACAGGCAAGCGCACACATCACACACACAATAAATATGGTATATGTAAAGTCCCTCTCACTGGCTTAGTCATAGAGCCTTCGTGAGACCCTGGGTTTGATCCTCAACACACCATCATCTGATTCATCATCTGGCTCAATGTCTAACCTGGCCTGGGCCTCCTAAGCATCTGGTCTGTGGACCTGTACCGGTGACCACACCCCTTTGGGTGTGGTTTCAGTTGGATGAAGTGGAAAGAGAAGAGCTTGATGTGGGGCTTTCTTTGATGCACTTCTTCTGGTGGGTCAGCAGATCCAGTAGGAAGAGCAGGGAAATCCTCCAGTGGGTCTTTGTATTTTTCTGTGTAATTGTTCCCCAATAGACACCACTTATCATTTATCTTGGGTCCAGTGATATAATTACATCCTCACCTTCAGGGCCTACTTTAAATGAGTAAAGTAAAAACCTTTCAATTTGGGGGCTGGAAACATGGCTGCTCTTCTGAAGGACCTGAGTTCAATTCCCCTGCCTGTAACTCCAGTTTCAGTGGATCCAACACCTTCACATAGACATACATGCAGGCAAAACATCAGTGCTCATAAAATATAAATAAATAACTTTTACTTTGTAGTTTTGAAGAAAGACGGTATATGTACTACTATTCTGACACACATGCATGCATGCACACCCAAATGCATATACATTGTACAACATAACATAATAATAATAAAACTATTTTAGTATAATCCTTTAATCTCAGTAGTCAGGAAGCAGATGGAAGAAGATCTGTGAGTTCCAGGCCAGCCAGGGCTGTCTCAAAACAAAACAAAACCCTTCTGCTTGAGGAAGGATTGTTGATGAGCTAAGCTGATAATGGCACAGGCCTGTAACCCTGGCTAATGGTAAAAGTGAGGCAGGTAGATGGGCAAGCCCAAGGCCCAGTTGTGCTACAGAGTGGGTTGAAGACCAGTTTGGGCATTGTAGTAAGATTCTATCCAAAAAGAGAAGCGCTAGCTACACTACAGTGGGGTTGGTGGTGGGGGGCGCACACCTTTAATCCCAGCACCCAGGAGGCAGAGGCAGGCGGATCTGTGTGAGTTCGAGGACAGCCTAGTCTAAGGTTGAGTCCCAGGACAGCTTGGGCTACACAGAGAAACCCTGTCTCAAAAAACCAAAGAGAGAGAGAGAGAAGAGGAATAGTAATATATCAGCAGCAGAGTGTTTGCTTAGTGCGCACAAACAAGGCCTTGGAACAAACCCCAGGACCACAGGAAAAGAAAGGAAAATGAGTGATGGGCATTTAGATGTCCCTACGCTGAGGAAGTAGTGGAGAGGAGTGAGTTTCAAATCCTGACGGCTCATTTAACTCTCCTCTGGGGTACAAAGGAGACAGCCCATACCCTGGCTGCCCCCATAGTACTGAGCAGCCCTGAAGTCCCTGGAGCCTTGCTTTGTCTTCATGGCCCCTGAGCCTGTGGCGGTCTGGAGTTACCCAGACAGAACAAAGCTGCATACACAGTGCACAGGGGAGTCCTGTAACAACCTTGACCCTGTTTCTAGGCTTGAGTTAGGTACCACAGCTTGATTTCAGCTGCCTATCTTGTTTCAAGAAGCTGGCATTTGCCACACCAAGAGTGCTGTGTTTTGTTTAGGTTTCCTCTGTTTTGGAGGATCAAAAACCAGCCTATGCCGATTTTTAACCCACACGGCCCTGCAACATTCTTTCTCCATCTTTGGAAATCTTCTCCAGCTTTTGAGGTTCTGCTCAAGGTTCCAGTTCCTCTACAGAGACTTCAGCCCCTCATTCTAATGAACAGGATTAACACGGTGGAATAGAGTAGAGGTCAGACCCCTTTAAATAGTCAGTGTGCCTCTCATACACGTGCACACACATACATGCGTGCACGCACATACAAGCATGCACTCACATACAAGCGTGCACGCACACAGCCCTCAGCATCAGTTCTTCCTTCCTCTGTTAAAAGAGTGCAAGATTGTCTAAGAATAAAACCCGGTTGGATCTGTGAAAGCAGTCGTAGTTCTTGGCATTGGGTTCTTGGTCTTCTGTCACCAAACCAAGACAGCAGCTCTACCTCTGAAAGGCTCCACCTTGGAAGCAGAAAGTTAAAACACGGGAGGGTATTTCTTTTCCAATGGACTTGCTCTCTAAGCAGCAGAGGCCGTGTGTCCATCCACCTCCATCCTGTGCTCTGTGCAGAGGACCAGTGATGTTGCTGAAATGAACTCCCCAACCAGGTGATAGGCAGTGTGTAAGCCTGAACAGAGAGGTTCTGCGTACTAGCTGGGAACAGTCATGGGAGGGAGGGGGGCCCTTTTCACTTCTACTGATAAAAGCAAAGGTTAAAAACTCTAGGGGGGAAAAATGGTGGATTTTGTTGTTTGTTAGTACACTTGGGTTTTAGGTTTGGGAGTTTTTTTGTTTGTTTGGTTGGTTGGTTTGGTTTTTGTTTTTTTTTTTTTTTTTTACAGTTATTTGTGTGTGGAGAGGGCTCCTATGCCACGGTGCCCTGAACGGAGTGTGAAGGCCAGAGGGCAACTTAAGGGAGTCAGTTCTCTCCTTCTACCATGAGGGTCACAGGGGTCAAACTCAGCTCACCCACTTGACGGCAAGTGTCTTACCCAGTGTGCTCTTGCCAGCCCTAGGTTAGTAGTTTTGTTGTTGTTGAGACGTGGTCTTACTGTGCAGCCCAGAATGGCCTCCCTGACTCACTAGTCCTGCTCGCCCTGAAATTATAGACATGTACTATAACGCTTGCCTAAAAGGCTGGTTTTATATTAGTTAAAAAGAACAGGCCAGATGTGGCGGCGCACACCTTTAACCCCAGCACTCAGGAGGTAGAGGCGGGCAGATCTCTGTGCGTTTGAGGCTAGCCTGGTCTACAGCGTGAGTTCTAAGTCAGCCAAGGCTATGGAGAAACCCTGTCTTGAAAGGGGGGAAAGGAGAGAAAGAAGCAGTCATTTAGGTCACAGTTTCATGTACTGTGTGTGCATGTTTTCAGGAAAGGGCGCTGCCCACATGGGAAGACGGGCAGCTCACTTGGCTTTTATTCTGACATAGGTTCCGTGTCTTTTCCCCATTGGCTGGGGAATGAATTGCAGCAGAGGACAGCCAGGACGGAGCTGGCCCCTGAAGTCACTTAGTTCCAAGAATGCAGCAGGGTCTCAATACAAACAATGGTTTCACCAGATGGGGGAACTGAAACTTATGTATAAAGGTTTGACGAGGTGGAAGAGACAAAAAGATTTGAATTCCTTGTCATAAAAGCTTTACAGTATTTGATAGAAAAGAGTAATACTAATATTTAGTACACACACTGACATGTGTGACCGAGGACGACTAGCAGGAGTTGGGTCCCAGGTCATCCGGCAAGTGCCATTTACCTGCTGAGCCACCTCACCGCACAATCAGAACCATTTTTTTTAAAGCTTTGTTTATTTAATGTACTTTGGGGTTCTGCCTGCATGTATATCGGTATGAGGATGTCACATTCCCTGGAACAGTTATAAACTGCCATGTGGGTTGTGGGCATTGAACCCAGATCCTTTGGAAGAGTGGCCAGTGCTCCTAAAAGCTTGAGCCACCTCTCCAGCCCCAGAACCTTTTTTTTTTTTTTTTTTTTTTACTTGAGATTACTTTTGAAGCCAGAAATCCCCTTCCCTAGAGTGATGGTGGGCCGAGGCCGGCCAGGTGTTTATCAGACTGAACAGGAAGGACCAGGGCCTAATCCCTTCCGTGGGAGCTTCTGTTAACTCGGCCCTATTCCAAATGGCTGAAATTCTGTGCCTTGGCTTCCCGCTCCTCAGGGACTGACCGTCTTGGTTTGTGTTCAGGTGAAGAAGCCTGGAGGTGCCGGGGCTGCGGGGGCTACGTTCCTCTGAGCCAGAGACTGTACAGGACGACCAGTGAAGCCTGGCACAGCTCCTGCTTCCGGTGAGTGCGTCGCTCTCCTGTCCTTACCATTTACTGTGGCCCCTGCACTGTTTTTAGGTTCTAAAGAGCACAAGCAGATAACTTGAATCTCGGTGGGCTTCAGGGGCAGGGAGAGGAACTCGCCTAGGAAGAACCCCCCTCCCCCAGGCCGGGTTAAAGGGCAGGGACCACAGATGAGTCACCTGCAGCTGGAGGGAGAGGTGAGCGTGCTATTACAGGGTTTCTCCAACCCCTCACGTTGGGGTGTGGGAATAGGCCAGAAACAATGACTGTCCTCCAGGCCACACACAGGTTATGAAGGTGCCTCGTGGCGTTTCATGGTGGCTGGAAGTGTCGCCTCTTCCCCCACAGGTGCCTCCCTTGGCCCTCCTTTTTTTTTTTTAAATAATTTTTTTTTTCCATGCAGTCATGTTTTGTCTGTGTGAAGATGTCAGACCCCCTGAAACTGGAGTTACAGACAGGTGTGAGCTGCCATGTGAGTGCTGGGAATTGAACCTGGGTCCTCTGGAAGAGCAGCCACTGCTCTTAACCTCTGAGCAGCTCTCCAGCCCCAGTGACCCTCCTTTTCATGACTGATTTATCATCACTTCCGGATTATTGTTGAGAAGCCGCTCAGTTTCTTAAAATGACAGTACCAGGGCAGGTGAGAAGGCACTTGCCACCAAACATGGCTGTCTGGGTTCCGCCCTTGGGCCCTTGTGGTGGAAGGAGAGAGCCAACTCTGTCCTCTGACTTCTCATACAGGTCATGGCTTGTGTACCTGCACATACACACATACACAACAAACAAACAAACAAATAAAGCCACATTTATTCCTGCTTTCTGGGGCTCAGTTACCTGGAAATAGAGATGTTCCCAGTGTGCAGTAGGCACCCACTGAGCACTGGTCTCCTGTCAGGGTGAGGAACTGTCTTTACAAACAACAGTTCTAGCCCACAGTCATTCTGAATTAGTGGACTGAGGTACTATCCCCTCTGGAGGCGGGGTGGGAATGTGTCTCCCCTAGGCTCATGTCCTGAGAATGAGATAGACATACACAGAGACCTCATCCTATGGATTACGACTCCCACACAGCTCTCTGTGCAAAGCTGGTGTCAAATAATCTAGTGAACCTTTAAGCCCTTGCCTCTCTCCACTCTCCCAAGTTCAAGGTGGGGGTTTGCCTGGAGAGATTTGGCCGCTGAAAGAGCTGGAGAGGGACCATCGTTTTCCTGCCCGTTTAGCTCCAACCCAGACTTCTTATTTTGTTTGTGGTTCTGATTACCTTGACTCCTACTCCTCACTCTACTCCTGGGGAAGTGGATTCTGCTTTTTCTGGGCTGTTTTATATGTTAGAAGCAGTGATCAGCAGAGCCTTAAGGGACTTGTAGGAAAAGCCCTTCATTTTATAGCTGAGGCCCAGCCTTGCTTTGTTGACACAATTACACCTGTCCCTGCTTACATTCCTATCCTCATTTATGGTCAGACCAGCAGAGCATGATCGAACATGCTAGCCTTTATTTGCTTGCCTTCCTTCCTTCCTTCCTTCCTTCCTTCCTTCCTTCCTTCCTTCCTTCCTTCAGGTGGGGATTGAGACAGGGTTTCTCTGTGTAGCCTTGGCTGTTCTAGAACTCGCCCTATAGACCAGGCTGGCTTCTGACTAAAGGTATATGCCACCACACCTAGCTAGTCCTTGTTACTTCAGATGACTGGAAGAGACCACCTGCTACATCTGTAGGCCCTTCACACTGAAGATTAAAAGACTGCTCAGGGTCACTCAGGCCAAGGATGACAAGAGCTGGCCTTCAGACTGAGGTCCTGAGCCCTTTGCAGTTTTGAGCAGATGTTTGCTTGTGAGGGTGTGAGGAGAAATATATGGGCGGGGAGGCATGCCTGTCATTCCAGCTCTCAGAAAATTAAGGTGGAGGATTCTGAGTTTGAGGCAAGCCTGGGCTATACCAACAGCCTGCCTGAAAAAGACGAAAGGTAAATCCTGTTAGCACATAGTTGACCACATAAGGCTGCAAGCTATGGAGTGGGGTGGTCACATTCTCAGTCAGAGGCTTTCAAGGTGTCATGTTGTTTAAGGTGACTTCCCTGACCTTTAGAGAACAAGGAAAAGAACATTCCTGACCTCACAGGCCCATTGGGGGTAATCAATGAAGTGTGATACCTAAAGTACTTGGTAGATAATTGGCCCATAAAAAACATGTCACTTTCTGTTATGTGCAATACACTCACTTCTCTGCACATCCGTTGGTCCTCTGTCGTAGAGTTTCTGGAGAGGGCATCTTTGAACTGCCGTGGTGCAAAGATCGGGAGTGGGGGTGGGGTGGTAAAACACCTGCTTCTGTTGGCCACTGCTTTGCCTTGAAGTCGCTCTGTAACCGGTTCTCCTGGAGAACATCTCTCACCTCACACACTTTCTCACGGTAGAAATGGGATGACATGATGACCTCCCACAGAGAGCTCAAGGATGGGAAGGACAGTTTGCTTGACCTCAGAGGCAACCTGGGCTAAGGGGAATGTGGGGCTAAGGGGCCTGAACAGTCCTTTATGATCTTTCTACCCAGCTCACCTGCAGCTCTGGTGGAGTTTAGACTATGTGGTGTGGGCCCGCTGGGGCAGGACCTTCCCTCTGTGCTTTTCAGAGTTCATTCTTCATGGCTTCCTTCTAGCCCTACTCTTCCCAGCTGGCCCATGGTTAAAGAAAATGAAGGGACATGTGTCCCGTGTCCTGCGGCACGCCCCCCCCTCCCCCACACACTGGGTGAGGTTAGATTGAATGAACAGGTTGTTGGGATTGGTCCAACCTCCCCTCCCTCACTGGGTTCCACCTTGATCCGGAGTGACATCTGTAGTCCCACCTCCAAGAGCCTTCCCCTAGGTTCTCAGGTACCCAGGACATCTTAAGGCTGAAACCTGGGCCTGTTCAGAGAAGTGCAGCTGGCAGGCCTCCCGGAAGTTGCTCAGGGCACTGGGCACTTGGCCAGGATTCTTCTGATCTGCCTGACCGTGGTTGACCGGCCTCTGTTCCTTTTCCCTGCCTTCCCATCAGCCCCATTTAAACTGTGAGTGCCTCTGGCCTGCTTTCCTTTGCAGAATGCCATTGAGCCTAAATCTGGAGCTGTTCTCTCTAAAGCTCCTGGCCTGAGCGCCTCCTGGGGCCAAGAGAGGAACCAGAGCTCATGTTCGCAGCTGAAGTTAGCACGTGGAATTAATGAATGGTGACCTGGCTGTCTTGTTTATCTCCCCCTCTTTTTAAGACAGTCTCGTATCCCAGGTTGGTTTTGAACTTGTTGTATTGTGTAGCTAGGATAATATTGAACTTCTGATGCTTTTTGCCCCCTCCTGAGGGCTGCGACTACAGGAATGTATCACCATGCCTGGTTTATGCTGTGCTGATTGAGCCATGCAGGAATTGTACCAGCTGAGCCAAATCTCTAGCCCTTTTTTTGAGAGTTTTGCAGTGTTAACTCAGGCTGGCCTCGAAATCCTTCCTGTCCCAGTGTCTTTAGCTTTGCCTGCCCTAACCACCTCTTGGTGATTTTGTGGTTGTTGCATTGTTGGGGATTTGAACCCATGGCCTCATCTACTGAGCACGGTGTTCTACCACTGAGCTACAACTCTGGCCCTTTTAGAATTTTGTCTTGACACCAAGTTGACCAGGCTAGTCATTAAGCATCTTGAGCTGGCCTCAAATTTGAGAGTTTGCTGCCTAAGCCCTCTGGAGTTCTGGGAATGCATCACCACAAGCTAGCTCTCAGTTTTCTGGTGACCCACTCCCATCGAAGGCTTTCAGCCTTTTGAGCAGGGTCCCCGGAGGAGGAGCTGCCCTGTTATTCTTTCATGGCCCTCAACAGAATTGCTGTTGTTTGATCTGGTTTTTAGCCGCATTAACTAAAAGAATCCACCACTCCCAGGGCCCTGGAAAGTGTCCAGCCTCCTTTCTCAGGATGACAAGCACAGACTGAACTGTGTCTTGTAAGAAGCCTGTGCTCTGGGAAGGGGCTAAGGCCACTGGAGGCCATGGCCATCTCATCAGGCGCACGCTGTTTTTGCTCAGCTTATGACCCTAGGAAGCTAGTGAGGGAATGGCATACAGATAATCCGAAACTGTAGTGAAACAGATCGCCTGGCAGCAGCTACTGTCTGAAGTGCCAAGCCATATTAATTGCCCTATCTACTACATCTAGGTGTGGTATCCTACTTACAGCTCTAGGAACCACAAAGTAACACTCCATGCCAGACACTGGCGGGTATTTTACAAGCATTGTCTTATTTAATCTTGGAGATAACTCAGTAAATGAATTACTTGCCTTATTTAAAAAAAATAGACAGTTCAGGGTGTTCATATGAACCTATAATTTCAGCACCCGAGAGGCTGCCTCAGAGGGCAGCCAGACTATACAATAAACGACCTTGTCTTAAAAGCAAAAGGCAGGACCAAGCCAGATATGGCGCCTGCTGCTTGCAATCTGAGCAGAGAGGCAGCAGGATCGTGAATTCAATACTAGCAAGTTAGAACCTGTCTCAAAATAAACAAATTAACAGATGTAAATAGCAATAAAGGTAGAGAAATGAGAGTTACCTACTAAAGTCTCCAAGCCAGTTAGATGCCCATCCAGGATCTGAACCCAGACTTCTGCTGTTGTGAGTCTTGGCATTGCTGAATTATGGGTATGTCATTTAACCCTCATTTCTGCGTCTGTAATGCGGGCCGTGCACTGCTTGTGTCAGATAACCTTGAAGATGTCTTGCCCTCACAAATGCAAGACAGCATGCAGCTAACTTTTTTTGCCACGGGCTTCTGGATTGGCAGATTGTATAGCAACTGCGCCCTCTGCTGTTTACTGCTGGTGCTGGCATCTCAGGAAAGCTTGTTTATCCAGTTTATCTCTGAGGAAACAATGAGCAGGCATGTCCCCGAAGCTGGCTGTTGGGCAATAGCTGGAGCCTGCATGATAGAAAGGAAGTAAGGACAGACACCTGGGCCTTCCTCTTCCCCCTTGAGACTCTGGGATGTGGCAGTATATGCCGTCATCCTGCACTGCTCTTTATGAAGTGACGGGGCCTGTTGCCACTGTCCAGACTGAAGTGAAGAGGGACAGGGGCTTGACATTTGTAGACACTGTACCAAGAGCCTTCTCATCCGATACAACACTCATGGCCACCTCTGCTTTGCACAAAAGCAGAAAGGCCTGGAAGGAAAACGTTTGCCTAAGGTCATGTAGGCCTCTGTGCGTGCATGCGTCCGGCTGCTGGGATTATCAGTCTAAACCATCACGCCAGCATTGTCACTTTTGGCTTCTTGGCTTCCATGACATTCCACAAGCTCCTGTTTTTCCACAACCTCTTTGGTCATTGCAGTTTCCTTTCCCTCCCAGGCCTGTGGTGGGACTCCTGTAGATGTACTCCTGTCCCCAAGTATCCTCACAAACACCTGACTTCCGCTGTTCAACACACACACACACCCTGATCAGGTCCTCCTGCTCCAGCCCCTCTACGGAGCTCTTGTAGCCCAGCACGTCAAACTCTGTCTTCAAGCAATCATTGTGCCTCAGCCGCCTAAGTAGGTGGGACTTACAGGCAGACACCGCTGTGGCCCATTTTGATATGTCCATTCAGACGTCTTCCAGATGCCTTAGACTCAGCTGGGATTAAATTTAACATAGTGTCCCTTAAACTGGCCACACTCCATTACCTGCCTAAGTCACAAATGGAGAGCCCTTGATACCTCTACTTCCTCATTCTTCATGACCCAGCCTGCCGGGTTTTTTGTCTTCTTTTGGGGTGGGGAGGATGGGGTGTTAACTTTCCCCCTTCCTTCCTTCCTTCCTTCCTTCCTTCCTTCCTTCCTTCCTTCCTTTCTTTCTTCTTCCTTCCTTCCTTCCTTTTTGAAACAGGGTTTCTCTGTGAAACAGTGCTGGCTGTCCTGGAACTCACTCTGTAGACCAGGCTGGCCTCAGCTTGCCTGCCTTCCTTCCTTCCTTCCTTCCTTTCTTTCTTTTTTAGATTTAGTTTTGAGACTCGCTTTCACTATGTAGCTCTGCCTGTCCTGGAACTCACTCTGTAGACCAGATTGGCCCTGCCTCCCTCGTGCTGGCATTAAGGGTGTCTGCCACCATACCCTTTTATTTGTGTGTGTGTGTGTGTGTGTGTGTGTGTTACTGCATGAGTGGCTATGGCCTCAGAGGCCAGAAGAGAGTTGGAGTTAAAGGTCCTTGTGAGACACTTGCTGTGTCTGGGAGCTGAACTTGGGGCCTCTGGAAAAGCTGGCAATGCTCCTGAGTCATCTCTAACCCAAGCCTCTCGGTTTTACCTTTAGCTTATGTTTTGTATGAATGTGTCCACTTTGTTCTGTTTCTCATTCTTCCTGCCACCCCAAGCTATCAGTGTCCCCTCCCACGTCCCAAACCACTCACTCTCTCTAGAGCAGCTAGAGTGTGTGACACACAGAATAGCGAGGGGGAAATGCCTTAACAGTTAGGAGCATAGACTGCTCTTGCACAGGACCTGAGTTCGATTTCCAGCACCCATGACAAAGAGCTCCCAGTTGCCTGCAACTCTGGTCCCTGGGGATCTGACTTCTGTGTCCTCCTCAGGCACTTTATTCACAGGCACATAGCCACGCACATAATTAAAAGTAAAAACAGCCAGGCAGTGGTGGTGCACGCCTTTAATCCCAGCACTCAGGAGGCAGAGGCAGGTGGATCTCTGTGAGTTTGAGGCCAGCCCCAGACTGAGAAAGTTCCAGGACAGCCGGAGCTGTTGCACAAAGAAACCAAAAAAAAATCTAGGAACAGGGAAAATGGCTTGGAGGAGGTTAGGAACATTTGCAGAGGCCTCAGGCAGTACATATACATTCATTCAGGTACAACTCTCATGTAAACACATAAAACTAAATAAGTAAATAAAAATTGGGGTTGAGGATGCAGCTCAGAGGCAGAGTGTTTGCCTAGCATGCACAAGGCTCCAGGTTAACTCCCAGTTTTGAAAAAAATCTTTGCACAAAGGGTGCTGCCTTCCACATTGGCCCCCTGCTCTCTGTCTGACAAGACTTGTATTGTCCTGTCCCGTCTCCCGTCCCCCTCCCTCTGTCCCTGTCCCCGCCACTCCCCTCCACCCCTGGCCTGGAATCCCAACTCCTCCTTTTGAATAATTAGCTTCTATTCATAGTTCAGATCTTCCCCTGGATGTGTCAGAGGCCTGTACCCCTCACCCTTGAAGAATACTGCTCAGTTCCCCATCTGATTTCCGAGTTTCCTCTTGGAGTTTTAGATTTGTGCAATCATTTACCCCATGACTTCTCACGGTAAGGGACTTCACAGACTGTTGGGCTTTCTGCCCCTCATTATGTCACCACCCAGGCATCATTGGCATAGGAAACCAAGAGCTGACAGAGGTATGATGCAAGTGTGGCCTTCCCTGCACTTCCGCTTCCCTGCATCCTCCCTGAGTGCTCAGGCTCTAGCTGCAGTTCCCGTAAATGGCAGGGACGAACTGGTCCACACACTGGTTTTGGAGAATTGTCTGTAGGGTCAGGTAAGAAGATCAACCTTTGTCTTCTGCCTTCAAAGGGACTATCCTACAGTGGGGAGCAGTGAAGAGGCCGGAGGGCCAGCTCTCCCCCAGTGCTGAGTTCATTTGTAGGTACAGCCCAGACAGGAGCAAGCCCTGAGTACCTGGGATCCCCAGGAAGAAAGGCAGTGGAGGAAGCATGGGTCCAGCTGCTCTACACTAATTCTGAATTGTTCTAGAACATGGAAACTCTCAGTCCCAATGGTAAGCTACTTCATCGTTCGTTTCCTGCAGCTTTACCATTACCTTTGGGCTGAGGGTGGGGGAGGGTATATATAGCTCAGTGGTAGTATATGTGCCTAGAACGCACAGGGCCCTAAGTTCGGTCCTCAGCACTGCAGAAATAAAATAATTTATCTGTGAAGTGGGGCACTAGCTGAAGATACTTTTGCACATAGAGTGGAAAACGTGGAATACTTGCATGGCGTCTCTTACTTATGTGTCGCTAGTTTGTGATGGGATGGTGAATATGGGGCAGTTCTTTAAGACCTTGAAAATGAAGTTTGTGTCTGTGAGTTAAAGATCAGCAACATGTAGTAAAGGCCAGGCTCCAGGAGCAAATCCGGATTCTGCCATTGATTGGCCGCACACTGGAGATATTTTTTGTGTTTTGTTTTCTCAACTGCTTATTTCTATGCTCCATGCTTGGACTTCAGTTAATTCATTCCTAATTGGAGGTGCTAGCCTGTGCCTTACTTCCTACTGTTACAGCGAGGGTTGCAAAAGTGAAACAATGTGTGTGGTGGCCTTGGAACATGTGTGGCATGGGAAAGGGGCCTTGCACATTGTCCTAGTTTGCTTTCTATTGCTGTAATAAACATCATGACCAAAGCCACTTGGGTAGGAAGGGTTTGTTTCACCTTACACTTCCACAGCACGATTAGTGGGGGCGGGGGGGGGGGGAGAGTCAGGGCTGAAGCTCAGAGGAGCAGAATGGAGCACTGTGTACGGGTTTGCTTTCCAGGGCTTGCTCAGCCTGCTTTCTTTATAACCCAGGACCACCTGCCCAGAGGTGGCACCGCCCACCGCAGATTGGTCCCTCCTACATCAGTCATTAATCAGGGAATGCTCCCGCAGACTTAGCTCAGGCCAGTGTGATGTAAATATTTCATCAGCTTGTGTCAAGTTGATAATAAAAATAAAAGCAAGCCATCCTCAACTAGTGAGTTTGATGCCAGCCTGGGGATTGCCACGCCTTGGATCCTAGAACTCTGATTGGGGGGGTAACAAGGGAATGAAGACATGACAGACACATGCTCAGAAAAGCTGGGGAAGGGCAGACCGGGCTCTCGAGTGTTCATTATATAGGGTTGGACAGAGAGGCCATGCTATTATGCATAACTAAACAAGGAAGTGGGGTTATTATATACAGGTAAACAGGAGGCAGGGTATTATATTCAGCTAAACAAGCAATTAGGGTGATTATATACAGCTGAACGAGAAGGCAGGTTTAGTTACTCTCTGTGGAAGCAGTCTCTGTAGGGTAGGGGAACAGTCTCCAGGCCATAAACATCCAGGTAGAGGAAGCTATGGTGGACATTTGCTGCACACACTGTCAACGTCCATACTCAGAGGGTGGCCTTGCCAGTACCCTGAACCTCTGAGGGGATAGGGGGTAGTGAGGTTTTCCCATGAGTCTGAGGCCTTGTCCTTGAATCACTGTCTCAACTCAACAACATACACCCACTGGGGACATCACACACTTGGCTTATTTCACTGGGCTACATGAAGACCATGTCATAAAAAAACAAAACAAGAAAGCTAATTGTAGTGGCTTAAAAGAAAATGGCCTCCAATGGGAGTGGCACTATTAGGAGATGCGGCTTTGCTGGAGTAGGTGTGGCTTTGGAGGGAATGTGTCATTGTGGAGGTGAGCTTTGAGGTCTCATATGCTCAAGCCACACTTAATGAGTCAGTTCATTTCCTGTTGACTTTGGATCAAGATGTAGACTCTCAGCTCCCCCCCCCCCCCGCCATGTCTCCCGAGTGCCACCATGTCCCCCCAGGATGATAATGGACTATACCTCTGACACCGTAAGCCACTAAATGCTTTCCTTTATAACAGTTGCTATGGTCATGGTGTATCTTCACAGCAACAGAAACCATAACTAGACACAAATAAAAGTAAAAATGAATAAATAAGTGGTCAGCAGCAAAACAGAAGTGGAAAGACCGTGAAGCAGATTCATTCATTGCTGTGCCGAAAGTGGCTTGGCCGCCACCAGGCCAGGGCCTTCATTGTAGGCAGGACTAGTTTAGCCAATTCACTACTTCCCAAAGTTAAAAAGGAAATCTCTGTGGCTGTCCTTTCCCTCTAAGTCCATGTACACAGAGCAGCCTTTTGGTGCCCAAGTTAGCCACACAGGCTTTTTTCCTTTCCCACGGTTTTTTATTGCGGTAAATAAGTCAGGGTTTCTCTGTGTAGCCCTGGCTGTCCTTGTCCTGGAACTCACTCTGTATATCTGGCTGACCTTAAACTCAGGTGTGCACCGCTGCGGCTCTGCCAAGGCTGATTTTACACTTAGGGTTGCTTCGGTTGATCTTCCCACCTCAGCATTCCAATTGGCTGGAGCTCTCGGTGTGTGTACCACGGTGTCCAGTGTAGGTCTCAAAGTGCTACCTGTACAGGGGCCTTGGGCATGCTGATTTCACCTGTCACTGTGTATGTAGGTAGACAGTGATGTGGCTATTGTCAGAGTGTGTCTGCACCTCTCTGGGGTACATCTCTTTCTAGACCTAAGGGTCAAAACCCAGGGCCAGATTAGGTTCATTCACAAGATGCCAGCCATAGAGGGTTGTTAGCAGCCAGCCTTCCTCTGGCTAACATTGTGTCTTTTGGCATTAACCTAATGGGTGTGGAATTGTTTTCTTACCTTAATCCTTTTATCAAAGAAGAAGCTGAAGGACAGAGAGGTTTAAAGGCTTGACTGGGATCACAGAGTAAGCTGTTGTTAACCAGGGAAAAGCTCGGGACTTTTACGGACTCTGCTAGCATTTGTTGCTATGGCAAAGGGAGTTCTTCCTTCCAGTGCAGTCAGGAGAAAAATGTCCATGTGAATGAAAGATTTGACCCTGAATGTCAAACATTTTTTGCTGTTGTCTTATGGAGGTTATTTCGTTGTTGTTAATTTTTTAAAATAGGATTTGGGGAGATGATGGTTCAGTGCTTAAGATCACTTGTAGCTCTTGCAGAAGATCTGGGTTCGGTTCCCAGCACTCACAACTGTCTGTAACTCCAGTTCTGGAGATTCTGACACAATCTGGACTCCATGAACACCTGCACACACCTTGCACACATAAACTTAAGCAGGCACACACACATATACCTAAATATGTATATGGGTGTTTTGCCTGCATGCACGCATGTCTGTGCATCATGTCCATGCTTGGTACCTGCAGGGGGCGCTACATCTCCTGGGAGTTACAGACATTTGTGTGCTGGCAATCAAACCCAAATCGTCTGGAAGAACCACAGGTGAGCTTAACCACTTACCATCTCTCCAGTCCTTTTCTTGTAATGTTTCTGTTTGTTTGTTTGTTTTTGGTGCTGGGGATCCACCCAAGACCTTATGGGTACTAGGCAAGCATGCTACTAAACCACATCCCAGCCCCCTTAATTTCCTAGTATTAGCATCACAAAACAACAGTGGATGATTATGTCCAGGGGCCACCATCTGATTCTAAGTGCTCACAGCCATATAGACAAATGTCAGTAGTTAAAATGACCAGGTCCATACCCATGTGGCGTCAGGACAAAGGCATAGGGAACACTTTGGCAAACAAACCTCGTACAAACATAATACAGCTAGCTGTAGACTTGAGCTCAGACAGCACCTGAAAAGGGACATTCTCCAGATATTATTTCCTAGCCTTTGGGAACCTCTCCTTGCTTAAACACTTCTGATAACCCTTCATTGCCTGTGTATCTTTAAAGCCAGGGCCTGGTCTTTAGTGATCTACCACTGCTCGCTTTTCCCCCCACCCCCCACCCCACCCCCGACCTTTTATGGTCACTGCTTTGCTTACATGTGCGCTACATTGTAGCTAATGGATATGCTCAGTGTTACTGTTGTTCCTTCAAGCTAGAAGTCTTGTGTCTGCCTGGCAATCAGCCTGCTATAGTCAGCTGGTACAGTATGTCCTCTGGAGGAACCCCACCCCATGTCCGTCCCCACCAATCAGGGGAGGCTTTTTCCCACCTCCTTGTTAATCTTCCTCGTACTTGAGTTATAGCCCCATTGGTATTTGTTTGCACACACAGCTGTAGTCTTCAAGTGTAGTTTTCCAAGGCTGGAGCCATATCTAATCTACCTAGAATGGAGCGGTGTCAACAGTGTTTGTTAGGTGGACGGTGCACTGTGAATGAGATTTTAGAGAGCCTGAATAAAGTCCTAATCATATGCACCCTCATCATCTCTACTGAGCAGTATTCCTCCAGGCAAGAGCTTCTTTGCTGAGATGGACAATGGAATTAGACCTCTCTGTCTATAGCCCACACCTTTCATCCCAGCGCTCTGGAGGCAGAGGCAGGCAGGTCTCTGAGCTTGAAGCCATCCTGGTCTACAGAGTGAATTCTACAGAGAAACCCTGTCTCAAAACAAACAAAAAGACCTCTGTCTATAATGTCTAAACAATCAACCCCCCCCCCTTTGCTGCTGTATGTAACAGTTCACTGTGTTTTCCCCGCCTTCCTCCCCCACCAAACATTAAAACCCTCTTTTCTCTCTGGGTAGTGCTAGAGGGGTGCTAACGTTCTCTTTCTTTGGGGGATCAGGAATTTGAGACAAGGTCTTTCCACATAGGCTTGGCTGTCTATGTAGATTACACTGGCCTGGAACTTGTAGAGATCCTCCTGCCTTTGTTTCCCGAGTGCTAGTATGCAAGGCATGTGCCACAGCACAATCTCTAGTTTTCATGTCCCTCACAGTTACCAAAACTGCTGCAAGTATCCCATGTCGGATTTAAATCAGGGCCTTTTTCTTGTGTCTGTCATAGTCTGGCTCGGCCTTCTTGTCAGTGCTCGGAAGCACTTGTTGATTGGATCAGAGGTCCCCCATCCCACCTCCTCCGTGACCGAGTCTTGTAGAAGTGACAGATGGTTTTGAAGTTAGCAGTATGTGTTTGTTTGAGCTTGCATGTGTGTGCACGCATATGTTGTTGGAGGTAGAACCCAGGGTCTCTTGCATACTAGAGAAGGGCTCTATTACTGAGATACATCTGCACAGAATGACCATGTCTTCTAAACTCATCTTCCATACAATGTCCCTGCAAAAAACAGGGCAACAGCTACCATGGGTTTTCAGAGGAGTAATAACAGCATTAGGAAGTCAAAGTCCCCAGCAAGTGGAGGCTTTAAGCAACCCTAACCCTGACAGTGATCAAGCAGCCTTCAGAATAAAATCCCTCTGTACATTCCCATTTGCACCAAGGGAAGGATTCTGGTTATCCTGTCCACCTCCAGGGCTAGTGTGACAGTATGATGAAATCAAATAGAGAAGTGCTTGGGAAAGAATAGAGCAGTGTTCTCAGTCTTCAGTGTTTAGAACGCAGGGTCTTTCTCCACCCCACCCTCAGAAACTGTGATGCTATGTGTCCCAGTGGTGCGAGGGATAGTTTCGTTTTCCAAGATAACTGTTCTTCAGCTTCACCTTGAAAAATACCGCTGTGATCAAGAAGTAATACAGGGCCAGGTGACAGTATGTGTGTGCATACCAAGCTCACCTCTGTGTCTGGCTGGTGGAACTCCATAAGTGTTTTCTAGTGTGAAAACTAAGTACCCCTACTTCTGGAGCACCCATCTTTTGGGGAGAGCTACTGGAGTCCAGTTGTTACCCAGGCTAACTGAGAGAGAGCTCCTGGGCTCAAGCCACCCAGCCAGCCCTGACTGAGACATCACCATAATCAGCTGTCATGGGAAGAAAAGAGAATACAACTCTGCTTCTGGGTAGAACCTAAGTCAAAGTGGTGGCGGCGGCAACACATGCACGCCTTTAATCCCAGCACTTCTGAGGCAGAGGCAGGTGGATCTCAGTGAGTTCAAGGCCAACCTGATCTACAAAGTGAGTTCCAGAACGGCCAGGGCTACACAGAAATAAACCCTGCCTCAAAAAAAAAAGAATCCACTGACTGGTCCCATTTTGTTTTTTGTTGTTGCTGCTGATGGTTTTTGTTGTTTTGTTGTGTTTGAACGGGGAAAGAGAGATCCTGGAAAAAGTAAGTTATGATCTTACCGACTGAAAAAATTTGACTCCAGAAATGTTCTGGGCAGATGATGGACAGGTGGGCAGTGACACCTGGGAAAGGAAGCCGATTGCTTAGGCTCTGCAGGAAGTTGCTATTTCTGGGTCTCAGGGCCTTGCCGGTCATGAAATCTTGTCGTGAATTTCCCAGGAGCTTGATGCTCTTTCATTTTATTCTCACAGTGCAAATGTAGGGATGGGAAAAGACCTAGAAAATGGGTCCCAAGACATCTATCAATGCAGGCCCTGTGTTCCAGAGGCAGGGTTCCCAAATCTTTGACTGGATCTGCGTAAGAGAAAGGCCTTGCGAGTTAAGATCATCCGACACTGCTTTTACCTCAGCCCTGTACTTCCATCTGTGTAAACGTGGCGGATTGCCTGACGGCTCTGAGCCGGCCTGCCCTGCACCACCATATGTGAGGGACTAAAATCCTCTGTGACCTGAAAATGCCTTGTAGAGGTTAGCTATTGTCCACCCTCTAGGACTGGAGTCATTCACATTGAGAGTCTGGAGTCATTGTGACTGAGCACTTGCTAGGCTTGTGTTGGCAGAGTGGTGGACATCTAGATGGACACAGCCTTCTTGTGTGTGGTGGGCTTGGAGACATGTCGGGGAATCTTTTCTGAGAGGGGAATAAGCGTTCCATTATATTAGGGTGATAGAAAAGAAGGCAGCTGCCAGGTGAAGGCATGGCAGGCTGTGGGAGGCGCTAAGAGCAGAGGTTTGGGGGCAACTGAGGGAAGCCAGTTGTGATCAGGGCAGGATGTGCTCAAAGCAGTAATTAAAGTGACAGCCTCAGGTCTGGTGTGGCGTTCCTACCAGGATGATAGCATCAAGGGTGCTGAGGAATGTGTGAGGGGTTTGTGATAGGGAATTCTAAGAAGGTGAAGCATGTGTAAATGGCAGAAAGCTTCTTTTTGTACCACTCCAAAAGTGAAATGGATAAGCATATAGGAGTCTTCTGATGTCCTCGTTTGGGTTTCTGTTGTTGTGAGGAAACACCATGGCCACAAAGCAAGTTGGGCAGGAACTTGCTTATTGTAGTCCATCACTGAAGGAAGTCAGGACAGGAGCTCACACAGGGCAGGAACCTGGAGGCAGGAACTGATGCAGAGGCCAAGGAGGAGCGCTGCTTACTGGCTTACTCCCCATGGCTTGTTCAGTTCACCATCTTTTGCTTTGTTTTGTTTTGAGACAGGGTTTCTAGGGTTTCTCTGTGTAGTTTTGGAGCCTGTCCTGGAACTAGCTCTTGTAGATCAGGCTGGTCTGGAACTCACAGAGATCCACCTGCCTCTGCCTCATTTCCTGAGTGCTGGGATTAAAGGTGTCTAGCACATACCCCACCCCACCCCTCTACACAGCCCACCTTCTTTATAGAACCCAGGACTTAACTAACCAGCCCAAGGATGGCCCCACCCACAATGGGTTGGGCCCTTTCCCGTCAGTCACTAAGTAAGAAAATGTCCTTCAAGCTTGTGTACAGTGCTATGGAATAGAAGCACTTTTTGTCTTTCTTTTTTCTTTTCCTTATTTGGTTTTGGGTTTGGGTTTTTTTTCAAGACAGGGTTTCCCTGTGTAGCCCTGGCTTGGCTGTCCTGGAACTCACTCTGCAGACTAGCTGGCCTTGAACTCAGAGACTGCCTCCTGAGTGCTGGGAGTAAAGGCAAGCGCCACCATGCCCCAGATTAATTTCTCAGATAACTTTAGTTTGTATCAAGTTGACATAAAACTACTGGGGCCTGCTCTAAGGTGCTTCTAAAATCTAGAAAGTGAACTGGAGAGGGGAGGACCAGAGAGATGGACTGCTCATGGGGATGGCTGTGCTCAACTGCAAGGATTAAGAGGCAGATCTCCAGACAACCGTGATATGTGTACGTATAGCTACTGGAGAGGTAGAGAAAGAAGCATCAACAGTTCTAGACCAGCCCAACAACAGTGTGAGGTCCTGCTTCGAATTTTAAATTTTTCTTTAAAACTGAAAAGGAGCTATGGATGTATACCCCAGAGGTGGACTGTTTGCCCCGCATGCTCAGTGGTCCCCTTGTAAAGAAAGCAGGCAAGCTGCAAACTTTCCCTGCTTGAAGTCCTCCTTACCAACAGAGGGCCTCATGCAGCAAACATGGGTCCTTGTGCTTCAGATCATTTGTCTAGAGCTTTCGTTCAGGAAGAGGATGCAGTGATTCATTCATTCACCACCACTCACCAGGGTGGTTGCTTGGAGCTATCAGCTCTGAGAGCTGTTCTTCAACCTGTACCAAATGCAGGCACCTTGGAGTCTCAGCTGGTTCTGGGCAACCCGTTTCCAAATCGGGAAATGAGTAAATTAGCACCATCTTGCTATAATTGCCAGTCCCAGGGTCCTTGCAGTTGCCTTGGGCATCTGTGACTGTTGGATTCCTCCCAGCTGCTCTTTGGACCTGTCTGGGACAGAAGGGGAAAGTGTATCCCCCAGTGTGACTTTACCTCCTCGTTCTGATTGGTTTGGACCCCTAGAAGTTGGCCTGAAGGAATTGCACTATCTGAGTAACCAGCCGTTCCCTACATCTGGAGATCAATCCTCTGAAGGCACCTCCTGAAAGCCAGATTTATGGGGGTCACATAGATTCCAGCTGGGAGGGGCTTCCGCTGCTGCCCTGAGCTTGGGGAGACCACGGCTGCGCTTCCAGGGGGGCGGGGCACTCACATGGCTCTGCGAAATCCTCATATTAGTTCCCCACTCATCCACCCACCAAATCCTTTGTGAGCAGAGAGGGAAGAGGAGAAGGCCTGCAGCCTCCTGCCTGCATTCCTAGACACCGACTCACTGCGGCCCGCGGCCACTGGAGCTGCAGAGCCGTGTGAAGTGTCAAAAGGAGTTATGCTCAGGAGCTCCCTAGCCTTGACCTCTGGGCCTTGCATTTTCTTCCATCTACACTCCTTTCATCAGATGGAAATCAAAGGATGCAAGTAGATGCTAGTTCCAGATTTAAATAGGGGCTCCCTCCTTGCCTGCTTGAGTTACCGGGAAGCATAGTAACATCTGGGCTCTGTAGCTGGGAGAGAAAGAGGTCCAGCTGGCCAATCAGCAGCAGTCCTCAGTGTCCTTCATGGTCCCTCCCTTCCACTCCATCGCACTCCCCTGTGGCTCTTGGGTGGCCCCCAGCCAAGATCCTGGTTCCTTCAAGGCTGCTCAAGAGATTAAATCTCAACTGGAGACCCAAGGAAAGCAGGGAGCCCACCAGCACCTCATAGTAATGAAAAATGTTGAAGCTGGAAGCTATTTAGAGACTCACCCAAAGCCTAGACAGAGGCGGGGGCTTTCTACAGGCCAGATATCCAGTGCAGAAGTTGAACGGTAGCCTTAATGATATTAACAGCTAACATTTATCAACTCTTAATGTGTTCCAGACTCAATGCCAAGGGCTTAAGGGGAGTGCATTGTTGCATTCAAACCCAGACAATCTGGCTCTGGGCCCAGGCTGCACTCCCTAATACAGCATGGTGTAGCACAGCCTATGCTGTCTAGCTCAGGTTCAAATCCTGGCTTCCCTTCCTGGTTGTTCAGTTAGATAACTTCAGGAAAGCAATTTAACCTCTTTGTACCTCAGTCCCTTCCTCTCTAAAGGGGGATGGGGTCACAGCGCTACCAAATAGTGGGTTAAATGTCATTCACACACAATGTTGCAATTTGAGGTGCAGGCTGAGTGCCCTCACTCTTCGACACTGCCTCCAGAGCTTGGGTGTTGTCTGCAGTGGTAGATACACAAACCTGAATTCGGCAACCAGGACAGATGCCAAAAACCTTTCTTAGTGTATTTTATTTTGGAGACAGCGTTTCACTATGCAGCCTGGCTGGCCTGGAACTCTCTAAGACTACCAATCTGGCTTCAAACTCAGAGATCCACCTGTCTCTACTAGGATATCACACCCAGAACACAAAGTCATTTTTTAACCATGTTTCTGTACTGCCTTTGATTTTTTGTTTTTACATTTTTAACTGGTTGAGGAGGTAAACAAGAAAGCCGAAGACTATTTCACAAAAGCAGAAAATTATACAAAATTCAGGTATCAGTGTCCACAAAGTTTTATCGAAACCTAGCCACATTTATTTGTTTGTATTTTACTGAGGATGCTGTAGTGTTGAATATTGAGTGGCTGGGATAGGGTCTATATGACCTATATATTTGACCTCTAACCCCTTACAGAAAGTGCTCTGACCCCCCCTCCCACACTGTAGAGACATTATTCTTACTGTTGACAAATGTTTCTTTTCAAACTGGAGGTAACCCCCACAGAACCTTGATTTTTGTCATTTGTTCAGTGAGTGTAACATGTATGCTATACATGTTTGTATGGTTTGTTTTTCGAGCCAGGTTTTCTCTGTGTAGCCCTGGCTGCCCTGGAACTCGAAACTCAGAGATCCATCTGCTTCCGCACCTGAGGGCTGGGATTGACGGCATGTGCCACCACTGCCACCAGGCTAGGCAGTTTCAAAACAGTAGAGAATGTACAGTGAGCACTTAACACTACATACTCAGTAAATGCTCCTTGTCCAGATACAAACCTAGGCTCTTACCACATTCATGGTCCCTGTACCCAGCTGCAGAAATGGGAGCGCATCCCCTTATAACCTAGGGATCAGTTTTGCCATGCACCTTCCTGACACAGTTAACAGTGACAGATAGCAGCTGCTGGGTGACTTAAGACTTCCTCTAGTGGGGAGGTGTGTATACCTGGTGGGAAGAGCCTATGTCACAGCCTCCTGTCCATCAAGGTCTGGTCCCTAGTCTCCACCAGCCGCCTTACTTTTCCCTTTGTAGCCCTCTAGACTGGGGAGAGACTTTCTTCGTGTGGTGCTGGTCTGGTCAGCCCCACAGCTGAGGCTCTTCAGGGGTGCTCCAATCCCAGATACCCAGGTGTGCCGTCTCTGGGCAGCGCCTCAGATCGTCATCTCTTCCACCTGCCCAGTGTCCAGTTGGAGAAGTATAGTTACCACTAGACACATCCAGTAGCAACTCTGGAAGAAGAATTTATATCACCTTACATTTCCAAGTGAAAGTCCATCACTGAGAAGTCAGAGGAGCTCAAGGCAGGGACCTAGAGTACAAGCCATGGAGGAAGAGGGAGGCCGCTTACTAATTGCTCTTTTCATTTTCTGATAGCCTTTAAAAAAAAAAAATACGGAGTCCTGCTGGAGGTGCAGCACGTGCTTTTAATCCCAGCACTCTGGAGGCAGAGGCAGGTGGATCTCTGAGTTCACGCCCAGTCTGGTCTTTTGTAGTCCTGAGCCTGAAAGTTACTCTGTCTACTGGCCTGGCTTCCAATTCAGAGATTTGCCTGCCACTAACTCCCAACTACTGGGATTAAGTACTGACCCTCTGTTAGCGTTTTTATTGGGTCTTCTCACTTCAATCATCAGTCATACAGTTCCTCACACACAGGGCCACAGACCAATCTGATTGAGGTTAATTCTTCAGTTGGGTTTTCCCTTTCTCCAGTGGCTCTAATAGTGCAGACATGGTGGGATCAATAGATGGCTTATGGGAGTGAGTGAGAGGACAGTCAGAATGAAGCTGGGGGTCCCAGCCTCGCCACTGATTGGCTTTTGTCCATCAACGAGTCACCTAACCTCTTGCCACTTCACTTTCCTAGAATATAAAGTGAGGATAATTCCATCTCAGAGAATGCATACTCTGGACCGTTTCCTTCTCTGCAGCACAGCCCTGCCCCAGAGTGGAAGTGGACAGCTTCTTGAGACTGTCCCCAGACCAGGCAGAGGGAGTGGGTGGATGGGAGTCCGGACACCAGAATAGAGACCAGCCAGCCCAGAGCTGAGTATGTTTCTAAGGAGCGGCCTCCCCTGCTGGGGACTGTGTCGTCTCCCGCGGGTGTAGCGCTGCCGAAGCTGGCTGACATCCTGTGCCTTTCACGTCTCGGTAGGCAGCTCTTCGGGGGCTGGGGCATTTGGACACAGAGGTGTCGGCCCTCCCGCGCTGTCCCGCCCTGAGCCGTGCGGTGGACGCTCGCTCGGCCGGCTCCAGTTATTGTCTGCCGCGCTTGCCTGCAGCCTCGCTCCCGCCCGGGCTCCACCCCTCGCTGCGAGGTCTGTTTCCTAACAGCTGCGCCAACCACACACCTCGCTTCTGCCCGAGCCCCTCCTCTTCCTCCCTCCCTCCCTCCCTCCCCCTCACTCGGGCTGGGTGGGAGGGACTGAAGGACGGGACTAACTTGACAGCAGCATCTCATTTTTAGCTAGTCACCGGCCCCTTCCCCGGAATGCCCGTGTGTCTGTAGCCTCCGAAGAGAGGTGCTTCTCCCGCAGCCCCGAGGGGCCACGGAGCTCCCGAGAACGAGGGAGAGACCCGCCAGCCATGTGCCCCTGCGGGAATCTGCCCGGGAGCCAGGGGCCTGGAGTCCTCTCTCTCCTGCTGCTCCGGAGGCAGAGGTGAGCACCGGGTGGCCGGCTCCAACCAGAGGTGCCGGGGACCCCGCCTGTCAGCCTGTCATGGTGGCCGCCTGCAGCCAGCCTGAGGCACTCCCAGACGGGGTTGCAGCTGAGCCTGTTTGTCTGGTGTGGGAAGAAGATGGGGAGTTACTTGTCTGTCCCGGCTTACTTCACCTCCAGAGACCCCTTTAGGTGAGTTGCTCTCGGAGTCCTCCTCCTCCTCATCCCTTCTCCTGGCCCCTGCTCCCGAGGGCAAGGCCGCCGTCTTCCTCGTTCTCCTCTGACTTCACTTGTTCCTGGTTTTGCCAGAAGAGCTTATACCAGAGCAGAAGTGGCCTGGAGAGGGGCGCCCGGGTGTCCTGAAAACCGGGAGGTGAAGGAAGCTCCTAGGGAGCCCGGGCTCCCCTCCCTAACATAACACACCTTGGCGTTACAGTTTCTGGGGAAAGGCACAAATGGGTTGCCATTCTGTAACCCTCACATGTCTTACCTACAGGCCGTGCCGCCTGCCCAGGAATTTGTCCCAACAAGCAGGATGGGCAGGTTTTGCCAAACTAAAAGCTGGCAAGGCCTGGGTGTGGGTAGCCTGGTACACAGTAGGCACTGTATATGTGTTCTCGTTAATGGCAAGCACATTTGCCCTGGCCTCGAATGGGTTCTTAGCTCCCAGATGAGTGGAGTTTCTGGGTCAGCCCCCAGGTTTGAGTATCTATAGGGGCGCTCTGTGGGGCCTTTGATGGGGAGGTGTGAAACTTTGTGTGTCTGACCTGTCTGTCTATGCCCTCTGCCCCACCCCACCTTCAAGAGAAACTCCCCAGGGGGTTTCTGGCCCTCTGGGTCCCTTCTGAATGGAGCCATTCCTGCCTGGGGTGGGGCTTGTTTTTATTCTTTGGGAGAAACCAGTTTTTCTGAGGGCTGCCTCCCCTCCACCAGTAGTCCTGCTGAACTTTTTCTTCCAGCTTCCCCGACCCAGTTTGGTGGATAGTAATCTGTGGCTGTCCCTGGGCAGAAGAGCAGCCGCCAGGAGGTTTCAGTGAATGACTGGGCCCTTGTAGAGTGTCCGGAAGCACACAGACTGTGAGAGGGACTGATCTCTGTCACATCAGCTCTCCTGATGGGCACTTTGTCGTTTTGTCTCTGAAGCCTAGAAAGTTTGTGTGGCCCCATTTTACTGATGAGTCTACCAGTCTCAACAGCGGCAACATGCATGGTCCCGTAGCTGGCTTGTTTTGGAGTTTCTTGTCCTGGGGGTGGGGTTGCAGTTCCCTCTGTCTGTCTCCCTTACTTACCTGTTCTCAGGCTCGCGCCCCCCCCCCCAAACAGAGCAGGAGAGGGATGTTTTTGCCAGGTTTATGGAAGAGGTTTTTGGTTGTTGGGGTATTTGTTTGTTTGTTTGTTTGTTTTCTGAATTGTGGAAAGAAATTGATCTTGAGTTTAGGAGATACATTTTACCATGTGGAATCCAAATGCCAAGTGTTATAGTGGCCATTTGTTCAGGTTGTTGTTCCTCTAAATCCTAGAGAGGAATCTTGGGGGAGGGTTGTTCCTTTAGGGACCGGGAACATGAGTGTGCCCTTTTAATCTCTGTGGCCATGGCTGGACTGGGGCTGGAGCAGGTAGTGAACTTTTGAGAGCTAGGTTCCCAGGGCCGGCAGCCCTTTGTCTTGTTCTATACCAGCCTCTGGGAAACCTGATGACCTCACCTCCACTCCCCAGGCTCTGTTTGCCCAGCTGGAGTCAAAAGGGCACTGGCTTGCAGTAGGACCCTCTGCCCTCTCCTAAATGAGAGGCCACATTCCTGAAGCTACTGCTGAAGGGGGAGCCCCAGGGGAGGGACTGCCTGGACTCTCCGCTCCCTGAGCGTTCAGGCTAAATCACTACCTGGTCTAAAGCTGACTCCCATCAGCACCCTCCATCATGTGACCTCTGTGGCCAGGTGCCTGTCCCCTCCTGAGGCCTGTTTGTTTAGAATGCAGGGATAAGACTTCCTGGGCTCCTGGACCAGAGCCCTTCCTGGATTGTGTCAAACAAGTAAAGCCCTTGACCCTCGGGCCTCTGGAGGAGTAAAGTCCATGCGAGTTCTAGGGCAGTGGTTGCAAGAAAGGTGACGCAACCGGATTCCATGGGACATGACCAGACGTGACCATGTGATGGAGAAAGAGGGAGGTGGGAAAGAAGAATGCCATCTCTGTGCACCCCTCTGCCTGGCAGGCCTCACTCTAGCAGAGAGCACATCATCTTCCCTGCCTGCCACTCGAATGAGTGAAATGAGTGGACGGGGTACTCTCAGACACTCCCAGGTAAGGGGACACCTCAGATGGGTGACAGAAGACCTAAATTAGGGAGTGGCCACCGTGTCACACACTTATCAGTAGGAGCTCGTGTCACTGAGTTCTGGTCATCAGTTGAGTGACAGGTACCCCCCCCCCATCCCGACTTTAAAGGAATCTCCTAGAATAACATTTCCCTTAATATCCAACATTGGTTTAATGAGCTTGGTTTCTACATTATCTCTTGAAGAAAACAAACACATCTTTGCATTATAAGGCAACCTACATGTTAAAAAAAAAAAAAAAAAAAAAACCTCAATTTAGCAGTAAGCTTTGGCATTCTCCTTCAGCCCTCTGAGATTCTTTTTATCCAAAAAACGAAGTGCTTGGATCAGGTGAATGGTTCCAACTGTACCTTGTTTGGCTATCCAGAGGCAAGCAAACTTTCCTTCCCTTCCCTGAGAGAGCAAGCTCTCTGTGAAGCCACACAGATTACCTGAGCCACCAGCCCCCTGACTTTGGTGGGAGAAGAATCTTGGTAGATGTCTGGTGATTTCTGTGAAAACAGGATGACAGCATGCCCCATAAGAGTTGGGGTGTGCTTGCAGACAGCTTCAATTTGCAGGGTCTGCAGGGAGAAGCCACAGAGGGCTGTGTGGTGTGCATCCAAGCCTCTAGGTTCCTGTCATGCTTGCCTCTGTGGGCCCTGGAAGACAATTGTCTCCCCTACTTCGTGGTACCCTCAGGATGTATAGGTTCTTTTTCTTTTCTCGGCCTTGTCCAAACTCAGAAACAAAAGGCTCACAGCCCCAGCCCCAGCCCCTTCTTGGAGAGACCGGAGAACATCCAAGTACATCCAAGGCTTTTCAGCTTCCTTACTACATGGGGTTGAGGACTTACCTGAAAACATTGCTCCAGTTTGGATGTGTGTGAAGGTGGGGCCTGTATCATTCGGCTTCTCCCAGCACTTACCAGGCCGGTTAGTCTTTATGTGCTGTCCGTGCACAGTAATGAGGCCCTGATTGCTAAGGCGCTATAGAAAATTCATCTCGGGACCTTCCTTTTCTCCTGAGAAGGCTGCTTGCTTCTACGTAAGCAGATCCACATTCCTGGGCAGGGGAGGGAAGAGGGTCGGCCCATCTCCATCGGCCCTTGCTGTTCTCAAATTGGAGAAACCTGCTGGGAGCATCACCTGATGTCATTTTCATAGCAATGTGAGAGTCATTAAGTAACCAGCTTCAGTGGCAGGTAGTGGTTTCCTGTGAAAGTCTCAGCTGACCGGTGAGGTGATTCGTGTGCACTCTGCAGATTCAGGTCCAAGTGAGGTAGCACCCCCTTCTCATCTAGCCATTGTCTGCCTAGGCTGTCTGTAGCGTTAGAGGAGCCATTCAGAGGCTGTCCTTAGCTACGGCTTTTGTCTGTGGTCTCCTGTGTGTCTGAGGTTTTTAGCGCTGTATACCCTGGATTCTCAGGAGCCCTGGTTTCTGACCCACCACTACTGCCTCCTTGCTAGGTGCTTTGGGGGTTTGCAGCCAGAGAAGATCGACTTACTTGAAGCTTTCAAAAACTGAAAGCTGAGGGGAGAAAAGGCCATGGCTTATGAGACTCTTGAGGTGGGACATCTTTGAGTGTATTTTGGATTCTTTACCACAGGGTAAATGAATGAAGCAAATTAATGATGCGAGTTACACTATTTGAGCTAAAGGAGATGCATCATGAAGGGCTAACACGCAAACATGAGCTGGTTATTGGAGACAGGAATCCTAAAGCCTGGCAGTTAAGACATGCTGTATCTCTGAGGTAAGCTGCAGTGGAGATGGCTCCCTAGCCAAGTACACACAGATTCAGGGCCCAGCCCCATCGCTTTCCTGTGGAACAACTAATAGCAGATATTGCTGCTGGTAGCTAAGCTAGCACTTTGGAGTCTGCAGTGGCCTGACAGTCCTGCTGTGTTCTTAGGCAAAAACAGAGCTTAAGGGACCTACTACGAGTTCTGTCAGCCGCTCCGCTCCCCATTCTCTACTCGAGACACCTGTGCCGGTATCTGACCGTACTCTCTACATGGCATGTGCATTGGTGATGTCCCCCCTCCAGCCAGGTGTGCTTCCCAGCAGGTTGGTGTGGCTGTCTACTGCATGCCTACACTTGTTTCTCTGCCTGTTCCCTCGCCTGGCAAGAGCTACTTGCAGTGAACAAAAGCAGGATATTGGCAGTAGAGAGGAGGGTGTGTTCTGGTCTCCCGTGCCCTGAGGTGGCGCACATACCATTGTGAGGGTGTCACAGAGCCCAGGCCTGCAGTTGGGTACAAATATGCCTGCACCAGCCTTTCACTTGAGTAGACAGGGAAGGACAGGTCTGGTGACATGGAGCCTTTGCACTACCACCTTGGCTCACGCGTGGCACCTGACACTCATGCACCGTTTTCAGTTTGCAAACATTTGCTGAAGGCCTACTCTGCCTAGCCCTTGGCGTGGATGCTGAGTGTATGTACCAAGAGGGAATAGAACCCTGTCTCTACTCTCAAGGACTTGACAGTCTGATGAAAGAGAAGGATGCTTGCACAAGAACATTAAGTCAGGAGGCGGGAAGGCAAGAAGGAAGCCCTTGCTTCTGGGGCTGGCTCCCTGCCAGATGCCTCACAGTCAGCCACTGCTGTGACCATGGTACCTTTTGTCAAGGGAGAAACAAAGGGGCTAGCCTTTATATCAGTATAAAATCACACTAAAGGGTCTTTTTTTTTTTTTTTTTTTTTTTTTAAGCTCTTTATGGGGGCTGGAATGATGGCTCAGCATTCTTACTTTTGCAGAGGGCCGGGTTTCAGGACCCAGTACCTCTTGGCTGCTTCCAGGAGATCTAACACCTCATTTCCACAGGTACTAGGCACACACATGGTACACAGGCCACATCAAGGCAAACATAAATATAAAATGAATAAATCTGTATGTAATGCTGACACATTTAATGAAAAATGGCATAATATGAAAAAGCCTCAAATTGTCAAGAAAGAAAAAAAAAAAAACAACTCTGGCTAATTACAATATTAAAAATTGTCGCCGGGCAGTGGTGTCATAGTCCTATAATCCCAGCACTCGGTAGTCGGGGCAGGCAGATCTCTGAGTTTGAGGCCAGCCTGGTCTATAGAGTGAGTTCCAGAATAGCCAGAGCTACACAGAGGAACCCTGTCTTGAAAAGGAAAAAAAAAAAAAAAAAAAAAAAAAAAAAAAGGTGTGTCTATGTGTTCTCTATTCCGAAATTTACAATTCCAATCAAATGGGCTTCTTTTCAAATCTTGCGAGGTAGTTGAGGTCAGTTTAACCAACATAGTGAGAAACAATAAAAGTGTCTCAAGAAAGTAGAGAGAAAGAGAATATCAATGACAATAGTCAAGGTGTGGTGGCCCTGCAGGGGGGTAGAGGCAGAACTGGGAGCTGGAGTCTGCCCTGGGGCCGCACTGTGCTTCTGTGATCTGGTCTCAGAAAAAGGAAGAATTATCATCATCGTCATCATTATTTTAAAGACAGGACCTCACTATGTGGCTTTCCTGGAACTCATGTATAGGTCTCAAACTCACAGACATCATCCTGCCTCAGTGTCCCAAGTCCTGGGATCAAAGGAATATTCTACCATCCCCTGATGAAAATTAACTTTAAAAAAAAAAAAAAATCTGCTGAGGGCCAAGAGGATGACTCAGTGGGTAAAGGCCTCCTGACCAGATTTCAGTCCCAGGAACACAAGGTAGGAGATAACCAACTCCACAGAACTGTCTTTTGAACAGCTCATGTTCAAGCACACACTTACCATGTATATGAACACAGTAGATTTAAGCTCCCTGTCTCTGCCCAGCTGGTGTAACTCAGTTGATAGAGCCTTTGCCTGGGACTCGAAGCTCTGGGCTCAATCTGAGCTCCTCATAAAACCATGTGTGGGAAAGCATGGAATTTGTTTGTATATACAATGTATGTTTGTATGAAATTTTTTCAAGAATATATATTGCTTTTGAGACAGGGTCTCTGTGTAGCCCTGGCTGTCCTAGAACTATCTGTGTAGACCATTTGAGTGCTGGGTTTAAAGGTGTGCACCACCAACACCAAGCCTGATGAAGTTTTGGTTTTTGTTTGTTTTCTGATTTGTTTGTTTGTTATTTGGATTTTGTTTTTATTGGGGCTTGAGCGATGGCTCGGTGGTTAAAAGCACTTACTGCTCTTGCAGAGGACCTGGGTTCAGTTCCCAGCACCAGTGTGGTGGTTCACAGCCACTCTTGACTACAGCTCTAGGTGATCTGACAGTCTTAGGCACTGGGCATGAACATGGACATGCAGACAAAACATACACACAAAAGAAATATTATTTTAATTATTTTAATTTATTGTACCTGTATCATGTCCAGAAGAAACTGTGGATAAATGGCTAACTGGAGCCCAGTGGCATACCAAAGCCTGCTGTCTCCAGGCTCATTCAGTATCACAACTACCTTTGGCGCTTCTCTGCTCCTCTCTCACCCCCCCCCCCCAAACTCCAGCTCCTGGGCTTCCCTTCTCTAGCTTCTCGTTCCCTAATAACCCTGATTTCAGCTCTGCTTCCTTTTGTTTCCCTCTCTTGGCCCCTTTCTCTTGGTTTCGTTTGCCCACAGCCTGTCTTCTCGCGATCTCGCCATCTCGCTCCTCATGACCCTGTCCAGTCTGCTGGCCGTGTTCAGTTTACTACTTTGACTATGTGCTCTGGACTCCTCCAGATGCCTCGGGCTGTATTCTCTCCCTCATATCTACGACAGTACCTTCCTCTCAACCATACCTTGGAGCCGTCGTGTTTATACAGCGTGTGTCAGTGTGTAGGTATGTACATGTGAGTGCAGGTGGTACTCTTACAGGGCAGAGGTGTTGGATCCCCCACTGCTGCGGTCATGAGCAATTGTGAGCCATTGACATGAGTGCTGGGAATAAAATCTTTGCAAGAGCAGTGCATGCTGTCAGTGCTGAGCCTGGTGACAAACTTTTTTATGCTTAGCTTCTTCCTTCCTTCCTTTCTTCTTTCCTTTCTCCCTCTCTCTCTCTCTCTCTCTCTCTCTCTCTCTCTCTCTTTCTTTCTTCAAATTTTCTCTCCTCAAGAACACCATCATCTCCAGACGGCTTTAATTCTAGCACTCAGGAAGCAGAGGCAGGCAGATATCTGAGTTCAAAGCCAGCCTGGCCTACAAAGCAAGTTCCAAGGCAGAGCTGTTACACAGAGAAACCCTGTCTTGAAAAACAAACAAAAAAGAACGCCATCATGAGACTTGGTTTTGAAGTTGGGGTTGGTTGAGATTTTGTTGGTCATTGAAACATCTGTCTAGATAAAAGCTTTTTTTAAAAAAAACATTTTTATGGTTTATTCTTATTGTATGTGCTTTGGTGTTTTGCCTTCATATATGTCTGAGTGAAGGTGTTAGATCCCCTGGGAGTAGAGTTACAGACAATTGTGAGGCGCCATGTGGGTGCTGGGAATTGAACCCAGGTCAATACTCTTAACTGCTGAGCCACCTCTCCAGCCTCCAAAGGTTCTTTATTTGCTTTTGTTTTTGAGACATGGTTTCTCTGTGTAGCCCTAGCTGTCCTGGATCTTGCTGTGTAGACCAGGCTGGCTTTGAACTCAGAGATCCACCACCCAGTGACCAAAGGTTCTTAACTGGGGTTGTGTGTGGACTCAAGAGACACCCACATGCCCCACACCTAAACAGTGTGCATTTTCCTAGGGGAGGTTTCTTTGGTCTTCCCAGCTTCTCACAGGACTCCTGGACCCAAAGCATCTGCTCACAGGGGCAGGCAACTCAACACAGGGATCTGGAGCCATGTTCGCTCTGCAGCTCTGAAGCAGTTTTCCTCAGGAGAACTCTGAGCTGTAGCTTTCCCTCATCCAGTCTTCGGAAGAGGAGAGGAGTGCCCATGTTGTCATTGAAGTGGGAGCCAAGGCCACCTGTGGACTTATTCTGGAGACCCAGTGGTGTTTCTTTTCTGGTCCTGCAGGTGTTCAGAATGCCAGGAATCCCTCACCAACTGGTACTACGAGAAGGATGGAAAGCTCTATTGCCACAAGGACTACTGGGCCAAGTTTGGCGAATTCTGCCACGGGTGCTCCCTGCTGATGACAGGGCCTGCCATGGTGAGTGAGGCCCTGCCCCCACCCCTCACAGTCCACAGATAACCCTCCCCAGTTCCCCAAGGTCACTCATCATCTGGTGTCTTCATCAGCAAGGGTCTGTCCTTTATCATTCATTCACCCATAGGTGTCTGTTAAAGCCCTTCTCAAAAGCCACGTCTGGCCTCCCCTCTGTCTGCGTGGTCTGTGATGGCTGTGTTTGGCTTCCAGTGAGTGAGTTGATTAAGTATATGGCAAGCAAAAGTAAATATGTGAGTAGTGTAGTAGCTGGTAGAACGTAGCAGATCCACACCAAACACCATCATATCAGGGATCATAACTCCCAGCAGGCAGCACTGGAGTGGCCTCGTCAGCTCAGAGGCTCACAAACGTCTATGAGAATGACTGGGACTCAGTGAGAGAGCCAGCTGCAGTTCCTCAGTGATTGGAAGGCTCCTAGCCAGAGCAGAGCATCCCCTCAGCTTCCAAGAAAAGAACAAATAGCAGAAAGGTATACAACATCCAGCAGAGACTGGAAGAAGTCAGTGTTCCCGGTCGAGCTTTCTTTCCCTAGATGAGCACCCGGGGGAACATCCAGCTTCTTTAGAAAAATCCTGCTGCATCGTATACCAAGAACTAACAGCAGTAACCTCTGTTGAGTTATTGAGTGATTTCACCTTCTGTTCTCAGGACAGTCTTGTCCTTGAACTCTGTTGCCAACCCCCACCCTTACGCCCGCCCCATGTCAGAGCGAGGGGAGAAAGCCCGCCTCCAGCCAAGGGAACTTGGAAGACACTTTGAGACAAATATGCTTAGGTCTGAGATGGGAGCGGGCAGGCAGCCCTACTTCCAGAGCCAGTTTCTCAGTGAGCTCGACGCACATATGGCACCTTAGCAGTATGTTGTCTATTGCGTCCTCAGACTTCACAATACACGGCCGGGAGTGGTCGGGTAGTCAGGAGGGAGAGAACACAATGCAGTGAGATGAACGCCTTAAAGGACAGGGTGGCAGGTTGAGAAGAGGGTGTACCCAGGTTCTGACCAGGGAATCAGAGGGTTGGCAGGATGGGCTTGTGGAGAGGGGTTGTTGCCCATAGCTACTCTGTGCAGTGGGGTCCAAGCATAGACAGACTTGCCAGCCCTGTGTCGGCGGGATGGTGAGCCTTCGCGGTAGGAGTGACCACCTTGGGGGACATGTCCTTGTGACCAAGTAGTGTCAGAAACAGCAGGAGACATCCACCTGTCACTTCCACAGAAGCGCTACAGAGTTGATTTTGGTGGCGGCCATCAGCACATCCCTGATGGAGGGAGGTCGCTGACTGCCACTAACCCGTCCACTCCAACAAAAGTGATAGCCCATTTCTTCCTCCTTTGCTCTTCCCATCTGCTCACAGGTGGCTGGCGAGTTTAAATACCACCCAGAGTGCTTTGCCTGCATGAGTTGCAAGGTGATCATTGAGGATGGGGATGCGTATGCCCTGGTGCAGCATGCTACACTCTACTGGTAAGATGTCCCCGTGTGTCCTCCCCAGGAATAGCATGTAGGAAAGTGGGACGGGGCACGGGAGTCATATGAGTTGGGTGACTTCACTCTGTCCTGTAGTCTTCCCAGAGGGAGAAAATGAGTAGGAAGTGCCCCCTTAGGAGCAGCCTCACATTAAAGGAAAGACTCCAGCGTTCACCCATCTCCCTTTATCCAACTGTCTTGGTTAACAAAAGAAATTTGCTGGGGCCCAGGGAGGAGTCAAGAGTCCAGGACAAGCTTCTTACTATGGGTCAGGCAGAGCAAGAAAACCCAGCCTGTCTCCCTCCAGGCCAGGGTTCGTCCCAGGACTCTCCCTGCTGCTGTCCTAGCTTGCCACCCAAGTCCTAGTCTCCTCGCTCTGAACAGCCATGGAGACTCGTAGCAAAGGGAGTCGTGGTGAGGCTGGGTGTGATGCTTCAAACCACGCGATACAGTGGTTGCCGAGGGATTCCAGGTTGGCCTGCAGCATCTCAGCGCCCTTTGTGTCCCTCTCCCCAGTGGGAAGTGCCACAATGAGGTGGTATTGGCACCCATGTTTGAAAGGCTGTCTACGGAGTCTGTCCAGGACCAGCTGCCCTACTCTGTCACACTCATCTACATGCCAGCCACCCCCGAGTGCAGACGTGGTTTCTCCGTGTCCGTGGAAAGTGCCTCTTCTAACTATGCCACCACCGTGCAAGTGAAAGAGTGAGTGTTTTGAGAGCCTTGCAGCAGAGGCTCATGGTTGGAGTCCACGGGTAATCCTCATGGGGCTCGACTCAGAATCCCTCCATCCTCGCCTTCGCCTTTCTCCTGACCTTGACACTTCATGTTTCTTCTGCTCAAGTTGCTTCCTTCCAAATACTTAAGGCTGCCTTCTCAGCTTACAAATGTCAGGTGTCAGATCGTGTTTGCTCCTTGAAATTACCTGGCTTGGTTAGTGTGTATCAGCTTGATTGTCATCCGTCCTCCCTATTTGTGATAATTTGAATAAGACTGGCCCCCATAGGCTCTTACATGTGATGCTTAGGGAGTGGCATTAGGAGGTGTGGCCTTGTTGTAGGAAATGTGTTACCGGGGGTTGGCTCTGAGGTTTCAGAAGCTCAAGCCAGGCCAAGTGTCAGTCTCTCTTCCTGCTGCCTGCTGATCCAGATGTAGGACTCTTGGCTCCCTCCCTCTCTAGTCCCATGTCTGACTGTGCTGCCGCATGCTTCCTGCCATGACGGTAATGGACTAAACCTCTGAAACTGTAAGGCAGCCCCAATTAAATGTTTTCCTTTATAAGAGTTCCCATAGTCATGATGTCTCTTCACAGCAATAGAAACCCTAAGAGACTACTCCAACCTAAACTCCAAAAGGACCTTGCTTTGTCTTATTCAGTGTGTGTTCAAGGGCCTGCCATTAATAGGAAGTCACTGTTTATTTTTTTTATTGGTTGCGTGTATGAATGGACGATGAAGAAAATAGGGTTCATGACCCCAAAGAGGATAAGATCCTTCCCTGGGTCTCATCCAAAGATCAGAAGAGAGACTTGTGTCCATGTAATACCCAGCTTCGTTTTATCTGTGGGTCTGTGTTGAGGCTGTTCGCCTCATGATGGCTGAAAGAGGGAGAGGGAGCCCTGTCAATATTGACTGAAGCTGAATCTTACAGTATAAGTGAGCGATTACTGGGGTTAAGATGTCAGCGAAAGGTGAGAGCTGTTCTGTAGCTTCATTAAATAAAAAAGAGAGGGAATTGTGTTCGTGGCAGAGGGAGACCAGTTATCTCCAGAGGTAGTGTAAGTTGAGAGAGTAGCCCGTGGCTGTTAATCATGGAGGACTTTGACTGTGAAGGTCCAGCAGGTCCATGAAGGGCTTTAAGCAGCAAGGTAATACAGTCGCATTGACATTTGGAAGGATCACTGGTGTGGAGGTTGGAGAGGAGAGAGGAAAGGCCTAAGAGGTCCCTACAGTGATCCAGGAAAGAGATGTTGGTAACTATGGTGATGGAGAGAAGGCAGGATTCTCAGAAGTGGGTGGGGGTTGGGGAAAGAAGGGAGGGATTTGAGGGAACTCCAAATGGGGACGATGTCCAGGTTTCTGGCTTAGACCACTAGGTAAGTGACAGTGCCCATCATTAAGAGGAAGCATTCTGGGATGGGTACTGTGTTTTCATGTGAGTGGCCTGAGAGTTGTGACAGCCTGGGACTGGGTACAAGTGGTCAGGTGAGCTTTTACCCTGCTTTAACTCCTGTCCATTTTCAGGGTCAACCGGATGCACATCAGTCCCAACAACCGCAATGCCATCCACCCTGGGGACCGCATCCTGGAGATCAATGGGACCCCTGTCCGCACTCTCCAAGTAGAGGAGGTACACAGTTTGTGTCCAGTGTGTCTTGTGGCAATGGTACATAGAACAGGCCTCCTAGAAGAGCTGGCTATGGCCTTCACTTTTTCCTATGCCAACCCATCTTAGCATTGAGCCTGTGACAACTATAGTGACCTTCTGGGTCAACCTACTAGATTTCCAGGGCAGTAAAAATGGGCTGATAGGTGGAGAGGTGACAAGATGCTAACCAGCGGGCACAGGATGACTTCTGGTAGCTAGAGGCCACCATTAACCAAACTGAGCATTGGCTACGCCATGCTTAAGGCTGTTTGGGTGGGCAGTAGGTAGCCTGGGGTAGGACAGGTTGTGGAGACCAATCTTACACTGCTATTGGCCATAGGTGGAGGATGCGATTAACCAGACAAGCCAGACCCTTCAGCTGCTGATCGAACATGACCCTGTCCCCCAGCGCCTGGACCAGCTGCGGCTAGACACCCGGCTTTCTCCCCACATGCAGAGTACTGGACACTCTCACACACTCAGCACCCTGGACACCAAGGAGAATCAGGAGGGGACACTGAGGAGACGTTCTCTGAGGTGCTGCTACTGTCCCGCCTGTCTTGTTTATTGTCTGTCTCACAGAGGCTGTGCTCTGGTTTTTGGAGGCCAGCAGCATTAAGGAACCAGCAGGCCAGAGACTTGTGCTGATCCAGCTACCCTGTGAGATCCATAGTTCATAGACAGGGTTTCTGTGTAGGCATAGAAACTCACTGTCTAACAGGTTTCCTTAGAAATCAGAGAGTCCAAAGATTGAGGTGGTATCACGTTTCTGTAATCCCAGCATGTGGAAGGCTGAGGCAGGAGGATCACAAGTTTGCACTAGTTACTGTTACTCTATCTCAAAAAAAAAAAAAAAAAAAAAAAAAAAGGTTTTAAGAAAGCATTGCTCTGACCTGTAATCTCAGCACTCAGGAAGCGGAGGCAAGAAGATCATCATGAGTTCAAGGCCAGCCTGCACTACAGAGTAAAATCGTGTCTCAAAACAAAGAGGAGGATCAGGCTGGGGCTGTGCTCAGACTGCTAAGCATACAGAACTTAGATCCCTGGTACCCATGTAAAAAGCCATTCATGGCTGTACCTGTTCCTGAATCCCCTGCACTGTGGGGAGTGGAGACAGGAGGATTAAGGGACTTGCTGGCTGCCAGCCCAGCTCCAGATTCAGGGAGAGGCCACTCAAGGGAATGAGGTGGAGAGTAAGAACATGTGATGTCCTCCACTGGCCCCTGCATGTGTGCAAGAGTGTATGCATGCACACACCTGTACATATGTGCTCACAAATGTTCTCTCTCCTTCTAACACATGCACAGGTGCACACACCAAAACAGAAGATCGGTTCCTGGCCATTAAACTCAAGCAGTGGTAGTGCACACTTTAATCCCAGCACTCAGGAAGCAGAAGCAGGTGGATTTATATGAGTTCAAGGCCAGCCTAGTCTATAGAGCTAGTTCCAGGATAGGCAAGGCTACATAAAGAAACTCTTGTCTCAAAAAACAAAACAAAACAAAACAAACAAACAAACAAAAACCTCAGGCTAAACAGGAAATTGTAATGTCAAAAAATCTTTAAAATCCAACATGGGGGAAATATGGGGCTCATAGCTGGAAACAAAAACAAATAGGGCCAAGTAAGTATAAGAAAAAAAGAAAAAGAAAAAAAAGTGGAGAAAGTGAGCAAATGCCAGGTGGTGGTGGCGCACACCTTTAATCCCAGCACTCAGGAGTTTGAGGCCAGCCTGGTCTACAGAGCAAGTTCCAAGACAGCCAGGGCTACACAGAGAAACCCTGTCTCAGAAAAGAGACAAATGAACAGATGGGGAGGGGCAGCATTGTTGGGGTTATTTTGGCTTTTGTTGTTTTAATAATTTACTTTCATTTCATGCATTCATGTTTTGCCTCCATGTATATCTGTGTGAAGATGTCAGATTCCCTGGAACTGGAGTTACAGGCAGTTATGAGCTGCCGTGTGGGTGCTGGGAATTGAACCCTGGTCTTCTGAAAGAGCAGCCAGTGCTCTTAACCACTGAACCATCTCTCCAGCCCCTTGTTTTTGAGACAGGATCTTACTGTGTATCCTTGGCTGACCTGGGACTTTATAGACCAGGGTAGCTCCAACTCAGAGAGATCTGCCTGCCTCTGTCTCCTGAGGGTTGGGTTAAAGGCACTACTGTGCCGTCAAACACAGGTGTTTTAAGACTTGGGGACAAACACCCCATACCCAAAGCTGGCAAAGCCTGTGGAGGGCGATGGTTATCTCGTGTGTGCGCCCCAAGTAGGCGACTTAGAGGACCAGAGTCAGGAGCACTGTGTTCTCAGGCAGAAATGTCCTTAACATTCATTGTGTCTCTTTCCCTGTGTCTGCATCTGTGATGGGATTGCAATAAAAGGCGGCTGTCTCTTTGGTTTTCTAAGAGTCAAATGTGGCAAAGGAGACAGGGTTCTACAGTACCAGGGCCAGCACTCCATAAATGTGACATGCCGTTAGAATAACTGGGAACCCCAGATACTTTCTCCTGCTCAGATGAGCTACATTGGTCAGGTCCTTGTCGTCTGGCTTCTGTTGGAAACACAACCTCCCCACAGGTCACTCCTGACGGCCTCTTGGCCTTGGCCAGCATGACTGAGTCAGTAGAGGCAAAGCACCAAAAGAGCAGATGTGCGGTGGCTGGAGAGCTGCTCACACAACTTAAAGAGCCTCGCACAGGAGAAGGCAGCTCACTTTGTGTGTGCTGTGGGCATCGTAAGTGGGAGGCAATGCAGAAGAGAGTAAGGGCAAGCAAGCTGGCAGCGCAGGACAGTGTCGGCCTACAGTGTCTAGACAAAGCACCAGTTACTGTAACTGACTGCTTCTGCAAATGTAAATACAGTGGCTTTATTGCCATAAAAATCATATTTCCATTTTATTACTTAAAATGTAAGCAATATAGGCAGCTACAGATTTATTCAAAATCAGATCTAAAATGCCATTTGCCCTTTTTTGTGGATGAGCCTCCCATCACTGTGTGGTACCTTGAATCAAGCAGGAGTGGATTGCTGTTATGTCTGCAGTATCGGAAGCCAGTAGACTCTAGTTAATCGCCCGTGTGAAATCCTTGGTCCACCAATACACACACGCACACGTGCACTTTGAAGTGCTAGGTATGGAATCCAGGGCAGCACACACCACTAAGCTATACAATGTGCTTTTACTATGATTAATACTGAATGCAGCTCCCAAATAGCACATCTGTCTGATATGAGCCGCTTCCCCCAGTGATACCATCTAAACTACAGACTCTGCAATGACAGGCAACCTGAGCGCCCTCCTGTTGTGTCTCCCCTCCTTGCTAAAGACTGCCTCTCCTCTTCCCCTGTCTTCAGGCGCAGTAACAGCATCTCCAAGTCCCCCGGCCCCAGCTCCCCCAAGGAGCCTCTGCTCCTCAGCCGTGACATCAGCCGCTCTGAATCCCTGCGCTGCTCCAGCAGCTACTCACAGCAGATCTTCCGGCCCTGTGACCTGATCCACGGGGAGGTCCTGGGGAAGGGCTTCTTTGGGCAGGCCATCAAGGTGAGCACAGGCAGCAGCTGCTGCTGACTTTCTGCTACCACCACCTTCCTCCGTCTTTATGTTTTGTTGTGTCTATGATGTGTGTAAGGTACTGTGGCACGTGCACATGTGTGGAGGCCAGAGGACAACTGTGAGGAGTCTGTTCTCCTACCTTTCCCTGTGTTCTGGGGATCCAAATCTAGTTCCTTTGCCTGCCAAGCCATCTCGCTAGCCCTGTTACCTTTTTTTTTTTTTTTTTTTTTTTTTTTTTTTTTTGTAGTGAGTTTACCTTAGCAGTGCCATACTACAACACTGGCCTTCCTGGCTATAAGTGATGGTGTCCCAGGTGCCCTTTGTGTCCCTCCACGGCCACCTAAGAGCAGCATTGCTGCTGTAGTGAGTGTGGGCTCTGGAACCACGTCCCTGGCCCTCATGTCACCAGCCATCGAGGGTGTGTTAGGTGCCCATAGGCCCCAGGGTTGTGTATGCTACAAGGTAAAGGCTACTACTACCCAGGTGAACTCAGGAACTAACCTTTCTCTCTTTCTCTCCTCCTCCTCTGCTGAGAGCTGGGAGGGGGGGTCAGGTAAGCCAAGTATCACAGCTTTCCAGATAAGCAGGGCTGGAAGGCTCACCTCTGACCCACCCAGCTCCCCGGTGCATGCCTGTGGCACTCACACCCTTGTTCCCAGACTCTGTTCACCCAGGGGACTCACTCCTGTGCCAGATGTGCGAAACCCCTGCTTGGCTTGGCAGTGTGCCCTTATTCCCCAGTTTCCTGTTCTAGAGTCCTGGCTTTCCTTTTTGCATGTCCAGCGTCCTAGGGGAGGAGACATATATGTCCTTTCTGAGTCCCCTTTGTCCCCTGCTTTGTCCTCTCTACACGCTCTCTGAGCAATCTGGTGTCCTCCAAGGAGAAGGGGGCACCACAAAGATTTCCACCCTTTCTCCTTCTTCCTTTCCCCCTGCTGCTGGAGGTCAGACCCAGGACCTTGAGCACGCCAGCCAAGTTCTCTACCACTGAGCTACTCCCCGGCTCACCGATTTTCACAATTCTCCAGAACTCTCTGGTCTCTGCACTGTTAACGCTCACCCTTCCTGTAGGTGACTCACAAAGCTACAGGCAAAGTAATGGTCATGAAGGAGTTAATCCGTTGCGATGAGGAAACACAGAAGACTTTCCTGACTGAGGTAAGAAAGGGGGTAGGACTTTCCATCATCAGACCTGTACATAGCTACTTGAGAGCCCAAGAGCAAACCCAGGCCATACGTGGCCACAAGACCCTGTTCAAAAAAGAAAGTGAAATGTTGGTGTGAGAAGTTTGTTGTCTCTGTTGCAATCCTGTTCAAAAAAGAAAGTGAAATGTTGGTGTGAGAAGTTTGTTGTCTCTGTTGCAAAAGGGAGAAACGTAGAATAAGTTTTTTTCCAAAAGAAAACTTGGCTGCCAGACCCAGTGGCCCATCCTGTCACTCTAGCAGCCCAGGGGGCTGAGGCAGGAGGATCGGAAGTACAAGGATAGCCTGGGCAACACAATGAGGTAGTCTCAAAATAAAAAATAAACGTGGGGAGGGGCTGGAGGGTTGGCTGAGCAGTTAGGAGCATTTGTTCATGCAGTGGAGCACTCTGTTCTCTGGACTTCCAAGGTGGCTCACAGCTATCCCTGACTCCAGTTCTAAGGGATCTGATACCCATACTGGTCTCCTCCAGCACCAGACACACACATGGTACACATACATACATAAAGGCAAAACACTCATGCACATAAAATAAATTATAAATAAGTAATGGTTGGGCTAGGGAGTAACTGGGTAATGGGTGCCAGCCCAGCAGGTACAAGGCCCTGGGTCCCGTTGAGGCGGGGGTTGGGGTGGGAGGGATGAAGAGAGAGAAATTTGGTTTCAACCACTATTTTTTTTTTTTTTTTAAAGAACTGAAGGTTGATTTTTGTCTTACTCTTTTTATTATTATTATTTATTTTATGTGTAGGGATGTTTTGACTGCATGCATATATACACACCAGAAGAGGGCATCAGAGACTAGAGTTAGAGACAGAGTGCTAGGAACTGAGCCAGGGTCATCTGCAAGGGCAGCCAGTGCTCTTAAAGCATAAGGGAAGATCCAGGTGTGCACACCTTGAATCCCAGTACCCTCAGAGGCAGGTAGATCTCTGTGAACTTGAGGCCAGCCCTGTCTACATAGTGAGCTCCAAGCCAGCCAAAGATATACAAGAAGACCTTGTCTTTTTTTTAAAAAAAAAAAAATGTAAAAGAGGAGGCTGGAGAGATGGTTCAGTGGTTAAGTCATCCTTCAGAGAACCCGGGTTCAATTCCCAGCACCCACATGGCATCTCACAACCATCTGTAGTGGAATCTGATACCCTCTTTGAGCATAAAGGCATATATGCAGATAGAGCATTCATGTACTTAAAATAATTGAATCTTTAAAAAAAAAATTTGGGTGGTGGTGGTGGTGGTGGTGTACACCTTTAATCCCAGCACTCAGGAGGCAGGCGGATCTTTGAGTTCAAGGCCAGCCTGGTCTAAAGAGTGAGTTCCAGGACAGCCAGGGCTGTTACACAAAGAAACCCTATCTTAAAAAAAAAACAAAATAAAATAAAATAAATACAAATAAAAAAGAGAAGCTGGTGAGATGGCTCAGTGGTTAAGAGCATTGCCCTCTTTTCCAGAGGACCTGAGTTCAATCCCAGCACCCATGTGGCAGCTCATAACTGTAACTCCAGTTCTAGGGGATCGAACACCTTCACACACAGTATAAATAAATCATTTAAAAAAAAAAAAAAAAAAGCATTCTGGGCGGTAGTGGTGCACACCTTTAATCTCAGCATTCATGAGGCAGAGGCAGGTAGATATCAGTGAGTTCGAGGCCAGCCAGGTCTACAAAGTGAGTTCCAGGACAGCCAGAGCTATGCAAAGAAACCCTGTCTCAAAAAACCAATAATAAATAAATATAATAGGAAGAAGATGACTCGGGGAGTCCCTTCTGTTCAGGGAGCACTTACTAAAGACAGTACACGCCAATGTAAGGATGCCATCCAGGTTATGGGGGTGATGGGTCGGAACACACTAGTTTAATACATGCTGTTATGATCAGCACCAATACCCTGAAGTGGGACTCCAGAAAAGAGATACCCCATCCCATGAGTGGCTAGCTTCTACTGCCCCTCCCACCTTAGGTAGCTGCAGCTGGGGACACCAGTGGAGCGGTGTCCCCTCCTACTCCGTGGCCACGGGCCTTTCCCGGACCCTCCCACCCTAGTTCCCCAGAGTACCTCCTAGAAAAGCAAGGCCCACTGTGTGAAACCTGCGAGGCTGTTTCGTTTGTGTGATGGTCTTCTCCCCCTCCCTCACCCCAGGTGAAAGTGATGCGGAGCCTAGACCATCCTAATGTGCTCAAGTTCATTGGTGTTTTGTACAAGGACAAGAAGCTGAATCTGCTGACAGAGTACATTGAGGGGGGCACACTGAAGGACTTTCTACGAAACGTGGTGAGCACATGATCCCATAGTCACGAAGAGCCTTGGTGGGTTATCAGAGGAACACCTGTGCCCATTACCCTGGAACCTTGAGGTCAGAGGGACCTTGCTTTGCCCTCAAAGGAGTATACTGGGAGGGACTGGAAGGTTTCTATGGCACACATGCTGACCTCTGGAGTCCAGACCATGAGCTGGAGAGGACACCTCTTATGGACATTCTCCTACCCTGCAGGACCCGTTCCCCTGGCAACAGAAGGTCAGGTTTGCCAAAGGCATCTCCTCTGGAATGGTGAGTCCTACCAAAATCCTTGCACATGGATGGGTAGAGTGAGGTGCAGAGATTGTAGACTGCTCTGGAAGCCAGATACCCATCATGTTGGCTGGAACATTCAAGCAGCTGTTTATTGAGTTTCTTTCAATGCCAAGAAAATTTTGGCCAGCTACTACCTTTCAGCCAGCAATCTTATTCTCAAGGGAGTCCAAATCTCTTTAACAGCAAACATGACATGTACAAGGCAAACCATAGCACAAGGTACCCTGAACCTTGCTGTCAAAGAGGTGTTGGGTGCTGAGGGCCCTTGAATAAGCACAGTCCCTCACTGCCTAGAAGAGGAGGAGAAGGAGAAGGAAGAAACAAGTTCTAGATGAATTCTGAAGAGTGAGTCAGAAGTAGATTGAAGTCACTATTGACCAAGCGGCATCAAGTTTTAGTAACGACAGCAGCAAAGACCTGGGAAGAGAGACTAGGCTGAGTGGAGTGTATTATGGGAATGAGTCTAGTATCCTCACAACTGATAAGTGCTAATGAAATGAATGCTTTCACCCGGGAATGTGTCATTCCTCCGATAACTTTGTTTCCAGTTGAGAAGTGAGGTAGAAAGGGTCGGAGCTGGGTCCTGAGCTTGTCAGTGTGGCCCTCTACACCTGAGATCTTAGTGTTGCTCCTCACACGGGGGCTCACACAGTGAGTCTGGAACAATAGTCTGGAGGCTGAAGGCAGGTAAGGAGCTGTGTGTGTCAGGCTAAGGATTCTGTACTTTATAGGTCATCAGGGAGACAAGGGGGCTGTGCTCAGAGCTGGGCTTTGGCCAAGGTGTGAGGGTGGAGTTGAGGAAGCCTTAGGCACAGAGAATTGGTTGGAGGCCACTGAGACGTTTCAGGTTTGTGTAATTAAGGGACTAGCAGGCGGGGTGGAGTCAGAATGTAGAGACTGGGTGGCAGTTGGAATGGTTGTAAGGATTGACAGTCGGGTAGACTCATGGCCCCTGGAATGGTGATGCCACTCACAAACAGTCATGGTCAGGGGCAGGTATGGGATAGCTGGAGTTGTTGCCTGTGGAGGTTGAGCGTCAGCAGAACTTCCCATCATCTCTTGGGCAGGAGTTTGGGGATAGTCACCTAGTTATCTGAAGAGAAAGGGCAGCTAGAGCTGTAGGACAAGAGAGGTATACAGACAGCGGTTTGGTCAGCACATTGAAAGATGACTTTGTGCTGGGCAGTTGTGACACTAACCTTTAATCCCAGCACTCGGGAGGCAGAGACAGGCAAATCTCTGTGTTCAAAGCCAGCCTGGTCTACAGAGTTATTTCTAGGACAGCCAGAGCTACACAGAGAAACCCTGTCTTGAAAAAACCCTTTAAAAAAAAAAAATTACTTTGAAAGGGCTGACCCTGAGGAGGCTGGGCGGGAAACTCAAACACACAAGGGGTCTCAGGGGAACATGGAGAGGTATAGACAGCCTTTGAGGAGGGGGTTGGCAGGCAGCCAGGCCATGTGTTACAGCTATAGGAAGAGCTCTGTGGGCTGAGCACAGGGGGGTAGGGAAGGGAACAGGGTCACCTTCCATCCACATTGATGGGAGAAAGGAAAAGGCTTCTAAGAGTGACAGGGGAGTGTCTAGCAAAACTAGTTTAGAAACATTTGGGCAGGAAGAGGGAGGGGCTAACGTACAGACAGAAGAAAGATGGAGTCTCAGGGGAGGTGAGTCAGGAGGTCATTTCTTCCCCGTCACAGACAGGAAAGACCCAAAGTGGCTGAAGCCAGACACTGGAGGAGGAAGGAGCATTGGATCTGAGGGTGCTCACTTTAGATTGCCTCAGTCTAAGTAAAAAGGATGGGGGGCTCAGAGGCCAGTAGAGCTGGAGGCTGTGGGGGAAACCTGGGCAGGAGCTGGTAGCTTTCTGCTGGTGCTGGGACTCAAGCGTGGCTTGGGGTTGGGGGAGGGGGAGCTGGACAGACATGGCCTGGGAGAGCAGGGTCTGTCTGTCTGACTCACGGCCCACGGTCCCTGCTTCTGTTGCAGGCATACTTGCACTCGATGTGCATCATCCACCGGGACCTGAACTCTCACAACTGTCTCATCAAGTTGGTAGGTCCCACTGCTGGCCATTCCTCTGGCTTTAGACCAGACACACCTAAGGACTTCTAATTCAGGTTCTCTGCTACCTCCAGTACCTTTTGCCCACCCTCGTCTTCTGGAAGCTCCCAGACTCTGTGCACACATGCAGGAACAATTTCACCCCCTCTCCCCAGAAGCAATCCTTGAAATCATTTTATTAGAAAAGATTAGCTTGCTTGTCTGGCAGGCAGAAGGCCCTGGACTCAATCCCTTATACTAATTTAGTAAGTGTGTCAGGGGTCTGGCTGGGGATGGGGGCAGAATCCCTTGTCTCTATGTATGTAGCCCATTGCCCAGTGTTGCCTTGTAACAGGCCCCTAAAACAGTTGCTGATCCCATTTTACAACATTGACCCCTGCAATACCCCGAGGCCACGGTAGTCAGTTTGAGGCCAGCATTCCTCCTGTGGCACTTGTTCTAATGTGTCTCCTGCTGACGTCCCTATGAGCCAGCATAAAATAATCCTAATCCTTTGCCCATGACTGCTCCCCAGCTCCCCCAGTCCTTTGTCTGACCTTTTCTCTTAACCTATCTGGCATCCATAAGTCCTTTTTAAGAACAAGACAAAGGGCTGAAGACAAACAAGAAATCCTGACCCGCCTGAATTATACTCTAATGGCTTCCAGGGTGGCCTTTTTTTTGGGGGGGGGGTCCTTCCTCTTCAGCTTGAACTCTGCTGTGGGCAGATACCAGACCGGCAGAAAAACACCCAAAAGGCCCAGCCACTGCCGCTCTGTAGAGCTTTCTGTTGTGGCCCTCCTTTGCTATAACTTCGCTCTTGTTTGTCAGTGGCCTTTCTTGCCTACGCCCACACCCCAGGGACAGGCCAGAGAATGTCCTCCCAGGTCCTGACCTTGCCCTTGTCCTGTCAGGACAAGACTGTGGTGGTAGCAGACTTTGGGCTATCGCGCCTTATAGTGGAAGAGAGGAAAAGGCCCCCAGTAGAGAAGGCCACCACCAAGAAGCGCAGCTTACGAAAGAGTGACAGAAAGAAGCGTTACACTGTGGTGGGAAACCCCTACTGGATGGCCCCTGAGATGCTGAACGGTGAGTCCTGAACCCCTGGAGGGGAAAGAGCCAGAGACAACACAGGAGCTGTATCTGAAGTTGAGTGCCATAAGCTGAGGAACTCTGTCGTAAAGACAGACACTCAGAGATAGGGGGTGGATGGTCTTTTAGCCTTGGCCAAAGCAGGCCCCCTAAATTCCTTCCTTCCAAACTTCGCTGTGGCAGCATGCCATCCTGGGCATCAGGTGAGGTCTGACTAGCTTTTGTCTCCGAAATGTAGCTAAGGGCTCAAGCCATTGGGTGCTCTAGCTGTAGCTTCCCCTCTCCAGATCAAGGGCGGAAGTGTGGTGCCCCCTGGTGGATACTGGCCTGCATTCCCGAAAAGCAGCGAGTTGCCAGGCTTCCAAAATGGTTGGAAACAGCCCAACCCTTCCTTCAGTGGCTTCTTTGTGAGCCTACAGCTGGCTTATGGACAGAGCTCGGATTAGCCTGAACCTGGGTGCAGTCCTTTATGTCATACAGTTGCATCCTGAGTAATGTATGTTACAAGCTCCAAGGCAGGCTACCCGGGACTGAGAAGATGACTTCCAAGTGATGCCCATCTTGGGATGCCCTAGTTCTTGGGTGTGGCTTGGCTTGACCCAGTGCAGAATGGGTAAAAGATTTGACCTTAAACCTGCTTTCCTCTCTTCTCTAAGGCAAGAGCTACGATGAGACTGTGGATGTCTTCTCTTTTGGTATCGTTCTCTGCGAGGTAAGCTCTGGTTCAGAGGCCCTAGTAGCCCTGCCTGCCTCAGATCTGGGCTTCTCTCCTAGAAGTAAATAGATTGTCATAAATCAGTAGTTAGGCTACAGCATAGCACAGCATCTTTCAATGCCAGCTAATAATGAAAGTTTTTTACAAAATTGCTTCCTTTGGTAGATAGCAATAGAATAGCTGTCATCTACAGAAAATTAAGCCAAGCTGGGCATTGGTGGCGCACGCCTTTAGTCCCTGCACTCGGGAGGCAGAGGCAGGCGGATCTCTGTGAGTCTGAGGTCAGCCTGGTCTACAGAGTGAGTGCCAGGCAGGCTCAAAAACAATACAGAGAAATCCTGTCTTGGGGGAAAAAAAAAATAAGCTGATGGTAAAGGGCTTCAGACATTAATCAAACCCAGCCCCTTAGCTAGTAGAGGACATACATGGCCACAAAGGGACATGGGCAGGGTGGGAGAGGTCTAGATTAGCCAGATGAAGAGCGACGGGGGCACGAGGCTGCCCTCTAGTGCAGGTTTTTGCTACTCCTGCTTCTCTGTCTATGAGCGAACCCCTTTCTCCTGCCATGTGTCTGTAGCCTCTGGACCCTCCTGACCAGCTGTCTTCTTGCCTGCAGATCATAGGGCAGGTGTATGCTGATCCCGATTGCCTGCCCCGCACACTGGACTTTGGCCTCAATGTCAAGCTTTTCTGGGAGAAGTTTGTCCCAACAGACTGCCCCCCAGCCTTCTTCCCCCTGGCTGCTATCTGCTGCAAACTAGAGCCTGAGAGCAGGTTGGTGCTTCACCTTTCCTCCCATCTCACAGCCCTAAGGCCCTAAGATGCTTGCTTTAGATCTGGACAAGTAGTGGCAGAAACCTTGAGCTCGAGAGCAAGCTGCTAACCACCGAAGCCCCCTGACAGCTCTGACATGCCACGCCAGGGGAAAGGGGGAGGGACAGCATAGTAGCAAGTGGGCTGGACAAGATGGAGTCAGACATCAGAAGCAGTTTTTTATGAAGAAGATCTGGGCTAGGCGTGTGTTTGTCTGGAAGGAGTGGGGCCCTGGGTTTAGTTCTCAGCCCTGGGGCTAGAAGACAAAAGGAAGCCACAGGGACTGAGGGGCAGAAAGGGCTTGCCTGCCATGTGCCAGGTCCTGGGTTGCACCCTTAGCAAACACATAGGAACAGATGCTCCACTCACCCACACACCTTCCAAAGACATAAAAATAATTAATTTTACATCATGTGACTTATCTCAAAAAGTTGCTTTTAATTGTTTAAAAAAAAAAAAAAAAGGTCAGTTAGTACTGTGCTTAGCCGAAATGCATGGACCCTTAGGTATGAGCCCTAGCAATTTGTAAAGCTGGTCATGGTGGTGAGCACCTCTGATGCCAGGACTTGGGAGTTGGTAGGAGGGGAACCAGAAGTTCAAGGCCAGCTAGGTCTGGTGGAGTACACCACCTTCAATCAATCTCAGCACTCAGGAGGCAGAGGCGGGCGGATCTCTGTGAGTAAGGCCAGCCTGGTCCATAGCAAGTTCCAGGACAGCCAGAGCTATCTAGTGAGATCCTATCTAAAGGGGGAGGGGGAGGGCTATCACTCAGTGTACAGCATTTGCCTAGAATGTCCAGGGCTCTGGGTTCTATCTCCAGTACCACATAGGCAGGTGCACATCCCCAACACATGAAGAGGAGGTACCTAGGGAAGGACCATGGGGCCTGTACAAAAAGCCTCTAGCTGTGAATAACAACAGACTTAGAAGCTGTCTTAGTTACTTTTCTATTGCCATGACAAAACGGTGACCAAGGCAACCTATAAAGGCAAGCATTTAGTTGGGGCTGCTGATGGGTTCAGAGGTGAGCTCATTGTCATCACGGAAGAGAGTGTGGCAGCAGGCAGCTGTGGCACTGGAGCACTATCTGGTCTACAAGCGGGGTCTGGCACACATGCCCCAACAAGGACACGTCCTAACCCTTCTAAAACTGCTCCATCAAACATTAGCCTGTGTGAACCATCCTCAACCTGACCACCCCAGGAGCCAAGGGTTTGGCTTGGTGACAGAGCTCTTGCCTGACACAGGACAGGGCCCAGGGCCTCCCAACCCTGTCACATGTTCTTGGGGTGGGGGGACTCACAATCTTTCTGTTGTTTTTGCAGATTTGTGTTTGAGACAGTGTCTCAAGTAGCCCAGGCTGATTCAGATTAGATATATAATTGAAGATGACCTTGAACTTCTGACCCTCTTGCTTCTACCTCCTACATGCTAGGACAGTAGGTGTGCACTGCCATGCCCAGTTAATATGCTGAGAATTGAACTCAGAGCTTTATAGATGGTAGGCAAGCACTCTACCAACTGGGCCACATCACTAGCACCCAGATTAAAAAGCCCCATCTTACCTTTGACTGTTAAGACATAAAGGGCAGCCGGGCAGTGGTGGCGCACACCTTTAGTCCCAGGACTCTGGAGGCAGAGGCGGGTGGATCTCTGTGAGTACAAGGCCAGCCTGGCCTACACAGTGAGTTTCAGGACAGGCTCCAAAGCCATGCAGAGACGAAAGGGCTCCTTTTCTCTGTGGATGTTGTTGCTTTAAGCCAGGACCTCCCTTCTCACAGTGTTACCTTTGGTATTTACAGCAGAGGCTGAAGGGTGTGCCTGAGGTCACAGAAGCAGGAGATAGCTGAGACCCAGCCCTGTGTCCTGCCTTGCATGCTCATGTTCTCCATCTCTCTTCCGTACCCCTTCTTGTAGACCGGCATTCTCAAAGCTGGAGGACTCCTTTGAGGCACTGTCTCTGTACTTGGGAGAGCTGGCCATCCCACTGCCAGCAGAGCTGGAAGAGCTGGACCACACTGTGAGCCTGGAGTACGGCCTGACCCGGGACTCACCACCCTAGCCCTGGTCTATCCCCCTGCAGGGGGACATTCCACAGCCAGCATTGCCCCCTCTGCGCCCTGTCCTTGCTATGAGCAGGACTAGCTAGGCTTCCTGTGAATTGACGGCTTGCTTAGAAGCAGAATAAGCCATCCCTACTACCTCCCCAGGAGGCATGTGGGTGCAGGGGAACAGTCCTCCACAGGTGCTGGGGCCTGGTTACTGTCTGTAAATCCAACACTCACCTGAAAGCTGTGAAGAAGATAAAAAGAGCCTGGATTCTAGACCAGGGGTCTGTTTCTAGGGACTACTTGGGACCTTTGTGGCAGTGAGATTCTGGGAGGCTGTGGCTTTACACTAATCAACATGGCCTGGGCCTGCTGGGCAGGATGACAGAATGAACTGGCCTGAGGGCTCTGGAGACTCTGGCCCAGCAAGGTGCAGGACTTCACACGGTAGTGTGAGTGACAGAACTGGTGATTTCTCCTCCCACTCCAGGCCCTGCCCTCTGGAGCAGGTTTTGAAGAGTCTCTTAGTATGTGGTGAAACCCACAGAATCCAGAAAAAGGACTGGTTTCTGCTCACCAGCCCAGGGACCACATCGGTGTGGGAGTTTCCACTTCAACATCCTGTCTCAACAAGCAGTCACTCACAAAAGCACCAAAGAAGCTGGGGCTGGAAGGAAGAGGCCCCGCCCTTTAAAGAGCCCCATACCCTAGCTGGTGGCTCAGTCAGAAGTTCAAGACATGGTTGGATGCTAGGATGGGTCCTGGAGGCCAGTGTGGCCTGTCTCGGACTTTGGGTCTGAGCAGGGAAAGGGGAGTTCCATAAATGTCTTGGCATCCTTGTGGCAGCTACGACACATCTTTGGCATGTCTGTCCAGGCAGCAACTTAGGACAGGAATTGGTGGCTGTTGAGTCCCAAAGCTGAGAGACAAAGAGCGCTGAGCCGGGCCCTCTTGACTCTACCTCCCTTGTTGCTGGCCCAGCTCTTAACTTCCTGAGCCACACTCCAGGGCCATGGGCATTGAAACCCTCGGGGCACCTTCCATCCCTGGCTACCAGGTGTCCAGGGACTCTCCAGCTCATGAGGCTTGCATCTCCTAAGTGCGAGCTCACACCGTACTTAACAAATTGGGAACGGGTTTGGTTGGTAAATACAAAGTGTGGTGGGTTGTACTGGTGGGGGGGTGTCAGGAGAGTGGTTGCTGTTATTAGCTTTTATCGGGTGATATGTGAAATACTGTACATAAACAAGATGTAATTGTGGGGTGGGAAGCCATCTTTGGCCACTTTACTTGCTGTGTAGACTGTACTTGTGTGTGAAGTTTGCAGACTTGCTGTAGGGGAACCCTGAACTCCCAGCATGGTTCAGCATCCTGTGACTGGTTATACTTGAGCAAGAGTGGGAGTGGTGGGCCTGAGCTGGGCCATGAAGCAGACTAAATAAATTAAGCAGTTAACATAGTGATGACCCTGAGAGTGGAAAAGTAACTTAGGGCCTGACTTAAATAAACTTGGAGGACTTGGAGAGACTAAGCAGCTAAAAGCAATTACTGCTCTTACAGAGGACCAAGGTTTGGTTACCAATGCCCATGTGATAGCTCACAACCAGGTCCAGGGGCACTCAGCACCTTTCCTCAAATGTGTGCGCTCCTGTACACATGTAGTACACATAAGCACTCTCAGGCACACACACTGACATCAGTTTTGTTTAAATTTTTTAAAAGAAACATGGTCGTCTGCCCACCTTCAGGCCCAAGCCACTAAGTCCTCACATCAGGGAATGCTCAGCCTCAAGTCTAATCCCCGCCCCGATTCAGTAAAACTTCGGAGGTCATGCACATCCATACGAGGGAATCTAGTCCCTAGTAAACAACTCATGATCTGAGGTTTGCACTGCTGGAAAAACAAAAGCCACTTAGAGCATTGTCTGAGCATGAACAAATTCACCCAGGCTGATACACCAAGAATTTAACCTGATGCTGGCTGAGGTCCACTGCTAAAACTTGAAGAAACAGGCCCCACACTACTCACCCCAGTAGCTTCCCTCCTAACCCTAGGAACCACCAGCAAGAACCATCCTCAGTGTGATGGCTCAGTGGTTAAGAGCACTGGCTGGTCATCTAGAGGTCCTGAGTTCGGTTCCCAGCAGCCATGTGGTGGCTCACGACCATCTACAACAGGGTATGCGCTCTTCTGGTGTGCCGGCATATGTGCCAAACACTCATACATAAAATCAAAACCGCCATCCTCAGTCCCAGACAGCCCATCTAGCTGTTTGTCCTTCGGCTGCTATGAAACTGCCACTGGCCCCTTTGTTTCTAGTCCACAACAAAGGCTGCTGGGAGGGTTCGTCCTAATTCCTCTACCCTGGAAAAAACACTACGGGGGAGAAAACTTTAAAGATAACTTCTCGTGGCTTCAGATATTCATGGTGACCTTGACTGGGGGGAGGGTGCTGCAATGTGTAGCAGTTTGGTGGGCTATTACTACCTCCCTGTGGCTGGGCGACGGTGATGGAGAAGGCAAAGGTACCGGGGGGAGCATTCCCAGCACCACAAAAATGTGGCAAGTAGAGTTGTGTTTTGTGTTTATAGAAGTCAAATGCAGAGCAATTCCCCACAGTTCATACACAGTGTCAGAATGAGGTATATAAAACAGACAAACAGAAATACTTTCATAGAAAAGTAGGAAGTAGTACTGGTCTTTTTCCCATAGTCTATTCCACTATGGGAACCCTGAGGTCTAGGCCCCTTCAACAGATGGCTCCGGAGAGCAGCCTGGTGAAGGGAGTGGACCCCACCCACCCCTCTCCCGAGTTGGACAGTAGTGGGGCTCCTGGCTGGGGAACACAGCCAAGGCCAGGAAGAGGGACACTCCTGGCCATCCAGAAGTTGCTTTGATCTTGGGCAGGACCCTTTTCCCTCTCTGCAGACCCAGTCTGAAAGACCTGAAAACCCTTAAGGTCCTTCCCAGTGCTTGGGCGATTGTTTTGTACAGGCTGCAATCCTAGCCCCAAGGGAAGGCACTGGCCTACAGGCCATCCCGCTGCCTGCGAGCTAAGGTATACTGCCAAGGCTTACTCTAGGTTTGCCAGATGCCAACACGTGTAATTCCCATGGGTTAGCAGGCTATTCTCTTAACAGCACAAAACGGAGACGTTCTGTCCACCCCTGAAGAGAGGCAGTCTGGACGCCCACAGCTGAGGCTGAAGGTGGAAGTGGGGCCCTTCTGTGGCTTCCTAAGCGGAATGTTTAGTGCGATTCTTCCCTTCATTTCCTTACAAAACAGGAAGAGTCCCTTGGGCCCAGGCCCGGCCCACAGTTGTCAAGGCACGTCACTGCCAGCAAGCTGCAGCACACCCAACAGCCCTCATCTAGAACCCATTTGCAGCCCAAAATTCTGACTGTTGTACAAATTCATTTCTGGTTCTCAGAAGTGAGAAGGGACCTTCCATCCAAAATACTGTGTGTGTGTGTGTGTGTGTGTGTGTGTGTGTGTGTGTGTGTGTGTGTGTGTGTATTTTAATGCTGCCTCATGCATGACCTGTTTGACCTTCACTATGGATAACAGTAGACGCCATCTAGTTCCTGGGGGACAAGTGGAAAGGCAGAGGCTGAACCCACAAGTGGACAGCGGAGAGAAGCTTTGGCAAGCTCCCTGTCTTTCCCTGGCTCAGGCAGTGTGGAAGCCCTTATTTGCCACAGCACCACTGTAGTTACTGTGCCAGTCCCTATCCACAGGCAAACTCTGCTCCAAGGGATAGAAAAGGAGCATCGAAGGACCCTACCCAGCCTCCTCACGCTCACCTATGATGCTACCTGCTTCTGCTGTGTCATGAGGAGTCACATCGCCCCCTCAAAAGAAAAATGGGATAGGGTTTTAACCACAACACAAAATGCAGCTCCTCCCAGCTGCAGGTGGGTAGCCTGCCCTGTACCAGTATCTGCATGATGGGCACCTGCCCACTGCAGGGGCTCAGGCCCCAGGGGTGCCAGCCTGGCCCACAAGGAGGGTGCTGCCCTCCTGAGGGTCAGCAGGAGTCTGGTTGCTGTGTACAATGACAGTCTTCTCGTCCATGATCTCACAGGCAGGGTTGGTGAAGGCAGACAGGGGCAGGGTGATTCGCTGCATCTCCCTCTCACAGGCTTTCTGTTCCTGCTGCTCTTTCAGGTCTTTCCCCCTGTCAGGAGAAGAGAACACTCAGGCTGTACTTCTACCATGGCTTTGCTCAATCAACTCCCCAAAGCCTGAGCAGGAGTTCACCCTGGTGACGGTGAATCACCTGACCAAGCCAGGACTAACACCAGCCCAAGCCCAAGCCATTGGCGAGCCATCCCCCAGGCTGCCTTAAAACCCCACAAGCTGCTGCCAGCTCTTGTCTCTCTGCTCCTTTACCGTAAGGCGGAGGTGGCTGCTGCATGAGACTCAATGGGGACAGTGTAGAAGAAACTTAAAGGAAGGCTGGCCTTTGTTTTCAACCCAGGGGTCCCAGAGACCCGAAGAAGTACCCTAGCTTCCCAATAGAATTGTCCCGAAAACGGACCAGACCATCCTGTTACAAGACTGCCTCCTTCCGGCTGGTGAGATGGCTCAGCAAGCCAGATGACCTGAGTTCAAAATAGAACCCATCTGACCTCTACACCAGCAGTAGCGGGCATGTACCCTCTCTACCATAAATCAAGTTTTTGTTTGTTTTAAAGACTGCCTTCTTGTCCTATAGGCTTGGAAAGTGAGAGCTCAGGCTGAAACTGGATCATTCGCAACCCATTCAGAGGCAAAATGACTCAGGGCTGTATAGAACAAGGGAAACCAATGAAAATGGCTATTAAACTTCTCAGATTTGTCAATGCCTTACTTTGGGTTCTCCTGATACTCAGTGACCATCTGAGCCACAGTGCTGCTCTGCTTATGTACACTACTGACTCTGCCCGGATAGGTGTAGGTATGTATGTAGCAGGGGTATGTGTGTATGTGTGTATGTATATATGTATGAATCATCTCACTTCATTCTCCATTCAGCCTGAAGACTTAATTCTTGGTCATTTTATCTTAAAAAAATTTTTTTTCCTCTGTGGCTTTGAAGGCTGTCCTGGAACTAGCTCTTGTAGACCAGGCTGGTCTCAAACTCACAGAGATCCACCTACCTCTGCCTCCCGAGTGCTGGGATTAAAGGCTTGCACCACCACTGCCCGGCTCTTGATCATTTTATAAACAAAGAAATGGCCTAGAGCATTTAAGGGATGCTCCAAGGATGCAGGATAGGCTCCAACAAGTTTATTGTGTTCTGGCTGCTGTTATGAGAAGTTGTGACCCAGAGTCAGCCCCAGGCAGGCATAGTGGTACAGGGGATTAATTCAAACTTGGGTCTTTGTTTTTTGTTTTTGATTTTTGATTTTTTGAAGACAGTGTTTCTCTGTGTAGCCTTGGCTATCCTAGAACTAGCTCTGCAAACCAGGCTGGCCTCAAACTCACAGAGCTCCACCTGCCTCTACTGGGACTAAAGGCGAGCAGTACCACCACTATCTGGCTTCAAACTTAGGTCTTCTAACTGCACATGTAGGATGCTTCCCACAGAACCCAGCCCCCTAATGTCCAATAGACTGCATGCCAGAACCAGTACAGAACCCAGGGCAGACCCTTTAAAGCCAACAACTTGGGCTCAGCTGCCAGGGAAACCTTGTCAGAAGGAGACATGAACTAAGTTGGTGAAAAAACAACAGAGGGCTCTGGAGTTGAGGACAGATGGATGCAGTGGAGGAGGGCGTGGTCAAGGGAAACTTGGCCACAAATCTCAAAGAACCCAAGAGTGAGATGACCTCCTTCCCAGGGACTGCAGAAGTGGGAGGATGAGGAAGCAGTACTGGGCCAGTGAAGGACTTCAATGGGCCCTGACTGCAGCATGGTGTGGGGAATGTGAAGGAGAGGTGGACCACAAGAGCAACAAGGGCAAGTCATCCAAGCCAGTCATCAAAGACCGCTACATCTCTAAGATGGTCCTGCCCATTGTGTGCTGTGGAACCCATTCATCACAAGCCAGCAGAGTAGGGGCCTCTTCCTTCCAAGAGAACCTGCTCCCTGCTCCCTGCCCTGCCCAGGCCTGCCCTCCAACTGAAACAAAACACAGATCTCAGGACATATATATCTATGACCAGCTGCATTCTGCACCCATCATGTGATGTCCAGTGATAAAAGCTAGAGAACAGGGTATTGGAGGACACATGCACAGGAGCCTCGGGCCTCTCTCAATTAGCCAATCATCCTCACTGTGTATCCCAGCTCCAGCTCAGCCTATTTGTTTAACACTTGGCAAAACAGTTCTCTGTGCCTTGGTTTCTTCTTCTGCCTCAAAGATTATGTGAAATAACTTTGACACTAGTGCAGCTCTGTTGTGTGGACTCCTAGGTTATGTATGACTCACAGGGCAATGTTGCCTTCATCTCCCTTCAAAGACCTCTCCTATTACCTAGCCAAGGCAAGAACTCTTCATCTGACTTAGTAATACCCTCCTCTCTGGGCTTTAATTTCACTGTCTTAAAATAAGGAGCTGGGACATGATAATCTCCAGAGCCCTGGATGTTCTGATAAAAGTCCCCCACCTGAGATATGATCCCAAATTTAAGGTCACAGGTGGTCCGTGAGCTCATCCTCCTATGGTACCTGGGGGACAGGGACAACCAAGTTTCTCAACATGTAAGCCCAGGCCTAGCCCATTCTTTGATTAGCATCTGTACTGAGTATCAATTCCCACAGCAGAAAACCTCCCAGAGCACCCACAGGCAAAAACAGGTATACAGTTCATGGAGAGAGGGCCCTCTAGAATAACCATTCCCTCCCTCACATCCTGAGTCATCCATCAGCTGTGGCCGGCTGCCCCTCAGAAGAAAACACCCATCTGAATAATAAAAAGCCATTTTCTTCAAGACTGCTCACACAGAAACATTTGGAAGGCCTGGTGTAATTTTAGTAAGGGATCCTCCTCCCCAAGCTAGCAGTGATTTACAAAAATGAAATGTTAAAATTACTTTTGCCAGAGGCTAGAATTCCAAGTCTACAAGAAGGCTGGAGGAAGAAATCAAGCCAGGAACCTGTGACTTCCAGAACACCTAACCAAGGTACCAAGAGTGTCCTATCACCCAGGAAGAGAAGCACAACCCCGCCTTGGACAGGTGCCACACACACAAGCATCGCCCATTTCCTACATGAAGAAGCCTTGCTTTCCGTCACCCTCCTTTATGAAGCGTGTGTCTGTAGCCTTCTGAGCGGCTGATAACAGTTAGGCCTCATCACACACGTCTACGGGGGTAAAATCAATTTCTGTTAATGGGGATAGTGGGTCTGGAAGAGCAACCAAGGTTAAAGGCAGCAGACACAGTGACTAGCCTGGATTGGCCCCACCCATTTAGGAGCCTGGAAGAATGCCTGGCCCCACGTGCCTGCTGCCTGGGAATCCTGGAGATGAATTTGCTGATGCTTCCAGGCCTGCTAAACTGACCATTGGGCGGCCCAGCACCCTCTCACTGCCGTGGGGGCGGGAGACCGTCTGGCTGTGGTTGGGCAGCCAAGATAGAACAAAGGCTTATTCACCGACTGAGCTTCTCTCCCAAGGGGGTGAAATGGTGTCGACTTACCGGTTCCCTCCCTTTTTATCAGAGAATAAGAGCTAAGACAGCTCTCAGCAGGGACAGGGAGCTGCCTGGGCCAACTGCCTGGCTGCGACTCCAGGCCCGGCTGAATTGAGTTCCCTCCCTTCTGCCCCCACCTTTAGCTCTTCCTCCCAGAAGGAACTGGTGCTTGCCCACCCTTCCCAGCTCTGGGAAGCTCCTTCCATCAGCCAAGCCCTGTCTGTGGCCTTGCCTGAGTTCAAGACTTGTAGGAATTACCCTGACTGCTCTGGGGCCATATATGAAAGCTGGGCTGGCCAGAGAGAAGCCTGCCTCTGGCTTCCTACCCCAAGGTTATGGAAACAAGGGCGACCTCTTCAAAGCAGTGCAGGTTTCTTCAATGATTACTCTGAGCTGCTGCTGTTTTCCAAATCAGAAGCCATGCTGTGCCACCCTGCACACCGGAAGCTGGGCAAGTTTCCCGTGGTGGCCAGCGTACAGGCACACAACTTGTACACTCAAAGCTCACTGACTCCATCCTCATGAGACCTATGTCCTATTACCTATTACCATCTCAGACCTGAAAAGGCCGAGAAGGGGCCGAGAGGGAGAGAAGTGTTAAGCCAAAGTAGAGCTAGGATTTAAACCAAGCAATAGTGTCCTCTAACTAAACATCAGTGCTGAGGGCGGGGGTCATCATAGCTCACTCCCTACCTGGTGAGTAAACAGGCACAGCAAAGGTAAATAACGTGCCTGTGTACGGCATCCACAAGAGGAAGGTATTCCAGAACAAGATCTCCTTTCTTTTGCTCTCTAAACTGTCATTCTTTGAGAAGTTTCCCTTTTTCCTACTGCCCTGGGTAAATTTAGATGGGGCTACTGGGCTTTGATGGATTTTCTGGAGATAACTGACAGCCTTTAGATGTATCTTCCTGTGCAGCCAGACATGGTGGCTCATGCTTCATACCTGTAATCCCAGCACTCAGGGAAGCTGAGACATACAGACCAAGAATTCCTGGCCATGGCTGGAGATTGGCTCAGCAGTAAAGAGCATGAGTTGCTCTTTCAGAGGACCCAGGTTTGATTCCCAGTAACCACATGGCTGCTCACACCCCTCTGGTATGCACATGGTACAGACATACATGCAGGTAAAACATCCATCCACACATATAAAAAAAGGAGAGAGAGAGAGAAAGAGAGAGAGAGAGGAGTCCTTAGCCAGCCTGGGTTACAGAGTGAAACCCTATCTCAAAACAAGAGCCAGCCAGAACTCAGGAGGCAGAAGCGGGTGGATCTCTGTGAGTTTGAGGCCAGCCTGATCTACAGAGTGAGTTCCATTACAGCCAGGGCTACACAGAGAAACCCTGTCTTGAAAAACAAACAAAAAAGAAGAAATGTGCACACACACAACAACATAAAGTCTGGCCCCCTAGGACATGGTACTTTAACTCTTCTAGGCCTCGGCTCCTCATTAGGAAGAGCCTTGGGCAAGATCAGGGACAGGGGTACAGCAGGGCCTGACTTACCAAGAGGATATGAAACAAGAAGCTGCTATTGTGATTTGTATCTGATTACTGTTCTGCTGCTTACATACAACATTTAACAATACCTTTGGGTGGCTGAATGTATGGGGAGAAATATCCCCATTTAACAGGCAAGATACCCACCAAGCAAAGGCCACCTGAAGTGGCATTCACGTTCCTGCTGTAGCCCTGACATCTATCCGCTTACTGGGGGGAAGATGAGGCTAGAAGCTTGTTTCTCCCCTGCATGTGGTTTCCTGTTGAACAGGTTGTTCTCAGAGCTTGTTTGCTAAGGAAAGGGGTGGTCTGAGGTTAGTGACAGTCTGGTGACTTAGTGCCTTCCCCTGAGTTTACAGGAAAGTAATCTCAAGGTCACATGTCAGTCCCATGACTGACTAAAAGAGTAAGATGACGAAAAGAGAAAAGACCTAGTTTCTACACTGGACACCAGCTGAGCTTGGAATTAAAAGCAGTTACTTCAAGCACCTGAAAGGTCTGGAAACTGACACGGATTGGATAGCAGCCAAATGCTGCCCCAGGCTGAGGACAAGGGGAGTATTTCAGGGCTCAGTTCAGCATGGTGTGGGTCAATGGCTTGTTAGGGCAGAGCAACTACTCTGTCCCTTCATTTTTCAAGTGAGCAAGCAGGTGCCCCTGGACTTCCAGGTGGACCACAACCTCAGTCTGGGAGTCAGGATGCTCTCTTGGGCCAATGGTTCCTGACTTTGAACCTCTCTGCTCTCTGACCCATGGACAATCAGAGAAACAAGTAAAACCATCTGTTCATGCAAATGGGAGAGCTGGGATTTAAACCAATACAGTCAACAGTGTAAGGATTGAGGCATTACACTGGCCTGCCCCTGTCACCTGGCAGAATGCACTCAGTACTCTGGTCATCCCAGGGTTCCATGAATACTAGTCTGCAGGCAGGTGTAAAGGACCCTTTAAAGGTCAGACCCCGCCAGTTATGCTCTCTTTTGCTCTCTCTCTCTCCTGCTTTCGGTTGGTCACCAGCTACCCCCTCCTTTTCTCTTCCCCTCTCTCTCCCCCTCTCCTCTTCTGTTCCCGGTGCCTCTATGTCTCTTCCCTTCTCCCTCACTCCCCTTCCTAAATAAACTCAGCATTTAAGCTCTATCTGCCTGGCGTGTTGTTCCCTTCCCCCTCGGTCACCCTCACCTGCTATGCTCTCCCACATTGTCCCTTACCTTAGGACCCTCACCACTACCCCCTTCTCCAGCTTTTATTCTTATAACTGTACCTAAGGAACAACAAACAGTGTCCTTTCCAGAAGCATCAGAGCTGCACAGTCATCATCCCTACCTCCTCACCTACGAGTAAACGGAGGCCCAGAAAAGGTAAATAACAAGTACCCACGTTTTATAGACAAGCACAACAGGACTATCTGTGAACCATTCACTGTGCCATGCACAGAGCGAAGCTGTCACACACCTTTGCCCCCACAAGAATGCTCTGGACTAACAAAAGCGACCTACACAGTCACACACCTGGCAGTCTGTTTGTTCTACCCTATTCTGGATGTATAACCTCAGGCAAGGCACCTATTCTTTCTTGCCTCATTTCCTCTCTGAGAGCTGGGAAGAAGAACAGCATTTATCTCTTAAGAGTGGCTGTGAGCATAACCTCAGCCTTCAGCAGGAGGAAGCGGGAGGGTTACAAGTACAAGGGGCCAGGCTTGGTGTCTTTAAGGCCAGCACTCTGGAGGGAGCGGCAGGCACTCCTCGGTGAGTTCAAGACTGATCTACCTAGAGAGAGAGATCCATGCCAGCCAGAGTTAAATAGGGAGACCCTGTCTCCAAAAACAAAGTAAGAACAAAAAGCCACCTCTATCTCCTCTTCCACCACCAACAATAAGTTCAAGATCATTTTTTTTAATTTTTTTTTTTTTTTTTTTTTTTGTCATGTAGTAAATTCAAGGCCATCCTGACCTACATGAGACCCTGTCTCAAAACAAAAACATGAAGCTGGGACCTGCCAAGCCTTTAAAGCAGCAGCAACAGTTGACACCTGCTGCTGATGTGGTGATTATCCAACACTTCCCCTTTCAATCTGTAATTTGGCTGAGTCCAGTACCTCTAAGAACACACTGGGTTTATAAAAAGATGGCTGGGAGACACTTCATTGTGGCTCAGATAGTAGTTCTCACTGCTGGACAATGTAGCTCCCTTTTCAGGAAGCTTCCTTTATAGGAAGGCTTCTTGGGCCAGAGAAATACAGCTGATCCTTGGGGCTGGAAGTCAAATACCCTGTTTTTGTCTAACAGCCGGTTCTGACAACCGGCTGTTTGACTCTTAGAACCACACATCACCGATTATGAGAGACCTGCCCCATGTGGCTTCTCAGGAGACCTTTCAAAATAAGCACCCCACCTCCTGTGGTCCAGCTACAAGTTTGTCCCTGCTTCCCAAGCCTCTTGTACTTTCCTATGTGGTAAGGAGTAGCAAATGGATTTCTTTTGTAATCTTTTTCTTTTTTCTTTTCTTTCTTTCTTTTTTTTTTTTTTTTTTTTTTTTTCTCTTCCTACCCTAAAAGGCATCCCACTGAGGAATTTAAGCCTCAACTGAGACTGCAAGACCAGGGCCTAGGAATCTTTTCCAGTAGCAGAATGTTTTGTTTTGACACATGGTCTCACTCTGTCACCCAGATCCACCTACAAATACGGACAATTCACCTCCTGCCTGCTGAGCTTAAAGACCATGTCTTAGGGCTGGAGAGATGGCTCAGCAGTTAAGAGCACTGGCTGTTCTTCCAGAGGACCAGGGGTTCAATTCCCAACACCCAATGGGGAGCTCACTGTGTGTAACTCCAGATCCAGGGAATTCAAATACACTTCTGGCCTCCCTAAGCACCAAGTACTCATGGGGTATACAGACATACATTACTTGCAAGACAAAACAAAACAAAACAAACTCAAGCAAGGAAGATAAAAATAACTCTTGGTCAGGAAGCTGCACTCAGAAGGCAGAGGCAGGCAGATGGATCTCTGTGAGTTTGAGGCCAGCCTGATCTACAGAGTGAGTTCCAGGACAGCCAGGGCTACACAGAGAAACCCTGTTTGGGTTTCTCCTCTTCTTGAGACAAGGCCGTACAGTCTTCAAACTTGTAAACCCCCTGCCTCAGACCTCTGAGTTCTGGGATTACAGCAGGTATACACTATCACACCCAGCACAGTAGCAGAATTTTAAAATTTAACAAAATGAATCTGGCCTCCTTCAGAAAATGGTGACACCTGCTCATAACTCCCACTACTCAAGAGGTGGAGGCAAGAGGATTATGAGTTTGAGACTACTCCTTCAAGGCCAGTCTGGGCTAGGGATGGGGGGGGGGAACCTTGGAGGAGGGGGTGGTATCAGTATCCAAGTGTTTGCTCTGGCTGGTAGCAACCAAAAGCAAATCTCAACTCTAGCTGGTTTTTCTTCCTTCAGATCTTACTTCCTTTTGAAAGACGGCAATAAGTTGATCTGATATGGTGTCTGTTCCTTAGCCCTATTCCAAGAAAGCCAGGAAGAGACACTACTCACCTCTTGTAAGTGTAGCCCAAGATGATGCCAATTCCAATGGCAATGATGATCACCATCATAGTAATGCCCAGCACATAGCCTACGGGGGACAGGACACAAAGTCCTATTAGCCACACCCCAATCAGCAAATGACATCATCTAATGAATTCCAACAAAGGCAGCAGTGGTGCAGCCATACCCAGAGTTCCCAGGTCCTTTTTCTCCTTGGAGTTCATCCTCACACGCTGACTGATTCCAATCACTGGCTGCACCTCTGCTGCGTCACCCCTTGCTGGAAGGACGTTAGCAGGAGGGAACACCTGAGCCTCTGTGTCACCTGGTGCCTCGGACTTCTCTTCGAGCTCTGTTGTAGAAGCTGAAGGTGCTTGGGAAGTGGTCTCTGGAGGTGAGGTGAGAAATAGCTCGCATCAAAGATTGCCTTGAGTGCATTCTACAGCTAAACCTGTGTTGGGGGCATTAGGGGAGTGGGTCCACCTTAAAATGCTCCGCTAGACTGAAATCAATCTCTGTCCCAGGCCAGGAATGGTGGTGAACACCTGAATTAGCTCACTCAGGAGGCAGAGGCAGGAGAATCTTTGTGAGTCCCATTCCAGCCAGGACTGCCCAGTGAGACCATGCCTCAAAAACAAAATGGAGAAGACAACTCCCCTGCCTGCCCCAGAGGCAAGATCAGGCTTGAATGTGATGAGATGTGATGATACGGGGCAAATGTGAGGAAAGTGTCTTAAGGAACAGCCTCTTTCCTGCTTTCCACTCGTTTTTTCAAGTCCTTAATACTTCCCAACACCCAGCGGGGCTTGCCAGAGGGATTCTCCAGAGGATGCCCCATCTTCAGTAGACAGTCCACACTGAGCACAAGATTTTGTGGCAATCCCAGTGTTAAGTGCTTGACCCTGATCATTTCATTTAATCGTAGACAACTCTCTTAGTTTTCTGAAGCCTAAGAGTTTTGAATACAAATCCGTACACCCCCATGGCCTCTGGCAGGTCTCAGAACTTCTGGGTGACTCAGTTCCCTCACACAGCGTCTTCCCAGGATTGTAAGCCTGGTGCCTAGCCGGTGGGGCGCTTCGCTGAAGAAGCAAGCAGCCTCCCATCCTTGTTTACAAGCACTCGCGGAGGATGAGCTCACTCCGAATGCCGCGGCAGCCAATGGGCTTTGGGCTCCGCGGCCTGGAGATAGCTCCGACCAATCGGGCGGCGCGGGGGTGGGACGGGGCGGGGCGGGCGTCGAGCGGCCGCACGTGCGCGGCGGGTGTAACCGCCCTGCTTAGCGCTGGGGGCTGGCGTCGCCTCCCCGGGGTCCAGGGCGGGTACCTGGACAGCGCACGTCCTCGCAAAGCCGCTTCTCAGGGACGCCCGTCTCGCTGCTGATGTAGCACCAGGGCCCGCGCGGGTCCTGGTCCGGGTTCCGGCAGTAGTTGTGGTTGCCGGGGCCTGGGGCGGAGAAGAGCTGTCAAGGACCGCACCCGCCGCGCTCCATCCCCGCCCGCCTCCCCGGCGGACACTCACTGGGCTCGATGGGCGACTCGCGGTCGCCTTGCGCGGCCAACCAGTTGAGGCAGCGGAGACCCGGCGCGGGCGAGGGCTGGTCATCCCGGTACAGGTGGCCGTTGTCCCAGAAGCAGCCTGTGAGGAGGAGGAGGAACCCGCCCGGGACCCTGAGTGTGGCTCTCTGGCCTCAGAGTGAAAGTGGAGAGCGCGTGTCATGCCCCTAGCAGCGTCTGGTCCACAGACCACACTCAGATTTAGCTTTCTTTCTTTCTTTCTTTCTTTCTTTCTTTCTTTCTTTCAAGCCTGCACAAGTGCAAGGGGTTGTTCCTCTTGGACTTGAGAGCACTATGGAGGTGCAGGAGGCCTGCCTAAGGTCAATCTGTGGAGATGGCGAGTTTGGTTCTGGGCAGTCAGGCCTGGAAGTCATCCCAATGTTGAGAAGTCAGTGTTATATAAACTGATGTTCCCTTCTCCACGGATGCGGCCACCTTCTGCTAGTTTAACAGATACCACCAGCTCCCAATTCCACAAAAGCCTTTGATTTAGTGAAGCAAAAGAGTCGAGACTCCAGCTGACGGAATCTGCCACATCTCTTCAGCTCCCGCTCCCCTCAGCAGCAGAGAGCCACGGGAGGAAGCTGGAGAAGGGAGGTCTGTGTGCCCGCCACACCAAGCAAAAGGACTTTAAAAGGGCAGGACTCTGGGGAGGAGAGGCGAAGAACTCCCGAGCTCCATCCACTCATGTACAAGGAAAGGGAAAGAGAAAGTGACTACTTGTCTTTGTTCTTAATGGCAAAGATGGAGCTGCAAGCCTCTGGCAAAGAGGAGAGAGAGAGGGAAGAAAGCTTTCGTAGGATAACAAGAAAACAACCAAAAGCTTCCTTCCCTGCCTGCCTGGTTGTGTTTGGGAAATCAGGGGCTCTACCCGTTCTGCTTCATTAAGTTGTTGCAGAAAGAAAAGCAATTGTAATCTCACCTCCAGATCCATAGGCTCCTGCCAGAAGCATGTTGCTGAGAAGAAATGTATGTACCCAAGCCAACAGCATCCTCGCCTCTTCCGGCTTGCAGGTGACTGAACCGCCAGTGTCGAAATGGGGTCTCCTTGGCAGCAGTTTTGTCTCCTAGTTGCCAGCCTTGCAGTGAGACCGGCCCTTGTTATGCTCTTCTGGTAAACAGCCTCTCTTTAGACCCGGGAGCTTCCCAGCTAGCTTGCTGCAGCCGAGGTGTTTTTCAGCTGAAAGGCGCCCCCTGGGTCCTAAGCCGCCTAGACCATACCAGATCACTAACCCTGAGCCAAGAGAGGAACCCAGCCAAACCGAGAATGGCAGAAAGGTTCAGGCTTTGCTTAGCAGCAGATCCGTTTGAGACCTGCACGACTGCATCCCCAGAGCTTTTCTTCTTTTTCCATCTGTGAGTACAGAGTCATTGTGCCAGAAGGCATCGTGGAGTGGGGTGGATTAGGAGTGCTAAGGCATAGCACAGTAATAAGAGATGATACTGACTACAAAAGCACCAGGCATTTAAGACCACATAGGAGCACAAATAATAGCTGGCTGGAAGCAACTCTATACCAGGGTCAGGTCAGGCACATTCCTTTACTCACATCTGAGGTTTAGGATGGCAGAAAGGGTATCTTTAGTTGAAAATACATGTTATGAAAACATTGGGTTTGCTAGCTGTATTGTAAAGTTTGCCATATCTACCAAGCCCTGAAGTAGAATGTCTCCACCACCACCACCCCAGTCTGTGGGAAATCCAGTTGCAGTAACTTACACCTAGCATTAAACCACATCCATGTAACTTGGGGCTCGTGGAGTTAGGAGAAGGGCCCTCTTTCTAGCTGGCTGAGTTGAAGGTCCCAAGCAGCCTCAGTAAACTGAGAGATAGAGCAGAGTGATTTGCCAAGACTACCTTGTGACTCAGGCAAATCCCAGAATAGAAATGGGAGACTCTGTTTTGATCTCACCACAATAATGTAGGGAGGGGAAAATAACACTGCTAAACGAGCTTTATAGGCTTTATCATAGTAGAAAGCTGATGCGATTTTTCTTAGAAGTTACTGGACTGTGACGTATCTTAAAAAGGTTTATTTTTATTTGTGTGTCTGTGTCTGCACTCAGAGGCCACAGGAAAGCTCCAGGTCCTCTAGAACAGAGATTACACGCAGTTGTGAGCCATGGAATGTGGCTGATATGGGCACTGGAAACTCAACTCAGGTCCTCTGGAAGAACAAGTACTCCTGACCTCTGAACCATCTCTCCAACTCACCAGAGGTGCTTTTAAAAAACATGTCAGGGCTGAGAGATTACTCAGTAGTTAGGACCACTTTTTCTTGCAAAAGGCCCAAGTTTAGTTACCAGCATTTAGCTCAAAACCAACTATATCCAGTTCCAGAGGATTCAGTGCCCTCTTCTGACTTCCATAGGTACCAGACATTCACCTGGTACACATCATATATGCTGGCAAAACACTCGTACAAATAAATGCTCCCAAAAGAATTTGCATGTGTGTGGGGGCAGGGTATGTGAGTATGTGGCATGTGCCCATGTGTGTAAGTATGGAAGCCAGAGCAGGATGTCCAGTGTCTCACTGCCCTGAAACAGGGTTTCTTACTGAACCAAAGTGGGACATTTAAGCGAGGCTGGCTGGCAAGTGATCACCTGGCAACACACCCCAGTTCTATGCATCCTGCTGTCTATCTATGCTCTCCAGTGCTGGGTTATAAGGCACACACAGCCATGCCTAGCTTTTAATATGCATGATGAGGATTTCAACTCAGATGCAGAGACTTGTCCTCTGAACATCTCAGGTGAGAGTGTGTCTGATCTCTAACACAACACAAACTAGGTAGGGAGTAAGCCTGTGATTCCAGCTTTGGAAGTGGAGGCAATTCAAGGTCACCCTTGGGTGTGTATAAGGAGTTTGAGGCCAGCCTAGGTAACATGTGATCCTGACTTAAAAAAAAAAAAAAAGTTCTGTAAACAAATACCTACTAGATGCTGGGTGGTGGCAGTGCACACCTTTAATCCCAGAGACAGGAGGATCTCTCTGAGTTGGAGGTCATCTACAGAGTAAATTCCAGGACAGTCAGGGCTACACAGAGAAGCCCTGTCTTTAAAAAAAAAAAAAAAAGAAAGAAAGAAAGAAAGAAAAGGAAGGAAGGAAAGAAGGGAAAGGAAACTGCTAGATACTAGGTGGTATTTCTAGATACTGGGACTTCTTTGTGTGAACAAAATATTTGAAATCTGTACCGTCATTAAGTTTAAATTCTAGTTGGAAGAGACCTATTTGAAAGGTCAGGATTATTACAGAAAAGAAAGTGATTCAAAGTGAGAGACAGATTAATGGAGCGTGTTTCACCAATGTACTTTCACAAGCTGGATGGTGGCATGTGCCCACCTTTGATCCTAGAACTCAGGAGGCAGAGACAGACCAATCTCTGTTGAGTTCGAGGCCAGCCCGGTCTGCAGAGCAAATTCCAGGACAGCTAGAACTGTTTGTTACACAGAGAAACCCTGTCTCAGAAAAAAAAAAAAAAAGAAAAAAGAAAAAAAATACACACATACACACACACAAGCTTGGTACTGTAGTTCATACCTGTACCTCAGAGGCTTAGGACTGTGAGGTAAGAGCACTACTTACCATTTTAGTTGGTAGCATGAACCTGGGGGAGTGGGGCCTAAAAACAAAGCAAACTAAAGTCTCATGCAGTAGCCAGATTTACTCATGATACCAGAAAATATATACTCTAAGGGTTAAGAAGAGTCACCCAAGTAAAACTGTATAATCAAAGAACAAGCCACACATGGCAATAAAAAAACAAAAACCCGTTTTCTCATAGAGCATCAGCAGCTGGAGTAAACTCATTTCTAGCTCCTACACCTGGGAGAGGCACAAAAACATTTCAAGAACAATTCTGTGTTTTAAAGAAAATGAAGTCACAGGACTCTTGTTTTCTCACAAGCTCAGAATTGTCACACAGCTCCATTCTTGGTCTGACAGAGGATCATGAGTTTGAAACCAACCTGGGCTACATATCAAGTTCTAGGTCAATCCAGTTTAGTGACAGTTTATCTTAAAAATACAGATGTGTCTGGGTGTGGTAGCGCATGCCTTTAATCCCAGCATTCAGAAGGCAGAGGCAAGCTGATCTCTATGAGTTCAAGACCAGCCTGGTATACAGGTCAAATTCCAGAACAGCCAAAGATACACAGAGAAACTGTGTCTCAAAAATAAAAAAAATAAAAATGAGTTGCATATAGAGACCAGAGGCATTTGACAGCATGCTTGGCAAAAGTATGGTTTTTAATCTCAGAGTAGCAAAGGTTCTTCGAGGTTGCTCCCTTAGCATCTAATCTAATGTTCTTCCTCTGACCCTCAGTATGTACTTCTGCTGGACTGTTTTTTTTTTTTTTTCCTGAAACCATTATAGATACAGGCTGGTACAGGCCAGTCAGCACCTACATCTTTTTCAGAGTTTCTGTCTACCATGCTCATGTGTAGATGCCAGTATTTCACCATCAGAGAGCCCAGGAGGTCTGTCACCCTCTTCGGCCTTCCATAGGCACCAGGACTCACATGCTCCTTAGACACACACATACCATAATTGAACATGAATATTAAAACCACACAATAGGACTGGAGAGATGGCTCAGATGTTAGGGGCACCGGCTGCTCTTCCAGATGTTCTGAGTTCAATTCCCAGCAACCACATGGTGGCTCATAACCATCTGTAATGAGATCTGGTGCCCTCTTCTGGCCTGCAGAGATACATGCATACACAATAAATAAAATTTTTATTAAACAACAATGTGGGACCAGGCATGTAACTCTGTGACAGAGTGATTACCTAGCCTGCATAGGGCCCTGACTGAGTTCCATCCCTAAGACTGAAAACAAAACAAAACAAACAAAACTATATATTAAGCATACATAAGATGGAAGTTCATATTTTCAAAAAAATAGCCTTCGGGTTTGTATATTTTGACTAAAATACTATTTTCTTAGCAGGCATCATAAAACCATTGCCTATAATTTGTTTTGTTTTCTGAAACAGGATTTTTCTGTGTAGCCCTGGCTGCCCTGGAACTCACTCTGTAGGCCAGGCTGGCTTTGAACTGAGAGAACTTGCTTCTTTCTGCCTCCCAAAGGAGTACACCACTGTGCCTGGTATCACCAATACATTTTGCATATTCCAAAATATTTCTATCACAATCTCAAGAGCTACTTTGATAGCACACCATGTGGATGGACTAGCTGGAGTCATCCTATTACATCTCACTCTAAAGAGTTTTACTGACACCTTGACCTGCTTTTGCTGATTTAAAAAAAAAAAAAAAAACCAGTAAAACTGAAGCTAAAAAGCGTTTATGCCTTTGTTATTGCAGCTCGACTAGTATATCTGTAATCAAAATGAACTGGCAGTGACTGTTGGGAAGTGCTCTGGAGGCTACTTCTTGACATTATAACATGGTTTTGTCTCTGGGTTGGCACTCATTTAATACAAAACCAGGGGTCTATTCTTGGAAGTGTTTGATAAAATGTACTGTATTGTCTTCAGGGGACAATCTAAAACATTTGACTAGTATGATATAATATTATGGCAGTAATATTTTCTGAAGGAATTGGAAATCTGGAATAACAGGACATAAAATAGTCTTAATGCACCACCACATGAAGAAAAATTCAAATGTGCATGATGAGAAAAAGATCAAAACATCAATAATGACAGATGTATCTGTGAACTGAGCCTGATTTCCTTAAGCTAGTTATCAAACCTATTAGAATGTTCGTTTAAAAGACTGAGAAACCCTTTACATCCTTATTTACTTATAGACAGGGTCTCAGACTGACCTTAAACAACTGATCCTCCTGTTTCTACCTCTCAGCTACTAGATACACACACCTAGCTACAAATCTTTTATTATTGGGGAAATAAATCCAAATCATGCTAATTAGTAAGGGGAGAAAAAAAAAATGACTAAGCTGAAAAAAATTGTAGCCCCTCATATGTTTTCTAGACAGTGCTGCTTTTAAGACACAGCACTGAGTACATTCTTACAAAGTGCATCAGTTAGGGAGGACAGCATTTTGGGGTATGTGTTTGAGACAAGATCCTGTCTTGAGAAACAAAACAAAACAAAAAACAAAAAAAAGTAAAAAAAAAAAAAAAAAAAAAAAGGGGGGGGAGCAAGAAAGTAAGGAGGGAAGAAAGGAAGAAAAATCACATAGCTTTCCCATTTATGAAAACAGACTCTTCAGGATCATAGGGACAAGATCAGAGAATGTAAACTTAGCTGTTCAACATGAGATAGTTGGTAAGCATAGACTGTAGATACTTAGAGTTTATTTGAGACAAGGTTTCTCTGTGTGGCTTTGGACCTCTTTCCTGATGACAAGGGAAAGAATGAGAGAAAGAAAGCGACTGGCAGGGTGGCTCAGTGGATAACAACCCTGCAAGCTTGAGGACCTGAGTTAGAGTCCCAGCATGAGGCCAGAGGAGGACCCGGGGTGTCTGAGACTCCCTGGAATTCCAGTGACTAATGCCTATAGGTGTTTCCCTGTCCCCCACCCCCTCGTTTGTGTCCTCTTGAATACTGAGCAAGCACTCTATTGTTAATCTCCAGCCCCTTCTTTTTCACTTTCTTGATAGTCCCTCTGCGAACAAAACTTTTAAATCTTATTGCATTTCAGTGCTGTTTTAAGTGGTCTTAACACTTGTGGAAAACTAGTAGTCCACAGATTTATTTATTTTTGGACTCTTAGTTTATTCATTGAGGTGTACACCTCCCCTATCACAGTGCTGTACAATTTTATGTAGCTTTGTAAATGTTTTTTTTAATTTATTTATTTACTATGTATTCAGTGTTCTGCCTGAATGCCAGAAGAGGACACCAGATCTCCTTATAGATGGCTGAGAACCACCATGTGGTAGCTGGGAATTGAACTCAGAATCTCTGGAAGAGCAGCAGAGAGTGCTCTTAACCTCTGAGCCATCTCTCCAGCCTGTAAATGTTCTTCTCTGTCAACCCCCACTTTTTCTTTTTTCTTTCTTTCTTTCTTTCTTTCTTTTTTTTTTTTTTTTTTTTTTTTTAATGAGTCTCACTATGTCACTCAGGCTGGCCTCAAAATTCCAATCCTAGGCTCCAAGGAATCCTCCTGCCTCAGTTTCCAAAATAGCTGGATTTATAGGTGCATGCCACGGTATCTGGCTCACTTTTATTATTCCAAATATGCTTGTGAATTTTAGCACATTGTATACAGTGATCAGTATTTTATGTTCTTCTTTTCACTTTTCTGAGCTCATTAACTCCTTTGTGGATAGCTCAAATAGCACTGTTGCCATTTAAAGTAGTTATGAATGTTTGTCCTACTACCTAACTGCTGTGGTTGGCTTACTGCTTCATCTGTTGGTTTTTAGTATATGAGAAAGCCTGGTCCCATGTTAGGTTGTCTGTACACAAACTCCTTAGCTATCTTTTCCCCCTGGATGTCAGGAAGTGCTAGCTGCTGCTTTGGATCAACCTCAACAGAGACCTGAACTGCTCTCTGGCTCAATCAGACAATAGTCCCTGCCAGATGTGGACAGAAGGCCTGATAAGAAAAGCTCAGGAGTGCCAGGAGCCTTGTGACAGTGCCCTATGTTTTGTGGTAAATTGCAACATTTTCTCTCCCTCCCTTTTTTGTTTATAGAGAATTTTTGTGTTTGGTTGGGCTTTTTTGTTTGTTTGTTTGTTTGTTTGTTTGGGGGTTTGGTTCCTCTGTGTAGCCCTGACTGTCCTAGAACTCACTATGTAGACCAGGGTGGTCTCAAGTCAGAAATCTGCCTGCCTCTGGGATTAAAGCCTTGGGCCACCACCACCTGGCTTGTAAGGGTTTTTTGTTGTTTCTGAGTCACTATCTCTGGTAGCCAGGCTAGGCTCAAATGGACTGTGTAGCTGATGATGAACTCCAGACCCTCATCCCTCAGTGCTGAGATTACAGGCGTGTGCCACCATGTCTAGCTTTTCGTAGTTTGGAAATAGATGACCAGGATAGTCTAGAATTTGCATTAAACCTCCTGTCTTGTATTTCCAAGTTCTGGGATATGCACATGAACATCTCTGCCTGAGATCATTACTGATTGAGAAAAATTGTCTTTTTAATTTCTCTCAGGCTGCCAGCTGTTTCCATATCTAATCTCCCCTGTGTTTACATGGGAACTCTCAGACAATCTAGTCCCTGTTGAAGGTACCCAGTTGTGGTTATATATTGTTTATGATTTAATAAGCTTTTGGAGGTCAAAATGCAAAGCCAGCCACATCAATAGAGCCAGGCAGCCATACTAGCTAGCCACAGAGGCCAGGCGGTAGTGGTACACACGTTTAATCTCAGGAATCAGGAGACAGAAGCAGATGGATCTCTGTGAGTCCAAGACCACCCTGGACTACAAGAGTGAGTTAGCCAAAAAGAATAACAGAGCTCACGCCTTTAATCTCAGCACTAGGGAGGAATAGAAGGAAAAAGCAAAGGGTCTCATGTGAGATTCAGTGTCCAGACAGAGAGAGCATTGCACTCTGAGGATTCATGGAGACAGGATCACCCCTTTCAGTCTGACATAGAGGTAAAAGCTAGTAGCTGGCTGCTTTGCTTTTCTTTTATTAATTTTGAACCCCAATAACTGTCTTTGGGTTTTTATTATTCATGTTACACCTAGTGACCTCAGTGTTAATAGAAACAGCCTTCATTTCCCACCAGTCAGCACCAGGGTAAATAAAATCCATGAAGGCAGAAAGGGCTAGACTTCTGAGAGGAAAAAATAAGGAAACACAGGTGCTTCTGATGGTAACTTTATCTTTACTGTATCTTGAAAAAAAAATCTCTCTGTAAAATCTCTCTTGCTCATTTACAGTTTTGTAATTAGCTCTGTATCTCTACCCCCAAAGCTCTATTCAGCAGCCTCTCCCAGATACATCCTTTCCTTGGCGCTCTCTCTCTCTCTCCTTCTGTCTCTCTCTCTCCTTCTGTCTCTCTCTGCCCCCCTTTCCTGCATCACTGCTGCTGTCTGCTGCCTCTGCTTCCTCTGCTCTCTTCCTCCTGCTCTCTCACAGCCAAAACTCTTGACAATTATATGTTACAATTTTCAGGACCTGACAAAAACTAGTAACACATGTTAAGTCACATAGTTTCTCTCAGGCTAGGAATGTTACATTGACCCATGTACATAATAGCTCTTAGTTGGTGAAGGTTCCCAGACAGAAAATGACTTAACAAGACTTAACAATGACAATTAATTAGCTGGACCTTGGGCAGTAGGGAGTACATGCAGACTAAAGTTTCTTCAAGTTCTGGCCTTAAATCAGTAAAACAACACCTGGGAAAATGACCTTGAGTATTTGTCTCCAGGGGCAACCAGCCTGCTTTCAATCTACTCTGAAATCTAAAGTTAGCTTGTCTATGTTATGTAAGAGGTGTTGTCTTTGTGACTCAGAATCCTACATCCGTCTGAGTAATCCTAGTATTCTGTTCATCAAAATTAGACAGCCTAAGCATAAGTCATCTTTCTGACTATCCACAGCTATCTGTGTGTCCAGTAAGTGTAAAACACACCATCCAAGGGCTGTGGAAAGCCACAGCTGTTCTCATTAGGAAGGCATAGCAGTGGCACCCAAGAAAGTTACAGGAACAACCAGCCATCCAGTCAATAATCCCATGGCTCTGTCAAATAGGGCTCTCCAGTAATGTCTGGTGAGTCAGCTTTACCAAGTAGGACTCCCCAACTAAACAAAGAGGCAGGTTAGGCTGATTTTGGCAGGAGCAGTCTCTGTAGGGAAGGAGTCTTTAGGCAGTAAACATGGGGGGCAGGAAGCTATGGTGGGCATTTTCTGTATATGCTATCAATATTTCACAGGGACCAAGAGGAAAGGAATTTCCATTTCCCTGAGCCTAATCCACCTTCCCATTTTCACATAGCTGTGCCCATATTAAACAATGCACATTCACTCAGGGCTTCATCAGCTCCCCCTCTCCCACATCCCTGGATCTTTCCTGTCATTACTGAACACTTACTCTTTTGAGAAACAGAAAGAATGTGCATCTCAGTATTTCTCCCATGGACAATCTTGAGTTCTTTTTACCTCTTTTTTTTTTTTTTTTTTTTTTTTTTTTTTTTTTTTAGACAAGGTTTCTCTGTGGCTTTGGAGGCTGTCCTGGAACTAGCTCTTGTAGACCAGGCTGGTTTCTAACTCACAGAGATCCACCTGCTTCTGCCTCCCGAGTGCTGGGATTAAAGGCATGTGCCACCAACACCCGGCTCTTTCTACCTCTTGAGAAATAAAGTTGACATTCTCTTTTAGGTCCTATGCCCATTTCAGTAAAGTTTTTGGTGCATAACTATTTGTAACAGAATTCTTTTTAGTCTTTGTGCCTGTTGGAAGTTAGTGGACTATACAAGGTGAAATTAAATCCTACAGACAAGATAGTCGGGAGTAATGTAAATCTCAAATCCTGACTACTTGGGAGACTGAGGCTCAAGAATCACAAGTTCAAGACCTGCCTGGGTATCTTAGCAAAAGGAAACTAAAAAGAACTGAATTTGTAACTAAACAGTAGAGCACTTGCCTAGCACATATAAGGCCCATCATTCAATCCTCAGCACCATGTTTACAAAAAAAAAAAAGGATTAGAGAAATAGCTCAGCTGTTAAGAGTGATGGTTGTTCTCCCAAAGACCCAGGTTTATTTAGTTCCTAGCACTCATATGACAGCTCACAATTGTCTGTAACTCTAATTCCAGAGGATCTGGTGCTCTCTTCTGGCCTAGAGGGGCACTAGGCTCGCTCATGGTATACAGACATATGGGCAACTATTTAAAAATATTATGTATTAGGCAGGATAGATGTCTTAAAAACAAAACAAAACAAAATCCCCCAAGATCCAAGTAAGTAAATAAATAACACAAATAACATAAATAAATAGACTAAATATAACTATTTAAAAAGTTTATGTACTAGGTAGGAGAGATGGCACAGTGGTTAAGAGCCCTGGCTCCTCTTCCAGAGGACCCACGTTCAATTCCCAGCACCCACATGACAGCTCACACCTATCTGTAACTTTAGTTTGAGGGCTTCTGACACCCTTACACAGATACACATGCAGGCAAAACACCGATGAACATGAGTTAAGAAATAAATATGAGTTAAGAAAAAAAGATTGATTTAAAAAAAAATTATGTGAAGATCAAGTGATGAATGAAGCTTGAAAGTACATGGTTTCATATTTATTTCTTGTGTGTGTATGCTTAGGCTAGTGGGCTGCCACATGAAGAAGCCACAGGTATTGTCCCTCAGCCACTTCCACTGGTTTTATGAGACAGGGCCTCTCATTCGTAGAGCCCACAGATTAGGTTGTTCTGGGATCCACTGTGTCTGCCTCACAAGCACTGCACTCCTAAGTGGTATACCCAGCTTTTTTTTTTTTTTTTTTAAACAAGTGTTCTAGGGATCAAACTCAGGTCATCATGCTTTTAAGGCAAGAACTTTACTGACAGAACCATTCCCCAGCCCTAACATTTCTTGCCTTGGATGAACAATATTGGTTTGTTTGTTTTTTCAGTACTGAGGATTGCATTGCTAGGGTCCCTGCACACATGCTATATAAGCACTGGGCTGATTTTTCTTTCTTTTAATCTTGGTTATTTGGTTTATATCATTGTTTGAATTTATTTTGTTTTGAAACAGGGTCTCACTATGTAGCCTTCCCTGGCTTAGAGCTTGCTGTGTAGATCAAGTTGGCCTTGAACTCATAAGGATCTGCCAGCCATAGCCTCTTAAAAGCTGGGATTAAAGGCATGTGCTACCATGACTAGCTTTATATTTAGTTTATTCATTTATTTTATTTGTGTTATTTATTTACTTACTCAGATTTTGGGGGGGTTTTGTTTTGTTTTGTTTTTTTCTTGAAACAGGGTTTCTCTGTGTAGTTCCTGGCTGTAGACCAGGCTCGCCTTGAACTCAGCAATTCACCTACCTGCCTCTGCCTCCCCAAGTGCTGGGATCAAAGGCATGTACCACCACAGCCCAGCCTATTTATTGTATTCTTTATGAGTGTTCTGCCTTGCATGTATGTCTGTGCACTGTTTACATGCCTGGTGCCCGCGGAGGCCAGAAGAGGGTACCAGATCTCCTGGAACAAATGTCAAGGACAGCTATTAGCCTTCACTTGGATGTTCTTAACTGAACCTGGGTCCCCTGCAACAACAGCAAGTACTCTTAACTACTGAGCCATCTCTCAAGCCCTGGCTTCATTATATAACTTCCAAGAGTACATGCTCAAGATTATAAATTTCCCATATCTCCCCATGCTTGCCTATTACCTCCTTCCCCTTTCTCCCAATGTAACTATCCTAACTGGGTTAGTGTGACATTGCAGTGACTATTTCTAAGCAACCATGAGTCATGACCCAGTATCACACTTCATATACAGTTCTTTTAACAAATTAACATATTGGATGCTCATCCCACAGATTTTTATTGAGTCCTGAATAGATTGTTGACACTGGGCCTGGGCATCTGAAGATGAGACAGGCCCTCCTGCCTCACAGACAGTATATGTCAGGAGGGACAGTGGGTATTTCTGTACCTGGTGCTACTTTCTAAAGATTAGGACCATAGGTGCTAATAGAGACCTGTGAAACCAGAGGAATATCACAGTTCAGTGAGCTCTGAGCAGTTGAAGAACTTTGACCAAGTTGTATATTGATAGATAACAGGAGTTTTTGTAGTTGGATTTTTTTTGTTTGTTTTTGTTTTTCTTTTTTTTTTTTGTTGTTGTTTTTGTTTGTTTGTTTCTTTTTCTGCTTTTTAAGACAGGGTTTCTCTGTGTAGCCCTGACTGTCCTGGAATTCACTCTGTAGACCAGGCTGGCTACTGCCGCCTGAGTACTGGGATTAAAAGGTATATAACACCATCACCTGGCAGGAGTTTTTTTAAAAGATGTAAAACTAGTGTTCACTTTGGCAACACATATATTAAAAAATTTGAATGATACAGAGAAAATAAGCATGGCCCCTGACCAAGAAAGACACACACATTCATGAAGCGTTCCATATTTTTTTTAAAAATGTAAAAATGAAGAGGTTAGCACATTGAACTGCCAGGTACTTGTCACTCATCTTGTGAGACCACAGACACATGGTCAGTTGCATTCCATCTGTACTTCGACTCATCCATGTTCTTCACCGGTTTATTCTGAAGCAGAAGTCAATATATTCATCAAGTTTTTGTCTTCTGCTTGTTCTTGATGCTGTTTCCTTTGGGCACTGAGAGTGTGCTTAATTTGTATTGCTTTTGGAAGTCTTATTATACCTAACATTCTCTCTCTGTCTGTGTGTCTGGAGGTGTACATGTGCTTTTCTGTGTGTGTGTGTGTGCCCATGTGTGCAAGCATGTGTGTGCATGTCTGTGCCTCTGTGTGTGTGTGTGTGTGTGTGTGTGTGTGTGTACCACATGCATGCATGAGTTATGTATACCTGTGGAGGCCATAAGTGGGTGTGGCATCCTCTGTAACCAGAGTTATAGCTGTTTGTGCCATCTGACATGGGCGATAGAAACCAAATTCAGGTTCTCTGGAAGAACAGCAAGTGTGTCTATCCTTCAAGCCATTTCTGTGGGCCTCCTTACATTCTTTTATCCCTCCCACTTGAGTCACATGAACCCCCTACACACCACTTTGTCACAAATGCTTGACCTTTGCTTACCAGTTCTTCTATGTTTTCACTATAGCACACCAGGTCCAGGATTGGAACAATTTACATGGTGCTGGGGATTGAACAGGGCCTCAGCCTCATGCTTCCTAACTAGCATTCTATCTGTTGAGCTACATGCCCAACCTCTTAGTAAATTGCTGATAAATGGATGGATGAACCCCATTATTGTGCAACACTATTCATGGGGAGATGTGGACAAACATTTGCTCATCTCTGATTGCGAACTGGTGATAAAGCAAAAAAGGAACCACCAAAGTCCAGTGTCTCAGATGTTGCAGCTTGGGTGTGGGATCATGTGGGTGCACTGAAAGAAAACTCAAGAGACTCTTTAAGAATGAATTTAGCTGTTGCGGCTGCAGGGGACCTCATCTTCGTGGAACTGAAGTACGTTCCCTGTGCTCATGGCATTTTTATTTTCTCTATATTTACACTTTAGCCAGTTGATTACCATATACTCAGAACAACTTGAATGAGGCTTCCAAAAAGACAATGCCATGTGCAGAGTCTTGATTCATAGGTACCACAGTTTTCCAGTTTCCTGAACCAAGTTTCGCATAGGCCTTTGTCTTCTTGGGAAAGTCCCAACAAAGTTCACATAGGGGGACAAAAGGAATCTGGCTGGTCAAAGAATGGATTAGGCTAGGTGCTTGCTCTCCAGAGCTAGGCCAGGTGCCATTCAACAGATGTTTAAGACAAATTGCTATCCCTGTGGCATCAGGCCAACAGGATACAGCTACTAGTGAGTTTACTATCTTGTCAAAACCCACACCACATCGGTGGCAGCTAGAACTCTGGAGCTCATTGCACAACAGGCAGCTCAGCTGTTTATGACCCTCTCTCAGGTCACTGGTCTGGTTAGAGATGCCTCTCATATTTCTTGGGGACAAAGAGGCCTAGTGAATCTGCTCAGTTTCAAAGACTTGCTGAAACATTTGAACTTCCTGAGTTTTAATGAATTTGCTTTCAAGATGGAATATGTATTCATCATCATCACCATCCAGAGCATATAGCATCTTAACAGTTTCTTCCAAGGTGCAATGTTTTAACTCCGAGGACGTTACTAAACAACATTCATATGGCTTTTCACTCTCCTGAACCTCAAAACTGCCACTTCAAAAATGTACTTGATAGTGTAAGGAGGGGTTGGGGTGCTGGTGGTGGTGATGATGAACATCTCCCATCAACCCAGGGCTTCACAGATGTGAGGTCAGCACTCTTCCATGGAGCTACATTCTAGCCCATGCTTTGTCTAGCTGAAGAATCCCATCCCCCTCCCCACCTCCCTTTTCTGGTCTCTTCTGGCCAAATGCAATCAAGTACTGATGGCAGAGGATGGAGCCAGAGGCAGATTCTAGGGAAGAAAAAATAGAACACTATGACAATAAGAGACAGTTCAGACAGGCTGGAGGAGGAAGGGAATGGCTTGCTGAATAGAGTTCTGGAAGTGTAACTTTCTGCGTAAGGGTCAGGGATGGTGGCTCATGCCAGCTAACGGGCTAGGATCCCCTATCTGCAGTACTGTAGAAGCAGAATTCCAACCACATGAGTCCATCATTGAGTTCGCATTTGTGAAGACCAGACTCCACATTGAGAACAGAGAAAGGCTCCCTCTTTGCACGTACAACAAGGCAGCCTGAGGTCGGACAGTCAGCATAGGCAGCAGAGTTGTTACAGGATTTTGTTTGGGGCTCCTGTGAACAGTGTGATGTTGAGTGAAAGTGGAGTGTCCTCAGAGCAGGTAATGCTTCTTGCCAACAAGACACCAAAAGCCATATGGTGGAGGAGAGAATTGATCCCACATACACACAAAAAAATAAAATTTAAAATGTGGAAGGTATTAGCAGCCAGCATCAAATTAATAAAACAGAAAGGAGATAGACTTGTGTCTTTCTTCAGGACATGAGAGTAGAACAGAGTTTCTTTCCTGTACAACAAAGGGGTTTTAATGCAGAAGAACCCTGGGTATAACTTTATCACTGTGCTTAATCAGTGAGATGATAATTACTAATAAACATTTGAGGGCTGGAGAGATGGCTTAATGGCTAAGAGCACTGGTTGCTTTTGGAGAGGACCTAGATTCAATTCCCAACACTCACATGGCAGCTCACAACCGTCTGTAACTCCAGTCTTAGAGGATCCAGTGCCTTCTGGTCACTGCAGGATCCAGACATGCACATGATACACATATAAAAAAAGGTATATACATAAAAATTTTTAAATTGTTTAAAACTTTAAAAAAAAGAAGAAGAAGAAATATAGCTGGGTGTTGATGGTACATGCCTTTAATCCCAGCACTCAGGAGGCAGAGTCCAGGACATGCTCCAAAAAAGCAATACAGAGAAACCCTGTCTCGAAAATCAAAAAAAAAAAAAAAAAAAAAAAAAGTTTGAGTCAGCTGACAGGATGCTCAGTGGGAAGGGTACCTTCTGACAGGTCAGATGACCTGGGTTCAACCTCAGGACATACATGTGGGAGTAAGGAGTCAACTCTGACCTGCAAGTTTTCCTCTGACCTCCACACATGCACCATGATGTACACACACTAAAAATGTAATCAAGATTTTAATTGATAACATTTATGATTCCATAATTGTAAACTCGAATAGACAGAAACTTGTTCAATGGGATGGAGAATGTGAAACACTTTAACTAACATTATAGTTTTCTCTCAAGTAAAGTAAGGAACAAGGTGAGGGTTCGCTCTCCTTCTGCTCCTTTTTGCGCTGTTTGGGAAGTCACAGTAAATGCAGTATAACAAAAAATAAAATAAAAGACAAAGCTTGGAAGGAAAGGAACACTATGTTTACAGGTGGTATACCCATCTCTAGAAAATCCATAGAACTGACAGAAAAACTGTTGTTGATAAGCCATTGTAGAGAAAGCTGCAGTGTATAAGGTTAATACACAAAGCTCAGTTGCTTCCCTATACACAGCAGTGGACAGGTAGAAAATAAGGCACATATTTAACAAAATGCCTACCAAACTCCGATGGACATAATCAGAGAACTAAAGAGGAGACATTCCATGTTTGTGAATAACAAGTCACATGTTGTGAAGATATGAGTCCTCCCCAACCCGACTTATCAATTCAGAATAGTCCCAAAGTCCCATAAGTTATTTTGTGGATATAGACAAACTGATCGTAAAGTTTACACGGAGGGAGAAAAAAAGACTCAGAATAGTGAACCAGCATTGAAGTAAGAGAGTACATTTGGAGAACTTGACATCTGGTCTTCAGACTGACAGTCGCGCAGCAGGGTGGCGTGGCCATAATAACATGACCTGAGTTCCGTGCCTGAGACCCACACCCTGGAATCGACCAACAACCCGCTGAAAGTTGTCCTCTGACTTCCACACTCGAGCCATATGCGTGTACATAATAATAATAAATGGCAGAACAAAAACCTTAAACAAGTGAGCAGCTTGTTACTGGTGGGAGGACAGGCACATATACCATGTAATAAACAGACCAGTGCAGGAATAGGACCCACAAACAGACCCATAAATAGTGTACACTAGTCTTTAAGGTAGGCCTCACCAGGTTGCCCTCATCAGTCTTGAACTTCTGAGCTCAACTGATCTCCTGAGTCAGCCTTAGTCCCCCCAAGTAGCTGGGACCAAAGGTATGTTGCCACTGTTTCCAGTGGAGAGACTGATCTTTGACAAAAGAACAAAGACAATACAGTGAAGACAAGAAAGTTTTTCTAAGCAATGGTGCCAGAACAAGTACACAGCTATATGGAAAAAAAAAAAAAAAAGACATACATTACACACTTAGCAAAAGTGAACTTATCATAGAATAAAATATAGAGTATAAAACTAAACTTGAAACTCCATGGGAGGAGTGGTGTTTAGAGCCAGTGAGATGGCTCAGCAAATAAAGGCAATTTTTGCCAAGATTGACAACCTGAGTTCACTATCTGGGTCCCACATGGTAGAAGGAGAGAACAATTCTAGCAATAGTCCTCTAACATTCACATTCGTGCAATGACACATGCATGAACACACACATGAATACTTGGTTTATTTATTTAAAGTGTAGATGAGTTGAGGTATAGTGATTACTTGTAGAGACAACACCCCGCCATGGTGTCAATCCCAGTACTCAGGAAGTTGAGGTAAGAGTCACTTCCTAAGTTCAGTGCCAGCCTGTGTTGCATGCCTAGACGGAGAACAGAAGGGCAAGGGAGAGAACGCCACGGGCATGATGATGAAACAGTTGATAAGATAGACTTAATGAAAATTACAAAAATTTACACCCTAGGAAATACAACGTTAAGAGAATGAGAGGGTGAGCCAACACCCTGGAAGAAAATTCTTTAATGAGACACAGCTGACTAAGGACTGTTATGCTGAAAGAATATACACAGAACTTTTTTTTTTTTTTTTTTTTTTTTTGAGGCAGGCTTTTCCTGTAGAGCCCTGGCTGTCCTGGACAAAAATATGCCTGCCTCTGCCTCATAAGTGTTGGGATTAAAGGTGTATATGCCACCACCACCTGGCTCAGAACTTTTTTTTTTTTTTTTTTTTTTTTTTTTAATAAGACCATCTCAGTATGTAACCCAGGCTGTCTTGAAATTTTTTTTAAATGTTTTTTACTGGGCAGTAGTGACACATACCTTTAACCCCAGTACTCAAGAGGAAGACGCAGGTGTTGGAGGCCAGCCTGGTCTATAGAGTGAGTTCCAGGACAGCCAAGGCTACATAGAGAAACCATGTCTCAAAAAACCAAAAGTAATGCAAAATTTGTTTTAGATTTATTTATTTAGGAGTTTTGGATCCAGAGTCTCACTATTATAGCACAGACTTGCCTACAGCTCACTCTGTAGATCAAGTTGACCTCAAACTCACAGAGATCCACCTGTCTCTGTCTCTTGAGGGCTACGATTAAAGGTGTACACCACCATGCCTGGCCCTAGATTTTAGATTTTGTGTTGTTGTTTTTTTGCTTTTAATTTTGTGAGTATGAGTACTTTGCCAGCAGGTATGTATGTATTCTGTTCCTGTGCCTGCCTGGTGTCTGCAGAGGTCAGAAGAGGGGGATCAGAGATTCCCCTGGAACTGGAGTTACTGATGGTTGTTAGCAAGCTTGTAGGTGTTGAGAACTGAATCTGGGTCCTCTGCAAGAGCTATGAATGCCTTTAACCACTGAGCCATCTCTTCAGCCTCTGTCTTGGAACTTTGAATTTTCTTCCCTCATCCTCCTGAATGCTGAATTACAGGTATTCCAGCACAACTAACCTAAACTATTTGCAATACTAATTTTTTTAATTTTGTGTTTGATGAGACAGGATCTATACAACTTAGAATGGTTGTGAACTCAAAACAATCCTCTTGCCTTAGTCTCCTATGAGCTAGGTTTAGAGTAAGGACCACTCAGCCTAGTTTATTTTATTTAGGCAAGTGCTATACAGCACTGAATTGTATATTCTTAAAACTTAACAATAGGGCTGGAGAGATGGCTCAGCAGTTAAGAGCACTGGCTGCTCTTCCAAAGGTTTTGAGTTCAATTCCCAGCAACCACATGGTGGCTCACAATCAACTATTGTGTCTTCTGGCCTGCGGACACACATGTAGGCAGAATACTGTATATATAATAAATCTTTAAAAAAATAACCCATTTTAAAAATAAGCTAAACAAACACAAACCAGACTGCTGTGGCTTAGTGTCTGAGAGATCACCTCAAACTCAAAGGGCCTGGTTTCCATCCCTAGCACCCAACTAATCAGAGGGTAAAAGCAGGGTAATCTCTATGAATTGCCTATATAATGAGACCCTGGCTCAAATAACAAAACAAACAAATAAACAAAAACAAAGCTGTGTATGGTAGTGCCATATACCTACCTGTAGTTAATATTTGGAAAGTAGAAGAAGGATCTGGAATTTGGGGCCACCTTGACTTTCATATGAGTTCAAGGCCAGGCTGAGCTAAATGAGACCCTGTCTCAAAGGAAAAAAAAAAAAAAAAAGGAAGCGCGACTGAGATGGCTCGGTGGGCAAAGTGTTTAAAGTGTTTGTTACATGAGTCCTAACACAGCAGTCAGGCACCACGGCACTGGCCTGCAATCCCAGTACTGGAGCTCACTCATCAGGATGTCAGTATAGCCAAATTGCCACATCGGTGAGCTCCAGGCTCAGTGTGAGGCCCTGTCTTTAAAAAAAGCAAGGAAGAGACCTGATATCAACCTCTGGCTTCCATGTACACACACACAAAAACACACCCACACACAAGAGGAAAAAAGGAAAACTAGACTGTTCCTACCATATGATTCAGCAAGTATGTTTCTTGGTATTTATACAAAGTAGTTGAAAGCATATGTCCACCCACCTAACTACACATGGATGCTTATGGCAGCTTTATTCAGATTTGCCAAAATTAATAGTGTCAAGCTGGTGACCAAGCCTTTAACACATAGGCAGGATTTTGAAGGATATTCTAGATCCAGACTACAATATCTACCCTCCACTTGAGTCATCAGGGAAGGGGAGCTTGAGATAGACATTTCAACATGAGTATTAGAGCTGGGATTATCACTTGATGGCATAACCTTTGCCTAGCATTAACAAGCCCCCACAATCATACACACAAAATGAATATTTTCATTACTTTTAAAAGATTGATTAAGTATGGATGTTTTGCCTATGTGTATGTCTATGTACCATGTGTACCTGGTGTCCATAGAGGCCAGAAGGGGACATCAAATACACTGGAACTAGAATTAAAGACATCTGTGAGCCACCATGTGGGGACTAGGAATTGTCACTGGATCCTCTGGAAGAGTAGCCACTGCTCTTAACCATTGAGCCACCTCGAAAGCCCTAAAGTGAATAGTATATCTCTAAACATTTTAAATGAATCTTAATAACAGAGACTTAGTTCTAACAGGTTTTTAATTCTATGAAGTTTGAGATACCCAGAGCCAAACCCAGGCTTTCTTCCTGACCTTATACCAAGTGCTCTTACCATTAAGCCAGGATCCCAAGCTCCTGTTTGGTATATCCCGCCCAGTGGGAAAGAAGGGCTTGACCTTATTTTACAGCTGAAAAATGCTTTGTATTGATACAGGGCAAGGCATGAAAGTAAACCAAATGCAATTACATTTCCTTCCAGTCTTTCTGTGCATCTTTTTTTTTTAACATTTTTCAGACCTTATAACATAAGCAGTGTTGTTTTTTTATAGCTGCTTGGTGGATCTCTGTAAGTTAGAGGCCAGCCTGATCTACAGAGCAAGTTCCAGGACAGCCAGTACTACACAGAGAAACCTTGTCTTGAAAAATAAATGTGTGTGTGCGTGTGTGCACGTGTGTTTGTGTGTTTGTGTGCATGCGTGTTTGTGTGTGTGCGTGTGCACGTGTGCGTGTGTGTGTGCATGTGTGTGTGCGTGTGCGTGTGTGTGTTTGGACATGAGAGTGCAGGTGTCCTCAGAGGCCAGAGGTGTGTCATCCCCTGGAGCTAGAGTCACAGATAGTTGTGAGCTGCCTGACGTAAGTGCTGGAAGAACAATACCCACATTTAACCTCTGAGCTCTCTCTCCATCTCCTCAATCATTTTTAGATTTAATTTTATTTATGTATATGAGTGTTTTGTGTGCCTGCATGTATGTATTGTACCGCATGCATGCATGCCTGGTGCCTGCAGAAGTTGGAAGAGGATGTCAGACACCCTATAACTATAGTTACAGATGGCTGTGAGCCACTAACTCAGGTTCTCTGTAAGAGCTATGTCTCCTGCCCCATAACCACTTTCACTATAAGCATTTTTCTCTTGTGGTATTAAATGATTTGTAACCATCTTTAAATGAGTATATATGGGCCAACTGATTGACATTGTGCATGAGTTTGGTACAATAAGATCTCTAGAGTTACTTTGTTGTAAAGCTTCCACAGTGAGATTCTTAATTCAAAGGAGGTGAATATTTTAAAGAACCTTGACATGTATGTGGTTTATGCTGCTATTTGGTTTGGAAAGAGTGTCTTATGTAGCTCAGGCTGGTCTCAGACTTGCTATATAGCTGAGGATGACTTTGAATTTCTGATTCTCCTGCTCTACTTTCCAAGTGCTGCTGTTACAGGTGTGTACACACCCAGCTTTATGTGGCGCTGGGAACTGAATGCAGGGCTGTGTGCATATCCCTAGCCATTGTTCCTTTTTTAAGTGTGTGTTGGGGGGGGGTCCTGAAAGACAATGGGAGGAGTTGAACCCCTGAGGGTAACTGTAAATGGAGGCAAAAAGGAGGAATATAAAGGAGGGAAGCAGCAGCCAGAGTAAGAGTGACCAGCCACCAGGGGGCAGCATAGCCTGCAACGTGTTCTCTGTGGCAGGGATCATGGAAGGCCCAAAGCAGCAGGTTTATCTGTGCTGACTAGGACTTAACCCTCCCGTTACCCTGAGTCAGTGAACTGACTCAGATGACAAATAAAGGGTCTGGTTTCCAGGTCTGGCCTGATGCTGGGGGAGGAAGGGCTCATCTTTAAGGAGAGGGGATTTCATTAAAGGGAGAAAGCAAAGGAGCCCCCGATTCAGTGATGGAGTTGACTCTGGTTTCAGTTATTAGTTAGGATGGGATGAGCCCCGGGAATGGGTCCCATGGAGTGGGGATGTCTATCCATCCCTGGCTCCCACCTCTCCCCTTCGTCCAAATTTGGCCTTTTCTCTGGCTCCAGCCCTGCTTTGCAAGGAGGCTCTGAGGTGAGGACTACTTGTGAAATGCAGTTGGAACTGTATTATCTTGTGTTCATCCTGGCATGTAGCTTCAGGAAGCACTCGCTAAGACTGGCCCCATAAATGATTCTTCCCTCTTTGGCTTGGTAACTGGCCACCTTTTCCCAGAAGCTCCTATATGATCTGACAAGGCTCTTCCTTCCATGGTGGCATGAAGGGATTTGTCACTTTGATGTCAGTTGGTATTTGTATTCAGGGCCATTTGTCCCACTGAGCCCCTCTGCTTCTGTCACACCGTCCCTACATGTCAAATCTTAAGTACACTCTAGGGACCTTATCTACGGCCACCACTTTCTCAGACCTGACTTTTGGCTTCTTAGCTTTCACCAGAACATTCAGAGCACTTGTTCCTGCTCATTCCATCATGTTCTCTCTCATAAAGACACTTATGCGTATGTCTCATGCCCTATATAACTATTTGCTGAAATACACACATTCTCTCTTTCTCTCCCCCCCCCCATCAGCAAGAATGAAGTCTTTCTTAGCACATAGTAGCCATTCAGAAAGGCCAGCTGTTGATTAGTGGCTGTGAAAGGTCAGGTACTATTCTAGGTAATGAGAAAACAGAGATGAGTTATGTTTTTAATTTAATTTTTTTAACATATGGGCCTTCTGCTTGCTTGTATGTGTGCACCACATGTGTGCCTGCTGTCTGAGGCCAGAAGAGGACCCTGCATCCCCAAGAACTAGAGTTACACACAGATGGTGGTGAGCCACCCTATGGTTCTGGAACCATTTCTCCAGCCCTCAAGATGAGTTATTTTTACATCCCATTTTCAAAGAAACTTGGTCTTATATGGAGAAACAGTCATAAGAAGATGATGTACAAACTGGGGATATAACTTGGCTGTAGAGTGTATGTCTAGCGTGGCCTGACAGTTTGAGCCCGAGCATCCCAAAGTGCAGTGTAAAAGAGGAAATGGTGCAGAACAGGGAAGGCAGAGTGACATCCTAGGCTCCCTGGCTCCAGAGTCAGACAGTTGAAACCTGAGTCCTTACCTTGCCCTTCACAAGAGCACTGACTCCACCTGTCTGGACATTAGGATAAAATACTTCCCTCATGGGATTCCTCATAGGGCACAGTGCTACACACAGCAGGCATGCTAGCTATCTTACAGTAAGGCAGAGGCAAGGAAAACTGTAGACAGCAGCAATCATATTTCAGCCTCAGGAGTTCCTCAGGCAGATAAGGAAAGAAGAACTTTATAATCACTGGGCGGTGATGGCACACACCATTGATCCTAGCACTTGGGAGGTAGAAGCAGGCAGACCTCTGTGAGTTAGATGAGCGTGGTCTACAGAGCTAGTTCCAGGACAGACTCCAAAAGCTACAGAGAAATCTTGTCTAAAAAAAAACAAACAAAAACAGGGTAGAAAGTAAATTGGATAGGCAGCCCTGGTAGTGAGCACATTGGACCCCCTTGCATGGATCCCCAGAGCAGCAGCCTTGCTACAGGCCATGGCATTGCACTGTCTGGATCAATGAATTGATAGCAGACCACAAAATCTCAAGCTTTGGGTTTCAGATCAGTCTAACTCATGAACCTTGAGTCTGCTAGCAGGAGCCTAAGCCCTGATGTTGAGTAAAACCACAGACCCTAAACAGAGTTAGGCCTGGCAAAGCAGAAGCTGAGCTTGCAGTAAAATGGCAGCTGGGGGCCCAAATCCAGCCTGACCTCAGAATGACTTGTTTAGTTTTATTTACTTTGGAAGTTTTTGTGAACACAGCCCAAGCTGGCCTTGAACTCCCTATGTGGCTGAGGCTGGCCTTAAACTCTTTCTGTCTCTACCTTCCACATGCTGGGATTTTAAGCAAGTGCCTTTACACTCAACTTGCAGTTTTAAATGGTCAAAAAAGTCATTTTGGACTAATCTCTTGCTGTTTCAATTGTGAGCACAGTATGTGACAAACTCCTTCACACTCCTGCCGCTGATTGATCTTCAACATGGACTACAAGCCAAACAAGCCCTCCCTTGCAGGATAACACCAGTGCTTACCTGTTGGCACTGCACAGAAAGTGAGTCCTGCTCTTGTTCCCTTTCTCCAGTACAGTGAAGGTGTTTGAGCAAAGATGGTTGAAGTAAATTGAAAGGAAGTTTTAAGTGTTTCCTCATGTGCTTTATCAGGGTATCAGCACCTTTGTGTTCTCCCAGCAGCCCTGGAAGAACCCCCACACACACACACTAGACCCAAGTCACTCAGAAAGTGGTAGTGAAAGGTCTGACCCAGGTTGGCTGTCTCATGGGATAACCATGAATCAGGGCATAGTGGTCACCCAGAGAAGGGACATTGCTGAGGAGGGCAGCAGCGGTGAAAGAAGGCTGTGGCAAGTGGACGGTGCAGATATGCAGATTAGGATGGCGTGGAGGACTTCAAGGCCTCCTGCATGCAGTAGGGCAGAGCAAAGAACACACGGCTAGGCGTACCTCAGGGCTCTAAGATCCTGTTGGACAGGAGATGTGGTAAAGCCACAGCAGTCCGTGGGAGAATGGCACAAAAACCTGGTTGCACTGCTGGGTTCGTCTCATTGGATTGCCTACAGCTGTTTGGAGGAAGCCGCTTAATGGTTAAAATGGTACTGCCTTTTTTGAGTAGCTGTGAATCAATACATGTGAAGGTTCAGGCAGGTGCCTGGCACCCTTAATATGCCATTATTATTAATGGTTACTGTATTTATTTGGAACATCATATGGCTGGAAAATGCCATAAAGGCCTGACATATTTTAAAAAAGACCCACAAGTGGGGACTTTACTTGGGGTATACCAAGTAGGAAGCAAGGGGTCGGCCTGGGAAATCCAAAGGTAAGTTACATGCAGTTAGTTTGTGGGGGCGGGGATAACGATGCTCAGAACAGGAGGCCTGGATAGAAGCCATTACTCATTCTCACAGGCAGTCTACTTTTGTACCCAACTCCTGATAACATCCCTCTGCTTTACCACAACCCTCCCAGTCATTCCTGTCATGCCCACTGTACAAGCAAAAAGGCTAACTAGGCTTGGAGAGTTGCCAGAATTGTAAAAAGTACCCCACAGCTGTATTTGGAACTGCCACAGCCCACCTTGTTAAGTATCCAGGTTCTACTTTGCTGGTGATCAAGTTTCTGCGTAGCTGTGTTCACTAGGGTTTCTTGGGGCATAGGCTCTCCCTGACCTTCACAGGGTAATCTACCATAGGAGCTGAGTACAGGGCCTCAGTCTTGGCTTGTCATCATGGCCCACACCTTCCAGCAGTAGTCGGGCTAGCACTATGGTGTGCCTGGACAAACCTTTACTTCAGTAAAGCCCAGGGAAGTTCAGGGTATGGTCCCAATCATGCGTGTGCGTGCACGTGCATGTTCTAAGTATGAAGAGCCTGTTTACCCCCAGCCTCTGTGCCTGTTTCTCACTTGCAGAAGTGGGCTGATAGTAACAGAACCAATTTCATGGTTGTGCTAAAGACCATGTAGAGCCTTAGCTTGTGATGGTGGTCTGCTGAGGAAATTGTGGCTTGGAAATTTGCTCAGGAGCAAAAGCAAAAGTTCTCTACCCTGGGCAGGTGTAAAGGAAGGACAACCCTGTCCGTGTTTCTCAGCTTTTCTGTCTGGCATGGAGCCCAGGAGTGGAGCAGGCAGGAGCACCTGCCTGCTTTGTTTTCACTCCCTGCCATGAGACACCGACAGAAACTCTTCTGCAGCTACACTCCCCATTTGCCCAGGGCAGGGCTACTAAAGGCTTCAGCAGGACTCAGGCCACGCATGTCAAGTCCCTGGCTCAAGGCCAGGTCTATACTTTAACATAAGTATAATCAGGTTCCAAATTGTGTAATGGTCACAAAGTTGCATGTATGCTAAAATTCCAGCATGCTCAGTCAGCCTTTCTTTGCCTACTAACATTAAATGGTCAACCCTCTATTCTACAGTCCACAATGCCTAGCAAGTTACCCAAAAGTTCATGTAAGTAGATGACTATTTAAAAAATCTAGCCAGAAGTTCTGCCTTCAAATCAGAAAAGCAATGTGGGGGCTGGAAAGATGGCTCAGTGGTTAAGAGCACTGGCTGCTCTTCCAAAGGTTCTGAGTTCAATTCTCAGCAACCACATGGGACTGAAGCTCTTTATGGCATGCATGCAGACAAAGCACTCATATATAAATAAACAAACAAACAAAAAAGTAATATGATGTTCCCATTAATTCTCCTTAGTGGCTGGGAGTTGGTGTCACATGCCTTTAATCCCAGCAGGAGGCAGAAGCAGGTGGATCTCTGTAAATTGGAGGCCAGCCTGGTCTACAGAGCTAGTTCCAGGACAGGCTACAGAGCAATATAGAGAAACACTTGTCTCGAAAAACCAAAAAAAAAAAAAAAATCTCCTTAGTGGGGTTGAGAGAAAACTCAGTAGAGTGCTTGCCTTGAAAACATCAGGATCTGAGGTTGAGCCCCAAAACCTGTGTAAAAAAATGCCAGGCACAGGGGTGTGCACTTGTAATCCCAGAACTGGGAGACAGGTGGACCCTGGGGGACCTGCAGGTTAGCCAGCCTAGCCTACTGGGTGAACTCCAAGTCAGTGAAAGAGCACCTCAAAAAACAGGTGGGTGGAGGCTGTCCCCTGGCATCCATGCGTGTTAAGCACAGACATGCACAGAACTAAGAATACCTTCTCTTCATACATTCACAACTAATGAACAACAGAACAAGCTAGGTAACATGTGTGTCGGGGGGACCTCAAGTGTCTATTTAGAGCGCCCTGGTCATAATGTTTTTCTCCCTGCCATGTCCCTCCGTGGTTCCAGCATGGTCATTGCCTTGACCTAACACCTGCCTCATACCTCCCTGGGCCAGCCATCCTATCTACTAGCTGTCACTAATCATCACCTTTTGATGTTTTCCTCTTGCTTATTAGACTGCTTGCTTGTTAACCGGAGCAGTAATTTTGTTTTGTTTTTTTCGAGACGGTTTCTCTGTGGCTTTGGATGCTGTAGACCAGGCTGGTCTCGAACTCAGATATCCACCTGCCTCTGCCTCCTGAGTGCTGTATTTAAAGGCATGAGTCACCATCACCAAGCTCTCCCAGTAAGTCTTAATGGGCTGTTTTGTTCATTATAGAGCCTGAGAACATACCTGGTATACAAGCAGTGAGAAGGACTGAATGTTTGTTGAGTAAATGAGTCATGAAACAATGTGTTTTGGTGGGAACATGTACTGTCAGGCACAGTGGGGCTGGCACAATGGAGAAGAAAGAAACCTCTTGGGAGCCGCTCACTGCCCCTCCCCGACAGGGGGACAGATGTCCAGGTCCCAAAGACACAGTTGAAAAACTGGACTCAGGGGAGCAGGCAGAGTATCGTACTAATGTTTTTAATATAGTCTGATCAGATCAATTCACATCACAAGGTCAACCTGGGCTTGCTCAAGTGTAACACAACCAAGGTACACAATGTTTCTACCTGAGGCACTCCTACCTTCCTGGCCCCCAACACCATTAAAACCTCTTCCTGACCAGACTGGAATTTTTTTTTAAAATTTTGCATAAAACTATTTCTTCCATAGACTTCAAACACCTAGCCAAATTAATTATTGTACATCTAAACAAAGTTTAATACTAACCCTAATGTGTGACTGCGGTTTACAAAGAGCTCTGTGTCACCTGGGGTAGCTTTCAGTAGCAATTCACTACAACTGGTCCTAAAAATAACAATAATAAGAATTAGAGAATCAAACCCAACAGCAAGTTGAATGGTTAAAATCAAGTAAGAAACTGGAATTTGGGGTAGAGGTGTCCTCAGTAGATGAGCTTGTCCTGGCAGTGAAGTGTTAGCTTCCAGCAGCTCAAGAAGACCAGGGCCAACCTCAAAGGGCTCTTAGAGGACACTCATCCTATATGGTCCATGGGATGCTGTAGGTTTCTGGCTTTCTTAAAAATAGTTGGCCATAAGAGGGTAGAGACCCAACTGTAATTTCTTTTGAGAATATAGGAAGGGGGTGGGGAATGAGGAACGAAAGAAGTGGGAAGGGACCAAAACTACCAAAGTCCAAGAATGCCTTGGAATTGAGGTTCAGGATCACCAAGAACTAAGCACCAGAAGTTCTGGCTTCAGACCTAGAGGAAGCAGGACTGGTACTGGCGGAGAGGCCTATGTAGTGTTTTCTGCCCTTGTCCCATACTGGGTCTCTCAAATATTTCTGCAGAGTATCAGATGAGAGTCTGTTTCTAAGACCATTGGGAGGAATGGGTGATGGACAGGGAGGGGAGCAGGGTGGGATAGGGATGGGGGTTAAAATGAATAAAAATCTCTCAGCTACAGAACCCAAAGACATCACTTCCCTCTGCATTCACAGCATTTCTCAGCAGTCCCCAAAGGCTGTTGTGTGGGGACACAGCATGTCTCACTTCCCTTCCGGCCCCATGGGCTGCTGGTCCACCTCAGGATCCACTAAAGATGACGCAAACGCTGACTGAACAATCTGAAATCCAAAGGACTCAAGAAGAGACATGTTCTGCTGGGGAGAGAAAGGTGAGCCAAGGGTAGGGCCTAAGTCCCCCAAAGGACCCCCAAGGGCCCGGACATGCACCTTCTGGATGTGTTTGTTCAAGTAGGACTTAGAACGGAAGAAGCTCCCACATTCAGGGCATGGGTACTTCTTCTCCCCATCAGACTCCATTTTGTTTTTAGGGACTGCCATGTCGCAGGAGTAAGAGCCGTTGGCACTCTGTTTCTCTGGTGTCTTCAGGTCACTGGCATCTGAGAGGTCACCATAGGAATCAGAGCTCTCAATCAGATCCTGATGTGAGCATTTCTGGCCTTCTATGAAAAAACAAAAGAGGGAAGAGATGAGGCCAGGCACTGAAGCTGTCCCCTCCTGGAGGAGCCATGAGAGGCCAGCTCACAGGCTCTGGAGGGCCAGCTTTGGCCATTAGCTAACCTGGCAGAACCCATGGAGGTTTGGCTGGTCTGTCTAGGAGCCTAGAATGCCTATGGGGCAAGATGACTGTGTCCTGGGGCCACCAGCCTCCCTCACTGTAAACCTTTCATGCAGATGTGTGTAGGGTTCACCATCATCTCAGCCTGCTTCAGGGAAGGAAGGCTAAGAGGGGATCCCTCCTACTTTTGCCCAGAACAACCCAGAGGCCCCCATTCCTAGGCAACTCCAGAGGTACCTCTGGAGTAAGACTACTCTGATTATGATGAGCAGATGTGTCTGTCGGTGGCTTGTCCCCTGCACCAGACCAGCGGCTACTGTCACAAAGCAGGCAAAACTAGAACCACAAGATAGATCCTTTACTCAGCTACTTCCTACTGATGGCTCAGACCGCAAGCAACCCTTATATGAGGCCTATACAATCTTTCCACTTCTGCAAAGACCCTTCCAAGGGCCATACAGCCAAAGTACAAAGAAGAACAGCAACTCGGAACAACTCTGTCATCTACACCAAGAAATGGCCCTTACTACCCTGCCTTGCCTGGCCCACACTGGAGTCTACTACCAACTAGCAGCTTCCTGCCTGGGTCCAGAGAGCCATGTCAGGATGGGAGGTCTGTGATGGGAGCATGGAGCATGCCATCTCTACCATCTGCCATGCCCCTGGTGAAAAGGCAACATCATGACATACACCCAAACAACACAAACCAACAAGTTAACAACAGTGAGTCTGGAAACGCTTGTCAAACAAACCAACTCCAAGTCAGAGACAATCAGGTAGGTAAGCTCATTTACTGCCATGCACCTCACAAATGCAGCCAGAGACTCTTTGGAAATGGCCACTTGTGGCAACCAACCACCAATACCATGAAAGAAGCCAGCCATTGGCTCCCACCCACCCACAGGATCAACCAAGGAGAAAGCATTCAGCCGTAGGTCCACACCATCCTACAAGGCAACAGGCAGTGGATAGACCCAGAGTAATTCATCAGTCATGCAGTGCTCCTCTTCCTGCCCTAGGGAAACCCTGCAGGGCTCCAGACAATGGGGGCTAGCCAAGAGGAAGGAAGGAAGGAGGAAGGCTGGGGAAGAGGAGGCAGGCTGGATCAGCAGTACCCTAAAGCCTCACTCACTGTTCTGGAGTGAGACACCTGTGGTAACTCTGTCCTGGAGAGCACTGCGATTCTTGCCTCCCCACCACCCGGCCCAGCGCCCCCACAACACAGTCTGCGCAGAGAAGCAAAGTGCAGAGCAAGGGGTCGCTTGCCTTTGTTGCCATAGGTCCTGGCGCAGTGGAACGCTGCTCCCCCATTCAGGATGGGTTCCTGGTGCCTGGAGACCTGGGGAAGGGGAACACCGTGGTGGGTTTTAACATGGACCTTTAAGTAGGAGGCAGAGGAGAAACCTAAACAAGACAAAAGGAGATGAGATCCCACAGCCAGCAAGAGATATCTCTCTGCTCCCCATGCCTTTTCTTTGGCAGCTCTGGCTAGCATTCCCTGGTCAGCTGGACCTGGAAGGGGTTCTCTCTCTGCCTCAAAAACATCTGCAATCACATCAGGCCATGAGGTCAGGATGGAGAGTGCTCATCCACAAGTCAGCTTCTCTGTAAAGGCTACATTGAAGGGCCCAGGTGGTTTGAGTGATGTCACACAGGCTATGTCAGCTGTAGAGACCATGGCTAGAGACATGGTCAGACAAGCATATGGGGCTCCAGCCAGCGGAAGCCTGCTTATCACTTACAGGGAAACCCGGTTGAGATAAAGGGAGATCGCTCCCTGTCTTCTACCTGTTGGAGCATGCTCTATTTTTAACTTTTCCACCTTCAGAACAATGATTTAAGAAATGGTTCCACCTTCTGAAGAGCAGAGACGGAGTCACAGAAAAGTGGCATCATGGTCATCCCTTATCCACAGTGGTCTTCTCCGTCTGGGTTAGGAGTATCCAGCAGGTTCTCAGGACGATCTCCAGCCATCTTAGAGCAGCTCCATTTTAATTCTTGGGCTTCAGCCAGTTTAAGGCACAAGTATTTCAGGCTGGAAGAATGGATCTTGGGCCAGTTTCCACAAGTGTCACAGGCCTCGCAAGGACGACAGTCACAGAATTGGGCAGGCCAATAAAACAACTGACTTGAGTTTCACAGGAAAGAAGTATGCCATCGACTTCCACCATAGTCAAGGATCAAAGAGGACCTTGAGCAGGAACCAAAGCTTTTAGTGTAATGCTCACTTAGTGCCGGTGCCCTGATTTTGTTCTGTTAATCCAGATCTGGCCAGCACATTCCTCAGGTACTTCTAGGTACTTCTGCTTCCATCTACGTTTGAGTTTTTTTTTTTTTTAACACTTCATTATAACTTTTGGTATTTTGAGAGAAGTTTCTTCATGGAGCCCTGGCTGTCCTCGAACCCACCTGCCTCTGCCTCCCAAGTGCTGGAATTAAAGGCGTGCGCCACCACTGCCCACCACAAGTCAGATTCTTAATTCTTTTGCTCCCCCATCGCCTTTCTCCCAGCAGCTGCTGAGCCGTTACTGTGTCTCTGTGTGGTGGCGGCTCTGTTCTTGGTTGTCAGTTTAACTACACCTGGAATTAAGTAAGAACCAAGCGGTTGGGGACACCTGTAAGGGACTTTTTTTAATTAAATAATTTGAAGTGAACCCACTTTTTAGTCTAGCTCTTCTGAGGTGGGAAGATCCACCTTTAATCTGGGCCACACCCTCTGCTGGCAGCCTATATGAAGACATGGAAGAGGGCTTGCTCTCTTTGTCTGCTTACTGTCACTTTCAATGGCTTTAGAGCTTACTTCTTTGGGATTCTGTCATCTATTGACCAGCCTCATGAACTGAACAAATAATGGATTCTCAGACCTTCTGTTGGTAGACAGCCACTGTTGGAATAGCTGGAGCACAGCCTGTAAACCACTCTAATAAATCACACACACACACACACACACACACACACACACACACACACACTTCATTCTATCAGTATCAGTTCTGTTCCTCTCTGACAATATATTCTGATATTTTTCTTTCAAATTCTAATAAAATTGCCCTTGAGCTTCAAAACAAACAAAAAAGTCCTTTGGACTTGTGCAATAGGGTCCATTGTTGCCACAATTATGTTATAATGAATGTGTTAGAATGGGCTGCCAGGAAACAGAGGGCTGGCCTGTGGGAACCTTCTTTAGCAAATACTCTTGAGGACAGCAGGTGGTGGCGGCCTTGAGGGAAATGTCTGATCAGGAGAATATTTCCTTTCTTAACAGAGAGACTTCAAAGATTGGCCTGGATCAGGTGCGAGTTGTCTAGCCTGCCTGGGAAGCTGTCTTGGGCCATACTTAAGTGCTTGTCTTGGGGCCAGATACTGGAGGACAGACATTCCTAGGAAGCAGGCTACAGTCAGGAATGGATGGGCAAAGCTAAAGGGAAGAGAAGGAGGCTTTCAGCCCCATCCCTCCAGTTGGTGTTGTAAAGCTCTCTAACACATGACAAACAGGACACAGTGGCCCCAGAAACCAGCATCAAAACTTTCTGGTGATACAATGCTGCCACTTCACAAGAGTATTTCTTTGGTTTTTCATTTCTTTGAGGCCTCTGAAGTAGAATGAAGCCCCCTCATAGCATGCCAGAACAGGTCCACAGTAATCAAAGTAAATGGGGGGAAAAATGCACCAGGAATTATTATCACTCTGTGTAGGGAAGATACAGCAGATACTCAATAAAAAGCATCCTGCATGTTCCTAAAAAACATTCTGAGGAATATGTGCCTGGATCCTCTTGACTTTCCCCTGGTTGCAGATGGTACTATCTGTAGCAAACTTACTTGGAAGGTGGCAAGAACAGATCCACAGCTGTCACTTAAAGCCCAGAACTTAAACACAGCAGCTCAGCAAGTCAAGTGTTGGGAAGAAAATGAATCTGAGTTTCTGAGCACAACGTATCTTTGAGGCCTGATGTATTTAGCTGACATTCTAAGTTCACCCACCTACTCACTGATTAACCAAGAGCCAAAGGCAGCTTGTTGTAGGGCCTCTGTGATGGAAGTATTGTGCACACATGTGATTGCTTGCCAGTAAGTCTCTCCTCCTCCAGAAATGGAGTTTGTTAATGGTGAAAGGCCACTGTTCTTCAGTTGTATTTTTTCTTAATGGTGTCCCTGCAGTTCACATTCATGTCCATGTCCATGCAGAGATTGGGGACTGCTTGTTCTGTGTCTAAACCCTGGAGGGGCCAAATCTAACAGTGCATTAAGACCACCAGTACAGGAGAGTGGCATAGTGCTACCTTGCTATACATGTGTTCATCTGACAGGAAGAAATTCCTTTGTGGTTTTTTTTTTTGTTTTGTTTTGTTTTTCGACACTGTTTCTTGTTGTAGTCCTGGCTGTCCTGGAACTCACTTTATAGAGCAGGCTGGCCTTGAACTAGAGATCCTTCTGCCTCTGCAACCCAAGTGCTGGGATCAAAGGCTTGCACTACCATACCTGACCTTTTCTCTGCACACACGTGTATATGTGTGTTTAAATTATTTTTACTTTATGTACATTGTTGTTTTGCCTGCAGGTATGTCTGTATGAAGGCATCAGATCCCCTGGACAGGAATTGCATATAGTTGTGAGTTGCCATGTGTGGTGATATTTTGTTTATGATCTAATAAAGCTTGCCTGAAGATCAGAGTGCAGGGCTAACCACACTAGTTAGCCACAGAGGGCAGGCAGTGGTGGCACACACCTTTAATCCCAGCACTCAGGAGACAAAGGCAGACGAATCTCTGTTAGTTCAAGGCCACTCTGGGCTACACAAAATTGATCCAGTCTAAAAGAGAGACAGGCAAGTGGTGGTGGCTCACTTCTTTAATCCCAGTTCTTGGGAGTGACATGCCTTTAATGTCAGCACTAAGGAGGTAGAGACAGGAAAGCATATGGCTGGGCATAGAAAAGAATGTAAGGTGGGAGGAGACAGGAGTCACTGCAGTCTGAGGATGCAGTCTTTGGTTTGAGCATTGGTGAAGGTACTCTAGTGGCTGACCACTGTACTTCTCTGCTCCTTTAAGAACAATTAGAATTTGTGCTACAGCCATGTGCGTGCTGGGAATTGAACCCAGGTCCTCTGGAAGAGCATCTGGTGCTGTTAACCACTGAGCATCTCTCCAGCCCCACCTTGTATGTTTTGTTTGTTCTGTCTTATTATAGAAGGGCTTGGCTGGCCTGGTACTCCTGTCACAGGAGGAAGCCTCTAGGCTTGAACTCTTCCCCTTCTATGTGACATTGGCTGGCTTGGAATTTAAGCTGTCCTCTTGCCTCAGTCTCTGAAATGCAAAGATTACAAGCAAGAGTCAAAGTGTGAGGCCAGCCTGGGCTTCATGGCAAGGCTGGAAAGATGGCTCAGTGGTTAAAAGCACTCCTTCCTCTGAAACAGCCCCCAATTTTAGTTCCTAACCCACATAATTGCTCTCAACTACCCATAACTCCAGTTCCAGGGGATCCAAAGCCTTCCATAGTACATACCAATGCACATGGTATGTATACACACACACACACACACACACACACACACACACACACACACACACAAAATTAAAAATATTCCAAAAAAAGTAACAAGTATTATTGGGCTAAAGATACCTGTAAGTTCACCTGATTCGGTCTTATCTCCAGGTGCTCTATCACCGAGTCACAACCCCAGCTCTAAGAACATTCATTTATTTAAGCCTGGTAGCTTCCATAGGGCAAAAGATGACAGAGCCCCCCATCCTCTTCCACCCTCTTGTTTGTTTTGTTGGCGTCTGTGTGACGCTGTCCCTTTTGGTCATCCAGAGGCAGCATCAGCTTTCCCTCGCCCGAGAAGGCTGCAGCTCTTTCCTCCTCTGAGCTCCCAGCATGGGTTAGACCTGGAGGAAGGGGTCTTGCTGCTGTAGACTGCTCTCTAGCCTGTGACCCCACAGGCTTGGTGAGGTCTGGGTTTACTCTTTGGAATTCCACACCTTGGTCACATGGCTCGTGGCTGGTGTTCAAGTCCTCTTTGCAGCTCTTGAGGAAAACTGTGTCCTAATGGGTTAACTTCGTTGCTGCCCTCACCTGGGCTGCTCACAGCTGTCCTTTCCTGTCATCTGGATTGGACTGGACTGGACTGGACTTCTGGTTTTATTAACATCCTTCACCACTTTTAGCAGTTCTCAGCTCTGCCAACTGAGCTAGTTCCAGGATGGTAATGTCACAGGAAACTTGACAAAGTCCTAATGTCGCATTTTGGCAAGTTTAGAGTTATTTGGGGGTACTTTCTGGAAGCCAGGTTAGGATGCAACAAGGCAAAACCCAGCTTTCTAAGAATCTGCCCTCACCACCCCACTGTTTGCTTCTAGAGGAAAACAAGAAGCAGCTGAAGCAGCTAGTGGTTGCATCACAGCAGATTTCCTAGTGGAACAGGAATCAGTACTAGGTGGCGATTGAGGCAAATCCGAAGGTGTGTGTTGTCCCTGGAAGCCACCTAATTCCAGAACTCCAAGAAAACATCTAGCCAGCCGAGTGCCTTCAAGAACTGTGGGATACAGGAAGACAGCACCCTGCAGAGGTCTTGTGCCTTGTCCAAACCAGACTATCAGGAAGCAGCATCAAACCATTTTACCATTTTACAATATAAGGAGGGGCGTCCCAAAGATGCAACTCCTTGTGGATTCAGAGAACTCTCAGCTACCTTCTGTTGGGGTCCTCACAGCAACCCCATGAGATGGAGAGGGGGAGGCTCTTGATCACTTTTAAGAGAAGAAGCAAGGCAAGGAAAGCCCAGAGCTACATAGCAAGGGGCTGTCTCCCGATTCCTGGTTCAATATTGAACCCACTGAGTCAGAAACTAGACTTACAAAAATATTGACACAAGAGTGCCCCAGGAAACAACAAGCAACATGCCCAACTGGCCAAAGCAAGCATAGAAGGAGGCCAAAGAAACAGCCTCACCCCAACCTCCTCAAGCACAGACCCTGCTTGCAAACAAACTCCCAGCACTTCCAACAGCCAACTCTACCCAGCAGAGCCTCAGGGACAAGCCGTACTTCAACACAACACTGCTGCCTTGGCTACACACTACATAGGCCAACCTTAGCCTCAAGCGCACTGCCCTGCTCAGAGTACCTTCTACCTGTGTCTTTCATCAAGGCCACAATCTGCTTGGAATATTTTTTAAACATTTATGCCAGAAATTTTTTGTCTCTTGCTCATCTCCAGATCCAGCCTCCTTCCCTGGCTGTTGAATCTCACATGCCAACGAGTGTGCCAGCAGGGCCCTTTTATAGCCCATTCAGGTTAGTGACTCCTAGGCAACCTCTAAAGGTTTAGTATATTTGTGAATTCGTCCATCCTGCCACTTGGGCAGGTGTATTTGACTCCGAGCGTGGGGGGATCACCTCTTTCCTTCTGTTCCCACCAATATTCTCTTAAGCACCCAAGCCTCTCTGAAAGGAAGAGGTCTCAAACAACTAGCTGAGTGATATGCTCAAAACCTAGGTGAGGCCATTTTTCATTCAGTGGGGCGGGTGGGCTCCCCACAAGATCAGGTCCATCCTCTGAAGTGAGGGAGCAGTGGGGGAATTACCTCGGTTACAGATGCTGCAGAAGTTGCTAGGCCCCTCGCTGTGCTTTTTCAGGTGGTCTGCCATGTACGCTGCCCGCAGGTACTTCCCACACACCTGGCAGGGTACCTTGTCTTCGTGGCAGGCCAGGTGGGAGCGCAAGCGGTCTCGAGTAGCAAAGGAGGCATTGCAGGTCTGCATGTAGAAAGCAAAACAGGAAAAGAGGATGAGGAACAACAGACATCTCACACTTGACAGAGTACACGAGGAAGCAAAGCCCCGTTCCAGGTTATCTTGTGAAATCAGTCTCTTTAGAAAACTGGAGGGCTCAGCTACGGCTTTACACACAGTGCCAAGTGGCTGTCCATCCTTCCCACAGTGCTGTTTCATGGGATATGAGTTGGAGTTATTGGCTCTTCACCACAGACAAGCTGAAAACATGGCCAGCTAAGTCCTATGCTGCTCAGTTACTGAGTTAAGAGTTAAATATTTGTTCATTTTTTTCTTCCCCACCCCTTGGGTTTTTCAGACAGGGTCTCATGCAACTCAGGCTAACCTGAAACTCTAGTAGCTGAACTTGACCTTGAACTGCTCATCATTGTGCAGAGTGCTGGGTCACAGGTGTGCACCTTCGCATCCATTCATTCTTAAAAGCACAAAGCACTGGCTTTAGGAGCACTGGCTCTCATAAGCGAGTTACCACCCATAAACCAGTTTTCCTGTTCCCCATCCCAGATTTCCCCTTACTGCTTTATACAAAGAATCCAATGTATTTGTTCCACTCAAATATGACATTTGTCTTGGCCACAGGGAAATGGAAAGGCAAGACAAAGTACAAAAATAACACACAATGTCCTTGTAGTACGAATTTTAAAAGTAGCTTATAAAATAAGTGGTAGTGTCAGTTCTGCTAATGTGAGAATGGAGAAAGTAGGCTTTAGGCAGTAAGAGCATTTGTGCAATGTTATGTTGAGGAAAGGATGATAAGAACAGTGACACCAGCCTGCAGCATTGATTAAGCAGGCTCTGAGCTCAGACTGATAGAGACATTTTCCCTATGTGGTTCATCCATACAACAGCCCCCTAACGCATGCTGTTAGCCCTGCACTCTAGGAGTCTGCAGCCACGGAAAGGAACAACCCAGCACAGGCACAACCCAGCGCACCTCACAGCCAGGCCCTGCGGCCACGATGTACCGGTCAGAATGAGGGTCCAGCTTCCTAGCAATTATCTCTCTCCAACATCCCTTCCTTTGTTAGGTCATGCAAAGGCTGGGGTGCCTTGGGAAACACAGAATGTCACAAAGCCTTGAAGAGGTGGATCCAGTGGCTTTCAAAGTTATTTTGGTTCCACGGAGATGCCTCAGGGGCTAAAGTCAATTTGAACTTAAATTTCTATTCCTTGTGTGTGCTCTCTGCTTTAGAGTGTAAGAAAAAGCAGCTTTCACATTTGAGGGTGCTGCTATTCATCCACTGACGAGGTGCCACCCCATTAACTTGCCAGAGAGGAGCTGCCTCTGTTCCCTATTTAGAAGTGGATCTTGATAACCTAAAATCTCAAGGTAAGTGTCTGGACACTGTCAGCACATACACACGTGTATCTTCTTACTGTACAAAGCATGAAGCCGATGGCAATGCCATGGAGGTAGATGCCGCCACCATTTCCCTCCTCAACCTCAGACCTCTACACCAGCACAAGCCTCCTGTTCCTGTCATCACAAGTAAACAGTACTAACCTGATCAGGTTCTGCTTTTATGTTTTTTTGTTTAATTCTTTGACAAACAAGGAAGCTTACTTTAGAAAGTGAACTTGCCCAAGGTTCAAGTAATAATAAAGGAGAAATCTACACACCCTGACCAGTCTCCAAGTCATCTTCCAGCTACACAGAGGTCTCAACCAATCTATAGCTGGGCAGATAGATGCCCTGTGAGGATGCAGGACAGCTGAGTTGAGAACTGGCTTCAAGTCTATCCCTTAGCACTTCTGAAGCCAAAAGAGGTGCAGCCCATGAAAGAAAGGTGTTGGTATCCAGTTCTGTCCTGGGGCAAGGATGTGCAGGCATACTCCAGCACCTGGGCAACCCAGAAAGCGTCTTGGATATTCAGTCTCACAGTCACAGGATGACCCAAGTCAGGGGTGGTATCATGACCACAGACAGTGAGAGGGGAATTCAGACTGTAAAGCACAGCGGGGGCTCTCATAAATACCTGCGGGGAGAGGTAGACGGTTCTTCATCCAAGGACAAGAGATAGCTCTGATAAAGATCCCAGAACTCCCTACCCCTGCAGCTATGAGAGTGGGGGTGTTCGGTTTTGTTTTTTGAAACAAGGTCTCACCATGTAGCCCTGGCTGCCCTATAACCCATTCTGTAGACCGGGCTGGCCTTGAACACAGAGACCCACCCGCCTCCTTTCCAAGTAACTACAAGAAAGTTTTAAGCCTCAGAACTCAAAGGCGCCGACATGAACCAGGTGAAAGTCTTCAATACCATCTTCCTTTTTCCAGGGAAAGGAAGCCTGAGGCTTGAAAGATAGCTTGTTTGCTTGTTTATCTTGACCATTTGTGGTCTTTCCTTTAAAGGCTTTGCCTTATCATACTTGGTACCCAAGATAATGGACAGCCAACTCTAGATTACCACAAATGGATCAAATATCTGGGGATTAACTGAGCAAAATTAAAATCGCAGATGCAGCTGGCTTTCTTTACCCAGCCCTCTACTGATTATGTCTCAAGGAGTAAGGCTAGCTACACCCGAGCAAACATAATTAGGAACACCAGTCTCCTATTGGAATAAAGAAGCCACAACAGAAACTACTACCTTGTTACAAAGCCAAACTAAAGTAGCTGTTGGCTTCCCTGTTCAATTGACCCTCTGTAGGTAGAGTCTCCAGACTTTTCTGTGTGAGTCCAAGTCTGGGCCAACTAGAACTTCAGACAGCACAGAACACAAAAGAGGCTGGTCACATGACCCAGGAGAGAATGAGAAGAGGCTAAGGGACCGACCTTACTTAAAGAGGTCACCCAGAACCTGAACCTCAGAAGAAAGAACTCCTCATCCTGCAGACATGGAGTAAACAGAAGGGCCCTGAAAGGGAGCCAGCCAGCCAACAGCCCAGTGTGACTGCCTGCTGGCTTGCAGTGCCTACTGTGCCCACAGCCAAGGCTCACACACAATCTGCTATTAGAGGAGGCATACCATCACCACTCCCCACTGAGCCTATCATGCTTAATGCTCACCCCACCTCACTACTAAAGCGTTCTGTTATGAATGGGGCAGCTGGAAGATGGGACCCCAGGAACACTAATGGGCATCCCCAACCCTAGGAGGCCTTAGCAGTCTGGAAGCCAAGAAAATATTTAAGGGTGACACAAAGTCCAGCTCAAGTGGCCCTAGCCGCTTTGTCTTGAGTGTACCCACACACACTCATCCTTGTCTGACCAGCCTCAGATGTGGGGCCATCAGAAGCAATGCAAGAGAGCTAAGACGCTCCAGCCTCTCAGCTCTGGCTGAATTCCAGGCCAGGACAATGGCTGGGGCATGTGAAGCACTTAAGGAGACTCAAGCCCGAGGCTCCCTGCCCCTTACCTTCTAAAGGCTTTTCTATCAGTCTGAGTAACAGGCCCCTTTCACCTAGAGCGCGACAGCCAGCACATCATACCTTGCTGGGTCCTCTTTAGAAGGTTATGGCTACAGGGTCAGGTCTGTGAGAGTGTGTGCTGACGAGCAGAGGCAGGGAAGGACTGACTCATACACCAAGGGACAATGATGCCAGTTGTTATGTCAGACCAAGGACAAAACACACAAAGTCTCAAATGTTAGAATGAAAACTTTTATCATCACTCCTGATCTCCCAGCAGAGTCTGCAGGGGTCAAGGGACACACCAAAGGGACCTGGGGGAGGGAGTGTCTATCTGCTTTGTCAGCCCCTAAAGCCATGTATCAATACAAAGCTACTGGTTAGTTTAGTTCTGAGCAGACCAGCTAAAAAAAAAAAAACAAACAAAAAAACATAAGCATCTAACTCACTAGGCAGAAATGAAAGGACTTTATAAGGAGGAAAAGCACAACAGCACAATGCACCCTCGGTGAAACTGGGCCAGAGGCTCCTCCGGAGGTGGAGTGACTCCCAGGTGGGAGAGGGTGGCCAAGGGAAGCACAGAAGCTGGGGCTTAGCTCCCGAGAACCACCAACTTCCAGTCACCCCAACAAAGTGGCTTGTCCAGGGTCCCACCTGTCACGGCAGTGGGAGGGGAGAGGACTGTTGAGAAAGGAACATGGAGGCCATGAGGCATTCCGAAAGGTGCTCTCGCTATCACTATTTGAGAACGTCAAGCTGGGGAATACTTTAGGACATCTTGGGAAAATCTGGGAATGGTGGGCAGGCACCATCTTGCTGGCCTCTCCCAAAAGCTGGGGTCTCTGGCCAGCCACCACTCTCCTCCACCTCTCCAGAAGGACCCAGGCTAGCCTACAGGCCACTGAGTAAAGGCCCGGCTGCCCTCTGGGGTTGTCCAACCCTGCCTCAAGTATCCTGGTGGGGCTGGGCAGAAGAGAGCATTGCTGGAGTGTGCTGGGCTCAGGTTTTCAATGGCTGGGAAGGGCTTTTTTAGAGAGAGGGAAAAGGCGGTATCAGGAACTGAATGGGACGACCTCCACAAAGCAGGCTGGGCAAAGTCCCATGATGGCAGGTCGCTAGGAAGAGGTTCCAGGGGCGGCAGGCCGCTGCTGCTCCCAACCCACACCTGGAAAAAGGGCAGAGAGTGCAGGTTACCCCCCCAAGCCACCGGGCACACCCCCACTGCCCTCTGGGTTGCTCCTAGCCTGCCTGGGGTTGCTCAGCACACTACCTGGGAGTCAGAATGTGCTCTGTGACAACAGAATCAGACGAAGAGGCAGAAAAGCAGCAAGGCAGAGATCCCGCAGGTCTAACTTGAGTCAGCATCCTTGGGAGAGGCTACCTAGCCATGCACCTGTGAACAATGCTAGCCCTTGGAGCTTGGTCAGACTGTGCACATCCATTCCTTCCTCTAAATCTCCCAGAGCCTGCCCTTGCCAGCAGGGTTAGGAGTAGCTATTTCTGTCAGAGGCTGTAGGAGTATGTAGCAACAGTACCTTGCAGTCAGTTGAACCACTTGCCGTAGTATAGGGGAGACAAGCACAAAGACAGTGGTGTACCTTTCATCACACAGAAATGCTCAGAGGCCAGGAAAGAAAACTGACTTTTCTAGGTGCCAGCAGAGCCCCCAGATCGAATTCAAGCAGACGGGAGAAAAGCCCAGTCTGGCCTTCCCTACATGACTCCACACTGGAAGAGAATGCCCTGCCTTGCTCTTGCTGTTTGTGCTGGAGATGGGACCACCCTCTCCCTACCTCCAGCCTCTCCTAACGTCATGCTTTCTCCACTGATGGAACCCACTCAGCTCAAACCAGGGCAAGGGTTGTTGGCTGGGCCACCAGAAGCCCTTTTGGAACCCCTACAGTTGGTACAAGCTACTGGGAACCAGCAGCCAGGCCCAGCAAGGTGTCTGACCCACCAGGACAACACTTGTGTAGTGTGGCCCACCAGTCAGGAGCCCAAGAAGGCCAGGACAGGAGAGCTAAGCAACAGAACTGAGGTAAAGACTAGAAACCAGAACCAAGTAACCAGGAAAGAGGCTCTCACCCTGGGGAAAGCAAAAGGGACTGGGGTATAGAACAAAGGACAGAGGGAGGGCATGGGAGAGACCGAGTGGGAGGTGTGTGCAAAGCAGTGGTCAGTGAGCTGGTCCAACACAGCAGGCTTGCTCAGGGCCAAGGCTGGGAGAACAGCAACATTCTTCTACCCAACTACATCATGGCCCAGTCCCTACCTGACACTTGTGAGGCCGCTCAGAAGTGTGCACCTGCTTGATATGTCCGTTCAAGTGGTCAGGCCTGGAAAAGAGGTCAACAAACTTTTAAAAACAAGACATCAAAAAAGATGGGCCAAATCTGGCCAGTCTCCCTCCGTTGCCCCCCACCCCCGCTCCTAGGGAGGACTCCACCCCAGCAAGACAAAGACAAAGTCACCACCAAGCCCTGGCTCCCAGGGCCTAAGTATCTCAGCCATTTCCCCCTGGGGGTTGGGGAAGCAAATGTTTCACTCTTGATCTAGCTAACCCCACCCCACCCCCAGTAGAAATTCAATGACTCCTAGGACCCGAGGCAGCAGCTTTAGAATGGCACAGGGAAGCCTTGCCCAGCCTTTCAGGGAGGGGGTGTGGGACTCATTGTCCAGACTAAAGCCCCTTAGAAGCTATTTGTTCCCCTCCCCCCAGCCTCTCCCGCCACAGCAGCCAATGAATGCCACCCGGATGGAATTCAGTCCCCAGAGGCCAGGGATGGAGTCTTAAGTCCCCAGCTGGGCTGGCAAGCCAGATGCCCGCCAGAGCAGGTGGGCAGGGGCTGTCTGACCGGTAAGACTGGTTGGAAGCTGGGGCCCCTCTGAGGGAATTCCCGGTCCCTAAGCTCACACACTCATGGTCCTCAGGATTCCAGTTAAAACCAGCCTCCTATTCAATATTCTCAAACTATTAAAAAAAAAAAAAAAAAAAAAAAACCCACAACCTGCTCCCAGGAAGTCCTCAGTCCCAAAGAAGGCTCACTAAAAGTTAAAAGGAGGGTCTCCGCCTTTCATTCTGTATTGAGAACAGAGGACCTGTGGGTTCACTGGATTCTAGAGACAGCAGGTCAGCGCGCATCAGATTCCGGTATTACTATTGCAAAACAGCCCCGAGTAGCCAGCCGGCTTTATGCCCCTCAGTACGAGGGTCACATGAGGGGCAAAGCTGGAGACTACAGCTGCAGGATGGCCTACTCAAACTGGTGGGGGATCTGGGCCTCGGGAGTGTAAGGAGTCCTAGACGCACTTGTTCAGTCCCTCCCTCCGCAGCCATTCAGGCGGGGAAAGTCGAGGGAGGAGCCCAGCCTCCCGCCCCCAGAGGGGGCCCCACGCCTGGTGCCGGAAACACAAAGGGAACCGGGGAGAAGAATGGGGAGGCCCAATGGCTCTGGCCTGAGGAATCCGGCCCCTACCCAGAGGCCTCCAGAGGATGAGGACAGTAGTGCTCTGGTGCCGGAGAACTTGCCTGAAGGGACAGATGCAGCTCTTGGCCGCACCATCTCAAAACTGGGAGTCTTAAACATTTTATTTAAACATGGCATGCTCTGTTAAGGTCCAGTGACCCTCCATCCCCACAAAATCCACATCCCCAGATCCTAGCAAGGAACTGTCTCTAGAGGTGTAACTAAGATAGTACACAGTAGAGTGGGGGAGGGGGGCATTCCTCACCTGGAGAAGCCTTTCCCACAGCTCTGGCAGATGTACGGCTTGCCCACTGACCCATCATGGGACCTCACATGGTAGGACATGCGGTCTTTTCTCTTGAACCGCAAACCACACACCGGACAGGAATACGGCTTCTCCCCAGAGTGGGACAGCTTATGCCGGTTGAGATGGTACACGTCACGGAAGATTTTGCCACAGATCTCACAAGCCACCTGCTTCCTGGTCCGGCTCCTCTTTCTGGGGCCGTCAGGGTCCTCTGTGATGGGTAGCCCATTCTCACCCAGCCTCGGAGGAGGAAGATCGATATAGCCCAACTGGAGGCTAGTGACGCCGTGCTGGGCCTCATGTTGCCGGAGCCGATTGGCATCAGTGAACACCTTCCCACACAGGCCACATGGAAGGATGCCTGCCTCTCTCAAGCCCCCTGGAGACCCAAACATGGAGTCCAGCAGGTTGGCCTTCCTGGGGCGTCCCCGGCCTCGCTTGCCAGTCAGTGGAGGAGCACTGGATGCCACATTGGGGAACGGAGAAGTCAGCAGTTGTGGGGATAGGGGTCCAGCCACCATGGGCAAGCGGTCCACCCCAGGTAACACAGGCAGGGAAGCTTGGCCTGCAATAGCTGCACCTGTGGCCCTGGCAGCTTCTTCCTCGGGCTGCATACTGCCGGCAATACCGTTACTGTTGGCTGCTAAGGCTGCCCCATTGGTCATGTCCAAAGGGAAGCCCAAGTCAGAGGTTCCAGGAGGGCGAAAGAGCATGATATCAGCCCGGGCAGGGGGCACCAGGATCTGCACGTTGGACTGTTTGATGACTTCCTGGCAGATCTCGATAACCGACCTCATCAGCAGGAACTTGGCGGCCGTCATGAGCTCAGGGAAGCTCTCTAGGCGCACTACAATTCGGGACGTGTAAGCGAAGTCCAGGATGTCTCCGAACACTTTGGAACTGATGGTGTGCATCTCCAGCTCGCGGCTGCCTCCAGTTCCACCGCCCGGTGCCGCCGCCGCGCCTCCTACATCAGCAGGACCCCCGTCTGCAGCTCCGCCGTCACCCAACTGGGCGCTGAACACAGACTCAAAGTACTCGCTGCAGGCAGCCAGTACCGCGCGATGCGCCGGGAAGCTCTCGTCGCCCACCCGTAGGAGCACGTCGCAAAAGCGCCCGCCGTTTTTGCGTTGCTGGTTCAGGTTGTGCAGCATCTCCGTACTGTGTCTGCTCACCTGGTAGGTGTAGCAGCCCGACGGGCCGCAGGAAGCGTCGTTGACCCGCTCCATGGCCGCTGCCCCCTCCCCGCTAGCCGGGCCGGGCACCAGCCGGTCCCCAGTCCTTTCCCCTAGGCAGCAAGACGCCTTGCTCGACCGACAAGTCACACTCCCCACACGTGCGGCCCGGGGCTCGGTAGTTCTCGCAGGTGCGCCCAGCGCACACGCCCCCTGCCCGAATCAGAACGTCTAGACCCAGCGGTGCACTGCCCCCGACATAGCCACCCCACCCCCTGCCGGACCCAGCGCTGCACTTGCTCTCCGCTAGCCCGCCTCCCTTTCTCGGTCTACCTTCCAGGGGGTAAACCAGCGAAGAGGTGCGCCCCTCCTGCAAACGCGGCCGTCACCTCCCCTCCCGCCCGCCAGGCGGCGCCGGCGCGCAGCCAAAAGGCGCGCGCGCGCAGGGAGGAGGGGTCCGCCGCGCAAGCGCAAGCGCGCGCTCCGAGGCTTTTCCCGGGCCCGCTGGGGGCGCGCGCTGCGTCCCCTGCAAAGCGCGAGCCGGGGCGGGGGCGCCGGAGCAAAGGAAACAAAAGGCGAAGGCGAAGGCGGCGGTCGGCGCGCACGGGGGCGGTGGCGTAGGCCGGGTCTTGAAGCCCGGCGAAGGCGGTGGCCGAAGCGAGTGGGTGGCAGCGGCAGGGTGGGCCCTTCCCCAGGCCAGGCACGGGTGGCGGCGGAGCGGCGGCGCTGCGGCCCCAGGCTCCGTGCGTTCGGAACGGAGGAAAGATGGCAGCGGCTGCACTTCCTCTTGCACTTTCACCCCTGGGGGGAGGAGAAGGAGGGGGCGATACCAACAACACCCCCCCCAGCTTGCAGAAAGAAAAAAAAGCAGCGAGCTCGGCGTGGGGGGTCTCGGTGGCCCCGGCCCAGCACGTGCGCACCGGGCTCCCTAGCCTGGGCCGCCTAGCGCTGCAAACTTTCCACTTTCTTTGTGCGGAGCACCCCCCCTCACCCAGTCGAGGATGCACGTCCCCCCATTCCCTATTTATACACCCCCCCTTGCAGCTCCGCTCCCCCCGCTTCCTGCCCCCCCTCCCTAGCTCCGCCAATGCTAGCGCAGCCTGAGCCCCCGCCTCCCCACCCCGCCCGCGGGGCCGGGGGGCTGCAGCCTCAAACCCACCCCCCCACCCCCGACCCCGACCAATACGATCCGAGGGACAAGCCAGCAAACCAGCTACAGCGGCCCCTCCGATGCCCGCCCAGAGTGTAGGCAAGCTTGCGGGAGGGGCGGCCCTGGCGTGTGGATCTGAGCCCCCCCAGCCTGCCTTGCGCACCCACAGGTCGGGCGGGCATCAGCACCCTGCCTAGCTCTCTTTGATGGCCGAAATCCCCACAAGTCGTCTGCGACCTCCTCCGTCTCCGCAGCCCTAAGGAGGACGCGGGGTCCCTGCCCGACACAAGCGGAACCTTCTACCCGATTCATACTGACCGAGGCAAATGGCCTGCACGTCTGGATAACTAGGGAGAGATAGGTCGTTCCCCCCACCCAACCGCTCCTTGTGCTTTGTGCCCCAGGGAGCCTGAATTCGCCTGCTGAGGGAAGACAGCAAATGATGGCGATGGACAAGATGGACAAAACCAGCGGCCCCTTCACATCCTAGCAGTTTTGAGGAAAAGTAGGGAAACCAGGGATCGAGAAATGCCCTCGATCTTCCCCCAAAGCCAGAAGCATGCCTAGCGCCTGCTGCCCTACAAAATGCCGGGCACTCTGACCACGGACCCTCCGGCCAGGCCTGAGCGCTTTGTCCCTAGACCGCCTGAGGATGCTACCAGATAGGATTGGACACGGAGGTTCGTCTGCTGGGGCCGCCGCTGAGCTATTGGGCTCAGAGCCTGAGACTGTAGGCAAGGCACGTGTACGGGCGCGAAGTTCCCACAGTTAGTTGCAAGAGGAGTGAAGTACGTATTCCAAACTTTACTACACGGTTCCAAACTGAGCGCTTCCATTAAACGAAGCGGTGTGTGGAAAAGCATTCTGGGTATTAGCATGCAAATGAACGGGCCCGGCTTTAAACTCTGCTTGGCTCGGATATATTCCCACCACCATGCGCCTAGTATAAGCCTAGCCATGCGCTCAGCGTGGCACTGTAAGAGAAACCTAGTTCAAATCCTAGACCTGAGCTCTCGGGTTGGTGCCAGTTACTTGGCTTCGGTGGACTAGTTTGGTAACCTCTACAATTGACAAAGCAGCTTTTCTCTTAAGAGTTGAGAATTCACACTCAGATAATGTATGACCCTCAGAATGAGGAGTCTTCCAATAGTACATCCCAGACTCCCTGGAGAAGATGATTGAGGCTTGAGGAAAACTCCCTGACCCTAAAGGAAGATCTGTCCCTTAAGCCTAAATAGCTAACAGCAAGCTAGTTATTGCCTTACTCTCTCGGTCCCAGCATTGTAGAGGCAGATTCTGGGAACTAGAAGTTTTTTTTGTGTTCAACTGTGCTTGCTGTTGAGGATTCCAAGACAGAGCATCCATCTAGTGTGTGTGTTCTAGGGCCCTGTTCTTTCCCAGACTGGGGTTGGGGAGCAGAAAGAGGAGGGTCTTACTACTCTGTCCATTCTACTCACAACTCCCCTAGATGTGCATGTTTCCAATTACACCAGAGAAAACTGGAAAAGTGATGAGACTTGCCCAAGGCCTCACTGCTGGTGGTGGAATCAGGAGTCCACCCAACTGTGGGTCCTCTCCGGGGGTCTGAACTCCATTGGTGGCTCCTGTGAGTTAGCGCTGGAACTCGGTGGGCTATGTTTAGAAAGCTGGGTGCGTGCAGGGCAGTAGTGGTGACTCACCCCTTTGACCCCAGCTCTCAAGAGACAGAGGTAGGTGGATCTCTGAGTTCGAGGCCAGCCCGGCCTACAGATCACGAGTTCCAGGAGAGCCAACCAAGGGCAGCCAGGGCTACGCAGACAAACCCTGTCTTGGAAAACAAAACAAGAAGAAAAAACTGGATGCCATAACTAGCTGCAAAGTGGAGTTCACAGGGCTTCTCACCCACAGGGCTCTAAGGAAAGCAAGGGACACAGCTCCTTTGCAATACTGATGCTGGAGTAAGCCTAGTGACTCAGGACCCCGCCTTGGAGGAGTGGCTAGGTGCAGGTGAAAATACCAGTCTTGACCCAGCTGATTGCAGCGCATTTATGCAGGAGCCAGAGTTTTTCTGTAACCCTGTTTTCCATCTCACCCATCTATTGGGCCCACAGAAATGTATTCTGTAACTTTAGGCTTCCGGATGTATTTATAGAATCTCAATAAGCAGCTCAGACTGGCCTAGAGTGTGCAATCCCCAGGGCTCTGCTTCCTGAGTGCTGCAATTACAGCACATACCACCATGCCCAGCTCCTGTGTTTACCTCTGCATGGGACCATCAGACCTCTCTATAGTGGCTGCACTTCACAGCTCCACCACACATACCTATCAAACCTCTTATGATCGAGCAGGCTGAGGCTCGGAGGGGTTAAATAACTTGTCCAAGATGACACGCCTGGGTCCAGACTAGCACCTCCCATCCTTTAAACCTCACCTACTAAGCATTCATTGATTGGTTTAACATGTCTGCCCGGTGAACAACTGAGATAAGTATTTTATGAAGGTTTTTTCCCCGCCACATCTGATGACAGAGCCTATTGCCTTGTTCTCAGTGTCTAGGCTACACCTTGAAGAGAAACAAGAGCGAGCTCACAATCCCTGAGTCTGCCTCCTGCTGCTGGCCTGTTGGACCTTCTACCGTTGCCATGGAAACTGTGTACCTCAGTTTTGGCTCTGCACCAGCTGGATAGCAAACTGAAGAGCATTATTGTCTCTCAGGCTAAGCAGAGCTGTCAAGGTCATTCATTCCTTCATTCATTCATTAGATTGATATTGATTGAGCACCTACTAAGCTCTTTGTTTTGTTTTGTGGGTTTTTTAGATGCTGGAGAATACAGTAGTAAACAAACTAGACTTCAGACCTTGCCACCAAGAATTCCAAAGCCCAGAGAAGCAGACAGACAAGAAATAAGGACACAGAAAAATCTTCTCTTTGCTTTTCTCCCAGTCCAAGTTCTCTCTGCTCACAGCCCTTTCTCCTGAACAAGTAAAGCTCATTTCAGTTTTTACAGCTCCCTTCTTTGTTCATTTTTTCCTGGTTGTGAAAACCAAGGAAATTTATGAAATTCAGGAAATATATGAAAGCAAAAGGAAAAATTAAATAAGGATCTGTGATGTTACCACCAAGAGTTAAAAGCTATAAGCCAGGTGATGGTGGCACATGCCTTAAATCCCAGCACTCAGTAGGGAGAGGCAGGTGGACCACTATGAGTTCAAGGCTAGCCCGGTCTACAATTTAAATTCAGGACAGCCAGGGCTCCACAGAGAAATATGTCTCAAAAAAAAAAAAAGAAAGAAAAAAGCTACCGATATGTCTTTTTCTACATATAGATAATAGATTTGCTTTGTTTTGATTTCTGTCTGTCTGTCTGTCTGTCTGTCTCTCTCTCTCTCTCTCTCTCTGGTTTTTTGAGACAGGGTTTCTCTGTAGCCCTGGCTGTCCTCAAACTCACTCTCTAGGCCAGATTGGCCTTGAACTCAGAGATCCACCTGCCTGTGCTCCCGAGTACTGGATTTAAAGGTGTGCGCCACCATTGCCTGGCGCTCTTATTATTTTTTCTGATAATTTTTAAGAATACTTTTAATTTATCCCTATATATAGTGAGCCTTGGTCACATGTAATCAAAATGTTCCTTTTTCCACACACACCCATTACTTCTCCCTCTCACTTCCACCTCTCTTTATTTTATTAGTAATTCGCTGAGTCCAGTTAGCGCTGTTTGTGCCCACAGGTGTGGGGCTATCCACCTGAGCATGGATGCTCCACCAGGGGCTACACCCTTCAAGGAAAATGACTCTGTGATGCCCACCCCAGCCATTAATGGTCAATCGCTCCTCAGCTAGTGGTGGGGCCTGCCGAGCCCCTTCTCTCCATGCTGGACTGCTGAGTGGTGGGGCTTGGTGTGCAGTGGCCCCGTCTTGTCCAGTAGGCAGCATTTTATAGCCCCCCTCCCACTTCCAAATACACAAACAGGAACTTGAACTGTGTTGCCCAGGCTGGCCTTTAACTCATAGTCTGATGCCTCTGCCTCCCAAATAGCTAGGAAAACAGATAATGTGCCACTAACCCCAGGGGTTTCCCCAACATTTTAGTAATATTTTATCTATCTATCTGTATATATAGATATTATTTTATGATCTTATTTCAAAGATGTATTTTCAGAACTGATAAGATGGCTCAGCAGAAAAATGTGTTTCTGCTAAGCCTGATGACCTGGGTTGAATCCCTGGGACCAGCATGGTGGAGGCATAAAGCCTGCTCTCAAAGGTTGTCCTCTGACCTTTGTAACCAAGCACAAATAGATAAGTTAACTTAAACTTTTAAGATGTATTTTTTGCATGTTGTGGTGGCTGGCACATATCTGTGATCTTAGCACTTAGGAAGCAGAGGCAGGAGGCTTGCCCAAGGCCAGCCTGCTCTACGTAGTGAGTACTAGACCAACCAGGGCTACATAGTGAGACCCTGTCTAAAACAAAACATATTAAAAATGCCAAACAAACAAGAATGTATGTTTTCCCAGCACCTTCCAAAACTCCTCAGGGGCAAGGCCTGGGCACTGATGGTAACAGCTGATATTGTTGGCCGAACAGGGTACTGGTCCTGTTCCTTGGTTTACCTTCTACAGCAACCCCAGAGGTACCTACTCTGATGATTCATTCCCATTGTACAGACTGCTGCGTGGGCAGATGAGAAAGGCAAACTCGAACCATGTACTGGCAGCTCCTAGGCTTTACCTCCAACACCCAGCCTTTGCTAAGCGATTGCTCTGGTACCTGAAGGGAGGCACAGGCACGAGGCAGCCAGAAACTGCCCTGCTCACAGTTGTCCGACTGGCTTGACAGACAGGGAGCCAGCTCACTTCCTTCACCCTCAGAGAAAGCTGCTTCTCTGGCCACAGAAGCAAGAGAGCTGTTCAGGTGGGAATAGAACACAGAGTTTAGAGACAAGAAGACCCAAGTTCAAAGTCACAGCTTTCCTCTTGCCAAATGTGTAGCTTTGGGTAAGATGCCCACTCAGCCTTCCTCTGAGGAGAGGATCATTGCCACTTTTTTTTATTATAATGTGAGTTGTTTGGTTGTTTCAGACCGGGTCTTTCCAGGTAGCCCAAAATGGCCTCAAAAACCCTGGGGGAGTTTTGTGGTCTAGGGATCAAACCCGGGACCTTTTTGCTCTGCCCCTGAGGCACATCCTCAGCCCTCCTTGTTTTCCTTCTTGAAAGGGTTCCAGTGCTGTGCTGTGAGATGGTGTGAAAGACACCCGCCTTCCCTGGGGGCCACATCTTTGTGCTCCACCAATGATCCTGTGTGAGCCAGAAGCTTAGAAGTCCTTCACTTCCATCCGGAAGGGTTAGCCCTTCTCTGCTGTGGCCTTGGGGCCCTAAGGACCTTGTTATTTATCTTTGGCCATGTTTCCTGTTTCTGTGACACCAGCAGAGATCTTTTCTCTTTTAGAAACAAGAAAGGAGAAAAAACAAACAAACAAACAAACAAAACCCTCTTCATACGTGTGTGTGTGTGTGTGTGTGTGTGTGTGTGTGTGTGTGTGTGTGTGTGCGGGTTATACTTCGTAACTTTTATGAAAATTTTCTTTCTGTTTGGATTCTGGAAATGAAACTGAAGACCCTCTCTTGCCAAGCTTGCGATCAGTGGTACTGAGTTACACCACCAGCCCCAGAAAACTTGTTTTAGTAGAAGAGTTGGGAGTTTAAGACAGGGTCTCAGGTGGGTGGTGATGGTGCGCTTTAATCCAGCACTCAGGAGGCAGAGGCAGGCAGATCTCTGAGTTTGAGACTACAGAGTCAGTTCCAGGACATCCAAGGCTATTGAGCAAAACTCTGTCAGAAAAAAAAAAAAAAAAGAGCTGGAAAGAGAGATGGCTCAATAAGGGCACTACCTGTTCTTCTAAAGGTCCTGAGTTCAATTCCCAGCAACCACATGTTGGCTCACAACCATCTGTAGAGAGATCTGGTGCCCTCTTCTGGTGTGCGCAGGCATACATGCAGGCAGACACTATATACATAATAAATACATAAATAAATCTTAAAATAAAAACCAATAAAAAGAGAAAAGAGAGTAAAAAAGAAAAAAAAATTGGGTCTCACTCTGTAACCCAGGCTAGCCTCAAACTCACCAATCTACTAGCTTCAGCCTCCCAGGTGCTGGGGTTAGAGACATGGGCCGCCACATTTGGTTGTTGCTGTTCCTAACTGAAGAACTGAAGAATCAAGGTCTGTTTTATTCCTGGGAGGGTTGGTAATAAGGAGTGTGTGTGTGTGTGTGTGTGTGTGTGTGTGTGTGCTTGTGCGCGTGCATGCATGTATGTGTGTGTTTGTGCATGCGTGCATGCATGTGTGCGTGCGCATGCGTGCATGGGTGCATCAGAGAACAACTTGCAGGAATTGGTCCTCTCACCCCTCCAGGTCCCTCGAAGTTGAACTCAAGGTCCTGGGCTTTAAGGCAGGCGCCTTCACTGGCCAGTCATCTCACCATCTTGTTTTTGTTTTGTTTTGTTTTGTGGCTTTTGCTTGTTTGTTGCAGGTGGGGTACCTACCTGTGTATTCCTGTTTTTCCATTGTGGGGGGTGGTGCTTAGATGTGTAGGTTTGAAATTGATTTTTTTATTTTAGGTGTGTGTGTTTGAATACACATATGTGCAATGCACTGCTTGTCGAGGCCTACGGCTGATGTTGGGAGTTATGACTTATTGTTCTACCACCACATTCATGAGGCAGAGGCTGTCCCTCAAACACAATATCAACAACATGACCAGTGTCAACAGTGAGCTCGTACCGAAGGCCCTGACTCCATTTTTCAAGGCTGGAAATTATAGGTAAGCCACTTAACATGGGTTTTAGGTATCCAAGCTCTGGTCTTGACATTCTCCTTGGACTTTGTTTTCTGTTTTGAGGCAGGCCTTGAACTCATGATCTTTCTGCCTTAGTCTTCCACATAATAGGATTTACATTATATCCAGCTTCTTTCTTCCTTCCCTTCCCCTTGCTTTCTCTCTCTCTCTTTCTCTTTCTTTTTCTCTTTTTTGGTTTTTGTTTTTCCAGACAGTGGTGTTTCTCGGTGTAGCTTCGGCTGTTCTGGAACTGGTTCTGTAGACCAGGCTGGCCTCAAAGAGATCTGCCTGCCTCAGTCTCCCAAGTGCTAAGATTAAAGGCTTGTGTTCTACTCAACCACCTGGCATATTTCCTTGCTTATTAATACATACCTCTTATCATCTCCATTGCTCAGCGCCACACATTGCATATAGAAGACTCTCATAAATGTTTGTTGAATGAATTAAAGTAATCATTTTGAGGGAGTAAGGGTGTAGCAGAGCAGTTGAGTGCTTGTCTACGTTAGTCCTGGTACCAGAAAAACAAAATCGTTTTCAGCTTTCAAACTAGCAAATATTTTGCTTATCACACTCTAGCTAACCATCCTGGGAAGGGCTGTGTGTTCACAGATACTGCACATGGGAAGAGTGACTGGGTGCCGCTCTGAAGAGAGGTTTTGAGATCTATTTTAAAGCCTTGGGAATGCATTTAGCTTTTGATCCAGTAATTTCATTTGTTGTGGGCTTGAAACCTCTAAGATCATGTGAGCCAGCTTGTAGAGTAACTCACTCACAGCTGTCTTTCTCTATTGACTGACTCTGGAGGGTTCCAACTGCTGCAAAACTCAACTTGATCTCCATAAGTAAGAGAGGACTGGAGCTGGAGAGGTTGCTCTTCCAATGGTCCTAAGTTCAATTTCCAGCACCCGCATGGTGGCCCACAACTGTCTATAACAGTAGTCTTTGGGATCCAATGCCCTCCTTCTAGTGTGCAGCGGTAGACTCAGACAAAACATCCATATATGTAAAATACATAATTTTTTTTTTATTTTTGAGACAGGGTTTCTCTGTGTAGCTTTGGAGCCAGTGCTAGAGCTAGCTCTTGTAAACCAGGCTGGTCCTGAACTCACAGAGATCTGCTAAGCCCTACCTCCCAAGAGCTGGGATTAAAGGTGTACACCATACTCTGGTTTCTCTTCAGTTCGTATAAATCTTTCTCGACTTTTACTAAAGGTGTGCGCCACCAACAACTGGCTGATGTCTTTTTTAAAAATAGAATAGAAAGGACCTCATTTGAAAGACACAAGGAGCTAAGGGCACTCTGTTTCCATCATTGTCAAGGACAAGTTTTACTCCAGCTGCTACCTGACTGGTTCCCTTCTTCTCTGATCGGAGGGAACTTCCCACTCTCCAGCTCCCCAGGTTCCTGGGTCTCCCTGAGAGACTGTGTCTGTCACCATATTAAAATCATTTTTTAGTATATTATCTTAGGTGTGTGGCTGTTTCACCGGCATGCATGTCTATGTGCCAAGTGTGCTTGGTGCCCACAGAGACCACAAGAGGGCATTGGCTCCCTGGAACTGGAATTACAGATGGTTTTGATCTGCCATGTGGGTGCTGGGAACTGAACTCAGATTCTCTGGAGCAGCCAGTGCTTTTAACCACTGAGCCACCTCTCCAGCCCTTGTCACAAAATTCTGAGAAGGACAAATGTGAGTCCTCTGTCAAATTGAATCCAATCAGTTGGGTTCAAGATAGACTGCTGTGTTGCATAGATTACTTCTTCTGCAACTTTTTTTTTTTTTTTTTTTTTTTTTTTTTTTTGAGACAGGGTTTCTCTGTATTGCTTTGGAGCCTCTTCTGGAAGTAGCTCTGTAGATCAGGCTGGCCTCAGATTCACAGAGATCCGCCTGCCTCTGCCTCCCGAGTGCTGGGATTAAAGGTGTGAGCCGCCACCGCCTGGCTGGGCCCTCACTTCTTTCCTCAGGGCATTTATTTATTTATTTATTTATTTATTTAATTTTTTTTAAGATTTATGTATTTCTTTTGTAGACAGTGTTCTGTCTGCATGTATGTCTTCACGACAGAAGAGGGCACCAGATCTCATTACGGATGGTTGTGAGCCACCATGTGGTTGCTGGGAGTTGAACTCAGTACTTCTGGAAGAGCAGCCAGTGCTCTTAGCTCTGAGGCATCTCTGCGCCCCCCCCCCCCCCCGAGCATTCTTGCCCTCTGTGACTTGGCCTTCTCTTATCTATCTATCCAGAGTTATGGGAGACTCTGGATCCCTAATTTTATTCCAGCCACACTAGAGAATGATCGGAACCCTGAGTCTAGTGTGGAATTCTTGGGAGAGAGAATCAGATAAACCCAGTTGGCCCACTGTGGCACCATGTCCTGTGGCTAAGAAGAAGCAAAGGTTCTTCCCACCAGGTGACTGCTCCAAGCCAGTGAGATGGTACAGTGGATAGGGCACTTGTCTCACAAGCCCGACACCCTGAATCTCATCCCCAGACTCACATAAAAGTGGAAGGAAAGAAGCCGGGCAGTGGTGGAGCACATCTTTAATCCCAGCACTCAAGAGGCAGAGGCAGGAGGAACTCTGTGAGTTCAAGACCAGCCTGATCTATAGAGTGAGTTCCAGGACAGCCTCCAAAGCTACACAGGGAAACCCTGTCTCACAAAGCCAAAACCAAACCAAAACAAAACAAAACAGTGGAGGGAGAGAACCAATTCCAGGAATTGGTCCTCTTACCTGTGTGTGTGCACCCTCCACACACACCATCATCATCACCATCAAATGGCAGCTCTGCCCCACCATGTGCAGAGAGAGACAAACTCAAAGAGCTATTAATTGTGTCTGTGCCTTGTATGGCAATGTATGCCTGTAATCTCAGCATTTGGGAGGTTGAGGCAGGAAGATTAGGAACTGAAGATCATCTTTGGCTCCATAGGAGTTCAAGGCTCACAGAATTATAAGAGATCTTGTCTGAAAAGGAAAGGACTTGGGTTGTTATGATGTGTGCAGATGTGCACAGATAGGCATATTCCTGCTGTCATTTTGCATCACACCATGGCATACCAGAAGAGCTAACATTAGGGAAACTGACACACCTCTTCCTTTTCAGGAAATCAAGACTGGAAAGTTTTACTCACACTGTCTAATTGAATTTCACTAATATATTGAGCAAATGCCTTAATCAAGTTACTATCCAGTGTGGCTGAGTGATGGCTCAACAGTTAAAATCACTTCATGCTCTTGCAGAGCCTGAATTCTTTCCATGACCACATCGGTAGTTTGTGTCTGCTACCTCCAGCTCCAGGGGATCTTAATGTCCTTTCTAGACTCTGTAGGCACCTGCATTCACATGTACATGCCCATACGTGTAAACACAAAATTAAAAACATAAATAAAAGATATGGGTAGAAGACTGGGGGTGGGGTAGTTCAGTCTGACCTGAGTTTGCTCCCCAGAACCCATATTGGAAAAGCTAGGCAAGTACTTGTAGCCCAGTGCTGGAATTTGGAGAAGAGGGCCTCCTGAAGCCTGCTGACTACCTACCTGAACTGACCAAGTGAGTCCTAAGCTAGTGAGTGATTCTGTCTTAAAAGACAGTGGATGGAGCTTGAAGGACATCTGAGTTGACCCCCCACATCACCACCCAAGCTGTCCAGGCCTCATCAAAACACAAACTCAAGCCCTAGCAAACGGCCCAGTGTGTCTGATCAAGGCCCCACATGCTCAGCTGGTCCCACTCTGAAGTACTTCATTTACATCAATCAGATTCATTTAGAAATCTGTCATCTTTGCCAGGAACGCAACACACATTTGCAATACAATAGGTTCCAGGTCAATCTGAACTACATAGTGTAAGATGACTCTGTCTCAAAGAGAGGGATGGAGGGTAGGAGGTAATTGTTAGAGAACAAAGACTTATTTCACCAAGTCCAAGCCAAGGACCTGGCAGATCTAGTGTTTTGTAAAGGTGCCCACGTTTCCAGGTGGCTCCTATTGAGTGGCCCCTGTCCACACTAGGAGACAGAAGAGTGGTACTGGACACTCTCTTCAATATTTTTCTCTTTCTAACCCAATTGCAAGGAACCCTGGCGACTGGCCTCCTAGCCTCACCTTTTTGTTAAAAAATAAATAAAAATAGTCCAGCTAGCTCAGTCGGTAGAGCATGCGACTCTCAATCCCAGGGTTATGGGTTTGTGTCCCACATTGGGCACCATTTTGTTATGAACAGTTTTTCTGCCAGCCTGGTCCCACATCCACATCAGCCCCAAATAACACACAGAGACGCTGTATTAGATATAAAGCTGTTGGCCTGTTACTAGTGTCTGTCTTAACCCATTTCTATTAATCTAAGTTTTTCCACATGGTCTTATCTTACCGGAGAGAGGGTCTGGATCTTCTTCTCCAAGTCTCTACATGCTGAATCTCCTCCTACCTGTCTGTGAATCCTCCTTGTCTCCTAGTCCTGCCTATCTTGCTTTCCTATTGGCCAACAGTGCTTTATTCATTAAACAATACGAGAAACGTATTTACAGAATGACATCTCCCATGTGCGTGCGTGCGTGCGTGTGTGTGTGTGTGTGTGTGTGTGTGTGTGTGTGTGTGTATGACTATTTTGTCTGAATGTATGTTTGTACACTGCACATGGGCCTGGTACTGGAGAAGGCCATAAGGGCATTCCAGATCATCTGACACTGATGTGAGCTGCCTTGTGGTTGTGGAATCAAACCTGGGTCCTCTGGAAAAGCAGCCAGTGCTCCTTAACCCTTGCCATCTTCCAGCCCCCTACATATTTTTGTTGTTGGTGGTGGTGGTTTGATTTTGGATTTTTTGGTGCTTTTTTTTTTTTTTTTTTGGTTATTTGAGACAGGGTTTCTTTGTGTAGCCCTGACTGCCCTGGAACTCACTTTGTAGACGAGGCTGACCTCTCTTTCCTGAGTGCTGGGATTAAAGTCATGCTTCACCACCACCCAGCTTCTTGGTGCATTTTAAAAATTAAATTAAATTTTATGTGCATTGGTGTTTTGCCTACATGTATGTCTATGTGGTGGTGTCAGATTCCCTGGAACTGGCGTTACAGACAGTTGTGAGCTGCCATGTAGGTGCTGGGAATTGATCTCAGGTCCTCTGGAAGAGCAGCAAGTGCTCTTTTTGTTTTTTGTTTGTTTGTTTGTTTTTGAGACAGGATTTCACTTTGTAGTCTAATGCTGGAACTTGCTGGAACTACAGGCATAAGCCACCTCACTTGGCTTCAAGCTGTGATATTTATTTTAGCTCAATTTTTTGTGGGGATGCATTGGTTTGGTTTTTTGATACAGGGTTTCTCTGTAGCCCTGGCTGTTCTGGAACTCACTTTGTAGACCAGACTGGCCTCTGCTTTCCAAGTGCTGACATTAAAGGTGTGTGCAACCATCACTGGACTCTATCTAGCTTTTGGTTACAAACAGACTTGAGAAATATGAATGAATGAAGGCCAGGGATTTTGACCAACCCAAAGCTGTTAGTGAAGAGAAACACTCACGATATGATGCTGAGCCGAAAGAAATGAAAGTCACAAACCGAGGTGGGGAGGAAGAGCCCAGCTTTTTTGTAGGAAAAGCAAACACTGTGGAGAGTATCTGCAGGATCCGGGTTTTAGTGTGGTTCCCACTCCTGTCTTTTTTCTTATATGCATCCTTTCTCTGTCTTTCTCACCCTTGTTCTCTCTGTTTCTGAGACAGTCTTCTGTAGTTCAGGCTGACCTTGAACTTGCTATGTGGGGAGTGATATTGAACTCCTGATCCCCCCTTACCACCTCATAATGGATGCTGGTGGCCGTGTACGGGACTGCCATTCACTTCCTGACACCAACATCAAGGAAAGACAGTCTCATCCCTTCCAGACCAGATCAGCCTAAGCCTGGAGGACTGTTAATTGACTTTGGCTTGAGTATTTTGCAGGGTCCCTGGGTCCTCCCTTTCCCCTGAGACTCTCCTGGTAACAAAAATGCAACATCTATTTCAGGAAGCCTGCCTTTGCTTCCCTTGTCTACCAATGTCCTTCTAACTCTCCTTCATTTTCCCCAACCCTGACATTATTTTGCAATTTTTGAGACAGGGTCTCTTTATGATGTAGCCCTGGCTGTCCTAGAACTAGCTTTATAAACCAGTATGGCTTCAAACTCACAGAGATCTGCCTGCCTCGGCCTCCCATACTCTCCCATCTAATTGTCACGAGTCTTTGACTTCTAAAAAGTGCCACCAGCTGGGGACAATCCTTCATTCAGCATATGGGAGACATAGTACTGATTCACCACTGTTGTTATCAACTATCCCTTGTTAAATTAGATCCCATTCACTTTTTTAGAAACCACTATGAGGGCTGGAGAGATAGCTCAGCAAGTTAAGAGCACTGGATGATCTTCCAGAGGACCCTGGTTCAATCCCCAGCACTTCTTTAACTGGTGTGGTGTCATTACAGGCCTGTCATCCAGGTGCTCAGGAGGTGGGGACAGGTATATCAGGAGTTCAAGGTTATCTTTAGCTATACATAGAGTCAGGGATCAATTTTAACCTGGGATAACTGAGACCCTGTTTCAACAAAGAAACAAACCTACCTCCTTTTAATAGAGACAACCTGGGTCCAATTCCCAGCACTCCCACTGAGGCTTACAGCTGTCTGTAACTTCAGTTGCAGGGCATCTGAAGCCTCTGAAGGCACAGCATACATGTGGTGTGCAGACATATGTGCAGGAAAAACATAAAATATACTTTTTATGAGCTGGTCCATGATGGCACATGGGAGGCAGAGGCAGGCAGATCTCTGTGAGTTCAAAGCCAGCCTGGTCTATAGAGAGTACCAGGACAGCCAGGACTATTTCACAGAGGAACCCTGACTAGAAAGAGAGTATGACTTTGCTTGTTTGGTTCAATTTCATGTATGTGAGTTCTGTGTACCTCATTTGTGCCTGGCCTCCCCAGAGGCCAGAAGAGAGTGTTGGTCAGTTCCCTTGGGATTGGAGTTACAGATGGTTGTGAGCCCTCAAGTGGGTGCTGGGAGTCAAACCAGGATCCTCTGCAAGAGCAGCAAGGGCTCTTAACTGCTGAGCCATTTTCCCACCCCTGTCCCACTCGCCTTTTTTTTTTAAACAAAAACCACACTACTGGGATGCCAAAGATTAGAGCCCCTACCCAGCCTTGTCTATCAAGCAGTGCTTCTCAGAAAACCCTGAAGTTAATCAGATAGGCCTGATGAAATGTCACAGTCAGAGAAAACATTGATGAGCCCAAGAGCAAGTGCCACAGCCTGTCTCAAAACCATCCTCCTCAAGCTGATACATCTAAAACCACTGCAGTTAGTTTGTAACGGTTAACATCTGGCAAGAGAGGAGGCTTTTCTGTTTTAGGTTTTTGTTTTTGAGATGAGGTCCCTTGGTTCTCTGGCCTGCACCTGATCATCCTGCCTCCACCTCCTAAGCGTTGAAATTGCAGGTGTGCTACCACATCTGACATTAGTGTTTTATTTATTTACTTGAGACAGTTTATCCTGGAACTCACTGTATAGCCCAGGCTTCCCAAGTGCTGAGATTATAGGTGTGCGCCACCACACTCAGCTTTACAAGTTTATTCCTTGCTGCTGATATGCATATATAATAACATTAAGGACAGAATCTGATTCACTTCCTATTGTTCCCAGACCTGTCACAGTGCCAGACACCGTCAGAGTTCAGTAGATGATTACTGGATGGATACAATGGCCACCCAACACTCTGAAGATGATTTTACCCTTTAGCGTACTATGGACAGTGTGTTCTGGCTTATTTGTGAACAAAATGGTTAACTTAGCTGCAGGCCTTATGTGGCAGATTTGTTAAGGAGAACCCTCCTCTCAGAGCAGTGATGCCTTGAAACCCTCATCCAATTAACTCTACGAGCGAGCACTTCAGGTTAGGAAGGGCTGCTGATTTGATTTTATCTGTCTTTTTAAGATGCATCTTTGATCATACCCTATTCCAGCTGGACTTCCTTGCATAGTCCTCCCTTCTCCGTTACTAATGGGGCTAGATCAAGTTACCTCATTACTCCTTAATTTATTTATGAAAAGGCTGAGGTTAAAGAAAAGAAGCAAAACCCTGGGTCCTTCGGGAACTTTCAGTAAAAGCTTTTCTTCCCCTTTCCCCTCCCTTCAGACAGATACCCTATCTCGCCATTGTCCCTGGCAAGCTGGAATAGTTTTTATTTACAAACTTATATAAATAAACCTTGCTCTGGCTGGGTGGAGGCCATCTGTATGGGCTGTCTGGACTGTCCATTCCCAATGGATTAATCTATCAACAGGAACTCATTTACATAGAGTAAGCCTAGCACAGTAATCCAGGGCAAGCTGACTACCTTGCCATCAAACACTTGAGGGAGAGAAGTACTTTTAAAATTTAATTTTTATTATTACACAGTAATCTGTGGGCAAATCAATCTTGTATAAGATGGAAACACAGAACTATGCAGAGGGCCAGTGAGGTGTCTCAATGGGTGAGCGCCTCCTGCCAAACCTGAGCATCCAACTTGATCCCTGGCACCTATGCTGTCTTCTGACCTCCACAAGAGCACGAACTCCAGAAACAAGGGGCTGGAGAGATGGCTCTGTGGTTAAGAGCACTGGATGTCCTTCCAGTTGGACCCAGGTTCAATTCCCAGCACCCGCATGGCAGCTCACAACTGTCTATAACTCTAGTTCCTCACATCAACTCACATTGAATAGTATAAAAAAAAGAATGCCTCCAAAGATAAATAGAAGCAAGCAAAACAAAAGTTGGGCATTGCTGGCGCACACCTTTAATCTCAGCACTGGAGAGGCAGAGGCAGGCGGATCTCTGTGAGTTCGAGACCAGCCTGGTCTACAAAGAGCTAGTTCCAGGGCAGCCTCCAAACTACAGAGAAACCTTGTCTTGAAAAAAACAAAACAAAACAAAACAACAACAAAGTCAAAAGTGAAAAGTGGGCGAGGAGTGGTGATATACCAGATCCAGGGGATCTGGGTGAGTTCCAGGTCATTGAAAACTGCACAGTGAGATACTGTCTTAGAAGGAAACAAACAAACAAACAAACAAAACTAAGTAACAACATAACAACAAGGTGAAGGCTTCCTGTATGTCCTTCATCTCATCCCACTGATGGGAGACTAAACACTTTTCCCTCCAGGTTTGAGTTCAACTTCTGGGTCCAAGAGACCCTCCAGGCTCAAGTTTCTGGAGTCGCTGGCTTTATAGGAATGAGGATTCATTCTTCTATATACTTTTCCGAGAATGTGTTTTGCTCTTGTGTGCTTGCCTTGAGCGCAGGAGACTAGGTTCGTTCCATCATCAGCCACGGAAGCTGGGCGTTCCTGTATTTTTATAACCATGCTCCTCTAAAGGATCTTCTAACAAGCAGGAAGGATGGCATTACTGCAAGGTGCAGTTCTGTCTGTCCATCCAGCAAGCCCGGGACTGTCTTCCAGCCAGACTGAATATATGTGCACATTTCAGTGGCTGTAATTCTGTTTTACAATATATAGGTGCTTTTCTATTTATCTCTTCCCTTCTAATGAGTGCTAACATAATTTCCAATTTTTCAATATTGCTGCTCGCTCTCTCTGGAGTTCCTTAGTCAATCCACTCATTAATTGTGGTTCCTCGAGTGCCACCCCATCTCCTCAGGGTTCCTGGAAAACAAAGGATCCCTCAAAGATCCTTTTTCTTTTTGTAATACTTAAATCCCCCTCCCCTCCAAGAGCCTGAAGATCGGGCTCTCAACAACCTAGGAAGCCGAGGTCACCGGGGCGTCTCCCCAGACGAGAAAAAGGGGTCTCAAAGCATCTGCACGCATTTGCTGGGCGCCAGGTCTAGGTCTTTCGCGAGCCGCACGCTCCGCGCCGAGCAGACCCGGCGAACGCAGATCCGGCGGGGTGGGGCCCGAGCTGCGCGCGACCTTCGGCGCGCTCCAGGAGGCCAGGCCGGGCGACCGCTCTGGTCACCGCGGCCGCGGGCTCTATGACTCCGCAGTGGCTGGCGGAACGGGGAGGAGTCGGCGGAGAAGGCGGAGACAGCCGGGCACCGTGAGCCTCGGCGCAGACTTCTCGCGGAACTGCGACCCGAGATTTAGCAAGTCCCGCGCTTGCGCACTGCAGCGCTGGTCTGTGGCGCGGCTCGCGCGTGAAGGGATCCAGGTGGTGGGAAGGCGCCGGCGCTTCCTCGAGCCGTCGCAACCATGAGCGGGACCTTAGCGAAGATCGCGGAGATCGAAGCCGAGGTAAAGGACGCAGTCGGCGCTTCCTTCCCGGACGAGCATCACTTCCCAGGCGGTGCCGCTGTCCCGACGTACGGTGGACGGCGTCAGGGCCCTGCTCCTGCCCAGCTTCCACCCCGGAGCCACCCCCCTTCGGCTGCTCAGTCCGCGCTTGCACAGCCTCGGCCCCTTACCCGTGCCGCTCCCCCCTGAGCTCCCTGGTCCCCTCCGCTTCCATTGGCGGGCTCCCAGTTCCACCTGCTGGCCCCTCGGGCTCTACTTCTGCCTTTCTGGTTTTCTTGCTTTTCAATGGGTCACACCGACGTCTGCTCAGACTCCATGAGGTGATCACGTATTTTAAAGTCTTGACTTGCCTGTTCGCCACTCTAACCCTGATGATCCCCTTTTGCACGTCATTTGTTTTTTTGGCGACAAAAACATCTGCAAATAAATTGATTCTACCGGGATAGCGTGATGCATGAGAAGTTCAGGGCTTTTTAAATGTAGTGACCCTGTTTTAGACCAAGTCCACTAGAAAGGAATCCAGCAGATGGGTTTTAATTCCACTGGTGGATAGGAATTGGAATGACCTTCGTGCTGTACCATTGGTTCTCATTTCTTTTTCTCTGAAATGAGGAAAATGAGCTGGGTGGTGGGGAGAGTGAATTCCTTTATTTAATTATTTGTGTGTGTGCACGCGCGGGGGAGGTCAGAGCATAATAATAATTCTGACCTGTCACATGGGTCCTGGGATTGCATTTAGTCTTCAGGCGTAGCAGTAAGTCCATTGATTTTATGTAGTTGGCTCTGGGTTTTCTCCTCCTTCTGTCTTTTATGTTTTGAGAGACAAGGTCTCTTTACATAGTCCTGGTTATTCTGGAACTATGTAGACCAGGCTGGCCTTGAACTCAAGAGAGATCCCTCACTGCCTCCAGAGTGCTGGGATTAGTCAGGTTGGTTGGTTGGTTGGTTGGTTGGTTGGTTTTTAGGCAGCGCTCAGGAGGCAGAGGTAGAGGCAGGTGAAACACCATGAGTTTGATGCCAACCTTGTTTGCATAGAGAGTTCCAGGACAGTCAGGACTACATAGAGAGACCCTGTTTCAAAAGAAACCACAAACAAATATTTGAAATGGATACACTGACATTAGTAGGACCTAGAAAAAGAAAACATCCTGCTCTCAGTTTTTGGGAACCTTTGGGATACCTTACTTTGTCTGAAATGCTGCAGGTTTATGACTGATTCTTTCCTTATTAGATGGCCCGGACTCAAAAGAACAAGGCTACAGCACATCACCTTGGGCTGCTTAAGGCTCGCCTTGCTAAGCTTCGAAGAGAACTCATCACCCCTAAAGGTGGTGGTGGTGGTGGGCCAGGAGAAGGTTTGTGGTTTTTTTTTATTTTGTGTGTGTGTGTGTGTGTGTGTGTGTGTGTGTGTGTGTGTGTGTGTGTGTGTGTGTTTTTTGATTTCGGTTAAACTAATACATAGAGTGTATGTGTGTGTTCATATGCCTGTGGATTATTTATTTATTTTTCTTTTGAGACAGTCTCACTGTCCTGGAACTCGCTCTATAGAACTGGAACTCACAAAGATCCACCCACCCATCTCTGCCTTACAAGTGCTGGGATTAAAAAATGCCACTATGCTGGCTTCTGTGAATGTTTTTTTTTCCCCCCACAGGGTTTCTTGTGTAATAGTTCTGGTCTAGAACTCACAGAGATCTGCTTGCTTCTGCCTCCTCAGTGCTGGCATTAAAGGCCACCATCACCATCGCTTGGCTACTTTATTTTTATTTATTTACCTTTTGTTTTTGTTTTAATTGATATCTTACTGATCAGGAACTTACCAGTTCAGCTAGACTATTCTTCAAGCTCTGGAGATCTGCCTGTTACCCAGAAATGAGGTTTGTGTAGTTTTTGCTAGGCTTCTACGTGGGTGCTGAGAATCCACAGTCAGGTCCTCATGCTTGTGTGACAGGCATTGACCCCATTATTTGTAAACATTTAAATTTTGTGTGTGTAATTAATATTTTTAGCAGGGCAGTTGGTGATACATGCCTTTAATCCCAGCACTTATGTAGCAAATGCAGGCAGATCTCTGAGTTCTAGGATAGCCTGGCCTACAGACTTACTTCTAGGACACCCAGGACTACACAGAGAAACCTTGTCTCAAAAAAAACAAAAACAAAAACAAAAAAAAACTGGCCAGGTAGTGATGGTGCTGGTGCTGGTGCTGCTGGTGCACACCTTTAATCCTAGCATTTTCGGGGCAGAGGCAGATAGATCTCTGTGAACTCGAGGCCAGCCTGGTCTACAAAACAACTTTCAGGACAACCAGGGCTGTAACACAGAGAAACCCTTTCTTGAGCCACCCCCCCCCCCAACATGATCAGAGTATATTTGTATTTTTCTAAGCCTGACAAACCCAGGACCTCATATATGCTAGACAGATGTTTTATTATTGTCCTTGGGCCCTAAGTCTAAAATTTTGTTTATATATTATTACAGCCCTGAGGCTTGGTCCTAGGGGCTTGTACATGTTGGGCAGGTCTTTTACCTGAGCTACATACCACGTCCTTTAGCTGGAAATCCTAAATTATGTTTATTTTAGTTTATGAACAGTAGCTTTGTTTATATCTCATGCCTACCAAAAATAGATTTATTGAAATATGTACACCTGTAGCTAGAACCAAGTTGGAATAAGAAGCTGATGCAAAGAGGCTAGAGTATGAAAGTAGAAATAGTAAATTGAAACTAAGAAAAATGTAACCAGGATTTAAAGGAATGCTATGTATCTTGTATGCTTGCTAGAGAAGAACCATAAACAGATCTGAACTTATTTGCAGTCATTATTAAAAACAAAAACAAAACAAAAAACAGCCAGGGTCTTTAGTGCTTAGTTTAGTGCTTGCTATCCAAGTATGAGGACTTGAGTTCAGATCCAACCCCATGTGCAAATTTGTGTGTGGCCACAAGCCTTTTCTAATCCCAGAGCCAGAAAGGGAGAGGTAGAATTCCTGGGCTTTCTGTTCAACAGCCTAGCTGAAAGTGAATTCCAGGCCTCAAAGGGTAGGCTTGAAATTGATCAAGGAAAGCATCTGATGTCAACCTCTGGCTTATACATACACGGGCTCAGGGAACACACAAATCCCAAAAGCTGGTAACACAGTATTTGGGACCAAAGGTAGGAGGATTGCTTAAGTATATCCTATTTAAAAAAACCCGACCACATTATTCCCAGGTATAAGAAAACATCAAACCAGAGTTAAACATAAAGCCTCAAATCCACACATGCTTTTTGGGGTTCTTGTTTTGTTTGAGACAGGGTTTCTATGTAGACCAGGCTGGCCTTGACTTTCGAGTGCCACCTGGCTATGGTTCTGGAGTGCTGGGATTAAAGGTGTGTGCTACTATGCCTGGCTTCATTTATTTTCTATTTTTAATTTTTAAAAAAGATTTATTTATGTATTATGTACAGTGTTCTGCCTGTACCAGCTCTCATTACAGATGGTTGTGAGCCAGCATGTCATTGCTGAGAATTGAACTCAGGACCTCTGGGAGAATAATCAGTGGTCTCAACTGTTGAACCACCTCTTTAGCCCCAATATTTTTAATTTTTGTTTTTTTGTTTGTTTGTTTCCAAACAGAGTTTCTCTATGTAGCCTTGCCTGCCCTGGAACTTACTCTGTATACCAAATTGTCCTTGAACTCACAGGATTCTGCCTGCCTCTGCCTGGGGATTAAAGGTGTGCACTACCACTGCCCAGATGATATTTTTAATTTAATATTTTATATTTATGTCTGTGCTGGGCATGGTGGTGCATTCCTTTGATCCCAGCACTTAAAAGCAGAGACAGGCAGAGCTCTGTGAGTTCCAGGACAGCCAGAGCTGCATAGTAAAACCCTGTCTCAAGAAAAAAAAAAATTAAAATTAATTTGTGTGTATATTTGTTTGTATGTGCACCGGTACCTTCAGAGGCCATAAAAAGGAACCAAATCCCATGGAACTGCACGTAGAGCTCCCTAGTGTGGGTGCTAGGAACCAAGCCTGAGTCCTTTGCAAGAGCAGCAAAGTGCCATCTCCAACCTCTTTTTTTTTTTTGTGGGGGATGTTCTGCCTGTGTATGTATATATCTGTGTACCTTGTATGTGAAGTTCCCCCCGGGGTCCAGAAGAGCTTTTCATACCCATTGTATCTTCAGGACTGGAGGAGTTACAGATCATTGTGAGCTACTTTGTGAATGCGGTGGATTGGATTGAGTCTGGTCCTCTGCAAGAGCACTCCAGCCCCAGTACATTGTGTTTTGGGGAGAGGACCTCAGGCATTCCAAGCTGGCCTCCAAGCTTCTGATGTTCCTGTTTTTTACCTCCCTAACACTAGGATTATAGGCATACATCACCATACCTGGGTAACCTTCAGTACTTTTTGGATGAATGCTTTTCTAATCCTTTGGCCTTAAATAGTATATTAAAAACTGTTATACTTTAAGTAATGAAAGATTACATTGTTTTAATCAAGTACTGTGTATATTGAATTGTGAATTTTATGCGTGAGTTCTGTTTCAGAAGTAAGCTGCAGTTAGAGAAACACTAACAAAAATGTGAAAGGAATTTGTTGAGTTGTAATGCATCCAAGGATAACTCCTGTCTTTGATGTTTATTAATATTTTAGGTTTTGATGTGGCCAAGACAGGTGATGCTCGAATTGGGTTTGTGGGTTTCCCATCTGTGGGGAAGTCAACTCTGCTCAGTAACCTAGCAGGAGTATATTCTGAAGTGGCAGCGTATGAATTCACTACTTTGACCACCGTGCCTGGTGTCATCAGATATAAAGGAGCCAAGATCCAGGTGAGTAAGATTTGAAGACCAAGAAAGTATGTCAGGTCTATTTTTTTTTTATTTTAATTTTTATTTTATGTGCATTGGTGTTTTGCCTGCATGTATGTTTGTGAGAGTGTAACTAGAACTGGAATTATAGACAGCATCGAGCTGCCATGTAGGTGCTGGGAATTGAACCTGGGTCCTCTAGGAAAGGAGTCAATTTTCTTGACTGCTGAGCCATTTCTCTAGCCCCAAATCTTTTATTTACCGGGACTCTCATCTCTTAATAGTTGCTACATTAAACAGTTTAACAATGAAGTAATACAATGAAGTAAGGCTAATGAAAATACGTGAAAATGAAAGAACTACTTTTTTTAAAAATCTGATAATGGGGGAAGAACCTAAGAGATAAGGCTTTATGTACAATATGACTTTAGGAAGTGAGTCTTATTTATATATTTATTTGTTTGTTTGTTTATCTATCCGGAGACAGTGTTTTTCTGTAGCTTTGGAGCCTGTCCTGAAACTCTCTCTATAAACCAGGCTGGCCTGTTCTGCCTCCTGAGTTCTGGGATTAATGGCACATGCCACCACTGCCTGTTGAGTCTTTTTTTAGATCCATCTGCCTCTGCCTCGTGAATGCTAGCATTAGAGAGAGCTACCACTGCTCAGCAAGTCTTTTTTTTTTTTTTTTAAGATTTATGTGTATGGGTATTTTCCTGTGTATATATGTGCACTGTGTGTATTACTGATGCATGGATCCCCTGGAACAGTCAGTCTTGAGCTGCCATGTGGACTCCAGGAATTGAACCCGGCTCATCTAGAGGAACACCCAGTGTTCTTAACCCCAGGAAGAGAGTCTTTTGAAAAAGGGTCTTATACATAATCAAGGCTAGCTTGAACTCCAGGCTTGCCTTAGCCTGTGAAGTGCTAGGATTATAGGCCATTATGTGACATCCCATTTGGTTGGCAGATTGTCTTGAAGTTAGCATATGTCTTTCTGTTGCTGTGATTAGACACCATGACCAAAAAGCAAGTTGGGGAGGAAAGAGTTTATTTGACTTACACTTCCATGAAGGAAGTCAGGACAGGAACTCAGAGAGGGCAGCAACATGGAGAGGCGATGGAGGAGCGTTGCTTACAGGCTTTTTCTGAATGGCTTGCTTAGCCTGCATTCTTGTAGACCCTAGGACCACCTGTCAAAGGATAGAACCACCCATGATTGGCTGGGCCCTTTCCGATTAATTACTAATGAAGAGAATGACCTACAGGGTTACTAATAGGCTGATCTGATGGAGGCATTTTTTTCAGTTGAACTTTCCTCCGTTCAGATTACTCTAGCTTGTGTCATGTTGACATGAGACTAGCCAGCACAGCATAGAATTTGACTACCCAGAAAAATGAAAGTACATTTAAGGCAGCTATCACATGCCTTTAATCCCAGCACTTTGGAGGTAGAAGCAGATAGATCTCAGAGTTCAAGACCAGCCTGGTCTACATAGTGTGTTTCAGAACAGCCAGAGCTAGGTAGAAAGATCCTGTGTTTCTATAAACAAAGAAAAAAGAATTAAAAACAAACAAACAAACAGCTGTATGGTACATCTTATAGTGACTTGATATTGGGGCCGTTTTATATGCTAAGGAAGCTGAGCTTTATCTGTATAAGACTTGAACATATATTTTACTCTGTAAAGACACCTGGGTTTCAGTTTTTTAATTGTTTTGTTTTGGTATTGGTTTTTCAAGACAGGGTTTTTCTGTGTAGCCCTGGTTCTCCTGGAACTTGCCCTGTAGACCAGGCTGGCCTTGAACTCACAGAGATCTGCCTCCCTCTGTTGTGTTCCCCTCCCCCCCCCATCAAAGGTGTTCCCCACCTCCACCCAACTTTGATTTTCTCTTTTTTAAAGTTTAATATGAAAATAATGGGTTTTCTTCTTACGTCATCATACTTGACATGTCATTGTATTTGTGCCCGTCTGTCCCTACCCCTGCTCTCTGTACTTCCCCTGCCTTTGTGCCTTCTTCTCCTCCTCAGTTAATCCTGAGTCCTGCTTTTTTTCTTTTTTACTACATGTGCTGTGCTGCCCTCTCTATTTCTAACCTCTTCCTCCCATCTCGTGGTCCCCTTCTAGTTTTGTGACTCCTCTCATATATAACTACATATACACACAGCACTCATATCAAATTTTACATCTACACCCTATATTAGGGGAAACAGTAAGTATTTGTTTTGATCTGGTGTATTTTTCTTAATGTTTTCCAGTTGCATCCATTTTCTTGCCAGTGCCCTGATTGCATTTGATTTTGTGACTGCATAAAATCCTGTTTTGCATAAAGTGTTCCACATTTTTTTATGTTTATTTGTTGATAGACCATATAGACTGCTTCTACTTAGGTTAATTGTGATATATTTTTATATATATTTTACTAACAAAGGATTTATTAGTTAATATAAATAGATTGTAGATTCATTGGATAGTCTAAAGAACTATTAGAAGGGCTAAATACTTATTCATCATTTGTTATTTATTTATTTATTTTGAGACCAGGTGTCTCTTATAGCCCTGGATATCCTAAAACTCTTTGTAGACCAACATGGTCTTCAACATAAGAGATTGGTCTGGCCCTGCTGGGATTAAATGCATGTGCCACCATGCCCGGCTCTGCTTCTTAAATTTCTAATAAGTGATCATGAACTTTTTTTTAACTTGTTTTTTTAAGATTTATTTGCTTATACAGGGTTCTGCCTATGTGTATGACTTCAGGCCAGAAGAGGACACCAGATCTCATTACAGATGGTTATGAGCCACCATGTGATAGCTGGGAATTGTTCTTACGACCTCTGGAAGAGCAGCCAGTGCTCTTAATCTCTCCAACTCTAACTTACGGGTTTTTTTTTTTTTTAAGACAAGCTCTCATGTAGCCAGACTAGCCTCAAATTTAGTTTGTAATTACTGATGACCTTGTAACTCCTGATCTTCCTGCCTCTACCACTGAGGTGATCGTAGACCTGTGCCACTATCCTTGGCATTCACACCTTTTCCAGGAAATATGTAGTGCATGCATCTGTAGCGTTTGTGTTTTTTTCTGAGACAGTACTGTAGACTGGGTAGTAGGCCTTGAACTCAAGAGATCTTCCTGTCTTTGCCTTCCATACATTGGGATTAAAGGCATGCACCAACACTGCCCCACCAAAGATTTATTTATGTGTTTTGTCTACATACCAGAAAAGACCATTGGATCCCATGGAACTAAAGTTTTGACAGTTGTGAACTGCCATCTGGGTGCTGGAACATGCACTCAGTTCTCTGGAGGAGCAGCCAGTGCTCTTAACCACTGAGCCATCCCTCCAGCCCAGTCTTATTTTTTATATAAAGGAATTAAGCATCTCTTGATTTTTGTATCCACAGATATATGAGTGTGTATGTGTTTTGGGAGGGTGGTTTTGGCTTCATGTGACTTTTCAAGTTTCCTTATGCCCTTTATTTTTTTGCTTCCGAGTGAGTAATAGATAATCAGTTTTTTTTTTTTTTTTTTTGTTTGTTTGTTTTGTTTTGTTTTTGATTTTTGAGACAGGGATTCTCTGTATTGCTTTGGAGACTGTTCTGGAACTAGCACTTGCAGACCAAGCTGGTCTTCAACTCACAGAGATCTGCCTCCTGAGTGCTGGGATTAAAAGCATGTGGCACTAACACCTGGCTTGATAATCAGTTTTTTTTTTTTTTTTTTTTTTTTTTTGTCATACTGATTTCCAAAGCAGCTGTACAAGTTTGCATTCCCACTAGCAATGGATGAGTGTTCCTCTTACTCCACATCCTCTCCAACATAAGCTGTCATCAGTGTTTTTGATCTTGGCCACTCTGACATGTGGGAGATGGAATATCAGAGTTGTTTTGATTAAGAGCAAGTTCTATTAACCTTGAGCAGTCTGTCATTGTAGCCTTCTCTGTAACAATTTTTTGTATTGCTACACAATCAAGTGTATTCCTTAAACTTTACTCCTTTTGGTGCCTGTTTTGCAACAGTTGTTGCTGTTATAATACCTTGTCTAGTGGTGGCTTTCAGTTCTTTATTGCACTACATATGTTAATTGGATTTCTGTATAGAAGAGCTGCCCTTCATACATTTATTCAAGAACATATCAATGTGGGGTCCTCTATATTTTACTATTAACTGGCTAGTGGTGGAGCATGCCTTTAATCCTAGCACTTGGGAGATAGGCAGGTGGATCTCTTGAATTTGAGGCCAGCCTGGTCTCTAGAGCCAATGCCAGGACAGCCAGAAATAGACAGAGTAATCCTTCTTAACCCCCTCCACCCAAAAAATTCAGTACTATTATTACTAACATTTTACCAGCCTCCACCCTCAGAACGTTCTTTTTATTGTCTCTTGTCTTTTATGTGAGCCCTTACATATAGTTTTACGAGGTAGGCTAATAAGCTGGCCTTAAACTCAGAGACCTCCTACTTTGCCTTTGCCTCCTGTGTGGTGGAATTGTAGGTGTACATTGTTATCCTCAGCAGCATTGTGATTATTGAACAAATTGAAAATCAGCAGAAATGGTGCAAACCATTGTAATATTCAAGATGATATAAATGAGTGGTTGCTGTCTTGTTTTACCTAATCATGGAGTTCTGTCTAGTTTATTTTATGTATTTTGCATGTGTATGTATAGCGTGATATGTGTGTGTGTATGTATGCATGTTTGTAGGCATGTGTAGGGGGTGGGGGTGAGCATGTGTGTATCAAGGCCAGAGTTTGATGGCAGGAATCTTCCCTCATTCACTTTTCACCTTATATTGAGTCAGGGTCTCTTACTTGAACTCAGAGCTTGCCCATTAAGTTAGTTTAGATAGTCTGCTTGCAATGGGACTTACCTGTCACTCCAACTCTGGGTTATATATAGGCTGTCATTCTCTGTTGGTACACGAGTGAGCTTTAGGCATCTGGTTCCAGTCCTCATGATTTTGTTGCAAATGCTCTATCTACTGAACTGTGTCTGTAGCACCTTGTTACATGTTTTCAGTGACCTGAAGTACATGACATTTAGTATATGCTAAGGAAAATAAATATTCATGTCACTTGTGAGGAAGATTGGATTTGATAAGTATGGTGGCACTTATAATTCCAGCACTTAGGAAATGGGTGGAGGTAGAAGGTCCAAACATTCAAGTCATCCTCACATACATACTGATTTCAGGAACATCTTTTATTCTATGATACTCTGGGACTTCAAAGATGTGGGGTTCTCTGAGACCACCACACCTGGAAGAGTAATGATTGAATAGTTACGACCAATTTTCCCACCAGCACTGGTCCTACAGCCACATCAGCCCCAAATAACACACAGGGATGCTGTATTAGATATGAAACTGTTGGCCTGTTACTAGCGTTTCTTACTGGCTAGCTCTGTCTTAAATATTAAGCCATTTCTATTAATCTAAGTTTTTCCATGTGGTCTTATCTTACCAGAGAGAGAGACTGGACCCCTTAATCTTCTCATGTCCTACATCTTGACTCCCCTACTACATTTCTCAGAATTCTTGTCTCCTAGTCCCGCCTATCTTGCTTTTCTATTTGCCAACAGTGCTTTATTCATTAACTAATAAGAGGAACATATTTACAGAATGACATCTCCCGTCACTGAATGAAGCAAGAAACAAATTTGAACTGGACAGTTGTGGCACACACCTTTAATCCCAGCACTTAAGGAGGTAGAGGCAGGAAGATCTGAGTTTAAGGCCAGCCTGGACTTCAAAATGCCAGGCGACATAGCCAGGGCTACACAGAAAAATCCTGTCTTGAAAAAAAAATAAAAGGAGAAACTCCAGTTAAATACTCAGAGCTGGTATTGGTTCAATAGGTTTTTTTTTGGTTTTTTTGTTTGTTTGTTTTGTTTTGTGTTTTGTTTGTTTGTTTTTGGTTTTTAATTTAAAGGTTTTTTTTTTTTTTTAAAATTTCATGTGTATGGGTGTTTTGTCTGCATGCACATTTGTACATCAGAAGAGAGGACATTGGATCCCAGGAGACTACAGATATAGATGCTTAGGAGCCACCAACATGTGGGTGATGTGAATTGAACTCACAACCTCTGGAAAAGCAGCTAATGCTTGTAACTGCTGAGCCCTTGGCTCAGACTTCTAGGGTCTGACAATAGGAAATTTATTTTAGACATTTAAGTAGAATACAATTTGGAAAAATGTTTTCTGATGTAACAGTCTCTTGAGTACAAGGAGGTATATTTACGTCAAAGCTTTTCCCAAAGTGCATGTTGCTTCTTCCATAAAGATGGTTTCTAGAGCTAGGCTGCATGTGTTATCATAAGGGGCCAGTGGAGGCTTTGGTGTGGTCTTGGTCATACTGATATTGTAGAGGTCATCAAGGCCATTAGCAGGTCTGGTCCTGTTTGTGGGAGTTTGGTATGGCCTGGACCTACAGATGCAGAGGGGTCACCTAGGCTATTAGCCACCTCTATTCCCAGCCTTCTGACAGAAAACAGGCTATACATCTTTTCCTTTACAAAAGACAGCCTACCGTGTTTAACATTCCTGAAATCCCTGGTGTGATCTGTGAGTGCAAGGATTTTTGTGTTCCCAACACCAAGAAAGATTGGAAATGGGTCTCATAAATTTTGGATGGTAGAGAAATGAAATACTGGTATCCAAAAGAGGACACTAGTTAATGTGGTTGATCTGTTCAGATTTAGAGCTGGTTGTTCCTTGTTTTCATTGCTCTCAATCTTACAGCTTCTGGATCTGCCAGGTATTATTGAAGGCGCCAAGGATGGGAAAGGCAGAGGCCGTCAGGTCATTGCAGGTGAGTGAGTGCATCTGTGGGTACAACAGACAGATAGCTTCTGTTGGCCAACACTGTTCTAGTTGTTCACTCCCTGTAAGTTCTGGACTTTCAGATGTCATCTGTATTGATTGTTTTTTCCAGTGTGATCTTTGTTCATTAGAAACCCTTAACTTTGATAGAGTATAATTAGCCTTTAAAATTTTTTAGGCTTATTTCATATATATTGTTTATAAGTAGTACTTAGCCTGCATTGTCTGTATGTGCTTTACATGGTCTGCCTAATGCCTGGGGAGGCCAGTTAGGTGGTTTATCCCTTTGAACTGGAGTTTATAAGTGCCTGCCACCATGCCTTTTTTTTTTTTTTTTTTTTTTTTCTTGAATTCTGGGGACAAACTCAGGTAGACAGTTTGTACTGAACTATCTCCCTAGTATTGAAGGTGTTTTTATAAACTCTTACCTTTGCTTAGTTTTTTGTTGTTAATGTTTATTTTTTATTTTGTGTTTGCATGATATATAGTTTAGTGACTGTGGAGGTCTGAAGAGTCCATTGGATCTCTTGGAACTGGAATTATGGATGGTTACAAATGCTAGGAAGCAAATCTAAGTCCAAGAGCAACATGTGCTCTCAACCATTGAGTCATCTCTCCAACCCCAGACTTAATATTCTTAATATTTATGATGCTTTTGGTTGCTGTAACAGAATATGTCCCTGTTTCACAGATGTCAGTCCCATATTTCAGGGAGGACCTCACAGAATTTATATTGGTCAGAAGAGAGATGAAGGGAATGGGAAAGTATGAGGGAGGGGATGATGTAAATGACCAGGAAATACATGAAAAGATTCAAGATTGCTAGTCATTGTCAACATTGAGAGAGATCATTAAATACCACTGACTGTTAACAGGTAAGAACATGAAGTACTTGGAAGTTCTTACTCACTACTAATGGGAACATAAAGTTATATAAACATTTCGACAACTGTTTCTGATCACTTTTTTTGTGATATGCAACAGTTTATCTAGGAAAAATGAAAACATACCAACAGAAACACTTGTAGCTGTCCCAAGTATCTTCCTGTCCATTGTCTACCTCCCCATCCCCATTTCTCTGTGTTAACATCTCTGGATGCCCCAGTACTCACTTTGTAGATCAGGCCTGCCTTGAACTCTCAGAGATCCACCTTCCTCTGCCTCTCAAATACATGACTGTTTATAGCTGATTCATATTATACTTCCAAATAGAAAATAATACATATGTTCTTCCATAGGGGATTAGCAGGTAATAGTTTAGTCATTTATAAAAGAGACAAGTTACTAGTAACATATACAATGTGGTCAATATATTTTTTAACAATTTTATTTATTATGTATATAGTTATCTGAATGCATGCTTGCACACCAGAAGAGGGCACCAGATCTCATTATAGATGGTTGTGAGCCACCATGTGGTTGATGGGAATTGAACTCAGGTTCTCTGGAAGAACAGCCAGTGCTCTTAACCTCTGAGCCATCTCTCCAGCCCCAATGTGGTTGAATATTAAAAAGTGTTAGAATAAAAGATTTGAGCAGAAAAGAATAGATTTTATTTTATCCCATTTATATGGAATTTTGAAAAGTAAAACTACCTATGGTGATAGGAAGTGTTTGGCAAGTTATAAGAGAAATGGTCTAAAACTGGTACAGCTTCTGGAGGTGATTCGAATGTTCTGTATATTTTGATTGATTTTTTTTTTTTTTTTTGTTAGCTGAGGATGTCCTGATCTTCATGTTGGGATAACAAGTATCTGCCACCCCCTATCTTACTATATCTTGACTAGTGTGATGATATCATTAAATCATCTGTAAAACTGCTGTAGTTTGTTTTTATAAATTGTATTTTGATAAGGCTAATTAAATATATATTAATTGAGGGCTTGAGAGATGATTGAATAGTTAGGAGCACTGGCTGGCTTTACAGAGGCTCCAGGTTTTAGTCTCAACACCCATGTGGTAGCTTACAGCTGTCTGTGTTTCCAGTTTCAGGAGGATAATCAGGCAAATGCTCATACCTAGTGAAAAACCAAACCAAATACATGACTGACCATGTAATACAGATAATGCAATCTGATTTTATTTTAGAGTTTGTATTATTTTAAAGTTTATTGTTTTAGAGTTTGTATTTTAAAATGTTTCTGAACTTATTTTTAGTTTATTACTCAGTTTATACCTTTAGTTTGTCTTACTCATATATAAAAGATGGGCCAGTGTTCTGAGTGATTGATAACTTTAAGGTATGTACTGCAAATTGATTGATAGAATAAATCTTCGGTAATCTTAAGCATTTTATGTGAATATAACAAGAAATAAATCAGTCTAGGAGCTAGATAGAAAATACCTCTGTTTGAATTTTTGGTTAGTAAAGGCTGTATGCATTCAACTTAGGGTATCATTTTTTTACCCCCAGTGGCCCGAACATGTAATTTGATCTTGATTGTTCTGGATGTCCTAAAACCCTTGGGACATAAGAAGATAATTGAAAATGAGTTGGAAGGCTTTGGGATCCGATTGAACAGCAAACCCCCCAACATTGGCTTTAAGAAGAAAGACAAGGGAGGCATTAATCTCACAGCCACTGTAAGTGGGGAAGGTGACATGGGGTGGAATATTGACTGAAGGGATTGGCATGAAAATGTTTTCAGATGTGCAGAAACTGGTGATTTGGAAATTTTCTGGCCTTTCCTGCTCTCATTGAGATAATTCAGTGACTGATAAGACAAAATCAGGGCAGGAGTCATTCACAGATTGACTTTTCCAACTGTATTTCTCCTTTTTAGGTCTCTTCCTAAGGTGGTATAACCGTTTGGAACAATCTTACCATGAAGTAGTTGCCAGTATCCTGTGCTTTAATTTATTTAACATGAATTTATGAAGAACTAATGAGAGACCTAGTATTCTTTTAAGCTCTGGAAGTGGCAAAGTGAGGGAAGTTATAGAGAAAGGCACAGAGTAGTCAAGAACCCTTCTTCCTGGGTAAATGAACAATTAATGAGGAAAATATAGTATATTATAGTATATTAATTGATGAAGTAAAGTAAGGAAAGGTGAATAAGCTGTTCTCTGCCTCCCAGAATTGTGTTTCATGTATCTCAGGTTGGTCTCAAAATTACAATGTAGCTGAGAATAATCTTGAACTTCTTATACTCTTGCTTCTGCCTCCTGAGAGCTGGGATGACAGATGTTTGTCAATGTGCCTGGTTTCTGGGGATTGAATTCAGGGCTTTGTGCATTCTAGGTAAGCATTCTACCAACTTAACTACAGCACCAGTCTCTAGGACTACCTTTCTACATCGTTTTCTTCTTTGAGACAGGGTTTCTCTGTGTAGCCCTGGCTGTTTTGGAACTCACTCTGTAGACCCAGGCTGGCCTCAATCTTACAGATCCACCTGCTTCTGCCTGTTGAGTGCTAGGATTAAAGGTGTGTGCCACCATGACCCACAGAGCTACCTTTCTTTTCTTTTCTTTCTTTCTTTTTTTTTTTTTTTTTTTATTTTATATAACCAAGTCCATTTAAATGAAAACAAACATTTATAGACAATATTTGGGAATCAGAGGTACCTTTCTAAGTGCATTGTTGGGAGAAATATTCACTGAGGTGACATGAGAGTGTCACCCCAGTGAATATCTTCAGGGTGTTTGTTGGAGGGGGAGAGCCAAGTGTTAAGTTCCTGAGATAGAAACATGAAAGCAGAATAGTGAACAAGCTAGAATTGTACTCACTGCATAGCCATTTATTGTATATTGATTTTACTCATTTGTATTTCAAGCATATGAGGGTTTTGCCTGCAAATGTGTGTAGAACATATGTGTGGTAGCCGGTTGTGGTGGAAAAAAAAAAAACAAACATATGTGTGTTGCCTGAGGATACTGAAAGAGGGCATCAAAAAACCCTGGAGTTATAGACAGTTGTGAGCTGCTATGTGAGTGTTGGGAATTGAACCCAGGTCCTCTGCAAGAACAGAAAGTGCTCTTAACCACACTGAGCCATTTTTCCAGCCCCAAGTTAACTTTATTTGTAGTGTTTTGCTACAGTGTCTTTTATGTGCCAGTCTGATCTTGAAGTCCATATCCTCCTTACACCTCTTAAGTGTTAGAGTCAAAGGTGTATGATACCCTGCCTGACTTTTGGACTTATGTTCTAAAGGGGTCCTAATAAGCATTTGTGTTCAATTGCTTTAATCGATACAATGAAGAAACCATGTAAGAGGTTGTTTCAGTGCCTCTGTGAAGAGCTGGTGACTTGTAGTGTATGTAATTTTAGCAGTTTGGAGATTGAGGCACACCAATTATGAGTTTGAGATCAGACTGGGCTACATACCAAAACCCTGTCTCAGCAAAAGGCTTTGGCTAGGCCCGATGACACACACCTTTAATGCCAGCACTAAAAAGACAGAGGAAGGTGATCTCTAAATTCTAGGACAACCAGGATGGTAGGGAATGTTCTTCTGTATATGTTTCTCTTGTGGATGATGACTAAAACACTGTTTGGCCCATAGAGGCAGGAGGATTGGTGGGACTAGGAGACAAGGAGACCTCTGGGAAAGGTATGCAGAGAGGCGCCATAGGGGATGCCATGGAGGGACTGGGAGGATAAGGACACGGCAGGCGTTCTCCGGTAAGATAAGACCATGTAGAAATACATAGATTAGTAGTTATGGGTTAATAATTAAGACATCGGTTAACAGCTTTATAATTAATATACCATCTCTGAGGAAGGTGGCAGGACTTGGCGGGGCAAGGAGATCCCAGCAGTACCAGGCCTTCACAGAGAAACTCTTGAAAACAAAGAAAATGTTACTATTGTTTGCATATGGCTGGTTTGTCTGTGTGCTGCTTTAATATGTGCCTGCCGCTTGGAGGCCAGAGGAGGGTTCTTTAGACAGTCACACTCTGAAGCTGCAGCTGGACTGGAAGTCTCTGTGGAGTCCATATGGACCTTGAACTCAGACTTCTGCCTTCTGCCTACTGATTCTGTCATCCAAGCTCAGTAGAGATGCCTTAAAAAGAAAGCCGGCGGCAATGGGTCGGGAGGGTGGGTGTATGGTGGGAGTGGTGAGGAGCAGTGGCTGACTCACAACAGTGTTTTTTTTTTGTGGCGCTCTGCAGTTTTGGATTGGAGCCTGTCTTAGAACTCACTCTGTAGACCAGGCTAGCATGCACAAAGCCTTGGATTTAAGTCACAGCACCACATTAACTGTGGTGTTGCATGTCTATGATCCAAACACTTGGGAGTCATAGTCGGGAGGATAAAGGACATTCTTGACGACTTAGTGAGCTTGAGGGCAGTCTAAAAAGGAAAGTACACAGAGACTGAATATGGTACCCCATACCTTTAATCCCAGCACCCAGGCAGGGACAGGTTGATCTCTGAGTTCCTGGCCAGCCTGAGCTACATAGAATGACCCTGTTTCCCAAAAAAGAAAAGTACATGGTCCCCCATCCTCCCTGATTGGTCTTTTTTACTCCATCCATTCAGTGCCCTCAGAGTGAATTAGACGCTGAAACAGTGAAGAGCATCCTGGCTGAGTACAAGATTCACAATGCTGATGTGACTCTGCGTAGTGATGCCACAGCTGATGACCTCATTGATGTGGTAGAAGGGAACAGGTACTTAGTGTGCAGCCTGCAGTGAGGCCTTGGGCTCTTCACTGTGCTTGTGGGTTGGTCTTCATGTCTAACTTCTTCCCTTGCTCTGCAGTTTGGCTAGTGATGGTGTTATCCCCGTTTGTGTTATTCGCTGTGACCTTTGCTGCGTCTTAAGCTCTTCTGAAGAGAGGGGGTGGTCAGTCTGCTCTCTCCAGTTATTATTTCAGCAATCATGGGCCATTTTGCAGAAGGCAGAGCACCAAGATGTGCCCATGCGTCCTTATTGTATATGGCCGAAACCTTGCTCTGTGAAACACTGCTACTGTTAGCACTTTAGTAAGTTAAACCACTTTGCTGAAGTTATTCCTAACATTTACACAAAATCTTCTTAGTTGTTTATTTGAAGAATTTGACTAACTGAAAACAAATAAATGCTTTGAGTTGGACAATTTGCAAGCAATGCAACTAAAGTCTGAGAAGTTACAGCTTGCCTAATTACTAGTAATCTTAACTGCCATATTTATTGGACATTAGGGGTATAAAGTTGGCAAATCCTATACTTAAGGAAAAGATTAAAGGCATGCATCTGTAATCCAGGAGGCAGACAGATCTCTGAGTTCACTGACAGCCAGGACTATACAGAGAAACCCTGTCTCAAAACAAAACAAAAAATAGTTTTAGTCTTTAAAAACTATCATGAACTGGGGATATAACTCATGATTCAGTTTATCCTACCATGAACGAAGTTACGGGTTGATCCTAAGCCCTGGCTGAAAAGAAGAAAAAAAGGATGCTGTGTGAAATTATAGGTATATATGCCTTTAGTCCTACCAGAGACAGGTTGATCTCTGAGTTAGTTCCAAGACAGCCAGGGGTTGCACAGAGAAACTTGAGAGAGAGAGAAATCATAGGCGTACCTTTTGGGTGGAGCGGTAGAGACAGCAGCTCACTATTGTGTGCTTATCCTGAACTTTTGGGGATGTACCTTCCTCCCTCTTCCACTGCTGGCATTGCAGGCATGTGCCACTCTGTTTTTGTTTTTTCCTTTCTCCTTTAAAAACACACAAAATAAGACAAAATAACCTTATATTCTTAAATTTCCCAGTAACTGGCTTTATGTCTGAAACTAGGGCCTGAGTTTTGTTAATTCTCAATCTATAATTCAGTTTTTAGACTTTGTACATGCCTACTTTTTAGTTTTACTACTTTTTACTTTTATGTGTATGTGTTTGCACCTGTGTGCGAGTGCCCAAGGAGTTCAGACGAGTGTGTCGAGTCAGTGGAGCTATAGGAACTAGTAAACTCAGTTTTGTGGGAAAGCAAGTGCTCCTGACTGCTGAGCATTTCCAGCTCCTTGTGTTTATATTTGTAGAGAACTTAAAAAAATTATCTGTGTGTGTGTGAAACAGACAGACAGACAAAGACAGGTATGTACCCTTGAATGTGTGCGTGGTGCACATGTGAAGGTTAGAGGGTTTCGTTCTTTCCTTGCACCTTATTTGAGTTCTCATCACCAACCTAATAACTTTTCTTCTCCTTATGTAGAGTTTATATCCCCTGTATCTATGTATTGAATAAGATTGATCAGATCTCCATTGAGGAACTGGATATTATTTATAAGGTACCTCACTGCGTTCCCATTTCTGCCCATCACCGCTGGAATTTTGATGACCTGTTGGAAAAGATCTGGGACTATCTGAAACTAGTGAGAATGTAAGTCTTAATGATATTTGTCTGTGTTTTAGAACTAGAAGTAAAGTACTTTCTATCGAGGGCTCTGTTCTCAGATTGGAGAGCATCCTGGTCTGATGGCAGAGGCATTTGTGTCTTTCCTCTGTTCTAGTTACACCAAACCCAAAGGCCAGTTACCAGATTACACCTCTCCAGTGGTGCTGCCCTACTCCAGGACCACAGTGGAAGACTTCTGCATGAAGATTCACAAAAATCTTATCAAAGAATTTAAATAGTAAGCATCATGGGCATGTGGTCCTTCCTTTTTTTGTGAGCTACTGATTTCACAAGTAGTAGTAAATCTTAGAGGAGATTCATGAGACTGGGTAACAGGCTTCTGAAAGGTTTTATAGATCTCTCTCTTTCCTCTCTGTATAGCCCTGGCTGGTCTCTGCCTCCTGACAATTGGGATTATAGGCGTGTGCCCACATGACTGCCTTCCCTCTATTTTATGTGTATGCCTTAGTATGTATGTGTGTCACATGTTTTCAGAGCTCAGGAAGAAGGCATTATCAGGTCACTTGAAATAATATATGTGAGCCATTGTGTGGGTGCTGGGAATCAAACTTGGGTTCTCTGTGAAAGCTGCATATGCTTTTAACCACTGAGCAATCTCCCCAGCTCCCTCTCGGTGTCTGAGAGCCTTGCCTACCTAATTGGAGCAAGAGGAGTTTCATTGCCTCTTCAGCTCAGGAGTGTTTGCTGAGGTGTAGGCTCTTGCTTGCCCTCATTAATTCACCTTCCTTTGGGCAGATACTCATTTTAAGGGGTGTGGAATGGCTTGGTGGATAAGAGTGCTTGCGTTGTAAATAAGAAGACCTGAATTCAAATCCTTTACTCTCATGTAAAAGTGAATGCCTGTAAGCCCAGCATTATGGGTCAGAGAAAGGGGGTGCTGGAAGCTTCCTTGGGTCTGCTGGGGAAACTGTAAATGTACTTAACTGCTCAGCCATCTCTGGCCCCTGGATTTTTTGTTTATGCTTTTATTTGTTGGTTTTTCGAGACAGGGTTTCTCTGTGTAACAGCCCTGGCTGTCCTGGAACTCACTCTATAGGCCAGAGATCTCGAATTCACAGTTTAATCCCAAGTGCTGGGATTAAAGGTGTGTGCCACTACTGGTTTAGCCCCCCCCTCCTTTTTTTTTTTTTTTTTTTTTTTTTGCTTTCCTTCAATTGACTATGGAGTGAGAATAATCCCATGACTTCTGAAAGCAATTGTCATCTTGTGTGAGGTTCCAATGTGCCACAGTGCTGTGAAAATGGCCTTGAGTGTTTGCCCTGATTGAAAGAGTGCTTTGAAGTCTGTCTCTTAAGAGCCAGGATGCTAACTAAGTCTGATAAGGTAACCAGGGCTAAAGCTGATTGTCATTGCAACTGACTATCTTTATTCTTTTCTATACAGTGCTTTGGTCTGGGGTCTCTCTGTGAAACATAATCCTCAGAAAGTGGGTAAAGACCATACATTGGAAGACGAAGACGTCATTCAGATTGTGAAGAAGTGAAACCTCCTCCCCCATCTGCTGGCCAGCCACAGCAATGTTCCTTATGACCAAGTACCCTCCTCAACCCTTCTGTCTTTGGCAGCCATTGGGTTGGGATACAGGGATAGATATGGAAACTCCAAACTGGAACATCATTTGTCTTGAACTCTGTAGCTGAGGCTCACCTAGAATTCTTCTTTATCCATCAGCCTCCATCTCCCAAGTGCTGGGCTTACCAGTGTGTACTTGTTCCTCAGCAACATCACCTTTCTTACCTTGGTATCACTTCTGTTGAACTGTATAAAAACCCTGATGGGCCCCTTGGCTGTGTGTCATTGTCAGATTCGTTGTGGGGTGAGCTGAATGAGCAAACACCTGTCTGCAGGGAGGCAGCTGCAGAATATGACATGTAACATCCTTTGTGGTGCATAGTAATGAGAGGCTCTTTCACCTGGGTTCAGCTTTCTTTCCTTTCAGGTAGTCTTTCCTCGGGACATTGTTGAGGGCAAGGATATGATAAAGTTATCTGCTTATTTCCCCCACTTCTGGGCTGTTTTGGAAGATAGCAGTTGAGTAGACTGCTATGATAAAGCAGAGTGGGGTTTGAGTTTCACGTTTTGTCTTAGCTATGAACCTACAAAAGATTACTTAGCCTTTGTAAGCCTCGTATACTACAGGGATAATGGCATTAACTGTTAAGGTATTAGGGGTGGGTTTTGGAAGTTGCTTAGCACAGTGTCAATCATACAAGGTTACTCAGCCCTTTTTAAAACTGGGCTCGGTTGTATTTTATCACAGTCTTCATGCCGCTGGACCTCCAAGCTAAAACTTTTGCTATAATCCTTTGGCAGCCTGTTGCCAAGCCTATAGTTTGGGTAAAAACAGGGAGGACATTAGAAGTGTGGCAGCTGATGTTACCAGAATAATGAATGCATGGACACATCCCTAGGAGTGGGAGAGATGGTCATTAAGACAGTCTGATTATCCTGATTATCTGAAGATGGTTGGCAGTCATCACATCATGGCTTAGTTAGAATGCGTGCCCGTAGGTCAAAGAAGTCTAAACTTGCTAACTCACTTTTAATGTGATCTGCAGGGATGGGAGAGGAGGCCTTGATTAAAACAAGAACAGCTTTGTCTTCAAAGGAGATGAGCTAGCACCTTTAGCAATCTGTGAGTGAAGATGTGGCCTTACCCTTTTCTCAGGCTTGCCCTCCTGCTGCCCTACAGCTTTTTCCTTTCTTTGGGTCAGCACTGTCTCCAGATTCAGGTAGGTCTCACTTGTCTCAGGACAGTTGCTTTTTTCAGACTACAGATGTATGTCTGTCACTGAGATATTCACTGATAAGGGTGTAACTGAAAGCCTATCTAAACACTCCAAGAAAGAATTAGGATTTAGAGCTGTGGAGTTTCTAGATAGTTTGTTCTCCAATGAGAGCCTGTTGAGATTTTTGGGAATCCTCAGGCCAACTAAGATTCACTTTGCTTAAGCATTTAGCACTTTAGAATGCTAAAAAGAGGGCAGTCCAAATCCCTCGCAAAGCCTCAGTGTTTTTGAAGAGGCCCTGAGTCCATCATTTCAGTTATCCCTCCCCCAGTTGCCAGTCCCACAGCCTTTGAGTTTTCCTTCAGCTTAATGTCATGCCTAGTCAAGGCTGGCTTTGACTTCATCGAATGCTGTGTCCACACACACACACACACACACCCCAAGAACAAAACAAACACATCAGTTTACCTTTTCCCTTCTTTGGTACTTAGACTTGATGATTCTGAAGAGAAGGTGCAGTTTGTGTCAGGACACTGGCTGGGAATGTGCTCCTAGTGGTTGGGACCTGGGTCACCATGTGGTTGCTGGGAATTTAACTCTTGAGTGTTAAAGGCTGTGTTTCTAGCTTCTGTATACTGTAATCTCCTTGGTCCCCTTTGTGCTTTGTCATGCCAGCTTCAGCCTGCACAATAATTCTCTTTGTGCAGTTCTTCTTTACCACTCCCCCCCTTGCTGGCTCAAGCAGGACACTTGGGGAGGTACAACCAGTGTTCCTCCATTGACAGTTGGGACTTGAAAGAGTCCTCCATTGAAAGCATGTTGTCAGTCTACACTGCATGTTTCTCAGGCTGTGAAGTCACTAAGAGTGTGAGGGCATCTAATAAATTCTCAAGTATCAGGTTGCCCCCAAGCTTAACTCACAGCCAGGTTTTGTTGATAAGAGTAGGTGGTAGGAGGATTATAATCACTGAGACCCAAGACTTGTGAGCCATAGGATATATTTACTCCTACAGTCAAAATCCAACTATGATATAGAGAATGGCTATTTTAAATCTCTATAGTGGAGTTAAAATGGCATTTATAGACCTAGATCCATAGTCATCTAGTGATTGAAAATAAGTTTAATTAAAAGTTTAGTCAGGCTAACACTGTCTTTTAGAATGCCTTCTCTGTACTTTATGTGGAGAGTACATATAGTACAGGGGGAGCTAACACAGCTCAGACATTAACAGGTTAAATTGGAAGCTGGATTAACAGGGAGGAACAGTAAATTTCAGAGAAATTGCCATATACTTGATTGCCAACGAGAAAATCTGGTTGATTTGATTTGGATGCAGTACTGATACTATTCAGGTTTAGCCCAGCTTACACTAATGCTATGGGAATTTTATATGTAGGGTAAAGTCAAAAATAAAATTCGAAAGAGAGATCTGTCTTGGTTCAGTGTTAGAAATGAGTGTTATGGAGGAAATAAGCACAGGACCAATCACTTTGTTCACACACGTGGCATATGCAACTTTTAATAAACCAAAAGAAGTCCCAAATATACAAGTGGAAAAAAAATCCAAACAGTTGACACAGGCCTAACTAATAGCTACTTTATGTACAGCTGTATAAGTTCAAAAAAGCTATCCTATATGTATATACAAAAGTTTATACACAGATCTGTACATAAGGGTCTATACATTTTATTCTTCAGAACCCTTAGGTGTCACTTCAAGAAGACACCAACACTTCATTCACATGTTATAAAAGAAAGACTTCGAAGATTGATAATAGTGTGTCCCTTGTATTTGGACCGTGTAGGCTCCATTTTGATTGGTTTACAGCCTTTTGTCATAATGTAGGATTACGGTAGGTATGTGGGTCCCTTTCACATAGTGTGCTCCAATGTAAAAGCCCATAGATAAAGATGGGGAATGAGCTTCACAGCTAGGGTGCCACCATAGGTCCAGATGGGTGAGCCCGCCTGCCCTGCTCACTGTCTGTATTCCAGTTCATCTACACTGATGACTTTGGTGGGCATAGAGGGCAGAGGCTGCTGTAGCACATCTGAGCCAAACCACTTGGCAAGGCCCACAGGGGAGCTGCTCCTTTGACTGGTGCGATGTTCCAGCTGGGAGTGCATATGGGGCAGGCCTGACCTGCTGGGCACATTCTGAGGAGTCTGAACGTTGAGGGGTGCTGCCTGGGAACCAGAGCCTGGAGGGTGCAGAACTATGGAGAGAAGAGTGTCACTAAGTGCAGCAAAGTAGCTCTATCCACACTCCATCCACAAAAACTTCCCAATCTATTAAGATAATCTCATTCCCAAGACCTGTGCTCACTATTGGTAGTATTTTCTGACCTACTTTGCTGGAATAGTTTGTTACTTCAGGGGTGGAAGTGTCTGCCAAATGACTTATTATTCTAGGGCTTTTCTAAAAAGGTACACAATGGTAGATGACTTTACATACGAAAGCTAAGGTACTTGGAAACCAATGCTGTAAACCCACCAAGGCTGACATATCACATCTCAGGAAAGATTCTCAGCCTTCAAAGGGTGGAAAAACAAAGCCAGAGCATGCCTGGCTCCCACTGTCCTTGCAGTTAATAGTAACCCCCAAAACTGCATGGGTCAGTTCCCTTCACCTACTTCTCTATGACACCTGTATTCATTAGGACAAGCTAAGGAACAAGAAGTCAGTGATAACTTCTACTAGAACTATCAGAAACTAAAGTGTGATCAGCAAGCCTGGCCCACCCTGAAACCTTACCTGAGCGCTGCAGCTGCTGCTGCATCACTGCCAGATGCAGAGGTGTCCCCGGACGAGGGCTTAGGAGGGGGTGACTAGCAGCAGAGAAAGGGTACAAGGGCTGTCCCAGGAGCGGGCCAGATATTCCCTGTAGAGGAGCCATATCTATCCCAGGGGGAAGCACACCTGATGGGAGGAACAAGGAACTTCTGAGAGGTTGTACCCATGCACCCACACACCCAAAACTCAACTTTAGAAGCTGTTGCTGACTTGGAAACTTAGAAGAATGGGATCTGGATGAATTGGTGTGTGGTGGCACACTTCTTTTTGAGACAGGGTTTCTCTGAAACAGTCCTGGCTGTCCTGGAACTCTATATATCAGGGTGGACTCTAACAGAGATCCGCCTGCCTCTGCCTCTGGAGTGCTGGGATTAAAGGCATGTGCCGCCGCTGCCACCCCACCATTTTTCCTTTCTAATGATAAAATTTGAAAGATCATTTTACTTTTCAAGACAGGGTTTCTCTATATAGCCTTGGCTGCCCTGAGCTTAGTTTGAGTTCTGCCTCCATACATGTGTCAGGGCACACAAGTATACTCACAGAAACAATGTAAATGAGTGCCAAAGCCAGTCTCCTAGTCTTTTTAATGGGTTAAATAAAGGGATTGGACCCACTACTTAAATGTTACCATAGAGTAACATTTAATTAGCAGCAATTTTTTTTGGGGGGGGGCGGTTTTGAGACATGGTTTTGTATGTATGTATGGCTTTGGAGCCTGTCTTGGAATTAGCTCTGTAGACTCCTGAGTGCTGGGATTAAAGGTGTATGCCACAAATGCCTGGCCAACGGCCACTGACCACCCACACCCAGTCAAACTCACCAGCTTGTAGCAAACTTGGAAGATGCTGTGGATGTACTCCTTGGGCTATCAACCTTTGAACTAACCCTGGGTGAAGCTGGTGAGCAGGCCGAACAATAGGAACGTGAGGAACCAGGGGAACTTGGTGGGTAGGGCGAAGAAAAGGTGTTCCTGGAACTGGGGTGGCTAAGGTGGGTGTTTTTCTCCCAGCTGCTTTAGGTCGATAATCTTGTTCTTTGGTATAACGGTTGTTCTGGGACAGTGGAGTGGAGCATGAAGACCGCTGTAATGTTGAAAGTTTAGGATTTGTTGTAGGAGAAGAGTCTTGATCAGTATTGGGTATGGAATTAGATGACAACAGGGTCTCTGTAAGAATTCAATCATAGTATATTTTGGTATTGATATCATTTCTCTATTTTGATTCCCAACAGTCCAGCAAAATTTTTTTAAAAAACTGACAATTCTTAACTTGATTCTTACCCAGTTTAGAGTATTTCATGGAATGGCATTTGCTTTAAATGTAGACATGCATGTTTTCTTTTAAGCTTTTTTAATGTGTATGGATAGATGTTCTGCCTGTACATAGTCTATGCATCATGTGAGTTCTGTGCTCAGAGAGACCAGAGAAGGTGCTGGATAACCCAGGGCTAATAAAATCACAGATGGTTGTGAGTGGCTATGTGGGTGCTGGGAATTGACCCCAGGTCCTATATGAAGAGCAAATCAGTGCTCTGAGCCATATCTCCAGCCTGCAGATGCCAAGTTTTTTTTTTTGCAACTGGAATTGTTATTTTAAAAAGATCATACCCATTTTACTACAAGTCAGTTTTACTTAAATCAGGACTGACCAACAAAAACGTTATAGCCATTCATGATCTGAATTTTGATGTATGAATTAAGTTATAGTACACATTAAAAGCCATGAGACATTTGTCTGTAATAAATAAGGCAGTGGGATTACTCATTAGTAGCCTTTTTAAGATAAACTATTATGTCGGCCCTCTCTCCCTTCCTCTTAATTCCAGCGAAGATCATTTTTGTTCCAGAGATGTACTTTTTGGGATTCTCCAAATACTCCATCAGGGTATCCTCTTCCCAGGTGATGCCTTTGTTCTTGTTGGCATCCGTGTATGAGAATACAGCAGCCTGACCTGTCTTCCTCCCAAACAGACCATGGAGATTTGGTCCAGTCTTATGCTTGCCTCCCTTTTCCACAGTGTGGCACTGGGCACACTTCTGAACAAAAATCTTCTTGCCTTTCTCAACATCACCCATTTTTAATTCGATCCCAGCTGATCAGCATCACAACCACTTCGACCCGAAGACGGACGTCCCGCTCTCTGAGATGTCGTTTTAAGGCGCTCTAATTACTTGCTGGAACAATCAATGGACTTTTTGGTTGTTTTTTTTTTTTTTTTTCTCTCCCAATTTTCCTTTCTTGAGGGATGTTAGAAACGAACTCATGGCTTTGTACATAACTAAATAAATATTCTAACACTGAAATATTCCCAGTGCATAAATGATTTTTGACGCAATAAAAAAAAAAAAAAAAAAACAAAAACTCAAAAAAAGACTCATGCCATTTAAAACCATTGCCAGGATTAGTCTCTTATATCCCAGGACTTGGGAGTCAGAGTCCAGAAGATCTTTGTGAGTTTAGGGCTACACAGTATAATCCTGTCTCAAAACAAACAAACCAAAAACCCATAACAAAAGAAAGCCTTCATCTACTCTATATCCCCTTCAGCCAAAGGTCAAAAAAGGACCACAAAAGCAGTCCAACCTAGTTATAAGTGTCTTGCTCTACACAAATGGTAGAGCAAATTTATATTTAGTTTATATGGATATAGCTTCATAGTTAAAAGCATTGAATACTCCTTTTCAATTACAGCACCCATATGGCTGCTCACAACCACCTATAACTCCAGGCATACCTGCAGGAAATACACGTAAAAATCTTACACAGAAAGAACTGAACTGTATTAATATGCCAAATGGATTTGTTATTCAACTTGACAGACTAGTAGGATACTAAGCTAGAGCACATCTGTTATCTTTGCTGGACAGACTGTCAAGTGACCAAGTCTTGAGTGCAAGCTCACTCAACCTGCCCTCCTGACACTGCAGTCAGGAGTGTCTACGCTCTGACACACACAAAGTGAGCAGTACCTTCGCTGGCCTTCTGAGTATCCTCTTTAGTATCACCAGGAACTATTTCCTCCTTGCTTTTCTCTCTGCTTTCATACATCTTCCGGATCACTGAGGTGGGGGTGAAGGAAGGAGAAAGCTGCAGAGAAGAGAGGCAGAATTACCATACTCAAGTGCCTTTTCTCTAATACTAAGCCAGGGCTTTTTTGGTTTTGGATACTGGGATTTAAACCTAGGGTCTGGCACATGCTTGGACTATGCAGAACCTGCCCTTGGGCCTGGCTTCACCAGTGAAGCCATTCAACAGAGTGAAGAGTCCCCATTTTGCCTACATGGGCAGAGCAACTCTAATGTTCTGGCCTAGAACCCCTGGAAGAAAACAGAAAGAAGCAAATAGTCATTGTTCCAAGAGCTTCAGCCCTGTTCACCTGTAAAAATGGGTCTATCTACCTTTCACCTCCCATTTACCTAGCCTGGGATGGGGCAGGAAAGCATTAAGGGCATGGCTGGAGCTGTACCTTGGTAAATATGGGATGTTTCAATGACAACCTATGATATACCTTGTTCCTAGTGATTTAGTTTTTAAAAAAACTGCATACAAGAAAATTCAATTATCTTAAAGGTTTCCTTATTTACTAGGACTTAACCATTGAGGCTTCTTTGTTCCTGTTGTTTATTTTTTTAAATACCTTTATTATGCATGTGCCCAAAAATGTAAAAGGCCAGAGATGAGATGTAACTCATGAACAAAACTTCCAGAATTTCTTTAAAATAAGAACTTTTGAGATGTTTAGTGCAGAGACCCATATGGAGTCCTTATGCATAAAACAACTGTTTATTTCCACCTTGTCTACTGGCATTGATCGATTAATGTAGGTCTGTAGGGGTGAGGCGGGGGGGGGGGGGGGGGAGAGCCAGTGGTAAGGCTAGACTAACTACCTCAAATAAAGAAACCTATAACAGAAGAGAACAATCTGTGGACTTGTCAGCGTGTTCACTGGACTCCCTGAGAAGTGACCAGTCACTCCTCTTTTATTATCTTCTTCCTAACTTTGTCCTTCTACTTCCAAACACCAGCTATTTCTGGTTTGTTTTTCAGACAGGGTCTCACTGGGCCCAGGTTGACCTTAAGCTCTGAAATCCATTTGCCTCTGCCTCCCAAGTACTGACATTAGGTGTATGTCACCAAGCCTGGCCCAGGTGTATTTTTAAGCACTAATGTCTTGTGTCCTGGCCCAAGTTCAGGTATCTCCTAGAGCATACTTTCCTCAATGTTCTGAGTTAGGGGAAGACCTAATAAATAGGTAGGTCAGTATTCCTATGGAAGACATTTAGAGACAAGGGAAACAAACTGTATAACACAGATAAGCAGATGCATAAATCTACAAACTATTCCGTTACTAAAGGCTACTGACCATGCTTGTGATGGAGGCAGCAGGAGCTGGGGAAGAGGAATTTCCTCGGTGCATGGGTGCTGGTGACTTTGATACTCGCTGTTGCCTGTGAACAAATTAAATTGTTAGCTCTCAACTATTATGCCAAGTGCAAAACCATGTAACTCAGACCAGATCAGGAACTTAGCACACTTTTGACTTATCCAATTTAATTTCTTATTAATTTAATTATCAATTATCAATTTAATTTCATATTCAAAATATGAAAAATGTTAAATTCTGAGGGAAGAAAAAAAGCCCTGTGTGGTAGAAGCAGTTAGTAACCTGAAGTAAACCAAGATGAAAGATAAGAACAAGGTAAAGTGGGAAAATAAAGTGGAAGGAAGAAAGAACTGGAAACTTCCAAGACCCAAAGGAAGCTACTTGGAAGCTGCTGCAAGAAGCTAGGTAAGACCAGTAAGAAGCTAAGAAGGAACAAAGGTTCAGGCAGAAGGCACAGGCCTTTAGGCATGTAGGGTTATCTAGGCTGGGACACAGTTTATTAGTTGTAAAAGCATTCATCATGGGAGTTGGTATACTCTAAAAGGTAAGGGGCAGTGTTTGTAACACACCGATGCCCTATATCAGACACCAATTCAAATCAAACCAAAAACTCGGAGTGTCATGCCCTACGACTTCTACCTATGCCTATGAATAGATCTGTCAAGAGAAAGACTTTTTTTTGAAGTTAGCGTTCTCTCTATATAGTCCTGGCTACTCTGAAACTCACTATGTAGCCCAGTCTGGCACTGAATGTAGACATTCTCCTGACTCTGCTAGGAGGCACTATCCCCAGCCATTCTATTTATTCTCCCTTAGCCTGAAGGAAAATGGGAAACAGGGTTGACATAGAAGCAGGTTGAGAAAAAGTTTATGTGTACTCCCTGCACCAATACCTATGGTTAATGACTGAAACTCTCTGAATCATAGGCAATGATGGGTTCCTACATCTGTAAGCTTTCCAATCACTATTCATAAACTAAGCTACCCAGAGATGAAGTCTGAGAACATAGGCCATGTATTCTATGTGTACATGGGAAAAAGATCCCCAAACCTAGGGGTTTCATGCAAATTATCATTTACTCTTTTTTTTTTGGGGGGGGGTGTAGGGGGTGTATTCAGACAGGATTTCTCTGTGTAACTCTGGAAGTCACTCTGTAGACCAGGCCAGGCTGGCATTAAACTCAAGAGATACACCTGCCTCTGCCTCCTAGTGCTGGGATTAAAGGTGAGTGCCACCAGTGCCTGCCAAGGTAATGATAATTTTTAAAGGTTAGACAGTGGTTACTTCAGAAGGGGGCAAAATGGTAATACTGGAACAGTGCACATAGCAGGATGCTGTAGAATTCAACTCTATTTCCTCTACTGATAACATCTGCAGTGGGATGGAATTCCCATCTTATATTGGATCAGCATATGCAACAGTTTATGATCAATCATGATTTACCAATCTCAGAAAACTATTTACAAATCAGTATCCAAATCTACATAAGGATTACTAGTTTACCTGCTTCGGAGTCCGTCTCTGGTTCTATCCACTTGTGGTTTGTTAAAACCAGGCTGATAAAAGGATGCTGCCTGTACTGCAAGGTCATGTGGGAGGGCCAGCCCCTCCAAAGCAGCCTGCTGCAATTCTAGCTGGCTCATCTGGTCAACAGAATAGCAGCGGACAATCAGTAAAAGAACAAGGACGTTCAATTTTTCACAAATGTCTGTGTTATGGCTTAAAAGTGAGCTAAGAAAACGGTTATTACAAATAAAATACGCTGCCATTCACTGGATGATATTTTTAAAATTTAAATAGTGGGATGAGAAATGGTTCAGTGGTTAAAAGAGTGTTTATCGCTAATGCAGAGGTATCCAGATTCAATATACAGTACCCACAAGGCAGTTCACAAACGTCAAAACTCCAGTTCCAGAGGACCTGATGACTTATTGAAAATTCCTTGGGCAATGAGCACACACGTGGTGCACAAAAATAAAAGGAGGCAAAACATTTATACACACAAATCTGAAAAGTTTTCTTAAAATTTAAATAGTACTCGTCACTCAGCAATGACCTTAAGCTAAAGTGTCATTGCAGAATAAACCATGTGTATCATTGTTACAATTCAAATCTACCCCACAAGCAACAAGGGTAAAAAGGCAAGGAGATGGGGTCTGAGGAAGAGCTCAGCCTGACCTGGGCTGTGACAGGGCTCATGGGTTTTCGCATGCCTTGGAATGGATCTCCAAGTAGCTGCTGGGGTCCTGATGGGAAACCTGCCAGGAAAGTTCCAGAATCAATGAATGTCAAGCAGTAGTGCCCATGACAGCGTAAGTACCCACCAGCATGTTTGCCTGGTAAGAGACCTCCCCTTACTCTTCTCTTCCCACAGTGTGCATGTGAACCATAAGCAGAATTCACAATAGCCTCAATTGCTGGTGGAATCTTCTTCTCACTCGATGACTGCCACCTTTGTCCTTTTTACAGCTGAAAGCTCTCCTCTGACTAAGAACATTTCTATTCAGCAAACAAGTCAGCCGACACTCAAGCAGAGTCCAGAGCTCTGGTCAGAGTATGACACGGACAAGCATTAAGGTATCTGACTGGCAAAGAAAAGGAGCCGGCAATCTCCAGTGGTTCGTTTGATGGCAAAAATACCAAGACAGCTTTCTGAAAGTGCTTCTTCCAGGAAAACTTTACAACTCATTGTTTACAAACTTCAACTGCTTGCAAGAAAGTCATTACTCTGTGACTGGTTCCCACATAGCCTCAAACTTATTATGTAGCCCAGGCTGGTCTCGAGATCTGCCAGGCATTGGTGATGCAGGCCTTTAGTCCCAGCACTCGGGGGAGGGGAAGAGGCAGAGGCAGGCAGATCTCTGTGAGCTCAAGGCCAGCCCGGTCTAAGAGCTAGTTCCAGGACAGGCTCCAGAGCAATACAGAGAGACCCTGTCTTGAAAAACCAAAAAACAAAACAAAACAAACAAACAAACAAACAAAAAAAAAAAACAAAAACAAAATGAGATCTTCCTGCCTCATCATCCCAAGTGCTAAGATTAAAGGAGTGTACCACCACTTACTGGCTTTCCTCAAGTTTTATATTAAGGATAGACCTAAGAATCCAAATTTACTTTTCAGGTAATTCTCTCAACGAGAGCTAAAGAGCTATAAAAAAGTTTACTATGAACATATTGACTTAAAAGGAGAGCTGGGGTGGGATGGCTTAGAGATTAAGAGCACTGGTCACTCTTCCAGAGGACCTGGTTCAATTTCCAGCACCCAGATGGCAACTCAGAACTGTAATTCCAGTTCCCGGGGTCAACAACTTCACACAGATATACATGCAGGCAAAACACCAATGCATATAAAAATAAATTACTTAAAAATGGGGGGACTGGATAATAAACTATCTTCCATTTTGATGGCACAGTCCATAAACCAGGTGACTCATTTATACATTTCCTTTAAAATTCTTTAAGCATACCCTTGAAAGAAAAGTCTGCCAAGTCTTGGAACAGGTCTAACCTACTTGGACAAAAGGGCAAGGACATGCTTAAGAGCAGTTACTGAGGTTGGAACCTAAGTCAATGGTGGAGTACTTAATTGGTAGGCATGAGGCTCTAGGTTCAATTCCCAGTACTGCTACAGCACTAATTACCAATTGGTGATGGTATCCTTGGATGAAGGTAGTCTGCTGATGCTGCTCGAGTTTGAAACACCTGTGACATAGGAGGAGAAGGTGCTCTTTGGCTCAATAAAGATGCAGTAGGCTCCAAGCTCCCCATAAGGCCACTGAGAAGATTGGAAGAAGGTGGTCTCTGAACCGGTTGACCCAGAAGTTCCTATGGGCAGAAATGTCAGACCCCTATGAACATCTCTGACTGCCACACAATGGTCACTCTGAGGGTTTAAGATCAGTTTAAGAGTGTAACATACCTGTAGGATGTTTTTAGGGACAGGCTGGCCTGGAATATCAGCTGGGGCCAACAAGTGATTTTCAAGATTTCGCTAAAAAATGAAGGGAGAAAACTAGTTTTAACTTCAACATTATTTATATTGGGGAACCAAAAAATATAAATAGGCAGTTTACTACAAGGCTTAGTATATTTGCAGTAGAGTCTGCAATTCCATGTCATAGTTTGGGGATGAGAACTATTATGCAACAGTAATGAATGAAGACAATGACTTTAGCAGTAGACCAGCACCTCACATACAAAATAAGCAACGTGGATATATTCTAAGTTTGTGTAAATACTGATCTGCCTACTTTATATCATCAATCTTGTTAGCAGGGGTCTAAGGCTCATTCCCTCACCTTAGCTGAAACTAGATACATGTAGTTTACTGCACTCCAATACAAACCAAGTGCACTCACAACTCAATATTGTATAATAAAATCAAAGGTTTTGACATGAAATACTGAGTTCCCTTCTTTTTCTTTCAAGAGAGTCTGTTTATGTAGCCCAGTCTGGCCTCACACCACCATTGTCCTCCTGCTTCCTCCTCCCAGCTGCTTCCAGCTGCTTGGCCTCCATATCTTTGGAGACTTGTACTGAAAGGAAAAACAAACCCTATGATTTGAGAGTAGATTTATATCCACAGCCGTGGTCTTCTAAGTCAGGTCTTGCTGTGTAGCTCATGCTAGCATAAGCTTATTAGGGAGCTCAGATTGGCCTTCAATTTATAATTCTGCCTTAATCCCCCAGATACTAGGATGCGTGCCATGGCTAGAAAAATACATGTGCTCCTATTTTTATAGTGTTTATGTCTATTGTGTAGGAAAAACTCTGAAGCAGTTATAGAATCATTCCTCTTTGAGTTGTATGTTACAGCCTCAAATATCCTTCAAGGGAGCAAGAGGAAAGGCACCTCTGTTTGACCTTAACTGTTGGTCAGGTAAGAAAAGCTAAAAACATCAGGGCTGGAGAGATAGATTGGCAGGACAAGTACCTATTGCATGACAATCTGAATACAATTCCATGACTCACAGTATGCAAAGAGAAAACTGACTCCCCCAGGTTGTTCTCTTAACCACACACGGTGAGATAGACAGACACATGCTAACAAAAACACGTACAGGCATGCAAAATATTTTTAAAATGCATATGAGGGTTTTTTTTGTTTTTTTGAAACAGGTTTTCTCTGTGTAGCCTTAGCTGTTCTGGAACTTGCTCTGTAGACCAGGATGGCCTTGAACTCAGAGATCCAGCTGCCTGTGGCTCCTGAGTGCTGGGACTAAAGGTGTGCACCACCACAACCACTACCACCACCATAGTGAATCAAACATTTATTGCTATTCACATTTAACTACTTGTAGTTCATAGGTAAAAGGGTTGAGGAGGCAAATGTAATTTAGTAGACTTGACATATCACAGTAACTATGTCTACACTTCACTCTTCAGATCTGCCATGCTTCCCCATCACTTTATCGCCAAGGAGCAGTGGAACATGATGACCATGGCTGAAACTCACTCTCTATAAACACTGCTGTTAAGTCAGCACAAATTATAAACCTGCAGAAGGGGCTGGAGAGATGGCTCAGCCACAAAAGGTAGGCTGACAACAAACAATGTAAATATGTATAAGCCAGCTTTATGCCTACAAATTAAAAAAAAAATCAGTTCCAACTTCTTACTATTAGCAAATTCACAACTTATTGTCTGGTAAACACATCTTTGATATGTTTTTAAAAAGGATATAGGGTCTTTTTAGACCCAGGCTATGCTTTGAATTTGATATTATCCTACTGCATTCACCACCATGTTTGCTATTTTTCTTTTCCTTTTTGGTTTTGGTTTTCTGGTTTTTTTTTTTTTTTTTTTTTTTTTTTTGACATGGGGTTTCTCTGTGTAGCCCTAGCTGTCCTGAAACTCTGTATAACAGGCTGGCCTTAAATTCACAGACATTTGACTGCCTCTACCTCCCAAGTGAGTGGGATTAAAGGCGTGCACCACCACTGCCTGGTGTCATCTTTGCTACTTCAATAAATGAATAAAACAATTACCTGTTTAATCAAGAAAATACATAATTCAAGTATCTGAGAGTGACTATAAATTATGAAAATAAAGGTTTTACTATAGGGGGCTGGAGAGGTGGCTTATTGGTTAAGCACACTGGCTGATCTCCCAGAGGACCTGTATTCAGTTCATAGAACCCACATGGTGACTCACAATCGTCTGAAACTCCAGTTCCAGGAGGGGCTGACAACCTCGTCTGGCCTCTGTGTGCACCAGGCATGTAAGTAGCGCCCAGACAAACATACATATAAAATTCTCATATACAAAAAGTTAAATATATAAAAAATTTTACTATAAAATCTTGCATTGTTGTGGAGTGGTGGCTCATGTCTTTCTTTAATCCTAGCACTTGGAAGGCAGACAGGTTATCTGAGTTCAAGGACAGCCTGGCCTATAAAGCAAGTTCCAGGATAACCAGAGCTACACAGAGAAACCCTGTCTCAAAAACCAGAACAAAAAAAAAAATCTTGTAGCCCAATACTTCTGGTCAAGCATCCCTGAAAAATAGCATCATTATTAACATATATATGAATCTACTTTTGAGACAGGGTGTCATGAACACGTAGCTAAGGCTGGCTTGCTCACTGGTGTTTTCCAGACTGGGTCTCAGGTGGCCCTGGCTGCTCCTAAGCTCCTGACCATCTCAGATATGAGGATTACAGGTCTGCTTCCCGATACTCAGTTCAGCTCAAGGGATAAGTTTCTTTTTTACAATGGTGACCCTACATACTAGGTATGTGTTTCTCCCAATGGGCTTATGTCCATAATTTAATTATTTTTCTTTCATAGGAAAGGATTTCATAAAGATATGCAGGAATTTCTTTAGATTGAATTATTCAATAATCCTATTGTCTCAGACATATACATTATCCACAGATAAGACTTTTTCTATTAAATAGCATATCCATAATCATGGAACAAAGAAACACCAAAGACCAAACAACTTCTAAAGAAATTTCCAATCTACTCAGAACACCTTAATAAACATTTATTACTGCGGTGGGAGCTGATACAGAAACAGGGAAAGGAGAGGCTGGGTGAGGCTGTGCTGAATACTTACATTGACTTTGGGCTGAGTAGGCAAGGTCCCACTTGCCTTCATGGTGCTCACTAGCTTGTTGAATGCAGTCATATCTCCATCTTTCTTGAGCTGCTGGTTGCTATTAACAGCACTCAGGGTTTCCTCTAAATGTTCTGCCATGAAGGGAGTTGAATTCTTCATTTGCTGGTCCACCTTTAAGCCCTTGAGCCCTGCTTCTACCTCTTCCACTGAAAGTACAACCCCTGAATGTGCTGCGAAGTTGAGAAAGTTCTGGTTACACCAAGCACAGGGGTATTTGTTAGGAATTCTCATTGGCTGTCATGGTAATTATTTCATAACTGAAGTGAGGCTGTCAAAAAGGCTGACACTGAAAATATGCAAACTGAACACTTGAAATCATAGTTTCTTAGTAAGAATAAGGCTATAATTATGTACATAGAAAGACATGACAAGGTGGCACACATTTATATTCCCACCACTCGGGAGGCAGAGGCAGACAGATCTAAGTGAATTTGAGGCCAGCTATACATAGTAAGTTCCATGATAGCAAGGACTACAGAGACCCTGTCTCAAAAAATAAAGGGAGTGGGGCACACACCTGGAGAAATGGCTCAGTGGTCAATGCACATAATTGTTCTTATAGGGCTGGAGTTCAATCCCCAGCATCCTCACCAAGGAACTCCCAACTGAACCGCCAGGAACTCCAGTTTTGGAGAATCTGTACTTCTCTCACTATCTTGGGCAAATCCAGACACACATTCACATAAATAAATAATTTTAAAAAAGGAATAAACTATACCAAAAATATGTAAGGGATAGAAACTGGGAGAGCAGAACTAGGGGTATGAGTTTCCAGAAGTTGGTAAGATCCTTATATGGTGAATTCCAGGAAAGCCAGAACTGCACAGTGAGACAGTCAACAAAACAAAGCAAAACCCAAAAGACTTGACAAGATCCTGTGTGTTAGGCAGAAAGATACCCTATAATAAATTTTCCCAGACTTTGCTACCAGGGACAAGAATCCAGACAGCTTAATGGCAAAAAGACTAAGGACTTGCTGCTTAAGTGAGAACATGGTAAATGGAGGCACAGTTGTGAGGAACAGGCAAGTTATGCCCTAAGTAAAAATGGCAGGGAGGTCGGGTGTAGTGCACACCTTTAACATCAGTACTCTGGAGACAGAGGCTGGAGGTTCTCTGTGAATCATGGGCCAACCTGGGCTTAAAAGACTCAAGGCTGTGTGGCAGCATGCCTGGGTGTTTTTGAGAAACATTAACCAAATCCCACCATGTATTTGACTTGATGAAGAGTGGTACATTGGAACCCTTCCTTAAGAACATGTGGGCTTGAAATAGCTAAACAACAAACACTTACAGCTCTCCTTAAGTTTTTCTTTATTTGCAGAAAGGCTAGAAAGAAGAGGTTTTAAATCCACTTTGGCTTTCTGTAGCATTTCTAAAATATCCACTTTATTTTCAGCATGGTCTTCCGATGGTATAGGAGCAAAATAATTCCCCGAGTTCTGTCCAGGAGAGAGGACGGCTTGTTCGAGACCTGATTTTTGTAAATAAACATATTCACAGTTGGTCCCATTGAACACAGACACTTCCCTTCAACAGCATAAAAGGAACAAAAACTGAAGGCTTTTCAGTATCCTAAACCCCTTAGGCCTGAGTAAACCACTGAGTAATGAAGACAAAATGAACCATGGCAGGGGAGGCTTGATTCACATACAAGGCTATAGTAGGAAGCTATCTTACCTGCAAGTCTCTCAAGCTCTTCATGTGGAGTAGAACCAAGGCTGCTGGATCTGCTCCCTGACCGGCTTGGGTTGGAAAACCACCTACTAAATCGGCTTGCAGAGACTGACCCTTCTCCCAAAACATCTTCTATCATCTGGCAAGACACAGAGGGATTAAGGAGACAGGCTCTAGGTGAAAATGACATGAAGGTTAAATGTTAAGCCGTTAACTCTGAAGCTTCTTTTGACACTACTGACCCCAAACTTCTTTAACAACTTTGGAGTTGAGCCTTTTTCAGATCTTTTCTGAGCCTCAGTATCCCAAGTGCTAAGATTACAGGTGTGTACCCAGACTCCATACGTGTTTATTTTTATTTTGCATGAGTGTGTGCTATCTATATATGGAAGCTCCTGTGTTTAGGTGCACATTTGTTGGTGCATATGAATGTGTGCAAGTGGAGGCCTGAGGTTGATGTCCAGCATCTCCCTTAGTTACTTTCTACTTTATAAATTGAGCCAGGGTCTGTCACTGGAACTCACAGCTCGCAAACACAGCTAGTTCTGTTAGCCAACTTGTTCCAACAATCCTGTCTCCATTTCCTGTGTGCTATGATTACAGGGGATCACCACATTGCCCCAACATTTACTGGATTCTAGAAGTCTAAATTTTAGTCAGTCCTCATACTTGTACAGCAAGGGTTTTATCCACCAAGGCATCTATGTTTGTAAATGTGCTGTTATACTCACGGAAGCCAAGCACGGCACCTTGTCAAGGTTAAAGAATTCATTAAAGTCAAATTCTCCTGGGGACTGCTCAGGTAGGACAACATCCCTTGGAACTTCCTGATCAGCAGAGGGCTCTTGAGCCAGGATAACTTCCACTTCGTCCTCTTCAGCCACACCTCCATTACATTCCACTATGCCTGAAAATAAAACCAGTACAGAATCCACCTGTGAAGTACACTCCAGTCTCATTCTGTGCCTTTAGCTATCAATACACATGCAGAAGAACCATACATGACTGTCAACAGACTTCTTGTGCTGATACACTTCCTATAATAAAGCATTTATCACTTCTCTGGGAACAAGAAGAGAGAAAAGTCATTGCTAAGTACCCAGAACATTAGCAGAGTAGGAAAGGGACCGTGGCCCCAGTCCTAAATATGTCAAGTTTCCTATGTTATGGCATGATTTCTTAAAAAAAAAAAAAACAAAAAAACCAAAAAAAAAACCACTATTCAATTTTGTGTGTGAAAGAGAGAGAGAAAGAGAGAGGGAGTGTGTGTGTGTGTTGGTATATGGCACATGTGTGCAGATATCTTAGTAGGCCAGAAGAAGATGCTGGCTTCCCTTTGGAGAGTTATTCAAATTGTAAGTTTCTGAACAGCTTTTGTAGTAGATAAAAGAAAATGAACTTGGGCCTGTACAGCCAAATTACCTACACCCAATGTAAAGCTTGACTGTCACACCTTCCTGGAAGCCTATCCTGCCTTTAAAAAAAAGTACATTGATCTACCAAGTACACATTCATTGCTGCCTTTCATATAATTTTGGTATTACAGGAATTCTCTAGTGACAGATCTCTAGAGACAGATAACCTGGTCTAATCAGTTCAGTCTTATTCTAAAAGGCCAGGTCTTTTAAGGTGGGAAGAAGGCTATGCAAAATATAGTTGCTAACATTTTAATTTTACACAAAGTATGAGCTAAACATAAAAAAACAAAACAAAGCCCACTTATTTGCAAATGCATAAAATAGCCCCCTCCCTGCAACACCCAAATGAACATAGGTTTGGAGAGATGGCTCAGTGGCTAAGAGGACATACTGCTCACCCAGAGGACCTTAAGTTCAGATTCCAGCACCCGTATCAGGCATCATAACTGCCTGTCTATATGGCACTTCTGGCCTGCTGGGGTACCAGCACATATGTATACACATACATACAAATAAAAGAAAAACAAAAAAAAGTTGAAAAACACTAACCAAATGCAAAAAGGCATGTATGAACTTTGGTTTCAATTCCCCTACATTCCATAAAAACTGAGCCTGGTGGCACAAGCTTACAATCCCAGAACTCAGGTGATGGAGGAAGAAAAACCAGGAGGTAAAAGTCACCCTTGACTACATATCGAAGTCAGATTCTATATCAAAAACAAACCAACAAAAACAGCAAACCCAGCCGGGCGTTGGTGGCGAATGCCTTTAATCACAGCACCAGGAAGAAAAAGCAGGTGGATCTCTGCAAGTTCTGAGACCAGCCTGGTCTACAGAGCAAGTTCCAGGACAGGCTCCAAAGCTACAGAGAAACCCTGCCTCAAAAACAAACAAAAAATTGCAAACCCAAAACCAACAGAAAACAAAGGAGTAGGGATGTATCTCAGTGGTAGATTATTTGCTTTACAAGTTCAAGGATCCGGTTGAGATGGCACATGCAGGTAGGATTTGCTGAAAAAAGCAGAGACAGGAGGATCACAAGTTCAAGGCCAGCCTGGGCTATACAAATTCAAGGACCTGGGTTCAATCTCAAGTATAACGATAACACAAACACAAACCTGAAGAAAACATTACTGGGTGGGGATGTAGCTTAGACTAGAGGTTCAAGGCCATCATCAGCTACATATTGGGTTTGGTGCAAGCCTAGGCTGCACAAGACCTTGTCCCAAAATGAAATACTACAGGAATGGATGAAATTTAGATTTCTTCTCAGCCACAAAAACCAGTATTTTCTCCCTTTCTTTTGGATTTTTGAGACAGGGTTTCTCTGTATAGTCCTGGGATTAAAGGCATGTGCTATCACTGACAGGCAAAGCATTATGTTCTTACAAAAGCGGGATCTCTACCATCAGTTAAAAGGCCACACTATCTGATGCTGCTTTCTTCTGGTGGAGAGTGGGATAAAGGTATCTCAAAGGAATTAAACGGAATCTTTAGGCTACCTATAAATTCCCTGCTAAGAAAAATGTGCCTACATAAAATGCCTACCACATTTAAAGTGTGCATAAACCAAAAAGAAAAGAACTGTGATGTCTTTTATTCTCACTTTTAAATATATCTCATTAGGTTATTTCCATTTAAGTTTATTTTAACTTCTTTGGAAGTTAGCACTAACTATTAACAGCTTTCCCCTGTTACCCAATATCTGTCAAAACTATGTATTTTTCAACTCTACCTGAAAAGAATAATTTATCAAATAAGTTCCCAGTAGTGTCTGAGTTCTTATGAATACATTTCATAGTCACAAGAAAGTTATGCCTTAAAGATTTGACAGGTGGGCTGGAGAGATGGCTCAGAGGTTAAGAGTGCATTGCTTTCAGAGGTCCTGAGTTCAATTTCCAGTAACCACATGGTGGCTCACAACCTTCTATAATGAGATCTGGTGCCCTCTTCGGGCCTGCAGGCATATATGCAGTCAGAACACTGAATACATAATAAATAAACCTTAAAAAACGACAAAGATAAATAGATTTGGTAGGCATTGTCTTTACCAAAAGACCCTGTCTTAAATTTACTAACTGGAACCCATTGTTAAATGTGCAATTAAAGCAGTAATCATCACATTATTTTAAAACAAGTTCAAAGTTCCTACTGACCTTCCTTCATAGAGGCAGTCCGTCGCCTTGTTCTTTTTCTCCCTTTGTGATCTTCCTCTAGTATCTTGTCATCAAAGCCAGTCAGCTCAATGGTTTCAGACTGACTTGTGGGTCCAGCTGAAAACCATTCTGGTTCTTCCTCAGTGTACGAATCATTTCTTCTACGCTCACCAAAGACACGTTTACTATCCCCAAACTCCCTCTGAAAAAGTACAAAAACCGAGACTGAAAAACTGTAAAATTCTAGAGGAAGCAATGTATTCAGTTAACTTATGCTATAAACACTGAAATGCAGATGCTGTGGTATTAGAATGAAGTGCATCACCACTCTTACAGTGCCCACTGAGTTCTCCTTATCTAGCGTAACACTGGGCTGTGATCCAGCTTCTCCAAGTATCTGGTTGGGCTAGGGGAATGCAACTCGGAGCTAGTGTGTGGCCCTGGGTTTAATTCTGTACCATCATCAACAAGATTAATATAGTATGAAGGAAGTGAACATCAAATTTCCAAGCACTTGAGAACCAAAGGGACCAGAGAACAAACCCTGAAACGCTTGTCTTTGTAGTCCCTCTCTCTGTCTCGGTCTCTCAAGTCTCGAAGGTCCTTATCGCTGAGACGGTGATCCTTCTCAAAAGCCCGAGCAGAGATTATCCTCCCACTGCCAATCCGTCGTCCACCAAGCAGGCGAAGCCCATCAGTGTCTTTCTCCAGAGGACTTCCAGAGCGTCGGGAGCTGACAGCAGCTGTCACATGGCAGCCACCTCCAAAGCTTCGTCTCTGTGGGCTGAGAACAACATCTAAGTCATCTTCTTTCACACGCTCTCGTGGATCTGAAAAGATGCCAGAAAGAAAAAGATAAGCAAACCAACATCTCCAGAAACTGTGTCCATGGCTGGCAGGAGGACAAGAAATATCAGAAAGGAGGCATCTCTAAAACTAGCTTATCAACAGATTCAGAGTAACAAGTATATATTAATTGGGTTTTGAAAAATTTGGTCTTAGCTGGGCAGTGGTGGACACGCCTTTAATCCCAGCACTCAGGAGGCAGAGGCAGGTGAGTTTGAGTTTGAAGCCAGCCTGGTCTACAGAGCAAGCGCCAGGATAGGCTCCAAAGCTACGGAGAGAAAGCCTGTCTCAAAAAACCAACCAAATAAACAAAAAAAAGGTCTTTAAAGGCTGAACTCAGATCGTCAGGTATTGCAGGAAGTGCCTGCTGAGCCATCTCACAGGCCCTTTATAATTATTTCTTTTTATACTAAACTTTAAAACATTTTTATATATTTAGTCTTTTTTTCTCTTCAGAGAAGCAAATGTTCTTCATAATAAATGACTTTCTATGATGAATCTATCTTTACTATGACTAAGATTTTCATGCATACAATTTTTAGCTAATCGTTTGTTCATTAATAAACAACTAGGAGGTGTCGGCAGCAACAGCAGCTGTGGCATGCCTTTAATCAACACCACTCAGGAGGCGGGGACAAACCTTTGTGAGTTCAAGGTCAGCCTAGTCTACAGAGCTAGTTTCCAGACAGCCAAGCTACAGAAAAAAACCCTGCCTCAAAAAAAAAAAAAACAAACAACAAACAACAAAAAACAAAACAAACAAACAAACAAACAAACAGAACATTTCAGTCAATTTGTATGTCTGTAATTCTAGCACTTGGGATGCTGAAGCAGGAGCAGGAGGATTACTATGAGTTCAAACCCAGCCTGAGTTAGAGTAAGACCCTGTTTCAAAACAGGTAACTTTAAATTGGTTTCATATTCAACATTTAATTTATCTCGATCTGAAACAAACTTTAAGAGCATCTTTGCTGCTGGTTAGGCAAAGTGTTTCTACTCTATAAGAAGATCTGGGTTCAATACCCAGCACCCATATGTCAGCTCACAGATATCTGTAACTCCAGTTCCAGTGTTTTGGACACCTTCACACAGAAATACATGCACATAAAATAAAAATAAATTAGAAAAAAAAAAACTGTTCTTTAAAGACACTGTTTAGATATCCAAAATTGGTATAAAACATTTCAAAGCACATTTCTCAGAGAAGACCTGAATCCACAACACATAAAAACTCAGTAATTAACAAATAAAAAAATAAATAACTTAAAAATGCACCTATTGGCTGGAGAGGCAGCTCAGTAACTAGTTAAGGCTGCTCTCCAGAGGTTCTGAGTTCAATTCCCAGCACATCCATAGCAACTCATAACCACCTACATAGCAACCATCTACAACTGTCCATGGGATCCAAGATGCCCTCTTTTTGGAATGCAGATAAATATACAGACAAAACATCACATACATAAAATCTTTAAATCAATCTTAAAAAGAAATAATGGGCCAGTGAGCGTGGCATAGTGTAGAATGCCTATAATGCTGGCAGTTGGTAGCCTAAGGCAGGGATTGTTGAGTTTGACTGAGGTCAATCAGGGCTACAAGTGAGGTCCTGTCTCTAAAACAAAACCAACGAAAAAGGATAGATGCCTGAACAGACACTGCAGCAAAGATATGTAGACAGCATAATCTGTAAGCACGAGCACACTGTGTTCATTATCACCAGGGAATACAAATGAAATGGAATAGCACTGTGTACTACTAGATGGCTACAATTAAAAAGGCTATCCATTCCAAGTGCTGGCAAGATGTGGAGCAAAGAGAACCTGAAAAACTGCCAACAGGAATATATAATGTCTAACCACTTGGGAAAAAAAGATGTCTGAAGAGGGCTAGGAGATGTGTCAGTGGTGAGGAGCACTTATTGCTCATGAATAGGAAGAATCCAGAGTCAGTTCCCAGCACCCACGTACTAGCTCAGGACAACCTATATAACGCTAGTTACAAGGGATCTGATGCCTTCTTCCGGCTTTCTTGGGTACATATACATGTGCAAGCAAAACACTCATATAGTTAAAATATTAATCTAAAAATAAATTTAAAAACTTAAAAGCAGACTTTTTCTGACCTGCTTAGACATTAATCATGCACAAGGTGCACATACATTCATGTAGACAAAACACACATAATAAATCTAATTACTTTTTAAGAAGCTTGTTATTTTTGAAAATATTAAATATACTTAACAGCCATAATATTTCTAGGATTCACCCCTGAGGTAAAAAATCCTTAGGCTGGACAGTGATGGCACGTCTTTAATCCCAACATTTAGAAGAGACAGGTGGATCTCTGTGAGTTCAAGGCCATCCTGGTCTTTGAAGAGAATTCCAGGACAGCCTCCAAACCTACAGAGAAAAACTGTCTTGAAAAAAAAAAAATTCCTATGTCCCCCTAATGGTGGACATAGGAATTTAACTCTTTAACTCTAGCACTTGGGAGGCAGAGTCAGGCAGATCTTTTTGAGTTCGAGGCCAGCATGGTCTACAGAGCAAGTTCCAGGACAGTGAGAACTACACAAACTCGGTCTCGAAAAACAAAAAACAAAGACATGAGCCACCAGCCCCTCAACAAACACCTCTTTCAAGAAAGTGAGGCAGGGTCTCATGTGGACCACCCTCTAATTCATTATGTAACTGAAGATGCATTCAAACTTCTAATCTCCAGCTTCTATCTCCCAAGTGCTGAAATTAGAGGCTTGTACTACCATGACCAATTTATTCACTACCAGGAATTAAACCCAGGGCTTTATGTATGCAAGGTCGGCATGCACTCTACCATCTGAGCTATAGCTCCAGCTGTCTTACTTCCTTTCCTGGTGCTGTGCTAAAAGGTACTGAAAAACTTCAGGGAGAAAGGGCTTATTCTGGTTCATAATGATACAGTTGTCTATAATGGCAAGGAAGTCAAGGCAGCAACAGCTTCAAACACCTGGTCACATTTAACATACAATCAGAAAGTAATATTGATGAAAGCATGCTACACTCTAATCAAGTTCTCCATTTTATACAGTCCAGGATCCCACAGAGAATGGCCACACCCACAGTTAAGATGGGTTTTCCCCTGGAAGTGTCCTGGGTGAGTCCACAAGTACCAAGCTGTCAATACTTATCACACCAGCAAAGACAATGGTACTTTATAATTCAAAACCATGTAGCCTGACTCATTGTTACAGGAAGACTATTACTATGATTTTACTCTGCTCATTATAAAATATACAACTGGTAAATTAATTTATAATGACATTTCAATATGTAAAATTCTGAGGGCTAGCCTGGTCTACAGAACTGCTAGAGCTACACAGAGAACTCTGTTGGGGGGTGGGGGGTATGAAACCAGCAGCCAGGAGCATGTTCCCCAAATCATACTACCATCATTTATAAATGTCTGCACACTTACCTGCTATTCTGCGTACCAGGGAAGGTCGGTCTGATTCTGGCTCTTTCTTCAGACTTTCAACTGGTGAGCTCCTCCCTGATGCAGGGTAGAGAGAGGCATGCCACTTCTCAGGGTCCCAGACACCATCACTACAGGTTAAAGGATAGCATTAGTGCTTGCAGGTTAATTCTAAAAGGTTCTAATTTCTAGACTTCAGGTTACAAGGAAACTTTCATTCCTCCAGAATGATTACCCTATTCAAGTTGAAAAAGAAAGTTATTACTACCGTAATAGCATGTTGCTGGTTGTATAACACCAACAGGAACTTGAAAAACAGACAAATGAAACCACAGTCCATAAACCCTGGACCATGTTTGAACTACATTAACTATTCTACACAAAGATCTTCACAATACTGCAGAGACAGCTCTAGCTCGTTATCAGAAGTACCTCCTAGAAAGTATTCTAGAATATTTTAGTTTGTTGTATTTTGAGACGGTCTCACTATATTATAAGCACTGGGGGGGGGGGTGGTGACTGGAACTTGTTATGTAAACCAGGCTGGCTTCAGATTTACAGATTCACCAGCCCTCGACCCCGAGCTAGAATCAGGTTTTCTCCAAGTAGGACAGCTCTTAACTTCCTTCTTTTTCTCTTTCTAATTAGCCCCTCTGTGCTCTACCTGCTTTACAACCTTAGCCATGAACACCCTTCAAAGAGTGAGCCCACATTTCTCCACCCCTCATGACAGTGAGCTATGCATACTTTCCAGGGTCTCTGTGGAGTCCAACAAATGCTCTCTCAGATGAGAAGAGAGGTAACAAAAGAAGCTTTGTCCCTCTTATCTTTAGTACTGTCATTAGCTAGGCACAATACCCAATTTAGTATGAGAGCTAATATAGTTGATCAGGGTAACTTTTTAATTTTATGCAAAGAAAAAAGTTTTAATAATAAACAAATATACAGCTGGGTGGTGCATGCCTTTAGTCCCAGCACTTGGGAGGCAGAGGCAGGTGGATCTCTGTGAGTTCAAGACCAGCCTGGTCTACAAGAGCTAGTTCAAGGACAGGCTCCAAGGCCACACAGAGAAACCCTGTCTCAAAAAACGGAAAAAAAAAAAAAAAACGAAGTATATAAAGACTTTATAATGTTAGGGGCTGGAGAGATGGCTCAGTGGATAAAAGCACTGGCTGCTCTTCCAGAGGTCCTGGGTTCAGTTCCCAGCAACACGTGGTGGCTGATAACCATCTATAATAGGATCTGTTGCCGTCTTCTGGCACACAGGTATACATGTACAACACTCAAACATAAAATATAAACAAATTTTAAAAACTAACAAAAACAAACACTTTATAATTTTAATGAAAAAGAAACAAGCCTATGAAAAATCCTAGCCAATCAAAACAACCATTATTCTGGTATCATTACCATCAGGAAAATGTGATCACACATCTAGATTCAATAGGCCATTCAACAGTCTAAACAATACATTTTAAAATCTGTCTAGATTGAACATTAGTTTAATGATAAAAACAGTCATCTAACATGGGTAAGGTCTTGGGTCCCAAACGTTAACACTAGGGGTAAGGGTATGTGGCACAATGAACCAAGAAAATTAAACATGACACTTGGTAAGTAAAAATACATGCCCTTGATGACTGCAGACTCAACAGTTGAGAGAGGCATACCTTCCTCCTCTCCCTGCAAAATAACAGCCTAGACAGAAAGCCAAAGAAAACTCTTAAAAAAATTGTGAAAAGCACCAGGTAGTGGTGGTGCACACCTTTAATCCCAGCACTTGGGAGGCAGAGGAAGGTGGAGTTCAGCGAGTTCCAGGCCAGCCTGGACTACAAAGTGAGTTCCTCCAGGACAGCCAGGACTGTTACACAGAGAAGTCCCATCTCAGAAAACCAAATAAAAAACTAACTAAATAAAATATTGTGATAAGGAAGCTGAAGTATAGCTTTCCACAACTGATAGCTTCTGACTGAGGTGCAGGTGGAGTAGAACTCAGTTTTGTTTTATTTTCTTTTCTTCCTGAGACAGGGTTTCTCTGTATAGCTGTGGAGCCTATCCTGGAACTCATTCTGTAGACCAAGCTGGCATCAAACTCAGAGATCCACCTTCCTGTGCCTCCTAAGTGTTGGGATTAAAGGTGTGCAGCACCATTACCTGCCCCCCCCCCTTACAGGGTTTATCTAGCTTTTTCAAACCAAAGCCCTTTACCTTGTTTCTTAAGCAAACAACATGCTAATATGAATGACTCTCTGATAAAGATCTTAGGGTCCTTCCTTCAACATCCCCAAAGAAGTGCCCTGAAATCAAAGCATGAACCACAGGATCTGGGGAAAAGACCTTGGCACTGAGACTCCTCAGTTTAAATCTGTGACTATAATCAAGTCATTCTGTAGCTTAGTTTTAGTACATGTTAGTTGATGGTCATACTATTAACTCTTGAGATACTTCCCTTATTCCTAACCCTACCAAAAAGCAACTTACCAACTATGTAATTTTTTTATTTAAATAAATTTTTATTTATTGATTTTCAATTTTTACAAATTTTATGTATGTGCACATGAGGACAAGTGTCCACATCAGCCAGGGGTGTCGGATGACCCTGGAGCTGGAGTTTACTACAGGTGGTTAGGATCCTAATATGGGTGCTAAGAATTAAACCTAGGTCCACTGAAAGAGCGGCACAGATACTTAACTATTAAGCCATCACTCTAGCCCCATCAATACAATTCTTAACAGTAACAGTCATACCTGTCATATTTTTCAGAAAGGCACGATGGCCTCTGTTTGGAGTAGGGACGTTCTTTTATATCCAAGAGCTCCTCCTAAAAAGAGAAATCACATGAGGATTTTGAATCACATTTCTCAGGCAACATACTTCTAATTTATTTCTCTTCTGTGTGTCTACTTTAAGCATTTCACACAATTTTTTTTTTTGGGGGGGGAGGGTGTTGAGACAGGCTCAAGACTGGCTTTGAACTAACTCTCCTGTTACAAAATTTCTGTCACTGGTCTGCTAGCCAGCAGAGAGGAGTGTTTTATTGTTGTGGCAGTTTTTGTTGGGAATAAACATGACTGAATGAAAAGGAATGAAGGCTGTACAGAGGAACCCTGTCTAAAAAAACAAAAGAGTCAGGCGTTGGTGGTGCACGCCTTTAATCCCAGCACTCAGGAGGCAGAGGCAGGAGGATCTCTGAGTTCAAGATGAGCCTACAAGAGCTAGTTGAGCTAGTTCTAGGACAATCCAAAGCTACACAGAGAAACCCTTTCTCAAAAAAACAAAAAACAAAAAAAACAAACAAAAACAAAAAACAAACAAACAAACCTGGGTTACTGGGTTGTTTGTGTGTGTAGAATATACACCTGTATCTAGGTAGTGGTAACACAAGCCTCTGATCCCAACACTCAGAGGCAGAGACAGACAGAACTCAAGAGTTCAAGGCCAGCCTGGTCTACTGAGTTCCAGGACAGGCTCCGATGCTACAGAGAAAAAAAAAAAACGAATGAGGTCAGAGAGCAAAGTCGTGAAATTGGTTTTCATCTACCTTTAACATGTCTGGGACTGAACTCATGTGATTTTATATTAGGTGTCATCTTGCCAGGCCCCTGCCCAGCTTTCGATGTGAGGGATGGGATCTGATTTCTTGTCTTCACAATTGCATGGCAAGTGCTTTATCCACATACTATCTTTAACATCTACACACCTTTATTTGGATTTGCCCGTTGTTAACAATTTGCTTCATTATTTTATCATGTATATGTATATGTGGTGCCTGAAGAGACTAGAAGAGGGCACCAGATCTCCTGGAGCAGAAATTATGCAGTTGTCAGTTGTCTTAAGTGGATGCTGAGAACTCAACTCTTGTAAAACCAACATAAGCTCTTAATTCCTGAACACCCTTTCCAGCACTAAGAATGAAAAAAGAAAAAAAAAAAACTTTTACATAATTTAATTCATAGAAAATAATTTCTCTTTTTTTCACCCTCCAGACAGGATTTTCTGTGTAACCCTGGCTTTCTCATAAATCATTCTGTAGTTTAAGTGTGGCCTTAAACTCAAAGAGATCCACATGGCTCTGCCTCCTGAGTGCTTGGTTAAAGATGTACACCTCCATTGCCTTTCTCTGAATCTTTAAGTGTTTTGTTTGTTTGTTTGTTTTTGTTTTGAGACAGGGTTTCTCTGTGGCTTTGGAGGTTGTCTTGGAACTAGCTCTTGTAGTCATGACTGGCCTTGAATTCACAGAGATCCACCTGCCTCTGCCTCCTGAGTGCTGGGGTTGAAGGCGTGAGCCACCATTCTTTATCTAGTGTTGCGTCATAACCAAAGGTAAGCATAAGAAATACATCCTTCTAGCAGGGCAGTGGTGGTGCTGCCCTTTAATCCCCTTTAATCCTGGTACTCAGGAGGTAAAGGCAGGTGGATCTCTGACTTCAAGGTCAACTGGTCTACAGAATGAGTTCCAAGACAGCTAGGGCTCTGGCTAGACAAAGAAACCCTGTCTCAAAAAACCAAACAAGAGATACATCCTTCTGAGGAAGTCACCTCTGGGTGTTGTATGTCCAGCTATCCTTTAAATTAGTGATGTGAATTCCGATCACATTTTGAATTAAGCCTGTGACCTGTGGGAGACAAGTTAAAATCATCCATGTATCTGGGTTTTCATTTCATGGTTCCCCCTCAACATCACATCTAGTGATTATTGCTATCATTCTTCATTTCCTAGTTGTAGCCATTTCTCCTTATCTCCCTGCCAACAATTGGCATTACACTGTGGTCCATGTTCCTCTTCTCTCATTAATTCTATATATTGATGTAGACACTCAGATTCATAGTTTTGTGCCCCTCTCCCCACATACACACATTTGAGACAGTTTCTATGTAGCCCTGGCTGTCCTGGAGCTCACTATGTAAACCAAGCTGGCCTCAAACTCAAAGAGATTCTTTTGCTCTTGCCTCCCAAGAGCTGGGATTAAAGGCATGCACAACCACACACAGCTCAATGGTCCTTAATGCATGAATATCTTTATTTTGATGCCCAAACAGTCTCAGATTTTGCCAGTAGAACTTTAAGTGGGGTATGTGCCAAAACCTTTAGTGAAAGAATCACTGCCTTCTGTAGGGTATGGTGGTACTCACCTGGAACCCTAGCACTCATGAGGCTGAGACAGGAAGATTATGACTTTATAACCCAGGCCAGCCAGGGTTACATAATGGAATCATGTGCCCAAAAGTAACAAATAAATGAACAATATTTCCTTTCTGGTATATCTTATACCTATCCTGCCTCACCCTGGAGCCAGCCATTTCTATGATCCTTGAAGTGTGGCATGGTACCAGAAGCCAAGGTCTGGGAGCTGAGAGTACCCTCATTTGTTTAAGTCCTTTCACCAAAATCACAATATGTATGTATGTATGTTATATGCACCTGCTTATGGACACAAAAAGCCACAAACTCGATTACCTGTTATTACAATACAATTAACCATTTATAGAAGAAATTACACTGCAATTCATAAACTTTTGTCTGAATACAATGCTACAACTTTGCAGTGACCTTTGCAAGGCACCCTTTCATCCCTGAAAGACAATGAAAGACAACAATCATTACATACTGACACACAATGAATTCCCAAAGTATCTTATAAGATGTGTGAAGTCTCTATATGTTCTCAGGACAGCACACTGCACTATGTATGACTAGAAGACACTGTAGTCTTAAAATCTAGAGAGGCATTACAGCGCATACCTGAAAACCTAGCACTCACGAGGCAAAGACAGGAGAAACACTAAAATCAGCCTGCTCTATACAGTGAGATTTGTCTCAAAAACAGACTGGGAGGCTGGCAAGATGGCTTAGTGGTTAAGAGCACTGGCTGCTCTTCCAAAGACTTGGGTTCACTTCCCAGAACCCACATGGCAGTTCACAACTGTCTGTAACTCCAGTTCCAGGGGATCTGACACCTTCATACAGATATACATGCCAAGCACAACACCAATGCATGTAAAATAAGGATAAATAAATCATTAAAGAACATTCTAAAGGGGCTGGAGAGCTGGCTTAGTGGTTAAGAACACTAGCCTAGTCTTCCAGAGGTCCCCAGTTCAATTCCCAGCAAACACATGGTGGCTGACAACCATCTAAAATGACACCTGGTGCCTTCTTCTGGCCTGTGGACATACATACAGGCAGGATACTGTATACATAATATAAAATAAATCTTTTAAAAAAGGTAAGAAAGAAAGAAAGGAAGGAAGGAAGGAAGAAAGAAAGGAAGAAAGAACAAAAACTAGCCAAGTGGTGGTGGTACACACCTACAGTCCCAGCACTTGGGAGGCAGAGGCAGGTGGATCTCTGTATGAGGTCAGCTTTGTCTAGAGAGTGAATTTCAGGATAGCCAGGGCTATTACACAAAGAAACCCTGTCTTTTAAAAAGAGGGGAAAAAAAGAGCAAAAACTGACACCAAACAACCAAATGATAACGTTACCCATCATACCTATATTATACAGGCATTTGAATGTATTTAAGATTTACTTATAAATTGATTTGTTTTGGGATTTTGATACAGGGTATCACTATGTAGCTCTGATTGTCCTGAAACTCACTATGTAGACCAGATTGGGCTCCAATTCCTAGAGATCCACCTGTCTTTGCCTCCTGAGTCCTGGGATTAAAGGTGTGAGCCACCACACCTGGTGAATGGCTTTACTAACTAGAAATACATAGAAATGTTTAAAGAATTAATGTAAATGAAACTTCAAATTTAAAATGGTATTAGGAGTCTGTTCCAATTTCTGAAAGCCTCAAAGCATCAACAAGCATGCTACCTCAAAGTCACTTATGAAGACTGGAGTCCAGAGAAATAGGCAGGGTGAGCAACCTGGCAACAGCAGATGCACAGAAACTTTTTTTTCCTTTCAAGTCAGGGTATCTCTATGTTACAATCCTGGCTGTTTTGTAACTCATTGTTGACCAGGCTGGCCTCAAACTCAGAGATCTGACTATCTCTGCCTCCCAAAAAATGGTCCCCTCCCAGCTCCAAGTAACAATAAAATTTTTAACATAGGTAACAAACAGTTTTACAAAAAGTAAAATGAAGGGCTGGTGAGAGGTTAATCAGGTAAAGGCTGATTTCAATCCCAGGCACCTACATGGTGAAAGGAAAGAGCTGATTCCCATATATTGCTCTTTGGCTTCCATATTATACATATGTATGCAAGCATGTACAAACGATGCAATTTTTTTTTTTTTTTTTTTTTAAAGAGAGAAACAAGGAGCCAAAGAAGTGATTACCAGAGAAACCCTGTCTTGGGGGAAAAAAACAAAAACAAAACAAAACCAACATCGAAAATACAAACAAAAAAAACCCAAAAACAAAAAAGAATGTAATATAGTATCCCAGAAGCAATCCTCAAGTTCAAGTAGGGTATTAGTTTAAAACATACATGTAATACAGACTTCAGCTAAGAATGCTATACTAACATTGGTTCATTAATTGTAACAAATGTATTATACACACACACACATACACACATTAATATACTAAGAAGCCAATAGATGCCCCAAGACATATACCATACCACAAGCTAAATCAACACAGCTTACTTTCTTGTTTTTCTTTTCTTTTTTAAATTTCTCTTTCTATCCCTGGCTGTACTGGAACTCACTCTGTAGACAAGGCTGGCCTCGAACTCACAGAGATTCCCCCCTGCCTCTGCCTCTGGAGTACTGGGAGTAAAAGCATGTGCAGCCACTACCACCTGGCTTTCCTTTCCTTCTTCTGAGTTAGGGTCTCATTATGTAGACCTGGCTGGCCTTGAACTCAGAAAGAGTTCACTATGTAGCTCTGCTTTTAGCCTCCTGGATGCTGGGATTAAAACTGTGAAGCTGGCATCTTGTTCTTTAACTATATACAGAAGACTTCCTTGCCTTTGAAATTATTTCAGTTACTCAAGAGGGGTTGTTCTTAAACTTAACAGCTCATCAAGAGTCCTCAACGTCAATTATTCCTTGAAAAGGACCTCCTTTAAAGATATTTTCAAAGAACACTTTCTATTTTGGCTGAACATTAAAAAAAAAAAAAAAATCCTTGGAAAGTCGTCCCAAGTATTTCATCAGAATGTGAACGCTCTTTTGTAGATTTTACAGACTGTGGGCCTAAACCCTGAAATCACCCAATGAACACTAAAAGGTTTAATAGTTGACTTTTTACTTTTTGCACAGGTTACTAAAACGTGACCAAGCAGAAACAAGCTACTAATTGGCCAAGAACCATACACCCAAGGAAATTGTGTCAGCCTCCTTAAAAAAACTTGTCCACTGAGTGGTGGTGTTGGCACATTCCTTTATTCCCAGCACTTGAGAGGCTGAAGCAGAGGCAGGTGGATCTCTGAGTTCAAGGCCAGCATGGTCTGCAGAGTGAATTCTAGGACAACCAGGACTACACTCAGAGAAACCCTGTCTTGGAAAAGCCAAACATCAAACTCCCTCTCCAAAACTATCCCCCAAAATAATGGAAGCTGAGGAGATGGCTTGATAGTACTTGCAATCCAGCACCTATCTAAAAAGCAGAGTACATGGCTGTACCCAAGTAAGGGGGAAGGAGAAAGGCGAACCTTATAAGCTTGCTGGCCAGCCAGGCTTGCCAAAAATTAAGCTTCTGATTCAGTGAGGGATTGTGTCTCAGGACAATAAAGCAGACAGCAATATCCTGATCTGGCCTATGCATATGCATGTATAGGTGTCACTACCTACATACATATGTTCAAGACACACACACAGAGAGAGAGAGAGAGAGAGAGAGAGAGAAAGAGAGAGGTGGGGGAGAGAGAGGGAGAGTGAACACAATGAGCTAAAAGCACCTGTAGCTGGCTATCAAGCCAATATCATTCATGAAGGGAGCTACGAAAGGGAACCCCAGAGAATAGGTCTTGCAGACGGTTAGGTTAGCACCACACTAAGCCAAATCTACTCTAACCTTACAGTGGCAGATCTGACATAAAAGACTTTTCTAGTGAAGAATGCATGAAACTATGAAACGAAAAGAGGAGAAAACCTGGTTTTCTCTCATTCAAAAATTTCCCCCTGTGCACCTGGTCAATGCAATAAAAGTAAGCCTTGCCATTTAAATAGTCAATATAACTGATAAAAACAATGTAAAACTGCCAAACAGTAAATAGGTTGATATGATAACTACTAGAAGAAATTTTTAGGGCTATCTGCTTCAGTGTTAGAATGGAGATGAAGTTGGGTAGTACAGTTTAGGGGAAAAGGGTATTCCTAGTAGGCATTTGGTTGAGCAGGCTCCACACTCAGCCAAAATAACAGCAAAAGAGGTGGTTACTTGCTGCCATGTACAAAGCCATTGCCTTGATTCTAAAGCTGGCATTAAAAGGACACTCATCTTTGGATATGTCTGTTTAATACATCATTCAGTTTTTAGCATCTGCTATGTAGCAGACACTGGATCTGTACTTCCCCATTTATTCACCATAAAAACTCCTACAAAATCAGCTGTAGTATATCTTTACATCAGAGGAAAGAAAGAGATTAACAGAAACTAAGTGGCCAGGTGTGGTGGTTCATGCCTTTACTCCCAGAACTTGGGAAGCAGGGCAGGTAGATCTCTGCAGATGGACAGGTGGATCTCTGCTTTTGAGGCCAGCCCTGGTCTATGGGGGAAGTTCCAGAAGCCAGAGCCAAGGTTATACAGAGGAAGCCTGTCTCAAAAAAACAAAGCCAAAAAGGGAAGGGAGGAAGAAAGGAATGAAGGAAGGAAGGAGGGAGGGAGGAAAGAAGAGATAAGCCAAGTGTAAGGCTGAAGGTCACACAGATTAAAGGTAAAGTAGTAATCCAGTCCATGAGTGGTGCTTAACAATCATTAGTCTCTTTTCTTCCCCAAAACTTGCACTGACAAGAAGGTGCATCACCCCTTTCTGAAGCTGTGCCACTAATGACCAGACTTGCTCCTGTCTAGCAGGACTACTAGGAGCTCTCACCTTCTTGGGCAGGTTGCCCTGAAGCCCAGCATCCTATTATAGCACCCTTTCTTGAATTAAAGGTTCCTTCTACAAATTTTTTTGTTTGTTTGTTTGGTTTCTGTTTTTTTGAGACAAGTTTCTCTCTGTAGCCCTGGCTGTTCTGGAACTCTCTCTGAAGACCAGGCTGGCCTTGAACCCACAGAAATCTGCTTGCCTCTGCCTCCCAAGTGCTTGGATTCAAGGCATTTACCACCACTGCTCAGCCCATCTACAAATTTCTATGTGCAATGACTGGCTTCTTATCCAGCTCAAGTTCCTAACATGCTGAGCAAGTAGGAGAACATTCATGGGGTCAAAGAACCTGAGTCCCAACTTTTCAAGATGAGCTAAAATGGAAAAGGAAAGAAATAACAGTCAGATTTCAGTATTTACAGTCTTGCCAACCTGCTAACTTGTAGTTAGCTATGCATTCTGGATAGCTGACAAATTAAGATTGGTTAACGACTTTTCACATCCTAACTCTGCCTTCCTCAAAGTAAGCATCCTTATTTTTATGCTAGTTTACATACATCACTGAAATGCTACCTGTTAATAGGTTACTACTCAACTCAGTTTATGGAAGATGTATATAAAATTAGCAAGATGACTTTTGTATAGGAAACTGATCATATTAATATTCCTGACTTCTGCCTGAAATTTAAATTGTAACTCTTCTCTGAGGCTTACTTTCCTTCTTTTCTTTTCTTTTTCCCCAAGACAGGGTCTCACCATGTAGCTGTGACTGTCCTGTAAGTCACTATAAAGATCAGGCTGACCTGGAACTCACAGGCAACCACCTGCCTCTGCAAGCTGTGACTAAAGGTGTGTACACTATTTTGACTACAAAATGTAGCTTTTGTTCTTGGAAACACAAGCTTGGAAACACAAATCAGAAATTATGAATATTAATGACTAAAGACCCTGAGGATGACAGGAGCACAGATCGCACAGATCAAGACATTTATAATATCCTGGTTAACTGTCACAGAGGCTTAAATGTTGGTGTGAAGACACCATGTGACTTTAACTTGAATTCCTATACTTGGAAGCATAGCAGAGGCCACTCCGAACCTCAGGGAGCAGCTATGCATCTGTTACCTGACAAATGCCGTTTGTCAGTCTCCCACAGAAGAGACTTCAAAAAAGTCAAACAAGAACTAGGGTATTTGGAATCACATTAAGATTGTAAGTAGTTCAAAGACACTTTCCTTCATCTGATACATTCAGAATTCACCTGTCAACGTTTTAGGCAATAAGTTTAAATTGTGGAGTACTTCTCAATCTGAATCCATAGATCAAAAGCTTTCTGACAAATGTTAATCCCAGCACTAGGGAGGAAGAGGTGCCTGGTCTACAACTGACTAATAGGAAAGCACTCAATTAAGAACTCACATTACACTTAAAAACTCCCTCCAGGCATACTCAATCATTCATTCATTCATTCATTCATTCTCTCTCCCTTTAATGCTGAAAATTACTGACACTCTACCAAGTAGGGAAGAGTAAAGGCAGTACACAAATAAGGCCCAGCTTTACTGAGAATCCTAGGAGGCCAGGGACAATAAGCCATGCTGGAATTCATGATGGTGTTCATAGTAAAAATATGGACATGAGCTCAACTAGATCATAATCCCTGTCACTGGCCATTTCAAGACTTTCCACTTTAGAAATATTTTATTTACTCTAGCCCAGAGTATTTCAGGAAGCCAGAAACAAACTTATTAGTCTGTTTAGAAACACTCAGCAGCCAATATGACACAGATGAAATATCTTTACTAAGTACAAAAATTTGTTATAGCTCCTGAGCTAGGAATGACAGCAACACGACCAATTTAAAACCACACGTAGTAGTGCACACCTCTAACTTCACACTCCAGAGGCTGAATTGAGAGAGTTCCATAGGTAAACCATGTCTCCAAAAACAAAAAGAAGAAGCTTAAAATCACTATGTATTCTTAAGCAATGAAATAGTTGAGTTCATATCCTATTTGTAACAACAAAAGCACAGATTAAAAAATCCACAATTACTCCTCATCACTGACCGGGTCACTCCTACAGGGATTGGACTTTCAAGGAAACATTGACACAAAACACACTGATTCTGTGAAGCATTCAAGAGCTGGCATCCTCACCCGATCCCATACCACCCAATCACACAATGTCACAGAACATCTGGGTGCAAATGTGTACAGATAAACAAATTTCATACAGCCCTTCACCTAAAACCCGTTTAAACCCAGTAGTCACAATTTCAGGGAAATGACCAAACGGATGCTTCACTAAATTTAGTCTCCAGTGAATCAGAGCAAGGCTACCACTTTAAATAACTCCAATGAAATAGCTACACATTACTACTTCACTAGTAAAAAAAAACTTACTTTTGTATAGCGATGGGGGGATTTGGAGGTGGGCAGTTTCTTTAGCTCAAGGAAAGCATCTCCATTTTCTATTTCATCCACACCTCTCTTCTCCATGGCTTCTTGGTGTACAATTTTTTTTGTACCTGAAGAGATAAATTTCAGCACAAAACTGTCAAAGGAAACAAATATTCAGAAGCCTTAGCTGCTTATGAAACTGAAACTTTGAAGGGGAAAAGTCTGAATAGTTGTGTAAAGAAATCCACCCAAAAATTAGGGTAAGTACCAGAACTAAATTGGAAAGAGAACCACCTTAAGTATTGAATATCCACAGCGAAAGGAAAGCAGAAGTATAAGGGGCCCAACTCAGGATACAACCTTTAATTATCTTTAATACAAAGACAAACCAAAATAGTCGCTGCCACCCACGAGAACCGACCAGGCGGTGCTGGTGAAGTTTCCCGGAGTAGAGTAAAAGCAGGACTGGTTGGGCTGCCGATCCGGGAAGTCAGGCTGCTGGAAGTGCCTGTCACTTGTCAATGGGTGGCACCAGCTGCCCCTTATTACCCCAGTGTTAGGGGCCGGGGAACCCGCCCGAGCGCACCTCTCAGTCGGCCACACCTGTGGCCATGTGAGGGGCGTCCGCGGCGAAGGAAGGGCCGGTGCGGGCCTCTTCTGGGAAACTCCGTTCCTTAATAAACCAACCCCCGGCCCCTCACGCAGGCCCCGGGCCAGAGGCCTCCTCGGGAAGAAGGGCGGGGACGATACTCCGGGAGGGAGGCGGGCCGGAGGGAGCAGGGACCAAGTCCACAGGCCGGCCACCTACAGCCGGCGCAGGCCCGCCTGCTGGCCCGCCGGCCGCCCGCGCGCCTCTGCCGCCCACTGCGCGCGCCCTGCCGCCCGCGCTCCCGGGGCAGCGCGCCTTCCTCGCCCGCAGGCCGGGGCCCCGCTCTTGCCGTACCCTTGTTCGGAGCGCCCGCCGCCGGGCGGCCCCACGCTTTGGCCGCCGCGTCCCCCCGCGCCCGCTCCAGGCCCGGCGCCGCTGCCCGCGGCCTGCGCTTGCGCCCCCCCCACACGCTCGGGCTGGCTCTCCTCAGCCGCCGTAACCGCGGCCCGGCCCTCCGGCGCAGCTCTCCGCCCCCTCCCCCTAATAACCCCCGCCGCGCACCGCGGGCCCAGGCGCCGCCCTCGCAGCGCGCAGGACCTGGGGTGTCCGCGGCGCTGCCTGTCGGAAAAGCCGCACCGGGCTCCGCCGCGCTGAGCTCTGCGTGGGCCGGACGGCGAGGGCACAATAGCCAGGCAGGCACGGTGGCTGCGGGGAGGTAGTCACGGCGGGAGCTGCGAGAGCCGGTGCCCGAGCGCTCAGGCGGCCGCTGTGGGCAACTCAAGGAAGGGCGCTGCGTTCCCACGCGTCGGGAAGGGAGGAGCCAGAAGCGCGCAGTCCGGACCCGCGCCACGCCGGCGTGAGCCGGGTGTCCTGGGTGGGTCTTCTTCGTCTAGCGCTCAGCAGGCTGGTCCACACCTGGGGCTTGGACAACAGGAGCCAGTTAGAAGAACACAGCAATGTTCTGTTTGTGTTTACTATTGCAGTGATAAGGGTAAAGCTCTAAGCGCCCACATGTGTCTCCATCCTCCCCCAAAATACTGTCCCCAAAGTTGCTAAGCAGAGGATTAGCCACAAGGGCTGGTATATTAATAAGCAAATTTGTTACAATTACATTTGCTCTTACGTGAAGGAGATTGACGAGTTAAAGTATCTTCCAGTGAATAATTGGAATCTTGACTTAACCTGCACGGGCAGGGAAGAGTTAAGTATCTAGGGGAAATTTAGAGGTCGGCCTCGGGCTCTTAGCCTTTACCCGAGTGCTGAAACTCAAGTTGACACAGGATACAGATACGCTTATAAGTAAATAATCCAAGAATTTCGGCTCTGCAGGTCAGTTGTGAGCCTGGTAAGGAGGAGAATGCTAAGCTGATTTTGCACAGTGGGATTGCCCACAGTTGAGGTTTCTTTAGCGCGGAGGGAGACTTCGTTTTTGTTTTGTTTTGTTTGTTTGTTTTTTGTTTGTTCTTTTTCCTCTAAAAAACAGCGAGGTTGATGCATGCCTATGCATGAAATCTTAGTTTTGCGGAGCTTGGGACCAGGAGTTCAAAGCCAGAGTGGGCAACATGGTATTCGAACATCATTTATTTTACTTGGGAAACTACTTTGCTTTGTTTCTGTGGGCTATGGCAACAAAAGTAACTTTTCCCCTTTGTAATGATTAATAAAATTTTCTCCCAAACTATCTTTTGGGGCAGGATTTCACTATGTAACTCTAGCTGGTCTTCCAAGGGCTGGGATAACAGGTGTGTGCCTCCAGAACTGCAGACAAGAGACAGGAATATTTGCACTTATCCTGAATCTCCACTGCAATATAGGCTGTATATAGTTAGGAATGTATTTATCTTTAGCTTGGTTTGCCAGATGGTAATACAGTAGTAAAGATTAAATTTGGCAGTGATAGGGGGAAATCTTAGATAATCTGCACAAAGATTCTTTGGGGGGAATTTTTTTTTTTTTTTTTTTTTCCTAGATAGGGTTTCTCTTTGTAACAGCCCTGACTCAAGGAACTCTAGACCAGGCTGGCTTCAAATTTAACAAAGATCTGCCTGCCTCTTCAAATGCTGGCATTAAAGGTGCACTGCCACCATGCCCTGCTGGGGTGAAAAATTAATAAAGGTTATACAAAGACACATTTTAGGGAATCAACAGTGGTTGCTTTTCTTTTAATTCTTTTTTACCCTGAGACAGGGTCTATGTAGTCCTGGCTGTCCTGGAACTTGCTCTGTACACCAGGCTGGCCTCGAACTCAAGATATCCCCCTACCTCGACATCCCATATGCTGGTATTAAAGGGAGGCACCACCACTGCCCAGCTGGGATCTAGATTCTTAAAGCTGAAATAGGAGTAATCCTCTTGTTATGGAGTACAGAAGGCACTCACTGCCAGCTGTTGACTTAGAGACCCAGAACTCAGGCATGCTTGGAGGTTTTTGGAATCTTAATCAATGCTAGGAAAATACTCTTAAAACCTGAGCAACATTCCTAGCCCATAAATTATTTTCTCAAAGTTGCCAAGTGTCTCTTAGTGAAATCTAAGTGTATTTTTACCACCCTAAACATCAATCTCAGCTGTTGGAAAGGAATCAAAATTCCTACTTCTCTGTCTTGTAGAAGTAATGAAGGCTAGCCAGGGCTACATAATGAAACTGTCTCAAAAATAAAAGGCAGGGCCTGGAGAAATGGCCCAGTATTTAAGAGCACAGGCTGTTTTTGCTAAGGATCCACAATTGATTCCTAGCACCTAGGGATCATGCATCACTCTATTTGTAACTCCAGTTCCAGGACAGACACCTCCTGGCCTCCGAAGATAGTAGGCATACATGTACCTACAAACCACTAACACACATAAATTTTAGTGAACATAAAAATAAGTAAAAAAAAATACAGGGACTGAGGCTATAGCTCAGTTGTAGGGTACAAACTTAATATGAGCAAAGTCCGCAGTTTGATCCCTAGCAACCACCAAAAAACAAAAAACAAAAAAAAAAGCGACAAAAAGACCCTACCTAAAATGAAAGGATTAAGCCAGTATTTAGCTCCCAACTTTATAAATTGGGTGGGTACCAACAGCTGTTTTGACTCATACAGCATCACCTGATGGTGGCATAAAGGTCAGGAACTAAGCCCCCTTAAAGGATCCTTTATTCACTATTCATGTGTTTGGGAACTGAAGGTGCTGTCAGCTGTGGCTACTGGAACTTTGAAACACACGTGTCCTTTTTGTTTTATTTTAATTATCCTCTTTATTCTTTAAAAGGCTTTTATTTTATGTGTATGTTTGAGTGTGTTTCGTATATGTATGTACATACCCAGAACCCTCAAAGGTTAGAAGGTGACTCATCTGGAACTGGAGTTACAGATGGAAGCAACATGTGGGTGCTAGGAGCTGCACCCCAGTCTTCTGTAAGAACTGCTGAGTAATCTCTCCCACCCCTACATGAACTTTTTATTATGTATGTGCACCACATGTACACCACATGTATGCATCGTGCCCTCAGAGGCCAGAGGAGGGTATCCAATCCCCTGGAACTGGGGTTAAAGTGATTCTGAGCAACCATGTGGATGCTTGGAACTAATTTGGGTCCTCTAGAAGAAGACATTCTTTACTGCTGAGCCATCTCGCCACCTCCCTATACATGGCCTCTCAATATGGCCTGTGCTTCAGATGTCAAGGATAGCTATCTAGATATTTGCAGTGTGGTTTTTGTTTTTTCTTCCATGCTAAGACTTGCAAATGCTAGGAAGGGGCTCTATCAGGAGTTACACGTCAGCTTTGGGTTGCCATTTTTTCTAACCTGGCCTTGAAGGCATTGTTACTTATGCTGTATCCCACGTTCTGTTCCTTATCAAAGGACTTACAAAAACTACCCTATTCAGGAGGACAAGGTGACTTCTTTATATGGGAGAAATGTCAATTTGTGTTAAAAAGTACAAGAGACCATACACGTCAGTGCTTAAGGAATTATTGCTATGGCAGTTGGTGCCTGAATTAATCACCTAAGACCTACTGCCTATCCTAGTTGTTGGTGACTTTTGTTTTTATTTATGATATACAAATATACAGTGTTCTGCTTCCATGCCTGAAGAGGTCAGGAGATGGTTGTGGGCCACCATGTGGCTGCTGGGAATTGAACTCAGGACCTCTGGAAGAATAGCCAATGCTCTTAATCACTGAGCCATCACTCCAACCCTAGGCTTACACTTTACTGTGGCCTTCTCTAATGGATAGTAGAACTGTGGCCTCACCTCTTTTCATTTTTTTCTTTTGGGGGGGGGTGCGGTTAAGACAGGGTTTTACTTTGTATCCCAGGCTGTCTTGGAACTAGCTCTATAGACCAGGCTGGCCTCAAACTCACAAAGATCTGGCTGCTACTGGCTCCCAAGTGCTAGGATTAAAGGAATGTGCCACCACTGCCCACTTCTAGCCTCTCTTAAAGGCTTTGTTTTTGTGAGAAAGAAGACAATTACAATTTAGGGTTACAGGTAAAATTTTACTAAGGAAGGACTCCTGTAAACTTTGACCTCTATGAAAAAGCTAGGCACTTGCCAAGCCTGTTTCATGTTGCTTTTTTTCTTTTTTTTTTTGAGACAGGCTGGCTGTCCTCTCGCAGAGGTTTGCCTGCCTCTGCCTCCCAAGTGCTGGGCGTGTGTCACTACTGCCTGACGGTTTCTTGGTTTTGGAGATAGGGTTTTTTTTTTTTTGTTTGTTTGTTTGTTTTGTTTTTTTATTAAGTAGCCCTGGTTGTCCTAGAACCAGGCTGGCCTTGAACTCACAAAGATCCACCTGTCTCTGCCTCCTGAGTCCTGTGATTAAAGCTGTTCACCCCTAGGCCTAATTACAACTTTGGTTTTATACAAGAAAAATACTTCATGAAGTGATAGACACTAAGAAGGCTGTACTAGTTGTTATTGCTTTATGTGGTGGTTTGAATGAGAATGGTCCATAAAGACTCTTCTGTTGGTAGGACTGGTTGGGAAGGATTAGGAGGTATGGCCTTGGAGGAGGTGTGCCACTGGGTCAGGTCTGAGGTTTCAAAAGACTGGCACCTTCCAGTGTTCCCTCTCTGTCTTCTGCTTGCAGATCAAGATGTGAACTCTGAGCTGCTGTCCCAGTGCCTACCTGCCTGCCACCTTACTCCCCACATGATAGGTTCCTATGCATCTAGCACTGGAAACCCCAAATAAACCCCAAATAAGTTGTCGGCGATGTGGTGGGGGTTTGTTGATGTTTTTGGTTTTGGTTTTTCGAGACAGGATTTCTCCATGTAGCCCTAGCTGTCCTGGAACTTGCTTTGTAGACTAGGCTGGCCTTGAACTCACAGAGCTCCACCTGCCTCTGCCTCCCAAGTACTGGGATTAAAGGCATGCACCACCACCAGCCAGCTGGATGTAGTGTTTTAACCGAGGAATAAGGGGCCCAAGCAACAAAGCTGTTGAGTGAAAGGATCAGGGATTCGAAATAATGACGGTAAAAGCGATAGCTGGAACCAGGCTGTCTTGCATAAGCTGATGATTTATGCCAAGCAAGTTTATTAAGCAGCACTGCATCATATATAGTACTTGTGGGGGTTGGGGAGGAATGAATAGGTCAGCAGAGAGGTAAGCCACACATGTTGGCAAAGAGAACATGGGATACCTCTGACATAACTAAGGACTGATAACCATAGTCCAAGGAGAGTTGAATCCTTAGAAACCACAACCTTGACTCTTTTAAGAGGTGTGACCGGCCTTGCAAGTCTGTTCCCAGACGAGAACACACAACTAAATTTTCTGTATCCTTTCATTAGGACCTCCAAGAGAGTCTTCCATAGGTTGGTCTCCCCACAGTTATCACAGCAATAGAAAAGTAATATACATTGTATCTTCTTCCTGCAAGGATGGATGGTTTTCTGTTCCTCAGTTTGTCAAAGCTGAGGGTGATGAATGCACACAATTTAAGCAAATCTGCTTAAATCCAGAGAGTATGTTTAGGGGCTGGATTACTCAGCACTTGCTGCTCTTGTAGATGACTCAGGTTTGATTCCCAGCACCCACATTGAGCAGCTCATAACCTCCTATAGCTCCAGCTCCAGGGTATCCAATGCCTTGGATTTCCAGGGCACCTGCATTCACACAAAATTTTCCCCTACCAGTCATATTCATGAATATACATAATTGAAAACAGGTATTAAAGACAGGTGTTGCCAGGCGGTGCTGGTGCACACCTTTAATCCTAGCAATCCGGAGGCAGAGGCTGGAAGATGTCTGTGAGTTCAAGGCCAGCCTATTCTAGAGTGAGTTCCAAGACAGGCTCTAAAGCTATACAGAAAAACCCTGTCTTGTAAAATCAAAGTTAAGTAAGTAAATAAAATAACTAATTAATCTAATTTCTTTAGCAATACTTGAAGCTGTAACTTCAGGCGAGTTATCAAAAGATTGGTTTTCTCTAAAATGTAACTTTATTTTGTTGCCTTTTTTTCTTTTTCTAAAAAACATTGTTGTTGGATCCCCTGAAACTGGAGTTAGACAGTTGTAAGCTGCCATGTGGGTGATAGGAACTGAATATAAGTCCTCTGTAAGAATAATTAGTGTCCTTAACCATGGAGCCATCTCTCCAGCCCCTTTGTTGGCTCTTTTGAAACCAGGTCTTGCTTTGTAGCTTTGGGTTGCCTGCAATTCTCTATGTAGACCAGGCTAGCCTGGAACCGATGCTCACCTGCAGCTTCTTCAGTATTGGGATTAAAGGTATTTGCCGCCACACCTAGACTGGCTGTTTTATTTTTGGAACAAGGTCTATCCAAATTTCTGACAGTAGTCTCAAAATTTGTAATTTTTCCTGCCTCAGCTTCCTGAGTAGCTAGGGAGTACAGGCATGCACTAGCAGGCCATATTTGTTTATGTTCCTATTAGCTTTTATTTACGTGTGTGCGTGTGTGTGTGTGTGTGTGTGTGTGTATGGGCATGGTTTATGGCAAGAGGTCAAAGGACTACTTTGGAGAGCGAGTTCTTTCCCTCTGTAGATGTCCTGGGGATTGAGCTAAAGTCCTGTGGCTTAGTGACAGGTGCCTTTACCTGCTGAGCCATCTTGACACTTCAGAAAACTGTATTTAAACACTACTTATTTGCTTGTTATTCATATAGTCTCACTCTAGTCCGGCCTGTAATGGATCTCATTAAATAGGTCTGGTTGTTTTGCCTGCATATAGGTCAAAAGAGAGCACGCCTTTTGTTTATTTATTCAGGTTTTTCGAGACAGGGTATCTCTGTGCTGGAACTCGCTCAGTAGACCAGGCTGGCCTCGAACTCACAGAGATTCTCCCGAATCTGCCTCCCGTGGAATTAAAGATGTGCAGAACCACCGCCGCCCTCTGCCTTTTATAAGCCACCATGTGCGCGCTGGGAATCTGGATGAGCTAAAAGTGCTCTTAACCGTTGAGTCATGTCTCCCGCCCCTTGGTCCTAACCTTCACACATCCACCAAATATTTTTCCTTGTTCTAATATGAAATCCCTTAGTCTTTTTTCAAAGCTATGTCTTTAAAGATGCAGCACTAATTGGCGGATCTGACGCGGAGATTACGACGTGCACCACCATGCGCACGTCAGACACCTGAGGGTCCCACGCCGCGCCGCGCAGGCGTTACTGGAGACTCGTATCCAAAAAGCTCCCACACTTCCGGCCAAAAGAACGCTCGTCAGCAGAGCTCAGAGAGAAGCCAGAGGCTTCTGTTCCCCGGGAGGCAGCGCGCACTAAACACGACAGAGCAGCTTCCGGTGCCGGCCGCGTTGCCATGGAGATGGGGGCGGGGCAGCCGGCGCAGGGCGCGAACCCCGGGCTGCAGGCCTTCGCTGCAAACTCTTCCCGGTGTCCTCTGAGGAGTCGGCTCCGTCAGGTACGAGGCCAGACCTAGCACCCCCAACCTTTGAATGGCCGGCCCTGCTTTAAAGCCGGCAGAGTGCGGGTGCCTAGCAGCTGGGCCCTGTGACGGCCCTTTTTCCTGTAGAAGTGCAGGAGATGCTGCCTACCCACAAGGCTTTGGTCTGTGCGCGGAAATGCAAGCAAAGCGTGCGTGAGGTTGTTCGGAGTGTGTCCTCCGTGTCCCGGCTGCGCTCTCGCTGCGTGTGCATCCTCCTCCCCTGGTGGAGAGCTCTTCAGGATGAGATTCCGCCTGCGCGAAGCTTATTGGCCTGCCTAGATCCAGATTCGATTCAGGGGTGTGCCTGAGTGAGAGGCTCGTTATGTGCACTGATCTCAAGTGGCTAAACGAGAGCTGAACCCACGTTGCATTTGTACCACGGATTACCTTCTGGTGTAGTTCCTGAAGGTGTATAGAGGCTTAAGCGCCACTGGCGCCTGTGCCACCTGTTAGCCCATGGCCTTGAGCATCCACCTGGAAAATGGCAATAAGCACCTGATGAGGTGGCTGTGTTAAAGTGGGTCGTTCATGGAAAGTGCTGGGAGAAAGTATGGAACCTGAGCTATACATGTCATCTTAATTGTAGCCTGTGTGCCCCAGTCACTACACATATGTGGTACACAGACAAAACATACATACACATAAAAAATAATTAAGATACAAATTTAGAATACAGCAGGGTGCTGGTGGTGCCCTCCATTAGTCCCAGCACTCGGGAATCAGGGCAAGTGGATCTCTGTGAATTCGAGACCAGCTTAGTCTACAGAGCAAGTTCCAGGTCAGCCAGAGCTACACACGGGCTACACAGAGAAACCATATCTTGAAGAAAAATATTTGTGAAATTGGCCAAATGGGAAATGGTTAAGAAACCTTGCCCTAGGTCAACTACCAGATTGTGCTCTGACTATAAAGTTTTGCTTTTCTGGACATTTCATATAAATGAAATCATTTAAGTGGGGTATGGTGGAACATGCCTTTAATTGCAGCATTCAGACTGTAAAGGCAGGCAAGTTCTCTGTGGGTTCAAGTGGGCTAAAGGCCAGCCGCCTGCTCTACATAGTGAGTTCCAGGACAGTCAAAGATACATAGAACCCATCTCAACACACACACACACCCCACACACACACAAAATCATATATGTAACTGGCTTATTCTGTATGATTTTTTTTTTTTTTTTAAGATTTATTTACTAGCTGGTTGGTGGTGGTGCATACCTATAGTCCCAGCATTTGGGAAGCAGAGGCAGGTCTCTGTGAATTTGAGGCCAGCCTGGTCAATAGAGCTAGTTCCAGGACAGGCTCCAGAGCAATACAGAGAACAAACAAACAAAAAGATTTACTATGTACACACTATTCTGCCTACATGACAGAAGAGGGCACCGGATCGTGAGCCACCATGTGGTTGCTGGAAATGGAACTCAGGACCTCTGGAAGAACAGCCAGTGTTCTTAACCTCCGAGCCATCTCTAGCCCCCTGTATGTTCTTAAGACTCATCTGTATTTAGTCATAGTAGTATTGCATTTGCTTTTTTTTTTTTTTTTTTAACCTTTTTCTGATATAGGGTCTCACTATGTAGCCCTGGCTGTCCTAGAATCACAAGCTGGTCTTGAATTCAGAGATCTGCCTGCTTCTTCCTCCCAAATGCCACTATTGGGGATGTGTATCACCATGCTTGACCCTGAACATTCTTGTATAAGCTTGTGTATAGACATGGTTTCAGTTTTCTTTGGGGTATGACTAGTAGTGGAATTTCTGAACCAGTTTGTCCTTTATTATCATCTCATGAGGTCAGTCTGCATGTGCAACTGAGAGCCAGTTTTATTATGGACTGTCTTTGTAATTAACATTATGTGTATTTCAACTTAGAAACGAATTCATGTCCTTGTGGAGAATAAACCTATCTCCTAGCCTTTCCAGTACTTTTTAATTTCACCTGTGAGGTTCCACACATCTTCACTTATTTGTTTTGAGACAGGGTCTTGCTACACAGATCATGTTGGCCTCAAACTTGCCGTGATTTGGGGGCTAGGAAGAGGGCCCAGCACTTAAGAACACTTATTTTTCTAGTAGAGGAGTCAGGTTCAGTTCTTAGCACGCACATGGTGGCTCACAACTGCCTGTAACTCCAGTTCCAGGGGATCTGACACTCTCTTCCACTAATATACACAGAATAAATATTTATTTGGATCTTACCATGTGGCACTTGCTCTGTAGACCAGGCTGGTCCTGAACTCACAGAGATCCACCTGCCTCTGCCTCCCGAGTGCTGGGATTAAAGGTGTGTGCCACAACCACCCGTTTTTGTTGTTGTGTTTTGTTCTTGAAGAATAAATAAATCTTAAGAAAAGAGGGCCGGGTGTTGGTGGCACACACCTTTAATTCCAGCACTTGGGAGGCAGAGGCAGGTGGATCTCTGTGAGTTCAGGACCAGCCTGGTCTACAAGAGCAAAGCCTGAAGACTTCCCCCTGTCTCTAGGGTTAGAGGTGTGTGGTACCATGTTCAGTTTTATTCACTGCTGATGAGAATCTAGAGTTCTTTTCATGGAAAAAAAGCACTATAAAAATCATCTCCAGCCCTAAATGTAGATTTGATATCAGTAAAAAATTAACCTGACATGGATAATATCACTTGTTACTTGTTTTCATTATGGCCTTAATTGTGATTATGACTTTATGTTTCTGGAGTATTGTGCGTCACAATCATTCAATGCAAGTCACATTTACCCATTAACTTGGCTCCATTGTGTGTTACTGTCTTACCTCTTTCTTATTGCTTGTATTTGTTTCCTATGGCTTTGTAATCATCTGCCTCTAAGTTGGTAGCTTCAAACAATAACACGCTTATTCCCTCTTAGTTCTGGAGTTCAGAAATATGAAGTTAAAGGTCATCCTCTCTCTGATGGTTTAGGGAAGATATATACCTTTCTCTTAGCTTTTGGAATTGCCAGAAATACTTGGTGTTCCCTAGCCTCTAGGCACAAACAAATTAATAAGTAAATACATTTAATTAAAAAAATTATTCATTTATTATGTATACAGTGTTCTGTCTGCCTGTACCCCTGCAGAAAAGGGCACCACATCTAATTACAAATAGTTGTGAGCCATCATGTGGTTGCTGGGAATTGAACTCAGGACCTCTGGAAGACCAACTAGGGTTCTTAACTACTGAGCCATCTCTCTAGACCCAATAAATGTAATTTTAAAAAATTTTAAAAGATGTTTAAAACTGCATGAAGATTCTTATACTAACATTGACAATTGAAAAATTAATCTGAGGGAAGACTACTCTGCTGCTGATATAATTGTGAAGGAAAATTAAAGACAATGCAACATTGTTGGGGCTGGAAGAATGAGCCTGTTATATCCTGCTTCTTTTTTTTAACTAAAGTATATTATGACCAAGTGTGATGACGCATGCTATTAATCAAGCATTCAGGAGGCAGAAGCAGGCGCATCTGTGTGGGTTTGAGGCCAGCCTGGTCTACATAGCCAGTTCCAGGCCAGTCAGGACTACATAGTGAGACCCTGTTTCAGAAAACAACAGTAAAAACTTTACTGTCAGAAAAGGAATTTGAAAAACATTACACCAAAATTAACCAGCCCCAAAGACAGTACACTTCTAAACATTTAGAGCAGCCATTTGGAAAGAAGCTGTGTCGCTTTTATTATCAAACATATTTATGCACTTAACCACTACCAAAAATGAATTGTAAATACTTGTGGGGGTAGATTTTTGTTTCATTATTGTGTGTATGTGTTTGTCTCTGTGTGTCCTTCTGTGTATTTGTGTGAAGGTTAGAGGACATCTTTCTTTGTTTTCTTTATATTTTCTTTTATATGTGTAGGAGCAGTTTGCCTGTATGTATGTATAACTGTGTATATGTGTGTTTCTGGTGCTCTCTGAAGGCAGAATAGGATATCAAATCCCCTGAAAATGGGAGTTACAAATGATAGCTACCATGTGGGTGGTGGGACCCAAACCCAGGTTCACTGTAAGAATAGCAAGTGTAGGGGACAACTGTCCTTTTTTTTTTTTTTTTTTTTTTTTTTTTTGGCTTTGGAGCCTGTCCTGGAACTAGCTCTTGTAGACCAGGCTGGCCTCAGCCTCAAACTCACAGAGATCCATCTGCCTCTGTCTCCCAAGTGCTGGGATTAAAGGCATGAGACACTACAGTCTGGCTTAGAAGTAACTTTTTTTTTTTTTTTTAAGATTTTATTTATTGCCAGGCATCCATGGTGCATGCCTTCAGTCCTAGCATTTGGGAGGCAGAAGCAGGTAGATCTCTGTGAGTTAAGTCCAGCCTGGTCTACAGAGCTAGTTCCAGGACAGGCTCCAGAGCAATACAGAGAAACCCTGTCTTGGGGGAGGGGAAGATTTTATTTATTTTTTTATGTATGAGTGGTCTATCTGCATGTATACCTTTATGCCAGAAGAAAGCATCAAATCCCACTATAGATGGCTGTGAGCCACCATGTGGTTGCTGAGACTTGAACTCAGAACTTCTGGAAGAGCAGCCAGTGCTCTTAACCACTGAATCATCTCTCCAGCCCCTAGAATTAACTTTTTAATAATACAGATTAGAAAGAATAAGTGTCTTGGCTATATTTATATCAGCTGATATAAGCTAGAGTTATCTGAATGAAGGGAACCTCAGTTGAAAAAAATGCCTCCATAAGATCCATCTATAGCCGGGCGTTGGTGGCACATGCCTTAATTCCAGCACTGGGGAGGCAGAGGCAGGCATAGATCTCTGTGAATTCAAGGCCAGCCTTATCTACAGAGCTAGCTCCAGGACAGGTTCCAAAGCAACACAGAGAAACCCTGTTTCAAAAAACAAAACCAAACAAAAAAATCCATCTATATGGCATTTTCTTTCTTTTTTTTTATTTTTATTTTTATTTTTTTTTTGTATTTTTGAGACAGGGTTTCTCTGTGTAACATGGAACTCTGTAGTCCAGGCTGGCCTCAAACTCACAGAGATCCATCTGCCTCTGCTTCCTGAGTGCTGGGATTAAAGGCATGTGCCACCACTGCCTAGCTATAGGACATTTTCATAACTAGATTCTGGTCAGGGAGGCCTAGCCCATTGTGGGTGATGCCATCCTGTCCTGGTGGTCCTGGGTTCTATAGAAAGCAGACTGAGCAAACAGTTATGAGCATGCCATTAAACAGCACTCCTCCGTGGCCTCCGAATCAGCTCATGTCTCCATGCTCTGTCCTGTTTGAGTTCCTGTCCCGACTTCCTCCAGTGGTGAACTATGGTAAGGAAGTGTAAGCCAAATAAACCCTTTCCTCCCCAACTTGCTGTGGTTATGCTGTTTCATCACAGCGCTAACAATCTTAACCAGGAGAGTAAGAGCCTTTCCATGCTAAGTTAGTATTGAATGAAGAAGCAGAGGGGCAGGGAACTCAGAGCATGAAGGCAGGTATTTAGAAGTGTGACCCCTGGGAGTGTGCAAGCAACTTACTCTCTCCTATCTCTTTCTTGCAGTTATAAGGGGAAGATAAAAGGCTTTGGTTCATCAGTTATCTAGTCACAGAAAAACATATCAACCAGTGGTTGAATTTCCATCAAACAGGTTCAGCAGAGAATGGAGAAGATTCACTCCAGGTATGTGATAGAACAGAGCAAAAATGATAGCTGAAGTTACCGAACCTAGGCACGTGCCACCCACACCTGGCTAAAGTGGAAATGCAATGTTTGGTAAAAGGTATGACATTTTAGCGTGTGGTGGTGGCACACGCCTTTAATCCCAGCCCTCGGGAAAGGAGGCAGAGGCAGGCAGATCTCTGGGTTCAAGCCCAGCCTGGTCTACAGAGTGAGTTTCAGGACAGCCAGGGCTACACATAGAAACCTGTCTAGAAAAGGCAATAAGTAAATAAGTAAAAATATGAGGTTTCATGTTGATATCAGAGTCATGTTATCTGAAAAAAATTTTAATTGCTCTTTTTAAGACTTTGAGCTAGGTGTGGTGGTGTATGCTTGTCATCCCAGCACTTAGGAAGTAGAAGCAGGGGCCTCAGGGGTTCAAGGCCAGTCTGGGCCATAAGAGACCTTGTCTCAAAAAACAACGAAAAGATTTTCTTGTTTAAGTAGCTAAAATTAAAATTTTATTTTCTCTGAGTATTTTACTATGTGTGTGTGTACATGGGTGTGATCATGCTCTTAGTGTTTGCAGAGGTCAGAAGGCATTGGATCCTTTGGAATTAGAGTTATAGGGGTGTGTGAGCCACTGAATGTGGGTGCTGGGACCTGAACTCTGGTCCTCATAATATCAGCAAGCACATTTATTTATCTTTTTGATTTTTTTTTTTTTTTTTAAAGACACAGTGTCTCTGTAGCCCTGGCTGTCCTGGAACTTACCATGTAGACTAGGCTGGCTTTGAACTTAGAGATCTGTCTGCCTCTGTCTACTGAGTGCTGGGATTAAAGGTGTGTGCCACCACCACCACCCTGATAAAATTTATGCTCTGGGTGTTTGTCTGCGTGTTTGTATGTTCATCAGTACATGCCTGGTGCTGTTGGAGGGCAGAAATGTCAGATCGCCTCAAACTAGAGTGAACAGTCAGGTGGGGACCCATGTGGGTGCTGGGACTCTAACCCAGGTCCTCTAGAAGAACAGCAGTGCCCCTCGTCACCCGGCCATTACTCTAGGCTTTTCCTTAAGATAGAACCTGGGACTTTGTGAAGTTCATCTCTAAGCCAAAATCCCAGGCCCTCGATTGTAGTTTGTACTTAGGAATTTGTTTCTAGTTTGTAAATGATTCCCTCTAAAATATAATAAAAACTAATGAAAGAACATGCCAGGCCTAATGACCCTGCCTGTTGCTCTGCAGTCTCCACTGAGTGCTGACCCAGCGGTGCTGGTTGCTGGCATAGTCAGCGTCAGTCTGCATGAGCTTAACAGCAGAGCTTGGTTGAGTGTGAAAATGTATGTATACTGTATGAAGAGACTTTTTCTCTCTCCTTTCCTTTCTGCTCAAATTTAAGGTCTTTTAGGGATGGTGTGGTTAAGAAACCTTGTTCCCCTAAGGCACTGCCTCTCAACAAGTCGTCTGCCCTCTCTGGGGTCCAGAGGGAGTTACCGCGAAGCTCTCCTGCCTCACACAATTGGGCTCGATACCGATTAAGAGAACTGCGCAGCAGGTGAGACGTTTCATTTGTTTTTCTTTCTTGCCCAAATAGAAGGACTAATTCTTATTTTTCCTATGCCAGTTAGTTGGAGAACTCTTCTGAGTGGAATATTCAGAAAAGAAGAATATTTAGGGCCAGGTTTGATGGTGCTTTTCTTTAATGCAAGCACTCAGGAAGCAGAGGCAGATGGATTTCTATGAGTTTGAGAGTGGCCTGGTCTACGTAGAGAGCTCCTGGCCAACCAGACTTTGTCTTTCAAACAAAAGAAGAAGAATATTTAGGAAACTGCAGTTTTCATTTATTTATGGTCTCCAGTTGTAACATACAATTAGGTCAGCCCAGCCCTGAAGGGTGACGTAAGACTAAGTCAGAAGGAAGGTAGGAAGAAGAGGGTTTCAAGCAGAGATTGATAAGAAGAATGAGAGAGTGTGTGTGTGTGTGTGTGTGTGTGTGTGTGGTGTGTGTGGTGTGTGTGTGTGGTGTGTGTGGTGTGTGTGTGTGTGAGGTGTTGTGTGTGTGTGTGTGTGTGGTGTGGGTGGTGTGTGTGTGGTGTATGAGTGTATATGTGAGTGTATATGTGTGTGTGTGTGTGTGTGTGTGTGGTGTGTGTGTGTGTGGTGTGTGTGGTGTGTTGTGTCTGTGTGTGTGTGGTGTGGTGTGTGTCTGTGGTGTGTGTGTGTGGTGTGTGTGTGGTGTGTGTGGTGTGTGTGTGTGGTGTGGTGTGTGTCTGTGTGGTGTGTGTGTGTGTGTGTGTGTGTGTGTGGTGTGTGTGTGTGTGTGTGGTGTGTGAGTGTATATGTGTGTGGTGTGTGAGTGTATATGTGTGTGTGGTGTGTGAGTGTATATATGTGTGTGTGTGGTGTGGTGTGTGTGCGAGTGTATATGTGTGTGTGTATATGTGCACACTCGTGCATGAGCATTTATTCCACACACTGTGCTAGGGGCTGGGACTACAAGGATGGTCCCCGCTTTCAGCTCAGTCACAAGGGACTGTCAGACATCCTGTGAGCTGATGACTGTTACAGTGGCACACCACTGCTCAGGGGTTTCAGGAGAGAGCACTGAGTGCCCCACCCCTCTCTCGGTGTTTGGAAGAGGCCAGGATACATGGATCTTTGCCAGGGATTTTCAACAGGAAGAAAAATGACAAAAGAATGATTCTCAAATCTGATGTCTCCATCTCTTCATTGTCAAAATACTTTGTATTGAAAGGTGTTTCATGCCGTCTTATTTAAAGTGAGTCAGGTATGGTGATACAGGCCTGTGATCCCAGCCAGCCATATGGCAGGATAAATCAAGAAGATGGCAGGTCAAAGCCAGTCTGGACTATAAGTGGCATCTGTCAAAAAACATTATCCTTCTGAGTTTCCTAAAACTGATAAAGGAAAACAGGGCATGTGATCTCTTTGTCCACAGAATAAAAAGAAAACAATTTTATGGGATTAAAAAAAAAAAATGTTTGCCAGGGTTACACACCTTTAGTCCTAGCACTTGAAAGGCAGAGACAGGCAGATCTCTGTGAGTTAAGAGTCCAGCCTGGTCTACAGAGCAAGTTCCAGGACAGGCTCCAAAGCTACACAGAGAAACCCTGTCTCGAAAAACCAAAATAATAATAATAATAATAATGTTTTTATGCTTTCATGTTGAGTTCTGCTGTTGCTGGCTCTAAGCTCCCATAGTTTGGGCACAGAAAAAGTCCTTCAGGTAATCTTGAAACATGTTAAACTATGTAGGACTCAACTTCCTGCAACCTTTGAAATGTACATCCTCTGAGTTTTATTACAGCAATGTCTATCTTTAAAGAAATAATTATAAAATGGCTGGGTTTGCAAGTTAGTGGTAGAGTACCTGCTTAAACTGTGAGAGGCCCTGGGTACCACACGTATACACACACAGACACATACACACACACATCTGGACTGATGGGAGATAACTCCACTGTATAAGTTCCTTATTTATTGACACATGGGTCAAGATTCACGGGACCAGGTTCAGTATAGGTTATTATAATTTTATTCGGGGAGAAATCACTTACACAAGAAACAGATGACCGCTGCAAGTTCCCGCTCCAGGGATCCACACCCTGTTCTCACAGAGGCTGCTCTCTGTGACCCGACCAGAAGCAAGAGAGCACCACCTGTGCCCTGACCCCAGACCTCAAACCACTTTCAGGTCCGCCCACAGTGACCACACCCAGGTGAGGTGAATGTCTCATTATACTTAGTTATACATTTTGTTTACTGGACTTATGAAATAAAAAAATACGACCTTGAGTGGTATGGTTGCACGTGCTTTTAATCCTAGCACTCAGGAGGCAGAGATAGGTGGATTTCTGGGAGTTCTAGGCCAGTCAGCAAAACCCTGAAATAAGAAAGATCATGTTTAACAACAATCTGCTTTATAGTAGTTTTATGTTTTGTTTTGTTTTTCAAGACAGGGTTTCTCTGTGTAGTCCTGGCTGTTCTAGAACTCACTCTGGAAACCAGGCTGGCCTTGAACTCACAGAGATCAGCCTGCCTCTGCCTCCTGAGTGCTGGGATTAAAGGTTTATGCCACCACCTTGTTGATTTTTGTTTTATAAACCTGCTCTCTCCATTTTCTGTTTGATCCAAGATTAGCTGTGACTGTGGTCCCTCCACTTGACACCTTAAAGGTTCCCTCTCCCAGAAAACTCCTGTTATCCAGGTAGAGTTTTCAAATGTATGTATGTATCATTCTCTTCTTTCAGATGTGTGGCCAGAAAGTTCTTGTATTTGTGGATTCGAGTGACATTTGGAAGAGTAACTCCCTCTAGAGCCAGGTATTGTTAGCTCAGAGCACGGAGCTGCTGCTGGGCTCCTTCTGTTTCTGGTATTTATTTTATTTAAAACATTTTCAATTAAAATATAATTCTATCTCTTCTCCCCTTTCGTCATCATCATTGTCATCATAATCTCTCTATATGTTTACGCGCGCGCGAGAGTGCGCGTGTGTATATTTAAGACAGGGTCTCACTTTGTATTTCTAGCTGGCCTAGAGCTCACTAAGTAGACTAGGCTGACAAAATATATCATAATTATGGTTTCTTCTCCCTCTACCCCTCCCAGTTCCTCCCCTCCTGTCTCCCACCTGCATCCATTCTATTTCTGTCTCTCACTAGAACAGGCTTTTTCTTTTCTTTTCTTTTTAATTGGGTTTTTGAGACAGGGTTTCTCTGTGTAGCCAGACTATCCTGGAACTCAGAGATCCACCTCTGCTGGAATTAAATGCATGCACCTCCAAGGTTAACAAACAGGTTTCTAAGGGATTTTATTGTTTTATTATAAAATATAATAAGATAAAAGAAAACAAACACAGCAGACTTGGACAAAACAAACAAACAGAAACAAAAGAGACCAAGAGAAAGCACAAGAAGCAGTAACTTCTTTACTCCCAGCTCTCGGGAAGCAGAGGCAGGAGGCTCTCTCTGAGTTTGAGGCCAGCCAGGGCTGTATGGAGACCCTGTCTCAAAAACAAGACAAAACAAAACAAAACAAAAACTGCTTACTCGAGCTCAGTCTCTGGAGCCTAGACTCCAGCACCTTTCCTTATCCACAGTTAAGAGGGAATAAAAAGTTTCTTATTTAATCTAAAATTTTCAAAAATGCTGAAAGTTGTAATGGTTTTAAAGTTTTATTATTGTGTTTGGTGTGTGGGTGTCAGAGGGCCGCTTTGTGGCATCAGTTTCCTCTACCTTTTCATGGTCCAGAAATCAAGCTCAAGTCCTTGGGCTTCTCCTGCGGCTATGTGGCTTTATCCATTGCTTCCCTCATCCGATGAAGATTTCAGCTTTCCTTTGCTATCCGTAACTGCTGAACTCCTTGGTGTAATTGTGTTGTTCCTAGTGTGTATGTAGCACTGAAGGTGTGGTGTGACAGTCAGTGTGCCGCCGCTTTCTACTTTGGTGTTTGAACTGAGAACGTACGGGCGGTGTGAAGCTGACCTGGCAGAGACATCAGCCCAGCCGCCCCACACCAGCTTTCTGATGTCCTCCCTTCTGCCTAGGTTTTTCCATGAGCAGAGAATACTACGGAAGGTCTTTGGAGAATGGAGGGAAGAATGGTGGGTCTCCCAAAGGGAATGGAAACTCTGCGTTCGAGCTGACTGTCACTACAGGTGTCTCATTACTTTACACTTGTGGAAATAGACTTTACACTGTATCAATTACTCAATGTCTTGTTTGTGTTCCAAAGAAGCAAAGTTTGGATTGCTTTCTAGGTTTTAGAAATCCTTTTGGGAATAAGTAAATCCATACTTATTTGTGTGCACACACACGTGTGCTCCTCTGAGTCAGATAGCCATGTTGGCCATGTGGAAACTTGGAAGGTTTACTCACTTCCATGTATTTCTAAATGTGAGGGTTTTTTGTTTGTTTGTTTGTTTTTTGCTTTTTTTTTTTTTAATAGTTAGTCCTAAACCAGGCAGTTGTGGCACATACTATTAATCCCAGAACCCTGGAGTAGATGCAGGCAGATCTCCGAGTTAGAAGATAGCCTGGTCTACAGAGCTAGGACTAGGACAGCCAAGGCTACACAAAGAAACCCTGTCTTGAAAAACAACAAGAAAAGTAGTCCTAGCATACTGATTATGATCCAGAAAGGAGGAGTCCCACATAGGACATTCAGAAAAGAGCATCTGGGTCAGGTATCTGAGTGGGGGAGCAAGCGGTTTGCTTGTATAATGTCCTGGGTTTCATCCCTGGCACCAAAACACAATTAAAAAACAGAAGAAATATGAAAGAATAATCTTGTAATCATTGCTACTCACGTGGCAAGGAGTAAATAGAGGAAAAAGTTCAAAATTATACCAAATGCCTATTTTTAGGGCAGGTGCTATAACACAGCAGGTAAAGGCACTTGCTGCCACCTGGTAACTGGAGTTGGCTATGCAGAACCCACATAGAGAGAGCCAGCTCCTTCCTGCACAATGTCCGCAGACCTCCACACTCGATGTGAACCACACACCCCTCCACACAATAAATGCAATAGCAAAATCCTTTGTTTGTTTTGCTTTGTTTTGAGATAGAGTCTCAAAACTCACACTCTGGAACACAATGGGGAAGAGAACTAATTGTGCTGTGGAGAGGAGGGACGGTGGCATTTTGTTATTTTCTGTGTATGGGGGCTTTGCCTGCATGTATGTCTATGAACCATGTGCATGAAATGCCTGCAGAAGCCAGAGAGGATGTTGGTCCCTGGGACTGCAGTTACAGGTGGTTGTGAGCTGCCATGTTGGTGCTAGGAACCTAACCCAGGTCCTCTGGAAAAGCAACCAGTGTTCTTAAACACGGAGCCATCTTTCTAGCCCCAACTATTAGATGGTTCTGCTATTAACAGCCTATTAATTCCCATAGGATTTCCCTGTGCTAATCCTAGGTAGCACCCTCATTCCAAACAACCCTAATGTCTGCTGATCAATTCTGTTTCAACTACAGGTTTTCCCCTTCTAGAACGCTCCCAAGTGTAGAAGTGACAGACAGGGTGTGCTGGGTGGAGCTACTTCATTGCCCTACCATAAGCACTGTTTGCATTTTGGCTCCTCAGATACTACTTGTACAACCTGATGTTCCACAACTGGAAGGCCTTTGTGCACCAGCAACAGGAGATGAGGAAGGGGCTCCGCAGAGCTGAGCATCATGGTGAGGAGGAGTTCTGGGAGAGGGAGTCATCTGGTGAGAGAAGGCACACTTGACTTCCTTTCTTGTTCTTGGAGTGTGATCTGCCTCAAAAAAAAAAAAAAAAAAAAAAAAAAAAAAATCTCCTACAAAATAATAATAATAATTTAACTCTACAAATAGTTATCTGGATTATCTATATAAATAGTTCAGCTGTCTCATTTTAGTGTTTGCATTTCTCTAAGATTAATGATGTTGATTATCTTTTCCTGTTGTCACTATTAATGTATATATAGTCCATATGTGCACGCACACACACACATATATATGTATATGTAAATATATATGTGTGTGTGTGTGTGCCTTTGTATTAGTTAGGGTTTGTCTATATTGCTTTGCTTTGGAGCCCATCCTGGAACTCCAGGCTGACCTCGAACTCACAGAGATCCACATGCCTCTCCCTTCCGAGTGCTGGGACTAAAGGCGTGCACCACCAATGCCCAGCTTGAGAATCTCAATCTTAAAAAATAAGGCCAGATGTGATAGTGTGCATCTTTAATTCCAGCACTCGAGACAAGTGAACTGTGAGTTTGAGGTTAGCTGAGTCTACAGAGGACGTTCCAAATCAGGCAGGTAACATAGTGACCTGGTCTCCAAAAACAAAGCAAAAAGTTTTCAGTGGTGGTGTACACGTTTAATCCTATTTCTGGGGAGGCAGGGACAGGCAGAGCTCTGTGAGTTGGATGCCACAGCCTTATCTATAGAGTGAGTTTCAGAATGGTTAGGATTATTTACACAGAGAAACCCTGTCACAAAACAAAACACAAACACCAACACACACACACACACACACAGACACCCAAGGGTGGTGGGAGGGCCCAGGTGCAGCACAGCTGGCAGTGTACCTGCCTGACACACTCAAGTTCTCCTTTAAATGCTTGTAACTGCCACAACCTGTCACCTGTGCAGTCTTGAATCTTTTAATTTGTAACACTACACAGTGTGTCCAGCAGAGGGCGCACGTGGGGGCTTGAGAAGAGCTGTGGGCATTTCCACTAAGTACAAGAAGTCCTTGAGCTGGTATCACAACCTGAAGTAATATAACCCCCTCTACCTTTACTTGTTTTCTTACGTTTGTTTGTTTGTTTGAATATTGGGGCTTCTATATACCCTGGTGCTCGTGAGGTCGGGAGACGGCCTGCAGGAGTCAGCCGTCCTCTTGTGAGTGAGTTCCAGGGGTAAAACTCAGGCCACCTGACCTGGCAGCAAGTACCCTTAGTCACCGAGTCACCTCACTGGCCTCTCTACCAGTCTTTTGTTGTTGTTTATTTGCTTTTTTTTTTTTTTTTTTTTTTTTTTTTTTTTGAGACAGGGTCCTTTTCATTTTTTCTGGTTTTATTTTTAACTATGTTTATGTGTGTATGTCAGTGTATAGGAATACGCAGGTGCCTGCAGAGGCCGGAAGAAAGGCATCAGACCCCCTGCAGTCCATCCTGGAACTGGAATCACAGGGCACTGAGCTGCCTGTTGTGGGTGCTGGGAACTGGACTAGACTCATGAAAGAGCAGGAGATGCTCTTCACTGCTGAGCCATGTCTCCAGCCCAGTTTCTGCCCTTTAAAAAAAGATCTCTCTTTGATGTCTCTAGATACAAAGCGGAAGATGCGCCAAGCCTGGAAGTCCTGGTTGATATACATGGTTGCTCGTAGGACCAAATGTCACATGCAGAACACTGCTCTAGAATTTAGGCGACGGAGTGTCTTATGGTGAGTGTGTGGGGCACCACAGGTCAGTAGCCATGTTTTTATCTCAGCACTGGGATGAGGCTTCAATTCATCTATCTCACCTAGAACACAGTTGACACCTATAAATACCCTGTGGTAACATCCAGCTATAACATTGAGTGTTTATATAACCAGGATTAATTCTAATGACGAACTTACAATGTCCTAAGCCTGTTAACTTTGTGTATAGAATGTTCGGTGGTAGGGATATGAACTGGCTAGTTTTATGTCAGCTTGGCACAAGGTAGAGTTATCTGAAAGGAGGAAACCTCAGTTAGAAAATGCCTCTGTAAGATTGGGCTGCAGGCAGGAACTTAGTGATTGATGTGGACCCAGCCCATGGTGGGCGGTGCCATCCCTGGGCTGGTGGTTCTGGGTTCTATAAAAAAAAGCAGGCTGAGCTGGGCAGTGGTGGCGCACGCCTTTAATCCCAGCACTTGGATGGCAGAGGCAGGCGGATCTCTCTGAGTTTGAGGCCAGCCTGCGCTACAGAACGAGTGCCAGGACAGGCTCCAAAGCTACACAGAGAAACCCTGTCTTGTACCCCCCCCCAAAAAAAAAAAGAAAAGTAGGCTGAGCAAGCCAGTAAGCAGCACTCCTCCATGGCCTCTGCATCAGGTTCCTGCCATGTTTGAGTTTCTGTTCTGACCTCCTTCAAAGATGAACAGTGATATGAAAATATAAGCCAAGTTGCTTGTCATGGCGTTTCATCACAGCAACAGACATCCTAACTAGGACAGGGTGGTACAAGGGAGCCAGCTTAGGATCTGTCACATGGTTGACAAATACTCCTCCACTGAGTCACACCATTTACTTTTTGAGTAGTCTGGCTTTGAAATTCCCCCTGTAGCCCAAGCTGAGCCTTTGACCCTTGTGACTTGGCCAAATAGTTGGGGTTACAGGTCTGTACCACTAGGTGGGGCCGTGTATGTGTTGTAAAGTATAATACTGCTTGGCATGCAATGTATGTACATTAGTGCATACATCATCATGTACTGTAAGGCTTGGGAAAGTCAAAGGACTTGTCTGAATTCTTGTAACTTACCACTGGGAAAAAAGGGCTCAGCCTCTGCTACAGCCACTGCTCTACCCTACGCCTCAGCACTGCACATACGGGACAGTCTGCTTTGGACCCCTCTACATGCGTAACGAAGCTGCTGCACAACTGTGCTTTGCCCCTGGGGTCCTCTGGGTTCTGAATAGCAGTATTGTTAAAGCTCAGGAGAGATGAGCATGGAATACAGCCTGTTAGTGTTACAGCCATACTGATGTGGGTCCAAATCCCTGTCCCAACATGAGTCATTGGGTCATTTCAGCTCTCCATGAAATGGGTTTACCATTAATTATCTTTCTAGGTTGTTACTGGGAATAGATAAAATAATATCTGTGAAGTAGTTAGCAGTTTGCAGTGTCCAGGACATCTGTGGACAGAAAGAACTTTCATTTAGTGTGTGTGTGTGTGTGTGTGTGTGTGTGTGTGTGTGTGTGTGTGTGTATGAGGTATGTGCATAGGGGTGAAAGTATGATTGTACGTGTGTACAAAGCTTGGTTTCTTTCTCAACTTTCTACCTTTTTTGTTGTCGTTTATTTTTATTTTTTCCCCAGATAGGGTTTCTCTGTGTATTCTTGGCTGTCCTGGGACTTGCGTTATAGATCAGGCTGGTCTTGAGTTCAGAGATCTGCCTTCCTCTGCCTCCCAAGTGCTGGGATCATAGACAGTGTCACCACTGCCTTTTTTGTTCTTTTGTTTTTGATAGGGTCTTACTATATAGGCCTGACTAGCCTCAAATTCATAAAAGTCCTCCTGCCTCTGCCTCCCAAGTTCATCACCATGCCAGGCTCTACCTTACTTAAGACAGGATCTCTCAGTGAACCTGGAACTCACCAGTTCAGCTAAGTTGGTTGGCCAACCACTGAGCTTCCAGGGAACCGTCTTGACTCTGTCCCTGTAGCATGGAGAGTACAGATGTTGTCACTGAGCCTGGGTTTTATGTGGTTGCTGGCATCCAAACTCAGGTTCTCAGGATCGTACAGCAAGTGCTTCACCATCAGAGCCATCTCCTTGGCCTTAAGAAATGATTAGGTAGGTAGCCTGACCTGGTGGCGCACACCTTTAATCCCAGCACTCAGGAGGCAGAGGCAGACGGGTCTCTGTGTTTGAGGCAGTCTAGTCTACAGCACGAGTTTCAGGACAGCCAAGACTCCACGGAGAAACTCTGTTCCGAACAAGCTTAAAGGAAGAGGAGGAAGAAGAGAGGAAAGAGACTCTGGCTAAGATGAAGATGTGGCTACAGTAGGAGGGAAGGAAGGAGACACCCTGCAAGATTAGAAACCTGAAAGCCACTTTTTTCCCCTTCAGATTTTCTCATGAAAGCTGAATTTTAAATGTGGATGACTTCTGTGTTTGAAAACTAAATTGTGTAGGCCAGAGCACAGAGCATGTCTGTGTGCTGAAGGGTAGAGAGCTTGCCTGGCATGCCAGTACTGCAAACAAACGAGTGGATGATAATTTATAGTGCTTAAGACTGGATCTGACAGTCTTATGTCCCTTAAACACTTTAAAATCACATTTTATTTAGTATGAGAGAGAGAGGATGCATGTGGAGGCCACAGACAACTTGTGAGAGTGAGTTGTCTCCTTCCACCATGGGGTCCCAGGGATTGAACTCAGGTTGTCAGACTTGGTGGCAAGTACATTACACGCCATGTCTTCAGCCCCTGGACTGCTCTGGGCTTTGTGTTTCCTTGCAGTAGCGGGTCTACAGATGTCAGTTTAGAGATGGCACTGTGAGGGAGAGAGGCCTGGGTTAAAGTTCAGAAGCACAGCGCTAGGTCCTTCCCTTTTATGTCCCCGCTACCCCAGCTGACTCCATCTTTGATTTTCTCTTTCAGTTCCTGGTGGAGCAAGTGGAGGTGGCGACTAGGACAAGCCCATGCGGGCCACGCTCTCCACGCAGCGGCTGTGAAGCATAGGGCCCTGAGCCTCCAGATGCAGGTTTGTCGAGTACATATCCAGGGTTTGGTGCCCTAGAGCTGTGTGGTCAACAGGAGGGCTTTTCACTGCTGCTCCTTGGCGTCTGGGGAGATGGGGTGGGAGAGCAGTGCAGTGGGCCAGGCTGTGGCAGATGGGTGCTGCTGTTAGGAAGATGTGCCTGCTCTCCACAAGCCCTCTGTGCAGAGCCGACTTCACCAACTTGGTTAGAAACTGCTTAAAACATGTTCATATCTCCTCATTATTGTTTTTCTACAGCAAATGAAAAGATAGTACAGGTAGAAACCAACACGACAAAGAAAATCCTTCTGCTTTTATCCTCATAGGGTGTTTGGAATTTTAGATTTTGAATCAGGGTCTCATGTTGTCTAGGTTTGCCATGAACTTGCTATGTAGTGGAGAATGATCTTGATCTTCTAATCCTCTTGCCTCTACCTTCTAATTGCTAGAACCATGATCACTGACTTAAACTCAGCACTCGGTGGGTGACTATATGTCAATAACAAATGGCCTCTGAGGTTACCTGGGCACACTTGGCATACACACACACACACACAGTGGAATCAACTGCCTTGCAAACTGAAAAGATGATTTAATGGTTAGAGCACATACTCTCTTGCAGAGGGCCTGAGTTTGGTTCCCAGAACCCACATTAGGCAACTCATAATTACCTATAACTCCAGCTCCAAGAGATCTGATATCTCCTGGCTCCCTCAGGTATCTGGACTCAGATGCATATACCTGCACACAGACACACACGCATACACATAAATCCCAGCACTGACGCAGAGGCAGATGGCTCTCTGTGAGTTCAAGGCCAGCCTGGTCTGCATAGCAAGTTCTAGGACAGCCAGGGCTACACAGAAAAATCCTATCTTGAAAAAGAAAAACAAAACCAAAAAAAAAAAAAGAAAAGAAAATACCAAGTGAGTTTTTGACAAGAAGGTAGTTGAAGTGTGTGTTCTGTGTGTGTTCATGATTTATTTCATTTTACATGTATAAGGTTTTTTCCTGCATGTATGTATGTATGTGCACCATGTGTGTGCCTCATGTCCATGGAGGGCAGAAGAGGGCACTGAATCACGTGGAACTGGAGTTACAGATGGTTGTGAGCTGCCATGTGGGTCCTGGGAATCAAACCTGAGTCTTCTGAAAGAGCAGGCAGCTCTCGAAGCCACTGAGCCACCTTCCCAGCTGAGATTCTGGTTGTTGTGAAAGTGACAAATAGGATTTCCTCATGGAGAGATTACATATGATTCAGAAAAGGAATTCTGTGGCACCTCGTGGCTTTGGCTGAGCAGCTGCAACAGTGGAGTTGCCCTTTACTGACATGGGACCCCTGAGGGGGAAGCAGCCTGTGGGGAAGGGTTGGGGGAGCTGTGCCCTTCCCCCGGAATGCTGAGCCTGACTTCACTCCGAGTCTCCATAGAGGAGTGCAGATGCTTCTGTAGCATCTGAAATCCTGAGGAAGGTCCAGGCAGGACCCTACCATTGGGAGTCCTTGTAGGATGGAATTTGAAGCTGAGTAACTAGTGAATGGTGACGTGAGTGAGTGGGTTGACAGGAGAGGCTCCATGAAGTCAGCAGCAGGGACAGGGAGGACCTGCAGGGATCCAGCAGAGAAGGTTCTGCCTGCCACGTCAGATGCCATTCTGCCGGGTCAGGCAGGGTGAGGACAGGGTCAGGCAGGGTGAGGACAGACCTGACCTTTGGGCTGAACTACGTGGAAATGGTGATAGACTTGATAAGCAGTTTCCGTGAGCACATGGAAGGCTTTCAAGAAAGCCTGCTAGGGAGAAGTTACAAAACAGCTGTCTGGAGGAGCTCGGGAAGGAACGAGCTAGTGTCAGCTGCGTGGCATAGTGTGCTCAGGGGAGAGCCTTTGCTTTAGGGGTTATGTCTGCAAATACTGAATCACAGAAAAAAAGGTGGGTAACATTCACTTCACAGTGTTTAACCCATTCTTCATTTCCTTTTTTTGGAGGCTCACAGAGATCATCTTGTCTCTGCTTTCCCAGTGCCAGGATTAAAGGCATGCACAAACACCATCCAGCTTGGGGTGGTCCAGCATAGGGTCTCACTGTGTAGCCCTGGCTGCCCTGGAATTCACGACATAGACCAGGCTGGCCTCTAACTCACAGAAATCCACCCAATTCTGCCTCTTGATTGCTGGGATTAAAGGCATGAACCACCATGCCCTGATACTCCTGCCTTCATGTTTTAACAACTGTACAAATACATATGTATTTCTTTTCAAATATTCAGGAAAAGGGAGGAGGGGGCCTGGACCAGAGTTCAATTCCCAGCACCCATATCAGGTGGCTCACAACCATCTGTAACTACAACTCCAGAGGATCCAACTCTCCTGGCTTTCAAATACCTGCACACATATGTACATACCCACACGAGAGACATGCCATTTATATAATTAAAAACAACAAAATTAAAATAACGAAAACCCAGGTTGGTTATTTATTTTTGTTTTTTTGAGACAGGGTTTCTCTGTGTAGCTCTGGCTGACCTGCAACTCGCTCAGTAGACCAGGCTGACCTCGAACTCACAGAGCTCTACCTGCCTCTGCCTCCTGAGTGCTGGGATCAAAGGTGTTTGCCACCAGCGCTACTTTTTACAACTTCTTTTTATTTACTTTTTATTTGTAACCCCCACTCCAAAGTTTATTTTGTTTTAAGCAGGTTCTCGCATAGCCCAGGCTAGGCTCAAACTCACTGTGTGGCTGAGAATGACATTGAATTCCTGACCTGGTCTTTTCAGGTTTGGTCACGATGGCAAGAACAGCTCCTAAATACCCAGCGGGAAAGACGGAAAGTGGCCACTGCTGTGCGACACCATCAGCGCTGGCAGAAGCAGAGGTCTTTGAAGGCGTGGCTTCAGTACCTCCACATCCGCAGGCTGAAGAGGTGGCAGAACGGTGAGTAGGAACCCAAGGCTCCCAGCCCAGCCCTGCCCCGCCCTGCCCCGCCCGGCCTGATCTCTCCCCGCTGTATCATCCTTGGTTCTCATTTATTTCCTTCTGCCTGACATACCCAGCTTCTATTCAAATAGGCTTAACATATTGATTACTTTATTTATATATTTGATTTCAAATGGGAATGGCCACATTGTGATCAGATGTATGATCAGATGTACAGTTTTGTATTGGGCTTGTTTTTATGTTGTATTACATCTTTATCAAGAAGTCTGCTTTTAAAAATTAATTGCATTTTTAGAATGTCTTGCCTTTTTTGTCTTAATACAGTGTTTGTCTTCTTTCTCTCTGTCAACCCTGTGCCAGTCACTTTCCCAGACTTCCTGGGACAGTACAGGAAGAGGTAGGGGAGACCTGGGAGGAGGGGCCTTGTCAGGTAGGGTTGAGACGGTTGCTTCACATGGCGAAGAGGATGAGAAAGGCACCTTTGGGCAGAAGAGCCCCTAGGCCTCTGAGTAGACAACACCCAGAATTACACAGGGGAAGAGCTGCTTCTTCAGAGAAGAGCTCCTGGCACAGCCAGTGATGAGGCCCCCCCCAATAGTCCCCAGTCAGCCCAGAGGCAGCCACACCAACTGTCAGCCCAGCCCTAGTGAACCTGGCTGCTGATATCCACTGAAATGGTGCTGTGTAAACGAAGGTGGAGCTTTGCTTTTGTCCTGACCTCCCAGTTTCAGACAAACACACAGAAACTTACATTAATTACACAATGTGTTGTGCATTGCTCAGGCTTATTACTAACCAGCTCTTACAACTTAAGTTAACCCACTTCTACTAATCTAAATTTTGCCATGTGGCTTTGTGGTTTTACCTGTCCTCTGGAGGCTGGCTCGCCATCTCTCTCCACTCCACCCTTCTCTCTCCCTTTATCTCCACTTGGCTTTCCTACCTGGCTGTATTTGGCCTTGCTGTAAGCAACGCTGGCTTAGAAGTGAGACGTGAGACTGCCAAGTCAAGGCTCCTGTTCTCAGTGTCTCTGGTTGAAGAGCACTTCAGCTAGAGACTAACTTCATAGTTGAGTTCAGGAGTGGGCAGAGGTGAACTTGGAGCAGGCCTGCATTTTCAGGGGTGAGAGACTGAGGTAGAAGAGCTGCCCTGAACAATGATATGACCATGGCTTTTGTATTTGGTTTGGATTTTTGAGACAGGATATTGCTGTGTAGTCCTGGTGGGGTCTCACTGTATAGTCCTCGATGGCCTTGAGCTCACAGAGATTCGTTTGCCTCTGCCTTCTGAGTGTGGGGATTGAAGGTGTTATCCACCATGCCCTAGTGTTGAGGACTAACTAGATCAATCCAAGGCTTTCCCTTCTCTAAAACCAGGACTATGCTTGGCATAAGACATAGTTTATGCCTGACCACAGCTTTTCTCTCTTCACCTGGCCTCCTCCCCTTAGGACCCTGTCACTGAGAACAGCCTGCTGGTCCAGGTCACCCTAGCAGCATGATCGCGATGCCTTTTGTAAGCAAGCTTGTTGAGTTTACACAGGAGCGAATCAAACACTGGACCAGACCCTAGGTTAGGCTCTCAGGCTCTCATCCAAGTGAATCCCACTTACCTCTTAGGCCACCAACATCAGCCTGGCAGAGTTCCCTGTGTCTGTTGGAGCATAGTGGAAAGCAAAGGCTTTTAGACTCATGAGCATGATGAGTTTTATCTCATGCCTCAAGCTGCAGCCTACTTTGGAGGTCTCAGTTCATCAGCTGTTATGCGATGTTTTCCTCTTTGGCTTTTTGCACTCTTTGGGGGGCCCTCTATCCAGCTCCCAAATAAATCACGTGCAGTCTTATTCTTTCTTATAATCACCCAGCCTTAGCTTGGCTTGTTCCTTGCCAGCTTTTCTTAAACTATCCCAACTGTCTTTTGCCTCTGGGCTTTTTCCTTTTCTTTCTTTTTTTTCTTTTCTTTTTTTCCTTTTGGTTTTTCGAGACAGAGTTTCTCTGTATTGCTTTGGAGACTTGGAACTTGCTCTGTAGATCAGACTGGCCTTGAACTCACAGAGATCACCTGCCTCTGTCTCCCGAGTGCTGGGATCAAAGGCATGCGCCACCAATGCCCAGCCTTTTTCCTTTTCTTACTGCTGCATATCTTACTTTCGCTCTTACTCCGTGGCTGGCTGGGTGACTGGCCTCTGAAGTCGTCCTCTCCTTGTTCTCTCTTGCTCCCAGATCTTTTTTTCCTCCTAGCTTTCTCCTCATATTTATCCTTTCTGCCTGCCAGCCCTGCCTGTCCTTGCTCCTGCCTCGCTATTGGCCGTTCAGCTCTTTATTAGACCACCAGGTGTTTTAGACAAGCAAAGAATCACAGCTTCATCGAGTTAAACAAATGCAGCATAAACAAAAGTCACACACCTTAAAATAATATTCTACCACGACTATCAGCTGATTAGTGTTGGAAGTACATGTGCCTGGCAGCTAGGGTCAGCTCAGGAAGTTTTTTGCCACCATGGTCACTGGAGTGGTGTGTCGTGTGCTTGGAGACTGATCCTATCCAGGAAGCCCCCAAGTAGAGGCAAATTTCAAACAGTATCTTTGGAAATGTCCATTATCATTCTTCATATTGGCAGCCCTTGGGGAGAAAATATTTTATTGCATGTTCCTCCTTTATTGGTTGGTTTCTGTTGCTGTGATAAAATTCTGACCAAACCAACTTGGGGGAAAGAAAGTATTTATTTGGCTTATAGTTTACAGTCTATTATTAAGGGAAGTCAAGGCGGGGACCTGGAGGCTGAAACTAAAGCAGAGGCCATGGAGGAGTGTTGCTTTCTGGCTTACCTCCTTCCTGCTGTCTTACTCAGTTACCTTTCTTATAAGGCCTAGGCCCACCTGCTCAGAGATGGCGCTGCTCACAATGGATTGGGCACTCCTATATCAATCAGTTACTAACTAAAACAAAAACAGTAACAACAAAAACCAGTGGCCTCACAGACATTCCACAGTCCAGTTTGATGGAGACAGTCAACTAGTTCCCTCTTCCCAAATGTGTGAAGTTGGCAGGGTTAGCCATAGCACTTCCTAAACCACAGACCATTTTTCTTGGAGAGAGAAGTAATTCTAGAGGTTCAGTAACCTACTAGTGTCTAGACAACTCTTTTGTTTTGTGGTTGAACCAAAGGAGCCTCACATGGTCTGTGCACACACTTTCTCACTGAGCTACATTGTCAACCTAAAACCTTTAATAAGGGCTCTTCCTGGGGAGTGGGGAGTGCGCTCGAATCCCTGCTCCCTGCCAGTAGTAGTGTCCAGCCTTTGTATCCTCTCCCTCCTCACGGGGAACAGTACCTAAGAGTTATTCCTCTATTGCAGAAATGGCTGCACAATTCCACCGTGTCACTGTGCTCCAGATACATTTCTGTGACTGGCAGTGGGCCTGGGAGTGGAGGCAGAGCCTTTCTGCCCACCAGGCCTTGGTGGAGAAGCTGGCCAAGAAGATGGCTCTGAGGAGGGCCTTTGCACACTGGAAGCACTGTATCCTTTGCAGTGGCCTGAACACACACACACACACACACACACACACACACACACACACGCACACGCACACACACACCCAGGATGTCCACACTGTGAGGATCTGCATATCTCAGATGCCCATCCTTACATTTGCCCATTCAAGTCTTGATTCATGTTGCACTCCAGCATAAGTTCTTGTATCTGGTGTCTTGGGTAGGTTTCTGTTGCAGGGATAAACATCATGGCCAACAGCAGCTCGGAGAGGAGAGAGTTTGTTTCACCTGATGGAAGGTGGGGTAGGCCCTCAAGGCAGGCACTGAAGCAGAGGAACGATGCTCAATGGTTTGTTCTCCAAGGCTTCTCAGCTTGCTTCTTAAACAATCCAGGACCATCTGCCTACCGTTCGCACCACTCACAGAGGGCTGGACCCTGGCATGCTTATAGGCCAATCTGATGGAGGCATTTTCTCAGAGTCCCTTTTCCCAAGTGATTCTGGCTGTATCAAACTTAACCATCACACAGGGGGACCAAAGACTCACAGCACTCTTTGTCCAATAGGAAAACAGGTCTTGACAGTACGGTGTGATAGAGCTACTGAAGGCCTGTACCAGAGCCATGCCTGTGTGCCCAGCACTCAGGAACAGTGAGGTAGATCTTAAATGCAAGACCAGCCTGACAACATATCCAGTCCCTATTTCAGACTTTGTTGGTTTTGGTTTTTAAAGTAAAATGTGCCCAGAGGTGGGATCTCACGCCTTTAATCCCAGCACTTTGGAGGTGAAGCAGGTTGATCTCTGTCTGAGTGGAGGCTAGCCTGGTCTACATAGTAAGTTCTAGGACAGCCAGGGCTACACAGAAATCCTGTCTTCAAACAAAATAAAGTAAAAGGTTTCTGGTATTAGGCAAGGAAGAAACACCTGTGCTGATATAAGTCCTAGGTGATGAAAATTCTCCTGGAGAGGCTGAGTATTTACACAGGTTTACTGTTGAGCTGTGACGGTACACACCTTGAATCTCAGCACTTGGGGCAGAGGGAGGCAGACCTCTGAGTTTGAGGCCAACCTGGTCAACATAATGAGTTCCACACTAAGACCCTATCTCAGAAAAAACCAAAACAGGTATGTGGTGAGCGTGGCTCCTGGGAGTGTCAGTGTGGTCTGGGGACCTTCCATAGAGCCCTGTGTGCCACACTCTGGGGTTTGCACCCTGATGGCACCCAAGAGCTTCAGGAGTTTTCATAAGAATCAATGCATTTAAATTTGTGCTTTGAAAAAGATGTTTCTAGGGCCAGTGAACATAGCTTGCTGCTGAATCTCATGATCTGAGTTTGCATCTTGGAACCCTCTTGGTAGAAGAAAGTCCTGCAAGTTTTCCTCTGACCTTCACCGTGGCACATGCATGCACACAAACACAGATGAATGTAATTTGAAATTTTTAAAAGAGCTGGATGGTCCTAGATTAGAAAGACTTGCTCAGAGATGTGGGACCAGCTGTGTGAGGAGGCCTGTGAGGGACGAGTCAGTAATTGGATAGGAGAGAAGCAGGCGGTGAGAGCCGAGCAGATGGGATGTTAGCTGAGTGCATGAGGATTGTGAGATGAGAAAAGATCTGATCTGAAAATAACTGAAGCTCCCAGCTCAGTCATCTGACTGGACCGTGATGCCAAACAATCAAGGTCTGCTTGCTAGGTGATGCCTTCAAATGCTTATGGAACTAGGTGGCAAGTTATCCTAGACTGTGCCTCAAATGGGCATCAAGAGGATAGAGGCCTGACTGGCTGTTTGATAGAGCTCCCCTGTGCCTTCCTGGACCACCAGGAGGAGACAGTGGTGTTTATCAGACTGCCTAGCAGGCCTGTTATGCTTACGGCCATGCCCTGTAGGTGGCTGGCTCACCGGAAGTATACATACTGTGTTGGGCCAGGAGCCGCGTTAGACTGGAGACCTTAACAGAATTCCTGTCAGTCATGCTGCTACAGGCAGAAGAGGCTGCCCAGCACGTGGCAGCAGAAGAACACCACCGGCACTACCTCCTGGTAAGAGTCCCAGGGTCCAGAGCAGCCGTGGAGGCATCCTCTTGGAGCTCCTGCCCCATACCAGCCCCTGAGTGCAGCCAGTTCCGAGTTAGCTGTAGTTTTGAAACTGAGAGTAATAGGTGGAATCAGGGACCTCACAGGGCGTCAGATCCTGGCGTTTTACACTCAGCCTCTTTTGAGTGGCAGAGACCCAATGTGTAAGATGGAAGTCTTGATCCTAAGCCTGAATTGTCCTGTCCTGTGGTTCCTGTCCTGTGGGCTGCCCTTTCTCAGGAGCTGGCCTTCAGAGACCTTAGGAGCCTCAGGTGCTTCACAGGACAGTGTGGAAATCCCTAACCCAGGTCAACCTCTTCACTCTTGGCTTTGTTTATATGTGACAGAGCTGGGAATGTGGGTCCAAGGGTTCTGTCCTAGTGTCTTTCTGTTGCTGTTCTAAAATGTCTCAGGAAAAGCAACTCAGAGATGGAAAGAATTCATTTAAACATGCAGTTGAAGTCACAGTCTGTCAAGGCGGCAGGAGCCTGGGACAGCCTGTGATGTTGTCAGCCTGTGCAGTCCTGGATCCCAGCCAGGAGTGAGGTTAAGTCAGCGAGGCAGTCTAGGCAGCACCAGAGGCCTGATCCCAGATTGTCCTAGATCCTGTCCAGTTGACAATGAGTGCCAACCATCACAGATTCATCTCAGTTTATTCTGGCAAGCCACAGTTATAATTATGCAAATGAACATACACATTAACTCTTAGGTGGTTCCCAAGTCTGGGATTAAAGGCAGGGGTCATCAGGCCCAGCCAATATTCAACCTTTATTTATTTTTAAATTAAACAGTCTTATTTTACATATCAATCCCACTTCCCTCTTCCTCCCATGCTCCCATGCTCCCCACAAACCACCCCGTCCCATCCCCAGTCCACTCCCCAGGGAGGGTGAGGCCTCCCATGAGGGATCATCATATTCTGACACATCATTTGGGGCAGGACCCAGACACAGAAAGACAAACATGGTATGTACTCACTCCTAAGTGGATATTAGACATAGAGCAAAGGACAACCAGCCTGCAGTCCACACCCCAGAGAAGCTGGAGAACAAGGAAGACCCTGGGAGAGACACACATGGTCCTCCAGGAGAAGGGGAAAGGGAGCACAGGGGTGGGGGAGGGCGGGGGGAGCTAGGGGAAGGAGGAGGGGATATTGGGGAGGAGAACGTGAGGGATCTGGAAGATCGAGTGAAGGGAAGAATATTTAACATTTTAAAAATTATTTTTCCTGTGGGTCATGGCAAGTCTGCCTCCTGTTCAGAGGCAAGGGCGTGTTTTTGTGTGTAGCCAGTGTTACTGAGACTAGATAGGTTTAGTTACATTAAGTGCAAGGTAGAGAAACTCCAGGGAAATGAAGGGGCCCTGAAGCACACTGGCTTTTGATACTGCTTTCCTGTCACAGATGCTGATGCTGCTTTATAACCCCCGTGTCATTTCTGTGTGCAGTATTCTTGCTTTAGAGCCTTAAAAGACAATGTGACCCAGGCCCGTCTCTGTCGAGTAAGAAGGAACCTTGCTCACCAGCTGCATGACACCACGGTGAGAATTGCCGTGCCCCCCCCCCCCCCAGGCAGGGCCTTGGTGTGTGGTTAGCTCAGGTGGGCCTCAGACTCACTGTATAGGCTGGGCTGGTCTTGACTTCACAGTCCTCCAGAGTCCTGGTATTGTAGGTGTGCACAATGTGCATGGCACTTCATCTAGATTTTACACTCAAAAACAATAATGCCTATTTTCTTTGTTAATCTGCACCTGCTAATAGATTTGTTTCAACTCTTCATTAGGGCTTCCCACCCACCCCACCCCACCCTAGTCTGCTGGGAAAGTCAGTATTTGACTCTGATGGTAGCAGCCCTTTTCACCCTGACTAGGACACCCTGGGTGATATAAGCTGCTGCGTCCTGTGTGTGTTTTCCAAGGGCAATGGCTCTCCTCATTGGTTCTGTTTCTGAGTATAGGTTTGTTTCCTTTTTATTTCAATGATTAAGCACACAGTAAAACAGTATTAGCTGGGTGGTGGTGGTACACACCATTAGTGCAGAGGGAGAGGCAGGCGAATCTGTGAATTTGAGGCCAGCCTGGTCTACAGAGTGAGTTCCAGAAAAGACAGAGATACACAGAGAAACCCTGTCTCAAAAAACCAAAAAAAAAAAAAAAAAAAAAAAAAAACAAAACAAAAACAAAAACAAAAACAAAAAAACCCCAGAAAGAATTAGTATAATGATCTATATAATGATCTATATACTGGCTGGACTCTTCATTATTATTTGCTTCAAATTTTCCCCCAAATAATTGTAAACACTTACATACTTCAGTATGCATTAACCCCAAACAGTTTTTTACAAACCATAAAAGATCTCTATAATCCCTAGCAAAATTAACAGCAGTGTTCTGCCTCCATCCAGGCCATTTTCAGAATTTTCATAATTGTCCTTCAGAATGTCCTTTCAACTTAGGATTCAGTTAGGGCTCACGTGCTCCTCTCTGTTGTGACTCATTTGTCTGTCTGAAGACAGTCTGTGCGTAGCCCAGAATTGCCTCAGTTTTCCATCTTCCTGTGCCCCCATCCCGGGAACCCACTGCTCTGCCCATGGCCATTATGTCTCCTCAGCGCCTCACCTAGAGCAGCATTCTCTTCGCCTTCGGACTAAGAAGTCTCGATTCTCTGGAGCTCGAGTTTCAGGCTGTGATGAGCCACCGATGTTGGTGCTGGAAACCAAACTGTGGTCTTCTAAAAAAAAAAAAAAATCAAGTCCCCAGTTTTTATATTTTTAATTGTAGCAAAACACACATAAAAGTTGTAGTTTTTCTTAAAGTGTAGATTGGGGGTGGGGGGAGGGCAGGAAGGAGGGAGGGAGGGGCTCGGAAGCTGGCTCTCTGCTTCCACTGAGTGGAACTCGGATGGGTCAGGCTTACATCACAAGTGTCTTTACCCACTTCAGCATCTTGCCCGGCCAAATATTTATTATTTGATAGCAAAGCCAGAGCTTCCCTGACCCTTCTGAAAACAAAACTAAACTCGCATTGTACCCAAGCAACACCATTGTTCTTTCCCTGGTTGGCAGCTACTCTTTCTGTCTCTATCACGAGAATCGTGACTATTTGTCCTTTTGTGACTGGCTTCTTTTCTTCTTTTCTTTAAATTTTGTTTATTTGTTTATTTATTGATTTATTATGTATACGGTGTCCTGCCTGCATGTCAGCAGAGGGCACCAGATCTCTCATTCAAGGTGATTATGAGCTTGGGAATTGAACTCAGGACCTCTGAAAGACCAGTCATGTTCTTAACTGCTGAGCCATCTCTCCAGCCAGACTGGCTTATTTTCATTTAGCACAATGAGTATTTTTTTCTTGACGATGACATTGTCTCTTTGAAGAGGTCAGGCTAGTTGTTTTTATTATGATCTTCCTTTTCAATATATTTGTTCTTTTTTTTTTAATGGTGTTATTAAGACAGGGTTTCTCTGTGTAACAGCCCTGACTGTCCTGGAACTTACGTTGTAGACCAGGCTGGCCTTGGACCCCCAGAGATCTGTCTGCCTCTGCCTCCTGAGTGCTGGGATTAAAGGTGTATACCACCATGCCTGGCTGTCTGCTCCTTTTTTTTATAATTTAATTTTCCTTTACCCTGTGTAGTTCTTATAAACTAGACAGTAGACCCAGAGGCTTAGACATGGAAATTAAACACTTTGACAGCAATTTCCTATGTACCAATATGTAAAATTTCTAAATGACTTTGAAAAATGGTATTGTCTACTGAAGGTGATAGTACGATGCCTATAATTGTACTATTTAGGAGATGGAGGCAAGGGGATCATGGGTTTAAGCCTGGGCTACATAGTGAGATCCTGACTCTAAAACAAACAAACAAATAAACAGAATGGCTTCTGTAGTACCCAGGCTCACTGTTTTCATGTGGCTGCCTGTCTCCTAGAAGAGCCATTTATGCTGGCTCAGAGTCTGGCTCCTTAGGCGCTATTGTGGGCTGCTCCTGAGGCAGAGCTCTGTGGGAATTCACTTATACTAAGAGGCCTCTTCTCATTTCTCACTGTTACACTCTTGCTTTCTTCCTGTCATTGCTCAGCTGCTTCGCAGGTTCTGGAGCCTCTGGCAGTCTCGAGTTGAGCAGAGGGAGGAGAGGGTGCAGCCGCCCTCACTGCATGCAGCCCGGAGCCACTACAGGTAGGAGCTTGATTCAGTCTTGACCTCTCTAGGGACACCTGGTGGTTTGGATGTAGGGTTTTCCAGGGAGACTGCCCTGGCACAAGTGAGTTTTTCAGACTTTGAAAGGCCTTATAGCCAGGTGTGGACTATGCCCTTAATCCTAGTACTCAGGAGGCAGAGGCAAGTGGGTCTCTGTGAGTTCAAGTCCAGCCTGGTCTACATAGCAAGTTCTAGGACAGCCAGGGCTGCACAGTGAGACCTGTGTGTATCTTTGCTTGCAGCTTCTCTTGTCCACATATTATAATCACACTTATCTGACACACCGGGAACAAATCACAGAAAACCAACAAGCAAGCAAGTAAACAGAAAACCATAAGGACCTTATCCTCGTGAAGGCCACACCAGAGAGTAATGGCTCCTGAGTGTGGTTTGCTTTTGGCAGGTCACATGGGAGGTGAGATGATGCAGCTTGCATTAGATCTTGTGCACCGCTGTGTACCTATTTGACCGCTGCCACTGCCTCAGTTCTCCTGCAGGGCCTTTTGGAGCTTGTCCGTTGTGGCTGGTAATGTAGCTCAGTGGCAAAGTGCTTGCTTAGCGTAGGCAAGATGAGATTGAAGCAGGCAGAGGCAGGCAATGAGTTCCAGGACAGCGAGGGTCACACAAAAATGCTGTGTCAAGAAAATTAAAAAAAAAAAAAAAAAAACAAAACAGAATCCTAATATTTGGGGCTGGAGAGATGGCTTAGTTCCACAACAGATGGCTCACAACCATCTGTAACTCCAGTTACAGACCCAGTGCTCCCTATGGGTACCAGACAACAGAGGCGCGCACACATGCATGCAAGCAAGCAAACACTTACACACAAAATTAAAAAGACAAAAAAAAAAAAAAAAAAAAAAAAAGAGCTGACTCAATCAGCGTTATCAAGGTGTGTGATTAGTCTAAATCCTGGCTTACAAGGCCAAGCATGTGATCACATTCAGTGTCACTGCATGACAGCTCTGTGTGCTGAGAGTCCTAGATAAGCAGCCCCAGAGGGCTGTGACTCCAGAAGTTCAGGTTCCCAGGAGGTTTCCTATCCTAAATCCTAGGCACACTGATTGGTAATCTAATTAGGTTCCTGGTGGGTCGCCAGGGGTTGGGGTGTAGCTCAGCAGTAGGCGCTTGCCTAGCACAGGTGAAGCCCTACAAAAAGTCAACCAAAGAGACCCCAGGAAAGTGCTGAAAGTTTAAAGCCAGCCAATGCTCAAGATCAGGAAACAGTGGCTTCCTGTTAGTAAGTTCTTCACTTTCCTCTCTCTGAGGGTGAAGCCAGTAAGCCCCTGGGGTGCCCTGATCCCTCAGGAAGTTACTGTACCCAGGAGCAGCTGCCTTAGAAACAGTAGAGTCATTAACAGCTTGACACCTGACATTGCCAATATACAGTTCTTTGATTTTTTTCGTGCTTTGTTCCAGGATGACAGTCTTACAGAAGTGTGTCAGGGTATGGTTACGATATGTGCACAAGAGAAGACGCCAGCAGGTATGGAGCACATCGAATCTAGTGGGATTCGCTAGCTTTGGGAAGATGCTTGGGAAAGGCTTATGATGCCAGGAAACCTGATTCTGCTTTGGGGGAGAGGTGGTTCCTCTCCAGCCCTCACTGGCATTAGTCTGCACAACTCCCATTCCTTCATTGCTAGAAGACACAGGCGCTGTTGGGAAGGAGCGGCTCTTCTCAGCCTTCTGTCTTCACTCACATCCATGTGTCCCTCACCTCCCTGTGTCATTCCCCAAAGTGCTGGGATTATGGAGCGTGCCACCCTGCCTGGTCCCCACAGAAGAGATGCCTACTGCACACCTTCTTTGCCTTAGGCCTTGTGCCTGTACTAAGGGTACAGCAGACTTTCTGCTCTCTCAGACTTAAGCCAGGGTGGTAGGGGAGTGTGACTTGCAGGTCACTTAAGACAGTTGGGTACAGGTGTCTGGAATGCTAAATGAAATTGTTTTTTTTTTTTTTTAAAGTAATGTGTGTTATGTATGTGACATGTGTGTTGTATGTTATGTGACGTGTGCAGGTGCCCATAAGGCCAGAAGAAGGTGTTGCCCTCTGTCATCCCTGAGTGTTCTGTGTGCTTCTGCCCTTGCTGTACCTAGAGTTCTCTGGAGCTCATGACCCTGTCAGCTCAGGTGTTCCCTTGCCTGTCACTCTTCCTGTGTAGTTAATCAGAGCATTAACATATAATTGTATGCTAACTTCTCTTTCCAGTTAGCCTGTGGCTGCTGCTTCTTTTGTTTGCTGCTGCTGCTGCTGTTGTTTTTTCCAAGACAGGGTTTCTCTGTGTAGCTCTGGCTGTCCTGGAACTCAACTCTGCAGACCAGGCTGGTCTTGGGCTCATAGAGATCCTCCTGCCTCTGCTTCCTGACTGTGGGGTTTAAAGGAGTACACAATCATACCAGGCTAGTCTGTAGCTTCTTAAGGGTATGGCCTGCCTGTAATAATAAATAGAAGACCCAGAGACCAATATTGGAGTTCAAGCTTCAAGCTGAAGATCAGTGAAGCAAAGCAGCCAAGCCAGTAGATCTTGCTTCTACCCATCTGAAATGGCAATCCTGTCTCCAAGAATCCTCAGAGGCAAACGACTCTGAGTTCTTGTCTCCACCTCCCTAGCATTGGGAGTAAAGGTGCTTAATCCCAAGTGCTGAGATCACCTTTATTTGAACTGTTTCTTTTAGGACTAGATCAATTGTGTAGTTATTGTTGCCTTGAACTATCAGAGATCTGTCTGTCTCTTAATCCTGACCCCTGGGATTAAAGATGTATACCATCACTATCTGATCTCTATTGCTTGAGGCTGGCTTTGCTTTCTGAATCCTCAGGTAAGCTTTAATAAATCATAATATCACCACACTTGTCTGTTTTAGCTCAGCACAGTGCTCACCAGTGAGTGCTGATTCATTTGCATGGATGAGCTTCTGGGGGTTATGTGGAAGCGGGGTGCAGTGGTACATACCTGTAATGCCAGCACCCAAGGGGCAGAGGTAGAGGATTGCTGCCAGGTTCAAAGTCACTTTGAATAGTGATGTTCAGACCAACTCAGGCTGCATTGTGAGATGACCCCGGGGAAAAAAAGGAGCCAGGTATGCTGCTTCATACCCACCATTCTACCACTTGGGCAGTACAGACAGAAGGATAAGAAGTTCAATGTCAGGGCTGGAGAGATGGCTCATCGGTTAAGGGCACTGACCACTCTTCCAGAGGACCCAGGTTCAGTTCCCAGCACCCACCTGTTGGCTCACAACTGTAGTGATGTTTGTGATCTAACAAATAAAGCTTGCTTGAAGATCAGATTGCGGAGCTAACCACACTAGTTAGCCACCGGCGTCAGTGGTAGCTCACACCTTTAATCCCAGCATTGGGGAGGCAGAGGCAGAGGTGGCCCCCTTGGACTACACAAGATTGATCCAATCTAAAAGGGAAGTAGCCAGGCGGTGATGGCTCACGCCTTTAATCCCAGCACTAGGGAGGTGGGGACAGGAGTGATGTGGCTGGGAGGAGAGAGGAGGGCAGATGAGACAGGAGCTAATTGCATTCAGTCTAAGGATTTGTAGGGACAGGATCGCCCCTTTGGTCCGAGCATTCAGTAGAAGTAAGTCTCTCTAGTGGGTGTTCCTTTACTTTTCTGATCTTTCAGCATTCACCCTGATATCTGACTCTGGGTTTTTATTATTAAGATCTATTAGAACTTGTGCTATACACAACTGTCTGCAACTCCAGTTCTAGGGGACTTGGCACCCTCACACAGACATACATGCAGGCAAGACACCAGTGCACATAAAATGAAAAATAAGTAGATTTCAAGGTCATCCTCAGATGCATAGCAAGTTCAAGACCAGCCTGAGTTACAGGAGACCCTGTCTCATAAAACAAGTGAGCAACAAAAAACACACAAAAATGTGATTTGAAAAAGAGAGCTTACTTGCCTGTAATTCTGGCACTTCTCTTTCCAGTTGAGGCTGTCTTACACTGTGTCTTGTCTCAAGAAAACAAACCAAAAAGAGAAGAGTTTCCCATAGTGGCCAGAAGACGCAGGTTAAGTCTCTGCTGCTCTAGCTCAGCCTGCTTCTGGAGGGGAATAGGTCAGCGAGCAGCAGGCGCATGCCCTGGCCACTGCTCTGTAAAAGCCTTTGCTGAGAACGACGTTAGGATCACCTGTCATTGCACTATCCCAGGAGCACAGTTCTTCCTCTTTAGGGAAACACAGATTATTCCTTGCGAGGTTCTTCTAAAAAGTAATGTAAGCCAGGCAGTGGGGGGTGGGGGGCGCACACCTTTAACCCCAGCATTTGAGAGGCAGAGGCAGGCGGATCTCTGAGTTGGAGACCAGCCTGGTCTATAGAAGAGTTCTTGGAGAGCCAGGGCTACACAGAGAAACCAAAAAAGGGAAGAAATGAAAGTACTGTGGTCACCAATGGGGCCTCTTGTCCTTTTACGATCCCAGCACTCGAGACTGACGGAGGGTGATTATGAGTTCCAAGCTCGTCTAGCTACATATAGTGAGCCTGCAATACTCAGCAAAACCATGTTTCAAAAAAAAAAAAAAAACAAAAAAACAAAAAAAAAACCAAAAAAACAAAATTAAAACAGGCCTGACATGAGGGCACACACACACCTTTGATCCTAGCACTCAGGAGACAGAGGCAGGAGGATCTCTGTGAGTTTGAGACCAGCCTGGTCTACAGAGTAAGTGCCAGGACAGCCAGGGCTACATAGAGAGTCCCTGTCTGAAAAAAACAAACTATCAAGCAAGCAAAAGTAACATACATAAGGCACTAGACAGATGGTTCGGTGGTTAAGAGCACTGGCTGCTTTTCCAGAAGCTCAGGGTTCAATTCCCAGCACCCACCTGACAGCTCATAACTGCCTGTAATGCTAGTTCCAGGAAATCTGACACCTTCACATAGGCATACATGCAGGCACAACATGAATGCATATGAAATAAAAGTAAATATTTTTTTTAAAAAGTCACATACAGAATGATAAAATACCTATTTGTTGCTGAGTGGGAAGGTAAGTTCATGCGTATTCATTAGACTTGTTTTTTAAGAACATTTTTTACAAATGTTATTTACATGTGTGTGTGTCTGCATGTGTGTGCACATGAGTACAGTGCCTGTAGAGCCAGAAGAGGGCGTTGGATCCTCTGGAACTAGAGTTGTAGACAGTTGCGAGCCATCATTAGGGCCCTGGTGACTGAATCTGGGTCCTCTGCAGGAAGAACACATACTGTTAACCACTGAACCACCCCTCTAGCCCTAGATTCATCCTTTGGAAACATTTTTAGCAGTCCATCGCCTTAACTACGCAGCCACCACGTCCCACATTGGAAACATTTTAAATTATGTCTATGTGCATTTCCACATGTCCACATGTATGTGCTCATGAATGTAGTGTCTGTGTAGGTCAGAAGCAGGTGTGAGATGTCACAGTCCTGGAATTACAGGACCGTGAGCTGCCTGACTTGGGGGCTAGAAACTGAACCTGGGCCCTTAACCTGGGCACTGAACCCAAGTGCTCTTAACTACTGAGCCATTTTCTAGCCCCAGGATTTCTTTCTTTTTCTTTTTTTTTTTTTTTTTTTTTTTTTATTCAATGTGTATAGGTATTTTGTCTGCGTGTTTGTCTGTGTGCCTCATGTGTGCCTAGTACCCACAGAGGCTGGAAAAGGGTATAGGACCTAAAGGGACTAGAGTTACAGATGGCTGTGAACCATCATGTGGGTGTGGAGAATGCTGGGATTAAAGGCATGTGCCACCACGCTGGCTCATGGTACATTTTTCACCTAGGGAATTGGCAAAGATCAAACATAACATTTCCCTTCAGTTCTTACTTGTATGAGAAGCAAATCTTATCTCAACAGAGTGACTCCGAACATGCTTTTGCAAAAGGTAAATCACAAAGGCCATTTGTTATTTTGCTTTAAGTTACTGCAGGCCAGAGCCGATGGTCATTTCCAGCACAGAGCGCTGCCTGCTGCCTTCCATATGTGGTACAGACTCTGGCGATGGCACCATCACAGTCAAGTCCTCCACACAAGAGCAGTGCGTTTTCACAGGTATGCTGTGCATTTGGTTCCCATCTGTCTAGGACACAGCTCTGATCTAACTCTGCAAACTTTAGGATGCCTTGGCTTTGCTTTACTGTTTGCCCAGTAATGAGGGCCTTTTGATCTCACGTCAGGAAAAATCAGCCAGTACTTCCCTGGGGACACTTTTGTCCATCTTTATTGCAAGTGCTTTCCATGAGCACTATCTGAGTTTCCTGTTGTAATGAGACCTTTGGTGAATCCTCACACTGGGCGACTTCCCTAAAACACTGCTCTCCTATCCTATAAGATACAGTCTTTTGAAGTCTTAGAACAGTGGTTGTGACCCATTGGAGGGGTCACACAACCCTTTCACAGGGGGTTGCCCAAGACCATTGGAAAACACAGATATTTACATTACAATTCATAACAGTAGCAAATTATAGTTATGAAGAAGCAGTGAAAGTAACTTTGGTTGGGGGTCACAACATGAGAAACTGTATTAAAGGGTGGCAGCTTTAGGAAGGTTGAGAACCACTGCCTTAGAACCATAGTCATGCATAGAATTAAAAAGGTCAAGGAGCTGAGTGGTATCATTTTAGCTCCCTGGGAGCCAAACTTGCTTAGAGCCATCTCACCAATCAGCCTTCATTAGATTTCTGTTTGTCTTTCATTGTAAATGCTTGACTGTTGCTCAGGTTTTCTCATTTGCATGTGTGTAGGGAGACATTATCAAGGCAAGTGTTTGCTATCTGGCGGCAGAAGATGTACCAGCACCGAGAAAACCACTTGGCTGAGAGAATGGTGTGTGGTTCTCCTTGTGTGGGTTCTTGGGGGGAGGATCCATTTTAAGCACTTGTCCTGGGCCATTCTTCTAGAAGCTGCACAAACTCCAGCACACCCTGCCCGGCTCTTGCCTGGGTTTCCCGAGCCTGGGAGGATCAGGACATTGATGTCAGCTCAGGTCACAGGCAGCCACTGGGGGCATTTCTTTTGCTGGTCACAGAGTCTCCTTTAGTCTCTGATCTGCTCCCCTCCTGGACTGGACTGTTTCCTCCCATCCTGCTTCAGGCTATACTGCAGGCAGAGCAGCAGCTTTTGCGGAGGTCCTGGTTCATGTGGCACCAGCAGGCAGCAGCATGTCACCGAGAACGGGAGCAGCAAACTATGGCCTGTGCCCACCACCACCACAGGCTGCTCAGGAGGGCTTTCTGTGTCTGGAAGGGAAGTGCCCAAGGACTTAGGACAGAGTGAGCAGCTTTCTACTACAGAGCCCCTTACCCCCTCGGGCCAGCTTTGGCAGCAGCTTCAAGTGCCCACCTGTAGTGTTGTGTCAGTCAGCTGGGGCTGGTTGTGGGTCCCAGAAATATACCCTGAAACAGGGACAACATCTTGGGATCCATCATTCACTGTCACGGTGCTGAGAAGCCGCATCCTGCTTCCTGCCTGGGGCCCTTGAGTGGCTGTGGCCAGTGGTGCACAGAGACTAATAAGCCCATTGTCAGGCGGCTGACCACTGGCTAGTGGGCAGGTTGGGCAGTTTTTACCAGACCATGGGGCTACAGTGGGGAGTGCTTGCCGCCCTTTTATCTAATGCAGAGATGTCTGGCCTGGAAGCCATCAGGTTAACCTGCAAAAATTTGAATCTCTGTGCCCTTTCCTGGGAGAGGCCCAGGTCATTAGCTCTTCACTCGCAGAGCTGAGTGGGGAAGAGAATCAGGGCTGCACAGGGGAGTCCTGAGGCCCCTTGTGGTCCAGACCCTGCCGAGCTTTCTCCTGTCTCCCCACAGGAGGATGGGCAGGGCACGGGCTGCACACTTCCACTCAGCACGGCTCCTGCGTGGGGCCTGGAGCATGTGGAGCGAGGTAAGGCTTTGGCATGGGCACGGCCTGAGTTTGGCTTTTGGACGGGTGGGGCTGTTTATCTGCATGACTCAGAGCAGACAGCAGGCTCCTTCAGGGTGCCCTGACCAAAGGCAGCGGCGGTGCTAACTCACTGTTGTGAGGGGCCGGCTCAAGGTTTCTTGTCCTTTATGTGTCAGACTGCTCTTATCTGAACTTCTTGTAAAGACCTTGGTCTGGCCGTTCACAGAAACTCTGCTGAGGTTATAATGTTGAAGCCAAACCCTGTCCAGCATTTCCTGTTGGACCCTTGCTCATTTGACACCCACCAACCCCTAGGCAGTATAAATCTATAGATAAGACTGAGGCTCAAGTAGTGTATTCCACTTATGTGAACTCACAGAATGTAAAATAGAGAGACAAGGAGCCTCCCTCAACCCCCAGCCCTTGGGCCCACAGTACCCACTCTTTCCTGTGCACAGTGCTTGGCCCTGAGGACGGAAGAGCAGCAAAAGCTGGGGCGTGCAGCTCTCCACAGCCAGCACACCCTACTTCACAGGGCTCTGCGGAAGTGGCTGGTAGGAGCCAGCTCACCCTTCCAGGTTCCTTGCTTTGGGGTGGGGAGATTTTTGGAGGTGTTCGTGTTCCCTCCCAAAGTGATCTGGCAAGGCTCAAACAGAGCAGGTACCCCAAAAAGTGCTGCCCGAGGTCCCAGCCTTCCTGGAAAGCTGGTTTCCGCATAGGAGTCCAGGAGCTGGGCCTTGTGGGACATCATAACGGGGGGGGGGCAGGTGCTGGCCTTGGAATGGGGGCCTTTCCCCCCTTTCCACTCTTGGATAGCTCTGGGCATGGCAGCCGCTGTGGTAACTGCACCTCTGAGACTGACTTGTATAGAGGGAGGTGTGGGCCCAAGGGTGGCCTCCAATCCTCTCATCTCCCCAGACTTACCACGACAGGGTGAGGCGTGTGCTACAGGAGGTGGCAGCCAGGGAGAGAGAGCATGACAGGCAGCTGCTGAGGTGAGTGAGTGTCTGAGTGCCTTGAAGTACTCGGGCTGGGAAAGAGACTCCCGAGTCAGGTGTGGGTGGGTTTTCTGCCCGCCTCAGCATGTCCTGATGTCCTGCCATGTCGGTGCAGGGTAACCTTCAAAGGCAGAGGCCCACATGGACCCCGCTTGTCCTGTTCCTCAGAGTGTCTTCCCTCTCTGTTTCACACCTGACGCTTTGTACCTCTTGTGGCGTTCATCCCCACTCCTGTCTGGAGTCTTCAGTCTGTCTGTCTGCGTACCTACCAGCTCCCAGGCAGCCCTTCCAGCTGCCCCTCTCGAGTCCCTGGCATAGAGCAAGGGTACTCAAGGCCCACCTCCACTCCTCACAATCAAGCTCTGAGCGCATTCTTGCTCAGCTGGACACGCTGTTCTGGCTGAGTGTAGCCATGGGCAGTGTGGGCTTTAAACACAGCCACTGTGCCGGAAGTCCCACAGAGTTCCATCCAGTCCCTCAGATAGATAGACACTGGCAAGTAGGCACTAGGGTTCATGTGCCTCTTATCTTGTGAATCACCCAACAGTTGCCATCTGGCTCCAGCTGTGTTCGTGTTATCACGTAAACTCTGGAGGACTCAGTGATGGCCTGGTGTACTGCTGGCCTCCTGGTCCCGCCTAGTACCTGGCACAGAGCGGGCACTCAGCATCTGCTGCTGGGCGTAGACGAGAGCATAAGTCTCAGGGACAGCGAACAGGTGCTCTGAGGCAGAGCCCTTACTCAGGAGTTGGGAGGGGTAAGGTTGATTCACAGACTCCTCCCAGGCCCTTCAAACTGGGGTTATTGATCACGTGGCCCATGTCTTTGCAGGTGGGTGTTACGCCGTTGGAGGGAAAACACCATGGCCTGTTTGGATATGGCCAAGAAAACCTCCCAAGCAAGAGCCCAGTACAACAGGACTCTGTGCTTCAAGGTGAGGTACAGACTGGTCACCAGGAAGCTTAGGATCACATTCCAGCCAGCATGTGGCATTGGCACTTAATAAGGAACTCCCAGAACGGGTAACCTACTTGCACACATGCATGTCTATAGGTATTTCTGTTTGTAGTGAGTTAGGAATCACTAGTCTTTTAAAATGAAAATGGTGTCATATAGAACAAACTAGTTCTTGCCAGAACCAACATTTCCCACACATGTGCAACACTAGGCTTAGATAAAGCCTGGAAGCCACTGAGATTCAGTGTCCTTATTGGGAGAGTGCCAGATCTTACTGGCTTGTAGACTGCAAGAAGTCCTTGGTCGTTCGTAGTTTGAATTGACCCCAGCCACCTCATTTCCTTGGCGGGGGCAGATGTGTGGACATACCGGCAGGTCCCATGCTATGGATGAGCATGGTGTTGGGACATGATACAAAGAATTGGTTGGAACAGAAACAATAGCAGAGGCAGGCCCTGGGTCATGGCTGTTGTAAAGAAAGCAGATTTCTGGGAGCTCTTGAGTGGCATAGGTCTACCTGCTGGTGGCCATGTAGTTCCCAGAGGAGGCATCAGCTGCATTTGGTGAAGGCTGACCTCTTCTCGGAGATGCTCAAGACAGCCTGGGTGGCCCCTGCCTTGGGGAGAAATAACCAGATCTGGTTGGGTTTAGTGCTGCAAAGAGAGAGGCCACTCAGCTGGGAGTGGGCTATCATGACCATGAAGCATGGCACCGTGGCTCATCTGGTTCCCTGACTTCTTTAAATGTGTTTAGTGGAGCTGGGGAGATGGCTCAGTGGTTAAAGTACATGCTGTTCAAGCATGAGGACATGAGTTCAGATCCCAGTTGCCACATAAAAGTTGAGTATGACTGTGTATGTCTGTGGCCCCTGTCCTGGAGTTGGAGTAAAAATAAGAGGGTCCTGAGAACTCATTGTCCAGACAGTCTAGCCAAAACAGGGAGCTCAGCCCCAGAGAACCCTGTCTTAGGGGAATGAGACAGACTGGTGAGGAAGACATTGGATTTGTGGGGCCTCTGTACCCACACACATGTACATATACATACATGCATATAACACCCCTACACACACACACACAGGGTTTTGTGTTTTGTTTTGAGACAGGATCTTACTGTATAGCCCTGGCTGGCCTTGAACTCACTATTGTAGACCATGCTAGCCTCACAGATCCACCTCTCTTTGCTTCGCAAGTGCTGGGGTTAAAGATGTGTGCCAGCACACACTGCCCCACAAAGGGTTTTGTTAGTGGATTTCCTGTGTAAGGAAGTATTAATATAATGCATAACAAATAACAGTAGGATTATAATCTATGTAACTTCACTTGTTGTGGCACAGAACAAAGCTTAACTCCTCCTAATAGGAAAGTCTCAGTGTCAGAGGTGTCAGGCTTCCTGAGGGACTGAAGTTCCAACCCAGGCCTCTGTCGGTGGTTGACTGAGAGCGCTAAATGTTAACTCCTGAGTCTTACCTCACTAGAGACCCCCAAGTGTGTCCTTGATGTCAAAACAAGACATGATAACCTCTTTCTCTGCCTGTCCACAGGTCCTGGTGCAGTGGCGAGAGGTTACTTCAATGCAGATATATTACCGAGAAAAGGAGGCTGCTGCCCTCAGGGAGGCCCGGAAAGCACTGGGCAGGGGTAAGAGGCCTGTGAGAACAATGCCTGCCAGGAAGAGTGTGAATACAGGGCTTCCAAGGGGCCGTGTGCTCCACGGGCTCTGTCTGTGTAGGTGGGTCCCCTGATACTCCCATGATAGGACCCGTTGTTCTCAGGGTTGGAGGCCAGAGGCTCGGGGGAGAACCCTTCCTGGGTTCTTCTAGCTTGTGGCTGTTGCCCTTCTTGGTCCCCCGAGGTGAGATGTATATTATGTGTTATATAAGTGAGCTTTAAGATATTGTCATCCAAGTCATACCTGAGACGCTGAGAACCTGCTACTCATCCTTGAGGCTGGGCCTCACCAGCCAGTCAGCCCAGAGTAGCCGTGTCTTACTGGGGTGGGCCAGGAGACGACAAGTTTGGTTATGCAGCCTACAAGATGGTGTGCCTCAGTAGTCCCTATCTGGTGCTGGGAGCGCAGGAAGTTCCTGGAGAGCTGCTCATCCCTAGTCCACGAAAGCCTGAAAATGCTGGCTTTCCTGTGAGTGAGGGATCAGCAGCTGAAGCATCAACAGGCCATCTCTGAAGGGCTTTCCTTAAACGGGGGCCCAGGAACAAGGGACTTACAAGGCTGAGCACAAAGAACCATCTGTGGGAGGGGTGCAGTACCATCTGTGGTTTGGTGTCTTTTTTTGTTTTGTTTTTAAGGTGGGGTTCTCTGTAGTCCTGGCTGTCTTGGACTACTGTGTAGACTAGGATGGTCTTGAACTCACAGAGACCCATCCACTTGCCTCTGCCTCTGGAGTACTGGGACTAAAGGCATGCACTTATTGTCTTGTCTGATATTAAGACCTCAGGATCTCTGCCATAGGATCTTATGAAGTACAGGCTCATAATCCCAGCACTGGGAAGGCAGGAAGGAGGCATGCTGGGACAAGGAGTTCAAGGCCAGCCTGGACCACAGAGTCAGAACCCTTACTTCCCCCGCCCCTATTTCTTTTTAAGATTATAATTATATAATTTCTCCCTTTCCTCCCTCCAAACTGTTCCTTGCCCTCTTTTCCCATTGTTATCATGTGTGTGTGCATGCACACGCACACAGTAACTATAACCTGCTCAGTCTATATAATGCTACTGTAACTGGTTTTCAGGGCTGACCACTTGGTATTGGATAACCAGTTGGCATGCTCTTCCCTGGGGAAGACTCTCTCCCACTGTGAGTGTTTCTTAGTTTCCTGTAATTCTCTGTAGGGTTGAGGCTCTGTGGACTCCCCCACTCACTTGGGCATGTCCACTGGTATGCTTGCTCAGCTCACGTTTGGGCAATCATGTAGGTAGCTTCTGATATTACTAGGGGACAGTCACACAGCAAACTCTCTGATCATCTGGTTTTTAGAATCTTCCCCCCCTCCTCCAAAATGTTACAAGCTTTAGGTGTGGGAGTGTTTTGTAGATGTAGCAGTTGGGACTGGGCTCCATACTCGGCATTTTGCTTAGTTGCATTTTCTGTAATGGTTTCCATCTCCAACTCAGCAAGAAGTTTCCTTGTTGAGGAGTGAGATTTACCCTTTAAGGCAAAAAAAAAAAAAAAAAAAAAAAAAAAAATTGCAGTCACATCACCTGTCAATGGTCAATGTGACTTCAGAGGGGTTCCTTGTACTTCAGTATGTTTTTTCATCTATAAAATGGGGCAGTAGTACGTTCCTGTGACGTTGCCACTTAGGGTTGGTATAGTTGAAGCTATAGAGATGCGCTTAAAGCTGTATAAAGAGATGGTAAAACGGCTGGTCTCCCGCTCATGACTGCTGCCTTCTGTAACATGAATTAATAAATGACCCAGAGACAGATATTGGGGTTCAGACTTCAAACTGAAGATCAGAAAAGCAAAGCAGTTGGCCACTAGATCTCACCTCTATCTCAGGCTGAATGGGCTGATTCTGTCTCCACAAGCTCACCAAGCCTCAGACTGTAACCTCTTCAAAGCATGGCTGGAGAAATGAATGCCGAAATACTGTTCCTGTCTTTTATACCCCTCTAGTGCTGGGATTAAAGGTGTGGTTCTAATTCTCTCTTGGACTGATTCAATCCTGTGTAGCTCTTAGGTGGCTTTGAACTCAGAGAATCATCTATCTCTTAATCCTGAGTCTAGGATTAAAGGTGTGTACCACCACCTCCTAGCTTCTGGCTGCTAGGATTAAAGGTGTATAGCACCACTGCCTAATCTTCTGTAGCTAGAGGCTGAATCTGCTTCTCTGAATGTTCAGGCAAACTTTAATAAATCATAAATAATATCTCACTACAACCTCTGACGGAATGGAACCAGAAGTACCTGCTGTATCAGGCATTCCCCAGACCCCAGGACAAGGGTACACACAGTGGGCCCAGAGAGTCAGCATGGCCAGAAGATGGTTTTATCAGTGTCCTGGTCATATCTCAGGCTTGCTTGACTTCACTCTCTGAGATTTATTTCCTGCTTCATACGATGAGGCTGCACCCTCTCCAAGCTTGGTCTCCATCCAGCAGAAAGCTCCCTTTTGGAACTGTAGGTCCCCTTCCACATGCCTACCAGGCCTTGGTGTGGCTCTGTGGGGCCTGGCACACCTCAGTGACTGTGCAGATATGCAACTCTGGGGCAGTGCTTGGGGATGCAACAGTAAAAAGTTTTGGTTCCAGTTCCCAGAGCACAAAAATGACCTGACCTGGCCTTACACAGTGACCATGGATCCTGTGGTATTTTTTTTTTTTTAAATCACAGAAAGCTGGGTGTCACTTCACATAAGCTCTCCAGCTCTACAAAGTCACTCAGGAATGAAACCAGTTGTCTGGTTTGCATGTGCTTCAGGTCGTCTCCGTAACTGGTTTCGGCGCTGGCAGCTCTACAGCCAGAGGGAGGCCCAGCAGAGATTCCAGCTGGGACAGGCAGCTCAGCATCACCGCCGGCAGCGGCTGATGGAAGCAATGGCTCGGTGGAAGGCATACCACTTAGGGTGTGTCAGGAAGAAGGTGAGGCAGGTGGTAGCAGCTTTCCAATCTCTGCTTGAGTCAAAGGTACCTCGACCAGGTGCCCGTGTTGTGGGTTGGGGTCTCCAGACAAAATCTTAGGCAGCCAGTATGTGCTGGTGGGATTCTGTGGGAACAAGGCTGCAGGAGCTGTTCTGGGCAATTACTGAAGTTAGGAATGAATGGCCGTCCTCAGAACCAAGTCTGCACCAGGGAAAGGTAGCTTACAAGAGAAATCTGGTTTCCCTGACCCCTGGATTTTCAGGTCTGGGGAAACTATGGAGCCATTCAGACACACTCACCTGTGTAGGAGCCTTTGGCATCTGGAACAGTTCTTGGCAGGAAGATAACCACTTAGGTGTAGCCTCACCACACAGCTGCCCCAGTGACTGAGGCTAGACCAGAGTAACATGTAAGCTGACCCCTTTGTGTTTGCTTTCTCCAGCGTATGCAGAAGCAAAGTGCCCAATTCCTGGCACAGAGACTTGGTCGGACCTGCTTCTGCCAGTGGAGGGAGCAGGTAGAAGGAACCTTCAACCCTTCTTGAATACCTTTCTCCAAGGGCTCCCTCCTTGTGCTCCCCACCCACACACAGTCAGCTTCGTTCACACACCATCCGTGGAAGGCCAGTCAGGTTTCTCTTACAGTGGAATAATACCCCAAAATTAATGTGAAATGAACTTTAAGTATTTGTTGAGGTCTTGATTAAACAAAACAAAACAAACAAACAGCTGGGCAGTGGTGGCGCACGCCTTTAATCCCAGCACTCGGGAAGCAGAGGCAGGTGGATCTCTGTGAGTTTGAGGCCAGCCTGGTCTACAAGAGCTAGTTCCAGGACAACCAGGACAGCACAAAGAAACCCTGTCTCAAAAAACCAAAACCAAACAAAAGAAAAACAGCAAACACAAACCCAGAAGGTCACACACATTCTGCTCAGCAAAACCAAGTTCACAGGCCACTGTAGCCCTGGGCTGTGAGCCCCCCCCCATAGCACTCCTTTGTGAACCCCAATGGCTCCTTTCATTCCCTCCCTTCCTACTGTCATTTTTCAGCCCACAGAGCCTGAACATACTGAATATCTCAAGGTCAAAATGAGGTCAGGGCCTGAACCCTTCCCAGTAGGAGGGCAGATGCTTTAGCTAGAGACTGGCGAGCTGTGCGTGGCCATGGCCACGCTGCCTGTGCATTCCTCTGAATGACCCCATCTTTCTGGTCGACAGCTGGCAGCCAGGAAACAAGAGCAGCAGAGTACAGCCCGGGCCCTGTGGTTCTGGGCCTTCTCACTGCAGGCAAAGGTAAGGGTCCTGCAGCTCCCTGGTTATTCCTGCCTTCAGGAACAGCTCTGTGGGCTGGGTCACGAGAACCCAAATAGAAGCCTAAGCATCATCTCTTGCATCTCTTCTACAAGGTATGGACTGCATGGCTGGGCTTCATATTTGAGAGGAGGAGGAAGAAGGCACGGCTGGAACGAGCCGTGCAAGCCTACCACCAGCAGCTCCTGCAGGAGGGTGCTACACGGCTTCTGCGCTTTGCATCTGGTATGAAGGCCTCCCGACAGCAGCTACAGACCCAGCAGCAGGTCCAGGTAAGTCGCGGCTGGTGGGGAGGAACTGGCAGGGCGAGGCAGGAGCTGACGAGAAGTTGTGTTGCAGGCAGCCCACAGCCTCCACTGTGCAGTCCGCCGCTGTGCAGAGCTCTGGAAAAGGAAGGCACTTGGTCCAGGCAGCTTGTCTCAGCCACCAGCACCCATCGCATTCAGCAGGAGAGTGACGTTTAAGGATTCCATTCTCTCTGGAGTTGCTGCTGAGGCTGGAGATGCCACCCTGGAGACGAAGAAGTTGAGAGCTCCTCCCTCTCAGGGAACCCTGGGTAGCTTGGCAGTAGCTGCTGGGGACCCCTGCCCCCTAGAGCTGTGAGTGGCCTGTGTCGCACTTCTGCCTCTAGCCCTGGAGCAAAAACTGGGAGCATACATGAGGGACAAACAGCCCTGGGAAGGGCAAGATGAGATTGCCAGAGCCTTGTCACATCAGAGCTGCTCAGAGGCCTATCAGGCTGTCCTTCCCAGGGCATTGGGCAGGCAGTGGAATTTCCTAACTTTTGGACTGTTGTCAAAAAAGGCTGTTTGTCCCCCCATGACATCTGCTTCTCCCTGTTTTATGATGCTCAACAGACTGTCAAGCCCTCGTGGCTTGCCTTAGGCCTGCAGTCACTTTTTGTGGGGACCTGCTCTTTCCCCTGCCTCCTTGGATGGCTTCTCAGCCTGTGCTGAGGCAGCTGCCGTGGCCAGAGTAACCAGCAGGGTCTCATAACTCATGGTGTTTGAGCCAGTCCCCATCCCTGCTCCGTCCCCTTCATCCCTAACCTTGGCAGGATCCTGAATGTCTCAGAGGCTGTACCCTTCTGATATGAACCCTCCTGTAAGGGTTACGTCAAGTTATCTAGGCTCAGGCCTACCCCATGTGCATGCTAGCCTTTGGCCAAAGCCTTGCTTTGACTGGCCTCCATCCCCATGCAGAGCTTGTCAGTTCAAGAACAGACTATTTCTCTCCAGCAATGAGGCCCGCTTGTCACGGAAACAGCCACGGCGTCCATCCTTCCTGCTTGAGCGTTTGCAGAGCCAGAGGTCCCCAGGCTGGTGCACCCTCAGGGAGCAGCAGTAAGTTCAGTAGTTGTGAGTCCCCGAAAACTCTATCTGGGTTCTATGTTTTGTTGGACGCGTGGCTCTTTAAGAGAAAGGTTTCATGGTGTAACCTTCCTTCCACTCAGGTTAGAGAATCCTCCAGAAAAGGCTCAAAATATGGCTCTGCCAAGAGGCCTTTCCCTGACGAGGCCTTTCCTTCCTGTGGTCCTGCCAAATGCTCCTGGTTCAAAGCTGCCCCCTTCAGCAAGTGCAGGCCTGGAGCTGTTACCTCCTCCTTCCTTCGTGCCCCACGGGATGGGAGACACTACCAGGGTGAGCCCTCCACTGGACTTATCCCTTGCTCTCCTTTGGAGTTCTTCCTCCAACCCTTGTTACATTTCTTTCTAGAATACCCTGCCCAATCCACAAGCTTGGGTGCCCTGCACACCAGGACTGAAACACAGCAGTGGCCAGTCTGCTAACACCCCAGGTCTTGAGAAATGTCTGGTGGTGGGACAGCCGGAAGAACCCTATGGGCAGACTCCGGGCAGGGCCTATGGTCTTGGGGAACAGGTGAGTGGTGGAAGCTTGAGGGGGAAGAGGAAGAAAGTGAGGGTCTGTTCAGGGCACCACATCTGGCCTGGAGCATGGACTCAGAGCTCCAAGTGGAGGGCAGCCCCCAAGATAATCTAGTGCTCCGATGTGGCGCCTCACTGTGAGGTTGACAGTAGTCTGCTGGGGACAGTGGGACAGGGCTTGCTGTGTAGGTATGGAGAGGGAAGAAAAGGAATCCAGGAACTCTCAGGGAAGAAAGAGGTGGGGCCCAGGGTCTGGTGAGGCAGGCAGTCCCTTTTACATTACCATAGCTGAGAGAGCAGCACTCAGTCTTCAAAGCTGTGAGTGTCTACAGGGCAGGGCAAAGGTGTCACCTAGAAGTACACAAAGGACAGAAGGTCCTGGGCAGAGGTGGCTAGGAGCTGTGAGAGCACAAGGGTTTGGTCCCCAAACAGGTGGCAGTTGGTGCTGACTGGGGAGGAGTGGACACAAAGGAGACAGTTTCTGGTGATGAGTGGCTGTTAACAGAAGTGACACACACCTAATCCCAGCACTCAGGAGGTAGAGGCAGGACACAGAGCTCAAAGTTGGCGCAGGCTACATGGCAAGGCTCTGTCTCAGTAAATAAACAAGCAAAAACTTAAAAAATAGTGGCATGTCCACTCTCGGAAGAAGAGAAGACTTGGGGTGCAGGGCGTTGGGTTGGGAGAACTGCCACACCATGCCCTTCCCCACTGAGGCTGAGCACGGCTTACAGGCTGAGCAGGGCAGGGTGAAAGGCTGGGGAAGGACAGCCTGTTGCTGGGGCAGTACTGAAATACTGAAATAGTGGAGATTGTCTGAGGGACTTCCCAGTGTGTCACCGTCCAAAGCAGGCAGAGCAAGGCTTTGTATGTGCTGGCCAATGGGCAGGGGACAGGCTCGCTCCCCAGGGTCCCTACTAGCTTCGTCTGCTCTTCCTTCATCCACAGGTGTCCGCAAAGCCCACCATCCCTGGACCTCAGCCTCTGGCATGCCCACCCCTACCCAAGGGGCCTAAGCTCCATCTCTTCCTCCCTGGGGATTTCACAAGCACCAGGATTGGGCCTGATTATGGCTCAGAGGGTACAGGTGAGTGGATCAAGGCACCAGACACCCTTCCACCAGAGCCCAACCAGTCCCCCTGGTGGTTCTGAAGGGGATGGCAGGCAAGGTCAGACTTGTCTTCCAGTTGCTGAAGACCACACACAGCTTGAAGCTGAGCTGGAGGGGATCCAGCAGCAGTTACAGCACTACCAGACCACCAAGCAGAACCTTCGGTGAGACCCACCAGCTGCCCTGGGACTGTCCACAAGAATAGCTGTGGCTTGGAAAGGCAGGGGTTCCACCCCCCCCCCCCAGCATGTGCTGGGAGCCCTCTCTCTGTTCTGACTCACTCCCAGGGGGTTGAGGGGGTGGGGGGGTGAATGTCCTGTGGTACCTTTATCCCCTCTAGGAAGGGGCAAGTTGGCCTCACCTAGGTTGGAAGCCCTGCTTTCCATTTGGAGGGAATGTAAAGCCAAGCAAGCCTTGCTTCTGCTGCTGCTGCCTATGCCGTGGCTGTAATACCGACCAGGCATAGGCAGCACAAGCCTGGGTTATCTTTAACTACATCCAGTACTGGGGACTGTTAACACACAGCAGCTTTCAGAGAAATGAGTAGAAAAGTCTGGTCTCCTAGGAAGGGACAGGAAGAGTAGTTTTCACATAGGCCCACCCAAGTTGCTGTTTGCTTGGAAAGACAGAAAAGTATTGCTCTCCTTGGCCATTGCCTGCAACTTGAGACAGCTTGCACACTGTCCACCCCAGCCCTTCAGTATTAGCCAGTGTGCCTCTTCAATTCAGAAAGGGCTTCCTTGAAGCTATGCCAAGAGCCTAGCCTCATAGGCAGCAGGTGTCCATATCCCCAGGTCATGCCAGCGACAAGCCCACAGCCTACGTAGATGGCTGGAGCTAAGCCAGGAGGAGCCCGGGCCCGAGGACTGGGATCTGGAACAGCAGGTGAAGAAAGAACTGGAGGAGGTGAGCCCCGGCTCGGCCCCGGCTCGGCCCCGGCTGTGCTCTGGTCAGCTTGCCTTATCTATCCCTCCTCTTCTCCCAGGTGGAACTACAGATCCAGCAGCTGTCTGAGGAGCTCCAGACCCAGCGACAGCCCGTCGGTACATGCATAGCTCGTGTTCGGGCCCTGAGACAGGCTCTGTGCTAGTGGGCTTGCCGCTGGGGGACAGGTGCTATCCTTCACAAGGCCACAGACACCTCTTCCCAACAACAGAATACAAAGCTACAATGGTATTGTTTTGTTTTATTTCAAAATGTCTTGCAATTAAATGAATTACTGTTCAGAAGTCTCCTACTTTTCATACAAAATACTGTACTACTGATACAGTTGAAATCAAAGTTCAATGATTTCTCCTGCAGGAGAAATCCATGGCTCCCCAAGATCAACATGAAAGCTGGCTGTGTCCCTATTGCGGGGGTCCCTATGGCCTAAAACCTGAACCTCTGCCTCCAAACACAGCCCCCAGACCAATAGCAGCATGTCCCCTACACTTCCTGCAGGGCTGGGCCTTTTACTCTGGACACTACCAGGCAAGTCAGTAATTGGTCAGCCAACTTTGGAAGGTCAGACCTGAGAGCCTACAGAGGTCTCCATCATTAGTCACTGTCCTCAGAAGACACTGGCAGAGTCTAGGTCAACACATTCATCAACAGAAATGATTTTACTTTTCCAGCAAGCGGAGGGGTGAATTGGGAACAGAGAGCAGTTCTGAAGGCCATGTGGCCTGCTCTAAGAGCATGGATTCACTGTCCATGCCAAGGAAGCACCCTGCCCTGTGCACACTGAGTGGAGACAAGAGACGCTAAGGCAGAAAGAACAGAAGGCTGACAAGACCCCGAGACAGCTGGGGAAAGCAGCTAGACGTTCTCACAATTCTCAGCCAGAAGACACAGGGTCAGATCATACCCACCAGGTCCTGGCAGATCCAAAGCCTCTCGCCCCTCAGACAAGCAGGAACAAATCACTCAGGCCCTACCGGGTCAGTGGCACAGTCCCTGTCACCAGGACAGCCTGGGGTGTCTCTGAAGACTCGTGCTCCCGTGTGGAAAGATCCCTCGGCAGCCTCAACCAAGCCGACTAGAGGGAGCCCAGAGCTTCCCCAAAGCGGATCTTCTGCCCCGCCTTAAGCTTGAAGTTGAAGTCTTTAGGGGCCTCAAAGATGAGCACAATAGTGGAGCCCAAGTTGAATTCACCCAGGTGCTCGCCCTTGCGCATGGGGATACCCTCCTTGTTGGCATGTGTTACAAAGCTCAAGTCATTGTAGGAACCTTTGCTGTATCTAGGGTTGTTTGTGTGCAGGTCCTGGGGGCAAGAAGGAAAAGCTTAGTTAGCCTCATTGCCTGTCCTCAACCCCTCCCGGCTCGGAAAAGTAGTAGAGACAGCATCCTAGGGCAAAGCTCTGTTACCAATCAACAGTTCCGATGCTGCTGAGACCTAGATGGGGTGGGTGGGTGTCAGACCTAACCCTGACCAAGCATAAATGGGGCAAGACTAGCAGCAGCAGCAGTCATACACCTAAAAAGGCAGAGTGGGGAGGGAGCCAGGCTCTCCCATCTAAGCCACTTCTACCCTTCTGCCATCCCATCCTTGCCTCTGACATGGCGCCTGGCAGAAACAGCTCATCAGGAGCGAGGCCGGGCTCTTACCTCTGCAGCCATCTCCAGCTCCATGGCAACAGGGAGGGGGGAGGTAAGGGATTGGTCTGGCTGCAGAACAGCTGCTCAGCAGAGCCTGGCCGGAGCTGGAGCACCCCTCCCCACCACAGAATTTATAAGCCCCCCAAAGATCTGGCTGCACAGCACATGTGGACTGGTGGGGTCTGCTCACTCGGTCAAAGTAGATGCGGATAGAGCCCACGTTGGTGGCGCCCACTGCCGTCAACGAAAAGAACCCATGTTTCCAGTCCCCAGTCAGCACCACACGCTCGTTGTGACAAAAGAGCTCTTTGATCCATCGGGCCATGCCAGGGTTCACTGACATCAAGGAACCTATGGAGATAGGAAAACAAGCTACTTCCTGCTCAGAGCCTGGTGTGTTCACACCAGAATGGCCTAGAAGCCAAAGGGACTCATAGGCTAAGTATTGTTCCAAACTCCAAGCAGGAGCCCAGGCACCCTTGCCAATCGCCAGCCGGCCTCAAGTGCTCATCTCCTGGTCTTAACACCAGCCGAGAGCCCAACCCTATCAAGTCCAGAGGCCAAGGGCCTGTAATGCCTCAGAGGCAGCTCTCCCCCAGCTGGGCCTGGGCTACCTGGGAAGTGGCGGCGGCGTGAGACGGTCCAGTCAGCAGGGGAGTGGAAGCAGTGGTAGTCCCCGGGGGCCAGGTAGATGACACAGTGGTAGAGCTCGTTCCCTTCCCGGGTGACCAGCTGGTCCCTGAAGGAGTCACGGGAGGAGGCTGTGGGGTGGGGCAGAAGCAAGGGCTGTCTCTTTGACAAGTTCCAGGTGCCATTCGACCCACAGCAAGCAGTAGGGGCACAGCCTGCATGCAGCCCAGCTGGAGCCTCCAGGGAGAACTGCAGGCTGCACACCAGCCCGGGCCCCCCAAGCCTCCCCAGCCTTTCTGTTCCCTTGGCCCCTTATGCCGTTAGCCTCTGACGTTGACCCCAGCTCCGACCCCAACTATGCAATGACCCACCTGGAGGGAAGGGCAGGTCCTCTGTATAGGTTCGAGGGCCCAGGAATGACTCCAGAGAGTAGGTTACGCCCTTTACCTGCTCCACCTCACAATTCTTCACCTGCCCAAAGGTGAGGATCTTGCCGTCTGATGGGCTGATCTGGAGGGAACAGAGAAGCTTGATACTAAGCAGCATGGGGGGGGGGGGTGGTACCCCCTGAACTCCACCACCTGCCAAGCACCCAAGGAGTCCCAGTCTAGGACATGCTGATACTGGAGACTAAAGGACATGAATGAGGGCGTAGCCAATGGTGGGCTTCTAAGCCTGGCTTCATCATTTCCTAATGAATACAGAGACAAGGACCAGCCAGGCCTTACCACACTATGCAAGCCACAGACAGGCCGTGCCTGAGGCTTCAGCTTGCGCCGGAAGAACTCGCTGAGGTTTCGGTAGTGGTGTAGGTCCTCCACAGCGGCCTCTGTCATGTTTACCCCAAAGGTCCAGATATACAGGCTGTAGACTGGCCTCCGCAGCCAGTAAGGGAGTTCCACCTGGTTCAGGCGACCCCAGGCGCGTGATAGCAAACGCGTTGGCACCGACTTGTACAGGGCCACCTGCAGGCCACACAGTAAAGGAGGCTGAGTTGGTCATAAACCGAGAGCTGTCACACTCCCATAACCCCACATGTGAGAGAGGAGAGACAGAGACCTAGAGAAGCCACCACAAAGGCTCAAGTAAGTGTTCAGGGTTGATTTGTGAGGTGGCTGATTCTCAAAAGGAACCAGACTGCTGTGCTCACCAAATACTGAAAACAAGGGCTGGGTATGCATATAGCCTGGCCTGGGTCACTTTTTGCTATTTCATGCAAAGGTCAAAGACCAACTAGCTGCCTTAGTCCTAGAGGTGGAGACTGGACTACAGCCTTGGTTCTTAACGATGGGAGGTGGGGGACAGAAATGGCCCTGGTACAAGCCTGAAAGACTATCAGGAAGCATGCTACCCTTGCCCTAGCTCACTGCCCATAGTCCATACTACTCAAGAAAGCAGCAGGAGGCTCCCAAGAGCAAGTGGCAGGCCTGTAGTCCAGAGCATCCTCTTCATAGGAAGCAAGGACAATGTTCTGACACCCAGAGCTACCACATCCTTGCCACATCCTCTGAGCAAGCCCATGGACTCTCAAAAAGGCAGGAGACTTCTCTCTGAAAACTTTGTTATCCCTCTAGTGTGGGACTCCAAGATAAAGTACCAGCCCCACTGTGAGGCCAGAGGGCCCTGTAGAACTCTGGGGCTTCTGCTGCCATTGCTGTGTATCTGAACACAGCAGAGCACCGTCTCCTTAAAAGTGAAGTCACTTTACCAACTTTCAACAGTCCTCCCCCATATTAGTGTCTCCTGGCTGGCGCTCAGCCACGTGGACAGAGCAATACCGTTAGTGGCCAAGGATACACTCTAGTGTCTAGTATACTTTCTCGGGCTTTTGTGATGCTTACCTAGACTACCCATGACCAAGGTGAAAGGCATCCTTCTTGGGGCCAGCCTGTCAGGAAGCTAAGCTCAAGAGAGCCCTCTAGGCATATGCTGGCCAGGTTCTGCCTGGGCGGCCACCTGTGCAGTCCTGAGCTCCTCAAGCATGTTTTTGAACTAACAGGTCCAGCCTAGCTGCAGCCTTCCTAAACTGCCCACCGGTGTCCAGACTCTACTCTGTGCTTGCTTCCACCTGTAAGAATGGCATCATCTGTGACTGACAAATGTGTAAGTTCCTTCCAAAACCAGTGTTCCCTATGAGATCAGTGGAGTCGTAGATTGGCACATGGCCACCAACAAACCTTCTCATACCCATCTACCCAAGACTGCAGCCACTGCTGCTACTTGTGAAAGCTTGTTTCTTTGTCTCCCCTGTGCCTCAACTTCAGGCCTGTCTGGGGAGGGCCATGGCCAAGAGGCCTATTCACACTTACCCTGCTCACAGGCCTCCATCCCACCCGGCTGAGGGGCCTGAGGGCACCGAAGGGCAGGAGGTAGTACAGGATGGTCAGGGGCCAGGAGCGCAGTTTCAGAGCAGGTCTGGACATGCAGCTAAGCTGGCCTAGCCTCCGCCGTAGGGCCAGCTGGGGGAAGTACAACCTGCAGGACACATGTTCACACATGGCCTGGGTAAATGCCTAAGTCTGAGAGGAACTGAGGAGCGAGCCCCTCAGCTAGTGCCATCTGTGTCCCCTCCCCTGCTCCCCATTCAAGCCGCCTCTCTAACGGAGCCAGAGAGTTCCAGCACTGCTCTGCAGTACCCGGTTCATTCTAACCAACCCTGGTTCTGAGTCAGCCCGGCCTGCCTGAGCAGGTGACAGCAGGGCAGAGGTAGTTCAGGGCCAACTCCTTGATACTTCTATGGTGGAGCACCCCCCAAGTACAGCAGCAGCCCAGCAAGGCCCTGGGGGCCCACAAGAGGACGGCAAGAGAATGAGCCTTACACCCGCAGCCTCCCACGCTAAGGAGGGTTGGGACCCAAGGATGGTTTTGTCCTCACAGGTGCCAGGAAAACTGAGTCTAACAGAAGCATGGCACAAGACTGAAGTGCCATAAGCCTAGCCAGCTGGGCCACACCACTGTGGCCCCTGGGAAAACCTTCAGATCTTTTGCATCCTCTTCTGTTCTGCTAAATGATAGGACATAGCTGTGGTTCGATCGACCTGTGCCTCTGGGTCAGGCTCTCTAAACCTCATCCAGAGTGAGGACGAGGACCACCACCTATTTCCAAAGCCGCCTCCCTACTCTGCTAGAGCCACACGCGTATGACCCATGGCTTCACCAGTTTTACAAGTTGACTTCATCATCTTCTATATAGCCAGCTTTGTACAGGCACAGGAGTCTTTCCACTGTGACCTTGGCTTCCTGGATGCAACTAAGTTCCCTGTCACATCAGGTCCTAGAAAATACTCCTGAGGCCTCAATGTAGCCATCATGAGACCACACTGCAACCCACTGAGACGGTGTCCCCAGGCATTCAGATTCTTGCTTGAAAAGCCACATTTGATTAAACAAGCCAAGGCTGCTGTTTGTACTTGTGCTTGCTCTCAAGAGAAGCCGAGTCCTCTGTCTCCCAGAAACTGAGCAAACCAAGGAACAAAAGGAGATTTCAGCAGATAATGGGGACGAGTGGCGGGGCTGGCAGTCTGTCAGTGAGGGCCGAGGACGGCTGAGCCTAAGCTCCTGGTGCTAAAACCACAGCACCCCAGCTGCCTTGCGTTTTTTAAAACACAAGGGAAGGTGACAGGGCCCAAGCAAAGACAAATCACTATCCTCCCGAGGGCTGCCCCACCCAAGTCACTGCAGAAGAGACCAATCCTGAAATGCAGGGGGTTGGGGAGGGGTCCCTCTCCCAAGTGTAAGAAGCAGGGGCCTAGGGTGGGAAGACAGGGTCTGGGTGCCCTTGCAAGTGCAGAAGTCCATTCATGTCTTCCCGCACTGGGCCCTCCTCCCAGCCAGCCAGAACCAAAAGTACCTGAACTGGGCTCTCCTACTGGGGGAACTCAGGAGCCCCTCTCCTGGCCCTTCCAGCCAAGGGGGCTCACTCCCAGATCCCCTACTGCCAACTCCACATCAAGGCCACTGGACTTGACCTTTGACCTTCCTGGATTGTGCCTGGCTACAGTAGGGTTCGGTCTCTGCGGGCAGCATCTCACCATTTCGCCGCTGCTTGGAGCTCTGGTCGGTGCGGCTTCTGTGACTGACACATTGTGGGTATCACAGGGAGGGTGCTATGAACATCCACAAGAGTGCGCTCGCTCGCTCGCTCTCGCCTGCTCAATCACTGGCCTTTGTTTTTCTCGTTCCTCCCTTCCCCCTCGCCAGAGGAACTCCAGTGTGGTCACTGCTCCAATCGCTGTTGGCAATGCTGCTAGTCTCTGCTCACTCTTGGTGGCTCACAGGTACTGGTTAGAGGACCACAGCTATTGCAAACAGACAGGTACCAGTCATGCAGCTGCTTGGACCTCCTGTCCAGGTCACCTGCTCAGGCTCTGCTGCCAGGGCAGAAGCCCCTGTCCTGGGTCAGCTCTATCACTCATGTTTAGTCACCTGTCCTGTCCCTGCCAGCTAGCTGTCCAGTGCAGCAGGGCTGCTCCAGCCAGCCCTGGTAGGGAGGTGACCAGACACTGCCACGACTTCTAGGCGCCACCGGGTTCCAAAAGCACAAGGTGGGAATCTGAGCCGGGTGCTCCAGCCTGATGGCCCCTCCCTCGGAGGGCCTGACCCATTTTCCATTCAGGTTACAAAGTAGCATCTGAGGAATGACAGAGGGGACAGCCAGCCAGGACATCCAGGCAAGGCGTCATGCTGTGTATCTGCCCACAGAACATGCTGTGATCCCTCTTGGCCCTGTATAATCCAGGCATCTTCACAAACTGTAATACCTGGGCTATCTCGGAGAAAACCAGCCTGGGGTTGAGAGCAGCCAGCACTGAAGCCCAAATCTTCCTATCCCCTTCCAATCTCCCTTCAAAAAGCACTCTGGCTAGGCCATCCCCTGGCAATCTTCAGGGCCCTCCCCTTGTTCAGAGCCTCGCCACTGTACAGATGACAGGGAGAAGAGAGCAAGCACGCCACAACCGTGGCTATCTCAGCCCAAAGTCCCAGGGAGGGTGAGAGTCCACAGGGGTTAACCGGAAGCCGTACAGTCTCCAGCCTCAATCACATCCTGAGAAGGAAGTCAGGCACCTGTCACGGCTCTCAGATGAAGAAATGCTGGCTGACCTCCAGAGTTACTGCCTGTAGCCTGTGGTGGTGACACACATCTTTAATCCCGGCATTTGGGAGGCAGAGGCAGGTAGATCTCTGAGTTCAAGGCCAGCCTGGTATACAGAGTCAGTTTCAGGACAGACAAAAAAACTACAAAAAGAAATCACATTCAAAAACAAACAAACCAGAGTTAATGCCTGAGACAGAGTCAGGCAAGGATCAGCTAGGCAACACACGGTGACAACTCTAACTACACAAGGATTTGTGTGTGACACAGGTAAGTTCATTTCAGTCAGACAGGTAAAAATTCCAGCCCTGGCACCTGCCTGCAAAAGCCAATGAACCCCGGGTATGCTAGTAGCCTCTAGGACAAGAGACGACAAAGCAGCCAAGGCCTGGGTACATACAGACTTCTCCCTATGACTGAGGAGGTGGAGGACTGGCCTACCCTAGCACACAAACATCCGTAAACTCCTTTCTCAAAAGATGCTGGCACCAGATGAGTACACATGGGCGCCCCCTCCCCGAATCTAAGGGTCAGGGCCAGGCTTCAGGGACACCCATGTTTCTGCTTTAGGCTATATGAGCCTCCTTAACTTTCCATCCATAGTAAGTGTGCTCTGATCATTCATCTATACCGGTACACGCATACAACCTGCCTGGCTGAACAAGCTTCATACTGGCCGGACAAATGGGCTCAGGGGTGACGTGTCATTATGTGAGCTAGTGTCAGGCTCTCAGAGGCTCGTTCCTTGTTTTATAAATTCCAGGCTACGAAACAGGTGCAGAGCTCACACCAGGGTTAATGGGAAAACAAGTATGACCTTGTGGGATTGGGGGACCTAAGGAGCTTAGGTTGCCTGTTAACTTTTCCTTACTGTTCTACCAAGTAGGATGCTATCTATGGCAGCTCTGAACACCTGAGCTTGCAAATTCAGCTCAGCTAAATCATATAGGTTCTCAATTGAGACTCACATAGGCATTTTATTCTTCCATAGCACCATGAAGGGCCAGTCAGGTCTTTCCAGATTGGGGTCCTCGACAAGGTGGGTGGTCTACCAGGACAGGGTAGCCTGGGCTGCTCCTGCCTGCAGTGAGGCAGCTCAAGGGACCAGAGCAAGGAGCTGGCTTCTTGAAGAGGCAGTAAGGCCTCTCCAAGAGACTGAGGCGCACAGCCTGCACTTGCCCACAGTGAGGGGATGATGAGCAGTGTGTCCTTGCCTTTATCCCACTAATCTCTTATCCACTGGACACCTAGGTGTCAACACTTCCTAAAAACATCACACGGGATCTTGTACAGTCCCCAGGGAAGAGAATGAACATAGTTCTTCCCCAAGAAACAGGCTACTGAGTTCTATCTGTCCAGTCAAAAGCAACAAGGACAGAAATAGGCCAAGCCAGTCTACCTTCTCACGGCCAAAGCAGAGTTACTTCAACAGCAAAGCTCCCTTCCCACCTCATAGACCTCCATCTACCACTTGGACCTGAAGCCAGAGAGCTGACCTTCCCTAGCCTCTGAGCACTCAAGGCTTTGGGTGAGTCCAGGGCAAGGAGCCCTGAGGCAGGCAAAAGCTGACACCTCCTGTCCCTCCTGACCAGCCAGACTTCAAAGCTACTACATGCCTGAGGGCCAGTCACCTGCTCCATGAGAACTCAGAGGGATCTATGGTGAGCACTAATCTGATCACTAGCATCCTGAGAGCTGGAACACTGCAGCTCTTCCCTCCCATTTCTTCATCTTCAAACAGGGATGGGAAAGCTCCTCCGCCCACTTCCCTTGAGACTCAGAACAGGGATACATTCAAGGCCAGAATAACTTTATAACCCTCAACTCCTACTTCAACCAGGTGGCTCCCCAGCTCTTACCTCCTCTTCCAGCAAGGGAAACACTATGAGAAGGCAAAAAAGGGGCAGCTGCCTAGTAAGTAGAAAGTTTATGCTGATGCAAGCACAGGAGTTAGCTTTGCAAGGACGTGCCGTTCTAGGGCTCATACCATGTCCCCCTCCATCCGCCACTGAGACGGTGGCAAGGATGCCTGGTTCCCAATGGAATGGGACATTCCAGCTGAAGTCAACACAAATGGGCCAGGCCAGTTAGCAGTTATAGGTGGGTGGGTGGGTGAGTGGCGGGAATATTATAGGGTATATGTGCTTGTGGGGTGGGTGGTACAGGTATGCACTAGGGTTTGTGCACACTTCCTGCTCCTTGGTAGGCTCTGCTTTGGGCAGGAGATGAAAAGCCTGCAGACCCCAACAAGCTCTTCCTGAACAGGAAACCTCCAATGCCCCAGACCGTGCATCCACTGCTCACTTTCTACTCATATCCCCACCTTGGAGGGCTTCGGCCATTTCTTCCCTGAGGCAGGGCCACCTGGCAGGTGTGTCCAGGAAGAAGCTACCTCCTGCTCTACACTTCTAGGCTGAAAGGAGACAGAACTTCAGAAGGAGAGGGCAGGAAAATGGACCCTCCCTGGGCAAAGCCAGCAATTCTTCTGGGAAGTCACTAGGAAGAAGAGGGGACAAAGAAGTGATCAAGTCAATGATGGAGGCGTGGGGTGGGGTAAAGACGCAAAGTCTTCTCTCAGACACTCACTCTATGTGGTACCTGGGCCCCCAGACTGGCAGTAAGCATCAACCAGGCCCTCTGAAGTTGTTAAGTCCTACAGGGATGCCCAGGCCGCTTCGGGCCTCAGGCAGCATACAAGAAGCACACTGGGAGCCCTGGGCTGCCCCCAAAGCCTGCTTGCACTTCCGTACCTCCCAGCAGCTTGCTCACTTCCTGCCCAGCCTTTTGGAGACTAGAGAAGCTACAGGATGTGGAGGAAGTGAGCTCAAGCTGCCCGACTGCCTGGGAGGCAGGAGAGCAAGACAGGCCAAAGAGTCCTCAGTTCCCATCTGTGAAAGTCAGCTAGAAAGAAGCCAGCAGCAAAGCTAGGAGGCACTCCCACCAGGTCCTCCCAGCCTCAGGGACGGGGAGGGAGGGCTCCCTGAAAAGCCTGCCTGAACTCAGCCGCAGGTCCCACTTGTGACTTCTATCTACTCACTCGCGAGGACAGTCCCAATTCAGTGTCTGGGCTCTGGTCTTCAACTCCTTCAGCTTTGGCTAGGTTCTGGAGCCTTGGAGTCTCAGAGCAGGCAGGGCTCTGGTTCCTGCTGAGGGCAGGGGCAGGAGGAGCAACATCAGACGCTGTTAAAGTCACCACACCCTCAGAGTACCAGCCAAGCACATGAAGCCCTGAGGGCCCTTTAAGAGGAGGGGCTACAACCTGAAGAAAAGAGGAAGAGGCCGGCAGGGGCCCTGGCCCCACCCAGTCATAGTCTCTGAGGGCGGATCAAAGATTATGACCCCTCTAGCAACAACTAAAAAGACAGACCGCTTCCTACACTCAACACCCAGTAGAGAAACATGGGCCCAGCGCTCCCCAGAGGACGCCTCCTGGGATTTCAGGGACCCTGAATCCTCAGCCTCTGGCTGGCTTCTGCTCTATGGCCCTCCACCTACCCTGCAAGACAGAGGCCTCACGAAGACGGGCTTCTCCACTGCGCTGCCCACAAAGTCACTTCCTGAATCCCTTTCTAATTCCAGAAGTTCTAAAGATACGGAAATCCTTTCCTCCCACACTGGGTTATAAAGACACAAGGCTACCCTTGCCAACTTCATTTGTACCCACCCTCCCCTACCACCAAGGCCATCAAACCTCTGACAGACAAAGCCCAGACTGGAAGAACAATGTGGATGGATGAACAAGAGTAGCCGTGAACAGGGGCCACTCACCCACAGACGGGAAAGCATACAGTGTTTCCAAGCTGGAGATACCCTCTGGGGTATGTCTGTCTCTCTACCCGCTGAAAGGAAGGTTCCAGACTGCATTCAGTAGACCACCCTATACCTATAGGATGCCAGGCCTGCCCAGCCAGGAAATGGTGGACCTAACATTTTTGAAGGAAAGTGGAAGATTGCAGGAGGATCAACATTCATTCTATCAAATGAGCCTCATTCATGCCTGGAGCCAACTCAGCTGTGGCTGAGTGGCCTTGGACAGCTTAGTCTTTTCATGCTAGGCTACTTTCAGCCCCTTCTGCCACACAGAATTTCACCCCCCAAATAACTATTGTTTGGAACTAGGTGATGCCCCATGACAGGGCTTCTGGAGAGATAAGTGGGTCACAGATGCTGAAGAAGACATTGTTCAGACACAGCCCCACACACCTGTCCTCACCTGGACCACACCTGAGCGAGTGAAAAGCTCAAGGCCAGCCAGCGGGGGGCAAGCACACACCTACATGGCTACCTCTGAGTCGTTCACCATATTCCACACCCTTACCAGCTCACGAGAACGGGAAGGCAGGATGCACACAGGCTGCCTCTATTCACCCGGCCTGCACACCCAGCAGACACTACTAATTAGCTTGTGACCTCACTGAGCTCCGGTGAGACTTCAGACTTCTCAGGGAGGACTGTCTGGAGTCTGGGGGAGTGGCTCAGTTAGTAAAGCACTTTGCAAGCAACAGACCTGAGTTTGATCCTCAAGGGGTTGCATACCACATGTCTTTTCTATGAGGATTTCAAACAGAGTTAACAGATGAATTCCTTTCTGGGGTACCTCACCCCCACCCATCAGCTTAGTTCACTACATAGAAGTCCCTTTGGGCCACTCAATGTCCATTCCCTCTACTCTTCTGGGCTTCTGGCTCAGACTGCCACCTAGTGCTACTGGGAGACTCTGCAGGCTCAAAGACCACTTAGCTGGCAGCAACCACAGGCAAAGGATCTGGAGCCCCTAGAAGCACAGGCTAGATCCCAGCTGGGCAAATTTCATGCATTCCCTGCCTGTACACGGTATAATGCCCCGTGTCAGGGATAAAAGGTAGCTGAGTGGCAGAGACGGCAGGTGGTCACAGTCACCTCTTATTCCCCAGGGGTCCGGAGAAACAGTGAATACAGCTGGTATCTCCAAGTGGCACAAGAAGTCACAGGCAGGTTCATTTTCCATATGAACAGCTAGGAAGCCTGAGACAAGCATGAAGTGCTCTCCACACAAGATTCTACCAGCCCTGCCTAATTCCTCTTTTTCAGTCAAAAATGTTTCTTAGGGGCCTCACCCATCACACAATTCCTCGCTCCTTATATAATTTCTAGAAGGCCCCCCGGGCCCATGCAGAGCACTCACCCATAACTTGAGGGCTCTACACTAACACAGAGATGGCTGAGAGCATGCCAGGCCTCCAAGTCATCATCCACCAGCAAGGAGACTGGCCATGCTTTTCTTTTCAATTTTATTTTATACTATCTCATCCTATTCTATTTCTGTCAAGATAGCTAGGGTCTCACTCACAGCCAGGTTAGCCTGGGATTCACAACACTCCTGCCTCAGCTTCCTGAGATATTAGATTATAGGCTGATCTTGTTTTGTTTTGTGAAACAGGGTTGCTCTGTGTAGCCCTGGCTGTCCTGGAATTCACTCTGTAGACCAGCCTAGCCTCGAACTCAGGAGTCTGCCTGCCTCTGCCTCCTGAGTTCCAGGATTAAAGGGTTGGCTGGCTTTGTTTTGAATTAAATTACATATCTTTAATCTCAGCTTCTCCAAACACTGCCAACTCAATGCCATGGTGGCGTTCTCCCAGTGGTACAGACAGCTGTGCCTAGGCTGAGGGATGTAGGAACAGGAGTAAAACTGGAATATGGAATAGGAGTTGGAGGGCTGGTCACATGGTAGCATAACCTGGACCACCTTGAGGAGTGGCTGCTATCACAGAAGCAGCAAGGCTAGTGCCTGCAGACTCTCTGAAGAGTCCTCCTCCCTCCAGAGCACACAGTTCTCTGAGGACAGAGCTGGCCTCTGCTAGACAGCTCCAGCAGTGGCAGAGAGTGGCTGCAGACATTCACACTGTCACGGCAGACGAGCAGGTCAGCAGGCTTTCGGTAGCCAGGTTCACTATCTGCTCATTTAAACACACACAGCTGCTTCCTCTACCCTTATGATGCACGCCTTGCCTGCCCATAGCTTCATTTAAAAACTGCAGGACGTCAATAGCAGCTCTGCTTCTAATAATGCAGCTACAGAATTTACAACTGAAAAACTGTCTGGGTACGCCCAACGCTGTCCACAGCTGTGTACATGGTGACACGGCTCTGTAAGCTCACTACATAGGGTTCCAGGACAGAGAGACTGTGTCTCAAACAACCCAAGGACTGGCACTTGAGGTTGTCCTCTGATTGCTACACGTCATGTACCTGTCCCTACCCCCAACGATGCACACAAATACACATGCACACATTAAAAACAAATAGGTCAGGTGGTGGAGATGCACGCCTTTAATCCCAGCACTCAGGAGGCAGAGGCAGGTGGATCTCTGAGTTTGAGGCCAGCCTGGCCTACAAAGACCAAGTTCCAGGACAGCCAGGGCTACATAAGAAGACCCTGTCTCAGGAAGAGAAGGGGTGGGGAGGGAGAGACAGTTCACAGGAGGTCCATGTATTATCAAATACATGACAAGCTGAGGCAGGTGGATAATGAATTTGAAGCCAGCCTAGGCTACACAGTGAAACTGTCACCTAAAACTAAAAACAAACCTGTAGCACTTTGAAAGTTTTTCTGTCTACCCTCCTGTGGTGGTTTGAACGAGAATGCCCTTTATAAACATGCGTTGTCCCCAACTGATGGACCGTTTGGAAGAATTAGTAGGTGTGGCTATGCTGGGGGAGGCGTCCAGTGTCATTGTCAATTGTGGTCATCATGTGTCCCCCACCCCACCCCCCGTGAGGATCAGGTATAAAGCTCCAAGCTGCTCCAGAACCATGCCTGTCTGGTTCCTATCTTGAAGATCATGAACTAACCTCTGAGACTGTAAGCAAGTCCCCAGGTAAATGCTTCCTTTTACAAGAGTTGCCTCAGCATGGTGTGTCTTCACAGCAACAGCGAAGGGCTCTTTCTAGCAAGCTCAAGCATGGCAAACTCAGGCCGGAGCATGGCAAACACGGCAGACAGGCTTTGCCTTTCTTTCTCTCTTGCTAAACAGATTATATTTCTAAAGCTAGTCCTCAAGATCCATTCTCTTATTTGGCCACTGACTCATTCCTAAGACTAAACACCAAGGTCCCTGTTATCAAAATCCATTACCTGTCCAATCAGGACTCACCAACTCATCCTACTCACCCTAGCACAGACTTCCCCTTTTTCTCCCTAAAAACCAGCTCCTGCAAAAGACTCCTCATGCCTGCTGTCTGCCTTTGTGGGATTCAGAGGCGGACACCACCTCACATACACTCCTTAGGCAATAAAGTTTTGTACTGAAAATTTGGTGTGTCCTGTACAGACTCAGAGGGACCTCTCCCGACTCCTTAAAATAGCGTAGTCATTAAGACACCTCCCCTCTTTTTTATTTTGTATGAATGCTGTGTTCCAGAAGCCATCCATCTTGATTTAAAAAAAAAAATAAAACAATCAAGTGTGGTGGCACACATTTTTTTTGTTATAATGTTTATTGTTTTTCAAGACAAGGTTTCTCTGTGTAGACCTGTCAATCCTGAAACCAGTTCTGTAGACCAGACTGGCCTTGAATTCATAGAGATCTGCCTGCCTCTGCCTGGGACTAAAGGTGTGCACACTCCCCCTAACACCCCAGTGGCATATTCTTAATCCCAGTACTCAGGAGGCAGAGGCAGGCAGACCTCGAGTTTGAAGCCAGCCTGGTCTACAGAGCAAGTTCCAGGGCAGCCAGGGCTACACAGAGAAATCCTGTCTTGAAAGAAACAAACACTTGACAATTTCTTATAAGGTTAAATATATACTTAGAAAATGACCAAATAACTTATTTTTAAGTGACATAAGGGAAATGGAGCAGCTGGAGTAATGGCTGCAATTCCCAGAACCATGTGGTGACTCACAGCCATCTGTAATTCCCATTCCAGAGGACTTGACGTCCTCTCCTGACTTTCAAGGGACAAGGAACGCATGCAGTGAGCACACACACGCAGACAAACACTCATACACATAAAATAAGTAAGTCTGAAACTGAGTAAAAGTAAGAAATGAAAAGAAATGTACAAGTGTTTATAAATGAGGCACGCACTGGCTGCATTATTTATAAACCTACAAGAAAAGGCTGCAAATAACCCACGGTCCACCAGTAATACTCTGCAGTGCACACCAAAACAACATACACTCCAATTCTGGTTTAACTCTACCATGGTGCAGGAGTTCATGCAGTCAGTACAAGCCATACTTCAAACTTGGTACTGTGATCTTTTCCTGGGCTAATGGCACGCATTACGATAACATCTAGAGTTGCTGTGCAGTGGCATGCAGCTAGCTCACCCAGTCAGCCATGAGAACACCAGGGCAAGCAGCCAATATTCTACAGTGTGATGCTCTGCTGAGCTATGACTTTCAGCAGGCTCCGTATGTGGGTTTTTTTTTTAAACTTAAAATGTTTTTCTTCTATGATAGCTTTATATCAGGAAACAAGTCCATCCTAAGTGAAGGAACATTTACCCTACCAAGCAGGAAAAAGAACATATGTGATGTTAAGACAAATTCTTTCCCTCTCCTGCCCCCTACTCTCCTCTCCCTTTCTCCTCTCTTTCAACCAGTGGTCTATAATTGGAAAACCCAGAACCCTCCCTTCACAGAGAAACCTTAGACTTGTCAGCCTATTGGAAACTGATTTCTTTACCCATCAACCAACCTATGCTAATTGTAATCTATTATAGACTATTATTTTAACCATGTAAAGATGTGTTACATTTGTTTATGCTGCATTTATTTAATTATGTAAAAATGTATTGCATTTGACTCACCTTGCCTGCCTAAGGCATATGATTAGTCTAATTAAAAGCTGAACATCCAATAGCCGGGCAAGAGAAAAGATAGGTGGGGTTTGCGGGGAGAGAGAATAAATGGGAGGGGAAATCTAGGCTCGAGAGAAGAAAGAATGAGAGAAAGAGGAGGAGGAGAGAACAAGGCAGACACCTGAGGCCAGAAGCCAGGCAGATGCCAGCCAGCAGGACATGAGAAGCAGTGGAGATAGATACTCAGAAAGAAAAGCAAAAGCCTCGAGGCAAAAGGTAGACAAAGAGAAACAGATTAAAAGAGCTAACCAGAAATGTGCCTACGCTAAGGGCAAGTATTCAAAACTAATAATAAGTCTCTGTGTCATTATTTGGGAGCTCATCAGTGGCCCAAAAGAAAAAGCCTGGTACAGTAAGCAGCTTCTAGGCACCCATTTCACTGCTGGAAGGAATCAGTCATGACTGAAGCCAAGAAGGGCCACCAAGATGGATGCAGAAAGAGCTGATAGAACATTGTCCTCTCTCCTGTCAGACAAGGATCCCAACACTGACCAAGGCAAGTGGGAACTACACACCAACACCAGGCCCTCCAGACTGAGAGTGGCAGCTAGACAACCAACTCAGTGGCATCGGAGAAATCCAGAATCTCCTGCTGGATTCATGGAACAACTCTGGGAGCCTTACAGAGTTACCCCAGAAACCCAGCAGGCTATTAATATGCCTTTTGTCACACAGTCAACTCTAGAGATCCTCAGAAGTTATAGACATTAGAAGGGTTTGAGGGATTGAAGAGGTCAGTTATGGAAATAGCCCTGAAGACTGTTAACAATAGAGATCCTGATGGAAACCAAGAGTACCCCAGGGGACCAAATCAGCCTCGGGCCAGGTTGGAGAAGGAGCAATGTGTATATTGTAAAGAAAAAAGACACTTGAAGAATGGGTGCCCTCAACACAGGAAAAGGGAGGAAAGACCCTCACTGTGACAAGGTCAGATCGACAGGGCTAGGGCTCCATACCAGTGAGTCCCTAGGAACCCACAGTAACAGGAAAAATAGGGGGTAAGAGTCTCTAGTTCCTAGCAGATATGGGAACCTATTGAGTGTTGACCCAACAACCCAAGTCCCCTCACCAAGAAAAGAACCCCACCTACCCCACTCACCCCCACACTGGGAGGATAAGGAAAGGGAAGCACTGTGAAAATTCAAGAAGTGTTTAATGTCAGCCCCGGTGCCTGGGTAATCTGACATTGCTAAACATCTCCACTTGTTTGTGGATGAATGATACTGGGTGAAAAAGGCATACTGACCCAAACTTCGGTACCCTGGAAAGGGTCCGTGGTCTATCTGTCTAAATCCCTAGAGCCCATGGCAGCAGGATGGCCAATGCCGCCACAACACTATTTTTAAAGGAAGCTGCTAAACTGACCCTGGGGCCAGAGTTAGCTGTTACCATGACCTACTGCACTGAAATGCTTCTTTATGAGCTCTGAGCACTGGATGTTGGAGACATGCCCCACCCATTCATTACCAGGCTCTCCTTTGAGATGCACCAAGGAGCAGAGGCTCACCTCTGCCCAACTCTGAAGAATAGCCGGTCCACAACTGTGCCCAGGTTGTTGGCCACCTGTAATACGGACGATCAGACCTCTGGGATCAGCCCCTTGGGAAGGCATACGCGACCCTCCTCACCTATGGAGGCAGTATGTACAAGATGAGGTCGGGTATGCAGGAGTGGCTGTGGTGACACTCAAAGAGGTGACCTGGGCCTAATGCCTTCCTCAAGGGACAGCCACCCAAAAGGCAGAACTGAAAGCCTTGACTCAGGCACTGAAATGGGGGAGACATCTGTACTCATTATCCCAACAGCCAGTATGTCTTTGCCACTGCCCATGTCCATGGTGCCCTGTACCAGGGGCCTGTTGACTTCCACAGAAAAAAAAAATAAACAAAGAGGAGACCTCTGACTGCTTGTCAGTTAATTGGCTGCCAGAAGAGCTTGCTATTATTCACTGCCCAGAACACCAAAAGGGGGATTCGCCTGAAGTCCAGGGCAACAGGTTTGCTGATGCCACAGCAAAAAGGGCAGCCACGGGTGGGGGCGGGGGACGGGGGACACGGCAAACATTAGGTCTTCCCTCAGTTCTCATCTTCCTGTTTGAGCCAGACCTGCTAGAACATCCTACACACACCAGCAAGGAAGAAAACTGGGCCAGACAGCCAGGGTCCACTAAGACAGAGGACAGGTGGGCTCTTCCAGATGGACACCCCATCCTACCAAAGTCCTGGAGCCATCCCCTCTCACAGATTCATCAGAGCACACACCCAGGATTGTCCACACTAAAAGACACGGGAGGCAGGTACATTCTACACCACTGAGATGAAAGGATAAACAAACTACCTGCTGCTGTGCCATCTGTGTCCAGGCTAAGCAGTTATCCATGGTCAATAACAGGGAAATAATAGGTACTCTTCAAAGAGTTGCCTCCCAGCTGTGTTTAAATTTGGTCTATGTGACCTCTTTGACATCCATACTATATAGGGACTAATCAATTCCCCATTGTAAAATTATGGATATGATTAAAAAAAAATACTCGAAGTAAAACCTCCTTCTGTATATGTGCAGTTGATGGGCCAGCCCACTGCCATCAGCAAAAAGATGATTATCACTGTTCTGACACAAGCTATGAGACTGATTTTTTCCAAGAAGGGCATATTGTTTGTCTTTTCTGAGTGGGAAAGCCCTCCACCAAGATGTACCTACAGGATATGTAGCCCCTCTACTCTTAAGAGTCATGACTGGGAATGGGCAGAGTACACAGTCCCAACTTAAGGGCTGGACCTAGGGCTTCCAGGTTGACATTAAAGGACATCCATACAAATGGGCTGTGGAATTCTCTATATGAATTCCACCTCTATGATGCCACCAACACCAAGTCAGCCTACAAGCTCAGGTAAAAGCTTATGCCAACCAAAGTCTAGGCTGTCTCCCCTCCATGTACTCCCTCCTCAAATCATTCCATCCATGGTAATAAATGAACCCCCCACCTCACCCACGGGGTCTAGAGCAGAAGTTCTCAGTCATCTTAATGCTGGGATGGATCCTTTAACACTGTTCCTCATGTTGTGGTGACTCCCCAGCCATAAAATTATTTTCATTGCTATTTCATAACCACAATTTTGCTACTGTTATGAATCGTAATGTAAGCATCTAAAATGGTCTTAGGCAACCCTTATGAAGAAAGGTTGTTTGACATCCCCAAGGGGGTCATGACCCACATGTTAAGAACCACTGGTCTAAAGTAACAGATTTAGCCGCAGCCCTAATCCAAAGAAGACATAAAATAATTTCATTTTTCCAGGCGGTGATGATACATACCTTTAATAGCAGTACTTAGGAGGCAGATGCAGGCAGATCTTTGAATTTGAGGCCAGCCTGATCTACAGAGTAAGTTCTAAGACAGCTAAGGCTACACAGAGGAATCCTATCCCCAAAAAAACAAATGAACAAAAATAATTTCATCTCCTGATGATATTCCTGAGTTCAAGACCTTAAAATTACTGACTAACTGAATAGTCATACCTTCCCTGGCCCGAAGAATGATTGCTAGCTTTGCTTAGACTCTAGGCCTCCATTTTATGTGGAGATAGAGGTTAATTTCTCTATTACCCCAACTACTACCCCACCAGAAAGTTTGGATTATGACCTGGATGAAACTAAGCTTACCCTAGGACACCTCCAAGGAACAGATACTTGTTTAATCGCTTCGATTTATAATTGCTTATCTTCCCTTTATGGTCAACCCTGCAATACTCACATTACTAAAATATTAGAGTGCAGTTTATGGCTCCTTTAGGGACATGATGGGCCTGTACATTTGGCCTTGCTAGATATATAGCAGGTGGATATCTTGAATTGGGGGGGGGGGTCTGTATATTCTAGTCTATATCCTTCCCCAAGTAGATATGTACACTAGAAAGCAGAGTAGAAGACATTTGCCTGCATATAAAGGACACTCCAACTGTGAGGTCCAGAGCCTTGTTGGAGAAAGAATTGCAGAGATCATAGCCATGGCTGCTTTGGGAACATCAGCTTTAATTATTCAAGATCAGAATTTCAAAACTCTAAGGAGTAGACCAGGACACACAACATCTCAAGATTCCATAGGACAGCTTGAAAAAGAAGTGGATTCCCTAGCAGAAATGGCTTTGTAAAACTGTCCTAGCAGAAATAGCTTTGCAAAACTGCCAAGGACTGAATTTATCATTCCTAATGAAGGAGGGCTTTGTGACGACCTAGGTGAAAATTGCTATTTTTATACCAACTCAGGAGTTATCCAAGAAACACTAAACACGATCCAGAAAAATTTTAAGATGCAAGAGCAAAGTAGAGTTTTGAGGCCTCTAATTGGCACCTGTCCCTTTTCTCTTGGTCCCCATGGCTTACCATCCTTTTAAATACCTTGGATGGACCTACTGCCCCTTGGTACTACAATCAACCCTTACATTTTATTTTATTTTATGTGTATTGATGTTTTGCCAGGGGTGTTGGGTTCCCTGAAGTGGAGTTACAGACAGTTGTGAGCTGCCATGTGGGCTCTGGGAATTGAACCCAGATCTTCTGGAAGAACAGCCAGTGCTCTTAACTGCAGAGTCATCTCTCCAGTCCCAACCCTCAAATTATACATTGGTTGCTAACATACATTAAAAGAAGAATCACCTCTGTTAAAATATTAGCCCTACAGACTCGGTATCAATCTGTCCCCAACAGGGGCCAATGATTCAATTGTTATGATCCAAATCAGTGGGACATGTGATAGCTAAAGAAACACCGTTTTTGAACCACTTTAGTAGCCATTGGCCTCTAACTTAAATTCCTGAAAACTCCTTACCCCCTCCCCAGAATTGTGTAACTGTTGTGAAATAATTAACCTCATAGCCTGGTGTCTGTAAACTCTTATTGCTGTGGGCTGGGGGAGTGAGGCTGTAAATTCTGCACAAGTGGAATGATTGTGGTATTCACCAATTGTGTTCACCTTTCCTGATTTGGCTTTGGAGACTGTGGTCCTACTGTTGCAATACATTTGGCTAATTATAATCTGTATTGAGTCTGTGGTCTTTGCTCGGTGGTCTCAAACTCTGTAACATTAGAAAGAAGCAAAGGCTCTTTCAGGACCACTTAATATTTTGACTTAAGAATCTGTGTTTCTGGTCAGCTGGTTCTGAAGAATCAGCAGTGATTAACAAGAGACCAGCACCACTAAGTATAATCTCCCTTTACAGGGACAATGGATGCAGGTCAGCTGAGGCTGAAGAATCAACTATGATAGATGAGACCAGCACCTGAAATTTTCTGGGAAGTGTTTCCTCAGGATCAGCACACAGAAGTGGCCACAGCTGCACCCTGTGCAAACAGCTGAACTGCCTAGTTTAAGAGTCACCCAAGAGGTACTGGTTTTGAAAGCATGAGGGAGTCATGGAGAACAGTCATGTCTTGGCACTGTGTGGTAGGGCTGGAGTCTGTTGGTGAAAGAGCAGCCCAGTTGCAGTAGAAGACCGCAGCATTGGAGATGTCACTACCAAGGGAGAGCCATTAAGAATAGAGTAGCCACTAGAGATGGTGCTGCACACCTTTGATCCCAGTGCTTAGGAGGCAGAGACAGGCGGATCTCTGTGAGTTTGAGGCCAGCCTGGTCTACAAATTGAGTTTCAGGACAGCTAGGACTGTTACACAGAGAAACTCTATTTTGAAAAACAACAAACAAAAAAACCCAAACAAACAAAAAAGTAGCCATGAGTTTGGGACAGCCTGAGCCTAGAAGACAAACTGTATGTGCACACGGGCTCTCTCTCTCTCTGTCTCTTTGGTTTTTCTAGATAGGGTCTCTCTGTGTAGTTCTGGCTATCCTGGAACTCACTCTGTAGACCAGGCTGGCCTTGAATCACAGAGCTCCACCCGCCTCTGCCTCCTGAGTGCTGGGGTTAAAGGCATGCACTACCACCACCTGGCTAATACATGGTTTCTTAATAAACTTGCTTGACATAATCACAACTTGTGCAAGATCTATCGATCCCAACTTTTCTATTTTCTTGTTTTCATCTCCTGGTCCTCCAACACAGGGAAGTACAGCTTACTACTGGTCCAGATCAGTTCTGGAAATAAGTTCTCTTTGATAAAAATCCATTCGATGTGTTTTTCCAGGGTTTGGCTATGTAGCCCTGACTGGCTTGAAAATAGCCCAGATTAGCCTTGAATCTGCAGCAATCTTCCTGCCTCTGCCTCCTTAGCACTGGAAACACAGCATTACATGTTATCATATTCAGCCTGTGTAATTCTTCATAAAATTGTTAAAGTGCTTGCCCTCCTTGAGTGAGCTGTTATAAAACCTTAACAGAATTACATAAGCTATTGACAGAACCGAAGTTTTTATCTTAGTCAGTCTCTTACTGCTGTGAAGAGACACCAAAATCATGACAACTCTTATAAAGGAAAACATTTAATTGGGCTGGCTTACAGTTTCAGAGACTTAGTCCATTATCACCATGGCAGGGAGCATGGTGGCAAACAGGCAGACATGGTGCTGGAGAAATAGCTAAGGGTTCTACACCCAGATCCACAAGCAGCAGGCAGAGAGAAACACTGGGCCTGGCTTAGGCTTTTGAAACCTCAAAGCCCACCACCAGTGACATATTTTGTCTAACAAGGCCACACCTCCTAATCCTTCTCAAGTAATGCCACTCCCTGATGACCCAGCACTCATACATACGGGGGCCATTCCTATTCATACCACCACAGGTATTATGTACAGCCATAGTCTTCGGACGTCTGACTCAAGAGCCAGGCATAGCTGCTCAGGCCCATAAGCCAGCACTTGAGAGGCTCTAGGTCAGCCTGGGCCACGTAGTGAGACTCTGTCATAAGCAAACATGTCTTACATGAAAGATGAAAAAATTTAGGATTGTAAAAAGAACAAAGCCTGGCTGCTGGCACACTAATAGATATTAGCTAATAGAAATGATTTATGTGCAGGAAGGCTACTTACCACTACCTCATATCCGTCTTCTGGAAATCCAAAAAGTGCTATTTTTGGTAAAACAATATCATCCTACCCCTCAGCTGTGCTGGTGACTTAGGGGCTCAATATAACAACTGCCATCAGCTTTTTATATGGGTGCTAGCAATTTGTACTCAGGTCTTCATCCTTGTATAGTGAACACTATTATTATCTATGGAGCCACCTCCCCAGCTCCCTGAATTCATTATTTTAAAGTTCCACAATAACTAATAGTCACAACTGGGAAAATCTCTTTCATTTGAGATTATAGTTCAGGTAGGGACCAAGGATGGAAAATGCTGCTAATTCAAGTTGCTACTCACCCTCCTGCCACTCATGAATACTCTAGTGTCAACCCAGTGCACACTATTTTCTATGAAATGACTTGCTGGCATCTTACTTGAAAACCTGGGAGTCTGGTAGTCATGTCACTCAAGTAAGGGATGGCTACCTAACTCTCACAGTTTAAACTACAGATGTTTGAGACCCCATGCTGCACAGGTCATTCTATATCAGTGTCTTGTCATTCTAGGCATGGACCCAAGTTACCTGACCCTATGACTCTACAACAACACATAAAAGTCATGGTGCACATTTTAATAGCAGCTTTTATTGTAGGGAATGAGGTAGGAAAATGACAAGTTTGAGGGGAGTCTAAATAACTTAGTAAGACTCTGGCTCAAAGTAAACAAGACTAGACTACAGCTCAGTGGCAAATCACTTGTAGCACCCTTGACACCCTGGGTCCAGTCCTCTGTGCCACAGAGAAATGGAGGGAATGGAAGGAGGAGAGGAAGAAAAGGGAAGAGGAAGGAAGGGACAGAATGAGGGGAGGGACAGAGGCAATCTTTAACACTAAATTTCATTGGAGGAAAATGGCCAATCCCAAACACTCCAGAAACTATCCTAAAAGGAATCTCATCACATACCAATGGCAACAAATATCAGCTATAGAGACTGTTTAGGACATGGAGGAGCATCAATTGTCTTCCCACCCAACTTGCCACTTCACAACTGAAGAAACAGAGGGACCAGAGAGTTAGACAGCTGGTGTGTAGTGACCTGTGACCTGCTATGAGCAAGCTCATGCCACGCCTGTCTTACACTGGACTCATCTGCAATAGACAAACTATATGGAGGGGGTCCTGAGAAAACCCAAACATCACAAAGTCTCAGTCCTTATCTTCTGCCCAGGCTACTGGGACCAATCACTGGTCCTTCGATGAGTCAAGTTTTTATTTTGATAAATTATGGATGAAGAGAAGGCAAAAAATTTTTATTGCTAAGAACCAAACCGGCTGTGACCCCACTCTATTGGAAGAGAAAGGCGCCCACTTACAATTGTGAAGCATTTTTAAAGGGAAAGGGAGGCTTGGAACCACTAGTCTCAGCCTGAAGAGAAGGCAATCTTGTGGGGCTTTTTGTAATTATGTGTGAGTGTAATATATGACATGTATGTGCAGCTACTGGAACAGTGGACTCTGCTCAGAGTGCCTGCTCTACTGCCTTCAATCCTGTTCCCCTGAAGCAATCCTCCTGTGTCTGTCCTTCCCACAGAGGTGACGTTACAAGTCACATGACCACATCAGCTTCATAGTTGCAGGCTGGAGACCTGAACTCAAATCTTTATGCTTGCACATCAGAAGCTCTTACTTGATGAGCCATTTCTCTGACCTTAAAATTACATCTTTACATCATATTTCAATAGTTACACAATGCCTACTGGATATTAAAGAGATCTAATTACAACAGTCTGGTTCCTGGTGAGAATGAATCCATATCACAAAAGCCAACACATCACCCTCCTCTGCCCCAGAAGAAGAGCCAAGATGGCTGGTGGCAATACCAGTGCAAGAAATGATCTCAGCAGCAAGCACTTTCTGGCAGGTGCAGGGCCAGGTCTTTGGACAGAATACAAGCTTGACGGACATCAAAGGAAAACTCCCACAATAGTTAAACATCCACCAGAAACATGAGCCCTAGGACAGTGGGTGCAATTTGTTGAGACAATACATGGGGGCCATTTCGGAAGTGGCAGCTGTGTGCGCTGACAGAGGTCATGCCCACTCGGTCCTACCTCCCAGTGACTAGCGAGTTTGGGCGGAATCTCCAATCCCAGCTTCTCAAGCTTCTGATCCCTGTACTTCTCATACTGCCGGTACCCTGCATACCCACCACCTGTTGCCAACAGGATGGGCACAGGGCGCAGCAGGAACAAGGATCGGACAGGGGCAGTGTGGATTTTTCTGGCACCTGTAACAAAAAAGAGAGATTCTGAGCCTGGGAGACTGAAGTAAAAATGAGTAATGCAATCACAGTGCCACAAAGTAAAGGGGATCCTCAGTGAAAGTGACTGGACTGGGGTGGTGCCGAGGCACGGCTCCGAGTCATGTCACTCAGCTATGGAACCAGTCATGGATGGAAAACAAAGCTGGGCTTCACTATGCAGGCCCATGATCCCAGCTACTCCTGAGGCCAGCTTGATAACTCAGGGAGACCCCATCTCAAAATAAAGTCAAACCAGGCCTAGCTCCATGAAAACTTGCGTAGCACGTACAAAGCCTTGGCACCATTAAAAAAAATAAAGGAACGCTGGGCATGGTAGCTCACATCTTTAAGCTCAGCACTGAGGAGGCAGAGACAGGTAAATCTCTGTGAGTTCAAGGCCAGCTTGGTGTATATAACGCGTTCTAGGCCAGCCAGAGCTACATAGTTAGACCTTAACTTACAAAATCAAGCCAAAAAAACCCCAAAACAACAAAAAACTCCAAAAACCAAACAATCAAACTCATAGATGAATGAAGGCAGGAGGGGCAGAGAGAAGTTCACAACCTTGAAGTGCCTGACAATGCAGTAACAATAAAGACGAACAGCCAGGGATGAACAGCCACTCTCCCTCTCAGAGGCAGAGTGCTTACCTAGCACGTGTGAGGCCCTGGACTCACTTCAGTACCACATACAAAGCACACAGACCAGCAATCCAACTGAAAAACACATTAAAAGGGCTGGAGAGATGGCTCAGTGGTTAAGAGCACTGATTGCTTTTCCAGAGGACCCAGGTTCAATTCCCAGCACCCACATGGCAGCTCATTACTGTCTGCAACTCCAGGTTCAAACACACTCACAGACATACATACAGGCAAAACACCAATAAAATTAAAAAGAGAGCGGGAAGTGCTGGAAAGATGGTTCAGTGATTAAAATAAACCAAAAGCATAAAAGTTTAAACAAAACGGGGATACAGTGGTTCACGCCTTTAATTCCAGCACCCAGGAGGCAGAGGCAGGTGGATCTCTATGAGTTAAGGGCCAGACTGGTCTACAGAGAGAAACCCTTTCTTGACAAACTACAAAAAAAAGAAAAAAAGAAAAGTAAGCTGGTTAGGCATGATGACTGAGTCCAGCACCAGGAAAGGTGAGGCAGGATGGTCTCAGCTACATAGTAAGACCATGTCACAACAAAACTAAAAATATACTTAAAATTCAGTCAGAGAAGACAAGCAAATGGCCAATAAACATGTGTGAAAAGATGTGTGACATTTGTTATGGATTGAATTGAGACTCCCCAAAGTCCTATGCTGAAGTCCTAACCTCAGAACCCACGGGGAGACAGGGATACAGGGGTTATCAAGCGAAAGTGGGTTGTCAGGGTGCTTGGGAATCCAACAAGAAGTCAGCCTGGTCTACATAGTGAGTTCCAGACTAGCAAGGGGTATATCGTGAGAGTCTATCTCAAAACCAAACCAAACCAAACCAAACCAAAAAACCGAAACAAAACAAAAAAAGCCACATTGCTGAAGATACACACTTGAGTCACAGAAGATGAAGAAATAAAGCTAGTATTGACCTGGAAGTTTCATCCCTACTCACTAATTTTTATAGTGTGGGAAGGAGCTATGCATGCTACCAGGGGAGAAAAGTAATTAAGTCTCACCCACCTATGAACTCTACAAACTATAATATAGAATGGCCTGGCAAAACATGCCCACTGAGACAATAGTGGCATGAATGTTAGAGGAGTAACCAACTATTTCCTGGTTGGCTTTAAGGCTACTCTACAAGGAAAAACTGCACCATGAACCTAAGATGGATAGGTCATAGACCCTAGGAGAACATCTACTACTATTATTCTGCCAAATGGACACTGCCCCTTAAATACTTATTTTTATAATCATAGATTATTAGTGCAACTCTCAACCCAAATCAGAGAAGCTACTATTTGCAGTAGATAGCAATTAATACAGAGACCCACAAATGATCAACACGAAGAAAATAGGAGATTATGGATGTCTAAGCCAAATGAGACATCTATATCACACGCCTCCCTTCCAAGGGATTCATTAGGGAAGAGAAGACAAAAAGAAGGTGAGAGCCACAGGAAGTGAATGACTGCAGAAAAACTATATTTCTAGACACAACACGGCTAATGCACACACAAATTCACAATGCATGGGACTGCATGTAAAAAAGCCTGTGTGAGATCAGGCCAATCAAAATCCCAACATGGAGTTCTGTTTCAAGAAGTGACAAGGTAGAGCCAGGCGGTGGTGGCGCAGCCTTTATCCCAGCACTCGGATCTCTGTGAATTCGAGGCCAGCCTAGTCTACACAGGAGTTCCAGGACAGGCTCCAAAGCTACATAGAGAGAGAGCCAAACCAAACCAAACCAAACACAAGAAGGAGGAGGAGAAGGAGAAGTAGTAGGATTGACAATGTCCCATCCCCAAGGAGCTACTGGCGACTGATGGCTACTGGGAGAGGTTGTCCATTTTTGTGTTTAAGTGATGCAGTTCCTGAGAGACTGATTGCTCATGCTCTTGTAAACAGCTCTTCACCCATGTACACACTGGCAGCACAAGTGGTTGTTAAAAATATGAATACATATAGGTGGAAGAAAATAGTGATAGGGGGAATATGGAAGGAATTGCAATGGAGGAAATGTTGGGGTGGGTTTGATAATTTACTTAAAAAATAAAATTAAGGGCTAGAGAGATAGCTCAGAGGTTAAGAACACTGGCTGCTCTTTCAGAGATCCTGAGTTTGATTCCCAGCACCCACATGGTGGTTCACAACAGTCTCCAATGAGATCTGGTGCCCTCTTCTGGCCTGCAGGCATAAATACAGAGTATTCATACATTTGCAAATGAATAAATAAAATTAAGTCATTAAAAATAAATACTACAATATAGAAATCACCACCACCACCAAAAAAGAAAAGAAAATGTGTTCTTTTCATACAGTGAACCATTATTTGTAAAACAAAAGCACAGATTTGACACATGCTAGAGTGTGAACAGGGAAGCATTATGTGAACTAAGCCAGGCACAGAGGCTGCTGGTTATGATGTTATCGTAAGTGTCCAGAATAAGTAAATCTGTAGAGAAATAAAGTATGTCAATGGTTGCCAGGGTAGAGAGACAGGGAAAACAGGTGGGGTGTAAGAGCTTAACGAGCAGCACCAGGCAGGAGGATCAGGAGTTACAGGCAAGTCTCAGCTATATAGTGAGTACAAGGTCAGGCTACTCTGGTCTACATGTGAGCCTATTCTCAAAAAACACTTTAAAAAAAAGTTTTTCTGGGCTTAGTGGTACTTAAGATGCCTTTGATCCCAGCACCTGGGAGGCAGAGGCAGGCAGATCTCTGTAAGTTCAAGGCAAGTCTGATCTACAAAGCAACACAGAGAAACCCTGTCTCAAAAGACAAAACAAAAAAAAAAAAAAAAAAAAAAAAAAAAAAACAAACAAACAAAAAAAAAAAAACCCAAAATAAAATAGCTTAATGTGTGTTTTTGTTAAGGGGAGGGAACAAATGAGGTATATATAAATGTGAAAATACTAAAAACTACTGAAATGGTTAGCAATCAGGGACAGAGGCATGTGAATCTCCGAGTTCAAGGCCAGCTTGGTCTACATGATGAGTTCTAGGTCAGCCAGGGATACAGAATAAGCTCTTGTCCCCAAAACAACAAAGGCTCCACTGAATTATACACTTACAAAGGTCAAGTTTATGGCATGTGAATTAGCTCCATAAATGAATATGTTTAAAATCTTATAAATCTACAATGGCATATCATTTAGTTGTTATTAAAAAAGGGAGGGGATGTAGGGCCTGGAGAGATGACTCAGCAATTAATAGGACCCAAGTTGGTTCTGTTGGGATATTGATGTGCTGCATTTGTTTATGTTGTGAAATACTAGTTTAACTGTGTAAAGATGTGTTGCTGCTTTACCTAAGGCACCTGTTGATCTAATCAAAAGCTGAATAGCCAATAGCAAGGGAGGAGTTATAGGTGAGACTTCCAGGTAGAAAGAATAAGTAGGAGGAATCTAGGCTTGAGAAACAGTAATAGGGAGATGCCAGGCCCCAGACAGACCCACAAACATGGAGGAAGCAGGAAAGCAGGACACAGAGAATGACAGAAAGGTAAAATGCCCCAAGACAATCTGTAGATAAACAGAAACAGGTTAGATTGAGTTATAAGAGGTAGTGGGACAAACATAAACTAAAGGGTGAGCTTCCATAATTACTAAGAAGTCTCTATCTCATTATTTGGGAGCTGGCTGGCAGGACAGAGAAAGAGCTAGGCTACAGTTCCTGGCACCGAGGTTGGGTTACTTACAACCACCTGCTTGCCTCAGGGAGATCCAATACCTTTGGCTTCTATAGGCATCTACACTCACATGCACATACCCACACAGAGAAACACACAATACACATGGCTAAAGATATAAAAACAAGTCAGGCAGTGGTGGTGCATGCCTTTAATCCCATCACTCGGGAGGCAGAGAAAGGTGGATCTCTATAGACCAAGTTCCAGGACAGCCAGGGCTGTTACACAGAGAAACCCTGTTTTAAAACTGTCCCCTCCTCAAAATTAAATTAAATCTGGGGCTAGAGAGATGGCTTAGCAGGTAAGAGCACTGGCTGCTCTTCCAGAGGTCTTGAGTTCAATTCCCAGCAACCACATCATGGCTCACAACCATCTAAATCTGATGCCCTATTCTGGCATAAAGTCAATAGAGAACTCATATACATAAAATAAATAAATAAATATTTAACAGCAACAACAAAATATTAAATCTAAGCCAGCTGTGATGGCACATGCCTTTAATCCCAGTATGGGGATGGCGGCGGCACAGAAGCAGGCAGATCTCTCTCTCTGAATTTTAAGCTAAGTTCATATAGAGTTCCAAGATAGCCAGGGATCCATAGAGAGAGCCTGTCTCAAAAAAACAACAAGAACAAGTTAAATCTGAAGGACATTTTGATAAGCAACACCAGCCAGACACAGAGAAAAGCTCCATGATCTTATTTATCTATGGAATCTAGCAAGGTAACAGGGCTAGAACAGCCCAGTGGTAAAGCATGTGCCTAGATGTATAAGGGTTTAATTTCCAGCATTGCAAAATAACTGTTTTTAAAAGTGGTTAGAGTAAGAGTAAGATGATGAAAGCAAAAGCACACAAAGTTGTAGCTCTGAAGGACAATAATTCAAAGGTTTGGACTGGAGAGATGGCTCAGCGGTTAACAGCACTAGCTGCTCTTCCAGAGGATGCTGGTTCAATTTCCAGCACCAACAAGGCAGCTCCCAACTGTCAGTAACTCCAGTTCCAGGGGATCCAGCATCCTCATACAGACATACATGCAGGAAAAACACCAATGCACATAAAATAAAAACAAATAAATTATTTTTAAAAATAAGTCAGAAGGCCTAATGTATAACATGAAGGTTATTGTTAGCAATATTGTACATTAATAACTTGCCAAAAGAGAGAACATTTTGAGTACTTTTACCAATAACAACAATAATAAAGGAAGTTACCTGAGATGATAATTTCAGTAATTTGCTGGATTATATCACTTTACTGTGTATCTCAAGTGCATCAACATACCACCCTGCTGGACTACCTGGTGGTATACTCTTTAATCCCAGCACCCAGGAGGGTAGAGTGATGGAAGATGTCATTCTGTAAATATGTTTCTCTTACTGGTTAATGAATAAAGCACTGTTGGCCAATAGAAAAGCAAGATAGGCGGAACCAGGAGACAAGGCGAATTCTGGAGGAAGTAGGGAGAGATTCAACATGGAGGACGAAGAGAGCGGAACTCCGGACCCTCTCTCCGGTAAACCAAGACCACATGGAAACTTAGATTAATAGAAATGGGTTAATATTTAAGACAGAGCTAGCTAATAAGAAATGCTAATAACAGGCCAACAGCATTATATATCTAATACTGTGTGTTATTTGGGGCTGGCACAGCTCTGAGACCAAGCAGGAGGGAAAACATGCATATAACAGTAGAGAAAGAGGGATAGTGTTCAAGGCCAGCCTTGACTCCACAGCAAGACTTTATCTCAAAAGACAAACCAAAGCCATCATGCTATATACCTTAAACATATACAGTCAGTGCCATTGACTGGAGGGAGGGGGAGAGAGGAAGACAGGAAGGGAGGAAGGGAGGTGGTCCCACAGTACCTCATTTCAGTGGCTGGTTTTAGTCATTTGGTTTTGTTTGTTTTGAAACAGGGTCTCATGGAGCTGAGCCTAGCCTCAAACTCACTGGCCTGGGATTATGTGTTGTCACCACAACACATAATCTTTTGTTGTTGTTTTTTTCTGTGGTACTTGGGACTGAACCCATGATCTTGTACATGTTTGGCAAGTGCTATACCACTGAGCTACACTCTTGTTTTTTCAGAGACTTAAAGACCCATCCCTTGAGAAGAGACTGTTTTCTGGCTTGCAGAGCATCATCATTTTCCGTGTGTCCTTATCCCCAGTGAACTCCTTTCATCAACTGCTGATCCTGTCTGCAGAGTCTGAGATGCCTCCAATGCTACTGGATACACTAGAGATTTTTCCCACCTTTCTTTTTTAACTGGCAGAAGAAATAAACTTGATCACTTTGGGGGCTTGTCCAGGATTTCTTCTCAGGAACACTGACTCAAAAATAGATATCAGGCTAAACCCAGAAAGAATAAGAGGTGTGTCTGTTAGGCTGCTGCTGGTATCTTCCCCTGTCTTGGAACAGAACTGGTAATTTTATTTTCTTCTCTCTTACAAGGAAGAGAATGTGTTTGGTGACTAGAAAACTGTGAGAAGATACTAAAACTATACTACTAACCTAGGGTCTGGCTCCATAGCAATGGTGCCTTCATCTGGTCATTGATCCTGGTACCTGAAGGAAGGACATTTTTAGGAAAATAGTTACTATGCAGACAGATAAACCTTTGGATTTTTCAAAGCCCCTAAATCTCCTGTCTCTTCTGGGACTGAGACAAGCCAACTACTATTTTGAATTGGATGGTGGTAAAATTCTTCTCTCCCTCTCCCTAGAAAAAAAGAAGCTATCTGAGAGACCCTTAACTGATCAGAGCTACCCCTGTTTCCCCGAGCTTAGACTATGGAATTCCTACCTGTTTCTGTTGCCAGTTGGGACTGATCAGCTAAGGCCATGATACAGCTTCCTCCTATACCGGTTAACTAAAGTGTCGGTTTAAAGAAAAGAGTAAAGGCCCACACTTAATCTGTGAGATGTGTGGATTTCACAGGGACTTGTGCCTGATGGGAACCAGGCTAACCTTGAACAAAAAAACAACCATGTGGCTTGTCACCATCTTGGCTAATGGCCTCATCAAGACAGAAGCAACCATGTGGATGGCTGCCACCTTTGCTAATGTTATAAATAAGACCAACACTATGTGATTTCACTGCCATCTTTGTTAATGTAGCCACAGGGCATAAAGCAAATATGGTAGCAACCAAAAAGTTTCCTTTCCTACTAAGCTCTTTGGCTATTACTGTCTCTCTCTCTTTTTTTTTTTTTTTAATTAGACTTATGAGGAACACCAGGCCTCCAAGATGTTTATTTTTACTGTTTTTTCTTTTTTCTGTTGTTTTTTTTTTTTTTTTTTTTTTTTTTTTTTTTGAGACAGGGTTTCTCTGTGCAACAGCCCTGGCTATCCTGGAATTCATTTTGTCCTGGCTGTCCTCGAACTCACAGAGATCCGCCTGCTGGTATTAAAGGTGTGTACCACCAGGCAGCTGTTTTTTTTTTGGGTATTTTTTGTTTTGTTTTTTTCTTAAATGTTTTGCTTTGTTTTAATATTGAGCCTTACAATTACAATAACAGAAGTTTAAAAAAGAATCTAATATGATCAATTTCTGAGTTCTTTACATTTTTGTGGGGGTTGCAAGCTCTCCACTTCAATCTTCCCTTAGGTGAGGCTTGAAGGGAACCAGTGTCTGTCTCAGAATCAGGCTTTCTTTGAGGTGAAAACTAAGATACAACAACCAATAATGACACTTTGGCTATATATTCAAAGTGGCATGGATGGATGGGACTGCAGGCATGGACAAGTACAACTTGGTCCCGCACTGGGAACCAGTCTTGGGGTGTTTAGCTCCCACCAATCACCCTTCAATTAGCAAGGTATTACCCTCTCTAGATGCTGGTCTGAGAATTGAGAAGGGATAGGTGAACCTCCATCCACCTCTCTCAATCTTGTTTTCACTTTACAGATGAGAACAAAATCCTCCAAGTCCCCCCCCACTTGCCTCCTGGACAACCAGGGCAAGTTAGACCTTCAGGTGCCCGGAAGAAAGCTTTAGTCTTTTTTCTGAACCAATGCATGGTTTAAATATCCTCTAGGAAAAAATGAAAGGTGGCTCCCAAGGGCAACACTTTTTTTGGGGGGAGCATAGTTCGAGACAGGGTTTCTCAGAAGCTTTGGAGCCTGTCCTGGAACTCACTCTGTAAATGAGGCTGGCATGGAACTCACAGAGATTGCCTGTCTCTGCCTCCCAGGTGCTGGGACTAAAGGTGTGTGCCACCACCTCCTGGCACCAAGGGCAACTCTTAATTATAATGTCATCTTTCAGTTAGAGCTATTCCAAAAACAACAGGAAAATTCCCCTAAAATTTTCTATGTCCAAATTTTCTTCTACTTTCAGGACCATCCAGATCTTGCTAGATATTACAAAACAAACTTCTAAGTGTTCAATAACCATATTTGGAAGCATACACTAATGTGGTCAGAGGAACTTGTCCTCCAAGGTCAGCTAACTCCCAGGGAACTGTGGTACATCTCTCCTGTACTATAACTGGGAGAAATCAGTTGTCCTCTTGTTGAGGGAGTAGTGGACACTAACCAGTGCCAAGCCTGCAGAGAGGAGGGTCAACAAAGAGGAGAAATTCCGTCATGCTCCCAAATGAAGCAACAGTTAAGTCAGGCCTTTGCTTTATCCTCATATAGAAGGACTAATTGAAAAAAGAAAGACTAAAGGAGACAAAGGCCCCTCTCTAGCCCAAGTAACCCTTGAGGACAAGATCTACAACTGGACCTGGACAAAAAAAAAAAAAAAATGAAAATAAATAAATTTTAAGAAAAAAATTTAACTTAAAAAAGATTTAAGGAAAGACCACCTACATGGTCTTCAACAGCAGCAGGAAAGTATAGCCAGATTTAAAATGTTTCTTTAACAGCCCTCAGACACTATGCTTTGTGGGGAACCCCAGAGCAAAGTTAGCCTCTTAACAGCCATCTTTCCTACTACTACTCTCTTAGATACTAACATACTGGTAATTTTCCATTCCCCTATGACTGTTCTCTTGTTAAACATATGATGCAGCCTGACCCTGAAAGAGTCCCAGCTGCAGACTTATCTTATAGCAACTTATCTTATAGCAGAACACCTGCATCCTCCTTGGAAGGACATTCTGCCTCCCTCACATCCTCTCTTTGGCCCATTCCCTCATCTCTCCACTACATAAACCCTGTGCTTATGTTCATTAAACAAGACTTGATCAGAATACTGTCCTGTCTCCATCTCTCGTCTCCTCATTCTCCCTCCCTCAGGGTCCCCATGGATCCCACAGGCTGGGGCAATGCTTAACCAGTTATTCGAACATTTATTTCTCATTATCGATAACACTACCTGTTGTTAGAAGAGCACTGCTCACAGCTGTAATATGAGATCCTGTGTCCTAACCAGTCACATTCCCTCTCATTGTAATCTAGATTGGCCTACAAAGCAGCGTGTAGTTATGTGTGGCTGTGAACTCCCGTTCCACCTGCTTCCACCTCCCAAATGCTGAGACCACAGGTGTGTGACCATCATGTTTCCTGCCAGATATGCTGCTGTCAAACTCACAGGTTTGGGGAATTAGTCAAGGTATCAAAACGGCTGCACAGTGGTGGTATACGCTTTTAACCCCAGCACTTGGGAGACAGAGACAAGTAAACCCCTCAGTTCCAGGCCAGCCTGGTCAACAGAGTGAGTTCCAGGACAGCCAGAGCTACACAGAGAAACCCTGTTTCAGAAAACAAACAAACAAACAAAACAAAACAAAAGATACGAAAACCATAAGCCTGGGACACTGCTGGATAATCCTATTTAAAAAAGATATTTCTCTCTTAAAATGTCAATTAGATTTCAACAAGTGTAACCTAGATTTCACTCAGGTTTTACCCCCCATATTGTCCCCTCCATAGGACATTACAGCTGGCACACAGGCAGGTCCTGGTAAAAAGGTTCTGGTGCATAGTCCCCAGCTACACAATTTGCCTCACCTTATTAAACAAAACTTAAGTTAATTATGATGTCATCAACTTTGTCTTTTAATGTGCCCCATGAGGTTATAGTAGAAGAAACTCAATGGTTGACTTCTAAACTTAAATTGGCTGAAAGGCTCCTTGAACTCTTTAATGAGATGAATAGCCTGCTCCACAGTACATCTATGGTAGATGATGGTGGCAGAGAAATCAAGCCTGCTGAGTATTCTTTGGATGGCTTTTTCTAGCCTGTTCTCTATCTAAGAACAAAACTGCCCCAACTATTTTTTTTTTTTTTAAACTATTTATTTAATTATTTTTATCTTTATTTTACGTGCTGTGGCTGCGTGTAAGTCTGTGTGAGGGTGTCAGATCTTGGGAGTTACAGACAGTTGTTAGTTGCCATGTGGTGCTGGGACCTGGGTCCTCTGGAAGAGCCATCAATGCTCTTAACTGCTGAGCCATCTCTCCAGTCCCACCCAGCTATTTTTCTAACTATGCTCCCAGTCGGAATTACAGTATTACCAAAAGTGTCACTTTTCATGTTATAGATGCTACCACACTCATATGACAAGCTTCACAGATATACACTATCACCAAATTGCTGCCTAGTGCTCTTAAGTCTTTGCCTTTGGTATATAATGATCCCTTAGATTAACCCTCCTCTGAGGCACTCTGATTGCTGCTGCTTTATTGTCAACTCTGTTGGCTTGAAGTAGTTAAGAGAGATAAAGGCCGCGCCCTTGAGAAAAGACTGGATGGACTAGGTGGCTTCTCCAGTTGCCCCTCTGCTTTGAGTTTTTTCCTCTGTGTGTCTGCTCCATGCATGCATCTCCTCACCACCAGTGAATCATTTCTTCAATTGCTGTTGGTTCTGTTTGTGGTGCTTGTGAGACTTTTCTGCTGTTACCTATTTTGCTCAAAATTCTTCCTTTTAATTTTTTAACTGGCAGAGAGACTCAATCTGATCGAGACATATAGACTGTAAGCTGCCCAAAAAGTGGGCACTGGGAGCTGAACCCAGGTCCTCTGCAAGAGCAGTACATGCTCTTAAACTTTCACAAAGAAGGCTAGTGAACAGAGATGATCATTTCTCCCTTGGACGGTGGCTCCGTGAGCACAGAGGCTGCTGCTCTGCAGAATAAACTGAAGACTAGAGGTTCCTTGATGAGGCTCCCCCTGCATGTTGCAGCATGCAGTTACTAATTAGTAAGAGCCACAAGTGTCCCCACTAATTACATGTTTGTAGCAAGCTTTCTGTTGTTCCCATCAACCACCTCATCTTACTCCCGGAGCAGTACTGGGCCATTAGAACCAGCATTCAGTATGATAAACAGAAGGGTATATGGGAAATAAAGACAACACAATGGGGAGGGGAGGTGTCACTCCATCGTACTTTCTACTCATGGATCTCAACTGGAACAGACTCTCTGAAGAGCAATTTGGCCTAAATACCAAAGTGCCAAGTACATAAACTTTTTACAGAGTCTCAGTATATAGCTCAAGCTGCTTTCAAACCTATTATCTTCCTGTCTCAACCTACTGAAGGCTGGCATTATGACAGGTATGACCACCATGCCCTGTGACAGAGACCCACTGACCCAGGAGTTCTACCTCCACAAAGTTATCCTGAAAATGACAGAGGGATTACTACAAGACTGTCTGTGGCAGAAAAAGCTAGAAAGAAATATCCAACAATGAATGGCAGTCACACAACAGAGGACCCGATAAGGAAGAGTTGCTGAGGCCCCAGTGATGACTACACACCAGGTGACATCCCTGACAGGAATATTTCGTTCTAACAACCCTGTTTTTCCCAACTTCAGTTAACCTCCAGCTGAGTGAACAGACGGTGAGCCAGCAACACTTTCAATTGCTCCTTACCTGTGTTAAAGGTTTCAAGAGGCAGCTTCTGTAAGGACCCCAGAAAATGGTGCGTGGCAGTATATTCATAGTGGCGGGGGCTACAACCAAGAAAAACCAATCATTAAAAATAAAATTCTCAATTCTATTTAGTAACAGAATTGGCTTACTTGACCTACTTGTTTTTCTTGAAGAAATGTTGACTGTTCTGATATTTGATACTTAGAGTGACTTCACACTGTTCACCTGATGTAGAAATGCATTGTACATGACCCAATACAAAATATGCACAAGCTCATAAATGGAAAGCCTCTAAGACACATTGCAAAAATAAATAAAACGAAATAGTGTGTGTGTGACTATATGAGTATGTGCACATGAGTACAGACACCTGTGGAAGCAGGGGAAGGTGTCAGATCCAACTGGAGATGGGGTTGCAGATGGCTGGGAGTGGCTCAACAGAAATGCTGGGAACTGAACTCTCTAAGAGCAGCGTGTACACACTCTTAACAATGGGCCATCTCTTCCAACCCTACTAATTGGCAACTTATCCTGCAGCCACGGTTTTGGCCTTATGTGGCTCCCTGTGAGTTCAAGGCCATCCTGGGCTACATGAGAGTGAAGCAGTCTAAAAGAGAAACAGAACTCACACCTTTGATCCCAGCACTTGGGATGATGCCTGTAATCCCAGCATTAGAGAGGAATATAAGGCAGGAGCTCAGTGTCTAAGGATTCATGGAGACAGGATCACCCATTTTGGTCTGAGGTACAGGTAATAGCTAGTGGCTGGCTACTTTGCTTCTCTGATCTTCAGTTTTAACCACAATATCTGTCTCTGGGGTTTTATTATTCATACTACTCAAGTTTACCACTTAACTGAGGATAACCTCCTGCATCCATTTCCTGAGTGCTGGAATCACAGGTGTGAGTCTCTAAGCCCTGCATCCATTTCCTGAGTGCTGGAATCACAGGTGTGAGTCTCTAAGCCCAGCTCAGCAACATTAATACAATTTGGAGATCCTACAATATTGTACAATGGGAGCTTCATGGGCACCACAATTAATGAAAGAAACATCCTCATAAGAGAAGCTGAAACAGTTACATTACGGGGTCTGCCAGCCCCTATACAGGAAACGAAGACACTAGGACCAGGAAAACAGAGTACCAACAACACAGAGTTTGCAGTATCTGAGTAAGGGTATCTGGGATTTCTAGTCATTATTTTTTAATAGTTTTTCTAAGTTTGAAACTACCTTTACTCTGACTCATCTAAAACTGAATTTGTTCTAAACAGATTTCCTGACCTAGAGTAGCTTAGCAAGAGTTTTCTACCTGTGTCACAGCAGGCCAGATGTTTACAAATCTGCTTTCCCTTCTAGACACCTGCTAGCCTACATTTCCCAGCCTCCTTTGCAGCAACGTGTGAGGCGTAGCAGGTACAAGTGATCCACCTGCCCCCACCTCTCCACCAGGTTTTCTGAGCATTTGTGTCCCAACAATGAGAAGTACTCAAAGGACTTCACAAGAAAAATCAGAAAATACTCCATCTTTACCCATCACAAATAAAGGGTACTCCTGTTCACCACAAACACTGGACACTGGAGGGCACCTTGCATGTGTGTGCAGAAAAGGAGGATGTTGGTGCCCTGCTCTGTCTGTCACTCCACCTTATTCCTTTGAAGACAGGGTCTCTTACTAAAGCTGAAGTGAGGCAGGCATCCAACAAGCTCCAGTACCCCGTTCTTTGTCCTCTCCTCAGCACTGGGGTTCCAGGCCTGGGCACAGCTATGTCCAACTTTTTCAGTGTTAGGAATCTAAGCCCAGATCCTCATGCCTGAGCAATGTGGTGGTTTCAGTGAGAATGGCCCCCACAAGCTCATGTGTTTGCATACTCAGTCCCCAGTCGGTGGGAACCGTTAGGAAAGAGTAGGAGGTGTGGCCTTGTTGGAGGAAGTGTGTCACTGAGGATGGGTTTTGAGATTTCAAAAGCCCATGACAGTCCAGTGTCTGTCTGTCTGTCTCTTTCTCTCTCTCTACCTGCTGTCTGTGGATTAGTATGTAAGGCTCTCAGCTACTTCTCCAGCACCAGGCCTGTCTGCTTCCGGTCATGATGATAACAGACTAACTGAAACTATAAGTAAGCCCCCAGCCAAATGACTCCTTTAATAAATATTGCATTTGTCATGGCGTCTCTTCACAGCAACAGAACAGTGACTCAGACAAGCAGTAAGCATGTGGCTTGCTGAATCATCACCTCATCCCTCATAATTCCTTTTAAAAAGAAAAAGAGAAAAAACAAACAAACAATCAGGCTTTCTTATGTAGCCCTGGCTGTTCTACAACTCATGTAGATCAGGCTGTCTTCAAATTCACAGAATCTGCCTGCCTGCCTCTGCCTCCCACCTCCGAGTGCTGGGATTAAAGGAGTGAGCCATCAGGCCCAGCTTTTTTTTTTTTTTTTTAATGTTATATGTATGGATATTTTGCCTGCATGTTTGTCTGTGCTTGATACTCTCGGAGCCCAGAAGAGGGTATTAGATTCCCTCGAACTAGTTACAGAGGGTGGGGAGCAGTTGTGTGGGTGCTGGAATTGGAGAGCAGCCAGTGCTCTTCACCAACAAGCCATCACTTCAGCACCGAGGGCAATTTCTTAATTAGTGATTCATGGGGGAGGGCCCACCCTAAGCTGGTGGTCCTGGGTTCTATAAGCAAGCAGACTGTGCAAACCATGAGGAGCAAGCCAGTAAGTAGCCCTCTGCATCAACTCCTGACTCCAGGTTCCTGCCCTGTGTGAGCTCCTACCCTCACCGCTTTTGATAATGAACTGTTAGATGGAAGCATGAGCCAAATGAACCCTTTCCTCCCCAAGATGCTTTGGTCATAGTGTTAAAGACCCTAAGACAAGTTGGTACCCGAATAGTGGGATATTGATGTGACAGACCTGACCATCTTTTGGGGGAGAATACAGAAGGGCTTTGGAACTTTGAGCTTAAAAAAAAAAAAAAAAAAAAAAAAAAGCCACTGAATGTTGGGAGTTCAGTGTCCTGTTCTGTAGGAGCTTGGGAGATAGAATGTTAGGAGTACAAACAGAGGCCTGGCTTATGGGTTTCAGAGGGAAGTTTAAAGACTATCAGGGCCACTTGTTATTTTGAATTAAGATTATGTTACTCAAATAAACTGAGGCTGAAGAGAGCTGCCATCTTAGTCAGCCATGATTAACAAGAGACTGCACCATGAAATGAAACCTTTGCGTTACTGGGCCAGCTGATACTGGTTATCTAGAGCTAAGAAATTAACAGTAGTTCAGAAGAGACCAGCATCATTGAGATGAAGTCTTCTGGAAATGGTTTCCTCCAGATCAGCACACGGAAGCTGTGTTCTGGAAGCAGCTGAGGTTGCCACCTCCTGTGCATGACCGAACTGAGGCTTAGCACTGTGTGTCAGGCCTGGGGTTCCTGAAGAGAGCCCGGGAGAGGTTACTGGTGACACGCCAGTGCCACAGGATGACCATCAAGAACAGCAGCAGCGATGATGTAAAGCCAGCCGGAGACTAAAAGACAAGCTGTGTGTGCTGCAGAGGGCAGAGCTGGAGGAATGGCCCAGCCCCTTGGAGAAACCTAGAATATCGTGAGTGAATCCCAGACACTGGACATTTACACTGTTGGTGTTTGGGCTTGCTTTATTCAGATTGTGACTGTGCCCTAACTCTTCCCTCTTGAAGAAAGTATTTAACTTACTTTTTATTTTATAGGAGTCCATAGTTGAAACTGAACTTTTAGTCAGGTGGTGTGGTGCATAGCTTTAGTCCCAACACTTGGAAGGCAAAGGCAGGCAGATCTCTGTGAGTTTAAGGCCAGCCTGGTCTACAAATTTAGTTCTAGAACAGCCAAAGTTACACAGAATAACCCTCTCTCAAAAAACAAAAACAAAACAAAACAAAAAAGAACAACAAAAAGGATCAGATAACAGATTGTAGCCAAGCTGTAGGGCATTTTCTTAATGAGTGATTAATTGGGGAGTGTCCAGTCCACTGTGGATGGGGCCATCCCTAGGCTGGAAGTCCTGGGTTCTGTAAGAAAGCTGGCTTTGGTGGATGTGTTTCATCACAGCAATAGAAACCCGAACTAAGACAGGTATGATCCACATGGTGGGTAGAACAGACAGCAAATGCCAAAAACAAAGATGGTGCATACAGGGTAGCAAGAAGACTGAGTGAGGAGGAAAAATGAAACAGGCCTGAGATGTGAGCAAGACAGAGGGCAGGTCTTGTTTATGTTTTGAAAAGACCATCGTGTCTGTGACAAACAGGAAATAGAGGAACAAGAGTCAAACTATAAAGATTGGTATTGAAGGCTTTCAGGTTCTAGATGGGGTGGCTTGGATAGTGACAGACAATGAGAAATGGGCATAAAGGAAGTGTTTTGAATGTATAGTTTTTGTGGCTTGCCAAAGGACTGAATATAGATGGTTCCAAAGAAAGGACCTGAGTTTGATTTCCAGTGTCCATGTGGTAGCTCAAAACCACCTGTCTTACTGCAGTGCCAAGGAATTCAATGCTCTCTTCTTGCCTCCATGGGTACCAGGCATGTGGTACACAGACATACACGCAGGAAAAAGAAAAAAAAGGGGGGGTGGTCAAGAAGGCCCAGAGAGAACAACAGATAAACTCAATCAGGTGTCTCTTCTACAGAGAGAATCAAGGGTATGAATCAAGCAGGTTATTAAAGCAAGGTATAGTGAGAAACACACACACATGCACATATATGTTATCCCAGCAATTGGAAGGCTGGGGCTGGAGGAGCAGCTTGGGAAATAGAATGAGATCCTTTCACAAAATCAAAATGAGATTAAGCACTTGCCTTTGGCTCAAATGCTGTGCAATCAAGTCCCTCAACTATAAAATCAGAGCCCAAAGCCCCCCATGTAAAACCCTTAGTCCAGGGCCTGTCACCTACTTACATATAGTTACTAATACAAAAGGTAATGACATTACAAACATCTTTAAGGTTTATTATTTACGTACATGAGTGTTTTGCCTGCATGTATGTGCATGTACCACCTGAATAGCTTAAAAGTGAGCAATGGATTCCCTGGAACTGGAATTACAGATGGTGAGGTGCCCTAATGTGTGTCTGGGAATTGAACCTGGGTCCTCTGCAAGAGCAGCCAGTATCTTTTTGTTTGTTTGTTTGTTTTCAGAGGGCAGGTTTCAAGACTCTGAGTAGCCCAGACCATCCTGGAACTTGCTCTATAGATCAGGCTTGCCTTGAATTCAAAGATCCACTTGCTTCTGCCTCTCGAGGGTTGGGATCAAAGGTATGCACCACCACTGCCTGGCACAGCCAACAGCCAGTGTTCTTAACCAGTGAGGTAACTCTGTAGTCCAAGACATCTTTAAAAAAAAATGCAATTATTACAAATAGTGATATTCAATTATTACCGACTATATCAACTTCCAGTTACCAATGTCCACACTGGCTGGTCTGTTTCCAGTTGTAATTTTTGGGTTTTTTTTTTTGTTTGTTTGTTTGTTTTCCCCCACATGTGTACAATGCTCACAAAGGAGAGAAGGGACCATCAGATCCCTTGGAATTGGAATTAGCACACAGGTGCTGGGAACCCAATCCAGATCCTCTGTGAGAGCAATAAGTGCTCTTAAAGGCTGAGTCATCTCTCCAGCCCCATTAACAACAACAACAACAACAAAACCTTTAAAAAGTTTCTTTCTTGGCCGGGTAGTAATGTCACTTGCCTTTAGTTCCATCATTGGGAGGCAAAGGCAGGTGGATCTCTACGAGTTCAAGGCCAGTCAGGTCTACAGAATGAATTCCAGAACACCCAGGACTATTTTACAAAGAAACCCTGTCTGGAAAAACAAAACAAAAAGGGTTTTCTTTAGTTTTATTTCTGCAAGAGTTCAAAGAGCCCAGGTGAGCAATACACTTTGCTTAGAGACAGGTGTTTGTACATCTTTAATTTTTACAGAAAAGTGCCACGATCCTGTGTGCATGCGTGCATGCATGCACGTGTGTGTGTGTGTGTGTGTGTGTGTTTTGCCTGTGTGCATGTCTGTGCACCATGTATATATGGTGCCCATGGAGGCCAGAAGAGGGTTTCTGATGCCCTGGAATTGGTTGTGAGTCACCATGTATGTGCTATAAATGTAACCCTGGTCCTCTGGAAGAGCAGCAAATGTTCTCAGCCACTGAGCAACCTCTCCAGCCCCATAACATGTGTCTAATATTCCCGCCACGAGTGCTAACATTTTATCTATAGTCCTCACTTCTCCCTCCTACTTTCAAAAGCTAGGAGAGTTCTAAAGCTGAACTGGCAGGTCTCTCAAAAGCTTTAACCCACATTCTACCTGGTATTAAAATGTTCAGTAAAACATTCCCCTTATCCATTAAACTGTCTAGACTTGCCTGAACTTACAACCTGGAATACTTGTAAAAACTACTGCTGTCACAGCCCCAACGGGCAGAAGATTAGTAACTGCTAATCTCTATCTTTACTAAATATTCCAGCCAAGCCAACTTTTTGGCAGATTGGGGTAGTAATGTTTGGGACACATCCTTAAAATACCCAGGCTAGTCCATAACACCTAATGTAGCCAAGGATAGCCTTGAATTTCAGAACCTCCTGCCTCCACTTACAAATATTTGGATTATGAGTGTCAGTCACCAAACCAGCACCAGCCTTATGTTTGTGAGAGACAGAGAGAGAACAAATACACACCACGAACCTATGTGGAACTCAGATGACAGCTTTTGGGAATTGGTTCTTGATTGCACCTTGTTGAGGAAGAGTTTAGTTGCATTAGTCCCTGAGCTCCTAGAGTCCCCTGTCTCCACCTCCCATCTGAATAAATATAGGTGATCTGGAATTACAGACGAGTACTACTTAATTCAGCTTTCTTCTGATGAGTCACCTCCCTACTCACTCATATCAAACACATTTAGAAATACAACCCTAAATTATAACCCAAGATCACACATCACACACTTACTGAAAAACTTTGGGGCTGGAGAGATGGCTCAGTGGTTAGGAGCAGCACTGGCTGCTCTTGCAGATGACCTGGGTTTGATTCCCAGCACCCACATGGTAGCTCACCACCCTGGTAACTGCAGTGGCTTCTATGGCCACCATGTATGCACATGGTACACAGACATACTTGCAGTCAAAATACCTCAACACATAATAAAAATTAATTTTTTTAAAAAAGGAAAACTTCCTCCCAATATGGAGATTTCACCTACTTCTTATAACTAGATAGCACTTTACTTAAAACTTAGAAAAATGTTATCTTTTGTGTATACAGTTTCTATCTTAATATATGACAAATTTGAAACTGTTATTCTTATTGTAGACACATCCTCATCACTTCCCTCTCTTGTGCCACATTTCAGTCTTGGCCTGCTAACACTGGCACTAAAATATGACCTTTTTTTTCCTTTCCATTTTTTAATGGTGAGTGGGGCACATCCTTTTCACCATCGCTTAAAGTTTAGCAAGGGCTACAGAGATGGCTCAGTGATTAACAGCACTAGCTGCCTTACCAGAGGACCTGGGATCAATTCCCAGCATCCAATGACAGCTCACAAAGACCTATAATTACAGTTCCAGTGGATTAAATGTCCTCTTCTGATTAAATGCCTCCATGAGCACCAGGAACACACATGGGTACACAGGCACACATTCTGGTGAACATCCATACACACATTCAAAACAAAACAAACAAACAAAAAAAAAAAAAAAAACTGGGCTCTACAGTTAAAATGAACAGAACGTTCAGCTCCCAGCATCCATGTCAGGTGGCTCACAACCTAAACAGCCATGTAGTTCTAGGACATTCTTGAGCTTGAAGGCCCTGTGGACACCTGCAATCATACCTTTGCAAATCTGAGCTGTCTATAAAGTGAGTGACTCAGCCAAGTAGAGAACTTTCTTTTCTCCTCCCTAGGTTAAGAATTCACTTCCCTCTCCCCGACAAAAAGAATAAACAGCTGGCTCATGCCTATAATCCTGGCACTTGGGAAGCATTTGGGAGGCTGAGAAAGAAGGATTCCTGTGATTTCGAGGCCAGCCTGGGTTGCATAACGAAACTCTGTTTCAAAAAGACAAAAACAAAAACAACAAAACAAAACAAAACAAACAAAACAAAACACACATACACACACACACACACAAAAAAAAAAAACCCAGCAAGTGGCAATTACAAGATTCCCTCGGGTCTCTTCCACCTGTAGCTGCCTAGCATCTTAAGGAACAAAGACGACTGGGGTCAACAGGATAAAGACCACAATTCCACAACAGACTTTTCAGATAACCAAATCTAATCCGTCCGCCTCAAAGCTTTACAAGCCCAAGTGCTGCTCTTTTGGCAGCGCTGAGCTCTTCCAGATCACACCATCCTGCCAGGAACGCAAACACCTGAGAAAGGGCATTCATAAAGCTTTGCTTCCACTCTAGCGACCAGCAGTCAGCACAGCATCAGTTTTGTGCATGTCCACCTAGCTGGAAAGGGCCAGGAAGAGCTTTTAGGCCACATCCGAACTCATTTCACAGTCCACGCGGTGGCTGCAGCGCCAGCTCTCAAGGTAAAGGTGGCTCCGTGTCATTCCTGTCAGAGCTACTCGCGGAGAGCCCGCAAAGATAAATGGCTCCTCCTCTACCCAGAGCCTGGCTTGGTCCGGTTGGCCCCCGCCCCAGCAGCCTCCCGCCAGGCCGTACCTGCTCCGCCAGGGCATAACTCCAGGCAGCGAGCGAACACACGGACGACCCCCGGACGCCGCCATCTCGCCTCCTCCTGGGCGGACACGCCCCCTTCCGCTCTCGGACGCACGCCTACGTCGTCACCGGACCAATCAGGAACGGGAAGGGCTGAGCCCGGAAGTCTGCGTACTGCGCCTGGTGGCCCTTGACGCATGTGTTGGCATGCGCAAGAAGCCTGTGGGTTTGCGGCTCCTGCAGCTAAAAGCCTGAGCCACCCTGTGCTCTGTGTGTGCAGGCCAGCTGTATGCGGGCGCCCGCGGAAGCCAGAAAGGCGTTGAATCCTCTGGAGCCAGGCGTCGTTCCATTCTCTTCTCACTGCTCTGCTTGCTGCCTGGGCTCTAGAGGGCAAAGGGCTTGTCCTAGAAATACAGAAAGCTGTTAAACTAGGATCCTGGTGAAATGGTGCTTGCTCCTGTTTTTTTCAGTTGTGAGGGGGAAACGATTTTTCAGTGGCATCTGACACTTTTCTAAGCGCTTACTTGGAGACCCGCACCCAGCCCTTGGCTATTACTCCCGTTTTAAAAAGGTAGGCAAGATTGAGCAATTGTTAAGGGCGCATTAATAGGCAAAGGGTTCACAAGTTGTATGACAGGAAACCCAGTATTTCTACGTCAATGACGTCGTAAACCATTTTTTTTTTTTTCCTGAACACTTTTTTTTTTTTCCTTTTTAAAGCTGAACTTGGGTGCGAACACTGAAGGAAGGAAGCCCCAATTTTTCTTCTGTTAAGAAGTCTTCTTCACCAGAGGACATAGGACAGGATATGCTAATTAGTGCTTGAGATTATTTCTGTGTAGTCATTTAAATTCAGTTACAGCTAAACCACCCACTAAAAAGAACCTACAAGTCACAGGTTTGGTATCAGAAGAGAGACATCTCCCTTTGTTGTGGTTTTCAAAAGTCTAAAAATGGAAAACCACACAACATACTATTGGTATGGAATTGAGTATTGTAATTCAAACAGATGCGGTAAATTGTTTCAAAATAACGCTGGAAACCCAGCATTTTGGAGTGTCCTGATTCCAGGCCAACCTAGGCTACATAGGTTTTTTTTTTTTTTTTTTTTTTTTTTTTAAAGCCTTATGTAACCACAGTAATACCATACAATGACTACACACAACTTGAAATTGTTTTTGATTCTTTTGGAAACATGGAATAAATATACTGTATACATCTTTTTTAAAAAGAGCAAAACTAAAAACACTATTATTATAATTGAAGAAAAAATGAAGGATGGAGAGATGGCTACGTGGTTAAGAGTACTAGCTGCTCTTCTAGAGGACTCAGTTTCATTCCCAGCACCCACACGGTGGGTCACAACTGCCTGTAACTCCTGTGCCAGAAGATCTCATCCCATCTTTGACCTCTGAGGGCACCAGGCATGCACATTGTGAGCTGACATATGTGCAGGTAAAACACCCATACACTAAAACTTAAATTAAAAATTTTAAAATATATATATATATATATACATACACACACACATATATATATATAAATATGAATAAATTCAACTGATAGTTTATACTAACATGGGATCAAAACCTGCACTTAAAACTATTTTCAGTGCTGCTGAGATGGCTTAGTGGGTGAAGGCACCTGTTATAAGGCGTGCCCACCTGAGTTTGATCTCTGTGAACCCATGTAGTAAAAACACTAACACCGGAAAGCAGTCCTTTGTGAACACACACAAATGCTTTTAAAAGAAAAACTTAAAAACACAGAAGTGAAGACTTTTAAGATTTTTTCATTGTATGTGAAAGTCCATACTGGTTAGTTTTTATTGTCAGCTTCAGGTAAACTAGAGACACTACAGAAGAGGGACCCTCCATTGGATGGCTTGTGGGCATGCCTGTGGGGTATTTTCTTCATTATTGGTTGATGTAGGAGGGCCCAGCTAACTGTTATCCCTGGACAGGTGCACCTAAGCTGTGTGAGAGGGGTAGCTGAGCAAGCTGGAGGGAGCAATCCAGTAAGCATTCCTCCGTGGTTTTTGCTGTAGATATCTGAACTTGACTTCTCATGATCATAGACTATAAAACCTTTTCTCCCTAAGTTGTTTAAGGTCATTTTTTTGTTTTTGTTTGTTTTTGTTGTTGTTATTTTTTGGTTTTTCAGAGACAGGGTTTCTCTGTGTAGCTTTGGAACCTGTCCTGGAACTAGCTCTGTAGACCAGGCTGGCCTCGAACTCACAGAGATCCACTAGCCTTTGCCTCCCGAGTGCTGGGACTACCAACGCCCAGCTTAAGGTCATGCTATTTTGTTTTGTTTTGGTGGGATTTTTTTTGTTTATTTGTTTTATTTTTGAACAGCTCTGGCTGTTCTGATGTATATGTATGTATCTAACATGTGTGCTGCTGGTGGTGAAGGCCAGAAGAGGGAATTAGATTCTGTGTTATTGTAGTTATAGGGAGTTTGAGCTGCTCAGTGTGGGTTCTGGGAATCAAACTCAGGTCCTCTTGAAGAGCAGCTAGTGCTCTTAGCCACTGAGCCATCTCTTTAACCACTAAGATTTTTTTTTTTTGAGACAGGGTTTCTCTGTATAACTGTACAACAGTCCTGGATGTTGTGGAACTCCATTTGTAAGACCAGGCTGGCCTCGAACTCACAGAGATCTGCCTTCTGAGTCCTGGATTAACGGTATCCACCACCACCACCAGGCTAACCCCTAAGAAATTTTATATTTGACAATGACTTCTTGGATGTAACACTAAAAGCACAGGGAACAACAGCAACAAAAAGATAACAGAACTTCAAACTTAAAATTATTTTTGCATCTATTAAGCATGTTTTTTTTCAGTTGTATTAGTAAGGCAAATTACATTTTATTTTATGTGTTTGTGTGTATTGCCTGCATGTAAGTATATGCACCACATGCATGTATGGTGTTCACAGAGGTTAAGATGTCAGATCCCCTAGAGGTGGAGTTAGGGATGGTTGTAAACCATCCTGTGGGTGCTAGAAACTGGACCCAGACGCTCTGTAAGAGCATCAAGTATTCTAAACACTGAACCATTTCTCCATGATGTGTCTGTGTATAGGTATGCCAGAGAAGCTTTATCCCCCAAGAACTGGAGTTCTATATGAGCTGCCTGACATGGGTGGTAGAAATCAAACTCAGGACTTCTGGAAGAACAGCACAGCCAGCAATCTCTCCAGCTCTCAACTTTGTAGAGTCAGGGTCATGATATGTAGCCCAGGCTGATCTGAGATTCACTATGTAACTTGGACTGGTCTTGAAGTCAAGATCCTCATGTCTCAGCCTAAGTACCAGGATTACAGGTGTAACCCACCATGTGTAATTTATTTTCTTTCTCAGTGGCTTTATTGAGATAGAATTCACATAGCATTCAGTTAATATGTTTTGTTTTGGGATTTGATTTGTTTTTCAAGTTAGGGTTTCTCCATAGCTTTGGAGCCTGTCCTGGAACTCACTCTGTAGATCAGGCTGACCTGGAACTCATCTACCTGCCTCTGCCTCCCAAGTGCTGGGATGAAAGGTGTGCACCACCTCTGCCCAGCCAGTTTATATATTTTAAGTGTTTATATATACAGATGTGCAAGTATTCGTTTTTAGAACATATTATCATGTATCAGATAAAACCCATACTGTCCAGTGGTAATTTCTATTCACTGCTGTTGCCCTCACTCAAGTCCCAAGCAGCCACCAACCTTTCTGTTCCAGTGATTTTCCTGTTCTGAATTTTCATGTAAATGTAATACCATAATATGTGTACTCTTGTAACTTGCATGTTTGGATTAGTGTATGTGCTGGCTAGTTTTGGGTCAACTTGACATAAGCTAGGGTCATCTATGGAGAGGGAACCTCAATTAAGAAAATACTCTGTAAGATTTAGGTGTAGGCAGGCAATAGGGCCTTTTCTTAGTGATTGATGGGCAAGGGCCCAGTCCATTGTGGGTGGTGCCACCCCTAAGCTGGTGAGCCTGGGTTCTATAATAAAGCAGGCTGAGAAAGCCATGGGAAGTTAGCCAATAAGCAGCAGCCATCCATGGCCTCTGCATCAGCTCCTGCCTCCAGATTCCTGCCCTGATCGAGTTGACTTCCCTTCACTGAGTGTGACTCAGGATATGTACCAAATAAACCCTTTCCTCCCCAAGATTTTGGTCATGGTGTTTTCATCACAGCATTAGAAATCCTAACTAAGTGTTTTCAATTATAAATATAGCTGCTATCAGCATTCATCTACAAGTTTTTGGGTTTGGGTTTTTTGTTGTTGTTGGGTTTTGTTTTTGTTTGTTTTTTGGGTCAAGAGTTTCTTTGTGTAGCCCTGGCTGTCCTGGAACTCACTCTGTAGACGAGATCTGCCTGCCTCTGCCTCTGCCTCTGAGTGCTGGGATTAAAGGTGTGTGCCACCAGTGGCTGGTGCATATACAAGTTTAAGGTCAATGATTCCTTTTTCTCTCAGGTGCATACTTCGGAGTATATTGCACATTTAATTGTTTTAGGAGTTGATTTTTTTTTGAGACAATTTCTTGGATGTTCTGGAACTCTCTTTATAGACCAATTTGGTCTCAAAACCAGAGATCTGCCTGCCTCTGCCTCCTAAGTGCTGGGAATAAGTATGTGCACATGCCTTCCACCATGGCAAGCTGTGGGTTGAGCCCAGAACTTTGTGCAAGTCCTTCACCTAACAATAATCTCCCTTTTAGTTCTGCCAGTTTTCTTGACATACATTTTGCAGAGAGAGAGGGGAGGAGGAAGAGAAGAAGGGAGGGAGCCTATATGGTGAGCAAGCTAGGGAAATACCATATCTTAAAAACAAAACAAACAGCTCCAAGAACAGCACCCAAGGTTGTTCTCTGGCCTCCACTGTATGCTCGTTATATATATAAACATATACATGTGCACATACACAGTCAAGAATATCTCTTCTGCCCCAGATGCCCCTGGTCATTACCTGCTATCAAATGCAGTGGGCACAGCGGCATGGCCTCAAGAGAGCTGGTGGGCTGACTAACTCAGCTACCACCCAGGACCAGATCCAGAGCTTTGAGCCCACCCCAACATCTTCCCCATCTGTGAGTTGCTATCTCACCCAAAGAGGCCAGTCCTGCAGCTCCATAGCTACAGGGTTCCCTTGACTCAGGGCACCAGCAGGATATCTGAGAGTCTATGTGAGCCAGAGGTCTTGAACTAGACCAATGACTCCTCCCAAAACACATTTGCAAGTAAAGCTGTTTGGCCAAAAGGGTGTACTACGTGACACACAACTTCCGATGCCACTAAGACAGAATGAATGGGCTGGAGTGATGGCTCAGCAACTAAGAGCACTGGGGGCTCCTTCAGAGGACCTGGTTTCAATTCCTAGCACCCCCATGGCAGTTCACAACTGTCTAACTCCAGTTCCATTGCATCTGACTCCCTCACAAAGACGTGCAGTTCAAATACAAATGCATTAAAAAAAAAAAGTATCTCTTTCAGGCAGGGCATGTAGCTCAGTGGTAGACTGTTTGCTTAGCACATTTGAAGCACTCTGGGGATACAACCCAGTGCCTTGTGCATTCTAGACAACTGCTCTGCCACTTAGCTAAATCTTGGGCTGCAGAAAGGTACTGCTGGTTCTTACTTTGTAATTTAATCTGATAATATTTATTTTTTATTTAGTTCATCATTAATTAAATTACCAATAGTTAGACTACAATTGATAACCTGAACTTCCATTTCTCACTTTTTGATAGACAAGGTTTCTATTTTAATTATCCTGTTTCCCCATCTGATTAGTTATAACTTGCTTTGCTTAGCTTTGTGGGCTTCACTTTCTATTTTTTGAAACAGGGTGTGTCTTAAAGTTTGTATTGCTGTGATGAAACACCATGACCAAAGTAGGTTAGGGAGCAAGTGGTTTATTTGGTCTACACTTTTATTTCACTGTACATCATGGTTCATTGAAGGAAGTCAGGGCAGATCAAACAGGTCAGGAACCTGGAGGCAGGAGCCGACGCAGAAGTCACTGAGGAGTGCTGCTTGCCTGCTTGGCCATTGTGTTTTAAAGACAGGGTTTCTCTGTGTAGCACTGACTTTCCTAGAACTTGTTCTGTAGACCAAACTGGCCTTAAACTCAGAGGTCAGCCTTCCTTCTGCCTCTTAAATGCTAGGGTTACAGGCATGCACCACTACACCTGACTATTCAACCTACATTCTTTCTGTATACAAGAACTGACTCTGAATTCCTATCAGAGAAGAAATTCTCCAAGCAAATTTCAAACGTGTGTGTGTGTGTGTGTGTGTGTGTGTAGTATGTATGTGAGTAGACAACCTCCTGTGTGTGTAGAGGCCAGAGGTCAATGACCAGTATCTTTCATCTGTCACTCTCTACCATATTTTTTAAGTCAGGGCATCTCACTGAACCTGGGGCTCACAATTTTGGCTAGACTGGCCACCTAGTGAACCTCCAAGGTCTGCCTGTCTCAACTTTTCCAGTGGTAATGGGCAGATTGATGCTGCTGCCCCTGGCTCTTTTGTTGCTGGGGATCCTAACTCAGGAATTCAGGTTGCCTGCAAGCACTTTCCCAATGAGCCATCTCAATCTTCTGCTTTTCTATTGCTGTAAAAGAAACCACACAGATGTATGCCTACCCAGGAAAACCCCAGAAGTAAAATACTGTGATTGTCAGCTCCTCATCATGATGATAAAATATCAAGGACAGTAAGAAGAGAGGCTTATTACTTTGGCGTGAGGTTTCAGGTTGGCTATTGCTTTGAACCTATGAAGGCATGCACAGTTCATCATGGTGACAATATGTAATAGAAGAGGCCCATTGAACTCACGGTGACTGAGAAGTCAAAGACACAGAAAGACCAAGTCTTGCTGGGCAGTGGAGGCACACGCCTTTAATCCCAGCACTCAGGAGACAGAGGCAGGAGGATTTCTTAGTTTGAGGCCATCCTGGTCTACAGAGCAAATTCCAGGGCAGCCAGGGCCACGCAGAGCAACCCTGTCTCAAAAAACTAAACCAAACAAAACCACAAAACAAAACAAAAACAAGAAAGACTAGGTCTTAACACTCCCTTCAAGGGTATATAGCACCAAATGACCGTAACCTGACTTCTTCCTCTATGCTCCACCTCTTAATTATTTGGCTACCTTTCCCTGGGCCATAGGCTGACACCAAGCTTTTCTGGCCTTGGGGAACAATGAAGATACAAATGGTGATGATCTAGAGGCTAAATATTAAGCACAGTATTTGTATTGTATGTTATTTATGGAGTGATAGAGGAAAAGAGAGAGAGAAAGGAAGAGAGTTGATAGAGCACTGTGATGGGGAATGTTCTTCTGTATATGTTTCTCTTATTGGTTAATGAATAAAACACTGATTGGCTGATTGGCCAGACAGGAAGTGAGGTAGCTGGGAAGAATCAGGATATAAGCAGGAACAGGACATGGCTCTCGTTGTGGAAATGCTGAGTAGTCATCATGTAGCACAGAAAGGAGCTGCAGGTCCAGTATTCCCGGGTAAGCTAAGACCACGAGGAAATACATGGATTAATAGAAATGGGTTAATAATTAAGACAGAGCTAGTCAAATAAGCCCATGCCATTGGCCAACAGTATTATAACTATACAGTGTGTATGTGTTCATTTTGGACCTTCCAGTGGCTGGAACCAGGCTGGCAGGAAAGAATGTTTGTAAAAGTACTAAAGGGCAACAAATGTCTGGAGTCAGAAGAAATGATGGGACCTCACAGCCTAGCAGGAGTTTGGTCATGAGTATAATTTTTTAGTTCTTCTGAATTTGACTGCAATCTAATGAACAATGCCAATCCTTATTATTTTGTTTTTGTTTGTTTTGTATTGCTGGGAACTGAACTTAGGGCCTGGTACATTTCAGCCAAACACTGTACCACTGAGCTACATTCTCATCCCTCAATCCTTATTACTTAAAGATGATAGAAATGTGGGTGCTTATTTGCTCTCTGCATTTCTGGAACTTGTTTATTTTTTTCAAGTCAGAACTTCATGTAGCCTATGCAAGTCTTGAATCACAATGTAGCTGAGTATGACCTTGGACTCCTGATCTTCCTGCCTCATCTCTCGAGTGCTAGGATCAAACATATGCACCACCACACCTGGCTGATGTGCTGCTGGGGCTCTAACCTAGGACTTGATTGCTAGGCAAGCACTCTACCAACTGAACTACATCTCCATCCCAATATACCCCGTTTTAAGGAATATGAAAGTGGGAAGATGGCTCTGCAGGAAGGTACTTGCTGTCAAACTGGACTCAAGGTCAACTGTCAGAACCCACTTGGTGGAAGGAGAGAATCAACTTCACAAAGTTGTCCTCTGACCACACACACACACTCTCTTTCACGGTCGTAGTCTACATGAGACCCTGTTTCAAAGAGTCTGGAGAGATGATACAGTGATTCTAAGCAGTGGTCGGAGCTCCTTTCAGAGGATCCAGGTTTGGTTCCTGGTATCTAAACATCAGCTTATAACCTTCTGTAACTCCAGTTCCAGGGGATTTAGAACCCTCTTCTGGCCTCCATGGGCACAAGGCACATACAGTACCCTTACATATACACATGCAAAACATTCATATACTAAAATAAAAATAAAGACATCTCTTTAAAAGGTGCGGGGTGGGGATGAAGCTAAAGAGATGGCTCAGTGATTAAGTGCATGTGCTGCTCTTCTAGAGGACCTGAGTTCAGTTCCCAGCAGCTCACAACTGTCTGTAACTCCAGCTCCTCATCTGGTGCCTCTGGCCTCTGCAGGCACTGCAGTCATGTGCATATAACCCCCACTCTCCTGCATGCACACACAGTGTTTAAAATGTTAATTTTTTAAAAAGAGGAAGCAGTTTTAAGGTGGGCATGGTGACATGTTCTTGTAGACCTCAGTACTCACGTGGATGAGGCAGGAGAATGGGGGATACAAGGCCACCACAGCTATATAGTGAGACATTGTCTCAGGAAAACAAAAGAGTGTGTGTGCCTCTATGTAAAAGAGGGAGAGCCCTTTAAAAGGACTCCTCCACAATTAAATATCCAACTTTACCACCCTGACATGTACACCCAGTAGGTGTCTCCAATTTGATGCCACTTCCAGTGAGCCAATCAAATGGTGAAGGCATTCCGTGAGTGTCTGCTCCTGGGACTGTATACAGCCAGACACTGTGTGATCAGAACCTGAGCAGCCATTCTACAGGTTTTTTGAGGAATGATGAAAGAGAGAGAGAGAGGGAGAGGGAGAGGGAGAAAGAGAGAGAGCGCTAACAAGCCATCTTCAAGTTTTTCCAGACAGGGTTTCCTTGTGTAGCTTTGGAGCCTGTCCTGGAACTCTCTGTAGACCAGGCTGGCCTCAGACTCACAGAGATCCGCCTGCCTCTGCCTCCTGAGTGCTCGGATTAAAGGTGTGTGCCACCACTGCTGGTTGTCATCTTCAAGTATTAAAAGAGCCACTGAAATGGACTTGGGCCTGTATGTACAGTAGCCATACGTGGGAAAGCCATCCATCTATTCATGAAGCTTTTCTGAGGGGCCATCACCTGATCACACACAGGGACATTCTGAGAAAGGTGTCCTTAAGATGATGTTTAGGTGATTTCTTTGTGTGAATGTCACACTGTGAATGCCAACTGTCATTTACATAAACCTAGATGGTAGAAGTCTTGTCATTCAGGGTGGCTGCTTTCAGAGGGAGGGATGTGTGACTGGTGACAGAACCTGAGACACTATACATGCAAGGCAGCTGCTTGATCCCGGAACTACATTCCTGACCTGGTGTGGCTTCTTGACACACAGAACATGGTATGCTGAGGTTGCTGCCTGTTGTCCAATGAGCTCTTTTACTCACAGATTTCTGAGTTTGGGACCAGCCTGGACTACATAGTGAGTTCTAGGCAAGCCAGGGCTACATAGTTAAGACTTGTCTCTCAATAATAAATAAAGGGGCTAGAGAGATGGCTCAGAGGTTGGGAGCACTGACGGCTTTTCTAGAGGTCCCGAGTTCAATTCCCTGAACCCACATGGTGGCTCACAACCATCTATGATGAAACCTAGTGCCCTTTTCTGGCATGCAGGTGTACATGTAGGCAGAACATTGCATACATAATAAAAACTGAAAAAAGATAAACAGAAACAATATACTCTAATACAATAAAAACTTACATAGATCAGTAAGCGATTTATTAGCACTATCAAGTATGTACCATACACAATTGTGCTACATTTTTACACGAGTAGCAACATACTGGCTTGTGTGCACCAACACCAAGACCTGAGTAATACACTGCATTACATCATGACAGCTGTAACCTTGATAGGCCACACGAATTTTTCAGCTCCATTACTATCTTACGGTAAGATGCAGTTTACTGACCAAAATTATGTTTAGGCGGTAAACAGCTGTAAATATCAAACATTGTTCTAGGTACCAAAGAGGCCAAGAGGGACTAGAGCTAAGAAAATCAAAGGTCCTGATCTTGAAGAGCTCATTTTACAGTTATTAACACAGACGGGAAGGTGGTGGTACCACAACAGAAAGCTTGGGGAGGGGCGGGGGTAGGGGATATGGAACGGGAGGGGATCACTTTCAAGACTAATGATCTGTGAATGCAAAGATCTGAGTGAAGTGTTGGAAGCAAGCATGCAGGAATGTGAAGGAGGTGTGGTCCTTGTAGGAGCAAGTGTGTCTAATCCATGCCTGAATACCAGGACCCAGGCTGAAGCCTGTTCACATGGACTTTTCTAGAACACTTCTTGAAAGAAATTCCAGAAGAATTGTACAAATGAATTTTCTACAAATGAGTCCATCATCTAAACTCATCTGAAGGAATCTTGCATCAGGATTAGCCCTCTCACTCAGGAGGCCTCACCAATGCCAAGAGTGTGATGTGAGATGTCTACTAACAATGCCTTACTTGTACATTAGCTGTGTGCGGGTAAGTGCTCTCTGACACTCAGCAGCACAGCCATCGGACAAGACGCTTCTCAAGCAGGAAACACAGCATGGAGGGATTCCTTGCTGTTCAAGCTCAGAGCCCAAGAGGAAAACGAGGCACTGTTTTTGCTCGGTGAGAAGAAAAGCGTACTGTACTGCCATTCAAGTCGTTCAACTAGGAAGACAGGTTAGGAAAGGAGACTGTTTGAAAACTAAACGGACGGAGCCTGCTGGGCTTACACTCTTGCTTCAGAGACAGTCCTCACATATGAAACATTCCACTGGCTCCTCTGTCATTTGAGAAAGTGAGTTGCAGTATGAATTTAGTTTTATTTTCTGAGGTAGGGCCTCACTCTGTTACCCAGATGGGCCTTGGACTTGAGGCCATCCTCTTGCCTTAGGCTCCCCAGTGCTGGGATTACAGGCACAAATCACCACACCTAGTCCATTGCAGTTTTCCTGTGATCACAACAGACTGACACAGGAAGATCGTGAGTTCAGGGTCAGCTTAGGTTGTGAGAAGATGGGCAGAACCCTAAATGGACCTCCGATTTTTTTTTTTTTTTTTTTTGGTCTTGATCTACATAGTAAGATCCTGTCTCAAACAATACCCTCTACCCCCAAAAACAAACAAAAATCACAACCAAATACTCCACCAGTGATTTAATTTAACTGGATGTGACCCTGCCCCAAAAGACTGTTTCTAGGTACCAGTTTCTCTGAGAAAGGGATGACTGGCCACTACTGACTGCTTTGCCAAGCTCTGCAAGCTTCCAGAGGCTACCCAAAGGTGGGGCTCTGGGCATGTGCTGAACAGGGGGCAGGTTTGGGAAAGAATGGCCATTCTGGAACAAACAATGCTCGAGACAAGGCTCTGGAATGTCAACTTAAAAACAATAAAACCAAAAACCTAACCCTTGGATCATTTCTGACAAAATTTGAATCTACTACCAATCCCTAAGAACAAAATAGCCTTGACAATTATCTGAAAGGTTTTCAAGAAAAATTTATTTTCATAAATTAATTCATGTAACAGTGGGAATTTAGAGTCATAAACTATCAAACAGAAAAGGAACTGTAGGGGCATCATGTATACCAACATTACCAAAGATGGACACATTTCACTGAACTATTAGCCATGATAATATAGGAACACTTGGGACAGCAACTTACTGGCTCAAGGGGGCCTCTTGTTGAGAATTCAAATCCAATTCAACACCAGACAATCAGTCTTGTAAAGACAGAACAAGCCTGAAATCTCAGCATGTTGTGCTGGATGGTGGCTACATGAGGACCCCAGCTTCACAATCAAGAAAGCTTTTGCTCCTCAGCATATGCTAAAAGGGAATATTAATTGTGATTTGAACAAACCTAAGTCTCCCTAGCCAGTTCTATATAGAAGTTCAGTTCAGGAAAGCAACCCTCTCCTTGACAGGAATCCAGGTGAGGACATTCCATACCTCTGGCCAATTATTTATGCTTTGGATGCAGCCACCCATCGTGTGGTCTTTAAAAAGGCCCTTTTCATGATACCAGGGGGAAAGCTATAGAAATAAAACAAGGGGATCAAAGAAAGCACCAACTGCATACTCTCCTCCCCGCAGGTGCCAGGAGGGAAGTATTACGACCTAGAAGTTGGTCTTGCACAGATCTTAATGCACATGGTACAGAGGAGGTGGGGGCCCAGCCTGGGAGATCAGGGCCATGTCCACTTGGCTGCACTGCAGCTCTGGACCTGCGGCCACAGTCCTGCAGACTTGCTGCTGCTCTTAGCCTGGTGGGCAGGGGATGTGACCCAGGGAAGGATGCCCACAGAGTGGGATCTAGAATTGACCTCAGGTTGGCTCTGGAGCCCTCACAAAAGACCCTTTCAGGCAAAATTGTGAAGAAAAAAAAAATGTCATGATTTTCACAGCTCTTGGAGGAGCACAAAGTTCAGGATTCACAGCATGAGTTTCTGAGCTCTTCAGGCTCGAGTAAGGCAAAAGCTACACATCTTTCCCTCCCTCCCTCTCAGTCAGCTCTTACAGTAAGGGCAGCAGGAAGACAGACACAATCTGCTTTGACAGGTGATGAGGTACATCGAGATGAACGGAGAGAAAAGCTGGACAGGACGGCAGGAGAGAAAAAGAAGAGAGGCACTAAGAGAGGGAAGGAGGCTGCTACAGCTGGAAACCAAAGACAGCAAAGGAAATGGCTGACATCTCATTGGACCTGAGCTCTCCCTTCTTTCCCCACAGCCGTAACCTCAGAGGTGAGCACTATTAAGTTGTGCTTAATGGCAACTTCTATACTTGGGGTGGGGGGCTACCCCATCCTTAGAAATTCTACCAGTTCCTATCACAGAACACACCTGTAGTTCTGGGAGGTGACATGCCAACTGCCAGTATCTCCCATCATAGTCAGAGGCCACGGGTTCCAAGGACAATGAAGTGTCTCCGAGGCTGGCTGATCCGTGAGAAAGCGGACAGTACGACAGGTGTGGCCTGACCCAATGAGTCAACTTCTCTTAGCTTGGAAGTAGAAGAGCCTTTGTCAAGGGAAGGCCAAGAACTGCTGCTCCCCCTACACTCCCAGGACAAAGATGGAGCTGGGCATCTCTAGTCCTGCCACTGCCCAGGACAGTGCTTCCAGTCTTTCGAGTGCCATACGTGTTTGTCATGGGCAAATCCTGAAGGTCTGCTGTCATGCTGCTGAAGCCACGGCTGTGCACACCTCATCTTTTGTCTCCTGGGTGATCTGGTGGTGAAACTAATGAATGGCTGTCTACTGCCTGCTACCTCGCAAGCTGTCTAATGTACAGTGTCTTAGCACTTAGTCCTAAATACTTAGTACTTGTGACACAATGTGTAACTCATTCTGCTCCCTGCAGTGACATGACAGAGTTCAGAAGCACAGAGTATCTAAGAATCCTGCCCCAGGAAGGGAAAGGTACTGAGGTGAACACAGGCCACATTTGTATGGTCTAGGCAACACGGGTAAAGCAGGAGGATCTGCACACGTCACTGAGGACCAGCATGCAAACTAGCCCACACTCTTTTAATCTTATGGGGTCATGACCTTCAAAGCCTCCCAGACAAGCAGGTGTCTGTTAACTCACTAACAGCTGAGGTGGTGAAGGTCATGGTACTTTTTCCCTCTGCTCATGTCTACTTTTCTGTTCCAGTGCGGCACAGACCATTAAACTACAAAGGCACGAAAAGACCTGAAAACGGCACCCTTCTCCCTAGCCCCAAACAAACAGGGATGAAAGAATCCTGGGAGTGCAGGCTAACATTCCAGCACAGCACCACTCACTCTTCTCTACAGACAGACAGAAGCATCCCTGGGCTGAGCTAGGAGGATGGGAAAAGCGGCTAGTGACCAATGGCTGGGCTGAGCATATTACTCACCAGCCAAGGGATGCTAACTATCTGAACACAAACTGTGGGGTGGGTGTAAGAGCAGGAGAGACACTGGGATGAGCAAACACGAGGAAAGGAAGGCGCACGGTGAGGCCACAGCGGGAAGATGAGCTCTGTGGGGCTACTCCTCAGACACTGCAGCCTCCTGCCTGCAGACTCTTTTGGGGACAGACCTAAAAACTGTACTGCTTCCAGCCTGCAATCATTCCTGGTAGGTTTGACAAAGGACCAGAGTACATGAGGCACTCTCACAGAGCACTGGCTCTGGGATTTTGGGATCACCAGGTCTCGTCTATCAATCAACTCTCTCCCACTCCAGAAGCAGGCACTCATGCAGCTGCAAATGTGCTGGGCCAGCCTCTATCAATCACCGCTGTTCCCAACTCTGTCACATACCAACATTTCAGAGAGAAGCCACACTCAACCTTAATCTTTCTTTCGATGGTTACGAGAGAGAGCTGCTTCTACACCTGTCACTAAGCAGATATGTGTCCTAGGTGGGCAGGACTGAGGAGGAGGATAAGAAAGTGCTTCCTCTAATGAGCTACATGAGAAGCTGGAGATGGGGAGGGGCTGCCTGAAACACATGCATGGGAACACGCCCCATCCATGTGCTGATCAAATGCCTGTCACATATTCTCTCAAGACATGTATGTCTTTCTCCTTAATGTCTTACAAAGTGTTTTAAAATCACATTTAGAGACCCCAAACATGCAGCAGTAATACAAAAACAAAAAAGAAAAAAAGTGAAAATAATCAACACCACAACATTAAAAAAGTGCAACTTAGGTTGGGGCCTGGACGGGCTCCTCTGGCACTAGTGACCCACAGTCACAGATGGGAGAAAAGATGGGGAAAAGCCACAAACACACACACACACACACACACACACACACACACACACACACACACACACACACACACACATTCAGACTAAAGGTCCTGGGCAGACAGGATCAGTCCATCCTTCTCAACTACTGAAAAGAGCTGGTGGGAACACACAGGTCGTGTGGCCAGCAGCCCCTCCCCCCCAGGCTGGATTTCTAAGTCTTGGTCAAGCAGCACCATAAACAGAGAGGAACTTTCCTGTGATGCGCAAACAAACACCGAGTCCTTAGAGCCCTAGTGTGGCTTAAAATGTGTGGCTTCTTCCACCTGTGATGGGAGACACAGGAAGGAGATGGCCTGATGTCACCCAGGACCATTCCCAGGAGAAAGGGAGCATTCCTGAGGCTCTATACTCAGCAGTAGAATTAGAGGACCTTCTTCACCAGCTCCTAAAAAGGCTGCACCTTGAAATAAGTAAAAATTCACGGATTGGGCATTTGTGAGTGGTTTGGGCATAGGGCAAAATCAGGGAACCTCTTCCAGGGAGGTCTGAAAAGATTCAAAATGGAGACCCTGCAGTGTTCTCAGCAGCCTGCTGAATGCTCCTGCTCTTCCTCCTTGGCAAAGAAAGTCTCCAGTTCCAGCAGCTTCTGAATCAAAAGCGCATCCAGCTCTTGAGTCTGTAGGGCTGCCTTCTGGGCCCTCGTGAAGCTGCCCATCAGCTTCACTTTACCTCGAGCTCGTCTCTTCCGGGGGATGGTAAAATCCTGAAATTCCAGAACACGCTTCCTTTTTTGCTGGCTGACAGAGATGAGTGTACCATTTCTTTCTTTGGGTTCCTCAAAGATGGTCTCTAAACACCTGAGGATAGAGCACAACTCAGATCACTAATAGGTAGACTTACAGAGCCAGTTTGGATCAATCATTCTACCAACCAAAGCTATCTGCAATGATTCCCAACTTGACTATTTCCTGTGGCCAGCTATTTCTATGCATAGGAGAAAGCACCCATGTTTTATAAATATGTCCACAAAGGGAAAAAGTTCACACTCAAGAGAATACAGTAAAACTGAGACTAGTTCCTCACTCTAGCACGTATAATACTGGTAACTGCTGGTTTTGCGTATGTTCTTCAAAGTCAATATGTAGACACATTTAAGTAACACAACTGACACTGGGCAAACAGCAAACCTTTTTTCACAAAGCCCATGCTGGCTTTGAATGACCCTAAATTCCTGACACCGCCCCCATCTCTGCCTTCCAAGTCATGCTAATGTACCATATTAGGCTCCAGACAGTAAATCTTTTAAATTCCATGAGCCATATGGAGCTCTACCACAATTTTGAGTTTTCCTTTTGTGAATATAGCTATTGGCTCACAAACCATAAAAATAAAAGAAAATAAATGAAAACTGGTGGGTGGGAATATAAAGCATTTGTCGACCACACATGAGGGACTGCAACAACAATTTTTTATTTTTTAAGTTTTTTAAAGACAGGGGTTCTCTGTGTAGCCCTGGCTGTAGCACCACCTAGCTTTCAGTGTGGTCTTTAAAAAAATAAAAGGAAAGTTAGGCTGGGCTGTGGAAGCACAGACCTTTTATCCCAGCACTCACGAGGAGCAGAGGTAGGTGAATCTCTGAGTTGGAGGCCAGCTTGGTTTACAAAGCAAGTTCCAAGACGGCCAGGGTTACACAGATCAATCCTGTCTCAAAACCAACCAACCAATAACAACAGAGGAAAGTGTCAGGTATGGTGATGCAAGTCTATAATCCCAACCACCAGGAAGGCTGAGGGAGGGTCGCTTGGTTTGGGACAAGCCTTGAGTAGGCCTAGAATTTGCCAACCGATGGTACATCTCCCCAACAGCAGCAAACAACAAACACTGTTCTGCATGTGGGGCCTCTCTTATCTAGGAAAGACCCCATAGCTTGCTTCTAATTAATACAACACTGTCTGATTCATTTTCAACAGCTATGCATTATATTTCCTTATAAAAACAGACCAATGAATATTCTCCTATAAGTTAATGTCTTCTAGTCAGAGCCCATGTACAAAATCCTGAGATAAAATGCCAGGACTCTCTTCCTTTACCCCAGACAAATAGTCAATTAATAACTGTCACTGCTTCAAACTGACCCAAAAGTGGCCAAGTGGCACTGCTTCCATATTTGGGCTTGAAATCATGGCTGAAACAGTAATTCACAGCCCACATGAAACTAGTCAGTGTATTCAGTAAAACACAGGTGCAAGGCAAACAGACATCTGTGACACAGAATCCCACAAACAGCTCTTTTCTGATTCAAGGATTTGGAACCCAGACCCCAATTCTAGCTATTTCTTTTCTTTCTTTTAAAGATTTATTTATTAATTATGTATACAGTGTTCTGCCTGCAGGTCAGAAGAGGGCACAGATCTCATTACAGATGGTTGTGAGCCATCATGTGGTTGCTGGTATTTGAATTCAGGACCTCTGGAAGGGCAGCGCTCTTAACCACTGAGCCATCTCTCCAGCCCAAGTCTAGCTATTTCTAAAGCCCAACACTGGGGTGGAAATGGAGCACCTTTAATTCCAGAGCTCTCCAGAGGCAGAGGCAGGTAGATCTGTGAATTTAGAGCTAGCCAGGCCTTCATAACGAGACTTCCTCACAAAAAAACCCAAACAACAAAACCCCACCCAATACGGGGTAGAGATGAATAGCAATGTCTAAGTGAGAGAGGTGAGAGGCACCACCCCTTAACCCAGCCACAGGGGTTACCTGTTTGCAGGAGGAGACTTGTAATTCTTGTTTGTATATATTTCTTCTAAACTAAACTCTTTCTTCTTTAACCTGCAAAGAGAAAAAAGGATTTTTCATGCCTGCTTTCACTCACACAGTCCTTTAGGTTGAAAAGTGAAAACCCTGTTCAGCCCATTCCTTTTTGCCAGAGCTGTGGATAGAACTCAGGTCCCCAGCCAACCAGGCAAGGACTCTGCTGAGTTTCACACCAGTTGTTTGCCTTGTTCCTTCTGGATTCTGAGACAGGGTCTCACTAGGCAGCACTGTCAGACACTCCTGCCTCCTCCTCTGGAAATGCCGGGGTGACAAACACAAACCCGAGCCCAGTGGATTGCTTTCTTTCCATCAGCAATGTTGGGCTTCACGAATGCTGGACAGGTGCTCTACCACTGACACAGGCATCCATTTTGGTTTTTTATATTCTTATTCATGGCTTGGAAATTATAAGCTTTAGTGGCTGGCAAGAATGTAATGAACATAGAAAACTTTTGCTAGGTTTCTTTTTATTCTATTATTTAAAAAAAAAAATCATTTTATGTAGGTGGAGTTTTTGCCTGCATGTACATCTATGCATTATGTGCCTGTCTGGTTCCTGAGAAGTCAAAAGAGGGTAACGAACTCCCTAGAACTGGAGCTACACTTGGGAGCCACCATGTGAGTGCTGAGAATTAAAGCCAAGTCATTTGCAAGCATAGCCGGGGATGAACTCACAGCGACCTGCCTGACTCTGCCTCCTGAGTGCTAGGATCAAAGGCCTTTGCCCTATGTCTTTTAGCACATTTTATTTTTTGAACAAGTGAGATAACCTAGACTGTCTTCTGATTTTGCATGCACACCGTAGCATGTATATGCCCATACACCAAATAAATAAGTGTAGAATAATTTTTCACTTATATTTTCCTTGGAAACAAAGTCATGTTATGTTGTCCAGGGTGGTCTCAAGTACCCCTCAATCTTCCCCTCCGAAGTGTATTTATTATTTATTTAGAGAAAGTGTTTAAGTATGTGATCCAGACTGGTCTCAAACTTTAGATTACATTTATGTATTTATGTGTGCATGTGTGTGTGGGTGAGGTCAGAGAATAACTTGTGTCAGTTTTCTCTTTCTATGTGGGTCCCAGAAATTGAACTCAGATCATCAGGTTCATTTACCATCTCACTGATCTTTCTAACATGCATGTGTGAAGGCTGGAGGGCAACCAAGGGTGCTAGTCAGGGAGCCTGTCCACCTCATTTCAGATATGGTCTCAGCTCACTAGATTAGGCTAGACTGAGCCCCAGAGATCCTTGTTTCCAACAGCTTAGGAATTCTAAGTATGTATTACCAGACTTGGCATATTTTTATCTGGGTTCTTTGGTCCTTGTGATTGCAAGCAAGCAACTTTCTGACTGAAACTTTTCCTTACAGCCAGCTTCAAGCTTTTGACTGTGCCAACCTAGTGCTGGAATTATACACATAAGCAGTAAAGAGTAAATTTTTTCTTTTTTATCTTTTTGGGTTACACACAGGGTTTCTGTGTGTAACAATACTGGAACTTACTCTATAAACCAGGCTGGCCTCGAACTCAGAGATTCTGCTTCCTGAGTTTTGGGATTAAAGGTGTGGGCATCCACTACCTGGTGGGTAATGTCTTTTTTTACCAATGACTTACATACTCTATTGCCTCGATGTACCATCTTATTCAGTTCCTACTCAAGTACATGCTGCTCACATCTAGGCTGGGACAGTTACAACACCACCTAATGCCTTTCCAGTATGTTCTTCCTATCTGTTTCTTCTTTGACAAGATAAGATGTCAGCTCAGAAATTCTGCCCATTTCTGAACTGGGTTGTTCATTTTCTTGCTGAGTTTTAAGAGTTCTTTGTGAGCTGGGAGGTGGTGACGCACGCCTTTAATCCCAACGTTCAGGAGGCAGAGGCAGGCAGATCTCTGTAAGTTTGAAGCCAGCCTGGTCTGTAAGACAGGTTCCAAAGCTACACAGAGAAACCGTCTCAAAAGACAAAAACAAAAAAAGTTCTTTGTGGTCTGAGGACAAAACTCAGAGGAACGGATCTGGCCTGGTCATAAACATAAGGTCTTGGGTTTGATCCCAAAGTATCACTGGACAGATGGAGGGAGGGGTTGTGTATATCGGATAACAGTCCTTACTTAGGTTCCTTATGCTGGTTATATATCTGTATCTTTTTTCGCTCAGCTTATGTTCTAATTTTCTATCCATCAACCATCTACCAATCTCCCTCTACTCCCCCCCCCCACCATGAAGTTAGCTACCTGGCTATCATTTATCATCTACTTATCTACTAACTAATCAACTAACCAGGTCTGGCTATAAAGTTAAGGATAGCCTCAAACTCAAGATCTTCCTGCTGGATTATTGGCATGTGCCACCAGTTCTAGAGTACCCAATACTCCCTTATGACCGCTTTGGATACCAGGTAAGCATATATACACAGATATATGTAGGCAAAATATTCATACATATTAATAAATCTGAAAAAAAAAAAAAAAAAAAAAGAACGGTTACCCAATGTCATCCTGCTGTGCCAAATGCAAATGGTAGCAAGAGAGCTGGCAGGCCTAGTAATCACCACAGGGGCCAGGCTCCTTCCACATAAGCCTGCAGGAAAGGACAGCCTTGCAGAACTTGTCACCCTACGTGACTCAGATGCAGATTCCATGGTTGTCAGTGTGTGGCCCCAGATGCCCAGGTACAGATGTGCTGGGCAGCTCAGGTGCTCCGGGAGCTCCTTGTCACTTGGCAGATGCAGGGTGAGGAGGTGGTTGTGCGTTGTTGTCAGGACTGGAGGTCCCTGTAAGCTAGAACCTCAGCTTAGGGTTGCCAGCCCTTTCTGCTACTGTGGATACGGGCTGCCAATTCATAAAAATGGCTGAATTCCTGGAAGTTCTTCCCCTTTCACTCACTGCCAAGGTTTGGAGAAGGTAATGTCCTTTATTATTGTCCTGTTTATTGGGTAGGGAGAAACATATCTACTTATTTTTGGTTCACATCTACTTTATGAATCTTTTTTTCTCTTCTTTTGAAAGAAGGTCTCACTATATAGTCCTAGAACTCACTATGTAGACCAAGCTGGCCTTGAATTCAGAGATCTGAGCAACACTGCTGAGATTACAGGAATGTGCTACCATGCCCTTCTATGCATTTATTTTATGCTGAATTTATTTATGCAACTTGGTTTTTATTTTTCAAGTTTTTTGTGCAACCTCTTCTGCTGGCTCAGCAATGATTAACTTTCTCCATGTAAGCTTTGTGGCATAGGACCCTCCGTTTAAGTCCAGTGGTACATCCATCTTCAGTGTTCTGCTCCACAGTTACGTTCAATGGTCAAAGAATCAACCTTGAAATGCTTAACTATGGCATTGTTGTGTGCAGTAAATGTGGGATTCCTTTTGTACCACTATCTGGTCTGAGTAATCTACCAGTTCTACCACTGTTATTTGAAAATGGCACACATTACTTCCTTTCTTATGTTGCCCAAGCTGGCCTTCAACTCCTGAACTGAAACAACCCACCTGTCTTAGCTTCCAGAGAAGGACAAACTATAACCATGTGTCACAACACTTGGCTTATACTTGGTTTCTCTAATATGTGTAAATTTTTATATTTTGTGTATGCATTTCTCTTTAAATGTATGTGTTCACCATGTACGCAGCAGACTTAGGAGGTCAAAAAAGGCATCAAACCCCTGAAATTGGAGTTACAGATGGTTGTGAGCCACTGTATTGGTGGGTACTGGGAACAGAACTTGGGTACTCTGCAAGAGCAGCAAGTGCTTTTTAGCAGAGCCATCTCTCCAGCCCCAGGTTTGCATCCACCTCCTAAGTGCCAGGGCCACAGGCGTGTGCCACCATGTCTGGCTCTAGAATTTCTTTACTTTTATGCAGTGTATTTTTCAGCTGTGGTGATACATTTATGATTTATTAAAGCTTGCCTGAGGATTCAGAAAGCAAAGTCAGCCACAAGCCATAGAAGCCAGGCACACACCTTTAATTCCAGCATCCAGAAGCTAGGAGGTGGTGGCACACACCTTTAATCCTAGGACTCAGGATTAAGAAACAGATGGATCTCTCTGAGATTAAGGCCACCCAGGGATACATGAGCTATCCAATGGGCTGCAGCCACAGCTTCAACAGTCTCAACATCAACTGTGGGGACCGGCGATCCTCCCCAGCATGTCCTTCCTTTGTTCCTCTTCCTCAGTCTGAGCACACCCTTCAGAATCTGCAATACATTTACTATCCTACTACAGTCTGAAATTCTGTATTAAATAAAAATACTGTGTGGTTTCTATAGCATGATTGTACCCAAACCAATACATGATATCAAGGCAAAAACCCAAGAGCTAAATCAAGCTGCAGCCTAACACCTACAGTGTGAGCTTTACACCCTGTCCAGGGACTTTCCACATGTACAGAAGAAGACAGCTTTGAGGCAATCAGTGTCTCAATCTTTAATTTATACAATTGACATACTCTTTTACAAAGAGTTCCAAGAAAAAAGAATGATGTTATAAAACAACCTTGAGGAAAAAAGAACAAGACTGGAGGGGCTGGTGACACAGCTCACTGGTTCATAGCACGCCTGCCCCTTAAACACGAGGAGCAGACTGCGGGTCCTAGCGGCCATGTAAGGGGCTAAGTGCTGGCCCTGAAGACAGACAGGTGGGGCTGGGGCTGACTTCACCAGTGCCAGGTTCAAGAAGAAACGCTGTCCCAAATAAAAAAGGCAGAGAATGACAGGACACTCCGTGATGGCCTCATCTGGTCTCCATGCATATATCGGTAAGGAGTAGGGTTTTAACCTTAACATATATCCTCACCTCTCAGGGGTGGAGGTTTTGCTTTGTGCTTTGTGGTGTAATACTTGCCTAGCACACGTAAGTCCCTGGCCTCCATCCCCAGCATGGCAAAAGAAACAATACAAAAACAATCCTGAAGGCATTATAATATCTAACTTTTAAATTTTATTTATTTAATTTCTGGTTTTTTTTTCTTTTTTTTTTTTTAAAGATTTATTAATTTATTTTATATATATAGTGTTCTGGCATGGTTGTGAACCACCATATGGTTGTTGGGAATTGAACTCAGGTCCTCTAGAAGACCAGCCAGTGCTCTTAACTTCTGAGCATCTCTCCAGCCCCTGTTTTTCTTTTTCTTTCTTTCTTTCTTTTTTTTTTTTTTGGGTTTCTCAAGACAAGGTGTCATTTTGTAGGTCTGGCTGATCTAAAAGTCTAGAATTCACTATGCTGGCCTTGTGTCCTCTGCCTCTGCTGGGATTAAATGTATGCGCCCCAACATGCCTGGTTACAACACTCAATTATACAACACAGTACACAAGTCCAGGCACGGCGGCGATTGTCTCAGTCACCACTGCAGCGGGCTTGCCCCAAGGTTGAGGCCAGGCTGGGATAGGAGTTTCAGGCCAACCAGTACTACATGGCAAGACACTGCCTCAAAAGCAACCAACCAACCCTAGGAAACACCACACATCTGCAGTAACCAAAACAGCATGGTATTGGTATAAAAAAACAATAAAAAAAGTGAAGAACACAGAAATGAATCCACACACCTATCATAGTCAAATGATTTTCAACACATTAGAATGGAAAATATTTGTTAAGTACTACTGGAGAAACTAGCTATGAATAAAAAATAAAACTAGTCTTTCGTCATATGTAAGAGTCAACTCAAAATGGATTGAGACTCTAAATAGGGATATGGGCCAGTACCAGAACACTTTTCCTGGCATGTGCAAGGCTCTGGGGTTGTTTCCTGGAACCACAACAGAAAAGGCAAAACAAAACAACACCAGAAAACAAACAAACCAAAAAAAAACAAAAAAACAAAACAAAAAAAAAAAAAAAAAACCCCACAAACAAAACGTTAACTAGAACTAGGAAACTATCAGAAGAAAGCCTTAGGAAAATGTCTCATGACACTGAACCAGCCAAGTCTTGTTTTGAATATATGATTCTAGATATGCAGGTATCAAAAGAACAAATGAACACCATGATCACACAAAATTCAATAGCTCTGTGCAACAAAGAACAAAGAGACAACCTGAAGAACAGAAGAGTATCTGTAAACAACACTCTTATTAAAAGGACTAATTTCTAGAAGATACAGAGACCACAAAAAAAAAAAAAAAAAAAAACTGAAAAATAAACCCCAAACTACACAAACTTGGCACAAAAATGTTTGTAGTCTCAATTTCCTACAAAGCTGAATAGAGAGGCAAAGAATTAACCAACCCATGTGAAAAAACATTAACACCAATCCAGAAAATCCAACAACTCCTATACCACCTCACCTGAGTCTGAGGACAGGAGACCTCAGAGGACGAACAGCTGGGCACATGGATTGCTATAGGCATTACACACTTGTATTTGCTAAGATCTGGACATTTTTACTTGTGTGTATGTATGTATGTCTCTGTGAGTGTATGCTATGAGGTGTCCGATCCTCTGGGGAGGAAGCTGGATGCTACTTGACATGAATGCTAGAACAAAATTAGGGTCCCCTAGAAGAGTATCAGGGCTCTTAATTGTTCTCTCCCACTTCCTCAAAATAGCTTGGAGATTCCTCAAAAAAATTAAAAATGTGGGCTGAAAAGACAGCTCAACAGTTAAAAGTGCTGGCTGCTCTTGCAGAGAAACTGGCTTCCATTCCCAGCGCCACCGGCAACTCACAAGTCTAACTCCAGATTCAGGGGATTTGATGTCCTCTTCTGGCCTCTCCAGGCACCAGGCACAAATGGCTGTGAGCTGCCATGTGGATTCTGGGTGGATTCTGAGGTCCTCTATAAGTGCTCTAACTATTGAAACCATCTCTCCAGTACCCTCATGGTCTCTCATAACCATCCGTAATTCTAACTCTAGGGATTGATGCCCTCTTTTGACCTCCATGGAATGCAGGCATGCATGAATACTTAAAGTATTCATATGCATTAAAAAATTCTAGAAAATTTGTTTTAAAAAATTTAAGACCAGCTAGATGTGGTGGCGCACATCTTTAATGTTAGCACTAGGAAGGCAGAAGTAGACAAATCTCTAAGTTTGAGGCCAGCCTGGTCTACACAGTGAGACTATCTCAAAAAACCAAATAAACTAACGTAAGATACACGTGAGCCCATGTATATTACTTTGGTCATGACCAAACTACCTTGGAATAGAAGCCTATCTAGTTTCTAGTTTAGGAAGGACACTTTGGCAACATGGATCACAGTTTTAAATGTATACAACTACTTTGTGGGCAAAGGGCTCTGCAAGAGAACCCATCTCAGAGATGGAGAGAAGGCTCAGTGGTTAAGAGCACTGGCTGCTCTTTGAAGTTCAATTTCCAGCAACCACATGGTGGCTCACAACCACCTCTATGTGAGATCTGATGCCCTCTTCTGGCATAAAGTTGTACATGCAGAGCACTCATACATACATTAAAATAAATAAATAAATAAATAAATAAATAAATAAATAAATAAAAAAAAAACAGAGAGATGCCATCTCAAAATCTCTAATTTCCCTCAAACAATTTATTTTTTTGATTTATTGATATTACTGTTTGTGTCAGTGTTTGCCCAAATGTGTGTATGTGTTCCATGTGCCTGCTTGGTACTCACAGAGGTTAGATGAGGGCATGAGAACCTCTGAACTAGAGGGCGAAGCACCATGGGAAACAAACCTGACCCATCTGCAAGAGCAGCAAGAATCTTAAGATAAAAATTTACTAACAACTGTATCTTTCAACAGGAAAGTGGTGGTGTTTGACTTTAATCCCAGCACTTGGGAGGCAGAGGCAGAAGCAGAGGCAGGCAGAGCTCTGTGAGTTTGAAGCCAGCCTGGTCTACAGAACAAGTTACAGGAATAGGCTCCCAAACTACACAGAGAAACCCTGACTCGAAAAACCAACCAAACAAATGAATAAAAAAAAAAATAGAAAACCTGTACCTTTCAGCTAGGCTACAGAATGAGTTTAAGGTACTAACTGAGATCCTGCCTTAAGGAAAAAAAGACTAGAAATGGGTGCAAAGAAACCTTATGAGCAACAGAGTTCAAGAAACTCCAAAAACAATGTGGTGTTGCTACCGCCCTTGTCTGTTTCCCAGAGGTTGAACTCAGGGGTCTATTAACTGAAGTCCCATGTAATTTGGACACAGAACTCAGAGAACCCAAGGCCCCGAGGACTAGCTTTCATAGTACCACAAGGTGCTATGCAAGCTTCCAAGGGAAGGATGTAACCAACAGTCCTAGCCAACTGCCTATGATCTACAACAACTCCCAGCCTGGCAAGAAAGCCCCAAGGTGCAATGGTGGCACTCATGTCTTGGTGGCGACCAACAGCTGTCTGACTGAACTTAAAATCATTCTTGGTTCTTAGAACCTTCCTAACTTTACTAAACCAGTATAATTCCTAACTGCATTCTAAATACTTACCGTTATACCCACAGTTAAGTATAGCCCTTACTCCTCATCAAAGAAATCAGAAAATCATAGCTGATTAAAATACATAAAACTGATAGTGGAGTGCCAGAACCTATCTACAACACAACTCCTGCACCTAAGGCTCAGGGAACATTGTGAAAGAGGGAACAGAAAGATTCTGAGAGTGAGAGAATTTGAGAGTTTGCTGTTAACATAGGTATACAGATGCTCATTAAAGAAAATAGCATGATTTTTCCAAATTTAGAGAGACATTCAAATGCAAGAGGTATTTAGAACCCTAAGTAAACACAACCAGAAGAACCTCTCTGCAATGCATTATCATATTAATAAATTGTAGTCGAGGTGTCAAAAATATAAAGTCAAGGGGCTGGAGAGATTACTCCATGCTCCATTTGCTCATGGAAAAGACCCAGGTTTGATTCCAAGCATCAACATGGTGTCTCACAACCATCTATAACTCTAGTCCCAGGAGATCTTACATCTTCTTCTGGTCTCCATGAGCAATAGGCATACACATAGTCCAGAAACACACATGAAGACTAAATATCCATACAAATAAAATAAAATTAAGGTTTTTTTTGTTTTTGTTTTTTTAAAGAGCAGAAATATGCCTGGCTGTGGTAGCACATGCCTTTAATCCCAGAACTTGGGAGGCAGAGGCAGGTGTCTCTGTTGGTGTTCAAGGCCAGCCTGGTCAAAGTGGGCTTGAGGACAGCCAGGGCTACACAGAGAAACCCTGCCTTAAAAAATTTAAAACACCAGCAACAACAAAAAACCAGTGCAAATACACTTTATCAAGCAAACAAAAACAAAAAAAACCAAGTTGGTGTAATTATTTTGATTATCTGATAAAGTAGACTTTCAACCAAAATGAATCAGAAGAGACAAAGAATACTACAAATTAATAAAAAGGAGCAATTCCTCAGGAAGATGTAAGGACCAGTCCACCTGTTCATTCATGCAGTCACCCACCTCTCCTAAGCTCTAGAAAGCAATGAGAGCCACTCTGCAGAGGCATCTTCTGAACATGAGGAGGTGAGGAAGACATCTGGACTGTCAGCTGGTCCAAAGTTCTATAAGCAAAGAACTCAAAAGCTATTCCTGACACCACAACGACACTTCTGATTAACACTGAAGAGCTACCGGGATTCTACCTGGCTCAGAGCAGCCACATATCTATTCATTCTAGACTGCCAAGGATAGATATGTAGAAAAGGGAGCACCACCATATGGAGAACAATAACTATCTTGAATGTTCAAGGCATGTCTAACAGACTCAGGTACCCTGCTGATTGCCTACACCTCTCTTGAGGGGCATTAGTGATTGCCCAGTATCCTTGTTCAACTTGGCTGGGGACATAGAGCCAGCCAGCTGGAACCGAAAAACTCATACTATAAAAAGACTCACCTGGATTCCACCATCTTCCACGGAAAGGGCATGGAAGGAAGGCTTTCTCGAAGATGCAGATAAGTGTGATGATGGTAGAGGGGGCAAGGGAGTGGCATTATTACTGTAAAAGTATGAGTGCAGCCAAGCAGGGAGAGAACACTAAGGTCTTATCTCCTGGGGCATCCACATGAGAAAATACTCTACGCCAACACAAAATATGCTACCATGAATGCAGGTTACAGAACATGGTTTCACTGCCCACTAAAGAAAGAAACAACTGGAAAAAAAATCAGCCACAGGAGACAGAGACAGGGGGAGGTAGGTGGATATGGCAGAAAGTGAGGAATTAAGATAAACACAATAGGGACTAGAGCGATGGCTCATCAGTTAGGAGCATTTGCTGCTCTTATAGAGGACTAGACTTCAGTTCCTAGCACCATGCCTTTAATGTAACTATAGCTTCAGTGAGATCAGAAGTCTCTGGTTTTTGTAGGCACTTGCTTGCACACATGCACGCACACTGAAAGAATGGAGAAATACAGCCCAGCTCTCCCATGACTACAAAAAACTAGAAGTCAAAAAAAAAAAAAAAAAAAAAAAAAAAGCCCTAAATACCAAACCCGGTCCCCTGGTGGCAACTAGGCAAAAGGTCACATTCTTTGCTATTTAGGACAGGACATGTGAGTACGTGAGCTTTGTCACCCCACCAAGGAGCATCTGACTGGTCTATAAAGGGGGGGGGGGGCGCCTTGGATGGTTTAAATTGATTGGTCTGCACTGCGCAGGCTCTGGATGCTATGAGATAATTGGTTTAAGATGCGCGGGCTTTGCTGTAATCCTATAAAAGCTATCTTACTTCTGCCCTCATGATCCTCGGTCCTCTACTCCTGCGTAGCATATGACTGTGGACCCCAGTGCACTTGGAATATAAAAGACCTCATGCTTTTACATCAAGACTGCTTCTCGTGAGTGATTTGGGGTGTCACCTTTCCTGAGTGGGAGCATGAAGGTCCACGCTCTGCGGGTCTTTCAACACTACTTAAAATAATAAATCTTTAAAAATCTCTATGAACTGCTGGTCAAAGTGACAACTTCTGTAGCCAACATGGAAATCAGTGTGGAGGTTTTCCAAAACACTGAAATAGAAATGCCGTATGTCAGGGCAGGAGAAATGGCTCAGCAGTTAAAAGCACTGGCTGCTCTTCAGATGACCCAGGTTTAATTTCCAGTTCCCATATGGAAGCGCAAAACTGTGACTCCAGTTCTAGGGGATCTGGCACCCTCACACAGATATACACATAGGCAAAACACCAATGCACATAAAAAGTAAATCTTAACAAAAAAAGAAAATAGCTAAGAAATACAACTGTCCTATATATCCATTAACATAACAAAGAAAACATGCTGTATATACACATACATGAAATGGGATTTTATTCATTTGTAAAGGAAAATGAAATGATACATTTCTAGGAAAAATGTTGCAGAATATTCCTTTACACTGTATGAAGATGTGTTAATGTGACTGGTCTGATAAAGAGCTGAATGGCCACTAGCTAGGCAGGAAGAGGTTAGGTGGGACTTCTGGGAACAGAGAAGACACGGGAGAGGAGGAAAGATGGAGTCACGAGCCAGATGCGGAGGTGGCAGGATGGGCACTACAGAGTAAAGGTAACCAGGACATGTAAAAGAACACACATTAAAAAACGTGGGTTAATTTAAGTTAAAAGAATTAGTTAGGAACAAGCCTATGCTATAGGCCGAGGTTTTATAATTAATATTAACTTCCCATGTTATATTTTGTGAGCTGGCAGCTCAAAGAAAAATCTGATTACAGACAAAAATATATTTAACTGGGATTCATTATGCAAAAACTCCAAAATGTCCAAGATAAATACCAGGCTTCCCCTCATAAACAGAACACACACTTAAAATTATGTGTGCATTAAAACTAGAAAGGAGATCGTGAGGGAGGATGGGATTGTGAAGAAAGTGGGAAATGTGGGTAATGAAATACAAAAACAGAAGAAGGGCTTTCTGGAGGAATAAAGGAAACATCTAGGTGCAAGAGGGAGTAAAAGAAGAGGACAAATGAGCATAAAGTATAAAGAAACAAATATATATAGATGCCATGATGAGACACATTACTTTGTATACAAATCCAAAATTAACAACAACAAAAACACAGGAGTTTATATCATTAAAAACTAAAAATATAGCCGGGTGTTGGTGGCGCCAGCCTTTAGTCCCAGCAATCGGGAGGCAGAGGCAGGCAGATCTCTGTGAGTTCAAGGCCAGCCAGATCTACAGAGTGAGTTCCAGGACAGCCTCCAAAGCCACAGAGAAACCCTATCTTGAAAAACCAAGAAAAAAAAAACAGGAAAATACAAAATCCACAAACCCAAACAACAAAACAAAGTGAAACAGAGAGCCTTTCTGTTCCCAACTACTTATCTCTATCAACAAGGCTTTTAGATTAGACGCACAGTGAAAGAAGGTAAGCCATAATAGGACCTACTTTCCATTTTCATAATAATCACCACTTGATGAGGGGCACATGAGATACACCAAGCATTTCTCAAGGTGGCACAAGACAGTAGTTAATAAAGGATGTGAAAGCTAAGTATAGCTCAAAGGTAGCTCACAGGCTTCCATTCACAATGCCTTCTAATACATCTGCAGTACAGTAAGAGCAGGTAGTGAGAAAGAATTGTAAGATAGTACATATATTTGTAATCTCAGCACTTGGAAGCTAAGACAAAAAGACTATGGGTTCAAGGCTATAAAGGGAGATCAGCTGAGCAGGTCCTGGGTCCACAGTTCAGTCTCTCAGGAGCTCGGAGGTTAATTAATTTACGTAAGGGAACCAATGAAACACACACTGGAACTCAGGACATGAAAACAGATGTTTGGAGGACTCTGACAATGACCTTGAACTTTTTCCTCCTTTTCCACATTCCAATTGTTGGGATCACAGGAAAGCACACATCTTTAATCCCAGCAGTCAGGAGGCAGAGGCAGGTGGATCTCTGAGGACAGCCTGGTCTACAAAGTGGGTTCCAGGACAGCCAAGGCCGCACAGAGCTCCAGGCACACATGTGGTTCATACATGCAGGGAAACACACATAAAAACAAAATCAATAAACCTAATTTTAAAAAAAAATAGGTTGGTTTTTCTGGTTTATGCGTGGGTTTTTGTTGTTATGTTTTGGGACAAGGCGTCATCATGGAACTCTGGTACCTTTCTCTTTATTTTGAGAGGGGACCTTACACTGTAGTACAGGCTGGCTATGAGCAACTCAACCTGCCTTGGCCTCTCAAGGGCTAGATTCCTACTTGGGTTTAAGCTAGATTATGTACAAATACATAGCATAGAAAGAACAATAAAAATGATTAGCATAGTAAAATATCTTGCACGTAAGCATTTAACCATACAATCAATGAATTCTTTGGCATAAATTCCTAGAAGTAAAAACACAGCTTGGATTATATGACCAATACAAGGATAATATGCTTTGCCTAGCAATTTTCCAAGAAAGTGAACCCACTTTGCATTAGAGAAGCTCACCTTTTGGGCCGAGGCAGGCCCATTGGGGTAAGGTTGGGATCTGGTTTAGGAATGGTTTTTCGGATTCGAATCTGTGAGACTTTCTTTGGTCTCTTCTCTGGCTCGGCCTGTTTTTAAAGGTTAAAAATAAAGATAGGCAAAATGTAATTCATTTTAAAATACAGCACTTATACTGAAAACATTGCTCCCTCGGTTTATATATAGCCTGGAAAGTAGCTAATGACAAATTTGCCCTTCCTACTCTAGCTGCGTGCGTTTTCAGTTACTGCTCCTTCATACATTAAGATGAAGCTGAACAGTTCCAATTGAGATAATCAACTCAAAGTCTTCAATCAGTGGAGACAGATGATGCTGTAAACGGAAGGACACCATCATTTACTCATCTTTCAAAGTGACTCCTAGGGCCAACGCTCCTATAAATATTCTCTAATGATGCTGCTAAGAAAAATGGATCTGGAAAAAAACAATATGGATTAAAATACCTAAGCTCCAGGCTGGAGAGATGGCTCAGAGGTTAAGAGCATTGGCTGCTCTTCCAGAGGGCCTGAATTCAATTCCCAGCAACCATATGGTGGCTCACAACCATGTGTAATGAGATCTGGTGCCCTCTTCTAGCAAGCAGGCAGATATACAAGAAGAATACTGTATTCATAATAAATAAAATCTAAAAAAATAAAATAAAATAAAACAAGATACCTAAGCCCTGCCTGGTAGAGTAGGAAGACAACTTGAATCCAGGAGTTGGAAGCCAGGAAGGAGAAAACAGTAAGATCCCATCTCTGCAAACAGACTGAAATGACGGGAACAGCCCCATAAAAACCCACCATATCCTTTCCTGGCCAAGGCCTAGGCCAAGCAGAAAACTTCCTACCTTAGTACTTCCAGCTACTGAGCCAAGACTAGAGTCAACAATGGAAACCCCAATGCCACCTCCACTCAACAGTCTGGTACTCCGCACTTACCTCTTTCTGTTCTGCAGAGCTGCTCTGTGGTCGGGGGCATGCTGCTGACACATCATCCAGCTCATCAAACCCCGGGACCTGGAACTCGGAGGCTGACAGCAGGAGCTTGCTGACAGCAGGCTCTGTTACCAAGCAAGACTTTGGCACCAAGGCAGGGAACACAGGCTCTGGCCTAACACCAGGAGACAGAATGAAGATAAAACCTGTAGAAGGTTTGCTTTCTACTTCCAGCAAGCATACATTTTTATTTAGTTTTTCTGTACAGGTGTGTGTCCTTGTGTGAGTGAAGACTAGAAGACAACCTTCAGACAATGAGCTTCCTCGGCTGTCCCATCCATTTCGTTTGAGATGGAGTTTCTCATTGGCTTAAAGCTCACCAAGCAGTCTAGGATGGCTGGCCAGTGAGCCTCAGGACCTGCCTGTCTCTGCTTGCCTGCATACTAGCATTACAAGTGTGTGCCACCCTGCAGGCTTTTGATGTGGGTTGTGGGGGATGAAACCCAGGCCCTCATGCTTGCAAGGCAGGCAACTGACCGACTGAGCTGTTTATCATCCCAGCCTATATTATTTTTCAGCATATAGAGTCTTCTTTCCAGGAATGATATCTACAGTTAACCTGTTTTCTAGTTACTTCTAGACACAACCTGGGTCTACACATGTGAAAAGTTACAAGAATGTGGTCAGTTCTTTCCAGTGGTTAGAGCAGTTTTATAAAGAAATGTGTTAAATGAGTGGAGACGCTGAGAAGAAACTTGGTGAATGGACAAATGAACAATGCTCAAATGACATCAACACCATTCGGGGACTAGGACTGAGGCTGATGAAGTGGCAGGACCCAGAACAGCTTGAGATACTAATAAACTGGCTAATGACTTTTTTTGTTAAGCAAATGGTGCCAATTATACAACTCCACTCTTCATTATTTGATATAAAGCACAACTGAATCTCAGAGATGTTTATCTGAGACCTATAAACAGTCAGATTAATAAGAAGTTAGAGTTGTGTCATGCCTGACCCATACTACCTAAGAACACTAGAATAAATGTATCCCCCCCTGCCCTTCATCACACGCCCACCCACACTTCACGCCCATGTGCCAAGGCTTACCTCATGTGACTGCTGTTGGTGTTGTGGATAGCTTCCATGCCTGGAAGAGGCACATTTGGTATGGTGGTGTGGCTGAAGTAAAGCACAAGCATAAAGCAGCAGGTTATGAGGGTGGGACAACAGCAAAGGCTGTGGCGTTACTGGAGGCACTGCACCATGATGGAGGCCAAGGAACAAGAGCCTCCTAACTGTGAAACCATGCTGGCTGGAAGTAGGCTAACAGGAAGAGTACTTCCTAATTTAACTCAGAAAAGTGTCCAAGAAAGTAGAGGACAGTAAAAGAAATGACAGGAACGAGAATGATTTGGGGTCTTACACCTTTTGATTAAGTTGGTAAGCACACGCTTTAAGGTTCCTTAAAAAATTTAAACATAAGGAATAATAAGCTGGCTCCAAATGCGCAAGAGCTTGCCAAACCTCATCACCTGAGTTCAAACTCTGGAAATCACAGGGTGGAAGAAAAGAATGGACTCCCCAAACCCTGCTGATTTCCACATGCACATCACGACACATGTGTACTCAACATACAACACACATACAACAGACAAATGTTTGTGAAAATTAGACACAAACCTATCTTGTACATATAAAAGAACCAAATACAACAACAAAGATTCTACATAAGCACCCCAGCACCAGGGAGTACACAGACAATAATGAGCTCAAGGTCATGCTAAGAGTCAGAAGCCAGTCTGAACAACATGAGACCCTGTCTCAACAAAACAGAAAAATGGGACAGGCAGGATAGCTTAGCAGGTAAAGCACTTACTGCCTGACAATAAAAAATGGCAGCCTGAGCTTGATTCCCGGAACCCACACAAAGATGCAAAGAGAGACCAACTCCAAAACTGTTCTCTGACTGACTCTCTCTCCCTCTCTACCTACCTACCTACCTACCTACACACACACACACACACACACACACACACACACACACACACACACACACACACACACACACACACACAGTGGGAGACAATACCTTATGGAAACTAAGTTGATTTAAGTATTGTTTTCAGGGCTACTTAATTATTTTGCTGGCAATAAGTGAGGTATTTTGTTTGTTTTGCTTTTCCAGGAAGGGAAAGGGGTTTACCTTCTCTCTCTCTCTCTCTTTTTTTTTTTTTTTTTTTTTTTTTTTTGTGTTTTGATTTTTTTTTTTTTTTTTTTTTTTTTTTTGATACAAGGTGTCTGTGTAGCTCTGTTCTGACTGTCCTGAAACTCAATCTGTAGACCAGGCTGGCCTCAAACTCAGAGATCTGACTGCCTCTGCTTCCCAAGCACTGGGATTAATGGCTTGTGCCACCACACCCAGCTCATCTGTAAGTTTTAATAAAGCAATAAAAAAATTAAGTGAGCTTAGGCGTATGATTTTAAGTCATTTTTAGAGTCAAGGAGTAAAGTGTACAACAACACTTGAAATAAAACAAAATCCTGAGTTCCAGGCTACATATGTATAAGAGACTATTTCCAAAATGAAAAACAAGTAAATTTATATAAAATAGAAAGCTTCACATAGAATGTAGGAAACAAAAATATTCTAGGAAGTACAAAGACCAGTTGATAAAGGGGTCTGAAAGAGAGAAGGTGCCTAGGCTCATACCCTGAATACTAACACAGTGTATATACAATTAATAGTTAAATGGTCATGATGGAAGATGTTCTTCTGTATACATGTTCCTCTTATTGGTGGATGAATAAAACACCAATTGGCCAATAGCTAGGCAGGAAGACAGGAGGGGCTACCAGAGCAGGAGAAAACTGGGTGGGGAAGGCAGAGAGAAACTCCATGTAGCCACCCAAGGAGTAACAGGTCCGGGCATTCTCCAGTAAGCCAAGACTACATGAAAATACATATTTGAATAGTTATAGGTTAATAATTAAGAGAGAAGTAGCCAGTAAGAAGCCTAAGCCATCAGCAAAACAGTATAAAAATTAATATAAGGCACTGTGTGTTTATTTGAGGCTAATCAGCTGCAGTATCAGGCTGGAAAGAAACTCTAGCTACATGGTCATACCTGTAATCCTAGCACTTGGGAGGTGGAGGATCAGGAGTTCAGGGCCACTTTAGTGAGTGGGATGAAGGGGATACAACACAGTTTAAAGCTGTGTTCCGCTGGATTATAGCACAGAGCAATTATGACAATTTACATACTAGAAGCAGACCAAAATATTAAATACAAGAAGTATACCATCATTTGAAATAATCTGATTCTATCTAACTATCTACCTACCTATCTATCTATTTATTTATTTATTTATTTATTTTGGTTTTTCAGGACAAGGTCCCTCTGTGTAGCCCTGGCTGTCCTGGAACTCATGTAGATCAGGCTGGCCTCAAACTCACAGAGATCCACCTGCCTGCCTCCCAGGTATTGGGATTAAAGGTGTGTGCCAATACTGAACAGCATCATTTAAAAAATTTTAAACACATTTATATATTTGTGAGCTCACTATGTGTATATCATGGCATGTGTGTGAAGGCCAAAGGACAACTTGACGTTTTTCTCCTTCTACTATGTGGGTTCCAGGAATCCAACTCAGGTTGTCAGGCTTGGTGGCTTACTCACTGAACCATCTTGTCAGCAGACACCCTGCTTACTTATTTGTGAATTCAATAATTTTACATAGCTGGTGTGATGGCACACACCTTTAGTCCCAGCACTTGGGAGGCAGGTAGGTCTATGTGAATTCGAGGCCAGCCTGGTCTACATAGTGAGTTCCAGGATAGCCAGTGCTACAGAGAAACTTGCCTTGAAAAAGACAAAATAAATAAATAAATAAATAAATAATTTGCGCATATGATTGTTTGCATGCATGTATGTATGTATGCATGCATGTATGTATGGCATGCTGTACCCACAGAAGCCAGGAAAGGTGTTGTATTCTTGGGAACCAGAAATACAGGACTAGAGTTGAGAGAAACTAAACCGGAGTCCTCGTAACTGTCGAGCCATTTTCCCAGCCCCTTTAATGTGTTTTTGAGACAACACCTCACTCCTTAGCCCAAACTGGTCTTGTAATCTTGCCTTAGTAGCTTGGCTTTGAAATATTAGATTCTGGGTGGGTTTGATTTGATTTGAAGTATTATTATAAATTTCAACAGTAGCTGGGCAGTGGTGGCGCACACCTACAATCCCAGCACTTGGGAGGCAGAGGCAAGTGGATCTCTGTGAGTTTGAGACCAGCCTGGTCTACAAATGAGATCTAGGACAGCCAAGGCTACACAGAGAAATCCTGTCTAGAAAAACCAAAAATAAGTAAGTAAATATAAATAAAATTCAGCTGCGGCAGTAGTAAGAGCAATTAAAAGAGTTATGTAACAATTCTTTGAGGATTGTTTTCATTGGGGGGGGGGGGGTTTGATCCCAACATCGTAACTCAGGCTAAGCATGCACTCTACACAAGCTATATTCTCACCTTCTAGAAACTCTAATAGAACAAGAAATTTTAAATCTTATGTTCCTTCCTCCTTTTCTCTCTGAGCTGGACTGAACTTAGGGCCTTATACTAACCAAGCAAACATCCTACCTTTAAGCTACACCCCAGTCCAGTCCTCTTCTACTTTCATTTAGAAGGTAGACTAATAGTGATCAAATTATTTTTCCCTATCCCCAACAGTGAGATCATAAGAACTTCTGTCCAGTTCACTACAAAGTTTACAAAGTCCCCAAACCAAGCTATACAATGGAACCTCTGAAGCATATACTACAACAGAAATGCAGAGACAGGTCGAGCATAACGGCTCATACTTGCAATCCCAACACTCAAGGCTGCAGCAAGATGTTCTTGAGTTCCAGGCCAGCCTGAGATACAGTGTCACAAATAAACAATGAAAGATGGTGGCATACACTGGGCATTATGGTATATACATTTAACTCCAGCACTCGGGAGGCATGGGTAAGCCAGACTGGTCTATATAGTGAGTTCCACAACAGCAGAGCTATCTAGAGACACTGTCTCAAGAGGGGTGGGGGAGAGGGTGGGGCAGAGATTGTGACATGAAGAATAAAATGGAAAAAATAGTGTAAGATATAAGAGAAGATGCTGTGGGCATTATTAGGGGCCTCTAAAGCCAAGAATTACCCCCTGCACTCTCTCAACAGAGGCTTTACAAAGTACACAAGTTTAGACACAGGAAGCCTCCAGCAGACAATCCTGCATCTCCAGCACTGTACCCTCTCTTTTCCCCACCACAGGAGACAGACAAGGGACACACTGAAAAAGAGGACAAGCTCTTACCTGCTCAGGGCGGTCAGGCTCCCCTGCTGCTTGCTGTGAGTAGAATGAAGAGCTGGCAATTGGAAGGTACAGGAGGGCCCATGCTGGCTCCAAATGGACAGCACTCGGCCCACTGAGTAGGGCAGAGAGCAGAAGACCTTGTCTGCTACAGAGGCTGGAGACCTTAACCCTTGTAAGCCCTGTGTAAACTGGGTCAGGAAGAACCTCTGCATGGCAGCCATGTGATTGGAGGAGCTCCGTTTTTTGGTCCAGATCCGGTAACATCCTGGTGAACAAAGTGCTAGAAGGGTGTGAAGGCCAAGGACAGAGCAGTCTGCTCTGGTCTGTACTATGGCAGTGCCTCCATAGTCTCGGAGAGGAGCTGTCGTCTGTGGAGGAGCCTGAGTGCGTGTCTGACTAGAGAAGCCAGTGTCTTCCCTGAATGTGGCCATCCCAGGGCATCCGTGGGACATGAAAAAAGAAAAGGTCCACTTGGGAGGTGGAGATGAGCACTGGGAGGTCTCAGCTAAGGCAAGCCTCGATGGAGCACAGTGCTCAGGAAAAGTCCTGGATGACTCGACTGTGCAACTGGATGCTGATTTCACATGAAAGGAAAATGGGAAGATTTCAGTACCAAACAGCAGTGATGGCATCTTGTTGCTCAAATCTATGAAGCTCATTTTGACAGCTTCAAGAGAATAAAGTGCCAAGGGCTTACTGTTAGACCTCCTATCCCATCCAGTAGCTGCCAAATATGGGTCCAGCTGCATTGCATTATATGAAAATCCATCTAGGAGCTTTTTATATCTGAGGCGCTTGTAGCTTTTAGCCAATGGAACAAGGGAAGAGGAATACCGCCGGTATCTGAGTTTCTGGGGCTTTGTGGCCAGAACCAGTTTGGAGGCAAGGATAGACAGCTTGTTTAGTAAGGCTGATTCTTTGGTAGGCTTCCTATAACTCAGGCTCAAGGGATGGCACAGAGTAGCCTTCAGCTTTGGTATGTGGCTACGCAAGCTCTTGCTAGGTACTGCTTCAGGTTCCAGTGGTGCGGCAGGCACAGCACAAGGGCTAAGAAGTCTGTGTGCTTTTGTGGGGTTGGGGTTAGAGGAACTCTTCCCACAATCAGAATTTCCCACTTTACTTATTTTCCTCCGCACAGTGACTGGCTCCAGGCAGGAACTTCTCTTACATGTTCGATGAGGCTGCTTCTTTACAGGAAGCAATCTTTGCTGATATGACAGCGTCACAAAGGCACCGTGTATTTGATCACCTCCAGCAGAGCTGGGATCATGTTCTTTCCAGGAGGTACCAGGAAGCCGAGGACCTGAGCATAATTCAATGTCTTTCTTTAACAGATGACATAAGTTTTCCTGTTTTGGGTCTTCCAACCTCTGAAGCTGTCTAGCCATTTTCTTCTTGGTTGGCCTTCTTAGGGTAACTTCTTCCATTATGATGGACTCATCTTGGTCAGCCACAGGTTGCTTCTTATTCTGCTTCTCATCTGACAACATGTTCAATGACATGTGTTGTTCTAACAGTGCATGCATGTCCTTTTGATATACATGTTTTTCCTTTGGCAAGGTATAGTCCACAACTCTCTGGTTTTGTGGGTTTTCAGCAATATCTTGCACTCTCTGGCATTTCAAGTGGGTCTGAGAACTCTTAGGAAAATTAATATTATGACCTTCTCTGGTAAAGGTCTCCTCGGACTCTTCCCCAACAGGTAGGTGACCCAGAGGCCCCTTCTGACATTCTTCAGTTTCTTCTTTACTCATTTTCATTGCTGTTTCCATTATCAAAGGCAAATATTTATCTGTAGAATTCTCACGAGAATGACAAGCTCTGCAAACATTTCTGTCCACACTGATGTACGTGCCATCTCCTTCACTAGCGTTACTTACATCAGCTGGTAATCCTTCCTTCACGTCAGACTGGACTGTGCAGTCTTTGACATTTTCATGAAGCATTTTACCATCTTTGGGCTTAAAGAGATGTTTCAATTTAGGTGTTTTACCACGAACACCAGCTGGTAAATGTTCTTGAGAAGACGGACGAGACCTGTCATCAGAGTCTTGGCATCTAGAAGACATCGGGCCTTTTGAGGCTAATCCAAAGGTTTTCTCACCAAACTCAGAATTGGCTCCTAGTCTCAGTCCTTCTGTCACAGATCCTCCTTTACCTCGATGCTCACAATGAATATGATTTAAAGACACACCTCCTCTATCTAGTGCTCTTACATTTGGCTCATGATCGGCAACAGATTCTACTTCATGATAAATGGCAGAGTCTAGACACTCTTCCATTTCACAGTCTTTTAGAGACCTGCACACGTTTTCTTCATGTGACTTTAGTATTTCAGGAGAGTCTACTATAGAAGCAGCAGCATTTGAGAGTTTTGAGTCTTGGTCAGTTGTACCTATAAATACAACATTCAATTTTCCTTGAAGAGATGAGGTACTCCTTAAGGTCTCACGGTATGCCAGTTTATTTCGCCCTGTAGAATGACCAACTAGACTAGATGCTTCCACACCCACAACACCCTCTGTAGGCTCACCTGTGCAGTCTGGACACACCACCACATCTAGCACACTGTGTGTCAACTCTTCGGTACCAGGGCTACTTTCAAAGGCTCCTTTGGGATCTTTTTTGTCTAAACTACCACAAAACGCAGGGTTTTTACTGCCTGAACTGACTATCAAATCCTTTTCCTTGCAGCTTCCTTCAGGGATAGTCTCTCGATGGTCACCGTTGAGTCCTTCCCAAGGTTTACCTTCACTTCTGCATTTGTCTGGACTATTTTTGTTACCCTGACAGTCAGAAACTTCATCTGCTTTCTGGTCAAGAGTTCCAGCTGCTTGGTACATGGTTTTAAAATGAGATGAAATAACAGTCAAGGACTGGTCCACTAATGTGTCAGGACTTGGAATGTTTGTAGACTGGTTTAGTTCTTGTGTATCACAAGCAGAGGTACTGTGCGTATAAACTGCTGTGTCTCTGTGTTTATCCCGTTTCTTTCCACCCAGTCCTTCCTCACTGGTTTCCACATTACTGCTATTGTGAGTGGTTGTGGTTAAAGCTCCACTATCCAACGTCATTTCATTTCTAACCTTACCTCCTAGAATGCTGCTTGGAGTCTCCCTCCCAGCAAGTTCACTCTCCAAGAAGGTGCTACTTTCCACAAAGTCTTTTGGTCTTTGGAAGCAATGACTGCTAGACTGACATGCATTCCCACAGTTTATTTTATAGTTGCTGACTTTCAGGATATCTTTTCTGGGTCCAAGGGCAGCACAAGCAGAGCACACATTCTTTTCAGATGTATTTATCCTTATGCAGCGACAGCCGGAAACATCCTGAGACTGAACATTTTGACATTCTGTGTCAAAGGAATAGCCAGCTGCCTCTTTCTCACTTGAGAGGACCATGGAATGTAGATCTTTAATACTCGAATCAGCCATTTCTTTTTGCCCTTCTGGGCTTCTGATTTTGATATTTAAGGTGTGTATGTATGAAGAGGCACCACAGGTTTTATCACCTTGTGGGGACATGGCTTCCAATTTTGTCTCAGCAGGAATGGTTTGAGTATTTGTGGTAACATCTGTTCCATTCTTTATAGAATGATGGCTTGGCTGAGCATCTCTGCATGTTGCTGAAGGCATCTCTCTGTTTAGATTTAGTAGAGAGTCAGTTGGTAATGTTACATGCTCTTGAGAATTAAGGGACACTTGTTGATTTAAAACACATTCATGTTCTATTTTGTGTACAACCAGTTCACTGTTACAAGAAAGTTCACTCTTCTCACAGGCAGTGATGGGCTCGTCTAAATGTGAAATGTTGTCATGTGAGGCCTGTACATGCTTTTCTGAAGCAGATCCACAATCAAACTCTGGACATGGTGGTAATTTTGCAGTACCCTTCTTAGGTTTTGATATGTCATTGTGTTCAGAACTTACTGGATTTGCAGGCATCATATTCTGAAGGGATTTTTTTCCAGACAGAAAATCACTGCATGATACTTTATTTGGCAGAGAATCATCCAGACTTCCCTGGATGCTGACTACAGACTTAGAGTCTATACTGTAAATCTTTTCATTTACTGCACTGGACTTTACTGTTGTTTGCTCTGGCTCTTCAATATGCATCAACAAGGAAAAACTGCTTTCCTCAGAGTGTATCTCAGGATGGTTCACATCAGTGACAGTTTTTCTATGGTCCTTGGAGCTTACCAAACTACCTTGAATGTTTAAAGTAGTTTTCAGATCATTTTCTTTAAACATTATTTCTGTGGCTTCAGTAAAAGAATTAGGCATAGAATTACAGTTCTCTATACAGGAAGTAGCCTGAGTGCTACAGTTGCTATGGTTACTGGACTCCACAGCCTGTTTTTCACCAGAACCATCCTGTTCTTGTCTGACATGGAAGAGAAAGAGGCCTCCTTTTTCACTCCTGGGCCTCCAGTACTGTTCTTTACTTTCTTCTCCACAAGTGAAGTTCTTGCTTTGTTCAACCTTGTGTAGTTTTTCATCAGATTCCTTTACTAAACCATTGTCTTCAAAATGACATTTTTCTATGGATTTTGGGCCAGACAAATATGATGTGAGATATAACATTTTAGAATTTTCTTCTGAGGGTTTTATAGAGACTTTGCTTCCTGTAATGGTGGAATGATCATGTGCAGAACTGGGCTTTTCCTTATAGTGGCTGAGAATCTGTTGGTGGCCATCTTCTGCTTCACTGATAAGGTTTAAGTCACACAACTCTTCCTTCACTTTGCTCATTGTGGAAATGGCACAATTCCCTGGTAATGACAACCAAAAAGGACAATTAGTAATTCCCCACATGGTTTTCTTTAAGAGCTGCTTTTTAAATTCAGGGTCCACAAGATTGAAGGTTCTAGGGTAACAAAAGCTCACTGAGGGTCATGAGTTTCTCTACTCCTGGTGGTCCCTGCCCCCAGCTGACAGGTGTTGACTCACAGCGCCACCCTTGTGCCCTTCATTATTGTCCCTGAGTCCCACTGGCTTTCATACCTTTTATATCTTCAATGGGCTCTGGCAGAGTTCCAGTTGTATTGTGTACATTTCCTTTTACAGAAAAGAAAGAAACTCAAATCAGTATTTAAAAAATAAAAAAGCTGTTCCACCTAAGTGAATTTTAGCATGCATCCAACAACAACAGAGGACTCAGTTCAAAAAGATAATGAAAAAGCTTAGTAAGCCATACCAGTATTTTGTTTCTTTGCAAACTATGATAAAGAGACAAAAAAAAAAAAAAGCAATTTTGAAAAATAAACACAAGAAACCTCAGTATGTTATTTGGCATTCACAGATGGCACCAGATAACTGAGTAGAAACACAAAGAAAATGTGAGCTTGATTCAGTCTTAACAAGTTGCCATTTTCAGGCAGATCTCTTGTCTGAAGAGTTAGTTTGAGACAGACAGAATAGAGAATCCATGTCTTGAAAAACAATTAAAAAAAAAAAAAAGTTGCCATTTTAAAACACAACTAGGAGGCCCTACTGGTTCCAATTTGTAACACCAGCTACTCAGGGCCTGAGGCCCCGAGGACAGCAAGATCACAGAATGTCAGAGCTACAAAGTGTGTCCCAGGTCAGTACAGGCACCTCAAAATAAAAGATGAAAAGAGGCCTGGAAAGATGGCTCAGCCATTAAGAACACTGGATGCTCTTCCAGAGGTTCAATTCCCAGCACACACATGGCAGCTGACAACTGTCTGTAACTCCAGTTCCAAGTGATCCAACACCCTCACGTAGACATACATGCAGGTAAAATACCTATGCACATAAATAAAAGTGTACAGCCATGTGGTAGTGGTGAATGCCTTTAATCCCAGCACTCTGGGAGGCAGAAGCTCTCTGTGAGTTCAAGGCCAGCCTGGTTTAGAGCAAGTTCCAGGTCAGCCTAAGAATATTCGTAGAAACCCTGTCTCAAAAAACTGGGAGGAGAGGGGAGACACATGACAAAACCCTGAAAAGAGGGCGAGTACTAAAGCTCAATGGTAGAGCACTTGCCTAGCAAATACAAGGTCCTGAAATCAATGCCAGGTATTGTGAGACCCATCCACCCACCCACCCACCCACCCATCCATCCATCCATCCACCCATCCCTGTAAACTATCATTACAACATTCTTATTATTCAATGATCATTTTATTACCTGAAACTAGATATATTATAGTTAAAATAACTCTTTGAAAAGGAACAGTCAGAGCTGGGACTGCAGCTCAATAGTAGAGCCTACTTCTAGCATTAGTGAAATCACAGGTTCAATCCCCAGCACTGCCAAAAACAAGTAAGAAAAAAGAAAAAGAACAATTATGTGTAGAACTTTATATAAGATTAATTTGTAAGCTGAATGGTCCTAAATCCATGACTTGTAATCATTGCCTTTCTGAGCCAGGTGGTGGTGGTGCATGCCTTGAAGGTGGATCTCTTGAGTTCCAGGACAGCCAGAGCTACAAAGGGAAACCTTGTCTCAAAAAACAAACAACCCAGTTGTCTTTCTTTAAGACTGGGCTGATCATTACTGAAGCTGAGTAATAGGAACAAGGAAGTTTAGTTCATTCCTTTCAGTTTAGAGTTAGTATGAAGACTGCTGTCATGAAACTAATAAAGCAAGCAAATAAACAACAAAAAACTCCCTTTTGTATGAATGTAAACACAACCACAGACACACCTGTGATGCCCGGAAGGAGGGAAACAGGAAGCCACCACAAATTCAAGGTCAGCCAGAACGCTGAAGCTCTTCAATTCTACGGTACTTGCTTCTCTGAGCCTCAGTTTCTTTTTTTGTAGAAAGCATAATAAGTACATTTACCTCAGTTCTGTATAGAGGATTAACTATCCCGCGCAAACACAGCCTGGAACAGTGCTTGCATTATTAGGAGAGCTGCCTGTCTTTTCTCTTTGACTCTTTAACTGGATATGAAAACAGTTAAAATGGTAGCTAGGTGTACAACACCATTTAAAAAGTATTTGGAATATGGACTGCAGGTAAAACAGTGATACAAGGCTTGCCTGGCAGGTACAAGGCTAGCATCACCTTACAGAGGTTGGGGAAGTAACAAGTTTGTTACTTGTATACTAACAATCGAACCCAGAACTGCACACACAATTAGCTCTGCTACACTCCCAGACATCTACAATAGGTAGAGGCAGCAAGTACTGGATGTCAACAGTTAGCATAAATATCAATTACTTACTAAAGGCCACCTCCAATTCCCCAAATAGTACTGAGCACTGTGAAATAATCTAATTTTCTATCATCCCAAACAACAATCTACCCATGAATTTCTCAGCCTGAGTACTCTTAATACTTTTATTTAATCTTTCTATGGGATGCTATACTAAACATTGTCATGTTTAGTATCATGGTAGCTCATTACATCTGTACAGGAATAATGAGAAATTCTTCATCCAACTCCAAATTGATAACTGTGATTTTCCTCTGTGCAAGGCAGTGCAGTGCAGATTTGGTGCAACACAGCCATGCTCCATTTAATCAAGAATCCTAGGGAGATGGCAGGGGAGCAGCTACTTTCAAGCAGCTATGGCAGAAAGTGGATGAGGAAAGGTTTGTGCATAGCAGGAAAGCAAAATGATACTCTGACCAAAAACAAATAAGATGATTTGTTTTTATGTGCATACATTCTGAAATTTCAGAAGACTTTGAAGCAAAATTTAAGGCAACATTTTTGTAGCATTTATTTATTTGTTTATTTGGTATAGGTTAGTGTTTTGCCTCAATGTTAGTATGCACACCTTGAGGACTGAGAAGGCCAGAATCATGGAATCCTCTAGAACTGGAGTTGCAGATGGTTATTAGCCATTGTGTAGGTGCTAGGAACTAAACCCGAGTCCTCTACAAAGAGTAATCAGTGCTCCTGATCACTGAGCCATCTTTATTTTTTAAATAAAGCCCTAAACTTTATTTTTTAAAGAGTTTAAAGTATGAAAAAGGAAGAGAGTAACTTTACAGTGAGGCAAAACTAACCAATACTAATGCAAGTTGACAGCCTGAGTCCTTCCTTGATATATTAAAAATTACACTTCTTAAAAAGATATGTTCTCACCAACGCTTAAACTGAGCTCAGAATCCTCGTGTCTCAATATCCAAGGGCTGAGACTATAGAAATAACACAGTGCCCCTCTGAAAGTAACTGTTACTGATGGGATCTTTCACTTCTAAACCCACAGTCTATGTCTGCACTTTCTAAAATCATCCCCAAACATCAAAACACAGCAATGAGACACTGTCACAAACTAGACAATCACAAAATAACAAGAGGATTAAATAGGATCCTCAAACAGAAAAAGTATGAAGTACAATAATTGGAATAAAGTGTGGACTTGGGTTAATAATCATGTCAACATTGGCACTAAAAATGCAGTGCCTTAACGCAAGATCTTGATTAATAACAACCTCTTATTCATCTTGCTGCTGTGACAAATGCCTGACACAGACAACTGAAGGAAGTGTATTTTGGCTCACAGTTCCATCATGGTGGGAAGGGAACATGTGGCGGGGGAGAAGGGGGAAATGGCTGCTCAAACTGAATCTAGTCAAGAAGCAGCTCATGGTAAATGCTTACTCAGCCTTACACTTTCTCCTTTTATTCAGATCTGGACTCCACCCTAAGAATGAAAGTGACCACAAGTAGAGTGGGTCTTCCTGCTTCAATTAACATAGTTTAGAAAATTCCTCATGGGAATACCCATAGACTTGTTTCCATGGTGATTTTAAATCCCATAAAATTAAACTATCAAAGTTATCTGTTTTATTTACTTTTCTATTGCTGATGAGACACCATGATCAAGACAACATATAGAAGAGTTTATTGGGCTCACAATTTCAGAGGGTGAGTCCATAGCATAATGGCTGGCAGCTCAGTGACAGCAGGCAGGGTGCGAAAGCAGCAGCTGAGAGCTTACACCCTTATCTACCAGTAGGAGGCAGAGACTGGACTAACTGGGAATGGCCTATGCTTTTGAAACCTCAAAGCCCACCTTCGGTGACACGCCTCTTCTGCCAGTCACATCTAATGCTTCCCAAACAGTTCCACTAAGTAGGAACCAAGCGTTCAAATAGATGGGCCTACAGGGCAACTCTCATTCAAATCACCACACTACCACACTATCCATGTACACATGGATGGGGACATGGACATACTGTACAACAGGCTCAACTCTGTGAATCTAAAATTCTTCAGCACCAATTCAAAAAATAAGTATTCAACAGGCAGTGGTGGCACACACCTTTAATCCCAGCACTCGGAAGGCAGAGGCAGGTGAATCTCTGTGAGTCCAAGGCCAGCCTGGTCTAGAGTGAGCTCTAGGTCCACCTGGGCTACACTCAGAAACCCCATCTTGAACACCCTCCACAAAAAAGCATTCTACAAAAGAAATGTAATTGGAAACTAAATATATAAAAATACCAGAGATGGCTCAGCAGTTAAGAGCACTCACTGGCTGCTACCACAGGACCCAGGTTCAGTTCCCAACACCAACAGGACATCTCACAACTATCTGCAACTCTAGTTCCAGGGAATCTGAAACTGTCTTCTGGACTCTCTGGCACCAGGCATACATGTAGGCAAAATACTCATTCACAGTTAAAAAACAAAACAAAACCCCACAATACCATTGGTCATTAGAGAATACAGAACCACAACAGGCCAGGAATGGTGGCATGTGCCTTTAATTCCAGGACTTAGGAGGTACAGGCAGGAGAAGGCCAGTCTGATCTACATGGTGTTCTAGGAGCCAGTAAGATGACTCAGCAGGCTAAGGCACTTGTCACCAGAGTTCCACCTCTGGGACCCACCTGGTGGAAGGAGAGAGCAAGTGCAGGCTGTCCTCTGGCTTTCATTTGCATGGATGGGTACAACCACCTATCCATACAGTTTGAAAACTGAGGCTGGGACTCACCGTATAGCCCTGACTGGACTGGAACCTGCTTATATACACCAGGCCTAATCTATAAAGTGAAACTTAGTTTTTTTTTTTTTTTTTTTAAAGGGGGGGGGGGAAGGTACACTGAGATGTTACTTCATGCTAGAATTAAGAAACCTCTCCACATCTCAAACAACAAAAACCAATTTAGGATAAATTATAACCTTTCTATATTGTTGGTATTAATGGAAAAATGGACTGAGACCTTATAAAAGAAAGAAACAACAAACACTTAAGCCAAATGAGAGAATTTGGTCACAAAAGAGCACATATAGTAAATACCTTATATACACTATAAACGAATTTAGAATGCTGAAAAGTACACTAAGTATGGGAGACCAAGGAGTTGGTTACAAGATCACTTTAGAAGAGGCTACTGTTATAAGACTTTTAAAAGCCATGAAAATTAGCCAGGGCATTGGTGGCACATGCCTTTAATCCCAGCACTCAGAAGGAAGACTCAGGCAGATCTCTGAGTTTGAGGCCAGCCTGGTCTACTGAGAGAGACAGGATCCAAAGCTACAGAGAAACCTGTCTTGAAAAACCAAAAAAAAGAAAAGAAAAGAAAAAAGGCATCTTTTTCATTAAGTGGTTATGGTAGTAGCTGGCTTCTGCAGATTTTAACCCCCTAAGAACATAAATTGCAAGACAAGGGAGCCAATGAAAGGCTCAGCAACTAAAGGCACTTTCCCTAGCCTGACAACATAAGTTCAATTTTCAAGACTCACATGGAAAAACAAAACCAAAACCTGTCCTTTGACCCCACACATGTACTGTATTATGCTATTACATATTGCACCTCTTCCAATTAAAAAATAAAAGCCAGGCAGTGGTGGCACACACCTATAATCCTAGCACTCAGGAGGAAAAGACAGGCAGATCTCTGTGAGTTCAAGGCCAGCCTGATTTACAAAATGAGTTCTAAGATAGCCAGGGCTGTTACACAGAGAAACTCTGTCTTTAAAAAAAATAATAAAATTAAATTAAATTAAAAAGGACAAAAACACAGAGAGTACACCTTCTTTTAAAAAGGAATATTCAAGTTATTAAAAAAAAAATGAGCCAAGCAGTGGTGGTGCCAGCCTTTAATCCAAGAGGCACAGACAGGTGGATCTGAGTTTGATGCCAGCCTTGTCTATAGAGTAAGTTCCAGGACAAGAACAGCCAGGGCTACAGAGAAACCCTGTCTTGAAAAACAGGAGAAAAAAAAAAAAAAAAAAAAAAAAAATCCATGAGCTCTTAAGAATTTAAACCAGGTGCGATAGCACATACCTGTAATCCTAGTACTTGAAGAGTCAAAGGATCAGGAGTTCAAGGCCAAGTATGTTCAAGTATGTTATGACTACATAACAGGATCAAGGATGCCCTGGATACATGAAAACTGCCTCAAACAAAAACAAGCAAGCAAAGAGCTGGACCAGTTGTCTCACACATTTATAGTACTCAGTAGGCAGAGGCAGGAGGATCTCTGTGAGTTTGAGGCCAGCTTGCTCTACACAGGTAAGTTCAAAGCCAGCCAAGACTATATAGAATCTGTTTCAACAAACATCCCTCAGATTAGCATAGAGGGAGGTTACCAGTCTGAATGTATCTCACAGGGCAGGCTCCCTTGTGAAACAGTCCTTCTACTACTTCTTTTCCCCCTCTATGAGCACTTCTCATGAGCCTCCCCTCCCCCTCGGGTAAGTTTCCTAGTTCTGAAATGTCCCCAGTAGGTTTCTATGTTGAAACATTCAGCCCAGCCAAGAGCAGGGCACTGAGAGTTGTGGAGACTTTGGGACATGGGGTCTTACTTGGGTGTGGGGGAGGTCTACATGGAGAGTTCTATGACAGCCAGGACTACATAGTGAGACCCTGACAAAAGATGGGCAGGGCTGGGGTTACCGGGAGGTGTAAACAAAAAGTCCTAAAAGAAAACATGCCTGCACAGAGCTCTGAGTTTGAGGCCAGCCTGGTCTACAGAGCCAGTTAACAGCCAAGGCCATACAGAAACCTTATACTTAAAAAGAGAAACCTTGTACTTAAAAAATAAGAAGGAAGAGGAGGCAGCTGTGCCAGTAGACCCACTGTGAAAAGCCTGGAAAGTTACAGGTCCAGAAGCTTAGCTTGAGCTAGCTTCTGGTCCCAGAGATCAACCACATATTCTGCTTATCAAATGTCAGGTCATGATCTGATCTCAGAACCAGGAGATTAAAGTGGAAAAAACAACCACAAGCCTCCACCACAGCCTTAACAGACCTGGGTAAGCACAGAGCCACACTCTATCCCCTCCCCTCCACCCCACCCCCACTCCTGTGCCCTCTCTCTCCTCAGATAAGCTTCCAGACCAGTTTCTATCCTTATTCTTCCATTTCTTACTTCATTCACCCCTCCCCATCTGAACCACAACAACCAGCAAAACAAAACCCAACCTGGTAAAAATGGTAAGTGTACACTGGCCATCCCCCAGAAGAAAACGAAACTCTTTCTTAATAAACTCAATCTGGCAGGGTGGTGGCGCACGCCTTTAGTCCCAGCACCCAGGAGGCAGAGGCAGGCGGATTTCTGTGAGTTCGAGGCCAGCCTGGTCTACAGAGAGTGTCCCAGGACAGACTCCAAAAGCTACAGAGAAATCCTGTCTCAAAAAACCAAAACTAAATAAATACACCCCAATTTGGGGGGCTGGAAACATGGCTCAGAGATTAAGAGTAGTTACTGTTCTTCCAAAAGTCCCTGATTGGGTATCCAGCACCCACATGGTGGCTCACAACTGCCTTTAACTCTTTAATTCCAGTGGATCTGACACCCTCTTCTGGCCTTCAATGGCTTTTGCACATGTGGTATACACTTACTTAAGCAAGCTGACACATACACATAAATAAGTGAATCCTTAAAAAAATAAAAATCTTCCCAAGTGTGACAGAGGCAGGTGGATACATATGAGTTCCACGCTAGCCAGGACTACATAGGGAGACATTGTCTAAGAAAACAAAACAACAACAAAAAAAGGATCATACCTTTGTTCTTCAGCAGATCTCCAGAGAGGTCTGCACATACAGGTTCTTTGCTGGATTGTGTCAGAAGGACATCCTGCAACAAGAAAGCCCAACAGTCAATGGATGATGCAGAGGTACCTGAGCTCACAAACACCAGTTATTACTTCAGGCCTCAGGGCAACCCCAGGTAATCTGCCACTAGCCACAAGAATTGAGATCTGAAGGAAAGCTTGTTTATGTTAATAAATAAAGAATACTGCCTCTCTAGAATATGAGCTTGAAGCAAATACAAACAAAGCTCTATTAATGCTTGCTTTTTTTTTTTTTTTTTTTTTTTTTTTTTGAGGTAGGGGTCACCATGTAAAACAGGTAGGACTCAAGGACTCAAACAGCTATAATCCTCCTGCCTCAGCCTCTTGAGTAGTGGGACAGCAGGTGTGCGCATGCCTAGCTCCTAAGTGCCTTCTGAAAACAAGAAATAAGTTGGGGGTACAGGTGCACTTAGCACAATGCCAGCTTAAGCAGGTACATGACAAGTCATGGGTGTCCTTTTTGCTTCCAAGGTTTCTCTGGCCTCCCCTGCTAAGGCATGCAGCTCATGCAAAGTTTAATGAGGGGGTTGAAAAGAACAAGGTTAGAAAGAGGAGGAGCCAGCCAGATCTCAGGAACTGTAGCTGCTGGAAAACTCTTAAAAGACATTTGCAAACCAATGGAAAAATTGGGAGGTTAATGGCTGAATTGTGACTTTAAATGCCAGCTCTGCAGAGGCAGATAAACCTCTGTCAGTTCAAAGCCAGTACCGACTACATAACAAGTTCCAGACAATAAGATGACATAGTCAAACCTTGCCAAAAAAAAAAAAAGTTCCTCACTCTTATAATTGAGGCTTGCTTTTAGTTTCAAATTTTTGTTCTATCTTTTCATTTTTATGTAAGTCACAAATTACTTTTTAAAAAAGTTTTTGAATTTTTTTTCTTTTTTAATTAAAAAAAAAATGTATGGAAGTTTGCCTGTTTGCCCTTATGTAGTGCCCTTGGATGCCAGCAGCAGCATCAGATCTCCAAGGACTACAGTTATAATCAGTTACAAGCTGCCATGTGGGTGCTGAGAATTGAACTAGGGGCCTCTGAAAGAACAATCAGTATTAATCACTGAGCCATTTGCTCAGCCCCCAGTTTGTTTCTGTGTTTAATTTATGTGTATGAATGTTTTGCCTGTACAAAGGTACAACATATGTGTTCCTGGTACCTGCAAAGGTCAGAAGAGGGTGTCAAGTTCCTGGAATGCAGTTATAGATGGTTGTGACCACATGGGTGCTGAGAATCAAACCCAGATCCAAGATTAACAAGAAGGAAGCAGGGAGGGAGGGAGGGAAGGAGGGAAGAAGGCAGGCAGGCAGGCTGACTCCTGGACGTGGCTCTGGTGGCCCATATTTTTAATCCCAGCGCTGTAGAGGCTGAGGCAGAAAAACCACAGATGTTAAGAGGCCAGCCTCTGGATTACTGAGCTGAGACTTCTGGAAAAGACAAATAGTGCTGGAGATGCAGCTTGGTTGGTATAGTGTCTAACTAGCAGGCACAAAGCCCTGGATTCATCTGCCAACACAAATGAATGAAAAGTTTTTTTTATCATCAGATGAATCTTCCAGTTTCTTACACCTTTATATGCAGAGAGGAACTTTTACAGGAATTTTCCTCTCCATCTCAATTCAGAAAAAATGCAGCTTTAAGTAAAGCACTGATTGTGAAGTCACAGAAAATTTTTACACCTCAGCAAATGCTCTAGATAGTTCTCTGCTGCATGAATTCAGAGCCACACCAAACGAGGGGATAGCAGTGGCCTGGATAGCAGTGGCCTGTAGACCCAAGAACAGCCTATCAACATAAATTCTGCCTTGAGGCAGTTAAAGACTTCTACCTTTATAAAAACTGTTTTTTCCCACTGTGTGTGAGCGAACCTGTGGGTATGCATGGGTATAGGTGGAGGCCAGATGTTGACCTTTGGTGCTGTTCCTCATAGGCCACCCACCTCAATGTTTTCTTTCCTCTATTATTATTATTATTATTATTATTATTATTATTATTATTGGTGTGATGGTGGAGAGGCCGTGTGACTGTGCACATGTGGAAGTCAGAGAACAATTTTTGTGGAATTGGTTCTCTCCTATCTTTTCAGGGGTTCTCGATATCAAACTCAGGTCTTCTGGCTTATAACTTTTAAACATCTTTACCTTCAGAGTCTTCTCAACCAACCCTCAGCTTGTTTTTGATAAGGAAAGGTTAGACTGGTCAGTCCCAGAGACCTTCCAGATTACAAGTGTGCCATCACTCTTGGCTTCTTACATGGGTGCTAGGGATCAAACTCAGGTCCTCATGCTTGCATAGCAAGCATTTACTGACGGAGATGTCTCTTCAGCTGCCAAGAGTTCTTATTTTAAGTCACTGAAATTTTATTTATTTCCAATACAAAATCCTTTTCTATGCTGGTTGGTGGGTGGTGGCACACATCTTTAATCCCAGTGCTTGGGAGGCAGAGGCAGATGGATCTCTGAATTTGAGGTCAGCCTGATCTACAGATGGGACAGCCAGGACTACAGGAAACTGTCTAGAAAAACCTCAAATAAATAAATAAATAAATAAATAAATAAATAAAGGAAGGAAGGAAGGAAGGAAGAAAGATTAAGAAAAAATGCAAAATTATAGTACTAAGCAGATAGTTCAGTAGTCAAGAGCACTTGTTGCTCTTGCAGAGGACCTGGGTCTGGCCCCCAGTACCCAAATGGTGGCTCACAACTATCAGTAACTCTGGTTCTAAGATCTGAAGCCCTCTTCTGACCTCCACAGGTACCAGGCACACACATAGTGCACATATATATACATAGGGAAAATATTCATACACATAAATTTAAAAATAAGTCTTAAAAACTTTTTGTGTGCAGGGTTTAGGCCCTATGGACTTTTCCTTATCTACTACACATAAAAGAGGTAACTGAGGAAAGCTGGGAGCAGGAAAGGTGATCTTCCTCAGGGAAGAGGACACCAGCTGGTTGTCCATCATCAAATAGTCAGCCCTGAAAATACACATACAAGTAACATTATACAGACTTAGCAGGTTATATCTAGGGACATAAACATACACATACATATATGCATGCAATAACAATCCTGAGAACTGGGATTAAAGTCGTGTGCCACCACCACTAACCAGTACAACCTTCCTTTTTGAGCAGGGTCTACCACTGAGCCTGGAACTCATAGATTTGGCTCAGCTGGCTAGCCAACAAACTCCAAGGATCTGCCCTATCTGCTGCTGTGCCTGGCTTTTTTATGTGGGTGTTGGGGATCTGAACTTGGTATGGCAGATGCTTCACCAATTAAGCCATCTCCCCAGCTCTTAAACATAATTATCTAACATCATATGTAGAAATACATTATTTTGAGGGGCTGGAGAGATGGCTCAGCAGTTAAGAGCACTGACTGCTCTTCCAGAGCAACTGGGTTCAACTTCCAGCACCCACATGGCAGCTCACAACTGTAATTCCAAGATCTGACACCCTCATACAGACATACATGCAGGCAAAACACCAATGCACATAAAATAAAAATAAATCTAAAAAACATTATCTTTAGATACTCAATAATAGTACAATAGTAAGAGCACAGCAGGGACTTACACCAAAAAAATATCAAAATTAATATTTTTAAAATGTTCCTAGACTAAATCACAGGCTCTGTGTCAGCACCTATAATTTATCATGACAAGTGTTGCTCTGCAGTGTCATCATTCACATTCAACTTATGTCCATCAAGCCTCCTCTCTTACCTGACTGGGGCAGATCTTTTCTTTAGAAGATGTGCAATGCTGGCACGGATCCTCCTTTGCTGCCTCACAGGGGTCTCTGAAAACTTCGGCCCGGTCTCCTTCATCTCTGAAGGCCTTTGGATCCATGCTTTTGGTTCTCTCTTCTCTATCCAAGATCTCAAAAGCCACAGGCCCTCTTGCTGTAGGGTCCACTAGTCCGCACCACCCAGGTTTGCTCCCATAATCCAAGGCCTCAAAGGTTTCTTCACGACAGCCTTCTGCACGAGTCCTCGGCAGCTCCAGGGGTGACGCCCTACTCTGATTTACACGAGAGCTTGAGGCTCCAGATTTTACATCTGGAATCATACTGGGCTCCTTCTCAGCATGAAGCTCTTTGGAGACACTTACTGAGAGTTCAGAGTATAATTCATGTACGACAGCAGGCATGAGGGAATCAAGTGGAACTGGCTGAGTCTCTACTCCAGATGACAGCATTAGGGCAGACGGAGATTATGGAGTCAAGTCTTTTACAGCAATGGTTTACCCTGACACAAATCAAAGGAAGGGATACAAGTTTAAAACCTTGACAGGACAAAAGAACTGTTTCAGTTCACAAGGGTTAAAATATGGAAAACAGCTGGGCAGTGGTGGTACACGCCTTTAATCCCCAGCACTTGGAAGGCAGAGGCAGGCAGATGAACCTGGTCTACAGAGTAAGTTTCAGAACAGCCAGAACTGTTACACAGAGAAACCCTGTCTTAAAAAACAAAACCAAACAAAGCAAAAAAAAAAAAAAAAAAAAAAAAAAAAAAAAAGGAAAACAGATTCAACTTCAAATGCCAGCATTCTTGAATACCAAAATGTCTATGACTATTGAATTGGTGGGGGAAAGAAATCTTAATCATTAGTAGGCACGTCATTGACCTTAATTAAAATACTACCTTGTGAATACTCTGTTTAGATGTGAAGCACATAATGTATCTTAGTGGCAGAGCACTTACTCAGGGTATACAAACCCTGAGGCCAAGCCCCAGCACCACCAAAATTGAGTGTTGGGGCTCATACTTGTGATCCTATTATTCAGGAGACTGAGGCAGGAGGATAGACACAAGTGCAAGAACAGATTCAACTACAGAGTAAGTTCAAGGTTATCCTGGGCTAAGACTGAGCTCCTATCTCAAGAATATGGGGGAAAGGAGGGTTAGCAAAATGGCTAAGTGGTTAAAAGTGTGTATGTGTATATATATGTGTATACACACACACACACACACACACACACACACACACACACACACACACACTGTTCTTATAGATGACATGAGTTTCGTTCCCACTTGACTCTGCACCTATGCTGAACAGTTCAAAACTATCAGTACCTCAAGCTCCAGGGGGATCTGATGAACCCAGCATCTTTAGGAAACTATACTCATCTGCACAGAAAAATATAAATATACATACTACCAAAAAGCCAGGCTTGGTGGCAAATACCTTTAAACCACAAGGCTGAGGCAGGCAGATTTCTGTGAGTTTGAGACCAGTCTGATCTATATAAATGAGTTCCATGTCAGACACGGTTCCACAGAGAGACCCTATCTCAAAATAAATAAAACTTTTAGTTCAGGAAAAAAATTGAGTGAACCAAGGTGAGAAAAAGGCATTAATGTGCATTCAAAACCAGACCTGACATGAACTAGAAAAATAAAGGTGCTTCTCAATCTGATTTCAAGACACCTTGTTTATTGATATATCCCCGGGGTAGGCACTTGACATGTAGCAATTCCTCAGGAAGGTTCTGGGAGTTTTGTTTTTGTTTTACATCTGTGTGTATTTGTGTGTGCACAGGTGCTCATGGAGGGCACAGGACAATTTTCAGGGTTATTCTCAGCAATACTATCCACCTCCTTTGAGATAGCCTCATTGACCTAGAGCTCGACAATTAAGCTAGACTGGATGGCCAGGAAGTCCAGAATCCTCACCTCTGCACAGGGATGACACCTGGCTTTTTTTTTTTTTTTGGACAGTGTTTCACCATGTAGTCCTGGCTGTCCTGGAACTCATTCTATAAACCAGGCTGGCTTCAAACTCAGAAGACCACCTGCCTCTGTGTTGTGGGATATCTGTACACTGTGTGGTTTATTGCTGATTGGTATAATAAAAAGTTGAATGGGCAATAGATAGGCAGGAGGTATAGGTGGAACTTCCAGGTAGAGAGGAAGAAAGAGGAGGAATCTAGGCCTGTGAGAGACACCAGGAAACACAGGTCGGGTTGTAGTTGACAGAATGTAGATTAATAGAAATGGATTAATTTAAGTTAGAAGAGCTAGTTAAAAAATAAGCCTAACCTAAAGCTAAGCTTTCAAAATTAATTAGTTTCCATGTCATTATTTGGGAGCTGGCTGGCAGGACAGAGACTCATTTTACCTCTGCCTCTGGAGTCTGGGATTAAATTATATACCACCACTGCCTAGCTACATGCTAATTCTTTCTAAAAATTATTTATGTTTATTTCATTTGCATTGGTGTTTTGCCTGCATGTATATCTGTATAAGGGCACTGGATCCCCTGGAGCTGGAGTTACAGATAGTTGTAAATTGTCATGTGGGTGCTGGAAATTGAACCTGGGTCCTCTGGAAGAGCAGCTAGTGCTGTTAAGCATTGAGCCGTTTCTCCAGGCCTCCTACATGCTAATTCTTGATGCTTCTCCTACCCTAAACAAGAGAAGAGAAATTGTTCCCACTTTAAAGACTAGAAACTATGGAAAGCAGCCGGTTTACCTAGCTAAATAGTCTAGGTAGGTTGACATATAAAAGTAGACAGCCTATGTAAGACTCTTTTTTTTTTTTTTTTTTTTTTTTTGGTCTTGTAACTATTTTATTTTAACAAGCTTCCAGCATAAGTTTGGGATGAATTCAGCTTGTGGGTGGACAGACTTCACTAGGTGATACTAGGTGATGTGTCTTAGTTTCCCTCCCCCAGTTATGTTGGTAAAATACTCCAACAAGAAGCAATTTAGGAGAAAAGGCTTTTTTCAGCTCTTAGTTCAAGGTCACAGCCTATCACGGTGGGAAAGTGGAGGGCACCAGGAATGGAAGGAGGAATCTGGGCACACTGTATCTTAGTCAAAAGCAAAAAAGGATACTGCAAGTTCCAGTGTTCTGTCCTTTCCACCCAGCCCAGGGCGCAGCCCATGGAATGCTGTCACCCACATTTAGGGTTGGTCTTCTGCTATGTAAGCCTGTTGAATGTTGGGTTTACAGGCATGAACTCATCATACCTGGTTTAAGCTAAAAAATTTTAAATGAAAAGTTAAAAAGGTTTTCCAGAGGCAGAGGCAGGAGGATCTCTGTGAGTTCAACGCCACCCTGGTCTACAAAGGGAATTCCAGGACAGCAGAACTGATATACAGAGATACCCTGAAAAAAGTTTCCTGAAATTCTTGGGCCAGGGACTGGAGCTATGGCTCAGTGCTTAGAGCACTAGCTGCCTCTTCCAGAGATCCTGGATTCAGTTCCCACCACTCACAAGGTGGCTTACTATCATCCAAAGCACCAGTCCCAGGACACAAAACACCCTCTTCTGGATTCCCATGGACACTGCATATATGTGGTACAAAACAAACACCTATACACATACAAATTAAACACTTAAGTAAATGTAGAAACAAAGTTTAGGGAACATTTGCTTTTGGATGGATATGCTGGCACGCACCTTTAGCACCAACACTTAGGAGGCAGTGGAGGCAGAATTCTGAACCAGCCAGGTCTACATAACAGATTCAGAGCTATAACATGAAACCCTGTCTCAAAAACAAAATAAAAATAAAAATTGCCTAAATTGAGGGCTGGAGAAATGGCTCTGGTTATGAGAACTTGATGTTTTTGCAGAGGACCTGGATTCCAGCACCTACATACATCAGGTGGCTCACAACCATCTCTAACTCCAGCTCCAGGGAATCTAACACCTTCTGGCGTCTGAGGGCACCTGAATGCTTGTGGTGACATAAACTAATGTGGGGACACATGCATATACATTAGCGTTTTATAAATGAATACAAACTGCCTGCACCACTAAGCTCACAGTAGTAACGCTGCAATGGCCCAGCAGTTGACAATGTTTGCTGCTCCTGCAGAGGGCCTGGGCTCAGGTCCCAGAACCCATCTGCTTGCTCACAACCACATACAACTCCAGTTCCAAGGGGTCTGAACACTGTCTTCCCCCTCTGTGGGCACCTGCATACAGATGGTACATGTAAATACACTTAGCACACACATACATAAAATATGAACAACTAAAAATAAATATCTTTTTTAAAGTGTGAGACTAATTTATCCCTTTTAGAGTTAGAATCTTCCCTTTTCCTCTAGTTACTGGCTATTTTCTGAAAGTATTTGCCTATGTAAGTGGGAGCTAGCAGAAATAAGTTGAAATTGCTATTAAAATGCCAAGAAGTAGGAAATACTCAATTTTAACTATGTTTGGATTCCTCTTCCTAGTTATCACAATGCACACAAACTGGAGTAAGTACAGGAAAAAATACTGTAAGGATGGGTCACCAAGATGGCTCAGCAAATAAACTGCTTGCTTTTCAAACCAGTTGACCTGAACACAATCCCTGAAGCTCATAAGGTGAAGGAGAGACACACCTGTCAAAGCTGTCCTCTGGCCTCTACATAACTGTAGTAAACACAGGCCCACACTCATATCTATCATACATACATACAAATATAAATAAATGACACTACAAAAGCAAGTGTTATCTCTCTGTGGGAAGAGACATACCTGCAATTGCACACCTGAGCAAGCAGCACTGTGAGTTTGTGGCCAACCTGGTATACACGGCCACTCTACGTCTAAAGCAAAGCAAGTTTACAGAGACACACAGACTTCTTGGAGATAAGATCTCTTTCTCCCCTGCCTGCCAGGAAGATATGGGCATTCTCAAAAGCTAATCCATACTTTCTTCTTAAGTTTCATTTCCTCGAAGACTTCACCTTTCCTTGAAGCCTCTCTCTGCTGAGGTAAACCCAATCCTGTCTCCTTGAGCTGGGGCTGTAGCTCAGTGAAAGTGCTTGCTTAACATGCAAAACATGCAAAATCCTGGGTCACGGGATGAAAACATGGCTCCCCAGTTCAGTGAGCAGTGCTCCTCCACAGGGCCACAGTTAGGTTCCCAGCAACCACACTGAGCACATCACAACCTCATGGAACTCCAGCTCCAGGAAATCCAATTCCTCTTCTGGCCTCTAAGGATACCACACACATGTGCACGCACACACACACACACGCATACACACATAAAAGAAATAAAAAAAATGGGGTGTCCAACTCCTAGCACTGGGGAAAAAACACAACACAAAAACAAAAAGACCAACAAACTGTTCCTTTACTCATAGTCACCATTATGATTCAAAAAGTCCACTGATAGGTATTCAAATAGAAACCATGACCATAAAAACCTGGACACAAACATTCTTAGCAGAACTATTCACAGCGGACAAAAAATAGAAACAAATACAAATGAGCACTGGTAAGTGGACAAACAATACTGTCAGGTTATACAAAGGAATATTAAGCCATAAAACGGAACAAAGTACTAAGAGATTACAAAATGGACAGACTTTGTGAAAATACTACACTAAGTATAAGAAACTTGTCAGAGAAACCACAATTTTTTTTTGTTTTTTTGTTTTGTTTTTCATGACAGAGTTTCTCTGTATTGCTTTGGAGCCTGTCTTGGAACTAGCTCTGTAGACCAGGTTGGCCTTGAACTCACAGAGATCCGCCTGCCTCTGCCTCCTGAGTGCTGGGATTAAATGTGTGCACTACCAACGCCCAATAGAGAAACCACAAATTTTAAGACCTTATTTATACGAAAAGGCAAATCTACAAAGAGGATATTAGTAGTTGCTTAGGGATAAGAGTTTTGCTGTCACAAAATGACAAGGACTGCATTGCACAATTTCTTTCTGGAATAATAAAATTGTTTTAGAACTGGAAAGATGGCTCAGTGGTTAAGAGCACTTGCTATTCTTACAAAGAACCTGAGTTCAGTTCCCAGCACCCATATGGTAGATTATAACCACCTCTAGCATCAGCTCCAGAGGACCCAACAATCTTCCAAGGGAACCAGCACACATATAGAGAGGCAGAAACAAATGGATGAGTTTGAGGCCAGTGTGATCTACACAGAAAGTTCCAAGCTACCCAGGTGTACACAATGAGACTTGGTCTTAATTATAAATAAATAAGAAAGTAAAAGAAAAAGTTCTAAAATTAGGGCTGGAGAGATGGCTCCAGTGGTTCAGAGCACTGGCTGCTGTTACACAGGCTCTCAGCACCTATAAAGTGGCCGACTTCTGTTAATACTAGTTCCAGTGTATCCAATGTTCTCTTCTGATGCCTATGGACACTGTAAGCAAAACACTCAAGCACACAAAATCTTTTTTAAAAGTTCTGAGCCAGGGCTGGAGAGATGTCTCAGCAGTTAAAAGCACTGGCTGCTCTTCCAGAGGTTGTGAGTTCAATTCCCAGCAACCACATGGAGGCTCACAACCGTCTGTAATGAGATATGATGTCCTCTTCTGGCAATGCAGGCATTCATGCAGGCAGAGCACCCATACCTAAAAGTTCTGAAGCAGATGTGGTGGAGTCCCAGCACCTGGGAGACAGAGGCAGGCAGATCTCCATGAGTTACAGGACTGTCCTGTTTACATAGTGAGTTCCACTACAGTTAGGAATATGTAGAGACCTAGTCTCAAAGCAAAATAAAACAAAAACACCAAAATTAAAATTCTAAAATTGATCACAGTAATGGCTGTATAACTGACTACACTATAAAGTACACAGACTTGTACAGTTTAAACAGGCAAGCTATGTGACTTTTCTGTGTATGTTTACATGGCTTTTTACTTGTTTTTTTGTTTCTGTGGTGCTTAAGATCAAGCCCAGGGCTTCAGAAATGATAGGCTAGGTTGGTCTACCACTGAGGACCATTTCTAGTCCAGATGAATTCTATCTTGATGAATTCTATCTTATCAGGCTGAGATTTGAGGTGGAGTTTTAACAGCTCAGCTGTTCTATGTATTTTATTTTTATTTTGTGTGTGAACATTTTGCCTGAATGAATGTATCTGCACCATGAAGGTCAGGTGTGGTAGTGCACATCTTTAATCTCGTGTACTCTAGAGGAAGAGGCAGTTTTAGGTCACATGGTCTACAAAGCAAGTTCAGAACAACCAAGGCTGTTACATAGATAAACCTTGACTTAAAAAACCAAAAGGGGAAAAAAAGAAAACAAAGACAGGCTGACAGGCTGATCCAATCCATTACATAGACGTTCTAGGCCAGCCTGGGTTACATGAGAACTTGCCTTAAATCCCGCCTAATGAACCACATATTAACAGTGTTGCCTGAGTGATGTGCCCAACAATAACTCATTTGTTTGTTGTACTTTTGTGATTATTGTGTCTGAGCTGTATTTCAGAGGAAAGCACCTGTTTGGAAGGTGTAAGATCCTGGGTCTAAGCACCAGCAGCACAAAAAAAAAAAAAAAAAAAAAAAAAAAGAGCAAACAAATCAAACCAAATCAAATAAATAAATAAATCAATACATAGTATGAATTACATTACACGGCTTTTTACCAGTCTCTAAGATCTCTATCCAACTATCAAAGTTTTTTAAATTAAATCTCTAATAAATCTTAAAAAACATTTTAAAAATCCTTAATATGGAGCAAAAAGGAAAGGACAAGCTGGTCTACTGAGCCAGTTCTAGGACAGCCAGAGATACAGAGAAACCCTGTCTCAAAAAACAAAACAAAACAAACAAAAAACAACAAGTAACATGACCATAAAATGCAGATAGGGATTTTATTCACAACAAGCCTTCTCAATGACTTGTAATCAAGCTACTGGAAAAGGATACCAGGTCATTCTCTAGTTTAAGGTTTAAGTGAAAATTAACCCATTGACTTAAGAATGACTTACCAGGCAGGAGAGATGGCTCAGTAGTTAAGGGCACTTGCTGCTCTTCCAGAGGACCTGGGTTTGATTCCCAGCAACCACATGGCTGTAGTGTGATGCCCTCTTCTGGCCTTTGCAGGTACCAAGCACATACCTGATATACATGCATGCATACATACATACATGCATACATACATACATGCATACATACGAAAATACTCATATATATAAAATAAAATTTAAAGCTTTTTGTGGTAGCCCACACCTTTAATACCAGCATTTGGGAGACAGAGGCAGGTGGATCTCTGAGTTCAAGGCCAACCTGGTCTACAGAGTGAGTTCCAGGACAGCCAAAGCTACACAGAGAAACCCTGTCTTGAAAAATTAAGTAACTGACTAAATAAATAACTAAATAAATAGAATAAAATTTAAAAAGAAATTTTTAAAAAATGATTCTTGCCATCCTTACAAGTATTAAATTGTTAAGGGAACAGATTTGTTTCAGACTTTGTAAATGACTAATGTTTGTATAAAATATAAAGTAAAATTATTCTAATAAAAGACGAAGCTCATAACACAAGCCTACCACCCCAACACCAGGGAAAACACAAACTTCCAAGTCATTCAGGGCTACATAGTAGACTACACAGGGAGACCCTGTCTCAAACAAAACAAGTTTGTTAAAGAAAAAAAGGAAGGGAGAGGCTGGGCACACACCTTTCATTCTAGCACTCAGGAGGCAGAGGCAGGTGAATCTATGAGTTTGAGGCCAGCCTGGTCTACAATGTGAGTTCCAAGACAGCTTAAGTTACACAGAGAAACCCTGTCTCAAAAAAACCAAACAGAAAAAAAGGAGGAAGGAGGAAGAGATACTATATCAAGTGACCTCTCATCTGTTTCAAATGCAAAGCTCTGCAGGGAATAGTTCAAATTCTCTGGGCAAGAACCAGGCCCCCTTCTGCCTCCACTCACTAGGTACACAGCCCGGAATGTCAGCACGTCTTCAGGAACTTTCCTGGGTTTGATGCAAGATGACCAAGTCAAAATAATCACAAGACAAGCCCACTATGAAAAGGATAACTTTCTCTTTTGCTTCAGCACACACCCTACAGACAGACAGATATCATGAACAGGAGTACTGCCTTCAATAGGTACTCACAGGCATTTGAGGAATTTAAGAACACTTTACATACAAAAAAAGATAAAGCGTTTCTTCAGTGTGCCTTCAGGCAATCTGGAAGTGTGTACCCTATCAGAAATAAAAAGTATTACAAAACAGAAACCTACTACTAAAGAATTAATTAACATTGAAACTCTGTCTAGAATATTTTACAATGCCAAAAATCCTACAGTGGCAACATTTCTAATCATTCAACTTTCCCCAAAATAATAGTTTTGGAAGTAAAAATTTACAGCAATAAAGCAAAAAAAAAAAAAAGAAGAAAAAGAAAAAAAGAAAAAAACAAATTGAACAAAGAAAGTAGAACTGAAAACTATATGCCCCCAAATCCCTTCTCTTTAGTTCATTATTAAGAACATTGAGCACATAGCTGGGCATGGTGGTGAATACCTGTAATCTCAGCACCAGGGAGGCCAGCCTGGTCTACGGAGGGAGGTCCAGGACTATACAGAGAAAACTGTCTTGAATGCCCGCTGCCCCCCACCAAAAAAAGAGAAAACGACACTGGGCACTGCCACGTTTGTGGCACTAAACAATACCATAAGAATGACCAGGCCCTCGGAATTTCCCAGAGCCCCTTGCACCTTGAGAAAAGGCCAGTCAATTCTTCCCTGAGGGAATCTGGCCAAGAGGGACAGAAAAAGAATCTTTTAATATGATCTCCCTAAACCAGGAGTGGGGGCAGACACCTGTGATCCTAACACCGAGAAAGAGGCTGAGGCAAGAAGGCTGTGGGGAGTTCGAGGACAGACTTGGATAAACAGCGAGTATCAGGGCAGCTACAGCTACATAGCAAGATCATTTCTCTAAAGCCTGGAGGTGGTGGTGCATGCCTTCAATTCCACCACTCAGGAGGCAGAGGCAGAGGCAGGTGGATCTCTATGAGTCAGAGGCCAGCCTCATCTACAGAGTGAGTTCCAAGACAGCTACAGCTACACAGAGAAACCCTGCCTCAAAATATCAAAACAAGAAAAAAGAAACCACTAAACAAGATGTCAATCCAAACTGAAAGTAAGACCAGGAGAACACATACTACACAGGACCCAGTTCTTAAACCTGAACTGTGCAGGGGAGTCTCCAAGGCATCAGGCAATTTCCTGTAGGATGATAAAGGAGGATCACCAGGGGTCAGGGGTTGAAGGTCAGCCATAGGCTACAAACTGCATTTGAGGAAAGCCTAGGTGGGCTGTATTGAGACCTTATCTAAAAAAAAAAAATTGTTTCCAAATTTTTTTCCAGACAGGGTTTCTGTGTGTAGCATTAGCTGTTCTTAGCTGTCCTGAAACTTACTCTGTATAGACCAAGCTGGCCTCAAATTCATAGAGATCTGCCTACCTCTGCCTCCCAGGAGCTGGGACTAAAGGTGTGGGACACCACCACCCGGCTGTTTCCAAATATTAATCACACATTTAATCCCAGCATTCGGGAGGCAGAGGCAGGCAGATCTCTGTGAGTTTAAGGCCAGCCTGAGTTGTTACACAGAGAAACCTTGTCTTGAAGAACATCAACAAAAATTAATTTTTCTTCTGATTTAACTTGGGGAGTAGAGTACATTAAGATTCCAAAGGAGAGGAGGTGTCCTTTATTAAAGGAGTGTGAGAAAAGCCTTTCTGGTGGAAAGAATGGGTTGAATATTTGTGATGGAGGACACATTCATGCAAACAGCTGCTTCTTTTGAGCAGGACATGGCTTTTCTTTAACGAATCAATAGTAATAACTGATCAAAAGTCTACTGTGCACTCAGCATTTTCACAAAACTTCCCTTTAACCCTCATGATAGACAATTCGGGGTGGGGGGGGGGAGGTACCAGGTGAGAGATGGGCTGCAACTGACAGGGGTGGATGAGTCAAGGTCACAAAGATGTTAAGTGGGAGATACAAACTTGCAAATATCAAACTCCAGAAGACGAAGAGAAGCTCACCGAACACTACAAGACCTAATAAAAACACAAAAAGCAAAGCTTTCTTGGTGGACATGATTGGGGGAAGGGAAGAAAGGCTGACTTGCAATAACAAATTCTGGGCCTTCCTCTCTTTATCTTGAGGTGAAAATGAAAAATGAAGGGAAGACAAATATCTTTTGGGTTTTTTGTTGGTGGTGGTGGTTGGTTGTGTTTTTGTTTTGGGTTTTTTGTTTTGGTTTTTTTTTTTTTTTTTTTTTTTTTCGTAGAAAAGAAAGATACCTCTATCACTTTTTGGGGAAGTTGTGAATCTACTTCACTTGGAAGACGCTGTCCAAAGCGGGGGTCGTTTGGGGATTACTCCTCAAATCTTTAGGATAAGAACTCCCCTCGGCACCATAAACGGGTCTCCCTTCCCTGACAAATGGACCAGAGCCGAGGGAAGGCGAATGCCGACAAGGGGCGTCGTCCTCTCCAAGGAGAGAAGTTAGGGGTCCCCTGCAGGTAGAGGAGCCTCTTTCCCCTGGAACCAGGACTCTGAGAAGCTGTTTTCTCCCAAGGACGTGGGGCCTGATCTCCTTGATGTCTGTCACTAACGCAGCTTTGGTGCCCTTCAGCGCCCCGAAAGGCTGGGGGCCCGGACCCCCTTTAGTCAGCACCGTTCGGCGGAGGACCCCCAGGGCGTTGTGGGGCCGCCCGGGCCTCTTACCCTGTGGCCTGCTCCGCGGCCCGTGCTCATCCCGCCACCTTAGCCTCGGCTGCCTCGGTCACTGCTGTCCCCGCGGCCGCCAACTCTAGGAGATCTTCTGGAGCTGAGGCCCGAGGGCGCTCCGGCCTCCACCGCTTCTACAGTCTCTCTTCCCCCCACCCCCCCACTCCCACCGCACTTCCTCATCCGGGGCCAGAGCCAGCCATGCGGACGGGCCTTGATCCCGCCCCCGCACGGCGCGCGCGCACTCGGGAGGGCGGCTCTTCCCAGCCGGTACCTCCGCCCTCTGCTAGCCCCGCACACACTCAGCCCCGCCCCCATCGCACTGGCTCTTAAAGAGAAACACACCCTTTGGCCCAGTTCCCGTCTCCAACTGTAACCAGTGCTGCATAATCCAATCCATTTCTGTGACATGGACAGCTGCCACCATCCTGGCAGATCGTGAGACCTTTAATAACTACAATCATTGGTTTAAGTCACACTGGCTACTAAATAAACGATACACCAGGAAAGTAGTTGGTTACACTTCGTTTTTATTCCTTTGCTGCTTCAGCGTTGAAAGCACTGCATTTCATCTCTTATTTGTTGCCCATCCCCTCCCATCCTCGCCTGTTTTCTTCAGCACTGTCTCACAGCACCTAAAGAAGTGTCTGGCAGAGATTAGAATGGAAAAAGGGTTGGGGACATCAAATACGTCCATAGAATAATCAACAGTCATGATTTAGAAATACACCTGTAGTTTCCTGAAGCTCATCAGCCTGGCAGGCTATGAAGGCTTTGGAGAAAATTATAATTACCTTTTCTCTGATTAGGATCTGCAGAGGAGCCAAGCTTGGTGGTGCACTCCTTTAACCCCAGCAGAGGCTAGAGTATCTCTGTGAGTTCCAGGGAGTTTGTTGATTCAACAAACAAACAAAAATATCGCTGTGGGGCTGGATAGAAAGCTCTGTGTTAAACAGGACACTCCCGCATTCCCAGTAGATTTGAAGTCTGTTCCTAGTAACCTTAGAGGGAGGTTCACAACAGCTTGTAACTCCAATTCTGCCTGGAGCCCCTGCTTCTGACCTACATACCCACACTCAAATTTCTCACACACAAACACATAATTTAATATATATATATATATGATAGCTTTGAGGGCTGGAAAAATGGCTCAGAGGTTAAGAGCACTGGCTGCTCTTCTGGAGGAGCATTCAATTCCCAGCACCCACATGGCAGTTCACAACTATCTGTAACTCCAGGGAATTGAAACCCATACACAGACACACATATAGGCAAAGCACCAATGCACATAAAATAAAAAATAAATCATTAAAAATTAAAAAAAAGATAGCTTTGAGACCATGAGTATGCATTTTGCCTGAGATAGTGGTTCTTCTCAGCGTTAGGATTGAAAGCACACAAATTTATATGCTAATCCCACTATCTTTGGGCTGAATGAAATCATATACACTTCATATATGTGTATAGTTTGCATATAAATTACTGATTTTCTAATCTATACTGAGGTAAAGATTAATTAACTAGCCAGGTAGTGCTGGTAAATGTCTTTAATTCCAGAACTCCAGGAGTCAGAGCAGAAGCAGGCAAATCTCTGTGAATTCCAGGCCAACCTGGTCTACAAATGTAGTTCCAGGATAGCCTGGACTGGACTGTTACACAAAGGAACTGTCTCAAAAAAAAAAAAAAAAAAAAAAAAGCAACTCCCCCCCCCAAACAAACAAAAAGATTAAATATTCACTTGGAAACATTTCAAGTACCCTGAGAAGTAGATGATTCAGCACTTAAGATACTCTTACAGAGGACAGAATTTGCTTTACAGAACCCAAATGAGACAGCTTATAACCACTTACAACTCCAGATGCAGAGGATCTGATGCCCTTTTCTAGACTCTGTGGGCACCCCTCTCCCCATAGATACACAGAGATAAAAACACTACATATAAATACAAATAACAAAATTAAAATTTTCTTAAGTAAATTAAATTGGGGGGGGCGTGTTTCGAGACAAGGTCTCTGTGTAGCCTTAGTTGTCCTGGGACTCACTCTGTAGACCAGGCTGGCCTCAGACTCGCAGAGATCCACTTGCCTCTGCTTCCCCAATTCTGCAATTAAATGTGTGTGCCACCACCAATCTTTATAAATTTTAAAAATTTCACAGTATCCATATTAAGTATGTTCACAGGCAATTGCGCAAGTTTATAATGGAGTCTGAAAAACTCAACACTACTGGCTTTTCCTTTTGTCTCAAGATCCAGTATGGCTTTCATAATCAGTCCCATTTTTCATCTGGCTTTCATTTTTAAATGTGGTATTTTCTCTTCATGAATTCTTTGTACTAATTATGGCTTGTTAATTTAGTTCTTGAAAAAGACTATGTAGCAGAGGATGATGACGCTGATGGTCTGAATGAGAATGACCCCCATAGCCTCATATAACGGAATGTTTGCTCTGAAGTTAGTGGAACTATCAGGGAAGGGCTAGAAGATGTGCTCTTATCAGAAGAGGCGTGTCCTTGGGGGTCGACTATGAGGTTTCCAAAACCCAAAGCGCCCCCTGTTGGTGTGCTAATTCCATGCACTCTCTTTCTCATTGTCTGTCCCTCCTACTCTCAGACTTGTGTCCCTCCGCTAGTTCCCCAGCAGCTACGTCCCCAGCACCAGGCTTTCTCCCTGCCGCCACACTCTCTGCCAGGACTCACCCTCCGAAACTGTAAGCAAGCCCTCATTAAAGCCATGTGTCTCCGTGCCCAGCTCTGCTTTCATTCTACTCATTTGGTTAGTTTTACTCTTCAATTGTTTTGAGATCTCACATTCTAGCTCAGGCAAGTCTGAAATTTGCTCTGTGAACCAGGCTGGCTTCAAATTCTTCCTGCCTCAGCCTTTTGGACAGTAGGATAATAGACATGTACAACCGTGCTTGCCGTGTTCACTCCCCTAAATCACATGAAAATATTACTCATCTTACTAAATTTTTATTTTTAACTCTCTCTCTCTCTCTTTCTCTCTTAGGGGTTGGGGATAGGGAGTATTGTAACACAATTCTCCCTATGTAGCCCAAGCCTACTGAAACTTACTATATAGACTTGGCAAGTTATCTTCTTTTCTTTTCTTTCTTTTTTGTAAAGTGGCCTCTTAAACTCCACTAATTTTCTGTTGGTGTTGTTTTTGTTTTTTTTGAGACAGGGTTTCTCTGTGTAGCCTTGGCTGTCCTGGAACTCACTTTCTCTGTAGACCAGTCTGGCCTCTAACTCAGAGATCTGCCTCCCAAGTGATGGATTAAAGGTGTTTGCTACCTGGCTTTATTTTATTTTATTTTTCCTCCTAACATCTTTCTTTTTTCCTTTTTTCCAATCTCTCACTTTGTAGGTCAGACTGATCTCAAACTCTTGCAGTGATGGCTTTATAGGTACACACCACCACGAGAACCTTTACCTACTGTGCTATGGGAGGCCCTTTGGCCCACTCCCAAGTCCTCAACTGTGTTACAATGATTTTTATTTTAAAAAAATTATACATTTTTCAAAAACATTGGAATCCTGTAGCTTATGTTAAAGCTGGGGAAAAAAAACTTTCAAAAAAATGCTGAAATTAACTAGAGGCGAAGATGCCTTTTAGATTAGTAGTCATCATGATGAGAAGACACATGGCAGTGTCATGCCCTAAGACACTAGTTCTGGGTATAAAATGGTTACCAGAACAAAGCAGAAGGCTGGTAGAGGCACAGGTCAGAGACTAGGCTGAGGTTGCCTGCAGATAGACAGCTTTGCCCAGTGTGTGTGAGGCCCTGGGTCCCATTCCCAGCACTAGCAGTAAGAGAAATAAAGGGAAAAAAAAATGAGGAAGCAAAGGGCTAGTGCACTGGGCGTGGTGGCTCATTCCCCAGACTGAATTTGGAGGGAGGCTGAGGCAGGAGGCTTGTCATGAGTTCAATGCCATTCTCGCTAGTTACCTAACTCTCCTTAAAGAGAGAGATGTCCCAGTAAATAGGGGCTTGGGCCAGCCTGGGTTTAAATAGTATATTGGCTTGAATGAGGTTGGGATCTATTCCTTCTGAGTTTTCTTCAGCTTTTCACTGTCCATTTGTGAAAAACCCTAGTGTCTACTGTCTAATCATGCTACCATAGAAAGTTTAGAAAGATGTCTTCAAAGTCGCAGCAGCTGTTTATTAACTTAGGTATATGTTTAGTATGTGAAAGTGCCATCAGTCATACATTACTGGGCTACATTCCACAATGCACTTCGCTTTTGAGGCAAGGTCCCCTTCTGGTTTCTGCAGCACAGAGTTCTCCAAGCTAACTAGCTCTTAAGCTTTTCTTTTTTTTTGGGGGGGGGTGGTGGTGGTCTCAATTAGTAGTAGGGCTTTGATTACAACAGATGCATACCCCTAGTCTCTTGGGTCCTAGTGATGGAAGTCAGGCTGTCAGGCAATCCACTTAAGTATCTCCCCTGCTGGGTAGCTTTTTTAAAATTAATCAACATAAAAAACTATAGGTGTTGTGGAGAATTATTGGAGGAAGGTCAAGAGTTGGAATTGTTTCAGTGGTATTTGAGTAGCATGCAGTGATTCAGCTTTCAATTCCCAGTTCCATGGGACGAGCTCTGATCTTGCATGCCCCATGCCCTGGGTTCAATCCTCAGAACAATCAACAACCAAAGGATCATAGAAGCCTAGGAATGTCTTAGGGTTTGGGTTTGTGGAGACTTGCACAGTGGACACTTCCAAGCAGGAGCTATTCCATTGTTTTAAGTTTATAACACTGCCCCCCTACACCACACACACACACACACACACACACACACACACACACACACACACAGAGGTAGATTTCAAAGGCAGAAAAAGAGAGGCAAGTCTGACTCTAGGGAGGATCATGTTTATTTGTGGACACACTGTGAGGGGACACAATCTCACTCATATGGAGGGATGAGCCATATGTCCCATGCTATGTGTGTGTGTGTATGAGGCATGAAAGAACATCTCATACTATAAAAGAATAAGATAACCCTGAATGTTAGTGTTAGTTAGGAGGACTAGGCAGTCTATGAGTATTTATCCCTGGTATATGAATGGACTTTGGGAGCCCATCCCACATAGATGGACACTCTCTCAGCCTAGACACATGGGGGAGGGCCTAGCCCCTGCCACAAATGATAGAACAGACTTTGAAGACTCCCCATGGAAGGCCTCACTCTCCCTGGGGAGCAGAAAGGTGATGGCTGGGGTTTGGTGGGGGTAATAGGGGAGAATGGTAGGGTGAGGGACACGCAAAGCAAGCTTGTTTCAAATTTAAATAAAAAAGGAAACAGGAAAAAAGAGAATAAGATAAGAAAATGGCCCACTCCATGCAGACAGATGAGAGAATACCCCAGGAAGAAGGCTACGACCTTTATGGGGCATAAATGACTGCATCACCTCCTGCAGTTTCTCAGTTCCCTCAGTTCCCTCAGTAAGGGAACCTGGCAGGTGTAGTATTTATGTATTTATGTATTTATTTATTTATAGATAGGGTTTCTCTGTTTAACAGCCCTAGCTGTCCTGGAACTAGTTCTGTAGACCAGGCTTGTCTAGAATTCATAGAGATCTGCCTGCCTCTGCCTCCCAAGTCCTGGGATTCAAGACATGTGCCACCACTACTCAGAAGAAGTCTATTTCTTAACATCATTTGATTTAAAAAATAGACTGGTTTAGAGGCATAATTTGTAAAGGTAGATAACTAAATTAAATGAGTTTTGGCTTTTGGAATTTATTGGAAAACATCCACAAATACCACAAATACTCCTTGTATGCACTGGCCCTGGAGCTCTCTATTTCAACAGAGAGTAGGTTATAGTGTCAAAGCACCATGGGTGAGCCTAGGTTGGAGAGAATCTCCTTCATCTAAGTCATCTCCTCCTGAAGAATCTAAAGGCTTAGGGCATCACTGAATAGAAACTTTGACTCTACAGATATAAAATCAGCTGTCAAAGGCATGACCTGGATGTTCTGAATAGCTTTCCAAAGCTGTGACAGAGTATCTGGCATCTTCCTTTAATGAAAGAACATGGGTGGTTAGGGTGAGGACCCTGGAATTAGCTTTGGCCAATTAAACTATTGTGCAGGTCTCATACCAGTCATAAGGTTCTGCTGTTCACAGCATCTTCATTGTCTATTTGGGAGACATTGAGGGCAGAGTGTAATTACTCATTGCCTCTCTGTTGTTTTAGACATTTAGGATGTGGGTGCAGACTATGAGGTCCTCTGATGAGCAAGAGAATTCATCTTCCTGTCACATGAGACATAAGGAGGAAGGCTTTTTCTTTTTTCTTTTTTTGGCCAGAGCTAGTCAGTCCTACAAACCCAGAGATGGAAGCAGCAGACTTCTGGCAGGTTTCATTTCCCATTCATCCTTGTCCCATAATGAGGGTAGCATGCAACTTACTGTGATTGGATGATCTATGCCCCATGTGCCCCATCCAAGGGAACTACTTGGGCCTGGGGACTTCCTGCCATTCAAGCCTATTAACCCATTTTACTCAAGCATTCCCTATTTCATAACTAGGTTTTTTGTATTTTTTTTTTTTGTTCTTTCAAAACAGGGTTTCTCTGTGGCTTTGGAGGCTGCCCTGGAACTAGCTCAATAGACCAGGCTTGAACTCACAGAGATCCTCCTGTCTCTGCCTCCCAAATGCTGGGATTAAAGGCGTATGCCACCAACCACCAGCTTCATAACTAGTTTTTTATACACCTGATTCTGAATATTATTTTATATTCAACAAACTTAAGTTTACTTTAAACTTGTTATGAGTTAGTCACCTTAGGCTTAATTTTGACAACAGAAGACTAATGAGAAATACATATTGGTCTTTCCTTCTGTAAATGTGACATTTGTAGTTCGTATTACTGACCATTAACTTGTATTTCTTAATTATACTTAACAGTTTACTGTTACAAACAGTTTTCCCCCCCAGCCTGGTCCCAGAGTCACGTTAGCACCAAATAACACACAGAGACACTGTATTAGATATAAACCTGTTGGCCTATTACTAGCATTTCTTATTGGCTAGCTCTGTCTTAAATATTAACCCATTTCTATGGTCTTATTTTACCGGAGGGTGTCCGTTCCTCTCTCTCAAGTCCTTACATCTTTACTCTCCTACTACATCTCCCAGAATCTTCCTTATCTCCTAGTCTCACCTATCTTGCCTTCCTATTCGCTAACAGTTTACAATTAATCAGTTAACTCATAGCCTATACATTTTCTTGTTGCATAGCCCAATCTAGCCTTGAAGTACAGGGAATTGTCAGCCGTCTGTCTCCAGAATACCTGAATTATCAGGTATCACATTTAGTTTCTCCCTGATACTTTTGTGTTTTTCTACAGCCCTCTGGACCCAGATTGAGTTATTAATATTGTAAAAAATAAGAAAACAGCCGGAGGTTGGTGGCGCACTCCTTTAATCCCAGCACTCGGGAGGCAGAGGCAGGTGGATCTCTGTGAGTTCGAGGTCAGCCTGGTCTACAGAGGTAGTTCCAGGACAGGCTCCAAATCAGAAAGAAAGGAAGGAAGGAAGGAAAGAACGAAGGGAGAAAACACCGCTCAGTGAGATAGGAGTCGACTCTTAGACGTTTCTCCTATTCTGAGAGCATTAAAACGAAGTTTCGGGCTGTGGCTCTATTTTCAAATTTCCTTTCAAAGCAGGCAGCACTCTTAGCTGGAGGCGGGAAAGGGCAGCAGGAACTCAAAAGCATGAAGTCAGACTCGACGCCACGCCCCCACCCCCCAAGCCCCGGAGGAGGAAGTGGCGAGGCCACCGAGACGAGGCGGAGTCTGGGCTAGAGCGGCCAGGGCCGGCTGAGCGGAGACCGGCAAGGGGCGGGGATTCGGGGCGGAGCCTCCGGAGCGGCGCGGGCTCAGGTGAGCGCTCCTCTGCGGTGCTGGCTGGCTGGCTCCTAGAGCTCTGGTGCGGAAGCTGCGCGAGCTGTGGGGGCTCAGGTGGGATAGCCAGAGGAGGTCCGGGATATCTGGCTAGGATCCGGCCTCGGGCTCCGCCTGAGGAGGGGAGGGGCTCTGGAGCTGGGGGCGAGTCGAGCGCCCGCCTAGGGCAGAGACCTGAGGGGTTTGAAGGAGGGGGCTCTGAGACAGGTTCGAGGCCCGACTCTCCCCCCCACCCCCCCGAGTGACCTTGGATAAGTCTTTCTCTTCCCGAGCTACCACAACGATGGAATGGAGGCAGGACGGTCCGCTGAGAGTTGGTACACATAGAAACCCCAGCCTTCCTCTCTCTCTTCCCCAGGACATTGTTACTGAAATGTGAATCATAGGAGTGCCAAAGAGTCTGAGTGACCTTGGGCAAGTCCCTTGTTTTGACGTTTCTCTACAGAGGTGATGGACTAGCCTGATGCCTCGGTACTATTTTGGTGTTACTAATGCAGACAGAAACAAGGCAACGTCCCTCACTACAAGTCTCTCCTAGGTTTGCGTTAGAGAGAAGATCTTTCCAGAGAACTGACTAGATCTCAGCCCCAATTCCCATGAACTCCTAAAGCACACTTCTGTTTGTTTTCCTCCCTTGGTAATTGGAGGGGTGATTTAATGCAGGGTTGCCACTCCTCTCAGCTGAACAACAACCAGAATCTTCAAGGCCTAAAATTAAAGAGCAATTTTAGGAAGCCTGACATTCTGGCTGTTCTGTTTGTTTCAATGGCAGGAAGGCAAGATGACTTCCCTGCTCCAAGATTGGAACAGCTGAAGAAACCACAAGACAAAATGAGAACTACAAAGGTCTACAAACTCGTCATCCACAAGAAGGGCTTTGGGGGCAGTGGTTAGTATTGATTGGTCTTTGGGGGTTGTGTAAATTGGCTGAAGTTATGATGTGCCCAATACAATGCCCTAAAAATTACTAATATCACATTTGAGGCTAGGCAGGTAAATGAGTAAAGCAATAATAGCCATCAAGGGAATGGTTAGATCTGAGTGCACAAGATCTCTTTGAAAAGCATTCACATTCAGATTTTGTTTGGTTGTATTTTGAATCTGGTTCATCCCAGGCTCATCTGGAGCTCCCCTTGGAGCCCAAGCTGGCCCTTGAACCCATTATCATCCTGTCTGTATCTGGAAATGCTCTGCCACATCTGACTTAATTTCTCCTGTTTTTTCCCCTCCGCTTGCCTGTGCAGTGCCAAGAAATTAACCCAAGCCTTCATAGGTACTAGAAAATCTCCCTAATGTTTAAAAATAAGTTATTTCCTTCAGCAATCAGAATTACTGATACAGTGAGAGAGTTTTATTTTCACGACAGTCTGGTATCCCATACTGGCTTTGAAATCAATATGTACTGGAAGATGATCTTGAATTTCTGACCTTCCTCTATAACCAAGTGCTGGGATCTCACATGTGCTCCTACTTGGTTTTATGTGATTCTGGGCAAAGAACCCATGTTGTGCTAGCAAGCACTCTACCAAGGAGCAACAGCCCCAGCCCTCAGTCTTTTTTCCTTTAAATTTAATTTTTGTTTATTTATGCACGTGTATACCTGTGTGAATGTGGATGCTTTTGCACATGTATTGCTTCTCACCATGTAGCCTTCACTGGTTTACATTCTTCACTGGTTTACAATTTTACAATGCTGATCCTTCTGGCCTTGAAGTTAGAGATCCTCCGTCTTACATAGATATCTTTGCCTACGTACTGTTGGGATTAAAGACGTGTCATCATGCCTGGCCACCTTATATTTTTTACTCCTTTATTTATTTTTCTTTACCTTGTTTTTTGAGACGGCTTCTCAGTGGGACCTGGGGCTTGCCAATTAGGCTAGACTGTTTGACCAGTGAGAGTGAGTGGTGATGTGTGGAAACTCTGCCAGGTACCTTGGATTCATTATGTGTTGATTTGGAATTAATTCAGTGCTTGCATGTTTAGAGACCTTTAGTTGTCAAGTTACTGCAATCCTCATATTTAGTCATATCAATCCCATATGGCTTGTGACACACTGTTTATGAAAATGGACTAAACATTTATGAAGAAAGCTATTGAGTAAGCAACAGAGATACCTTTAGCAGAGGAAAGAACAAGACTACAGTACATATGGTATGTTTATATATATATATATATATATATACACACACACACACATATATATATATATATACATATATAATATGTATATCTAATGTGTAAATGTCTGTGGGGTTTTTATTTTTGGGGTATGTGTATATGTGTACAAGACAGATGTAGCTTGGTGATATACCTAGTAATGCAAATACAATTCTGCCAGGTAATGGAAGTGCACCTTAAACCCCAGTACTCGGGAGGCAGAGGCAGCCAGGTCTTTCTGTGAGTTCAAGGCTACCCTGGTCTACATGGTGAGCTCTAGGCTAGCTCAAGCTACATAGTGACACTCTGTCTCAATAAAAAAAAAAAAAAAAACACAAAAACACAAAAAAGAAGTAAGAAGAGATGGCAAGAAGGAAGAAAGAGAGAAAAATGAAACAAACAAAAAAAATGTTCTTAGGGAACTTAGACAATGTGAGTTCATAATAGGGGCTTCATAGAGCTTGGCCCTAAATTTGTCAGTGGAGCATTCCAAATAAAAGCTGAGATCAACCCAGTAAATACTTTACTAGGTTGAACTTTATCAAGTATAATTATACTTAAAGTCTACCTTTATTTTGGGGTGGGTCTATCTATGTATCTATTGATCTATATTCTGTGTCTGTCTGTCTTGAGGATTGGGATTGCAGCCAGGGTCTCATTCAAAGTGTTTACTCTATTGAGCTATATGCCCTTACCTCAACCCCAGTAGTTTAAAGGTAAACTACAACCAGAGGCTCATTACTGGTACTGAGTTCCTTTTGTCTAAATTAGGCTTGCCCCCTCGTATGTGTTATAAAACTAGAGCCAAATAGTCTAGACTTCAAGTGTTAGTTCACACCAGGGTTCAAAACAACCTTTAAACTACTGGGGTTGTAGTTTACCTTGAGACAAGTCAGTTTGTCTTTCAGGTTTATCCTGGCTCTTGTGAAGGTTTAATTAAGACAATGTTTTTAAGGGAATTCTTTCGGATATTACATAAATATAAGAGTGCTGTATTTGGGACCTAGGCTGTTTCCATCATGTGTATGCCAGATTCACAAGTATTTTAGAGAATAAAGTGATATGCCAGAGGTGTAATTTCCCAAACCATGGGCTACTTTTTTCCATAGGAGCAGTAAGATAGTGGAAAGAGCATGTGCTTGGAGACAGGTCCCTGAGTCCTGTCTGACTCAGCCATTTACTATTGTGGCCCTAGATACCTTTGTAAAAAAATTTTTAACTTATTTTTTTCTCCTGAGCTGAGGATAGAAACCAGGCTCTCAAGAATACTAAGCATGTACTTTACCTCTGAGTTGCATCCTTAGTATGTTATAAGATAGGAAAACAAATGGGACCTCAGTGGGTAATGCCCACGTCTGCAAGTTGTCCTCTGACCTACATACACACACACTTAAAACAAAAAACCCTAGAAAACAAAAACCTGAATAGAATGTCAATATAACAAAAAATAAATAAATAAATAAAAATAAGGGTTGAACATGGTACAGCCTGTCCTATGGTCTCAGCAGTGGAGACAGGAATGCGGAATAGCTCAAAACTACCTTATATGATATGTTTGATGCCATCCTGAGACACCTGTGTCAGTCAAAAAAGTAAAAATAGTGCTGGAGTTCATCTGTGAGATCCGGTAGTAACAGCAATGTGATGAGGGTGCCCTCTGTTTTCTCTCTGATGCTTTTATCTTTTAGAGGGTGTGTGCTAGGGATTCAGCCTAACACCTTATACATGCTAAGCCTATGGTCAACTACTAAGCCTATTTGCTTTTTAAAATCACTGAATTGTCTTTCAGATGATGAGCTAGTTGTGAACCCTAAAGTGTTTCCTCACATCAAACTTGGAGACATTGTGGAGATTGCTCACCCCAATGATGAATACAGGTGAGCAATTCAAGGAGTAAGGGAACTCGGCACTCAGCTGTTTTCAGATGCTTTTTCAGGCTAGTCAGGCTGCCTTAAAACAAAACAAAAAATGTTCATGTTGCCTGGTGGTGGTCTCGTACACTTTTAATCCCAGCACTTGGAGGCAGAGGTAGGCAGAGATCTCTGTGAGTTTGAGGACAGAATGGGCTGTCTTGAAAAAAAAAAAAAAAACAGAAAATAAACAAAAAGCTCATGTTTAGGGCTGGAGAAATGGCTTAGGAGTTAAGAGCATTGGCTGCTCTTCTAGAGGACCTGAGGTTGATTTCCAGCGTCACAACCATCCGTCATTGTAGTCCCGGGACATCTGATACCCTCTTTTGGCCTCCCAGGGCACCAGGCATGCATCATGTCGTACATAGACATAAATACAGGGTAAAAAACTTATATACATAAGAAAGTTTTAAAAAAATTGTAAAGAGTTTTTAAAATTATGGTCAGGTGCATGCCCCTAATTCCAGCACTCAGAAGGTAGAGGCAGGTGGATCTCTTGAGTTCATGGCCAGTCCGGTCTACAAAGTGAGTTCAGGACAGCCAGGGCTACACAGAGAAACCTTGTCTTTTGAAAAGATTTTTAAAAAATTTTTTAAATTATGTTTATGTCTGTGCCTATGAGTGCAAGTGGCCTCAGATGTAGATTCCCTGGATCTGGGTTATAGACAGCTGTGAGTAAATTGAGGTGGGGGCTGGAAACCAAACTTTGATCCACTTGGAAGAGCCCTTAACTGCTGAACCATGGCTTCAGCCCCAACAACAAGTTTTTAAAGTGGCCCATTTTTGTTTTTAAAGTTCATTTCCTTTCAGGCCAAGTGTAGTATCTTTGTTTCTAAGGAAGTTTTCTCTGGTTGTGACACAAGTTACAATGTGTATTACATTATTTGTTTGCATTTTGATGGGAGATAAAGTTTACCTCCCTGCAGTCTTGCTTATCTTTGTTGCTTTTTTTTTTTTCCAGTCCTCTGCTTTTGCAAGTCAAGTCTCTTAAGGAAGATTTACAGAAAGGTAAATACTACCTCTCTCTTTGAGATTTTTATAGTTACTATCTGAGAAACTTAAGAAACATCTCTTGGGAATCTCAGGGAATAAGTACATATCAGGTTGAATATCCTCTAACAAAAAAGAAGATAGATAAAGCTTTTGGAGGGTGCTGACTACATTAGCAGACACTGTTCCAGGAGCAATATTTCGTATGTTTGCTGTCTTCATTTACCTTTTTAGCTAACTAAGCTGTAACCTTTCTTAGACACCAAAACAGATATGAAAATTGCCAAAGAATCTCATTTGTTAGCATGTTGCAGGCATTGAAGAAACAAGTTAGAGTCAGAGGAAAAGGTAATTTGAATATGGAAAATTTTAAATTTAACTCAAAAAAAAAAAAAAGATGGTGAATTTTCTAAGTAAGTTTTTTACAAAATATTTAATTGCTTTCCTGGATGAATATGTTGCCAGTATTCTATGTTTTGACTAGGTGTTTCTAGATTCAAAGAATCAAACAGTTACACGCAAATGAAAAAGTAGCAAGGGATTTTATTCAAAGAGAGAGTGAAGGTAGAGAGTAGGTAAGTTGCAAAAGCCTGAGCAAGCATGGAACTCTTAAGTACCTGGTTACTAATCACTAATCAGGGCTTGCTTTTGTGGATCTAGGACAAAGTCTGGGTAGTTTTCTGTATTGAGTGTGTTAGACTTGGGTTGTGTAACTGCTCATGTCTTTTTGCATGATATGTTTGATTATATATGTTTAATCGTATGTATGCCTACTTGTACATAGGCATAGGGTGAGAAATAGGGCATTTTCCCTAAACATTTATTCATAAATCAGTTTGCCCGCTGTGCCTGCACTTTAGGGTATCAGACCCTACCTCATAAAACGGGAGGGGCCATCCAGCATATGCCTTTCATCCCAGTACTTGGGAGGCAGAGGCAGGGGGATCTCTGTGAATTCCAGGTCAGCCTGATCTACAGAGCGAGATCCAGGACTGCCAGGACTACACAGAGAAACCCTGTCTCAAAAAACTGGGGGAAAAAAAAAAGGGTTTGTGGTGGGGGAGGGATGTGGGATGTGGCTCAGTCTGTCTGCCTGCCCAATATACACAGAGCCCTGAGTTCCCCAACTCTCAAACTATATAAAACAGGTGCAGTGGTGAAGGCCTTGAATTGCTATCTCAGAAAGAAAGAAAGAAAGAAAGAAAGAAAGAAAGAAAGAAAGAAAGAAAGAAAGAAAGAAGGAAAGAAAAGCCATTTCTGGTGTCAAAAGCCTTTATCCCAGCACTCTGGAGGCTGAGAGGCAGGTGGATCAAGGCGATCATAATCTACAAAGTGGTTTCCAGGACTGCTAAGGGTGTTACACAGAGAAACTCTGTCTCAAAAACAATCAAACAAGCAAAACAAACAAACAGAAAAAACTATAAATAAATAAAAATATCACACACCAAAATTAATGAGATCAAAAATCTGTATAACTTAATGAACTTCTGTACAGTTACAATAGGCATTTGGAAGCAAAGCCGGGAAATGTCATGTTAAATTTTAAACATTTATTACCAAATATATTTTATGCACTTAGCCATTACAAAAACAAAGCAAAAGATCTGTGGCTAAACTAAACCTAGAAAAAGAAATAGGTTTCTATCTTCTTTGTAATTGTGTCTGTCACTTGCATCTAATCCTTCATCTCCTGATATTCAGCCTTTCTTACTTTCTTTCTGGTTTACTATAGCCACATGTACATTTGTTTACATATATATGTATATTATTGGCTGGATTCTGCTTGAGAGGGAACATGCATCTTTTTTCTTCCTGCATCCTTATTGTTGTTGTATACATACATACATATTCCTAAATGCTTAAATACAACCTGCTCAGTCTGTATGTTACCTGTATGTACATGATCTCAGGTATGAACACTTGGTATTGGATATGTAAATGGGGGGCTCCTCCCTATGGAAGACCATTTCTAATGCTCTTGGCATACCACAATTGTCTGTACTTTTTGTCTGTGGTTAAGGTCTTGTTTAGGCATCCATGTTGTTGGAACTTCATAGGGGAATCTTTCTTCCATTTCTAGGACACACAGTATAACAGGTAACTTCCTCTTCTTAATGTCTTTTTCAATCACTCTTCTACAATGATCCCAGAGCCTTAGGTGCAGGAATTGTGATGTGGATGTGTCAGTTGGGAATGGGCACCACAAAGCCTCTTGTTGTTAGCATTTTGATCAATTATGAGTTTCTGGAATACTCTCTTTATCAGAAGAGTAGTGAGACCCTGTCTCAAAGAAAAATTTCTTCTTACATTTATTTATGTAAGTGTGTGTGTGGCAGGATGCATGTGTGGAAGTCAGAAGACAACTTAAGAGAATTTATTCTTTCATTCTATTGTGTGGTTCCTAAGGATTGAACTCAGGTTGTCAGGCATGGTGACAAGTGACTTTACCACCAAACCACCTTGCCAGCCCCAGTGATGGGTCTTATGATATTTCTGTAATGTACATAATGCATTTCTATCAGATGTATTCCTTATTACCTTCTCTTGTCTCTCACATTTGATAATCCTGTCATCTTCCAGAGTAGCTTCAGGACTGTGTGTGACCCAATGAGTTTCTTTGGGGGTTGTTTACAAGAACATGGGGAGGATTTGTGTACAGAAGAATAGGCACCTCACCTATGGCTGCACCACTGGGAAAAGTGTGTTTTCTTCCCTCATTAACACTGACTGTGTATAAATCTGCAGAGTTGGCTGCGGCCTCCTGAGCCTCTCCTCCTTTCATGACAGGGTGTTGACAGGTCTGATCTTGTGTAGGTAATCATAGCTACTGTGATTTATACAGTGAAATTGTCATGACATATATCTACAAGTTAGCATCCCACACTGTTCTTCCACTTCTCTGGCTCCTATATTCTTTCTGCTCCTTTTTCTGTGTTGCGTGTTCCCTGAGCCTTGTGGCTGGGCATGCAACAATCATTTATTCTCAGTACTTTGACCAATGCAGAAAGAATCTTCTCTGATCAAAGCTAATAGCAACACTAATCTATGGGCATAATTATTCAGTTAGTTTCAATGCTGTATGCCTTTAATTCAAACCGAGGCAGATAGATCCTTGTGAATTAAGACCAGCTTGTGCTACAGAGTAAAGTTCTTAGGCAATTTAGGAATACATTGTGAGACTCTGTCTCCAAAATCAAAATAATAATAAATAAAATAAAAACATAGTAATTTAGAAAGCAATTTGAGTTTGTGGCCTTATTGCAAATGTACTTGGTCTCATCAGATCTTAGAAGCAGGGTTAGGCTGGGTTAGTACTTGGATGAAAGAAGTCAATTTGAAAGGCACATTGTCCATTTAGTAAAACTACAGCAGTAGTTTCCACACTGCTGCCTATGATCTCCTCAACCACAGGCTTTTGCCCACTTTTTTGTTTGTTTGTTTTTGGTTTTTTTTTTTTTTTTTTTTTTTTTTTTCCGAGACAAGGTTTTTCTATGTAATAGCTGTGTCTGTCCTAGAACTGGCTCTGCAGACCATTCTGGCCTCTGCCTCCTGAGTGCTGGGATTAAAGGTGTGCAGCACCCCGCAAGACAGAGTCTTTTGATGAGCCCAGAGCACTCTGTTTTGGCTAGGCTAACTGGCCACAAGTTCAGGAATCCATTTGTTTCTGAACCCCCGTTGCTACAGTGCAGGTGTGTGCTGCCATGCTTGGATTTTTTACATGGGTGCTGAAGATGAGGATCATGTTCTCATGCTCATGGAACAAGCACTTTACTGACAACCACCTCGCTAGTCCCCCAAGTGCAAGATCTTAAATGTTTGCCCCTTTCTCTCCTGTCTCTTCTCAATTCTCCACTCCTCTCATTTTCTTCCTTCTTCCCTCTACTAGCAGACTCAGGGCTCAGGCACTGAGCATATTTGCAACCACTGAGTTACATACATCTTCCTCTTTCAGTTTTTAGGCTAATTTATTTTACTTTGTGTATGGATGTTCTGCCTGTATGCATGCTTGTATACCATGCGCATGCCTGTTGGATCCCCCAAAACGGGTTACAGATGGTTGTGAGCCACCATAGTGTGCTGGAAACCCAGCCCAGGTCCACTGTAGGAGCAACAGCTTCTTTTAACCACCGGGCTGTCCCTCCAGCTCCTTCTCTCTTTCTGAGTTAAGTAGCCTAGTCAGACTTTTCAGTCCTCCTGCCTCAGGCTCCAAGTGCTGGAATTATTGGGGGGAGGGGTAAGCCATGACACTGGGTGCTTTTCATTGCTTTAAATTAAGTGTTAGTTCTTGGGCGTGTTTCGCCTGTAGAAAATTGTTTAAAATTTAATCTTCTGGAAGGCAGAGGCCATAGCAAATGATCAAAATGTGTTAACTGAACCAGATTTTTTTTTCTATTTCAGAAACTGTCAGTGTGGACCAGACTGTGACTCAAGTATTCCGGCTAAGACCTTATCAAGATGTCTATGTGAATGTTGTAGACCCCAAGGCAAGACTTTGTTTTTGACTTTAATATATTTTTACAATGATTAGTACCTATTCTCAAAGGTTAGGTCCTGTGGAAATGAGGTTCTTAAGTGTAGTGCTATATTGTTAAGTGGTCATATCTAGGTCATTTAAATGTAAGTAGTATATAGACTGCATTTAAGTCTTCACTTTTTAAAGCTTGTCTTAGTTCATAGAAAAGAATATATTTATACTTTTCTATTTAGTTCCTAATGTTTTTTTTTTTGCATATTCTGTCCATGCTTCTTCCTTTTTAAATTGTTTTATTATTTCTTAAAAAAACATTTATTTATCTTTATTTTATCTGTGTGAGTGTTTGCTTGCATGTATTCCACACGTGTGCTTAGGTGCCTACAGAGGCCAGAGGTGGAGGTTGGATTCCCCTGAAACTGGAGTTATAGTTATGAGTTACCATGTAAATTCTGGGATTTGAACCCGGGTCTTACAGAAGAACAGTCAGTGCTCTTCCTTCCAAGTCATCTCTCCAGCCTGTCATATTTATTTTCTTTAAATGACTTATTCTTTTTTTCTTTTTTCTTTCTTTCTTTTTTTTTTTTTTATTGGCAGAGTCTGTTGTTTAGCTCAGCTGGCATGGAATCTACCATATAGCTCAATCTGGCCTAGAACTGGCAGCAGCCCTCCCTCAGCTTCCTGGGAGTACATGATACACGGCCGTACCTGGCTTTGCATTTGTTTCTCTTTTGTTTGTGTTTTTGTTTTGAGGCAGGATCTCACTATATAGCCTTGGCTGTCCTAGAACTCACAATGTAGACTAGGCTTGTCTCAAACTTAACAGGGATCTGCCTGCCTTTGCCTCCAAAGTGCTGGGCTTCATTCGGATTTTCATTATTCTTTATTAATTGACGCTTCATAGGCAAAATGATTGTAGGGTGTTATGTGCATTCTGTAGCAAAATAAATTAGACAGATCAATGGTATCTTTCAAGACTAAAACCAAAGGGCAGCAAAGCAATGATAGAGACCCTTTGTCAAACAATAAAAGGACTGAAGCACAGCTAATAGTCCTCTGGGGCTCCTCTTTCATGGGGTGGCTGCCATAGCCTATGCTGTAGCATTGCCATGGGCATGGTTGAGTTGCCTTTGCTGTGGAGAATTCTGTCAGGTTCTGCGATTGAGCGGTCTTCCTTTTTACACTTTTTTTCATGTTGTGTGAACATTATATATAGACTATAAAGTGTGATTATCCTCTTTTAGGATGTGACTCTTGACCTGGTGGAATTGACTTTTAAGGATCAATACATTGGTCGTGGGGATATGTGGCGACTAAAGAAAAGTTTGGTAAGATACAGTTTTTTTGTTTTTTAATGTTACATTGTTTTTGAGGCAGGGCTTCTCTGGATAGCCTTGGCTGTCCTGGAAGTAGCTCTGTAGACCAGGTTGTCCTTGAGCTCACAGAATCTCCCTATCTTTCTCTGCCTCTCAAGTGCTGGGATTAAAAAGCATGTGCCACCACCACCCACTAACGTTGCCTTTTTTGTTGTTTTTTGATTTTCAAGACAGGGTTTCTCTGTGTCTTTGTAGACCAGGCTGGCTTCCAACTCACAGAGATCCGCCTGCCTCTGTCTCCTGAGTGCTGGGATTAAAGGCCTGCGCCACCACAGCCTGGCCAACATTGACTTTCCTATGACACGAATTGTCCTTGTTTATCATATAAATTTAGAGCCATCAAAAATAACTTCTGATTCTAGCATTCACAAATAGTTACTGTAAATATTTGGCTATACCCTTTCCTATTTTCTTTTTTGTTTATGTATTTTGTTTTCATATGTGTGACTATGGCATGAGTGCATTTATACTATGTGCATGCCTAGTACTTTTAACAGTCAGAAGAGGATATTGGAGTTACAGACTGAGCTGCCATATGAGTGCTGGGAACCAAACCTGGGTCCTCTGTAAGAACAAGTGCTGAGCCATCTCTCAACCCCATCCCCACACTCCTCATCCCATTTTAGAAAAGGGTCTAGGAATGTGGACTTGGCTGGCCTGGAACTCACAGGAAGACTCACAGAAAGAACTCACAGCCTCTGCCTCCTGAGTGTTGGGATTAAAGGCGTATACAATCAGACCTATTTATTTTTTATTTTAATGAACCCTTTCCTTTAAAATGCCTACTTTATCAGAGTTGTGACCCTGTACTGAAAACTCTTTAGTTTTTGCATATTATGAAGGAACAAATTATATATAGAATTTCTATACAAAATATATTTTCAGGGAAAAAATAAAATCAAACAACCAAAACCTTATTGGACTAGGAACATATCTAGTCTTTGCCTACTATATGTAAGGTACTAGGTTCAATCCCCAGCACCAAAATAAAAATAAATAAGCAAGTGAATAAAAACGAAGCTTTTTTTTTTTTAATTGGATAAAAAGAGTTTCTGTTCCTCCAACTCCCCCCAGTGGAAGAGCACTCACCTTGAAACCCTAAGTTTGACCTCTGGCAGTGAAAAACAAATAAAGGTGGGAAAATAATCTGTACTACATTCATTGTATGAGTGGGGAGACCTGTGCAAACATTTACGAAGATCAGTGTCTTTCTCAGGCTGCACTTACTGTCTGCCTGTCTCACTGTCTGTCCTTGCTGGCGTCTGAAGCATGCAGCCCTGGCAGCTGCCCTGTGGGTGAGTGTTGCTCCCTTGCTGACTGGACTTTGTGTTGGAGGAGATTGACCAGGCTGGCCTCAAACTCACAGAGATCTGCCTGCCTCTGCTGGAATTAAAGGTGTGTGCCACCATGCCCAGCCTTTTATTGTTGTTGGAGGAGGAGATGTTAAAGCCAGGGTCCTTTTTGTGTGACTTTCTGTGGCCTGATGGGTTGAGTCCTTTCTTTTTCTCCTTCCCTTAGGTGAGCACCTGTGCCTATATCACTCAGAAAGTGGAATTTGCTGGCATCAGGTAGGTATCATGGCATTCTGGGCTTACTGGATGGTAAACACAAGTAGAGTCTAGTGCAGGAAGTGAGCCGAATAAGATACATGAGGCGGGTGGGTCTCCATATAGTGAAGTGCACAAGCGTTTCAAACGTTAGGCCGCTGCCATAGAAGTGAAGAATTACCGAGGTACACGATGGCAGTTTTAGGGTTGTTGTATGAGTTTGCTGTGTGTAGTTTGGGGACCTAGTCTCACATAGCCAGGCAGGTGTCAGTTTTGCTTTGTTGCCCACACTGGCTTTTAACCTCTGAGCCTTTTTCCCTGACTTCTCCAGTGCTATGGTGACAGGGGTATGCCTCCACACCTGGCTGCCTTCAGAATTACTGGAGAAAGTGGCTGAAGCTACTGTAACCAGAGTTACAAATTGCATATTTTAGAACGGGAATTACTTTGTATCAACATGTTGTCACATCACAGATAGAGTATTGTTTACAGGTATACAGTCCCCAGCATAGAACTTGGATATATTGCTATACTACCTGGACTGCGTCACTATTCCTGTATTTAAAATGGTTTCTGTATTTTAGTGAAAGAGACTTTTCAAACTCCCCCTTCTTTTCAGTGCTAGAGATGGAACACACAGTCATGTATACTAGTCAGTCACACACCCCTCTCCTGAGCAGCAACTGCAGCCCTGAAACACCCCCCTCCCACCCTGCCTACCGTCACCGTATTCTTTATGGTCTTATTTATTTTGTACTTGGAAAGTACTTTGCCACAAGTGTACATCTGCATCCTTCTTCCTTCCTTTCTTCTTTCTTTTTTTTTATACAGAGTGTTGAGGTAGCCTCAGTTAGCTTGGAACTCACTATAGCCTATGCTGACTGTATATATTTCTTGTGAATTTATAGCTCAATGTAAGCATTGTAATGCTTCCATGGCATTCTGCTGTATGGATACACCATAGTTTAATTTGTTGGCTATTTTTTAATATTTTTTAAATTTGTTTTATCTGCATGAGTTTTTCCTGTTTGTGTGTGTGTACCACATACACACCTGGTACTGCCAGAAGTCAGAAGAGAATGTCAGGTTTCTAGGAACTGGAGTTATGGATGGTTGTGAGCCACTATATTGGTACTGGGACCTGAGCCCAGGTTCTCTGTAAGACCAGCAGGTACTCTTAACTGCTAAGCTATCTTTCCAAACTCTGTTCCCTTTTTTCCTCCCCTTGGTTTTTCAAGACAGGGTTTCTCTGTGTAGCAGCCCTAGCTGTTCTGGAACTCACTTTGTAGACCAGGCTGGTCTTAAACTCATAAAGATCTGCCTGCCTCTGCCACCTGAGTGCTGGGGTTAAAGGTGCGCACCACCATTGCCCTGCTATCTGAAGGACTCTTAATCTCTATTGCAAATATACTTGCATGTCCATGTATATTGTTGCTGTAGTCACAGTAGCTAGGAAATGGAGTTCGCCTGTATGTCCATTAACAGATGAGTAAAGAAAATGGCATACATACCATTCTATGAAACCACTAAAAATAAAATCACCAAGTGGTGGTGGCACATGCTATTAATCGAAGCACTTGTGAGTTTAAGGCCAGCCTGGACTACAAAGCAAGTTCCAGAACATCTAGGGCTGTCACACAGAGAACCCTGTCAGGACTCTAGTTCAGAAGACAGTGAGTAAGGGAGTCACCTGAAGAGAGCAGTAATATTAACTTATATGTGTCTCCTTTCAGGGCGCAGGCTGGCGAGCTATGGGTCAAGAATGAGAAGGTCATGTGTGGTTACATCAGTGAAGAGACCAGGGTAAGATTTACAAAGTGATTTTATTTTTTTGGTTTTGTTCTGAATTCAAAGTAAAGGATTAAGCAAAATCGCATGATTGCCCAGCTAGAACTGGTCCTCTACTGCTCTGATATTTTATAATTGGATCTTGGCAGGTTTGAATTGATCTTTTTCTTCCAAATGAGTCTATTCAATATATTAAATACAGGATTGGTAGGTAGCTCTTGCTTGTAATCCCAGCACTTAGAAGGCTGAGGCAGGAAGATTACTGTGAGTTAGAAGCCATTATGGGTTACATAGTCAGTTCCAGTCTGGAAATCCATGTGAGAGCCATATGCCACAGTGCCAGTATCTGTCTGCTCCTATGGGGAGATGGGAGGCAGGGAGGAGGCTCTTCAGAAGCTCCTGGGCCAGTTTACCTGGCATATGCAGGATTGAAGAGACCCTACCTCAGTATGGAAAGTTGAGGAATATGTTCAAAGGTTGGGCTCTGACCTCTACCTGAGCACCAGTGTGTGCCTGCACCCATTTAAACTCGACTACACTCATACTCTCCTCATTATCTGTCTTTCACACACACAGACACACATGCACACAGAATTTAAGGCTATCTTCCCTTACATTCACTTTTTTTTTTAAGTGCTGTAATCAAGCCCGTAGAAGCACATTATTCACACTACCAACCTGCCACCCTCTTAATTTAGGTAACTTCATAGCAGATCATTTGCCTGGTTTTCCTTCTCATAAAATGTTATAAGTGGTCAAATTTGTTTTTAAATTAATTAATTAATTAACTTTCTTGTTTTGTTGTTTTTCAAGACAGGGTTTCTCTGTATAGCCCTGGCTGTCCTGGAACTAGCTCTGTAGAGCAGACTGACCTCAAATGGAGATCCACCTGCCTCTGCCTCCCAAGTGCTAGGATTAAAGGTGTGAGCCACCAACGCCTGGCTGGAATCTTTCCATTTTTATCTTTTATTTATTTGCCATGCTGGGGGATGTTTAGAGACTTGTATGTGCTGAGCAAATGTTTACCACTGAACTATACATCTCTAGGCTCAAAAGGTTTCTTTTTTTACAAGTTTAAGTATAGGCCATAATTTTTAAAAAGTAAGCCAGGTATAATGGCACACACCTGTAATCTGAACACTTCAGAGGAATTGAGCAGGACTACAAATTCAAGGCTGGGCTTGAATTACCAAAGCCACATATTAAGTTCATGTCTGCAGAAAAAGTTAACAGGTCTGCCTAAGTAGCTCAGTCTCACACTTGTTTGTCATGCCTGAAGTCCTGGGTTGAATTCCCAGTGCTGCTAAAAAGGAGCTGGACTTGTTGGTACCTGCAAGTACAGCGCTCAGGAGGCTGCGATAGGAAGATACCAATATCCAGGCTAGCATGGGCTTCATAGCGAGACCCTGCCTTATTAACAGGGCAAAACAAACAGGGCTGTGGCACTGGCTCAATGGGTAACAACACCTGCTGGGCCAACCTGAGACCCTGAGTTCAAATCCCTACTAGCGCCCACTTTTGCTTAAGGAAAAAGCAAAACAAAAAACAGGGCATGGTCACACATTTATAACCAGAGCAGTATCTGGAGGGGAGGGGAGAGCTAAGGTGATATCGGAACTTGCTGGCTTATAGACCCTTTCTTAAGGAAATACGGTAGACAATGACAGAACAGGACATTAACTACCTTGTTTGGCCTTTCTGTGCACTTAAGAACACACATACTCATTCTTAGTCACATACACACCAAACTTGCTCGGTCAAAATCCTTCATATCAGTACCTAGAAGTCACTAGATGATCAAATCTAACACTCTCAAAAGCATATTTCTTTCTAGACTTTATATTTCTGTGTGTTAGAAAAGGAGAATGAAGTTATCAGTACTTGCTGTGCCTCAGCACCTATAGGAAGCCTACAGTGTGAATAGTCTTTAAGGAGTAAGAACTAAAAAAATATAAAAACTAAAAATGATAAGAGATTTGCATTGTTTTTCACCAAACTTCTTCAGAGCTAGGAGAGAATGACTGAATAGCATATAACCAAAATACCACTTACACTTTTGCTTGGGGCAATCTGGTGAAGGGAATGTATGATATCAGTTATAATTTATTAAGCACGCCTGAGTTTTGGTGGTGCATGCCTTAAATCCCAGCACTCAGGAGGAAGAGGCAGGTGAATCTCTTGATTTCTAGACCTGCCTGGTGGTATATAACGTGGGTTCCAAGACAGCCAGGGATACACAGAGAAACCCTGTCTAGAAAAACCAAAATTAATATATATATATATATATATGGCTCATTTGGAAAGTCTTGGTTAAAGTTCTGTGAGGTTTTTGTAACTTTCATGGGAAGAGCTCCTGCCCTTTTTTCCAACTACATTTCTTTCATAAATATTCATGAAACATTTGTAGGTATTATAATACCTTGTAAGTCCTTCTGCAAGTGCTATAAAACTGCAATAGGTCAGGAACCAGATCTTGATACTTATGATGCAAGGTTCAGAGTAAGATTTTAGTAACTTCTGGGCTGGAGAGATGGCTCAGAGGTTAAGAGCGCTGGCTGTTCTTCCAGAAGATCTGAGTTCAATTTCCAGTAACCTCATCATGGCTCGCTCACAACCATCCATAATGAGATCTGGTACCCTCTTCTGGTGTGCAGGCATACATGCAGAAAGAAAGCTGTATGTACAATAAATAAATCTTAAAAAAAAAAAGATTTTAGTAACTTCTTTGTTTTTATAGATTTTTTTTTAAATTTGTTGTGTATGAGTGTTTTGTTTGCCAGATACATATGTGTGTACCATATACATGCCTGGTGCCCATGGAGTCCAGAAGAAGTCATTGGATTCCCTAGAACTGGAGTTAAGGACAGTTGTGAGCCTCTGTGTGGGTGCTGAGAACTTAACCTGGGTGATTAACAGGAGCATCAAGTGCTCTTAACTACTGAGCCAGTTCTCCATCCAGCCCCTGCTTTTGAATTTTTGAAGTAGGATTTCATGTAGCCCATGCTGGCCTCAACTTGCCATGTACCCAAGGATTACCTTTAATTTACAACCCTCCTGTCTCCACCTTCCAAGTGTTGGGATTGTAAGCACCTGCCATCACACTCAGTCTTATCTAGTATTGGATATTGGAGCTTCATGAATGCTAGGCAGGCATTTTACCAACTGGGCATTCTGTCAACTAAGTGAAAGAATGCATTGGTAAAGCTTGCTTTTAGAAGTAGCATTTCATAGTTAAGAGAATTCCTCCATCATTTCAAAAATTCTTTTAGTAAAAACCACAATTTTATTGTTTTATGTCTTTTTAAAGACAGGGTTTCCCTGTATAACAGCCCTAGTTGTCCTGAAGCTAGCTCTGTAGAGAAGGCTGGCCTCAAATGCACATAAATCTACCCTCTCTGCCTTCCAAATGGTGAAATTAAAGGCGTATACCACTACTGCCTGGCTAAAACCAGTGTTTACTCTGAGTAAATGTTTTGTTTGATTTTTGACATAAGATTTTGCTATTTAGCCCATGTTGCCTTTGAACTGACCATTCCTGCTTCACTTTCCTGAGATATAGGATTACAGGCATGAATTACCATATCAGAGTTTGCTCTATTTATTATTTTTGTAAAAATTTTGTATAATGTATTTTGTTTTGTTTCATGTAAGTGTTTCTCTATGTAGTCCTGACTGTCCTGGAACTCACTCTGTAGACCAGGTTGACCTCAGATTCACAGAGATCCACCTGCCTCTGCCTCCCAAGTGCTGGGATTAAACGTGTATGCCACCACTGCCAGACTAATATATTTTGATTGTGTTTTTTTGTCTCCCTCAACTCTTTTCAAATCATCCTCACCTCCTTGTTCACCCAACTTTGTGTTCTTCCTCTCTCTCTCTAAATCAAAAACAAAGATGAAAAACAAAACAATGAAAAAAAAAATGACAAAACAAAAAGCACCCACAAAAACATGTAATTTGGGCCAGGCGGCGGTGGCACACACCCTCTGATCTTTGTGAGTTCGAGGCCAGCCTGGTCTACAGAACGAGTTCCAGGATAGTCTCCAAAGCTACAGAGAAACCCAGTCTCAAAAAAGACAGAAACAAAAAACAAAAACAATTACTACTGAGCATGGGGCCTGCCCTATAGTATGGTTGATATACTCCATTGGAGAAAGTTGTTTTCCCTTTGCCAGCAGCTAACAGTTGCAAATAGCTTGTTGGTTAGGGGCAGGACCCTGTGTCCACTTTGACCTTTCAGTGCTGGGACCCTGTCTTGCTGGAACCTGTGCAGATCTTTTACATGTCTTAAGTGTGCTGCCATAATCTCTGTGAGTTCATATATGCATTGGTCCTGTTGGTATGTGGAAGACACTATTTCCTTGGTGTCATCTACCGTCTCTGGCTCTTACAATCTTTCTACTTCTTCTGAATAGATGCTGGGCCTTAAGAGGAGAGAGTTGATGAGGACATCCCATTTAAGACTACTCCAAAGTAGTCTCCCAGTCTTCACACTTTGTCCAGTTGTGGATCTCTGTTAATTCCCATCTACTGCAAGAAGCAGCATCTCTGATGAGGGTTGAGTGAGGCTGTGACCTATGAGATAGCGTATCATCAAGAGTCATTTTATTTCCATGTTCCTTTAGTAGAGTAATGATAGGTTATCCCTAGGCCCATGACATATTTAGTCGCAGGTTCTTGGCCGCTTTAGCAGTATCAGGTATGGGTTCTATCTCATGGAGTGAGCCTTAAACAAACAAACAAAACAAAACAAAAAAGCCCATACACAAACAAACAAAACAGTAGTTGGTTATTCCTATAACATTGTGACACTATTGAACCAGTATATTTTGTATGCAGGTTGCTGTTATAGGTTACAGGGATTGTGGATGTTAGCTTTTAAGCTTTCAGTATGTGTGCACTGTTCTTTTTTTTTTTTTTTTTTGTTCTTGTTGTTTCTCAAGACAGGGTTTCTCTATGTAACAGCTCTGGCTATCCTAGAACTTGCTTTGTACCAGGCTGGCCTTGAACTCAGAGATCCGCCTGCTTCTGCCTCTAGAAGGCTGGGATTAAAGGTGTACGCCACCATCACCTGGGCCATGCACTATTCTTAAGTGTATAATTAAGTATGTTGAGCTGGTGCAGTAGCTTGGTGAATAAAGGTGCTTACCATCAAACCTGAAAACCTGAGTTTAAGTCCCTGGGACCCACAAAGTGGAAGGAGAGAACCAACTCTGACCTCCATATGTGTTTGCACACACACACACACACACACACACACACACACACACACACTCCACACACACAAATGTAGATAAACATTTTAGGTGTATTACTGTTGTGACTTTGAGACCCTATTCATTCTATAGAACTGAAATTCTATACAAATCTTTTGCTTTTTAATACAAGTATGTTTTTATTTGTTACAGGTGGTGTTCCGTTCTACGTCGGCTATGGTTTACATATTTATTCAGATGAGCTGTGAAATGTGGGATTTTGATATTTATGGTACTGTTCCTTTAAGTATATTGCTTGTAACTACCACTGGAGAGAATTTTTTGTCCGTTCCCACCTCCCCTGTTTATATCATTTTATAGTAAGCACTTGCTACTATCCGAAGATCTGTCCTGCTTTCTTGCCAAACATCGTCAGTTTTCTCTCTTTTACTATTATTCTTTTTATTCTATTTTTATTCTTTTGGTTTTTTGAGACAGATTTTTTGAGATAACTTTGGAGCCTATCCTGTCAATAGCTGTGTAGACCAGGCTGGCCTCGAACTCAGAGAGATCCACCTGCCTCTGCCTGCTGAGTGCTGGGATTAAAGGTGTGCACCACCACTGCCTAGCAATTATTCTTTTAAAATTAAACTTCATTTTATGTGTATTGGTATGAAGGTATCAGATCCCCTGGAACCAAAGTTATGGACAGTTTTGAGCTGCCCTGTGGGTTCTGGAAATGAACCTCTTCCTCTGGAAGAGCAGCCAGTGCTCTTAACCACTGAGCCGTCTCTCCACCATCTTTTTTTTTTTTTTTTTCCTCCAAGACAGGGTTTCTCTGTAGTTTTGGAGCCTGTCATAGAACTCTCTCTGTTATCCAGGCTGGTCTCAAACTCACAGAGATTGTCTGTCTCTGCCTCCCAAGTGCTGTAATTAAAGGTGCATGCCACCACCACCCTGCTCTTTGTTCTGTTTGTTTTTTGAGATAAGTTCTCATATAGCTGATAATGGCCTTGAACTTTACATTCTCCTACTGTCTTCCGAGTGCTTCCATTAAAGGCATTCATCTTTATGCCCAGTTTATGCTGTTCTGGAGATCGAACCCTGGGCTCTGTGTATGCTAAGCAAACACTCTACCAAACAGAGGTAAAGATCAGGGGCAATCCTACAGCACTGAGGAGGCAGAGGCATATTGATTTCTGTAAGTTCAAGGCCAGCCTAGTCTACATAGCAAATTCCTGTCAGAGCTAGATATTCAAGGATGATCTTGAACTTATTCTCCTGCCTCTACCTCCCAAGTGCTATGATTTCAAGCATGTACTACCATGTATACAATTCTCTATTGCATTTGTTTTTAGACTTTTTCTTTTCTTTTTTCTTTTTTCAGTAAATGCTTGTTTAATCTGAGCAAAGCATTCCTGGGTGGCTCCAGGGAAACAGAAAACCAGAAACCACCTAGACTTTTTCATTTATTAATATTTTGTGAGTAGGTACGTGCATGCCCACATGCCCTTATGAGAGTCAGAGGACAACTTTAGAGAGTCTGTTCTTTCTTGATGTTGTGCATGGTTTCCCAGGATCAAACTGCCATCAGGCCTGAGCAGCAAATGCTTTTACTCACTGAGCCATCTTGCATAAACTGCATAGCTCTACGGAGAGACAGATGCAGAAACAAAATATGAATTCCAGAAACTGCAATAAGGTATTAATGAAAAACCTGAATTCTTAGATCTTAAATTCTAATATGATTAGACACACCAATTTCTTTATTTATTGTCGGTCCTTTCACAGGGTCTTGACCAGACTGTCCTCAAATCCATAGTCTTTCTGCCCCAGCCTCCTGTGTACAGGCATGTACTATTACCCTCAACTTGATGTCTTTCATTTAGTTTCCTCTCAATCATAGAAAAAATAAGTTTGCTTCAGCCTCATTGCATTTGAATTATGAAATAGTGAGCAGGGAATGTTAACTACTATGAGGTATAGATTCTGTGACTATCCCATCAGCTTCATGATTTGTACAGTTCAGATTATTATTATTGCTCATTAGTTCTTGCTGTGCATCAGCAAGGAAGTTATGGCTAGGAGGAACTAAAAACAATAATTAATGAATACCTAGGGCCTACAAAATCATTTTTCTTTGAACTTCCATCACTTTGAGAAAGAATGGAAGAGGAAGAGAGAGAAAGTGTGTGTGTGTGTGTGTGTGTGTGTGTGTGTGTGTGTGTGTTGTAAGTATAACTTTATGAGGGTCTGGGGGAATCAAACACAAGTCATTACGTTTGGCAGCAAATGCCCTTACCCACTGAGCAATCTCATTGCCCATCCCAAATTATCTTCTAATACATTTTAAGCATGACTATAAAAATAATCGTATTTGGAGTTTAGGTTGTTCTCTTATCTTGAATAAATACTGTATTAATCAGTCATCTCCCTTTTTAAAAACTGGGTTTATAATTATGAGATTATAAGAGATTGGACTGTACTTTCTGTGCTAAGGAAGCACTGAACTCCCATAATTAAGTTTGACTTGATAGAGTTGAGGATATCGGTAGCCCAATGGTAGAGCTTTGTCTAATGTGTCTATTATATGCAAGTAGCATCTCCTTCATTTATTTTTTTACTTTGTACCTTTCTTTCTTTCCTACCCCTTTGTTTGTTTGTTTGTTTCTTTTTTGAGACAAGGTCTCAATATGTAGTCCTAGCTCGCTGGAATTTGCTCTGTAGACCAGATTGGCCTTGAACTCAGAGATCCCCCTACCTCTTTCTCCAGTGCTGAAACTAAAGAAGTGTGCCACCACATCTAGTGACTTTGTAGTCTACTTTTATAAAAAAATATAGAGGATCCCATTGTTTTCTATTTGGCCTGTTCCTTGATTGTATTTAGAGGAGACATTTCAAGCAGAGAGAGAGAAAGAATGAAAGAAAATAAAAAATAGCTGGTTCTTACTCTTCTCACTGTTTCTTTTCAGGGGATCTATATTTTGAGAAAGCTGTGAATGGGTTCCTTGCTGATCTGTTTACTAAGTGGAAGGTATGGTTTTTTGTGCTTTGTTTTGTTTTTTATACATCCTAATCTTCTAGATAAATATCACTCACTAGATTTTTAATTTTTCAGGTTTTTTATTTTATCTTCTTCCTTCCTTCCTTCCTTCCTTCCTTCCTTCCTTCCTTCCTTCCTTCCTTCCTTCCTTTTTTAAAAAATTTCTCCAGATAGTGTTTCCCTGTGTACTTTAGGCTGTTCTAGAACTTGCTTTGTAGACCTGACTGTCCTCGAATTTGTAGAGGTCCACCCGTCTCTGCCTCCCAAGTGCTGGGACTAAAGGTGTGTGCCACCACCACTTGGCTAATTTTTAGTTTTTGAGATAGAGTTCTCATGTAGCCATGGTTGGTTTCTGCCTCCCTGTGTAGCCAGTGATAACCCTGAACTTTCTGATCCTCCTGCCTTTATTTAACAAGTAGTGGGATTATAGGTATGCTCTTCTATTTTTGTTTTTTCTTTTTTAACATTTTAACAGGTCAACCTTGGGTGTTGCTCCTCAGGTGTTATCTACCTTGATTTTGGATATTCTTAAGAATGCTAGGTTTGCTGGCCAGGGAGCCCCAGGGAGCTCCTGTCTCAGCTGCCCCACATTTGGTTACGAACCTGTGCCGCTACACACAGTTTTTTTTTTAATCTTAGAATGGGTCTCATTATGTAGCTGTCTAGCCTGAAATTCACTATGTAGACCAGGCTAGTCTTGAGCTCCCAGAAATCTGCCTTCTGCCTACTGAGTGCTAGGATTCAGTGCATATTCCACCACCACCTGGCACCACATGACCTTTTAGTGAGGCTGAACTCAGGTCCTCTTGCTTATGTGGCCAGCACTTTACAAATGGAGTTTTCTTCTTAGCCCCCAAATGCGGGTTTTCTAAATACATTTTTTTTCTATTAATTTGCCTTCTCTTTTGAGGAGAAGCTCTTTTGAGGAAATGTGAACTCTAAATGTAAATTACGTTAATCACCTCAACATGATGAACAACACTGGTGGGACACACAGGGTTAACTCATGGATTTCTCTCAGTGGTGAAAGGCTGAAAACTCTCTCTAAGATTGGGGTTAGGAACGCTTCCTTTGCCACTGCAGGTACCCACATATACATGAAAGTAAAAAAGCTTTAAAAAAGAAAATGGGGTAGGAGGCTGGAGACATGGCTAGGTGGTTACAAGTATTGACTGCTCTTCCAGAAGCCCTGAATTTGAGTGGCAGCCTCTATAGGCTTTCAGCTGTCTATATTTCCAGTTCCAGGGGATCTGACTGACTGACACTGTTTTGGCCTCTGCAAAGATTCAGCACACATATGGTGCACAGACTACATGCAGGCAAAATACCAATGCCTGTAAAAATAAAAATAAAGGCAAAAATTTTTAAAAAGAAAGTTGCTGGAGAGATATCTCAGTGCTTAGGAGCACTTGCTGTGTTTGCATAAGACCTGGGTTTGGTTCTCAGAGCCCACATATATGGTGGTTCACAACCATTTTTAGCTTCAGTTCCAGGGAATCCAGTTTCTTCTGATTGCATAGCTACCAGGCACATACAGACAAAGCACTCATGCACATTGGATGGATGGATGGATGGATGGATAGATAGATAGAAAGAATTCCTGATGTTTTTGGATTGGGATCTTGGTAAGGCTTTACTAGAGCTACCAATCCTCCTGTCCCAGCTTCCCAAATGGTTGGAATTACAGGCATGGACCACTATGCCTGGTCTTAATAGGGCTAAAATGACAGTGATGACTGGGTGCATTGGCACAAACATGCCTATAATCTCAGGATTTGGGAGGCAGAAGTAGAAAGATCCCCTCCTGGGCTGTATAGCCATACCTAGTCTCAAAATGACAAGAACAAAATATAGAATACAGAGCAGTCTACAGCAAAAATTGTAGTAGTTTAACCAGTCTTGTAAAGGAATAAACATTTGATTTCTCACTATAGGCAGCAAAATAGTGCTAGTGTGATACTGGCATTAGGATAGACATATAGATCAATATAATTGAAATGAAAGTCCATTTATCAACCATATTTCTGTGGTCTGCTTCTTTTAGACAAGGATAATGAAGTCCATTTAGAGGGGAAAGAATACTCTATGCAGCAGACATTCTGAGATAACTGAATATTTATATGCAAAAGAATGAATTTGGGCTGGGCAGCAGTGGTACATTCCTTTAATCCCAGCACTCAGTAGACCAAGGCAGGCAGATCTCTGAGTTTGAGGCCAGCGTAGTCTACAGAGTGAGTTCCAGGACAGCCAGGGCTACATGGAGAGACCCTATCTTGAAAAATAACAACAAAAAGCTAGGGATGTGGCTTGGTTGGTAGAATGCTTACCATGTACAAAGCCCTGAGTTCAGTGTCTGGCACCTGATAAAACTAGCTGTAGTGTACACCTGTAATCCTAGCACTAGGAAGGTAGAGGCAGAGGGAACATGAATGAGTTCTAGGACATCCTCGGTTACATAATAAGTTCAAGACCAGCACAGGATACATGAGACTCTGTCTCAAAAACAAAATGAAACAAGAAAGACAAATTGAACTTTTTAAATTGAAGTCTTTTGACCATAGGGATATAGCTCACAGAAGTCTTTTGACAATAGGGATATAGCTCACTTGACCTTCCTACTAGTGAAAACAACATCCTGATATACATAGTATTTCAGGTCACAGAGTTTGGACTAAAACAGGATGAGTTTAAAGTTTGGGTTCTCCTCCAATTAGCTTTTTGGTTGTGGAGAGCCTTGGTTTTCTTTTCTGCAAAATGGAGATGGTAATAGTCTCCTTCTCCTTCCTTCATGAGTTGAGGGACTCTTTTGCTCTTTCTCTGCAGTATAGTATGTGACATTTTTTCTGTCCATTGAAATCAGATAAGGATGCTGGATTTGGAGCATATGAAGTCCAGTGCCTAGTTGGTAACTAAGGAAGTCTGCTTTTCCCCAACAGTGTGCTTTGTGCACTTCAACTTGTACTCAGGAATTTCTGTCCATTTGGAATATATCCATGGTAGATGTAAGGTAACATATGCACATTAAGTTGTATTCTTTTATGTCAAATGCTGAATTGTGTTAGTATGGTTGGAAGACATGAGCTTGAGTCTGGCAGGAACTGAAACAAGCTTGTTGGCTCAGTAAACAAGCTACATGTCATGTTAACCAGTAAGCACCCTCTCCCAGAATTTTGATCTCAAGACTTCATGGAAGTGTTTATTTTTACTAGCTCCCATCTGCATCCAAAAGGTAATTCATGATTTTGGCTTATATCCCTTCTTCTCCCAAAAGCTCTCGACCTCATCCTGTGATGTATAGGAATGCCTTTGGTTCTTAAAGCCACCACTGTGGGCACTGGAGTTCTAATGAATTAAAAATGGATGGAGATATAATCAATAACACTTAGTTGGTCAAGTTTATGTCAAATCGATAATTGGGTAGCATGAACCCTTTCTTATTCATAGCTTTCCTGGCATTTTTGCACATCCTTGGAACTTTAAGTACCCTATCTGAAATTACACAGTGGTAAGCCTAAGAGCCAGAGATGAGAACAAGTGTTTTGGCAGCAAGTGTTCTGTCCCCTTCATAGTGCTCCCTAAAATTGTGTGAATCTCTCTAACTGCACAGCTGATGAGCCCACGAAGATTGCATATATTAGTATGCATAAGTTGCTTCATAGTGAAATAAATGAAGTAAACTTGTACCTGCTTTTTCTGTGTTCATGCCTAGGAGAAGAACTGTAGTCATGAAGTGACTGTGGTCCTGTTTTCCAGAACTTTCTATGATGCAAAATCTATTGGTGAGTAAATTTCTTCTTCTCATTCTTCTCCTTCTCCTCCTTCTTCTTTTCTCTCTCTCTCTCTCTCTCCCCCAAAGAGAGAAAGAATTAAAAATTTTTTGATAGATTTTTTTATATATGTTCTGATTACACCTTTAAATTTTTATTTGTATTTATGCATTTGGTTTTTGTTCTCTTCTGTTTTGTTTTATTTTTTTTTTTCCCCAGAGACAAGGTCTCACTATATTTCGGCTGTTCTGGGACTCACTATGTAACCAGGCTGGCCTCGAGGTCACAGAGATCTTCTTGCTTCTGCCTCAAGTGCACCATTAAGTCCAGATAAATTTTTAACAGGGTCTTGTTACATTTTTCAGCCTGCCCCGACTGACCTCCTGCCTGAGGTCCTGAGTGGCTGGGGTGCCGGCACACGTGGCTGTGGCCAGCTTCTTTCAGTTTTTCAGGTCCCTCGCCTTCATCTCCAGCAGCCCCTTTTCCTCTTCTTTGCTTTTGCACTTTTTGTCTTTCCCATCTTTGCTTAATATGTGTAAGATGGCTGGGCCGTGACACCACCTGAGACTCACACAGCAGACATACAACTTTGTTTACTTTGAGGCAGGGTTTCGCTATGTACCTGGCTGCACTGGAACTCACTCTGTAAATCAGGCTGGCCTCTAACTCATAGAAACCCACTTGCCTCTGCCTCCTGAGTGCCAGAGTTAAAGGTGTGCGCCACCACTGCCTGGCTTATTTGTTGATGATACCGATCTTCAACCCAAAAGACAGAGAAATCCAACAACACTTTAATAATCTTTTTAATATGATCTGTATACTGAATTTTCTGTATTTCAGATGAATTTCCTGAAATAAACCGAGCTTCAATTCAACAGGATCACAAAGGAAGATTCTATGAGGACTTTTACAAGTATGTTTTGGTGCCTTGCTGTATCTTTATTTATTTAATTATTGGTTCTTTATTTAATTTATTTAATTATTAGCTGTTTCTTCCTAACTTAAAAACTCTTTTTAGATTTCATCAGTTTTCCATTCTTATACTTTTTAAATTCTAGGATATAGAATAGCATATTGTATTTAGAATTTTTGCTTGTTTTTGCTGTTTTGAACAGTCTCACTATTCAGCTTTGGTTAGTTTGGAACTCAGTGTAAAAACCAGGCTAGCTTTGAACGTTGCTTGTTTTTGCTTACAAGGTGCTGGGGTTGTAGGTGTGAACCATGACAGCTTCCAGATTTTTTTCATTTTATTTTATTTATTTATTTTTTTGTGAAGTATTTTAGCCTTCAAAAGTAAGTGAGTAGGTAACATAAGAACCCTGGATGTCCAGTGTCTGAATTGCAGTTAATACCTTGCCATATTTGCTTTTTCTGCTTTTGGCTATATTTTACTTAAAGTATAGCTCTTATAATTATTCCTATGCAAAATAAGATCATTTGTACAAAATCATAATGTCATTTAACAAAATTATAGTGACTGACATTATCCAGTTATTTGATGCTTAATTATGTGCTAAAAAAAAAAAACTATCTGTGGCCAGAACAGCAGTGGTGAATACCTTTAATCCCAACACTCTAGATGCAGAGACAGGCGGATCTTGTGAGTTTGAGGCCTGCCTGGTCTACAGAGTGAATTCCAGGACAGCCAGGGCCACATAGTGAAACCCTGTCTTGAAAAACCAAACAACAGCCAAGTGGTGGTGCACACCTTTAATCCCAGCACTTGGGAGGCAGAGGCAGGTAGATCTCTGTGAGGTCGAGGTCAACCTGGTCTACAAAGCAAGTTCCAGGACAGGCTCCAAAGCTACAGAGAAACCCTGTCTGGGAAAAGAAGAAAAATATGTTGGGGACTGGAGAGATGGCTCAGAGGTTAGGAAAGTACTGGTTAGGTCCTGAATTCAATTCCCAGCCATCACATGGTGGCTCACAACCATCTGTAGACATGTTCATCCCTTCATCCCTTGCTTATTACTTATTAACCACATTGCCCTCCTTGAAACTTTGTAATGAACACGATAACATGTATGTAATAGGTGCTTGTTTTCTCTTTCATGATAATATTCCTTTCAGGGTGGTGGCTCAGAATGAGAGAAGGGAAGAGTGGACTTCACTCCTTGTGACCATTAAAAAACTCTTCATCCAATACCCAGTGTTGGTTCGACTGGAACAGGCAGGTACTGCATCCATGTGTCAGAGGTGCAGTGGGGAAATGACGTGTGGAATGGAGGCTGGAGACGGAGACAGCTCCTGTTCCATTCCTTTGTGTTGCTGTAGATAGTTCCTGCTTCTGGTGAGGTCTTTATTTTCAGCTGGATCAAGTTGTTCCTTACGTATGCTGTCCATTCCTACAGTGTCCCTGACACAATGTCAGGAGATAGAATGGAGCCAGATGCCTTCCTGGTCTTTCTTTTCCTTCCTTCCTTCCTTCCTTCCTTCCTTCCTTCCTTCCTCCCTCCCTCCTTCTTTCCTCCCTCCCTCTCCCCCTCCCCCATCTTTCTTTCTTTTTGGTGTTTTTTTGGGGTAGGGGAGTTGGGGGGGGTCTCTAGACAGGGTTTTTCTATGTAGCCCTGGCTGTCTCTGTAGACTAGGAGACCTGAAACTCAGATATCCACACACCTCTGCCTCCTGAGTCCTGGGATTAAAGGTTTGCATTACCAACACCATCTGGCATCTTCCTGTTTTTTTTTTTTTTTTTTTTTTTTTAAGAGTTCATCTTTCATGAATGTTTTTCCTTGTATTGTATCTTTTACTTCAGGGGGCTTTCCTCAAGGAGACAATTCTACCTCAGCACAAGGAAACTACCTAGAGGCCATCAACTTGTCTTTTAACGGTGAGTAAGAACGTACTAAGCCTACCTCTTGCTTCCCATGTGGCCGCAGACAGCCCATTGGTGGTGCTCAGAGCCCCCAACCTGGAGGTCTTCTTCCCATATACAGTTAACTCACAGTAGTGCATTCTGATTGGATGGTTGTGACTGCTCTTGGGCTTGTGGGCTTCTGTTGGGTGACCTGCTTAGTGTTCTAGTCCATTTCTTTCAGTACATAGCTGGTAGGACTCCTGCCAACTGCTTGTTTTACTGCAGACTCTTTTTATTTCTCACATCAGCCCTCAGCTCATTTTTTTTTTTAAATTTAAATTCTGCTTTTTAAAAGATAACACATATATTCTTGAGTGTGGAGCCTGTGATGGGAGAATCAAAAGCATGAGGGTTATAGAGAAAGTAAACTACTTAAGAGACCCTGTCTATCAAAACAAAAACACAGGGTCACTGAGATGGCTTAGTGAGTGACAGTGCCTGATACCAAGATGAGGACCTGGGTTTGATCCTTGAGATCATAAAAGGGACAAAAACAACTCCTGCAAGTTGTCCTCTGACCTCTGCATGCACACAGTGGCACTCACACACCTACACACACACACACACACACACACACAGAGAGAGAGAGAGAGAGAGTGATAAATTAAACAAAACCACAGAGAAGTTATGCTAAGTAAGAACAAGGCACTTACCATCAGTCCTGTTGTGAGAAGAGCCAGTAAGAAGGCTTGTGGAAATTTAGCGTTAAAGATTCAGGCAACCCTTTTCAGGGAATGTGGAGACTTTGGTGGCGCTGAGAAACACAGCAGTAGGAATTCCTGGAGCCACATTCCATCCCCAGTGACCCTGTCTCTGCTGTATCTGGGATTGTACTTTGTAGCAGGAAGACTGTGATAAGCCCAGCTCTGGGTAGCTGTGAGCATCCTTTGCTGGTGGTGGGAATGCTGACGTATTTTCACTTCACTGCATCGCCTTCCCATGAGTCTGTATCCAGGTGCTAGGGAATTCGAAAATTCAGAACTACTACTTCCATTTCCATATTTAAATTTCACAGATTTTTCATAGTGATAATTATTTCAGGGATAAAAGTTAAATTTATATCTTATAAATCTCTTGATCTATTTTCTTAAATATTGTCTTAAATGGATATTTGAGGGCTGGAAAGAGGACTCAGTGGACAAAGGTGCCTGTCTGTCAACCTGATGAGCTGAGTTCAGTCCCTTGAACCCCACATGGTGGGAGGAGAGAGCTAACTCCCACAAGTCCTCTGACCTGTACATGTGCACTTTGGCACTTGAGTGTACACATAATAAATACATACGTGTGAAGTACACATTGATTCTTGGAGCTTTCAGTATAGACTCATTCATGGGTGATGTATGATTATGACACAAAAACTAAGCACCTACTGGCTGTATGGGCAACTGTTGGGCATGGTTTGGGTGGTTTATAAAGGATAAAGTGAAGGTCTTGCTTTGGAGACATTGCTAAAGTAGAAGGGAAAGGTAAATGTGTGTATGACGTGATATGATTGGAATGTGTGCCGAGTGCCCTGAAAGCACACAGATGCTTAGCTGTGGCTGCATCCTGACAACTGGTGACACCATCACTGCTGGAGTTTTGTTTTCTTTAAAGTGTTTGACAAGCACTACATCAACCGCAACTTTGACCGAACTGGGCAGATGTCTGTGGTGATCACACCCGGGGTGGGTGTCTTTGAAGTGGACCGACTACTCATGATCTTGACCAAGCAGCGTATGATCGATAATGGTAACAGTCCTTGGTTTCTGCTGTCTCCCTGTGTTAATACCATCCCCTGTGGAGTTTTCATTGTGTTCTTAGGTTATGAAGGGCTTTGCAAGGTCATCAGGGAATGTCACTAGAATTGACTAGTGAAGGGCCTTGCTTCTCTGTTTACAGGTTTTTTTTTTTTTTTCTTTTTCTTTTGGTAATCAATGTCTAACTTAAAGCACGGTAGAGGAAATAGAAAATGCATGTACCTCTTTCCTGTGTAGGGAGCAATGATGAGTTTATAAATTGCAGCACAACAAGTCAGCTTTGCCTCAGACCATGATCAGTGATATCATTAATGGACTGGAAGACTTACCTCTGCTGTTGTCCTTCCCACCTCCTCTCTTCGTCCTTCCCTTTTTAGGAATTGGTGTGGACTTGGTCTGCATGGGAGAGCAGCCTTTACATGCCGTGCCACTATTCAAGGTAATGGAATTTAGATTTCCTTCTGAAAGACCAGTCGAGGAATAATTAAAAATAGAAAAATAGGAGTAGTTCATAGCCAGCTTGATGTTTAGCTTATCTGTGCCCTGGCTTTTTTCCTGGCAGCTGCACAACCGGAGTGTTCCGAGGGATTCTCGGCTAGGTGATGATTATAATATTCCTCACTGGATAAACCACAGGTGGGTCTCTGCCCCCTCACATGCACCCTGACCACCCTCCCCTCCCATCCCCCCACCCCAATTCCACATGTAGGGCAGTGCCATCCAGTTGGGGTCATGTAGATCTGTCAGGTCACTTGAAGTAGAGACTAGGACTTTTCTGGGTTTTTAAAAATATTTTTTAATAACTTTTATTTCTATGTGCACATACCATATATGCACATACAAATACGGGTACACTGAAAGGCCAGACAAAAGTGTCGAATCATCTGGAGCTAGAGTTACAGGTGATTGAGAGCTCCTGTTATGGGTGATGGGAACCAAACTCAAGTCCTCTTAGCCATTGGACTATCTCTCCAGCCTGCATCTGGGGCTTTATGCACAGTAGGCAATTGCTCTGCACAGCTTGTTCTCACCCTGAGGGTCATTTCTTTAGACCATTATTTTCTTCCTTTTCATTTTATTCCTGAGTAGCAAGATAGTTTTAATGTTCTTAGTTTGACTTTCAAGAAGTTAAAAAAAGTATTAGTGTTCTTCTCTATCTGTGTTTGATCCAATTCTCCAAGAGAGCTTGACAAGGACTGATGTGGTTGACTCCTGCAGCCTCCTCTCCTGCCGCCAGTTCCCTTTCTTGCTATGGGTTGCAGACATTTACTCTCAGGTCTGGGCTTTATTTTTCAGGTGCTTTCATTCAAGGCCCGGCTCCAAGCCCTTCTCCTCTGTGACTCCTTCCCAGTGACCAGTAGACACTTTTTATTTGATGATTTCTGTTTTTTTGTGTTGTTTGTCATGAGCTGGGCTCCATGAAGGGCAGACTACTTGGCTTATGCCTCTAGCTCAATAGAACCTTCTGTAGCATATTTTTTTAAAAAACACTATTAGCATACTTATTATTTATGTGTCTGTGTGCCCTCAGAAGAGGGCATTGGGTTCCCTGAAACTAGAGTTACAAATTGTGAGCCATCACTGGGAAGTTAGGTATCAAACCTGGGTTCTCTGGGAAAGTAGCCAATACTCTTAATCTCTTGGTTTGTTTTATCAGCCTGAATCTCTGCCTGCCTGAATGCCATCTTGTTAATCTCCTTGTGTGTGTCTCTTTATGTCCCTAACAAAGGGCTTCTCTTTCACTTTTGTTGAATAGCACAGAACACATCACATGGGGGAAGGAATGAGGGATACTTTACAGAATTTTACAAGGGATGTGTCACTGAATCCCACTGACACAGATAACAAGTAATCAAAAGCTACAAACAATATCTGTATGTTGTCTTCAACATTTATGATGGATATTCATTTATTTTGTATTTGCTATTTCCAGCATTTATTAGCATAACACACATATATATGTGCATTATTATTGGTCAGGGGCAAGGAAGAGTACATAATTTATAGTGTAACTTATAAAGTTTGATTGCGTGGGAAATACAAGGCAAATAATTTTTTTACCCATTGTGCTCTCTCTCTCTTTCCCTTCCTCCCTCCCTTCTTCCTTTCCTGATTGGCCTAAAACTTCCTCTGTTCCCTAATGCTGAAATTAAAGACATACACTACCATTCCTTGTGATACGTTGTTCTCTTAAAGTCAGTCTTCAGTGTCTCCAAGGTGAACTGTTAACTGTGGCTGGCAGGTCCAGCAGAAGTTCCAGCCTTTTAGACTGTAAGAGGTATTTTCATTATATTGCTGCACATGTGTATGAAGGTGTATATACATGTGTATGTACATACTTGTGGAGGGCAGATGTCAACCTAGTGTGTCTTTCTTTAGAAGCCATTTACTTTGTTTTATGAGACAGGGTCTCTTGTCCTAGAGATTTTCCAAGTAGGCTAAGCTGGGCAGTCAGTGAGCCACAGGGATCTATCTACCTGTCTGTCTGCTCTTTGCTGGGATTGCAAAGTGTGTAACACTGAGCCTGGCTCTTTTTTAATTTGCATTCTGGAAAGTGAACGTAGGTCCTCATGCTTGCCTGGCAAGCAGTTTACTGATTAAGCCATCTCCTCAGTCATTTCTTTTTCTTGCGACATGCTGTGTGCCCTAGGCTAGCCTAAAACCCAAGCACTCCTGCCTCAGCCTTCCAAGTGCTAGAATAATGGATATTTGATATTTGCCACCATGCCAGATTTTCACTCATATTCTTTACTCCTGATGTCTGGGAAGAAAATAGCAACTTCTACTTCTATACTTTATACCACTGGGAGAAGCCAAATCCTAGGGGTTGGCTGGACTCCAGATCCAATGGCACGTGCAGGTGACACTCAGGTGTTCTTATGTACTTAGTGTACCTGTACCATAAAATTGCTCCCCTGGCTTGTCACTTATCTGAGGTTGCTGATGCTTTTATTCTTTGTTGTTGTTGTTTTGTTTGTTTTGAAGCAAAGTTTCATTTTGTAGCTATGGCTGGCCTAGAACTCACCAAGACCAGACTGGCCTTGAACTCACAGAGATCCATGTTCCTGTGCTTCAAAAGTGTCCCACCACACCTGGCTTTGTTTTTAAGTTTTATTTGTTTCTAGTCAGAGATTTCCTAGAAGGTAGACTTAGGGCAACACCCAAACATTATTTTTGCAAGTTTTTGACTGAGAAGAGAGAATACAAGAAGCTCCAAGGTCCCTGAAACATGGAAAGGCAGTACAGCTTCTGTGTGTTTGTTCATTCAGGACTTGGGTGTGAGGCTGGTCTCCAGTTAACATAGGTTAATGATATGGATATATTAAGATTATTTTTACAGGGATTGGGATTTAATGGTTTCTGCTATCTTTTCTCGAGCATTAACTTTTGTCTTTTGCCTTTTTTTTTTTAATTTTGTTTTATTTAACTAAGTCCAGACCAGTGAGTGAATATTAACAACTTCCTGTAGTTCTAACATTGTACCAAACATCAGGATAAAAGTATTTGATATAGCCAGGCAGTGGTGGTGCACTCCTTTAATCCCAGCACTTGGGAGGCAGAGGCAGATGGATTTCTGTGAGTTCGAGTCCATCTTGGTCTACAAAGTGAGTTCTGGGACTGCCAGGACTATTATACAGAGAAACCTTGTCTACAAAAAACAGAGAGAGAGAGAGAGAAAGAGAGAGAGAGAGAGAGAGAGAAATGTTATGATATAAAGAGATTTGTCCCTGAAATAGAACACTCTGATCTAGTTAGCAGTTAGCACTAGTGCAGGCTAAACAGTGAGCATATGGTGTATGAAGAGAAAGGGCCAGAGCAGCAGTTGAAATCATTGCTAATATTGAAATTGGAATTTAAATTTTTTGCTATTATTATTATTACCATTATTATTTGAGAAAAAGTCTCACTGTGTAGCCTAGGCTGCTGAAAACTTGCTATGTAGATTGCCTGGCCTCTGCCTCCAGAATACTGTGATTAAAAGCATTTACAACTGTGATTGGCTTTATAATAATAAATTACTTGTATGTATGTGTGTGGAGGTCAGAGAACAGCTTTTGAAAATTGATTCTCTCCTTCCACCAGAGGTTGCTGAAGTTCACACTGTCAGATTTTCACAGTGCTTTTACCCACTGAGCCATCTTACTGGCTAGAATTGGGAAGATTTGCGAACCCAAAACAAAGCCAGGCACAGGCAAGCTGTCTTACTTGGAATTGCACTTTTGTCTTAAGGTGTAGATTAAAAAAGCTGGGCATAGTCAAGCATACCTTTAATTCTATCACTTATGAGGCGGAGGTAGGCAGATCTGAGTTCAAGGACAGCCAGGCCTATACAGAGAAGCACTGTCTTGAAAAACAAAAACCACAACAAAAAAAATTGTTACTGGAGAGATGCCTCAGCAGTTAAGAATATAGGTTGCTCTTGAGGAGGACCGGGGATCAGCACCCACATGGCATCTCACAACTATCTGTAGTAGGCCAAACACCAAATGCACATATAGATTTAAAAAAAAAAATAATAAGTTATAGATTAATGACTTTTTTTTTTTTTTTTAACAGTTTCTACACATCCAAAAGCCAGCTCTTTTGTAACAGTTTTACTCCACGGATAAAACTGGCAGGAAAGAAGGTATGTTTTCCCGGTTTAAACAACTTTCAGGGGCTACTCACAACTGTGTGTTTATTCTGATCTTGAAGTACTGTCATCTCCCTTCTTCCCTGTCTACGGTCATAAATAGGGTTTAAACATTTTTGTGTTGAAACTTTATGGATAAGCTGGGGCTGTAGCTTTACTAAGCATGCATGTTACTAAGCATGCACAAGGCCCCAGATTCAGTCCCCAGCAGGAAGGAGGTGGGGTCCATGCCCCACCTGGATAAGGTTGTGAGAGTAAGATAAGAGGTGGAAACTAAAAGACTCCGCAGGGTTTGGCACTGTGGTAGGCAGGTGTCAAGCGTTCACACCTATTTTTCATAAGTTACCTGATAACTGGAACATGGGCTTTGCTCTGGGGAGTAGTACATAACATACTGTGTCGTGTTAAGTTTGGGTCTGTCAGAGGAGTGATAAAATATTTATTTGATTTTTCAGCCTGCTTCTGAAAAAAACAAAAATGGCCGTGATACATGTGAGTATTTTTGAGATGCTTTTTTTATCACTCTTAGAAATAGCTAATTCATGACAACAAAATAATGGGAAGTGTTATAAGAAGGTTCATATAAAGGTCAATACACCCACATCCCTGTGTCATCCTTGGAAGGGTCTTTAGCCACCTTGTAGTTGTACCATTTTGGCTGCAGTGAATGGGTCAGGTGGAAAACAGAGTACGGAGGATGCTCGGGTGGTATTTCATGCAGGACTGTGTAGGACTGAAGTGCTGAACACTGCCTTTCTTTAACTGCTATACTTTTTTGTTTGTTTGGTTTGGTTTTTTGAAAACAGGTCTTCTATGTGTAACAGTCCTGGTTGTCCTGGAACTCACTTTGTAGACCAGGATGGCCTTGAACTCACAGAGATTCACTTGCCTCTACTTCCTGAGTACTGGGATTAAAGACATGTGCCACCATGCCAAGCTACTGCTGTAGTATTTTCATGTCACTTTGACATTTATGTCTTTCAGTCTTAACCTAATGGTGGCTTATTATTCCATCTTTTCCTTGGTAGATGATCACCTGTGCCTTGCAGAGTTTGATGACCCTCTATAGGTCATCTCTATAGGTATCTTTGGACACCTATAGATATTTTCTATAGGTGTCTGTTAGAAATGTGTTTTAATTGTATTATTTGTGTTTTACAGCTCTTGTGACTCCAAAGGAATCTGAGAACACCCTTCCCATCCAAGTAGATTATGACGCCTACGATGCTCAAGTGTTCAGGCTGCCTGGTCCATCCCGGGCTCAGCGCCTCGCCACATGCAGGTTTTCTGTCAGATTCCCTTGGGGGTGCATATGCAATTATTTAGAGGCCAGACATGTGGCAGAGGTCAGTAGTCAAACGTGGAGGGATTCCAAATTCAAAGCCAGCCTCAATTATATAGTGAGGCTGAATTTCAGGAAAAATAGATTGGTTAAGGAAACCCAAGAGGTGCTTGCTTTTGGCAGCGCATATACTAAATTCAAACAATACAGAGAAGATTACCATAGCCTCTGTCTTTGCAAGGATAGCACACAAATTCATGAAGTCTTCCATGTTTTTTTTTTTTTTTTTAAATTCCAACATTTGTTTATATTAAAACAGACTATTATAAAACAAAAAGAAAACCTGAGGGACCCTTAGGAAAGCAACCTTAAAAATGTTTAAATTGGGGCTGGAGGGATTGCTCAGTGGTTAAGAGCACTTGTTATTCTTTCAAAGGAGCTCAGTTCCTAGCATCCTACACAACCATCTAGAACTCCAGGTTCTGGGAACTCCAAAGCTTTCTTCTAACCTCCATGGACACCAGGCAAACATGTGCACCTACACATATGCAGGGAAAATATTTACATACATTAAGAAAATCATTTAAAAATTTAAAGGAGTTCTAAATTAAAATTAGCCTCAGTGAAAGCTATGTTGTAGAGATCATTGGGAATTCCATTTGCAAGCTCTTGAGTCTGTTTTGTTTGTCGTGACGTTTTGTCTCAAGAGGCAGGGCAATTCTCAGACATATTTCAGCCAGGAATTGAAGTTCACAAAGCACAAGCTCTTCCTCAGCCAGCACTAACATTGATCTTTTAGATTTATTTTTCCAAGAACAGAGATTTTCTTTCTCTAACTCCCACTCATTAAATTCGCTCTGTACCCTTTTGGCCAAGTAACATTTTCTAATTGTGATAGATTTAACAACCTGTTCATTTTTGGATCTTGTGTAGTTTTCTTAAGATGCCCTTGGAGCAGGCCGGGTGGTAGTGGCACACACTTTTAATCCCAGCACTTGGGAGGCAGAGGCGGGTGGATCTACAGAGGCCAGCCCAGTCTACAGAGTGAGTTCCAGGACAGCCAAGGCTACACAGAGAAACCCTGTCTCAAAAAGCCAAAACAAGTTTTGTACAACAATTGAGTGCTTATTGTTCTTTCAGAGTACCCAGGTTCAGTGTCCAACACCCATGCCAGGAGACTCACAACCACCCCTGCAAAGGCGCTTGGCCCTCACATACACCCAACCACACCAACAAACAAACACATGTTTTTTTTTTTTTTTTAAATGAGCTCCAAGTTATATATATTTTAAAATTTTAAAACTTACTTTTTCTTTCTTTCTTTTTTTTTTCTTGTTTTTTTTTTTTTTTTTTTTTTTTTTTTCTGGGTTTTCGAGACAGGTTTTCTCTGTATCTTTAGAGCCTGTCCTGGAACTCACTTTGTAAACCAGGCTGGTCTTGAACTCATAGATATCCACTGGTCTTTGCCTCCCAAGTGCTGAGATTAAAGGCATTGGACACCACCGCCCGGCTTTGAAAATGTTTTTTTTATATTTGTGTGTGTGTGAATGGTTTGCCTGCATGCAGGCCTGTATACCAGGTATGTGCCTGGCACTCAGGAACCCAGGAGGCCTCAGAGCTCTTAGGACTGGGGTTACAGACAGTTATGAGCCAGCATATGGGTGCTGAGAATTGAACCCAGATCCTCTGGAAAAACCACTGAGCTAGTTTTCCACCCCCTGTGTTTTATTTTCTTAGTAGTCTTGGATTATTTGCTTAGTATTAGAATTGAACTTAAGGCTTCAAGCATGCTAAGCGAATGCATTAGATCCCTTTTGTTTTGAGATGGAGTCTCAGTGAATTAGTTGCCCAGGCTGATTTTGAATTTACTGTAGCTCAGTCAGATTAGCCTTGAACTTGCAATTTTCAAGTCTCAGCCTTTGGAGTAGGTGGGATTATAAGCCTGTACTAACAAGCTTGGCTTATTTTGTTTTTCTGAGACAAGATCTCCCTTCATAGCACAGACTGCCCTAGACGGACATCTGGTGCTACTTAGGGGACTCAGTCATTGCTATTCAGAGGCTTTCCTTAGGACTTCTTATTTGTTCCTGCTTCTTTTTTTTAGATTTATTTTAATTTTTTACTTATGCATGTTATGTTAATACATGTGTTTGTTTGCCACAGTATGAGCAGGTACCCAGAGTGGCCAGAACACTGGATTGGATTTCCAGGATCTGGAGTTGTAACAGGTGGTTGTAAGCATCCTGATGGGTGCTGAGAAGCAAACTCAGGTCCTCTAGAACAGAAGCAAGTGCTCTTAACTCCTGAACCACTTCTGGCTTTTCTTCTGAGTTGTTTGTTTGTTTGGTGGTTTTTTGAGATTGAATTTTGCTGTATTCAGGGTACATTTCTTAAAAATCAGTTTAGTTTAAGTTTTATGTATGGGTGTATTGCTTTCATCTGTGTCTGCACTTGCAGAGGCCAGGAGTGGCGGTCAGATCTCCTGGAACTTTACAGACTGTTGGAAGCCAACTGATATGGATGGTGCGAATGGAACTTTGGTCCTCTGCAAGAGAAGCAAGTTTTCTTAACCATTGGTTCACCTCTTTAGCCCAACTTGAGTATACATTTTTAACAAATCAATTTTTTTGTAGGGCTTGGAGAGGAGAGATGGTTCATTCCAGAGGACCTGAGTTTAATTCCCAGCCCTGACATTGCCCTATCACTATTTCCTATAACTCCAGTTCTAGGAGTGTCTAATCTGGGCATCTATAATCACATGCACGTACCCTTCAACTGACACTGATACATACACATAGTTAAAATAATAAAATACTTTTTTCAAGAAGATTTTTTCTTGTTTTGATACAGGGTCTCATTCTATAGCTCATGGATTCACTGTATGGCCTAGGATGACCTTGAACTCATGGTGATCCTCCTGTCCCAGCTTCTTAATCATCAGGATTACATATAAGCCACCATGCATTTTTCCCCCTCTTGAGATGAAATCTGACTTTGTTCAAGCTAGCATTATTTCCCATATTAAGAGTTTTGAAATTGGTTTTCTGAGTATATATAGCTGACAGTCATCGTTGATTTAGTTTGGTTGGTTTTTAGAGACAGGGTTTCTCTGTGTAGCTTCGGAGCTTGTCCTGGAACTCGCTCTGTAGGCCAGGCTGAACTTGAACTCACAAAGATCTGCCTGCCTCTGCCTCCTGAGTGCTGTGATTAAAGGTGTGCGCTACCACTGCCTGGCTATCGTTGCTATTTTAACTCAGAGTTTAAGTGTCTTTGTCGTCTCTTGCATGTTAGGTCTGTGAGAGAGCAGGAGAATCACAATCGCAAAAGTGCCAGCTCCTGTGACGTCTCATCCAGCCCTTCCCTAACAAGCCGCGCACTGCCCACTGAGGAAGTGAGGAGCCAGGCTTCTGATGACAGCTCCCTGGGCAAGAGCACCAACATCCTGATGATCCCTAACCCCCACCTGCACCAATATGAAGTCAGCAGCTCGTTGGGCTACACCAGCGCCCGAGGTCAGAGTGCTGAAGCACAGGCAGAGCTGGGGAGGTCTGGGGACAGTTTCTCCTCAGTCTGTGGTGTGGGAGCAAGAGGGAGTGATTGCAATGGGGTGTGAGTCTCGTATTTTAGTTATTCCCATGCCAGCAAATGGGTACAAGTCATATTAGGTGTTGCATGTGTCTCTTAGGTCTAGGGTCTAAAGGGTTTGTTATTTTCTCATCTCAATTTGTGCTATACTTAAAATAATTGTGTCCTCTGTAATTGGCTTTGCATATTTATGCCTTTTTCTTTGCAGTAATGGAGATTAAGCTCAAGGCAAGTGCCATACCTTACCGCTGAGTTATATCCCAGCTCTTCTTGCATTGTTTTTTATTTTGAGACAGGGTTGCACTAAGTTGCCCAGGCAACTTTCCTTATAGCCTAGATGGTCCTTGCGCCTGCCATCCTCCTGCCTCAGTCTTCAGAGTTAGTTGCAGTTATAGACCTTGTCACCAGGCCCAGTTCATATTTAAATCCATGGAATTTTTTATCCATACATTAAATGAAAAAAAAATATATATATATATTAGTATATTTGTACTGGGGTCTGCAGAGTTGGCTCATCGGTTAAGAGCAATCGTTGCTCTTGCAAAGAACCCAGATTTGATACCCAGCACCCATATGATTGTTCCTAACCTCAACTATATCCCAGTTCCAGGGGATGCAATGCCCTGTTCTTACCTCTGAAGGCACTCAGCATGTATGTGGTACCTAGACATACATGCAGGCAAAACACTATACAAATACAAAAAGTTCATACAAAATATAGTCATACTTTTTATCTTCATCATTATTTCTTAAATAATATACTATAATACATATTTACTCTGTATTGTTTTTAGTATTATGGAATTATTTGAAGTATGTGTGTAGGTTATATGCAAACACTGTCCTTCTATATAAAGGGGGCAGATTGAAAGATTCTTGGAATCAGTCTCTCATAAATATCCAGACATGGCATATATTCCCTCTCCCTCTCTGATTTTATTATGCTTAATTTTTATTTCATTTGTTAGCCTTTTAAATGAATTTGTTTAGCTGGGAGGAGGAGTAGTACATACCTTTAGTCCCATCACTGGGGTGGTGGATTCTGTGAGTTCAAGGCCCCCATGGTCTACTTAGTGAGTTCCAGGCCAAGGCCAACTAAAACTACACAGTAAGAACCTGTTTGTTTGTTTGTTTGTTTTAAAGGTGGCTTAATTCAAGGTGATGGGGACATCAGAGTGCAACAAAGATGAAACAGCAGGCTCTGGCCAGACTGGGTTTACTTTAAATTCACAATTCAGCCTTTGATCCCAGAACTCAGGAGGCAGAGGCAGGCGGATCTCTGAGTTCAAGGCCAGCCTGGTTAAGAGTGAGTTCCAGGTCAGCCAGGGCTACACAGAGAAAACCTGTCTGGAAAAACAAAAATAAACAAAAATTCACAGTTGAGGTAGGAATAGTTGAATGAAATGAAAACTAGAGAACAATGAGCCATTGTATAAAGTCCATTAACTGTACAACAGATTGCAGAATAACACTTTATTCTAGTTACCTGTTTGTGGCAAAAGGTGTTATGGCAGGAATTCATATGTTGAAATTGAAATGGAAGAGAGTCACCATCATCTCTGGTACAAGGAACAGCTTAATTTTGTTAGATTTCTTTCTTTTTTTTCTCCTTTCTTTTGTTTTTTTGGAAACAGTGTTTTCCTGTATAGACCTGGCTGTCCTGGAACTCACTTTGTAGACCAAGCTGGGCTTGAACTCAAGAGATCCACCTCTCCTCCCTGGTTCTGGGATTAAAGGCATGTGCCACCATCACTTTATTTTGCCAGATTTCTTACTTGCACCCGAGGCTGGTGCCCTTTCCTGGGGCCTTGGCTGTTTGCTTCTGAGTTTCTTCTGCTCCTTTTGTTTCAGCTTGAAAGCCTCGTTTTCCTTGTCCGTCTCCTTAGCATGCCCCTTGTGCTGTTTCAGGGGTTTCCTTTTACCTCTTCTGAGACCTGACCTGTGTCTCTGGTCACTTACTGTATTTAGTTTTTATTTATCTGTGTGGGTATGTGTTTCCAGAGAGAGATGAGTGGTGTTGCATGCAGGCTAGAGTTACAGGCACTGCGAACTTCCTGATGTGAGGTGCTAGGAAATGAACCAGGGTCCTCTGCAAGAGCAGTTAATGTTGTTAATGGCTGAGCCATCTCTCCAGCTCCTCTTCTTTCTTAGTCTGTCAAATACCAGGGAACACAGACGGGGCTGCTCCTCCTGTATCCTGTTCATATAGCTGCAACTCAACTCAAGTTTATGGGTTCCCCTGACTTAAAAACAAGGCACAGCCTGTCAGGCATAGTGGCATATGCCTTAAATCCCCGTAGAGTCATGTGGATGTGTGTGCATTCAAGGTCAGCATGGTCTACAGAGTGAATTCAATGCTATCTAGGGCTACAAAATTGAGACCCTGTTTGTTTGTGTGTGTGTGTGTGTGTGTCTTTCATATATATACATATATACATATGTATATATATGAAAGAAAGACAATAAAATAAACTTCAAAAACCCTTTAATTTTTGCTGGGCAGTGCAAAAAACAAAAAACACCTTTTACTTTTGAAACAAGTTTGAATTCATGGCAAATATCAAAAAGTATACAGGAAGGTTTTGCATCTTTTGTTCTTCCCAATGGTAACACTGTATATGACTAGTGTAAAACAAAATCAGGAGCTTAACATTGCTATAATCTAAGAGTGTATTCAGTTACACCTGTACTCATATGTTTTGTGTGTTTTTTAATCACATAAAAATTCATCTTGCCTGGACAGTTCTATAGCCACAGTTCACAGTCCCAGCTACTGGGGAGGCTGAGGCAAGAGGGTCACAAGTTCAAGCCTGTCTGGTTGTTCAAGGCCAACCTGAGCAATGAAGAAGCACTCTCTTAAAATTAAAAGTAAAACCTGAAAGGTTGGGGTGTTTGGGAATGCAGTTCAGTGGCAGAGTGTTTGCCCAGCATACAGAAATCTGAGTTAATCTCCAGTACACCAGGGCAAGACAAAGAGCCTCCCTCGTGCCACCTGTTAGAGCCATCTCCTCCACTAACCATTGTGCTCCAAAATTTCATTACTTAAGAATATGTAGACGGGGCTGAGGGGCTGGAGTAATGGTTCAGCTGTTAAGAACACTGGCTGCTCTTCCAGAGGTCCTGAGTTCAATTCCCAGAACCACAATATGGCTCACAACCATCTGCCATGAGATCTGGTACCCTCTTCTGTTATGCAGGCATATACATGCAGGCAGAACACTATATACATAATAAATAAATCTTAAAAGAAGAAGGAGTATATAGATGGGAAGCTTACCCATCTTCGTTTGTGTTTACAGCCTTAGGAATGTTGTATGCACAGTTGCCCCTGCTGCTCTGGAAGGAGCCCTAATAGGAAAGGAAGTTTTCTAGGACCCAATATGTTAACAAGGGAAACTTTCAGCTTGTGGGACCTGGCACCAGGACACATTTGTCAGCTAGGAACTATGATGCTATGCTTAGGGCCTATGAATAGTTTTGATGTTTAGGTTTTTGTTTGTTTGTTTGCTTTTTAATAAACTGGCTGAAAGCTTGAAATTTCAAAAGAGAAAGAAGCAGGTATTTATTTACATAATTAGAGAGTATAACCTATGACACCTATATTAACTTAAAATTTACATTTTCTCTGCAAAGAATGGTGCTTTATAATGTTCTTTCTTGTTTGTTTTTTTTTTTTAAGTTGTGTTTATCATGTATACAGTATTCTATCTGCATGTATGCCTGCAGGCCAGATCTTCTTACAGATGACTGTGAGCCACCATGTGGTTGCTGGGAATTGAACTCAGGACCTGTGGAAGAGCAGTCAGTGCTCTTAACCTCAGAGCCATCTCCCCAGCCCCTTTCTTGCTTTTTTGACACAAGGTCTCATATGGTTCAGGCTGGCCTCACATTCACTTGTGCCCTTCCACCATATGTGTTTGGAAATAGACTCAGACTTAGTGGCAAGTACCTCACCTGCTGAGCCATTTTGCTGGCCCCTTTTTGAGACAGTCTCATTTTACTATTCCTCCGGTTAGCCTTGAACTTACAACAGTCCTCTTGCCTTGACCATTTTAGTGCTGGGATTATAGATGTGCACCATCCTAGCCTGCTGAATTTCTTTCATTTCCATAGTAATTAACTAGGCCATATTTCTTATTTGATAAGTCAAAGCACTGATTCTTTAATTTACAGTGTAATCTGTATTGTTCAGAGAATGATCTGTGACAACTATACTTTCAGTTTTGAATGAATGAGTGTATCAAATAAGCAGCAAAAGTAAAAGAATAAACAAGTAGCAGATATGAGCACCAGGTGGACAGCAAAAGGAAAAGACAATGGAGATGATGCTTGTAGGTAGCTGTTGTCTAGTTCTTGAATGGGCTAAATAAACATGTTCTTTTGGCTAGAACTTGTGTCATTGGTTTTAGTGCAATGGAGAGGGATTCTAGCTTTGTGTCCTCAAAATCTAATGGGTTTAGTGACCTAGCCTGTTCACCAAACGTAGCTTTCTTCTGTTTACTTACCTACCTGTTTGTCTGTCTGTCTATTTAGGCAGGTCTTACTATGCAGCCTTGGCCAGCTTGTAACTCACTATGTAGATCAGGCTGGCCTTGAACTCAGATCTGCCTGTCTCTGTCTCCCAAGTACTGTGACTAAAGGAGTTTGCTGTCACAGCTGCCTCAAACATTTATTATTATTATTATTTTTGCTCACATAGAGAATATATTTACCCCATTCCCAAAGGAGATGATAACTCAACACCTATTGTTACTCATTGCATCCAGCTCAGTGTTCACAGTCATGTATCACCATCACCTACCCCACCCTACCCCCCCAAAAATATGGGAATCCATTAGGTTTATATGTGTCTTTACTGGGTCAGGTCTCCAAAATATTTGAAGAAATAAGCAAATTATTTCTTTGTAGTTTCACCATTTTACTAATTTCCTGATATTTATGATGTCCTAGATTTTTGTTAGTCTTGACTCATACTTAATTCTGATTTCATTGTGGGTTTGTGCTTTTTCTTTCTGTTCAACTCCATGATTGCCTGCAGACGCCCTGGAGAACATGATAGAACCACCACAGCGGGACTCTAGTGCACCAGGAAGGTTCCATGTGGGCAGTGCAGAGTCCATGCTTCATGTTCGACCTGGTGGATACACGCCTCAGAGAGCACTGATTAACCCTTTTGCACCCTCAAGAATGCCCATGAAGCTCACATCCAACAGAAGGCGCTGGATGCACACTTTTCCTGTGGGTAAGTTGGCTGCTCAGGAAAGAGCCTTGGACTGTGAGTTCCTAGCTCTGGTCCTTAGCACTAATAGACCATGTGCCAAGTGCCTCAATGTCCGTGAACCTCTCCGCCCCACCGGTGAGGCGGACATGCCTCCTGGGCTTTTCGCAGGGTTCTCAGGAGGATCTTTGAAGACACACTTGAGACACGTTTTGTAACTGGCCGGCTTAGGGGCTTTAATTTGTTTGTTGGGAAGGGACTGTGCTTTACATCAGCTTTCCTGTCCCTCATTTTCACCCATTGCTCTCTATGCTGCATTTATGCTACTTTGTCATTTCTCAGGGGTCTCTGAGGGGTGAGGAACAAAAGCAATAATTTTTACTTCACTGTTTTTTTCTAGCCCATCTTTTTACTCTGTTCTAGCCTCAAGAAGATGGCAGTAAGGATTTATAATGCTACAGTTAAAATAAAACTTCAGCTAACGGTTCTTGCTGGGCCAGGAAGGAACAGATGTAATAAGCTCCATTTTGTGTGTGTGTGTGTGTGTGTGTGTGTGAGTGTGTGTGTGAGTGTGTGTGTGAGTGTGTGTGAGTGTGTGTGTGAGAGTGTGTGTGAGTGTGAGTGTGTGTGTGTGAGTGAGTGTGTGTGTATATGTGTGTGTGACTGTGTGTGTGTGAGTGTGTGTGACTGTGTGTGTGTGAGTGTGTGTGTGAGTGTGTGTGAGTGTGTGTGAGTGAGTGTGAGTGTGTGTGAGTGTGTGAGAGTGTGTGTGTGAGTGTGTGTGTGAGTGTGTGTGAGTGAGTGTGAGTGTGTGTGTGTTTTGTTTGTTGGTTTTATTTTGCTTTTTTTAGTAGGAACAATCTTACTGAATGATGAGAAATGTCTAGTTATTTTCTTTTCATTTGATTTTACCGTTAAAGTTAAATAAAAAATGTGAAATTTATTTGGCTGTAATAGGAGGCCATTCTAAACCTCTTCTGTCCCTTATCTCTTATCTCTGCTAGATCTCTGGTTGTTTCTGTCTGGTTTTGCTCTTTTTTTCTTACTCCTACCAATTTTATTTTGAGGTATCTCAGTTTTTCACTTTTGTACTTGCTTTTTATTTATTTTTGAGACAAGGTCTCAGATAGCCCAGACTAGCAATGAACTTGCCATATAAGTAGGATGACCTTGAATTTATGACACTACAAACACCACCTGTTCACATGATGCTGGGGATCAAACCCAAAGCTTTCTACTTTGTGCAAACTAGACACGAACTGTCTCAGTTGAGTTACATCTCCAACCCCAGGCTGAAATGTCTCTCTCTCTCTCTCTCTCTGTGTGTGTGTGTGTATGCTCACACCCTCTCTTGCACACTCATTGCGCATGCATGTGTGTGTATGTGGAGGCCAGACTGTCTTCTGCTTCTAGTTTTGGAGACAGGTGCCCCTATTGAACCTGGAACTCACTGATGGGCTAGAGTAGCTTCCCAGCAAGCCCCAAGAATTCTGCAGCTCAATCTCCCAAGCACTGTAGTTATAGGTACATACTGTTATGCCTAGCTCATGAATGTTGGGGATTTGAACTCAGGTCCTCATGCTTGCTTGATTTACTGATTGAGTCATCTCCCTAGCCCCTAGGTTAAAAACTCTTAAGGGAATTTTCTGCTATGACCTTCAGCTCTTTATGCTTTTCCAGTCCTACCTTTATGCCCATGTTACTACAAAACAAAACAATCAGTCGCTGTTTGCTTTGTTTATCCTCTTAAGCAACTGGCCCTCTATAACTAAGGCCATTCTTCACCAGGCAGCCTAGCCTCCTGGGTCCTCACTCCCATCTTCAGAGGCTCTTTCTGTTCTTACCCAATCTTGAGATCTCCACACTCTTTTATTTCTCTCACCTTTGGGGTTCATAGATGTTTCTTCTACCCAGCTAAAAAGTTTTTAACCCTTGGTAACCTTACTTAGCCCTCTAACTTGTATGTTTCTGGGAAATGACTTTTCCTAGACATGACTAATTCCAACCATTCCTACATCGTCATTTTTGAGTTAAGCACCCTAGATTATTAGAATCGCACTATTATTTTCTGATTTTTTTCCTAGACAGGGTTTCTCTGTGTAGTTGTTCTTTTATTCTTTGGGGGCCCACCACCTAGCTCCCAAATAAATACACAGAGACCTATTTTTACTTATGAATACCCAGCCTTAGCTTGGCTTGTTTCTGGCCTGCTTTTCTAACTTCAATTATCCCATTTCTCTTTAATTATGTTTTCCCTCTACGCTTTTTACCTTTCTTTATTCTCTATATCTTTCTTTCCTTCTTACTCCATGTCTAGCTGTGTGTTTAGCCCCTGGCATCTTCTCCTTTTCTCTCTCCTTGCTTTTCTCTCGAGCCTAGATTTCTCCTCCTATTTATTCTCTCTGCCTGGCCAGCCCCACCTATTTCTCTTTCCTGCCTGGCTGTTGGCCATTCAGCTCTTTATTAGACCCATCAGGTGTTTTAGGCAGACAAAGTAACACAGCTTTACAGAGTTAAACAAATATAACCTAAAAGAATGCAACATGTCTTTCAGCATTAAGCATAAGCAAATGTAACACATCTTAAACTAATATTCCACAACATCTCTGGGTAGCCCTGACTGGTGCTCACTCTGTGCCCTTTAACTCAGAGATCTGCCCACCTCTGCCTCCCCAGTGTTGGGACTAACGGTGTGCACCACCATGCCCATCTTGTTATTTCCTTTTGTATCTGTGTGTAGCCTTAGTTGTTCTGGAACTAGCTCTGTAGACCAGGATGGCCTTGAACTCACGGAGATCCACCTGCCTCTGCCTCCTGGCTTGTTATTTAATTTTTACTTTCCTTCTCTTTTTATCCTCTTATACTTGTCTATTTCCAGATGGCATCTCCCTAGTATTCATGAAACCGAGAGTCCCAGCATATAGCCCCAGACATAGCGTGGGCAGAAGAGTCCTCTGTGGGGGCCTGCACGTCTCTTGTATAATGTTCTTGCTGTGTTCTTTGTCACATATCTCCATTGTCCCAACAGCTGGGGAGAAGAAAGAGTATGTTTTTGTGTGCAGCATGAGCAGTCAGGTCGGAATAACAGGTTCTTTGTTTGGATAGGACCATCTGGAGAGGCCATCCAAATCCATCACCAAACCCGGCAGAACATGGCAGAGCTGCAGGGCAGCAGGCAGAGGGACCCCACCCACTCCTCTGCAGAGCTGTTGGAGCTGGCATATCATGAAGCTGCCGGAAGGTGAGGATTTGCACAATGCTCTGGAAGGTAGCCCAGAGCAGTGCTGAAGAGACTGCTGATGAAATGACACATTTGTGACTTATAACTCATTCGGTCAGGCCCCTCCTTTGTCAGCCAGCGTCATTACCATCCCTGGACAAAGAGTAAACACAAGCACCCTGATATTTTTCCTGTAATATTACCAAGGCCCTGCTTTAGGTTTGTTTTAAGCTTACATTTTGTACCTTGGCCAAGGATGAAAATGAGATATCTCTTTTATCTTAGAGTTTGCCTCTGGAATGCTGGGACTGTTGTCTTAGCTTCCCTGTGGATTGGGATATCAGTTTTTGAATAAAAGCTCTGTGAAGTATCTAAAGAGTCAGTAAGGGGCGAAAATCATTTAAGCCTCAATGAGCATGACACTGGTTTAAACCTGGACTCACTGGTCCTTAATTGCTTTTGGAAGCACTTTATAAAAAGCAGTCTTGTATGGTGATATTTTGTTTATGATCTAACAAAGCTTGCATGAAGATCAGAGTGCAAAGCTAGCCATACTAGTTAGCCATAGAGGCCAGGCAGCAGTGGCACACACCTTTAACCCAGCACTCTGGAGAAAGAGTTAGTTTAAGGCCACCCTGAGCTATGAAATTGATCAGTCTAAAAGAAAAACAGAGCTCACATAAAAGTGATCCCAGCACTTGGAGCAACATGCCTTTAATCCCAGCACTAAGGAGATGAAGGCAGAAATGATATGACTGGGTGGAGAGGAGTATAAGGCGGGAGGCTCATTGCAATCTGAAGATGCAGTCTGAGGCAGGCAGTCTGGGGTTTCATAGAGATGGATGCAGTCTGAGGAGCAGTGCAGTCTAGGCAGTCAGTCTGAGGCAGTCTGAGAATTCAGTCTGAGGATTCATGGGACAGATCGTTCCTTTGGTCTGTGGTTGAGGTAAGAGTTAGTGGCTGGCTGCTTTGCTTGTCTGATCTTTCAGGCTTCCCCCCCCCCCCAATATCTGACTCTGGGTTTTAATTATTAAGACCAAAGAGAATTCATATCCTTGGCCCCTTCTTTGGACCCAGGACATCCTCTTTGCTGGAGGGTGTTCATGTGAAGAGCTGGACAGTCTGTGGCCCTCTTTACTAGGTTAACTCTGGTATAGCCATTCAAGCATTTTATACCCTTCCTTTGTTATTAAGGGGGAGGTGTAGGGCAGAAAGGAGAAGTGGTATAGCATGGTGGTAGGTGAGCAGCCAGGGTGTCTGGGGCTGCCACACAAAACCACCATGTGATGGCTTGAGGTATGGATCTGAGAGTTGCCAGCCTATGCGACTGAATATTCAGACCTGTTTTTCATGGGTCCTCCCCTCTCCACTTGCCCTCTCTCCTACACACTAGTGTAGTGTACAGGGTGAGCAGGAAAAAACCATGATAATCAACATTAATTAAGCCAGGTGGCCTGGCTTTTTTCTCTGCAGGCACAGCACTTCCCGCCAGCCTGGTGATAGCATGTCCTTGAACTTCAGTGGAATGGAAGAGCTTTCTGTCAGCTTGCTTAGCAACAGTGGTACAGGTAACTCATCCAAGAAGTAAGAGTTGGGATGTTCAGAGCAGGCTCACATCTAGAAGTGACACAAAGGCCAGAAAAGCAGACCATGTCTATTTTTGGGATCATTTCAGACACAATTTGGGGTGACCTATTTAGAAGCAATACTGTATAATGCATGGAATTATAAATGGGCTGCTCATTACATTTTTAGCTAAGAACATGTTGGCCAAGACATATTTATCATCGTTTCATAATGGAGTCCTGTCTGAGAGCTGTGAGGCGTTGAGAGTAGCACCAGAGACCAAGTAGGAGTAGTCTGTTTCCTAGGTGTTGGGACTGCTAGGCCTGGGGAACAAATGCAGTCAGATAGGAACAGTCAGTCCATAGGGGAACGTTGTGATTTCTGTCATAACATTACAAAAGAGAAAGATGCCTGTGGGTAGTGGAATATACCTTTAATCCCAACACTCCAGAGGCAGAGGCCAGCCTGGTCTACATAGTGAGTTTTTAGGCCAGCCACAGCTGTATAATAAGATACTGTTTTAAAGACAGGATGGAGGAGGGTGATGTAGTTATGTTGAGAAGTATCTCAGGCTTAAAGGGATAGAAACTGGTTGGATGGAAAGTCAGGAGGTATAGATCTCACCTGCAGATGATGGGAAGAGTATAAGCTTGGTCTTTACTCTTTCTGAAAACATATTTATTATCTAATATCAGTAAACATGTATTACTAGATGTAGATTACATGATAAATTGAATGCCTAGAGGTACAAGAGATACCAGTCTCTCACAGCAGTGCAGCCCTCCTCATTTGAGCTTTCTACTCAGACTGCCTTTTAAGATGTTAGGGGAACATGCCTTTAGATAGGGGTGGCAATATTTTGTTTGTGTTTTAACAAATAAAGCTTGTCTGAATATCAGCAGGCAGAGTGAGGCACTAGTTCACCATAGAGGACACACCTTTAATCCCAACACTGGGGAGGCAGAAGCAGGCAGATCGTTGTGAGCTCAAGGCCACCCCGAACTACACAGATTGAATCATTCTAAAAGAGAAACAGAGCCAGGTATTGGTGTCTCACACATTTAATCCTAATACTTGGGAGTCACACGCCTTTAATCTCAGTACTAGAGGAGTGGAGATAGGAGCGATAGAGCTGGCTGCAGAGAGGACTCTAAGGTGGGAGGAGACCACATTGCAGGCAGTCAGAACATTCAGTCTGAGGATTCCTAGGCAGGGTGGCCCACTTGGTCTGAGGATTTGGTAGAGGTAAGAACTCGTGTCTGGCTGCTCTGCTTCTCTGACCTTTCAGCATTTACCCCTATATCTGACTCAGGGTTAGTCAAAAGTTTGGGGCTGTGGAGGTATTTTATGTCATATATTTAGGGTACTTAAATATTACAGGGCTGCAAGATTTCCTAAAGTTCCTGCAGAATGTTACAAAGACAACATTTCTATCACTTTGCTAAAATAGGAAGCTTGGTTTTCAGAACCAAATTTTGAATTTTCCTGGCTTTGGGGGATAGAGGACTGCTCTGGTTTCCCTGGACTGTTCCTGAGCTAGCTTGACTAATGACCAGAAGCAGGGAGACTTAACTGAACCCAGATAGTAGCATCCAGCACCAGGCTCTACCCAGAAGAGCCCAGTGACCTGGAGAGTCCCAAAGATACCACATGACTCCCTATATGTAGGTTTTGTAATTTTAGTTTGCAGTTGAGAAGGGAGTGAGCTTTCCAGTGTGACAGCCCATATGAATCTCAGAACAGTGCCTGGCAGTCATGAGTGGTCAACAGATAGGGGGTGGTATTTGTAATATATGGATTTTTCTTAAATCCCACTATGGTCTTCCTATTTCTCTGTGTCGTCTTGTCCTCCCTATGTAGAATATGCTCCTCTCCTGTCTGCAAGCCTATCCTGCTTGAAAACATCCACTTCCTGTGATGTTTCAGCTCCAAGTGTGCCTCCTTGTGTGAAGCTTTCCCTTGAGGGTTCCTTTCCATCTCGTGCTTTCCTAAGAGATGTTAGACATGCTTCCCCACAGCTCCGGATCCCATCCCATTTGTACAGTGTTGTGCATCGTTACCACACTGATTCCATACCTACTCCACTACACTTAAAGTGTCAGTTACCTGTCTCTCCACAGTGTTTGTCGTGTTTATTGACAAATGAAGTTTTATTTCTAAGACTACGCTGCTACACTGTCATGTGGGAAGCTTTAGAATGGCTTACAAAATTATTGTTTAATTTGTACTCGTGTGTGTGTGTGTGTGTGTGTGTGTGTGTGTGTGTGTGTGTGTATGTGTGTCTGTGTGTTTTATAGTGTTTAGCTTCTTAGAAACTATGGAGTCCTTGGGTTGTTTTTCTCATCAGGGTGAGGTGTTATGTGAGGTTACTCTTTTCTTGCCCATCCCTTTATGACCTGTAACATAAGCTTTGAGAAGTCCAGAGGTCATCAGAACGTGGTCTATAACTACATGGGAATTGAGCTTCATTTTTGAACCTAGGCTACCTGATACATCATATTAATAAACACAGAATGAAATCCGATTAAATCTTCATAATTTTTATTCCCATGTTCGAGAACCAATTAGTGCCCCGTCACCGGTAGGGTATATCTAGAATCTTATCTTTGTTGTTTTAGTCTAGTCTAAAGTGTTGTTGCCTTTTACTTGGGTATAGTAGTCTGTTAACTGGTCTTAGCTTTCTCTTTTGCTGTTTTTTGCTGCTTATCTTCATTTTATTTATTTATTTAATTAATTTAATTTATTATTTTACATGTCGATCCCAGTTCCCTCTCCCTCCCTCTTACCCTCTCTGCCCCCTCACATGCACCCTGACCGCCCTCCCCTCCCATCCCCCCACCCCAATTCCACTTGTAGAGCAATGCTATCCAGGTGGGGTCATGTAGATCTGACAGGTCATTTGAAGTAGGGACTAGGACTTCTCTCCTGTCTCTAGGTTAAGGCAGTATCCCCCCCCATGGGGGATGTGTCCGCAAGGTCCTTTTGTACACCAGGGATACATCCTGGCTCCACTGTCTGAGGTCCCTTAGACTGCTCAGTCCTTCTAGCTGAGACCCATATTCAGGGGGGCCTGAGTCAATCCCATGGATAAGTTAGTTGTTGATCTCACTATCCGGGAAGGGCATTTATGGTAGCCTTTCCACGGTTGCTCAAATTGTTAGTTGGCAGCAGTCTTATAGGTCTCTAGACCTTTCTTTGTGTTCAGTTTTCTCTTCAAAATAATGGCTCCCTCTTTTATGTTCTCTCTCTCTCTCTCTTCTGGCTTATCTTCATTTTTAATGTGTGTGTGTGTGTGTCTGTGTGAGTATATGAACATATATTGGGGGGAAATGCACACAGTTGTGCACATGCACAGGCAGGGAAGGTCATAAGGTGTCCTCTTCTATTACTCTTCATCTATATCTTTGTGGCAGGATCTGTCCTTGAACCTGGGAGTCATACTTTCTCAACTAGGTTAGAAGCCTGGGGTCCTTCTTCACCCCTCTTGGATCTGGGGTTACAGGCGTTTGCAGGGAGGCATGCCTGGCTTGATGTGGGTGCTGGAATCTGAACTCCAGCACTCATGATTAGAGAACAGTGTTCTTAAGCACTGAGGCATCTCTTTCAGCCCTTTATATTGTTTACATAATAATATAAACAGATTGATTCAGAACAAATATTCTAAAGTAGAAGTCAGATCATGAAACTTATACAAAGTCCTCCAAGGCACTCCAGTCACTGGCGGAGACCCTGGTCTGCTTACCTCGTGTTTCTCTCTGTTTTTCTCCTGCTAGCTCAGGCTCCGTTAGTGTCTCCGTCCTTTCTCTTGCTCCCACCTTCTGCTGTGTTCTTGCCCAGTGAGCCTTAGGGCTAAAATCTGTACGTCTTGTTTGAACTTGATAACCCGTGTAATCAATATAATGTCCTCTTTCATTCCCAAAGGTGCCTTGGATTGGATGACCAATTATGTGGTCTCCCTCCTACCCTGCCCATTGCGCCCTCACTTCTTTCATGGCCAGTTGCCGTTACTTTGGTTTCCTGGCCATCTCAGGGCTTTGCACTTTCTAGCCAGGTACTCCGACAACGCTAAGCTGTGCCCAGCTCTCGTTCAGGTCTTTGGATATTTCACACCATACACCCCAATCACACTCACTCCCTAGTCCTCCCATGTCTGTCCCCATGTGAGGTGCCCCCAAATGCCATCTTCTTAGCCCTTTACTTTGTTCTGAAGTGGGTTTCTTTCTTTGTGGGGTATACATTATTCTCTCTGCCTCGCTCCTTTTCTCCCTCCCTCCCTCCCTCCTTCCCTCCCTCTCTCCTTCCCTCCCTCCTTCCCTCCCTCTCTCCCTCTCCCTCCTTCCCCCCTCCTTTCCTCTCCCTCTCTTCCTCCCTTTCTCCCTCCCTCTCCCCCTTCCCTCCCTCCCTCCCCCTCCCTCTCCCTCCTTCCCCCCTCCTTTCCTCTCCCTCCCTCCCTCTCTTCCTCCCTCCCTCCCCTCCCCCTTCCCCTCCTTCTCCCTCCTTCTCCCTCCTTCCCCCTCCTTCCCTCCCCCTCCCCTCCCCCTTCCCTCCCTCCCTCTCACACCAAGTGCTCTCACCTGTTGTGCCATTCTCCCTCCGGCCTTGTTTGCTCTCTCTTTTTTTTTTTTTTGAGCCAGAGTTTCTCTGTAGCTTTGGAGCCTGTCCCGGCTCTCACTCTGTAGACCATGCTGACCTTGAACTCACAGAGATCTGCCTGCTTCTTTCTCCTCCGTGCTGGGATTAAAGGTGTGTGCCCAGTCTGGTTTGCGTTCATAATCCGCGAAACTGTTATCTCTTTGAGAAGTGTTTATTGAATTTTGGACACACATTGTCAAGAAACAAAACTTATGAAGACACCAGCTTTCATAACCTCAGTGGCCTCTGACTTGTTATTCTTTTGGGATCCTATTTGAAGCAGTTCCTATATGTGATAACAAGGATAAGAGAAAGCCCTCTCACCAGGAGTTGGACTGTGAATCATTTTAATGCAGTGTGGTTTTCACATCTCTACTAAGTTAGGATATGTTAGATAAAGCACTGTGTTGTGATTAAAACAACCTGCATCAGGGATCTGGGTGTAGCTCAACAGTAGATTACTTTCATAGAATGCACAAAGCCTTGGCTTTGATCCTTAGCACTGCAAAACAAAAACAAAACATCTGAAATCTAAAACAAACAAACAACCTTTAAAATAAAACAACCTGGGTCTGTGTCAGCAGACTGAGTCAGCAGATGCCAAGGAGAATATAAATGAGAAGAAATCAGGTGTCTGCTACAACATGAAGATATGCCACAAGCTAGGGCCAGGTGCATCTCTCTACCTCCTGCAGTTCCTGACCTTCTGGGGGCACCCTACAGCCTCCACTGCTACAGCAGTTGTCAAAGGTCATGCCAGTCAAGAGCACCATTAGCATGGAGAGAAAGAAGATGCCATGTAGCCAGTGCCATGGGCCCACAGCATGCTCTCTCTCTCTCTCTCTCTCTCTCTCTCTCTCTCTCTCTCTCTCTCTCTCTCTCTCTCTCTCTGCATTGCCTTAATCATGGGATATTTTGTAACATTTCTTCCTGCATGGCAAAATTCTTTCGAGGTAGTCATACCTCAGGAGTTGCAAAGTATTACCAGAGAGCCAGAAGATGCTGCATCAGAGTTTGTGTCTGAGTCTTGCAGAACTTCTTACTAACAGGCTGAGTTAAAAATTGGCATTTGGAAACAAAGTAAGAATATATTGAGCTTCTAAAAAAATTATATGGTATTTTATCAATTTGATGTAATCTGACATTTGTTTCCTCTAAAGTATAACATGAAATGAAAGAAACAAAACTCACCAACCTGGCCCAGTGTCCTCACAACATGAGAGTCAAAAGTAGGTTGGAATAAGAATAACTTAGAATGCTTGTTTTGAAGTGAGGCATCATTCTGCATGCTTCTAATCCCAGCAATCCGGCAAAGGCAGGCAAATCTCTGAGTTCAAGGCAAGTCTAGTCTATAAATCAAGTTCCAGGACATTGTTTTGGTACAAGACAGAGTTGAAATATATAGCTAATAGACATTTCACTTATTAAAGACAACAGAAAAGTCAAGAAACCCATTTCTGTGACCCTACCTCTACTTCCGTTGGCTTGAAGCTTGTCACCTGCAGGTACCCAAGTGTGACCCAGGCTTCCTGCATTTGGGCCTCATTCATACATGAGTCATGCTCCTCGGGAATAATGCCTCTGTGGGTTTCCCTTTGGCTCTGCAGGGTTTCATTGTAAGCAGGAGAAAAAAGAAGAAAAACCGGGTTTGGGGGCTAGAGTTGGCTCCACAGTTAGGAACACTTGTTTTTACAGAGGACTAGGGTGCCCATTTGGTTGGTGGCTCATGATCAACTGTAACTCAAATTCCAGGGGATCTGATGCCCTTTTCTGATTTCTGTGGGCACAAATGTGGTTCACAGTACAGACATACATGTAGGCAAACATTTATAAAGTTGAATAAGTAAACAAGCAAACAAACTGGAGTTGGTGGTACAGGTCTATAGTTTTGGCACTGGGATAGAGGAGGAGGGATTTTAAGTTCAAGGTCATCCTCTGCTACATAGCAGGTTTAAGACTGGCCTGGTTTACATGAGACCACCATGTCTTGAAATATCAAACAAAAACTGGCGTAGAGTCATTTCACCATACACCTGTGGAATTTATTTTTATGTCCTTACTTGCCGTCTGTACATGGTGTTTAAAGTGTCCGTTCAAGTATTTTGTTCACTTATTTTTTGGGGTTGTTAATTTTCTAACTCTTGAGTTTTGAGAGAACTCTCCATATTCTATCTTATGTGATTTTCAAGTGTTTTCTCCCAGATCATTTCTTCCCCTCCTTCAAGATTTCACAAGGAATTTATAGGTATTTGTTATTGTTAAGAGATTCAAGTGGCACAGAAATAAATGGAGTAAAAGATATAAGTTCTGGGGCTGGAGAGATGCCTCAGCAGTCAGGAGCACATGATCTCTTGCAGAGGACCGGGGCTCCATTTCCTGGACCCATGTGGCAGCTCACAGGTGTTTGTGAGGGTCTGATGTCCTCTTCTGGCGTGTGCATCAGGTGCACATAAAATATACACATATATAAGTAGGCACTCATACACATAAAAGAAATAAAGCTAAAAAGACAGCAAATTCTGTTTTTCACCTACCTCCTCCCTCAGCTTTGAATTTGGAGACAGTTAATGTTGGTTGTTTTTGAGGCTTTTTCAGTCCTTTTTTATAGTATGATTTTCTGAAAATAGGTATGTTTTCTAAGTGATATTTAATAGTTATATGTTATTTCATATTCAGGTTTTATTTGGAATCTTTTTCAGACTATATCTGGGTAGCTAGCTTCTCTGGGCTTGTGGATTGTTGGCTGGGTATATTTTGCTTTATGTCTGATATCTACTTATGAGTGAGTTTGTACTATATTTGTCTTTCTGGTTTGGGGTTACCTTACTCAGGATGTTTTTTTTTTTTTTTTTTTCCCTAGTTCTGGTCTTTTTACCTGCAAATTTTAGGATGTGCTTATTTTTTACCACTGAGTAGTACTCCATCCTGAAATTTATCACATTTTATTGATCCATTCTTCAGTTGAGGGGCATCTAGGTTGTTTCCAAAATGTAGCTATTACAAATAATATTGCTATGAACATAGTTGGGCAAATGTCCTTGTTGTGTGAATGTGCCTCCTCTGGGTATATGCCCAAAAGTGGGTCTTGATGTAGGTTGATTCTTAATTTTCTGAGAAAGTACCATAATGCTTTCCACAGTGACTGTACAAATTTGCACTCCCACCAGCAATGGAGGAGTGTTCTCTACATCTTCTTGAGCATAAGCTGTCATTGGTGTTTTTGATCTTAGCCATTCTGATCAGTGTAAGATGGACTTTCAGAGTTATTTTGATATGCATTTCCCTGATGACTAAGGATGTTGAACATGTTATAGTAATTTTTTTTTTTTTATGTGTTGGTGTTTTGCCTGCATGTATGTCTGTATGAGGATGTCAGATCATGGAATTACAGACTGTTGTGAGCTGCCATGTGGGTGCTAGGAATTGAACTCTGGTCCTCTAAAAGAACAGTTAGTGAGTGCTCTTAACCACAGCCATTTCTCCAGCTCCTTTATGTTATATTCTTAAAAGCTGTGTTTGAGAAAGAATTCCAGAAGGTAAAGTTAAACAGTAACTATACAGAGTGTAATTAGGTTCTTTTATGTTTGCTAAAAATTAATTAGTTCAAATGACTTTAAAATATATCAGTTTTCTTTAAAAAAAATCTTATCAAACAAGAAGAATGGTGTTGATAACACTGAATTTCTGGTTCATTCCCAGATTTTAGGTTGTTTATAATTTTTTTGGTTGATTCTTTTGTGCTATTTGAAATACCCAGTTCAGAACTGGCCCTTGGTTTGTGTTTTTATTTTAGCTTTATTTTTTAGCTTTTCCAACCATAATTGTCAGAATTGTTTTGTAGAGTAACTTTTGATTCAGACAAGCACCTTTTTCTTTCCCTAGGTCTGAATCCTAGGACCCAGAATAAGGATTCTCCAGAGGATGGTGTTTCTACCTCTCCAGACCCAAGTAAGGGGACAGCTGGCCAAGAGGAGGCAGGCCATGGGGGTACGGGACAATGAGAGCTTGAGGAAGCCCAGAAATCCGCACATTGTGGTATAGAAATGTGACGTGGTGAGGGACTCTTGAGAGAAGTATGGCCGAATGACTTGCTCCAGAATACGTGATTCAGGACACAGGGGACAGAGAGGACTCCCCTCAAAGACCTTCATGTCTGGCAGAAGCCACTGGTAGCTCTTAGATCTAATACTGGCTCTGGAAAAAAATCAGAAAGAAATAATGGGCTATTACTAGAACCCTTCAGATACACCTATAGTGAAAATATTGGTCTATTTAAACAGCTGAACAGGTAGAGGACATTGAACCTAGCATAGTAGCAGGGGAGAAGTCCTACCACTGCACACACTTTATTTTATGTGGCTGTGGATATGTAGCACTAATGATTAACCTAACCTTTTTACTATTTTTCATGTCCCTATTACTCTTTTTTAAAAGTTATTTAAAAATATTTATTTATTTATTTATTTATTTTAATGTTATGTACATTGGTGTGAGATCCCCTGGAACTGGAGTTACAGACAGTTGTGAGCTACAATGTGGGAGCTAGGAATTAAACCTGGGTCTTCTGGAAGAGCAGTCAGTGCTCTTAACTGCTGAGCCATCTCTCCAGGCCCTCTTTTACTCATAAATTTTTTTTTAAAGAATGTGTTTGGATGATGGCACACATAAGCCATAGCACATGGACATGGAGGCAGAGGACAACCCATGGGAGTTGGCTCTGTCCTACTGGGTAAATCCAGGAATCAAACTCAAGTTATCAGGCTTGGTAGCAAGTGCCTTGCCTTTACCTATGGAGCCATCACACCAGCCCAAAAAGTTTGTTTTTCTTCTTCTGTTTTTGAAGTTTTCTTAAGATGAGTCTGTCAGCACATGGTTTTAATCCCAACACTTGGGAAGCCTGGTATAAGTAGGAGTTCCAGGCCAGCCTGACAGTCAGAGCTACTTAGTGAGACACTGTCTCAAAACAAACAAGCAAAAAAAACCAGAATAAAAATGTCTGAAGTTCTTTTTAATCATATCATCAAACATATGATTATGTCTGCAGTTTTAGTAATAATTTTTATAAATGACCATTTGGATAGTTTGCAGGGTTTGTTTGTTTTGCTTTGTTTTTTTTAAGACAAGGTTTGTCTATATAGCCTGGCTAGTTGTGAACTTTATCAACCCTTCTGTCTCTGCTTCCCTAGTGCAGGAACTACAGACATGCTGTCATGCCCAGCGGAAATCACTTATATAAGAGTCAAATAGTGAGAGCTAGCATGATCTAAGACAACATAGAGAGGCTGGCTTCCATTTCTGACTTCCTCATGGTGGCTTTGATTAGGTCTCTTTTACTTCTGGTTTTATACAGGAAGTGGGGACAAGCACAGGTTCTTATCTACCATATGGGAAGTTGGGGTGCAGCTCCAGCTGTTTGGGGATATATTTTGAATTCCTAAGGTATTAACAACTCTGTAAGAAAGACCTATATGGAGATGGAGTTAGGTCCGTGTCTGTTATGGTCTTCCCCAAGTCAGTGGTGCTGCACAAAGAACTCTGTCCCTGTACTTAGCACACAAAACTTTTTCACCCATGTGAGGGTGATGTGAGGCTATCAAAGCCACATTGTGTTTTAAACTTGTTACTGCTCATACACATGCATTTACAATATATAGTATATATGATTCCCACTCAGTACTCAAAGGCAAAGGTACGGAGTCTTTTTGTTGTTTCCTCTTATAGAGATTTAAAACAAATAGTCTTCACTTAAAAGATCTTACAGATTAGTGTAATATTTACTTAGAGAGATAGCTACCCATTTAAATGGAATACCCAACGGGGAATATAAGGTTATAAAGAAAAGTGGTTTGAAGTCCAGTATAGGGCACGTTGTAATCCCAGCCTTTTGGGAGCTAAGGGAGGACTACAAGTTCAAGGCTAACCTGGGATTCATAGCAAAGCTGTGAGAGAAGAGGAGAGAAGGAGACAGGGATTATTGTGCTGCTGGCTCTGGCAAGAGCTCACCAACTGCATCACATGGTTGTGGATGGTATCATAATTAGAAAGAGTAAATCAGAGAGATCACATACAGAAAAATGGAAGCTAGAGCTCAGGCTGGGGCAGGAACAGAACTGCCTCAAGTTCCAGAATGACCCTGAGGACACACCTCCAGGGACCTCCCTCTAGGCTCCATATTTCTCATATTTCTACAATGGGGATCAAGCCCCTGTGCATGAGTCTAGTGAAACAAAGCATCCCGACCATAGTGCTGCCTCAGCACCTTAACTTAGTGGGAAGGGACATGCACCCAAGTGGATATAGCAGTATCTGTAGTCATTTCTGGTTTTCATGGTGGAGTGCACCATTGGCATCTAGTGAGTAGAGACCAGGGTCACTCCTCAGCTTCTCTCAGTGCCCAGCACAGCCCTCTTTGTGTAGTCCAAAATGTCAGGAGTTAGTTACCAGTATTGAAAACCTGCTTTACCCAAGGAACAGACATCAAGCTCAAGTCTTCAAAATCCCAGCCTTGTAACTGTCCCAGACATCCTCTTTCGGTTTTCCTCCTACCCTTTTGAATCTATTACTTGTTGTGATTCTGAAAGTGTTCTTGTTTCTGCTGCTATATGCTGTTTTGCTCCCAACTAGGCTGAGCTTTCTTCCTTTCGAGGACACTCTGCAGTCCTTGAAAGGAGAAGCTTTGGCCTGAGCCTCCCTTCTGCCCTCAGAATAATTTGCTTTGATGTGTAACCCTGCCTGCCCTGCAGTAACCTCACTGGCATTTCAGCTATAGCTCATGATCAGCAGAAAATGAAAAACAGCGGCTGTGAATCCCATTTGCATGATGGGATTGGATAAGCATGTGTTGCATTATCTAACAAACTCTGTTTCTCTCTCTTTCTCCCTCCCCCATCCCCTTCCCTCTGCTCCTTCTCTATCCTGGCAATTTCTATCACCTTTTACCATGAACTCCCCCTGCTCCATATCCCAAACCTGCCACGGTGACCACATGCACCTTTTCCCCGTTATTCGAGGCAGTTCTGACACTGTCTGCTCCCCCTGTAGTGCCAGGCTTCTGTTGCACAGTTGGAGTGGATTGGAAGTCTCTTACTACTCCTGCATGCCTTCCCCTCACCACTGACTACTTCCCGGACCGTCAGGGCCTGCAGAATGACTACACAGAGGGCTGCTATGATCTCCTCCCTGAAGCAGACATGGACAGGTCAGTGCCTGAGAAAAAAAGCAGTCAGTTTTGTTTGTGAGGGTTATCTGTCTATTGAAACACATGTATAGAAGAACAATGAACTTTTAAACCTTTCATGTCCTCCTTATTTGAGAAATTTGGTGATTCAAGAACTGTTACTTTCAAGTTTTGTTGACCTTAACAGCTTGTCTCCATTGATAACGTATTTGCTAATGAAATTATTTTGGCACACTACACCTGCTTTTCTAAGATTATTCATTTATTTCTGCCTTGTTGAATTTATCATTTCTTGTAAAGCCTGGGTACAGATTATGGATTTTATGAGCTGCTGTAGAATGATAACCTAGGATGAATCAAAAAAGAAAAGACATGGTAACTGTTAAGTGTCACTACCCAAGGTCAGGCATGTCCACATGCTCAGTCATTTCTTTTCCAGGAGGGATGAGGAGGGTGTTCAAATGACAGCCCAGCAAGTATTTGAAGAGTTCATTTGCCAGCGCCTCATGCAGGGCTACCAAATCATAGTACAGCCGAAGGCCCAGAAACCCACCACCACAGTCCCACCCCCACTGAGCAGTAGCCCACTCTGTAGCAGAGGTAAGTTATTCTTCTTAAAATTATGTTTATTCTTTTCTAAAAGAGCTGAGAGAGTAGGGTTTCTTTTGTTGTATTATTATCTTAGTTAGAATTACTGTTGCTGTGATGAAACACTATGATCAAAGCAACTTGGGGAGAAAGGGTTTATTTGGCTAACACTTCCACATCATTGTTCGTAACTGTAAGAAGTCAGGATAGGAATTCACAGAGAGCAGGAACCTGGAGGCAGGAGCTGACTCAGAGGCCATGGAAGAGTGCTGCCTTTAGGCTGGTGGTCCTGGGTTCTAAAGACACAGGCTGAGAAAGCAGCCAGTCAACATCACTGGTCCCATCAGTGGCACACAAACACAAAGCAACCACAATAGTAAGGCTTGGGGGTCCAAACCTATAATCCAGTACTTGGTATCTTGAAGTAGGAGGATAATAATAATTTTGAGGCCAGCCTGGGCTACATGGTCAGTTATAGGTGAGCCTCAGCTGCAAAGTAAAACAAAAACAAAACAACATTACTTTAAGTTGTTACAGGCACAGGTTACTCTTGCATGGGACCCTGGTCTGGTTCCTAGCACGTAGATGGTGGCTCATTACCAGTGATACACATACTGTTGATTCCATTATCCAAATTCTTTGGTCAAATTAAGCAAGCTTTATTTTCTGTCAGACAGGCCTACCTTCCTAAATTGGAGTCTGAAAAAATTACATCACAGGAGGAGGTAGGGTTTATATGGTCCAAAAATCTGCAAGACTAGTGGGGTTTCAAGTGTTGGGGGATTTCCAGAGGAATTTTGGTTACATAGGAACTTGGTTGGACATTTCAAAATTATTCGAAGAACCGTCAAGGTGTGAGTCAAACCCCAGAGGGTGTAAGCATATCAAATTTCAGAAACAGTTAAAGCATTGTCAACTTGAATTTTGCAGCAAACAGAAATGAACTTGTCCTGACCTTATAACAAAATGGCTTCCATCCTTAAGATGGAGTTAGGCTGGTCCATCAATACATTCAAGCAACACGCATACAAATAAAAATAAAATAATACTTTAGAAAACATTATTCTTTTTTGTTGTTTTTTGTTTTGTTATTCAATACAGGGATTTTCTGTGTAGCCCTGGCTCTTCTGGAACTCACTCTGTAGACCAGGCTGTTCTTGATCTCACAGGAAGGCTCTGCCTGTCTCTGCCTCCTGGGTGCTGGGGTTAAAGGCATAAGACACCACTGCCCAGCCAAAATGTTACTCTTAATCAGTCAATCTCTCTCCCTCTCCCTCTCCCTCCTCTTTCCTTTCTCCCATCCCCTTTTCCTCCCCCTCCCTCTCTCTTTTTGAGACAGGGTCTTACTGTATAGTTCTGGCTGTCCTGTAACTCACTATATAGATCAGGCTCATCTCAAACTCAAAGATCCACTTGCCTCTCCTTCTGAACTGCTGGGGTTTAAGGTATATACTTGCATGCCTGTCTGTTAGGCAGTGGTGACACACACCATTAATCCTAGCAGTGCACTGTCACTCCCCATACACATTAAAAAACAAACACTTCAAACTCAGATGCACCAGCTGAGACCCTGGTGTGTAACAGGCAGTTATAACACAAGAAACAAACACCCACTTCCAGGTTTAGAGCATTTACTATATCCTTGACAACTGCTGGAAATGACAGTGCACTAGAGCTAGAGACAGGCATTAAAAAAATCCCCCAGAGCTAATTACAAGCAGTTGTGAGAGGTCCAACATAAGTGCTGGAAACCAAATCCTGGTCTTCTAGAAGAGCAGTATGTGTTTTGTTTTGTTTGTTTCTTTGAGACAGGGTTTCTCTGTGTAGCCCTGGCTGTCCTGGAACTTGCTTTGTAGACCAGGCTGACCCTGTACTCACTCAGCTTCTGCTTCCCAAGTGCTGGAATCAAAGGCCCGAGCCACTGCTGCACATTTTTTATGTGTGTCTTTTTTGACACTGAGAATCAAACCCAGGACCTCATTCGTGATAGACAATTAATTTCCCATTGAGCTCCTCCTCAGGCCCTACATTTGTTCATTGTTCTTTTCCCCTTAGTCTGTGATCACTGAAGTTTAGTGACCTAATTCAAGAATGAGTCACCCATTGTGGTAGGGACTAATAAGTGACACTAATTGAGGAAGAGCCAAGTTGTAGAGAACTCTTCTAAAATGAGCATGTCAGAAGGATAAAGTGTGGGTGCCTGGAATTGGAAAGCAAGACCATTTCTCAAATAATCAGTGAGCTGTCTTGATCTCTTTGCTTCTTCATTGTTGCTACTTCCCTGTTTGGACACTGTACAACTTAAGATCATTGTTGATTCTAGTAAAGTCCCTCTGGCCAAAGTATGCATCTGCTGTGTGGGCTTAGCTGTCAGCCCATCCAGGCTTTATAAGATAAAACTGTGGGTCTCTCTCTGTGTGTGTGTGTGTGTGTGTGTGTGTGTGTGTGTGTGTGTGTGTGTGTTTTAAGAAAGCTCCTGATGTTTGTTGCATATTGCCTTCTGTTCATTGTAATTCTACTTTTTGTTTTGTTTTGAGACAGGATCTTATTTAGTGCAGGGTGGCCTTGAACTCTTGATCTTCCTGTCTCACCTAACTGCTGGGTTACGGGTGTGTACTGTCACACTTGCCTTAGTCTGTATTAACCTCTAGGAGTGCCAGGACTGTTTTGGAAGATTGCTATGATCACCACTGTACCACCAAAACACTTTAACCAGGACCATTTTGGATTCATCTTTTTATCTCCACAGTAGAAACTATGGTGCTTGGGAATATAACAAATATTAAATAAATTTTTGTGCTTATTCACTCATTCATTCAATGTTTTTTTTACACTCTTAGTCTAAAGAAGGAATTTATAGCTCAGTAGAAAATAGATTTTGTCAAACTATGAAAAATGGATGTGCTGTGATAAAGAGGGAAAAGTTAGTCAAAGGCCCATGACATCTCTTCAATTTGGAACTTTACCTAGTTTGGAGGATCAGGTGTAGCTTCCCTGAGGAGATGATGCTTGACCATAGACACGAAATAAGTAGAAGTCATTAGGAAAAATGGAGGAGGCAGGCTGAAGGGAAGAGCATGCAGGAGAGCGATTGGTGTGTGCAAAAGCCTTTAGCAAGAGACATTGTGGTAATTTTAGCATACCAAAAAGAAAGCTAGAGTTATGGCGCCAGAATGAGCTGGGGGTGTGGCCAGAGACATTAGGTCTCACAAGGCTGCAGAAAGTTTAGTTCTTTAATCTAAGCAACAGTAATGAATTTTCCCTTCGATGGCACTGGCCACATATGGCCTGCCCAGTCTCTGCTCTTGAATGGATGGTGAAATGGCTCTTGTGAGTCTATAATTCTAGTGTCGAATGCTGGTCCTGACTGATTCATGAGTTGCCTTCTTCATGGCTAGTTGTCAGAGGGACACTTTTATTTCCTTGGTGATAAAAACCTACTGGTATCCTGTTACTATCATTATTGGGAAAGTTGCTTTTCATAGCTAAGCTCACGCTGTTTCTTTGTTTCAGATTTATTGATTGCAAAGGTAAGATAGGACTTGTCCCAACAAACTCTTGGAGTTTACTGTTCACCAAGAGAGGCACACATTAACTTAACCACAGATGCATGTTTGATCACTGGGACACACCTAGTTTAGAATGATGTGTTGGGGCACTGAGCTGGATGCTCATGAACCTTGCCCTGATACTTTCTGAGAACCAGCAGGGCGCTTATAGCGAAGTGAAGGAGCAGCTCATGGGACATACACCTCCCCAGGTGCAGAAAGCAAGACCTGGAGAGACTTGCTACTAGAGGTCATGTCCTGGCAGGTAAAGAGGTTGGGATTGAATTTAGGGTCCTAAGCTAAAGCCTCTTTGTATGTGCTGCAGGCCTGCCTTAGGAGATTATCACATTCTCAGTGAAGGTTCTCTCAGACTCTACTGTCCTCTCTTCTGAGCATTTCCAGGCCACCTGCCACCGTGTACCCATCTCTCTGAGCTGAACAAGAAAGAGCAGTGCACTTTGTTTGCAGGTCATAAGGATCTTGCCTGGGCTTCGTTGTTTTTTGTGGCACGACTTTTAGTCTTTAGAGAATCTTTCTGGTTCTTGTTATGCCTCTTTGCTGTGTATAATTCAGTTAAACTAAACTTTTGAACACCTATTCTTGGCATGGCACTTTTATCAGGAGCTAATTGAAAATATAAAAATAAGCAACACTTAGCTCTGATCGCTTGGAATTTTATTTTAAATTTTAATTTAATGTAATCTTGAGGCAAGAATTCCTTATGTTTCCCAATCTGGCAACAAACCTAAAGACTCAATCAATCTGCCTATCATGCACTGCTACGCCTGAGTCCTTGAAACTTTTTATATGAGTTTATATTTGGAGAGACACATACCTAAGGAGAGCTGCATATAAGATTTTCACATGACTAATGGTGTCTGACAGCTTTCCCAAGGAATTTATCTTTGGTGATATTAAGTCATCTATAAGTTGGCTGTGACTCAGCCAATAAGTCACTTACTGGCATGGCGGATGACCTGAGTTTGATCCCTAGAAGCCACATGTGGAAGAAGAGACCTGATCCTGCAAATTGTCTTCTCACTTCCATATGTGCACTGTAATATGCATTTGTGCTCGTGCACATGTGTGCAAACACAAAGTAAATAAATAGAAACTTTTTAATCTATGAGATTTCAGTTAGTGGCTCAGGAAGAGAAGGCAGACGCAGTGTCACAAACAGGTGTGGGGGCAAAGACCGCACAAACCAACCAGTGGTCCTTTCAGATTGCAGCTGGAAGGAGCAGTGGGGAGGAAGGGGTTGGAACACAGGCCAGGAGGCTGTGCTAGCTGCCAGCCCAGGGTGAGGATCGAGATGGGCTTGGGTAGAGCGGAGTTTCGTTTCAATCCCACACATACTTATTCCCAGTCCTGTTAGCGTTTACTCCAGAGGTGTGGCCACCAGAGTTGGAGTGTAGCATCCAGGTGCTGCCAGCACCTGCTCTCTCAAAAGCTACTAGTTGGTTTGATGAGAGAAAAATCTGAGTTTCTGGAATTTGTTTTTTTTTTTTTAAACCAAGAATAATGCTTCTGTGAGCAACCTCTCAAAACATTGTTTCTTCTTCCTTTTTTTTTTTCTTTATATTATTTGTGGGTAAAAGGCATGACTATGGTAAAAATGAGTCTTTACTCGGTAAGTGAAATCATTATTTTTTTTTCTACTAGGCCTTGTGTCCAGAAACCGCCCTGAGGAGGAGGGCCAGTATTGGCTGAGTATGGGCAGAACTTTCCATAAGGTGACACTCAAGGACAAGATGATCACGGTAACACGGTACCTTCCCAAGTGAGTCCTTGGATGTTTGCAGTCTTGGTGACCATATTGAATTTTGTCTCTGTACCACATTATGTGTATAATACAAAACGTGTATAACAAGTTGAATGATGCCTTTAGGCTTTTGGCTTTGCTTTAAAACAAGTTTAGTTTATAGTTTACTACTTCCAAAAGGGAATTGATTCAGCTTATAAAGCTTAACATAATTCACATCAAGCATATTACAAATTGAATGTAGAAAAGAATAAAATGCTTAAGAAGATATGAGAAATTTCCATTATAGTCTCCTAGGATGAGCTAAATACTATAATTGGGAACTGAGCCCAAAATAATGCCAAATACACCCAAGACAGAAAAAGGGTTTAGTGGAGGTGGGTACAGGTTGCTTGTTTTGTTTTTTTGAGACAGGGTTTCTATGTGTAGCCCTGGCAGTCCTGGGACTCACTCTGTAGACTAGGCTGGCCCCAAACTCACAGAGATCTGCCTGCCTCTACCTCAGATTGCTTTTAAATCCAGGCATCTCCTTTGTTTTTCAGGTACCCTTATGAGTCTGCCCAGATCCATTACACCTATAGCCTCTGCCCCTCCCACTCTGATTCAGAGTTTGTCTCCTGTTGGGTGGAATTCTGCCATGAACGGCTAGAGGAGTACAAGTGGAATTACTTAGATCAGTATATTTGTTCTGCTGGCTCTGAAGATTTCAGGTTAGAGGGTTAACTTCCCATCTGTGCTGCCTTGGATGCATGTATATTCTTACATGTGTGTCCTTTTTTCTGATGTTTGTTTTGTTGTTCCTGAAATTGGAAGAACAGAGCACACCTGCATGGGTTAAAACTCGGTGGCTAAAGATGATGGTTATGTAACAGTGTGAATGTTGTACTCAATGCCATTGACATACACACTTAAAGTGGGTTAAAGTGCTATATTTTATCATGTGTATTTTCTCAAAGTTGGAAATAAAGCAGAGCTCAGTCTCGATGTACCTTTTGGTATCAGCACAGAGTATGAACTCAGTGGAAGAACTTAGGCTCATAGAAGTTGCACAGAGTTCACGTTGTACCTGAGGCCACCAGCTAATATGGAGCACATCTGTGATTCTGTATTGTCTTATTTAAATAACAAGCAGTAAAATTACCTTTCTTTGTGTGTGATGTATGATTATATACAGATCTATATGTTTTTAGCAAATGCAAGGATTCATGTTACTGCCTGCTTTCATCATTTTTATCCTCTTGCTGTCTAGTAACCTTGTGGTTGTATTGTCACATTTGTAATATTTTAACTTTTCTGTCTGCTTTAGAATTGGTGGACAACTGCTTCACTGGGTCTGGGTTTACAAAAGTATTGTCATGGCACTGGGATTAAAGTAGAAGCCATTTTGTGGTCTTGTGATTTTGTTGTTGTTGTTGTTGTTGTTTCTTAAGCAAAGTCATTTAGGCAGCAAAACAGCTTCAGAGAGAGCTCTCTAGGAAGGGTTTTATTGTGTTTTTCTCACCTACACGCTGATTTCCTTGACTCTCTGTAGTTTAATTGAGTCTCTGAAGTTCTGGAGAACCCGATTCCTACTACTGCCAGCCTGTGTCACTGCCACCAAGCGCATCACAGAAGGGGAGGTGCACTGTGACATATATGGGGACAGACCTCGTGCAGATGAAGATGAGTGGCAGCTCTTAGATGGCTTCATCCGCTTCGTAGAGGGCTTAAACCGCATCCGCAGGCGACATCGCTCAGACCGAATGATTCGGGTGAGGCATTGGTTCTCAACCTGTGTTTTGAGGCCGTCAGAAAACATGTATTTCCAATAGTCTTAAGAACTGAGACACTGCTCCTCTATAAAATTACAGTTATGAAGTAGCAATGAAAATAATTTTATGTCCCAATTTTCTTATCACTCCTCCCTCTCAGCATCTGGATTCCAGTTCGACTCAGTGTTTAGCTGTGGGTGTCTGCTTCTGTTTCCATCAGCTACTAGATGAGGGCTCTATGATGGTGGATATGTTAGTCATCAATCTCATTATCAGGGAAGTGCATTTAAGGTAGCCATTCCACTGTTGCTCAGATTGTTAGTTGGGGTCATCCTTGTAGGTCTCTGGACATTTGTCTAGAGTCAGTTTTCTCTTCAAACCTACAATGGCTCCTTTTTTTTTTTTTTTTTTTTTTTTTTTTCTCGTCTGTTCCTCCCCTGACTCAATATCCCACAGAGACAGCTGACCCGAACAAGGGGGAACTAATGGACCCCCAGACTGATAGCTGGGAATCCAGCCTTGGACCGACTAGGACCCCCCTAAACATGGGTCTCAGTTAGAAGGCCTGGGCAGTCTAAGGGACCTCTGACTATGGAACCAGGATGTATCCCTGGTACACGAAAGGACTTTGGGTAAACATTCCCCATGGATGGATACTCCCTTGGCCTAGAAGCAGGAGGGAGGGCCTAGTCCCTACTCCAAATGACTTGACAGATTTTGTTGATCCCTCCTGGAAGGCATCACCCTCCCTGTGGAGTGGGGGGAGGGAGATGGGATGTGAGGGTGGTAGTGAGTGGCGTGGGAGGGAGGGAGAGGGAACTAGGATTGATATGTAAAATAAGAAAAAAATTTAAAAAAAAGAGAGAAAATAATTTTATGGTTAGGTTTCACCACAACTTGAGGAACTGTATTAAAGGGTTGCAGCATTAGGAAAGTTGAGAACCACTGGAATAAGGGTTCTTAGAGCTCCTGGGGATGCAGGCTCTACCTCCTGATCTCTCAGGGCCTCTCATACCCAACATGTGTCTAAAATTCCAGTCAGTATGTTCTTGCCTATTGTTGGTAAAAGAGAGGGGATTGGTGCCAGCCATGACTGGGCTCTGCCTTACAGCTTGAGCTGCTCCTTCTAGCTGAGCACATAGCACCTGTTGTGTACTCTTCAAGTGGGATCCAGTATTGGCACAGCTGTTGTGTTTTGTGGCACTGAATTGCTAAGTAAAAGCTCTTGCGAAGTTGATAGTAGCAGACCTTCCTTTCAGATATCCACCACTCTCATTTGGGTCATACACTGCCACTCAGTGGAGAAACTGATGCTTATGAAAGTTATAGGACATATCTGAGGCTACATTAGCAGTAAGGGGCCGACATGTGATTCGACAGTATTTTGCTTAAATTAACAGCATAATTGACTCTCTCTCTTTCTCTCTGTGTATGCTTGTATACAAGTGTGTACAGAATACAGGGATTCATGTTGCCAGCCACCACAATCAAATGGTTCCCCAGAGGTGGAGAACCTGAGTTTGATGCTCAGAGTTAAAAGGAAAAACACAAAAGCATCAATGCTACCCTTGGCAGTGACAGTCTTCCCGTCTCCATCTTCTAGTAACCACTAGTCTTTTCCACGTGTTTTAAAATGCGGTCATATGATGTAAAACCACTGAGGCTTGCTTCTTCCACATGGCCTTGTGATTTGGAATTCATTCAAGTTTGTTTAATCTCCTGATAGTGTTCCTTCATCAGCCCTGTTTTTAACCTTAGGCTCTTTTTCTCATACCAGCTACCTTCTATGTACAAGATCACTTATGATTAGAATATTTAGGATGCGTAAGTGAAAAGAACTTTAAGCTTTGAAAAGAGACAACTTTAGTTTGAATTCTAGCTCCAGGGGATTTGGAGTTACTTGGTTAACCAACCTCTCTGAGTTTTAGTTTCTTCTATTGTTTGCTAAGCACAGAGAACCTGTATTCCTCTGCTGGGTTAATTGGGTTCCAGGGGCCCAAAGATGCGGCAGTGTGAGCTGAGTGTGACTAATGAACTGTCTCCTTCCCTGCTTTAGAAAGGGACTGCCATGAAAGGTTTGCAGATGACTGGGCCCATCTCTGCACACTCCCTTGAGTCAACAGCCCCCCCAGTTGGGAAGAAAGGAACCTCAGCTCTGTCTGCCCTGTTGGAGATGGAAGCTAGTCAGAAGTAAGTACCTGGTTAACAAGACCTCTCCCCACTGATTAGGCTTTAAGGAGTTTTAGCCCCTTGTTCACCAGAGCAAGGTGAAATGTAATTTCCATATGTAATTAAGGGCTGGAGAGATGTCTCAGCAGTTATGAGCAGCACTTCTGGTGGCATCCAGCTGTCTGTAATTCCTGTTCCAAGGGTTCCTACTCCCTCTTGTGGACACTGCACGTGTACAGACTTACATCAGGTCTGCAGGCATGCACATGAAATAAAACTAAATCTTTTTTTTTTTTTTTAGTAGACATTTACATGACAGAAAGTGAAACTAACACTTAGTGTGACTGTCACATAACAAAATAAGCCTGAAATTAGAAACTTGCTGTCCAGCCTGGCATTAGTGTGCATCCCTTTAATCCCAGCACTCGGGAGGCAAAGGCAGGTGTGTCGTTGTGATGGAGTTCAAGGCCAGCCTGGACGGCAGAGCTAGTTCCAAGACAACCAGGGCTACACAGAGAAGTCCTATCTGAAAAAAATGGGAAAAAAAGAAAAAAAAAAAAAAAAAAAAAAAAAAAAGTAAAGTAGAGTGGGCAAGAAAGCCTGAGGTATGGCGTAAATGCATTTGGAGTCAGTGTGGAGAGCTAGAAATCAGGCCACCTTACATGGCCTCATGGTGTAGGGGGATCACTTGGTAGCCATTTGATTTGGTTTTGTTACTATGGGAAGTTTTAAGCAGCTAACACAATGTGGACTGAATAGTATAGTAAAGACCCCTCTACAGTCGTCTGGTTTTCAGTAATCATCTGTTCTTGGCCACTTGTGTTTGATTTATAGTCCATGGGTGTTTATTCTTTATTTCTCAAAACCCAGACATTATACTCTTTTTATCTATAATATTTCAGAATATATCTCTGAAAAAGTAATCTCCTTTTTAGAAAAATACATACCAAACCAGACTGGCAAGATGATTTGGTGTGTAAAAGTATTTGATACTGAGACTGACAACCTGAGTTTGAGCCCCAGGACCCACACTGTGGAAGAAGAGAATTTACCCTTGGAAATTGTCCTCTAACTCTATACTTGCACTGTGGCATGTGTGCTCCCCAATAAAAAGTGTCACTTCAAAACAATTTAATCATTGTAATTTACCATAAAAATTACAATTCCTTAATGTCATGGAATATATTTTTAGTGTCTTTGGAGAAAATGTGTATCTTAGTTAAGGTTATTATTGCTGTGATAAAATACCATGATCAAAAACAACTTGGGGAAAAGATTTATTTGGCTTATATTTCCACATCACTGTTTGTCATTAAAGTCAGAACAGGAGCAAAAGCTGATGCAGAGGCCATGGAGGGGGTGCTGCTTTCTTATCATGGCTTGCTAAGCCTGCTTTCTTATAGAACCCAAGACCACCAGCCAAGGGATGGTACCACCCATAATTTGCTGAGCCCTCCCCCATCAATTACTAAGTAAGAAAATGCCCTACAGACTTGCCTACAACACCATCCTACAGAGGCATTTTTCAACTGTGGGTCTTTCTTCTCAGATGACTCTGGCCTGTGTCTTTGGCTAAAACTATCCAGCACAGTGTGTTTTCAGAGATATGTCCTATGCCTAGAATGGCTTGATGGGTGGGTACCAGGAGTTAGAGTTTAGGTGGAAAAGGAAGGACTATAGACAAACAAACAGTAGATGCCTGCAGGTTTGCAAATGGGAAGAGGTAAGGGAGGTTGAGATCTCCTGAGAATGCTGGCTTCTTGTAGGGAAGGCCTCAAGATTCTGCCAGCAGGTTCTCCCTGACTGCAGAAAAGAACAAGGAGCACGTGTTTCTGGGGTGGTGTGAAGATGGGGTAAAAAGTTCGTATTTGAATTTGTTCGTGAGTCACTGTTTAGTATGCACCAATGAGCCTCTTTCTGCTCAGACTGAGAAGAGCAAGCCATCTTGTGCTTGTAGTATTCCCCAGTGTGACAAGAGCCAGGTCAGGGACCTGAGGCCTTTGTTTCCTTGTCCCAGGTTAGCTCCTGGCTAATGTGCTAGGTTTGGGGGAGGCTGAAGGTAGGTTTTAAGAGATTATAGGAGCTAGACTTTTATATAGTGTTTATTTACACAGTACTTTTTTTGTTGCTATTCTTTTTATTATTTTGTTGTTTGTTTTTTCAGATAGGGTTTCTTTGTGTAGTCTTAGCTATCCTGGAACTAGCTCTGTAAATCAGGCTGGCCTTGAATTCACAGAAATCTGCCTCCTGAGTGCTGGGATTAAAGGTGAGCACCACCACTGCCCAGCTATTTGCATTATTTTTCTTTCTACTATACTAAGCAAAGTCAGACAAATTTGTTGTGAAAACGAATGTTACAGCAACGTGAGAAAGGGCTTTACGTTTTTTAGAGTTTTGCCATCTTACTGTAACTATTTGCTCCAGTTCCCTGCTAGTCCTTTTATCTATAGGCACATACCCTTGATCAGACTCTTGTGGAGTGCACGATGCTGTCTAATGGCAATAGGTTGGCCTGGGTAGCAGATACTGGCCTACAGAGGATAACCCAATGTGTCTTAATGGGGATCAAAGCAGACAAGTGTTCTCATGTCCTATGCAGGGCGGTTCAATGCTAAAAGCAGGCTAACAGTGTGATAGTGTCCCGTCCACCTACAAATGTGTGAAAGATGTTTGCCAACTTGTGTTCTTGATGTTCGTATAAGCTGACTTCCTCCTGCCTTCCCTGTAAGTCCCACCAATCACATATGGCACAGCCTTTGTATAGGAGTGACTGCTCCCCTCCTTCCTCAGAATACAGTGTGCCCTGTATATGTTCTCACATCTACATGTATTTGCTGTAGAAAGTTCTGAGCTATTAGACAGAAGCAGTCTCACCCAGATACGAATGCCTGTTCCTGATATGGGGGTTAGCACCTAGAATGTAGTTCAGTAAGTGTGCGCGGTTATGTACATATGATGTAACTGACGCTTTCTGTGTCCCATTGCCATCCCAGTCACAGCCCTGTGCTGCAGCCATCAAGACACGCCAGACAAAGTCAGAGTGTGTGTTCGTGGCTGTAACTCAGAAGCAAACTAAATGTAGAATGTATTACAGTGTGATAAGAGAGAGACAGTTTGGTACTGGTGGGCAAAGAAGAAAAGCAAGTGTGTCTTCTGCTTTTCATCTATAAATTAGACATCAGAATAACCAAGTAGTTGGAGATTTTTTTCTTTCTAAAATACTCTTGCTAATAAATAACAGAAAGAATGATAGAATGTCACTGTGTGTAGTCACTGAAGAATTGAAGGAGCTAGGAGTCATCAGTTGCAGCTAATGGCAGCATAGGCAGCTTATCACAGACCCAGGTACCAGTACACAGCACCACAGAAGAGGAATCCGTGCCCCCAGATGAACCTAAACCCAAGCATACTTTTAGGTATAGTTTATAGATCATGGGCAGTACAGGACACAGAGAAGAAAACGTGGAGTGATTAAGGAATGGGCTCAGCACATCTAGATTATGTACATTTATGGGATGGATGAACTACAAGGATAAGGAGAGAGGAGTTTAGATCTTCAAAGAGACTTAAGAAATTACTTACTGCAAAACAGAGGCCTTCATAGGATCTTGTTTTGGACACACTAATATTTTTGAAACAGTTGGGGAAATATTTGATTGTGGTTATGTTTCTTTAAAAGTTATTTTCAGCTGGGCATTAGTGGTGTGTGCCTTTAATCCCAGCACTTGGGAGGCAGAGGCAGGTGGATCTCTGTGAGTTCAGGGCCAACCTGGTCAATAATGTGAGTTTCAGGATAGCCAGGGCTACACAGAGAAACCTTTCTATAAATAAATAAATAAAGTTATTTTCTTTTAGAGATACTGTTATAGATAAAGGGATATGTGAATTTTGTTTCAAGGTAATTGGTTGGTGTGAGTAGACAGGGAATAGAGTAAACAAAATTGTCTCAGAGTATGTCATTTTAATGGCTGAATATGCAGGTGTCTCTCCATATCAATATAAATTATCCTCTGTTTTTGTTTATCTTCTGTTTATATTTGATTATCTGATAGATAATAAAAGTGGTAGAGCGCTTGCTATAGTGGACATGAGAACATGGGTTTGATCTCTGCAACACACACACACACACAGAGTCAGAAAATAAGAGATGTTACAGATTAGGTTACCAGGGAAACAACCCAAGATAGAATTTCATATGTAAACTGTTTATTAAGGCGAATTCTTGAGCTCCACATCTGTGGGAGGGAGTGTTATCACATATCCAGTGACAGCCTTGGGCCCTACACACACCCTGGAGCTAGATGGGACAGCTTTCAGAGGTAATCTGGGTTTTGACAGCACACACACCATTCATCTACTGTGGTTATTCAGTTTAGACCAACCTGCTTTGTGGTTGGAGCTGTCCTTCCCCCTTAAATAATGCTCCCAGCTGCTGAAGAAAATAGGCCATTGCTAAGGATTTGGCTCTGAAGTATACAGCAGCAGCAATATAATTGGTCCTCCTTGTCTGTGGGTGATATATTTGCGGATTCACCACCCACTGATCTAAAATTGAGTCTAAGGCTGGCAAGATGGATCAGTGGGTAAAGGCTCCTGCTGCAAAGCCTGATGACCTGCATTCCCCAGAACCAATAAGGTAGAAGGGAAAAAAAAAAAAAAAAAAAAAAACAAACAACTCTTGTAAGTTGTCCTCTGACTTTGATTTCCATGGATGTTGTGGCAGGAGCCACACCCCACCCCAGTAAATAAATGTAATTTTTTTTTTCTTTTAAATAAAGTCTGTACTAAATGTATAGACTTTTTTCTTATCTCCTAAACAATGCTATGGAATGTATTATTTACATTATATTGGGTATCATATATTTAATATAATTTAGAAGTGGTTTAATATATATGGAAGATTTAAAAGCCTGGTTATGGTAGCACACACCTTTAATCCCAGCACTGGGGGGACAAAGCAAGTTCAAGGATAGCCTGAGCTGCACAAGACCCTGTCTCAAAAGGGACTGGAGTGATGGCTAAGTAGTTTAGAGCACTGGCTGCCCTTCAGAGGACTCTGTTTTCTGGGAATTTGGGTGTTCACATGGGGATGTAAGTCTGCACCTCACAGATAATTGGGGAAGATCCTATCCATATTACAACAATGATAAAACACTTAAGACCATATGGATCTTTTGAAACTTACTAAGTAATACAAATGAAATCTGAAAACAACGTACAAGAGTTTACAGTTAATCTTTAGGGGGAAGAAGTATTAGAAATTGGCCACATGTCTTTGCACATACTCAGAATTTTCCACTGAACTATATCTCTAGCCCTTGCTTTACGTGTGTGTGTGTGTGTGTGTGTGTGTGTGTGTGTGTGTGTGTGTATGTGTGTGTGTGTGTGTGTGTGTGTGTATGTGTATGTGTGTGTGTGTGTGTGTGTGTGTGTATATATATATATATATATATATATATATATATATATATATATCTTAGGGTGGACTTGAACTCATGATCCTCCTGGTCCAACCTCCCCATCTCTAAGATTATAGGTATGTGCTACCATGACAGGGATTTTTTAATCTTCCATATACTTTAAGCCATCTTTATAATACTTATGATACACTTCATTCAGTTAATTTTAGTTGGGAGAAAATTGGAAAATGAACATGTAGTTGTGCATTAATATACATTAGAACTGAGATAATGACATATCAGAAGGAAATCTTATTTGTTGTACTTTATAACCTGGGGAAAGAGGGAATATAATTATGTCAGAAAAATTTAACATAAATTTCTTTAAAGTATGGAGAACTAATAGATATCCCCCTAGTTAGTTGATGCTGCACATCACTGCAGTGCTGATTTTCAGAATGTGTTTTTGTTGGATGAGTGAGGTCTCACTGTTACCTAGACTCCTAGGCTCAAAACTCCTAGGCTCAAATGATCATCTTGGTCAGCCTTTCAAAGAGCTTGGACTGCAGGCACATGCCAGCCCACAATGACTATTTATTTATTTATTACTGTTTAATTTTTATTTATGACAAATATTCTCCCATCTCTTCTGGTCAGAAGTTCTTTGAGACGATTCCATTAGCCTTAGCCAATCGGAGAATAGAATCGTCTGACTCGCACATCCTGCGAACGGCCCCGCAGATAGCATAGGTTTTAAACTGGCCATTAAACCGGCCAGTGCACCTGTCAGCCTTGGCCACATTCGTCTGGATGGATGCGTGGTCCTTGGCACCAATGATGCGATTGCTGGCGGAGCCTTTCTGAGGCATGCACAGGTCCACAAACTCGCTGGCGTCATTCTGCATTTGGAGACCATGCCTGCTCTGTAGGCCAGCGGAGCGCAGAAAGCCGCAATGACTTCTTTTTTTTTTTTTTAACGTGTATGGGTGTTTTGCCTGCATGTATGTCTGTGTGCCTCATGCTTGCCTGTGTTCAAGGAGGCCAGAACAAGGCTTTGGATCACCTGGAACTGAAGTGAAGTCATCATGTGAGTGCTAGTGCTTGAACCCACGTCTTCTGGAAGAGCAGCCAGTGCTCGTAATCACTGAGCCATCTCTCCAGCTGCACAGTGATTTTCTTCTTAAACTAAAATTTTAGTATTCAAAAGTATGGCTTAAAACATCATGGGTTTTGTTATGAAATATGTGTGCATGTATCATCATACCTTGCCCATATTCCCATTCCCCGCCCTTCCCTCCTTCTTTTTCCCTCCTTAATTGTGTTCTTTCTTTCTATGCCATATTGTTTATATATCATATATATTATATAATATATATGTACATATATATATATACATGTACATACATACACATCTAGATTCTACATATGATATTTTGTCTTTCTTGGAATGCTTTTTTTTTTTTTTAAATTTTTGATCTTTCTTGAGACAGGGTTTCTAATTTGCAGCTCTGGCTGTTCTGGAACTCTCTGTGTAGACCAGGCTGTCCTCAAACTCACAGAGATCCACCTAGGATTAAAGTGTATGACACTACACCCTGATTCTTGGAATGCTTTTTTTTTTAATCACATTTATTTTGTGTGTGTGGGATACACACATGACAGTGTTGGGGAGGTCAGAGGACAACTAGTTAGTTAGTCCTTTTCTTCTACTATGTGCGTTCAGTAGTCAAACTCAGGTCGGTAGGTTTGGTGACAAGCACCTTTACCCCGTGAGCCATCTCACCAGCCTTAGGAAGGTTTTTGATTGGGCTGTTTTCTGATATACTGTGGGGGACAAAGGGCCGTTTAAGACAGTTTAATGGTATTAAGGGTGCTCTGGGTGGCGGGGGGAGCTGAAGGAAAAGCAAGGCAGAAGCGTGTTTCAGAGGAGGAAACGGCTGTGCTGTCTTCATGTAGACTCACGTGGGTCTTCTCCAGAGATCTTCCAGCAAACTTCAGTCATGTGTTTTCCTTCCTTCAGGTGCCTAGGAGAACAGCAGGCAGCTGTGCATGGAAAGAGCTCCACTCAGGCAGCTGAGAGCAGCAGTGTTGCTATGACTCCCACCTATGTGGACAGCCCACGGAAGGTAAAGCAGCAGTTGGCCGTGCTGTGTGCTCTCAGGAGCCCAGATGAAAGCATGACATAGCTGTGAATGCAGGATTCATTGTGCTGAAGCTGTAGACTCATTCTACCAGAGGTCCTCTTGTCCCTCACCAGGGAACCTTCCTGCAGATGGTAGTAAGTGATTTCTATCCAGGTGCAGCTTGTGAATCAAGCACACACAACTGTATTGGTCCAGGCCTGAGAGCTGACTTGAGCTGTAGAATTTGCCATCTAGATTCCCTTCAGGGTCACCCTCACAATTTTGGCCATACTATATATGTCTAACTTTGTATATGTTAATTTTACTCATGTAAAAACATGTCATGTTTTTAAAAGTTGTGGGTTTTTGTTTTTGTTTTTCTGTTTTAAGTTTTAGAGATTCAACCAAGGCCTTTTACATGCTAAGCAAGAGTCTACAACTAAACTAAACTAAACTCTCAAGCCCTAAAACACAACATTTAAAGTAGCTATGGGCTGGGGTTATGGCTCAGAGGTAGTGTTCAATTTACATACTCAAGGCCTTGGGCTTGCTTCCCAATACTGCATAAATATAGAAAGCTTGTTTAAAATGTAAATGGTTTCTCATGTTCAAAATAAATTTTAGCTGAGTGTTATAGAGCAAGCCTTTAATCCCAGCACATGGGACAGCGAGGCAGGCAGATCTCTGTGAGTTCGAGGCCAGCCTGGCCTACAGAACAAGCACCAAGACAGCCAGGGCTACATAGAAACAACTGTCTTGGGAGGAAAAAATTTTTGCCAATTGTATAGAATTTAATCTATAGCATCTAAAATTATAAATGATGCTAATGAATTTCCTTATGACAGTTATTTGATTACCTTGGTATAAATTACTAGAATTATACTCTAGGGATTAAAATATGAGAAAAGTATTAACCAAAGCTATAGGCAGCTTAGAGACTGTGGACCAGAAACCAGTAATCCTATGTGTGGATTTCAGGCTTCATGGGCCAAATTGGAGTCCTGCATAAGTACTTCTATAACCATTTGAAATTATAAAAGCCATTATTTGCTCACAGCCTGTGAAGATCAGATGAGTGACCAGATTTAGTTTACAAACTGTAGTTTGCTGACCCTTGCTCAAGGGAGTAGCTTTAGGTCCCAAGGAGAGTCTATGTACAAAGACTGTACACAGAAAAAAAGTTCTGTTGGCGCAAAAAAAAAAAAAAAAAAAGAAAAGAAAAAAAAGAAAAGCCTCATTTCTGTGACAGGTCTCGCAGTACCATCAGTGCCTCAGCAGCCATGTTCTGGGATGGACTAATACCAACCAGCCTTTTTCTGACCTTTATACATTGTCGTTTCTCAGGATTAGAGATGGTGCCAAAGACCAGATCGACAAGTAAAGAAATTATAGGAAGGTTGAAATGCACTAGAGACCACAAACTAGATTGCTGTTTGGGATGGTCACTGTACTCATCTGTCTTCTGAAAGCCATGGTGCTGGGCCTGTACTCCTGGTTTAGGAAGTTGAAAGCAAAAATGCAGTGCGATGTCCTGCTGGCATGTCTGGAGGCAGTGCCTCTTAAGGAGTGTGTGATGCATCTGCATCTTCAGTCATGCCTTTCCAGGGTGTGCTACTTGAGTTTCCAGTGGCTGTTAGGATACCGGCCATGGTGATAAAATGAGCACCCAAATATTTCCAGTTTAACCTTTAGAACTGAAGAAGAGCAGAGACCTTGATCCATTACCACTCCTGCATTGCAGTGATAATCAAGTGTGCAAAGTAAAAAGGCTCTGAAGGACCAGAAGCTCTTGGAAATGTCCTATTTGTCATTTGTACCCAGCCATGAGTAGAGCACGGTGATTGATGGCTTCAGGAATCCCACTTTAGTTTCTTGGTTTTCACAAAAGCAGTAGAGAAGCAGGTACAGCAGCCTCTGCACCCACTAGATGCACAGAAGATTAAGCGAGACTTTTTTCTTTGGTTCTTCGCTGCTACATTTAGAAACTAGCAGGCAGACTTAGGCTTCAGTGTCTCTCTTCCAGAGGGCTGTTGGTTATCCAGCCAGACTGAAGGACAAGAAGTCACTGCTGCCTTTACCCCACTGTTCCCTCTTCCTTGCCATAGGTCTGAAGGAAGTTAAAAGCATCCAAGCCATAGGTACACAAAAGGAGCTTGGCTGTACCTTTCACCCACACAGATGGTATTCCGCTAATTGAAGTGTGATTTTTTGCTAGTGCTTTGCATTTGGATATTGTCTTTCTGGGCTCCCTATTCCACTACCACCCATTCCCTCATGTCCTGATTTTCTCCTTTCCTCCTTGTTTTCATTTATTTATTTACTTATTTTTCATCCCCTCTCCTCCTGTTCTCATACACAATCCATCTCTTGGCTACCTTACACCTGCTGCTGCTGCTGTTGCTTCCTTCTCCTCTGACTTCAGGACGGGGCCTTCTTTATGGAGTTTGTCCGCAGCCCACGCACAGCATCATCTGCCTTCTACCCTCAGGTTAGTCCAAACGCCAGCCTGTGCAAGCCCATCCTGTTGGCACAAGCTGGCTTTCTGTTTACCTCTGAGCAGATGAAATTGGACTGAATCTGAGTCTGAGGGACGTCTGAAATTGAATTTGGCTCTGAGGTATCTTGGTGTTCAGAGCAGCAAAGAGGAGTGGAGAGATTGGTATAAGAGGACAGCCTAGCACACCAGTGCTGAACAAGATGCTTCCCATTGCTACTTGTGTGGCTCACCCGATTGCCACGAATCTCATTGTTGCTACACTGCAGCATCTGCCCTTTTCAATTGTATGAGCATTATGAAATGTGTATATTTAAGGATTGAACACTTACTTTTCTCCTCCTCCTGGTACAGCCAAGATAAATTTATAACAGTATGGCAGGGAATGGTGGGGAGAAAAATAACCAGCATTTATAAATAGGCCTGAGCTATGTCATAGGCTAATGGTGTGTGGCCCTGGGCAGCTCACTTTCATTCTAGGCTTCATTTATTTGTCAAATGAAAGGTTTGGATGAGGTCATTGAGGACCTTCTAGGCCTTAAAATTCCTTACTTAGCACATCACCTAACGTGTTATTATTATCTCATTTCACCTTATAGCATAACCTAAAGTTAAGTAAAAGCTTTATTCCAGTTTTATAAGTGGAGAAATAAAGAACAAAGAAGTTGCTTTCTACAGTACAGAATAGAACTGGGATTTACATTACAAGGCTTGACTCAAAACCCACTCTGTAATTAGCATTAGTAATTACTGTTTTGACTGGTCTGCTGGCTTGTAAGTATTATCTGAAATTGACTTAACTGTGGAGACCTAGTTAGAGAGCTGAATGAATACGGGTTATACAGAGTGGGTCTAGCAAAGGAGAAGGGGACTTGTGAAGTAGGAGAAGTTAGAGTCTTTATTTAGTGGGAGTCAGAAAAGCAGCTCATCGAGTGCCCACTTTGCCAGTGTTTCATGAACATAATCTTTGTAACAACCTGTAAAGTATTATACCCATCTTCCAAATGAAAAAAATGAGGCTTAAAGACATTGGTGGCAAAAAGTCACTACATTAGTGGGTAGCTGAGCCCCTATAATGTCCTCTGAACAGTACTGGGAGACTAAGATTTAGTTAACATTGGAGTCTTGGTTTTCTAAGAGTGGGCATTGCCACATCTATCTGCAAACCTTACCTGAGAATTGAATAGCCATGTGCAATTCCTGTCAGGTCCTGAGTTCTCAACCAAGCTTCTCTCATCTGAGTATAGGAGGTGTACTGTATTTTGAATTAAAGCAGACTCAAGCTGATTTCTTTAGTCTTTTACTTTCTTTTTTTTTAAAAAAATTTTTAAGTTTATTTTATTTTATGTGTATGAGTGTTTTGACTGAGTATATGTCTGTGCACCACATGCATGCCTGGAAGAGGGCATTGGGTCACCTAGATTCGAATTACAGATGGTTGTGAGCCATCATGTGAATGCTGGGCTTTGAACTTGGGTCCTCTATAAGAGCAATAAGTGCTTTTAATCACTGAGTCAAATCTCCATCCCATAATTTTTTAACTGTTAATTTTATTTTATTTGTATGGGTGTTTTGCCCTTATGTATGCCTTTGTACCACATGTGTGCCCAGTGACCTTGGAGGCCAGAAGAAGGCATCAGATCCCCTAGAATTGGACTTACAGATGGTTGTGAACTGCATTTGGGTGATGGGAGTAGAGCCCAGATCCTTAAGAAGAATATTAGGTGCTCTTACCCACTAAGCCATCTCTCCAGCCCCAAGGTCTTCTACTTTGGAATAAGAGATTCTTTATTGATGTTTTAGTCTTAGAATTTAGTATAAGAAATGTCAACAGAGTTGAAATAGAAATCAATGGTCTATTTTGTGTGGTGGTTTTTACCTCTAAAACAAAGGTAGGTAAGTTCCTACAACTGGAAATAGCAAGTAAAGGGCGATTTCATAGAGCATTGCATATAAATGAATGTTTATCTTTCCTGGTGTTGTAAAAATATGTGTAAATTAAGTCAGGTATGGTGGCTTACACGTCTCAGTAGTTAAAAGCACTAACTGTTCTTCTAAAAGACCCAGGTTCAATTCCCAGCACCCATATGGCAGCTAACACCTGTCTGTAACTCCAGTTTCAAAGGATCCAATGCCTTCACACAACCACCAATGAATATAAAATAAAAATAAATTATATATTTTTTAAAAATTCAACTCTTACTGGCACTAAGGGAACTCTCTGTATGTACACACAATTAAATTGCATACCTTTATTATTTTTATTATAAAATATACAAACACATTTTATGTTAATTTTCTAACATACAGTGGAGAGAGGCCTAATTTCAAATCTTGGTTTCAGTGCTAGACCAAGGAGGTGCTTTAGTACTGACTATGCTTCAGAACTAATTGTGCTTTAGAACCTAATGTTTTCAACAAATTATAAAGGAAAGAAATCACAATTAACACATTTTTTATTATAGTACAAGCATATCTTTTGTCAATCATTAAAAACTATAGAAAATACCTATATGTTTAGAAATTAGCACAATGTACAGCATGATGCTAGGTAGATGATCAGTATATAGTCAGTATCAGCTGTTACTATAATTAGTGTAAGCCAGGAGGTATTGGTGCATGCTTTTAATCCCAGCACTGGGGAGGCAGGCTGATCTCTGTGAGTTTGAGGCTAGCCTGGTCTGCAAAGAAAGTTTCAGGACAGACTCCAAAAGCCAAACCAAAAAAAAAAGAGTATATTGGCCCTCTACATCCACCCACAATCAATCAACTATGGATCAGAAATATCGGGGAGAAAAAAGTTTTGTCTACCCTGAACACATGTACAGACCTTTTTCCTTTAGCTTATTCTTCAATTGGTGTATAACAGTTGCTTTTATAGCTGTTCTATGTATTAGGTATTATAAGTCATTTAGAGATGATTTAAACTCATGCAAGTTGTGTCCAGCCTGTGGGCTGCATGTGCTGCGTGACAGCTGTGAATACATTCCAACACAAAATAATACACTTGAAACGTTAGGAGATTTTTAATTTTTTAAAAGTCTGTGTTTTGTTTTGTAACTGGATTGTGATTCTAGAGTGTGACTTTGAGGATGACAGTGTTGTGTTGAAATGTCAGAAGGTTGAGAATGTGAACTATGCAGGATGATTTGCACAGCTTATATGCAAATACTATGCCATTTAAAAGACTTGGTCATCCATGGGATTTTGGTTTGGTTTGGTTTGGGTTTTGTTTTTTTCAGACAGGGTTTCTCTGTGTAGCCCTAGCTGACCTGGAACTCACTCTGTAGACCAGGTTGGCTTCAAGCTCAGAGATCCATCTGCCTCTGCCTCTCAGTGCTGGTATTAAAGATGTGCACCACCACCACCCAGCCATCCATGGAATTTTATTTCCTAAGGTAATGGTGTCTTGACACCAAAGAGTAACTATTAGTAATGAAGCTGAATTATGTCAATTTAGTGCATATTTGTTTGTTACTTTTTGGTAATTTCATATATGAATATATTATATTTATATTATAGCCATTTACCCTACATCTCCCTAACAACTTCATGTCAAAATCTTTTTTTTTTTTTTAATAACCCACCAAGTCCAGTGAGTGCTCCCTCCCTCTCCACATAAAAATGTGCCTAGATGAAAGAAACTCAAGAAAAGAAAAGGCAATATAGTGTAAGGCCTTGCAAAGCAGCTAGAACTTTATACTAAATTCAGCTCTAAGCTTCTGATAGTCAAAGAAGTATGGGAAACATCTTCCTCAGACTCAGAGTTGTCAGACAAAAATGACAGATAAAGTTTTCAGGAAAACATAACTTTTTCTGTTATTGCTATCTGACTAAAATGTGCATCCATGAAAGATAGAGTTGGCAACCATGGGATAGACCTGGCCCACCATTTTGCTTTTGTAAATAAAGTTTTATTGGGAAAGAACCATGCCTCCTTTTCTCACTCTGCCCTCTTCCTTTTTGACATGGTCTGACATAGCCCACCCAGTCTCGCCAGGAACTTACTATTGAGACCTAGAAAGCAGGCCCTTTGTGCTACTCTTGTGTGTTAAGTGCTGGGCCTGGTCTCCCTTAATTAGCTGGTTTGATTTAATGCTAGAGCTTGGTACCTGTTCCTAAGCTTTAGTGGTTGTGCACAGGTGGTGATTGGTGATTGCTGGCTGCCTCCTGCTGTACTTCTGGGTGTTGATGCCTATGGAAACCTACATGGTTGGCTTTTCTTGTGTTTTTGTTTTGTTTTGCCTTGTTTTGCTTTTCTTTGCTTTTTAAATCATTGAGCCTTGCTGTGGGAAAACATAGTGGTTCTTTTAAAGCCAGAGCATTTTTTTTTTTAATCTCGGGACAGCTGATAATATCTAGAAAAAATTTTTTTAAAGATTTATTTATTTAATGTGCTTTGGGGTTTTGCCTGCATGTATGTCTGTATGAGGGTGTCAGATTGCCTGGAACTGAGTTACAGACAGTTGTGAGCTCCCCTGTGGGTACTGGGAATTGAACCGGGGTCCTCTGGAAGAGCAGCCAGTGCTCTTAAGCTCTAGGCCATCTCTGCAGCCCTCTAGAGACATCTTTGACACATCTATGGCTGGTATTACTGGCATCTAACGTGGGCGTGGGGCTGCTGTTCAACATCCTACAGTGAACAGTCCACCCCATGACAAAGACTCATTTGATCCCAAGTGACTATAGCGCTAAGATGACAAGCCTTTCTTAGAAATAGCAATATTTACATCATCAACAAAGTATCTGATAATAGAAGGCTCTGTCTAAAGAATGTATTCAAGAACTGTAAGTTAAGGCTTTTATTATTCTTTAGAAGTGCTCTGAAAGGTGTAGTCAGTTCTTACTAAACATTTGGTCTGGTGTGTAACCTTTCATGGCTGCTGCAGGGATTTAGGTAAGCGGGGCATAGTCCTGCACTTCAGGACCCTTAGAGGAAATGAGACAGGTAGACTACTTTCCGGAGCAGCTCCCTCAGCAACCCCAGTGAAGTCTGCTGCAGGAAACAGTGAAGGATCAGCATTTGGCGGTGAAGCACCCATTGAAGTGGCTTTTTAGTCAGTGAGATAAGGAACCACAGAACAGCAGAACTCATAGGGTTATTTAATTGGAAGGGTGGACTTGGTGAGCAGTTGGTATTATGATGAGATCACAAGTCAGATGTGTTCTGTAGAGTTCACAGTGTGGTGGTACACAGAGATATGCAAGATTTCAGAGTAACAGGGTGGCAGGTTGGTACTGTTTTTTAGGAAGATGCTAATGGGAATGGCTCATAGGGGGTTTTCAGGAGAAGGGCTGCAGTTTTAGGACAAGGTCTTCTCAGATGGAGGGAGAACATGATGACCTAGTGCATGTGAATTTCCCGAGGGAAGGTCAGAGGACTAGACGCCCCCCCCCCCCAGGATGAAGCTAGAGGAGAGAACTTACTTAGAGATGCCTCTGAGATTTGAATCTGGGCTGTTAGAAAGCTGAACATACACCACTGACAAACACAGGAAAAGAGGACTGGGGTGGGAAGGCTGAGCCATGGTAGATGGAAGGTCCCTCCTGGGATGCCATCTGTCTTTCCCAAATTTCTTTTCCTCCTCTTGGTCTCCTTAGGGATGATTTTGACTAGCTTCTTTGGTTGACTACTTTTTCTTCTTCTTCTTTTTTTTTTTTTTTTTTTTTTTTTTTTTTTTTGAGACAGGATCTTGCTGTATGGTCTGGCTGACCTGGAATTCTCTATGTAGACCAGAGATCTCAAACTCAGAGATCAGCCTGCCTCCAAATCCTGGAATTAAAGGGGTACACTGCTTTGCCCAGCTTTCTATGTTCTTTTGATGAAGAATTTCCTTTGGTGTCAGTCTTGTGGTTTGGGTCTTGTACTGAAGAGATTGCTTTGGTTTTAGGATTATTGTAATTGCCTGGCCTCTGTCTGCCTTGGTTTAGAGAATATAAATCCTTAATTCCTCTGACAAGGGTAGTACACCCCTGACTGGGTGTGGTCTCTCGACTCCTTTGGCTCTTCCAGCAGGGATAAATGGGGACTAAGAATGGGAGGAATGGAACAAACCACACATGTAAGTAGCTGTCATGTATGTGCATAAACTTCTATATTATACTTGTTAACTTAATAAACCAAGAGAGTTTATTTACTGTTTCCTTTGGTTAGTTTTGGATCCATGTACTAATTTTTTTACCCTTTTGCAGGCATCTGTGGATCAAACAGCTGCTCTGGTATTGGATGGTGCCAGTTTGGGGGTCAGCACATGCCAGTCTATGGATAGAGGTAGCAACCAGAACATAGGAGAACAGGCCTTTCCCGTTGCAAACTCTGACTGCAGGTGAGCTTCAGAATGACCAAACTGATGCTCCCATTGGATGGGCAAAGTTTAACCAAGGACATAGTAGTTGGGAGTCCAAAGCTCTGGGTCTTGCTTTAACTGGTACAGTTCATAAGTGGGACCTTGAAGGAGTCAGTCCTCACAGCCAAGTGGCAAAGCAGAGGATCTGTGTTCTCTCAGAGATGCAGTAAGTATCAGATACAATGTCGGTCCTGGTCACGGTGGTGCCCATGGCATGACACTTTGCACAAGATGGTGTGCAGTCAGTAAGGAAGTGTACTAATAGTGGATGAGTCATACATTGTGGGTACACAGGTCTTTCTTTTCCTGTTCCTAAGAATCCAAAGGAGAAGGGTACTGCCTGTGTCTCATTTGCTTAGTAAGTATCCCAGTTTTTTGTTTGTTTGAAGTCAGGGTCTCTTTATTTTTGGTAGCCCTGGTGGTCCGGTCCTAGAGCTCACTATGTTGACCAGGCTGGCCTCAAACACAAAAGGTACATCTGCCTCTGTCTCCTGAGTGCTGCTGGGACTAAAGGCGTGTGCCACAGTGCCTAGCTGTATCCCAGCTTTTTAAAACTGGGTTGAGCCAGTCAGTGGTGGTTCACAGCTTTAATCCCAGCACTCAGGAGGAAGAAGCAGGCAGATCTCTGTGAGTTCGAAGCCAGCCTGGTCTACAAAGTTACACAGAGAAACCCTGTCTCGAAAAACCATTTAAAAAAAAAAACCAAACTGGGTTGAGAGTTGATGAAGACGCCATGCAAGCCTGATGACTTAAATTTGACCCTGGAATCCATGCAAATGGAGAAGGAAAGAACCAACTTCATAGAGTTGTCCCTCTGACCTACATGCTCACACACTGATATTTTTTTTTAATTTAAATTAGAAACAATTTTGTTTTACATGTCAATCCCAGTTCCCTCTCCCTTCCCTTCTCCCCTGCCCCCCACACACTGATATTTTTTAAGGGTAAAAGTATTTTTTTAATTTTTAATCAGGATCCAAGCATGGTGGTGCACATCTTTAGTCTCAGCACCTAGAAGGCAGAGGCAGGAGGGTCTCTGAGTTCAAAGGCCAGCCTGGTCTACAGAGTGAGTTTCAGGCCAGCCTGGGCTACATAAAGAAACTCTGTCTTGAGTCCCCCACCCCCCCCAAATTTCTTTTCAGTCAAGGTCTGAGAGTATACTTCATTTGGTAGAGTGCTTGCCTAGCACACATGAAGCTGTGTTCCAACCCTTATGCTTTCTTAAACTAGGCCTGGTGGCCCATAGCTGTAATCCCTGCACTTGTCAAATAAAAGCAGGAGGAACAGAAGTTCAAGGTCATTCTTGAGGTCAGCATGGGATGTATGAGACTTTTCTCCAGAAAACAAACACCCACATGATAATTGTACATGTGTATGGGATGGTGTGGCCTAGGTTTTGATGCCTTTGTCAGTTTTGAGAAACTTTCTTTCTTGGCAATGGATGGCAGTTCTACTTAATCTGATCTTCATGCCACACTGAACTGGCTGAGCAGACTTAGCTATTTGATCTGAGAAACTTGACTTTTACAACCCTCTGCCTGAGAGCAGCTGGTGTTCTTGGATAGTCCCTAGCTGGTCCCTGTCAGCAGTCACTGAATTCCTTATGCCATAAGCTCTGTACTGGTTTTGTATCCACCACTGAGTGTTCATTTTGGCTAGTAGAGGTGATGCTTATTCAGTCCTAACTTTTCTGCTCTCCTCTCGGGCCCCAGTCCTCACCATACCTGGCTGGTTTTTGGTCCTAGCTGTGGAGGAGATTGGAGAGGCTGTTCAGTGTACAAGAGGAGAGTACATTCTTGTGCTTCCTCGTTGCTCGGGAGGGTAGAGAGGCAGGGTTTGGTTTGGTTTGGTTTTTTCTGCTTTTGAAAGAAAGAGGTGAGCAGACCAAAAATATTGTAGTAGGCAAAAGCAGGACCGACTCAAAATGACACTGTACATTCCATTTCGTGATAAGGAACTTAGTAGCAGTGGCCACCGCTGCATTTGGAAAAGCTGAGTTCTCCACCTTTGAAAGTGTTTGCAAATGGAAGGCCTTCTCTTGACTACAACTTGAACTCAGGTTTAGGATTAGAAGGAAATTCTCTTCAAAAATTTTTGAAGGCTTTTTCTAGCTCAGATTCTGGCTTTAGGTTTTTATTGTACTGGGGATTAGCACAGGGCTTGAGACTCTGGCATGTCACATTGAGTCCTGAACCCCTCCCTCCGGAAGTCAGCACTCAGAATAATTTGAGGACTTCCTTCCTTCCTTCCTTCCTTCCTTCCTTCCTTCCTTCCTTCCTTCCTTCCTTCTTTCCCTCCTTCCTTTTTTTGAGTCAGGGTTTCTCTGTGGTGTAGCTTTGGAGCCTGTCATAGAACTCACTCTATAGACCAGGCTGGCCTTGAGCTCACAGAGATCTGCCTGCTTCTGTCTCTCGAATTCTGGGAATAAAGGCATGCGCCGCCACTGCCTGAAAAGGAGTCCATGATTGAGACCCAAAACTAACTAGTGATGGGGCTACTCAGCTACTGAGCATTCTTTATTTTTCCTTCTAGATCTTCCCACTCGAAATCTATGTAATAGGCCTAAATTGATCTCAAACTTATGATCCTCCCAACTCAACCTCTGGAGTGCTGGGATTATAAGAAGTGCCACCACAGCTGGCTTAAACATGTTTTAAACGGTCACACCTTCAAGGCAGAACTTGGGCAGCAGATAGTATAGAAAGAGCAGGACTTTGGAATGTGACTCACTTGAATGAAATGTGGATTCTGATGCTTCCCAACTCTTGTTGGACCCTCACCAGTTCATTTAGCTAATTTGACTTGCTTTAGTGTTGGCTACCATTTTAGGCACCACGTGTATCAGTCTTGTGCCTTGTTTTAGCCCCACACTATTCTTAAGACATAAGCAACACTGTCCCTGTTTTCAGATATAAAGAAACAAAGACCAAGAAAATCCAGGGATCTTACAGCTGGTTAATGATAATCCCAGGGTTCTTTCCTATAAGCTCTCACCTCAATTATCACGTGGCATTCTTTGATTGGCCAAGGTTAAGTAAGACATGTGAGAGGCCATCAGGCAAAGTCAGAGTAGCCCACGCGTTCTAGGAAACATAATTATTAATGGAGCTAGAGATGTGTCTCTGCTTAAGAGCTGTCTGTCATGCTCCTCAGAGGACATGAGCTGAGTTCCAGCACCCACATTAAGTTGCTCACTGGCATTAGGTGCCTGTAACTCTAGTTTCAGGGGATTCAATGCTCTCCTCTGCCTTCCACAGCATATAAATGAAAGAGAAACATGATTGAGAGGCAGATGCTCTTTAAGGGTGTTGTATTTAGATATGAAATCACTTTGCCTTTTAAAAATGTGTATATGTATTGTAGAAATAGGAATACATTGTAAACTAGCCTCAGGATATAATTGTCCAGAATTTTCCTGACTGTCTTCAGTTTCAATATTCCCTGGTGTTTGGCTCCAGAAGAAGCAGAGATGATGTGGGCTGGTGTCACCTAGAGGAAGAACACGTGTTCATCACATGTGAGGTCTTGGGTTCAGCCCACAACACTGAAGCAGAAACCCGTTCTTGGCATGTGTGCCATGTTGCTTTGTTATTCTCTGTTACAGCTCTCAGCAGCACGTAGCAAGCTCTCTGACATCGTCCTCTACCCTGGTGGAGATTCTGGAAGCCATGAAGCATCCCTCGTAAGTGACTGGGCCCATTTATGAAGCAAGGGTAAAAGGTACCTGAGGGAAGGGTTGCCATGGCAGTGTGGGTGGATAGATCCATACCTCTTACCCTGCAGCTTACCAGTTGTGAGATGTGGGCAAGTTCCCTGACCTCCCCTGGCCTCTGCGCCCTTGTTTAAACAATGAGATTTTTTTTTTTTTTTTTTTAAATTTTATGTACTATTTGTGGGAACTAGAGGGCATGCACATGTCTGGGCCGTGTATGCCACAGTTATATGTGGAAGTCAGAGGACAACTTGAAGGAGTTGATCCCCTCCTTCTCAGATGTGGCTACCGGAAATTGTAAGTTGTCAGGTTTGGTGGCAGGCACGTGTATGAACTGAGCGTCTTGCCAGCCCTTACCCTGAGTTTTTACACGCATGGTTATTGAAATGATTAAATTCTTATGTGAAGTACCTAGTGTAATTCCTGGCAGATAAACTGTTTTCTAAATGTCCCTTCGTCTCTCGGTTCTTTCACCCTGTCATGGGGAGTTCCCTCAGCCTAGGAGTTATAATAACGGAGATCCCTTACTTCTCATCTTTTCCTTTTCCCCGTCACCACTGGGCACACATGTCCTGCTCACTCATTGGAATTCAGGACAGGCGTCCAGCTGCTCTCTGAACAGAAGGGCCTTTCGCCATGCTGTTTCATCAGTGCTGAGGTGGTACACTGGCTGATGAACAATGTGGAGGGGGTCCAGACGCAGGCAATGGCCATCGACATTATGCAGGTGAGACAGGGAGGGGGGCTCGTCTGCCCAGGTCATTGTACTCGGGGTCTGGCACAGAAGTAGTCACCCGTGACAGTAAAGAGATTTGGGAGTTGGGTTGAACATCTGTTTTCACCTGATGTGAGGTCCACCAGGGACTGAGGAAAGCACAGGTCTTCCTTTGAAAGAGACTCTGAAGACCTTAGGGTTAGAAGTGTTAGCACGGGCCCCCAACAGCACTGAGGAAGTGGAGGCAGGAGGGCCATAAGTTAGAAGCCATCCTGTTCTGCACAGTGAGACTCTGTCTTCGGAATACATAAATAGGGTGTGTGTGTGTATGTGTGTGCGCATGTGCGTGTGTGTGTGTGTGTACGCTTTGACTTTAAAGTCTGCCAGAATTTATTGTCTGACCTGAAATATTTTGGACAGAGCCTGTGTGTTCTTGTCCCTCAGATAAATATCTGGATTTTTCAGGGAATGCTCCCCGGCCTCAAGCCTAGGTTTACCCTGATGATGCCTGTGTATCTAAGTCTTAAGGCTGAATTCCAGACTCTACATCAGACTGAGGAGTCACTCATCTCATGTGTCTTGAGCCTGGATGGGGTCACCTCTAAGTGCTCAATTCCATATACACATAGTAGGCACTTGGGATATTATTGCCAAGTTCAACTCAGTGTTCAGTGAACTAAGCAGAACAATGAATAGATCAGGTTGACTGGCTGGTTCAAGCTGTCCTGTCCATACTGAGGTCTATAATAGAAAGCAGGATAGTTTGTTGACCAGTTGTCTGTCTTATCATCACTGCATTGTAAATTTAATAACTAATTTGAATAAGAATATGATTGTTGCTTCACTCTTTAACATGTTATCTTGCATAGCTTTTCCCTGGTAAACCCTGTCTCCTTGAGAATATTACTTTCTTATTGGTAAAATGAAATGCTACTATGCCACTTTAAATGAAATGAGCTAGAGGTACACATACCAACATGGATAAATGTCAGAAGCATGCTATCGATAACAACTTGATAAAATAATACAGGATTATGCCCTTTATTTAAACTTAAAATAATATAAAACACCTCATTCTCATGTCAGCACATAAAACCTTTTTGAAAATATGCTTGAGACATAGACATACACACACATAAACATAAAATAACAACACAAAATAAACAAACAAATCTTGGGGCTGAAGAGAGATGGCTCATCGGTTAAGAGTTCTTGTTGCTCTTCCAGAGGACCAAAGTTTGATTCCCAGCATCCACTTTAGGTGGCTTACACCTACCTGTAACTCAGAGGATCCAATACACATAAATGAATCTCTAAAATAAAACAAAAAATTTTTAAATATTAAAAAACATACTTGCGAATATTACTTGTATTAGTTCTGTTGTGTGCACACAGCACATTTCTCTGTTGATGGACACTTCATTAGTCTGTAACTCAGCTTCTGTGAATGGTGCTGCTGTAATCATTGCTATGCAAGTGCTATGAAACACTGACTCGGAGTCCTTTGGGTAAATATCCAGGAGTGCTATAGCTGGGTCATGTGGTGGATATATTTTCAGATCTTTTTGAGGACCCTCCATACTGATTTCCACAGTGGCTGGAGCAGCTTACATTCTCACCAGCAGTGTATAGGGTCCCTTTTGGCCTCATCTTTACCAGCATTTGCTACTTGTTTTATCTTATCAATTTTTATTCTCTCTCTCTCTCTCTCTCTCTCTCTCTGTGTGTGTGTGTGTGTGTGTATGGATGAATCTATGTATGCGTGTCACATGCCAGAAGAGGGTGTCACGTCACCTGGAATTGGTGTTACAGGTGGTTGTGAACTGCCATGTGGGTACTGAGATTCGAACCTAGGTCTTGTGCAAGAACAGCCTTAACCGCTGACCATCTCTCCACAACCATTTTCTGTATATTTTCCTAAGATTTGTATCTTATTTGTGTGTGTGTGTGTGTGTGTGTGTGTGTACACCCACGCGCGTGTGTGCCTGCCTGCCTGTCTGTAGGCAGATGTATGCAGGTACTCACAGAGGCCGGAAGAGCTAGAGTAACAGGTGGTTTTAAACTACCTAACATAGGTGTTGGTGCTGAACATGGATCCTCTGCAAGGCTCTTAGACACTGAGCCTTCTCTTCAGCCCATTACCTCCAGCCTCTGCCTCCCCAAACACTGGATTGCAGGGGTGTGCACCACACCAGGTCATAAAACCTGCCTTCTGAGTGGGACAAGGAACACTGTGTAGTTTTGTTGCTTAATATGAAACATTTTATGTGCATGGGTGTTTTCTTACCTGTATGTCTGTGTACCACTTGTGTACCTAGTGTCTTTAGAGGCTAGGAGAGGAAGTCAGATCCCCTGCAACTGGAGTTGCACATGTGAACTGCCATGTGGGTGCTAGGAATTGAACCCTAGTCCTGAAAAAGCAGCCACATAACCATTCTTAACCACAGAGCCAGCTCTCCAGCCCCTCCCTATGTAGTTTTAACTCAAATTTTCTAAACATTTTTTGACATTTATTGGCCATTTTGTATTTCATCTTTTGAGAATTCTCTGTTCATTTCATTAGGCCATTTATTGATGGGGTTTGTTTTATTTGTTGTTATTGTTTTTAGTTCTTTTAAAATTTTAGACATTAATTCTCAGTCTGTTGTGTAAGTAGCAGAAGCTTTCTTCCATCCATAGGCTCTCTTCACTGACTGTGTCTTTGCTGTGAGAGGCTTTCTAGTTTAGTTTTTGTTTCATGGGGTCCTCGTTGCCAGTTGTTGGCATTACTTACTGAGTCTTATTCAGGAATTCCTCACCTATGCCTAGATATAGGTATTTCCCAGTCTTTGCCTCTAAGAGTTTCAGAATTCCAAGTCTTAAAGTTCTTGATCCATTGGAGTTAAGATCTAATTTCATTCTTCTACAGTTTTCCCAACACTATTTTGTTGAAGACTGTTTCCTCCCTTCTGTGGGTATTTTTTCCCCCATCTTTGCAAAAATGTGTGTTTATATCTGGCTCCTGTATTGTAACCCACTGACCTATTGTCTTTGTGCCGGTGAAGTATTGTAGGTGCTGTAAGTCACATTCTTCCTGCTGTCTGTGCTTCCATATAAACTTTTAAGGGTTTTTTTCCTATTTCAGTGAAAAATGGCATTGGAAATAATGGATTGCATTGAATCTGTAGGCTGCTTTCAGTAAGATAGGCACTTTTCATATTAATTCTTATAATCAATGAGCATAGGATTAAAATCCATAAGAAGGATCTGGTGACATCTTCCTTTTCTGTTTTGTGGAACAGTTTAAGAATCACTGGTGAGAATAAAAGGGGGAAAAGCAGCAGCACTGATAGTTCTTTAAAGGTCTGGTAGATAAAGATGATCTTGAAGCCTCATCCTCCTGCCTCCACCTTCCCAGTGGGATTACAGAGGTGTGTGCCACAACTAGTTTTCCTTTAGGGATCTTGGGAGACATTCCCTCAGATGAAGAGGAACACACTGCCTAGCAGAATGCCAAATTCATTGAAGTTAGATAGTTGTCTGCTTGGAGTTTTTCTCTACTTTCTGTATGTTTGAAATGTTTGATGAAATACATACACTTTATAACTTAGAACAGGTTCATTTTCACATAGCACATTCTCTGACTAATGGGACCAGAGGTATGATCTCCGTTCTGCTGTCACTTACTACCTTGACTGCTATGCACAAGCAAGGGCTACCTCTTTGAGATGTCACCTGCAGAAATTTCAGGTTTTCCTTGTCTCTCCTAGAAAATGCTGGAAGAGCAGCTCATAGCACATGCATCTGGTGAAGCCTGGCGGACCTTCATCTATGGCTTCTATTTCTACAAGATAGTAATGGACAAAGAGCCCGATCGAGGTCAGAGCCAAAGCACATGCAGTTACCACAGGGGCGAGTACTTTTCCTAATCTTTCGCATCACAGTGCAAGCATCTGGAGCTCCATCTGTGGCTCTGTGTTTTAAGTTGACCCTCTGTTTACTTCTTTCAGCATTTGTACATGTTTTAAGCATAACTGAATGACAATGTTGTGGGTTTTTTTTTTTTTAAGATTTATTTATTTATTTTTAAGAGTGTGCATGCTTGAGTGTGTGTGTGTGTGAATTCAGGAGCCCAGAGAGGCCAGAAGTGTTGGATCTTCCTGCAGCTGGAGTTACAGATGGTGTAAACCACCTGATTGAGGTTCTGGGAACCAAACTGGAGTCCTCTGCAGGAACAGCATGCACTCTTAGCCACACAATCATCTCTTAGCCCAGACAATGTTTTGTTTTTTTCAGCTACAGTGTTTTTATTGAGGACAGTGTTGGTGGAAGAAAAACCTAAAAGAGGCCAAGGCACCTGATTCAAAATTTTCTATGGGTCATATTTTGGTGCCTCAACTGCTACCCTGCCTCCATCCGTCTTAGTTGGTTTTGTTGATAACACGATGGGCTCTAATAGTACTTTGTACTTATTGGGCTTCCAGGTCTCAAATACTCCTTCAGGAAGGCCATCAAGTTGTACCAGGTTTTCCAAGGCATGTTTTGAATTAAGTCTTTGGTATCGGAGGAGGATTACCTCAAGGAACCCATTTCCTCTGAGATACAGAAAAAGAAAAAGAAAAAAGTCACAATGTTTAAGGCCTATACATAAAATGGCATGGTTTCACATATAACCTGTCTGCACTCTTGTATTATTTTTAATGGTTTATTTTTCTCTCTCTGTGTGTGTGTGTGTGTGTGTGTGTGTTTATGTGTGTATCCCATGTGTGTGCAGGTGCAGCAGAGGCAGTTGTGAGCCACCATGTAGTTGCTGGGAACTGAACCCAGGTCTTCTGCAAGAACACCCTGTGCTCCTAACCACTAAGCCATCTCTCTAGCCCTTTTTTTATATGCCTTAAATCATCCCCAAATTGTTTATAGTAAAACTGATGATAAAGTACTGCTGTATTGTACTATATTGTTCAAGGAACAAGAAAAATTTTGGTCATATTCAATAGAAACCCCCCCCAGCAAATATTTTCCATATATGTGATCAAATCTGTAGATATATATGTAGCTCATGAGTCCAGGGGACTAACTGCGTGTGTTTGGCCATTTATTGTGGTTCTTGGGATTGAACCCAAGGCCTATGCACATTAGGCAGACACTCTGCTTCTTAACAGTGCTGTAGCCCCACCCCTTTTTAATGAAAAAAAGGGGATTCTCCAATGGGGAACAATTTCTAACATAGTTTCTGGCTTGCATAGCTCTGGAGGCACCAAGGCTTCAGAGCAGCCTCCATAGTGTATGAATTTCAGATGCATGGGGACTGGTTGAGTGATTCCCACTTTGTGGTAAATCACTTCTTCAACTCTGGGTCCACATGTGATATGGTATAGTTGGTGCCATCCACTGTGTACTCTTGTTAATTTAGTATCTATTTTTACCTTCTAATAGAAAAAAAACCCACAACATTTTATGTCCTGAAATTATTATAAAACTGATAAGATTTTAAAAATTAAATTAAAGCTTATATAACATAAAATTAGCCTATATAACAAAAACCATTCACAGTATTGTGCAACCACCATCTCTTTTTCTTGTTAGCGTTACTGCTCAAGCCCTCCCTTTCCAAACACTCCCTGTACAAGCACTTGTGGGCTTTGTGTTTCTAAAAATATCTTATGTGTGGAAACAATATACATCGGCTTCTCCACCAGGTTCCTTTCTCTTAGCATAATGTTTTATGGTTTATCTGTATTGTACCATGTGTCAGTCAGAAAAGCGGCATTGTGATGAGGGATCCCTTACTTCCTCCTACTTTTTCCCAGTGACTATGCAGCAGCCCACTGCCCCCTGGCACACAGCCGGAGTGGACGACTTTGCCAGCTTCCAGCGCAAGTGGTTTGAGGTGGCCTTTGTGGCCGAAGAGCTTGTGCACTCTGAGATTCCTGCCTTCCTCCTGCCCTGGCTACCCAGCCGACCAGCCTCTTATGCAAGCAGGCACAGCTCCTTCAGCCGAAGTTTTGGAGGACGGAGCCAGGCAGCTGCATTGTTAGGTAAGTTCTTGACCTAGTTGGAGTCTGAAAATAGCAGGTGGCTGGGGAAGGGTGGTCGCTGGCCTTCTAGCATGTACAAGGCCCTACTTAGAACCATAAGAAAATTGTTTGTTTGAGAGAGGGTCTTTTTGTATAGTCCTGGCTGGCTTGCAATGAACAAAGATCCATCCACCTGCCTCTGCTATATTTAAAGTAGAGGCTCTTTTTTTTTTTAATGTGTTTATTTTTACTTCCTGTGCACTGGTGTTTTGCATATATATATATATATATATATATATATATATATATATATATATAATGTCAAGCAGCAAATCCCCTGGAATTGGGCTTACAGACAGTTGTAAGCTGCCATGTGGGTGCTGGGAATCGAACCAGGGCCCTCTGGAAGAACAGCCAGCTCTCCAGCCCCCAACAAGAGGCTCTTAACCTGTAGGTCTCGACCCCTTTGTGGGTCAAATGACCCTTTCATGGGGATCACCTAAGACCACTGAAAAATGCTGATATTTACATTATGATTCATAACAGTAGAAAATTACAGTTATGAAGTAGCAACAAAAATAATTTATGGTTGGAGATCACTACAACATGAGGAACTGTATGTATTAAAGGATCACAGCATTAGGAAGGATGAGAACCACTGGTTTAAATGCATTCACCACCATACCTAACAAGAAAAAAAATATGTTTCTAAATAAAAACAAGAGTAAATTAAGATATCTTATGACTGGGTGTGGTGGGCTCACTTTTAATCCTAGCACTTGGGAAACAGGAGCAGGGGAATCTCTGTGAATTCAAGGACAGCAAGGACTACATAGAGAGATCCTGTCTCAAAACACGAGGGAGGGAGGGAGGGAGGGAGGGAGGGAAGGAAGGAAGGAGGGAAGGAAGGAAGGAAGGAAGGAAAGAAGGAAAAAGTCTGGCGGACAGGCAGGCAGGCAGGCAGACAATCTTTCTGGCCAGATGTAGTAGAGGCTGTAGTTGGTAGTATGACTGTAACACTTGAGAGACAGAAGCAAAGCAGGGACTGTGAGTTTGTGGCCAGCCCAGTTTGCACAGTAAGGCCCTATCCCAAAACCCTCACCATTGTATTTATTCGCTAAATAAACAAACAGGGCATAACTCCAACATTTGAGTTCTTCCTGGGGGGGGGGGGGCACGGATGAGATGACTAAGATGACTTACAGAAGAGAAAGACCCGAGTTTCACTATTGCCTGTGATTCGGTTGTGTGGATTATTGTTTATTTTACTGTTGTTTGGGGGTGGCTTTTTGTTTGTTTGCCTGTTCCTTTTGAAAAACTTGTGATTTTCATCTGGAGGTAGCAGCAGAAAGCTGTTTTGAAATGCCTAATGTTGATACATAGACCTTTGGCTTGGCCTGTGGTGGCTCCCATTCCTATCCTTTTCCTTTGTCACTGACCTGGGACGCTACAGAGGCACCTGGGAGTCTTTCAGAAACAAGTACCACACACCTTCCGCTCATGCTCATGCATAGGTCCTCTTCGCTCTCAGGTTTGACTGCTGCGCTTCAGTGTCTTTCTCCTCTAGTGGTACTGGTCTGCCCCTGAGAATGCTGGCTTGCTGCTCTTCTGGGCTTGCGCATATTGATCTGACTTCCCTTGTAGCTGGCTGAACCTTTGTCCATACTGAAAGCCTGCTGGAAGCATTCGCATTGTCAGGCCTTAACCTGGAAGCACAAAGCCAGAGATAGACTCACCTATTCTGCACCTAACAGACCTGATGATAGAAGAGAGGTGTCCGAAGTCATTGCTGATGTTTATCACTTGCCTTTGGTTTTGTGACTGAGGCTTTTTTACCAGAGGAATATATTCATAGTGTGCAAGCGCAGAGAACACAGCTGTCTCTGACTGTTGAATAAAGGGCTCCTGAGAGTGTCATAGATCAGGACCATGAAGCCCAGAGAATCTAGCTTTAATGAACACTTTATATCAAAGTAACCAAGTAAGGTACCAAATGTGCCTCAAGTGTTCTTCAAGCCACAGATAGGCCTCACTTTGAGCATTAGTAAGTCTCATGTCATAAACAGGAAGGAAGGCTTAATGGGAATAGAGAAAAGAGGAGACACAAAGTGCACAGACAAGGCAAGTAAGGGCGTCTGTAAACCTTTCTCAGCCATATCAGTTTGCAGACAAGGAAGCAAGGTTTTCAGAGATGTGAGTATGGCTGGAATCGCAGCAGTTTGGCTCTTCCAGCTCCAAATCAAGAGCTTTGCCTATTCTGCATGTTCTAGTATTGGGAGAGTGTCATTCAGTGCCCCAGGTAGTGCTTTCCTGCCTACCAACAGAAGGTCATTAAATTTGTTGACTTAGGAGCTACTCACAGCTTCTTCCTGCAGAACCCAGAACAAACTGACTCTTTCAGAGGAGGAAGAACTGAGGAAAAGGATTTGAGAGCAGTTCCTGACTTACAGAAAATCTAGGTGTGCTGAGTATGGTTAGTGTCCATGGGGTCAAAGCCCTGACTTGCTTGTCTGCAGTCAGATAGGCTTTATTCTGAGCGTTCATTTCCTGAGAAAATATTACAGGACTAATACCTTCCTGGGATGAAACCAGAGAAGTAACACTTCCTCCTCACTGTGGTCTGGGCTGTCTTTCCTTTTATCTGTTGTGGGTCACTGAATCCTGAAGATTCTTGGGTTCAGCCTCATTCTGTTTCTGACTTTGTGATCCTGGTTAAGATAAGCTCTTTCCCTCGTAAAAGAAGGGAATGGATTGACTAAGGAGTCAAACTGCAGCATGATTGGCTAAATCTAGCTTATGGCTTACTTTATAACTGACCCTCCTACACTCTTTTACATTTTCATGTATTTGTGTTTGGGCATACATGGAGGCCACAGAAGGACAGTGGATATCCTTCTGTAACACGTTGTTAACACTCAGAGGACTTCAGTCCTTTGAGGCCGGATCTCTCCTTGGGGCTTTGTGTTTTCTCAGCTAGGCTGAAAGCCAGCAAGCCCCAGTGATCCTCCTGTCTCTGCCTCCTTTGGAGCTGGTTACAGGTGTGTGGGGGACTCCTGGCTTTTTCGTGGGTACTGGGATCTGAACTCTGGACTTCATTGATTGTGCAACAAGCCCTCTTAAGTGATAGGCCATTTCTCCAGCCCCCAGATTTTTTTTTTTTTTTTTTGAGACAGGGTCTGACGGTATAGTAAAGATGTCCTGTAACTTGTATTTCTCCTGCCCCAGCCTTCTGAATGCTAGAATTACAGGGTTAAGCTGCCATGTGTGGCTGTAATCACTAATTTTCTTAAAATGAGTGTTAGCTCTCCAGCACAGTTGAGCAAACTCTTCCCATAGATCCCTGTCCTTCCCACGCCCAGCTCCTTCACTGTCAGCCCCCACCAACATGGGGGCACCACCACCACCCAAAACCCACGGTTTGTATCAGGGCTTTACTCATGGTGTTGTACATCCTGTGAGTTTGTATAAATTTCCAGTGGTGTAACATACAGAGTAGCTTATTTTAAAATTTCATCCGTTTTTATAACGTTTTATTGAAGCCTAGCTGAACCCATTCTCCATGCAATATCTATGGAGCTTTTGCCCTACAGTAGCACAGCTGCTTAGAGACAGCTCATAAAACATAAAATATTTATTGTCTAAGACAAGTAGGACTGCTGACTAGTGATTTTCAGAGTGGAATCTCTGTTGGCCACTTTGCAGTTTCATGCGTATGGTGCTTAGTTGTTCATTCTTCTGCATTATCCCACTCCTGTGCCTCTCTGTGTATTCCCACTCTCTTCTGTGTGCTGACACAGCTGCCACTGTCCCAGAGCAGAGGACTGTGACCCTGGATGTGGATGTGAACAACCGAACGGACCGGCTGGAGTGGTGCAGCTGCTACTACCACGGAAACTTCTCCCTCAATGCAGCCTTTGAGATCAAGCTACACTGGATGGCGGTGACTGCCACAGTACTCTTTGAGATGGTGAGGTCATCACCTTTCTTTAAGGCAAGGGGGTGCTTTGTAGAGGTTCCTGTCACTTTCACATAACCCTTTGACCTGTTAGGATAGCCTTAAAACATAAAACACAGCCGTTCAGAGTATAGACTAGTGTTTCTCTGCCTGTGCTTTACTGGATCAGGGCCAGATGACTGCATGTTGTGAGTGACTGCTGTACCAGCCATAGGTTGTTGAACAACGTTCTGTCCTCTTTCTGTTGAATACAAGTAGCACACCACTAGCTGTGCTAACTAGACATTTTCCAAAACTTGTAACCAATGGTGCAGAGTGAAAAGAAAACTCCATCTCTCCCTTGTGTCCTGAGAATCCTTCTAAAAGCAGCCATCACTATGTTTAGAACACTCTGGGGACTCTTTGTCTATACAAAATGGTGTAGGCTGGCTGGCCATAGTGGCTCATACCTAAAAACAAATCTCAGCACTTGGGATGCTGAGATTAAAAAGATCACTGTAAGTTCAGGTCCACTTAGCTACATACATACAATCCAGATCAGCCTAGAATTCGGAGTAAGAACACACTGATGCACACATGCTGGATCTATATTATTTACATTGTGTTTTTTTCTGTTACCTGTGTATCTTCTTTACCAGCACAAATAAATCTGCATTGCTTTTTATTCATTGGATTTAATTTTTTTTTTGTCTCATTGTTTTTAATGGCTACAGAATATTCTAGTATTTATTTATTTTATAGTTTACCTCACCAATTCCCAGTAAGTGAATATCATTGTTTTTAACTTGCTGTTCCTCAAATAAGAGTGAGTTCGTCTTCTGGGGCCTTTTGGCAGTGTCTACAGATATCTTTGTCAACCCTACAACCGGGGGAAAGTTGGATATATTTTTAGTATTCAATGGACAGCACCTGGAGTTCTCAGTGTTAATGATCAGTTCCCTCACAGAAGTAACTGGCTCACAGTGTCACAGGTGTTAGCAGGCCTACCTATGTATCGTGTGCTGTGAAGCCGACTCAAACCACTGCCAAGGCACTATAAAATAAACACTCCTTAGCTGTCAGTGTCTTCTCAGAGCCCTCATTAGTCATCACCACAGTCTGCTTCTCCTTTTATGCTCACAAATTCAGCCCCCGCCCAAATACTTTCTTGCATCGCTTGAGTCCCACTGCCCTCTAACACCAGCCCAAACATTGCATCACATACCTGAGAACAGCTAGAAAGCAAAAAATAATTATTTAATGAATGCTAGCAGATCTCTTAAGAGATATAAGTGCAGCACAGGGACAGCAAGTTAATTTTTAAGAGTTTGAAAGCCTAATTTTGTCTCACAAAACATGGAATATTGGGGGTGTTTCTCTTGGTCTGTTTCTGTTAGGCTTAATCTGTATGGCATTAGTATCTTCAAGGACTCCTCCCTTGGAAAGGTACTTATCCAAGGAGCATCTGTAAGATCTACTTAAGAGGAGGCGGTATCCAGGGAGTCTTAATTGTACAAGATTGAGAACCGATGTTCTGATCCCAGCATCCACATAAAAGCCAAACACAACAGCAAGTGCCAGTAATACTAGGACTGGGACAAGGTGTGGGAGGGGGGCAGAAGACATGGCTCAGTGGTTAAGAGCACTGAGGACTTGGGTTCAGTTCCCAGCACCCACATGACAGCTCACAACTGAATGTAAGTCCAGTTCCAGAGGATCCAGTGTCCTCATGCAGGCAAACCATCAATGCAAATGAAATAAAAATAAATAAATGTTTAAAAAAAACCCACTAAGGCACGGATGGGGGCTCAGTGGCCAAGCCAGCTTAGCCGAAATAACAAACTTCAAGTTCAGTGAGAGACCCATCTCAGAATATTTGCTTGCTGCCAAGCCTGGCAACCTGGGCCCTACATGGTAAAGGGAGAATTGACTGACTCGCGAGTCCTGCACACACTCTACCTCTCTTTCTCTCGTAGATAAATAAATACAATTTTAAAAATAAGGTGGAGCGACTGGGGAGACAGCTCAATGGATAAAGCACAATCATGAGGACATGAGTTTGAATCCCCAGAACCCGTAAAGACAGGTGTGGTAGCACCTGTCTGTCTATCCCAGTGTAGGGACAGAATAGCTAGAAGGCAGCCTGGCACACACAGCTGTGAACGAGACCCTGTCTCAAGCAAGGTGGAAGGTGAAGAGCGACATCCAGTGTTGTGCCCTGGCCTGACACATGCACTGTGTGGTGTGTGCACCCCATGCAAGCACTTGTATCATGTACACACAAAATCAGAGGAAGGCGATAGATGAAAATACCTGGCCTTGACCTTGACCTGTCTCACGTACGCACACCAGCGGTCCAAGTCAGAAAGGATGCCAGCTGCTAGACTTGGTGGCACACATCTGTAATCCCAGATGTGAGGTGAAAGCAGAAGGTTCCAGTCCTAGACAATCATGGTTCAAAAACACAAAACAAAGCAGGGAAGAAAGACTGTTTCAGGTGTTCATCTGGCTCCATTCACATTGTGAAGGACACCAGCTCTTCTCCAGTTGGTTGACAGAGAGATGACTGTGTCCCAAAACAGCATGCAGCATGACCACAGCACTCACTCACACCCATGCAGTCACAGGCAGGAAAAGGGGGTGTTGTTACTACCAAGGAACTTAGCAACTGTCTTTCAAAAGTTCAGTTTTCACATCTATTCATGTAAAACTCACTAAAAGCAGCTAATGTATTTATCATAGTGTTGTTTGTTTGTTTGTATGGGGAAGTTTTGTTTTGGTTTGTTTTTAGTTTTACATGACAGGGTTTCTCTCTGCTCTCTGTGTAACTCTGGCTGTCCTGTAACTCATTCTGTAGACCAGGCTGTCCTGGAACTCATAGATCTACCTGCTTCTTCCTCCTGAGTACTGGGATTAAAGGCTTGCACCACCACCATCCAGCAGGCTTCTTTGTTTTGTTTTGTTTGTTTGTTTTTGAACTGTAACCCCAAGACAGGTCTCTTTGTGTAGCCCTTGCTGTCCTGAAACTCACTCTGTAGACCAGGCTGGCCTTGAATGCACAGAGATCCACCTGCCTCTGTCTCCTGAGTTCTGGGATTAAAGGAGTGTACCACCTGACTTACAAAGCAGATTTTATGAGGATAAATATTACCTCAGATAAAAAGATTATTGACAAAAAAATTAAGTCAGTCCTATGTTCTTGTTTCTGACATTTCACACAATAAGAAGGGTTTCAGCCCTCACAACTTAGTTCCTTGCAAAAGGAACTGAAGGTCAGAAGCTTGAGCCATGAAGAAAAGTTGTGTGCTCAACTCAGTTTTTCTAGCATTCATCAGGAAGCAAACTGCACTTGTTCCTGACCACGACTGGCTAGAGCCAGAGAACTTGAATTAAATGAACATGCCTATCAATATGTATGCTGCCACTCTGGCAGGTCTGCTCTTTGGAAGCAGAGGTATTTTCTTTGATCTAAAGGAACCTGGAGATGATGCTATTTTTGTGCTTTCTTCCAGGTCCAAGGTTGGCATCGAAAAGCTACCTCCTGCGGCTTCTTGTTAGTTCCAGTTTTGGAGGGTCCTTTTGCACTGCCCAGTTACCTGTATGGCGATCCTCTGCGGGCCCAGCTCTTCATCCCACTCAACCTCAGCTGCTTGCTCAAGGATGGCAGTGAGCACCTGTTTGACAGTAAGAGCTAGTCCCTTCTAAAGGGAATGTCTCACTGAATCAGCCCCCCCCACACACACACACACATACCTTGTGCTCTCTCGTAAGTAGAATCTAGATGAAAAACGAAGATGTGAGTAAGAAACAGAAAGCAGGAGGTTGACCATTCAGGAGGAGGATAAGTGGGAAGTGGAATTTGAGAGGGGAGTGTGGATACTTGTATGAAATGTCTTAATGAAGCCCATTGCTGTCCAGGGAACATATGCCTAAGAAAAACAAAGTACAAAAACTACAGGCTAGTTAAAAGAGCCATTCCTTTTTTTTTTTTTTTTTTTTTTTTTTTTTTTTAAGATTTATTTATTTGCATGGTGTTCTGCCTGCAGGCCAGAAGAGAGCACCAGATCTCATTACAAATGGTTGTGAGCCACCATGTGGGTGCTGGGAATTGAACTCAGGACCTTTGGAAGAGCAGCCAGTGTTCTTAACCACTGAACCGTCTCTCCAGCCACTAACAGAGCCATTTTACAAGGGGTGAAATAATCTAGGTTTTGCCCTGAATTTTTAATTTTTCAATTTGATTTTATTTTACATGTATGAATGTTTTGCCTGTGTTTATGTCTGTGCACCTCATGTGTGCCTGGTGCTCACAGATGGAGTTGGAGCTCCTGGAACTAGAGTTCTAGATAGTTGTGAGCCATCCCAAGGGTGCTGGGAACCAAATTTAAGTCTTCTGCAAGAGCAGCCAAGACTGTGAGCCTCTGAGCTGCCTTTCCAGTCTCTGCTGAACGTTAATGGGTGACCAGGTAATCTGGGACAGCTCACTGAATGCTTCTGAGCTTTGAGTTTTTCTTTTGTCAGTGGTTAGAGCCAATCTGCTAGCTCTGTCAGGCCAGCGTAAAGCATGCATTGGGAGAGGGATCCATGCACTGTCTGTACACTGTTGTTCTGCCATGCCCTGTGTACTCTCAGCCACCTGATCACCTGCAATGATTGTTTGAATTTGAGGAGAGCTTTTTGCATGCTAGTCCATGCAAAAAGGCCCTAGAGAGACCATCAAAAACAAAACAGCGAGTATTGTCCTGCTGTGCAAAGCTGGGAAAGGTTTTGTAAGTTCCAGGCTCCCTGTGTGCATCTCCAGTGCTGCATCTTGAGGACTCGGGTTAGAACCCTGTCAGAAAGGGAGCACAGGGAGCCACCATGATATGCCTTTTACCCTGTCCATACCTCCCATTGCTATCACCAAGCACTTACACATAAGTAGCTCCTAAGAAGCTTTTCATGAGTTCAAGATGACATGTCAAAAGCAAAAGCTGGCGTTGATGCTAATGTGTCAGGAGCTATCTGATAGAAAGGATATAAACTTGAAAGACACAGCTTTGGTGTCAGAGAAATATTTTCTTGACACTCCATGTAAGTTTGTGAAGAGGGCTTGCCAGGTAGGGCAGGCTAAACTTAGTAATCCTGTGGTTTTATGACAGGCTGCCCCACTAGTTCCAACAGTCTGTACTTACAATGTAGAAAGCATTTTTGTACCTGAGCTTAGCAGAGTCCCTCTGCATCAGCGGCCAGAGATTCTGAGCTGCATAGAGCTTACACAGTCCCTTTGCATACACAGGCATTCTTGTCTGCCTCACAGCATGACTGAGGGAGGACCATTTATGCAGTCCCTAAATGTGAATGATTATGTTCCTTCCAGAGTTGTAAGCCAGGCAGCTCATTGTAGTATTGTCAGTATCTTGAGGGACTACAGTTACCTTACCACATCTAGAGCTGCTTGCCTCATTGTAACAGGATTGCTCACAGGGCTGGCATAGAGCTGATGGTCCGTCCTTCTGCTGGTTCTGACCTGGTCTTCTAAACTATCACCTTCAGTTGGTTACCATAGTTACAGAGAAAAGTCCTAGTTTAAAAGAATAAGGACCCAAGTCTAAAATTCAATTTTCTAGATTTTGTGTCTTTTTATCTTCACTTCTTGTAACAGTGAGTCTGAATCTTCAAACTGGCACAAATGTGATTGGTGTGTGGGCATGGATGTGTCTGCTCTGTGTGTGTGTGTGTGTGTGTGTGTGTGTGTGTGTGTGTGTGTGTGTGATTGTGTATATGGGTATGTGTCTGTCCATGTGTATGTGTCTGTGTTTCCAATTTATTTTAAAGGAGGTTCTAATTATGGACAGAATAACAAAGCCACTGCATCCCTAGTCTCTAGATTGTCTATACTGTTGTTGTGGGGACCCTCAAAACCTCCATCCAGAGAGCAATAAATCCGTTGCTATGTGACAGAGTGCTCAACCTTCCCACCTCCTTTCTGCTTTTGGTCCTCAGCAGCTGCCTTGTGGAAGAGGGAGCTAGAGCAATTCTGTCAGTGATAGAGGAGCAAATTCTCCTGCACTGCCTTCCTCCCCTCTGCAGCTGATGACTTCTCAAGAATTATTTTATATTTACTTGCTTCAATTTCCTTACCTCTAAAATGGAGCTAGTAATACAGGGAAATGGAAGATTAGTGGTATTAAAAACATGGGTGGGTGTTGTTTTCAGAAGCAGCTAATGTACACTTCAGGTTTGTGTGTTAATAGACTTTCAAAGCCAGGTCTAGTGGTACGTACCAGTAAGTAGCAGTCGGAGGATCAGGAGTTCAAAGTCATCTCTGGCTACTTGGAGTTTTAGACCAGAAACAAAAGAACAAACATTACTGGACTCTTTTCGGCTTTAGGTTTTTTGTTTGTTTTTTAAGACAGGGCTTTTCTGTGTTGCTCTGGCTGTCCTAGAACTCACTCTGCAGACCAGGCTGGCCTCAGATTCACAGAGCTCCACCTGTCTTTGCCTTCCAAGTGCTGGGATTAAAGGTGTGCACCACCACTGCCCAGCTTCTTTTCGCCTTTTGAATAAGACATTACATAAGCCTCGTTCTGATGCTCACACTGGCTCCGAGGACTACACCTTTCTTAACTGTGGTAGAACTTAGGAAGGAATTATGGGTTACACAGTTGTTCTTCCTGTAGCTTTGGATGGGAACTAAAAGTTCAGATACAAGAGACAAGAATTGTCAAGAGCAATGAAGAAAACAGTGTGAGTTTATTACAAACCTTGTGATCACAGCTCAGCATTTATTCCTTATTCCTTTCAGGCTTTGAACCAGAAACATATTGGGATCGAATGCACCTTTTCCAGGAAGCCATTGCACACAGGTTTGTCTGTTAGCAAGAAGAACAGTGACAAATCAGTATTTTTCTCCAGTATCAGTTACCAAAATGAAATCCAGTTCTTTCTGTTCCCAAGAAGGATCTGTCCTTCTGTAGTGACAAACTTACACTGCTTACCTCCACTCAGACTTAGAGATAAATGCTGCCTTGTCAGTCCCGTGGCTATTGTCTTGCAGGCCTCATTGCTTTGTTACTCTGTGAAGGAGGAGAGCCTAGAGCTTTCTAAGTAGCCTACATGAGCCCAGTTTCGCTGTGGAGGAGACAGGTGAAGTGAAACATTGTAAACTTTGTCAGTAAACCTTCCCAAGTTAGAAAGGCAAGGGATTGTTTAAAAGTGATGGAGGAGAGTAGATATTTCTTGGCATTGCGTCTGGCTCCTCTGATTAGCTGTCTCCTACACCAGTGCAACAAACCACATTGTTTCCAAGCATCACTCAGCTGGTGTCCACTTGCTGCTTCGTGTTCCTCACTGTGAAACAAAGCCCTTTATTGTCTCAGTGACCCTCTGCTTGACTGCCTTCTTTGCTGCTGTTCCTGCACCCTGAATATACCACCAACACCCACCATTTATTCCCAAGGCCTCGGGTCTCCAACCTCTCCCACCTAAAACGCTACCCTAAGACCTGGACCTTACTTCTGTGCTCAGTAAAGGGTATGGAATGAATGCAGTGGTAACTCACTTCCTCCTACTACTAAAGGAGTATAGATTTGAGCAGAGGGAAGGGAGGGAGGGAGCACAGTTGTCATGGATGTAGACGGGTCTGGTCCACACCACCTCCATGCACACTGCTGAGGAACAGTGCAGCTCCCGTGGCAACTCTTAGAGCTCCATCTTGCTCTTCTCACCCCTCTGGGGTTTCTGGGCTCAGCTGGCAAACCTGTAAGAGGCAGTAGTTACTAGGGGGCCCCTGCCCCCCGCCTCCCCCCCAACCACAGCTGCCGAGCCGCTCCTTGGCCAGGCCTACACTTCTTGACTTGGTGTCTCCTGGGTATGACCTTTAGTTGCCAAGTGTGCTGTCTTCTTCTCAGTGTCTTGTTCCAACCCTCCTCACCCCAGGTCCTGGTCATATGTTCTCTAAACTGCTGCCATTTCCTCATTATCCTCTTTTCTGACATCTGACTTCCTTTCAGGTCTTCAGAGCTGTGTGTGACGCGCAGACTCTTGCCTAAGCCCGGCCTCCTCTGCCCTGGCAGTGTCTCTCCACCAGGGACTCTCGGCTCCATCTATTTTGAATTCCTCTTTCTCTCTTTTTTTCTCCTCAGAGGGCTTTACTGTGCAGCCCTGGCTGGCCTTGAACTCACAATCTCCTGTCTCTACATCTTGAGTGTTGAGATTACAGGTTACACCAACACAACAGGCTCTAAATTCCTTTTTCCTTTTCTTTTTGAAAACTGTAGACTAGACTGGCCTGTAGGCCCTTGGACGGCAAAAGTTTAATTTTCTCATCCTTGTTCCCATTTCGTAGTGCCAGCAGAGTGCGTTTTCCAGAGTAGTTGTTCTACTCCTAGCTTCTTGTGCAGTAGTACTGGGAACTGAGCCTAGAGCCTTGGGGGGGGGGGGGTGTGCTTAGGCAAGCAGCCAGCCTCTAAGCCACATCCCTGGTCCTACTGTGGTTTTCATGGAGTGGAATTCTGAGTGGAGATGTCTCTGAAATGATAGCTTACTCAAAAGGTCCATCTCAAGGAAAACTAGAAATGCTCTCATCCACGCCCCCCCCCCATAGTCCCCGCTGTGGTGACTCCCAGCTCTTCTTTCCACTTACTTGGATAGCGGGAGTGAGATAGTACAGCGTTTTGGGGTGGATGCCCCCTGCCTTCACTGCACTTGCCCCGAGTGAAAATCACTTGGCTGAATTATGAGTTTTCTGAGAATGTTTAGGGGGTTCGGGATTTAGTTTTTTGTTGTTTGTTTTAGGTTTTGAGGGGACAGGGTCTTACTATATAGCTCTGTCTGGCCTGGAACTCATTTTGTAAACCACACTGGCCTTGAGATCTGCCTTTCTGCCTTCTAAGAGCTGGGGTTAAAAAGGCATGACCCACCATGCCTGGCTAAATTGTGTATTTAAAAATTAAATGTCTTGTGGCTGGAGAAGTGGCTCGGCCACTCAGAGTGATTGCTGCTTCTTGTAGAGGGCTCAGATTTAGCTTCCAGCCACCCACATTGGGCATCTCACAACTGCCCATAACTCCAGCTCCAGGGAATCCAACACCCTCTTCTGGCCGCCAAAGGCACATGTGCACATACAGACAAGCAAGTACATACACACACATATAATAAAAAATCTTAATTAAAAGAATTTGTTTAGACTGGGTATGTGGATCAGTTGGTAGAATGCTTAGCTAGTGGGCGCCAGTCACCAGGTGAATTCTGGCACTGTGGTACACAACCGTAATCCTGCACTCAAGAGGCGGAGACAGGAAGATCAGTGGCTGAAGGTCCTCCTTAACCAGCTTGGAATACCTGAGACTCTGTCTCAAAAGCTAGTAATATATGAATAAGAAGGGTCTTTACTGGTGACCTAAGGAAGGAATGAGGCAGGAACCCTCTGGTCCAGCTGGCTTGGTTGGAAAGGAAGGAGGAAATCCAGAAGTGCCCTGTGGACACTATCTGTTGAGTTTGCATACTTGATGTGTATATAGGGGATGTCGTCAGCACAGAGCTGGCAGCTCAGAGGATCCAGCACAGCACTTCCCCAGCAAGCTCAGTCCTACATCACTGCCTTCATTACATAAACCCCTCAGACAGAGGGCAGAATCTGGGCACATCTGTTAGCACGTCCTTTACAGCTCTTAGCAGGTGGGGCTGGAATAAATGTGCTTTATGGAAATAGAAAAACCAGGAATAGAACAAGCTATAGATAAGAAGTGGAACGGGACAAGTCACAGATGAGAAATGGCTCCTGCCCATTTCCCATTTCTAGAGCACAGCACAGCCAAGAGCCCTGGTCCGCTGATCCTGACCTTCAGAGAGAGTTTTGATTAAGATGCATCATTCCAGTTCCATGAAGGTCCTTTTTGAGAACTTCTCAATGCTGAGCATTGGGAAGACAGATGTGGCTGAGAAAACATAAGACAAGGGGCAGATGTGGATTGGTAACCAGCGGGCCAGGACAGATGCCACGAGAGACAAAGTGACAGTTTGGAGTGGGGAGCACATGCAGGAGAGCGTGTGGGAAAGGAAGGTGCCAGGTGGGGGTGGAGGCTGCTGTCGTGCAGTGACACGGTGGGCCATGCGCAGGGAGGCTGGGGAGCCTCAGGGTTGGAAGGCGGGTATTGGGAAGCACTGAGGAAAAGATAAGCCTGCATGTTCCGCATGGGAGGCCTTCCAGCATCTTAGCTACACACTCCTGCCTGTTTCTCCAGCTAGTAAGACCGTGTGTGTGTGTTTCTGTCCCTACCATAGGTTTGGATTTGTACAAGATAAGTATTCTGCCTCTGCCTTTAACTTCCCTGCTGAGAACAAGCCACAGTACATCCACGTTACAGGTGAGGAATTGTGCGCAAAAACTTGGGTGGGAGCACAAATCCCTGCCACAGGCTCAGGAGCCCTGCCCAAACCTGCCGTGGCAGGACCACCAGAGCCGACTGCAGCTCGCCAGTGGCTCCCTCTCAGGCCTGCTCTCTCCCTTCAGGAACAGTGTTTCTTCAGCTGCCTTACTCCAAACGCAAGTTTTCTGGGCAGCAGCGCCGGCGACGTAACTCCACCAGCTCTGCCAACCAAAACATGTTCTGTGAAGAGCGCGTTGGCTACAACTGGGCCTATAACACCATGTTGACCAAGACATGGCGTTCTAGTGCCACAGGGGATGAGAAGTTTGCCGATCGGCTGCTGAAGGACTTCACAGACTTCTGCGTCAACCGTGACAACCGGCTGGTCATGTTCTGGACAAACTGCCTGGAGAAGATGCATGCCAGTGCCCCGTGAAGCCAAGCTGCGTGACTCGGGGGAGGCGGTGGGCTTTCTGGGGCTGGCCTTCCAGTCAGGCTCTGGGCGTCAGGTTGCTACTGTCAGTGAGTGGGGCCGCTGCTGCTACCACTACCCAGATCTCGCCATCATGTGCCCATGCAGGGGGCGGCACAGCTTGTCCGTGGGAGGGAGCCAGTGTCTGGGGATGGAGTAGGCAGCCTCCATTAGGGTCCTTTTCCTTTACCAGCAGTGGGATATTCAGAACAGAACCTCTTGATTCCTGCCCAGGAATGCGTGTGTGTAACATAATTCTGTGACATAGTGTACCATTGGCTCATACCAGCTGTACATATGTGTACATAGCAGAAGCAAATAAAGGCCCCCACAGTGTCTGTTCCTAGCCTCGTTCCTAGTGGCAGCCCCACCCTGGCTGGACAGCCAGGCCAGTGACGTCACCTCAGGTGGTAAGAGAGCTTCAGAACACGCTGGTCTCAAGGCTGGCTGTGAGTCGGCTTGACAGTTTTCTTTTCAGAGGCCCTTGGTTGGGTAGGAGCAAGGACCCTTCTGAACAAGACTGGTGAGCAGGCAGTAGAATACAATAGGAAGCTCTAGGCTGATGCTGTCAGAAACACGCCTTGCTAAGTGGATGCACCAGCAGCCACCATAGCATCTTTGACAGTGGAGGAAAGCTGCTGGCTCTAGCCTCAGGGAGACTGCAGAGAGACCTGGAAGTTGTGGCTCCTGCGTCCTTGTTAACCAGACACCCTGTGGACTTACATTCTTACCAGCTTTTGAACCCTTCACCTCTCCTGGGCCCTGTGCTGCAACGCTAGGTCCAGCCCTCCTGTCTTTGTTACTTACATCCCTAGGAAACCTAACTGGTCTCTGGTCCATGCTATTGGTCTCTGCTGAGAAGCTGTGCAAGTTTTTGTTATTTGTTTTTTAAAACTACTACAAGCAGGTGTTCAAGACTGAAGCAAGAAGATCGTGAAGTGCTAGGCCATGGCCTCCATGGTATATTCTGAGTAAAGCTGGGCTGTGTAGTGATACTGTCTGAAAAGTCAAACAGCACTGGAAAGATGGTTCAGTTAGGAGCACTCAACTGATCTTACAAAGAGCCCAAGTTCTGTGGCCAGCACCCATGTGGCCGCACACAACCATCCATAATTCAATTCCAAGGGACCCTTCACCCTCTCCTGACCTCTTGTGGCAGCAGGTAACAGGTGGTACACATTGTAGGCTCTCCCCCTGAGGACCTCCAACTGCCAGGTTCCACCCTCAGAACACTGCTCTAATGGCTGGACCAGCCCCCACCCTACAGAGTAAAAAAGCCTAGGACTTGAAATCCCACCAATCCCCACCCTGGAACTCTCCACCCTGGAAAGCTCCCTCCCCACCAGAAGTGCTACATAGACCCTGTCTTCTGTTCAGTTCTCTGCTATCTCTTGCCCAAGCAGAGGCAGCTACCCTCCTGGGTTCTCCCCTCCCAATAACTCTCCTGTGTGAGGGTTGTTATGCGGTATGATTTTGTGGTATTCCTTGGCTCCTAATTGCCAGGATCCCTTTCTACTCAGAGCTGTAACACTTACACACACATGTACATGCAAGCAAAACACATAGAATAAAAATGAATGTCTTAAAAACAAACAAGCAATTTTACTCCAATTGTACTTGCCACTTAGAAGTCTCTTGACTCCCAGGTCTCCAGAAATCTTAGGTGTGCTGGAGATTTAGCTCGGAGAGCTGATGTAGTAGGCACCAGGTTCTGGGTTTGAGTCACAGTACCACAAAGATAAGACATTGTCTTACCCTGTGGGTTGTCTCTACAGCTACCCCTGGAACCAGGCTCTTAACCAACTCAACTCTTCTGCCAAACAAAACAAAAAAAACCAAAAGCCTAGCGATAGCGGTACACACCTTTAATCCCAGCACTCAGGAGGCAAAGGCAGTCAGATCTCTGAGTTTGAGACCAGCCTGGTCTACAGAGCTAGTTCCAAGACAGCTAGGGCTGGTACACAGAGAAACCCTGTCTGAAAAAAACAAGCAAAAAAAGCCAACCAAACTTCTGCTTGTACCTTTCCAAGCTGGCTCGTCTGGAACTTCTAATCACAGCTATTAATCCTGCATGTAAAGCTTTTTTTAAGATTTATTTTTTGTGTATGAATGTTTTGCCTGTGTTTATGTGTGTGTGTGTGTCATGTGTGTATGATGCCCCGGTGAAAAGAGAGCATCACGCCTTCAATCCCTGCACTCGGGAGGGAGAGGCAGATGGATCTCTGAGTTCAAGGCCAGCCTGGTCTACACAGTGAGTTCCAGGAAAGTGAGGACTACACAGAGAAACCCTGTCTTGAAAACCAAAACAAAGACAGAAAAAAACAAGAAAAACAGATTCCATGGAACTAGAGTTCAGATGAATGATTATGAGCTGCCATGTGGGTGCTGGGAACCGAACCTAGGTCCTCTGTAAGAGCAACAAGTGCTCTTAATAGCTGAGCCACTTCTCCAGCTCCTGTATGTGAAGCATCTGGAAAGAGTTAATATGTGAAAGTATTGATTCATCCCTGTCACAGAGCAAACCTAAAAAAACTTTTTGTCTTTCCTTCACTTTTGCTTCTGGTGAATATTGTGCCTTAATGTCAGTCTTCCTGTCCATGGGAGCTGTCCTACAGTAATTGGAGTATGTATAGCTGGACTTTGTGGAGTATACCTGTAATCCCACCACTTGATAGACTTCGAGAGAATAAGGAAGATTGCTAAGAGTTTGAGACCAGGATACATAGTAAAACACATTCTCAAACATATATACAAGCTTTTAAAAAAGGCAGCTTTGTATGAGAGAACTTACTGAGAAAACAGTAAATCTCTCAGGTCCTTACTTTCCCAGATGGGCATCTTAACTGAGTTCTATGTCAGCCTCCTCAGTGTAGTGCTGGTGCTGGTCATAGCAGTTGCTGGCCTGGTCAGCCTCCAGCTTTCAAGGTTCTAATGCAGTGCTCTCTGTCAGCACCTGGTTAGCAGCCCACCAATCTCCCTGAGACCTGATTCTCTCCATCCCTGGTGCCCAGCTGCAGAGCTTTGCCTCAGGAGTTAAGGTCTGGAATGCGTCCTCACTAAAATTTTATGCATTAGAAAATTAACCCTAAGTAGGATGTGTTAGCACATGACTTTGAATCCCAGCACTCGGGAGGCAGAGACAGGTGGATCTCTGTGAGTTTTGAGGCCTGCCTGCTCTAGAGTGAGTTCCAGCACAGTAGAAGAGCACATGCCAAGTGTGTGTAAATCCCTGGATTCCATCCCCAGCTCTGATTTGTGTGTGTGTATACACACACACACATTTAAAAATAAGCATTAAAGAGAATGAGGGGCCAGCAAGACAGCACAGTAGCTAAAGGTACTTCCCATTAAACATGACAAATTAAACCCATATTGCTGAAAGAACCACCCCCAGAAAGTTCCCTGACCTCCACACACGCCGTACTCATATATCCATATATATGTATATATTTACAATTTTAAAAATAAAATATATTGAAATCTGTGAGGGATTCCTAAAGTGGACAGAAAATAGTGGGAGAGAAGCCAAAAACAAACCAATTTACAGCTCTCTTCAGTTATCCAGTCACCCACTTCCCGAGTGCTTGCTTTGTGCTAGCTCATCATACCTGACCGGTGCCTGAGAGCAGGTGAGAGGCGTCGGGTGTGGAGGCCACACACCTGAAAGGAACCTAAGCCGGGCTGCGCTGGAGACAGTGCGGCCTGATCCCATGTTCCTTTCACCTGGTACTGCAGGGGCAGCAACATGCCACGCGCCGCTGTGTGCTGGGGTCAGGCTGGCTCCCCCCACAGATGACTGTATTTCATGTGTGTGGCAGCCCTGCAGATACACAGCCATCCTGTAACAGGCGTGGACAGTGACTGCCCTGCCCCCTGGGCCTGCAGTGGCTAGTCTCAGCCTGCAGGTGCTTTAGGTGGCTCCTGGCCTTGAAGCTGTAGCCACATACTAGCTCTAAACCCACCAGGAGTGCTCTGCAAGTTAGCTATTGCTTGTCGAAGAGATGTGCCAAGAGCCAGGTCCTTCAGATTTGACCTCCATCCACTAATCCGGTGGTGACTGCTACCAGTGAATTGGCTCACATTACTTCTAAGAAGAAAATCTCAACCCATGAGAGCAGGACGTAGGGAAAGTCTGTGAATCTGCAAGAAACCGAAGGGACCATGAGACCGCAGTCCTTCTCAGCTAACTATGCAGTCCCTAGAGTTAACCCTAACCCTTTGGCTTCCCAGGAGCCTGTAGCAGTTGCCACTGGGACCTCAAACCCAGCCCTGTGCTTTTCGAATTACACCGAGTCACGGACCCAAGCTCGGTTCCTCCCATCCAATATTCCTCACAAGTCTCCAATGAGACAAAACGATTTATTTTTAAATCCGTGGCATCCTGAGGGGAACAATTTCCTAACCCTTTTGATCTCTGTCCAACCCTACTGGTTCTACTTTCCCTCCCTGCAGTCTAGAATTGGATAATGGGGTGCTGTCTTGGAACAAGTCTTTTCCAGACAGAATGTCCTGTCCCTTCCTAATCTGTGTGTCCTCAGTCCCCAAGGACAGACAAGAGTAACAAAGTGGCAGAAGCCCTGTCACAGGCAGACCAGAAAGACTAGAGAGAGTTGGGCACAGTGGAATGCCATTATAGTCCCAGCCACTCAGGAGGGTGACTGAACCCAAGAATTCAAGGCCAGCCTGGGCTACATATCTGGGCCCTTGTGGGGGAAGAGGGTGTGTGAGGGTGAGGGTAGAGAGGGGGAAGAGGAGAAAGTAGCAAGTACCTTGATCTGATTTTAAAAAGTGAAAGAAAAAAAAAAAAAAAAAAAAAAAAGGTCCACATAGTGGGCCTCCCCATAGAAAAGAACCCTGCTGCTTGCTGCTAGATGTGGAGCACTTCCTTGATGGCAGCCTAATCCCTAACCCCGTTATAGTGATCACTCTTGCCAGGTTACAAGGCCAGAGTGACTGAGGCTGTCCTAGCCACAATGCAAGCTGTAGGCAGGACCAGTGTAGACTCCTGGTGGTGTTCACTGCTCACGTGCTAAGGCCTGGCCTTGTGTTTTTCCTGCATATCCCTTGCTCCCACCCCGCCCCAGACAGGGTTTCTCTGTGTAGCCCTAGCTCTCCTGGAACTTGCTCTGTAGATCAGTCTGGCCTCGAACTCACAGAGATCCCCCTGCCTCTGCCTCCCAAGTGCTGGGAGTAAAGGCGTGTGCCACCACCACCTGGCAACATATTCCTTGTTCTTGAAGCTTGTGTTTCCAGAGCTACTGGAGGGCAGAGGACACACCGCGTTCATCCCTGTGTCCTCCACTGGGAGGATGACAAATTAGGACCCATCATTCAGCCAACACTGGGAAGCTGAAGCAGAGGGACAGGCAGCCGCTGAGGCCTGTGCGCGCTGCGTAAAGCGCCACAGGAACAAGACGGGAAGTGAGAAGTGGGCATTTGGGCAATGGAAGAGTTTTCAAAAAGAAGCTCTTTTAGTGGGGGAGAAGGGAAGGGGAGAGGGAATCGGGATAGAACGCTCTGGCACCAGATGAATGAACTAAGAGGTTGAAGTCAGAGAAAAGGTATATGGGGGTTCCTAGCCTGCCCTGCCCAGCCTGCACTTTCGATGATTGATTGGGGGCAGCGGGGAGAGTTTTGAAGGTCCAGCCTGCATCCTGGGATGACAAGAGCCCATTGTCTGGGAACCCTGAGCCAACCTGTCTCGGGCTATACAGGCTGGGCTTCACTCATCTCTCAGCTTTTGCTGTTCCCTAGTTGGGAACCCGATTGGATGATCAGGCGGCCAGAAACCCTGCTCCCAGGTTCAGGGTTCTGCTTCCTCATTGTGTGACCTGTTGGCTCCCCTCCCCCACCCCATCCATTTGATCTGCATCGGTTTCCATGACAAAATGGGAATAGTCAAATCGTCACCATGTCACTCAGGGAGAATTGGTATGAGAACCTAGGAGACAAGGGCTGTGAGGATTGAACCACTGCACAGGCTGTTTTATGTTTTGATTGAATCCTTCTATAACCCAGGATTACCTCAAACCTAAAGTCCTCTTGCCTCTGTCTCTAGAGTGCTGAAACTCCAAGTGTGTGGCGCCATACCCTGCTCACGTCACTGCTACTCTCCCCTAATGTCCCTGCCAGCTACCTATGCAATCCTGAGCAGTCTGTTCACCATGGGACAGATCAAATCCGGAGCTGGGATCATGTGTCTCTGGCCTCCTTCAGAGAGGCCTTGGAGGCCCTAGTGAGGATCCTTGAAGTTAACCTGGTCTAGTTGCCTGGGTGGTACAGAGTGCTTGAGGAATTTTAGTTTTTACAGTGTTGAGGTTTGAAGCTAGGGCCTCACACATGTTAAGCAAACACCCGACCGTTGAGTTGCACCCCTGACCCAAGCCCATAAATTTAAATGTTAAGGACATGTTGTGCATATGCCCTTCGTGGAAGCCAAATGTGCCATTTTTAATGTGCCTGACAAGGGCACAAAGAACCGCAAATGCCACCAACCAGCCTGAAGCTTGGGAAAGGACAGAAGAAAAAGAAAACAGAACAAACAGCAAGTGCTGCCTGTGTGTCGAACCCCAGAGATCTGCAGGTCCCGGTCCTGCTAGAACCAAAGACAACACTGGGAGGCAGCAGGGTGAGGGCCCTCACCCCTCAGGGGAAGCCGAGTCTCCAGCAAATGAAATAAATTTCCTGGGGCAACTGAGCAGGATTCTTCTCTTTAGAGAGGACGAGAGACAGGAAAGGAAAAAGGCTGGGAGGCTTCCATGGCCAACAGCCTCCTGGGGAGGACTGAAGGACAGGGCTTGGGGCTGGGCCTTTTGCACTGTGGTCCGAGTCATGTCTCCAGTCCCTCCTCTGCTTGGCTACCGCACAGACTGTTGTGGGTGGTTGGTGCCGAGAGAACAGAGGCACTCCTGGGTGGCTTGACACACAGGATGTGTCTTACCTCAAAACAGAAGTGAAAGAGGGAACCATTCTTATGAGACAAGAGGCAAGTCTGTTCACCTCCTCAATGTGTGCCTTTTTTAGGGACCAGGAGGGTGGCAGCCACCACTGAGAGCCAGCCTGCTGAGACAAGCAGGAGCTAGCCTGGTTTGGGGAGTCATGACTGCTAGGGGCTGGGTGTATGCATTTCCTCCACACACACCTTGGGCTCTCTCTGAGTCGGCATGCTTTTGAAGCACCCCAGTGACTGATTATTTAAATGAGTTTTTATGATTTAGCCTCTGAGAGAAATGGCCCTCACTCCAAGCCTGTCTCCTGCAGATTCAAAGCCAATCTGTGCTGGCTCACCCACTGTCCACACATTTGATGGCCATCAATACATACATCTCAACAGCTGTCTGTAGTACACACAGACAGGGACCCATGTGGCATCATTCTTGATTCCTAGCGTGACTGAGAGAGGTCTTCACAGTGTCGTCATTGACATCTTCACTTGAAAGAGGAAGGGAGCTAGCTTTACCGTCCGTCCTCACAGGAACTTCCAGGATAAGATGCTGCGTGAGCATCGTGAGCCGGAAGAGGACCTGGGACGAGATTCTGCTGGCAGCTAGGGCTACTGGTGCCACTGAGAACCCTGTGGTTACAACTTATGTCCTGCAGGGATCCTGCTGTGACTGCACAAGTTTTCCCCTGTTATAGGAGCCTCTCCCCTTGACTGTTCCTCTCATGAATCTTCACGAACCAGGTCCAGGCAGCTTTCTGGGAGCCCTGTCTCCAGGTGGTAACTGATCCTGGCGCTGACCACTAGCCTCTTAGTGGGTATCTAGTGCCACCTTGCTTCCCCTTGCTCTCCACAACAGCAAGGGGACAAAGAGCTCATCAGTGGTTTCCAGAAAAGCGTCACTTGTGACCATCCACGGAGGCAATGTCTGACCTCAAGTTTACAGAGAAACTGAGGGATTGAAAGGGAAGAACAGCCTAGTACTGAACGGGCTGTGAATGAGGAAGGATTTCAGGACCAATGGACTCTACTGGCTCCTGAGTTCACTGCTGCTCAACCTGAGCAGCTACTGTCTACAGGTGCGCAGGCACTCTCTATGCTGACTTGAGAGTTTCCGCTGAAGCCTGGGACATTCACCCAGCCACTACAACTGCACTGTGGCTCCCATGGAAAGGCCACTAAATGGGTAGGAACCACCACTTGGCAGTCTTAAAGTGTTCTTTTGCATACACAGGCAAAATGGGAAGATTGGGGGGGGGAAGCACCATTTTCTAATGAGTGTGTGTACACATAACACCATTTGTGCACAGCATTTAGATACAGGAGCAAGAAGGACATTAGTCAGCAACACGATGCACAGTAACTATTGTTATAGCTGTGAAGTATAGATAGAGAAGGTGCCCCCCAAGGCTAGAGAGGCTGCGAGGTTGGATAGGACCTCAAGCTGTGCTGGGGCTGAAGGGTGACTTCTGGACATTTTCCTGGAAACTGGTGGCTGACAGAGCTGGCTAAGAGCAGAAATGGAGAGGACAGAAAAGTTCTGGTTATGGAGGCTCAGAGGAAGCTTAGTGGGTCCAGATAAAAGGAAGGGAAGGGCTGGAGGAGGCAAGACCTCATCGCCCATGAGGAGGAAGCTGGGTGGACTCAGGCAAGCCTCCCCTGGCCCGTCTTGTCCTCTTTTCAACAGGAATGTCTTCGCTCTCCATGCTGGGCTACTGGAAACTCGTGTTGGATAAAGACAGAGGGAAGTGCCTAGCCTGGGGCTGCCATGCTAAAAGGGACCTAATAGCAGAACCTTTAGTGTGATGGTAGGCAGGGTCACAGGCTGACAGCTTAGCAGCCTGCTGCCTTTCTTCTAACGTAGATTCGGGGAGACACGAAGACAAGGGCTACCTGTGGGTTCGGACACCTTGGTCCACTGCTGTATGCGGAAGTATTTCCCTTCTGTCATACCTCTGCCCCAACTAAGTCAGTGCAGCCTGGAAAAGGGCTCAAGACTGCAACCATGGTCCACTTTAGGAGTCGGTAGGTGAACCCTTCTCCCAGGACACCCTCCCTTTACCATGACTCAGGCTTTATTTCATGACCTGGTCAGTCTGTGCAGACTCCTGGCTCAGGGGCAGCCAGGTGGTGTGCAGATGGCACACTATTGGGGCCCTGAGGTCTGACCAGCAGCAAGACTACATTTCTCTGTAAGTATAGAGCCACCTTGGCCTTCCTCTACTGATTCAGGGAAGCCATCTCCATAAAGCTGGGTCACAGGCACTCCTGGAGCTGAACTGTGCAGGACATTGCTTGCTGTCCTATTTAACTCTATTAGCAAGCCTCACAGTGTGTGTGTGTGTGTGTGTGTGTGTGTGTGTGTGTGTGTGTGTGTGCACACATGCTCATAGTTATTTTTGTTTTATCATACTTTGAGACAACATCTTTCTCTAGCTGAGAATGGCCTCCAGGCTCAGTCACCCATTGCTGGGATTATGGATATGCAGTACCATGCCTGGGTTACAGTGGGTGTTATAGCTGCCCTTTACAGGTAAGTAACCAAGAATCATGGGCACCTTACTGGCAAGGGTTAAGAGTTTAGATTCTAGTCCACATCCCCATGACCTTGCCCACACAGCCCTTTACCCTGGAAGGAGGACTTTGGCGGCTGTGTTCTGTGTATTTTGGGTTTCACTTGTTGGCCTGAGCTTTGATCTCTTCCTCTGTCTGGCAAGCGACTCTCAGTCCTCAGAAGCATTGCAGAATGACCTCGCTGGCCATTGTGTTATCTATAGAGGGAAAACTGAGGGTCCTGAGCAGGGAACCAGCTCGTCTGAGGTTGGGCCTGGTAGGTGGAGCTGGACTGGGCCGGGTCTCTGGTCTTAAAACTCTGTCCTCATGCCCTGACTGCATCTCTGCACAGTCAGCACACCGCGGGACCCAAACTTCCATCCCCTGGGTACCATGAATGCCTTTCCCACCTACCTCCTTTGATCAGTAGTTCCCCAGCCCTTCACTAGAGATCTTGGAGGAACAGCAAACTCAGTGTGTGTTACAGCACAACTCTTGATTTAGCTGTGCACCCCGCCCCCAGCCCCTGAAGCCTGCTCCTCCCACAGTCTTCCCCGATTTAGTAACCATACCATCATCTACCCGGTTATTCAGGCAGAAAGCCTTGGAATTATCCTACATTTCCCTTTCCCTCAACCCCCTCATCTGATCCATTAGCAAAAACATATTGTAATCGACCTTTCTTCAACATCCTTACCTTCATCCATGCAACCCAACCAAACTGGTCCTTCCAAACTGCTAGTTGCAAAGGCATGCACTTGGAATCCTAGCATTCCTACAGTGAGATGATGGGAGGTGAAGGCTGAGGAACCACATGGAAGCTTGCAGGCCATTGATCTGGATTACACAATGCAGCAGAAATTAGAAGAGACCTTCCCTCAACCAGGCCAAGGTCGAGTGCCAACTCCTAAGAGTCATCCTCAGACCACCACATGCATGCCATGACTGACTTTCTCACACACAGATAACAACAAATATTTTTAAAAAGATCCTAAATTAAAAGAAGAAGAAGAAGAAGAAGAAGAAGAAGAAGAAGAAGAAGAAGAAGGAGAAGGAGAAGGAGAAGGAGAAGGAGAAGAAGAAGAAGAAGAAGAAGAAGAAGAAGAAGAAGCTGGGTGGTGGTGGCACACACCTTTAATTCCAGCACTTGGTAGGCAGAGGCAGGTGGATCTCTGAGTTCGAGGCCAACCTGATCTACACAGTGAGTTCCAGGACAGCCAAGGCTATATAGAGAAACTCTCTGTCTCAAAAAAAAAAAAAAAAAGCAGGGCTATGGTGGCATACACCTTTAATCCCAGCAGGAGAATCTCTGTGAGTTCAAGGCCAGCCTGGTCTACAGAGTGAGTTCCAGGACTGTTAGGGCTACACAAAGAAACCCTGAATCAAAAGACCAAAAAGAAAAAAAAAAAAAGCCTGTGTTACAAGTTAAGTCTACCCTAGACCAGAGTCTCTAAAAGGACAAACTGTCCTGTCCTTAAGGACTGGCACTGTAGAGCACTTGCTTCACTTGCATGAGGACCTGAACTGGATCTCTAACACCAGAGCCAATTAATTGATTAATTAATTAATTTTTAAAAAGCCAACCAGAGAGTGGGACCTTTCTAAGAACGAACATGTCCTTTGTCTTCCATCTGGGCAAGTTTAACCTCTAAGAGCTTCAGTTTTGTTAACTTTAACATGGGGATAAGAGCAGCTACCTCCTAGAGGTGATATGAAAATCAAAGACTGAATGAGGAGAGCACTTACAGCCTCACACTGGATGGGGTGAGGCCTTTAGTAATGCTAGTTCTATTATGATGATTATTGTTTGTTGTTGTGAGACAGCATCCTGCTGTGTAGCCCAGGCTGGCTTTGTACTCTATCCTGCTGGAACTACAGGGCATGAGCCATTGCACCCAAGTCTATTATCATTTTTAAATCGTTAGTATCATTACCGTCAGCATCTGTTTTAACTTACTCTTCAGACTGTGTTTTAGACTTATTCATGTGTATGAATGTTTTGCCTGAATGTATGTCTGTACACCACACACATGCCTGGTGCCTTTGGAGGTCAGAAGAGGGCATCGGATCCTCTGGAACTAGAGTGACAGATGGGTGTGAGCCACCATGTGGGTGCTGGGAATCAAATCCAGGCCCTCTTAACCACTGAGCCATCTCCCCGCTCCCCAGCACTCCGTTTCTCTTAAAGAGGCAACTCCTTTTCTCTCTCTGTCTTGGAGTAATAATAACATGCACATTTGACCATTTTTCATGGTCCAGATCCCAATCCACTTAACAAAAGGACCAAACTCTCTAACTAGCAAGTAAGCCCTGGGTCTCCTCCTTCGCCTCAGTGTCATCCCCCGTGGCTCATCCTCTGCAGTCACGCTGCTCATAGCAGCTCTGTGTCTCCCTAAACCTGGAAGATGCTTTCCCTCTTCACCTACTTAATGCCCATCCTGCCTTGCATCTCCACTTGGCCATTACCATTTCAGCCTTCCAATCCGGTGACTGGGGAAGTCCTCTCATTTTATACTCTGAGGGTATAAATCTTATCTCTGTGACAAAATAAATACCTGACAGAGCAACTTATGGAAGGAAGTGCTTTCTCAGCTCTTCGCAGGACAGGCAGGGCAGCCATGGTAGCAGAGGCTTGGGGCAGCTGGTCACACTGAGGTCACAGTCAGGATGCAGAGAACGGAGAAGGCTGGTGCTCAGCTTGTTTTTCTCGTCTGTCTAGACTGAGATCCCAGACCATGGAATGGCACTGTCCATACATAGCACAGGTCTTCCTACGTCCGTTAACCTAACTTAGATAACTCTCATCCATATGCCCAGAGCTCTCTCTTGAATGGTTCTGAACCTTGTAACTTGACAGTCCATATTGACCATCACACTAGATGTGCTCTGTGCTCTGCTGTACATCACTTACCTTACCAGCCACAGATTCATACTCTTCCCTCCATTTGAATTGACTGTACCTCTGTAATGGACTGAACTCCATGGGAACAGAGGCCAAATCATTCTTTCCCTTTACTGACACAGTAGTTTTGCACTATGCTAAATGGGAAATAACGAATGAATACGTGAATGAGTAGAATGGTGAGAAAGCTCAAGGCCAAAAACCCTTCTGGGGAATAGTTTACTGCCCTTGCATTAATTAGTAACTCACCTTTCTCATGGGCTAGCCTGACCTCCAGAGCTAAAGGTAGACAGGAAGCTTCAGGTGACGAAGTCTGTCTGGCCTCCTGTCTGTGTGCCAGACACGTCTGCTTTCCCCTCCTTCTTGAATCAGGGTAAGGATGAACCTCCTGGAGCTCTGTTCTGGTTTTTCTGGCTGATGACACATTCTTTACTAGGTTAGAGCAGAGGTTCTGTAGACCTGGGCCAGTCTCCGACAGAGTCCACACTGGGACATGGCGAAATGAGAACGGGGACAACATGGGGACTTTTTACAAAGCTAAATTAATTCTGAGATTGCCTGTCCTACATTCCTTTTTTTCCGTGTCAGCCTGCCCTTTCTTTTATGAAGCCAGGGTGACAGGAATTGATGATTTTGTGTCCTTGCTTGTCAGAATCGCCTACTTAATTCTCTTTTGAAATTTGCTAGCTGTGGAAAGTGACTGAGCTGGGGTGAGAATACATATCTGCTAGTTTGCCAGATACCTAACTCCCTCTGCTCTGCAGGCCCCTGGAGAGGATTCTACACAAGGGAGATGCAAGAACTGACTGTAAATTATTGATGGGCTGCCATGAAGAAGAGAGACATGCATGCTCTTGTTACAACCAGTGAGGCAGTCTCAGACAGGAACATTTCACCTGTGACAGATGAACATGGTGGCTCTAATCCCTGCCCTAGTGAGGCTGAAGTAGGTGAATCTCTGAGTTCCAGGCCAGCCTGGCCTACAGAGTGAAACCCTGTCTCAAAACAAACAAACAAAACCTTACAAAAAAAAATCAACTAATTTATACTAAGTTTTTGACAGACGAGTGGTCAGGAGTTGCATGGGCCTGTCAGTTCTTAGACATTACTCAGACTTGTGGGGACTGACTAAAGATCTAGGCCTCAGAGTCAGTCAGACCTATATTTTAACACCAGTTTCACAACTTATTATGTGTGTGATCCAGAGCAAATAGATTTTCTGCAACTTAAAATGGGAGATAGAATCCGGGCAGTGGTGGTGCACACCTTTAATCCCAGCACTTGGCAGGCAGAGGCAAGCAGATCTCAGTAAGTTTGAGACCAGCCTGGTCTACAGACCAGAGCCAGTTCCAAGGAAGCAAAGGCTGTTACAAAGAGAAACCCTGCCTCAAAAAAAAAAAAAAAAAAAAAAAAAAAAAAAAAAAAAAAAAAAAGGGGAGGGGGGAATTCCAGCACTTCCTAGTCGGACACAGGTGGATCTCTGTGAGTTTGAGGCCATCCTGGTCTATAGAGCTAGTTCCAGGACAGCCAAGGCTGCACAGAGGAACCTTGTCTCAAAAAACATAATAATAACAATGCTAAAAATGGGAGGTAGAGGCTAGAGAAATGGATGAGCAATTAAGAGCACTGGCTGCTCTTCCAGGGGACATGAGTTTCATTCTCAGCATCCACGGTTTATAACTGTTTGTCACTCCAGTCCCAGGAGATCTGAAGCCCTCCTCTGGGCTCCTCAGGAACCAGTTTTACATACTGTACACAGATCTAGATGCAGGCAAAATAACCACCCACATAAAAAAAGTAAGTAACTTAATTTAAAAAAAAAAATGAAGGAAAAGAAAAAGGGAGACATTGTAGCATGAATAATAAAAATGCAAAGACAGATTTTGGGGTTCAAGCTTAAGATCAGCAAAGCGAAGCAAAGCAGCCATCCACTAGAGAGTTCTTACCTCTACCAATGCTCAGACTGAAGGAGCGAGCCACCGAACCTCAGATTGCATCTTCAAACTGCACTGCTCCTCGCTCTGCCTAGACTGCAATGCTGTCTTCAATGTGGTTTGAGACTAATTCCCAAGACTCCATACTGAATGCCCTGCTCCTAGCTTACATGCCTCTCCAGTGCTGGGATTAAAGTGGTGAGCTCTGTTACTCTTTTAGACTGATTCACTCTCTTGTAGCCCTGGGCGGCCTTGAACTCACAGAGATCCATCTGCCTCTGTCTCCTGAGTTCTGGGATTAAAGGTGTGCATTCTGATCTCCAGTGGCTTTATTAGATCATACACAATATATCACAAGACATGGTGCCAGGAGAACCCATCATAGGACAAATTAACCTGGCCACAGAGGCCAGGAAAACACCTTAAAGAAGTAACTAACCACTGAACTGAGGGCTGAAGGACAAGTAGGCTTAGCTAGTTGTGGTGGTGAAGACCATGCACAAGGGCAGGTTGAAGCTGGGGGAGCAGGAGTAGGGGAGGAACGCATCTCAGATAGGCTAAAGATTTTCACTTTTGTCTTCAGGAGTAAGCAGCAGCAGCTATGATCAGATCTGCAGTTTGAAGATTTTTCTGGACTGTGGTTATAGGAGATGGCAGTTGAAGGCAGGCTGTGCAAGCATAAAAGGCTGAAGCCTGAAGGAAGTCCGTGTCTAGTTGTTCATGAAATACAGGCTGGGACCCTGGGTTAGTGAAGCAGCGGGGGAAAGATGAATGCATGGTCTTAAGTTAAGGACCACTTAGGAGATAAAATGGTCCTGACTGAGCAAAGGCATTGCAGGAAGGCTGAGGGTGAGAGAGTTGCCGAGGATGATACCCAGGTTTCTGGATAGAACTGTTGCCAGGCAACAGAGTAAAAGCCAGAAGGGAGTGGGCAAAGCCTGGGGCATGCTTTGCAGTTGTTATTAAGTCAGTGTTTGAAAAATGAAAGGTGTTAGGATGGGTAGCACCCTGGTTGCTTACCAAGGAGAAAGAAAGGCCTCCTTACGAAGGTTGTGTGATGCAGGCAAACAGGACCTAGGGCTTAGGTCATGACTTGGGTCATTCAAGCAAGCTGTGTGACTTTCAGAGGCAGCTTCACCACTCTGGGCATGCACTCTAGAATGAATGACCCACTTAGCCTGGAAACTTAGCAGCACAATAGACCACCCCCCCCCAGCCTTGTTTGTGTCCACTGTCACTCTTTATGGGACTGTTCCTTGGGAAGCTGTTTCTTATAGGTTCATTTTGACTAGAGCATAAAGGTGAAAAGGCTTTACGTCTAGAATGTGACCACAGGAGCCCCTTTGCTCTCTCTGCTAATCTTACAGAGTGAGATGACATCTGGATCAGACCCTTGTCTCTGTCCTCCCTTACCCCCTGCCCGAGGGAGAGAGGCTGGCTGAACAGTTTGCTCAAAGACACAATGCTAGAGGACAAAAGAGCAGCCTTTGGGAATGAGTCCAATGTTCCTTTTCTTACTTGGGGCTGGGGATCTTTCTGTAGCCCACACAGCCTCTTCCTGGGACAGATGGAGCTGGAAAGAACTGTGGGGACAAGCTAAGGCCACAGACGCAGGTGGTGCTGAGCATCTGGGGTGAGGGGAAGCAACCAGGGGATTGCCCTGCTAAACTGGGGTCATTTCTGACTCTTGGAAGATACCATGGACCCTGCTACGTTCCTGAATGTCTTTCTGGAAATGCAAGGTGAACTTTGGGGAAAAGGGGGAGGTGGATGCTTAAAGCCCAGCCTGTTCCCCTTCCCCGCCCCTGCAAATGAGACGTGAAAACAGGGTTTGAACCTGCAGTGAGGTTTCCATGGTGGCTCCACTCTGCCGCCCTTCCCATTGGCTAAGACATCCTGCTCTGGCTTTAACACAAGCTCAGATATGGGTCTCTTTCCTGATTGGCCGGCTTGTGCTGCAGCGCCATGGCAACAGAGACAGAAGGACCAGTCTCTGCTGAAACTTGAGTCACCATCTACCTGGGGTGGGCTAAGATCCATGGGGCTGCTTACAGGGTGTGGAAGGGGGGGACAGGTACCCAAGCCAGTTCATAGTCAAGCATTACACTTCCCACACTGATTGCCCAGGGACTTAGGGGGCTGGTGGACTTCTCCTTCTCATGTTGTCTATTTTGTATCTTGTGGCATCCTTTTCTCCAGGACTTTTGTGTCCTGTTGAAGAAAAAGCAAACCTCTGGCAGCACCAGAAGTTAACTCATATGCTCAAATTCATAGAAACCACAAGCCAGGACTTGAGTTTATGTTGTATTGCCTGACTTAATGCTTTAAAGGACTATTGTAAAAGAATCTAGGGGTCTTTTCAGAAAAAAAAATTATAACCTTTTTTATTTGTGAAACACTGGATGCTTCTCAACAGAATGAGAGGTTGTATAGGTCGGGACTGAATGGCTCACACATATAGCCACCAGAGCTCAGAGAAGGTGGGTGACTTGTTTAGGGTCACATAGTGCCAGACTTGGAATGTCCACCCTTCTGAACACTTGTCAAGGCCACACATCCAAATCTCTGCCTTCTCCATGTCAAGTGTTCCAGGAAACTGACAGGACGGCTCTGCTAGAATGTCAAGAGATGCCTGTGCTGGGCTTTTTTATACCTGTAACCTCAGTGCTTAGGAAGCTGAGGCAGGAAAGCTGCCAAGTGTTTGAGGCCAACCTGGGCTCCACAGTGAACTCCTTTCTCTCCCCCCCCCCATCTCTCTCTTCTTCTCTTCAAGATAGGGTTTCTTTTTGTAGCCCTGGCTGTCCTGGAACTGTGTAGACCAGGCTGGCCTTGAACTCAGAGATCCATTTGCCTCTGCCTCCCAAGTGCTGAGATTAAAGATGTGCATCACCACTGTCTAGCTACAAAGAGAATTCCAGAACAATTTGAGCTACAGTATAAGGCCCTGTCTTAAAAATAAATAATAAGTAAAGCCAAAAGGTATAATTAAGTACTCTGGAGCAAGGAATTTCACTCAGTGTTAGAGCTATGTTTAAATCCCTAGATTTGTTCCTGGTATAATTTTTTGAGACAGGGTTTCTCTGTGTGGTACTGGCTGACCTAGAACTTGCTCTGTATACCAACCAGGCTGGCTTCAAACTTGGATTTCCACACTATCTCAGTGATATGCCTATCTCTGCCTGGGATGAAAGGTATGAGCCACCATACCTGGTGTATCATGTTTTTAAAAAGAGTGAATTAGGTACCTGAACCTAGAGTCAGTCCTATTAGACCTTAGTCCCTCCCACTCCTAAATATGGCTCTGGTGTCCCAAAGGGCCCATGTTTAACTGCAAAACCTAATTGTTCCTCCAGTCAGTTTAATTGTGTAGCTGAAGTGATGTATGCTGCGTGGGTTGACCTCACTGAATGCTCATCCATAATCGCAGGGCTTCACAGTCTGTCCAGTCTCAGCTGCAGAGACCGCAGCCTGGAAAGGGTTAAGTAGCAAGCCCAGGATCACAGAGTCTTGAGATTTATTTTATGTTGTGAGTTAATCTGTCTGCTTGTATATGTGTGTACTGTGTGTGCTTGCTGCCTTCGGAGACAGAGAGAGGGCGTCACATTCCCTGGAAATGGAGTTCCATTCCTCTCCAATCATCTATGTGGGTGCTGGGAACTGAGCCCTGGGTTCTTCTGCAAAAGCAGGAAGTGCTCTTAACTGCTGAGCCATCTGCCCAGCCCTCATACAGCCTTAAACCGGAATTCCAAAAACAAGGACACTAGATGGGGCCTGGGCGTGCTCTCCCTGCTCCCGTGAAGAACAGACAGTGGCCTGTGCCTGCTCTGGGAGCTGACTCTCCTGTTTTTCTTTACCTGAAGCTGCAATTATGGATGGATTTCTTGGCACAGACTCTGAGGACTGGATTTGTGCGAAGGAATCTGAAGTAGCTGTTCTCTGAGGAGTGACTTAGCATCCCCAGCAGGAGGGCGTGGGCAGTAGAAATAAAAAGAGGAAAGAAACCTTCAGTGGCTTTCTTAGTTCAAATCTAAGCTGAAAATAAATATTCTGGAAGTCCTCTTTCTTTCCCATTCAGCTTGGGCTTCCTGAAGTCCTTGCCTTGGGAACAGAGCCCAGTTACAAGGCCCACCCTCCTGCCCTTCCCAAAGCATTGGTTTTAAAGATGACCTTGTAAAAAGTTCACACCTGCCACTCTACTCTCCTACACGGCACCCAGCAAGGTGCAGGCACAGTTTCTCTACGGCAACAGTTAGAGGCATCTTCCCTGCCCCAGATGCCAAGGCACCACCTGAGGCACTGGGGAGATGAGTGTGGGGGAACGGTCTGTGATGGCTCTGCTCTCATAAAAACTGCAGCCTAGTGGGAGGGGGGTGAGTCCCAACTGGCTCCCTAGGGATCTCGGATGGTAATGAAACATTTGGATTGGATGGGACGGCCATAGACTAGTGATAGTTGGGGTTGGAGGGACAATGAGGGGGGTACAAAATGGCCAGGAAAGGGTTCTTGAAGAGGTGGCAACAGAACCGATACCTGGGTGACAAGCAATTGTATCGCCTCTCTTTAGCCTGATCATACTCTAGGTGGCTCTTCTTCCTGTTTCTCCTGGTTATGCCTGCAGATACATTCAGCTGGAAATGCAGGAGGGCTGGAGGGATCACGAAAGCCACTTAACCTGTCTTGTAGCTAGCATTGGCTATTGGCTATAATGGGACCTTTCATCCCCTGGTGGCCTACATCAGCCTTCTGTGGCAGCCCAGGAATGGCATTCTGAGGATGAGGGCCAAAGATTGTGAGGCCTGTGGAAGCCTGGGGCCATAATGGGCAGCTTCTGCTACATTCCAGTGACAAAGTGAGTCACCAGGGTAGCTTGCAGGCTTCCAGCAGTGCCCTGGGAGGCTAGAAGAGGGTGTCAGGTTTCTTGGAGCTGCTGTTACCAGTGGCAGTGAGCCAGGCAGGAGTGCTGGGAACTGAACTCCAGTCTTCTGCAAAAACACTCTTCACCACTGAGAATCTCCAGCCCTGAGATGCCTGTTCTTGGTGCCAGGTAAAGGCCTGCACGTGAAACTCCACTGGAAATGTGGAGTGCATTTGGAAAGATTTAGGATTTTTGGTTCCTGGCTCTTAGTGGACATCCTCCATGCTTACTGGTGTTTGTTGAGGGTACCAGCTACAGAGCAGCCATGCTCAGTGGCCTGGGGTCACAGGAAGAGTCTGGGGAGAAAGTTCTTTTTTGTTTTTGGTTTTTTTGAGACAGCGTTTCTCTGTGGTTTTGAAGGCTGTCCTGGAACTAGCTGGTCTTAAACTCACAGAGATCTGCCTGCCTCTGCCTCCCGAGTGCTGGGATTAAAGGTGTGAGCCCGGCTAAGAAGGGCTTGCTAAGCTTATGGCATGAAAAGATGGCTTGCTGCCCTGGATGATGGCTGAGGAGAAAAAAAGCTAGGAAAATTCTGGGGCCCAAAGAAGGCCTGGAGGAGATGAGATTTCAACTGGGCCAGGGAGGGGCTTGTAGACACATAGATTTGGCTGAAGTAAGGCAAGCTGTTGGCAGGCAAAGTGCCAGGGGCTGTTTGTAGACATCCTACTTTTTACCAAGTAAACAAGACAGGCACAGGAAACCTCTTGGGGCACCATGGGACCCAAAGGAGATGCCAGGGCAGGAGAAGCCTGGAGGCTTCCAGGAGGAAGCAAGAATGATGATTCAGAGACCTAAAGGAGGAGTCACGTCAACCCCCAGTAGCAGAGGGAGAAACAGGAGACAGCAAGAGGGTGGCCATGGAAAGGACAATGTCTTCCAAGAGACCAGAGGGGAAGAAAAGTTTGGGATTTTCAAGTTGTCTAAAGCAGAGTCCAAATGAGGGCTGGGATGAGTTTGGGACCTACTCAAGACCACAGTCTTTTTTCCTGAAGGCACCAGACACAGAGCTGCCCAGTTTAGCAAATACAGGCTGTATTGTTCAATTTTCAGGCAAATAACAATGTTTTTTAGTATGTGTATGTATACAATTACCTGGGTCATCCCTCACTGAGGCCCCTCTATCTGAGATCAGCTGTCCTTCACCTTCTGCACCCTCTTTGGTGTTCCTCTGTCCCTGTGCAGGATCACAGAATGGTTTTAGGCATTGAGATGATACAGCCACAGACTTTAGCTAGGGAAACTGCTGGATTTGTGGGGAAATGCACCAGAAAGAGACCAGGCGGAGGTGGTGGTGGCAGGTGAGGTTTCTGCTAAGGTCCTGGTCCTCAAAGGGGATGAATGCCATTGTGCCCGTGAAGTCATCTGCCTTTCCCACCAGGCAGGTGGCCTTGAATAAACCTCTCGGCTGGCAAAGTCCTGGGGACTGCTGGTCTGCATGTGAACATCTTGAACTTCAGCATCCTCATCTGTTCAACAGATGATGGGGGTACGTCCATTCTGGGCTGTGCCATCCCCTAACCCTCTCCTAGTGTGGGACATGACGATGAAGACATTTGGATCCCTACTCCTTTTGCTCCTGTCCCTTGCTGCTTTCCCTGGCCATGGAATCCAGGAAGAGCCCTTCACATTTTTCTTGGAAGAAGAGGTTCCACATATGTGGAGGGCTACTATGTGCTAGCAAATTCTCTTCATTCCTTGCCTCTACTGGTACAGCAGCCCTGAATTTATTTGCTCCATTCTTCAGATAGCAAACTGAGGCTCTTGATGGAATAGCTGTGCAGGGTGGTCTGGCTGGCGCCAGTGCTCTACCCTCCCATTCTCTCCAGGAAACTTCCACCCAGGAACCCCTAATCCCCCATTTATTTAGGACTTGGGCTCAGTCAGCAGTCTCGTTGTCCCAGTGCAGGCCACATGCTGCCCTGGCTCTTTCAGAGTTAAGCCAGGGACTAAAAAGGGCTGCCACAATGCTCACTTGCCAGGCTGTATGGCTTAGGAGGCCCTTTCCCATCTGTGCCCTTCCCATGGCTCCACAGAGCCGGGACATGGCCCCTTACAGCTCTTCTTGCCTGCAGCTCTGCTGCAGTCAGGCCGCATTAAATATTAACGGGGCAGCTCCTGGCACCACCGTGACGTCAATTACTGCTTGGTGAGGACTGCGGCTGCCTTCCCAAGGTGAAGCAGTGACCGGAATTCAGAGAGCTTCAGTGGTGTCCCAGCAGGCCGGCTGTCGGGACTTGGAGAAGATACTGCTAATGTAAGGCATGGCAGAGGTCCAAAGCTTTCTCTGCTGCCCCTCCCATAGCATTCTGCTCCCGGCATGATGAATTCCATCATCTGGCAAGTATTTGCTGAGCACCTGCTATCTGCCCAACACGGCACTCTGCTCCAGGGATGCATCTGTAGCATGACAATGGCTTTGTGTCATGGCACTACCCTTGCGATAAAGAAAAGAGAGAAAGCCCCATTGTAGGACAAGACAGGTACCCACTCTGGCCTGACACCAAAGGATCCTTGCAGAGGCAGCTGGTTTAGGCTGAAACCAGAGAAAGGAAAAGGTCTGCGTTAGGTAGGAAAAGAGGAGGGGTAAGGCGGAGGGGACTGACTGCAGCTCAGAGCCTGGTTCCAACCCTTTCTGGCCATTTATCTGTAAATTGGGTTTTCACCTCAGGGTTGCTGTGAAGGATAAACAGAAGCGACCGCTAGTGATGACACAGGCCTGCCTGCGGGGAAGGTAGAAAGTGAGAGCACAGGGCAGCTGCTAGCGTAGCTCCCAGGCCTGACCTGTTTATGCTCATCTGTCGCGGTAGCCTGAGGCAGGGAGACCAGATTCTGCTACACAGTGAGATCCTATCTCAAAAACAACAGCCCCCACACCTAAAAGAAGACGGCTCCTGGCCATTGTCTAATCTCATCACCCTCCTAGGAACTCTTACCCCCATTTTCGGAGCAGACAAACAGGCTCAGAGAGGAGCCCTGACAGGACAGGGCCACACTGGGGATTCACTGGACACAGGACTTCAGGCTGGAACTTAGGCAACCTGGTAAAGAGTCCAACCTAAAGTCCCAACAAGTAGTGATAGTGAAAAGCAGAGAAAACAAAGTAATTCAGTGCGACCACATTGGGAAGAGGAACAAATAATGAGGTCTAGAGACACCTCCCTGCCTCTGGTAAAGTCCCGGGGGCCTGACACGAGGCTGACGTTTAAACATCAGCCCTGCGTAGGGCGTGGCCCTGTCATCCTCGTCTGGGCTCCGGTCTCTTCTGGGTGGTGGTCTGAGTTGAGAACGCTGTGTGACTACTTCCTGGAGACACTCTTCCTCTGGCTGGCACCAGGCATTACTAGACTTCCTCCACCTTTTCCTTTCTCTGAGAGACTCTCCTGAGACTCTTGGGCAAAGTCTAATTTCTCAGAGACTATTGCTTTTCATAATCTGGTAGTCAAAGGGAGAAGCTGCCAGTATTTGTCTGTAAGAATATCTTAACTTTGAGGCTGGAGAGATGGCTCAGTGTTAAGACGGCTTGCTACTCCTGCAGAGGACCGAAGTGTGTACGTACGGTTTCTAATACCCAAGGGATCTGATGCCTCTGGCCTCTTTGTGCAACAGAACTCGTGTGTGTGTGTGTGTGTGTGTGTGTCTATGAAAACACACATACAAAATTAAAAATAAATACATCTTTTTTTTGCATCTTATATGGTGGTATAGATTTTTTTTTTGTTTGTTTTTTGTTTTTTGTTTTTTCAGGACAGGGTTTCTCTGTCCTGGAACTGACTCTATAGACAAGGCTGGCCTGGAACTCACAGAGATCCGCCTGCCTCTGCCTCTCCCGGGTGCTGGGACTAAAGGCGTGTGACACTACTGCCCGGTTTGGTGGTGGTGTACACTTTTAACTCCAGCACTCCGGAGGCAGAGGAAGTGGATCTCTATGAGTTTGATTCCAACCTGGTTTACACAGCAAGTTCCAAACCAGTATATATAGATAACATAGTGAGACAAACACACACAAAACAAAACTCCCCAAAACAAGACAAAAAGATGAGGAACACGTTTGAAAGGGGGAAATGGGATAAGAATAATGCTATAAAGTTACTGGTGGCGGCGGTGGTGTCAGGGTACAGAGCCAAGACCAATAACTGCAGAAGTGGCTATCATTTCCGTATCTTGGAATAAGATAGCAAATGTCTTCAATATTTTTTAATGATCACGATTTTGTAAATGCTCTGACCTTCCTGGCTCAGTCATTTCATAAAATGTCAGGTACTCATAGCGCTGCCACACTGTCCTGTAGGAGTCACCCACTCCTTCCCTCAGTGGTGACAGCCCAAGTCTACCAAGGACAGTGCCATCATAGCATGCCCATTTCGCATGAGAGGAGGCTGAAGTAGAGAGACGTGCAGGGATCTGTCTAGGTTTCCTTACCTTCTGGGGAAGAGCTGAGATGGGAAGTGAGGTCCAGTAACTAACTCTCTGGTACTGTTAGAGCCACTGAAGCTGAAGTTCAGCCTGGGAGCCCTGGTCCCCTCCTCAGCTCCCTCCTAGCTCATTTAGTCTTATCTTATTCCTCCTTTCTCCCTCTCTTTTATCTTCAACTCAACTGCCAACTAGTCAGGTAGCTGTCAATAAAATATCTTCACTATTTCTCCACTGGGGTGTGTGTGTGCAGGCAGTGGCCCTGGCCTCTTATAAAGAGGGCCCCAGTGTGGGATTCTGTAACAAAGAGAAGGTACAAATTGCATTCAATTCTGCATTCGTAGAGCAGTCCCTGATTCCAGGACTCCCACCCTACCCAGCATCTGAGGGGCTCCGAGGACAGATGGAAACAAGCTGTATTCTCAGGTATTTTCATCCTCCCAGGGAAATGGCAACTTGCTAAGGAAGTAGGAAGCCGGAGTTTGAAATGACAGGGAACATGAATTCTGTGGTCAGAAAGATGGAGGCTCAAATGCTAACTCTTCTACTAACTGCAGGCCTGGGGTAACCTCTCTGAGCTTCAGTTTCTCTATCTGTTCAATGGGTATAAGTGAAATAGATGGATGAAGAACAGATCGATCAAATGCTACAGTGAGTGTTGTAACACAGTTCCTGATACATGCTAACTAATTGGCTGGTAAACCCCAGCCTTATGGATGACACTTTACACAGAGAGCAGAGTCATGCTGGAAATGGTGGAAATTGAAAGAATTATTTTTGCAATAGTGTCTGTCATACAAGCTTGATGACCTGCGTCTGATCCCTGGAACTAACAGTAAAAGCAGAGAATTTGTTCATGAAAAGTTGTCCTGTAACTTCCACACACATGTATGTAATTAAATGATGAAAGGAGGCAAAGAAGAGTTAAAAAAAAAAAAAAAGGGGGGGTGGGGACAGGTCTCACAATGTAGCACAGGTTGGCCTCAAAACTGTCTCAAGTGCTGTGATGACAGCAGTTTATAGTCTGCGCTGCCACGCCTGCTAAGAGAGTATTTCTTGAAAAGATTGATACATGATGTATACATGTATATGTATGTCTCAATGTGGGTATGTGCACTTGAACTCAGGGGTCTGAGAAGGCATCAGACACCCTGGACCTGGAGCTACCCGATGTTGGGGCTGGGAACCAAACTCAGGTCCTCTCCAAGTGCTCTTAACTGCTGAGCCAGCTTCCTGTAGATTATCTCTTGTTGGGGAAACAGGTCAGGCTCTTTGCAGAAGGTAGGATTTGCTGGATATGTATCATGGGGGTCATGCCTTTAACCCTTACACCTGGGAGGCAAAGGCAGGCTGACCACAGATTTGAAAGTTTAAGGTCAGCCTGGGCTATGTACAGAGAACTCGTCTAAAAAAGGGGAGGGGCACTAAAGAAACAGAAGAGCTCCGAGGGAAAGATAAGGACATTTTAGTGGGTAGAAATTTGTGGGCAGAGTCTGGGAACATGGTGTGCCCAAGATGTCCAGGGAGTGAGTAATGAGTTTTAAAAGCTGCTTCAGGCTCATGTTATAAAGAGCTAGGTGGAAACACTGCTATCTTAGTAGGGAAGGAGCCTTCCCATAAGCCCTATGCTACAGAGCGACCTCCCACTCCCACCCCTGGGCTCACCTTCTCCTGTGGCCTTGGCCCTCCCAGATCGCTCTGTTTCCTGAGTTAGGGCCAGTCCACTGCCATCGTCTGGAAGAAGCCAGAAGGCTGTAACAATCTGTTTGCCTCCTACTAACATCCTGGGGAGGAAAAGATGTTTTTTTAGCACAGTTGCCTGGCAGGGAACCTTGGCAAAAACTCAGTGACCCTCTCTCTCCTTTACTTCCCAGGGAACCATTTAAGGAGTACTTGACAGTCACATTCTCTGCCTGATGCTCAGAGGACTCCCAGGGCAGGGCCAGCAGCGCAAACCGTGCTGAAGTCTGGAGCCCGGCTACTGTGCTTTGCTGAATCAGGCAGGCCGCTTGGCCTCCTTTCCTTTACGTTAGAATGGGAAGAATATTGACCTCACTGTAGCTAAACGGGAGTGTACTGGCAAGCTGCTGCCCCAGGCATGGCCTGCTAAGGAAGGGGAATTTGTTTCCTTGTCGAATTGATCTGGTCTCACCCCTTTATTATTTAGCTATTTGTTTATTTTTGAGATAGAATATCCCTTACTATTTATAGCTATGGCTGTCCTGGAACTCAATATGAAGGTCCACCTGCCTCTTCCTCAAGAGCTCTGGGATTAAAGCTTTATGCCACCACGCTCTAGCTTTATTCATTTATTACTTACTTATTTGGAGTGCTGGGAGAGTCTTGCACATGCTTGTCAGGTGTTCTGCCACAAAATTACAATGCCAGCCCCACGCCTGTCTTTAGGAGCAGCCCAGGTTTCACCTCTTGAACCGTCAGTGCTGTTTGATTTTCCAATACCCTAGACTCTCAGAGCTAAGAAACCAAAGAACACTGCCATCATGTCACAGATAAGACATCCTAGGGTCAAAGGCAAAGTCTCCCCAGACCCTGTCCCTAGCTCTATTCTCAGCTGGAGACAGCCTCTCCTACCTGGGCCAAACCCATAGGAACCATACAGAAGCTGGAGGCAATTATCCAGGAGTTTCCAATGAAAGGACCTAGAAAATTCTGACCAAGAAACTGAAGTTTGATGAGAGTAATAAAATCCTAATATTTGGGTGGAAACAGGAAGATCAGATGTTTGAGGCTATCTAGAACCTGTCTCAAAAGAATAAAATAAAATAAACACAAGTTCAAGGTAGACAAGATTGCAATGTTAGCCAGCACATGGGAGGCTGAGCCAGAAAAGTCAGGAATTGGAGTTTGAGGCTAGCCTAGACTGCATAGCAAGACCCTACCTCAAAACAAAAGACAACTTGTACAGAACTGACGCAAAAGCCCCTTCCCCCTCCTCCCCTCACCAGAGTCCAGCTCTGAGCATGAGTCCCAGGGAGATGGGGGCTGTGAACTGAGTGCCAGTAGTTTGCAGCAGCAGCTTACAGGCGGCAGCTCCCAGGACATTTTAGCACCTGTAAATTCGAAAAGCTGCTGTAGGTGCCACACTGCTTTCAAGTCAGGCTCTCAAAGGGGCCGGCTCAGGATGGTTGTGAACCATGTGGCTCAGCCCCAGGTTGGTGGCAGAAAGCTGGTGGGGGAAATTAAATGAGGAATATCTAACTCTTCTGTGTCTCAGCTTCCTTCTATATGAGAGTGACATGCTTTCTCTAAGCAGACACTGTGTGTGGGACAATATCTCAAGCCCAGAAGAGAGTAAGGGATTGATAAGCAGGAGCTGTGGTTGATGCTCTACTGACAGTGGTAATCATCATTGGCTGAGGAATCAGAAAAGTCACCCTGCATCAGGGTGTGGCAAGGAGTCCTGTCTTGGTGACACTAAGCACAAGATGGTAACCATGCCAACAGTGTGACTGCCACCTCTCTGGAACAATACCAGGTCTTTTCTGTAATATGTCCCTTGGTGTCCACACATCTCAGGCAGTTCAGAATGTACCAGAGTATCTGATATGGGGAGAGGACCGAACAAACCGAGCCATGCCTTTTGTGGTCACTCTTCACTAGACTCTGGGTGGAAGGTTCTGGGAATGCTTTGGGAATCCAGCCATGCAGAGGAGCAGTCACTAGCACTGTGCTCAGAACTGCGCACAGCAAGGGACCAGCCACAGAGCTGAAGGGTTGGTGCTTATCCTATGGTGTTGCCATAGAGATATTACACAGTTGCCTGGTGATCTCTGTGATGGCCTTAAGAAACACTTTGTGAAGTCAGATATGGTGGCACATGCCTATCAACCCAGACAGGAGGATTGTCATGAGTTTGAGAATTGCCTGGCCTATGGATTGAGACCCTATTTTTATTTTTTATTTTATTTTGATTTAGAGATAGGGCTTCTCTGCATATACCTGGCTGTCCTGGAACTCTCTCTGTAGACCAGGCTAGCCTCAAGCTGAGTGCTGAGATTAACCATCCCCTGGCTCTTTTCTTTCTTTTTTTAAAAGCTGGAGTGTGGTGGTGCTTACCTTTAAACCCAGCACTCAAGAGGCAGAAGCTAACGACCTGAGTTTGAGGCCAATCTGGTTTACATAGCAAATTCCAAGACAGCCAGGGCTACACAGTGAGACCCAATTTAAGAGTAATGAGAAAGTCAGATGGTGGTGGCACATGCCTTTAATCCCAGACTTCAGAGTCAGTGGTTGGGGCAATTCTGAGCCCTAGCAACAAGATGCGTTTATCACCAATCATGGTGCTCTTTGTCTTGCTTTGGGGAATCTCTCTGGAGTAGTTCCAGTGCCAACCTATTGTTAGAGTAATGTGTTCTGGAGTCCCTGAAGAGTTGGTATCTGTTTTTAGGGGTCAAAGAGTAAAGGCCCTGGTAAGAGTTTACAGAGAGCAGTTGGGGGCTTGTGTTACTTAAGTTTGACTCTGAGAGTCATCCCTCCATCCTTAGTTTATGTAACAGTGCACAGTGTGGGTCCAGCTGCTGGAACCGAGTTTGAGCATTGGCTCTGGTAGCTCCCAGCTGTGTGACTTTCTTCAGGCCACACACATTTCTGAGCCAGTTTCCTCAACTATAAAATGGAAATTGGAATTTGTATGTGCTATCAGGGTTATCACAAAACAAAAAATTATACAGTACATCACCCAGGGCTGGGAACATGCTATTGAGTCCCTTTCCCTCAAGAGTGCACACGGACAGGGCTAAGAAGCCGCAGAGCGAGAGGAGGGGCGGTCTTGAGGCGCACCAATCAATCCTTCAGGGCAGGCTGGAGGATGCATACCCAAGTGGTCAAAGCAGCAGAAGAGGAGAACCCTCATGGAGGGAGAAGTGGCAACTGAGCCCAGTGCACCCAAGAGGGCCAGGGAGGTGAAGACTGTGAAGCATCTCTGGTGGCCATGAAGAGCCTAGATGAAGTGCGGCAGATAAAGAAGGCAAAAAGAGCTTTGAGGGAGGACCAAGGAGTCACAGATGCCATTTCCTTTCCATCATGTACTGCTCTAGCAGAAAGACACAGACTGGGTAACTTCTAAACATTGAAATCTGCCCCCCAAGCCCCCAGGTTTGGGGGCTCAGAAATCTAAGACTATGATACTCCTTAGCAGAAGATAGAACAGTCTTGTCTTTTCTTTTTTTTCCCCTCCCTCCCTCCTCCTCTTCTTCTAGAACCTGGCATAGTTCTCTCCAGGCCTTTTCTAGCAGGTATTACTCCATTCATGGAGGAGCCCCCTCATGATCTCAACACTTCCCATCAGGCTCTTCCTCTGAAGCACTGTGGATGCATGCTTTTCAGAAGAATATATTCAAACTGTAGTACTGTCAAAATCAATTATCCAGAACACACAGCTCTGCCTCATTTTCACTGTCAACCAAGCTCAGGCTGAGAATGTCAGAAATGCTTAAGGGCTGTAGGCTCTGAGAGCAGGAAGCAACCCAGGGCGGCATTGCTACACCTGCCCTCACAGAAAGCAACTGTCCACCAATTAGACTATGTTCATTGGCCACAAAGCTCCAGGAATCCATTTGCCTCTACCTCTCTAGCACTGGGGTTCAAGTATGTTTCACCACTACCCAGTGGTGAGACCCCATCACCTGACCCATCACCCAGTGGTGAGATCCCCATCACCTGATCCATCACCCAGTGGTGAAATCTGCATCACCCAATCCATCACCCAGTGGCGAGATCCCCATCACCTGATCCATCACCCAGTGGTAAGATCCGCATCACCTGACCCCATAACCTAATGAGAAGCCAGGCATAGCACTGCATGCTTGAACCCCAGTGCAGAGGAGGTAAAGGATAGTGGATTCTTGAGGTTCTAAGGCCAGCAGCATAGCCCAGTTAGTGAGTTCCAGGCCAAATGAAAGATCTGTATAAAACACACACGCACACACAGAGTGACCAGTGAGAAGACTCAGATGTAAGTAAGTAAAGGCACTTACAGTTAAACCAGATGACCTGAATTCCTCCCAAGAACCCACAGGGCAGAGAGACAATGACTCTTACAAGATACCCTCTGGGGCTGGAGGTTAAGAGCGACAGCTGCTCTTCCTAGAAGACCTGAGTTCAATCCCCAGCACCCACATGGCAGCTCACAACTGTCTAACTCCAGTTCTAGGGTACCTGATAACCAGACATATATGTAGCCAAAACACCAATGCGCAAGTGCACGCAGCATACCCCTCACTCCATCTGCCTCTCACTCAAATAAATGTAAATGTTTAAAAAAGTTAAAAACAGTCTGGCCATGGTGGTACACGCCTTTACTCCCAGCACTCAGGAGGCAGAGGCAGGGGGATCTCATTGAATTCGAGGCCAGCCCGGTCTAAAAAGCAAGTCCCAGGACAGCCAGGACTGTTTACACGGAAAAGCCTTGTCTCAAAAAACAAAAACAAAAAAGTTTAAAACAACCTCTCTATTTAAAAATAAAAATGATAGCTCCTGAAGAGCAATGTCTGGGGTTCATCTCTGCCCACTTGCCTTCAATAGGCACAGTCCTCGGGCAACCTTCTGTGATTGACTCCCTGTGAATGTTTTGTTTTTTCAAGACAGGGTTTCTCTGTGTAGCCCTGCTTGTCCTGAAACTTGCTTTGTAGACCACGCTGGCCTCGAACTCACAGAGAGCCGCTTGCCTCTGTTTCCTAAGGCTACAGTGCTTGTTTTTAATTTTTTTCCCCCTAGCTTGTCTAAAGGCCCAGCCCAGGATTCCTTAGCTTGGAATGACAGGCCTGGGAGGGGCTTAGTGACCAGTCAGTCCACTGCCATAGAAGTCCAAGAAGATACCGAAATCAGAATTTGGTCACTCCGCACACAGGATGTGTGTGCCCTTGGTCTGCCTCGTTGCTACTTCTCCCGCCGAACGGAGGCCCTCACTCGCACCTGGCAAACATGGTACCTCTGTGTTGTAACCCCACTCCCTTTCGCATCTCTGAAACAGGGAAAGGCGGCCAGGTTGGTCGCCAGCTTTTTGTTTTTTAACCAGGGTCGCGGCTTCCCCTTTGAAAACCGGGGGCCTGCCTGCGGTGATTGTCCCGGAGTGGGTTGTATCAAACAGGTTAATGCCAGTTAAGGCCCAGCACTGGGCCAGCTCCTCGTAGGGCTGCCGTGCCCGTTAAACGCTGTGAGAGCCAGAGCTGGCCGAAGGTCACCTCTCAGGGTGCGGTGCGGTGGGTTCCTGTGTCTCTGAGGGGCTGTCCCCATGGGCTGGGTGTGGCCACGCGGTGGGGGCCGCGGCGCCTCGGCCTCTCCACACAGGGCTACTTGCTGGGAGGACCCTTCTCCAGCCTGAGCTCTAGCTAACGTGGCTTTTGTGGCGCTTTCCTGGCCTGGGCTGCGACGACGCCTGCCTGAGGAGCCACCATCGCCGCGCCCTGGCCGCTCCCCACCCTCCAACACTGCGGCGGTAAAATGCAGCACTCGTAGCGCGCCTGCGCAGCTCTCCAGCGCGGCCCTAGCGCGGCTATTTATAGTAGATGACGTCACCTTAAAAAGACCGTTAGGGCTGGGCCGCGCCCCCCCCCCCGCGGCTCGCGGCGGGCCACTCCGAGTGCGCAGGCGTGGTCGCGTCCTCCCCGCCCGCCCGCCCGCCCGCGGCGCCCCCCGTCCTCTCTCGGCGGCTCCGCGGCCCTCGCCACTGCGCGTGCAGCCAGCTAGCGAGAGGGCGCGAGCCGCGGCGCAGCCTGCAGCCTCCCGCCAGCCGGCGAGCCAGTGCGCGTGCGCGGCGGCGACCGGGAAGCGGACGGGCAGGCGGGCGAGCGAGCGAGCCAGCAGGCAGGCGGTGCGGGCGCGCGGGGCGAGGCCGAGTCGCGAGCGACATGGGGGACCGAGAGCAGCTGCTGCAGCGGGCGCGACTGGCGGAGCAGGCGGAGCGCTACGACGACATGGCCTCCGCCATGAAGGCGGTGAGCGCTCCGGGAGCCGGGCGGCCGGGGCTGTGGGGCGGGCCCGGGCCTGGGCGGCGGCTCCCTCCCTGCACACGGCCACCTTTTGGGCGCGGCGGCCGCCGGGCTCTCGGTTTCCCGAGGCCCGGCCGGGGCGGGGTCTCCCCCTCGGAGGCTGGCGGGCAGGGGTCGCCTTATCCTAGCTCTGAGCCCTGGTGGGGGAGGGGGTTCACGAGGAAATCGCGTTCCTGCTTCTAGACCCTTCTTCCGACCTGAGGCGAAACGTGCTTCTCTTCCACCATTCACCCACTTGGAATAAAGAATCCTCAGCGAGTGGGGAGACCCGTCTCCTCGATTTCTCCGCCACGACCTGTTTGCTTCGGTTGCCTGAAGTTGGTTCTTTCCCATTTTCCACACCTCGGGTCTGGCTTTGTGTGCCAAGACCTCTTTCCAGGAGTCCTAGGCGTGATGGAGGGCGTGGGTCCCTGCATACTATCCTAACGTTCAGTGCAGCGTGTCTGCCTGCAGAGGAAATGGAAAATTAAGCCAACCTGGGAGCCTTTGCATTCCTGAGACCCTCATAGATGGATTTTGCAGCTTGATTTCCGGTAAAGGAGACATGCCCAGCCACACCCTAGCAAGTAGATTAGAGCCTACCTGCCTATTCGAGTGTTGGATCTGGTTACCACCTCACTATAGACGACTTCACATACATGCTCTTGGGTTTTCTCTAGGTGAATGTTTCTCCTCAAGGTCACAGTGTTGGAGTGCAATCGGGACTACTAAGTGTCTTGGTGTAAACCTCCTAAGCCTGGGGACAGTTCCCTTGGACTCCACCTTAGATTTCCAAATATGCAAGCATTTTTGGGAGTGAGACTCAGAAATCTGCCTTTTAAACAGCCCTTGGGGCAGTTTTTAGCTGACATAAAAATATATATATATATATATTTTTTTTCTTTTAGCTGACATAAATATTAACTGCCCTAGATTGTAGCTCATATGTCTTATAGCTGTCCTTTGAAAGGATTCTTAAGTAAGATTATAAACTTAGACACTCCTATAAATATAATTTGGAAATTTTCTTTTGATACTACATGAGATATAAAATTGAGGTCAACATTTAGGATTTCCCAGGTAAGAAGGGATAGTCAAGTTACCATCTCTAGTGTCCTGTTACAAATTCAGCAAATGTCTCTGGAAACCAGTATCATGATAGCCCATTTGTTGATTCATTGGTGATACTGATTTCATCATTATGCTATGCTGTCCTGTTTATATAGAATCTTTTCATTTATACCAGGGGATGTTCTGGGTTTGGAGTCTGGACTTTGAAGAAACTGAATTCTTCCGTTAAGAAAACAAAAGTTAAAATACAGTTTTGCAAATTTTTGGAAATAAGACTGTAATCACTAATGTGCTTCTTGAAAGGCACCTCTCTTCACACACCAAGTCACCAAATAGTTCTGGGATTCAGGCAAGTTGAGGCCTCTTCCTAGACACCTGAGTGAGGTCTATGCTCAGGGACTTGAAGGCTGCAGTTTTGGGAGATAAAAATGTTGAAGAGAAAGGATGGGGCTTATATGACGATGAATTAAAACTAAAGGAAAATGGCTGTCATGAGTCTGGAGCTATCAACTATCCTGAGGTGGGAATTAGGAAAGACTAGAGATGTTACCAGAATAAAAGATGGTTTCAGCAAGGGAAAAAAGGCCCTCTGGACTTTCTAAGTGGGCTTGAAAGTGAAGTTGCCTACTTGTATTCACAGATGTTCTCTGGGTCATTAAGGTAACATTTTACAAGCTAATGGATCTTTGAGTGTGTTAGAAATTTATAATCCATATATGAAATGATTCAGGAGTTGGAAAAGAGATTAAGAACTGAGAATTAAATATTTGCACCATCAAATTTGTGATAAAACATTCCCTCAAGTTAAACTATTGAAAAAAAGGGGGAAGCTGTTTCCTACCACAATTAATGTTTGCCACCTAGATTAGTGAGATATATTTTTAGGTAGGTGGAGAAAATTTATTTTGCCTGTTGTAGTTTTTAGATAAAATTTTTAATAAATATTAATAGGCTATCCATTCATAAACTATAATTAAAGCTTTTGGGAAGAGTGAACTCTGGTATACTTATGTTGGGTTTTTTCCTTTTTTTAAGATAGGTTTTCATGTATCCCAGGCTGTCCTCAAACACATTAAGTAGCTGAGGCTGGCCTTGAACTCCAGGTGATCCTGCCTTTACCCATCAAATGCTGGGAGCTGGTGTGTACCTTCCTGCCTGGCTTCCTTCTGGGTTTATGTGGGCTTTTTTTCAGGCAGTGTAAAGGCAGGTGAGTACACTGTTCTAGAGAGGGTGGAACAGGGCATTGGTTTGATGGAATGAGCAGGGGTCACTACTCTGACCTTGAAACTTACATCTCCTGGCTGCAGGATCTCTGAAGTATAAAAGTAGGAATATTGGGGGAAGAAATTACGAATACTGGTGTTAGTAACAAGTCAGTTTTTTGTCTTTAATCTTCAAGATGGTTTTTATTAAATGGTTTAGTCATACTGTCTGTAACAATGTTTCTTAATCCAGCAGCGTCACCTGCAGGACAGTAGTGGTAAACTACTACAGAAGGGTGGAGCTCGGGTGGTACAGCCATTGCCTAGCCTGTCGAGGGTCCCAGTTTTGATTCCCTATCACCCCTGCCCCCATTAGGAATAGTGGTGCTGCTTCAATCAGTTGAAGACCATAACTCTCCCCCCCCAATTCATGAAGAGTCAGCACATGATTCTGAACAAAAGCTTAATTAAAAAGTTGATTTTCAAGCCCTTTCTGATGTCACCTAGTCACATCAATGGAGTGTGGATTCTAAAGTAAGTTTATTAAGTGAGATTAAAATGTTACTGTAGAAGGACAGATATTGGGAAAAAATGAAAGTAACTATGGGATTCTATATTGATGGGTAGATCATTCAGTCACGTCTTATTCCCCTGAGTCATTTATATCAAAAGAGAGATGGTAACTGGGAAGTTGTAAAATGCAAATATACAGTGCTGTACAAAGTTATTAGGGTCTTACTTCAAACCCAGGATCCTCTTGCCTCTGCCTCCTGAGTGCTTGGATTACAGGCATGTGCCACCACATGCAGCTGCTATAGTCTTTTATAGTGTTGGCAGAACAGAGCAAAATGTTGGGTTTGATGACTTAAGTGCAGGAAACAAAACTGTATTTTAGGAAACAATGAGTAGGGCAGGAAGAGGCAAAAGACCCTTACTCTTAATGGCTATGAGATTGTGAGAAGTGGGAAGAGGGGCAGGTGGTGTGTGAAAGGAGAATCCCACTGGATTACTGGGGGAGACACAGTCTTGTTGACTTCTAAGATGCATCAAAAATTGTATCAATATGGAAATTTCTTTTGAGACAAGTTCTCATTGTGTATGTGTCGTTCCCCCCCCCCCCTCCACACCTGAATCTGCCTTGGAACTCCCTAAGTGGGCCATGCTGGCTTCTGCCTCCTGAGTGCTGAGATTGAGCCACCACAAATGTCTACCGTGAAAGCCACTTTAGTTCTGTTTGGAATAAATGAAAACTAGGAGTGTCCCACTTTCCATTAGCTGGGCATTGAAGTGATTCTCTCTTTTCCAGTATCCAAATTGAGGAAGGAAGAAGACATTTAATATTTATGTAATAGCTGTAGTTAGAGGCTATTACTCTATGGTTGGGGTTGGGTAGGAAAGCACTTAGAATCTTAGAATACTCAGGGAAAGAAGTATTTCAGGTGGCAAACAGATATATAGCCTTCCTGCCCTGAACGCAGGACTTGATTTCTGTCTGCATTTGGGTTCCTGAATTATCTTCTGAAAAGCTTTCATGGGAGCAGTATACTCACTTGGGAGAAAACATGCTCTTTTTTTTTTTTTTTTTTTTTTTTTTTTTTTTAGGAGTTAACTGTAGAGACTACACTTTTCCTTTAAAAATATGGTGTGGGCTAAGTTTGATAGTTTATGCCTGTAATCCCAGCACTTGGGAAGTTAAGACTAGCCTGAGTTATGCAGTAAGACCCTGTCTGGAAAAAAAAAAAAAAAAAGTTGGAGGGTTACTTCATTGTTTTCCAAACTCTATTCAGAAAGTGAGGAATTTATTGTTTTACTTAACTAGGTATTCATTAGACGGTAGCTGATAGTTCATGTACCTATTGTTTTTATTTATACTAATTGCCTGGTGCTAGGAATCAATCACACCTCAGGGTCTTGTATATGCTAACCATATGCTCCACCACTGGTTGACTCCCACAGTTCTCATGCCATGTTTGAACAGGAGTTTACAAGTATTATTTGTTGTGGCCCCATTTTACAGATGGGATTTACAGTGGTGAATTTCATCTTGATTAGATGGTTGTGAAGCTAGAATTTGAATTCCCACCTTAACGTTGTACAATCCCCTGTGAAGTTACAGCATAGTTTCTGATATATGTCTGCTATACTAACCATTGTTCTAATTACTTTACATAGGTGGACTTACTAAGCAGTTATACTTACTGGGTGTATCTGCCAAGTTTGATTTAAAAATAGAGTCTACCACTTGTGGCTTAGCTACAGTTGTTGTTCTTTTGATACAACTATTGCCTATGAAACACAAACAGGAGACTCAGTGTCCACAGTGGAATTTATTGAGAGAGGAGAGAGAAAGGAGGGGTAGGGTAGCTGGTGGCCAACCGAAGGCAGGGGGGAAAGAGAGAGAGCAAGAGAGAAAAGGCAAGAGAGAGGCGCACTTGCTTTAAAAGGGAAACTTGTGCATTCGTAACTGAGTCCCCTGGCAGCCAGGTAAGCCTGACATAGCAATGACATGGCCATGAGCACCCCCCCCCCCATCATCAGGGGCGGGGTCAGCAGACTGCTGGTTCCCAACAGCAGTGGACAAGTGTAAAAGGGAAGTATGTAGGTCTGAATGTTGCCTGTTCTGAAAACTAGGAGTGTTAAGAATTGGTTGAATTTCAGTTCTAGTAGTTGTCAGGCTGGGAAGATGACTTAGTTAGTAAGGTGCTTGTACAAATGTGAGGACCTGAGATGGGCCCCAGAAACCACATTAAGAACAGCAGCAAAACATGGTGAATGATGGCTTGTAATCCCAGAGCTGGGGAGGCAGAGAGGGCTCACTGGTCATCTAGACTATTTGTTTAGTTCCAAACCATTAGAGAGACTGTCTTGCAGGGTCTCAAAGATGGGTGTTACCTAAGGAATAGCACCTGAAGTTGCCCTCTGGCCTCTACATACTTGTCAACTGATGTCCCCTGGTGTTCCTCTGGAGGCAGCCTAATGCTAGCATTTAAATGTTCTTCACACTTCTTCCTTCACTGATGTACTGTACTGCTGTGGGTGTTAATGCTTCAGTAATCAGAACTAGACCGGACTTTGTGTCTTCAGAGGCAGTAATGTGCAATAATGCCAGTCGTTGGAGTCATACAGTGTCAGAAGCAAGGCAAAGACCAGTCAATCTCTAATGGTAACGAGAGTCAAACTTAGAATGTGAGTTATTTCTGTTGGTCTTGAGCTTATTATATAGCCCAAGTGGGTGAGCTCATAATCCTCCTGCCTCAGATTCCTGAGTAGCTATGATTATGGGCCTTTATTACCATGCTCAACTCCTGTGTCAGTTTTGTTTGCTCAATAATGCATTTAGCAATGGCAGTCTTCCCAGATAAGAGCGTCTAAGTTTTTCTAGTCATTGTTCTGTTTTTGGCACTAGGTCTATTTTTTTTAAAACAAGATCTATTTTTGTCCACAATTTATTGCCTTATGAGTAGTGGGAGGAGGCCCCTAGAGATTTCTGAGTAAGCAAATAGTGTCATAGGAAGATTAGTGAATTAGCAGCAAACTGTGTTATTTGTGACTTTTAAGAATGCTGTGTAATCTTACAGCAGAGAATGGGTGAGAAGAGTGTCATGGGATGGAGTTACAGTCAAAGGCTGTGTGGTAAAGACAACAGTTCCATTGTTGACATGGAGACTGTTTTTGTTTGTTGATTTTTTTTTTTTTCTTTTCTTTTTTCCAGGACAGGCTTTGGAGCCTGTCCTGGAACTCACTCTGTAGACCAGGCTGGCCTCAAACTCACAGAGATCTGCCTGCCTCCGCCTCCCAAGTGCTGGGATTAAAGGTTCACACCCCAACTACCATTAACCCAAGATTTATCTTGTTTTTTTTAAGAAATAGAGATGCCTTTAGTCCCAGCCCTTAGGAGGCAGAGGCAGGTAGATAGATCTGTATGCACTTCAAGGCCAGCCAGGGCTACATAGGGAAACCCTGTCTTGAAAAAACAAAAAAGACTTAGCTTCCAGTACATTAGCAAGTACTGGAGGGAGATTTGAATTTCAACATTAAGTTTTCAGGGGACACAGTTCAGCCCATCTAATGTTCTTTCTATTAACTGTATAGCTAGTTCACTTGGAGTTGGCCTCATAGAAAACCATTAAAAGTAGCCATGTGGTGGTGGCATCCATCTTTAAACCCAGCACTTCGGAGGCAGAGGCAGGTAGATCTCTGAGTTCCAGACAGCCAGGACTACACAGATAAATAAATAAAAAGAAAACAAAACAAGAAAAGTTTTAGCTGGTGGAATTGAACTCTTCCATTAAAATAGTGTTTCCAAATTTTATGGCCACCTAGAATCTAGTCATACAGTTGGGAAAAAAGCTAAGTAGTAGCTTTCAGTAGATTTTGGCATTTACTAATGTATTTTTTTTTTTTAGTTTGGGTGAAGCCAGGAAGTGTCTGGGGATTACCATAGAGCAAAGTCTATAGCATTGTGTAACGCCTTCCATGATACTGATGCAGTCATTCTTCTACCAAAATGAGAACATCATTTAAAAAATGTTTTTTTTCCTTGCTGGGTGGTGATAGTATATGCTTTTAATCCCAGCACCCAGGAGATAGAGGCAAGTGGATCTCTTGAGTTTGAGGCCATCTTGGTATACAGAGTGAGTTCCAGGACAGGGCTACACAAAGAAATCCTGTCTTTAAAAAAAAATTCTTTGTGTACATGGGGGGTGGAAGGGTGGAGTGGGAAGTCAATTTTCCTGGAACTGGAATTATAGGCAGGTGTGAACCACCCATCATGAGTACTGGGAACCAAACACTGGTCTTCTGCAGGAGCAGCAAGTTCTCTGAGACTTGAATTATGAATTACCCTAGGCCCTATCACACCCTGAGTACGGAGATCACAGGCATATAGCACTGTTCTGGCTCCATTATGAACAGGATTGTTAATTACATTAAAGGGGTGATTTTCAGGATACTCAGACTTTGTGCTCTCATGTTTACCTCTGATGTTTTGCAGGTGACAGAGCTGAATGAACCTCTATCTAATGAAGATCGAAATCTCCTCTCTGTGGCCTACAAGAATGTAGTTGGCGCCAGGCGATCTTCTTGGAGGGTCATTAGTAGCATTGAGCAGAAAACCATGGCAGATGGAAATGAAAAGAAGTTGGAGAAAGTTAAAGCTTACCGGGAGAAGATTGAGAAGGAGCTGGAGACAGTTTGCAATGATGTCTTGGCTCTGCTTGACAAGTTCCTCATCAAGAACTGCAATGATTTCCAGTATGAGAGCAAGGTGTTCTACCTGAAAATGAAAGGCGATTACTACCGCTACTTGGCAGAAGTGGCTTCTGGGGAGAAGAAAAACAGTGTGGTTGAAGCTTCTGAGGCCGCATACAAGGAAGCCTTCGAAATCAGCAAAGAGCACATGCAGCCAACACACCCCATCCGGCTTGGCTTGGCCCTCAATTTTTCTGTGTTCTACTATGAGATCCAGAATGCACCAGAGCAGGCCTGCCTCTTAGCCAAACAAGCTTTTGATGATGCCATAGCTGAGCTGGACACATTAAATGAGGATTCCTATAAGGACTCCACCCTCATCATGCAGTTGCTGCGAGACAACCTCACCCTCTGGACGAGCGACCAGCAGGATGAAGAAGCAGGAGAAGGCAACTGAAGTTCCTTCAAGTCCCTGGCCCTTCCTTCACCACCCCTCCCCCCATCACTGATTCTTCCTTGCCACAATCACTGTATGTAGTGCTAAACCTATCTGTATTGGCAGCACAGCTATTCAGATCTGCCCTCCTGTCCCTTGGGAAGCAGTTTCAGATAACCCTTCATGGACATTTGCTGGACTGATGGTTGTGTTGAGCCATAGGGCATTCCCTTTGGAATGTGCAGCGAAATGTGTTCTGAATGAGGCATTTTATTATGTCTGTTGATGTATGGGAAATCCAGGTGATGGTAATTGAGTGTAGAAGGAGAATTAGCACGGGCTACGGCTGCTATTTAAAACAAGCTGGTAGTGTCTGTTAAGCAGTACATCTTGTGCATGCAAAAATGAACTCGACCCTCTCACCCCTCCTTCAGCTAATGGAAACTGACACAGTGACAACTTGTTCCTTCACCATCAGCTTTATAGACTGTTGAGCGTGAGCTTCAGCAGCCCTTGCTGTGCCTCTTTAAATTATGGCGTGTGCACACTTTCTTTTCAATGCAATGCATCAGGAGTTTTGGTATGTGTAACTTTTTTTTTTTTTGGTTGTGATTAAGAATCATGGATTTATTTTTTTGTAACTCTTTGGCTATTGTTCTTGTGTATCCTGACAGCATCATGTGTGTCAACCTGTGTCAATCATGATGGGTGGTTATGAAATGCCAGACTGCTAAAATAAATGTTTTGGACTTAAAAGAGTAAATAAATGCTGCTTTGGGGATACTATCTGTGCATGGCCTTGATTCCCTCCCGCCCCCTTTCCTACAAAGCTGTTTCAGTCCTGGTTTGAGTTTTTTCAAACATTTTAGCATTGCTACTATTATTCAGACTTCCTGTCCTTTGATTTTGTTACATATTTTGTGGCACACAGTAGTTCTCTGAAATAACACTATCCACTCTCCTCCTTAGCTGATGCTTATAAATGAGCCAAGCAAAGTGCAAGGAACTTCTAAGGGTTGTCCTTGTCTCTGTTGGGAGGTTGTGGTTGATTTACCAGAGAATTGACTGGTGTTTAATACTGACAGTAAACCCTGAGCTTATATGTGGCTCATTCTCCAAATTAGATATTATAAAATGCTAATTAAGGGGGCCCTGAAGTAGATTTTAGTGATTAAAAAGTTGTTACCAAGTGTAGTGGTACATGTCTTTAATCCTAGCACTTGGGAGGCAGAGGCAGTCAGATGTTTCAGTTTGAGGCCAGCCTGGTCTGTACAGCAGTTGCAGGTCGGTCAGCTACAGAGTAAGAACCTGTCTTTTTTTTTTTTTTTTTTTTTTTTTTTTTTTTTTTTTAAAGGGATTTGTGTGGTGAGAAGAAAGACAACTGTGGGAGTTGATTTCTTTCTACCATGTGGGTTCTAGGAACTGAATTCAGAAGCATGAAGTTTGCCTGAGCTATCTTACAAGTAGCTTGTATTTATTTTAAAGATTACTTAAAACTTGTTCTTTTTTCTCTATTGTAGCTGCTGAACTCACTATGTAAACCAGGCTAGCCTCAAACTCAGATCCACTTGCTTAAATGGGGTTTCTTGAGGAGCCAAGAGGGAGCTATAAGCTGTTGTAGCCTGTTTTCCTGCCTGTCTGGTAGACTGCTTTACTGCCTGTTCAAGGTCTTCTATTTCTTTTACACAAGAGGAACATAAATGTTTTTTTTTTTTTTTTTTTTTTTTTTTAAATAGATTTCAGGCTTTGGGCTGTTGGGTAAAAACCATTTTTAAAAACCTATGTGTTGTGGGAACTTATGTGTATAGTCACTGAATCTACAGTGATCCTGAATGATATTAGTATTTTTTGACATGAGCATACTAGGTATCAGCCATGCCATTTAAGGTACCATTCTTCAAAGAGGTAAAGCTGAGGTCAAAACAGACTTGGCCAGGATGCAGCTCGGTGGTAGAGTGCTTGCTTTGGATGAGTGAAACCTCAGGATGGATTTCCAGTATCACATAAATAACGGCTATTCCAGGACTGATGTGTGGAGGATTGGAAATTCAAAGTCTCAGCTACGTAGTGAGAGCTAAAACAAACAAACCAAAACTAGGCTGTTAAGCTGGGTATGGCAACATGTGCCTACAGTTCAGCTAGTTGGGGGGTCCATGGCAGAAAGGTCACTCAGGTTCAGGTATGTAGGGCTGACAGACATTTTAAGTATGGAGCTGCCTTACATCGTGACTCCTAAGCCATGTAAGACCCCAGAAAGATGACTCCAGTGGCCAGCCTCTGCTGCTTACCTCCTCCAAGCTGACATACTATACACACACAAATGTTTTCCCTCAAGATCTCACAAAATGCCCCAAAATCCTCTGGCCTGGCTGGAAGCCTCTTCTCTAGGTAATTTTGGGTCAGTCTTCATGGTCCTAAGTTGTTTCTCCACTTCCCCTGGACTGTAGACCCTGATGGTGTCTGCAACAGCTGAAGGTTCACGAGGTTGAGGGAGATGAGGATGGAAGGGACAGTGTCAAGTTCATTTCCCAAGGTGTAAGAGCCTTGGCTACTGTGGAGGACAGGAGCTGTCATGAAGGGAAGCGGAGGTGGCATTGTCTGACTTCTGTGAGCTAGCCACCTTGCTGAGTGAGGCTTTAGTTCCGGCTGGAGAGATGGTTCAGTAGTTGAAAGTAGGTATATCCCAAGAGAACGAAAAGTTGAATTCCCAGCACCCATGTTGAGCTCTTTACAGTTCCTTGTAACTCCAGCTCAAGGGGAATCTGATGGCCACTTTGGCCTCTGTGGGTACCTGCATTCAAGTGGACACACCCCCTACACAGACAGATACAGAATAAAAAAAAAACAAAGTTCAAGGCTGAAGCCAGGCATGGTGACATACACCATTGATCCGAGTGCTTGGGAGGCAGAGGCAGGTAGGTCTCTTGAGTCGAGGTCAGCCTGGTCTAAAGAGCAAATCGCAGGACAGCTAAGGCTGCACAGAGAAACCATCTCAGAAAACAACCCCCCCCCCAAAAAAAAATCAAAAATTCAAGGGCTGAGGATGTAATTTAGTGTTAGAGGGCTGGCCTAACATTAACATGGTTCCGGGTTCTATCCCCAGCACTGCACAAAAAGAAAAGTGGCTTTCTTACTGTTAGAAAAGTGGCTTTCCCGAGGTTAGAGGAGTGGCTTTCCTGAGGTTGGTCAGAAGGCAGCCTAGAATGCTGTTTTGCAAGACTTCAAGGTCCTTGCTTTCCCAAGCACCATGTTGTCTTTGTGTGTGCACAGAAAACAATTTTAAAATTCAAAAGGATCCAGAGCTATTAAAGAGGAGACATCTTTGATCAGACCCCTTTGCTTGCCAGCCTTCTGTCATTCTGGGTTACATTTGCCTTTTCAACTAGATTGGCTTCTCTGTACCCCACCAACACCCTGGGCATGTCCTGAAATCCGGGCCTTCATGCTTTTCCTTTTAAGCCTTCCTCTGAGAAAGGATACTTTGTAGACAACACAGTGACAGACGGGAACAGTAGCACCAGATGAAGTCCAGCTACTCCAAACTTGTTCAGCCTGCTGGCTTAGTTTGTCTAATGCGTTCATGTATGGGGTGCACATGTATGCGTGTTATCAGGTGTTTGCCTCTGTCGCTCTTCACCATATTCTTTTGATAGTCTTACGGGAGTCCACTGATTCAGCTAGAGTGACTGACTAGTATACCCTGGGGTTCTTTCTGTCTCTGCCTCCCCAGTGCTGGGATTAAAGACACGATGTCACTCCTGACCAAACAGTCCCCTGTGCTTGTGGAACAGTCACTTTATTGACTGAGCTACTTCCCTAACCCCGTTCTCTGACTTCTACTCATCTTGTAGTAGTCCTGCTATGACAATCCAAATTCTATCATCTCCCTTCTCCTTGACAGCTACTCTGAGCCCATTTTGGGGGTCTAGGACTATGCCTTTGTACTACACAATGACATTTATCAATCCTTCACCCAAAAATCCCATTGGATTGCTACAACATGGTAAATATTGGGTGGGTGGCTTGAGATGCCTCTATCAATTGACTTAGACATGAGCCTTGTTCTTACAGGGCTAATGCGTGATCATATGTATATGCATATCTGCACACAAGTGTGTGTATGTGGATACAATAAAAAAGATGAAAATGTCATTCAGGTTTTCTCCCGCCGGAACACAATTCACAATTTATTTAAGTGTGAGGTTGGAATTTTAGGAAGGTGACTCATGAACCATTGAAATGGCTCAGTCACCAAGCCTGATGCCCTGAGTCTGATTCCTGGAACCCACATGATAGGAAAGAGAACTGAATCCTACAAATTGGCCTTTGACCATGTGTAGACCGTGGCATGAGCCATCCCCAAATAAATAAATACTGAAGAATCTTTCATTTCTCCAACTGTCTACCATATGCAAGTCTTAGAGTTGGAATCTCTTCTAAACTGGTGGTGTGATTGTACACTTGTTGTCTTTGGTGGTCTCTAGAGACTTTTCCGTTCCTGAGATCTATGTTATTGTCAGCTGCTCTGAGATGGTTTCCCATCTTCTTCCTGGCCTTTTCCTCCTGTACTTCCCCCTCCCCATTTCCTGCTGCTCTTTGCATTTGTCTTTTCTGCAACTGCCTTCCTCCCACTTACTTTCATGGCCACCCCCTGAATTCCACCAAGATGGTTACTATGGAAATCATCTCCTGGAAGTGACATCATTCATTTCCTAGGCAACTGTTTCTAGGGTAGTGAATCATTAGCTTACCATGGTAACCCTCCAGAAGTATACTTCTGCAATGAAATTGGAAAACAGAATGCTCATGTATTTGGTGGTAGAGATGCAGGGAGAATATATAAGAAGAAGAAAGGTTTGAGAGGCAGCTTTGGCTGCTTTGGAGAAAAATGTGATATGGGAAAGAATGGAGTCAACCCTTTCTCCTTCCTAACAGCTGGGATATTTGAGTGACCAGGGACACCATTATTACTATGCAGGAGTGACAGGTCTCCCCACGCAAATCAGGGTATATGATCTCCCACCCATAATCTGGCAGGGTTATTCCTCACTTACGGTTTACTTCAATAAGCACTGACTCAGCTATTGTTGTGTGTGGTTATTTGGAATACCACAGTAAGCAAAAGCAGCTCAGGTGTCTGTTATTGGGGTTGACAGTCATGTGTGATGGGGGAGAGGAATCCCACGGTTACTCCTAAATATGCTGTGGTATGGATTGAGTGCAGTGTCCAAAAGGGAAGATAGTCAGCTTTAGAGAAAGCCTATCAACAAGTATTGAAGCAGTTTGGGGATGAGGGTGAAAAACTAAGGGATGCGCCAGTGTGTGTCTGAGAAGATGATTGGCTAGAAATTAACAGGGACAGAGGGAACACAGACTCAGGAGGAATGCATCCGGGCACAGTGACTCACATATTTGGGAGGCTGAAGTGGGATGATTGCCATGTGTTTGAGGGCAACTTAGGCTATAGGTGTCCTCAATTTTTCTAGCACTGCGGGGAAGCCCCGGGAAGGTTTTTGAACTTGGGTGACGTGACTGCAATGGAGAAACATCATAGACATAGTTAGGGGGTAGAGCCGACAGGACTTTCTGAAGGTAAGGATGAAGGCAAAGAAGGACTTGGGTTGATACCTAAGTTTCCTGAGTAACCAAAGTTGTGGGTCAGTAATGGCCAACCTCTCAGATGAGGAAGGTATAGGGCAGGGTGAGGATAAAGCTGAAGCAAGAGAGGTTGCCTGGAGGCAGCGTTTAAGATTTACACCTTCAAGAGCAGCCTTGAAAAGGGAGTGGCTACCAAGATGCTGTGTGCTGTGTCCTTAGTGGGTTTTTTTTGTTTGTTTGTTTTGTTTTTTGTTTTTGTTGCTTCTTTTGGGGATTGGAGGTGGTGACAAATGTTCATTCAGCAATAACAGCAATCTCTTGTGTTTGAGGATGAACCTTCACTTTAACCAATGCCCTAGGAAAGGAGGAGAGAGCAGCATTTGCAAGGGCTGCTGAGTGGCCTCACAGCCCTGTGAGGTGAGCCGCTTTGTTTGGTTGTGAGCTCTTTACTGACCCATGTCACAGGTGAGGGGACCAAACACCCCGAGGTCCCCAAGCCTGCAGGGTGTGGCACTAGTCCTTATACTTGGTTTTACCGATAACGAGCTCACCGTCTCCCCTCTAGAGCAGTGACTCTCAGCCTTCCTAATGCTGCGGCCCTTTAGTAGAGTTGTGACCCCAACTATAAAATACTTTTTGTTCCTACTTCATAACTAGTTTTGCTACTTTTATGAGTTGTAATGTAAATATCTGACATGCAAGAGACCTGGTATGATACCCCCCCCAAAAAGGGGTTGGGACCCACAAGTTGAGACCCACTGCTCTAGATGCTATTTTCCCGGTGTTCTTAGTTTCCTGGTAGGAGAAAGGAGGGGAAGCCAAGTACCCCCTAAGCCACAGGTGTCCTTAGGCTAAACACCATTGCTCTCCATAATTATCATGTGGGGTGAAGAGCAAACAGAGGGTCTGAAAAGCCATGACTCTCCCAGTGGGGCAGTGTCACCGTCAACGCCAATTTCTCTCCATTGCAGGTGTCCTTAGTTTGCCTTGAAGGAGAAACTTACTCCCCAGGAGGAGCCGGTGTGGAAGGCTAAGAGCTTGGCTTGCTGTCTTGGCTTCCCCGTCTGTGAATGGCACAATGATACCCATCCCATAGCTTGCGGTGAGGCTATGTGATGACTTAAGGACTTGGCATGGCCTTCTACTGTAGAACAGAACTGAGACGTATGCATGATTATTAGAATTAGGGTAGGAGGCAAGAGGTGTGGGTTGTGCGCAACAGGCTCGTGGGGTGGAGGTAGGAGAGGAATGGTACATGGACACGTGGCCCAGCTCATTGCTGAGAGATGACTCCTCCTCACCAGCTGGCTCTCAGGGAGATAGTGTGGTTCCTACACTAGCTACTGGAGAAAGGACTAAGCCTGGCCTCTCTTGGGCAAAGGGAGCTTGTAGAGGAAGCCTGGAAACAAGCAGGCTGCATCCGTGAAGATGAGACCTGGGAGCAGGCGGTCCTACTTTGGCCCTGCCTACTTGTGGTCCTGTGCCTAGCTATACCGATAAACAACCGTGGTTTCCTGTAGTCTCCAATTCTGGAGTCTTAGAAGCTACAAACCACCAGGGATTTAAAAAGAGTGAATAAATGTGAATATTAGTTTCTGTGACCGCACCACACACGGGGCTTCCTCAGTCAGGGTTCAACACAGAAAACAGTGTCCTTACGGAATACCCAGGGAAATAATGATTGTGGGGCTGGTTGGGAAGTCATTAACGGAGATGGAATTCTGAAGATGTTATCCACAGGCAGATTTTCTTCTTCTAAAGGGAAAACTCAGTCTTGATTTTAAGGCCTTTCAACTTTTCGTCAAGCCTATTCTGATTATGTAGCTATCCCCCCTTACTTTAAGTCAACTGATGATGGACATTATCTGCATCTACAAAATACCCTCGCAGAATAATTGGGCTAAGCCAGAAATGGTCTTGGTGGCTTGTGGAATTTATAATGTGACTGCTGACTCTTTACTACATGCTCAGAGAGTTCCACGCACAATCCCGGGTAACATTCCAAATGTTCCCTACATAGATAACCTTCTTGTCTCTAACTTTACGGTTAAAGAGAGTCAGCTTCAGGAGGTCGCATGGTCTGGGGGGCAGGTAACCGGGCTGTGACCGTTCAGTCTACGGCCCCTCCCAGCCAGCTTCTCCAGTCTCTGTGCTGTCTGCTCTTCCGGTGGGAGGCCATTCCCACCACTGAGCCCTGGCTCCATCAGTCTGGCTTTCCTGGCTTTGGGAAGTAGCAGCGCCAGCCTGGTACCACTTTCCCAGGCATTTGCTGCCATCTAGCGGGCTCGCTGTTGTTCACCACGCTCCACTAGAAGGCAGGCTCCGGAGTTTGCAGGAGAGCAATTGAGGAGCAGAGATGCATATCCCACGGGTTTCCCCGACTCCCGACTTTTGTAGAGTCCTGAGAGGGAGGATCTAGAAGATTTCTTGGAATCTCGAAGCGAAATTTAGAGACACCTTGGGACCCAGAGGGTCTTTGGTATACAGGAGACTTATTTGAGGTGTGTCCAACCTTTTAATATACTCTTGAGAACCTCCTAAACTGGTCATTAAAAACCCTTAGATTTGGAAAGATTCAAAGATGGTTCAGAGGACTGGGGATCAATTCCCGGCACCCACAAGGAAGCTAACATTGTCTGTAACTCCAAGATCTGACAACTCACATAGACATACCCCTCATATTTAAACCAGGCAGTGGTGCACGCCTTTAATCCCAGCACTCTGGAGGCAGAAGCAGGCAGATCTCTGTGAGTTCAAGGCCAGCCTGGTCTAAGGAGAGAGCCAGGATAGCCAGAACTACACAGAGAAACCCTGTCTCAAAACAAAACAAAACAAAAAACCAAAACACAACCTAACAAATCTCATATTTTAAGTAAGTGAACAGTTTTTGTTGGGCCACATTCCTATTTTCCACAGCCACGTGTGACCCCAGGGTTGGACACGCCTACGGGAGTGAGGTTGAGGACTGCTCTTGTATATTCCGGTCAGCCACAGTCTGCAGGGAGATTCCAGTTCTGGATCCCACTCGCAAGGGGGAGAAAAGAAGGGAGCGAGTACAGGAGGCTGGAGCGGGCTCCCGGAGCACCCCTCCCTACCCCACCAGGGGCATACTACCAGGAGTGGCCATGAGGTGGCAGCTTCCAGACGCCCAGGGGCAGGAGCGAACTCTGGGAAGAGATGCTGTTGCTGAGCTCAGTGCTGTTTCACGACTGCGTGGTGGGAGGTGGCTGGGAGTGAGTGGGCCCAAAGCGGGCTGCAGGCGGAGGCTGCCAGGCACTGCAGTACTCACTGATAGCAGTCAAACTGACAGCCAAGCATTTAGCTGTCAGTCATTTTAGCCAACCTGGTCAGCCAGTCTACTTAAACTGTAGTTAGTCCTTAGTCTAGTCAGCCTGTCAGCCAATCCTGTCTGCCAATCTGTTGATTAAGAGTCTAGTGTGTCTGGTGTGTCAGTCTGTCATTAGTTCAGTCAAGACATCATTGGCCACATTGTCTCTCCATTCGGCCCTCAGGTGGTATTTTGTTAGGTGGTCAGCTGGTGTCTTAGTCACTGTCTTATTGCTGTGAAGAGGACCATGACCAAGGCAACGAATAAAAGGAAGCATTTAGTTGGGGGCTTGCTTACAGTGTCACAGGTTTAGTCCACTGTCCATTATCATCATGGTGGGGAGCATGGAGGCTTGCGGGCAGTTGCTGGAGCAGTAGCTGAGAGTTACATCTTCATCTTCATCCTGATGATTAGAAGTGAGAGGGACACTGGGCCTGGCTTGGGCGTTTGAGACCTCAAAGCCACCCCAGTGATGCCCTTCCTCCAACAAGTCCACACCTCCTACTCCTTCCAATCCCATCAAAGACTTTCACTCCCTGCTGACTAATTCAAATGTCTGAGCCTGGGGGTGGGGGCATTCTTACTCAGACCACAGATGGCCAGCCATCAGGACCTTTGTAATGGGGCCATTGAGATGGTCCAGCAGGTAAACACTGCTGTGAAACCTGGTTACCTGAGTTTCATTTCTCAGCCCATGAGGTAGAAGGAAGGACACCATGGGCGCGCGCATACACACACACACACACACACACATGCACATGCATGCACACGTATGCACACACATGCACACATACATGCACTCACATGGGCACGTGCACAAAGGCATATACAGGCACACATGCGCACACGCGCGCGCGCGGGCATGCATGTACATACCTGTACATAAGACACATGGAATAAATAAAAAATGTAAAAAAAGGCATTTGTTATATGTGTCTCGGTGTGCTGGCCCTTCAAACCAGGGAGAGGAGTGTCCAGGTGCTGCTGACAGGAAGGATATATGAAACCAAGACCTTGGCTTTTCCAGATCAGAATCTTCTAGTCCTTTCAGGTGTGGTGGATGGTGATGCCAACGTGATCCCAAAGTGACATTTGGGGCAACTGAAATGCTATTGAAAGGGTGAGACCTACCGTGTCCCTGTCTGGACTGGGTGATGTTTCCAAGCTCAGCCTTTTACTCTGCAGTGGGAATCTGATCCATAAGAGGCTATGGATTTGGACTAAGATGTCATCCTTTTTATCATGCATTTGAATATAGTGGTGGCTCAGAGCCTGGCCTTCCCAGCAGGCAGTAAAGCCTGGGTCTAACATGAAGATAGAATTAGAAGGGTATTTTTGGGAAATTGTATTTATTTTCATTTTGTGTGTGGGTGTTTTGACTGCATGTATATATGTGCACCATGGATATGCAATGCATGTGGAGGCCAGAAGAGAGTCCTCTGGAACTGGGTTAGTGCTTTGTGAGCTGCATGTGTGTGCTGGGAAGTGAACATCTGCCCTCTGAAGGAGCAGCCAGTGCCCGTAACTGTGGAGCTGTCCCTCCAGTCCTGAAGACAATCTTTTTACATTTTTTTCTTTGCACTGATTCACCTCACTGAGTTTCTCTGTGAAACTCCTTCCACAGATTTGGACCCTGACGTTACCATGAATGTCCCTACTGTGGTATTTACTATGAGTTTCCACAAACTTTTTGTGTATTTCCGGAGGTGGAGGTGTGGTCTGCAATGAAACCATAGTTGGTTCCCACGGCCTGTAGGAGGCGCCGAGGGTGTGTGCTCTTGAGTACACCCTAGCTGCTTCCTGGGCCTCCGTAGTAGTGAGAGGCTTGCACTCCACGCTCTAAGACCTGCTTCTTATGTAGAAGGAAAAATTCCTAAGGATGCATCTAAGGATACTGTGGGACTCGGTCCAGTTATAGTGTAGAAACAGGAAACAATCCTTTTAAATTTTTTTTTTTAATATTGAAAATAGATTCTTCTTTCACACTAATACATTCTGACCAGAGTTTACCCTCCCCCACTTCTCCGAGTCCCCCCTCCCCCCAATCAAAAAGAGCAGGCCTGCAGAGACAACGATCAGACACTACAAAACAAAATACAACAGGACAAGTCAAAGACCCTCACACCGAAGCTGAACAAGGAAACCCAGCAAAGAGAAAGTCCCAAGAGTGGGCAAAGGAGGCAGAGATGTAACCCACTCCCACGGTCAGGAGTCCCACAAAAAACAGCAGGTACATAAGAACACCAGCGGACCTGGTGCAGACCCACGCAGGCCCTGTGCTTCAGCCTGTGAACCCGTATGCGCCCTGCTTAGTTGAGAACCCTGCTTTGTGAGCTGCCAGGGTTGAAGTGCCCAGCCCAGTGGGGCTGGGATGAAGGTGTGTCCATGTGCCCTAGGGACTGGGGACCCTCCATCAGCTTACCTGGGAGGCTCTTGGTACTCTTGTGGGGAAGAGAACTCTGGTGACCTGAGGAAGAGGGAGGGGTATGGGCGAGTTTCAGGTGTATGCTGGGACATTTCCTCATTCTATTCAAGTCCTGCTGTTTCTTCTTTTTTCTTCTTAAAGCCAGACACCCAACTCACTAAGCACAGGCTGTCTCAGTGGTCTAGCCAGGGTATAGCTCTTGGAACTCAGAGGCAACCAGGGCAGGGACGGATCACTTTCTTGGGCAGGGCCAGGAAGTACTGGGAATAGTTGGCTATTCATTCAACAAGTGTTTATTGACTGTCTTCCCCATGCCAGGTTTTATGTGCGTAGTTGATGGCTCTGTGTATGGAGTGCAGAGTCTAGAAGGAGTGCTAAGATGCAGGAAAAGGATGGGGGTCAGTCAAAGCCATGACTGTGACATGTGCTGTGAGGGTAGCAAAGAGGTTGCAGAGACGACAGAGAACGAAGCCGGACGACTGGGAAAGGCTCACCAGAAGGTAACACAACCTAAGAGCCGGAGGAGATGGGGCCAGTCCTGGGGTAGAAGGAATGTTTCTGAATTCATTCACTTATTCACCAATTCATATGTGACTATGAGCCTGCTAGATAAAGTTCTAGTTTCTAGCTAACCAGAGATCTGCAGTCCGAGGGAAACTCTTCCTGTTCTGGGGTCTATGTTCAAGTAGAATCAGACTGTTTCAGAGACTGGTGAATCCTTTAGAAATAAGAACAAGGTTGTGTATCAGAAAATGCCTATGGCTGAGGGTCAGTTTTGGATAAGATGTCGAAGATCCTAGCACACACAGTGCATCGGGTTCTATTTGCAGCACCAAAAATATGATGATTAGAGAATTAAAGATGACGTCTGCGGCTTGCTTTAGATTCTGCCATGTTGACTGTCGAGCAGGTGCAGTGTAAGAGTCAGAGCACCAGGGGGCAGTAATGGTCAGTAAACGATCTCTGAGGAGGACGCCAGGCTCCCTTCCAACCCTTGTCAGATCCCCCAGCCCCTCCCCCCCACCTTGTCAGAGCGATGCTGGGATACACTCCCTGGATTCTCCAACTCTTGGCTGACACAGGTGAAATTGAGAAAGAGGTAGGAAAGGCTTCAATGATAGCATTGAATGACCCAGGAAGCAGCTGGGTGCTATACTGCTGAACTTTCTCACCCTCTTTCTTATCACTTCTGGCTGATATCCTCTTACTGGGGGAACAGTTCCACCCTCTGGGCTGAGCGAGTACCAAACAGCAGGTGGTAGTCAAGACAAACAAGGCAATAAAGTTCATCAAGGTTAATTTATGTGAAATAAATGCGCAGTACCTCATTCTCATCCGTTAACATTCTAAACACCTTGTTCAAAAAGCCCTGGAGTGTTTTTAGCTGCCAGGAAAATTGTCATTAGGGAGATGCAGCAATGGTGACTAGGGGTATGGGTGAATTTAATACACACACACACACACACACACACACACACACACACACGCACACACACACGTCTGAGACAGGATTTCTCTGTGCAGCCTTGGCTTTGTAGACCAGGCTGTCCTTGAACTTACAGAGATTCACCTGCCTCTGCCTCCCAAATGCTGGGGTTAAAGGTGTGCACTGCCATTGCCTGGCAGGTCTTTCTACATATCCCTGGCTGTTCTGTAGCTCACTATATAGACTGGGTTGACCTCAAAGCCAGGGATCCATCTCCTGCCCCGAGTTCTGGGATTAAAAGTGTATGCCACCATGTCCAGGTCAGGCTGAATTCCCTTTATCATCTGTGCTCCACTGAGAACCCTTCTTGCTCCATTGGGTAGCTTATGGTACTACCCTCAAAGACTTTTATATAAGAAGATACTCATTTGGTATGAAGCCTCGTAAGAACCCAGAGAAGCATGTGGGGGGTATGTGTGACTTAGATCTGAGATACAGGTGATATAAAAGCAGAAAAACGGAACACCATTTTTCACTTTCAATGATTGTATCTTTTGGAGTGGGAAACTATTGTTTGTTTAATCAACTAAGTGATTTATTTTTGCGGTACTGGGGAACGCTTTGTGCATTCCAGGCAAGCCCCATACCCCATCCCACAAGTTTCTCCAAGTATTTCTTTTTAGAAGTCCAATTTATCGCTTCCTTAGGGCGGTCGCACAGGCAGCGGCTGCGTGAAGCCGGTTTCGGGCATCATATACTACAAGTTTAGCGGCTTCACGCAGAAGTTGGCCGGAGCTTGGGCCTCGGAAGCCTATAGTCCGCAGGGGTTAAAGCCAGCAGTTTCCGCAGAAGCACAGCCTATCATATTTGCCACACCGACTAAACTGACCTCCAGTGTGACAGCTTATGATTATGCTGGGAAGAACAAAGTTCCAGAGCTGCAGAAATTCTTCCAGGCTGACGGGGTGCCCATCCACCTGAAACGAGGCCTTCCCGACCAAATGCTTTACCGGACCACCATGGCGCTGACTGTGGGAGGGACCATCTACTGCCTGATTGCCCTCTACATGGCTTCCCAGCCCAAAAATAAATGAATTAGCCTGTGGAAAAATAAAAAAATAAAAGAGAAGTCCAATTTATCTGTATTTTCTCTGGCTGTGTCTTCGTTTCTTTCCTATTGCGGTAATAAAGTACCATGGCCATGGAAGCTTATAGAAGAAAGAGTCTGTTTGGAGTTATGGGTTCAGAGAGAAGAGTCCATCTCAGCAGGGAGACATGGTAGCAAGTGGCAGGCAGCAAGTCAGCAAGCAGGGGCTGAGGGCTCACATCTTGAGCTACAAGTTGGAAACAGAGAGCAAACTTGAAATGGCACCGGCCTTTAAACTCTCAAAGGCCACCTTTGATCTACTTAGTTAATTTTTGCAAAAGATGTGAGGTAGGAGTCTAGCTTCATTCTTTTGTGACTGGCTGTCTAACTGCCCAATAGTGTTTGTTAAGTTGTCTTGGAACCTTGTTTAAAATCTACATTCTGCTGTACGCACAGATCAGCCTCCTGCAGCAGATGGGCACAAACACAGAGGCCCATACTAGGACAGTGTGCAGAGAGTGAGAGCCATGGACCACTCAACCCTAAATGGGATGTCTCCATCAAACTCCTCCTTTCAGGGCCCAGAGAACTTTTGTAAGAGGAGCAGTGGGGTTGGAGGACACCGAGGAAACAAGGCCTTCTAGACACAACGGGACTGATGCACAGAGGAACTCACAGCACGCACAGGGTTTGCACAGGTCTAAGCCAGATGTGGTCCCAGTACCGAGAGGGAAGTGGACATCAGCCCCCGTCCCTACCCAGAAACTATCTCCAATTGACCACCACTCACCAAAGAAAAATTAGTATTTTTCCAGTGGAGTCTCACTGGATATACAAACCACATTTAAGGGTAGACCCCATGCCTGGCAGTAGATAGATGGTCAACTCTAACGAACGCAATAAACTCAATGGTAGTTTTGTAGGGTCTTTGTCTACTATTGCTGTGTCTGGGCGTTTTTACCTTATTTTCTTTTGCTTTAATGGTATGGTGTCTGATTCTGTGTTTTTATGGGTTCTGCCTCTGTCTCTCTGTGCACACTCTGTGTATGTGCTTTCCATACCTTTTTTCTTTTTGTTGTTCTATCCTGGTTTATTTTTGTTTGTTTGTTTTTAATTTGCCTGTTTTTTTCCCCTCTAAAGTTAGAGAGAGAGGAGGCATGGGGTTGGGTGGGTAGGAAGGTGGAAAGGATCTGGGAGGAGACAAGATTAATGACTACCCTAATTGTCATCACAGAGCCTTCATCCAGTAACTGATGGAAGCAGATGCAGAGATCCGCAGCCAAGCACTGGGCTGAGCTCTGGGAGTCCTATTGAAGAGAGGGAGGATGGATCGTGCGAGATGGGGATGGGTGGGGTGGCATGATCATGATGGGAAAATGCACAGAGACAGTCGGCCTGGCTGTGAGAGCTCACAGACTCTGGACCAACAGCTAGGGAGCCTGCGTGGAACTGATGTAGCCCCTCTGCATGTGTGTGACAGTTGTGTAGCTTGGTCATATGAGGTGCCATGTGGGGTCCTGGCCCACAGTAGGTCAGCAGTGTTTGGGGGACATCAGTCAGAGGCCTTCTCTTTTTTTTTATTCTATTGGTATTATATTTTATCTCAATTTTAGATGTAATTGTTTACCAGTAACATGCACCTTTTTATATTTAACATTTTAGAATCCATTTTAGAGGCCTTTTCTGCTGCACCAGTGCCCTGGTCAGCTGGTGAATAATTGACTTCACAAACTCACCAAGGAGCCATTTAGTGAGGTCACGGGGAGGTCAGAGCTAAGGAGCTACTGCTCCCGCCCATTTCCCGCTCTGACACCTCTGAAGCCTGTGGATTCACTAGAGAGAGAGACACAGAGAGAGAGAGACAGAGACAGACACACACACACACACACAGAGTTGGCACACAGGGCTGTGGTGAAGGCCTGCCTCTACTCAGTGGCTGTGACTGACTTTATTAGGAAAGGATGGAGTCTGTGGAGAAGACAATGATTGTGCAGCATGACTTACATGGCCCTGGAAGCCACGGCTTTATTGTATGCTTTCTTTCTTTTTGTTTTTAAAGCAAGATCCACACAAAAAGTTAAGTACTTTTTTTTTAATGTATGAGTGCTCTGTCTGCATGTAAGCCTACAGATCCCATCATAGATGGTTGTGAGCCACTGTGAGGAATTGAACTGAGGTCCTCTGGAAGAGCAGCCAGTGCTCTTGACCACTGAGCCATCTCTCCAGCCCCCACCATCGCAGTGCTGTTGATGTAGAGTCATCTCTCCCGCCTGGTATGGGATGCTTTTCCCAAGCTAGAAATTGAATCCAAGGCCTTCCCTTCCCCATGCTAGATAAGTGTTCTACCACCGAACCATATCTTCAGATTTCTCCTTTTTTGTTGTTTTTTGTTTTTGTTTTTCGAGGCAGGGTGTCACTGTGTAGCCCTGGCTGTCCTGAGCTCACTCTGTAGACCAGGTTGGCCTCAAACTCAGAGCTCCGCCTGCCTCTGCCTCCTGAGTGCCAGGTTAAAGGTGTGCGCCACCCCCTCCTATCTTTAGTCCTCTCTTTTTGAAAACACTTGTTTACACATTTACTTGGTTTACGTGTGTGGGTGGGCTCATGTTACAACATGTGTGTGGGGGGGTCAGAGGACAACTTTCAGGCAGTTTTTCTTTCTTTCTACCATGTGGGTTCTGGGGGTTAAACTTGTTGTTAGTGTCTTTTGGCTGTTGAACTATTTCACTGGCTCTTTAAACATTTGTTTTAAATTAAACTCTGGCAAGTTTTATTTCAAGAATTTTGTATGGTCTGCTTATCTACTTCTTTTTTTCCCCTCCTTTTTAAACCTACAGCACCTAGTATTCCCAGGCAGTTTCCCATCCAGTACTAACCAGACCCGACCTTGCTTAGCTTCTGAGATGAGAACAGATTGGGTGTGTTCAGGGAGGTATGCTGTTAGACTATTTATCTATTGCCTTAAACATTTATTTATTTATTTATTATTTTCTTGTGTCTGTGTGTGTCTGCAAGGGTTTATGCACAACGTGTGTATTTAAGTACTTGGGGAAGCCATAAGAAGATATTAGATTCCCTGGAACTGGAGTGACAGGTGACCGTAAGCCACCATGTGGGCCTAGGAACTGAACCTGGGTCCTCTGCTAGAGTAACAAGTGCTCGGAACTGCTGAGACACCGTTCCAGCCCTCTTATGGCTTATTTTTCATGGCATGCTTCTAGGATTTCATCCAAATCATCTACATCAGTGAATCCAGACATTGTGCTTCGTGTCTAATTGAATCTTATAGCCATTGCCTTAGCTGCTTTCCACTGCCGGGATAAAACACCGAGGCCACAGACAACTTGGGCAAGAAAGGGTTTATTTTACCTTATAATTCTCAGGTCACACTCCATTGCTGACAGAAGTCAGGACAGGAACTCAGACAGGGCAGTGACCTGGAGGCTGGGGCTGACGCAGAGGCCGTGGAGGGAGGGATAGCACCACTGACTGACGGGCTTGATGAGCCTACATTTTTGTGTTACCGACAGCCCACGGGTGGTGCTGCTCTGTTCGCCGTGAACCGGGCCCTCCCACAGCAATCATGGACCAAGCAAATGCCCTACAGCCTTGCTCACAGGTCGAGCTGATGGGGGCAACTTCTCAATTGAAGTTCTCTCTTCTAAGATGACCTTAGCTGGTGTCAAGTTTATATAAACCAGCCAGTGCATTCACCGTGGAGCTGGACATCAATTTCAGCCAACCTGGGGAGGAAGTCTTTTTAAACTGTCCCTTTTTCTCTATCTCTCCACCCATTTTTGAGACAGTCTCACTGTGTAACCCAAGCCATCCTTAAACACAATTATCCGATCATCCTCCAATCCCAAAGTTCTGGAGTTTCGGGTATGTCACTACATCCAGCTATTTTAGACTTCTCCAGAGCGGGACAGTGGCAGTGAGGGTGACTGGCTTCGCCTTGCTTTGTCTGGTTGTCTTTGGAGCCAGCTTGTGCTTCAGCATGTACGCGTCACAAGTTGGAGCCTAGAGTTGGTTAGCTATAGTGGCTTGCCATTTTCTTATGGTCATTGTGTCACTGCCTGGGATAAAGGATGGTCTTCAACCATGAATGGCCCCTACGATGGCTGGAGAGCAAGAGAAACCCTGGACCCTTTTTCTTCTTCAGATAGGCCCTCACTCTGTTCCCTGGTTGGCCTGGGACCCACTACATAGGGCAGACTGGGTCTTTTGATGTATGCCCATAGCATCTACATGACAACCTTGCTCTGAGGGACTTCTCCAAGGACTCTGAGGAGCAGTTAGACTTTGAGTTAAATATGCAGTCTAAGTGCTTTTGTATATGCCTCATGGGTCCCAGGAAGCCCTTTCTACTTGGCTTCACTCTGAATGGAGAGGGTGGTGAGACACACTACTAAACACACTGTTCCCAAGGGTAACAAGTGGAAGTGCTCCCCATGAAGACCAGGTGCTCCCGGGACAGAGTCCTATTGCTTGCTTGTCTACAGCTTATCCTTTGCAGCCCCTGTCTACATTGGCAATGCTGGATTCTCTCTGCCTCCTATTTGGTTCCAAATATCTTGGGTTCCTTGACCTCCAAGATTTCTAGACTCTCCCTCTTGGTACCTTGTTGATGGGGTTGGTGGGTTCTCCAGCATGCATGTCCCTCCTGTGTGGCCCAGCTGGAGAGGCGGGCAGGAGACATGCTGCCTGGTTTCTTCTAGGCTATGGGTGTTAGGGTGGCAGATGTAACGTCTATTTCAGTTCTCATGGGGAATGGTGGGACAGTCTCCAGAGGACCCTGCAGCCAGAGAAAGGGAAGGTTGTTCTGCCAACCTGTGGGGCAGGAGTGTAACTGTGGTAACAGCCTTCATGTTAGGAATGAGGTACCAAGCTTTGCTCTGGTGTGTGCTGGGGAGGGGGTTCTCTTTTCTCCAGCCTCATACTCACTTAGCCCGCATAGCGCATGCATAAGAGTGTTGGCTATGCGAGGCGCTCTGCTGGGCCCAGAGCCCGAAAGGCCCCTGCACCGGCATCACGGCATGGGGGCTACACAAACATACACATGCAGTGGGAGGGACTGTGCACCTTGACCAAGGCTAAGTGAAGGGTGATGGGAATGCAGTTGAAGGGGAAACATTTTTTCCTAGGGAGAAAGACTTAGAACTTGAACTGCAGGGGCTGGCATACATCTGAACAGACCCTCTGTGAGAAATGGCCAAGGATGCAGCTTCTTCACTCAAATCAAGAATAGGTTTCTAGGGGCTGGAGAAATGACTCAGTGGTTAAGAGCACTGGCTGTTCTTCCAGAGTAGCCAGGTTCAATTCCCAGAACCCACATGGTAGCTCACAACTGTCTGTAACTCCAGTTCCAGGAGACTGGACATCCGTGGCAAAACACCAATGTAAATAAAAAAAAAATAAGTACATTTTTTTTTTAAAAATAGTTTTTAGGGGCTGGAGAGATGGCACCGCAGTTTAAAGCACTGATTGCTCTTCAAGAGGACTCAGGTTCAATTGTCAGCACCCACATGAGGGCTCTCCACTCTCTGCAATTCTAGTCCCAGGGGCTCTGACATCTTCTAGCCTCTGTGAGCAGTGTGCACATGCACAATGCACAGACACACATTCTGGCAAAACACCCATGTACGTAAAAGTAACTGTCTCAGAAATGGGTGGTTTTGGGGGAAGCCCAGAGACCCATCGGCGTTCCCTGTTTGTCTTCCTCCTGCGCTGTGCTGAGAGTGCCTTGAAGTTCAAGGACCTTATTTTTCAGGGTAGTGACCCAGGCCCCAGCCTCTTTCTGGTTTCCCATGTAATTTACCTGCTCTGTGTCTCACCTGCTTCACCTGCAGTGGTAGCTGTGATAAATTACCCATGTTGTGTGTTATTGGAAATGAATACATCAACTGCTGATAATAAATCACTCAGAACTTCTTTTTGTTGTTGTTTTTCGAGACAGGGTTTCTCAGTAGCTTTGGAGCCTGTCCTGGAACTAGCTCTGTAGACCAGGCTGGCCTCGAACTCACAGAGATCCGACTGCCTCTGCCTCCAAGTGCTGGGATTAAAGGCGTGCGCCACCGCCTCCCGGCTTGAGAGGTGGCAGAGGGGCAGCTGGGTTACTGGGGGGCATTTGAGCATTTGATGAAAGCCTCTCCTTTTATGTTCCCAGAGAGGTCATTGCTCTCTCTCTTCCTGATCAGGAATTTCCTTCCTTTGGCAAGACCTGGAGCTCCGCAAGTATTGTGGTACCACAGGTGCTGCCAGGCAGGTGCCTCCTGCAGGAGGCCTGGCACCTTATCTCCCCTACCTTCAGCTCCTTCCTGCCTTTCCTGGCTAACCTCCCACAGCAGAAATAACCCAAGGCCAAACATTAACAGTGAAATCATAAAACCACGTGAAGCTCAGATGGCTTCCAGTGGTCTGGACTCTCTGTGCCCTGTTATCGGAGAAATGTTGCCTCCCCATGGGTGGGGACGGCGGAGTGGCCATGGTGACAAGCTACCCAGCACATCAGCTTCCAGGCTGCCACCCTAAGATTTGGCTGATGATGCCACTATCATCTGATAGATAGGGGTTGGAGAGTCCATAGCGATGTTTTTTTCTTCCTTCCTCCCTTCCTTTCTTTTTTTATTGAAAGAGATGTGTTCTGACGTATGTGAGTTGAAACTCTGCCAGCTTGTTGGGGTCTCTACTGTACATATATTTTCAGAGCTTATAAATACCTGCATTGTGTTGAAAAACATGCCTACCTTTCAAGTACCCTGGTGCATGTGTCTCATTCTGTTGTGTCTCTTTTTGGTCTCAGAGCCTTGTACAGTTTCTCCAATAGTGGCAAGTCGTTGTGGAACCTAGTGAATACTGGGTGAGAAACGTTTGTGCTCACCCACACAGCGATCTTCATGCATGCACATTTTCAGGGTGCGGTACCTGCAAATACACATGCCTGTGTGTGCCTTCTCTACACCACACTCACAGGCAGATTAGACAACAGCACACACATCTGTCTGCCTTTACTTGCACCTCAGAGCCATGTGCATATGAATAAGCATGTCAATGCATCTGTGAGGAGAGAATGTTGTTTCACGCATGATGAACAGGTTGACAACGCCCCGGAAAGACCACCTCTCATTGATGTCCTGAGGTGCTTGTATTAATTTCTGGTTATGGACTGATTATGTTTCCTCCATGATGTTCTTTTATATTTTATATGTATGAGTGTTTCCACTGCATGGATGCATCCTTACCATGTGCTTGCCTGGTGCCAGAGGAGGTCAGAAGAGGACACCACATCCCCTGGAACTGGAGTTGTGGGTGGTTGTGAGTTGCTATGTGGATGTTGGGAGTTGAACCCAGATCTTTTGGAAGAGCAGCCGGTGCTCTTAACTGTTGAGCCATCTCTCCAGCCCCTCAAGGACGTCCTTATAAAACAGTGGAAAGCACACGAAGGCAGATAATATGATAAGGGTGAATGAAAAGGCGGCCTCTGTTATACCAGGAAGGAAGCTGAAGGAGAAACTGAACCTGACAACACCTTCATCTCGGACTTTGAGCTTCTAGAACTGTGAGAAAAAATATTTGTGTTGCCTAAGCCATCTCATCTGTGACATTTTGTTCTGTTTGGTTTTTTTTTTTTTTTTTTTTTTTTTTGAGGCAGGGTTTCTCTGTGTAGTCCTGGCTGTCCTGGAACTCACTCTGTAGATCAGGCTGGCCTCAAACTCACAGAGATCCATCTGCCCCTGCCTCCCAAGTGTTGGGTTTAAAGGTGTGCGACACCACCACTTAAATTCAATGTCTTATTAAGAAGACCATGCTCTGTGAGTTTGAGGTCAGCCTGGTCTACAGAGCGAGTTCCACGGCAGAGAGGGCTACACAGAGAAACCCTTTCTTGAAAAAATCAAAAAGGGGGGTGGGGGGAGAAAACTCTGATGGCCTTTCCAGGAAGTTGTGAACCTGTCTACCCTGCATGGAGCCACACTGTCTCAAATACCACCTACGCCATTAAGTAGAGTCTTTCAGTTCAGAATTTCTGGGCCCTTTGAGGAAATGCATTGTGGGTTGCCCAGGAACTGCCCTAGGTTGTTATTTCCTTCAAGAGCAATGATGATGATAACAGCAGGAGGAAACAGAGTCTACAGCGATGAAATCTCAAGCAGACTGCAGCATGAAGACATTTCTGAGTGTGTGTTTACATGTTGGACAGGGGCAGCTTCAGGCTATGGTTTCTTTACTCCTTCCCTCCTCCTCTTCCCTTCCTCCCCATCCCTCTCCTTCCCTCCTTTTCCTCCCCTCCTCCCTCCTTGTCTTCCCTCCTCCTTCCCCCCTCCCCTTTACTCCTCCTTCTCTCCTCTTTCTCTTCCCTCCCTCTCCGTCCTTCCTCCTTCCTCTGCTCTTTTTCTCCCCTCTCTGCTCCTCCTCATTTCATGTAGCTCAGACACTGGCTTTAAACATGCTTTGCATCCAAAGATGACCTTAAACCTCTTACCTTCCTGCCTCCACTTTCCAAGTGTTGGGTTACAGTTATGCTCCACCATGCTCAATTCACATGGTCCTGAGAACTGAACCCAGGGCCTTATGTATGTCAGGAAGATAATCATTATGTCACCGGAACCATCTCTGTCTCCAAGCTACGTTTTCTCACAAGGCAGCAGCATCTCCAATGCCGTGGCTGGCATAAGGAACTCTGGCATCTCCTTTGGGTTCTGCCATAAACCTACTCTCTGGCATCACTTTCAAGGGACCTGGGATTTATTTTTCAGGTGATCAGCCTGTCTCATGGGGCTCCTAGGAAGATCCAAGGAGCTAAGAGAGCTGTAGCTGCTCTGAAGAGTTAAGAAAGTATTTTCCAGTGACTAGGGCTTTAAAAAGTTTTAGAAACAAACAAAACACATCTTAAACGTTTGGGCATCTCAATAATGAGTTTATGTCAGGCAGAGGCTCATAGGACAAAGGATCAAACACAGCCTGGGCCAAGCAAGAAGAAAGCCATAGGACACGGTAACCATGACCCCAGACGTAGCTTTGTACTGAGATATAGTGGACTGTGGCAAGGTGGCTGAAGGAGGCTATGTTATAGGGCATGGAGGAGACGGAAGAGGTTTGACGGAGGAAGTAGGGATTGGTAGAATTACATAGGGAGAATAAAACTGTGGGGAATGAGTACTACGAGTTGGAGCGCCAGAGAATGGCACCTGTACCATGGCGGCAGGACTCAATCTGAGTTATGCCTGGTAAAGATTAAAAGAGAAAACACGAAACTAGGTTAATTTTTGAATTAACTGGAACTGACCCAGCCCAATGGTTAATCCGTTTGACCCTTTTAGGAATTGCTTGGACCCTGTCCCAGGCATACCTAACACAAGCTGAGGATCTGAAGCAGCCCAGAGCAGAGTTGAGAGGGGACCCTGGAGGTCACACTGTCAAAGCCCCCAATCTTTTCCAGAGGCAAAATGAGGACAGGGAAGAGCGAATGAGAGAGGCTGAGGTTTCACAGGGAGTTAATGCTCAAAGCAGGGACTAGGCTCGGGCCTCCGGGGCGAGTTCTAAGTGCTTTCTTATACCATCACTGAGAAGTCAACTTGGCCTCAAAAGCTTTTACTCAGTGTTGGGTGAGATTGAGAATAGAGGCCCAGCCTTGTCTATGCAGCTGTGTAACTGCCCAGCCTTGCCTATGCAGCTGTGTAACTGCCCAATCTTGTCTATGCAGCTGTGTAACTGCCCAGCCTTGTCTATGTAGCTGTGTAACTGCCCAATCTTGTCTATGCAGCTGTGTAACTGCCCAGCCTTGTCTATGCAGCTGTATTATAACTGCCCAATCTTGTCTATGCAGCTGTGTATCTGCCCAGCCTTGTCTATGCAGCTGTGTAACTGCCCAGCCTTGTCTATGCAGCTGTGTATCTGCCCAGCCTTGTCTATGCAGCTGTGTATCTGCCCAGCTTTATTTATGCAGCTGTGTATCTGCCCAGCCTTGTCTATGCAGCTGTGTAACTGTCCAATCTTGTCTATGCAGCTGTGTATTTGCCCAGCCTTGTCTATGCAGCTGTGTATCTGCCCAGCCTTGTCTATGCAGCTGTGTATCTGCCCAGCCTTGTCTATGCAGCTGTGTAACTGCCCAATCTTATCTATGCAGCTGTGTATTTGCCCAGCCTTGTCTATGCAGCTGTGTAATTGCCCAATCTTGTCTATGCAGCTGTGTAATTGCCCAATCTTGTCTATGCAGCTGTGTAATTGCCCAGCCTTGTCTATGCAGCTGTGTAAGTGATTGATCGTTTCTGGGTGTAGAATCAGCTGAGTTCCTTGTGAGTAACCATGGCCAGCAGTTTCTGGGCCAAAGGAGTTTAACAATGACCAGAAGTCCCCGTCACTTCTACCAGGCTAATTGATAGTAGCTATTGTACCAGAAGGACTTTGGGCTCTCAGCTGTAGGCTTTGGCTTTGATTTTTGTTTTTTCAATTTTTGTTCTGCTCTGAAAGAAACTGAATCAGCTAAAGATAAATTCTTTTAAAATTATATTCGTGTGTGTGTGTGTGTGTGTGTGTGTGTGTGTGTACCTGTGTGTAGGTGCCCATGGAGGTCAGAAGAGGGCATTGGATCCCTGGACCTGGAGTTGTGGCATCTGGGAGTTATTGTATGGGTGCTGGGAATCTAACTTGGGTCTTCTGCAAGAGTGTATGTGTTGGGGAGCTGGCTCAACAGTTAAGAGCTGCTCTTCCAGGGGACAGGGGTTTATTCCCATCACCCACATGGTGGCCCACAACCATCTGTAACTTCAGTTTTGAGGAATCTGAAGCCCTTTTCTGGCCTCTGTGGGCAGCAGGCAGAATGTGGTACACAGACATATATAAAGACAAAACACCCATACATAAAATAAAATTTAAAGAAATCATTAACAAAAGAGCAGTGTGTGTTCTTAACTACTGGGCCACCTCTCCAGCCCTGTTCTGTCATTTCTTAAAAAAAAAAAAAAGTGTCAGGCTGGAGAGATGGCTCAGAGGTTGTGAGCACTGGCTGTTCTTCCAGAGGTCCTGAGTTCAATTCCCAGAACCCACATGGTGGCTCACAACCATCTGTAATAAGATCTGGTGTGGTGGCCTCTTCTGGTGTGCATGCATGCATGCAGACAGAACTCTGTATATATAATAAATGAATACATCTTTTTAAAAAAGTATCATTATTTATCTAGAAACTCTAAAAGTATCTTTCTTGGCTGTTTCTATGGACTCTGCTGTTCCTGTACTCCAAAGCTGGCCTCCAAGTACTATGTAGCAGAAGATTGCCCCAGCCCTGAGGGAGGGAGAATGAGGAGACGAGAGATGGAGACAAGACAGTATTCTGATCAAGTCTCGTTTGATGAATGTAAGCACAGGGTTTAAGTAGTGGAGAGATGAGGGAATGGGCCAAAGGGAGGATGTGAGGGACGCAGAATGTCCTTCCAAGGAGGATGCAGGTGTTCTGCTATAAGATAAGTTGCTATAAGATAAGTCTGCATCTGGGACTCTTTCAGGGTCAGGCTGCATCATATGCTTAGCAAGAACAGTCACAGGAGAATGGAAAATTACCAGTATGCTAGTATCTAAGAGAGTAATAGGAAAGATGGCTGTTAAGATGCTAACTTTGCTCTGGGGCTCCTCACAGAAGATGACTTTGAACTCCTGATCCTCCACTCCCTACTCCCATCTTCTGAGTGTTGGAATTACATGCATCTACCACAATGCCCAGTTGTTTGTTCTGCTGGGAACTGAAAGTAGGGTGTGTGGTTGTTAGCAAGTACTCTATCAACCAAGCTATCAACCCCCAGCCCTCCACTGTATTTTTATTTTATGTGCATGTATGTCTGTGTGAGGATGGGAATTACAGACAATTATGAGCAGTGGGTGCTGGGAATTGAACCAGGTCCTCTGGAAGAGCAGCCAGTGCTCTTAACTGCCGAGCTTCTCTTCAACCCTGCATTTTTCTTTCTTCCTTCCTTCCTTCCTTCCTTCCTTCCTTCCTTCCTTTCTTTCTTTCTTTCTTTCTTTCTTCCTTCCTTTCTTTCCTTCCTTCCTTCCTTCCTTCCCCCTCCTTCTCTCCCTCCTTCCCTCCCTCCCTCCTTCTCTCCCTCCCTCTCTTTCTTTCTTTCTTTTTTTGTTTTGAGACATGTTTTATCCATGTTCCCCAGGATTTCCCCAGACTGCTCTGGAAAAGTGAACATGGCATGCAGGTTTAGAACTCACAGAGATCCTCTGTCTCCTGCATCCTGAATGCTGGGATTATAGGCATGCACCACTATGCTGGCTATGTTCTTTCTTGTTTTTTGAAGGGAACAGAGGTGAACAGAGACTTATTACGTATCTCAAACACAATCTTCCTGCCTCTCTTTCCTGAGTCCTGGGATCACAAGGTCTTTGCCATTATACTTAGCTGGACTGTCTTGTGGAGAACCTGATATACACATAAAATTAACAAAACTAATGGCTGGAGAGATGGCTCAGTGGTTAAGAACACTGGCTGCTCTTCAAGACACCCTGGATTTGATTACTGGCACACTCATGGTATCTCACAACTGTTTGTAATTCCAGTTCCAGGAGATCTGATACCCTCTTTTGGCTTCTGTGGGGACCACTCACACAAATGGTGCATAGACATACATACAGGCAAACCACCCATACCTTGGATGGGGCGTTGGTGGCACATGCCTTTAATCCCAGCATTCGGGAGGCAGAGGCAGGCGGATCTCTGTGAGTTCAAGGCCAGCCTGGTCTACAGAGCTAGTTCCAGGACAGGCTCCAAAGCCACAGAAAAACCCTGTCTTGAAAAAAAAAATTAAAAAGAACATATTGATAAACCTCTATGGGTTAGTACACTTTGGGTTAATTTGGCTCCCGGGTTCATCTAAAATCTATCTCCTGACTTCTATAGCTGATTTTGCTTTCTGAATCCTTATAAATAATATATCACCACAGGCATGTCCTCAAAGAAATTTAACTCTTTAATTAACAGCAATTCTACATCTGTATGGGGGTAGAGTATGCTATTTAATGAACAGCTCTGGATATTTATACCACCCATCTCATCAAGCATTTGTTATTCCTTTGTGATGAGAATAGTTAGAATTGTCTCTTTCAGAATTTTTTTTTTCAGTTTTTTTTGAGACAGGGTTTCTTTGTGTAACCTTGGCTGTCCTGGAACTCACTCTGTAGACCAGGCTGCCCTCCAACTCACCGAGATCCACCTGCCTCTGCCTCCTGAGTGCTGGGATTAGAGGTGTGTGTCGCCACCGCCCGGCTTCTTCTGGCCATTTTGAGTTATATGCTGCCTCCCTCACCTCACCTCTAGCCCACTCCCCTTCACTGCTCCCAGGAGGCGTCAACAGAGCCGGGCCCATTAAGTTGAAGCAGGACCAAGTCTTCCCGCCTGCATTAACGCCGAACATGGCATCCCACCATGGAGAATGGGCTCCCACACCATGGGCTCGTGCACCAGGGATAGATCCTGGCCCTACTGCCAGGGGCCCCTCAGATAGCCCAAGCTTCACAACTGTCTCCCACATGCAGAGGACCTAGCTTGGTCCCGTGGAGACTCCACAGCTGCCTGCCTAGCGTTCATGTGTTCTCACGAGCTTGGTTTAGCTCTCTCTGTAGATTTCCCCTTCAGGTTTGCCTCTTGCCTTTTTTTCCCCCCAACAAGCATAGAATAGCTATCTTCTGTTGAAACAAGTGAAAAACAGAAAAGTGTTTTCCTTCTTAAAAGCATAACTTGTATATTAATAAAGATGACAAATTAGGTTTTTTTTTTCTTTTGTTTTTTTTTTTTCTGTAACTTTAGCATTTTATCCTACACAGAATCACAGGGTTAGATTTTAATTGGATCAAATCTTTACGATCAACCCCCCCCCAAAAAAAAGGAGATCAGGGCAGTCATTTAATGTTAAAATCATCCACTCTTGTTGGGTCTATGCTTGGAACCCTAACACTTGGGAGGCTATAACAGAAAGATCATCTGAACCCAACCAGGGCAATGGAAAAAACTTTATCTAAAAAATAAACAGACAAACCCTTTTGGTTTTTATTATTATTATTATTATTATTATTATTATTATTATTATTATTTTTTTTTATTTTACATGTCTATCCCAGTTCCCTCATTCTCCCTCTCTCCCTCCCTCCCTCTTATCCTCCCCCTCCCCCCACATGCACCCTGACCACCCTCCCCTCCCATCCCCCCACCCCCATTCCACAGGTTGGGCTATGCTATCCAGGTGGGGTCATGTAAATCTGACAAGTCATTTGAAGTAGGGACTAGGACTTCTCTCCTCGGGCAAACCCTTTTGCGTTCATGTCTTGTGGCTGTTTTAAATTTTCAGCCATTCAATACTTAAAAACATCATAGTCTGTGGTCCGAAAGAGGACTACGATGCTGTGCGGGTGGACACAGCCCACTCTGCAGCCCACTCTGCAGTGGTGTGTGTCCTGGAGAGCTTTGTGCTCTTTTGTTAGAAATGCCCTGTGTTTGGGTCATTAGCAAAGTAACCGACACCCAGGCTCACCTCTAGAAATGTGGTTGGCTTGAGTGAGGAAGTGATTTATCAATTTATTCAACACTCATTAATAAAAGGGCTTGTGACTCCTAATATTGGATAGATTATTTTCTGAGGGCTGCTGTAACAGATTACCAAAAAAAAAAAAAAAAAAAAAAAAAACAGAGTGGCTTTAAACTGTAAAAATGTTATTTTTTTTTCAATGAACTATACTTCCTGATCCCAAACAACAGAAATTTATTCTCTCATTGCTCGGGACCTATAAGACTGAATGGAGGATGAATTGGCCATACAGTGTCTGAGGTTTTGTGTAGACTCCTATCCCTTCTCCTGTAGAGCCTTTTCTGGCCTCTAGTGGCCCCTGGAGAGCATTAGCCCTTTTTGGCTGTATATAAGCATGCCAACCTTTGCCGTTGCCATCATACAGCCTTCTTCCCAGTGCTGTGTCTTTGCTTCTCTGCTTATACTGAGTAGCTGCAACCCCCAAATGATCTTGTTTCTACTTATACCTGAAAATTCCAAATAAAGTTGCATCCTGTGGTTTTGGATAGAGATGGGTTTTGGGAAGGACAGTCATCAACCCAGCCCGGAGCAGCTTTACCACAGGGGTGCCTGCGTTTACTAAGCATGGCTTGTTGGAACTCAGGCTGCTGGGCCCCATCCCTGGACTTTCTCACCGTATGTCTTGTCTGTAGAATAAATTCCAGCGATGCTGCCATTGCTAGTCCCGTGTCCACTTGAGAACCACTTCTCAAGGGTCATTAGTCTCAATTAGTTTTCTGGGGCTGCCATGAAAAACTAATGTCCAATGGGAGGTGTAAGCAATAGGTAAGTGTTATTCCACAGTTCTGGAAACATGAAGTCTGAAAGCAAAGTGTGCTTGAGGACTTGGAGGGAAGGGTCTGGCTTCTAAATGTATGTCTTCATGTTGACTTGGTATTTTCCTTGTGTGTGTCCAGATTTCCTGTTTGCATAAGGAAACAATTCATATTGGATTAGCTCCTACTCTCTCTCTCTCTCTCTCTCTCTCTCTCTCTCTCTCTCTCTCTCTTTGGTTTTTTGAGACATGGTTTCTCTGTGTAGCTTTGTATACCGGGCTGGCCTGGAATTAACAGAGATCCATTTGCTTCTGCCTCCCAAGTGCTGGGATTAAAGGTGTGCATCACCACCACCCAGCTCTGGTTTAGCTCCTACTCTTATAAAAACTTGGTCACAACTGTGAAGATTCTATTTCCAAATATCACATTCTGTGTAACTGAGGGGCTTAGTGTTTTAATACATGATATTTTTGGTATGGAGAATAAAATTCAACCTCTAACAGGCCTTGACTTTGCATTTGACTATTTTCATTTTAAAAAAGAATATTTGTTTGCTGGACAGTGATGGTGCACACCTTTTATCCCAGCACTTGGGAGGCAGATGCAAGTATATCTCTGTGAGTTCAAGGTCAGCCTGATCTACAGAGTGAATTTCAGGACAGTCAGGGGGCTATTATACAGAGAAACCTTGTCTCAAAAAAAAAAAAAAAAACCCACAATTTTTAAATTTGGTTGTGTGTGTGTGTGTGTGTGTGTGTGTGTGTGTTTAAGTGTATGTATGTGCATGTAGGGACTATCAGAAGATGTCAGAAATGGGCATTAGATCCCACAGATAGTTGTGAGCCACCATGTAAATGCTGGGAACCAAACCTAGGCCTTTTGCAAAAACAAGTACTTTTAGCCACTGAGCCATCTCTCTAGATTCCCAGCTATTTTAATTGAATTATTCTCTCCTGGAAGGAGGAAGGAAGCTCATAAAATTCAGGAAGAAACTGGACCAAACAACCTCTAATACATAAGTATAATTTACAAGGCTCAGAAGATCCACAGGCCCCTCCCCAGGATGATAACAGCAGTAAAACACTTCGGAGGAGAGGAGACTCTCCTACTGGCCAACCTGTCTGCAAGTTGGCCTGGGAGTTTGAGGGATGCAGCTTTTGTGAGCTGTCACTCATGCTGAGGGGGCTTCTAGGTGATGCAATTGGATTTGAGTCATTTATGCTCTTGTAAGTAACCTTTTACCTCAGTCCTGTGAATAACCCTAATAAACTCTCCAGTTTACTAAGATAGACCTGGGTGGAGTTGTTTCTTTGGTCTGTCCTTAGGGCCTATCTGGGGTGAATATACTTTATTCGCATTTCCCAGAAAAGTCCATACAGCTGAGTATCTTTTTAGAGTGTATGCAGTGGACTTACTTCCCTTATCTCTGAACTTTGAGTGGCTGCTGGTCTGGACAAGTTTCCAGGACTAAGAGGCAGGAGTCTTGACTTCAGTTCTACTCTGTTGACATATGACGAAGTCAGGGGTGGGTGGGTGGGGGTGGGGGGTGGTGCTTGCCTGAGAACCCTTATACTGAGATCTTAATGTCTCCCTGGACTTTGTTAAATGCTGACATTCTGTCAGTCTTAGATGGTAAGTAAGACAAATTTTTGGGTTGTTCTTTGGCTCCATGTTGTTTTGTGAACTCTAAATGTATGTTAATGAGACTAAGGCTAGGAATTTTGTCCTTGTTGAGTTCATTGACTTCTCTCTTGCATTTTCTTTACTAACTTCCCATCCATCTATCCATCCATCCACCTGTTCTTGCATCCCTCCATGCAGGTATGAATGTTTGCACCCATCCACCAATCCACTCACTAAACACTCAGCATCTGTTGTGTAGTAGGCATTACCCTCATCAGCACATAGTTGGGCTATTCAGAGTCTGGAGTCAGAAACACGTCTGAGTAATCTACAGATATGGCTTAAATATTTTTAACTTGCTGGCCATAAGGCAGAGACAACTTTACACTGTAGGTTCCCATGTCAGCAATGGATACTTAGTTAGGATTTTACTGCTGTGATAAACACCATGACAAAAAGCAACTTGGGGACAAATGGGCTTATTCTAGCTTAAAACTAAGAGATCACACTCCATCCATCTCTGAGGGAAGTTAGGGCAGGAACTCAAGGCAGGAACATGGAGGCAGGGACTGAAGCAGGGACCATGGAGGAATGCTACTTACCAGCTTGCTCCTCATGGCTTATTCAGCCTGCGTTCTTATCTACCTACCTACCTACCTACCTACCTACCTACCTACCTACCTATCTATCTACCTACCTTCCTACCTACCTACCTACCTACTTACCTACCTATCTACCTACCTATCTATCTACCTACCTTCCTACCTATCTATCTATTTATCTATCTATCTTTCCTTCCTTCCTTCTTTTTTTTTTTTTTTTTTTTTTTTGAGGCAAGGTAGAATGATGATAAAATCTGGAGAATTCAGGGTGCTACAACTATAGACTTTGAACTTTGTGTCTTCCTGTCTTGGTTTCCTGAGTTCTTGGATTAGAGGTGTGCATCTCTATTGTAGTGTGCATAGGTAGCTGTGTGAGGATCTCTTGGGCAGCCTGTGAAGTGGCTGGGGACAGGGAGAACTCTGTTAGGGCATCAACTGATGGCTGGCTGTGGGTTTCAGACAGAGGCCAGTACCACAGCTCACAGAGGATAAATTCAAGAAGATGCCTGTCTGAGGTAGTACAATCCCAACTTCTGGGGAGTCTGAAGATCTCCAGTTCAGGGCTAGCTTAGACTACATAGTGATTTTGAAGTCAACTGGGCATTTAGCATGATCCTGCCTCCTAACTAGGGTAGGCAGGTGGGCATGTGTAGTTCTGTGGCAGAGGGCTTTCTCAGCGTAGATGTGGCACTGGAGATGTTTTTATGTCTTTAGTTTGGGCAACTGGGTGTTTGGTTGTGCGTGGAAGAAGAGGGGACTTGTTTTTTGTCTTGGGTGTAGCACCTTCAAGGGGTCTGCAAGCCTTGCAGGGAGGTGTGCATGGGTAGCATGTGAGGTACAGGTTTGAGTTCTAGGGGACCATGTCATGCCATCTGTTTTCCTACTCTTTATTCTAGTCACATTCTCTCTGTCCCTTCTTAGATTATGTCATCCAAGTTCATTCCCATTGCAGGGCCATTTTTGTCCCTTTTCCAGTGGTTTCTGTGTACCTGGCTTCTCTCCCTTCTCAGCAATGTAAAGATAGAGAGAGACCTTGGCTGTTATGTTCAGGGCTGTATAGTTCAGGCCAACCACAGGGAATGTTCAATGAACATCAAATGAATAAGCAAGTCGTGTTTAAAAATCCAGCAGCAAGGCTGGGTAAAGGAGGCATATTCCAAATACAGTGATTACTCAGAGGCAGAAAACTTCCTCCGCAGTTGGAGTAAGGCTGTAGAGTCTTCTCTTTGTGACAATTTTTGTTGATAATAAAAGTATTAACAATGGTAGTGGAAATGCCTGTGGACCTTGGGTAATAGTCTCCTGTCTGTGCAGTGAGACTAATAATTGTGCCTACAAATCTATGTTGTGAACATTTAAATGAGATGATGACTGTATAGGCAGGCATGGGTAATGATTCAATAAATATTACCTATTGTCATTATTTATTAAACATGATTTTATGCCAAGAAACAAGCAGTCTTCCTTCCTCTCTTCCTTCTTTCCTTCCTTTTTCCTTTTCTTCCTCTTTCCATCTCTTCTTCCTGTCAGGGTCTCGTTATATACCCCTGGCTGGCCTGGATCTCAGTATGTAGCCCAGGGTGCCCTCAAATCTGCCTCTGCCTTCTGAATTGCTGAGATTACAGGCATTTACCACTTTGCCAGACCATGTAAAACCAATGTACATTTTTTTTGGTGGGAGCTGGATCTTATGTACACCAGCCTTGAACTTCCTGTATAGCCAAAGATAACCTTGAACTTTGGAACCTTCTGTTTTCACCCTCTCACCTCAAAATGACAGGGCTAGGTGTGCAATAACATACCTGGTTTATGCGTGGTGTGGGGGGTCTTGAGCCCAGGGCTTTGGGCACGATATGCAATCAATCAGTTTGCCAAATGAGCCACGATTCTAGCCCTCAATATTTTCTCTTGAGGCTGTCTCATTTTATCTCAGACTAGCCTCAAATTTATGATCTTGTTGCCTTAGTAGCATTATAGGCAAATATAACTACAGCTTTTAGTGTAAGTACCTAATTTTCACAATAATTTAGAGAGATAAGAATTTTGTCTAAAACCACACCAAAATAAAATAAAACCCATGAGGGAACAGAGGGTCAGAAGGCAGGGATTGAGCCACATTACCTGCTGGGAGGCAGAGGCACTGGGAGCTAAGCTTGGTTTTGCCTGATGTTAATGCTCACATTTTAATTCATCACACTGCATCCCGTGCCATGCCGTGAATCCTAGTGTGATAAGGGAACTAGCTGCACATACTGGTCATAATTCCGGGGTCCCGCCTCTTAAAAGTCTAGGTTGTTACCTTCAGAATCCATAGAGGTCCTCTCTGGGAGGGCAGTAAGAAGTGTGTTTGGAGACAAAGGGCACCTCAAGACCAGTGTTTCCTCCTCAGCTGGGAAGACTGAGAGTCAGGAGATCTTTTGACAGGTATAGCCTGTTGATCCACACCAAACCCATAAACCAAAGCATTTCTGGCCAGTCATCACATTATCTATAACCTTTGGGTCAGATAAGAGACTTCAACTAAAGCAAATTTTTTCTCTTTGAGCACTTAATTATCTAACCACTTATTAACTTGTTTGGTACTATGATAAATAATAAGAAATGACCTTTGAACTCATTCCTTGGAAGTGTTCTGAGGAAAAGCATTTTATATACACACAGATGCACGTGCATACATTCACTTGGCATCAAACACATGCCTCCTGAGGAGTCTATCTGCATTGACCTCTGTACTCTTGGGAATTCAACAACCTTGTTAGGATCAGGCTGTACATTCAAGGGCAGTTATTGTTCAACCTGAATACACACACACACACACACACACACACACACACACACACACACACACACTCAGAGCCAAAACAACCCAAACAAATCCCCAAACTGAAAAGACCAAAAAAGCAAAACAAAAAAATTCTAACAACTACACATACAGAAAAACAGAACCAAAAATGAAACAAACAAAAAACAAAACAAACAACAACAACAACAAAACCCAAAACATAACCCACTAATCATCCTCAAATGATCTAAATTTGGAAGAATAGAAACTAAGACCAAACCAAGAATTTTAGCTTTCATTCATTAACTATGCTCACTGGATGCCTGGGATTGTATTAAACACTACCTTCTCCTCATCCCCATTGGAAGACTGGGACTGGGACAAATCCTGGTTGCTTAAGGTAGTGTACATTCACCAGAATTTGGAAGCCTTCTGATATAGCGTGTTCAAGGACACACAACCAGTGAGTGGTAGAAGCCAACATCTCCAAACCAAACAAAAATGAAAATCAAAATGAAGACAAAAAACAAAACAAAACAAAACAAAAACCCTAAATGAAACAAAGAGACCCTCAAAACATGGAATCTTTTTGTGTTGCCTAATTCTTGCTGGACATATGGAGCCAGTGATACTCCATGGGAGAAAACTGATTTTTTTCCTTTTCCAGCAGGTATCAGTTGATAATATCTTCTTGGGTAGTGGTGGGACTTTGTGTCTACCTCCCCTTATCGGTGCTAAAGCTTTGTCTGGTTTGAACCTGTGCAGATGCTGGTGTGCTGTTATAGTGTCATTGAGTTCACACGTGTGTCACCTCTGTTGTGTCTGGATGGCTCTGTCTACCATTTCTTGCTCTAGAAATCTTTCTGTCTTATCTTCTGCTTAGATCCTGGCGCCTTGAGCAGAGGGGTTTGATAAAGGCATCCCATTTATGGTTGAGTGCTCCAAAGTCTCTAACTCTCTGTACACTGTTGTGGGTCTCTCTATTCCCATCTACTACGAGAAGCTTCTCTGGTGAGGGCTGAGTGATGCACTGATCTATGGACATAGTAATATGTTACTAGGAGTTATTTTATCGCTATTTTATTTTATCAGAATAATAGTATTAAGTTTTCTTCTAGGGCCCATTGTTATGAGTAGTTTTCCCACCAGCCTGGTTCCACAGCCACCAGTCTTTTATCTGCTAAACAACATTGCTAAAATTAAAGCCACAGCTGTGTTAGCCTCAGTCTATCAAAGATGGTGGGGGGTATGTTTACCTCCAGAACTGAGAGCTGTGCTCACTGCCTTGGTCTATGCTACCATCTAGCAGCATGCTGCTGGCTTGGAGATGTGGTCACTGCCATTGCCAGCTCTCATACACAACATTAAGTTGTTAGCAGGGCTTCTTAAAAGCCTTACTTTTTTTTTTTTTTTTTTTTTTTTTTTTTTGCCCCTATGCTGAGTCAGGAACCTTCCCTTAAAGGAGCCTCGCAAATCTCTGCTTGTCTCTAGCAAAACAGAGTCCAACCAAGAAAATGTTGCTACCAAGAAGCCTTGTTTGTCTCTGTTCTTTTTTTCTAAAAACACTTTTTTAAGCCTTTGTTAAGTTTTAAGTGGAAGTTCTTAGTAGCCACATTGCAGGCGCCATTTTTTTTTTTTTTTTAGTAGTTTTCCCACCACCCTGGTCCCACAGCTGAGCCAGCCCCAAATAACACACAGAGACACTGTATTAGATATAAAGCTGTTGGCCTGTTACTAGCATTTCTTATTGACCATCTTTGTCTTAAATATTAACCTATTTCTATTAATCTAAGTATTTCCATGTGGTCTTGGCTTACAAGAAAAAGGGTCCAGACCTCTGCTCTCTTGGTCCTACCTTTTGAATCTCTTCCTACCTCTCCCCAAATCCTCCTTGTCTCCTAGTCCCACCTTTCTTGCTTTTCTATTGGCCAACATGCTTTATTCATTAACCAATACAAGAAACATATTTACAGAATGACATCCCCCATCAACCCATGGCCTGTCTGTTCTCAGGTTTGTGGTTACATTATCAGCCTCAGGGATGTGTTCCATCTCATGGCATGGACCTTAACTCCAAGTTTGTAAAAGCAGTTGGTTACTCCTTAACGCTTGTGCTCCTGTGTACGCACCAGTGTACCTGGAAGGCAGGTAGCTGTTGTAGCTTCAGGATGGCCCTCATTGTTACCTTCCTCCTCCAGTAGGATGCAGAGTACCATCCAGCACCATGAATGCTTAGTCAATTGAGCTTCTATCAATTTCTCCATGTCTGATGGCACGAGTAAAATGATGTCTTTTAGCAATGGAGTCTCACTATCAGGTTGTAGAGGGTAAGCAATAGCTTTGGCAATAGCCTGTGATGTCTGGGGAAGGTGGTCAGTGGGACTACTTCGGCAACAGTTTAACAAGCTGTAACCCAATTCTGGAACTGAAAGTTTTACTTGGTGTCTAGGGGCATTGTCTGCCCCATTACATGGTGACTCCATTTGAATTCCTTTCATATGTGCATATATTTTAGGACACTTCTATAGTAGTAGGTTTATCTAAAAAATGCTTTTTGTGTTAGCTGCCTTTCTCCATACTTCCTCCTTTATGCTGCCCTCCCATTCACTCCCTCATTTAATTTTCCTATTCTAGTGTCTCCTTTATCTGTTTATAACACTATCTTCTATTTACCCTTCTTTGGATGATCCTATCCTCTGCTCTGGGCCTGTCTATTTGTCTGTCTGTCTGTCTGTCTGTCTATCTATCTATCTATCTATCTATCTATCTACCTACCTACCTATTTTCTATTCATCCATCACTTATCCCTGTACAGTTCTCTATTTACCTCTCTCTATCTAGCTCTCTTTCTTTCATGGGAGACTGTAACCCCCTTGGTTGTGTTGCTCAGCCTTGATTTCTGAATGCTGAACTTTGGAGTTTCCCTTTTATGATGCAGCAAGGACATAATTATGAAGGTACTTCACTCAGTATCTTATTAAATTATTTTGTTATCATTTTCATCTTAGTATGTTATTAAAATACTTTATTTTGGACCACAGATATTTTGTTGCAGTTTAAAGTGTACAGACTGTAAGTCTGTTCCTTTTTAGTGCTTACATGTGTAAGCTTGACAAAAGCAGAGGACCTGGGGGCTTGTCAGATGGTTCAGAGTTTAACAGCACTGGCTGCTCTTCCAGAGGATCCAGGTTCAACACCCAGCACCCTTATAGAAGCTCACAACTGTCTGCAACTCCAGTTCTGGGACATCTGGCACCCTCACACAGCTATACATGAAGGGAAAACACCAATGCACATAAAAATAAATCATAAAAAAGCAGAGGACCCAAGTCTAGTTCTCAGAATAAATATTAGCTTTCTTGCAGCTACTTGTAACTCCAGCCAGCTCCAGGGGATCTAATACACCCACTCTGGCCTCCTTGGGTATCTATGCACATGTGCATAGACATATACATGAGTAAAATAAATCTTACAGAAATTAAAAAAAAAACCAATGTGTTACACATAACACTAAATGCTAGCAAGGAAGCTGAGAACAGAAAGTCTCCTTCATTGCTGGTGGGATCACAAAATGATACAGCCGTTTTGAGGTGTCAGGGATCGAGTCAGGGCCTTGCATGTGCCAGGCAAGCTCTGTGCCACTAGACTATGCCTTCAGTTCTTGCAAAATGGCACAGCTGCTTTAGGTGACCCTTTAACAACTTCTTACAAAGTGAGACACTGTAAGAATCACCTCACAGCCATGTGACAACATATTTATTTTAATGATTTGAAAAACTGACATGATTATCTATAGTAGCTATCTTCTTAATTGTGAAAAGCTGGAAGTAACCAACATGCCACATTTCAGTGGGCAAATGGATAAACTAATAGATCCATAAGATGAATATCACCCCAGGATAAAAAGAAGTGATCTATCAATTCAAGAGACTTTACAGAGGAAGTTCAATGGGGTAAGGTGCTTGCTGGCAAACCTGATTACCTGAGTTCAATTCCCAGGACCCACACTCCTGAAGAACCAACTCCTGAAACTTGTTCTTTGACGTCCACACATGTGTTGTGACACGTGTGTGCGCGCGTATTTGTATACACAACAAATAAACAAGTCTCTTAAGACCTTTGAAAATGTCCTAGAGGAAGGTTAAATTCATATTGCTAAATGGAAAAAGAATGTCTGAAAAACTACCTACTTTGCTTCCAGTTTAAAAAAGAGAGAGAGAGAGAAAACACTTTGCTGTCATCATTGACAATGAAAAAGGTCAGTGACTGCCAAGGGTTGAAGGTGACAAGGTGAATAAACATAACAGAGAGATTTTAGGGGGACAGTGCTATTGTGATTAGGTTAAGCTGGCTGATCAGCAAGCCCTCGGAACCCACTTGCCTCCACCTTCCCAGTGCTGTGATCACAGTATCACCAGGCTTTTATGTGGGTGCCAAACATCGACACAGTTTCATCATGCTTGTCAGCAAGGCACTACGGACTGAGCAGTGTCTTTCCAGTCCCCATCCCACCCCTAAATGATTCCTTCTAGGTGTGATTTGTTTTTCATCAGACAATTCAAGTTTATATTCACTGAAAAAAAAAAAAGTGCACTCATTGGCATGGCTTATGTTTTGAGTTCAGTGGTTTTCCCTGTTTTATGCAAAGTGTTCTGTGGGGAGAATCCGAGGCCAGGTAAGTCATCAGACTCCTCTGGACCAAACCCACACAAAGTGATGAAAAAGGAACCAAGTCTTCAGTTCCCAGGGAGAGGGCGTGACAATGCTGGTAAGGCGATTAATGTTTCTTGCTTCAGAGACTGGTGTGACCTGAAGAGGGTGAGGCCAACCTCTGCAGGCCAAACTCCTAAGTTGAGCAGGTGGAAACATGTCTCTGTGATTGAGCTGGAGGAATGAAGAGCAATCCAAAAGCTCAGTATTGTTTTCCATGTCTCAGAATCCTGGCGCTGGAACCAATCTCAGGCTAAGGGCGGGCGCACACAGCCTGGGCGGGGCTTACTTAGATCTACTCTGGGTCACAGCGTGGTTCTGCTCTCCATCCACCCTGACTGCCTCTCTCCTGATGAATACTTATTGAGCGCCCTCTTTTTGTGGGATGTCATGATGGCTTGACCTGCTTCTCTGGCTATCTTGTGTTGTGCCTTCTGTCCGTCTGTCCTAATTTTCCCTTCTCCTAGGTCATTACCACTGGTCTTTTCAAATGCTGCTCACATTATACTTTTATGGACCACCTTCTCTGTTCTCCCACAGAGCTTTCATTTGATGCAACATCTGGAGGCTCCAGCACCTTTCTGTCTGTCTCCTGCTAATCTCCGGGTCTTTAGAGGCATAAGCTTATTATTATTATTATTATTATTATTATTATTATTATTATTATTTTATATCCCAAGCATTCTTCACAGACCCAGGCATGTAGTATGGGCTTTGTTTATGACTTTTGCCCTCCTAATTGCATACACTGCACATCAGCCATTTTGCTCTGTATTACGGTATCTCCAGCCACAGTATGTTAGTAAGATAGGCATCGTTATTCCTATTTTGCAGAGGAGAAACACTGAATATTGGAATGGTTAATGATATGCTTAAGACAAGTGAGAGAGCTCAGACACAGACTTATGCCTGTTGGACCTTACTGATGAGTGAAAAAAAACGAATGAATCAGTGAAAAAGGCCTGTAGGAAAAGAAATTCCGATCAATTATATATGTTTTGAGAAGGCGTGTATTCCACAGGAGAGAAAGCAAGCATAGACACTTAGGCTCAACATAAGTCTGTGCACTATAGGGTCACAGGAAAATGGTGGAAAGGAGAGGATCCATGGAGTATAAGGAAGTTTCCCAGACGAAAGAGCCTTGTAGGACGGTAGATCGGATCCAACTGGCAGATAGGGCAGGAGGCACACTGGTCCTCCAAAGTTGACTGAGGAAATAGCTCTCCCCCGCTGCATAAGCAAAGGGAGATCCTAGGTCTGGTTGGCCTAGACTTAAAGTATATGAAGACGTGGGGGAGGCAGATGTTGCAGGATATGCAGGATATTTGATCACACTGTGAACCCTGACTTTGTGTTAATTAAATAAACCTTGGTCAAGAGGCAGAGCCAGCAACTAGTTGACAGGAAGTAGCAACAGAGTTAGAGAAGTCCAGAAAATGGATAGAGATGGGCACAGGAAGGAGTAGGGAGGGATTTGGAATTTGGCCATCTTTTTTTTTTTTTTTGGGGGGGGGATCTTGGAAGAGACTCGCTCTTTCTGGGTTGCCAGCTAAGGAGGAAGGTTAGCCGGTTGCGTCTCTGCCTCTCTGAACCTGCAGCTTTTCACTCCAGTGTCTGACTCCCGAGTTAAGAACTACATTTGGCTGCAGAGGCAGCTCTGGTGGAACGCTGAAGTCCCACGGAGCCGTGACCCGAGCAGCGGGACAGTGTCAGTAGGTCTAACAGCAACAACAACAGTCAGAGGGCAATGTCAGGCTGGGAACAGGTTGGCAGATGACAGAGAAATTTGGCTGGAGTCTTTGGCTTTTCTTTGGTAGGTATGGAGAGCGAAAGGTTTCTGTACCCTAGTATTGGGTCTCTCCAACGATGCAATAAATCAGATCGGGCCGAATTAATAAATTCAGGTTTAATCTCAGCAAAACATTGCCGGGTGGTTCCAGGGGAAGAAGAGAAAATCACCACGAGGGGAACCACGAGGAGGGGGCTTTTAATGCTCTGAGGGTGGAGCTGCGGATAGCCGGCTTTCTCAGGGGTGGGGCCTGAGATAGGAGGAGCTTCCCAACAAGGAGCACCAGGCAGTTTTGGGTCAGTGTGATGTGGTGCAGTATGCAAGATGGATTTGAGAAAGGAGAGACTAAGAAGGTACCACTGGCCTGCTGCGATAGTCCAAGGAAAGATGTGGTGCCTGGTGCAGGGTAGGGAGCATCTAAGGTGGAGGGGGTGTAATGAGGAGAGCCTAGAAGATGCATTTCTGCAGTGGGGAGGGTTGAGGCAGGAGCAAGGATCAAGATGTGGATTAAGGTCAGAGCCTGGAGTGCTGGCCCCAGCTGAGTTACATGGCCCCACTTGGCCTCAGCATTCCATTTACAAAATACAGGGAGTGAACTGTGATGTCCTTAGTGGCTTTTTCAGGGTTCACATTCAAGCAACTCTTTACTTTCTAGTTGAGCAGATCCGGAAAGAGAGACTAATTACTTCCTATGGGTAGAAGCTGACTTTGGAAGGGCCTCATCTCTGGGATCCTCTGAAGTAGCCAGAGAGCTGTGATTACTGTAACAGGATGATCTGGGAAAGAGATAACAGGCCACACCCTGCTTCCTTAAACAGCCTTTGTTCCTAGTGGAAGTATCCTGGAGTGACTTAGGTCGCCTCCTCAATTATGAGCCTTCTGAGGAGTGACTGTGGTAGTACTGAAGTCTATGTAACTGGGCTAATATTATGGATCACGAGGCCTGAACAGAGTTCTCTAGAATCTCCTGTTGGCCACTCTACCAGCAGCCATCAAGACTTTGGGCTCCTGTCAGCTCTTAAATCTGGCACAGGTGGACGTGTGAGCAGAGGGACTGATTGTGTGCTTCGGGACGCTGGGAGGATGAAAGAGGCTCCCAGGCCAAGGGATAAGGATGATAATGGTGGAGATGGGTGGAGAAGAGCACAGAAGGGACAGGGCTTCTCAGGGTGACACTGAATCAGGGTGGAGCGGGAACCATAAGCTAAGGTTTTGAATTTCTTCCAAGGGACAGTTTTTGCTTTCCTTCTTTGCCCTGTAGGACATACTCTCTGGACACATTTCCAATACACTGTGAAGAGCAATGATTCCAATGCTAGTTCTGCCTTCATTAGCTGCATGACCTGAACTGACACTTGGTTTCCTTATCTAAGAACCGGGGAATCATGGAGTGGCTTAGGCTGTCTCCTGAGTTATGAGCCTTCTGATGAGTCAGCACCTGGTTTCTGGGCCTTTGTTCAAAGTCATTATATAATAAGGCTCACCCCTTTGTCCCAGGGGTGCTGGGCACTACATGAGATAATGTTTATCAAGCACTTACTGATGTGCTCGATAAATAGTAGATAGCAAATGACAGATTAGGGATAACTCTTTCAATATTTCTCTAGCACCCATCTCAGGCAACCATTGTCTTAGGAAAGAGAGATTTGGTGCAAGGTCCTGGAGATTTGCTCTCTTCCCTGCACCTGTATCATTGCTCCATATACTTTCTTTCCTCGGTCACTCTGGCCTTGTCCTGGTGCTACCAACTCTAATATCTCTCCACCCCAACTCACATTGTCAAAAATCCAAAGAGCTTCATGCCACCCTCAGGTCTCATATGGCTTGGTTTCTAAAACTTGGCCTTGTGAAGGAGCGCCACAGTGATTTTCAGGACACCCAAGCTACCCTTTCTCCGTACATTTAGGACAATTGATTTCCTAGTTTAATAGCCTCCCTTTTGAGTGTTTCTCTTAGACACATTATGCAATTAGGGCTCACGATATGGGTCTTGTGTTCTAGAGCCTTCACCTCAACTCCCCCACCAGTCACTACGGAGGAAAGTCCCTGCCCTCTGAGCCATAGTGCATCTGTCTGACAAACGAAGTGTGGACTTCAGGCTTTCCACATCCAAAGAGGAGCTCCAGATTCCTGCCATAGATGGCCGAGGCATCCATCTCTCATCTCTGCAAACTGGAAACGTTATCATGAGGGCTGGGCTGTAGCTCACTGGTAGAGCGATTGCCTAGGACACACGGTCTTGGGTTCTAACCTTAGCACTGCAAAAACAAAAGCACAAAGATGATTGTGATATGTGAAGGAAGTTGGGGCTGTGTCAGCTCAGTATGTGTCCATGGGGTATACTGATTCTTTCAAAAAGAAGAAATTACAGTGGCAGAAGGGTCATTTGTCCTATCTCTTCCTGCAAGTAGCTGGCCATGATGGTGTCTTTGGGAGGGTACTGCCATCCCCATTTCCCAGAGCAAGAAAACAGACCTTATCACTGAGGCTGGGAATTGGTGCTTTAACGGACCTTAACACATTCACTAGAGTAACTTTAATCTTCTGATTAATTTACATCCCCCTCATGTATCTCCTAGTGACTGTCCTAGAATTTATTGCTCCTAGACTAAAGATTTCTTCACAGATGTGTAGTTCCTTATGCAAAAAGCATAAAAGCATCCTGCCCTCATGTTTCTTCACATCTTCACAGCCTTCTGAGAGTCCCTGGGCACATGTAAAGTTAAAATCTGTGTACTTTGCTCCTGATACCAACCTGTCTAGTCTGTCTTTGGTCCCTAGAACCAGTTGAAGAGCCCATGTACCAGCTCCGGTGAGGGGCTTCTGAGATGACACATGGAGGATTCAAGTTCGATTCTCAGCCACATCAGGTGGTTCACAACCCCTGTACCACCAGCTCTGGGGCCTCTTATACCTCTGGGCTTCATGGGCACTGCGCTCATGTGTGCCCGGACACATCGAGTGCACATAGTTAAAAATAGATCTTACAGCAACAGGAAGTAGGATGGGGAGGGGTGATTTTCCTCTCTCCCTAACTGAAGAAAGTTGAGAAAATGTCTCCTAACCATGAGAGTGGTGCAAATGCAAGCCGGTTTCCTCAAAAAGAGGTCTTGATAAGGTGTAAGGGCGTGCAGGAAAGTGAACAGATCTTGTGCGTGCGGTGTACTGACTTCTGACCAATGTGCGTCCATATGGCCCCATCTCAGGCTGGGTTTGGTGACAGAGTGCTTGTTGTGTGACCTTCCTCATCTGTTATGGACAAAAGCCCTATCATCCCTGAAGGGGCGCTGACTGCAGACCAAAGACATGCTCACAATGAGCCTAACTCGGAGAACCAGTGAGCCGACAGGGTCACTTCCATGGGCAGGGTGGCTGAGGGCAGCTCCACCACTGAGAAGCCCAGCCCAGTATGCCTTCAGCAGGGTTTCTATTGCCGTGAAGAAACACCATGACCAATGCAGCTCGGATAAAGGAAAACATTTAATTGGGGCTGGCTTATAATGCAGAGGTTTAGTCCATTACCATCATGGAGGGCAGCAGGCAGACATGGTGCTGGAGGAGGAGTTGAAAGCTCTACATCTTGATCTGCAGACAGCAGAGAGTCTGTGTCCATACTGGGCATAGGAGACCTCAAAGCCCTCTAACGAGTGACATGCTTCCTCTAACAAGGCTGCATCTCCTCCAAGATCGCTCCTTTTACTGGTGCCCCCCTCCCTATGGGAGCCATTTTCTTTCAAATCACCACAGGTGATGAACACAGAAGCTGCAGCCTTCAGAGCTCTCTGAGAACTGTCAGGCAGCTCCAAAAGGATTCCCCCCGCCCTGTCCCCACAGAGGTCACTACTCCTATAAGCCTGGGAGGTGGGGTGTGTGTGTGTGAACCTTGTAACTTTCTGACCTCCTTGAGCCTGGTTCGTTTTTTTTTTTTTTTTAATTCCATTTTTTCTTTTATTGAAAATAGACTCCCCCCCACACACAATATAAACTGACTACAGTTTCCCCTCCCTATTCCTCCTAGAGTTTCCCTGCCTCCCCCACTCATCCACCTCCATATCCTTTCTGTCTTTCCTTAGGAAAGCAGCAGGCATATGGGGAATGATAATAAAACACAATAAGATAAAACAAATTGAAATAGGCCAAAACAATCAAACAAGAAAAAGAACCGAAGAAAAAGCAAAAGAAACACAAATACATTCAGAGACACTTATGTTTGCACACATAGGAATCCCATAAAACACAAAATCAGAAGCCATAATAATGAGCAAAGGACCTGCGAAGTTTTGTTTTGTTTTGTTTTGTTTTGTTTTTTTTTTAATGCCATGGCTTGACATTCTGAGACAAAGAGCCTCTAAAAATGTCACGGAGTTCATTTTGTGCTGCTCATCTACTGTGGCACGTGGGGCCTACCCTTAAGAATGGTTTGTTTCCCCAGTGAGAATCCCTTGGAGGAAACTAAATTTTCAATTTGCGAGTGGTTATCGGTGTGAGGTAGCTTCTGGGTTAGGGATGGGGTCTTCTGTCCATTTTCCCTTTCAGCTCTAGGACCCCATTGGGTGCAGGTCGAGTGCACACTGCCTAGGCCGTGTAGGCTCATACATGTGCCAACCTTGTGTGTCTGGAAGGCCTTGGCTCCTTGGTGTCCTTCCTCCCATCAGGTTCTTACACCCTTTCTGCCTCCTCTTACATTGAGTCCCCTGAGCCCTGAGGGGAGTGTTTGATGGAGACATCCCTATTGGGGCTGAGTGTTCCAAGGTCTCTCTCACTCTCTGCACATTGTCAGGCTGTGGGCCTCCATATTTGTTCCCATCTGCTGAAGGAGGAAGCTTCTCTGATGATGGCAAGGCACTGATCTATGACTATAGCAGAGTGCCAGAGTCATTTTATTGCTGTTCCTTTCACAGAACAGTAGTATTTGGTTATCCCCTAGTCTCTGGCCTGCCTGGTCTCAGGCTCTTGGCCACCTGGGCATTGTTGGGTAGGAAGGAGCTCCATTTCACGGAGTGGCTTTGTGTCACTATTGTACTAGTAAGTCCTGCACGTAGGTCATCATTGTATATCAAAAGGTTTGTAGCTGGGTTGGCATTCACCTTTCCCCTTTGGTGGAGTGCAGAGTACTTGCAGTACCATGGACACTAGGGTGGAGGCTGTAGGTAGGCTCCAGTTCGGCTTCTCCATGGTCAATGAGTTATACAGATGTTTTCAGCAATAGGGCCGTGTGGTCAGTTTGTGGAGAGCCACCAATAAACTTGGCAATAGCTTGGGTTGTTTAGGGGTTCCCGTGGGACCCTTTTGGCCAGGAAGTCGGTTAGACATAATACATTCTTGGTGCTGGAAGCTTCATTTGCTGATGAGAGATATACAATTGGAGCTCTGCCTCCCCTATTATTTGGTGATTTCATTTATAATATATATATATATATGTATATATATATATATATTATAGGAAGCCCCTATGATGCCTCAAATGGCCTTAAAATTTGAATGTCCCTCCCCATATTCCTTCCCTAGTCCCTCTTTTCCCTCTTCCCCCCTTTGATAATTCCATTTCAGTACTCCCCCCCATCCACCCATAATTATTTATTTTATTCCCTTTTCTCTCCTTGCTAGTCCCTTACTCTATACCTAACCTCTGTGATTGTATAGATTGTATCTTGATTGTCAATGATTTAGCTAACATCCACATAGAAGAAAATATATACCATATTTGTCTTTCTGGGTATGAGTTACCTCATTCAGTTTGATTTTTTTCTCCAAATTCTATCCATTTACCTGCAAATTTCACTTTCTTTTTAAAGAGCTCAGTAATATTACACTCTGTAAATAAACCACATTTTCTTTATCCATTCATTCATCCATTGATGAACATCTGGGCTGTTTCCAGTTTCTGGTTATTATGAATAGATTGGCAACAAGCACAGTTGATCAAGTGTGTCTGTAGTAGGATGAAGTATTCTTTGGATATGTGCCCACGAATGGTATAGCTGGATCTTGATGTAAATTTTGTCTCTCTTTTTTGTCATACCTGCTTTCCATAGTGGCGTGTACAAATTTACACTTCCACAAGTAATGGACGAGTGTTCCCCTTAGTTCATACTCTTGCCAGAATGAGCAGTCATTTGTTTTATTGACCTTGAACATTCTGATCAGTGTGAGATAAAATACATTTCCAAGTAGTTTTGATTTGCATTTCCCTGATGACTAAAGACGTTGAGTTCTTTAAAGAACTCAAACTCAGCCATTTGAGTTTCCTTTTTTTTGAGATTTCTATTTAGATTTGTACTACCTTTTAAAATGTGTTTTTCTTGATGTCCAGTATTTTTTGAGTTCTTTATATATTTTGGATATTATCCCTCTATTGGGTATGAACTTGGTAAAGATGTTTTTCCCATTCTGTAGCCAGTTGCTTTGTCTGAATGATGATGTCCTTTGCCACGCAGAAGCTTTTCTGTTACACGAGATCCATTTATTAACTGTTGACCTTAGCGCTTGTCTTATGGTGTTCTGTTCAAGAAGTCTTCTCCTGTGCCAATGACTGTTCTTCATTTCTCCTCTACCAAAGTCAGTGTGTCGGGCCTTTTGCTGAGATCTCTGATCTATCTGGAGTAGAGTTTTTATGCAGGGTGATAGGTATGGATCTATTTGTATTCTTCTACACGCAGTTGTCTTCTTTGAAGACATTTGTTGAAGATGCTGTATGTATGTATTTCTGACTTCCTTATAAAAAACAAGGTGTCCATAGGTTTGTGGGCCCTTTTCTGGGTGTTTGATTCTACTTAATTGTCCAACTTGTCTGTTTTTGTGCTAATACCATGCTTTTTTTTTTTTTTTTAAATATTATTGCTCTTTAGTACAATTTTGGGATCAGTGGTGATGCTACGTCCAGCAGATCTTTTATCATTTAAGTATTTAAGTGTGCTTTAGTTACCCTTTGTGTGTGTGTGTGTGTGTGTGTGTGTTTCCATATGAAGCTAAATATTGTCCTTTCGATTTCTGTGAGGAACTGTGTTGGAATTTGAAGGGAATTGCATTGCATCTGTAGATTGCTTTTGATAGGATGGCAATTTTTACTATGTTAATCCTACTGATCCATAAACATGGGAAGCTAGTCATAGATTAAGCTTTACATTTTAAGGGCTGCTCAAAGCAATGTTTTTGGTGGTAGAAGAACAAAGGATTACTTACTCAGAGGCCAGGCAATGATCTTAGACAAGCCATCCTTACTCTTTGGATCTCCATTCTCTGGTGATTTAAATGCACTTAGTCCTATTATTGTTAAAAGTGATGTGAATGCCAAACCTGCCCTGTGCTTTCTTTAGGCATTGAAGGTCCTGGCCCTCAAGGTCACTGCAGAAGCCTCTGTAGTCCAGAAGTGCTGTGTGGTAGCAATCACAGTGTTAATGACAATTGTAGTTTAAAGAGGCCTTTGCCCCATGGCAGCCACATCTCTTTCACATGAACAGTTGACTTCAGAGTATACTTTGCACCCCGGGAGACTCTCCAGCCTCTGACTCTTTCAAGAAGTGGAAGGCAAGCAGAATGTGGCTCAGGGTGAATGGAAGAAGACAGGGTTTAACCTAAAGCCACCACACCACTGGGTAGAGAGCAGAGAGACATGCCTTATGGAGTCTTCCAGGATCAACGATGCCTTTGCTCGTGGTTGGATCCACAGCTCATATGAAATTGTTTTCTCTGCTCTTTCTGAACACAATCTTGACCCATCTGCTTTCTTCTATCAACATTTCTGCAAAGTTGCCGGGTAGTGGCGGCACACACCTTTAATTCCAGCACTTGGGAAGTAGAGGCAGGCAAGTCTCTGTGAGTTTGAAACCAGCCTGGTCTACAGAGATAGTTCCAGGACAGCCATGGCTGTTACACAGAGAAACCTTGTCTGAAAAAACAAAACAAAACAAAACAAAACAAAAAACAACAACAAAGCAAAAACATAAAAACAAAACTAAAAAACATTTTTGAGAAGTTCCTTGTTCCACGTATCCATCCAAACTAAACTGAAGCTGGATGACTGAGCAGCAGACCCTCTCCAACAATAGAATTCTCCAAAGTCAGAGATTTTAGCATTGTCTGATTTGGATCATCGTGGGGTTCACCATTCACTAGAGGTAGTAAACGCTTCGTCTCAGTCTTAGATCTTGGGTTTTATGTTGCTATGTATATGCTTATATAGGCATACATTTATGAGAGCTTTAAGATATTTGTTTGTATATAGTTCCACTTGTGTAGCTTGCTCTGTGTTATTAACTTAAATATGACACTAATTCTCAGGCTCTTAGTTACTGTACCTATCACATGAGAATCCCCCCCCTTTGTTTTTTCCTTCCTCCCTTTATTTGTTCCTTCCTTTATTTCTTTTTTGGTTTTGTCTGTCCTGGAACTTGCTCTGTTGACCAGGCCAGCCTTGAACTCACAGAGATCCACCTGCCTCTGCCTTCCCAGTGCTGGGATTAAAGGCGTGCCCCAACACCATTTGGTTGACCTTCTTCTTTTTTTTAAATAGCTATGTAGTAATAGTCCATTGAGTGGACATGCCATATATGCACAAATATCTGTGTATATGTGTTTTTTGGATGGACATTCATATAATTTTCAGTTCAGAATAGTGCCATAATAAATACATTTAAATATAGATATTTTACCCTCATATTAGCCTATATGTTATGCTATATGTCTATAGCACAAATTTTTAGAGATAAATTGTTGGTTCAAAGAGTATATGCACAATTATTTAATTAAGAGTAGTTTTAGGCTCATAGTAAAATGGAGTAGAAAGTACAGAGTGTTCCTATAAAACTCTGACCCAAACACACCCAACGTCACATGTTGGATTGGAACACTCGTCATGCATGATAACCTCATTATTAACCAAAGTCCATAGTTTCTATTGGGGTTCACTATCTGTGAAGTACATCCTAAGGGTTTTGACAAGTGTGTGATAATATATATCTATTATTGTGGTGTCATACAGTCTAATTTCACTGTCTTAAACATCCAGTGTCCCTTCTTGTTTGCTGCAAACTGCCAGCAAGTACAGACCTTCCTGTTGACTTCAGAGCTTTGCCTTGTCCCCTGTGTCACATGACTGCAGTCATGCCACGCAAATGTAACCTTTTCAGATTGGCTTTTCCCACTTAGTAATATACATTAAAATTAATTCATTAATTTAATTTTTGAGACAAGGTCTTTCTGTGTAGCCTGATTGGTTTGGACCTTCCTATGGAGACTAGGCTGGCGTCTGTGAGTCTGGTGTACAGAGTGAGTGCCAAGACAGCCAGGGCCACACAGAAAAACCCTGTCTCAAAAAACCAAAAACACAAAACAAAACAAACAAAAAAAACTGAAGAAGAAGAAGGAGGAGGAGGAGGAGGAGAAGAAGAAGAAGAGGAAAAAGCATGTACTACCAAGCTTGGCTGAAATATCATTTTCAATTATTCAGTGTGTGTGTGTGGGGGGCACGTGGAGGTCAGAAGACAACTTGAAGGAGATGGTTCTCGGCTTCCACTAAGTGAGTGCTAAGGATCAAACTCAGGTTGTTACGCTTGGTGGCAGCACCCTTACCCACTGAGCCATTTTGATGAATTGTAATATATATTTAAGATTCCTCTGTTTCCTCTCATATCCAAATAATCCTCTCTTGTGTGAATACACTGTAGTAAGCTTATTTATTCATCTACTGAAGAACAAGAACTTGATAACTTTGAATTTTTGCCAATGATGAATAAAGCTGCCACAAACATCTATATGCAGCTCTTCCTGCCAGTTCAGGGCCTCACACACTCTTGGCAAAAGCTCTACCACTGTACAAGACCGCGACATGGTTCAGTGGTAGATTTACTTATTTATTTTTAATGTATGTGTATCTGAGTGAGTTTATGTGTGCCATATGCGTTTAGGAGCCTGCAAAGGCCAGAGAGTATAGAACAAGAGTTACAGGTAGTTGTCAGCCACCATGTGGGCCGGGAATTGAATCTAGGTTTTATTAGCAGGATGTGATCTAATTGCTGAGCCATTTCTCCAGCCCTAGGATTTTTTTTTTTTTGAACATTTTTTTTCCCAACTTGTTGGGTTAACTATCAAGAGACTGGCTGTTGTGTTTTATGGTAAGATTGTGTGTAAGTGCTTAAGAAACAGTCACAATTTTGTTTGAAGTAGTTGTACCATTTTTCATTTATTTTTAAAAAGTATTTCTTTAGTTTCTGTGCATGGGTGTTTTGCATGCATGTATGTCCATGTGCATAACTGGTACACCCAGAACTCAGAAGAAGCTGTCAGGTCCCCTGGAGCTGGAGTCAGGATCATTGTGAGCCACCATGTGGGACCAGGAACCCTGGTCCTCTGCAAGAGCAACAAGTACTCTTCACCACAGACCCATCTCTCTATGCTGGAAGCTTTTATCATTTAATACAGAAGTAGCAACTAATATTCTAGGTATCAACCCACCAGAATTAACTTCTGATGGAGAAAACTTGCTTTGCAAAGTCTGCAAGAAATACAGACCCCAGAATATTTGTTGCTATGAATTTGTCTGTATATAGAGTATATACTGGGTGCTTTGTATTCTCAGATAGGCAGACAAAGACATTCCTTTCCACAGGGGTGTCAGTGGTAAGAGTGACCCACTGTTTCATGAGGTTGGAAGCAGCAGTCTCCGGATTTCATACTGCATAGCCTTAGTTTTTCCTTTTTGTATAATGCTGAGAAGTCCCCTTTAATCAGTTAACAGGACATTTTACAAGTCATGTCCCCCCTGAGATGTGAGGTGCCTGCTTTTCTCAAGATTTCATCTGCCTTCCTGGCTCTGAGAGACATGCGTGCCCTATTGTCAGAGAGTTGTTAATTGTCTGTGGATATATAAAAACTGGAACCCTTGTAGGATGAAAAGGAACTTTTAGAGAAGTTTTAGAAGGAACTTTTTGGAGAATATTTAGAAAGAACTTTTTTTTTTTTAAGAAAATTTTTAACAGGAATATCGAAAGAGAACTTTAAGAGCGCTTTTAGAGGAACTTTCCAGGAGAAATCTTAAAGAGAACCTTTGAGAGAAAACTTTTGGGAAGTACTTTTTTTTTTTTTGAAGAATAAAGAGCTGTGAGAAGAATGATATGTGTATGAACTGATTTTTAGCCAACCCCAACCCACCTGCTGTAAGCCTCCTGCCTGAAACCTTTATATCTCCAGTTCCCATTTTGTATTTCTACTAGCAATCAATGAACCCTATTTACCCACAACTTCACTAGCATCTAATATTTTCAATGTTGATCACCTAAAAGGTATCACATTGTTGTTTTAAATTTGTAGTTTTAAAAAATTTATTTATTTATTTATTTATTTATTTATTTATTTATTTATTTTATTGGGACAGGGTTTCTCTGTGTAGCCCTGGGTCTTCTGGAACTTGCTCTGTAGACTAGACTGGCCACAGACTCTCAGAGATCCATCTGCCTCTGCCTCCTGAGTGCTGAGATTAAAGGAGTGCACCGCCACCACTTGGCATGAATGAAATTCTTAACTTTTGTTCCTTTTATTACTGGCATTGGGCCCTAGAGTTGCTATGAATGGGAGACTGTAGATGAACAAATCCAGTGGCTGGTGCACGTGCGCTCTCTCTCTCTCTCCCTCCCTCCTCTCCTCTCAATGCGCATGTGTGTCTGCCTGTCTCTTTACCTGTCTTTTCCCTCTTTCTCAGTGCTAGGAATCAAACCCAGTGCCTTGTACATGCTAGGTGGGCTCAGAATCTCTCTGTGTACACTCTTGAATTTGTGTTCATTTATAACCAGTCCCCTCTGTGACTCAAGTTCTTGCATTTTAATTAATCCTGCTTCGGTCCTTGGTTGATATTCTGGTTCTTCTGTGTTTGACACTGAACATGGTTTCACTCAACTTGAATCATTTCCTTCTTCACCGAGGTTACTGTTTTGGGAAACCCGTTCTCCTTAGTCATCAGCATCTTAAACTTGGGTAAACAGTTCTTTACCCTGCATGCCTAATGTGACTGTGAGCTGATACAGGGTTGCTCATCTCTCTAAGTATTTGGAAACTCTGTAATTCAATTGTACTGCCATTGCTACAGTAGTATCTGATGCCTGTGGAAACTGTCACAGTTAAAACAGGGAGCAGCCTTCCCCACTCTCAGTTCAGAGGCTTTCATTTTTCTGCTGGTTCATCATCTAACCATCCATCTATTCACCCACCGTTCATCACCCATATACCATCCTGATGTCCACCTACCCTTTCCATCTATTATCTACCATTTACACTTTCACTCCCACATCTACTCATTTCCCAGCATTCTATGACTACTCTGTGTTTCCTCCTTTGGTGCCAAGGGCTGAATCATGTACTACGTGTGCCCTCTACCACTAAGTCCCTGAGACTACTCTGTAGTAAAGATGAGAGCGCTTATGTAGCCATGCTCATAGCAGAGTCAATCACAAGTCAAAAGGCGGACAACTAACCAAGTGTCCATGAGTGAAGGAAGGGATAAACAAAATATGGCATAGACACACAATAAATGTCATTCAGCCTCATAAAGGAAGGATGTCCTGAGATACTGTACTGTGAATGAGCCTGGAGGACACTGTGTTAAGTAAAACAAACCAAACACAAAATAGCAAGTACTACAGAGTCTCTTTATAGGACGTATCTAGAGCGCCCAAATCCATACAGTCAGAGTAGGATTGTGGTGCTTGGGTCGGGGGTGTAGCAGAGGCAGATGAGGCGGGGGGGGGGCAAGGTATCACTTTAATGTTATCGTAACGATGGCAGCTGCAATGAGTTGAAGGGAGTTTCAAAATATTTACAGAGATGAGTAATTCTATGTTAGTTCATGGTCACAACTGACGTGAGTCAGTAAGAGGACTGTGTACTTGGACTTGGGGTGCTGCTGATCAGGAGGGAGATGCTCTCCTCCCCCTCCCAGTGACACTGCTGGTAAAGAAGGGAGTGACTCAAGCTGAGTGAAACCACATTCAGTATCAAACGTGGGGGCACCAGAACATTAGCCCCAAAAGCAAAAGTCGGCTCAATGAAATTCAGGAACCTGAGCCACAGGGGATTCTGGGTCCATATGGTAGAGGGGACTGTACCCAGGAAAAATGAAGAGGAAGGAAATGCAAGGGTACAGAGATCTGAATCAGCCCCAGGGTTGAAGTAAAGAGTTTGAGCTGTAAAAAGAGCTGGAGTTCTGGAGACACTTGGTGACCAGGGCAGTGTCCCACATACCCGTTTGATGCAGTTGAAGCCTACATCTAAAAATTGCTAAGACCTTTATTTCTAGTGAAAGGAAAACTGTAATAAGATTTATATAGTTATTAAGTATCTGTTGACTTTTAAGAACTGTCAAGGCCTGTGTGGAGACAGACCGTAAGTAAGCAAGGCTAAACCTGCCCTGGCAGAGCTGCCCTTTGAACAGAGAAAGGCAGTAAACCAAGAAACGGAAACTCACATTTTTGTTGTGAGTACAGTGAAAGTCTCAGATCAGGGAGGGGTGGGATTGTTTGAGTGTGGGTGGTCAGAATGGGTGGTGGGTCTTTTTTTATATTTTTTAAAAAGTGGTTCACGGTGTATTAGGTTGCTTTCATCATCAGTAGCATGTAGACATTTTGTTTTTTATAAGGATTTATTTATTTTTGTTTTCTGTGCACGGGTGTTTTGTTTGCATGCATGTCTGTGAACCATGTGAGTGCCTCGTGTCTAAAGAGGCCAGAAGAGGATGTCAGATTCCCTGTGACTGGAGGCGCAAATTGTTGTAAAGAGCTGTGCGGGTGCCAGGACTCAAACGTGGGTCCTCTGGAAGAGCCATCAGTGCTTTTTCTAAATCACTGAGCAAACCTGCACTTACTTTGCCAACCTGAGACTCTGATGAAGGTCATGGGTTCTTCCTCCCAGAAAACACATATGCATAAGATTTTAGGGAGTTAGTCGATGTTTGAAACCCACCTCTAAGGGGAGTATGGGTAAAGGTTGGGGCCCTGGCTTTATTGGCTTCCTACAGTTTTATGAAATGGATTTCAGCATGATTTACATATCTGTGATCCCTTGCCTGCCCATGCCTCTGTTCTATCTCCAGATGTTACATCCAGCCATGCAAACCACAGGCGCTTCCAGTTCTCAAACTTGCATTCTGTGCTCTCTGGCCCTCCAACCTTGCTCCTTTAGAAACTCCCACTTACCCTTATTTGTTGTCCCCTTCACCCTTCTCACAGCCTTCTTTAAAGGAAGGGACCAAGTCAGACTTGCTTTACATCACAGCCAGAGCACCCATCACACTGTAACTGTTGACTTTTTATATCATTCATCCACTCAGGTAGAATTTTCTGAGGATCTGCTATTTGTGAACCCCAGTCCTGGACACAGTGAGAGTCAATAGACATTAGCGGTATTCTCATAAAGCTTACACACTAGGGGGGATTACAGGCATTACATAAATTTAGTTATATATACAAATTAAAGAGTGATACACATGTAGGAAGGATGGAAATAGGGATGTCTCGGAGAGCATTTAGGCTAGGGATGGAAGCAAATCTGAAGCCCCTTGGAAGGAATTTGAACGGAGACTAGAAGTTCATGAGGGTGGCTGGTGAAGAGGAAGGGCCCTGCACAGTGACCAGCATGCAGGTATCACGCACACCCTTCCCTTCCTGAAGCAGAGATGGCATGCCATTCAAGTTTGTATTTCTAGATACAGTGAGTGAGTAAGATATCCAAATGAAAGAGCGCTTCCACGCACGATTACTGGGATTAGATGGCTGGGCACAGTAGAATGCTCTTTTTGATGGTGAAATGAATTCTCTGTTTCATTCGACTCAAGTGGTGTGCTGAATAACTGAAAGAAAGGCAGGAAACATTAAAGTGAGTCAAATTGGAGAGAAACGGTCTGGGTAGGAAAGGTTTTTTTTTTTTTTTTAAAGATTATCTTCAGGCTACAAGCATTGTACTTTATTTATTGGGATGAAGTGAAATTCACACAATGTAAAACTAGCCATTATGAAATGAACGATTTAGCGGTAGTTAGCACACCCAAATGTTGTGTAACCCCCCACCTCTAATACCAAAACATTTTATCATTCCAATATACCCACTGAGCGCTGCGTGGATTTTAAGTTCTCTAAAAGTGGAGGTTGCGAGTGTGCCCTCTTTGCACCTCACAGCTTACAACAATGTTTATCTAGCAGTCGCTGAATACACAAGGAAGTTCCCACCCCACACTCGCCTTAAAAGATTTTTCAGTTGCCTAAAGATTTTTCTTTAATTATATTAATGTATGTAGATGCCATTAAAGTTTATTGTCTTAATGTGGTATAATAATATAAAATAAAATATATCATTTTGGTCATTTAAGTCTGTAGTTCAGAAAAATCAGTTATATTCATAGTGTTGTACAGCTACCACCATCATACAGTTCCATTTGCTTTGTAAAATGGAAACTCAGTGCCCATTAGATAGTGACTCTTGGGTTAAAAGTGTAGTTTAGTCCTAGGGGTGCTCATCTGCTGTGTACCAGGTCCTGGATTTGATCCTCTGAAGCATAAGGAACCTTATTAACACCTCCCTAGCCCCTGAAACTCTTGTCTACGTAAGCGAAATTGCCCAGGGGTTTATATATATATATATATATATATATATATATATATATATTTTTTTTTTTTTTAAAAGATTTATTATGTATACAGTATTCTGTCTGCATCGTATCCCTGCAGGCCAGAAGAGGGCACCAGATGTCACTACAGATGGTTTCTGAGCCACCTTGTGGTTGCTAGGAATTGAACTCAGGACCTCTGGAAGATCAGCCTGTGCTCCTAACCACTGAGCAATCTCTCCAGCCGGATTTTTTATATTTTAATTATTATTTTTATTTATGTGTGTATGTCTGAGAGAGAGAGAGAGAGATAGAAAGAGAGAGAGGTACATGTGTTAAGGCAAGAGCATTGAGTCAGAGGACAATTTGTGGAGTCGGTTCCCTTTTCCACTTTTATGGACCTAGAATGCATATTGTGAGGATTTTGAGGTAAGTGATTTTTCCCACTGAGCCATCTCAGTAGCCTGAGTCTGGGGATTTTTGAGCCTGTTTTCCTTCCTTCCTTCCTTCCTTCCTTCCTTCCTTCCTTTCTTTCTTTCTTTCTTTCTTTCTTTCTTTCTTTCTTTCGTAATTTCTCATATGACTATAATGTACTTAGTATTTAGTTCATATCTACTGCCAGCTTCCACCCTGAACTCCTGGAACTCTCTCTCACTCCCCTCCCAACTTCATATCTTCTTTTCTTTCTCTTTCAAAATAATGCACTCAGGACAATTAGAGATGGCCATATGCACATGGGTGTGGAATGCCATTCACTGGAGCATGGGCAGCCTGCGTGGACTACACTGATGAAGAAAATGGACCCTTCCTCTTAGTGCAGAGAGGGTGGCTGTGGAGTACTCAGCCTAAAGGGACAGCCTTATCCCCCCCACATGCACACACATACTATATATACACAGGGGCACACATGTACACATATACTATACACACACATGAACTACACACAAACATACCCAGTCTCTCTCTCTCTCTCTCTCTCTCTCTCTCTCTCTCTCTCTCTCACACACACACACACACACACAGGCTTAGGGAATATCATGGGAGAGGGGTCAGAAAGACCAACAGTTGCTCAGCTAGAGGTGGGGTCTTGTGAACCTTTCCATTCTCCGTGCAGGAGTGTTGACTGGCTTGATTTTATGCTGCCCCACCATATTCAGAAGACATTGCCTCACCTCAGTTTTCCTTACCCTTTGCTCTTACAATCTTTTGGACCCCTCTTCCACAATATTTCCTGAGCTTGTGTGTGTGTGAGAGAGACCTTTTCTCACATTTTGACAAGTTGTAAGTCTCTGTGGAATAAAGAAGCTTCTGTGGTGAGGAGTGAGAGTTGCCCTAGTCAATGGGTGTAAGGGTACATATTTAGAAGGCAGGGTGATACTATATACCTTTAGCAAATGGTAGCAGCACCTATGACCTCCAGATTATGGATTCTTGGCCAGGTTTACAGTACCAGGTATGAGTTCCCTCCTCAATTCCAATCAGAATGCTGTTGGTTACCCCAATAAGATCCATGCCATTATTGTACCAGTGGGCATATCTTTCCAGGCTGGTCATTATTGTAGCTTACAGGGTTCACATCTGGATGAGATTCTTCATGACTTTTCTCCCCCAGCAAACGGCACAGCACCTCCTGGTTCTATGACATCCAGCCATCACGGAGGATGTTTGCAGGTCATTACCAGCTTGCTTTCTCCATGTCCTGTGATCAAAATGTGTGGTGTCTTGGGTAACCAAGAGCACCGACAATTCCCTGTATTGTTTTTGGGGTCTCTATGACCCCAACCAATAACTTGACATGGGATATCCTATACTTGTCACTGTGCCTTTTGTTTGACAACCTATAGCTTCTGGGGTGGGGAGCACTACACCTCTGTAGTGGGGATTTCAATGAAACATTCTTTAAAAAATATGTTTTGGGAAGCTTTTAAAATGGTTTCCACATGACTCTCCCAAACATCTTTTAGTGTTAGTTATCCCTTCTCCTGCCCCGCCTAATCTCCTCGCTCCTGCTTTCCTTTTGTCTTCCTGGTTCCCAGCCTCATGGCCATTCCGGTGATGGCTGTTGAATTGGCAGTGTGTGACCAGGCTCCCAGGTGACAGCTGTGGTGACTTCCAGAGCCAGGGCCTCCAGGCATCTGGGGATTTGCTTCCCTGTTTAGTCTCACAGAGGGAGTAGAGACCAGTTGAGTTCTAGTCACATTGGTGTGTGGTGTCCAGAGAGTTGATCTCTCCGGGATCAGAGGGTCAATGAGCTCTTTATCCTTCTCACTTCAGTCTCTGAGTTTGCAGCAAACCAAAATATTTGCCAGAAGATGGTGACTAGGAAGAATTATCCTGGTTTTTACTTGTATTTCTCATCATTAATGACTCACTTCAATGCTGAGACCTACAGACAACTGGGATCAACTGCCAGGTGAGAGTAACATTGGAGAGGAAGAGAGGGCTGCTGGCCTGCAGGTGGCCTGGATATCAGGACTAAGGTATCACTTACTGATTTGTTACCTCCTGTCCCCTCTCTCTCCAGTAATGGTTAAAACACACGCAGATACATTGATTGAATACCAGGTTGGCCATTTTCATCTGAAGGTGCTTGGGACAGTTTACTTAACCTTTTGAGTCCCAGTGCTCATGAAATAGGGAAACAAGGATTGTCCCTGCGAAATAGCCTCACTGTGCTCAGGCTGTGTCTGTCTCCAGTTCTGTGAGGGCAATGGCATCCCTGAAAACCCTTTATCTTTGAAGTCAGATAAGGTGACCTTGATGAAGAACATAAAGTTGTCTTGTTCTTGAGCATTGCATATATATTTTATTTTATGGTGTGCTGAAATGCCTTTGATACATGGAATCATCTGCCTTAGACATTATTAACCCCATTTTGCCAGTGAGGAGAACGAGTTCCTGCAAAGTTAGGGAGCATGTTCTGAGGCACCATCTCTTGTTGGAGGAGAGGACAGAATTCTGACTTGTTCTGCCTGATTGCAAGGCCCAGGTGGGCTCATGGGGCTTGAGGGGCAGGGAGGCAGCATCCAGGGAGGAGCCTGATCCTTTATAACAATGGTTGTGTCTCTCTTTCTTGGTTTTAGAAATAACTGCCCAGCAGTAGAAAATCTCATCCCTGGGAGATATGTAGAGCCTAAAACTGAGGCTGAAGACTAATAGGCTTTTGATATGCAAGTGCCCAGGATTGTCTCCAGTGAATAGGGATGAGAGTGAGAGCCAGGGAGCCAAGAAGTCTGGCTAGGGTCAGAATTGATGCTAGGGTCTTTTTAGAGATCAGCTGGTGAGTGCCAATTTGACTAAAGAGGAAACAGGCTGTGTGTGTGTGTGTGTGTGTGTGTGTGTGTGTGTGAGAGAGAGAGAGAGAGAGAGAGAGAGAGAGAGAGAGAGAGAAGTGGCTATTGGCCTTTTGGCAGAGGAACCAGCTTGAATTCAGGTTCTTGGCTTCCAGCTGTGAATTCTTACATTCTTTTCCTGCTGCCTCAAGCCAAGAGGCTGAGGTAGTGTTCAGAGAAACTCTGAGGACAGTAAGCCAAGGATGCTGCCGGTGTGCTACACCATGCTTCTCCAAAGCTAGCCTGGGGCTTGCTTTCTAGAAGTCCTCCCTGTGAAGGATGCTCAGGGCTGGCCTGGGCATCACAGTGTGACTTTGGGTAAGTCATGCTTTCTTTCTTGGCCATTTTTGTTCTGAGTCTGGGCTTGTGTCTCAGATATCTATTCCAATGCCCAGAGTTTGATGAGCTCTTAAGAAGAGATTCTCTGGCATCTTCTTGTCTATGTGCTTTACTCGTTTGACTCAGGGTCTTACCACATATGTAGCCTAGCCTCCAATTACAATCCCCTCATCCCTTTCTCCTGAGTGCTGGGATCACAGAGATGTGCCACCACACCCAGACATCTCTCACACTTTAAAAAGATTTCAAAGTACATTACAAACTGTCCCCTGCTATCCAAGAGGACCTGATTCCAGAATCCCTTTAACATTGAAATTCAAGTCTCTTACATACAATGGCACAATTATATATACATGCATACAACCCATGTATATCCTCTCCTGTGCTTCAAATTGGCTCTGGATTACTTGTAACATGGACTACCTTGTGCAAACTATGAACAGTTGTTATACAATATTGTTTAGGAATTGCAAGGAAAATAGCCTGTACAAAATATTTCCATCTATGAGGGGTTGAATCATTTAAGTGAAGACACAGGACAAGGAAATAACTCTAATGGGACCGCTTCTCCCAGTCTCCCAGTCTGCTTAATTCTCCTCCTCCTCCTCTTCCTCCTCCTCCTTCTTCCATGGGGATTACACTTTCTTGGGGATTGCAGGCTATGGAGGAGGCAGGAATGGGTGAGTGCGATGCTGGTGGCCCAATATTTGTATTGTGTTTTTCCCAGCAATCTCACTCTCCTGGGAACGTTCTCCAGGAAATCAAAACTTGGCTGAGTTCTCTGAAAAGTCCTGCGCTCATTTTTCACACGGAGAAGCCTCACTCACAGAAACGCCCGGTGTGCTGCAACAGCACCTGCCACAGGTGAGTCACGGCCGTAGACTACTGGCTCCAGGTGCTTCGGTCCCTCTTTGCGGCTACTCCTTTTTTGCCCACGTAGGACCTGGCAGTCCAGGTGTGGCAATGGCACTTGGTGCCCACTGCGGGAGCACAGAGGACTTTTGTGCCAGAAAGGCACCACCCCTTAGCAGGCCCCTCCCTGCTCACACAACAGCCTTTACCTGTGGGCAGGCACCCGCCTGCACCTCAGTCTCTCCTGCAGCTTTCCTGGTTCCTCTATCAACGGGGCACACTGGGAGCTGCTTCCCGACGGTGAGGTGCAGCGCAGCACCCCTCTGTCGCAGGTCCCCTCCCGTGGGGCTGATCATTAACTCAAAGGCATTATAAGGAGTGAGTGACCCCGGTGAGCCAGTGAGCCAGAGGATTCGTCGCCACCGCCATGGACAGTAGCACCTTGAGCCCCGCGGTCACCACCACAGATTCACCCATCCCGTCCTATGAACGCATTCGCAATGCAGCTGACATCTCAGTCATTGTCGTCTACTTCGTGGTGGTGATGGCTGTCGGGCTGTGGGTACGTGCGGATTCTGGGACACGGACTGAAAAGGCCAGAGCTACTATGTGGCATGAGCGGGTGCACAGAGATGCCATGGTTTTGCTGAACCACAAAGGGGCAAGATGGGCTTACAGGTCTACAGAGGGTTGTGGGAACGTCCTGGCAATGCTGGGGCGGAGTTCAGAGCACAGGAAGCCTGTGTGTAGAAAGGTGGAGGATGCCAAAGGGAGCCTGTCAGGAAGGCCCAGGGAAGATCCTGAGCTGAGGGAGGATCCCAGAGACTAGGATAGAATATTAGGGGCAGGAAAGGGACAGCTTGGAGCTGCAGGGAAGGGCCCAGTGCAAGGTGACTCCGGTCCTACCTCTGAATTATCTAGTTTCTAATGGAAATGAAATACATTAGAGCCAGAACGTTGCAGCCTCTACAGATCTCAGGTGCACCAGGCGGCCCATAGCTAACCAACGCCCCCTCCTGGGGAAGGGTTAGCCTTGAAAGGTGGGATTCTAGAGGACATCTGGGGTTAGCGATGACAAGGGGCCCGGTGAGCAGAGAGTGACCTGGTCCTGGGGAGAGGAAGTACATGTGTCTCCTCTTGGGACTCTGGGGACATACCAAACCAGAGAAACTTGTTCTTCAAAGCCTGGAACTTTGAAAGTTCATTTATGATGCTGGCACACCTAACAGCTAGACGAAGCGTGTGAGCATTGGGTTGAGGTGGAAGACGCTGTGGCAGCAGGTGCTGTGTCGGGCTCTTGAGTTAGGAAAGGATGGTGGGCATTGCCTGCTTGTAGACGTAGCTGTCCAGGGGGGAAGGAAGGAGGAAGCATGGGCTTTTTTGGGAACTGTAGACAGACTCGTGCACTCGTGGTGACAGTGGGGCTGGCTCTTCATCAATATGCCTAGGTCCTTAACAGTGGCAATGTCTCGACCACTCACCTCTAGTACTTGCTCTCATGCAGATGAACTAAATGATGTAGGACGAACTTCCCACAGCCTCAGTTTATCCAAGAATAACCTAGGCATGCTCTTATGACCCCTCCCCCAAATACCGAGCTGTGAATCTGAAAGGTCTTTATGGTTCTGGGTTTTTTTTTTTTTTTTCTTATGCTGTCATTAACCTTGCAGGGTGTGTGGCCCATGCCCTGGATAAGTTTTGTATTTTCAAGTAAAATGGGCACAAATAGTAAGCTGGGTAATACACCTTCACACAAAAGGCCACAGGGGCAGGGAGGACAGGAATGGCAATTATAATTTTTACAAAAGAGAAACTTGAAGTCACAGGTGGTTCTGAATTGCCTAAGATTTTGCAATCCCTGGGACTGTTTCCGGGAACTTGGGCGTCTTAACCATTGCCTTGACACCTGGCCCTGAAGCATGGTGCTTGCTTTCTGCCTTCCCCTCCAATTCAGATCGGTAGATGTTGGAGCCAAGGTGCGATTCCACCATTGGCTAGTCACACCAGATGGTCCCTTTCCAGGCCCACACTGAACATCTGTGTGCTTAACCAGACTCATTTTAGCCCCCCACCCCAGTCCTGTGAGTTATTACACTTTTATGGTGTTTGCACTTTTGAAATATCTGTGAATCAGTGCCACTTGTCCTGTTAATGACACTTAATGAGCCTGTTAGTATTTGTCTGTTTAATCTTCTCCTGCTAGCCAGTGCCTCTGGACCTTGTTCATTTAACACAATGGATTTATTCTAGTTAACACTCCTCTTTTCCCTGAAGTGTTAAGGTGGCTTGCTTTAGGGATGGGCGTTCTGGCTTCTGAATGATTTCTGGGTTGTACAGAGATTCACCCAAGCCCATTGTGCTTCTTGGCTTAGGAAGTCACTGGAAGCTCATGTCCCTTCATCCCCATACCCATCCATGCCAACATTACTTATTTGGGTTCTATATTCTTTCACCTTAACTTCTTCATTGATTATCTTTGAGCTTTTTTCTACTACTTGTTTGGTATTTATTTCCTTTTTCTTTACTAGTTCTTGTTGCTTCCATTTAAGTTGAATCACTGACTTTATTCTTGTTGGGAGATGCTACCAACCCAAACCAGGGTTGTTAAAAACTATGGCCCAATGGCCAAATCTTGACCCATAGTCCACTTTTGTATAGCTCATAAATTAATAATTTTTACACTTTTAGAGGGTTGTAAACATATTAGGATAATGCAAAATAAAAATATTATGTGTCAGAGAACCCATAAAATCTGAAGTACCCACTATCAGACCTATTTTCTTCTCTTTTATTATTATTATTTTATGTATACAGGTGTGTTGCTTGAATGTATGTCTATATAACACATGTATATAGTGCCAAATTATAGACAGTTGTGAGCCGCCATGTTAGTGCTGGGAATTGAATCTAGGTCTTCTGGAAGAAGTTGGTGCTCCTAAGCTCTGAGCCATTTCCCAAGCCCCCAAACTCTTGTTTTTTGAACCAATAAGATTATTGCTACCTGATTTGGAATGGCCTTTGAGTTAATAACATCATTGAATGCTTGATAGGAATGACCTCAGGGAGCCCAACCTTTCCATTTTATTAATGAGGTTAAGAATGGGTAGCCAGAAGTCATACAGACAAATTGACATCAGAGTAGGGACAATTAGAGCTCAGAATTATGACACAAAACCAATGCTATTCTTATTTTCTCCTCCTCGCGATATTGCCCTTATGGGAAAGCTGTCTTCTTTGCCCCTTCTCCATCACCGAAGAGACAGTATCCAAATGCACATCTTTCCTCAGATATTTGCACAAAGATGGGCCTAAAGTTTACTGACTTCAGTCCATACCCATGCATCTCTTCATTGAATTATTTGACAAAATAGTTTTCACAAGCTACCAACAGGTTTACCTTGAATATTCCAGCAGAAACTCTTCCCTGGGGTCTCGTTTCAATCTCTGGACATCCCTGGAAGAGAAGAAATCCTTCCTGGCATTGAGTTCAAACCTCATGGTCTCAGTTTCTTACATTTCACCTGGTTGTAACCTACGTAGGTCTGAACATTTTACATATCGGGAAACAGTATGCCACACCTGGATCTTCCACTCTGAGAACCCAACACCCTAGTTTCCTTCCTTCCTTCTTTCTTTTTTTTAATTTTGAGGGGGGGTTTGAGGTCTCTACATAGCCCTGACTGTCTTGTAGCTCAGTTTATAGATCAGGCTGGCCTCAAACTCTCAGAGATTCACTGCTTCTGTTGCTAAAGGCTTGATGAGTCAGATAACACCCAGCTCAGGATGGGGAGTTCAGATTCGGTGATTCAGTGGACCACTGTCAAATGTTCAGTTTCTGTTAAGGCTCAATAGCCGGCCAAGAGTAGTCTCTCAAAGGGATAATAGTCTGCAGATTGCCACAGAGTCTTTCTTCAAAATCCCAAGGAGGCTCCTCTGCGATTCACCTATAAAGGCCTTTCAAAGTCTACAAACAGCATCCCTGTCTGCCAAGCACCACTTGGTGTTACGAGTAGTTTTTTTCCCTGCTGGTCTGGTCCCACTGCCGCACCAGCTCCAAATAACACACAGAAATGCTGTATTAATATATAATTCTGTTGGCCAGTCACTAGTTTCTTATCGGCTAGCTCTGTCTTAAATATTAACCCATTTTTTTAATGTAAGTGCTTCCACGTGGTCTTATCTTACTGGAGAGAGGGGCTGGCGTTCTTCTCTGTCCTTCTCTCGAGTCTCCTCCCTACTACTTCCTCTCTCCTCCTACTCTCCTAGTCCCGCCTATCTTGCTTTCCTATTGACCAACAGTGCTTTATTCATTAACCAATAAGAGAATCATATTTACAGAATGACATCTGCCATCAACTGGGTCTGCTGGATCATGTGGTCCAAGTGGCAGAGCAGTCTGCACAGCAGCCTGGACCTGTTGAAGAGCCTTCTCCTTCTTCTAGGCTCCACTCAAAGCTAGTAGATTTCAAAGCTAGAGTCACTTGTTATATGGGCTGGAGTAACACCCCCAAGTGATAAATGTGCTGTTTCCAGAATCTAAATAGGCCCACTACCCATTGTGCTTATTTCTTGGTGGTGAGTGGGGCCAGGTTCACCTTAGAAAAGGGTTATCTCACATGCCCCATACCACTGGCCTCCTGGAAATTTCACTGAGATAGAGGCTTCTTGAGTTTAGGCTGGATATTCTCCATCCTCAGATGTACGTATATGCCTTCTCAACAAGTCCAAAGTGGTTGCCATTTCCTGCTCATTTGGTCCATTCAGCATAGAGTCATCAATATAGTAACCAGTGTGATATCTTGAGGAAAAGATGGAGGATCAAGATCTCTCTGAACTAAGTTATGATACAGTAGTGCCGAGAGCTGTGCAGATGGTGGAGATCTATCTCAAGAGATTTCAGAGAGGAACAATATTAGCAGCTTGGCTGGAGACTATTGTGAGATTTTTGGTAAAGAATGCAGCTGTTTTCTGCCCTTGTCCTTAGAATCTGCCTGAAGCTAAACTGAGAAAAAATAGCTTAATTTTTCTGGCAGAGGAGAGTTCAAGACAGCCTAATATTGACTCTGATTAGTCAAATGTTTATTAGTAATCACTCATATGCAGGTCTACATTGAAATAGAGCAAGCAGGGCAAAAAGAAATACAAAATGTACAGTTTAAAGAGAAATGCATCAGGAAATTTAATGTTGGAGCCAAGGCTTGTTCTGAAAGAGGTAAGTAGAGGCTAGTAAAATAGTGATAAAATAGAATACAATAAGATAAAGCAAAACAAATCGGAATAGGACAGAACAACCAAGCAAGAAAAATAGCCAAAGAAAAAGCATATAACCATGAAAGCACACAGGAATTCCACAAAAGCACAAAACTGGAGAACACAATATGTAAGCAAAGGACCCATGTGGTAGAAAAAAAATGCCCCGACTTAACATTTTGAGACAAAGAACCTCCAAACTTGCTGCTGAGTTCATTTTGTATGGCATGTACTTCTGGGTCTGCCCTTAGAGCCTGCCCTTAAGAGTGGTTTGTTTTCCCAGTGAGACGGTACTGTATTTGTCTTTCTGGGTCTGGGTTACCTCACTCAGGATGATTTTTTTTCTGAGAATTTCATGATTCCATTTTTTAAAAAAATAATGGCTGAGTAATATTCTGATGGGTAAATGTATCAACTTTTCTTATCCATTCATCTGTTGGTGGATATCTGGGTCGTTTCCAATTTCTGTCTGCTATGAATAGAGCAGCAATGAAGATAGTTGAGCAAGTGTCTCTGTAGTAGGATAAAGTCCTTTGTGTATATGCCCAAGAGTGTTATTGTTGGATCTTGAGATAGGTCAGTTCTTATCTTTGTAATGAACTGCCACACTGATTTCCATAGTGCCTGTACAAGTTTGCACTCCCACCGGTAATGGATGACTGTTCTCCTTACTCCAGATCCTCAGTGGCATGAGCTGTCATTTGCTTTATTACTCTTGGACATTCTGATTTGTGTAATATGAAATCTCTAAGTAGTTTTGATTTGCATTTCCCTGATGACTAAGGATGTTGAACATTTCTTTAAGTGTTTGTTGGCCATTTGAATTTCCTCTTCTGAGATTTCTCTTTTCAGATCTACACCTCATTTTTCAATAGTTTTTGCTTTCTTTTCTGGATGTCTAGTTTTCTGAGTTCTTTATATATTTTGGATATTAGCCCTATATAGGATGTGTACTTGGTAAAAAACAACTTTTCCTATTCTGTAATCTGTTTCTTTGTCCAAATGATGGTATCCTTTGCCATACAGATGCTTTCTGCTTCATGGGGCCCCATTTATTAATTGTTGCTCTTAGTGCCTGTGCTATCAGTGTTCTGTTCAGAAAGTCATCTCTTGTGCCAATGAATTCGAGACTGTTCATCACTTTCTCTTCTACCAGATTCATTGTATCTGGCCTTACAAGGTCTTTGAACTATTTGGAATAAAGTTTTGTGCAATGTCATAAGTATGGATTGATTTGCATTTTCTTACATGCAGCTGTGTTCTTTGAGGAGCATCATTTGTTGAAGATGCTGTCTTTTTTTTTCCAGTGTGTATTTTTGGCTTCTTTATAAAAAAGCAGGTGTCCAAGGTGGGTTTGTTTTGTTTTTGTTTTTTATTACTATTGCTCCATAGTACAATTTGAGATGAGGAATAGTGATAGTTCTCCAGTAATTCATTTATCATTAAGGATTGTTTTTAACTATCCTGAGTATTTTGTATTTCCACACGAAGCTGAAAATTGTCCTTTCAGGTTCTGTGAAGAATTGTGTTGGAATTTCGATGGGGATTCTATTGAATCTGTAGTTTGCTTTTGGTAGGATGACCACTTTCCCTATTTTATTCTTATTGATTTGCAGGCATTGGAGATCTTTCCATCTTCTGATAGCATCTTCAATTTCCCTCTTCAATATCTTAAAAGTTTTATCATACAAGTCTTTCACTTGCTTGGTTATTTTTATATTTCATATTATTTGAGCCTATTGTGATATGTGTTATCTTATTGATTTCTTTCCCAGCCCTTTTGCCATTTGTATACTGATTTTTGTGTATTAATTTTGTATTCTGCTACTTTTCTGAAAGTGTTTATCAGATGTAGGATAATTAAAGATACTTTGACTTCTACCTTTTCAATTTGTGTCACCTTGATCTTCTTTAATTTCTCTAGCTAAGATTTCAAGTACTATGTTGAATAGATAGTGAGAGAGTAGACAACCTTGTCTTTTTCCTGATTTTAGTGAAATTGATTTGAGTTTCCATTTGAGTTGATGTTGGCTATAGCTTTGTTGTGTGCCTTTATTTTGTAGAGGTATGCCCCTTGAATCCTTAATCTCTTTAGGACTTTTATCATGAAGAGATATTGGATTTCATCAAAGGAGTTTTCTGCATCTAATGTACTGATAATGTGGTTTTTGTCTTTCAGTCTCTTTATATGGTGGGTTGCATTCATAGATTTACATATGTTGAATCATCCCTGCATTTCTGAGATGAAGCTTATTCAATCATGGACAATCTTTTTGATGTACTCTTGGATTTAGTTTACAAATACTTTATTGAGAATCTTTGCATCTATGTTCATGAGGGAATTAGTTAATAATTATCTTTCTTTGTTGGGTCTTCGTATGGTTTGGGTATCAGGGTAACTGTGATCTCATAAAATGAATTGGGTAATGTTCCTTCTGTATCTATTTCATGGAATTATTTGAGGAGTACTGACATCAACTCTAAAAGTCTGGTAAATTTATGCACTAACACCATCTGTCTCTGGGCTTTTCTTTCTTTACTACTTATTTATTTATTTGGTGGGAGACTTTTAATTATTGCTTCTGTTTTTTTTTTTAGGAGTTATAGGTATGTTTAAATTTTTTTTTATCTGATCTTGATTTAACCTTGGTAGATGGTATATATCAAGAAAATTATCCATTTCTTTTTGGTTTTCTAATTTGGTGGAGTACATGTTTTTAAAGTATGCCTTTATAATTCTCTGGATTTCCTTAATGTCTATTGCTACATTGTCCTTTGCCTCTAATTTTGTTAATTTGGGTTTTCTCTCTCCACCTTTTAGTTAATTTGGTTTAGAATTTGCCAATTATATAGATTTTCTCAAAGAATCAACTCTTGATTTTATTAATTCTTTCTAATTTTTTTCTGCTTTATTGATTTAAATTGTGATGACTATTTTGTCTTCTACTTCTTTTGGGTATGATTTATTCTGTTTATTGTGGAGTTTTTCAGGTGTGCTGTTAAGTTACTAATATAAGATCTCTCCAACTTTTTATGTAGGCACTTAGTGCTATGATCTTGCTTCTTAGAACTGTTTGTTTCCCATAAGTTTGGGCATGTTGTGTTTTCATTTTCATTCAATAGAAAGTCTTTAATTTCTTTCTTAACTTCTGTCTTGATCCACTTTTCATTCACTAATGAGTTCTTCAGTTTCCATGGGTTTGTAAGATTTGTGTCATTTCTGTTGTTGTTGATATCCAGCTTTAATCTGTGGTAGTCAGATAGGATGTAAGGAGTTATTTCAATTTTCTTGTATCTTTTGTGCCTTCCTTTGTGTCCAAGTATGTGGCCAATTTTGGAGAAAGTTCCCTGGAGCTGCTGAGAAGACGATATGTTCTTTTGTGTTTGGATGAAATATTGTGTAAATATCTGCTAGGTGCCTTTGGTTTATGATGTCAGTTAGATCCAGCATTTCTCTGTTTAGTTTTTGTCTGGATGACCCATCTATTGGTGAGAATAGGATATTGACATCTCCCACTATCAGTGTGTGAGGGTCAATATGTGATTTAAACTGTAGTAGTGTTTCTTTTATGAACTTGGGTGCCCTTGTGTTTGGGAGCATAGCTGTTAAGAGTTGCAATGTCCTCTTGGATTTTTTCCTTTGATGAGTATGTAGTGTTCTTCCCTATCTCTTCTGATTAGTTTCGGTTTGAAGTCTACTTTGTCAATAAAATGGCTACACTAGCTTGTTTCTAGATCCACTTGCTTGGAATATCTTTTTCCATCCTTTTACTCTGAGATGATGTCTACCCTTGATGTTAAGGTGTATTTCTGTGATACAGCAGAAGGATAGATCCTGTTTTTGCATCCATTCTGTTAGTCTGTGTCCTTTTAATGGGGGAATTGAGACCATTGATATTGAGAGTTATCCATGGACAGTGTTTGTGGCTCCCATTATTTTGTTGTGGTGTGGGTGTTTTTTCTTCCCAGCTCCTTCTATAGTTTTGGATTTGTACATAGATACTGCTCAACTTTGGTTTTACCATGGAACATCTTTCTTTCTCCATCTATTGTGATTTAGTGTTTTGCTAGCTACAATAATCAGCTGGTATCTATGTTCTCTTCAAGTTTGCTTAGCACCTGTCCAGGCCTTTCTGGCTTTTAGAGTCTTCATCAAGAAGTCAAATGTAATTCTAATAGGTCTGTTTTTGTATGTTATGTGGTCTTTTCTGTCGAAGCTTTTAATATTCTTTCTTTGTTCTGTATGTTTAGTGTTTTGATTATTAAGATACAAAGGGACGGGGAATTTATTTTTCTGGTCCAGTCTACTTGGTGTTCTGTATTATTCTTGTTTTTTTTTTTTTTTTAATTTTTTTTCTTTCAGGCATCTCCTTCTTTAGATTAGGAAAATTGTCTTTTATAATTTTGTTGAGAATATTTTCTGTGCTTTTTAAAATTTTTATTTACTTATTTATTTTGGGTTTTCGAGACATCGTTTCTCTGTGTAGCTTTGGAGGCTGTCCTGGAACTTGCTCTGTAGACCAGGCTGGCCTCAAACTCACAGAGATCTGCCTTCCTCTGCCTCCTGAGTGCTGGGATTAAAAGCGTGTGCCACCAACGCCTGGCTATTTTCCATGCCTTTGACCTGGGTTTTTTCTTCTTCCTTTATTCCTATTATTTATAGGTTTGGTGTTTTCATGGTGTCCCAGGTGTTTTATGCCTGGATTTTGAAAGCTTTAACCTTTTCTTTGACACAGGTGTCCATTTCTTCTCTCTTGTTTTCAATGCCAGAGATGGTCTCTCCCGTCTTTTGCGGTCTGTTAGATGAAGCTTGCCTCTGAGTTTCCTATTTGAGTTCCTAAATTTTTCATTTTCAGTTTGGATCTTCTTTATTGTTACTCTTTCTACTTGTAAGTTTTGAACGATTCTCTTCATTTCACTCCACTTTTTGTGTTTCATTAATGGATTTATTAATTTTTTCTTCAAGTACCTCTAACATATCCCTAATAAGGTATTTTGAGATCCTTGTCTTGTGCTTCAGCTATATTGACTTCTCGGGCCTCCTGTGGAGGGTTGGCTGGGCTGTAGTGGAAACAGGTCATCCTGGTTGCTATTGATTGTGTTTTACACTGGTGTGTTGGCATCTGGGTATGGGATGGTTGTAATTCTGGGTGATGATGTCTGGTCTCATCACTGTTGGGTTCATGCTCCATTCTTTGGTTTTCAACTTCAGAATTATCTTCATAGTGATCTTTCCCAGTTAATTTCTAGAGCCTAAGTCTTTAGCATTTATTTCCATTTCAGTGTCAGCTACCCTGCCTGCTCCTTGGGTCTGTTTGCCATCTTGCTATGCCCAGAAGACCACCACCAAGTCTTCAGAGCATGGCTGGTGGAAGGAAGAACACTGGCAGGAGTCAGGAAAGACTTGAGTGTTCTTGCTGGTATTTTCTGACACACAGAGATGCTCAACACATCTATGCTGATTGACTGGATACATAAACGCCTTCCTTCCCCAAAAGACTCGAATCCCCCGTGCAGTCCGCACACCTAGGAGGGTATACCGGTTGCAGATATGTTTGTGCAGGAATGACATCAGTGGTTAATTCCTTTGGACCACTGATAAGAGCAAAGCCACTATCAGTCATTAACGAGCGTCTGGACAAAGGAGGCAGTGGTTGAGAAAGGGAGGGAGGAGGAAAAGGCCTAGAAGCCAATCTAATGGCACTGAGCCAAAGGCTGGGCCAGGAATGACTGTGGGTTCAGAGGTGGCAGTTCCAGAGGAGCTGTGAGAGAGGCTGCTCATCCTGTATTGGAGATACAGGCCTTTCGTCACCTCCCAGACCTTCATCGGCTCCACAGGTCTGTAGTAAAGCCTGTGCTCTTAGGCCTGGCATTCAAGAGCCTTAACTCTGTTTCACTTTCACCCTGCTCACCCTGCTCACCCTGCTCACACTCCTCACACTCCTCACACTGCTCACACTCATGTTCCTCAGCCAGGTTCAACAGCTGGCATCGTTTGCCACCCCCTTCTCCACACACCGGGTGCTGCAACACCTCAACCTTAATCTGCTGTTCCCAAAGTCTGAAATATCCCCTCCCCCCAGAGTAACAACCCCCCCCCCATCCTTCAGGACTCAGGAAACACTGCCTGTCTGTGAAGTATTTCTTGCCATCAGAAGGCCTTTCCTCAGTTCCTCTAAACTTAGTCACAATACCTTAATCACCATACCTTAATGACCTTAGCGAGCTCCTATGTCTATTCCGAGAGAAAAGAGTTGAATTGAGCTGGGATATCTTGCCTTTTAAGTAACACTAAGTGTTAACACTTTGGATTCTGACATTTTTATTTTTTTTCTTAAGAGCGTCATTGAGATAATTTACACACCCTTTAGTACTTTTTAAAGATATGATGTTTCATGACACTTTGGTGTGCATGTAAGAAACACACAAAATATCCCATTGCCCCCCAGCTTAACATGCAAACAAAATAAGTTCACAGGTCCAGGAAGGGCGATTTGCTCAAAGCCGGAAGCTAGACCAACTGCAGAGCTGGTTCTAGGGCCTCAGTTTCCCTGTCTGTCAAATATACGTGAGTATTCACAGGTGCCTTCATGTGAGCAAGCTGAGGCTGGGGTAGGAGGGGCAGATGAGGAATGAAAAGTTTCACCTAGAGGGTTTAATGCAAGAAAGGGGCCGTTGGGGTGGGGGGGTGTCTTTCATCAGCAAAGCCACTCTTCTAGTTTCTGGTTAAAATTTTCATCCTCTTTCCCTCAGGCAATGTTTTCCACCAACCGTGGGACTGTTGGAGGCTTCTTCCTGGCAGGCAGAAGTATGGTGTGGTGGCCGGTAAGTTTTCTCTAAAAAAAAAAAAAAAACCTTTTTTTTTTTTTTAAATTTACTTTTCGAGATTATAATGTAATCACATCATCTCCTCTTCCCTCTTTCTGCCTCTAAACATGCCCTCTTTGCACATTTTCAAATTTATGGCCTCTCTTTTCATTAATTGTTGTTATAAGCATATATATAAGCATATATATATATATATATATATATATATATATATATATATATATATGTTCCCAAATATAGCCTGTTCAGTCTGTGTAATGTTACTTGCTTGTATGTTTTCAGGGCTGAGTATTTGGTATTGGATAACCAACTGGGGAAAACGATTTCTCTTGCTCTCTGCATCCCTTAGTTGTCTGTAGTTATTTGTGTAGGACTGAGGCCCCGTGCTCATTGTTATGGTTCCTAGGAGTCACACCTGGGTAGAACTGGTGTTTGCTTTCCTCCTTTGGAAGCTTGCATGAACCCTTCTGGTGCCATGAGAGCTAGTCCTTAGGGTGGGACATCCAGGTCAGTTTCAGCTCAGGGGCCTTGGGGCGCTGTGACTGAAGTACATGGTGTCTTCAGCAATGAGAACTTCCCTTCCACCTCTAGGGGGCAACCAAGGGCAATAGGAATAGTCAGTCTAAAATGTTCTGGGAGTCTGTTAGACAACCTCGCCCATCACACCTGGTGCTGGAGTTATGGTTAGGAGGCCTTTGGCTCTGGAGGGAAAATTTTTCTTTATGTATTCTGAGTAGTAATCCTCTGTCAGATGTATGATTGACAAAGGGTCTCTGCTACCCTGTGGGCTTCCTCTTGGCTGGGTTGACTTTTCTTTAGCTGGGCAGAAGCTGTTTAATTTTAATTTTATGAAGTCCTACATTTAAAAAAGTCCTGACTCTGACACTCCTAGAAGGGGAAATATCATCAAGCCTTGTTTATAAGAAAAGAAATGGAGTTATGGTGTGTCTAAAATCACCTTGATCTGTGTGGGGTTTGGTTTTGTTATGGATTGGGTTTTGAAATTTTCTTTCACCATGATGAAATTGTATCTCTATTTGTTTGTTTGTTTGTTTATTTTGAGACAAGGTTTCTGTGTAACCCAGCCTGTCTTGGAACTCTCCCCATAGACCAGGTTACCTTCAAATTCACAGAGATCCTCCTGCCTCTGCCTCTGCCTCCCAAGTTCTGGGAGAGCCACCACCACCTGGCAAATCTCAGTTTCTGATCTCTGGGTCTTGAAGACACTAAGGTTGGAGACTAGGGACACACTCCTTTAGGAGATTTTGTTTTAGGGCAGGTCTGGAGCAGACTGGCTTTGGGCCCAGGGTTGACTGATGGGAGAGATTAGCCACGCCCCCCCATCAGGGAGGGGTTTGTGTTTTTGTGAGGTTTCCTTATGAACCCCACAGAACTGGATTGTTCTGACAGAGAAGTATGGCATTGTTCTGTTGTGCAGAATCGTTACCTTCCTTGGTGACGCTGACATTTGACTCTTCTCCAACCGCGGTTTCCACCTGAGGTTTCCTAAGACTATAAAATAGTTCCAGGTGGCTGGACCTTAAGAAAATGAGAAATGGCTCAGCGGTTAAGAGCACTTTCCTCTTTCGTGGAGGACTTGAGTTCAGTTCTCAGAACCCACAAGGTGGCTCACAACTGCCTGTGATCCCAGTTCCAGGGTATCTGATGCCCAGGTCTGCACGGGGTACACTTACATGAATAAAAAATTTAAAAATGGTTTCTCACGTTTTCTGTGTATCTGAGTCACCTGTGACAGCACTATACAGCACTCCAACTGTGCCAGGCCAGCAGTTCATGAAATGGGACTGTAAGATGTAGAAGAGTGCTCAGGTAAATCTCTCAATCGCCATTATACTCAGTAGTGTGCAGAAACCAGAAATTGTTGCAAATGAGTCCCTTAAGTTAACTTTCATGTGGATCATGTGAACCAAACCTGGTTTATACTCACATTTATTTATGCTATTAAAAATCACCAATTCCAGTTATATAGGAGCCATATTCTAAAATGATTGATGATGAGTTATATAGTAAAAATAAATACACATAGAAGTCATGATTGCGGTATTCACATTGGTTAAGTCTTGTAACAGTGGCATGCTATAGGTTTAGTGAAGGGTGTTTTCTTTCCTTCATGTTATTATGTATGTCTTTTTGAATTTTTACTTTTAGTTACATGCATATGTGTAAGTCGGTGTGTAGGTAGGTATGTGCATATGTGTTTGGGTGCCCAAGGAGGTCAGAGACATCAGGACCTCTGAAGAAACCTGATGCAGGTTCTGGGAACTGAACCCGGTCCTCTAGAAAAGCACTATGTGTCTCAACTTCTGAGCCAGCTCTCCAGCCCCCATGGTATGTCTTAAAGATAGCTGATGGCTTAGATGTGACAAAATGTGGTTTTATTGTAAGTATCCATATTTGGGGGTTACTTCCTCCCCCAAAACTCAACTTTTTTTTTAAAGGGGGAATCTGTTAACATTTTGTTTAATGACAAGGTTCTATTGACTTAATGGAGTTTAAAAACTGCTAGTTTGGAGGAAGAATAATCCTGGTGATTTCCTTTCTAAAATTTAAAATGGCTTATAAACACTGTCATATCACACAGCTGTAAGAAGGAATCAAAAGAAAGTGTGGCAGGGCGTTGGTGGCGCATGCCTTTAATCCCAGCGCTCGGGAGGCAGAGGCAGGCGGATCTCAGAGTTTGAGGTCACCCTGTTCTACAGAGTGAGTTTCAGGACAACCAGGACGACATGGAGAAATCTATCTTGAAAAACCAAGGTAAACCCCCTGAACAAGGGTCTCAGCTAGAAGGCCTGGGCAGTCTAAGGGACCTGGGGCAGTGGAACCAGGATGTATCCCTGGTGCACAATAGGACTTTGGGGGCATATCTTTCATGGAAGGATACTCCTTTAACCTAGAGACAGGAAGGAAGGCCTAGCCCCTACTCCAAATGACTTGACAGATTTAGATGACCCCTCCTGGAGGGCATCACCCTACATGTGGAGTGGGGGGGATGGGAAGGGAGGATGGTTGGGGGGGCATGAGAGGGTGGGAGAGAGTGAAAGAGGGAGGGAGAGGGAACTGGGATCGTTATGTAAAATAAAAATTAAAAAAAATAAATTAAAAAAACCCAAAGTAAGTAAGTAAGTAAGTAAATAAGTAAATAAAAATGTGGCATGCAGGGAAGCACATATTAAGAATTCCTTTCAAAATGAAAAGTATTTTAAACAGCACCCAAATTATTCTTAATTTTCTAAGGTAAATTAAAAAGTCAATCTAGCCTGTCATTGGTCCCTAAGTTCATAATTAGTATATCTGTTCTCAAATATGTTGACCCAAGGACCTCAGAGGAGCCAATGACTCTCATACGCACTATGACAATCGTCTCCTTGGCACACACCTGTCACCTGTCTTTAGTACAGTTGCTCCAAGAAGGAGTTGTAGGTAGCCAGAGAAACTGCAGGAAGAGCCATTGGTGTTGATACTGAGACAGGGAGCGAGTTCCAGGAAGCTTATGGGCTGAGCTTTGAAGGGGAAATCCCCACTTCCTCGCTAGAGGTAACAGAAATTGAGATGTGAGGCCCTAATTAATAAATAGCCCGGAGGAGGACCTTTGTTTTAGAGGGGAGTATGGACACACCCGTACATTGACAGCCTCTGTGGAAGCATCAAGTCCAACAGTACTGAACTAACCAACCCCCTTTGACTCAGAAGCAAACGGCTGCACCAGGCCAAGGGATTTGGCTTCCCCTGCTTTGCAACATTGAGCAAATTGTCAGCCTCTCTGAGAGAGCTTCCTTTGCCGTGTGAAGCAATCAGGTGAGCTAGAGTATGCATGGATACTACAGAGGTGTAAGTAGGTGAGAGGGCTCGCGTGGTAAGGACAGCGATGCAGGAACACTGGCCAGTCCATACCTTTATTTTCAGTATTCAGGGGGATGAGGCAGGAGGATCCTGAGTTAGAAACCAGCCTACGCTACACAGAGACCCTTCCTTAAAAGAGGGATTGTCCTTTAATGCTCAGAGTTTGTCTCATTAGCTAATAATTAAAAAAAGGAGTGCATCACAGTGTTTTGGGGAAATGCAAAGAAGCCAGATCTCATCTTTGCAGGTAAGATCTCTGCAGGGCTTCAACTCTGCACAAAAACATGCGTGGGAATTACACAAGTGAATGAGTGTAGCTGTGTTCCAATAAAACTTTATTTAAAAAAGAAACCAGCAGAGGGCCCACTTTGTTGTTTTAAGGACGTTGTATAGTCTCAGAACAGAGAGGCCTTTCTTGTCCATTCTCCGTTTTGTCTCTTTTTTTGATTTTTTTTTTTTTTTGTCAGTGGAGCCCTTGCAAGGCCTTCCTGTTTGATTCCTGAGTGATCTGGCTTGGTAAGGACAGGGAGGAAGACAAGTCACTGCATGGTTTGCACAGAGCCGGGACCCCTGTTCTTCTGGTCGCTTAGGTCTTGGGAAAGACATTGATGAGGCCAATAGGTATAGTATAAGGTTAATCTGAAAACCAAGTTTTTCAATTATGGCTAGAAAGAAACCCCAGTGACAATTACCCTTAAGGAAGAGGGCGGTACCTCAAACTTTTAACAGTCTTAGGAAATATACCTGATTTTATTATTTATTTATTATTTTTTTTTTTTTTCCAGGCAGGGTCTCACTTTGTAGCCCAGGATGGCCTTGAATTCAAGATCCTCCTGCCTCAGCCTCCTCAGTGCTGGAATTACAGGCACGCATCTTCATGCCTAGCTTAACTTCACTTTTAAGTTAAGTCTAAAACCTAAACATCAGACTGAAGCTCAAATGTTTGTCATGCCACCAGGGGGCCAAGAATGCCAGGGGAACGTGGTAGGCTGTTGTGGTAGGTACAGGGAAGAATCAGAGAGGCAGAGAGGAAACCAGGAAAACTGACGTGGGGGAGGCTGAGAACAAGCAAAGGGACAAAGTTCCGGGAGGAAGCAAGCAGCAATGACAAGTAGCTGGCCCTTTAGATGCCCGGGGGGGGGAGGGGGGAGCGATTTTTGTCTCATTTGCCACCCTGGCCAACTCTGCCCTCTCTACCTGCACAAAGCTGCCTGTACCCGTATTTATCCCTACTACCTGTGATGAAGGCCAATCCTTTCCTTTTTGTAACTTAAAAAAAAAATTCCTTAAGTGTGATACCTATTGGCAGGCCCCACACCTCAAGCAAGCCCTTGATGTGAAAATGGGCTTCATTAAAGAAAGGGAAGAGGCAGGCTTGTCTGTAGGCTGCCATGCCTGGCCTTCCTTGGTGGCTGCCTGAGGCGCTGGGTTGTCCTGCTCTCTGGTGCAGGCCTCACATGGCTAAGAGTAGAGGAAGTTTGGGGAGTGAAAAGCCTTTCTAAAACTTCTCCTGATTTCAAATCATTGCACTTATATCTTTCAGTTTCCCGGTGGTAAAACTCGAAAAATAAGCCTTGTTCTGATGACGGTCATGCCACGCCAGACTTCTTGGGATGGCATTATGTGGGCCACTTCCTCACGACCTCAGGCCATTCGTTACTTTACTTATTTAATTTTTTTTTTTTTTTTTTTTTTTTTTTTTTTTGAAAGAGGTCTTCTCTGTGTAACTGGCCTGGCTGTCCTGGAACGGAACTCACTTTGTGGACTAGGCTGGCTTTGAACTCACTGAGATCCGCCTGCCTCTGCCTCCCGAGTGCTGGGATAAATGGTGTGCGCCACCACACCCAACCCAATTTATTTTTTCCTGTTTGAATCAAAATGTGGCACTTCCCACAGTGAGATTTCCTTTGCAGTGAACGTTTTCGCCCCCACCGGCCAGGCCAGTTTCTGCCTTCTCAGGCCACCGGGTTCCTCTCCCTGTTCTCTCCATCCTCTTCCTCTTTTTCTTCTCATTTTCCTCCTCTACCACCGCCTTCTCTTCGGCTCCTTGTTCTTTCTCTTCACCCTCCATTGTTGAAGCCTTTTCCTCACTATTCTTTCCTATTCTTAGTTACCTCTCAAGAGCTGCCTCCCCCTCCCCCTCCCCCTCCTTCATCTTGAATAGGGTCTCACTCTGTAGCCCAAGCTGTCCTTCCTCAGACTCTTGAGTTCTGGGATTTCAGGCGTGTCCCACTACACCGGGCTCAACATCAACTGTTGTGTCTTATCTGCAGCCCCACATCTGGCTCTGAGGAGCTTCTTGGACTGGCATATGGCCACATCCTGCCCTGTGTGTTCTTTGTGTTTCCAGGCTTCAGGTGACCAGTGTGTAGCCCAGTTCCTGGCGCTGAGTCATTACCTAATCCCTTGGCCTTTCACTTCCCACTGTCTGTCTTCCTAGTGTTTTCTAACAGATTAGCCCTTCTGTAGTCAGAAAAGGCAAGCAGAATTATAATCAATGTTTCAAGTTGGTTGAAGCAAGAGTGCTGGAAGTGTCTGTTGAGATGGGCTGTTCACGCCATCCGCGTTTTCCTTGCCTACCCGTGGCATGAGGCATATAACAGAGTTAGCTGCAGTTTTATGTAACGTTTGAAGCAAACTCTATATTGTGAAGACCATTTACAATTAAGAGCAAAGATTCTGGAGCCAACCTGCCTGTTCAAAACCTTAGCTCAATGCATCCCTACCGGCATGGCCTTGGGTGACTCTGTCTCTCTGTCTCAGTTTCTTCAGTGGAAAAAATAGAGATCATCACACCTACCTTATTTTATTTGTTCTTCTTGCTGTTTTGAGACAGGATATCACATAGCCTAGGCTGGTCTTGAACTCCCGAATCTCCTGCCTCTACCTCCCATTGATTTGAATCAATACATTCAAATATTGGGTGGAGTAGAGAGGGTTGTTCCTTAACCTGAAAGGGAGACAGGGCAGACCTTTCAGAGGACAGGGCTTTTAGGCCAGGACCAGAAGGGACATAAAGGATCAGCCAGAAATGAAAGATGTTGATGATTTGGATAAATCAGTCACCCTGAGCTGATCCTTGAGATGTCACATTGTGTCCTGTAAATATTCATAATTATTATGTATCAATTACAAATGAAAAAGAATAGAGAAGCCATTCGTTTGAAAATCAGAAGTGAGCAATTTAAGAAAAACAACCCAAAACAAAAAACCCCAAACCCTCCTTTGGAACTTAAAAGTTCCTTAGGAACTTACAACTCCACAACCAACTCATGGGCCTCCAGAATGGTCAAAGGCCCTAGGGCTGGAAGGAGCATGTGAGATTTGAAGATGGAAGTGAGGGCCAGTGTGGGAGAGACACAGTGTCAGTATCCCATGCCCTCTGAGTGAGGGACCCTGAGCTGCTAAGGATTCCAAAGAGAGGCTCATCTAGATTGGCGGCTGGCTTGTTGACGTAACCTTTTTGATCTCTGATGCCGTTGAACAACTTCACTTGCCTTTTGTACCGAAAATCATTGGGAAAGCACCAATGGTTTCCTATTTTCTCCTCCCTTGAGTAGGGAGAGATGTGTACAGAGATAATGACTGGAAGGCAGTCATTGTTTCTGGGGACATGAACTCACCCAAAGTAAACAAATTATGAAGACTCTGGAACAAAGCTTGTGTCTAAATGTTTGCCAGAGGTTTAGAAATAATATTCCTATTCTGAATATTTGAGCCGTACTTTATTTTCTGTCCAAAGCCAGGAAGTACTATCCCTGAGAGATAACAAAAGTCAAATCTCTCCAAATTTTACATGTTGAAAAGAGATGCCTTAGTCCCAGTACTTGTGAGGCAGAGGCAGGAAAATCTCTGTGAGTTTCAGGCCATCCTGGTCTATATAGTGAGAACAAACCAAGACCACAAAAACAAACCAAATCAAATCAACCAAAGAAACACCACCCCAAACACAAACAAACAAACAAAATATGCCAACCAGGATTAGCTAGGAGTTCTGAGAGGGAGAAGGGGAATAGGAAAGCAAACACAATACAGACAAGCACAGAGATATACAGGAGGGTCTTACTCCAGTGTCCCTCTAGGGACATCTGGGGGAGTGTAGTCTGGAAGGAAGAGGGAGGAAGCCAAGTCAGTGTGATTATGTCTTCTCTCCCTGGGCCCATAGACTCCTGTCCCCTCAATTATAGAACTTTGGACAAGTCATTCTGAAATGCGAACCCTCAGGCCTCTCCTCTGTAGTAAAGAGGGAGGGAATAATTCCAACCTTACAGAGTTGTTGTGGGCACTCAGTAAGATAAAGGCCTAATAGAGACATCACAGAACTTAGTGGTTTTCTTTCTGTCTTATTCTGCCAGGATGCTGCTCTCAAAGAGTGGTACCCAGGGTAGCAGCATCAGCAAGACTCGGGCTCTTGTTAGAAACCTAGACTTACTGAATCAGAAACTGGAGATGTGTCCCAGCAATTCGTATTAATTAACCTTCAGGTGATTCTGATGAGACTCATCTGATAGAGATAGAAGATGATATATTTAGAAGATACAGAATGGTTAGTTAAAGCTGAATTTCAAACAACCAAAACACTTGTACAAGTGTATGCCAAATATGGGATAAAGCCTACTTATACAACAGCATTCCATAGTTACCTGAAATGCAGAGGTGAATGCACATTTCGTGTCCTGGGGGAGCTCACGTTTGAGCATCACCGGATGGCTCTGTCTAGCATGGCCCAGTGAATAGAGAGGAGGCCCAGGGATCTAGATAGCCTTTAAAGGGGAGACCTGAGGCAGGAAGCAGAGAGCCAGCTCCAGATACTGGATATTTTGGGTATGGCATGGACTTTAACAAAGAAAGTGGTTGCCTGAAGCTAGCTGAGAACATTTTCCTTTTGAGCTATGATGCTCTTGTTCCTGAACGGAAGTCTTGGTGTCCCTCAGGAAGTGCAGTGTAGTCTGTAAACACACGTGTGGTAACAGCATTATCAGTACTTTCACAATGGCATGTCTTTGTAGGGACAACTGAGTCAGAGTGCCTGAAAGTCTTCCCTTTTCTTTCTCGAGACAGGCTCTCATGCAGCCCAGGCTGGCCTCACACTTGCTATATAGCCATGGCTTGTCTTGAACATCTGATCTTCCTACCTCTGCTTCACAGTGTTGAGATTATAGGTACACTCTACTCACCTGGCTGGCAAAGAAGGATACTTATTCTTGGTTTAGAGTAGAGGGGATTAAGTTCAAAGCATTAAAGCAACTGACTTCAGGGCCTGTAATTTGCTTTGACAAAGGCAAGATCAGAGGTTGGAGAGCGCTCCCTGTGCTCAGGAGAAGGAGCTGATGCCTCTTTCCTGTGTTGTCAAGCGTGGCTGGGTGTACACAGGTTGCTGCTTTCCTTAGGTCATGGGGGTAAAGGTAAAGTCAGTGTGTGATTTGAATCACTTTTTTCCTCGGTGATATAGTTTAGTTTTCCTTTGAAAAGAGCAAGGTTGAGTGTACTTACCTCCAGGCTCTAACGTCAGCTGGATTCAGATGTCTGTTTTCTACTTCTCCTCATGCAAAACGTAATTGTAGTTAGCAGTCAGTGACCTTTACCACATCTCTTCATTTCTTTGTCTAGTTAGGTAGCTAAATAGTGTGAGCCTGTGTACATACTTGTTCTGGTGTGCATGCCATGCTTGTGTGTGGAAGTCAGAGGACAACTGATGGGAAATGTCCCCCTCACCCCCCACTTAGCTTCTGGGTGTTGAACTCAGGTTGTCAAATGTGACAGTGATGTCCCTTACCTGGTGAGCTGCCTCACCAACCCTTGGTGACATTTTTACACAACACCAATGCTGAACTTGCCTGCCTGCTTTGTTCTCAGCCTTCAGGCTCTGTCAGTCAATCCGAGAGAGCGATGGGGAGTCTAAAGACTTGTGTTCTAATAATTAAATTTCATAAAATTGTGAAAAATTAGAAAAGCCTACAAAGTAAAATAAATATGTGCTCTGTGTTTTCTCTTCCAAACATAACCATGCCAGAATCTGGATATATATATATATATATATATATATATATATATATATATATATATCCATCAATTTATGTATATACATGTACACACACATGCACTTAAATATTCTGAGGACCATATAGTGCATAGGCTATATTATATGAAGCTATCTTTTGTGTTATTTTGAAACAAGGTCTCTTATAGTCCTTGTGGCTCCAAACAATGTGTATCTGTACTCCTGACATCTCTGTCTGCACTCTGAAGTGCTGGGATTACAGGGCGCCCCACCAGACCTGTCTGCATTTTGATTATTGAGACAAGGTTTCTGACATAGCTTAACTGATCTGGCACTCACTGTGTGCACTAGGGCAGTCTGGAACCCTCCTGTCCCAGCCTCCTGAGGTCTGGCATTGTAGGCATTGCTACCATGCCTGCCTGTATGCTACTTCAGCTTACAGCTAATCAGAATGGTATGGAGGAAGGAGTTGCGTTTTTATTTTTAAATTAGAAATACCACAAATATAAGAGAGTTGATGTTGCTGGGTCCTAATGGCTCCCCCTGGACAGGGGGTGAGGAGGTGCGTGCCAACGACACAGAGAGTCAGGCGAAAAGGGACACAGCAGTCTCCTTAGCAATATTTCATGGCCTCATTGGCTAGTCACAATCAGGACATCTGACAGTGCCAGGCAGACCCCAGTTTGGCTATTCTGTGTCTGGCAGGCCTTAACTTCCTACATGACTACTTACTTGTTAACAGCAAATCACTGATTGGTGTTTCATAACAGCAATAGAAACCCTAACTAGGATAACAAGCATAAGGATTCAGATCCCCATGTAAAATCTGGCACAACAGTTCACTCCTGTAGATCCAACTCTAGGGACAGGGTATAGGGTAGAGTTTGGCGGATCCCTGGAGGTCATGTGATCCCCTTTTGGGAACTCTTTTTTATTCCATATGGGACAGTATGCCACTACATAGCCAGGCTGGCTTGGAACTTGCTATGCTGCCTGAGGTTGTCTGGGAGTGTCCACTTCTTTAAATGCTGTGGCGCCCAAATCTGGGGATCCTTGTAATCCCATCCTTGGGGAGCTATGTTGTTTGAAGAAGGTTTTCCCGAAGTCTGCTGAGTCACTTCAGGAGATTTCCACTGGAACGGTTTAATGACTTGGCTGTGACCTGAGACCAACTTGGGAATCTTGAGTTTAGCAGTTCTGGGGGTTCAGAGGTGAGATAGTGAAAGCCGCTTTCAGACCGTGTGCTGAGTTTTGACATGTGACTGAAATGATAGTGTCTCCCATTGGGCAGGATAAATACCATGGTTACAGACCTTAACTCTGTAACTCATGGTTACAACTCTGCAGATAAAGGGCAGGCATTTAGAGAGAGGCGTTTCTTTCACACATACTTTTTGTCCACTTGATCTTAGCATGCTGTATAGCCAGAGACTGTTTCTGCTCCCCAGTAAATCTGGGTGGTAGCAGAGAAGTTGCAGTCTCAAAAGTCCCCGGCAGAGCTGGAGCTGAGGAGCCTACAGAAGACTCTGTGGGCAGCTCTGGTTCCAGCAGCCCATTTCCAGGGCTGAGTTACTCACTGAAGGCATAGTCATCAAGCGATGTCTGTCTTTGGTCCTGGAAATAAGTGTAATCCCATTGCTTTCTAGCTCTAACGTTAAGAGCAGGGAGAAATGATACAGCCAGATGTTTCCCTTTAGGTTGTAAGTAGTTTTTTCTTAAGAAGAGACTCACAGGAAATCATTCAGTTTGTGTCAAACCCTGGAGGGGCCGAAGTGAAAACTTTGATGGTAGAGTCACTCACTGTACTATGGAAAACTGAATTGGTCTTATCAGAGATCTAAATTGCAGTAAGAGGAAAGCTGTCCTGGGTAAATGGTCCAAATAATTGAGGGGCATTAGAGGGACTTGGACTCCTGCCAAGGAGTTGGTGCTGGTGGGAGGGGTTTGAAAGATTTGGTGCTACCAGACTTGGTTTTGGTGACATCTCTCTTCCTGGCTTACAGATAGCTGTTGCCTTCTGGGTCTTCATATGGCCTTGTGTGTGTATGTGTGTGTGTTCGCGCACGCGCACGTGTGCATGTGTGTGCACATGTGTATGCATGTGTGAGTGTGTGTGTGTGCACATGTGTATGCATGTGTGAGTGTGTGTGTGTGTGTGCACATGTGTATGCATGTGTGAGTGTGTGTGTGTGTGAGTGTGTGTGTGTGCATGCGCGTGCATATATGTGAGGGGCAGTGGAGGGTATATCTTCTCTTCCTTATAAAGACATTAATCTTATCACAAGATTCCACCTATATGATTTCATTTAACCTGATAAACTTCAAAATGATCCCGTGTCCAGATAAAGTCATACTGGAATTTAGGCTTTGAAATATAAATTGTCTTTAAGGGTCAAGTGCTTGTCCTCTGGGGTGAGATGGGAGGAAATGGATACTGACTAGTGATTGACCCATGACAGCTGTTAGTAAGCCATCGCCTTGATTGCCTTCTGAGTAACTGTAATAGGAGAAGTGGGGAGGCCTTCAAGTGCTGTGAGTACCAAATGGTAAGAGAAGGAGAAACAATTCCAGCTGAAATGTGAAGCTCAAGCACATTTATGTGAGGGGAAATTAGCTTTGAAATCTTACTGAGTTCCAAGGGTTCTTGCTGGGCTTGGAGCTTTCAGGACGCTGCTTAGTGGGCCCATGGGAGCTGGAGGTGGAGAGGACCCAGAAGAACGTCTCTGATCAGAATAGAGCTGTGCTTTGCAGAGATAACCGAACATGTGGGTGGGTGGGGATGACGAATGGGAGGGAGAGACTTCAATTGACATAGAAAAATGCTGGTGGGATGTCCCAGTGGGTAAGGCCATCTGAAGACCTGAATTTAACCCTGTGGACCCACCTGGTGGGAGAAGCAAACTGACTCCTGTACGTTGTGCTTAGGCCTTCATGTGCACACCACAGCACCCACACACAATGCACACACATGTGCACACCACAGCACCTACACACAATGCACACACATGCACACCACAGCACCCACACACAATGCACACACATGCACACCACAGCACCTACACACAATGCACACACATGCACACCACAGCACCTACACACAATGCACACACATGTGCACACCACAACACCCACACACAATGCACACACATGCACACCATAGCACCCACACATAATGCACACACATGTGCACACCACAGCACCCACACACAATGCACACACATGTGCACACCACAGCACCCACACACAATGCACACACATGTGCACACCACTGCACTCACACACAATGCACACACATGTGCACACCACAGCACCCACACACAATGCACACACATGTGCACACCACTGCACTCACACACAATGCACACACATGCACACCACAGCACCCACACACAATGCACACACATGCACACCACAGCACCCACACACAATGCACACACATGCACACCACAGCACCCACACACAATGCACACACATGCACACCACAGCACCCACACACAATGCACACACATGCACACCACAGCACCCACACACAATGCACACACATGCACACCACAGCACCCACACACAATGCACACACATGCACACCACAGCACCCACACACAATGCACACACATGCCCCTGGGTACTCTTCCCTCTCTCTCTCCCTCCCTCTCTCTGTCTCTCCACAACCCCACATAGTCTTGTTTGGAGATAATGGCAGTCAGCCAATGGCTAGCAGCCAAGAGTGATGTAGAAAGAACCAGATGGAACCCTGCGCCCTTGCAGAGATTGGGCTCAGGCTCCTTTGCAGCCTGGGGAGGAGAACCTGCAACCTGCAGGGCTCCTGGGCAGAACTGTACTTCAGCAATGGGAATGGGAGCAGTGTGGCAGCCTTCATCTCTATAATGGTGGCAAGGAAAATGTACTGCTGGATGCCCAGCATGAGTCTGGATGAAGTAGCCCTGAGAGTCTTCACTGTGACAGCCCACCTCGCTCCAGACACCAGACACTCACAGAGCGGAAACAGACGGCGCAGCACTGGGGAGAGACAGCACTCTGACCGAGGAGGATTGCATTGAGAGAAGAAGAGAAGTTGAAAGCATCTTGATGAAAAACAGACTGGATGTGGGGTTGGTCAAGTCAGCCAGAAAATATCTGACTTCAGCCACTCCCAGCGAGTTCCTTCTTAAACACCCGAAGAGCACAGCTACTCTCAGCACGAGAAACACAAGTGTATGAAGACAGGGGCGTTGAGAAGTCGGACTTTCTGCAGGGTCTCCTTTTATTTCTGTTGCTGTCTCACCTGCTGGCCTAGATTGGGGATCTACATCGGGAGGTGCCTGGCAACTCCCACTAGTCCCTCTGATGGAGGGTTGCATCTGATGTGGAGGAAAACGCTGAGAGATCAGCGAGAAGAAGGAGCAAGCCAAAGCCACCTTTACCTCATTAGCTTCCCAGCAGAAAAGAGAGCCAGTTCCTGTTTCTGTGGGCTTATACCCTCCCTCCCTCCAGCCATCTCAGTTCCTGTTAACAATCTCTACCCTCTGATTACAGAGAAGCTTTATTTGTACAAGCAAGACATCACCAGTCACCATGCACCCCCCCTCCCCCCCCCCCGTGCGGCCCCCACTGAGCTCCTCTTGCTTTCCATGGATTCCAGCCTGGGTGTCCACTGTGTGTCATCACTCCGCTGGCTTTAACCCCATTGCTTGTACTTAAATTTTGTACAATAAGCAAATCTGACCACTTTAAAAACTGGGATTGGGCCGGGCATTGGTAGCACACGCCTTTATTCCCAGCACTCGGGAGGCAGAGGCAGGCAGATCTCTGGGAGTTCGAGGCCAGCCTGGTCTAGAGAGCCAGTTCCAGGACTGGCTCCAAAGCTACATAGAGAAACCTTGTCTCAAAAGAAAAGAAAAGAAAACAAACAAACAAAAAACCAAAAACTGAGATTGGAGAAAAAAAAAAATCTAAATCCTAAAAACAAAAATAGATGTCAACAACATTGTGGAGACAGAGGGGGGGTTTGTAGCCGATTGAGCACAGGTCATGGGGTGGGGTGGGATCAAGTCTGGAATGAGGTCAAAGCAATCCTCCTTACATACATGAACCCAGTCAGATCCCAGGATGTTCTGTACCAGCAATACTTCCCTGACTTTATTCCATCTCTTTCTCTGAGATGCCCTAACGGCCACCTCCCTGCTCAGTCTGTATAACATTCCTTACAAGTTTCCTCTTCTTAATGCCTGGCATTCACCTTATCAGCCTCGGTTAAGCTTTCCCTCATCAACCCCCCTCCCCAAACAAGGCTGTGGGCTTTGTTTTAAAGCATAAACAACCAGTCCCCAAGCTTGCCTTTGCCACAGCTAGGCCAGCCCACCATCCTCACTCACTCTCACCCAGCTGCAGAGGTGGCCTCCTGATTTTACACTCTCTGCACAGGATGTGGTGGTAAAGGCTCAGCCTTGCTCCTGAGCGGCTGGACTCACAGGACCCTCCGGGTACTCTGGTGGGCTGTGGGACTTCCCGGTTCTCCTCACAGTTCTAATCAAGTTCAAAAACGACCCACAGATGGTCTGACGTGTACCATCTGAGTCCTGTTGCTCCTTCAAACCTCTCTTTGCGTTTTTTGTTATTTCCCAAGTTGCAATGCCTGCTGCGGGAATTGGATCCACAGATGTCAACGTAGTCAAGACCCCAGCTGGCCTCTGATTGTTCATGTCCCTTCATTTGGCTGACATGTCCCTTCTTCCATTGTCCCAGACTGAGTATCCTGCTCACCTAACTTATTTATTTATTTATTGCAGATCGGAGCCTCTCTCTTCGCCAGTAACATTGGAAGTGGCCACTTTGTGGGACTGGCGGGGACAGGAGCAGCCTCAGGCATTGCAATGGGTGGCTTTGAATGGAATGTGAGTAGCTAAGCCACTGTATCCTACGGGTAGAAGGGGCTGGTATCATCAGTTCCTTCTTCATTACTGTGATGAAATGTTAGAGACAGATGAACTTTATAAAGAAAAGATACTTAGTCAACAGAGCTGAAGGCTGAAGTTTAAATAACATTGTGTAGGCGTTTGTAAGGCTCCCCCTGGACTATGTAACCTCAGTGTGGATGGCGAACGATGGAGGGACATGGCCCACAGCAGGAAGTCCCTTTAGAATTACTGTAGAAGACACTTTCCCAGTATGCTTCCCTACCTCATAAAGGTGCTGCCAGCGCTCTACACTGAGGGCTGAGCTTACTGTATGTGATTATAGCAGTCTCTGCAGCCAGCACAGTGTATGTTGGGAGGACCTTGAGATCTTATGGGACCCTCAGAACCACCCTGAGTGCAGATTTTTTTTAATCTTTAAATTATTTATTTTTTACATTCCAATCCCAGTTCCCCCCCCCCCCACCCCATCTGCTTCTGGGTTTCCTTCTACTGTTGGCTCACATGCTTTTCCCATAGGCCAATCAAGTACCAAAGTCTATCCTTGTCACTTAGGAAGGAGGGGGGAGGGAGGGAGAGAGAGGGGAGTGGGCATTTCTCTATAGCTGTTGAGGATCTCTTAAGAGAGGCCGAGATGGGTAAGTTTTCTTCTGATCTGAATTTACCTCTTGTTTTGGTTGCAGGCCTTGATTTTCGTGGTTGTACTGGGCTGGATATTCGTTCCAATTTACATCAAGGCTGGGGTAAGTATACACTCTGATATCTTTCCTCATCAGCAAACCCACACGTGAACTTGATCCTTTTGGAGTCCACAAGGGACTTTATGGCACAAATGACAGAGAATAGTCTGGATCTGTTTTCATTCCTAGGTTTTAAGGTAGCTCCTGACTGTCTGCAGGGGCTCTGTTCAGTTCAAGTTCACTACTCTTCCATCTAGGAAAGTCCCTAAGGGACCCTATCTCACTCAGAGCCTCCCGCCCCAAGCATCCTACACCATTTCTCAGGGTGTGCTATTGAGCTATCCTGCTATGATCTTGTTTACTTCCTTTGACAGAGGTTGAGAAAAAGATCTAACCCTTCAATATGCACAACATCACCTCCCATTCGGAGCATGTGGCCGACCAAGCGTAGCTTTATCGTCAGCTCTTAAGTGACATATATAAGCACCTCCTACATGTCAGTCTATACATTGGGAGCTAAAGGTGATACAGGCAAACTCTGCAGGCTATACCTTCTGAAGGCTTGTGGTTTGTTTTTTACTCTTTTATACTTTGGGTCTTTTGGAAGACTTGCCACCCCATTCCCAAATAATCCCACAGAGATGGAGTCTTATAAATGCCTGGCCTCAGCTTGGCTTGTTTCTAAGCCAGCTTTTCTTAACTTAAATTATCCCATCGACCTTTTGCCTCTGGGCTTCTCCCTTTTTTTACTTCTGTGTATCTTTCTTTACTCTTACACCGTGGCTAGCTGGGTGGCTGGCCCCTGACCTCCTCACTCTGTCTTGCTCCCCATTTTCTTCCCAGATTTCTCCCCATTAACCCTCTCTGTTTGCCAGCCCCGCCTAGCCCAGCCTTTCTTCTGCCTGGCTACTGGCCATTTAACTCTTTATTAGACCATTAGGTGTTTCAACAGGCAAAGAATCACAGCTTCACAGAGTTACATAAATGCTGCATAAACAAAAGCAACACATCTTTACGTCATTAAACAAATGTTCCAGAGCATAAACAAAATCATAGTATATTGCAAAGGCTCACAGATCACTAGAGACATATTGGTCCCAGAAGACAACAGGCTAAGGGTACAGGGAGCAAAGCAGGAAGTGTGGTTGGGATTTGCAGAAGGGAACTAGAATATTTGGGAAGGCCTGCAGCTGCAATCCTTTGTATTGCCTGGTAGAACAAGGTGACAGTCACATTTAACCTGGACAGCTTCTTTGGTGCATTGATAAGAGGTTATCATTCATTGTCTTATTTGCAGTAGATGCACTGTATAGAAAAAAGAATACATACAGACAGACACACATTTAGAAAGACAGACGCACACAAACACATATATGCCTCTGCATCACCTTTTCCAGGGCAGGCTTCTGCCTCCTTAGTTATGTTCAGCCATGTGTTTACTAGAAAACACGTGTTTGTTGGATACTTTGGATATATTGCAAGTGAATGCTAAGGCGTCCCCTTCTTCTATTGTGGAGCTGACATAAGCAAATGGCATCTGGCTGCTCTGTAGACTTCCTGGGAACAAGGGGTCTGACCTCGTGGCTCTGGCACCAGGATAGACCCCACTTATGTGCCTGTCCTGGGCTGTCTGTTCACTTTGGCTCCATCTCATCCTGTCCAGGTGGTGACCATGCCAGAGTACCTGCGGAAGCGATTCGGAGGCAAGCGGATCCAGATCTACCTTTCCGTTCTGTCTTTGTTGCTTTACATTTTTACCAAGATCTCAGTGAGTGCATTACCAGGGGTGGGGCGGGAGGGGCGCAGCGGGGCAGGGGCGGGGTGGGGCGGGGCGGGGCGGGGGGGGGGGGGAGGGAAGGCTGGCCATTGGTTTCCTTCCTTTTCTCACTATCACATATGCTGTTCCACCAAGAAGCAAAAAGTGTTCCCTGTACACAAATTTTAGAACACATCCTTGCTGTGTTTGATGAACTACTGCAGACTGCTTGCCTTTAACAATAGCAACACCTTGCCATTCTTGGTTCATTTATTCCCTTCTAATTTTTTCAACAGTTTATAAATCAAATCCTAGAGTTCATAGTATTTTATTCTCATTTTTTTTTCAATTATTCAGCATACACCTTTAATTTTTGGAACCAACAACTAACCATTATGCTTTTACAAATCTAATAAAAACTTAAAAAAAAAGTGATTTAAAAATTCAGATAATTTAGTGTTCGGCATGTCTAAAATTTCTTGCTTATCCCAAAGTGTTTTCATAGGGTTAGGACACATTGAACTGATTGTTCCTCAAAGAAAAATATTTCTAAAAGTGTTTCCCTCTTACATTATCTACTCTGGTCTGGCCAACATGCAAAGACTGAAAAAAATTAGATTGTTTGTCTTCTTGTTCAAGAATAAAACTTCTTTATAATGTTCTGGACTCTAGGCCCTTACCAAGTGCATAGTTTGTAAGCATTTATCTTTTGCTTTCTGGACAGCTTCCTTTGATTCATAAAGGCTTTACATTTTGACAGAATGGTCTATTTCATATTTGTTCCTCGTGCTTTTGGTGATATTTCTTAGACTTTGCTGTAAAATTCAAGAGAATGAAGATTTATTTCCATGGTTTCTATTAATAGTTAAATAAAATTGTGTGTGTGTGTGTGTGTGTGTGTGTGTGTGTGTGTACTGCATGCACACATGGAGGCCAGAAATCGTTGTTTAATGTCTTTTTCCTATTGCTTTCCACCTCATTTGTTTGAGAACTCACCATTCGGCTAAACTGGCTTGCTACCGAGTCCCTGGGATCTGCCTATCTCTAACCCCTGTGTTTGCGGTTATAAACACATGCCATGTCTACCTTTCACCTGGGGCCTAGGGATTTTAATTAAGGTTCTTGTGTACGCATAACAAGCATTTTATTTGCCGAACCCCCTCCCAGCCTTTCTCCTTGGAGTGTTACCTTCTGTTTTCCTGGATTTGATCTACGTTGGGCTAAGTTGTATATGCAAGGCAGGGTCCACACATTCTTTTGTGTGCGGACACTCAATCTTCCCAGCACTGTTGGTCGAAGACACCACTGTTTCCCATGAGTGGTTTTGAGCCTGCCGTCACTGATGTGGGCGAGAGGACTTTGTCACCCACTGCACACCACTTCCTGACACATACTATGACATGTGACATGTGACATGTGACACATGTCCTCAGCTGGTGACAGCCTGATTGTTGCCTCCTCGTCCTCCTTCCCTCTCCAGGGCTAGTTTTTAGTGACAAGATGAAAAACCTGGACTTTTCAGTCCTTATTTCACCAGAGACCCGTGTGCAGAGCCTTGACTGCGGATTTTAGGGGTGCTGAAGCGGTCAGGACAGGCTGAGGAGAGCAGAGAGGATGTAAGCAGGAGGGTTGGGGCCACCTTAGAAGGGGCAGGACGCTAAGAAGGATCTGCGTCTTATTTAGCTGTGAGAGTGAGAGTGGCGCATAGGACAGGGAACACAGCTTTCCTTTTTGCAGGTCAGCGCTGACGCTGGTGAAAGTCTGTTGGCTGCAGTTGCCATGGGAGGGTACTCTTTGCCCTTAGGCCTGTATTGGGGCGGTCACGTAAACAAACTAGTGCCAGGGCTTTTGTCCCCTCCTTACTGCCTCACCTGCTTTCCAGGTTACTGATTAAACCCCCTTGACTTGAAAGCCCCCAGGTAGTCAAGGACCAGCCCCTTGCAGCCCAGCGGGAACAAAGGAGCATGTTCTCCAGCAGTTGGCAGGGGAATTGTACACAGTTGCAGGCTGCTTCTGTGTGTGATTTCTGAGGCTCCTGGCTGGAGGTCCTGGCCAATGTCATACTTATTTCGAGATCCCAAAGATGTCTTGAAACCTGCACATGAAGATGCCTTAGCTCTAGTTCCCACTGGAGATTTTACCCACTGCCTCTGGTTCTCATCAGTGGACTTCAGGGCTGGGATGTGCATTTTACTTCCAAACCATGAAAGGGGAAACCAAGTCCAAGAGATGTCAGGTAACTTTATCAAAAGCCAGTCAGCTAGGGCTGGGAAGACGGCTCAATGAATAATAGCACGTAAGCCTAATGGCTTGCGTTCCATCCCCAGGACCCACATAAAAAGCCAGATGCAGCAGAGTGCATCTGTAATCCCAGCCCAGGCGTAGTGAAGTGAACAGCACAACCGACTGCAGCTTGTGAGCCTGCTAGCCCGAAGTAGCTGTCCAGAGAAACAAACGGGAGATCCTGCCTTTGTAAGTCAGATGGTGAGGACCAACTTGGAACGTTTCCCTCTGATTTCCATGTGTGAGTGCATGCACACCGGCATGCACACATGTGCACACACACACCTGCTATAAAGACACGCAGCCCTCCAGCACTGTGATTTAAAACTGTCTAGGCTCAAAGCTTGCAGTCTCACAATTCTGCCCTTTGTTCAGGTGAGATAAAGCCAGAGAATGATGGAAAGGGATAGTGTGTCTCATCCCGAGTCCTAAGCACAGGATGGACGTTTGCAGGTGTACAGACTGCATAGAGAGGAGAAGAGTTTTGTGATGCTCAGCAGGAACAGAACTGGAATATGTCCTCTGCCATATAAATCTCACATTCTTCTGTAGAGATAGGGTCAGAACCCATACCCCAGGGAAGTGAAGTGGTCTTATAATGTATACTGTAACCAAATGGTTAGAAGAAGGCTCTATAGACGGACTGTGTAGAAGAAGCATCTATTTCAGAGTGGGTGCTTCAGATGATGGAGAAGGAAGGGTGCATACACAGAAACACAAGAAATTGTCCTTATAAATGTGGTTGGCTTTAGGTTCATTTTGTATCACATGGTAACACTTTTAGAAAAATTACAGCTACACCTGTTGAGAGCCTGACATTCAGGAACACAGCATTCATAGATACAAACCACAGTGGTAAGGATTTATATTAAATAAAGATTAACCAGTGGTGTGTGTGTGTGTGTGTGCGCGCACGCACATGTGCATTCCTGCACAAATGGTTTGTGAGACTCATATCTGGATAGGGAACACCTAGGGACAGGTAAGAGGGATTTGGGAGTGTGATTGGTAGAAGAAAACAAAGGGAATTACAGGTAGAGGTTAGCAGTGGCAAAACGCCTCAGTTGTGGCTGCCATCTTGTGATCATGTCTCTGTCACTCCATGGATTTTATTGGCTCAGTTGAACACCTGCCACATCAATATGCAAGAGGCATTTTGTTCTGTGAGATTTCCTGGCATGGGGTATCTCATTCAAATACATACAATCGGCTGAGATAAAGCTTCAGATTTTATGAATCACCTGACAACTGGATGTCCTGGTTTCTATTTTCCCGGAGCTGTTATCACAGATCATGACTGCAATAAACTTTTTACAGCATCCCTGCTGCACATTTTGGGTCTTTGGGTAAAGATAAGAGCTTTTGCTCTTGCTTAATGTTTGATGCTTATGACCTGGACCATTCACTTTGACAAATGGAAGGAGAAATTTGAGTAATGAGACTTCTCCATCTGAAACCTCATTGCCAGGGAGGACTTACTGGGTGCTCAGTGATATCTTAGGATCATAATGGGCAGGAGACACATGCACACACATATAGACACATGCACACACACACAGACACAGACACAGGCACACACACACAGACACGGCATACACATACAGACACAGCATACACACACAGACACAGGCACACACAGACACAGGCACACACATACAGACACAGACACACACACACACACACACACAGACACAGGCACACACATACAGACACACACACACACACAGACACAGGCACACACACAGACACAGCACACACATACAGACACAGGCACACACACACAGACATGGCACACACACGGACACAGGCACACACACAGACACAGGCACACACACATACAGACACAGGCACACACACGGACACAGGCACACATGTACACACACACGGACACAGGCACACACACAGACACAGGCACACACACACAGGTACACACACACACAGTCACACATACACACACGGACATAGGCACACATGCACACAGACACACACACACACGGACACAGGCACACACACATGGACACAGGCACACATGCACACACACACGGACACAGGCACACATGCACACACACACGGACACAGGCACACACACACACACACACGGACACAGGCACACATGCACACACACACGGACACAGGCACACAGACACACACACGGATACAGGCACACAGACACACACACAGGCACACACACAGACACAGGCACACACACACATGGACACAGGCACACACACACATGGACATAGGCACACACACACATACAGACACAGGCACACACACGGACACAGACACACATGTACACACACATGGACACAGGCACACACACAGACACAGGCACACACACACAGGCACACACACACATGGACACAGGCACACACACACATGGACATACACACACACACACACACAGACACAGGCACACACACACACACAGACACAGGCACACACACACACACACACACGGACACAGGCACACATGCACACAGACACAGAAATATACACCTGTTGTCTTCCCTCTCTTTAACTATTAAATTATGTTTTCTAATTTGTATCTCCACAATCACACTGCCAGAGAGGGTAGAGAGCTTTATTATTGATACCCATCTTTCAGCAAAGTATTTAAAAATCACAAAGGCAGACAAAAAGCCCTCACCAGTGCTCGGCTTTGACAGTGATGACTTTGAAATGTATATTTTCTTTAAAACATTTAAAATTTTTTAATTAGAAATGTTTTAAAAAGCTTCAAAACCCTTAGGTTTAACTCTAACAGTTCCAGTTTTGGGAATGGTCACACATACATGTGGCCTGCACTGTGTGTGTCCCATTTCCCACTCCAGGAGGTTATGTCTGCAGGGCTCCAGGTACCTAGTGACAAGCTGTTAGCTTGCTATGTGTGCGTGGCCTCCCAACATAAGGGTGTTCCTTTCTGTGCTATTTGTTTTGAAACTACACACACAGTATTTTATTATTTTCCTATTTTTTTCAAAAAGACTTTTCTCTCTGTAGAAAGTATTCCAGAAAAGTTATCATTTAGTTTTTGATACATTGCCTTAGATTTATTTTATTTTTAATTTTTGTTAAGATCTTTTCTTTTATCCCAGGCAGGGGTTATATAATCATTACAATATTTCTCCCTTCCCTTTTCTCCCTTTAAACACCCCCCCCAACATACCCACACTTGCTGTCTTTCAAATTTATGGCCTCTTCTTTCATTAATTGTTTGTATATATATATGTATATATACATATATACATATATATATGCATGTATATATATACACTCTCTCTATATATATATATACATATATATTCCTAAATATAACACACACAAACACACACACACACATTCCTAAGTATAACCTGCTCAGCCTGTACAATGTCACTACTGGGTACGTTTGCAGGACTGACCACTTAGTATTAACTAACTGATGTTCTCTTCCTTGGGGATGGCCGTTTCCTTAGTTACCTGTACTTCTTTGTGTAGGGTTGAGGCCTCATGGGCTCTCCTCTCTTCACTCTGGATAATACCTTGAACACATGTTGAAAAGGAGTAGGGATAGTGTACAGATTTTATTGTTGAAAATATGTTCCCTCTAGTCCTACATTCTCTGGAACTTTTATCATGAAGGCATGTAGTATTTTGTCAAGGTTTTTCCTTCCTCTATTGAGATGATCATGTGATTTCTCTCTTTAAGTCTATTTATGTGTCTTATTACTTATTTACTTGCATATGTTGAGTCATCTCTGCTATGAGTTCATCAATCCTATTTTGTCTAAGAAAACTATTTCCTTGATGTCATGCATCTCCTTTGGGTCTTACAATCTTTCTGTCTCCTCTTATACATAGTTCCCTGACCTCTAGGGGGAGGGATTTGATGGAGACATCTCCTTTAGGATTGAGTGTTCCAAGATCCCTTACTCTCCACACACTGTCCAGTTATGGGCCTCTGTATTAGTTCCTCTTACTGCAGAAGGAAGCCTCTCTGATGATGGCTGAGTGAGACACTGATCTATGAGTGTCTCAGAATGTTGTCAGAAGTCATTTTACTGCTACATTCCTTTAGCAAAACAGTAGTATTTGGTTTTCATCTAGGTCCATGGCCCATTTAGTCTCAGGTTTTTGGCAATCCATTTAGATTCGGGCATGGATTCCATCTCATGGAATGGGACTTAAATCCAGTCGGAGTGGTTGGTTACTCCCACAACTTTTATACCGCGGTTGTACCGGCATATCAGGCAAGCAGGGCACCGCTGTAGATTGGAGAGTTTGTAGCTGGGCTGGTGTTTTCCTTTCTCCTCTAGTAGAATACAGAGTGCCTTCAATACCACAAACACCCGTCAACAGGGGTGAAAGCTCTAGCTCAGTGGGATAGATGTGTTGTCGTCAGCGATAGGACCTTACTTACCATCAGTTGTAGGAGAGAAACCAATAGCCTTGACAACAGCCTGAGCTTTCTGGGAATTTCCATGGGCCCCTCTCTCTTTGGCCAACAACTCAATAAGCCGTAAGGCATTCCTGGCACTGGGGAGGTTTCACTTGGTTGAGACCCATGGTTAGTTGGGGCTTTGTCTCCCCCGTTGTTTGAGAACTCCATTTTTATTTCTTTCATATATGTATATATTTTAAGCAGCTTCTGTGTGGTAGGTTTCCATATGATCCTGCAAAGGACCCTTAGTGATAGCTGTCCCTTCCTGCATCCGCCCCTCCCCCAACCCACTTCTCCTCCCTGTTCCAGGGACCACATCTCTGTCTAATTCTATATTCTAGTTCCTCTTCCTTAGCAGATCCTCCCCCAACACCAGTTCCTTACTCTATATCTAACCCTTGTTCTATAGATAGTAGCATGCTCATTGACGGTTTGAAAGCTAACATCCACATATCAGGTACCATATTGTCATTTGGGGCCAGGGTTACCTCACTCAGAATAATTTCTTTCTCCATCTATTTTACCTGTGATTTTCATTATTCCCTTTTTAATTTAATAACTGCATATTATTCGGTTATATAAACACACCACTTTATCTTTATCCATCTGTTTTTTCTTTTATTGAAGATAGTTTTCCCCCATGTAATACACTGGTTACAGTCCCCCCCCCCCCACAGGACGCCTCTTCTCCACATCCTTTCCCTTCTGGTCCACACCCTTTCTGTCTCTCATGATAAAACAGGCACGTAAGAATAATAATATAATGCAATAAAGTAAAACAAAAGCAAACACACCAGAATAGGACAAAACAAACAAACAGAATGAAAAGATCCCAAGAAAAGGCACAAGAAACCAATATAGGCACAGAAACCACTTGTTCACACACTCGTGAACTCCGTAAGAACACAAAACTGGAAGCCATACTATACACGCAAAGTACCTGTAGGGAAAAAGTGACCGTATAAATAAAAATAAAAAGGATAAATTTTTTAAAAAGAGATATAGAAAAGAAAAAAGGCCCAGACATGGTAATCTCCAAAGATGCTGTTAAGTTCATTTTTTTGCTGGCCGTCTACAGCTAGGCACGCAGCCTACCCTTAGAGCCTGAAGAGAAGTTTGCTTTTCCCTGGGAGACAACTAAATTTTCATTTGTAAGTGGTTCTTGTATCTTCTTCAATTTCTTTAATTCGATGTCTTAAAGGGTTTTATCATAAAAGTCTTTCACTTGCTTGGTTAGAGTTACCCCAAGATATTTTATATTATTTGAGGCTATTGTGAAAGGTGGTGGTGTTTCCCTGATTTCTTTCTCAGACGATGTTGTGATCTGTGTATAGGACAGCTACTGATTTTTGTGTGTTAATTTTGTACCCAGCTACTTTGCTGAAAGCGTTTATCAACTGTAGAAATTTCTTGGTGGAATATATACTATCAGATCATCTGCAACTAAAGATACTGTGACTTCTTCCTTTCCAATTTGTGCATCCTTAATCTCATTGAGTTGTCTCACTGATCTAGCTAAGTCTACAAGTACTATACTGTAGTGTGGAGAGATCAACCTTTTCTTGTTCCTGAATTTAGTGCAATTGCTCTGAGTTTCTCTCCATTTGAGTTGATGTTGGCTTTTGGCGTGCTGTAAACTGCCTTTATTATGTAAAGCTATACCTCTTGTATCTCTATTCTCTACAGGACTTTTATCATGAAAGGCTAGGGAGTTTGTCAAAGGTCCTTTATTTGTCTAATAAGATCAACATGTAGTTTTTAATCTTTCAATGTATCTATCTGGTGGATTACATTTGTTGTTATCATATGTCAAACCATCCCTGCATCTCTGGGATGAAGCCTACTTGATTATGGTGGGTGATCTTTTTGATGCCTTCTTAGATTCAGTTAGCAACTATTTGAGTATTTTTGCATCTATATTCAGAAAGGAAAGTGGTCTATAATTCTCTTTTTTTGAGCCTTTATGTTGTTTAGGTATCAGAGCAACTATGACCTTATAAAAAGAATATGGCAATGTTCCTTCTATTTCTATTTTGTGAAATAGTTTTAGGAGTATTAGGGTTAACTTCGTTGAAGTCTGGTAAAATTCTATACAAAAATTGTCATCTGTCCCTGGGCTGTTTGAGGGTGGTAGGCTTTTAAATACTGCTTTTTTTTTTTTTTTTTTACTTCACTAGATATTACAGATCTGTTTAAATTGTTTATCTGGTCTCGATTTAAATTTGGTAGGTGGTACATATTGAGAAAATTATCCATTTCTTTTGGATTTTCCAATTTGGTGGAGAACAGATGTTTAAAGTATCTTATCATGATTCTCTGGATTTCCTTAGTGTCTGTTGTTATGTCACCCTTTACATCTCTAATTTTGTTAATTCGGATCTTCCCTCTCCTCCCTTTAGTTAATTTGAGTAAGTTTTGTCAATCTTATTGACTTTATCAAAGGACCAACTTCTTGTTTCATTGATTCTTTGTCTTGTTTTGTTTTTTTTAAAAAATCTCTTTTATTGATTTTTGGCTCTGAGTTGGGTCATATCTTGCCTTTACTCCTTTTGGATGTAATTTCTTCTTTTTGTTTTAGAGCTTTCAGGTATGCTATTAAGTTTTTATTATGAGATGTCTGGGCACTTAAGACTATGAACTTGTCTCTTAGAATTGCGTTCATTGTTTTCCATAAGTTTGGGCATGTTGTGTTTTCATTTTCATCCAATCCTAGAAAGTCTTTCATTTCTGTCCTGACCCTTTTTTCATTCAGTAGTGAGTTGTCTGTGTCCATAAGTGTGTAAACAATCTGTTGTTTGTTGTTGTTGACATCCAGTTGTAATCTGTGGTGGTCTGATAGAATGCAGGGTGTTATTTTGATTTTCTTGAATCTGTTAAGACTTGCTTTGTGCCTGAGAATGTGGTCAAATTTGGACAAAGTTCCTTGAGCTGCTGAGAAGAAGGTATGTTCTTTGGTATTTGGGTGAAGTGTTGTGTAAATATATGCTAGGTCCATTTGGTTTATGATGTCAGCTAGTGTTGACATTTCTCTGTTTTGGGTTTATCTGGATGACTTGTCTGTTGGTGAGAGTGGTGTATTAAAGTTATTCGCTATCACTGTTTGATGGGTAATATGTGATTTCAGATGTAGTAGTGTTTATGAACTTGGGTGCCCTTGAATTTGGTGCTTGATGTTAAGAATTATAGCATCCTCTTGGTGGATTTTTCTTTGATGAGTATATAGTGTCTTTTCCTATCTCACTAGTTTTTTTTAAGTCTATTTTGTCAGATAATAAATGACCACACCAGCTTGCTCCTTAGGTCCATTTGCTTGGAGTATATTTTTCTATTGGTTGCAGCAGAAGGTTGGATCATGTTAGTTTGTGTCCTTTTATTGGGGAATTGAGACCATTGATATTGAGAGTTAGCAATGAGCAGTGTTTTTTGATCACTGTTATTTTGTTGTTACAGTGGGAATTTTTCTCCCCTTCTTTTAATTTGCTGGTCTGATATTTATTTCCTGTGTTTTCTTGGGTGTGTTTAGCTTCTTCAGGTTGAAGTTTTCCTTCCAGTGCCTCTGTAGAGCTAGTTTGTAGATAGATACTGCTTAGATTTGGTGTTAATCATGAAACATTTTCTCCATCTGTTGTGATTGTGTTGAGGTGACAGAAGGTGAATGGAGTTGAGGTGGAGGAGGTGAATGGAGTTGAGGTGGGAAGAGGTGAATGGAGTTGAAGTAGGAAGAGGTGAATGGAGTTGAGGTGGGAAGAGGTGAATGGAGTTGAGGTAGGAAGAGGTGAATGGAGTTGAGGTGGGAAGAGGTGAATGGAGTTGAGGTGGGAAGAGGTGAATGGAGTTGAGGCGGAGGAGGGGCACCTGTAAGCAGGTTGTTACTGGGCTGAAGATGAGAATGGCTGCTGGGGATCCTAGGTAGAGAGTGTTCCTAGGCATCAGCAGCTAATACAAAGAGATGCAGTAAGGGATTGCAGTGGTTTTTCTTGTGTTTTAATAATCGTGGCTTCATATTTTTTCTGCAGTCTTAAGGCTGTGCTCATTCCTCCCTCAGCCTAAAAATTTTCTTCTGCGTTTTCCTTAGATTTGGTTTGTTGGGTATAAAATTTTTTATGTTGTGGAAAACTTTTCTTTCTCCTTCAATCATGGCAGATAGTTTTGTTGGGCATAATATTTTAGGTTGGCATAATACTCTTTTAGGACTTGGAGTGCATTTCTCCAGGCTCTTCTGACTTTAAACTTTCCAATGGGAATTCAGCTGTTGTCTTGATGGATTTCCCTTATATGTTATTTGAATTTTTTCCTTGCCCCTTTGAATACACTATCTTTGTTCTATGACTTAGTGTTTTAACTATGCTATGCTATGCTGTGGATCTTCTTTTCTGGCCTTGTATATTTGGTGTTCTCTGTGCTTCCTACATCCAAAAGGGTGTGTCTTTCCTTAGTTTGGGGGGAGTTTTCTTCTAGGATCTTAATGAAGATCTATTTGGTCTATGCCATTGCCTTGGATTCTTCCCCATGTATACCTATAATTTGAAGGTTTTTTTGTTTTGGTTTTTTTCATGGTATCTTGCTTATTTGGGGTAGGTCCTCTATTTTATCTTCAAGACCTAATATTCTGTCTTCTGCTTGACCCATTCTACTGGTAAGCCTTTTCTTTGAGGTTTCTAGTTGAGGTACTGGATTTCCAATTCCATCTCCACATTTCACCTTCAGTGTTCAGGGCTTCCACCTCTTTGTTGGATGATGTTCTCACATCCTGGGTTGTCTTTACCATTTCCATCAGCCTTACCTTCATGTTCTCTTGGGCATCAACCAGGTGTTTATTCTCCTTCATTTCATTGAACTGAGTCTTTGTGTCTTCTTTAAACTCCTTGAATTATTTGATGAAGTTATGATTGTGCCTTTAAATTCTGTGTCCCAGGGTTCATCTAAGTAACTCTCACTGGTGAACCTTTCTACAGGAATGGTTGGTAGTTTTTTTTTGTTTGTTTGTTTGTTTTGTTTTTTGTTTTTTGTTTTTGTTTTTGTTTTTAGGATTTTCCAAGACAGGGTTTCTCTGTCTAGCTTTGTAGACCAGGCTGGCCTCGAACTCACAGAGATCCGCCTGCCTCTGCCTCCCGAGTGCTGGGATTAAAGGCATGCACCACCACTGCCAGCTAGGATTGGTTGTATTTTTGCGATGACATCTGGTGTATGGACTTCTTTTATTAGTCCTAAGTCTGTATGGACAAAGCAGGTTGGACAAAAGAGAGCACATGCCTGCAGGTTAGGCCTAGAGGTAGCAGATGGCTTGAATGGAAGGTCAGGTAGACAGAGGGAGCTGGGCTGCTAGTCAGGTTAGGCTGGTCCATGGTTGGTGTGTGTATATAGATCTGGCTGGAAAGGTTGGATATGGCATTCGAAGGTGACTTTCAGAATAAGTAGGGAGGTATTGGCAGAAGCCTCAAGATCATTTATGGTGCAGTCAACAAAGGCTAGAGCTGGCAGCGCACTGGATGTTGGATCCAGGCTAGATCTGGTGGGTTCAGAACTAGTTGTGATGGGGAGGTCAGGGAAACCCTCTGGGATAGACCTGGTTGGCTGGAGGAGCTGGATGCGATGCAGAAGGGACTTGTAGTTAGTGGCAGGTAGGACAGGTACTCGTGGAAGCTTGGTTATTGGTTTTTGTGTAGGTGGGGTTGGCCAGAATAGGCCAGGGTACCAGATATGATTCCCATGCTAGATCTGGCAGGCTTGGGGGGCAGCATGGATAGCCTTTTTATACATTTTGAATTAAATAAAACCATATTACTTTCCTCTTCCATTTCTTCTTCCAATGTCTCCCAAGTCCTCTTTCTCCAACCCCTCCATAACACCCCACTCTCATACTGATAGCCTTTAAAAATTATTACTGCCATATGTATATACATATATATGTATATATATACATATACATATATATATATGTGTGTGTGTTTATCTGTATAATGGATACACAAACAAGACAGGCACAATGCCAGGATCAAAACAGAATACTAACACAGAAGGGAATATGTCCTATTCCTAGACAAAGAACTACAGGCAACTGCTGACAAAGAGGAACTCAATCCTAGGGATGATGGTGATGATGATGATAGCCATAATAAGCCTAGCTGTTTGTTCAATACAAAGTGATCAGCCCTGAAACCATGGCCAGAGAAGCATCAATACTTTTTAAGTACAAGAATATTGATTAAGTCATTTAATAAACTAAGTGCACAGCTTTTGGAAAAAGTAAAAATTTCTATAATGAGCATATATTTTGAAAGTGTTTTTTTTTTTTTAGACTTTTAAGTAGTCATCTTTCCCAAAAAAATCTTGAGGTTTTATAAATTTTGTATATAATAAGCCAGATGTTTGCTGATCTTGTTACTGCTAGGCAGATATCTCAAAGAAAAGGCAAAAGGAATTCAAGGTGGACATATTTCAGGTAAAATGCCAGAAACATCTCAACAAAGTAAAAAAATTAATCATTTGAGAACTCGATTCTTTACTTAGCTAGTTCCTTTTATTTTTTTATATTGCCAACACATTCTCGATATCACTGAAAGTCTCAGAACACTTCCCTTTCATCAATATAACCCCAAAATTCCGGATCTAGGCGGGATAGCATGTTCCCTCTCCTACCTTTTCTTGAGGTGGCTCGTGGGTTGTGGCAAACAAATGAAATCTCTCAGTGCTCTATGTTGAATTTTACACTTTGTGAGTCTCTGACTGCATTCTTCTTCCCCCAGTCCCCAGGAAATTGGAGTTTTGTGGAGTAGACAGCATTTCCTTTGAAGATATTCCTCCTGGAAAGGAAAGTTCCATGCCAGGTGTGGTTCGTCAATGCTGTTGGAGGCATGTTAGGAACCAGAACGGGACTTTGAAATTCATTATGTCTTCTTTGTGTATTATTAGTCATTGTTTGAAGCGGTGCACATTCTTCAGATGGAACGTTTTGTCTATTTAATACCGTCTTTTCTATTTCTAATTCTTTCTTTGCCTCCAAGGCTTCTGCTTTTCAATTCCTGAAGAGTTCCCCTCCTCTGAGCCTTTGCAGATCGCTGTCGTTTATCTTAGCGGGATTCTCCTTCCTTTCTTCTCTCTCTATGCAAACTCAACTTTTCAACGTCTATGAACTTTTCCGGATTGGTTTGTAAAAGGTGCCATTCTTATTTTGCGGTCTCTACCATTTCCTTCAGTATTTAGCTTGAATCCAGCAGCGAGGTCACATGACTCTGCAAATGGTTGGCTGGCTGTTTCAGTTCAGAATTTTCAATCTTTTTCTGTCATTGCCTTTTCGGGGTTCACCCTTTGTCGCTGAAGTTTTAGTTTTCATCTTGTAATACCGTAAGATTTTGAAACTTCTTTGGCAGCTGGTACTTTACACATTAACTCACGATCTCCTTCCACTAAGAGGCAGAAATGAGAAAACGTCAATACTTTTTGAGTATCAAAATAACACATGCCCGGGGCAGCCTTTCCCTCAGGAAGAGGGAAAGGCAGCCCCAGGGAAACAGGAAATTGAGGCAGGTAAGAACTGAAAGCGAATCCTGAGCCCTCTGGCTAAGGAGGGAATCCTCCACTGCAATCGTATAGCTATGGTGTTCTTAGCAGGAACACTGTGTTTTTGGAGTCCCAAAGATAGAGTTCATTCAAGAAGGAGTTTTTAATTAGGTTTTTTGTTTTTCTTGTTGTTCTGTTTTAGTTCAGCACAAAAGAGAGCTGAGTCCAATTGTATTGGATTCCTTTTGCAGATTCCTAAATGTATTCTATCTTGTGCAATAAAAAACCAAAACAGCAACAAACCTTACATGTTCCGTGGAGGAGTCTAATTTTGGTACCTGCAAATCAAAAGATTTACCAAGATTGATGGTAATGGTGTTCTTCCTGGCAGCCCAGTATTTTGGTGCCCTCTGCTGGTATATATTAGCAACTGCATACCTTCCTGTCAGGTAGCTGTAGTAGAGGCAGAGAAGAAAGCCTGGAAGGACTGTATAAAGAACACAACGAATTCAGCAGTGATGAGGGGACAAGTCCCCTGAAAGTCACACCAGCCAATGTAGACAGAAGCACCAGTAGCATTCAGGAGGCCCTTGGTGTTCTGGATGAACACCTTTCGGGCTAGGCAGGTAAAATTAAAATCTTGCTGAAGAAGTAGGGGTTGGGTTTCCACACTCACAGATCTGAAAACACTCAGACTTGCTTTTGGGGACAGAGATTATAAACTCGTGCACACTGATGTGTAAGAGCCTGGAGCTATGGCTGAGAGCAGCAGTTGGTGGTGGATGCTGATTGTGTGTGTGTGTGTGTGTGTGTGTGTGTGTGTGTGTGTAGTTAAATGTTTGTGAAGGATCTTGTCCCATGATCCTCAGCTGGGTATTCATGGCATATGGCACATATTAAAGGTGAAGGGATGTTGTGTGGCATAGTAGACACTTTCAATTTGTTTAATCTAGCGATACACACACACACACACACACACACACATCACAGAGTCCTTTTTCTTGTGGACTGTTTTAACTACTATCATGAATGAAATGGCCCCTGTGACCAGATGACCTCTCTCACTTCAGCCCATGCCTCGCTACTCTCCTTCTAGGCAGACATCTTCTCTGGAGCTATATTCATCAATCTAGCCTTGGGCCTGGATATATACTTGGCCATCTTCATCCTACTGGCAATCACCGCCCTTTATACAATCACAGGTGAGTCCATTCAAGAGAATTGGCAGCTCAAGCCTGGTTTAGGGTTAGGCACTTGCGAAGGATGAAGGAGGCTGTTTTCTTAGTCTCCCGAGGGCAACCTTTCACAGGTGCTCCCCGAGAGCTTAGCCCTGAAGGTTGTGGGGCAGTGTGGCTAGGCTAGGACAATTAGAGGTATGCCAGGTTTAAGAAAATAAATAAGTGAAGCGGAGCATGGAAGCAGGAATGGGCGTGGTGTGGCTCAGAAGCAAGGCGAGCCAGCAGGTACCGGAAGAGGGGGTCAGGTGCTGACTGCGAAGTAGCGGGGGAGAGAGAGGGGATGCAAAGCCGCAAAGCATGCTGGTATAAACAGGTACAGGTCCTTGGGAGGCTTGGATTTAATGTGGCTAGATTGGGAACCATTTTGAAGTAGGAGAAAGGTATACAAAGAGGTTTCAGTAAGATCTGAGGATGGTAGAGACACGTGTTCTTTGCAGGAATGAAGGGGAAGGGTCAACAGGGGACTTGATGCTCCATGGAGCTCTTATATCCGAGGATGAGAAGTTAACACATTTATCTGTCCCTGACATGCGTGCGCACGCACACACACACACACACACACACACACACACACACGAGAGAGAGAGAGAGAGAGAGAGAGAGAGAGAGAGAGAGCGCCCTAGGGCCCATCTCTAACATTACAGAGCAAGCATTCTTTTTTTGTTATTCTTTTCTGTTATTTAATTTTTTTTCATTTTACATACCTTCTTCAGTTTCTCCTCCTTCCCCTACTCCTGCCCTCCCACTCCCCCATTCTATTACCCCTCCCCCATCCACTTCTCAGAAAGGTTAAGGTCTCCCATGGAGAGTCAACAAAGTCTGGGACACCAAGTTGAGGCAGGACCAAGCCCCTCCCCTCTGCATCAAGGCTAAGCAAGGCACCCACCATAGAGAATGGGCTCCAAAAAGCCAGTTCATGCATCCGGGAAAAGTCCTGGTCCCACCGCTAGGGGAACCCCCCAAACAGATCAAGCCACATAATTGTCACCTACATTCAGAGGACACAGTTCTGTCCCATGCAGGTTCCCCAGATGACAGTCCGGAGTCCATCCAGAGTCCGTGAGCTCCCACTAGCTCAGGTCAGCCGTCTGAGTGGTTTTCCCCGTCATGATCTTGACACCCCTACACAGCAAGCATTCTTTTGAGCCATATCCTAGCTTAAAGAGCTCACAACAAGTATTTTAGACAAGCATCCTCCCTTTCCCAGCCTTGTAGTTATTTTCATAAGAGGATAGAAACATTCTAGGCAGCAGAATAATACAGCAGGATTAGGGAAAGGAGGAAGGAAAGACAGGCAGGTGGTGATGGCAGGGCCTCTTGGAAGGTGCAGTGGGGGTGGAGAGAGGGTAGTGGGTAGAAAAAGGAAGCAGGTGAGTGAGCATTGCCCATGCCATGTGATCTGTTGTCTTTTTGCCTGATAGGGGGCCTGGCAGCGGTGATTTACACAGATGCCTTGCAGACATTGATCATGCTGGTGGGGTCTATTATCCTGACTGCATTTGGTAAGTGGGGCTAGGGCTCGCTGAGGAGGTGGGGGCAGAGGTGTCGGGCTCTGAGAAGACAAGAGCAAGTCTGGCTTGCCTGCCTGCATGCTCTGCTGTAACTGGTCTTTCTCTGTCCTGCCAGCCAGCTCCCAAATAACGACACGAAGACTTACTAAGAGCTTGGCCTTGGCTTCGGCTTACTCCCAACTGGCTCTTATAACTTAAATGAATCTGCTTTTATCAATCTACATTCTACCACATAGTTTTTTTTTCCTAGTCTCCATTTTAGTATGTCCGACTTGTGCATCTCCTGGCATCTCTGGCATAATCCATGTGCCTAGATCCCTCCACCTCTTCCTCTCTCTCCCCAGAAATCCCACCTATCTCTCTTGCTTAGATGTTAGCCATTCAGTTCATTATTAAACCAGTCACAGCAATATATCCTCACACAGTGCACAAATATCCTGTAACACTCTGTCTAGCTCAGGGCAGTGGCTGACCCCTGACTGGCCATCTTTATGGGAACTGCCTTGCCCCTGTAGGACTCTTGTTGGAGCAGACATAAGGAATACTTGAATTGCCCCTATTCTATCTCTATAGCTTGGTTCAGTGGTCTCCAGTGTAGGCCTGTGGTGATCTGGTGCTGTATTTGCAGAGAACCTGGGTAAGAATGAATAAGGCTAACTATTTATCAAGTGACACAGATTTACATGCTGAATTTTCAGGCAGAAATTGAAATGCATATCTGAAACACAATGTATGTCCTGTATAAATTGTGATGTTAAAAGTCCAAAGTTTATGCATTGTTGGTGGTAGGAGATTTTTTTTTTTATTTTAATGCTTCATTTAATAAAATTTAAAAATTGTTCACTCACTGTTGGCATTTCCTATAATTTCTTGCAATTATCCTTGTCTATAAAAGATAGCATTGGAAAGCTTAGCTGTTAACAAGGAGATAGAAAACACTTTTTGCTTCTTATGTCTGTTGGGCCCTCTGGGTGTCATTCAAGGACTCCTGTCTACACTCCAGAGTTTAGTTTTCTAAGGATTTTCAACCCTGTAGGCGGGGGTAGGGTGGGGTCAGCAGGCACAGGCTAGAATGACAGCCCTGAGCTGAGAGGTGGCAAAGCTCTGCTCCTCCATCCCTGGGCATCCCTGGGACCAGCCGTCTGGCCCATATCCAGTCTCCAGGCAACTGTGTCTTTAACTCTGAGTTCCAAAGTGCAGCTGACAGCTGGGATTTAGAGAAAAAACAGTGTGCATGTGTTCCAAAGCTGAGGTCTTTAGAAACACCTCCCCCTTTTCATACTGTCTACAGTCAGGGCATTTCTACAATGTGTTGCTTTGAAATGTCAGTGTCTTCCAAGAAGGCTGTGCAGAGTTAACACCGCCATTTTTGTTTTATGAGAAACCTGACACCTAGAGGGAAGGTAATTTGCCCCAAACAACACATCAAGGGTGTACTTCTATGCTGGCACCCTCTTGGTGTCTAAGATACTCAGACATGAAATCACTATAAGGAGTTAACTTTTTCACAGTGGACTTTTCTGTACCAATATTTTTCAGCTTTCAATGAAGTCGGAGGGTATGAGGCATTTATGGAGAAGTACATGAAAGCCATTCCAACTATAGTCTCTGATGGAAATATGACCATCAAGGAAGAATGCTACACTCCCAAGGCGGACTCCTTCCATATATTCCGAGATCCTATCACAGGAGACATTCCATGGCCTGGGCTCATCTTTGGCCTATCCATCCTCGCCTTGTGGTACTGGTGCACAGACCAGGTATGCAATCTGGGTGTGCAGGTGGGCAGGGTGTGTGTCCGAGACTCCCACCTGTCAGGCTGTTGGGGTTGGGCATGTAAAGGAAGGCTCACATGGTCTGTGGGTTGCTGTGGACCAAGGCTGAAGACCTCAAACGGAAGCTGTGATGTCAGGGCCACAGAATCCCTGGGCTGCACGGCTCCTCACTGGGCTGTTCCCAATAGGTCATCGTGCAACGCTGCCTCTCAGCTAAGAACATGTCTCACGTGAAGGCTGGCTGTACCCTGTGCGGCTATCTGAAGCTGCTGCCCATGTTCCTCATGGTGATGACGGGAATGGTCAGCCGGATTCTGTACACAGGTAATTCCTCCATCTGAGTCAGCCCATCCTTACTTTGCTAGACCCTTTTTTTCACGCCATGGTTGCTAAGCATCAGGGTTGCCTGTGTCAGGCAGTGTGTACATTGGGACACAGAAATCTTGGAGTTACCTTTCCCGATTTCTTCTGAAATCAACTTGTTAGTTATTTTCGTTTTAAAATTTTAAAGTTGTTTGATAGCAAGCTTGTCACCACGCCTGACAACCTGAACTTGCTCTCTGGAGTCCACGAGGTGGAAGGAAAGAGCCAATTCCCATTTCTTACACCAACAGTTGCCTTCTCATTTTTTTCCTAATCTTCCAGTCATGACATCATCCCGGTTCCTTCTTCCAGGAAATAATATTTGCTCATTTTCAGTTCTGCACCTTGACCCCAGTCTTGTAGTGGTGTATAATAATAATTTTGTAATTTTAATGTCAGAGGCCCAGCCAATTGCCGATTGCCCTGGATTCTCTGCCCTGTTTTGTGCCTCCTCTCAGGACCCCAAGCCTTGTAACTTGCCATCTAGACTGATAGATTCACCTTTGGTCTTTTTGCGACATCTCAGCTAGTACCATGCTGTTGTTATGAGTAGGAACAATCACAACTGTTTTGAAATGTGAAATAACAATAGGTAAACAGAACACCATAAAGTGACGGCTTGGCAAGCACACTCCAAAATTAAGTGAGGATAGTTGGCAGGCATTTGCTGTGCTGTCCCTGGTTGCATGCCCCTCTAGGCTCTCATATTCCTGTGCTGGCTTGTATACCATGAGGAAAACATAATTGCCCTCTATATTCATAACTCACATATCTGTGGGTCTTCACCCAACTACATATTGAAAAATATTAAAATATTTGCACCTATGATGAAAACATATAAATTTTTGCTTATCAGTTTTTCCAAACAACAAGATATAACAGCTATTTCCATAGCATTTATAGCTTATAATGTGTTGTAAGTAATCTATGGGTAATGTAAGGGGAAGGTATGCATGTGTTACACAATGTACTGTGCTATTTTATTTAAGGGGTTGGGCACCTGAAGACTTTGGAATCCACTGGGTAAAGAGTATCCAGGAATCAATCACTCGCGGATACTGAGAGACACTTGCTGAGCAAACAGAGGGGTCATACCCTAATGGCTACTGCATATATTTATTTACAAAACACTATTGTAGTGAATTGGCACTGTGTGGTATAGAGCTAAATGAATACTTAACAAATGTTTGTTGAGCTGAATTCTGAATAAGTTTCTAGAATTTTCTCCAAGATTCTAGATCTTGTTCCCTTCTCCTACCAGTCTGTTTCTTTCTTATCCCTGGTCCAGATTGCTCACATCTTGGGAATCACCCTACTTTTCTAGGGATTTGACTGTATGTCTAAGAGCTGTTCAAAATAAACCTCAAATCTAGGAGTCACAAATAACCATTATTTTCAGGAGGGGAAAAAGAGAGACAGTTATCATCACCAAGCTGTTTAAACAACAGCATCTTCTCCTTTCCCACCAGATCATTTCATTGTTTCCTTTCTTTCCTCTGCCTAAGAACCATTTTTCTCTGCTGTGGGAGCTTCAAGATTCGCCAGGGATATGACACAGAAGGGCTTAGCTGGGAGAGGCTCTCTTCCTGGCACTGATTTTGGGTATTGCCTGGGAATTACTTGTTTGAAGTGTTGCTTTAAGAAGGTAAATATTAAGCAAGCATGGTGGTACACACCTTTAATCCCAGCACTAGGAGGCAGAGGCAGGTGGATCTCTGTGAGTCTGAGGTCAACCTGGTCTACAGAGTGAGTTCCAGGACAAGCTCCAAAGCTACAGAGAAACCCTGTCTGGAAAAACAAAACAAAACAAAAATGTAAACATTGTAACCATCTGAACCCATTGCAGTCCAATGGAAGCTGATATAATCCTCCATTTCTCTCTAGACAAAATCGCTTGTGTCGTTCCCTCGGAATGTAAGAAATACTGCGGTACCTCAGTTGGCTGTACCAACATCGCCTATCCAACCTTGGTGGTGGAGCTCATGCCTAATGGTGAGACTTTCTTGGGAAGTCAATTTGGTTTAGGCTCTACTTAGACTTCTGGATGCATTCTGGGACAAAGCCATTTCTAAGCCAGTGTGTGCTCTAAGGTGAAAGCTCCATTTCTGTGTTTTGAGTTTTACTTATGTCTTCATAGCATATGGTTCGATTGGAATCTATTGTCCTGAGTCTTGTCCTTTAGTTGGGCTAAGAAAGGAAATGATACAAAAGCTTGTTGGGGTGGGGAGGAGAAATGCCCTTTCCATGCCTGTCTAGATAATAATTTAAAACACTTAAGCAAAAAGGTTATAGCTTACAACAGCCCTTTTGGAAAACAGTAGAGAGGCTCCAGAAAAAAAAATTAAAAGTAGGCCTACCGTACGATTCAACGTCCTCTGCACAGGGTTCCTATCCAAAGGGAATGAAACCACTAGTTAAAGAGACAACTATATTCTAGTGTGAATATAGGCTTGTGTAGTATTGCCAAGACAGGGAACCAAACTTAGTGTTTAAACATAAGTGGATAAAAATGTGGTCTACGTAAACTATGGGAAGATGCTGCAAGGTGTTAAGTGAAAAAAAAAAAAAAAAAAAACCAATCACAGAAACTCAAATGCTGGATGATCTTATTTCAGTCTTTAGAATTTGTGTGTGTGTGTGTGTGTGTGTGTGTACATCACTTTTACCCACCAAGCCACTTCACTGGCCCATGCACCTTATTCTAAGGAAGCTCAGGCAAGAAGACTAACACCAATTCAATTCTATCACATTCACATTGTGATGGAAATGTTGTGTATGTAAAGGGGAAGCATACATACTTGTAGAGAACATTTTAACTGACAACAATTGCAATAGCCTGCATTTTCACTCAGTTGTAGTAATAATAGTTCTTTTCCTGTTACATTTATTTTTATTACTATTAAAATAAAATTACATAATTTTCCCCATTCCCTGAACTTTTCCCCTTCTACTCTCTCAAATTCCTTCTTTAAAATTTAATACCCACACACATAATCAAACACACACACACACACACACACACACACACACACACACGAGTGCATGCACACACACAGCTGAGTCTATTTAGTGTTGTTTGTGTGTATATGATTTCAGAACTGACCATTTGGTATTAGGTAACTAACTAGGAACTCATCCCAAGGGCAAGACTACTTCTCCTACTCTCAATGCCCCTTAGTTACCTGCTGTCCTTTGCCTATGGTTGGGGCCCCTTCCATATTAGCAAATCTTTGGTGTTGTCCTTGTTAAGCAGCATATGTATGTATGTATGTATGTATGTATGTATGTATGTATGTGTGTGTGTGTATATATATATGTGTGTGTGTGTGTGTATGTGTGTGTGTGTGTGTGTGTATATATATATGTGTGTGTGTGTGTATATATATATGTGTGTGTGTGTGTGTATATATGTGTGTGTGTGTGTGTGTGTATATATATATGTGTGTGTGTGTGTGTGTGTGTATATATATGTGTGTGTGTGTGTGTATATATATGTGTGTGTGTGTATATATATGTGTGTGTGTGTGTGTGTGTGTGTGTATATATATGTGTGTGTGTGTGTATATATATGTGTGTGTGTGTGTATATATATGTGTGTGTGTGTGTGTATATATGTGTGTGTGTGTGTATATATATGTGTGTGTGTGTGTGTGTGTATATATATATATATATGACTTCCCAGTCATTTCTAGGAGACACAGTCTTTTTTTTTTAATTTAATTTTATATAACAAAGTCCAATTAAATGAAAACAAACATTTATACACAATATTTGGGAATTTGGGCGTCGTTCTTTCCAAACTACTTCCTGCTGGTAAGGGCGCTGTCTTGGGGGATTCGAAGAAGATTCAGATATCCTGGCTGTAGTCTGTAGGGCTGTTTTGTCCAGCTGTTTGGAATGTAGGATCAGCTTGTACTCTGTTTCAGGCGGTCTGGTGTGATCAAACCACATTAGTCTGGAAGGAATCCACATCTTTTCATTTTCTGTGGAAACAAAAATAGAAATCCTTTTCCCCAGTAACTTGTTCTTCAACTTAAATTTTGGAGTCAAAGCGTTTTTGTTTTTTTTTTTTTAATTTATTATTTTACATGTCGATCCCAGTTCCCTTTCCCTCCCTCCCTCCCTCCCCTCCAGCCCTCCCTCCCTCCTTCCCTCCCTTTTGCCCTCTCTGCCCTCTCACATGCACTCTAAACACCCTCCCCTCCCAAACCCCCACCACAATACCATATGTAGGGGAATGCCATCCAGTTGGGGTCATGTAGATCTGACAGGTCCTGTGAAGTAGGGACTAGGGCTTCTCTCCTATCTCTAGAATAAGGCAGTTATCCCTCCATGGGGCATATGTTTGCAAAGTCCTTTTGTGCACCAGGGATACATCCTGGCTCCACTGTCTGAGGTCTCTTAGACTGCTCAGACCTTCTGGCTGAGACCCATATTCAGGGGGGTCCGAGTCAGTCCCCTGTTGGCTTCCCAGCTATCAGTCTAGTGGCCCTTAGCTCCTCCTTGTTCAGGTAAGCTGTCTCTATGTACTTCTACCGCATGGTCTTGTCCTCTCCATCTGCTTCTGGGTTCTAGTTCGACTCAGTGTTTATGTATGGGTGTTTGCTCCTATTTTCAACAGGCATTAGTTGAGGACTCCATGGAGAAGTTAGTTGTTGATCTCACTCTCCGGGAAGGGCATTTATGATAGCCTTTCCATGGGAGCTGAGATTGTTAGTTGGGAGCAGTCTTGTAGTTCCCTCGACCTTTCTTTGTGTTCAACTTTATCTTCAAACCAATATTGGCTCCCTCTTTTATGTTCTCTCTCTCTGTCTCTGTCTCTGTCTAGGAGACACAGTCTTACAGCAGATTTCCTGGTCCTCTGGGTCCTATAATTTTCCTACCTTGTCTTCTGAGATGTCCCATGAGCCTTAAGACATATTTTTGTGTGTGTTATTTTTTAAGACTCAATCTTTCACTGAACTTGGAGCTCTCAGTTTTGGTTAGACTGGCTGACCAGAGAGCCCTCGTATCTGCATCTTCCCCATCAACAGTGGAGTTACAGATATGTGCTACAGGTCCTGTCTTTATGAAAGATACTGGGGATCTGAACTCAGGTCCTCATGCTTTTGAGGCAAATACCTTACCCACTGAACCACCTTCTCAACCTTCCTTCCTTCCTTCCATTCATGTATGTATGTATGTATGTATGTATTCATGTTTTCTTTTGAGGCAGAGTCTTGTAATGTAGCCTAGGCTGGCCTTGAATTGAATTGATGTTAGTCTTCTTGTCTGAGCTTTCCTGGTGCCCAGATTACTGATGCGCACCAACATGACTAGCTTTCTATAAATATCTCTCCACAAGCTTTGTGCACAACCTTGGGCAGAGCATTTGTATTCAGATTGTGTAAGGGTGGGAGTAATATTTAACTACTCCTCTGAAATTGGCTGCTTATTAATTAAGGTTCCAATGGGTAACAGCCACATTGGTCTTTGCAGGAACAAAGGTGTTACTTCTCCAAACTGGCCCAGTACCTCTCTGCTCTTATGAGACCCTAGCACATGGTGCTAGAGCAGAACAGTGAAAAACAAAAAGACTTGCACTCAGTGCTTCTGACCTCCCAGCTGTCATCTGGCTTCTGTGAATACTGAATCCCTTTGTTAGACCACAAAGATATTTCCTGTCCCTCACCATGTAGCACTCAATTTCATTTAATGTCATTGATCGGTTGTCTTTCTCAAATCTTTCTCTTTGGGTTCATAGTTGTCCTCTCCTATCTGTCTCCTCCCAAATCTTCTTAGGCTGCCTTCTTTTGGTCTCCTTTGTAGAGTCAGCTTCTCAGCCATTTAGTGTTTCCTCACTAATCCAGTTCTGCCCATTTTGTCTCCTAATTATCATATACTTTTCTTCCTGTAACCTTCACCTTTCTTGCCTTATTTAGTTTGCTATACCATAGTTTTTTTTTGGGGGGAGGCTGATAGGCTGCCATACAATTATATTTAGCGGACATCTGTTGAGTAGATAAGCAAACAAAGGTTTAATAAGAATAGAACAATGAAAGGAGATTAAGTTGCTTGTCCCTATGCTGCTCAAGCTGTCAATGTCGATGCCGGCAAAGCCCATGTTGGCAGAGTTTAAACAGGTCTTAGCTGGGCAGCGGTGGCCCACACCTTTAGTCTCAGCACTTGGGAGGCAGAAGCAGGTGGATCTCTGTGAATTTGTGGCCAGTCTGCTCTCCAGAGTGAGTTTTGGGACAGGCTCCTGTTGCTGGAGTTTTTCTTGTCCCACCAGGTCCCACAGCCACTTCAGCCCCAAATAAACACACAAAGATTTATATTAATTATAAAACTGTTGGCTGATGGCTAGGGCTTCTTATTGGCTAGCTTTGTCTTAATTATTAACCCGTTTCTAGAAATCTATGTATTTCCATGTGGTCTTGGCTTACTGTAGAATTCCTGGACCTGTTACTCCTTTGTGGTCTACATGGTTTCCTCTCTTCAGTCTCCCTCTGCCTACCTTCTCCAGAATTCTCCTTGCCTCCTAGCCCTGCCTATCTTCCTGCCTCTATTGGCCAATGTTTTATTTATCAACCAATAACAGAAACATATATCCAGAATGACATCCCTCATCAGGCTCCCAAAGCTACAGAGAAATCCTGTCTCGAAAAACCAAAACCAACCAAACAGACAAAACAACCAGATTCAAAACAGCAAAATAACAGGGCTTGCTGCAGGTCAGGCAGTCTGTGTACAGAGCCACTTCAGGTGATTTATTAATGTGGCTTACAGGTTGTGGTCCAGCCAGTCCAACAATCACTGATTTCAGTCTATGAGGCTGGGTGTCTCAACCAGTCTTCAATACATGCTGGGATCCCTAAGAGGTAGTCTCCAATGCCAGTGAAGGAACAGACTGGCCAGGGAGAGTGGTGGCAAGCAGTCAAACAGCAAGAGATTCCCTCTTCCAAGCCCTTCGTATAGGCTGCCACCAGGAGGTGTGGCCCAGAATAAAAGTGAATCTTCCCACCTCAAAAGACCCAGATTAAAGGTGGGTCTTTCCACGTCAAACGAGTTAATTAAGAAAAAGCCCTCACAGGTGCACCCAGTGGCTTGGGTTTTAGGTAATTCCAGTCATGGTGAAGCTGACAACCAAGAACAGCCACCACACTGTACGCCATAGCTTTGCCAGATGTGACTTTCACATGTCTATAGGCTCCCACTCATGGATGTCTTTTCATTCTCTTTTCAGTCTAGTTCAGACACCCTTCTACTGTATCATGACTGTTTTCGGTGAGAGTCCCTCTGAAGGTCCCCTTGGTTGGAAACACTTGCCACTGCCATGACCTCTACACTCATCGCCACCACCACCCACCATTTAGTTGGAAAGTCTCTAATGCTTGTCTTCTCTCTAAGTCGTTGACTGCTGTGGTCTTAGAATGCAAAGCTACAGTCCATTTCCTAAACCTCTATCCTTTCTGGAGAGATAAATTTGAGGACACAAACCTGTTTCTGCCCAGGAAACAGAGTCAGGGTGACCAATGTGTAGCTCAAAACCTCGTTCTCTTCCAGGACTTCGAGGCCTGATGTTGTCAGTAATGATGGCTTCACTCATGAGCTCTTTGACCTCCATCTTCAACAGTGCCAGCACCCTCTTTACCATGGACATCTACACTAAGATCCGGAAGAGAGCATCTGAGAAGGAGCTTATGATTGCAGGAAGGTAAGTGCAGCTTCCTCCACTTTGCCATGTACCAGGGGAGCTAAAACATCACAGAAAGTTCTACCCACCATAGCTCAGTTAGGCAAGTTTGGCAGGTATTTGGTATAATCAGAGTTATCTCTGTGGCCTTACATTTAGCCTTCCCTAAATATTGAAGTCAGGGCTTTGTAAGTTCTAGGTGAGTACTGTCCCACAGAGCTAGACCCCAGCTCTGTCACTTCATTTTACATTGGAAACAAATGAGCAGTGTCCCACTGGAGTTGGAAGAAATATAAGAAATCAACTTCTTTATCTCAGGCTACCAATGAGCACTGCTAGAATGAAGTTACCTGTGTCTTAACTAGGCCTGGATTGGACAGAGCCAGGACTGCCGGCTGCACCTGACTGAGTTCCTCTGCAGGGTCCCCAGTACACTCTGTGAAGGATAATCACCAGCTATGTGCACATTTATTTTAATAAATGGGGGGATAGAACTCGGTACTTTGCATGGACTAGACAAATGCTCTGCCACCGAGCTGCAGACTCCTTGTTTTTTGAGAAAATGAGGATACCCACCCCAGAGAAGGGTGTCTGACCGGCAGAGAATCCACTTCTTTGCACTCTGATGAGCAGTACTAGAACCTCACTTTGTTTTTCTTAGAAGGTACCTACTGGAAAGAAAACCAGTTGTTGACTGTACAATTCTAGATCTCCTGGTCCTACGATTATATTGAATCTCACATTTTTTTTTGTGCATTTCATAACTACTGGTTTTGGGTTTGCTCAGCACTGAATAAGCTCACAGTAGCATGATCAACCTCAAAGTTTGGAAGAGCAACCCAGGACCCAGAAAGGGAGAGATGAGCATAGCTTAGTGTAGCAGGGAGAAAGTTTTGTGGAGGGAGATCTTAGAGTCAACAATGGCAGGTAGGGTTTGGGTAAATTGTGGGTGGTATGGGAAGGCCACCCCACAGGGAGACCTATGTGAGAACACTACTCATTTGCTTTAAGTACACATGGGGTAAGGAAACTCTAGTCTTCTTTGTAATTAAACCAAGTGCACACAAAATAAGAGTGTGTAGGAGAATCTCCCACAGTTTTACAGCATGAGGTAAAACTCAAGAAGAGATAGAAAGACCGGGCACTTCCTGACTAGACCGCTCCTTTTAGACTCTCTTCTTGGCTAACATTTTTAACTTTGTTAAGACTTTGTAAGAAAAAAGGAAAAGAAGATGATGTTTTAAATTTTTTATTTAATTAAAAAATTTAATTTTAGAGCTGAATGGTGGCATCTGCCTTTGATCCCAGCACGTGGGAGGCAGAGGCAAGTGGATCTCTGTGAGTTTGAGGGGGGAGCTTGTTCTGCAGAGTGAGTTCCAGGATAGCCAGGGCTACACAGAGAAACCCTGCCCTGAAAAACCAAGAGAAAGAAAGGAGAAGAAAAAAAAAGAAAGAAAGGGAGAGAGAGAGAAAGAAAAAGGAAGGAAGAAGAATTTTATTTTTTAAATTTTTAAAAAATGTAAATTTAAATCTCCTGTTTGGGAGATGTTGTCCTCAGTTTTCAGCTGGAGACAGATTAAGGAGCATGTTTTATATTATGCAGAAACAATGGGAACTTGAACCCATGATTACCTTGCTCCTGAGTCTGTAACCTTTTACCTACACTTTACTCTTCTCAAAGTGGGAATTTCATGCATTAGATCACTGGGCCTAGCTGTCTGAGCCAAATGTGTCTCAGTTATTCCTAGACACAGATGACTTTTAGATAGGAAGAATAAGGGAAGAGAGCCTTCAGAATGGATTTGCTTATTTTGCTTTACAGAGGTACTATGAGATATGTAATATCTGTATAATACGCATGTGCCTATCTATTTGCTGGTGACATCTACACAGATATGTGCACACGTGTTTATATATTATTGGTGTCCATGCAGAACACTGATATGTTATTGTGGGGCTTTGATTGCAGGTTGTTCATCCTTGTGCTGATTGGTATCAGCATCGCCTGGGTGCCTATCGTGCAGTCTGCTCAAAGTGGACAGCTCTTTGATTATATCCAGTCTATCACCAGTTACCTGGGGCCACCCATTGGGGCTGTCTTCCTGCTCGCTATTTTCTGCAAGAGAGTAAATGAACCGGTAGGTTTCATTCTAGCTGTTCCAGAAGAGCCATGAGCTGTGGCTGTCGCTTCTGGGGGTTTGCATATTCTTTGTCAGGAGGATTCTGTGTTCCAGAGACCTCAAGCAGGAGTGGATGTGCAGTTCTAGGTTTGGCTGAACACACCTCAGCGCCCCCTGAGGCCCTCTGAGAGTTGGCATGAACCGTCAGGACTTTGTATCAGATCCACTCTCTCTCTCTCTCTCTCTGACCCTCCTGTCCTTGCCACAAGGTCCCATTTAATATTGTACATTTTCCATCCAATCTTTTTTTTTTTATGTTTAGGTGCTTAGTTTTCTTTCTTCGAGTCTCTGAAATGCTTGTGTTCGCATTGCCTTCCAGAAAGCTAACTTTAAAAGGTATGGGCCTTGTTTACCAAAGGAGGAATTAGTAGAACAGAGGGGGAGGTTAGCATAGACTATGACCAGAGAGCTCTTTGACGAGGTGAGTCGTATGGTGTTGCGTGAGGTTTGAGATGAGGGCTACACTGTACTTGGCACATTCATAGGGCTTCTGTCCAATGTGGATTCACTGATGTACAGTGAGGTTTGCTGTACTTGTTACACACTATGAACTTTATATGAATGAATATGGGTAGGCTACCAGTGAAGGCTTCCCACAGTCCTTACACCACGACGGAGGTCTCCACTCTGAAGTCTCTGGTGGACGGTAAGACAGGCCAGCACACTGGAGGCCTTTCCCCTTTCACTGAGTAAGCTTTCTCTGCTGTATGGATTCTTTGGTGCACAGTGAGACTTTTGCACACTCTTTGCACGCAAAGTGCTTCTCGCCAGTGTGGCGGCATTATTTCTATCCATCCAGTCTTTGGATTCTGACCTGACTGTAGCTTCCACTGGGAAGTCTTGTTTGCAGTCTTTGGGTGAGCAACTCCAGAGGATGCTCTAGTACAAGTTACCTACAATGAATTTGCCTTTCTCGTGAGAATTCTTCAGGACCCAGTGAAGGACCTGTTGCTCAAGAAGTTCATCTGTGAGCTGTAAGACAGATGACAAATGAGCCATGAATCATGGGACAAAGTGTAAGTAGGCAGGGATTCCAAAAGGCCCATGTCAACAAACTCTGAAACTTTCAGGGAAGGCTCCTTAGAGGACATAGGGAAGAAAGGATTCAGAGTCAGAAGAGAAAGAGGGAATTCAAGATGGAGGTCACACCCTCGACCAATGTGGAGATGAAAGAGGGAAGTGAGGGGCTGGTAAGGAGTCTCACCTGCCTTGAGAAGGAGTTTATGTGTATGAAGAGTGGAAGACAGAACTGAAAACACAGGTAGGAATAGCACCTCCGGCATCCAGGTTAATGAATCTCAGTCAACAGGAGGATGATACGCAGTATAAAGTATGATAGTGATAGGCATCATTACACCTACGGACGGATGTGCTGCTCAACCATCCACCCACATGGGAAGAGTTGGAAAAGGGTGGCCCCTACCCATGTGTCAGGCTAATTGACTGACACAAAACAAATGGTGACATATTTTTAAATTTCTTCCAATAGGGCAGAAACAGATGAGCACAGGAGGTACCCTGGTGCAGTTTTGAGGTACACAGTTTAGAGGTACACAAATCTGTACATGTACATGAGCTGCTGAGTGGGTAACAATGCTTCCATACCTGATGATCTGAGCTCCATCCCAGGACCCATATTAAGGTGGAAGGAGAGAACCAACTCCAAAAAACTCTTCTGATCTTCATGTTCATGCTGTGATGTGCACAACCCTTCCCTCACATCACATCACACACACACACACACACACACACACACACACGCACGCACGCACGCACACACACACGTACACGAGTCAAAATTTCAAAAGTAAGAATGTTTGTGTGGGGTTGGAGGAATGGCTCGGTGGCTAAGAGCACGCACTGCTTTGAGGAGGACTGGAGTTCCGTTCCCGGCTCCCACATCCAGTGGCTCATGACTACTTGTGACTGAGTTGTACAGTGACTCTGATGCCTTGGGCTTACACAGGCAGCTGCACCCATGTGCACATGCACACCCATCCACATAACTAAACATAAAGCAAACCTTTCAAAGCACAAGAAAAATTTCGAAGGAAAATGTTTGCAGAATAATGGGAAATCTACGTTTTTCTTTCATTTATTCATTTAAAAGGAACTTCCTTTCAGACATGGCTAGGCTCTACCAACTGAACGTGAACAACGTTTGGTTCCTTCTCCAGGCGAGTTCTAAGCTCACGTGGGAGTAAATGATGATGTAGCAATTGGATCAGTGCTCATAGGGAGGTGTCTCCACAGGAAGGAGGGCACACTCACATAGTTCTGAATCACTTATTTAGTCTAGAACAGAAAAGAAGGACTCCACACTCATCTGGACAGAGAAGATGACATAGACAAAGATCCTGGGAGATAAGAATAGATGGCATTATGAAACAGCCAGCAATTTAGTATGTGATGGTTTGAATGAGAATGACCCCATAGGCTCAGTATTTGAATGCTTGATCCTTAGCTGGTGGAACTGTTTGGGAAGGACTAGGGGGCGTGGCCTTGTTGGAGGAGGTGTGGCATTGGGGATGGGTTTGAGGTTTCAAAAGCCCATGCCATTCCCCAGTGGCTCTTTCTCTCTCTGCCCTGTGCTTATGGATCACGTGCAAGCCCCTCCTACTGCTCCAATGCCTGCCTGCTGCCATCTGCCCTGCCATGATGGCCTTGGACTCTAACTCTCTGGAACTGTGAGCACCAAATTACAAGGCTTTTATATATATATATATATATATATATATATATATATATATATATATATATATGTTGCCTTGGTCACAGGGTCTTGTCACAGCAATAGAAAAGTAACTAAGATGATATCTTGAAATATAAAGTATGTGAGTTCCGGTAGTCACCTGAAACAAAGAACGAAGAGACCTCTTAACACTTGAAAACACTGTGAAGTCTCTTTTTGACCATCACGCTGATAACATTATAATTTGTCACTGACTCTTTCAAACATAGATATGGTTCTCCAGGTGAGGACTGGCCATAAAGAAAGAAAACAGGTAGATAAAGAAAGAGAATGGGAGGAAAGAGGGAGGGAAGGAAAAGGAAAGGAGAGTGGGAACAGATCTCCAAAAAAAAAAAAAAAAAAACATTTGTAGGGTTTTTTTTTAATCTTTTACATTTCTTATACACAAACCCCACTCAAATTTAATGTCAATCACATAGTAACATTTTATCCTCAGATTAAATTTAGTGGCACTGCATATACAAAGGGAGTTAAGCTAGGCGGTGGTGGTGCACACCTTTAATCCCAGCGCTCAGGAGGCAGAGGCAGGTGGATCTCTGTGAGTGCAAGACCAGCCTGGTCTACAGAGTGAGTTCCAGGACAGCCAGGGCTATCTAAAAACCAAAAAAGGGAGGTAAAGGTAAAGGAATATTCTTATTATTTGTTTTACTTTTGAGATTATAGTATAATTACATTATTAATCACTTCCTTTCCTCCCTCTAAGTCCTCCAGTATATTCCTACTTGCTCTTTCAAATGAATGGTCTCTTTTTTCATTAATTGTTGATGTATGTATGTATGTATGTATGCATGTATGTACATATATATTATGGGAAGTGCTACTTAACAGTTCTGGCCCGAATCTGAGTTTCGGTGTCCTGGAAGACCTGGAGAAGCCTTTCCTCCTTTGTTTCTTCTTCTCTGTCTTCCATTGCTTAGAACAATAAGAACGCCCGTTGCTTTCTTGTTTCAGCACCATTAACCCAGAGTTTTCTTCTGCAGGGAGCCTTCTGGGGACTGATTCTAGGCTTTCTGATTGGTATGGCCCGTATGATTACTGAGTTTGCCTATGGAACTGGGAGCTGCATGGAGCCCAGCAACTGCCCCACGATCATCTGTGGGGTCCACTATCTGTACTTTGCCATCATCCTCTTTGTTATCTCGGTTATCACCATCTTGACCATCTCCTTCCTCACCAAGCCCATCCCAGATGTGCACGTGAGTATCCATTTGCCCTCTTTCCTGCCCTCGTTTCATTTCCCACTCCTTGCCACAGCATCCTGCTGCGCAGCTCACGCTTTATGTGACTGAAATAGTTCCAGCTTATTGTTAGTTTCGTGTAGAAGGGTTCAGGTGGGGAACGTGGAATGCTTGCAGTATCAACACAGCCGGGTGTAAGTCCTTACAGCCCGGGCCAGTTTGCGGCTACCCTGTACACTCTGCTTCCTGAGTGACAGTCACAAAGTGACACGAGGTCACTTGACAAGCAACGTAATGCTCTAGATTAGAAGTCCGTGTTCAAAATAAGAACTTGTATTTCCTGTGAAAGTTCCATGGCCAGATCGTCCTGAAGTTCCAGCAAGGGACATGCCTAGCTACAAAATCGCCCAGTCGAAAACTTGAACTATAGTTTGCTTTTCGACTTTTTTCTAAATGAGACATTTTGGAACAGTATGTTTTATTCTGTCTTCTGCTGCTGTAATAGAATGCTACAGACCAGGTAGATTATAAGTAATAATATAAACATTCATAATTGTAATCTTATAAATAATATTTTAATGTTATAAGTAGCATTTATTATATTATAGATAATAGAAGCTTATTTCCCTCACTGTATGGATGCTGGAAAGCCCAAGGTTTAGGGGCTTTCCATGCTGAGGGGTTTCTTGCAGCATAACAACATGGTAGTTGGTGTGTGTGGGGGGAGAAAGGATAGAGGCCAAACTTCATCTTTTTTCTTTTTTGTCAAAAAGATTCTCTCAGGATAGCAGTATTAAGAGGTGATTGGATTACTTACTTCCAATGATTGTCTAAAGAAATCCCCACTCATGATATTGTCACACTGACAATTACATTCTGATATTTGTTTTGGAGGAGCCATTTAAATCACAGAGCACTATCAATGCCCACCCATTTGAAGCCTTCAGAAATCATAAAACACTTTAGCTGCATACGCTGCCATTAAAGTCCCCTCATAGTTTTACCAATTCAAAAAAAGGATAATCAATAATAGGCTCATTTTATTATAATCAAAATAGTCTGAGGACACAATACATACAGTATTCTATTGCTTCCAGGTTTGCAAGGGAACAGAGCTAAAAAAAGGAACGCAACATAGCATTTATCTTTAGAAAAAGGGTTGTATGAACACTTTACTCCAACATATACGAATACAAGCAACCATGGGATCCCTAAGACACCTATAACCTGTCAGACTATCAAGATCTGAGATAACCTTGATGTATAACAGAATCTGGATTTATACCTGCAGCTTCAGCAGCTTCTCTTTCGCAGGCTCTGTGGTAGGGATCTTTAGATTGTATCAGACATTTTGCTGTATCTCAATCTCCGCAGAGACTGAAGCCTCAAACATATTTAGCTCTGAGTTTCCTTATGAATTAAAGAAAGCAAGGAAGGCATTCTCCAAAAGGCGCGATTGGGATGGACGCATCGCATTGGTTCCCACAGGATTTTGCAAATTCCTACCTCACATTCCGCACAGTATTGGTAGAAACTGCCCCTGCTCTACCCTGTGTTGACATGGCTCATGCTTATGGTTTTTGTTTCCATAATGTGACAGTGTTCAGTCATAAGGTCTTACAGTGCTGGTTTGGATAAATGACTTCTCATCTTGTTTCTTAGCAGTGAGGCTGAAAAGGAACAAATTTATTCAGCAGGAGAAAAATGAATGCATTCACACAACAAGCATTTATATTTTGGGTAGTCTCTTTTCATGAGATTCTTTAATTTTAAAAACTTTAAAACTTCATTTTATTTATGTATTTTATGCACTGTGAGAGTGCGTATGTGGGCATCCCTGCAGAGATGGTTTATGAAGGACAGATGGTAAGCCATGAGAGGTGGTTGTCTTCTTCTGTTCAGTGGATCCCAGGATTGAGCTCAAGTCTTCATACTTGGCTGTATACACCTTTATTCACTGAGCTATCTCACTGGCCCAGTATTTTGTTTGTTTGTTTTTTTGACACAAGGTTTGGAGCCTGTCCTGGAACTAGCTCTGTAGACCAGGCTGGACTTAACTCACAGAAATCTGCCTGCCTCTGCCTCCCGAGTGCTGGGGTTAAAGGCGTGTGCCACCAAGGCCCGGCTTAAGCCCAGTATTTTTAAATGTGTTGTATTTTTATTTCACTTTGCCTTTTATCTTTGCTTTTAATTTTTTATTTTATTACTATTAATATTATTTTACTTCTTTAATGCTTTCACATATGATTATACTGAATTTTGGTCATTTACACCATCCATTGTCATTATCGTCATGCCATGTCTCCCCTGAAACTTTTCTTTCCAACAATCTTATCTTTTGACTCACCGAGTTTAACTACGGCTGCTTGCATGAGAATGAGTAGGGGGTCATCCAGAGCATGAGAACTCATCACTCTACACCACTGGAGAAAATGGCACTTCCTCTCCAGCATTCTGTAATTGTCCATAGTCCTTCAGCATGGGGTGCGGTCTCATGAGTGCCTTCCCTATGCATGAGGAAATGGTGACAGACTCCATTTTGTGCAGCTCCAGAAAATACTCCTCCCCACCTGGTCTTTTACATCCTTTCTGCCTTGGAGGTGATGATGCAGATGCCTCAGTTGAGGCAGTCTCTTAGCCTCTCTCTCATTATGACATTTTACACACACACACACACACACACACACACACACTATGGGATGCGATGGGACAGTCGTCCATGTATTCTTGGTATGGTAAGGCCATATTTCTTGATCATCATTTCTTGATGAATACTTCTTTATTTCCTCAAATTCTTGGCCTAAGATACTATTTGGATCTTTCTGGTGATTGGCTCCACTTTCTCCACAGCTGTACCGTCTGTGTTGGAGTCTACGAAACAGCAAAGAAGAAAGGATTGACCTGGATGCCAGAGATGAGGAGGACACCTATGAGGACTCTAAGGATACGATTGAGATAGGTTTGTCCCTAAGCCATTATTGAAGTCTTTAGCAAATGCCTTCATCAATGCTAATATCTCTTCTTGAGGTCTGGTGGAGGGGCAAGGTGAAAGACAGGTACATATATGCATTTGAGGAAGTTTACCAAATGGGTCAAGGTGAGGGGAAACCTTTTTAGCTGCCTCACTCCTCATATTTTGCACAATAATTTGTACTTGATTTGGAGCATAGTCATGAGTGGGAGAGCTAGGGCTTTATTGACTCATCCTATTGACTAAGACCAAGAGGCATGCCAGGCTATGCCCAATACCGAAGACACTGGAAGTATGGGTCATAGGCTCTTGGCATCTATGTCTTTCCACTTTAGGTTAGAAAATCTGATTTCTCTGGATGCTGAAGATGATGCTTAGTGTCCATAGTGTCCTTACTTAGGTTTAGCACATTGTTAGGAGAGTGCTCTATCTCTGAGCTATCCCACTCTAGCGCCAGGCTTATGCTTTAAATTAACTGTTGTAACATTTTATGTCTGTGTGGAAGAGGTGCACACATGGGGATTCGCGTGTATGGTGTGCAGAAGTATGGGAAGGTGAAGCACTCGAGTCCACACTTTATCTGGTATTGAAATCGAAAGCCCATTAGTTCTGCTGGGCAGCACGAGATGAAGCAGAACAAGCTGTGAATCTGGCATCAGAAACATAGACTCCTAGGTGCAGACCCACTAGATGTCTAACTATGTGCGTAGGGACCACTTGACCTCACCACCTCACCACCTCACGATAGAGTTCTGATACACACGTGAACTTGCTCACCAAAGCTCTTTGAAAACATATAAGGTAAAAATGATTCCCACCCGCAACAAACCAAAACAAAACATAATAGTCTGCTTATAAAAACCAGGATGTGCTGATCAGTAGTCTCTGGACATGGAGTGGGAGCACGGAAAGGGACCTGACCCGCAGACACCACAATTACGGGACCTCCACAACACAGGGCAACAACAGGATATCCACGGGAGTCCTAGTGAGGGCCCAGCATCAATAGTGTAATAGAAATCAGAGGCCTCAAACCAGACCAATAACTCTGCAATGAACACTTACAAGTAAAGATACATAGACAAAAGGATTCACGGTATGACTCACTGTATCAGACTGCAGCTTCCATGATGAAATTTTTGTTTTTTTCCTTTTTAAATTTAATTTTATTTTTTTCATTTTTTTGTTATGGGCAGTTTTCCCACCAGCCTGGTCCCACTGCCAAGTCAGCCCCCAAATAACACACAGAGACGCTGTATTAGATATAAAACTGTTGGCCTATTACTAGCATTTCTTATTGACTAGCTCTGTCTTAAATATTAACCCATTCCTATTAATCTAAGAGTTCCCACGTGGTCTTATCTAACCGAATAGAGGCTCCGCACCTTCTTCTCAAGTCCCTACATCTTGACTACTCTCCTACGTCTCCCAGAATCCTCCTCGTCTCATTGTTTTTCTTAAATTTTGTTTTATTGGGGGAGTGCAGGGATAAAGGGTGGATGTGAAGGGATGGGGACATTTATGGGATCAAGATACATGATGTAATAGATACATAGGCTAAATACATTTTTTTAAAAGGACAAAAATACCCCATTAAAAATATAAAACAGAGTGGGGTGGATGTCACAGCTAGCGGCTGGGAGAGCTGGCTTTGAAACTATGTCTGTCTGCAGTGCCACAACTGACCGCCAGGGAGGAAATCTGTCCCTTGCCAGGCACCCTCTTTGGGTGTGGGAACCAGCTGGATGGTTTGATCTAGCGGTGTTAACATTCACTGACATGTTTTAAGCCCAACAAGTATCGGCTGCTGTTGTTCTGCATCAGGACCTTATCATAGCAGCCCTTACCCTTTGGATGGGTCTGTTGTGAAACCTCAGAATAGGCAAGTGCAGCTACTACCCCTCTGAGTCAGGACAGCCTCACAGCCATCCTGTGACGTGGCAAACAGAGGCAGATTTTGTATTTTAGAGGTGGGTTTACTATATTCTCCCTAAATCGGTTGCTCGTCTCACTTTTAGCCTATTCCTTTCAAAATCTAATATTTTATCTGACTATTCCAAATAAAAACACATTTTTATTGGTCCTGGAAGAGATAAAACTCAGACTAGTTGATCATGAGAATACAGAATCTGGTTCAACACTGTCTCGTTCGTACTTTGAACATTTTACTCAATTTCCATCCCTGAAAACAAGAGAACTGTGATACTCCTATAGAATGGTAAGTGTTCTGTGGTAGCCCACCTTCCCTGGAAACTCTTTCTAGTCCGTTTAGCCCAGTGGTTCTCTACCTGCGGGTCATGACCCCTTTCACAGGGGTTGCCTAAGACAGTCTGCATATCAGATATTTATATTACAGTTCATAACAGTAGGAAAATTGCAGTTATGAAGTAACAATGAAAAATAATTTTATGGCTGGGGTTCACCAGGGTTGCAGCACTAGGAAGGCAGAGAGCCTGCTTGAGACTTTGTAGCCAATAATCCTTTTATGTCTTTCTGTAGACACAGAAGCTCCCCAAAAGAAAAAAGGATGTTTCAGGAGGGCATATGATATGTTCTGTGGGCTGGACCAGGATAAAGGACCGAAGATGACTAAGGAAGAGGAGGAAGCCATGAAGCTGAAGATGACAGACACGTCCGAGAAGCCTTTGTGGAGGACAGTGGTAAACATCAACGGCATCATCCTATTGGCTGTGGCTGTCTTTTGCCACGCCTATTTTGCTTGAATCCCACCTTCTGCTGTAGACTTGACAGGTCTGGATTTGTTATTTCCCTCTAGATCCATTCTGTGGTGGTAAGGGGGAAATTGGCCAGTTGTAAATTTTACCCATTGGGATAAAATATGTATATGTGTGATTATAGGCTTGCTGGAGGAAAATAATTATGTTGCTGTGAATTTTTGTATCTGAAGCCAGTGTGGCACACTTCCCAGCCTCTGCTAGAGCTTTAGAAGAGAAATCGACTCAGATCTCAGAAAAGTCTGACAGACACAGAAGCCTGTGTGGGCTGATGCTACTCTGCCTCAGTACATCTATCTTGTAATTATTGTTATAACCCTTCAATACTATTTTTTAAATGTGTAGTCTGGTTCATGTCATCTTCCTACCTGACCCTCCCTCATCTTCTTCCTACTTTATTTTATTTTAAAGAAGTTTCTTCCTCTGTCATCACATATCTCTAGATTTTTTTTCAATAAAAAGAAAATCAATTTGACAAATGGATGAATGCCCAGGAACTGAGGACAGGCACCTGGTCCTAGGAATTTATTCCGTAAAGTGGGGAACTCACACCAGCTGGGGATGCAGACAATCTCGAGTACTGGGGATTTTCTGGTCTTTAAAGAAATGCCCAGTGCATGTCTCCTGTGTTTGTTACTCATCTTGGTGTTCACTGTGCGGGAAGTGTCTTAGCCATTCAGGAATGTTCTTTGGTTCCATGAGTTTTATGGAACTTATTGGTGGGTGCTGCCTGGTCCTAGCTTAGATTATATTTTATTTTATTTTTGTGGCTGCACAAAGTATACCCATGGTGTCTTTTATGGAGAAGAATGCATTTTTTTTGTGGTCCCCTGCCTCACAGTGCTGATATTAATATGAAATTTAGGCTGAGGCGTTGACACTACATGATAGCACACGCACACACACACACACACACACACACACACACACACACACACACACACACGTACCTGCAGGGACATATGCCATCCTGATACACCTCCCCAGAAATCACTGAAATAATTAGTCTGAGGTCCCCTTTCCCATGTGTTCACATGGCCACAACGGTTGCCTCTTAAGGTGTCCTCATTGGTGATCATCCACTGACAAGGCTAAGGCAGATGGCCTTAGTTCTAGATAAGAGTGCTTGGGAGTTTTAGTTGGAAGAAGAATGTTTATGCTGAGCTAGTTTTCCATGGGAAAATAGTTTTCATTTAACTTGAAATTAATGAATTAATTACAATGAAATAATTAATTGTAGTTGCAAAATCTCAACTATATTATAATGTTATCCCACTGAAGCTAGGAAATTGGCATGCTACTGTTGAATGATTTTAGGCTAGCTTACAAAAGAGCTGAGTAAAGTCTTGGGCATAGAGGTGGCTCCAATTGTAAATGGGTGGTGTTGTCTCATTCCCCTTCAGCTAGGCTGAGAAGGTGGAAAGTGGGGAATTGCTCATGGCCAGCACAGCGCAGTGCTGTCTGGGAGGGCTGTGAGTTGCGAGTGTTGAGAGGAGAAAGGGAAGGAAATGAAGCTTGTGGGTGAAGAGGGCAGTGTAAACGATCTAGATTGTTGTGGTTTCAGTTCTTGGCATTGCCATTGATTTACTGTATATATTGTAATAAATTATTTTGTCTGAACTGTGTGCTTTTCCTCTGTGAATGATGGAAAGCCTTGGTGTTTGCAGGGTCTCCTGTGGTGTGGAGAAGGCACTTGATACGTACATGAAAGTGCCATGTAGATGCTATAGTAAGTTGTAGTATAGGTCAAAGGGTTAAAGGGTACTTGTGTTGATAAGAAAAAAAAAATCACTAGAATTCTAACAACTTTGAAACATTACAGGTAAATAGTGAGCCTACTTGTGGTTAACATTCAGCTGTGGGACACACACACACACACACACACACACACACACACACACACGAACAATTAAAAATTGCAGCCAAAGCCAAGCACAGAGGTGTAAGCCTATACTCTCAGGTACTAGAAAAGCCCAAATAGAAGGAACACTTGAACCCCAGAGTTTGAGATAGCCTGGGCAACAAAACCATATCTCAACTCAAGAAAAATGTAGCTATCCAGTCTGAAATTGAGGTTGTCCCCTGAGTTCAGACAACATTTCAGACTTGGGATCTTAATCTTCTGGATTATCCTTTGAGGTTAGGGAGTGTACCAAGCCTTAGTTCTCCACTTTCAGTCACCTCTAAGACCAAGGAATCGTGCCAAAACTTCAGTCCTTACTCATAGTTACCCTCCGAGGTCACAGCGTACACGGAGACTTTATTCCTCCATGGAGCCACCTCTGAGGCTCAAGAATACATGGAGACTTGGTCCGCCAATGAGAGTACCCTCAGAGGCCAGGGAGACAGTCCCAACCTGTCTCCACGCAGCCCTCATTTCCTTCTAGAGCTATTCCCGATTGATGTCATTCCCAAGGTCACTGTAGGCGTCCCCAGTCCTCTGCCATTCATGCCTTTCCTCCCATTTCTCTGTGCCCACCCCTTCTCTCCATCTCTCAAAGAACAGAGGCCTGCCTGGCTTACAGGGTGTTCTAGTTTCGCTTCTGCTGAAACTAGAGCCCCATGGGGAAGGACAGGGTTTATTCAGCTTATAGTTCCAGGTCATGTCCATCACTTCAGGGAAGCCAAGGCAGAAACTCAAGCTAGTCACATCACACCCACCATCAAGAGCAGTGAGAAACAAGCGCACCCACGCTGCCTGCCTGCTTTCAGCCAACTTTCCTCATTTGTACAAAGGTCGGGGCTCAGCCATGAAATGGAAACGCCCACACGCAGGGTAACACGAAAATTCCTACAGATAGCCCAGGAGCTAACCTTATCTAGATAATCCTTTAATTGAGGCTCTTCCTGAGTGATGCTAGGTTGGGTCAAGTTGCCAGTTAAAGCTAACCAGCAGCTCCGTGCCTCACTTCCGGGGAGCTGAGACTGTTGTGTTATCTGGGCGTGTATTTTTAACCACCTCTTTTCAGTCTACCTTTACCCAAACTCCCACATCTCCCCCATTCCCAAATTTTTTCTCCCTGCTCAGCCATCCCCCTTCCTCCTCTGCTTCCTACATGAGATTTCTTTCTTGTTTTCCTACCCACAATAACTAATATATTAGTACTGTGTAGGACTAATGCTGTTTCTTCATTTCCTAAAACAACTGGCACTTAAGGAGTGGCTGTATTGTAGTCAACTGCTACTCCATTTCACAGTTAGTTCTTCGCTGGATGGTGACTATTGTTGCAGACAGTAATCGACTCTCAGGAGATATCTGAGGTCTATGCCCTAAACACCCATCTAAAGTAAGAAAATATCCCAACATGATTACAACCCAGTCTCTTATGTATACCACAAACACTTCCACTGCAAGAAGGTGAACCGAATCAGCAGCAATAACAACACGTAGCCAATGACTGAATTGATGTGAGTAGACCCCGGTACAAAAATAATCCCAGTATAACCCTCAATGACATCGGCCAGAGTACCAAGCGTGGCAGAGGGTGTTGGGATTGAAACACTTAACAGACCACCACGAGAAGTGGAGAGGAAGCTGCTGCCTTTTATTACAGGGAGTAATGGGCCAAGCCAGGGGATGGGCTACACATAGGAGGAAATCATGTACCACCCACACCTGGGGTCAAGGCGCGGGCACTGCACACCGGAAAGTTATGAGAACAACCTTGTTTGATCAACCTTGAGAGCACGGGAGTTCTACAGCTGGGTGGGGAGGAATAGAGCTGTAAGGGACAGGTACTTAAATTTCCCAACAGAAACTAAAAGGAAAACCAGGAGAATGACTACAAATATGTTCAAAGACAGCAAAGGAGACATGAATAGACTCCTGAATGAATTCCAAGAGAGTACAAAGAGCTAAGTGAGATAAGAAAGTCAATTCAGGCCAGGCAGTTGTGCCACAAGCCTTTAGTCCCAGCACTTGGGAGGCAGAGGCAGTTGGGTCTCTGTGAGTTTGAGGCCGGCCTGGTCTACAGAGTGAGTTCCAGGACAGGCTCCAAAGCTACACAGAGAAACGCTGTCTCGAAAACAAAACAAAACAAAACACAAAGAAAAATAAAAATAAAATAAAAACAAAGAAAGAAAGAAAAGAAAGTCAATTCAGGATGTGAAAACAATAGAATTCAATTAGGTTTATAGCAATAGACCTGATCTGCTCACAACCTTGGTGGAGAAGCTTCCTTTTTCATGGAAAGGGGATATAATACAGACTCGGAGCACGGGGAGGAACGCTACGAAATGCAGTCTTTTGGACAGGACGTGACTATTGTACTCTGGAACTCACCGCAGCTGTGAACACCTGCACAAGACCTGTACCAGATCAAGCCAACAAAAGTTTCACATAGACGGATGGGATGGGAGTCCAGGCCCCACTCCTTTCTGAAGAGCTACTGGTAAGTTAGAGCTGTTTGAAGAGGAAATCATTCTCTCTCTCTTTCTTTAGGGTGTGGCCACTGATGGTCCAGTGGATGACTTAATGCCCATATACATATGGGCCTCGGTAATCGGACTTACTGGCTTATTCATAAGAAAGGATATGAAGTTGGAAGGGGAACATGTTGTGGGGTTATGTATAAGGAGTTGGAGAGAAAGTAGAGGTGGCATACAGTCATATTTCATTGTGCATATGCATAAAATCCTCAAGAATAACAAAAATATTTTAAAAGATGCGATTTGCCTTTCTCTTTTCCTCACAAGCATTTGCTGCCATTTCTTGCTTCCCATTTTGATAATCATTTTCATTAATTTTTTTGTGGGTTTATTTAACTACTTTTTTTTTCCACAAAGGAAAAGATGTTTTATTGTACGCATGCAAGAGTGTGATGAAAAGTTTAACACGGGTTCTTTTTGGACTTTCTTCATGCCCCCAGATCCAAGATTTCTATGTAAATGATATCTCACAAAGAAAACACAATATTTGGTATGAATTAAGTCAGTGACTGGCTTCTTAATTGCAATCATGTCCATCCAAAATTTGGTTTAAGGTAAAACTACCTGACGGTATTGGCAGGGATCCTGCAGTTTGGACTGTTTGCTCGGCTTATCCAGGCTTCCAGGTCTGTTCTTAGAACTCATGGGGACTGGCATCCGGCTTGTCTGTGTGGTGGTACTGGTTATAGACAATATTTGGGAATTTGGGCATCGTTCTTTCCAAACTACTTCCTGCTGGTAAGGGGCACTGTCATGGGGGATTCTAAGAAGATGCAGAAATCCTGGCTGTAGTCTGCAAGGCTGCTTTGTCCAGCTGTTTTGAATGTAGGATCACCTGGTACTCTGTTTCAGGCGGTCTGGCTTGATCAAACCACATTAGTCTGGAAGAAATCCACAGCTTTCCATTTTCTGTGGAAACAAAAATAGAAATCCTTTTCCCCAATAACTTGTCCTTGAACTTAAATTTTGGAGTCAAAGCATTTTTTTTATTTAATTTATTATTTTACATGTCGATCCCAGTTCCCTCTCCCTTCCTCCCTCCCTCCCTTTCTCCCTTTTACCCTCTCTGCCCTCTCACATGCACCCTAACCACCCTCCCCTCCCATCCCCCCATCCCAATACCATATGTAGGGGAATGCCATCCAACCCACATATAAAGACAGGTTCATCAGAATAAGGGCTGACAATTCAATGCAAACCTTAAAAACAAGTACACAGAGGATACAATTAGGAATACTTCAGTACAAAGGGAAAGAAAAACACATCCAAGGCTACAGAGAAAAATGAACAATGTCAACACAATTATTATGAAATAGAAGACTGTGATGTGTACCTTTAATCCAAGCACTTGAGAGGCAGAGGCTCACAGATGGATCTCTGTGAGTTTGAGGACAACTTGGTCTACGCAATGAGTTCCAGGACAGCCAGAGTTACATAGAGAGACACTGGGGAGAGAGAGAGAGAGAGAGAGAGAGAGAGAGAGAGAGAGAGAGAGAGAGAGAGAGAGAGAGAGAAGACCAAAAAATATGAAGGCTACAGAGTTAAATTGCAGGAGTCAATGCACACCTTTCATAATAATCCTAAATATTGTCTCATGCCCCTTATCAAGAATCACAAACTAGCAGATCAGGTGAGAAAACAGGATCTTTCTTTTTTCTGCCCCGGGAACACCGCCATTAGAGATAAGACAGTAGCAGGATGAAAGTATGGACAAAGGCACTCTGAGCAAACGGAACTAGGAAACAAGCTGCCATTACTATTACAAAGCCTGACAAAACGGACTTCAAATCAAATCAGTTAGAAGGAAAAAGAGGCGTGTGGGCTAGTTTTATGTCAACTGAGAGACAGGAACCACAATTGAGAACACACTTCCATAAGATCAGGCTGTACTCAAGCCTGTAGGGCATTTTCTTAGTTAGTGATTGATGGGAGAGGGCCCAGTCCACTGTGGATAGAAAGAAGGATAAACAAGCTGCGGAGAACAAGCTGCACCCTCCACGGCCTCTGCATCAGCTCCTGCCTCCAGGTTCCCGCCCTGCTTCCTCCAATAACAAACATCAATGTGGAGGCAAAGCCAGATCAACCCTTTCCTCTCAGTTTGCTTTTGGTCATGGTGTTTCATCACAGCAATAGTAATCCCAGTTAAGACAGAGGGTCAGTCCATTCTGACTAGGGGAACAATCCATTAAGAGGATATTACAATTCTAAACATAAATGTCCCGGGTATAGATGAACCCAACTTCGTAAAACAAGTACTACTAGGCAAAAGATCACAAATTAATCCCAACATAGAAACAACATATGATGTCCTTATTCTCACTAATGGACAAATCATCCAGACAAAGATTGAACAGATAAAATTTGGAATTAAATAACATCATAGAGTAAATGAACCTTACAGATTTTTACACAACATTCCAACCAAATGCCACAGAATACACATTCTTCTCTAAGGTCCATGAAAATTTCATTAAAATAGAACATGAATTGGTATGCAATGAGTCTCAACAAATATGTGAAAATTAAAATAACTCCTTGTATTTTATCTGACCACAAAGAAATAAAACAAGAAATAACAGGAAAAAGTTACAGAAAACACATAAACTCATGGAAATTAAATAGCATACTATTTAATGATGAGTAGGTCACTGCAAAAGTCAAGAGGCAAATTTAAAAACCCTAGAACTAACTGAAAATGAAAATATATCAAATCCTGTGTGATACAATGATAACAGCCCTATAAGGACAGTTTATAGCTCTGAATGCCTACACACACACACACACACACACACACACACACACACACACACACACACACACACATATATATCAGAGCGCATCCCAGAGGCCTTCCTGTGCACACCGAGCGCATCCCAGAGGCCTTCCTATGCAGGTCATGCATCTGTTGAGCACAGATACACATGATACACACCGAGCGCAACCCAGAGGCCTCACTACACAGGCCAGGCCTCTTTTGAGTATGGGTACACATATGCAACTAGGAAGAGAACCGCTGTGTTTCTTGTGTGCGTTCAAAAGGGAATTCTGAGTTGAGTGAAAGGTAGTCTGAAGGGAGAGGAAGTTCAGGTGTCCAGTGGGGCATGTTACAGAGAATAACCAGGAGGACGGTCACACAGACCTAACCCGAATGCTGTGGGGAAAGAGACCATGGCCGTCTGAGAGAATATTCCAGGCAGAAATAGCAGGAAGATATATACCCTGCGTATCTCTCCTTCCCGCTATGGAAATCTGCAAGATTGGTAGAGGCTGTGTGGGGACATTCCTTGTATGGGGAAACGTTTACTGTCTTTCAAGGAATTAGGAAAAAGCAACGATTCAGGCGACTGTTTCTTAGTGGGATGCCTTGGGGAAAGGATGTTATTTGACCTGTGCAGCACTGTGGCTGAATTTCATCAAGCCCTTAAAATATGGATAGTCCAAATTATGCTGTGCGTATAAGACAGAACCCACATTTACACACTAGGTGTGAATAAAATAGTATAAAACATCTTATCAGCAACTGTGCTGATAAAAGGAGCACATGTTTCTTTATGTTGTGCTGCCATGTCTGTGATGGTAGGTGTCTTTTGCTGTCAGGCTGGCCTCTCTACTTGAGGGCTCTTCCTCAGGCTCATTAGGACCTAGCACTACAGGCCCATGCCATCATGCCGTGCCTGACAGTATTTTGATATATGAAGTTAACCATATGCCACAAGAGTTAAAGTAGTAGCCTTTTGTAAAGTCCTTTTTAATGTATGATCAGATAACTTAAAATTACATCTCTGGCTCATCGGTCATTGCCAATTTATATCGATCTTAAAATAAGATGCTGTGCTTATTATTACCAAAATCAGAAGCCAAATTATTAAATTATCAAAGTAATATCTTACCAGGAATGCAAGTCTATAATATTAACTTATGGAATATTATTTTAACTATGTAAAGATGTGTTAACATTCGTTTATACTGTATTTGTTTAACAATGTAAGGCTATGTGTTTAATTATGTAAAGACCTGTTGCTTTTGTTTTTTTCATCTTGCCTGCCTAAGGCACCTTCTTCATCTAATACAAAGCTGAATGACTGAGAGCTAGGTAGGAGAGGGATAGGTAGGCAGAGAGAATAAATAGGAGGAGAAGTCCGGTAAGAAAGGAGAAGGGAACTGGGAGAAAGAATGGGACCAGCCAGCCAGCCATGAGAAGCTGTGAAAGTAAGATACACAGAAGGAAAGAAAGGTAAAAATGCCTTGGCAAACGTAGATGAAGAGAAACAGTTGTGTTATAAGAGTAGTGGGCCAAGCATAAGATAATGCCAAACATTTATAACTAATAATAAGTCTCCACGTCATGATTTGGGAGCTGGTTTGTGGTGCAAAAGACTGGTATGTTAACTTCAACTTCTAATATCTTTGTTTGTTTGTTTGTTTGTTTTGTTTGCTTTTTTCAAGACAGGGTTTTTCTGTGTAACCTTGGCTGTCTGGGAACTGGCTCTGTAGACCAGGCCAACCTTGAACTTGGAGATCTATCTGCCTCTGCCTCCTGGATGCTGGGATTAAAGGCATGCACCACCACTACCCAGCTCTAATATCCTTTAAATCATAAGAATAACACACATCTATGCATATGTTTTAGTTTATTAAATCAAACACTATGCACATTATTTGCCTTCACTTACACTATTCTAAATAAACTAGCTATGAAGAAATCTCTAAGGTGCTTCATTTGAAAGATTCCAACTGAGATAAAGGTTAATATTTGTACAAAAGCATACAGTGAAACATTTCTATTTGTATCTTCATTGGTCATTTAGACATTTTCTTCATGGTCTCATGGAGAAAATAAGTAACTTTAGTTTCTTAAAGTGCTTTGTGTGTGATTTTTGAGAAGGTTGCTATATGCATCCTTGGTACTTAATATTATCCAATTAATCTTATAGAAAAGTAGAATATCATTTTCTAAGATGAAATGTGTTAACCCAGTGTGAGACAGCAATTTAGCAAAATCTATTTTATACTTTGGGTAAAATGCTGGAACTTGATCTATTACTTTAAACAATTTACATATACATATACATTATACATATCAGGCAACATGTGCATTACTTAATAGTGGTAGAATTTCATCATTTAAGTCTTTATGTTGGGCTCCATGGCACACACTTGTCTAATCACCCTGTCCTTGTTTGTCAGATGAAGACACTGAGCCTTGGGGATGACACGAGGTAAGTGAGCAGATTGGAGCCATTGAGCACTGTGACTCTGAAAACACTTGATGTCATAAGAACGAAGTAGTTGTCATGAACGTGTAGAGACCTGGGTCTCTACAGGTGTATGGATGTCTGGAAGCTCACACCCTCTGCTCCTGGCTGAACACTTTGCTAATAAGTATGGAGGATGGAAAGGACATAAGCCTCAGTCCCGTTTCCATTGTCCTGTGGAGTGAAGAGAGTTGACCCTCCTGACTCCCCGCACAGTTCTAGACTGAGGAATGGGCAGCTCAAGGACTTTCTGACGAGCAATGACTTTCTGACAGGAAGAGAACGAATAAGCTGGAGAAACAGACTGGCCTTATGATAGCCTTGTCCTGGAAGTATCTGCTCATACGTTCAATCAGATGTTGAAGTTTGAGGGCAACTTCACTTTGTCTTTTGCTTGGGCAATGGCCACATCAGGGCCATGTTCTCAAACTCGATGAGTAGACGGCACATAAACAGCAAAAAGTGGGGCCCTGGCACGCTTTTTACAATACCCCCCATGTCTTCCCTGCTTTCTCTTTGTGCTAATGGCTTCCCAGTCTCTCCCTCCCCTGCTTTCACAAGCCACATGCCACGCCATCTTCATCTACCATTTTGCCCACACTGTCACTCTGTTCTCTCTTCTATCCAATAGTCATTCTTTTTTAAATTAATTTTTATTTAAACTAAAAACAATCTTATTTTACATACCAATCCCAGTTCCTTCTCCCTCTTGTCCTTCCATCCCTCCACCAATCCCCATCTCACCCCTCATCTACTCCTCAGAGGGGGTGAGGCCTCCCATGGAGGATCATCAAAGTCTGCCACATCATTTGGGGCAGGACCTACGCCTTTCCCAGTGTATCTAGGCTGAGAGAGTAACCCTCCACAGGGAAATGGGCTTCCAAAGCCCATTCATGCACTAGGGTAAATACTGGTTCCACTGCCAGAGGCCACATAGACTGCCCAGGCCCCCCAACTGGCACCCATATTCAGGAGGTGTGGTTCAGTCTTATGCTGGTTTCCCAGCTGTTAGTCTGGGGTCCATGAGCTCCAATTTGCTCAGGTCGGCTGTTTCTGTGGGTTTCTGCAGCTTGGTCTTGACTGTTTGCTCATCACTCCTCCCTCTCTACAACTGGATTCCAGGAGTTCAGCTCAGTGCTTAGCTGCTGTTAATCTCTGCTTCTGCTTCCATCAGCTACTGGATGAAGGCTCTTTGATGGCATTTAAGGTAGTCATCAATTAGCTTATGGGGAAAGGGCATTTAAGGTAGCCTCTCCACTGTTGCTTAGATTCTTAGTTGGGGTCATCCTTGTGGATCCCTAGAGATCCAATAGTCATTCTTATAACATCAATGAATTGTGTGGTAACCCACTGACCTGAAGGTTTATTTACACTTTCATGGAAATCAAATTTACTCTCATGTAAATGCCTCTGGTGCTTAGAAAATCTTATTAATACTCTGGAGAAGTCTCTCTTTATTTATAGCTGAACTGTGTATGCTGAAGTACAGATGCTTTCTGTCTGTTCTTAACACATTTAGAAAATAGCCAATCACCCATTATTAATTCACCCTTCAGCCTTCGCTTGTTTTCAAGCCCCAGTAATCACAGTTCTTTTTAACCTTCCCTTGCAGCACTTATTTTTCAAACCCTTTAATCAACACCATGGCCCCTTTGATGTCTCCCAAGCTCTCCAGCTCCCCCAGTGCACTGAGGTCTGGGCACAGAACTTTAATAAGTTTCCAGTCAGTCTGAGCATAGTGGTTCAGCATACTAATCTTATGCCTGAATAGCAATATTGTGTTCAGCAGAGTACACAGGCATATACTCACCAGCTACTCCCTCCAAATGACACAAACTGACATGTTTGCCAGGTGAATGTGAAGTAAAATAGAATGTCCTTTGTGTATCATATAACTTGGATAATAATACCAAGAGCCAAGAATTTCAACAGTTTATGATTCTCTCTTTTCCAGTCTTAATTTTAATAGGTAGACTAAAGTTACACAGTCCCAAAGAAGAAATAAGTTGGCTAGTAAACATGAAATATATTTATTCTTACTGGTAATAAAAAGTCAAACTACAGCGGAGCATCCTTTGTTGTCATATTGTTAAGGGTTTAAGACTGCTTGGATGATATGGAGAAATAAACACTCTTCAAAGACTGTTGGAAGAACTGTACAACTGTTTATGGGAAGTGTTGTGGGGTAGTTGTACATTGTGTGAGGCTGTATTGCTGTGACTGGTTTAACAAAGAGCTGAACTGCCAATAGGTAGGCAGGAGGTATAGGCAGGATGAGATAATGAGATGCAAGAGAAGCCAGGAGACACAGAGAGTAAACAGGAGGCACAAGATGGAAGAGAGTTAACACTACATGCTGGAACACAGATTAATATAAATGGGTTAATTTAAGTATAAGACCTAGTTAGGAACAAGTTTAAGGTATAGGCTGAGCTTTCATGATTAATAAAAAAGTCTCCATGTCATTACTTGGGGCTGGCAGTGGAAAACAAAGTCTATCTACAGGCACTTAAGCAATGTGTGTTAAAACTTACAAAATCTATAAACATTGCCCTAGCAACTTTACCTGTAGAAAAGTACTTTATGAACACACACAAGGATACATAGAAAAAAAACATTTACTACGCTACAGTGACAGCAAAATTGTGGCTTTGAAATAAAAAACTTGCAAGCTAAGTAACCAAATGTAACAGCAAAAGAAACCAAGAAGTTGACAGCCATGCACTGATGCCGGGTATCGGGTATGTGTGTGCCTCACTGTCCTAGGCTATCCTCACCCCTTAATCCTCCCACATCTGCCTCTGTGGTCCTGGGGCTATGGATGCACACCATTCCTGGACCCCCATGCTGGCTCATAGAAAAAAAACTTTATAGGATACTCTTTTTATAAAAGTCATTGTAAAAGTACACGTGTGTGTGTGTGTGAGAGAGAGAGAGAGACAGAGACAGAGAGACAGAGAGACAGAGAGAGGAGAGAGAGAGAGAGACAGAGGCAGAGAGACAGAGAGAGGAGAGAGAAAGAGAGAGATGTGGCCTAACAAGCAAAATCTGAACAAACTTATCAGCAGTTCTTAGATGGGTTAGAGAATGTAGTTCACGTGACAAACTTCTATCACGTGATAGACAGAAAAATAGAAACAAAGAATCACAGATTACTGAAGTGAATGATGCACAAATAAAAGCACTCAGAAGCAGTACTAGGTTCCTTGTATCAGGCACATCATGTCTAGATTTTAAACAAAACTTTCAAGTCATCCTGCATGCAGAATGATGGTGTCAGAAGGGATAGAAGAAGAAGAAAGAAGAAGAAGAAGGAGAAGGAGCAGAAGAAGAAGAGAAAAGAAGGAATATGTAAATCATCACAGACAAATGACATAAACACTGAAGTGTATTTGAAGCAAAAAGGAAAACTTCAAGTTAATGCCAGATGGCAGGTGTGGATATAAGGGGTTCAGGGAACACGATGCAGGGTCCAACACAAAACTAACTGCAGTAACAACAAACTGCGGCTGTGTACATCAGACAGAAGCCAGAAAGTCCGGAAAGGAGCCAGAGGGGCATTTTCCCTTTTGTTACCGTAAAGATAAGTTTGCCTGTCTTCTTGGAATCATATAAGGCCAGAGAGAAGCATGTCAAGGGGAAGAGCCCACCAACTTAGGCTTCTGCAAAAGCATCCTCCAAGAGTTGCCCAGAAATACTGCATCATAAAAACAAAAGCAGAGGGAATTTGTCACTGGTAGAACTGCCCTATATGGAATGTTAAAGGGAATTCTCCAGAGAGAGGAATGGTTGGGGGGTGGGGAGAAAAAAATCTGTGTGAAGAAAAGGTGAGCATTAGAGAAGAAAGAAATGGGGTTGATAATTAAAATTTTCTTGTTAAGTCACCGAACAGATAATGATTGTTCAGACACTAGCAGCAATTTACCTAATGACAATTTATGTACAAGTGAGATGATGTAAAACACCAGGACAACTGGGGATTCTTAGCTTATACGTGCTCACACATGATAAAGTTACGCATTGCTATGTGACATGGACTTGGGTTTGCTTTAAATGTGTACTTCCAGTTCTACGACAACTCGGGAAAATTTTTAAAAGTTGTGTAATTCATATGCTTCAAAAGGAAGAGGAAGGGCTGGGAAGACGGCTTGGCTCACAAACATCTATAAACTCCAGTTCCGGGGGTTCTAACTCTCTCCTCTGGCCTCCAGAAGCACGAGGCACAGAAGCACCCACGCACATTAAAATAAAATGAAAGAGACTGACAATTGGTCTAAGTGCGGAGAGTGTGAGTGGATTGCTCAGCCACAAGTGGGGCCTTTATATCATCCCTTCCTGCAAGACTCAGGGTCCATCACGGAAGAAGGGGCAGAAAGACTATGAGCCGGAGGTCAGCGATGACCACAGGAAAAATCTTGTGTGACAGTACTACTCTGTTTGTGAACTCACAGCAGTGGGTCACCTGCACAATATCAAGCCAGTTAACTTTCCAGGACAGAGTGAGGCTATTAGTGGTTTCTGGGGAAGACAGAGTCTGGTTTCTTTATGGATGTGGCCTTGCTCCAGCAAGTGGCCCTCTACCTGTGAGTACGGGGTAACACAAATTCCACTCAGTGGATTGTAAAAGGAAAGAAATAAAAGAGGACATGAAGTTGGGAGGGATGGGTGTGGGAGGAATTGGGGGGGAATGGTGATAAATTTGGTTAAAATACAATGTTTACTTGTGAGATTCTCAAAGGGCTAATAAAAATATCAAAAGAAGAAATGAGATTCTAGAAAATTCTATTAAAACCAATAAAGCAGGAGTGGGGAGAGGAAGATAAAAATTAGAATAAAAAACAAGGGCAGTCAATAGAAAACATTAACAAACCTAGTTGATATTCGTCCCAAACTATATCAATAATCACTTTAATTGTCAATGGTCTAAATATAACAGTTAAAAGACAAATTATCAGGAAGTAGAGGCAGGTGGATCTGTAGACCAACCTGGTCTACAGAATGAGTTCCAGGACAGCCAAGGCTACAAAGAGAAACCTTGTCTCAAAAAGCAAGCAAACAACAAACAGAAGACAAACTGTCAGAATGAATGAAACGAGGCTGGAGAGATGGCCTCGTGCTTATGAGCACTTGTTGCTCTCGCAGAGGACTTTGGTTAGTTTCCTGGCACCCACACCCAAAGTCCTATTCCGATTTCTTTGAGCATCAGGAACATGTGTTGTTGACATACATAAATGCAGACAAAACATTCATGCACATAAAATTCTTTATCTTTTAAAAATTCTGTGCTCAATTGAATTTTTGAGATTTTATTTCATATCTGAGGCTCTATATAGCCCTGTTTTAGTGAATGTCCAATTCAGGAGGGATTTTTGAATGCTCATTGTTCTGGTGTGTAAAGAAAGAGCATACTCGGGTTTAAAATCTCAGTGTTGCCGTTGTTGACAGGGTGACGTCATTCCTCGTCCTATGTAGCAAGGGCCATGAGCCAGAAGACTAAGCAAACCTTCACAGCTGGTGACAAACTACTCTGAATAGTTTGTCCCAAGCAGAAACAAGGTACTTGCAGGGTAAGGTAGGACTTTTCTTTTTTTGAGACAGCGTCTCACTATGTAGGCCTGAATCACCTGGAATTTACTTTGTAGACTAGGCTAGTCTTAAACTCGAAGGGATCCCTGTACCTCTCACCACGCCTGACTTGATAAAACTCTCAAGGGTTCTGAAACTGTAAGAAACATTGAAACTATAACGGTTACTTGTCATTTTATCTCTAAATGACGACAATCTTCCTTTAAAAAAAAAATCAGGCTTCTGGAACAAGAATTTTGTCATTCTCCTAGTCCAAGAATAGAGTTGGGAATGTATTAGGCCTATAATATATATTTGTTGAACTATTAGCAGACTGAAAAAAATTCCTTCTCTTCTAGGAGGCGATGTTGTTTTGATCAATTGTGATCTTTTAAAGAGTTAGAGGCTTCCTGTGTTTCCCAGGCTGACCTTAAGTTTATGGGATCAAATTGTCCACCTACCTCAGTCCCTGAGTATCTGGGACTAAATGTGCATTTCACCATGCCCAACTCAGGAATTGTGTATTTTAAAGAACTATTCTCTTCTGTATTTTGAAAACAATAAACTGGTTTTAATTTTTTTTTCAGCCCAAGTAAGATGTTAATCTGGTTAAATAAGCGTTGACTGACTGTTTCACCATTCAGCCTCAGTTTCCTATTCAGAGAAATGAGGATGATACCCATTTACACTTCAGAGTTATGGGGACTGTCGAAGCCTACGAGCCAGGTGCAATGGGTCATGACTGTAATCACAGCACTTGGAAAGTTGAGGCAGGAGGATTGCCTGAGTTTGAAGCTATCTGAGCTACATCAGTAAGTCTCAGGCCAGCCTAGGCCATAAAGTGAGACCTTTTATCAAAACAAAACAAACAAAAACCAGGGCTGGGGAGGTGGATCACTCAGTAAAGTATTTGCTCTGCACAGGACCCGAGTACCTGTGCAAAAAGCCAGGTGTGATAGACATGCTGATAATCCCAGTGCTAGAAGAGCAGAGCCGGGAGGGTTCCTGGGCTGACAGCCTTGTCTAATGGGCACATACAGGCTAATGAGCCACCCTGTCTCAAACAAACAAACAAGCAGGTGGACAACACCTAAAAACAGCACTCCAGGTTGCTTTCTGACTTTTACACACTAGAACACGTAGACACACATACACACAAAAAGTATTGCCTCAAGGCTTATAATAAGCCTGGAGTAGTGCTTGTCTATGTGGTGGATGATATAGCAGGGCTTGGCTGTGTGGTAGAGGTGCAGTAAACATTTGTGAGTTGGGTGAAAGCGTGTCCTCAAGTTCAATGAGGGGTTCTGAACCGATGAACACCAGGTTGACCACCCTCTTAAAATGTCCATGTTCCTGGAATATCGCATTATTAGAATGAGTGTAGGGTAATTTCTGCTTCATTTTGCCCAGATTCCTCTGGCCCTAAGCACACACCACTCCACTCCCCCTGTCAGAGAGTAACAGGAGGCAGTGCCATACCATGTGTGGCCAGCAGATGTCAGAAGAGAAGCATTGCTATGGGATGAGGAAGCCAGGGAGAGAGGTCTGCACTGAGTGAACTCCTTAGGACAGAAACTTCCACACGTCACCTGTGGACAGGGCTCCTTGCCACTGTGCTCACAACATGGCAAGGGCTTCAAAATACACGGACTAAAAGACATTCTCCCCCACACTCTCACACTTTTTTCAGGTCCTTCACCCTTTTCCTCCTACCGGGTTGCCCCATCCAACCTTAATCAAAGAGGAGGTGCCTAGTCTCACTGCAACATGATGTACCATGGCTGGATGATGCCCATGGTTGATTTCCAAAACCTTCCCTTTTCTGAAGAGAAACAGAGGAGTGCATGCAGGGGAAGCTGTAGGGGGAGTGGGGGACCGGGAGGAGAGGAGAGAGGAGAAACCAGTCAGGATTTAAAAACAGAAGAGAGGAGGGGAGGGGAAGGGAGAGGAAGGGAGTGGAGGGAAGGAGAGGAAACGGGAAGGGAGGGGAGGGGAGGGGAGGGGAGAAGAGGAGAACAGAGGAGAGAGGGTCGCCAAGGGCTTGCCAGGCTAGAGGAGTTGCAGAAGCAGCTTCCCGCCCTGTTCCTCTTATCCCCCCTCAGACTTACCATCAACTATGTCTTCACCCTCTTTTCATACTAAACTACCTGTGACTTACTGTTAAGGGACATTGATAAGTCCAATGAACAGAAACAAGATGAAATGCATAGAATGTATCTCTCAGAGGGTTTCCAGGCAAGGATTTCTTAAGCTGGGCTTGGCTGTAGTGCTCAAAGTTGACAGGTCCTATACCGTCCCCTCTCGGCTTCCAGCAGATAGCACAGGCTCGTACTTCTCAGACATCTCTTCATTCAGGGAGGGTTAGCCTGAAGACACACCTGCTTCCTCATCAGGAACTCCGAAGCCGAGTTAGCAAGGTGGAGACAAAGTCCAAGAGGTGGGAGCCAGACTTGACAAGGCACCTTCAGCAGGCCAGAGACATGCCAGGGGCTTTCCTGCCCAGGGCCATTTTCTCTGCTGCTAACCAAGATGGCTCAGGGTCAAAGCTACCAGGTAACCAAAGTGAGTTTAAAGTATTTTCTGTTTCTAAAGTGGCAGTTTCCTCAGGGCCCCTGCAGTCCATGTTAGTCCTACTGAGGAAAACATACTCTGATGACTGGCTCTGAGGTCATCTCCTGAACTTTCTAGAAGGGTGCATTTTATGAGACTCCACATACAACTTGTATGTGCTCTTGCTGGACCTATGGGGCTTTGGGACACAGTCTCAGGTTTCACTGGTTTCAGATCTTTTCTGTTGTTGTTTTGTTCTGTTTTATTGTTTTTATTTGTTTGCTTTTTCTCCAAGACAAATTTCTTTGTGTAACAGTTTTGACTGTCCATGAACTTGCTTTGTAGACCAGGCTGGCCTTGAACTCACAGAGATCCGCTTGCCTCTGCCTCTCAAGTGCTGGGATTAAAGGTATGTGCCACCACTGCCCAGCAATTACAGACCATTTTAGACATGTATTTGCATCTTACTAGTAACTTCATGGGCACTACGGAAAGCCACAGGATCTGTGGGTGTTCCAGTTCAGTGGAGCAGGGATCTGAGAAGGTAGAACCTTTGTTGACAACAGGCAATGTGGGCGTGCCTGAGTGACTGCAGTGAGTCTGGTGAAGCTGTCTCTAGTGTGTTCAAATAGCGAACAGAACTAACCTAGATCCTAGCTTTAAACATAGGGTTCATAACATGTCATAAACAACAACAACAATAACATAGGCAAACAACAAAATGTTTTCATTAAAGGGGTTTTTTAAACCAAATGTCAGAAAAACAAAACCTAGATGTCAAGGAATTATATTTTATAGGATACTAGTAAATTGTCCGGTATATCCAGAAAGGCAGCAGTTATTAAAGATAAGAGGCTCTGGTGGGCCTTGGGCATTGGACCGTGGTGCGCCCGGGTGTGGCTCCCCAATTCACCCCGGGCTCTTTGGCTCCCAGTTTCCACACCTTGCTTGTTGCTGCTGTTGCCTTCTCTGCCTTGTCTCTCTCTCCATGTGGGGCTCAGGCACAGGCGTACCCGTCTGCCGGCTTCCCCGAGTCTCTTACCCTCGTCTGATTTTCCACTTCTCTTTCTAGCTTGTCAGCCCAGTCTCCTTCACTAGTCTCTTCTCGAAGCTTCTACTGAATCTTCCCATGAGTCCCCAGTTCCAGATACTGTAGTTCCCAGTTCTCGTGGGTATATGTGTGCTTATTTGAAAGATTTCAGTTGTTAAAATTCTCCTTGTTTTCATCTGTGTCCCTATTCCCTCCCCACCCCCAGTGGTTAAAATTCTTCAAATCCCTTTCCGAATGGTCTGTGGACCTCTGTTGCTCGTTTGTCTTTGAGATCACATAATTTGATATCTTTCTGAGCATGCCTCACGACGCATGAGTTGACACATTTCAAAGTTTCCTGTAGTTAACACTGAGTTTCAGAGGCGGAACTCAGCGGGCAGAGCTGCATGGAGTGGTGCCTACCGGGGCCTGAGTGGAGAAGAGAGAGGTTTGAAGGGAGGCAGGTCAGTTAAAGCGTGAGAAGAGCTAGCATGGTGAAAGAAGGGCTACGGACAAACGGACATACTGCTACACGCCATGAACGTCCATGAACCCTTTCCTGTGACTACCCTTTCATGCCCCTGCAGGGGATGAAAACTGTCTGCAGAGGTGAGCTGCTCTTCCTATGCCTGGCAGCCGTGGGCAGTTGTCAGACAGGCAGCCCTTTCACTGGCAGCCACCAGACTGCCCTCAAAGGAGCCAAGAGCAGCTATAGCCAGGGTGTTGAAACATTAGGTTTCTCCTGAATGGCCTTTAATTGCCTACTTTTTTTTTTTTAAATCTACTTTAAAAAAAAAAAAACCTGCTAATTTCAAAATACTTTACATTGGTATGGATTTTGATTTATTGACACAAATCTAAGATCAATTTTGTTATAATACACACACACATATTTCTCCTCTTAAAGTATTGTGTTTATGTAGTACATTTTAAAATGTAATGTAGGGTTTGAGGGAATAGCTTAGTTGTTAAAGGCTAGGCTCACAACCAAAAATATAAAAATGCTATGTATAGTTAAGAAATATAAATTAATAGTCATCTATAATAGTCAAACTTATAGTCGTGTTAGGATATATATATATATATATATATATATATATATATATATATGTCAGACGGATAGGTAATCTTTAAACACTTCAAAGACCTATAGAATATGGCATTTAAAATATTTTAAGAACTTAGACTTTTTTCAACTTTGAGACACATCTGCTCCTGGCAGCACCAATTACTTCAAGAGGATGATGGGCATTGAAGAAGCTCCTTATGAAGTTTGCTTTCAATGTGACAAGGCTAGACCTTTGGGCAAGAAAGTACTCTTGCCTGGACTGCTTGACAATACGCTGTATAAACTGCCTGCGTGGAACTCACAGGGAAATGACTGCTGAACTTGCCAAAACAGGGTGGGACAGTCCTTCAAGGATCCTGCTTCATGAAGGAGTCTGCCAGACATTCTTCAGGTTACAGAAAAAAGCAACTGATGATCTTGGCTAAAATAGGTGGGACAGTCCTTCAGATTTCCTGCTTCATTGAGAAATCTGCCACTCTAGGCCTGTAGCCTGAAGGTGGTTGCCCCAATATTACAGAAGAACTTCGGGTGACTGTCCAGGCAGCCAGATGTTGCTGTCATTTCTGAAGTTTTAGAAGTTGCTTACAATGCATTTCCTGTTTACTCAGGTAATACTATATCCTTCTGGGGTCTTTGATGGAGATGAAGACTAGATAGCTATAGTTTTTCTTAGTTATGATAAGAGGTAACATTAGACTCACAAAGATAGATTTTCTTATAATTTTGCCAAATACAAACAGACTAAATATTATAACTGTAATTCTTACTTGACAGCTGTTTTGTTACACGTAATTTAACAATGTTAAAGCTAAAGCCCTCCTTTGTAATTAGAAAAGGGGAAATGATGTGGGCTGCTCCGTATGGGAATGTGTGTGGCTTTTACTGGTTGGTGAATACAGCTGCTTTGTTTGCCTGCTTCTGATCTTATTGTCTGTAGCTGGGATGAGCTGCTCAACGGGAAGAGGAGATGGGGAAAGTGGCCTTGAGCAGTAGCAGTAAAGATGGCAACAGTGGGCTGACTCCTCCAAGGCGGTGACAACAATAACGCAATGAGACGGCAGAGAGAGTTCCAGAGAGTGGGTGCAGAAAACAGAAATCAGAGGCAGGAGCGAGGGAATCTCTGTCAGCTTCTGAGAGGCTACAACTGTTCTAAAATAAAAGGCTTTAAAAAGCCAGGCACGGTGGTGCAATCCATGACCCCAGTATTCAGGAGGCTGAGGTGGGACAGGCATGGGTTTGGAGCCAATTTAGACTACATAGGAAGCCGAAGGCCAGCCTGGCCTCTATAGCAAGGCCTGTTAGGAGAGGAAGAGGAGGAGGAGCAGAAGGAGGAGGAGGGGGAGCAGGAAGAGGAGGAGGAGCAGGAAGAGGAGGAAGGCTTTAAAACATCCAACAGTTTTAGTTCCGTGGTAGAGTGCTTACCTAACATGAAAGAGGTCCTGGGTTTCATTTTTTAGTACCACAAAAAGGAGAAGCGACACTGTATAATCACCTAACAGATCACTAAGGGACTGTCACTGTCTTAAGCATCTTCTCCAGGCAAGGCCTCAGTTAAAATCCATGCTCTTTGGGGCATGGTGGCGCAGGAGGTAGAGGCAGGCTTACATCTATGAATCTGAATCTGGCTTGGTCTACAAAATTAGTTCCAGGACAGGTAGGCAGGGCTACACACAGAGAGAACCCTGTCTCAACAAAACAAAACAAAAACCAAACAACCATACAAGCAAAAACCCCAAAACAAAAACAAAAAATAAAATAAAATAAAAATCCAGGTTCTTCCTGCTTCTCAGTGCAGAGAAGTGGGAAGTATGAGCCCTGGTGACTGGAAGGCCCCAGGAAGTTACCAAGCTACCAAGTTTCTCAAACACTCTAGTCCCAGAAACAATCGCTCCTTCCTCTATCCACATTCCTATGCCCTCTTCCCACAGCAGCCTCCCTTTGTCCTTTGCCTCCACTCATGCCTCCTCCACCACCCACCATTCAGTGGGGACAACCAGAAAACTTCAGGCTGGCCACCAAGGCCGGCTCTGGGCTCCCCATAGGATCCCTGTAATGCAGGGCACTCGGGCTTCCTCCAGCCACCTGACCTGACAGTAGCTATCACTCTATCAGCACACCTCAGCATCTTCAAAAGCCAGCAGGCTGCAAGGACTCTGACACCCATCATCCCTGAAAAGGCCCCGAGGTCCAAATATCTTTTTATCTGGTTCACTTGGGGCTTACAGCAATTATCTGCCCGAGTGTAGGCACCATATGTCACTTGTTACAAAAATCAATTTGACAAAATTACCCAGTGGAATACAAATGCCTAATAAGCAGTCCCTTGTAACTGGTCCATTTCAAAGAAAGGACGGCCAGGAATGGCTAAGGCTATTGAGATGGAAATGCAGACATTTGTATGTTTTAGCTTTTCATTTTCAGCTGCTTTTTATTTCCATGCTGGACAGCGAGAGGCAACATTCTGAGGAACATGCTCATAGGTGGGTAAGATGGATTCTTCTACTGAAGTCTGAGACACAAAATCGTTTTATGGCATCACGCTAATCTCCCGAAGTCTGTATTACTCAACAGTACTTATAACGCTAAAAGTTTTTCTTCCTGTGATAGATTATCGAGTTATGAAAAAGTGACATGAAAAATGCCTTGAGGGTGAATTATATAATTCATAATAGAGGAAGCTTATTTCTGACATCTTGGAATCCAGGCTTGATTTGTTTTCTGGGCTGTCAGGTTTCTTCAAGCAAAAAAATCTCTGATGTCACATAGCATGCTAACTGTGGTTGAATACACAGAACGTATGTGGGGAATCCTGGCCTGCCCTGGAAAGCAGGGTGCACAGCTTGAGTCTACATGAACCTGGCCTCCTGGAGCCCACTGCATCTGTGGGGAGGGAGTACCATGAGAGAGGCATGCCTCACAGAACCTGACTTTGCCAAATCCTGTCCACATTGATTTCTGTGTGCTCTCAGATGCAAGCACATTTTTACACAGGTGAGCCTCACCCCACTTCCGAGAAGGACACAAGCACCCATGAGTTTCAATAACATATAGAAAGTCCTACAAATCTTCCAACATGTAAGTCAGAATCAATACGTTTGCATTTTACTATGCAGCTATACTCCAGTCCTGTACACACTTTTAGTGTGAGAGTATACTGTGTAAGAATGTGTCAATACTCAATTACAAACCGCTTTGAAACAAGCGGGGGAAATGAGGGAACACACTCAGTTTGCATCCTTTGCATTGGGGATTGGACTCTGCCTCTGAGCTTGTAGGTATTCGATGGCAGCAGACTTCAGGGTTGTAGGCATCTCCTAGCACTCTTGCACCGAGTCTCAACAGTGTAACAAAGAAGGCAGCTGTTGAGACTTTTGTTATTGTTTTGAGGGTTGGTATTGGGTGGATCTGTGTTTAGATACATTCCCAGGACACTGCAGGGGTTAGAATAACACAGGTTTTCTTCCTCTACAGCATGCTCTGACCTGCCTCATGTTGGAGCCGGCCTGCTGTCCCAGAGCTTTCTTTTCTCCTGGCCTGTGCTCTCTGTTCAGTCTTTCTCCCCTACATTAACATTCCTCTTCTGGAAGAGTTAGAGCACCCTGTCCAAGCCTGGACCTGGCTGTCTGGGCTTCTTTCCTCTGTTGTTTACTTCATGTGTGATCTTCCACATAGAGGTAGAAGGAGAGAAATGAATCGTCATCAGACCTCTGTATGTGATCATGACATACACATTCCCCACTGCCACACACACACACACACACACACACACACACACACACACGCTCCATCATCATCACCATCATAATTCTACATGTAGTCAAGTTGACAATCAAGCCCAGCCATCACAGGTATCCACATTATTTATTTTATTCTTCAACAGACCCATAATAGTTTCTAGAGAGCCATGCCAGATAGCTAAATGCTAAATGCTAATATTTCTTTGTCATTCTCTTTAAATTTTTACTAATTCCCTCAGAAGGTAGGCGTGTGTGTGTGTGTGTGTGTGTGTGTGTGTGTGTGTGTGTGTAATAAAGTTATCCAAATGATTGCTTTTCATCCCAAGTATGCCTCATATATTGTGGGAATCTTGATGGTGGTGGGAATGGAACCCAGGGCCTGGCACGTGCTGGGAAAATATCCCACCACTGAACTAGTCTTTAGTCATTTAAGTATGGCTGATACCTCAGTTGTTTTTCATTATTTAGGGGTTGGACATTTTGTCTGTTTGCTTTGTTCAGCTTGTTTTTGATGTCTTAATTATATAAGATGTTAGCATGGCTCAAAAATGAAAATTTGTATATACAAGGAAAGATAGAAACCATATGGGGTGGTGAGATGGCTCAGAGGGTAAAAACCTGCCATGCATGTTTGACACCTAAGTTAAATCCCTAGAACCCACTTGAAGGTGGAAGGAGAGAACCAGCTTCCACATGTCAGAGCACACACACACACACACACACAGAGAGAGAGAGAGAGAGAGAGAGAGAGAGAGGCACACTATCACAGTGTCCTGGCCTTTTTGTTTGTTCATTTGTTTGTTGTTTTGTTTTGTTTTTCCAACTTCACATAAGCTGTAGTTATTTGAGAAGAGGAACCTCAATTAAGAAAAATTCCTCCATTAGATTGTCTGTAGTCAAGACTGTGGAGCGTTTTCTTGATCGATCATTTATGCAGGAGGGCCCTTCTCACGGTGGGTGGCACCTCCTCTAGGCAGGAGGTCCTGAGATACAGAAGAAAGCAGGCTGAGCAAGCCATAGGGAGCAAGCCAGTAAGCAGCACCGCCCTGGCTTCTGCCTCAGCTCCTGCCTGCCTCCGTGTGACCAAGAGGCATAAGCTAAAATAAACCTTTCCTCCCCGAGTTGCTTTTGGTCGTGGTGTTTTGTCACAGCATCAGAAACCGGAACTGAGGCACCATCCCTGGTTCAGTTCTTTTGCTTTCTTACTTTTTGGAAGTATAGCGAGAACTCTGGAAAGGGTGGTGTCTCTGAGGGTGTGTCCATCCAGAGAGAGAAAACTGGCTGTCCTGTGTATGGGAAGGATGCTCCTCCTGGGAGCCTGGGCTGTACTTCTGTGATGCCATCTCACTCCTTTCCACGGCTCCAGTGCCCACCCCTCCCATCATCCCCACAATTCCTTGCAGTGCCACAGCCCCTCTGGCCTGTCCATCACCTGCTGTTGCAGAGCACAGCAGGGTCCTCATCCATGATTCCCTTTATCTTGTGTGCCGCCTTCTGTAGCCACTCAACACTGGATATTATACGATATGGCCAGTGGACCGAGCAGTCTGCAGACATCCACACTGATACCAGGTTACTTTATTTGGCCCATGTACCTTCAACTACCCTGTACTGTTCAGGGCATGACAAGGCCACAGACCCTCCACAGGACCTTCCATGCGGCTTCCTTCCTTGTTCAGAACTTCCCTTCCATGGGCTGGCTGGGATGGGGCCAATTATTCAGATACCTCTGGAAGGCAGGCAGAATACTGATCTGTAATTATGTTGCCTTGTCAATAGGCAAGTCCCTATGTGTCCCTTGAACCATTTCCACAGAGGTCTCAGTGACCTTCCTGGGTGAATCTGAGGGCATCTCTCTTCCCACTCCTGCCTTCCCACCTCTCACTGCTCTCTGTTCAGAACTCTGTTGAGGCCACATCTAGCAATATGTTCCACACGGGTAAGGAGACAGATGTGGCATCTAGCAGGCCGTCCACCAGACTTGGTGTCCTCATGGATTTTGGAAACTGTCATCATTTTGCGTTCTGAGATCCTGGGGTGGCACACCCTCCTGATAGCCTGGGACTGATCATTCCGACCCTAGTGTTCTGGGTCTGTCCTTATGGTTTGCCAATGCCATGGCTGAAGGTATGAGGGCTGGTGTTCAGTGTGTACATTGGATTGGTGACCCAATGTTCCTGGGGATATATCCAGTACAGCCTCTAGGCAGTATTAATGTTCTTTGCTCCAAAGTTTCTCTGGTGTTACCCTCAGGGAACTTTAGAGAAAACCTTTTCCTTCTTTTCTCTTTTTTATTTGAGATAAGATCTCACTCTAACCCCCTATGTAACCCAGGCTATCCTCAAACTCATGGCAATCTTCCTGTCTCCACCTCTTAAATGCTTAAGCCAAGATTTTAATGGAGGTTTCTCAGATCCCCATGACAATCTCCAGACTTGTGACACTGTGATTTATATTCAAGAATTTTCAATGAGAATAAGATATCTAATGGTAGGAAGTGGGCCTGGCATCTAGCTCTGGGAGCGTCAGGGGTAAAGGTCTCTGCCAGTCAGAAGAGTAGTCCACCAAGGTCCCCTTGAAGCAAGAAGGGCATGTTCTTCACATCCAAGCTGATGGAACAGGGCTAGGAGGGTATCCCCAGAGATGCTAGAGTGACTTCAGAATTCAGTAATAGGAGGAGAAGTGGGCAGTCCTGACCCATAGGAAAGGCCCTGGCAGGCCAACGTGAGTCCTCATGGCTGACTCAGTTTGCATCTGGGATGTCTGCAAAGCCCATGGGTTGAGGCTGATTCCCTGTGAGATGGTGGGACCTTTGAGAAACAGGGCCTATTGGGAGTCCCTAAGGCATTGGGAAGCATCTTAGAAGGAGGAAATAAGACCTTATTATGCCACTAACAAGGCCAGTGGCTTTGCTCTGCTGTGTCCTCCTTGCCATGATGCACTGCCTGCAGGACTATGCACTGAAATGCCCCAAACGGAGACTAAACTGTCCTTTCCTTTCTATAAGTTGGTTGTCTCAGATATTTTGTCACAATGACAGAATGCTGACACAAGGGGCATCTGTGAGGGTAGGTTACCTGCGCTCAGGTTCCCAAGAAGCACCTGCTCACAGCCAGCAGAGTTGTTTCTCCGTGGGAAGGAAGACAGCAAGGGTCCCTGTAGTGTGACGGGTCTCTGGGTGCTGCTCTGAGCATCCCACCACGCCACACTGTCTTTGTGTGGTAGCGTCTGGAATGAGTGAGCACTGGTTTTTTTTCTTTTTTATGTTGCTCTGTCTGACGGTTGAATCCTCAGCACAGGTGCCATGAGTCTGCGTCCTCATTTCCGGCTCACCACCCACGCGGCAGCCATGACACCGCTGCAGGTTCTTGCGAACGAGTGATCTCTATTTGTACATTACCCATGAGCACCTCTGCTGCAAGGTGTCTGGGAAGAGGAGGGAGCGCCCCCTCTGGCATTTGTCGGGAACACAGCCTTTATTCAAATGAAAGGGATCAGTGACACAAGACAGCCAAGTTCCTGAAACTGCCCCTCTTCATCCTTTTCTCCCGTGGTCACCCCCGTTTGAAGCCAGGAGTGTTGTGAAGTTGCATCGTTGGCATCCAGGAGCAGGTGCGGTGGTGGCGGCAGGCCTGAGGTATCTGACACAGTGTGGTTGTGGGGCTCACAGGCTTACAGCATCCTCTGCCTGTTCCTGGCGTGACAGCTCTCTGCATCAAAGGCAGCCTCCCACCACAGTAATAAGTCACACAGGACGTGTGTAGAGCAGACCATGAGCCTCAGGGATCACACAGTGGGAGAAGCAGCCTGCCTCTTACCTGCCACTGAGGACCTCTGTGTCCAGAGCATTCATCAGTCCAGCCATGGTGGGAAATGGTGCAAAACTGCCCAAGCTCCTACGCCTGTCTGCATGCACCTCCCGGGAACCCTTTGTGGCCCAGGTCTGATTCCAAGGCTTGAGGGACCCCAAGGGCTGGCTGCTAGACTCTGGGTTTAGACACAGTTATCAGGGGCACACTCAGCCTCTTCTTCAAGCTCGGGGCAAGGGGTCCCATTGTTAGCAGGCTGCACACGGACATAACGAGTTCTGCTCTTGGCTCCCAACTTTCCACATGATCCTCCACACAGTCCCCAGGACGACCACAGGGAAACCTCGCAGTCCAGCGGTGTCTCTGGAACTGGACAAAACACAGGGGAAACCCAATGAGTACTCTGTAAAGAGACGCTTAATAAAAGCAGACATGATTATCTCCACATGTGCACACATCCCAGGAGACAACTCTGTTCCAAAGGCTGAGAGAAACGCTTTTCTCAGGAGTGTAGAACAAGATGCATGATGGGTATCACTGATACAGGTACAAGCAACAACCAAATGCCTGGCTGGAGTTGATCCTTTGCGAAACCGTCGGTGACTGTGGCAGCGTGAGTCCTGGTCTCTTACCAGCTATGGAAGAGGCATTGCAACAGTGAGGACCTCTCTGAGGGGAGGTGGCTCTCTGGCCACAGTGACCTTCATAACTGACATTTCTGAAGTCCTACGAATGCCAGAAAACCCTCGGGGTTGTGGGACCTTACTCCTCCCGGAGGCTCAAACATTTTCAATCATGTGCTTTTTATTATGTCCCCTCTGATTCTATCACATTCACAAATTTAAAAACAATCAATTTGGAGTTATGGCTAAACAACCTGGTAATTTCCATTTCCCAGAGCATAATGCAAATGTCCCTATATCCACAACATGTTAAACCAGCCAGTCAGCCAGCAAGGACAATCACCTGCAGGAGTCACGAGAGGACAGTGTGGCACTGGCAGTAGCAACCAGGCTAGCCGCTCTCAGGGCAGGACCCCATTTTTAGGAGTCCTTGTGCTGCTGCAATCAATTGTGGGACTCCAAGAAACAAGGCAGATGTTGGTAGAATTCAGAAAGGAACACAGAGGTTGCAGATGTCAGATACGGTACCTGGAACATTCTAGTAGATGCAGCAAGTCTCCACAGAAGAAAGGGTGGGAACAGGGCCTACAAAGACCCTTTGGAAAGATGAACAGACCCAATTTTTCCTTGCCTGAGAGTGAGGGCTCTAGCCAGCCTGGATGAGACACATGAGTCCCCATCTTCCAGATAGGGCTAGAAGGCTGCATCCTTCCCAGCTTCCTGATAGTGAAGCAGCAGCCAAGGCTAGCTTGACTGGGAATGCTTGCAGCAGCCCTGGTCTGCAGAGGGAGCTTCCCAAATGGGGCTCCCTTCGAGGAGCAGACCCAGGATAAACTGTGTGTGGTCAAAAGTGAGGGAGGTACAGGCAGGACCTGGTGGGAGCGTCCTGGATACACTGACCCCAGGTCTGCTGTTGCGGACCCAAATGTAGCGAGAAAAGCTCATGCCGGCTGTGCTGGGCATTCTGCCCCTCCTGGCAGTTGGCAGTCATGAGGACATGAGGGGATTAGGAAGAACACATCAGGTGGGCGGATTGAGAAACCCTAGCTACAGGCAATGGCTTTTTAGGACAGGGGACACCTTAGGACAATCAAGCATGTTGTTTCTCAGCTGTCCTGGGTAAGGAAATGCTCGGCTGGCTCTACCATCCAGGCGGAACTACAGGTAGAAATCCCTAAAGTTCCCTGTCAGCAGAGACGTGGTCCCCCACCAGAGCGGAGGGCCACGCCCACTCTTCCCTCCCTCGTCATCCCCAACCTGCTGTGCTTGCTTTGCTGCGTCCCCTGCACTCCCAGCACGCTACCTCCCCAGGCCTGAGTGGGTGGCTAACCGCCCCAACGGTGAGGTAAAAGGACCTCTCCGGTGGCCTGCCCGCAAGTAGCTCTTCCCACAAGACTGTACTGTCTGTCCGGGTGATGCCACTGTCCAGTGTTTGCAGGACTGTCCATCAAGAATGGGAGCCGGAGATACACACCTCAAATGTCTGTCAGCATGCCAGCCCGTCAGCATGCCAGCCCGTCAGCATGCCCATCCTCCTGCCTGACCCTGGCCTGGCCAATGCATCAGGACAGACACCATCCCAAGTGGCCAGGAAAGTGAGTTGGCTGCTGAGCCAACACAGCCTCAAAGGGCCCAGTCATTCTCTGTGCCCTTCCTCATGCAAGGGCCGCTGGACATCTGACTGTCTGGAGGCTGCTGTGCAGTGAGGGGACCATGATTCTCATCCTCAATGCTCAGCTTTCTCAACTCCGGCTGATGCCCCTGAGGAATGAATACCTACCTATTCGCAGACTCTCAAATTGTTTATGGAAAGATGAGAAGCCTAGACTGGCCCTGTGAATTGGGAACTCTGCACTGGCCACAGCCAGGCAGGGCCCAAGCCCCCATGGGAGTGTCACGAATGCCATGCTTCCGCCAGCCAATGCCCTCTGCTGTCTCCAGTGGAGGCACAGTCGGAACCTAACTCAGTGAGTTTTCCCTTCCATCCCCTTGGGCTGTGACATTCAGGTCTCTGAGTGCATTTCTGATGCTTTACTGCCCCCTAACTATAACTAGGGTCCCTTTCCATTGTTCAGGGTGTTTCAACAGTAGAGACTGTCAAAGTTTTATCTGCAGTCTTTGAATCCACCAAATCCTAAACCTTTAAAAATTAATACCATCTCCTAAAGAGTGACGAGAATCCGCCTTTGAAATTGCTCTGGCTCATTTCCTGTGACCTTGGAAGCCTGGGAGATTCTGTAGACTCAGCTATAGACAAGGGCTAACCTGGGATGGAAGGAGCTCACATGTTGTGCCTTATGCTGGGCTTTAGGATCTAGTGTATGACCTTGGATGGCATATAGCCCACGGGCTCCAGGGCACAAACTCAGTTGTGTCTTCTCACCCCAGTTCAGCCAGTGACGACATGGAGAAGCGATACAAAAGCTCCAGCACATTCTCCAGCCTGTCTACCCGGGGTCAGCAGAAGATGGAAAACATGGACATTACCTGAGAGGCTGTCAACAATTTCATTGCCCCTGCTGGCCAGGTCCAGGGAAGGTGGGGCAAAGGCCCTGGGACTCTGCCGAAGCCGCACGAAGGTCACTTTGGCAATGGGAGGCAAGGACTTCAGGCGTGGGTAGTAGAATGAGTTTGCTGGGTGACTGGGTGATGAGGAGGTTATCTGGATGGCGGAAAAGGAGAGCTGGCACAGAGTTCTGAGAGTCCCACTTTCAAGTGTCAGTACCCAGCATCAAGCAATACATTGCCAGCAAATACTCCCAACTTGGGTCTCATCGGAGTGGCTCTCAAGCCCAGCCAGCATAGCTGGAGGTGCCCACATACCCTCTTCCCAAGACTGAGGAAGACTGGCCATTCCTTCTGTCTCCTAGAGGCAATACTGTAGCTCAGCTGGAACACTTGTCCATAGAGCTCCTGGTTGCCCACCAGGCAGGACTGTATGCATATACCTCCTCACTGGAAGGGAAGCACCGTGCAAGCCCCCCCCCCCCCCCGTATCCTGCTCTTCTCTCTATAGTACTGCCAGATCCCAGGCAGAGCCACATTCCACTCTTAACCAGAAGCCACCAGAAACAGGATTATTTTCTCAGGAGGAGCTGAAGCCTGGGGTGGCTAGAAGTTCGCCTAGGATAAGCCAAAGCCTTTTCCCTGTCCTCACAAATCCTCACAACCAGGCCAGCCCCCTTCTTTTTGTTCCACCCAACTCAGAATCCAGAGCTGCCTATGCAGTGGGGGGGGGGGTGACTATGCAGCGGGGCAAGGGCATGGACCACTTACCTCGGTCACTGTGTCCTGTGGGATGGTGGCAAAGTTGGGGGAGGAGAAGGTGAAGCCGCTGTCTGTCCCTGCATCATGAGGGTAAAGATCGAGGACCACCTGCTCCTTCCAGCGTCCTCCCTCACACAGGTCCAGACTGTCAATGCCCACAAACCAGTCGGGGCTGGGGACAATTCGTACCACGAAGGACACCTGGATGGGACCGGAAGGCTCAGCAGCTGCAGCCTCAGGACACACCCTCTCCTCTGCTAGCAGTGACTCACCAGCGAGTGCCTAGGGTGCACCTCCACCTCTGCAGAAGTCTGCCCTGTCCCGCTGGTGACAGCAGCGGCTGAGAATACCGCATGCACACTCTGGAACTTCTCTCCTGCAGCTTCGATCTCTTTCATCAGAGCCCAGGCTTCACCGCGCTCAGCGAAGTCCCTCAGCCCGTTGCTGACATACTCATTCTTCCTCCACATACTATAGTCAGAGCTGTGAGCTGCCCCTGTGAAAAAGCCTGACTGCATGAGTGGCCACCTGGGACAGGTAGTGATGGGGGCTACAGACGTCAAACCCGCGTGGCTGTCCCCCCCCCAGTGGACACCATGCCACCCCCCCAAATTTCAGCTTCCTGGCTGAATGGCAAGGAGCCACATCCAGTCCTAATAAGGAGAGGCTAGGTTGTTGGGACACACCTGGCTGGGTGACTGGTGTCCCACCAGCCTTCCTGCGACCACTCTGCCCTCCACTAGCCACTAGTTCAGTAGGTCCAGCTTCCTGCCCTGTAGCCTCCTGGGTGGGGCAGAGGAGGAGAGATGCCCTTACCCAGCAGAGAGGACCACTGTGCAGGTGGCCGGAACAGAGGATACTGCTTGGGGAATGCGGTCTGGCTCCACTTGCCAGTAAAAGTGATGCTGTATCTAGCCAGGGGCCGGGCTGTACAGATGGATTCTCCCCCCAGCGGCTGGCCTGTGGCGGAGCCTAGCATGGCCAGGAGGAAGGTCCAAAGCGCTCTGCCCAGGGAAAAACTCACGGTTTCCATCACCTACAGTAGAGAGAGAGAAGTGTTGGTACCTTTAGTCCCAAGAGGTCCCTGCCCAACTAGTCCCAGCAGAGAACAGTATGAACTCCCAGATTGGTGAGATGCCTGCCTGCAAAGTAACTCCTGGATCCCCAAAATGTTCCTTTGAGAGTTTTCCAGATTCCATCCAGACAAGAGAAAGTCACCAGGTTACAGGGTATATGGTTAGTTTCACTGCCTGTCAACAAGAACCTCCCTGTAACTTGCAGGCAGAGAGAGCCTCAGCATCTTACAGTTATCTCTGCCAAGTGCGGCAGGCAGGAGCCGCACAACTTCTGATGCTCCGTGCTGTGTGTCTTCAACACTGTGAAGTGTGCCTGGTGCATACGCATCACGTACTAGCCATGCATGTGACTTGGTCAGCAAAGCTCAGGTCATGCCCTGCACCCAGGGTAGTCTCTGGAGTGTTACAGATTCCTGGTCCAGGAGCCCCCAGGCCCTCTTAGGATGTGTACACCTCACTCACCTGGCAGGAGCAGCAGAAGCAGGCTGCCGGGTTGTCAGCTGGAGGACTGGTCCCAAGATCCTATTTATGCCCAAGATTAGTGGCTCTGGCCAACAGAGAGGTCCCAGCTCTTCCTGTCTTCTGCCTCAATGCTGGGCCCCAGAAACTGGCAGAGCAGACTTGAGACAAGGAAGGAAGGAAGGAAGAGACTTTTCTGCTTAGCAGGAGCTGTTCTTCTCAACCCTCCAGGCTCTGAATGCAGTGACCTGCTTCAGGCTGAGCTCACTCTCCGCCCCCTCGAGCTAGCTGCTGCCCTGCCCACCCCTTTCTTTGTCTTTCCCTCTCTCTCCCTCTCTCCCCGCCCTCCTCCCTCCTCCCTCCTCCTCTGGGTAGTTGTTGCAAGGAGCTCTGTGTTCGAGGATAGGAGTCTGGGCCCAGCGACCACACTGGTGCCTGTCTGAACTGCCACAGATGTAACCAGAACGTGGCCCACGACTGCCACTTGACAAGTGGCTGCGGGAGGTGCTGAGAGCCCCAGGTCACCAGCTAAGCTGTAGCTGGCTTTGGAGCTCTGGGTTTCTGCCAGCTTCTTTCTCATCAGGGTCTGGACTACACAACAGTAAAGGGCCATACTGCTGGCCAAAGGAAATCTGCACTGCTCAGGTGTCCAGGGCCCTACTCCTCCTCACCTCCAGGCCACTGTCCTTCCTTTGGATTGGGTTGTAGATTCTGACTTTACTGCAGCTCAGTGTCAGGAAAATACTTAAGGAGAAGGGGGACATCTTACCCAGCCTCTGCTGGGTCCCCCCCCACACACACCAAAATATCCAGAGAGCTGATCCAAAACACATTCTGGGTTTTGGAACAAGTTAATGTCTCACTGTCAGACAGACAGTGAGAGAGAATAAATAGAAGCAGCAAGGCTAGAATGCAAACAAAGCAAATGACTTCACCCTCATTTCAAATAAATGTCGCAGCCACAGAGTCGGCAGCCGTGAACACAGCATCTAGGCTCCAGGCCTAGAGGCCAAAGACAAACTGCTCCAGTCCTTCTGAAGCTGTGGCCGGTGTGCCGGCCCTGGCTTCCAGGCTCTAAGGTCACCAAGTCACCTGAGGCATTTGTCTGTGGGTTCTAGCGTGACGTGCTTACCAAGTCACAGCAAGTGCAAAGAAAACAAAACTCACTTAAAATAGCAAAGCTATTCTGTGTCAACAGAGACTGCACAACATCTTAAGCTGAGAAGATATATTTCACAAATTGATTAAAAATGTGGCATGGCTTGTGAGCAATACACACTCCTGAGAGAAGATGGCTGGGCCGCTGTGTCTACTACAGCTCATTTGATAAGGGTGTAGAATGAAGCCATGAAGGTAATCCAGCCTGGAAGGACATTAGAACAAGGAACTTCTTCTGCTTTTTTAGATAAAAGTGCCCGTAGGCACCAAGGAAAAATTCCACTGTCCCTTCACAGAGGTAGACAGATGCTCTTATGAGCCAAACTTGACCTTGTGAAGGATCTTTATCACTACACACAAACACTGACCTTTGACTTGGAGGCCTCTTTTCCCCTTACCTGCCTTGTGCTCTGGAACTAGTTGTAGACCATGCTTGTCACAGGATCCAGTTTCTCACTTCTGACAAGAGTTACATGGGATGAGAGGGCCAGGACACTCACAGTGTTGCTCAAGAGATGCTGCAGGGGCCAGGACGCTCAGTGTTGCTGGAGAGGGACTTGGAAGGGGGGCAAAACTCCTTGTGCTTTTTAAGCAGGTGGATGGAGTATGCACATGAAGATAAACATATCCCACTCCCCTGTGTGTGGGGAGGTCCTTAGTATCAGCTACAGGGCTGTACCTAGAACCAGCCAGGCCAGTCTCCACTAATAGGAGTTTAGGGTCCTAGGAAGAGGATAGAAAATGACTCCTGCCCAGCCAGGAGTCACTGTGGCAACTTCAGTCCAGCTCCTGCCCCATGCCCAGCTGGAGGCCCTAAGGCTCACTCTGTTCCATGGGGCAAGATGGTAGTTAACAGCCCCAGCCCAGGGCAGCAGGGGGCTCCTTTTCTAGCCTCCAGTCCACGATGTCTGTGTGGCTTGGGGATCCACTGATTTGTGCAATGAGAATGGGCCAAAGACAGTTGCCTACAAGCAGAGTTGCAGCTGCCAAGCCAAGGCTGCCCTAGGAGGGCTGGGCAGGAGGATGGCCAGGCAAGACTCCCTTTAGTGGTGGCAGTGTCCCCTTGGGGAGGAAAAATGCCTTAGAAGTTTCATGAACATGATGGGACATGGGAAGGATTCCGCCATGGCCTAACAATGGCTCTTTCAGGGCCCACCTACAACCCTCCCTAGGTGTGGCACAGGCCCCTAGGCCTGACCCGGGCAGAGACATGCTCCCAAGCCACATCTTCTGACTCAAGCTTGGGATCCCCACCCACAGGGTGGCTGTCTCCTGTGTGCACACAGGCTTCAGGCAGGGCTGGTTGCCAGGTGCCCCTGCTGGGAATTAAAAACTCACCCTCAGATACCACATGCACCAGCCCCACAGAGCCACAAGTCTTGCTCGCTGGCTCCAGCCGGGGCCATGATCTGTGCTCTGTGTACATATACTTTCTGGAGGTTGCTGCCACCCTTAGACAGCGTCCCCAGAATGGGGCCACCAGACTGGCTCTCCTGTGAGCTCCCCCTCCCCTTTCTGCTAGGCACTGAGCATTCCCAGCACTGGGTATTTGCTTGTAGTCCCTCTGCCTAAAGAGAGCTCCCCTAAAGTGGTTTCATGCCCTGCAGCCATCCCAGCCCAGAGGACTCACACTAGCCTTTTACCCCCTTAGTGTTTTTACTTTCATCTCCTGCAGAGAGGGACATCCTTCCAGGTTTGTAAGCAGCCTGAGTTTTGCTGCAGGGTGTTAAGTGCTCGCAGAGGCTGAAGGCAGACTCTAGACTGGGCTTCCAGGCACAACTTTAGGAGTTATGCAGGCAGCTGGGCTACAAAGTTGGCTGCTGGCCCGGCCAGCTCAGGAACTTGTCCTCCAGGGCAATGCTGCCCAACGGCTCCCCTCCTTCACGCTGGCCTCTCCTTTCCTGTCTCCCATGTCACTATTCTAGGTCAGATTTCAAATCACACCTCTGACTCAGGGCCTGAACTATATCCAGTAACCAAGTCCTGAGCTCAGCCTTGTGGCCTTTGCTTTCTTGGAAAACACCTAAGAAGAAAATGAGAGAGCGAGAAGCCCAAGCACCCATAGCACCCACCCATCCCTGTCTGCTTGCCTTAGTCCCTCTGAGCTAATGCAAGTGGGGTCATATCCAGCTGCTTCCCGTGTGTGAGCGTAAGCACTGTAGCCGTGCATCCCCAGAAGGAACACTGAACACACGCCCACCCCACCCCCAAGTCAGCACAGTAACAACCGCCCTGCAGGGGGCCAGGCCAGGCGTGTGACAGTCTGGAGAAGACCTGCTGATGCTCTGTGGCTTTAATACAGATTTTTCTTCTTCCACTGGGCTGTGCCTCCTTTAAATGTGGACCTGGGAAGGACTGCCAAAACCTGGTGACCTGAGTTCAACCCCTAAACCCATGTAAAGGTGAAAGAAGAACCCCATTTCACAAAATTCTCATGAGCCCCATGGTAGAACAGAAAATAAAGTGTGGGGCCTGACCATCTCTAGTAGCATTTGCTACAGTGTCTCTTCACATCTGACTTGAGATGCCAGGACTTCAACAAAAGAAGAAGAGGGAGAGAGAGAGAGAGAGAGGGAGAGAGGGAGAGAGAGAGAGAGAGAGAGAGAGAGAGAGAGAGTGGGGGAGGGAGAGGGGGAGGGAGACTGAGAATTCTCTCCATCAAAGCAGCAAGAAAATTGACAAAAAAAAAAAAAAAGAAGAAGAAGAAGAAAAAAAAAAAGAAAGAAAGAAAGAAAAAGAAAAAAGGAAAAAAGTCTGGACAGGGCCAGCACATGGTATATAGACTGATGACACAGTATGGTTAAGGGGAAGGCTTTTGTTATAGATATGAGAGAGAGAACAACCACAGGTAGCCATGTGTCCCTTCCAGCAGAGGTGAGGGAAATGACTCCTTTGGGCAGAAGAGAACCAGTTTTACAGACCCCCCAGGAATGCTGCCTTTTATCTAGATGCCAGAAATCCTCCTAGAGTTCATGTTGAACTCATTTCTGGACGCTTGGACTGCCTTTTGGAGCTTGGGGAATTGGGTTTCCTTTGGACCTGTCACTTAGGAAGCCAAGGCAAGTCAATCTCTGTGAGATGAAGGTCAGCCTGGTCTACACAGCAAGGTCCAAGCTGGCCAGGACTACATAGATTCTGTTTCACAAAAAAAAAAAAAAAAAAAAAAGTAAGAAATGTCTAGGCAGAGTTTGGTCCTCTGGAAATTAACCAAAGACTTGCAACAGTAAAAGGGAAGCTATTGTGTCAAGAAAACAGGGAAGGTGGTAAACATTTAACTACCTCAGACCCAAACTTCCTCTCCATTAATAGTGACACTACAATCTTGAAGCCTCTGCATTGGATAAACATGGGACTGGAGCCTTCTCAAAACCTTATTTCCAGAACGTTCTCTGTTTTTTCCCTCCAGTAGCTCCCTGGAAGGTCCCTCTTGGGAAGCTGTCTTTATTTGACTTTATTCTGAGCCTTTCCCCAGAGGCTATTGCTGAAAACAACTACATGTAATAATTCAGGCAGTTGCCCAAGGGGTGATTAAAAGTTGAGGACAAAAAACCTAGAATGAAAAGCTCAGAGGCAGAAGTACACAGGAAACTTAAAAAACTTCCAATAAATCCCTGGGAAGCTGGAAGGCCACCCATTCCAAGGGAGCAGGGAAGTGCAGTGCTCAGGAAAGGCCTGACAAGCCCTGAGCACTCACCTCTGACTGACCTTGAGGCTCTGTGCAAGCAGGGAGCCAAGGCTAGCAAGTCCCATACTAAGTGCCTAGCTAAGTGTTCCAAGCACATCCTATACACAGAGAATCCCACCAATGGGAGATTAACTGATTCCAGACATCTTCAGTCCAGTAACACATTGACCACCGAGTTAACCAAGGAAATACTTTACGACCATGCATGGCAAAGATGAGAAATACTTCAAGCTTAAGTCAGAGAGTCACTAAGGAAACCTCAGCAAACAGAAACCCTGAAGAGGGGAAGGATCTAATCTCCAGAGTTGTCACATTATACTCTCTAAACTGTTCCGGTTCCAACAAAACATGCAAAAAACAGAGGGAAGCACAATCCATACACCGGGAATAAGAAAGCAGCTACAACAATTTACTGAGGAAGCCCAGGCCTCGGGTATACTTAACAGTCCTAAGTATGCTCAGAGATCTAAGAGCCAGGCATGGTGGCTCACACCTCCAATCTCAGCACCTGGGAGGCAGAACAGGATTGCCACGAATTCCAAGCCAGGTCTTCTATATAACAAGCTACAGGTCCACCTGGACTGAGTAGTAAGACCCTGCCCTTAACTGCCTCTATCCCACAGAGGAATAAAGTATGAACGTGATACTTCACCAAGGAATGATTTCAGCAATGGCAGAAATCTCAGAACAACATAAATCCTGAAGTTGCAAACTATGAAAATTGAATCAAAGAGTTCCCTACAGGAGATATGAGAAGATGGACTAAAAAGTCCATAAAAAGACTGGGCTAATCGAGATTATCCAGCCTGGGAAAGAAAAACAGGATAATGAAAACTAAACAAACACTAGAGAGTTTCAGGGCTCCATCAAACACAAACAATTGCATAATTGAAATCCCAAAGGGAGAAGAAGAGATGGAAAGTGTTGATGTAAAAGTCACAGTCCTCATCTTAAAGAGAAGAACAGTTTATTCTGGAGTGACCAGGGACACAGATTTAAGTTACCCCAAACTCCATGTTCCAGTGTGGAAGTAGTTTCACAAGAGTTTTTATAGTTTTACAGAACAAAGAAAGTCATAAATCAAGGCAACTTTAAGAGACATTGGTGGGTACACCAGAAAGGTGGTACAATGAGATGGGGAGCCATCTCATAGGCCCAGGATGGATCTGATGCAACTCTTAGCTTTCAGATTGGTGGAAGATAGTGTGCTAAGCTAAAACCTCAAGAAGTTTGCATTTATCATTATGTTAATTCTAAGTTAATAGCTTCTAAGAGGTTTTTGTTTATCGTCATAGGGTGTTAGTCCCAGAAGGCTAACACTAGACCAAAATAAAGTAATTAGCCTCTGAGCCTACAAAATCTCAACCTCTCCACTGAATTTCCAACCAGCCCATCATTCTCTAAGACACAGGCTCCTTCCAGGAGCTCTTTCCTTCATAGCCAGACACAATTTCTTTTCAGGAATTTTTGCTCATGAGAGAAAAATGATTGGAAAACGTAACAGCTGAAAATTTCCAAAACTGATGACAAAAAGTAATCTATATATCTAAGAAGCTCAACTGATTCTAGGTATGGAACATGCAAAAAAGACCCTCACAGAGACACAGTTAAGCATTCAAAAGCCACAGAATCCTGAATCAGCAAGAGAAAAGCAAATTATCACATGCAAGAATCACTCCGTTAGATTTAATACCTCACCCCCACCAGAAACCATGTAAGCCAGTAGGCATTGGGATGATAAAACAAACGAACAATGAAAAGCCAAGGACTCTGTAAGACTTTCACTCCACAATTACCAAGGCCAGAAGAAATACTAAAGGGAATTCTTTAGGTTAAAATGAAGGGGCGGTAACTCAAAGCCATGTGAAGAAAGAAATAGCCCCCTAAACAGTGTTGAGACAAGAGGCCCTGGCGGGGGGAGGGGGGGCGGCGTGAGAGGTTCATATAGTGTGGGCAGGAAGCCGTCTACAAAATGGAGAACAGTTACACAGGAGAATCTGGGTGGTATAACTACTTCGGAACTGTGAAATCTATTGAAGGTATGCAACTTCCAGGGTAGGCTCAAAAATGAAATGCAAAGTTGCTTCCCATATTAGCAGAGCTGCCTGCCCACACCCCACCACCAGGCAAGTATGAGTATATTCCTGGTAAGTGGCCACAAAGGACTCTGTCTTCCAGATGTCTATACTCTGTACTCAGATGTCTAACCAATGCTGATCACAGAAGTTCATAGAGATGGATGATCACAGCTGTGTCTATAATTGTTGCAAGTCTATAATTGTTGAAGATCTGAATGCAAAATTCCTTCCATGGGCTATTGTGTTTGAACACTTGGGTGGAGCTGTTTAGGGAGTTTGTGGAGCATTTAGAGTATGGGCTCACTGCAGTGGTGGGTTGCTGTGGGGAGGCCTTGAAGGTTATGGTCTGGGGTTCTCCTTCAGTCGGGCATATGAGGAGCCTTCACCACACGCTTCTACATCACAGGGTATCTCCACTAGTCCTTCACCATCACAGGGCATCTCTGCCAGGCCTTCCACACCATGATGAACATCCTTGTCTGCATCAGGCATTTTAGTTACAGCAGCATAAAGTAGCTAATGTGTCCCACCATTCCAACTGGTAATTTCCAAGAGCTTTGAAGGATTGAGGCCTCCCTCTCTCCATCTGCTTTTTGTCATTCTCTTCATCCTCCTTTGGGATCTCAGACAACAAAAATTAAATTACTGATGGGAACTGTCTATGTGGGGAAAGTTAAAAACTGATACCATGTACACTGGAAAAGGTGCAGGCTCTGCAAAGGCCTGAGAAGACAAGTTTGCCTGCCAAGCAGGTCCTTGGCCCAGAAACAGCCCACAGCAAATGACCTAGAGCAAATCAATAATGCAAATGGCAAACCTTGGGAAGAAGCTGATAGTCACAATGTCATGGCATTATTAGATTCAAATTTCCAATTTTAACAAAAATATCACAGTGCCTACAAAGAAACAGGAAAGTATTGTGTTGTATATTTCAGGGGGAAAGTAAATAGAAACTGTCAATAAAAAAGACCTGAACATAAACTGGCTATACAAAAACCCTATCTACAACTGTGCTGAGGTGTTCAGAGAACTAAAGTAAGATACAGAGAAAGCCAGTCAGATGAAGGAAAAATTAAATGGAAATGCAACCCTGAGCAGCAGCTCACTAAATATATGAAAGAAAACAATACAGATGAAAAAGATTAAGCTTAGCCTAGGGGTGGGCAACCATCCCCCCCCCCCCCGATTATATGATACAAAATACTCTGGGGGGTACAGATTCATTGCCCAGCCTGGGGTGCTTGCAGAAGCCATAGGTGGCCAATAGGAAGGTAGGATTCATAGTGCTGTCCCAGAGCCTATCAGAACTGGGTTTCCAGCTGCAGTGGCAGGCATAGCAGGCTCAAGCAGGGTCACTGGGCCTGAGCCAATGGGGCAACTCAAGCCAGCCTTTCCAAGGTCACCACGATAGGAAATGCTCAATAGACCCCTCAGCAGCTGCAATAGCCAGGGATGAATGGCCCATGTAAATGGAGGGATAGATTGTGTCCCCCATCCATGCCACCATGCCCAATGTTGCTCTTTTGACAAAAGAATTGATAGAAGTGATGAGATCTTTCCATGTTGCATTGGATGTTATTAACAGCCCCTTTTAAGGAGCCCCTTAGCTGCTCAAGACCAAATGGCACTTACTTGGAATGGATAGCCCTTTAGAGATCCTGCCTCCCTCTATAAAATGGTTCATTACATCATGCTAACCTTTGACCATCTTATAGATTTATAAGAACATCTGGAAGAACAGTAAACAGTAATGAAGCCGTTTAAACAAAAGCCTCTTGCATAAACAGAAAAGGACAATCCTAAGTGTTATAAGGTTGTTGGGTAAAAATTTCAGTAATAGATATCTGTTGCCTCCTTATGAATTGTTTGGTCAAGTGTTTCCCATAAGGGCTATTGCTGTTGCCACTGGTTGTCCACCAGAACTAGATGATAAGACCCTATTGCTGAAGACATCGCATAATTTCACTGTAGGACATAGAGAAATAAATTTGAGACTAAACAGGAAGCTCCTTCCTCACTGGCTAACTCTCATAGTGCCAGACAGTACTATGAAGGCTGCTGCGAGGGAATCCTCACCAACTGTCCTGATCAGCTATGAACCTTGTGAAATGTGATACCACATACCAGGCTATATGTGCCCACTGGTTGCAATATTGGCACTACTGTTATGACAACAACTGTCTGCTTTTTCCCATTGAATTTAAGGTTAGTTGCACATGGGGAAACTCATGACTTCTATTGTAAGCCAGGGCAAAAGCCTGTAGCTGCGAGGTCCACAGGCCTCAGGAGGAAGTAGTCGTTATTGTTTTGTTGAATAGATGTGAAATGCCTGGCAAACTGCCTTATAAATACTCATGCTTATCCCAAAGATCACTGATGCTGCCAGCTGCAATTACTCACGAAAGGAAGTTTCCGTTCAGTAATAGGTGGTGTACCATAGAGACGCATAACCACAGGTAAAGATAACTGGTGACTGTCACTGTCCGGCGCTGAGCCATGCTCAGGGAAAAAGAGCTGGAAGAAGGGGGTGGAGTGGAATGTAGCAATTTTCTCTCAATTGAAGCATTCCCTTGTTTAGGGAGAAGACAAGCTCATGAAACTTCAAAAGTCGACAAAACTCACAAGTCTCAGAAAGTTCCCAAAACAAGATTGACAAAGCCCCCTTGCTAGGTTAAATAAGCCAGTATCAATGGCTGACAAAGGGAAACTCCCCAACCTGTTCAGCCCCCTGACCTCATGCAGGAAGCTCTATTGAGTTAAAGTGTCTAAGAAGATATATTATGTATACTTTATCACACTAAAAATTGCAATAGTATACAGTAATAAAGACTTGTAAATTTGTTCTATTCTATGTGATTTAAAAGTCATACATAGAGTAATAGTTAGGATTATGTACCAAAGGATAACACATAAAAATCTCATTTTTATAACAGTGATACCCTGAGGGGTTATAGGAGCAGAGTTGTATATAAGTGTTTATATACTCCTGAAAGCTGATATAAATTAAGATATTAAAATATTAATTGTGGGAGATAGAGAGATGGCTCAGAGATTAAGCGTATTGGATGCTCTTCCAGAGGACCGAGGTTTGATTCCCAGAACCCAGAAGGTGACTTTCAACCACCTATAACTGCAGCTCCAGAAGGTCGAATGCCCTCTTATGGCCGCCTTGAACACCAAACCCACCAGTGATGCACAGGCATGCATCCAGGCAAAACACCCATGCACATAAAATAAAATTTAGGAAGTTTTAAAGGTATTAACTGTATCCCATAGGACCACCACTAAGAAAATAAAAAATACAGTAAGAAGAAAAATCGGCTGCTTTAAAATTAGTCAGTAGGTATTTGTCTAATATGAAAAGACAAAGGACACAAGAAACAAGGAAAACAAATGACACACCTAAATCTTAACTTCTTGGTAAAGAATTAAGTATCAGTTAAACACAACCATGTAAAGACACAGAATAATAAACACGTTATGATCACGCAACCCTGTAGTCCCAGCTACTTGGGATGCTGAGACGTGTGTAAGACCCTTGAGGTGCAAGTGGCCAGGCCCCACCCCCTGACTACCCTAATGGTCTTAAGGTCTTCCAGTCCTTCTAGATGCAGGTGGCCAAGCTCTGCCCTGCAGAGAGAAAAGAAAGCAAAGCAAAAACAAACAAACAAACAAAACACCAAGCTCAGGCCACAGAATCCCACCATTCTTCACCTCGGATGTCTTGTTGCTCAGAGTCAGGGTGGTCATGTGGTTGGGCGGCACATTCAGCGGCATTACCCAGAGAACTTCAGGCTGCCGTACCCCACCCTGCCCTTGGCACTGGCCACCCTGCCAGCACCCAGGCATCACCATCATGTTTGAAGCCTGTGGTGGCAATGCTGCCCCATGTTCTCCTCCCCACAGCAGGGCAAGCAGCTCAAGAAACAGCGACAGAGGCAGCTCCATGGGACGCGCTGGACCTGTGGGCTGAGTGGCAGCACCAGCCTAGCTGGCAGCAACTGGGATGAGGTGGGCTGGCCCTGGGCTCCTCTGGAAGCCTGAGGAATGGCCCTACTCAGCAATTACATGCTCCTTTGTCCGCCATGGCCACACTCCCATACCAGTCACTGCATCTCTGCTTCTCTCCACCATTCCCACCACTCCATCCTGCCATCTTTTCCCTCTTTCTATTGCACGTTCATTTATTAAAGTGGTGTTGCAATCTGCTGTGTGTCACACAGTGTATTCTTTTGCCCAAACTGCTGTATATGCAAATAATTATTGCAGTGAGTCATTGATCTGGTTTAAGGTTTCTGAAGCACCATAAGAACTGGGATATTGCCGAGAGTCATCTTGTATATCCTGCTGTTGCTCTTAGTTAGGGTGATTGTGGGGCTGGGCAGTGCACTGGCCAGCCCACAGGCTCCCCAGGCATGACCATTGTGCTTACAGCTGGCATGGCAAGCAGCATCTCAACCTGCGCTCTCCTCCAAGCGGGGCAAGCTGCTCATGCCAGCTCCATGCCCACTACAGGCTGGGTTTTCTGGTTGAGTGACAGCACCGGCCTAGTGGGTGGCTGAGAAACCAATCTTTAACTGACCAGGAAACTCTCTCCAATGTCTAATTTTCATATTGCTGGAAAGTGCTGGAAAGGTTGCTGAGGAAGAAAAGATATCAATGGTCCTACCTAGCACTGGAGCATACATGCTATAAGACCCACGGACTAGGCAAGATGTACCCACTAGTGCAATTGTAGTAAGACTGTTTATGGGGGTTCCCAACTGCTGTTTACATTGGGTTTGAGGCCTGCTCCACAGAAGGGAATTTGTGCCTGGTGCTATAAAGACATTCAAAATCCACAGCTAGGGAAGTCATAGGTTCTAGGGGAAAGTATATTGATAACTGTTTTTTTCTAAATAGTCGTTTTGTTAAACTGTCTTATACCTCTGTTGGCAGAGGAACGGGTGAGCTAACCCCAAAGTTGTAAGCGTGGGAGAGTGTCTCCACTACTGCCTGCCACGCAGTGGAGTGGGTGGGGAGACATGCCCCTCCACCCCTCACTCCTTACCGCCTGCGCTGCCTCAGACGAGAGAGCTGACCTTCCCCCTTAGCGGCTGCAGCACTCAGAAAGACTGGTCCTGCTCCTTACCTAGACAGCACAGCAGAGCTGCTCCAGAGGCCAGAGGTGAGGGTGACCCAGCTCTGATGTTGTGAGCAAGGGAGAGCTGTCTCCATTACTTATCTGACATGGGTGGAGGAGAGATGCCCTCCTCTCCACCCTGCCTCCTGCCCATCAACACCTGAGTCAGGTGGAGGGGCTGTCCCTGTCCCCCACCAGCTGCAGCACTCAGGAGAGTGGCCCCTTACCTTACACAAGAGAGCTGACTCTGATGCTGTAGGTGTGGGAAAGCCCACCCTGAGGGTGTGAAGCAGAAGACCCGGCCCCACCCCTCACTCACTGAGCAAAAGGTGAATTAGATGGGGCGATGCTGGAGAGCTCACCCTGGTGATGAGGACAGGGGAGAGCTGGTGGGAGGGCCAATCCTGCAGCCACCCAGAACCCCTGCAGAACCAGGGTTAGGACTTGGCCCACCCCAACATCCAGCCCATCTGTGATCTGCTGGAGCACGCGAAGGGACCTGACTGCAGACCCAAAGCTGCTGGATCTCCATGACAACAACAGGGTGGTCCAGAAGAGTCCTAGTGAGGGCCCAGCATTGGCAGTGTAATAGCAACCAGAGGCCCCAAGCTCTTTTCAGTGAGCACTTGCAAGTAGAGATACACCGACACAGGGGCTTACTGCACTGTCACACTGGGATTTTTAATTTTTCCCCCTTTTAAAAAAATTTTTTCTCTTAAATTTTGTTTTATTGCAGGGGCATGCAAAGGCAGAGGGCAGATGCAAAGGAATGGTAAATGAATGGGAATGAATGTAAAAGATATATAGAATAAATAAATAAGAAAAAAATGTAAGTGTAGCTGGAATTTTCTTTGGACCACCAACCAGCTCCCAGATAAAGACACTGAGACTTACTGTTAATTATGAATGCTTGACCTTAGCTTATGCTTCTCCCGCGAGTTCTTTTAACTCAGTTTAACCTGTTTCTATTCACTATGTTTTGCTTTGGGGCTTTTTACCTTTCTTTCATTCTGTATGCCCTACTTTCCTGCTTCCTTTGTGTCTGGCTGGGGTCTCCCTTGCGTCTCTTTTTCTTTCTCCCCCTTGAGCCTGAATTCTTCCTCCTACTTATTCTCCCTGTCCAGAAGTCCCATTCATCCTTATATTAGACCAATCAGGTGTTTTAGGCAGGCAAGATAAAACAGCAACATACCTTTACATACTAAAAATAAATGCAGTACATCTTTACATAGCTAGACCCATGCAACACATTTTTACTTAGTTAAGCAAACATTCTGCAACTTTTGAAGCCTCAGAGCCCACTCCCAGTGACACAGTTCCTAATCCCTCTAATCTTTCTCAGTTTCACTCCCTGATGACTAAGCATTCACATATACGAGCCCATAGGGACCATTCTCATTCAAAACATCATAGTGCTGCTCTCAAGTTTGGCCAGAGAAACCTTTTCTTGCAGAGGGCAGTGGTTAATGCTGAGGCCTATACTGCTCCAAGTGCTCAGAATAAGTGAGTGTGCGTGCCCAGCTATAGATGGGACATCTCTATCACCCTCTTTCCCTAGTCCCCATGCGAGCAAGTTCCAGGCAGAAGAACCGGCAGAGAGAATAACGGAGCCAGAAGATAGGGAGGGGTGCTGGGAAATGGCCAGATGTAGCATGGATGGTTCCCTCATCAACATACAGCTGCTTGGTGGCCTGCATAAGATCAAGCCAGTTAAAATCTACAGCAGAGTAGGGAGGGCCTCTCTGAGAGCCCCACCCCCACCTGAGAAGCTACCGACAGTTACTTTTCGGTAGGAGTGTGGCTACCGGTAGGTACTGGATAGCCCCCTACCCATGTTCAAATGGGCACACTAACTGAACTCAGTAGTTAAATAATTAATCGATGGAATAGAGAGAGGACCAACACAGATCACCCTTATTTCCGAGTGCAAGGGGAACTTTCTGGCTAAGTTCCACCTAAAGAAGCTAGGAAAGGAAAGAAAATGTAAAGCAAGCAAGGGGGATAGGAAGTATCAAAGTAGAAATATAATTGAGAAAATAGAAATGTAATTGACAAAAATCAATAAACAATGATGAATCTTTTTAAAAAAAATCAAGAAAATTGAAGAGTGCGCTTGCTTCAGCAGCACATACACTAAAAGTGGAATGATACAGAGAAGATTAGCATGGCCCCTGGGCAAGGATGACACGCAAATTCATGAAGCGTCCCATATTGAAAAAGAAAAGAAAACTGAAGAGCTAGACCAAGGGAGGGAAACAGAGAAGACGCAAACTAGTAGTCGGGAATGAAATAGGAGACATTATCAATGGCTTCCCAGAAATAAAGATTTAGAGGAACTCCTAAGAATAGCTACATGCCACCTAAGTAGACAAGCTGAGTGAAGAATGTATACACTCCAAGAAAGACATCACTGGCTGGAAGAAACAGGAAATCTGAATAGGTTTAATTAGAAATAAAGAGATAGGACTAACAACAAAACAAAACTTCCCATGAAGAAAAGCCATGAGTTAAAAGGTTTTATGGGACCCTAGTCAGACGTTTGAAGGAGAATGAACTTTTCAAGTCGTCTAGAAATAAGCAAATGAACAACTTCTAGCATATTCCTTCAAGTCAATGCTATCCTGATACAGAGTCCTCACGAGGAAGGAAAACAACAGGTCAATATCCCTTATGGCTATAAATGCTAAAGTGTCCCAAAGTGACCTTAACTGGACCACACAATACCAAAAAATACTATGCACAATGAATGTATGATTGGTTTAACATATGAAAGTCAATCGATGCACTGTATCATATTAATAAAGGATAAAAACTACGTGATCCGGTTAGTAAAAGCACAAAGCATTTTGCAAAGCTTAATACATTTCAGGGTTAAAAAATATTAGGAACAGAATAGAATTTCCTTTATCTTAGAAATGGGCTCTGTGGGAAAACAACAACAACAACAAAAAGCTTTCTCACTAAGATTAGGAGTAAGACATAGATTCTACTGTCATAACTAGCCAGAGAAATTAGGTAAGAAAATGAAATTGAAAGCAAAGAAATTGACAAAGAAGAGCTCAAATTATCAGTGTCCATACATAAACCATACAAAATATTAGAGCTAGTGACTTCTACTAGCCTGAGCTACATATAAGACCCCATTTTGGTGGGAAGAGGGGTGGGGCAGGGGTGGTGGAGGGGAGTAAAAGGTCAGTTGGGGTGTGTGCAGAAAGTGTAAAAATCCATGCTAACATTTACAGTTCTTCCAGCAAGACAGGTAGGAGAAACTACAAGTGTCAGGAGAGCCAAAATGATTCCACCCACAAATGCAGCAGGGGCCCTGAAAACATTGTTCCATGGCCTTGAGAAAAGGAGAGGGCAACCTGAGCTCCTAGAATCTACCCCACACTGTCCCAACCACCAGCTTCCTGAGATGCTCATGATCCTCCCTGTATCACCATTCCCTGAGATGCTCACAGTCCTCCCTGTATCACCATTCCCTGAGATGCTCACCGTCCTCCCTGTATCATCACTCCCTGAGATGCTCAAGGTCCTCCCTGTATCACCATTCCCTGAGATGCTCACGATCCTCCCTGTATCATCACTCCCTGAGATGCTCACGATCCTCCCTGTATCATCACTCCCTGAGATGCTCACGGTCCTCCCTGTATCACCATTCCCTGAGATGCTCACCGTACTCCCTGTATCATCACTCTCTGAGATGCTCATGGTCCTTGCTGTATCTGAACCTGGGTAGCTGTGCATGGTGCAGGCAGAGCCAAGGCTTCCTGGGACAGAGATCTGCCTGTGGTACACTCTCTTTGGTTCTTGGTCTCTTCAGTGCAGAGATCAAGGATAACACAAGAGCTCACAAAAAGGCTGTGCTCCCCAGGCCACAAAGCATCCTCCTGCTGTACTCAACACAGTGTGCAGGACCACACACTTCATCAGGTCTGCCAGCAGATAATACCACCAGGGTATGGGAGGCTGGCTGAGGCTACAGCCACAGCCAGAACCTGGAGCAAGAGAAGTACTAGACCAAGAAATCAGCCCTGTGTCCAGGTGTCAGGATGGCCAATATGAGGCAGCCACCCTGGGGTCTATGTCTAAAGGAACCTGCCCCCCAAGTCCCAGGGGGAGATGCAGAACTACTCAGTAGGAAAGAGTAGAAAAACTAGTTATCCTATACTTGTGCCCTGGCCAGGCCCTCAAAATGCAGGGGGTGGGGAGTGCACAGAGAATCACAACACACACACACACACACACACACACACACACACACACACACACACCCCTCCGCCAGCTCCTCTGGCTTGGCTCTGCCCAGACTCCTCTCCATCCCAGAGAAGCTCAGAGGCCTAGGGAAGGGCACTCCCTCCCTAAGGACCCACTTCCCAGGCTGGAAAGTCTGAGCTGATGCATCTGGCCTCCCGCGTCCCCCTCCGCCTGCCTCCCACCACCCTGCACCCTGGCTCCCGCCTCAGTGGTGTCCTACTTTCCGTCCTGCGCAGTGGAAATATGGGTCAGCATTTGCTCACCAGGCCCGGGGCCAGAGCCAGTGGAAGGAAAAACACCAGGCCCAGCTGCCTGGCAAAGCCCCAGCCCTACAGCAGCCTCCTGCCCATACTCCCTCTGGGAGTCAAGGCTGTGGGGAGGATGCCCTGGTTCCTGCTTAGCTGGCTGAGAGAGCTCTGAATGTCGCGCAGCCCAAGCCCATCCTATGGGCCATCTCCCATCTCCAAGGCTCTCAGCCTCACATTTTCTGGCTGCTTACTTCCGAGCAGCCCCAGGAACAAGGCTGGTGACATGTGGCCCACACTAAGGCATTTCTCTGTTCCTGGAGGCAAATGAACCACCTGCGGGCTCCTGATAGTACACCCCAGGAAGATCAGGCTGTCTCTTACCTCCAAGATATTGTAAAGGCCCCTGTCTGCCCTCCAGCTCCAGGCTCTGGGGCCTTCACCACTTCCCAGCGCCCTCAGCCTCTCAGGGCTGCCTATGGGTGCCTCATATCCAAGCTCCAAGTTAAGTTCTGCTTCTCTAGTGGTCCCAGGACAGCTCTGAAGCAGTGCCTGAGACCGCATCTTTTGCAGAATGGGAAGATGCACAGAGCAGTCTAGGCAGATGCCTGAGGCAAAGGGGACAAAGCCTTGACCTAGGTCAAACCCAGGGTGTTGCCTGCAGCTGTTAAGCCTGAGCCTTGTGGAGCATCTGGCTCCCCTTCCTTCTAGGAATTCGCAAAAGATGTTTTCCACTTTATTTTACTGATACAGGGTCTCACTGTGTAGCTTTCCACAGCCTGGAACTTTCTATGTAGATCAGGCTGGCCTGGAACTCACAGAGATCCACCAGGGTCTGCCTCTCAGGTGTTGGGATTAAAGGTATGTGATGCCACTACACCTAACCAAAGATGCTGTAAAGGGTGTAAACAATAAATTTTACTACTAATGATTCAAAGAAAGGGCTGACCGGCAACTCAATACCACCCGAAAGACAATGTATGAAGTGGTACCCATACCAACGCTGCCTCCTCTGCATCCAGGCTGTCTGCACAGCCTTGCAGAGGCTGGAGAGGACACTCCAGTGCCAAGGTACTTGAACTCCACCTGGCAGTCTCACAGGGCAGGTGCAGAAAGAGTTGTGTCCCTTTGCCCCTCCTCTGGCTGACACCCAGCCCTGGCCCCATGGTCACTGGGTCTTCTCCATCTCAGCTACCTCCTACCCCAGGTTTTTTTTTTTTCTTCTCTGTGGACCATTAAGCACATCCATCAGGGTGCTGAGTGCATATTGGAAAAGGGCAGGTTGTTTTTTTTTTTTTCCTCAGTCCTTCCTGGGTGTACTTTCTCAGAGGCCAGAGAGATGAGACTATTTCAACTTCTTCACACATATAGCTATGTGTTCCCAAGAAGGTGACTGCCTCTCTGAGCCTCAGCTTTCTGCATCTAGGACTACAGGGCACTATATATTTCCGTGCTCCACCAGGACACACCACCTCTTCTGCTATATGGTGACAGCCATCGTGGAAAATGCGCAGGAGGGTGTACGGCCATGTGCCCACTGAAAAATCTGGGAATCCAAGAAAAGATGGGGGAGTGAGCCTGAGGAGCCTGGGCCATTACTAAGAATACTATACTCCCCCTCCCAGACCTCCCAGAGTACAGGGGAAATGCTCTCACTTGCCAATAAGAGTGATCTATGACCTCAGAAACTCGAACAAGGCCGAGTTCCCGTCCTTGGACCGTGGCATGTCATCTAGGATCAGGCATCCCACAGCAACCTAGAAATGTCACCAGGAAGCATGAAGGAGAATCTCTAGCACATGTCATCCATATACCCAATCCAGAAAAAACAAAGAGCAGCCAACCCGGAGGCCACAAGCCAGAGAGTGAGCAGAGCAAGAATCTAAGCAGAGCCACCAGTGATAATGTGCTAACGAAGTCGCTGTGACAGAATGTGCAAGGCCACTGGGGGCTAGGATGCAAAGGGTGGGATCTTGGTGGAAACAGAACAACAGACAGGTGTGTAAGACAGTAGTGTACATGTGGTCACAGAGGAAATATGCCCACATTTGCCATGTCAGTGAACTGAAAGTGGTTTGATTTAAATGATCTTATAATCCAGCAAAATTTAAAATAACCAAAAATATCTCCAACCTTAACCACTTAGAAATGAAGTAATACACTCCTAGAGATCGTTTATTTAAAGCAGAAATTTCAACCTGCTTCTAGAAAGCCATGGAAACAGACAGCTAGAGCACCAGCACCAGGTGGTGGTGTGGAAATACACATCCATCTTAAGAAAACTGGCCAAGAGATGGTGGTGCATGCCTTAATCCCAGCACTCAGGAGGCAGATGCAGGAGGATCTCTGTGAGTTCTAGCCTAGCATGGTTTATAGAGTTCTAGGACAGCCAGGACCTCACAGGAAAACCCTGTCTTAAGAAATGAAGAAGAGGAGGAGAGAAAACAAAATGAAAGGAAGGAGAAAGGAAGGAAGGAAGGAAGGAAGGAATGAAGGAAGGAAGGAAAGAAGGAAGGAAATTGATCTGGGTGTGGTAGAGCACACCTTTATTCCCAGCACTCAAGAGGCAAAGATAGGTGGATCTCTTGTGAATTCTAGATCGGCCAGAGTTACATGGTGAGACCTTATCTCAAAACAAAACAAACAAACAAAAATGAAAAGCAGATTGAAAACAGTAAAATACATCATGAAAATTAGACAGAGGATGGTGAGGGTATTAAGAAAGCAATAGAGTAGAAAACAAGAGGCAAAGGTTAACTGCTTCTTCCTGAAAGCATCTGTCTTTGTCAGAAAGCCCAGTGCAAGAGGACCATCACCCTCCAGAACTTGCTCAATGTTGACATTTAGCTCTGCCTACAATCAAGGATGAGAAGGGAGTCATGAAGAGGGAAAATTCCAGAAGGGGTCATGATGTCAGAGCTTGGAAACCTGACACTTTCAGGAAGCCTGCAGTACACAGTTGATCCTCGGTGATTCAAATGGCCACAGTTACTGAATCAGGACAATACGACTAGACGAATACAAGAAACTGGAAAGGCACTTGAAATAACCAATCCAGGAAGCAGGGCAGAAGCAGATGCTCACACTGGCCGGTCTGACTCCGAGCTGGAAGTCCGCCTGGCATCCCTCCAGCCCTTCCAATGCACACAAAGATGGAAAATCTGCAACTCAACTCACAACTCCAGTGCCACTTAATACAGAAACCTTCATGGAGAAAAGAGAAAACCAGATCGGTATCACTTCTCAGTGAAGACACAAAAACAATGAAACTGAAAACAGTAACATCTGCAGCATCTTTCATAACACCATGTAGACCAGGGCAGGCCCTGCCACCAGCTCAGATCACTTCACTAAATCTGAGCTCAGAAGCCTCAAAGACAATGTGTCCCAAAATAAGTTTGACCAACTGGCCATTATTATTAACAATCAAATCAACAATAACAAAAACCCTAGAGGTTCCTGTCATGGTTTATATGTGAAATGCATGTGGTAGAGGGTTGGCCTGTAGCTGGTGGTGCTGTTTTGGGACATGGTACAGACTTTTAAGAAGGAGGGTCCAGCTGCAGGATGTGGGTCACCGGGGATGTGCCCTGTCCCGGACCCTTCCTGTACCCCTCCCTCTTTCCTAGATGCTGTAAGATGAGATGCTCTATCGTGCCTCAGCATAGGCCCACAGTGAGGGAGCCAGACAAACTTGGACTTAAACCCCTCCACTGTGAGCCAGCGCCAACCTGTACTCCTTTTTAACTTTCTTTCGGGTGTGCATCACATGACAAAAATTCTGACAAAGTTGCGTGCCCTTCAGTGCCCAAGACAGTAGTGTCTACCATTGTTGCTGCTGTCCAATATTTTCTTAGAAGTTCTAGCAAGTGCAGTAAGGTAAGAAAACGAAATACATAAACATAAAAGAGAATATAGAATAATTTTGTTGATGACATGATTACAAATCTAGAAACTCAAATTTTATTAAAAAAATTAAAACTCAGCCAGGCCATGGTGGCACATGCCTTTAATCCCAGCACGCGGAAGGCAGAGGCAAACAGATCTCTATGAGTTCGAGGCCAGCCTGGTCTACAAAGCCACACAGAGAAATCCAGTCTCGAAAAAAATCAATCAATAATTTTTTTAAAAAATAAAACTCAAAGGTCCCTGAGAAGGTTCAGCAGGTAAAATCACTTGCTACTAAGCCTGAAGACTGGAGTTTAATACTTGGGATCCATATGATGAAAGAGGAAAATGCCTCATCCCATAAATTAAAAAGTAATAAAAAGTTTTAATTAGAGAAACAGTCAGAAACACCTTTAATCCCAGCACTTGGAGGTCAGAGGCAGGAGTATTTCAAGTGTAGCCTGATCTACACAGTGAGTTTCAGGCCAGCCAGAGCTAAATCATAAGACCCTCCCTCAAAAAAAAAGAAAATTAAATTAATATGAAATTTTAATACAAGATATTTTTAAAATATAGATTCCTTCTAGCAATAAGCACTGTCCTAGTTTGCTTTCGGTTGTGATACTTATCACAACCGAAAGCAACTTGGGTAGGAAAGGGTTAATTTCATCTTACAGTTTACGTGGAAGAATGCTGCCCACAGGCTTACTGCCCACAGCATCTTGTACACAAGCCAGCACCACTGGCCCACCCACGGCAATCACTAGTGAAGAAAATGCCACACAAACATGGCTACAGATCAGCCTGATGGAGGCGTTTCTTCAGTTGAAATTCCCTCCCAGGTGGCCCTAGATTGTAACAGTGAAGCCTGCAGCGATGTCCCACTGCCAGCAGAGATGGTGTAAAGGAATAGCAGAGAACTAGGACCCTGCTACAAAGGGCTCCAACAGGCCAGGGCCAAAAGACAAGACCGACTCCCCCTCATGGCTTCTCTGTCCTACAGGTGCTCAGCTTGCTGTCTCCAGACTCCAGGGTGTGGTTCTCAGGCATGACCGCCAAGGCTCTAAAAAATGCCCATGAACAGCTCTTGGTGCTGGTAGGAGGGAGTGGGGTTGGCGGGTGAGGGTGGGGGTGAGGGGTGGGGCTGCAGAGAGGAAGGCAGCCGGGCTACATCTTGTAAAGGAAGGTCACAGAAGTAGCCCTGATCTCTTGTGGTCAGAACACTATCGCTGGACTGCTGGGGAAGGGAACGTCTCCCCAGGTGTGAGGAAGCCACTATTCCAGGAGTTAGCAGTGGTCTTCTCTAGACAAGAAAACGTGAAATGCTTTGACAAGAAAGATGGAGATTTGGCATGAGGAGAGCCACAAACTCAGTGCAGGTCACACAGACAGGCAAACAAAAGGAGATCCATCCAGCATGTTCTTGGGAGGGTCCTGGAGAAGGAACAATGGCTTCCTGGGATTCTGTGCATGAGTGAGTGACAAAAGCGAGTGAGAAGACCAACAAATGTCTCTGTTCCGTTTCCCATGTTTGCTCCTCTCACAGTGAGCACAACTGCTATCCAGTGTCACTGGTAACTGAGTTCAAGAAGTGCCAGGTGGCAGAGCTGGAGAAATGGCTCCGGGGTTAAGAGCAGTATGAACAGTTGATGCTCTCCCAGAGGACCTGAGTTCAGTTCCCAGCACCCCATACTTGAGCAGCTCACAATTTCCTATAATTCCAGTTCTAGGGGATCCAACAATATTAGGCTTTCATGGGCACCAGAACATACACACATAAATGAAAATGTTTTTTTTCCCCAAAGAATTTGTGCTGGGGAGATGATTCAGTTCTGCTCTTGCAAAAGATTGGGGTTTGAATACCAGAAGCCATGTTGGGTGGCTCACAACTGCCTGTAACTCCAGCCCCAAGGTATGTGATGCCTTTTTCTGGCCTCCACAAGAATTCACACTCACAAACACACACACACACACTGGCCACACACACACTGGCCACACACATATGTGTAATTTTAAAAATCTTTAAAATTAAAAGAAAGTGCCAAGTGTCGAATAAACACCTGTGTTGGCTCATCCTGATGAGCTTGGAAACCAGTGGGGTTTCCACACTTAGACAGCCCAGCTCTCAGCAGAGTTCAGACTCTCAAAAGCTTAGAAATGGCAAAGATGGAGTTAAAGACAGTTGAAAAAGTTGCTGTGAGGGAAGGCAGAGACAGGCAGGTGACGTGGGTGGTGACAGAATGGTAGAAGAGAGAGAAAAGGCAGAGGCAGAGAGTTATTGGATATACTGCGGTATATCCAACACAGCTCATACAGGATGCGGCATGACTACAGCAAGCCAGACGGTAAACGGAAACTGTCGGGCTTTGTGAAAGGCTGCTATTATGGAGGGACCGGCAGGCAGTTTTAGTGTCTCAATGCAATGGAACAGTTACAGTAGAATTTGCTATGGTTAGCAACAGCCTAGCCTTGAGGCAACCACAATTTTGTCCTGAGGAAAAATGGTTCAGAGAGTTCATTATCCTAAACCAGCCCCCACAAAACAGTGTTTGGTTGTCACAAATGCATACTCCTTAGAGAAATGGAGCAAGTAAAAGGCCCTCAATGGATTTCCTGGGGTTTGTTTGAGGCTTGGATCTCAGGAAAGGTGTTGGCAGAGCTGAAGGTTGAACTGGAGGAGGCCCTGCCATGGAGGACAGGGCAGATGGTACTGCAAGGAGGCCAATTCAGAACTAGCAGCCTGGGCTGCCAGTGCTGGACGACCCCAAAGGCCCCCGGAATTCTGGCGTGGGCAGGGCTTGGCGCTTTGGCCCAAGGATGCTTCCAGCCCTGAGCTGCTCTCTTTTCATGACCTTATCAGCCTTCTGGGATGTGTAAACCATGAGCTAACTGTGTGGGAATGCACTTTCCGCTGGCCGCCCCTTCAGAGCCTGCTGGCCCCCATCAGCACAGTGCTGACCTTCACCTCTCTCCATTCCCAGTTTTCCTCTGAGAAGCCCGGCGCTACAACGCTATAGGCCAGGTGTGACTAGCCACTAGTTAGAGCCTTCTGTGAATGGGGTGCAGCAGGTACCTCTACTCAGGAGGGCCTTAGTCCCTGCTTCATGTCTGCGGTTATCAGGGACCCTCAGATCCCCAAGGTAGGGTGGAGCTTTGCCTGGCTAAGGGCCTGCAGTTCAGCCAGAGATGCCCTCTTACTTAAGCTGGGACCACAGAGTCACTGTCCTCCACCAGTGTGTCTGGATTGGGCCTGGTTCCCTGGGATGCCTGTGATAGGATCAGGCATTTCCTCCCAAGAGTTGTCCTTTCCAAGACCATGGAAGACCGTCAGCCTGAGCTCACCCTTTGAGTAAGGTGGCCTGGACCCTCCAGTGATAGAAGGTCTGTACCTGCCTCTCTTGTGTGGCTCCCACAGTGACACCAAATTTGGGGGGCAGCATGTGATCTTTTTCTAAAGCCAGCTGAGCAGCATAAAAGCCACCCTTCACGGTGAGCAACTCAACACTTGCAGACACCCTCTTTTCACTCCCAGAAGAGATGCCATACCCAAGAGCTGCTTCTGCTGTGGTTCGTCTACCTGCTATGCATGGTGGTTATTTCCTAAGGATGGGCCATCCTATCTTGCAGCTATGATCACCTGCACCGGGATCACGAGATCCAGCCTGCTACCACCCCTGTGAGAGGGGAGGATGTGCTGGCTAGTTTTATGTCAGCTCCACACAAGCCAGAGTCATTTGGGAAGAGGGAACTTGAATTGAGAAAACATCCCCATCAGACCGGCAAGCCTGTGATGCATTTTGTTTACTTCTAATTGACTTGGGAGGGCCCAGCTCACTTTGGATAGTGCCACCTCTGGGCTGGTGATCCTGGGAGCTCTAATAAAGCAGGCCGAGCAAGCCAGTACGCAGTAAGCCTTCTGTTTCAGTTCCTGATTCCAGGTTCCAGTCCTGCCCGACTTCCTGAGATGTGGATGTGTAAGTGAAATAAACCCTTTCTTTTCCAAGTTGCTTTTTTAGCCATGGTGTTTTATCACAGCAATAGAAATCCCAATGAAGATACTATGTGACCTTCACAAAGCCCCTCCCCTCTCCAATTACTAATTGCTACTGTATAAAGTAAATAATTGGCTGGGGTGGAACAGTAACAAAGTTACTCAAGCTCTTGTGTGTAACCCTAATGAACTTATTGACTCACTAAACTGGGTCCAGAGAGAACCCTTTTTTTTAGCCTGTCAAGCCCTCCCGTGTAAAGTGAATAGACATTCCTCTAAGTCTTCCCAGCAGACGTGCTATAACTAATACCAGAGACTAACTTATTTATAAGCAGTAAGTTGTTTTCCACAGTGCTAGAGGGAGGAGCCCCGAACCAAGGTATCCACAGGTTCTCTCCCTCTTTGATGTGACAGTAGGCTATGTATGCCATGTGTCCTCCTCACTTGGCAGGAGAGTTAGCCCAGTCAGAGGTAGGGATCCAGCTTATGGCATACATATGCTAGACACCACTCACCACTGAGCCACCTCCCAGCTCCCTGGCCTTTCTATATGAACATTAACCCTTTCAGAAGGGAAGCCCTTACCTAACCACCTCTCACTTGGTTATTTTTCCATGGTAACGCTATAATGCATTTACCAAGTTACAGAGAAATTCTTCATTGTTTTCAATGGCATTGTCAGACCGATGCACCTGCTTAGAGTGAGGCTATGTCACTGTGTCATCGAGGCAGTGCATCACCGTGTCATATAAGCAAGATGCCTTTCTACGGCTGGGACCTGTGTCCCACAGCAGCCTGTCAGAAGTTCCCCTATAGCTTTGGCTCACTACATTTGTTTCCAGTTAATAATTTCTAGCGTTGTCATTGACCGTGCCTTTCCTTGAGGCCTCTCTTAATGGAAGTACTTGACTCTGAAAGGAATTTGTTTAGGAATGCCAGCTCTGTGCACAGCTGCCTTGCTGAATTCACTGGTCCTCTCATGGGGAAAGCTATGAGTTTCCTGAGGCCTTCCTGATCTTAATGGGTGTGTTGAGCTTGTGTTCAGGTGTGTGTGTGTGTGTGTGTGTGTGTGTGTGTGTGTGTGTGTGTGTGTGTGTGGAACCTGTCTGGGCTTTGGCCAAGTGAGGCCTGGCTAGTCACTGGCTTAGACAGAAAAACTGACCACCCAGCACTGGATTTCTCTCTCAGTATCACCAAAGCTGGGCTCTGGGCATGGTCCCTGAGGCCTGTGGATAGTGGACTGGTACCCCTGGTGGAGATCCCAAGGAAGAAGCCTTACTCCACACACCTGAATACAGATTGTCTGGCTGGGCGAGGCCTGAGCACATGAGTACCATGTGATGGCACTTCAGCTGGGCCTCTGCGGAGCTGTGCCCAGGCCACGCCTGTGAGCCTGTTTCTCATTTGACAAGCGGCAGATGTTGTTCTGGGAGTGGGTGGAGGCACAGTGCCTAGGACTGGGGTTACACAGTGTGTACTGAGTATGGCGATCATAAGGAGGGAGCCCAGTCCCCTAGTGCCTGTCATCCTGAGGCCTGATCAGAGCAATCCAGTGGCCTCACACTGTCTAGGCAGTGTTGCTGGGACAGTGGCCTCAGACCCGAGGAGGTAGCCAGGGGCAGGGGGTGGGGGCACAAGCCATCTGGTGCTGGCTGGTCCATCTTTGCCAGCACCAGGCCTTTCTCAAATGACTGTCCTCAGCCACCCCAATGCTCCACCCATAGGTGCCTGCCAGGGCCCCTTACCGAGCTCCACCCAGCAGCTCTACATGGGTATCTCCCATGGTAAATCTACTTAGGTCCCTAGAGGAAGGGACAACTAGAGACCTCAGCTCTGGTGAGGCAGGAGGCTGAGGGTTTGGTGGCCATCAGGAAGGCACACTTGTCTCGTGACCTCTCCTGCTGATGTCCTCTGCTTTCTGCCTCCCCATACCCTGCACCCTGGAGAGGAATGGCTGGGGAACAGAAGAGAGAGAGCGAGCTGTGGGCCTGTGGCTTGAGGGAGAGCCAGGCCCAGCATGTGGTTTTCATTTTGGGTGTGACTAGCTCCTCCAGCCTCGATTCCTCCCCCACACTGAGCCGGGGGCTGCCAGGGTGACCCTGACTTGCCCGGGGCCAACACAGACTATGAACAGGAAGATATCCTGTATACCCCCAAGGGAGCCAGTGGGCAGTGACTGAGCCTTGGCTGCTCCTCAAGGTTGTCTCCAGACCAGAAAGGAGCCTAGTTGGGGCCAGCTGGGGATCACTCATCATACCCAGGTCCCTCTTTCCTGCACTGATCTCCAGGACTACAGAACTAATGGAACTGGGGGATGCTAAGCCTTGTGGCCTTGCACTACCCACAACTCTGCCTACAGCCAAAGTCACCAGAGAGAGTGAGTACACAGAAAGCCCTGGACCCGGCCCTTCCTATCTGCCCATCACTCTTACCACCTGAAATGATACATGTGTGATCGTACAGACCAGGGTCCTCCCTGTGTGGACTGTGTCCTGGGAAGGGAGTTCTACAGGTAAGGAGGTGTATGGAAGAGGAGTGAGGGAAAGATGGTCCACTCAACCATCAGCAAGTATCCCAATTCCTAGGAGAGTGAGGTGTGCATTCGAGCACCACAGAGGCTACAGGGTCCCAGTCTGCGGCTTTGTGGCATTTGGGGTCTGTGCAGTCTGCCCAAAGCCCTGCACAAGAAAAGGAGGAGGAGTCTGGGCTCCCTGAGGGTAAGCAAACCCTGCCTGAGACAGGAGGGATGTAGTTTGAGGATGGACTCGAGTCCACGCTGGACCCTAGCATGGGGGTAGCCATGCTGACAAATGGCTTTCAGTCATTGGTGGACACGTAGGAGGCAGACTGGGGGAAAGAGAAAGGACACTACTGGGAGGAATCACAGGGCAAAGCCGGCGGAAGCTGGACCACCGGGTGTGGCTATGGAGGGCAGTATATGTAAAGTAGTCACACAATTCCCCCGAGGAGGGCCAGCAGGGTCCTATTCTTCATCCATCACTCACACATGTCCAGGAGCCAAGAACTGTCCCTGTATCACCAACCAAGCTGGCTGAGCACAAGGATGGGTTTTTTTCCTGAGCAATTTCCAGGATTCTACATTTGCTAAAACATTCACCACTTTTATTGGAAAGCTGGCTTCTGGCCCTGCAGCGTAGCTTCCCTGGCCCTGGCTCCCTTTTCAACGGTTACCAGGCCCCAGGGCTAGTGTTCAGGCCTGGTGGTGGCCTGAACCCTGGAGGGGGTGTCCCTCCCCACCCCACACATTCACGGATCAGAGGGTAACTCCTTGGCGTCATAACAGCGTGTGCTGGGTAGTTTATGTCGACTCGACACAAACTAGAGTCATCTGAGAGGAGGGGACCTCAATTAAGAAAATGCCTCCATAAGATTCAGATTTAAGCAAGCCTGCAGGGAATTTCTAAGTTAGTGATTGATGGGGTAGGGCTCAGCCCATTGTGTGTCATGCCACGCCTGGGCTGGTGATCCTGCCATGTGGAGCAAGCCAGTAAACAGTACTCTATGGTCTCTGCATCAGTTCGGGTCTCCGGGTCCCTGCCATGTTTGGATTCTTGTCCTGCTTCCCCTCAATGATGAACTGCTATATGGAAGTACAAGCCGAATAAACCCTTTCTTCTCCCAGTTGCTTTGGGTGTGGTTTTTCATCATAGCAATAGAAACCCTAACTAAGACAGACATTGGTACTAGGACTGTGGAGTATTGCTGTGACAGACCTGATCGTGTTGCTTTTGAGACAGTTGTGGAAGGACTTTGGAACTCTGCGCTAGAAAAGCTATTGAGTGTTGAGAGCTCAGTGAACTGTCCTGTAGGAGCCTGGAAGAAAACTGTCCAGAGTAGTGAAGGCGACAGAGGCCTAGCCTGTGAAGTTTCAGAGGGAAGCAAAGACTGGGCCATTTGTGTGAACAATCTGTGGTGTCTGGTCAGCTGGAGCTAAGAACAATCAGCTGCAATTAACAAGAGAGAAGAATTACTAAAGTAAAACCTTTGCTTTGCTGGGGCAGTGGATGCTGGTAAGCTAAAAGCTAGGTAAGAAGAGACCAGCATCACTGAGGAAGTGTTTCCTGAGAGCACAGAGAAGCTGTGTTCCAGAGGCAGCCAACGTACCCGATGCTGACAAGGGGGTGGGCTGAGGCTCGGCACTGACTGTGAGAAGCCAGTAGAGGCCACTGGAGAAGGTGCAGCCTCGGTTGCAGTTGAAGACCCAGAAGTGAAGGGGGTCATGGAGAGAAGTTGAAGCTTGGCACCATGAAAAGACCCCAGGAGAGGCTGTTGGTGAAAGTGTAGCCCAGCTGCAGCAGAGACCCCAGATTTTGGAGGTGCCAGTACTATGGGACAGCCGTCAAGAACAGCAGCAGCCATGGAGTAAAGTTGGCCTGAGCCCAGGAGACAATCTGAGTGTGTTGCAAAGGACAGAGCCAGAAAAATGGCCCAGGCCCTCTGGAGAAGCCCAGAAGATGGTGCGTGGATCCCAGATACTGGATAATTAAGTGATTACACTATAGGAGTTTGGTTTGCTTTGTTCTGATTGTGACTGCTTTGGTTTTTCCTCTTGCAATAAGAAAGTATTTAACTTATTCTTGACTTTATAACCACAGCTTAGAGCCTTTGAATGCTAAAAGAGACCTTGGCTTTTTCTTTGATTAAGACTGAACTTTTAAAAGTGTTTGAATTCATAAAGACTGTGGGACTTTTTAAGTTTGTAAAATGTGTTGTCCAAAACAATATGTGATCTTGGGGATGAGCAAGAAAGAAAAAGGGTGGCTTAGCAGTGATGTGTTTGTGTGCCAGTTTTACTGGGTAGTTTTATGTCAACTTGACACAAGCTAACATTACCTGAGAGAAGGAAACCACAATTAAGAAAAAGCCTCCATAAGATCCAGATGTAGCCTGTAGGGCATTTATTGATAAGCAATTGACGGGGGAGGGCCCAGCCCATCCCTGGCTGGTGGTCCTGGTTTCTATAGGAAAGCAGACTGAGCGAGCCACAGAGAACCAGCTAGTACACAACACCCCTCTATGGCCTGTGCATCCATCCGCTCCTGTCTCCAGGTTCTTGCCATGTTATGAGTTCCTTGTCCTGGCTTCCTTCAGTGATGAACAGTGATGTGGAATTTTAAGCCAAATAAACCTTTTCGTCCCCAAGTTGCTTTGGTTATGGTGTTTAATAAAAACCCTAACTAGGACATAACAGGGTATACATTGTCAACCATGGCTTTGGTTGCTCTGGCTGACCCGCCTCCCCAAACTGGACTTACCCTTAGCCAACCCAAACCCCCGAAATGAACTTCTGCCTACTCCTCCCCCTGCCACCCCCAACCTCACTCCAAGCCAGGTGGGGATAGAACCCTGTGACCTACCGTCTGGTTCATATTTGCATGCCCCTTACCCCAGCCATTTCCTTGGGGCCTGTGGGACTCATCTTTAGCCAGTTCTATTGCCAAGCAGCACCCAAAAGTTAGAGGCCCATATCATACAGACATATCATACAGTCAGAGATAGGCAGACCGAAGGAGACGCAGGAATGCAGAAGTACTAGGTGCTGCCAAGGTTTGGGATTACATTCTGGAGTAGACAAAGATATGCAGACCCAGAGATGCACAGAGCATATGGGATGAGACCCTGGGGTGAGCCCAAGGGATTTTCAGGATATATTGCCTGGGGAATCTGGAGGTTCAAGGGCAGGAGGTAACAAATTGAGCTGCACTATCTGGTTCCCAGGGGGCAGGGGAAAGAGGTCTTGCCAAGAACACAGCTTATCCCTGTAGGCTAGCAATGAAAAATCCTGGGAAGCTGACCCTTCCTTTTGCAGGGCCTCTTCTGGTTCTTGAACACCCTGATCAAGGTGAGTACCCACTCTGGATGGCCTGCACCACAGTGCCCTCTTTTGGAGAAGCTACATTTGAGGGCCCCTTGGCTAAGCTTGAATCCAGTGTGCAAGGGCCTAGCCAGAGCCAGGATGGATGAGAGGAGATGGACAAGGGGTAGAAGGCAGGGGACAAAGGGAGAGCTGGACTGGTGAAAAACCTTTGGTCTTGTGGGGAGACACTCTTACTCAGTGTGAAGCTGGCCCAGAGCAAATGGAACAGAACAGCTGGCTCTGGGCCTTGGACTGTCCTTGAATATTGTCCTCATGACCGAGCCACTGTTCACTCACCATGCTCACAGATCACTTCAGTCCTACTCACTGCCATCATGGACCTCCTCCCTGTCTATCCCATAAAGCTGGGGAAAGGGCTATAGTGACAAAATAGACAACAGAGAACCTGCAGACAGGGATCTGTAGTGCCAGGCCTAGTCTGGCAGCCTTACTTTGACGGACATCAATGGAAGTCATACACATAAGGGATCCTCAAGGATGCAAAGCCGAGCCTAGGGGTGAATGCAACCACTATAGCACAGGTAGCTAGCATGAGGGCCATTCCACACAAGGCTTTCTGGGGAGGGGCTGACATGTATGCTCTGCTCTGGGGTCCTGGGAAACAGACTAACCCCAGCCAGAGCATGCCGAAGTCAGAGAAGGAGCAGCCTTCATCCTGGGAAGGTCTGCCTAGGTGGAGGCCCTACCCACAGTACCCTAAAGATCCACAGGCACTCAGCTTTGGGAACAGACATGAGTGTTAAATGCTAGGACCTACAATCTTTCAACTCTGTTAGTTTTAGATCATTCCTTGTGGAAAACCATTGCTTCTGGACCCAATTAATCCAGTCATCAACTGTCTTGGCCCAAAGCCAAGCAAGGAGCCTGTCCACCTGGTGGTGACCACTTTGGGACCTCTTAGTGGGTCACCCAGCTTTGTCTTATGTCCCCCCCCACCTCAGCAGATTTGGGGTCCCCAAAGGCAGATGGCCTGAGTTCTGACTAGTTCCTCTCGGGTGAAGACATGTGGTTCAGATTAATATAAGACCAGAACACCCATTGTGAGTAAAGAGGAGCCAATCCCCATCCTGGTCACATAGCAGCCAGGAACATGTGAGCCACAAACAACAGATTAGAAAATGATTTACAGGCTGGCGGGAGGGGGAGCTGGGAGAAGAGGAGGGAAGGGAAACGGAGGCTGAGATGTAAAATAAATAAATTCATAAGAAGTTCACAAAATGATTTACAACTCTTGCCACAGATAAAACTGTAATTTCCAAACGAATAGAAGAGCCCTTACAAATCAGTAAAAGAAGGCACATGCTAAGTAAAAAGAAAAGAAAAAGAAAAAAGAATGGGGGTGGTGGTAGTTGAGAAGGTAACAAGGAAGTGGACACAAGGGTCATTACAGCATGCATAAAAATGTCATATGAAGCCATTCCACAATGACAATGGTTGAGGGGTTGAGAAGATGACTTGGTAGCTAAATCACTCACTGTTCAAGAATAAGGAACTGACATTCAGATCCCCAGCACTCAAATGGCAGGAGGGTAAGGTATAATACTAACACATGGGAGGCAGAGACAGGGACTCCCCGGAGTAAACTGGCTAGTTAGACTGGCCAAATCAATGGGCTCTGGGTGCACTTGAGAGACCTTGTTTCAGTACACAGTGTGGAGAATGGTCAAGGAAGCCTCAGCATCAACCTCAGGTTTCCACACTCATGTGCACACATTTACATGCACACCTACACACATGTGCACCACACATGCATATACACACATGCACATGGAAGCATACCTATGTAAAACACACACACACACACACACACACACACACACACACACACACACACGGCAGGCAAGATGAAGGTGTACAACTCCGTAAGTGATAGAAAAGATATGGTAAGCATGGGTCCCATATCTCCACATGCCTGGATTGTGGAATTTGAGGATGTGCATGTTGAGGGCTGTGGGAAACAGGTACTGAAGGAGATGTGGCATGAGGCTGTCTCCCCAGATTGTTCACAGCTGTGTCTTTGAACTCCACCCCTTGAGAATCCAAACCACACATTTGCTCACCCGTGACAGCCTGCTGACCCAAGAGCAGCCATACACCAGAGCTGAGTGGAAAATGTGAGCAATGGACTTCATCTCCACGCACTGTGGGGCCGGTGAGACAGCCAAAGCTGATATCACAAGATAACTGGTTAAACAGAAGACAAACCAGGATGTTTGTATGACTTTATTTATAAACTTTTCTGAGGAGACACAAACCAGTCCAGGCCTGGCAGGGCCTGTGAACTTCCATCCTTCTGTATTTCTTGGATATTGCTCAAGGTCATCTATGAACAATCTATTAGAGATTTCTAAATCTTCACACATTGTCTGGGTTGGTTTCTGTCAACTAGACACAAACCTAGACATGTCTGAGAAGAGGGAATGTTGACTGAGGGAATGCTTCCGTACGATGGGCCTGAAGGCCACCCGGATGGATGACTGTGAGAGGGCCCAGCACTACAGGTGGAGCCACCTCCAGGCAGGTGGCCCTGAGTTATTTAAGAAGGCAAACTGAACAATTCAAGAGGAGCAGGCTAGTAGGAAGCATTCCTGTACAGCCTCCGCATCAGTTCCTGCCTTGGGTTCCTACCCTACTGACCTTAGTGATGGAGCATGGGCTGAGAGTCCTTAGATAAAATAAAAGCCTTTCTTCCCCAAGTCACTTCTGATCATGGTGTCAAATCACAGAAGACACTAAGGTTTTCATAATCCCCTCCGGCCGCTGGCAGAGGTGGACCCTGGGGAGCAGAAGACAGCCTTGGCCATCTGGATTAGTTAGGGCTCAGGTCTGTGTGGTAGATGGGAGGTATGGATTCATTTGGTGTTGGTACAGGAAAGACTTGAGCTCCTCAGCTTCATCCTCAGCACTATGACAACCCAGGCCACCCTTGCCTGGGCATCTGTAGAGGCCTCCCCGGCTTGGGGCCAAGGTGGGAGCAGGCCAGGCAGAAAGAGGCTCACAGGACCAGCTGGGGCAGTGGTACTGCCGAGAGGGACTGGAGGTCCCTCCTCTGGGCCCTGGGCTTAGGCCCAGCAGAGCAGATGGTTTTCTTTACTCAGAGAGAGCCAGCAGCCAGAGGGGGGACTGGGCAGCTGGTCTCCCTCCAGTCTTCCGTTTTAATAGTTGTTTTTTGCTGGAAATTCCATTTCCAGAGTCCCTCTGGGCTCTGACCCAGAGCGGAAAGCAGAGGGTGTTTCCTGGCCTCTTTGGGCTCATTTTGGGATCCGTGTGAGGCCAGACTAGTGTGGCCTCAGGGAGAAGAGCCTAGCCACCGCTGTGCCCTGCTCAAGCTGTTCACAATGTCCACACTTTCCCAACTACTTGCCTAAGCAGAGGGGTCGGGGGAGACTGTAGAAGAAGATAGGTGCCCAGTCCTGAAGCTGGGCCTACTGTCAACCCATCCTCAGCTCCTGGTTTGCCCCCTTGTCCAGCCCACCCAAACTCTGCCCTGGGCCTGAAGAACACCTCTCACTGCTGCTTTAGGAATTCAAGCTCCATTCCTGCTGTCACAGGACCCTTGCATGCCCTACCATTCAGGTCTCTTGGCCCACATAGTCATTTCTAGAACAGGCATTACCAAGGACCCCAAATACAAATCAGTCCAGTTTTTGCCCCATGATTTGTACTTTGCGATCTTATCTGAACAAACTGCCCTCGCAGACAGTCATTCTATAGTTTTGCCCACTGAAAGGTGAAGGCTCCTTGATTTGTTCCCCTTGCTCACAAGTGTGGGTACATGTGTCTGCACATGCAGAGGACAGAGCAAAATGTCAGTTGTCTTCTTCCATCACTACCTCATGACAGGGTCACTCACAAAACTGAAAGCACCCTGTTTAGCCTAGGCTTCCTTGTCGGTAAGCTCCCCAGTTCTACCTGTTTGTCCCCCAGTACTGGGGTTACAGGCATGTGCAGCCATGTCTGGCTTTTTATATGGTGGTGATTCAAACGCAAGCCTTTGTGCTTGCAGAGTGAGTATACTTACCCACTGAACCACCTCCCCAGCCACCACCTGCTTTTACTCTGCCCTAGCCTTATAGTCCCAGACATCAGACATTCATTATTCCAGACAAATTTGACCCATTAAAATCACACAGTTGAGCCCTGGGAATGCTGTCTCCTGTTCATTGAAGCTGTAGAGTTCCACACTCAAGATTTGTGTTAAACTATTTCAGCATCCACAAAGCATCCTCTTTGGTTGACTCCCAGGATGGACCAATGGTGCCAGGCTCAGATGCTTTTGGGAATCACTGTCAAATCAGTTCAGCAGATCAAAGCCTGCACTTGAAGTCCGTGCAATGGAGGAAACAGGAAGCAGAAGCATACACTGCCTGCCTGGCACTCTGCATATGTACTAAGACTACTGTTTAGTAATAGTTTTCTGTTGCCATTTCCTACGTGAGTCTGTCCAAAATACCAGTACAATTGCTGCTGGCTCAGGGGCTGTTGTCTGGACAAATGGGGTGGTCAGAGCTGTGTAGCCCCCACCCAGTCCTCCCTGCATGTTAGGGCGGCCTCCCTAACTCAGGGCCCTCTGAAGATGGTGTGGGGACTGCAGCCCTACCTGCTGCTGCCCTCTTCTGGGTCTCCCCAGGACTGTCTGCTCCACAGAAGCCAAGCTGAGCCCTAGAGGTCCTAACAGCCAGGACCAGATGGGACACACCAATGCTCCCACTTGAAACCACTAAAAGCGGTACCAGGCATGCTGGCTCTTTCTGGGATTTTTATTTCTTTAAAATAATTCATACAAATGGTTACAGTCACAAACATGATTTTAACCAAAATATTGCTAGCCTACCACATCAGCAGGACGGCACCACGCAGGCGAGGGTCTGCTAACCCCCGCCTCCTCCAGGACAGACACGGATGGTCCTGAGCACATTGGACACTGCAAACACTCCTCTGAGCCACTCGTGATGCCGTCTTCATTTGGAACAAAGGGGTTCATGCCAAAATTAGGAAAAACAGCCTTTGTTGTTTTTCTAAATTATTCTAAAAATAAGACAAGCAGGTAGAAAAACAATGCACTGTGTGGCATAAAAAGAAAAACGGGAAGGATTCATTGTCCTGAGAAGTGTGCCGACGGCCACATTCCGGGGCACGTTCCAACGTAGAAAAGGAAAAATAATCTCAAACTGACTTGCTGAATGCTCCCTCAGGTTTTCTTTTTGTTGACAGCTAAGCAAACAAATCCTTTGTAATGTTCTAAAAATTTGTACACAGACAAGAACATTCGTGATAGAATTAGCTACTAACTTCTTTTGCTTAACGAGGAACGCAAAGGACACAGGACAGTGAGCCAGCCCACAGGACGGGACAACTACAATCGACTTGGGGACGTGCCTCCTCTTGCCCCGCCTAGTGCACGCCCGGGCCAGTCTCTGGAGCGCCAAGGCCCATACTGGATGCCACCTCTGCACACTTGGGTCCAAGGGCATGTGACGCCCTCCACCAGGCGCCAAGGCTGGAGAGCTTCTCACAGGCTACAACTGGTCACTCGTATGGTCTCTATCCGCCTCAGGCTTGACAGTCTGGCCAGGAGAAGGAGCGTGGGGTGGGTGGGCCACGGGGGGCAGGCCATGGGACAGGGACATGGCGCTGGGAACAATACCTTCCACAGCAGCTGGGATGCCAGTGGGGGCCACACTCACCACACCTGGAGGGTACCTGCTGGGAGAGGAGGGCAGACATGTGAGGTCATCTTTGGAGAACCCCACCTGCTGCATACAACACTTTCTTCATGGAGCATCAGTGACCCCTGAGGTCTAGAAAGGTTGGGGGCAGTAAGCACTTGGTCAGTGCTGGGTATCATCCCTGCCTGGCTTCTTACTTATGAGGTTTTCCCCAAGCACCACAACCACTGGCTCCTTACTACTCTCTGCTCCAACAATAGTTCTGTCCAGCACTCTTGTCTAGGAGGTCTTCATCTCCTTCCAAAAAGCCCAGATAAATAGACTGTACCATCCAGCTCAATCCTTTACATTCACAGGGGCCTACATAAGGGTGTATCCCCAGCCGTATCATGGCCTACTGCATTACATACTGGTCAAGGTCCAGGTCTAAGCCTCACTGTCCTGCAGGCTGTCCTCTGCCCACTGATGCTCACCTGTAGGCAGCCCCATTGAGCTCAGGGTGCACCACAGCAGGGTCCATGCTGGCCCAGTGGGTGGCAGCTGTCAGGTGGTCCTTGTTGACACAGTTTTTCAAGCTATCTGGGATCCGGCCTGGGAGGTTGGGAGGTACACCAGAGAGAGACAGAAATGTGGGTTAAAACTGCCACCTCTGCAGGGCCACGAGGCAGGCCCACAGCCACCCTTTTTCCCACAGCCCTGGATTACTCCCCTGTCCACTTGAGAAGTCAGCTCCCAACCTGGAAACCTCAGCCCAGCATATGTAACCTCAGGACACAAGCAGCTGACAGTAGTCAGCCTGGCAGATCTTCATATGTGAAAATGATACATGTGCTACCCAACGTCACCCAAGGGACCCCCAGCAAAAGCACAACCAAGTGTTACCTCCCCTGAACTGGCATAAACAGATTTGTCAGTCTGATAGCAAAGCTACCCACCTGTGATGGCTCGTCGGATTTCACGGGCTGCCTCCTCTCGCATCTCAATGGATGCCTGCTCACTGTACCATGCAGCATGAGGGGTGCAGATGAGGTTGGGTGCATCCTTTAAGGGTCCCTGGCTAAAGCTGAAGAGAGCAGATACCCAGTCAGACAGGTCTGAGCACTCACATCTGGGGAGGAGCAGAAGGCATCCAGCCCTGGGATCTGACAGGCCCTGACCTGTTCCCAGGCCATCTGTGATCTGCAGGACCTTCAAACCTACTCCAAGGTCTTAACAATAAGGGGTGGATGGTCTTCCAAGCCTTAGGGGAGGAACCCTGATAGGGTATTTGCACAGCCCTGCCCAGCAGACAAACCCGAGGAGTGTGGACTCCCAGACACAGACTCCACGGCTAGCTCTTCCAGTGGCTAATCACTCAATTGGTCTGCTACCCCAAGGTGGGCTTTGCCAGCTGCTAGAGCCTCAGAAAGTCTGCTCAAACAGGTCTAGAGGCACATGCAAAACCAAATTAGCTCAGTCCCATGGTCACCTGAGGTTGAGGACCACGGGACCATCAAGGACATCAACAAGAGAACAACTGAGAAAAAAGCCAAGCCAAGCCTGTAACTGTGTCCAAGGCTATATAGAATCTTGAGGCTCTTCTCCCCACCTGAGAATGAACAGCAAACCCTCCCCTCACCCAGCCCAGCAAAAGGCCAGAGCTGGAAGGGTCTCCGCTCATAGCGGACTAGTGGGCACAGAACATCCGGGGCCCAGGGGGCACCTGAAGGGCTCTGATTCATGCACGTCCAGCGCTGCGCCACGGATCCGTCCTTCCTTGAGGGCCTGAGCCAGCGCCTTCTCGTCGACCAAGCCGCCACGGGCTGTGTTCACCAAGAAGGCTCCTTGTCTCATCTGAGAAGAGGGTGACCGTGTGAGTGACTGACACTGGAGCTTCTCACTGTGATAGTACACCCACAGGCACCTCGCTCCCCACCCCCACCCCCACCCCGGGCCTGGCCTAATACAAAGCAGTTCTGGGAGGGACCCTGGGCCAGGGTGGGCAGCGGCACCAGCAGGTACACCCTGTTGCTGTCTCGGCCAGAGGCCCACTGCCTCCCAGGGAGGCAGATCCTGGGGGAAGAGTAGGGAACCACACTGCAGGGAAGGGACAGCGTTGCCCGGAAGGAGAGGGGTGTGTGTGGAGGGGAGCTGCAGGGCACCTGCTTGACGGTGAAGTCATTGATGAGGTGGTGGTTGTGCTCATTGAGGCCGCAGTGCAGGGTCACGCAGTCACTGTGGAAGAGCAGGTCCTGCAGTGTGCTCACACGCTGCAGCCCCAGGGCCCGCTCGATGCCATCGGATAGGTATGGGTCATAGAAGAGGACATTGAAGCCAAAAGCCTTTGCCCGAAGTGCCACTGCCTGGCCCACACGACCTGGCAAAGTCAAGATGAAGTGAGATGTGCATCCTGAGGGCTTGAAGCTGGCCTCAGAGCCAGGGTGTGAGGGCCTCAAGTACAACTGCTGTCTGCCAGTGTTTTTCCAGGCTGAGGCACCACAATCAAGGGTGGGAGCTAGCTGCCACCCTTCAGCAGCCTGCATCAGCAATATAGGTCTGCAGAGCCAATACACTTGGTCCCCTTTCCTGACCACTGGGCCACTTACCAGATGTCCTTTGGAATCTCAATTCTGACAACAAATAGCATATGTGGGGACCATTCTGGACAACATTGTCCCAGAGATTCACATATCATAAGAATATACCAAGAGATGGCTCAATGGTTAGAAACACCTGCTGCTCTTGGAGAAGAACCAACTTCTGTTCTCAATACCCATGTCAGGACTAAGAACCACCTTTAACTCCAACTCCAGGAGGATCTGACACCTCTGGTCTCTATAGGCACCTATACTCACATGAACAATCCTCCTGCCCCCCCCCACCACATACAAACAATAAAATAATAGAACTCAATCTTGAGAGAGAAAAAACAAGAATCTGGCAGCAGAGAGGGTACTGCGTACAGTTATATCTGCCAACTTCCTGGCCCAACTCCACAGTTCTACACCCTGTGCCCTCTGAGGCAGGCCTAGCTCTGGCATGGGAGCCACAGGCTGATGGCCATATCTGCACATCAACTGCATGCTGGACATAGAGGGAGCACAGACTTCACAGCCTGCTGGGAGAATGCTGGGGACAGAGTCTCTCCTGTAGCATCCATCAAGAGAGAAAGTAATACCCACCAGGAAAAGAGCACTGAGGAATCAGGTATACTTGTAGGACACAGGCACAATTTTAGAGAAGGTAGCCAGGACAGCCTCCCCAGGAAGTTAGGTTTGTGGGAAACATAAAGGTGATAGGAACAAGTATGAAGGCTCCATGACAGCAGCAGGACCAACAGGTAGGGCAGGGCCCACCAAAGACCAAAGGCCTTCCCAGCGACTGCAGGATAGGGCCCAAAGGTCAGGGCAGGGGGATCAGGAGGGCTTCTTCCCAGTGTCCATAACTGAAGCCTATGAGGAACGCTGAGACCAGGGGCCAGGGGTCACAGGCCAGGAGGGCTCTGCAGAACCTAAGAGGAATGAGGGAAGTGCAGGACAGCTGAGAATGTGGACAGTAGGGACATGGAGACAAGCCGCCCCAGTGTGAGGGACGGGGGCTGCCCTGAACATGGCTCTCAGAGAGCTGTCTCCTGAGGTACCAAAAGTCGTCAGCCAGCACCATCCCAGCTGACATCCCTAACAGACAGCCAACCATTCTAGGTATAAATGTCCTTTACTGTAGTCTCTAGTAGTCCTTTCTAGATGAAATCACATACCACAGAACTTGTAACAGATAAAAGAAAACAATCAGATCCACAGATAGCCCAGTTGAGGGGATCAGCTGAAAGAATTTTTAATAGCTGCTGAGAACACGTGTCACAGGCACATGCGATAAATTTGAGAGGACAATGAACTTCAGCAGAGAAACTACTCTCTACAAAAGACATGAACACACATTCTAGAGCTGGAAAAGCTGTACCTGCAGCAAAGAACTCACCGGAAGGTCGAACACCAAAGACAGAACAATGGCCAACAGAAATGACCCCAAGTAAAGCGGCCAGGAATCTGAATTTTTAAAAGCCCTTTAAAGAACAAAAGACAATCGAGTTTGGGAAAGGAGGAGAAAAGATGTGCCATACCAACATTCAGTTGGAGAAAGCCGTATGGTAACACTAACAGGCCAGGTGATGACAAGAGACCACTATACATGATAGAGCTTCCTGACTGTGGCTTCTACCCTATAAAGCACTGGCCACCACAGCTAATGTCAAAGGGCAAGAACAAAGAATGGAAGCAAGTGAAATGCTAGAGAAGTGGGCACACAGTGCATGACAGGTGACCCCGCAGGACGCTGAGAAGCTGCAAACCAGAATCCAGGGAAGCTGCAGGGTAGGTCAATACGCAAACACCAAGTGTGTTTCTAAACACCAGAGGAAATTAAGACACACAAATTGTAACAGCAGTTATAACAAACACGGGGCCAGAGGGGTGCTGCCTAGATTCTGTCACCAGCATAGGGAAGCACACTCTCAAGTTTAACAAGCTCTATGCAAATGCTTTGTACTGATCACTACAGAATGCTACTAAGAGAAATCAAAACATGAAATAATAGGCTCATGTCTGTCTTGAGGACATGTGTGTGATTTTCAGAAATCAGTGTTCCTACAACACAAGGACTAAGCAAGTCATAAACTGGTAAGCTGATTCTAAAGTGGAAACTATCAGAAATGAATGAATGATGTGGCCAGGTGTGGTGGCACGCACCTTTAATCCCAGCATTTGGAGACAAAGGCAGGCAGACCTCTGTGAGTTCAAGACCAACCTGATTTACAGAGCAAGTTCTTGGACAGCTAGGGCTGTTAAACAGATAAACACTGTCTCAAAACCCCACCACCACCAAAAAAGGCAAAGAAAGGAAATGAATGACAAACAAGATTTTTTCACAAAGCAAGATCTCTTGACCCACAGCAAAGTGTGTCTGCTATTAAGTAAGGACAGTCTTAGTATAGATCAAAGAGAACTGGACAGCGGAAACACAACTTTGATCAACTTTGCATTGTGGATGCCAATCTGAGTGTTCTCAAATGGGCTACTGGAGAGACAGAGGGAGGGAGGAAGGAAGGGAGGGAAGGGAAGATGGAGGGAGGGAAGGAAGGAGGGAGGGAGGGAGGGAGGGAGGGAGGGAGATTTCTGGACTGACTGATACAACTTGGTAGTTAGGGACCAAAAGAGCTAGCAAACTCTAACCCTTTTCAATATGACTAAATATGATGATGTCTGTTGTGCTGGTGTGAATGAGAGTGGCTCCCACAGGCTCACATATTTGAATGCTCGGTCCCCAGTTTGTAGAACTGTTTGTGGACTTGTTGGAGAAAGTGTGTCACTGAGTGTGGACTTTGAGGTTCGAAAACCCACAACACTCCCAGCTATCCTACTCACAATTACTCTCTCTCTCTCTCTCTCTCTCTCTCTCTCTCTCTCTCTCTCTCTCTCTCTGCCTTGTGCTTGTGGATCAGATGTGAGCTCTCAGCTACTTTTCTAGCGCTATGCCTGCCTGCCTGTTACCAGGCTTCCCGCCATTATGGTCATAGACTCAACCTTCTAGAAGCATGAGCCTTTAAAATAAATACTTTATTTTAGAAGTTCCCTTGGTCATGGTTTTTGTCACAGCAATAGAATAGTAACTAAGACATCTGCCAATATACTTTTAGAGAGCAGAAACAAAGAAGATAAAAAGCCCAGGAACAAAGCCCCCACGACTCAGCATCTTGTTACTCCATGTGTCCTGCAACACAAACACCAACTCTAAAAAAAACAACAATCAAAGAAAAATGAGGAGGCTGCAATTGTGTAAAACTTTTGACCAAAAGAAGGAAGCCAAAGAAAACACCAGGAACTGTAGTATGAATAATAAAAATGCAGAGACAGATATTGGGGTTCAAATTGATCAGATAAACAGCTAGCCATAGCTCTTACCTCCACCTCAGACTGAGGGGGCAATCCTGTGCTTCTCCCCTCCCCCCAAGCCTCTGAAGCCTAGCTAGCTCAGTTAGTAGAGCACGAGACTCTTTAATCTCAGGGCTGTGGGTTCAAGCCCCAAAAAGGTGCCAATTTGTAACATGAATAATAAAAACCCAGAGACAGATATTGGGGTTCATGCTGAAGATCAGAGAAGCAAAGCAGCCAGCCACTAGAGAACCACTACCAATGCTCAGACCAAAGGGGCGATCCATTGAACCTCAGGCTGCATCCCCAGACTGCACTGCTCTCCACCAAGCATCAGAATCCTAGACTTCTCTCTGAGACTGCAGTGAGCTCCTTATATAGTTTCTAGTGCTGGGATTAAAGGCATGAGCTCTGTTAATCTTTTAGACGGACTCACTCTAATGTAGTCCTGAGTGGCCTTGAACTTACAGAAATCCATCTGCTTCTGTCTCCTGAGTCCTGGGATTAAAGGTGTGTGCCACCACTGCCCAGCTTCTATAGATAACTAGTGTGGCTGGCTTTGCAATCTGATCTCCAGTGGCTTTATTAGATCATAAACAATATATTACCACAAGGAACAGACTGCCAAGAGATGAAGGATGTCCTTGCTGGGAGCTTTAATTTCTAAATCTGAATGAGTGCAGTTAAAATTAAGTTGTTAGGAGTTAACAAGCCAGGCACTTGTGCCACACGCCTTTAATCCCAGCACTCAGGAGGCAGAGGCAGGCGGATCTCGGTGAGTTCTAGACCAGTCTGGTCTACAAAGCAAATTCCAGGACTTTTACACAAAGAAACCCTGTCTCAAAAAACAAAAAGCAAACAAACAAAAATCCTGCATTCACCTTGGCCACATTACTGGGGAGGCAGATTATCTAGCAAATCGCTGCCACTACAACCACTCAACCCTGTGAACTTATTGTTACTGTGGAAAGACACAAACATGTTTGCCTATGTCTCTGGCATAATACACTAATAGCACTGGGCAAGGTGGATGATTCCAGATGGTCCGAGACCTATAAAATGAAAACTATGAAGCTTCCAGAAGAAAGCAGTATCTGTATAGCACTGAAGCAAGCAGAGACTACTTAGGACACAAAAGGTAACCACTTACAAGAAATAAACTGGATTTCTTCAGAACCAGAATCTGTTCTCATCTCAGATACTGAGTGGGTACCACGGTGTTAATATACTTGTCTGATGAGGCCCTGAGGCAGAACATAGATGGAACCTTGCAGATGCACGCCAAGACGAACCGAAGAGAACACAACAGGCACCATGCCTCACAACACAGGCAAGTTCTCTAAGGGCCGGGCATTCAGCAAGAAGGGCCCTCAGACACTTCAGATATTGGGAAGGTGCAGATTCAAACACAAGAAGCAGCACTAATGCTGACATCAGTAAGTGTCAGCGAAGTCCAAACTCCTAGGGCAGTTACCCAGCTAAGTGTCAAAGCCACACACCTGCTTGAAGAATGCCTTGGTGGCTCCTGCCTGCTCTGTCAAGTCACTCTACTTCTGGTTAAATCAAAGGAAAACTGTCACACACACAAAGAGACATGTCTAAACTTGTTCACCGAAACTTCGTCTGTCTACTGGCTAAACAGATCAATAGGAAGAGCTCCTGAGCAAGACAGGTATGTGGAGAAGACCTGAAGCCTTATGTCTGTTGAAGGAGCACAGACCCAGGGCCCCTGCCTTGTGGCTCCATTTCACCAGGACTGATGAACCTAGAAAGCTGTGCCAGACAGAGTACAGAGACCATAGGCAGGGAGGGCTTGCTGGGAACAGAACAGGGCTATCTCAGACAGAATACACTCTACTCTATGAAAGGAGCAAGGTGTGCTTCAGTTATAAGAGGACAAGAAGGCGGGAAGGCAGACACGTATGGGTGTAGAGTCCAAAAGCCAGGGAAAGCAGCTGGCACACTCATTACAGAAACAAAACTTACGGCCCACTCTGCCAATGTGCCCTTGCTGATGAATCAAGAGCCTCAACGGGTTGCAGAAGAGAAAAGCAGGAGATATAGGGATACTGGGGACACGTGTTCATCTCCCTTCCAGAAGGAGGCCATGGTGTATGGAAGCCAGTCTCGGACCTACACCGTGGCTCCTAGACAGCAATTACATATGAATAGGAAGTCCTCAAGGTAGAGGGTGTGACAACAACTCAGGAGCCCTTACTATGCCCTGAGGGGACAAAATTCACCCTGGCTTGTGTAGACTGTAGACTCTTTACATGTATAATCACATCTGTGTCATCTATATCATCCACATGGGTTACATGTCAACATCCATGTGTCCTGAGCCCTAGGGATCTTTGGGATGGCTACAGTGGACAGCTTGACACAGAAGAAGGAACAGCAGGCCAGTAGGTAGGGGCAGCCACAGGGTACACTGGACAAACTGGCATTGCAAGAGAGGGTACGAAAAGGACACATGGTTCAGCCCCCAAACACTAGTGACGAAAGCAGAGGCAGAGTCACTCTAAGAAGGAAAGACCAAACCGACTGCTGGAGGCACCACCTGAGGGCGGGGATGCTGACCATCCAGGCCTACCCAGTAACGCCCTTTACCTCACTCCACCCATGCTTAGCTTTCTTCCGTCCTTCAGCACATCTTGGCACCAGGACCCTGAGGTAGGAGGTGCTGTCTTGTCCTATACACTGGACAGGAAGGGCACATTAGGTGCCATGGAGGGTCAAAGAGCCCTGCTATGCATGTCCACTAGCACAGGGACACCTATCCCAGGCCCACCTCTTCCTGTAACTAAGGTGGCCCACACACTTCCCATCTCTCGCTGCTGGCGGCAGGGCTAAAGGCAGAAGTACAGTGCAGCCAGGGCCAGCCAAGTGACAAGGGAACCCTCAAAGGTGAACTCTAGCACAATTTACTGTGCCATCTCTGGTACACATAACAGATAGGGACCCACAAAAAGGTGACAGCTATGAGAACAAGTCAGGGAGCATGGGAACCAATGACCACCTTAGCAGGGTAGAAACAGGCTCGCCCGAGCCCACGTCCACTCAACTACTTCAGAGTTGTGGGGAATTAGTATGTATACAACAAAGTTTGTATAGACTGTGCATGTATGTATATATGTATGTATATACGTATGTATGTGTCCATGTGTACTCCATGTTTGTTTAATCCACATATGATGCATGTTACCATCAATGTGTGATGTTCACTTGTACTCTTATGTGACCTTCATGGATGGTATCTATAAAAGACATAGCCTGATGTCTCTGGCCCTGCCCCTGGACTACTTATCCCATGTCTTATGCTGGGCTGAGGACAGCAACACAACCAGCAAGGCCACAACCTCAGCTTTATGGAGTGGAAGGGTGGCAGATAGGCACAGGCTATTTGTGCTGAGCCATAGTGGCCAACCCACCTAGTCCAATGATGCCCAAGGTCTCTCCACGGATCCTGGCAGCTCCTGAAGCCACCTCTCGGATCTGCTCTACACTCTGGACCCGAGTGCCTTCCCGAAGTGCCTGATGCAGCCAGGTGGTTCTTCGGTACAGGTTCAGGATGTGGCACAGGGTGGAGTCTGCCGTCTCTTCCACAGATGCTGCGGGTACATTGCACACTGCGATGCCTACAAGATATGTGGAGTCACATGTACCAGGTCCACAGTCTTCTGTTATCCACAGTCAGAGGTGCTACCCTCAGGGTGGTGCTTCAGTAGTAACATGTCAGAAGACATGTCCCACAGCCACCCAGGATTCTACTGCCATTAGACATACTTAAGCCTGTACCCACAGCCTTGCAGAACACAGATGGGGCAGCTAACAAGCAAACAGGATGGAGGACAGGCAAATGCTGCCTTGATCATTCCCAGCCTGGGTCATCTGGGTGGGCTGGTGGCTGAAAAGAAGCCAATACCACTAACACCCAATCCTTCCCCATCTGGATCACTCACTGGACACTCAACCTTCCTAGGCAGCCATGGCCACACTAGCAAATCAACAGAGCCAAGACGCACCACGGGGCTGGCTGAACCCCCCTGCTGACACCACATGAATCACATCTTCCAGTTCCCTAGAGCTTTCCAGGCCGAGCATGCCTGGCTCCCAGGGCTCTGTGACCCTCACTGACCTGGGAACAAGTCAGAGGATCATGCTACCCTAATTTTCCCAAGGGCCCGTGCTCGGGCACTAAGCTGACAGTCGATGCTGCCTTGGGCTTCCAGGGCCCTTGTTCCCAGAGGAGGACCCCATTATGCCCATCCTCCTCAGTGGCCTTGGCTCCATCTCTACCTCCCATCCAAGTGGGATACTTCTGTGGAGACAGAAACTTTTTTGGGAAACTATCTTAAAAATCAAAGGCACCTGATGCAAGGAGAAAGCAAGACCTCCCGGGCTGGCCTTTGTCTCAACCCAAGCCCTAGGGCCTGGTAGGTTGGTGACAACAATGAGAAGCTGTACCCACACCCTGTGCTGTCCACTACAGCCTGCCTACCATAGCCCCCAATCACCTTCCATTCAAGGAGCAGTCCCAATGCTACTGACTAGCCAACAGAGCCGCAAGTGAGACATCTTGGTCAATGGAAACATTGACTTCAGAGCTCCTACCTAGATCCCCAGCTGACTTGATGTCAATGTTATCAAACCCACTGCCAATTCGGACGATGATTCTGAGGGCTTTGAACTTCTCCAGATCCTCTCTGGTCAGTGTGATGGTGTGGTACATTAGGGCGCCCACAGCCTCATTCAGTACCTGCATGGAGGGAAAACAGAATGCTTACTAAGCTTCCAGGACCCCCAAAGGTACCCAAAAAAGCTGAGTGGCCGGCCTCCAAAAGGGAGGCAGGAGAGGCATAGGAAGCACAAGGGAAGATACTAGAACACACTGCAGGGGCCACTGTGTGTTCTCTCCACTGTCTCAACAGAGCAGCATGCTTCCAGTAGAGCCTCAGCAGAGGCTGTGGGTAGTGTCCAAGGGCAAAGACTAGCAGCAGCACCTGCAAGCAACCAGACTCCATGCCCAAAACCATGAGGCCCAGTACACACCAGTCTCTCTGGAGAAGTACAAAGAGGCCCCAAGCGAACAAAGATGTCCAGAGGCACTTATCGACTGGAGGTTGGCAGGGCCAGCCTCTAAGGAGGCTCCACACCCTCCAGCAAGCCAACTCTGCCACCTGTCCTCTTCTATACTCGTACTTCCTGCTGATCTAGTTGGCTGTGGAGCTATGGGATCGTTCTGGGGTGGAGGCTGCTCCATGTGGAAAGGCTGGCGCAGTCTCCCTTTGCTACAGCTACACAACCTCAATAGTCAGGTGCATGGCCCACAAAGGTAGGGATAGTAGCCTTTCCACGTTTTGGGTCCAGGGGCCATCTAGACTGCTACATGAGGAAGAAACAGCCAAGTGCTGAGGGAAGATGGTAAGAGCCTGGAATGAGGACCTCTGGAATGCTGGGGTGAGTGGCCCCTACAGTACATAAGCTCAGGGCCAGGACTGATGGCTGTTCTTGGCTTCGAGGGAATCAGGTCACATATACTACTTAGACCTGTGTGGAAAAGTAGGTACCCATTTGACAATGGAGAGTCATGGAGAGCTCATGTGGGAAAGAGTGAATGGGAAATGGGCAGCTGAGGCAGCACAGGGAGTAAGGGAAGATTTAGGGAAGCCCTTGACAACTTTGTAATGTATGGACAATCATGAGCTCTGTAGAACAGTGAGGCTGAAGCCCATGGCAGGTACAGCAGTGCAAACCAAAAGGTGATATTGGAACAGGTCTGCAGTTAGGGGCAGGTTTGACACCTGACGGGACAGATCCAGACCCTGGAGGCCTATGATGAATGTCAACATGTGTATATGTGGACAACCAGCCTACTTCTTATCCTTAGCACTTAACCATGAGAGTAATGTCTTTCAAAAGCATGTTTTCAAAGTACTGCAAATGTGCCAACAGCGAAGGGTGAAATCAAAGCATCTGGGCCTTCCCCTGCACTGCCTGTCACCAGTGCTAACTCTTCCATGCGAGGAATCAGTGTTTATTTTCTTGAGTTAACTTCCTAGAAATGGAGGGTTCTCTGAGGTTCTAGACCCTGTTGTGCAACTGCCCATTGACTTCCTAATATCATCACTGAGCTTTCTACATCTAAAACACAGCCTACTGTTCATCCACTACTGGTGCTTGAATTTGCCTTCCTGGGTAAAATCTGCCCATCTATATTTCTCCATGAATTTGTTTCATGGTGTTTTGCTTTGTACCTAGTATGAAATTACCTGGCTGCAGGACAAAAACATACTAGGAGTGCATTTGCTAGGTACTGGGCAAGCCACGAAGAGCTCTACAGCCCGGGTCACCAAGAGCTATTGCGTTGGCCATAGGTCCACACCCCCGTACCTCTCCTATACTCCCTTTGGTATTTCCAATTAAGTCTGTTGAAGGGAGGTGCTACTAGGCCTGTCCCCTTATGATAGGCCTCCAAGAATACCCTCTGTAAGCAAATATTCACTTGTCCTTTTCCATCAGTTGTGTGATCATACTAATGACTTGACCCTAGTCATTTGGGTATTTGGTGCCCTCAATACCAGAATGGGAAGGACATGGGTCCCAGATGTTCACAGCAGGCATAGCATACAATGAATGACTAATGAATGTCAGCTACCCTTGGCTGGAAATGGGCCATGAGAGTACCCACTGGCAGCAAGTACTGAATGGAGCTCACACCCCAAACCACAGTGAGGTTTCATTGTCAGGGCAACACCGACTCCATGGGCCAACCTCTCTTTGAGAGAATACCGAAGCTCCAAACCACACTAGATGGTTTTTATCACCTGGTATGCACAGGGGCAGCTGTCTTGTGAAACTGTAGCTCTTCCCACCTCACCATCACGTCTGATACTTCTCTGCTGACAGAGTCAAATATAAGCAGAGCGGACACTGGCTGAAGCCTCTGCCACTATCCAACTTCAGAAACACCAGGAGACTTGGCAGCTGTTCTTCTCCACAGAGGAAGTGGCACCCAGGCTTTCTGCTGTGCTAGTGATTACCTGGCCACCTGGTGGTCAATTGTTGAGTTGTTAAGGGGCAAAAGAGGGGCTTGCTGAAGTGGCTTACATAAGCAGTTCTTCTCTGGTCAGCTTTCTGCAAGGATTTCCTTTTCCTGCTGAATGGGAGGGCCTGAAGGTCTTACATGGGACCTTGGGCCAGGGCACAAAGGGGAGTGGCCACTTGATCTCACTGAATTTTCCTGCATTTTACTTTCCTCTGTGTCATTTGAGCATGCCTACAGATTCCTTTGTAGAGCTGTGTAAGTCTTCTCTGTGCAAATCTGTAAGAAAAGCACCCTCTTCCTGCTCTTCTAATTGCTACCATCCAACAAGAACACCATCCCAGCCTGTAACTTAGTTCACCAGCACTTTGTCCATACACCTGAAGGCCACACACATACCTGGGTCCCCTGTCATGTGCCATCAAGGCATTAACAATGGGCCTCAGAGTCTCAGCACACTCTGAAAGGGGGACCTGTTGACCCATGGCAATGGACTCCTACACACAGTGAAACCTCTCCTCTCAACCTTTGTCCTGGTTCCAGGTGTGTCTGCCACTTGAGCCCAAGGCCACTGCCTTAGCAGCCTGCTGGTGACATGAGACACTTCTGCCCACTTGTTTCTCATACATCTTAGTTGCAAGGGGACTTCCTCTGGCCTGGGATGTTCTGCACCCATGGGTCATGAAGCATCATTCTCCCATCTCCAGTGGGGACTTCCTGCTGCCCTAAGTCCTCACTCAGCACAAGCTGGAAGCAGTGTCTCCCTGGGTTCCTTCTGGGCCCATGTAGCCCTGGGCTGAAGGTCATTTGGCTGAGAAGTTGGACAGCACCCAGGCCAGGGGTGCTTTGAGATTCCTGCTACAAGTTGACTTTCCCACACCCAGTGGGCGTCTCCTATCCCCTCTCATAGTCCTCCTGGGTCCATGGCACAAGAGCCAAGGTGTCTGGGAAGTTTTCTTCATCATGTTCTTCATTGGTAGTATAACATTCTCATCTGCAATGTAGACAGTGACAACTCAGCCAGTCGTGAGGACTTCTTGCTCTAAAAGGTGGAAATTCCCACATAACAAGGATATGTAAGACAGTTACTTCCTTCCCACATCTAGAGACAAGTGTCCCACATGTTCAGTTACATCTTCATTTGGTTACTAGACTCTCATCTTGTAGCTATACCATTGCCAGTATATGGCTTCCCTCTTATGGTACAAGGTACCTACCCAAAGGCTTCAGCCATCATATCAGATTTCCAGCTGGCCAGCAGAAAGGGGGAAGGTGATTTCCCTCATGACATGCACCTAACGTGCTATGTGTGCCTGTAGGTCATCCCTTTCCTGAGCAAGGCAGGATCTGTGGCAGAATACAATCTGCACAGCCATATCACCAAAAGGCACTGGGTGGCTGCCCAATTTGGGCTACTGTGAATCAAGTTGCTGTACCTTCAAGTACAGATGACCGTGAGAATGTCTGTCATGTCTGCTAGGACAAAGGCTGCTAGCATGCTGAAAGGCTGTAAAACAGTACAGAGTGCCACTGAACACTGTCCATGCTGTGTCACAGGCTCAAGGCCCTTCACCAACAGTTTCCTATTGTTTGGGGAAATCTCCCACCACCGTGTCTCCAGCTTTTGCATCTAGTTCCTTCCCTCTTGAGCTCTGGATTCTATTACCTTGCCCACTCCTTGCTCCCACTCTCCTCCCATTCCCCACTCTCACCACAAGGCATCAGAATCAGGACTTCTGATCCTTTCCTCCCTACTACTATGCCCTAAGTGGTAATTCTCACTTTTAGCTTTGCTATATTACAGCTGTGTCTCCTGTTCCTCCTCCATACCTACTACATGACCCCCAAGACAGCACTGTCTCTCTCGTGGCTGAGGGCAGCCCACCCCACAGTCAGACTGGGGTTCCTACTGGTGAGATGCTGTCTTCTCCTCGCAGAGTCTTGCCTCCTTATAGCTGAGTATCTATGTGGAAGTGACAAATGCCCAGAGACTACAGACACACACTGAGGCCAGGCTGGAAAGACTGTCCCAGATGACTCTGCAGCCACTGGGGAGCAGGGCTGTAAGTCTACTATACGCTAAATCCCATGCCTGGCAGACTTAGAAGCCTAGGTAACAGGCTAGGTGTTTCACTGCCCTCTGGGTCTGAGGCAACATCTGCAATGGGCCAACAGGGCCACCCTTCAAGGTCATGGTGCCACCAAAAGCAGAGCTCACCGCTCCTCCCAGAGGAGCAAATCTCCAGGCTACCCAAACAGACTGATTACAAAAGCAGATGCCAGGTCGCTCATGGTTGCAATCCCTGACTGGGTCTACCTTGTCAGCTCCTGAAGGCTTTTTAGGTTTGTTGAAAAGAATGTTTTCAAGCTGTCTCCAGTGCAAAGTCTGAATTGGCTATGACAGAAACCAGATGACATACGCCAGGTCACAGAAAAACCCAACAGATGTGAGCAAACATGAATCACAGAAGCTGCTGAGAGCTGCTAACTACTCAACAACAAGCTCTAGGCAGGCACTGCGGGTGAAGATTCTGTGGTCTGCTATATTCCAGGTAGCATCCAGCATAATCACTGGCAGATGCCCACAGTTCCACTTCTAATGAACTGGTGTGATGTAAGAAACCAAGAAAATACAGAGTGAGTTAAGCCCATCTTTACCTCCTGACAAGGCCAGGCACAGTGACACGCCACATAAGACCTGGTAGTATTTAGACCTACTGTTGCCAGAGGCCAAGAAGCATGCATGACTAGTGTTGTGTGCTGACGGAGACTGCACGGCCCATGCTCTGGAGCCCCCCTGTACCCCATGAAACTTGGTCAACTTATGACACTACCTTCTCATGGATCTCCTGTGTGGACTGTGCATCACAGAAGGCTACTGTGGCCACATCCTTCAGGATAGGCATCTCCACTGTGCAGTCCCGGCCATCCAGCAGCGCCACCAGGGGCCGGGGGTGCAAGGGCCCGTTCATGATGGGAGGTCGGACGCCTGCAAGAAAGGAGCAGACCACTTAATGCCCTCAGCAGCTCTAGTCTGTGATCTGAGGACTGTGTTACCCACTAGGGCTGGAGAAACCAGCCCTGAGAACTTGCTGTACTCAGCCTCTGGCTACATGAGACTTTATAAAAAGCAAATTAGAACTACGAAGAAGGAAATGGGAGTTTGTCATAGCTCACTGATGACTGAGTGGGCACAGGAACTGAAATCCTTGGAGTCCCTAGTGGGGCTATGGGGGACAAGAGTACAGAGAAGGGGAGAGGCATCTCAGCCCCGGCTTCCTATAGCCGTAAGCTATCTTGTCAACACAAAAATGTGCAGACACAAAAGGGTAGGATTCAGGAAAGTGCCTGGTCACTCTTGCTGCCTAAAGCCACCGTGTAACTGCCCAGAGCACCACACCGAGACCACAGTGATTTTAGCATGTGACCCAACCTAGTATCATTCCTAGTGGTAGATTTCAAAGGCCAAATAACTGTGACAGGACAAAAGGGCCACCATGCTCAGAACCCACCTCCCAGACCAAGGTGAGAAAGAACTGTAGGCGTGGAATGCAACTCAGAAGAGCACTTGCCCAGTGGGTGTGAGGCCTGGGTCTGTTTCTGGCTCCACCAAAGCCTTTACAGATATGCAATCAGCTTGTTCCCAACATGACACCCTAGACTAGACCCCACTTGGGGCCAAGTACAGTACCGAGCGAGGACTTCACAAATACACAGTCAACACAGTAGTCCCAGGTACTGTCTAGCCACCTTGGGCAGGGCAGCAGACACCCCACGGAGACCAAAGGTAGCTTCATAGTAACAGGCAACACTAGGCAGGACCTTGTCCGGCCTCAGGGTCTCCAAAAGAGTTGGCCAGGAATATGGATCATGGAGAAGGCACAGTGGGGGGGGGGGTAGTGGAGGACAAGAAACAAGTCACCACAGTCTCCCACTGGGAAAGCCACAGGCACCCTGCAACAGTCATTTTTCTTACCTCCAGGTGCAGAGGCTGCCCCAAGCTGCCAGTGCCTAGGAAGTCCCTCATATCACAGAAAGGCAAAGTCCTAGGGACTGTCACACCCATGTACAGCAGGGCCGGTAGACAATCACCGAGTGCTTCCAGGCCTGGAACTGGATACCTGAGCTGTGACACAGGTCTCACTGACCACCCAGAGACGATGGAGCTGCCTGCTAGACAACACTACGCACAAGGACTCCAGCTGTGGGACAGGTGTTGCTACACACAGCCCTTCCCCAGCGTCAATGAGCCTAGAAATACAGCTATACCCATCCCCATGCCTTCATAAACAGTAAAAGTAAAGGTGCCAAGACTTGATGGACCCAAACTTCAAGGTGGGGCTGCAAGGTCACAGGCTTGGCATTTACATACTCCCTTACTTGACCCCTATAGACCACACCCCTAACTACCCCTGTCACCAGACAGGAGAGGTGGAAAACCAACAACAATCCACTTGTCCTCCAACTTGGACTTGCAAAGTGGCTTTTCTCACATAAAAGTATTACTTTTCATAGCAGGTAATGGACTTACTGCTATTTGAAATGAGTTGATAAACATCTACTTTTCTCATTCCCTGGCTTGTACACCACATTCTGTAAGAATGTGGTGAGCAATGTCCATGTCCACAAATCCTCTAAGGCTCCAAAGCAAATCCTCAGAGCACAGCCTAAACCTATTGCCTAGGAAGTAGCCTATACCTCATAGAGGACCTGCCCAGCCTGATGGAAACCCTATTCTCTTGTATAAACAACTCCTCAGGGAGGACCTATGGATGTAGGTGTGGCAAGGCTGGGGTCTGAGCCTGTATCTTCATCTAAAAGATGAGAATGACACCCAAAGATTCACGTGGGAGGACAAAAGTCCAAGCCCTCTAAAAGCCGGTGGGCTTGGCCACCTCGTCATTCACAGAGCTGCTCCAGTGCTAGGGTCTTCCCAAACAAACCCATCCAGGAGACAGACAGATCTACTAACTGGATCCATGCTATGACGAGCCCAGGGCTGAACTTACTTAAGAACCTTTCCCAGGCAGAAGACAGAAAAGACAAGAAACAAGGATCTCAGGTCTGCATTGGGGCATACACAGACTCAGAACTGACCCTCCAGCTCCTTCAGGTAAGACCTGGCCTCAGGACCCACCTCCATACCCTCGGGACACTTTTTCCGACAGAAACCAACCCCTATCGCAGTAGCTGCATGGCCACTGGCCAAGGCAGCCTGCAAACACCAAGCACATTCCTCAGGCATCCAGTCCTCAGCCATAGGTCAGCCTGCCTGGCTTATGGCAGTACAGCCCACGTCCCTCCTGTAGTTCCCTCAGAGATGGCTTCACTTGGCAACCCCTACCAACCTGACATTGCTTAATTGGGGCGGGGTTTCCACGACCATGAATTCGCCTGTCCAAAGCTTTTTGTCTTCAGAATCCCCAGGCCGAACCACGTTCTGTCACGGAGCCTCATCCCACGTCTTATTGTCTCCAACCAAAGCTCTCTCAGGCTTCTGCTCCACAGCAGCCACTGAAGCCTGCGTCGGGTTCAAAGTCTTACTAAAAATCAAACACAAGAGACAAGTTAAAATGCCATCAAAGGCCAGCTAAAGCTCAGACTCCAGGAACCTCCATGAGAGAAAAGCTGTGTGCTACATCCTTAGCCCTGTCCAGTCACAGCTGCAGAAGACCAACCGGAGAGCAAGGCACTCGCTCACTCTGAGTTTGTGATTCCAGGCTGGGGCAAGCCCCAAGTCATCTGTGTGAACCTAGGAACAACTCTGTAGTTGGCTACCCCAACAGACTTCTGGCTCCACACAGACTCCACAGTGTTCTCAAATTGGGAGTTAAAAGCAGCCAGCATTGGGCACAGAGCTATGAAACTGCCGAAAGGGACTACCAGCTTCCCTGAGACTCTCTATATTTACATTTCCTGACATCTAAGGCTGTCCCAACCATGCCTCAACATGGATCTTTAAACAAAGCTATCAGGAAAGTTTGCCAGGTGCTAGCTGTCCATTCTACCTAACTTCCTTCCCAATCCCTGCTCACAGCACCCCTGCACAGCTAACAGTTACTTTGTTCGCCGGAAAGTGCTGCCTGGCTGTGTTGAAAATGGAGGCCATGACACCCGAACACATTTTGGCAGGGCCTGTAGCCCAGAAACTCAGGTTATTCCAGGTGAGCACTAAAGCCCTGCCTCTCAAGTATATGTCACTCAGCAGCCAAAGCTTTGCCCTGGTCCCTGTTCCTAGCACGTGGATCCCATACAGGGGCCAACCCCTCAGTTTATCTGGACATCAGGCTGGCGAGGACAGAATCTGCCTATGACACCCTTCAACACAACCAAGAGACAAGACTACTTATCAGCCGGCTCTGGAAGCTCATTCATAAAGGCCACACTTGGCCACCAATCCAAGGCAGGTTGGGGTCTCAGGACATAGTGTATTTGGGGACAGCTCCTTCCAGAAGGCTCACAAACTTTTCCACAAGCTCTCTCTGTGAGTTCCCAGCACATGTGTTCAGTGCTGGCTTCCAGGATATTCCCAGCCTTGAGAAACACCATAGACAAGCAGAACCTGTCACTAAAACAGCAACAATGCCCTTGAGTCACAGTCCTGCCCGTGCCAGGCACCTGCCACAGGCCCAACTCTCCTCTCAGTAGGTGCCAGGATAGACTTTCCCAGCAGAGGGCGCTAAGGCACCACTGCAGAAGGAAAGGACCTGAAGTCAAGATGCTGGAAGCTTTGCCAGACTTGAGGCAAGGAGTGTTTGCACCCTGCATGGGCCACAGGCCACCATCACCTCCAATAGCAAAAGCAGCAGTTATCTGGGCCATTGGGGTTCAGGGACCCTGTCTCAAACAACCAACCAAAACAAATCCTGGGAATGGACAAAACTTCTCAACTAGGACCATATCCCTCCTACCCTTCAGCACCTGCCATCCTCTTTAAAAGCATTCTGGGAAGGGATTCTGGAGCAACCAAGGAGGTCTCTTCCTACCTCTAGGCAGAGATCCCTCTGGGGAATGAAGCCAGTTCTACTCCCAAGCAGCCCTCTCTGGTGACTAAACTGTCCTTGGGCTAGTCCCTACCCAGTTCTGGAGGACAGAGGACAGAACCTGGCCGGCCACTCAGGTCAGGTGGAGGCAGAAGCTGGAAGTGCCTGCTGCCTGGCAAGAATGGAGCTGAAAGGTAAGGGCAACGTGGAGTAAAGTAGGCAAACATCACTACATGAATCTGCCAAAGGCATGGGCAAAGCACAGCAGGACAATGGAACAGCACAGAGGGAAGGTGTCCATGAGAAACAAGAGCATTCACGGCCAGCTGTGACTTATATCCCACACCAGGGAAGACACCGAACAGAAACCATGATAAAGGGCATGCATTTGTCACCAAGACTCATTTTCAGTAATGCTGGTCAACCTTGTGTGTCTGTCTGACTGTGTGTGTGAAAACAGATACCTCGGGTCTAGACACCTGAGAACACCTGTCCATTTCAAAGCCAGCTGGGAACACTTCCTCACTGGAAGAGCACAGGCTGTGTGTGATATTCCAGCTTATTAGGGGCTGCTCCCTCCCTGCCCTTCTTAGTAGGACATCTTTCCAGTGCTGTAGGGAGGCCCGGTCTTGTAGAGGACACAGAGGTCATGCAACCTACAGAAAGCTTCACTAGAGACTTGTCTCCAGACAAAGCAGCCCTGTGTGCATCTCCCTGGACAATGGCAGAAGAGCACCGCAACCACACAGAACTAAAAGAAGGGACAGCCATGCCTAGGGAGGGGCTCAAATCTGGGTCTCCACTATCTATGCCTCCCTGTGAGCTATAAAACCAACGCTCCTAGCCCATACAACATCACCCAAGCCTGCCAGATTTTTCCTTGAGCCACCCAGGCCAATGCAGCCCTGTCCCCCAAAGTCTTCAAACTCCTATGCTGCCTATATAACACAGGTCTGATGCTGACTGGAGGTCATGCAAACACCTGGGACCTCACAGCAGCTAAGTCAGGTTGACAAAAGGGTACACTAGAAGTTTTAACTTTATAGGAAATGAGCATGTCTTCTAAAGATACCACGCATAGTACGCAGCCTGGGCTCTGGGAAAGATGATGCACGTTTATGATCATGGCCCTCAGCACCTGAGGGAAGGGTGCTGCAGCTCCTGCAGGAATGCTGAAAGACTCGGGAGGCTGAGCATGTCTACCGCGCAGAACTCAGAGTCACCGTGACAGTGACTGTGAAGATACTGAATGCAGACACTGGTAGTGGCAGACTTTCAAGTGACATAGCTGAACTACAAAACCAACTCAACGTAAACTGTTACTTCTCTTATAGCAGTGTACACCCCAGGGCTTGGAGGCAGGTCACCCTGCCCAGCACCATCCAGGCCAAGTCCTTTCCTGCCACTAGCAGGATAAAAGCTGGTGTAAAGATACTGCCACCCAACAAAGACCTCAGGACAGTTCTGCTTCTACATCTTGCCAAGGAGCCACAGGGCCACCGGGTAACATGGGCAGGGCTCTACTCCAAGAGGGTCCCTCCGAAGTACCTAGGTCTGAGAATGAATGGTCACAGAAGCCTCATGCCAGGTTACAGTGGAGGGCATAAACCACTCTAGTTCAAAAGGCGGGCAAGAGACAATAGGCTGCTGGAAGGCTGAAGGCCAAGGACCCGATCCTACCTGAAACCCTGAGGGGGAACACTGGATCTCTCTGAGCCTGAGGCCCATCTGCAGAGGCTAAGCACACTGATGAAACCCAACTACAGGCCCACAGGTGACAGAAGAAAGATAAGAGGCCGGAGTCAGAGCAGTGTGTCACTGAGTCCCACCAAGAATCTACAGGCTCCAGTCTTCATTATGTACTAGCATGAGACAGTGCCCTCAAACATCCCTGGAAGCTGGCTCACACACACACCAGGGCCATGCCTGACCAAGCTCCAGAGCAGAGAAAGGTCAGCCTCAAACCACAGCTGCCAGCCTAAATAGTAACAAGACAAGGAAGCACACACAGTTCCGGAGAACAGTATCACCCCACATTACCCACAAAGCTGTCCCTGAACTTGGCACATCCCACAGCTATTTACCCCATGTTGCAGAGAGAGCACACGTGAGCCCAGGATCATATTTGTGTCCATGGCCATCATTCTTCCAAAGATCATGCTGCCCCAGGACTCACATGTTGGCTCCACTCTATCACAGTGGGCCTGATATCCTGCATGCAAACTACACTAGGGTGGGAATCCTGTACACTCCTGTTTATAATGGACACATGCTCTCTGATTCTGGAAATGACAAAGCAGAAACAGTGAGGACATATATACCATCTGGGAAAAATCTTGGTGGCATCTTGCTGACAGCCTCACTCACAGGGTTCACCTTCCTGAATACTGGACAACTCCTTCCCTTTTCCTTCCTAGAAAGCTTATTTATCCTAACCAATCACAAACTCATCAGGACAAGGGTCATGGCCCTGGGCCAGGAAAGGTTTGACAGGCAAGGCCAGGATGGAAGCTGGCTTTCTTATTTCTGGAAGGCAATGAACTGGGCCCCTGCCCTCCCCACCCCACAGGAAATTCTGACCTATAACCCTGGTTTGGGTGCAGAGCAGCTTCACACACACACACACACAGAGAGAGAGAGAGAGAGAGAGAGAGAGAGAGAGAGAGAGAGAGAGAGAGCAGCTTCACACACACACACACACACACACACACACACACACACACACACACACACACACACAGAGGCTCCAGGGAGTTACAGCTCTGAAATGGTGCAGTCTTGGGGGAGGGGTACCTACCACCAGCCCCAGGATGGAGGGCAGGTCTGGAGGCCCATACCCTGCCACACCCTGAAACAGGCTGACAGGATCTGCGAAAGGGCTTTGTGTGATAAGAGGTGCAGTAGGCCATCACAGGGCGCCTCCCTCCTTCCCTCCAGCCCACAGTTCCGTATTTCCTGCTGGCAGCACACGCTGCAAGGATTCTTCCTCTGCCATCTTTCAGGCTATGAGGAAGAAGGCAGTGTGCCCTTGTGATGGTAGAGATGGGTTCCGGCAGGCCCTTTTATTATTGAGGTAGAAAAGACAGAGAGAGGGACACCACAGCGCGCTTGGACAGTGGGCAAAAACTCCTCTGGGCTCTGCAACCTCTGGGCTGCCCCGCCCGAAGGTGGGGTCGGTCCCACTGCGCGTGCGCCAGGCTGCGCAGCCAGCGAATGCCACCGAGGAGACTGTCCTCCACCAGCAGGAACCCTGCGGTTTAAGGACTTCCACAAATGAATAAAAAACCTAAATGGTCCAAAGGGGCCAAGCTGAGCATCACTAAGTCGCCTGGAGGCGTGATGGGCGTGTAAGCCGCCCATGTTCCCTCAGTGCCACCTATAGAGAACTGCCCGCTCCCGGATCCGCCAACCCCAGGCCCAGGCGGGATTCGCAGGCTCGTCACTCCGGGGATACCTAGGTCCCGCCCATATGTCCACGGGAAGGAGCCTCGCGGGGCCGCAGGCCAGGAAGACAGGCCCAGCTCGGTCACAGCCTGGGTCGAAGCACCACAGGCCCCTTTGTCACCTGCACGGGTCGCGAGCGGGCAGGGGAAAATAGGGACGAGCACTCGTGTGCAGCAGTTCGCGCATGCGCCCCGCCTCGGGGCCACACGGAACCCCCCCACCCCCGGCGCGCTCACCGAGCGCGCACGCGCACTCGCACACAAAGCCAGCGCCGCGCGCGCCCGGCCGCCCCGCCCCCGCCCCCCGCCCGCAGCCGGAAATGCGCGCGCGCGGCCTTACCGAGCGGCAGGCCCTTGTTGAGCAAGTGCGAGCTGCCCATTGAAAGGCGCGGGTGGCCGCGGGCCCCGATGAGTCCGGCGGTGTCCGCCGCCGCGAGGCCTACGCCTGGGGCGGCTTCGGCGCAGTCTGCTGCTCCGCCCGGCCGCCTGCGCCCGGCCGCCGCCGTGCCGAGCCGCCACCGCGCCGCCAGCCGCGCTCCGACCGACGAGCGGGCGGGGACACGCGGCGCGCGCGCGCGGGCGGGGCCTCGGTTGGTCTGCTGTTTGCCGGCAAGGCGGCACGCTGGACGTACGCGGGCGGCTCAGGGGCCGCGCTGCCCGCCGGCCCGGCGCTCGGCCCCCACCACTCGCGCCCCTCCCAGGCTGGATCCCCTTCCCGGACACGCCCCCAGCTGTTCCCGCCCCGGGCCTCCCCTCCCCTGCGCGTACCCGGGACTGCGCCCCTGCCACTCCTTGGCGCGGTGACCCGGGCCGGAGCCCGCGTGGTGGAGCAGCCCATCCGCGTGGGGCGCTACCGGGCTGGTCGCCACGGCCTCGAGCGGACAGCGAGAGGGGCGCACCCGGCCTGAGTAAGGCTGGAGCTGGGGCCGCCGACCTAGGACCCAGGAGCTGGACAGCGCCCTAGCCGGGGAAGGTGATCTGAGTGGGAGGCTGGCTGTTTTGGGGACTGTCAGGCAGGCGTGGCAAGTGATACAGATGTTCAGGAGAAAAAAAAAAAATCACGAAAACAGCCCAAACTGGAGGGTGCTGAAGGCCATTTTGTTACCTACATGTTGTGAAAATCAAGTCTTTGAAAAAGGTGGGATCGAGTGACTGATGACACGGGTCTGGGCGTCCGTTTACAGAACAAATCCTTTGAAAATCCCTTCCAATTCGATCCCTTAGCAGACATGGGTGGAGAAAAGGATCTAACAGGTGGAGTTTCAAACCTGCTTCGGTACTTCCTAAACAGACTAAGGGCTGGGGTAAGGCCAGCAGACATACCCGTTCCCTTAGCCCTCACCCCCATCCCTTAGCCCTCACCCCCATCGCGAACAGCCTCTGGACTGCCTTTCCCGCTCCGCTCCAGTTTTCTCAGGAAGCAGGTAACTCCCTAGAGATCGTCCAAAGGGCTCCTCCCAGTTCTTCTATGCTACATGGTAACTCCTGGCAGCCTGACACTTCCCACTTCAGCCTACCCCAACTCTCATTTTTCTTACGCAGTGCAACCAGAGCCGCTACATCCAGAGATTGTGTCAGGCTTGTTTAAAACCCCTTAGGGCCTCTCACAGCGCTGAAGGAAACCCAGGCTTCTTGTCACCATCACATTGACCCTTTGTGCCTGCTGTAGGACTACTCTTCATGCCTGGGCTATTCTCCTCCTACTCCAGGGATAGCTACTGGGTAGAGATGTGGAACTGGACAGGGGTTCTAAACACACCCATCCTAAGAGAGACCTGACTTTATGATTGCCAGAGGCGCCTGCACCACCTGCTTCTGAGAGAGGATGATGTCTGTTGGGCCTCACTGGCCCTGCACTGCACTCTGTCCAGCACTGCTCAAACCCTGAAAGCCTGAGTCATCATCCTGGAGTCAGCTAGCCACTGAGAGAGTGTGACGTTCACCCTTGCCGCCTGTCTCCGCCCCAGGCCACAGGGTGGACTGGATACCTGGTAAATGGACACATCCTGTCTGCCTCACTCACCTGTCCACTCTCTAACAAAGCAGCCCTCTTCCTGGGAACCCCCAACTCTTCCCTTACCTGAAAGCACTAGGTTTGTATCCAATGAATGGGCATGCTAACATGGCTCTTCCTTCAGCTTAAGAAATCACATCTGTCTGCTGAGGCTAAAGGACACTCTGTACCCAACCAAAGAGACATGAGAGACCATCCCGAGGCACTACCCTGTGCACCAGCCCTTCTTGTAAGCCATTTGAGACTCTTCACTCTGCCTTTCTCAGATGTCGTTCAGATTGCATAATTTACAGAATAATGTGTGGAGACCATTCTAGGCTCTAAGGAGGTCTCGAGGACAATGCTCACTTCCTCTTCTGGTCACCAAGACATAGACAGCCACATATCTGCTAAGCACCCGGGAAGCATCTGGAAGGTTTCAGGATGGTACTCTAGTCAGTGAGAGCTGGTGACTTAGAACATGTGAAACCCAGATGGAGTAGGGAACAGAGACTTGGGAAAAGAACGCTCCAAGAAAATGAGCAGAAAATACAAAGCCCAGATATAATACAGGAAACAGGCCATGGCTGAAGGCCACAAGGAGCTGGGTTTGCAGGCTCAGGGACTTAGGGGAAGGGATGTAATGGTTGTTGGGATACAAATGGCAGAGACCCCACTAAGCTTGTCAGCTTGATGTGGATGGGTGACCCAAAAGATGTCTAGTGACATCCAGAAAGATTAGTGTCTGGGGAAAGTAGGCAGAGCCCAAAGTCTAGCCACTGGACAAAAAATGTGTAGGGACAAAGGTTTTTATAACTCTGTCCTCTCCATTTGGAACCAGGCTGAGACACACCAAGGAGCTGGTAAACAAGATTATAAAGAAAGAAATCTAGGCCTATACCCTGAGCTTTGAATGGCAGGACTCACCAAAGGCCACATGTGTAACAAAGTGCACGTGGGACCAAGCCCAGTGAGTAGGGCTCCTGGGAGGTGAGCACTCTCAGCTCGGAAATATTTTTTCTCTCAGAGCTATTCTATTTTGAAATGTAGCTGGAACTAACCCCTTCTCCCCAGCTTCTGGGCACATCTTAGGATTGGGCAAATGTGTTGGTCCTTTTATAAGTGGCCTTGGCCATGGTGTCTCTCCATAGCAATAGAACGGTGACTAAGACAACTGATAAAAGTGAGCCACAGATCTGCACCTGCTCAGTTTTACTCTCCCCTGCAGGTCTTATCAGCGCCGTGCCGTGGCTCCTCTTTGTATCCGTTACTTTCCTTGTCACCATGACAGGAAAACTGAAACAAAAGCTTAAAGGGCTCACGATTCAGAGAAATCCATCAGGACAGTGAGGTGGGTCAGCCCACGGTGGAGGGAGCATATGGGGTAGCTCTTCACATCTTGGTAGATCTGGAAGCAGAGAGCAGATACCATCTCCAACCCTGCCATACCCCCATGGGCACACACATACACATAGCCTACTTCTGCTAACTAGTCCACAAGTCCCAAAGGTTTCTCAGCCCCCCAAAACCCTGCCATTATCTGGGAACCAAGTATCTAACCATATGAGAGACTGACAACTGCTTCCCCTCTTCTGACAGCCTTGCCTTATCCATGGTGCTGTCCTCTCTAGCTGGGGCCAGGGCCACCCACAGAGCTCTTTCTGCTATGCAGTGACCAGAGTCAAGACGTTGACACTCATGATGGATGAACAGTTTTCTGTGCATATGACCCTGTGCTTTCTCAAAGCTGCCTGATACCTCCTACCTGCTGAATTTTGTTCTTTGACAGTTTCCATTCTTGAGGCAGCAACCAGGATCCTCCCAGAGCTCCAGAGCTGGCAGGATCAGACTGGAAGGAATAGAAACACTGCCAGGAGAGGGGTTTAATGTGGCCAGAAACTACAAGACTGGGCCTGTGTAAATGTCACTGCACACAGCTGAACTTCACTGAGCATGGTGGCCCATAGCTCCACTGGAGGGAAAATCTGTAAGGGACCTCCCCCATGAGACTGCAAAGTTTGAGCCTCACAACAGATCTGCACCATAGAGGCCACAAGCACCCAGGAATCCTGGAGCTGAGGCCTCACTTTTCCCTCCCAGATTCTCAGCGCTCTGTGAAAAGCCATGCACCATTAGTGCCATGGCTAATGTATCCTCTGGCCTCAAGACTCCCCATACCCTCAGCTACAGTTGGTTAACGTGTAATAAAAATGTAAAACACTGCTACAAAAATAGTCACAAGACAACATGGTTCATTTTGATTCACAGTTTGAGTAAATTAAGACCAAGGAGGTTAGTTCTGCCCACCTTGGGCTTCTCTGTGGTGGCATTTCCAGGAGGACTAAGGAGGAAGACAATGTGGGTGGAGCCATCACCACAAGCTGGAGCCCCATTGACCGAGGAGCTGACTGGTATGGCTCACTCAGATGTCCTGCTTCCCCGTTGTTCTTCCTTACATGATGGCCAAGCCCCCTGAAACCCTGGGAAAAATAATTAGTGAGGTTGTTTATGGCAGACATTCTGTCACAGTGATAGGAACACTCACACAAAGTGGATGAGGTAGAAATTCTAATGTTTGTAATAAAAATACTTTGTAAAATGACAATATGAAAGCTTGCAGTCCCTTTCCTCCCTCCCCCACCCCCCATGCTGCCAAAGTCTTGAAGTTTTCTTTGTGGTCAGAGGGAGAGCAAGGCTTTCTGCAGAGGCAGACCCAACATACTCTCTAGATGTTTATTTCTTTTTCTCTGTCAGTATGTATGTATGTATGTATGTATGTATTTTCCCAAAACAAGTCACGCGTGTAAATAACATTGTCAGTAGCCAGGACACACTTCAGCGTATTAAGTTTTAGCTAAGCATGGTGGTGCACGCCTTTAATCCCAGCACTCGGGAGGCAGAGGCAGGCAGATCTCTGTGAGTTCCAGGCCAGCCAGGGCTGCACAGGGAAACCAGGTCTCTTGTGGATGAGATGGAAGGAGTGTCGGGCAGATCTGTGCCTCACACAGCAGGTTCCCCATGAGCAGTGTTCAAGCTCTTGTGGCACCAGTGCTGTGGCCCAGTGACACTTCATCCCTGGTTTCCGTTTCCACGTGTGTCCCCTGGCTTGGGTGTGCTGCCCAGAATTCTCTAATGGCCCACCTGTGGCCGCACTCAGGTCTCTGTCAAAGAGTTCATTTATTTCACTTCCTCTTGTTTCCCCATTGGCATACAGTAGCCCCACGTGTTCCCTGGAGGGAGACTATCATCTCTGTTCGGAAATGGAGATGGTGATTCCTCGTGGGGGGAGGCACCGTTACAGCCCCACATGCTCAAACTGGGCGGGGTCTCCCATAGGCACAGCCTCTTTCCCTACCAGGTCCACAAGGCCAAGCTAAAGATGGCCCCCTTTAAAATGGCTACTAACAACTTCTCTGCTGAACTAAAGCATGGTGATTGGGGGTGGGGTGGAGATGCAATACTGTTTATCTGAGATACAGCTTTCTGCATCATCGGCAGGAATCACATAAAATCCCTATCTGCTGCCAGCTATGAACCAACTGCCATACACAAAATCACTGGACACATGAGAACTTTTCTATGGATTTGGTTGGGGAAGACAACTTGTCCTCTGATGGTGGTGTTGGAATGGTCATGGGGAGCACGGGGTCTCGGCCAGGCTGGTCTACCATACACAGCTCAGTCAGAACATGGAGGCCTACAGTACTGTCAAGCTTATGGCACTGAACTTGTCCTATACTTCCCCCTTGACAGATGCCCTCCATGTGGTTGCACAGGTAAGGTAGAATGAAGTGTTCCTCAACTCCTGGGCATTGTAGGCTAGACCATGGTGGCAAGAGAGGAGACCCGCCACTGGCCTGTCTACTTCTCAGCTCTGCACCCTCAACTCCTTTTTAAATGGAAACTGAAAGCCAAACTCAGAACTCTGTGTTTGCTAGGCAAGCAAACTGAGCTAAGTTCCCATCAATATCCCTTTTAAAGACTTACTCATTGATTCATTAATTGGCTGATTGACTGGTTGATTGATTTTGGGTTTTGTTTGCTTTTTGTTTTTTTCACATATGCTTTCTTTGTGTATCCTTGACTGTCCTGGAACTCACATTATAGACCAGGCTGGCCTCAAACTCAGAGATCCACCTGCGTCTGCCTCCCGAGTTCTAGGATTAAAGGCATACACCATCATGCCCAGCTATTTTTAAAACAGGAACTCACTATGGTAGCCTTGGCTAGTCTGGAACTCTTGCCATGTAAACAAGTCTGGCCTCAAATTCACAGGCATCCCCTGCGTCTGTCTCCTGACTGCCGAGATTAAAGGCGTGTGCCACTCCAGCTATTTATGTATGTGCAAATGCTATATGTATACACGTATCTGCAGACCAAAAGAAGGCATCAGACCCACAGAAGGCAGAGTTAGTGAGTGCCAGGAACCAAAACCATGTCCTCTTCTACAAGAGCAGTGCTTCTACAAGCACTCCTAACTGCTGAGCTGTCTCTCCAGCCCCTCAGTTCCTTCCTGTTCTTGGGGATGCTCACATACATGATATGAACACACATGCCCAAGCTTTGTCCACAGGCTCACAGGTGCCTGGCTCACAGCTGCCTCTGGAACCTGCACATGCTCATAGTAAGGCATCTTCACATGAATGCTGCCATCAGGAAGCCAACTCTCCCAGGCTCTAGTGATAGGGAACTCTGGACCTTCAGCAGCATACTTCCTCCATTCTATGGATTCAATGGCGTGTCAAACTGTGAACTCTGGGTAAGCCCGTCATTCTAGTGTTCAGAGAACTCTATGGCAAGTGCAAACCACTTGCAAATAGTGTCACATAATCTCAACTCTCTCACAGCAGAAAGAACACATCTGATGTGGGCTTTACATATTAAAACATTGAATCCTAAACACTGGAGTACTTAAACCTCCACAGAACAGAGTTCCAAGAAGACTTTTGCATTCATATTTTTCTGTTTTATTACATTAATAAAGAAATTTAACATTGCTATTAGTACCCTGTTGTATAACTCAATTCTCCTACCTCTCCTACCTCAAACTCTGGGGAACTTGAATTACAGGCATGCACCACTATACCTGGTTCAAATATTTCTAATTAAGGTTGTGTCTTTAATTTAAATAAACAGAAAAGTTTAGTGCATTGATGACTTGACATTAAAAAAAATGACTAAAATTCAGGGAGCAATGTTATAAGATGTTGGGATTTTAGAATGAGTAATTACCCTTGGAAAGCAGAGGGACATTCAGTTCCAGAGAATAACAAATCTATTTTTTATTGTAGTGAAAATTTATTCACACCAGACATTCTGATGGTTGAGCCGAGTGAGTATCTTTACGGCTGAGGGCATCGTGACTGAGGCCAGATGGAAATCTCAGCCCTGAAGCACTTTGCTAAAATCAGCCTTCCAGGGCTTCTGGAGGCTGACAGAACTCAGTCTGCCCACACAGCATGGCCCTGCCCACTGGAGCATGGGGTACAGTGGGACAAGCCAAAGCAGCATTGCCTGTTTTCCTAACTTCATCAAATGCTTAAAGATGCCAAGAAGCCTGGATAAGCCAAATTCCAGAAAGTCTGCAGCCCTCCCTGGGCGCTGGACTGAGGCTGTTTTCGTTTCTGTAGAGAAAAGAGGGGCAGCAAGGTCAAGGAATGTGCAGCGAGTGTGGGACATGGAGGAGCTGTCCCGGGCCAGCACAGGGACCACATTCTGTCTCTAGCCTTCCTGTAGGTCTTACAGGGTGTAACTGGGGGCCAGAGTCTTTGAAAGAGTCTGTCTTAGTTTGGTTTTTTATTGCTGTGCAAAGACACCATGGTCATGCATTTTTTAAACTTAATTTAACTTAATTTGATTAATTGTGTACGGCTCCTTTATAGCTTCAGAGGTTCAGTCCATCATCTTCACGGCAAGGGAAAATGGCAGCATGTAGGTAGATGTGGTTCTGGAGCTGAGATTGCTACTTCTTGCAGGCAACAGGAAGTCAACTGACGTCACACTTGGGGGGAATCTTGAACAAAAGGGACCTCAAAGCCCGCCCCCATGGTGACACACTTCCTCCAACAAGACCACGCCCCCTAATAGTGCTGCTCCCTTGGAAGCCATTTTCTTTCAAACCTCCAGAGAGACCCTCTTAGATGTAGGGCTTCTTCTGAGTACGTACCACAGCTTTCTAAAGTCTGAGGACAGGACGGGGGCAGGGGCAGAGAAAGGTGGGCAGAGTCCCAGAAAACCAAGCTGGGCAACAGTCAGTCCTATCTACTCAGCTAGAAGTTCTACAGATCTGTTGTCCAGCTATAAAGCCTTGAGAGACCCAAGCTTCTATCTCATCCACATGTAGACCCTGGGTTCCACTAGAATTGATCTCTCTCATTAAAGTCGCAGCACAACCTGGACTCAACTGCTCAACTTCAGATAAATGCGTCCATCCTGTCATGTGAGTGTTCTGACCATGGAGGAAGTCTGCCCTTCCTAGAGATAACTATTTACTTGTGTCTCAAAAAGTCTTTATCCACAACAAGCAGCATAAAGTTAAAAATCACAAGACACACGAGGAAGACATATTGGTAGATAGTGACTTGGTAGATACTAACACTGTGGTCAGAAGGGACATTAGCCATCAGTATAGATCAGACAAGGGACAGAAAAGGTGGGCATTGTACACAAACAAACAGGAATTTCAGGAGATAGGTGAGAGCCACACACACACACACACACACTGTAGTGAGATATCCACCCCGCCTGCACCTGTTGCACTGACCACGCCCATTGGGGTAGGGACAGAGATGGATATGATGGGGAAGAACTAGGTCTGGGATTGGGAACCCCGGAGTTCTCTTTTGCTTCCTGGATGGAGACAGAGAGCATCCGGAGGCATCCTTGGGACTGGAACCAGCTGGCATTCATCCATCTCTGTTGTAAGTTATTTCTCCCTGAATAAACATCTATTCAGCCTATCTGTTCCCCCCATCCTTATTTTTCCATGATAACACACAATGAATAAAGATACGTTAAGAAAAAGAAAACATGAATTACCCAAATATAAACACAAAAGGGGGAAATGAGTTTTAAGAAAGATTTCTGATTGGGGCTAGAGAGATGACTCAGTGGTTAAGAGCACTGACAGCTCTTCCAGTGGACCTGGGTTCAATTCCCAGCACCCACATGGCAGCTCACTCCAAGATTTGACACCATCACATGGATATACATACAGGCAAAAGCAACAATGCACATAAAATTAAGTTTAAAAACAGATTTCTGATCAATAAATGATGGCATGTTGAGGAGGCAGGGTTACAGGGTGAGAGACTGTTTCCCAAAACCTCCTGGAAAAGTGGTGATTGTAGATGGAGGTTTCTGTCCCGCCAAGTTCTGACACCCTTCAGCCTCAAATAAGCACACAGAGACTTATATTAAGTAAAAAATGTTTGGCCAATGGGTCAGGCTTCTTATTGGCTGGCTCCGTCTTAATTATTAACCCATTTCTCTTAATCTATGTATTGTCACAAGGCTGTGGCTTGCTGGCAATCCAGCATGTTACTCCTTGGGCAGCATGGAGTCTCTTGGTGGCCTCTTTCTGCCTTCCTCTCCCCCACCTTCTCCTCATCTGGTAGCCCTGCCTATCCTTCCTGCCTGGCTACTGACCAAACAGTGTTTTATTCATCAACCAATAAGAGAAACATATACTCAGAAGGACATCCACCATCGGGTGACAAGATGTCTCCAAAGGTAAATATACTTATCTCACACACCTGATCAACTGAATTCAGTTCATGCAGCCTACGTAAATGTGGAAAGGAAAAACTGACTGTAACGTTGTCCTCTGATCTCCATAACATAACGTGCCATGGCTCACATTTACCCACCCAGCCATACACACAAACATATTAATAATAATACATTGAAGCCTAAAAAGAAAACTATCTAAACAAAACAAAAACAAAAGAGAAAACTAATTAGGTTATCAGTTTAAGGGTTTCGCCACCAATTTTGACAGCCTGAATCCCAGAATCCACTTGATAGAGGATGACAAACTCTCATAAGTTATACATGCACACACACACACACAGAGAGAGAGAGAGAGAGAGAGTTGAAAGGAGGGAGAACACAAAAATAAAAACATAAAAAGACATCAGAGATATATGGGGCCAGCTCAAGAGGCTTAATGGATATGTGACAGTCAGAAACATATGGAAGGAATAGAGAACAGAATAACCCATAGAGAGAGGAATGGTCAAGGACTTTCCCAAAGCTGTAGAAAAGTTCAACCCACACACCAAAGAATGTCACCAAATCCCAAAGGGGAAGTCCAGGGAAAACTACTCCCTGACAAGTCAGCCTTGTTGCTGAAAGGCAAAGATAAAATATCATAAAAGCACCTATGAAAAGAAATAAAGAAAATCTCATCATTAAAAATGACTAGTGGGCAAAGATGCTTACTGTACAAGCTAGGCAACTGGAATTCAACCCCTGGAATCCAAGAAAGATGGAAGGAGGGAACCAACGCCGTGAACTGTCTTCTGCCTCATTTACTCTGTGGTACCCCTATCGTGCCTACCCATTATCATCATCTTATAAGATGCCAGATAGCCGTGGAGTGTTAAAGAGATAACACAAATCAAGGTGTTATGAGCACACTGTGTCTGAAACACAGATGCGCATGTTCACATCCTTCCATGATGTCAGAATGTGTTTAATAAAATAATAATCAATTCATAAGCTACCTTGTTTTGGTGGCTGCAGTTTATCAAGTATTTCTGGTTGCCCTTGACAGCAGGATGTTGGCAAACAAGTTCTTTTATTACAATCTTCATTACTTATATTAAATCTCATATCTCTCTCTCTCTCTCTCTCTCTCTCTCTCTCTCTCTCACACACACACACACACACATACACACAGAGTACAGAATAGCTACCAAAGGGTTAAAGAAGCCACAAGATTCCCAAAGGCCATACTGGAAGCAGAGAGCTGACACAGATGCAGAAACATCTGTATCACTGCAGGTAGACTAGACACTCAAAGGAAACAAGCTTGACATCAGCTGCTGGGGGTGGGGAGGGGTAGATGATAAGAGCACAGTTGGAAATTCAACTGGACCATGTAAAGCCCAAGGGATCAACTGAGTTGAAGTACTTGGAGAGTCAGGAATTATCTGCCTGTTGGTCCTTTTGCCCACACACAAGCTGTCACAGGTATTACAGTGGTACATGGGTTCCAGATAACAGCAATGCACCTTGTTGTAGTGTGTTTCATAAGCTCTTGGGCCTGGTTCATCTGATGTGTTATTTTTAAGATTATTTTTACGTATTTGTTTTCATGTGAGTGTGTCTTTGCATAAATAGACATGTGTATGCAGGCACCCTCAGAAACCAGAGGCATCAGATTCCCCTGGAGTTGGAGTTACAGCCTGTTGTGAGCCACCTAATGTGGATGCTGGGAACTGAACTTGGGTCCTCTGCAAAGGCAGCAAGCACTCTTTATTACTGGGCCATTTCTCCAGCCCCATGATATGGTTTTAATATCTCCATGTGCTCACATTTTTCTGATCTACTTTGATTAGTTTCTAAGTGATAGCTTTTCATATAGTAAGTTATTTATCAGGCTATGCCTTATGGGTAGTGCAGGGCAGGCACGTGGTGCCTTCTACATCCAGGAACATTACAGAACTTCGGGTGACTTACCAGGCAAGTTGTCTCTGTCATTTCTAAAGTTTATATATTATCCTTCTGTGGGTTTTGAAGGAGTTGAAGACAGATAGTTATGGTTATAGTTTTTCTTAGTTAGGATTAAAGATAAGTTACATATAGGACTTTAGGACTCACAAAGGTAGGATAGATGATGGAATATTTTCTTCAAATCTTGCTAAATGTTAACGGACTAATATTGTTAACTGTGGTTCTTGTTTGATAACTGTTTTGCTATATATTTTGCTATGTTAAGGTTAAACCATTTCTTTTTTATTTTACCCAGAAAAGTGGAGATGATGGGAGATGTCATTCTGTAAATATGTTTCTCGTATTGGTTAATGAATAAAGCACTGTTGGCCAATAGGAAAGCAAGATAGGCAGGACTAGGAGACAAGGAGGATTCAAGGAGGATGTAGGAAGATTCAACATGTAGGACTGAGAGAGCAGAACTCCAGACACTCTCCGGTAAGCCAAGACCATGTGGAAAGACTTAGATTGATAGAAATGGGTTAATATTTAAGAAACACTAGTGCCAGGCCAACAGCTTCATATCTAATACAGCATCTCTGTGTGTTATTTGGGGCTGGCATGGCAAAGGGACCAGGCAGGCAGGAAAACCGCTCATAACAGATCCTACTGAACTGTATCAGAAGAGACACAAGGGACACTAAAATCCAAATACAAGCACCAAATTGGGCAGTGGTGGCACATACCTTCAATCCCAGCACTGGATCTCTGAATTCCAGAACAGGCTCCAAAGCTACACAGAGAAACCATGTCTCAAAAAGAAAAAAAGAAAAAAATTTAAAAGTTTTAAAAATGCAAGCACCTAATTAAGGCTTTGTGTTCTGTCTTATTGTCTTGCTTGGTGTTTTAGAGGTTTACTTTGTGAGACCCGAATGTGAGTGCAGCATGTCCACTAGAGAGCCACAAGGAAGGCAGCAGTTCAGCCCCTTCTTGCTGCCCACCACATTTTAAGTGCCACTCTGTGTCTAGAGCCCCTCCTCCATCTGAGGGGGTATGCCTCTGCTTCTGGGAGGGAGGAGATAAGGGCATAGGGACCCTACCCTCCCCATCCTCAAGACCCCAGCTCTGCCTCTGTCTTAGGGTTTTTATTGTAAAGAGACACTATTGCCACAGCATCTCTTACAAAGTAAAACATTCAATCATGGCTAGATTACAGTTGCAGAGGTTTAGTCCATTATCATCATGGTGGAACATAGTGGTGTATAGGCAGACATGGTGCTGGAGAGGTAGCTGAGAGCTCTACATCTTGCACAGGCAATAGGAAGTAGTCTAAGACATTGGATGGTATCTTGAGCATATATGAGACCTCAAAGCCTGCCTCCACAGTGACATACTTCCTCCAAAAAGACCATACCTCCTAATAGTGACATTCCCTTTGGGGGCCATTTTTTTTTTCAAGCCACCACAGCTTCCTACCATGAGCCCACTTATCACAGACATTGTTCCAGGACATTGTTATGGAACTTAGGTCCTCCATACTCTGAAGAAGGGGAAACTATTTCATGGAAGCTGGAAGAGGCAGGCACTCCCATTCATGGGCCTAGCTGAGACTTGTGCCACTGGGTCAGGCTGAAGCTCAGTGGCAAAATGCTCATCTACATCTGTGAGGCCCGGATATTAGGTCTCCAGCACCACCAAAATGAATAGCAAAAGAAACACCTTGCTGATACAATAAATTGTGGGCTCTCTCATTTACCATATTTAAGTAGCTAACATGAAAAAGGCTAACGCAGAGTTGCACTGTCAAATCCACCTTCTGCAAACTGCAGAAGGCTCTGCAAACTACCAGGGGCTCTTCCAGGCTCCAGCTTGCCCTCTGGAGGTTATGGTGTCACCAGAGAGACCTGGGCTCCCACTGGGTGGTGGTTCTTTGCTCATAGGACTCACTGTCCTGCCTTCAGGAGGACAGAAGATGTTTCTGTATGAAAAAAATATAACCCCATCCTGATGATTTGGCCCTGAAACTGCAGCAGTGCCGGGATTGCTACGAGCTGCCATTCCAGCACTGTCCTTTATAGATCAAGACGCTTATTTCCACGAAGCCTGGGAGTGGGGAGCTATGACGCAGCATGAGCACACGCTGCTAGCCAGCCAATAACTGTGACAAATGGAATTCCTGGCATCTATGGTGATGGATGAAATGACATGCCAAATTAATAAAATAGGGACCACAAAGCATGCACTTTTATTAAAGAATAATTTTGTGATAACCATGTAATATGGAGGCCTCCAAGCAAGAGATTAAATTACATGCTGGGAAAATCTGGCATTTTGTGATAAACTGTAAAATCTGACTTTCTCCAGCAGCTGGAGAGGGAAGTGGACAGTGTCTATAAACACGCTTTACAAAGCAGCTGACGAAAAACACAATGATGGAGCGGCTGCTGGGATCCATGGTTCTGCCCAGAATAATGACTTGTCTAGCACAGTCTTCCGTAGGCAATCATTTTCACTAACAGCCCTGTTCTTAACGTTAAAACGGCATCATTTTTATTATTACTCCTATCAAGCAGAATTATTACTCCGAGGATTAAATTCCTATTTTGACTTTCTGAAGTCAAGATTACAGGGTTAACCACCTTCTGCATTCTTTGCGGTATTGAAGCTATTTTCCTCCAGCCTGTCACGCTGGTGCTCACATTGGTAGTTTTTTGCCTTTCAAACAGAACTGGCTCGGAATGTGCAGTCCTTCCAGCCTTTGTAAAAGAATTTGAGTACTAGCTATTCTCTGTGGTACTCTAGATCTGCCCCTTACCTGGCTCTGCTCCTCCATCTCCCACTGGCCCACAGAGGAGGTGAAAGCCAACGTCTTCAGCTCCCTGCTGCTTCCCAACCTGGATGCTCACAACTTTGTATTGTTTGAGAGACACTGTCTCAGTCTCTCTGCACACCGCTGTTGGCTCCTGTTGTGTTTACCTTTTAAAAGCATTTGGGTTAGGAAAGGAGGTTGTGCAGGGATCCAGGGCAGCATAAATTGAAGGCATCTTTGGGAAGTCTGCACGACGGCACAAGAAGCCTCAACCTCTGGAGCACAAGGTCTTCCTCAGCCTTTCCACGCTGCCTGTGGTCACAGCACTGAGAAGATACAGCCTGGTCATGGTCTGGGCCAGACAGCCTCACCTTTGGCTATGGGCTATAGTGTGGTCAAGGCTCTGATGTAAGACACAAGAAGAAAGGAGGTCAAGAGCCCTACAGAAGCTGGGCTTTGGTGGTGCACACCTTTAGTTCCAGCACACGGAAGGCAGAGGCAGGTGAGTTCGAGGCCAGCCTGGTCTACAGAGGGAATTCCAGGACAGTATCCAAAGCAATACAGAGAAACCCTGTCTAGGAAAAGAGAGAGAGAGAGAAAGAGAGAGAAAGAGAGAGCTCTACAGAGTGAATGGAGTCACTGGGTACTGCTGGAACTCACTGTCAGAGGCCTCTGTTCTCACAGGAAACGGTTGAGGACCTGCTGTGCCCAGTACTCAGCCTCCATTCAAAGGTGCTGAGGAAACGCTGCAGTTCTGTGTCTCATGGAAGCTTGGCTAGGGAGATGGGGGGATAAAGAAAAGGCAGACAAATGGATGGACACACACAACAAAGAAACTGGGCTCAGCTAGTGTGGTGGTTTGAATGTAATCTCATAGGGAGTGTCACTATTGGGAGGTGTGGCTTTGTTGGAGGAAGTGTGTCACTGTGCAGGCAGGCTATGGGGTCTCATATATGCTCAAGCCATGCCCAGCTTCTCTCTCTCTCTCTCATATATGCTCAAGCCATGCCCAGCTTCTCTCTCTCTCATATGTTCAAGCCATGCCCAGCTTCTCTCTCTCTCATATGTTCAAGCCATGCCCAGCTTCTCTCTCTCTCTCTCTTTTTCTCTCTAGCATATTTACTATAATTCACGAGGTATTTCTCTTTTATTATTTTTGTGTGCATTGGTGTTTTGCCTGCATGTTTATCTGTGTGAGGATGTTGAATCCCATGTAACTGGAGTTGCAGACAATTGTGAGCTGCCATGTGGGTCCTGGGAATTGAACCTGGGTCCTCTGGAAGAGCAGACAGTGGTTAAGACCACTGAGCCATCTCTCCAATCCCAACACCATTATCTCAGCTCACTTCCTGTTGCCTGTGGGATCAAGATGTAACTCCTTCTCCACTCCCAGCTCCTTCTCCATGACCCACCATTATGATAATGAACTAAACCTCTGACACTTAAGACACCCAATTAAATGTTTTCCTTTATGAGAGTTGCTGTGGTCATGGTGTCTCTTCACAGCAGTAGAAACCCTAACTAAGGCAGAACTTGGTACCAGGGACTGGAATATTTCTGTGGTAGGCCTGGCTATGCTTTTGTTTGAAGGAATGTGGATCATGGAGCTGTGGGTTAGGAAAGCAGCTGAACCCTTTAAGTGCTGTTTAATGGGCCATTCTAGTAGAAGCATGGAGGACAGTGGTGCTGAGTGTGATTTGAACTGTGGGAGCCTGCACCAAGATGCTTCAGAGGAGAAGAATGTTAGCATGTGGCTTAGAGACCTCTCTTGTGATAGTTTGGTAAAGAATGTGTCTGCTTTTTGCTCTTGTCTGAAAAGTCAGCCTGAAGCTAAAGTGAAGAGATTTGGATTAATTCTGTTGGTAGAGGAGATCTCAAAACAGCCCAGTATAGATTCTGTCCTGTGGTTATTAGTGTTAACTCTAATCAATATTTATAATGAAAATGAACAGCTAAAAATGTAAAATGTAAAATTTGAGGAGAAAAGGAGCACCAGGAAAAAGAATGAAGCTAAATACGGTGTTTAAGGCGATAAACAGATTAAGAAATGGAATAAAGCTGGGTGGTAGTGATGGCGCCCCCCCCTTAATCCCAGCACGTGGGATGCAGAGGCAGGTGAATCTCTGAGTTTGAGGCCAGCATGGTCTACAGAGTGAGTTCCAGGACTTCCAGGGACACTTAGTGAAACAATGTCTCAAAAAAAAATTAAACACACAAAAAAAGAAATGGAATGAAGCAGTAGAAACCTCAAGGCACCCAGCTAAGTTTCCAGTTTGTGAAAAGGAATTAAGGAAAAGCTTAGAACTGGGTGCTTTGCTACAAGCCTTTAATCCCAAGGCACAGAAGGCAGAGGCTGGTGGATCTAGTTTGAGGCAAACCTGGTCTACAAAGTCAGGACAACCAAGCTTAGACACTGAAGGAAACCATGGAAAACAAAGCTAGCTGGTGAAGATGTAGTTGAGCAAGGGGGCCCAGCCGTGGTCCAGCCCCAGCAAGCAGCAGAACTTGTCAGCTTTGGCCACATGGTCTGGCTTTAGAGTTAAGGATAGAATCTGCCTCTGCCCCTAAATAAAGCTTCTGAGGCCAGGCATTTGTCAGGGATGACCCCGAATGAGGCTGGGAAGGTCATTGCGGGAAGCTGAGATTGAAGCCTGGATTGCCTGGGAGAAACCAAGATGTTGGAGATGCCAGAGCCATGGGAAACCTGCCCAGGAGAACTGCTAACAGGGAGTGTAATCAGCCCAAGAAAAAAGTGCTGAAAGGAGTTAGAGATCTGAAGAGCATTTTGACATCGGACATGTAGAGTTTGGAGTTTGCCCAGCTTGTTTTCAGTCCAGTATTTCCTCACTTTCCTACCTTCCCTACATTTTGGAACTGTAATATATATTCTGTGCTGTTATATGTTGGAAGTATGTGATCTCTTTTTTATTTTGCATTTATAGGGAATTACAGTTGAGAATTTACATGAATCGCAGAAGAGACTTTGAACTTTGAACTTTTAAACATTGTTGAGAATGTGATGGGCTATGGGGATTTTTGAAGTCTGACTAAATGCATTTTGCACTATGGTATTGTTACAAGCTTATGGGGTCAGGGAGTAGAATGTGGTAGTTTGAATGTAATTGGCCCCCATAAGCTCAAAGAGAATGGCACTATTAGGAGGTGTGGCTTTGTTAGAGTAGTGTGGCCTTGTTGGAAGAAGTGTGTCACTGTGGAGGTGGGCTTTGAAATCTCACATATGCTGATGCCATAACCAGTATTGAAGTTCACTTCTCATTGCCTGTGATCAAGATATAGAACTCTCAAATCTAGCACCATGCCTGCCTGCACACCGATGTGATGATAATGGACTAAATCTCTGAAACCACTGTAAGCCACCCCATTAAAAGGCATGTGTGTGTGTGTGTGTGTGTGTGTGTGTGTGGTTTTTTTCAAGACAGGGTTTCTCTGTGTAGCTTTGTAGACCAGGCTGGTCTAGAACTCACAGAGATCTACCTGCTTCTGCCTCCCCAATTCTGGAATTAAAGGTATTCACCACCACTGCCTATCTCAAATGTTTTCCTTTATAAGAGTTGCTGTAGTCATGGTGATTCTTCAGAGCAATAGAGACCCTAAGACACATGGCTGATCTTTCTTTAATTACCCTGGACTTACTGGCTTAGAAGCAATAGGTTTCTCCTAGAGCCATGCAGAGATCTCCTTGTTTTATGAAGAGGAAGTCCAGTTGTATTCCCCCACAACAAGGGCTGAGGTTCCAAATGCAATGGAGCCTGCCATACCCTCCCCACCAACTGGGGAATGAGAATGGTGACAGCATAGGGAGCCCAGAATCTAGATTTAAGTGGGCCCTGACCTCTTCTCCACTATTGATAAACACCCGTGCTATGACATACATGGGAATGAAAAGGGGTGAAGCCTCCTCCAGTGCAAACAATTCAGAAGATGCACACTTGGGTAAGCCATTAGTACAAGCGAACCAGGTAGTCTCCCAGGTCTGTAAATATACTCGACTGCCAACTGCCATTCCTGCAGTTAACCTGTTATGTATGGCTGCAGGAATCTGCATAAGAGAAGTAACTAGGTAGTATTTTGGTGACATTTAGCAGGCACCCTTTTCTTGGAGGTCCCCCAGGGCAAGCTCCAGCTGGTCCCATTTTCGGTTGTCAGGATTGAAAGTGAAACTTATTGTTCAACTTCTGTCTTAATATAATATTGGTGTTTGAGATCCGGCATAACCAGCCGTCTTTCTTAATCATCATGTCACTCTTACCTTTAGGGGGTCTAAGGACCTGGTGATAACTTATCCGTCATCTTTTCTGGCTTCCTTCAGCTGGGTGCAACTCCATGCGTTGACACTGGCAATTTTCACTGCTGTGGAGATAGTGAGGATCACAGCGTATGGACCTTTCCACACTGGTTTCGGGCTCTAGGCTGGGATTGTCTTTACCCATATGTCTTATGGTTTTATTACTGTGAAGAGATGCCATAACCACGACTACAATTATAAAGAAAGAACATTTAATTGGGGCCGGCTTACAGTTTCAGAGGTTTAGTCATGGCAGGGAGCATGGTGGCATGCAGGAAGACATGGTGCTGGAAAGACATGAGAGTTCTATATCTGGATCCACAGGCAGCAGGAAGAGAAAGCCACATTGGGTGTGGCTTGAGCCTCTGAGACCTCAAAGCTGCCCCCTTAGTGACACACCCCCCTCCAACAAAGCTGCATTTACTCTAACAAGGCCATATTTCCTAATAGTGCCACTCCCTAAGAGCTATCCATTTTCCTTCAAACCATCACACCATACGATGTTGCCAGGCTGGAACTTGTGTGTAAGCCCAGATACAAGCAAAAGCATCCTCTCAAGCCATCCGATGAATAGTCCTGTGGGTTTGTTGAAGGGCCTGTAAGGAACTGAGGAGGGACCGGTTAGTAATTTCTGCGTTATGAACATCTCTGTGCTTAGTGAGGACTAGGGGAGGTAATTTCAAATAGGGTAAAACTTTCTATGGTGTTTACCTAGCTCTTAGGAGGACAAAAATAAGGAGGTTGACCCAATTTTTACCAGTCTCAAGGGCACATTTAGGTAAGTCTCCTTTAAGGGCTTCCTCATCCTTTCTAGCTGCCCTGAGCTCTGTGGCCTATAGGTACAGTTACATTGTACCTACAATGTAATTTCCAATCAGCATTTAGGAACTTTGCCAGATTTTGGGAAAAGCTGGCTGTGAAGGCCAGGCCATTGTTGGACCCCAGGGAAAGAGGCAATCCAAATCTAGGAATTAACTCTTGGAGGAATTTCTTGGTGACCACTGAGGCTGTCTCCATTCTGGTGGTGTGATGTTTTTGAATTGGAATGTCCCCAGGCTTGTATGTTTGAGCCTCATCAGGGAGTGGCAGTATTTAAAATGTGTTAGGAGGTGTGGCCTTGTTGGAGTAGATGTGGCCTTTTGGAGGAAGAATGTCAGTGGGAGTGGGCTTTCATTTTCAAAAGCCAATGCTAAGCCCAGTTTCTCTCTCTGCCTACAGACAGGATGTAGCTTTCAGTTTCTGCCCCAATGCAATGTGTTCTATGCTGTCATGCTCCCTGCCATGGTGAGAACGGCGTGTCTATTAAGTAAGCTCCCGATTAAATGCTTTTCTTTTTAAGAGTTACCTTGGCCCTGGTGTTTATTCACAGCAATAGAACAGTGACTAAGACAGGTTCGATAGGCTTCCACCTATCCAGAGAAGGTATTTATGCAAACTAACAAATACTTATAGCAAAGAACTGTGGGGTTTACTCCTGCAAGGTCCACTTCCCAGTGTACCCTGGGGGTGCTCCCTTGGGCATGAATTCCTTCTGGGGTTTTCTTCCTCCTTTGGGGTTCACTTGCACACAAGTGGTACACATGGACACAATGTCTTTGACAAGATTGTCTGGCAGCAGGGAGCACAGGTCTCTTGTCCAGCAAGAACCATCGTACATCTGTCTCCTATGTAGCCACTTGGTTTCTTCCCGTGTGTGGTTTGGGTATTGTTGCCATTGGAGTTTGAGCAGAGTAACCAAGATCTGGAGAGGCCCCACAGGTTCCCAGTCTGCCTTCTGGGTGGCTGTACTGGATAGTTTTATAACAGCCTGACACAAGCCAGAGTCATCTGAGAGGAGAGAAACTCAATTAAAGGCAAACCTGTAGGGCATTCTCTTAATTAGTGATTGATGGAGGAGGGCCCAGGCCATTGTGAGTGGTGCCCTCCCTGGGCTGGTGGTTGAGCAGGACATGAAGAACAAGCCAGTAATAAGTACCCCTCCATGACCTCTGCATTAGTTCCTGCCTCCAGGTTTCTGCCCTGTTTGAGTTCCTATCCTGGCTCCCTCAATGGCAGACTACAATGTGGAAATATAAGCCAAACAAATCCTTTTCTCTCCAAATTGCTTTTGGTTATGGTGTTTCATCACAGCTGTAGTGACTCTAAGACAGTGGCCAAGTCTGCTGCCCTGTTTCCTTGGCCTCTGGAGAATCTTCCATTTTATGCCCTTTGCTGTGGACAATGGCTCCCTCTTTTGGCAGCCATATTGCCTTTACTGGGCCAGGATTCCTTGTTTTTTTCTTTCTTTTCAGCTGAGATGAAGAGCTCGCTCGCTCTCTCTCTACAGAAGGCCCATGGACATGGGACATGGCAAATGATACCAAATGTCTGTGTAAATGATAATGTCTTTGCCCTTCTCCCAGTGAAGCACCTGGGCTAATGTTAGGAGCTCAGCCCTTTGTGCTGAAGTCCCTCATCTGAGGGACTGGCCCACACTGTCCTGTCCAAGCTGACAATGGCAGCCCCAACATACCTGATTCCATCTTTCGTTTTGTTTTCTCCTTATTTCATTTTTCATTAATTTATTTTTTTACATTCCAATCCCAGTTCCCCCTCCCTTCACCCCACCTCCCATCTGCTCCTCAGAGAGGGTAAGGCCTCCCCTAGGAAGTCTACTAAGTCTGTCCTATCATCTCATTGAGGCAGGAACAAGGCACCTCTCCACCCCCACACTCCTGTGTCTAGGCTGAACAACGTATCTGTCCATATAAAATGGGCTCCACTAAGTTTATGCATTAGTGTTAGGTCTTGGACCCACTGCCAGTGGCCTCATATATTGTCCCAGTCACACCATTGTCACCTATATTAAGGTTGTCGAGTTTGGTCTTATGCAGGTTCCCCATTTGTCAGACCAGAGTCAGTGGTCTCTCACTAGCTGGGGTCAGCTGATTCTGTGGGTTTCCCCATCATGGCCTTGACTCCTTTGTTCATATTATCGCTCCTCCCTCACTTCGATTGTAATCCAGGAGCTTGGCTCATTGGTTAGTTGTGGATTTCTGCATCTATTTCTATCTGTTTCTAGAAGAGGTTTCTAGCTTCTCTGGGGTTGTGGATGCTAGGCTGGATATCTTTTATGTTTGTTTTTCTGGGTCTGGGTTACCTCACTCCGGGTTGTTTTTTCTAGTTCTTTCCATTTGCCTGCAAATTTCAGGAAGTTATTGTTTCTTACCACTGAGTGGTACTCCACTGTGTAAATACCTGATTCCATCTAGAACAAAACTTCTCCCATCAGTGTACAGCATCTTTTCCACTTCCTGTAGCAGAACACCTTTGGTCTGATGAATATCAGTCACTTCCAGGCAATCATGGAGAAATTCTGCTGGGTTATCATCTGGCGTCGGGCTGGCTGGGTTTATGGCTGAAGCTTTACAGAATTGGGTGAGGGTCCCCTGGGAGAAGTGTTTGACAATGCTTTACTTGGGCATTGAACATCCACCTCTCTGGGGTTCCCCTCAGGAGGCTGTAAGGAGTATGGTTTTTTCCACCTGCCGCTGGTCTTGTCCCGCCGCCGCGCCAGCCCCAAATAATGCACAGAGACTCTGTATTAGATATAATTCTGTTGGCCCGGTACTAGTTTCTTATCGGCTAGCTCTGTGTTAATTATTAACCCATTTCTATGTATTTCCACGTGGTCTTACCAGCGAGAGGCTGCTGGTGGTTCCAGTCTCTCCAGATTCTCCATCTTGACCCCTCCTTCCTACTTCCTATTTCCTCCTTGTCTCCTAGTCCCTCCTATCTTCCTTTTCTATTGGCCAACAGTGCTTTATTCATTAACCAGTATGAGAAACATATACAGAATGACATCTCCCATCAGGAGGCCTCTACAGAGTGAAGGATGATTAGGGACAGTTACTTCCTGGCCCAAGGTCAGCTAGTCATCTCCTTTTACTATCATGGCTGTAGTGGCAACTACCCAAAAACAAGCTGGCCAACTGCCAGAAATAGAATCAAGTCCTTTGGATAGGTGGGCCACTGACCTCTTCCAAGGGTCCCAGTGTCTGGGCTCTACCAATTAGAGGATGGCGAAGTCTGGCATCAACTAGGAATTTAATAGATTTTCTACCTATCGTTAATGTTACCCTGGGCTCCTAGGGGCTCAGTGGAACAGACCCAGCCCTCTTGGTCCTCACCCAAATGAAGGACAGGACATTCTTCTTTCTTCTTTTGACTTGGGAATTCATTTTTCCAGAGTCCTTTTTGTTTATAATAAGAACATTGGTCCTTCTCTAGTCTCATTCTCTCCCAGGGTCTCTGATATCCCCCTCTGGGATCCCTTTATCAGTCTCCCTGAAAATTACCACTACTGTTCAGGTCAATCTTTTGTTCTGCTTTTCTTTGACAGAGTCACAGTTAATGACTCTCCAAAAATTGGAACCTGTTCATACTCTCAAGTGCTAATAATTTATAATTTCTGAAGCTTCTTTCTTTGTTTTTATTTTCGTTTTGTCGTTTTGTTTGTTTGTTTGTTTTTGAGAGAGGGCTTCACTATATGGCCCTGGCTGACCTGGAACTCACTCCATAGACCAGGCTGGCCTCTGACTCAGAAATTCACCTGCCTCTGTCTACTGAGAGTTGGGATTAAAGGTGTGTACCACCACAGCCTGGCTCTGAAGTTTCTAATATGTAAGGCTTAGGGCTGACCGAATAACAAAAGCAATATAGGTTGCTCGCTGATTTTCTGATGTATCTGGAGCCTTGTAAAAGCGCTCCAGGAACCCAGTGGGCAATTTGGAGTGGGCTCCTGTATTGCCTTGCTGACCTTAGACAGCTGCCTTCAATTTTCCTTAAAAGGCCTGGCAAAAATTTTCTAGAACCTCCTTACCTTGGTTAGTGTTTGGGTCTCAGCCAGGTCAGGCACTAGGGAATCCACTTTATCAGCTGGTTGGCTCGTGGGTGTAGGAGACAATCTCAAAAAGACTAATGAAAGCCTCGGCATGGGGGGGGGGAAGGTTGGGTTCTGAGTTTCCCAATTATCAGACCATTGGTTGAAAAGAAGATATAAACCACGAAAGGGGGAGGGGGCCAAGTTCCTGCTGGAGTCTCCTCCTTAAAGGGGAGGATGGGGGCTATCTCCGCCCCAGGGAAGTTCCTTCCAGAGCTCCCATAACCAGTGCTACTCCATGTGTGTATAGGGAGAGGGTATCAGAGGTAGAAGACACTATCTCTCCACCACCACCCCTCTCCACGTGGCCAGGGGCCATATGGAGGGGCAAAGTCCATTTTCTCCTGGTACACATGGAGGGGAAGTCAGTTTCCTCTGGCAGGACTGAGTACAGGCAGAGGTTTGGGTTACTCTAGGCACCCTGGCTGAGCCAAGAGGATTTGGGTACTCAACAAAAGGACAGAGAAAATCACTGGGAAATATAGGAAAACTGGTTGTAGTGGCCAGGGTCTCCAGTACCATATTCCACTGGGCCACATGACTCCAAAAGAGGACCAATTTCACAAAAAAGGTGCAGAGTTTTCCAGGCAAGAAACAGACACCATATCCATCCTTGTTCACAAAACCCTGCTGGGGCCATGACCACTCCCAGGCAACCCACACTGTGTATGTACCACCCAGCAGATGTGGTCCCAGGCTGCTCACTGCCCTGCCATTTTAGATCTGTTTCTCCGATCAACAGAACTGACAGAAACACACAAAGACACTTTAAACGGATCCAGTGATGTCTCACATGGATCCCAGACCCTGGAATTGGAACCTTATCCACCCTTTTGTAAGTGTCCTATGCAGAAGGTGTCCTCAACAGACTCAACCTTGGAGGGGACAGATCCAGGCAACTTTCTGCAGTTTCCCATTTAGAATGGAGGCTTCTGAGTTGACAGGAGCAGAGGCAGAAGTTCCTGGGGCTCTGGAATGTCTCAGAGTGTTCACTCCTTAGGAACTATCTGAGCCCTGTGCTATCAGGACAGAGGGGATCTGAGTCCCCACCCCCATGCTTTGTCCCAGCATCTGATCTCTGGAAAGTTCGTGGGTGCTTCTAGAACATGACAAGCTAAGTCCACTATAGAACATACGTGTACACTCTTAAAGCTGAATAGAAAGTCGGGGACCAGTGGATGATGCGTGGGGAACTTGCCCAAACCATGCAGCCCTGAGCCTCACCATTCTTTGCATGAAAATTACATCGTTGTTGGCACACCTCAGCTAGTAAGGACAGTTAGTGAGAAGTAAAATTACAGAAGCCAAAAACACAACGTTATCACATTAGGGTTCTAAGGTCAGAGTGCTGCCTCTAACACAACCAGCTGTGCTAAGGCTGTTACAGTTTCTGTCATTTTTAATTTATACAATGGCCACTTGGTTTATACTCACTGCTCAAATTTATCCTTCTCTGTGATGGCATTGATGATGGGCCATAGCTCTCTCAGTTGAGCAGCAGCAAGCCAAACTCGGCCAGATCCTCCCACTAGGCTGCAGCTGCCAGCTCAGTCCATCCATAGTCTGCTTTCACATTAAAACATTCGGCTTGGCAGGAACTTTAGGTACAAGCATTCACCTTAAAGCACGTTGGCTTTACAGGAACTTTAGGTGTGAGAGTTCAACTTAAAACATTTTGGCTTTAAAGTATGGCACAAGAGATGAAAGTGTTACTTACCGGCGATACAAATTTAAAAACCTTTCTAACAAGTTTAAATTACCTAATTCTCTTAATAAAAGGCTTTGAGACTGAAGCACCAAATGCCAGCCTGAATTCTCTCCATCTGTGAAAGTGTGGCCTTGCTTTCCTTAGCACTGGGTTCCCACTGAGAGGGACAGACTGACTCATAGCCAGATTTCAATGTAAAATCAGACTCAAGCTGCCATGCTATTGCTTTGACTAGAAATTTACTTTTTGCTATTCTTCTATTTAAAAGAACTTGCTTTTCAATGACTGTTCTCAGGAAACAGACGCCTCAAACTTGTGGTGTATGATTAAATGTCCCCCCCAAAAAAGTTTAAAGTTTATGTAAGTTGTAAAGGTCTAAGGAAGTGATTTGAGGTATGTGAAAAATGAGGTTTAAAGATACATATGATGGTAAGACTTCAAAGTTCAATAGAACTCTGATAAATTATTAATCTAGTCTTGATAGTAGTTATATTATCATAGTCATGAGTTCAAATTTTAAATTGCCTTTGGTTCTTTTCTAAAATATAGACTGAAAAATGCATCTCACTGAACTGAACACTTCTCTGTTCAAGCTATCTATTTCATCTCTATATCATTTATCTATATATTCAGCCCTCTGCACAGAGGGAGAAGTGTTCATTTTTATTCCAGAGCCGTCTTTTTAGGGTCCTTAAGCTATTCTTACCCTTTCTCTCTTTCCTACAAAGGAATTTCTGTCCTGTTACAAATGAATATTCATGCTCCTCTTATGTTAACCTTTCAGGCTTTGTTTTGCTATCATTAAAGGCTTGAATGAATCTGCTCCAACTATTTACAGATACAGCTTTTTCTGCAATGAGGATTTCATTTCATATTACAGACAATGGCCATGCATATAAATCTAAAATTCCTATCTCTTTTGTAAGTTTTTAAAGGATGCATGCAGCCTTTAAGGAGTCAAGACTGTGATGGGGTTCCTGAAGAGAAATATTCCCTGGATGACTGCATAAGTCATATGGAGTCTTTATCTACCACCAGAGGGGCTGTCCCAGGCACAGTTGTGGGAAGCAGCCCACTATTTTCAATTTGTTTGAGTTTTTAAAGGCAAAAACTGCAATTGTGGTATATTCAGAAAGGCAGCACTGGACATCTGCAGCAAGCAAGCGTTTACAGAAGCAGAGAGATAGCAGTTAACTGATCAGGTGGTTCTCATAACCTTTAGGTTGGGGACACATCATATAGGAATTTATGGCAGTTTGTTCTAGGAATTCAGTTCTGTATTCCACTACAGTGACTTGGATCCATCTGTCACAGGTCAAATGGGCCCCTTCCTCCCCGTTCTGTTGGGTGTGTGTTCTCTTTGTCTTCCAGTCCTCTTATGCAAAGAGATAGACCTGGAAGTAGTAAGTAAAGATCTCCTTAAGTTCCTCCATTTTACCCTCTGTTACTAGTCTATATCTCAACAGGTATCCACCCAAGTAGCAGACACCATCCAGGAATCAACTGTGGTCCCACAACTGCCTTAAAATGGTTCACCACGATAACTCCAGTGGTCCTGTGGAACTGTCGATCCCTGGTCTCGACCCTGTGTAATCTAGTCCCACCAAGTAAAAGAGAACTGGCTTGCAACCTACAGCCTCCAGGGGCCAACTCCAAGACTCTCTTGTAACTTTCCTGATATCTTAGCACAACAGACGCTATAGTACATAGGCCAGTACTTGCCAAAATGGGAACAAAGACCTAGTGAATCTGGGAAAGTCCCTGAATGTACTAACTTTGCCTTTTGGTTTCTATAGTTTTGCTTCTCACTAACTGTTCTAACTGTGTCAACCAGGATGTGGTTTTTGTGCACAAAAGGCAAGAAATGGTGAGGCTCAGGGATGCATGATTTGGGCAAGTATTGCAATACATGTTTTCTATTCGGCTTTAAGAGCGTCTGTATGTGCTCTCTGTGGACCTCATAATACTGTGGCCACCTTTGGGCCCCTAGCTCCTACCCCTCCTCAGCCTACTGGTCCAAGCTGGAGTCCATCCTCCTTGACTCAAGTGATCCTCCTGCCTCTGCATGCACATTGCTAGGGGCACAGGTGCAATCACCACTGTGGCAGCTCAATGTTTTTTAAGTAAAGGGAGCAGAGGATGCAGCCACTCTGGAAGCCTCTGCATGCACATTGCTAGGGACACAGGTGCATACACCACTGTGGCAGCTCAATGTTTTTTAAGTAAAGGGAGCAGAGGATGCAGCCACTCTGGAAGCCACGGAGCAATGCCACGCTATCTTTCATTACCTGGAAAAGCCTGGTGCAGAGCCCACTGCCCACTTCAGCCACTCTAACTAGGAGCCATGCAGGGTGTGGATCCCTTGGATTGAAACAGAGAGCTCTTGATTCATTTCAATCCTCTTATGCCACTAATGTTTGTGGCTTGCTGTCTCTGACTTTCCGTATTCATGACATCTTACTGTTTTCATCTTACTGTTTTTAATAAGGTCAGAGAATGGGGCTGTCTATTAGTTTTTAAATGATCATATTCCACATGGTTCTACCATCTTTTTATTATTATAAAGATTTATTTATTATGTACAGTTTTCTACCTGCATGTACACCTGTAGGCCAGAAGAGGGCACTAGAGCTCACTACAGTTGGTTGTGAGCCACCACCTGGTTGGTTGCTGCGAATTGAACTCTTAACCACTGAGCCATCTCTCCAGCACACCCATTCTCCCACCACCACCACCACCACCACCTCCTCCCTTTTTGAGTGGGGTTTCTCTGTTGCCCTGGCTGTCCTGGATCTCACTCTGTAGACCAAGCTGGCCTTAAACTCAGATCCACCTTAAAGGCAAGTGCCATTTCTGCCTGGCTTGTTCTATCATCTTTAAAATGTTTAAGGTCATCATTTCTAATTTTATCTTTGGTCTTTTTTGTTGTTGTTGTTTTATTTTTCAAGACAGGGATTCTCTTTATTGCTTTGGAGCCTGTGCTGGAACTCACTCTGTAGACCAGGCTGTCCTCAAACTCTCAAAGATCCACCTGCCTCTGCCTCCCGAGTGCTGGGATTAAAGGTGTGCACTGCTTGCTCTTAAAAAAAAAAAAAAAAAAAAAAAAAAAAGATTTGCTTTTATTATTTTTATTTATTTGTGAGTCTCTCTGTGTGTGTCTGTTGATGCCCACAGAAGTCAGAAAAGGGTGTCAGATCTCCTGGAGCTGAAGTTGTGGGCAGTTACAAACCACCTGGTGTGGGTGCTGTGATCTGATCCTGGGTCTTCAAGAAGAGCAACAAGTTTTCTTAACCACTGATACATCTCTCCAGCCTCTACTTTTCTTAAGGTGGTGCTGAGGATTGAACTTGGGATTTTTGTCTGTGCTATGCAAATGTGCTACAGCTTTGCCACATTCTAGTCTATATTTCTTAGTAGCATACATTTTGCATTTTATTTCTCCCTTTGTGACTAACACGGGACTTTAAAGCTGTGGCTTCCCTTGTGAGGCCCAGCTAAGTGCCATTCTTTGATTGCTTTTTCTAGCAACTGCCATCAATGTCTGCCTCCCCCATGGCTCTGGAGAGGACTTGATGTTTCTGGTGGAGGCTTTCCTGGCAGTTTTGGTATCAAAGCCTGGACTCTATAACCCAGTTAATCTAGACTCAACCACCATCTTCATAAAGTCAATTGAAAGTCAAAAGAAAACAGATTTATTGAATATAGCCACGCTGGGAAGAGGAATAACTAAAGAGGCTCAGTAACATCTAAGTGCATCTTTAGTGTCCTGTGGGAGCCTGTCTTTGTGGGGCCACAGTTGGATCCAGCTGACTTGCCCCCAGTTCGTATCTGAGAGAGGGAGTGTGGATTGTGAAAGGCTAGCTAAAGACATTAAGAGAAAAGGACATTAGAGACACAGGATAGGGTCAGGAGGGCAAATCTGTGAATACCCCGAGTTTATTCTTCACCGTTCTTAAATACCTTAACCAAAAAGGGGAACATGGTATCATGTAGATGGCACAAACAGACTTGCTTCCTCAATTCTCCAAGGATTTGGCAACCATACCTTATATTCAATTTCTTGTTATGTGGCCTTGAGGGTCAAAAGTAACCACACCTCATACAAAATCTGTTGTTATTGAGATAAGATACCCAAGGCCAAGATCAAACATCCTACTGTAGTCCCCACATTTTAAACCTTTATGTCTTATGACTTACTAGGGACAGTTTTTAAACTCTGTAATTGAGCCAAGATGAAGCAGAGCCTTCTTTATGGGCCCCAACAGTGTCCTAGAATGAAGTGTAGTTTAAATACAGGGCAGAAGCTATGCAGAAGCAGGCCTGGTCCAGTGTGGTCCTGCCCATCACTGACCCATCATTAACTCATTCTGTAAGGTGGATTACTCAATTCTCAGGACTCTGAAATATCTTTCTGAGAACAAGTTCCTTTTCTCAATAGTGTGTTTCAGCCATTTTCTTCCTCCAGCTTGAGATTCCTGGGGAAATTCAAATTTCTGGGGACCACAGTAAAGTGTGATAGCCAAAGGGAAGGACAAAGTGTCAGTGTCTCTCTTAGAGTGCCTTCACTTCTGCCATCTCTCTTAGCATCTTGTTTGAGATATTACAACCAAAGACACCCATGTTGGTGGAAGTTTCTGTCTTGCAAGTCACTCCCAAGTAACCAACATGGGGACTTAATAGTAATTAAAAATGCTTGGTGACAGTTCAGGCTTGTTACTAGTTAACTCTTACATTTTAAATTAACCCGTATTTCTTAATTACCCTCTGCCACACAGTTCATGGCTTGTTACCTTGTTTTCTACACATCTGGCTTCCTCTTTGTCATCTGGCACCTCCCCAACTCTACCCTTCCTTCCATAATTCTGTTTGACTCTCACACCTGTTTAATATTGGTCAGTCAGCGTCTTTATTAAACCAATTATAGCAACATGTAGTCACACAATGGAAAGGAATATTCCATACACCCACACTTACCTTACAACATGTTCATTGTGGCAACATAGATGGGTGATTTTAATGACTATCTGGGGGGACATTCTCTCTAACGATCTACTGGGTTCAACTGCTCAGAGTGAGGGAAGCTGGGTTAGTTCTACTAATATGTAGCCAGGCTACAGAAACACATCATGAAGTGCATCTCACTATAGACCTTCTCAGTCACTAGAGCTAGCTGGGCTCTAGTGCTAGGGACACTGAACATAAGACAGACCTTTCTAAATCCAAAACACTGAGCTGTGTTCTTACCTAGCCTTGTAATTTTAAGGCCAGTACCTACCACCATATCTGGTGCAACCAAGCAAGGTCAGATCTAAGCACCCTCGCCTGCTGGAGTCCACCAAGACGCCGCTGCACACCTGGGCACAGCTATCCTAGGAAGGGCCTCTGGACCTCCAGCCTGGAGACAATTAGAAGCCATTTCCTAGGAGACATTTATGTGATGATGTGAAGATAACTATTACGTGGTTTGGGCAGACTCAGGCTAATCACACACAATAATTATAGGTTATATTACTAAATAGTTTCAAGAGAAAATCAAGCCATGTTGTCTTCTTGCCAACAAATCACTCAGCTCTGTAGTCTTACCATCTGACGTGAAGTATATGTATTATTCAAGAATTGAGTTTTAAAACAGAATCGGCAGGTGTTATTACCTTTGATAAAGATGCGTGGTTCAATATAACCAAGGGCATCTTCAGTTTAGAACGTAGGGAGTCAGTCTGAAGCTAGAAAAATGACTCACTGGATAAATGTGTTGTGAAATATTATTTTAAGATGTGTCACATTTAGCCAGGCATTGGTGACGCACACCTTTAATCCCAAACTCAGGAGGCAGAGACAGGTGATCTCTGTGAGTTGGAGGCCAGCCTGGTCTACAGAGCGAGTTCCAGGACAGGCTCCAAAACAATATAGAGAAACCCTGTCTTGGAAAAAAAAAAAAGATGTGTTACATTTATTTATGCTGTGGAACATTTATTTTAACGATGCAAATATGTTGTTTCGTTCTTTTGTGTTGCTTTTGTTTAACTCTGTGAAGCTCTGTTACTTTACCTGTCTAAAACACCTGATTGTCTAATAAAGAGCTTAGTGGCCAATAGCTGGGCAGTGAAAGGACAGGCAGGGCTGGCAGGCAGAGAGAATAAATAGAAGGAGGGAAAGAGATCAAGGAGCAAGAAAAGAAGGGGCCAGCCACCCAGACATACAGCCAGACATGAAACAAGAAGGACAGAAAAGACACACAGAAATAGAGAAAGTTAAACCCCAGAGGCAAAAGATAGATGGGATAATTTAAGAAAAGCTGGCTAGAAACAAGCCAAGCTAAGGACAGGCATTCAAACGTAAGAATAAATCTCTGTGTGTTTATTTGGGAGCTGGATGGTGGTCCCCCAAAGGGGGGCCTATATTTTAGCATACCAACATGAGGCTGGAATTTCCATGCAGGGCCTGAGAAAGCTAAAAAAGAAAAAGTACACAGCTCCTTTAGGAGGTGCTGCTATTCAGCCAGCAGGGCAGCACTAAACAGAAAAGCAAGTAAAACCCTCTTGTGGTAGTACAGGTACCAGCTTCCTACAGCTAGGAAGGTTGGGTGCTGTTCCTAGTCACACACCTCCTACTGGGCCATGGGCTGTAGGCTTGACTCTCCTGAACTGAGAAGTGGGCAGAGCCAGCTAATAGAGCAGCATGGAGGACCCAGCTGTAGTTTAGCAGTTTAAAGTTTGCTCACACTGTCAAAACAGACTAGAGATATGCAGTAAATGAGGGCCAGACAGAAAAACATCTAAGCAGGCTCCAGTGTATTTTACAATGTGTAGTAGGCTTAAGAAAGAATATAGATCTAGGCAGTAACAAAAAGAAAGAAATAGTTTAAAAAATAATAAAGTCTTTAGAGAAGCAAAATTGTAAAAAATAAGCCATGTAGAGTTGGGAAATACACAGGAAGTCTGGGTCCTGTGTGTTATTGTATTGGTTTTGAATTTTTTGAAGGCTAATGAGCAAAAGACAGCTAAGAGACATGAAATTGTGAACAGAACTGCAAAATTGAACCAACCAACCTTAGGGCTATCCTAACTTTAAAAAAGAAGTTAAAAATGTATTTGAGAGATGGAAGTCAAAAATTCTTTGGGTAAGAGGGTTTGCTTTTGTTTCCATGGGAAACAAAAGGCTGTAGATTCATTTCAGGTTAAATGGATCGGGTTTGATCAAGGGAGACCTCCTGAATCTTGGCAGGTGATATATATCAGCAGAGGTTACTGCTGAGCTTCCCAGGACTTGGTCATTGTCACAATTTTCTCAGGGACCCCTAAAGATGCCTTTTCCCACAGACAACAGGAAGCATTTTGGAGAACATGATGCCCACATTAACAAGTGGGGTGTGGGAGGCTTTGTTGGGTTAGGGATGTTTGTTATAATTTAGGGGAATATAGGATAAAAAACAACTATTAATCTCAAATATTTTGTATTAGCGTGGACTTTTGTATATTGATACAAATTTGAGGTAATTTTTGTTACAACACACACACACACTATATATATATATATATATATATATATATATATATATATATATCTTGTTTAAAAGATTTTTGTATATTGATATAAATTTAAAGTTATTTTTGTTATACTGTATATATGTTTCTACCCTTGTCTGGGATTTTGTGTTTATGCAGCTCATTTTAAAATGCATGTATAATTAAAAATGAGGTTAGTAGTTAATCTATAATAATAAAACTCGTAGTTAAATTAGGTATAGATGATCTTCAAACACTTCAAAGAACCATAAAATATGGCATTTTAAGTGTTTTGTTAACTTAGGGCTTTTTTTGTGACAATGAGACACATCTGCTCCTGGCAGCACCAACTTACTTCATAAAAGGAGGATGGGCATCGAAGAAAATCCATGTGGAGTTTGCTTTCATTGTGGCAAAATTAACCATTTGGGCAAGTAACCACTTTTGTCTTGATTGCTTGACAAAGTGTTGTACAACTGGACATGCAGGACCCACAGGAAATTGACCCCCAAACTTTTCAAAATGAGGTGGGATAACCCTTCAGGGTTCCTGCTTCACAGATGAGTATGCTGGACATCTGCAGGACACAGTAGAAAAGGACTGATGAACTTTGTTGATACAAGGCAGGACAGTCCTTCAATTTCCCTGCTTTGCTGAAAAGTTTGCTATATACTGTAGGCCTGTAGGTTGAAAATGGATCCCCCAACATTGCAGAGGAACCCTGGGTGAATGTCTAAGCAGCAAGATGTCTTTGTTGTTAGGTAATAATACATGCTTCTGGGTCTTTGATAATTGGAATTATGATTTTCCTTAGTCATGATAGAAAGTAAATTAGGTATGAAACTTTGGATTCACTAAGATAGGGTAGATAATGGAGTGTTTTCTCTGAATTTGCTAAATACCAATGAACTAAATATTGTAAGTAAATTCTTGATAACTGTTTTTGTTGTATATAGTTTTACTATGCTAAGTTTAAAACCTTTCATTTTATTTAAACAAAAAGGGAAAAATGTTGTGGAATATTATTTTAAGATGTGTTAAATTTTTTATGCTACAGACCATTTGTTTTAATGATGCAATTATGTCAACTATGTGTTGCATTATTTTTTGTTTTGTTTTTTTGAGACAGGGTTTCTCTGTAGTTTTGGAGACTGTCCTGGAATTAGCTCTGTAGACCAGGATGGACTCGAACTCACAGAAATCAGCCTGCTTCTGCCTCCTGAGTGCTGGGATTAAAGACGTGCACCACCATTGCTGGGCTGAGACTTTATTTTCATTTTATGTGTGTGTTTGGCCAGAATGCATGCCTGTGTGCCATGTACATGCAGTGCCTGAAGAGGCCAGAAGAAGGCATCTACTGTTTTACCTTCATCACAGTGGCCAAGCTTTTAAACTACCAGCAGACTGTAGCCTGGGGGCAATTCTGCTCCCCCAGGCACTGGCTCTGTTGCTGTGGCTAAAGGTAGTTCTAACTAAATCTATACTGTTCTACTAAAGAAAGGCTAAGGTGATTGGTCAATTTTTCAATATGTTGAGCATTTAACTGCTTCTGTTCCACTGTTCTTGCGCCTATAAAGTTTCACCCACACAGCCTTGTAAGTTAACCGTTTTAAAGGTAGGGCTATTGGAAACCTGTCGTTGATGGTGCACACCTTTTATCCCAGCACCCGGGAGGCAGAGGCAGGCAGATCTCTGTGAGTTCGAGGCCAATCAGGTCTACAGGGAGAGTTCTAGGACAGACTCCAAAGAAATACAGAGAAACCCTGTCATTAGAGAGAGAGAGAGAAGAGAGAGAGAGAGAGACAAAAATAAAAAGACAAACAAACAAAAAACAAGATAGGGTTATTGGGTACCTTTGACCAACAACAACTGTTGCGCTCTACTTATGTACAATTTGAACAGTGTTGTGACTGTTCTTGATAATACATATTAATACTTCTCTCAGAAGCATTCCTTAGTTTATAGTTTGCTTCTGAGATTAGGAGAATGTTAATCTGAGTTTTCCATTGTTGCAACAAATCATGTCCACATAAATTCATTGCTATGTTAAACACACATGGTTTTAATTTTTCTATCTGTCCTTCTGACCATATTCATTTGACCCATCCTGCACATTGTTTTACCTGCAATAAAGTTCTAATTCCTAGATGCTGAACATTTATTTCCTTAAAAGGCCAATCTGGATTCCAAAATTTTGGTGAAATTCTTTTTACATGTGTACCTGCGTCTACCAAACCCTCTATTTCTATGCTGTTTATTCATATTTTTAGTTTTGGTCTTTGATCATTTCTAGAAGTTTGCCAAAATTCTTGCTTTATGGTTTCTCCTGAAAATCTTGTTTTATCTACTGAGGCGGTCCTGGCATCCAGAGTGATATGGTTTTTTAACAGGCATTAAATCTTTTAATTGCTCTGTAGAATGATTTCCTCAATGCTGTTGGGAAATGATTGAACCAAATTTGATACTGGGACCTGCAGGAGGCCCCTTAGGATGTTTCCTGATAGCAAAGAGTTACCTTGCCTGTCCCTATACCAACCTTTGCCACACCTTCTGCATATTCCAGAAGGCTGGGGCCTTCAGTTTAGATTATTTCTAGAATAAACATTGTTTCTAGGAGTACCTTGCCTATAGTCCTTTTTCAGATGACCTAGTCTACCATAATTAAGATACCTAACATTTTTATTTTTCTTGATATTTTTAGAAAGCAGTGCTCCTATTCAAGTATCATTAGAGGTATAGGGTCCAATCTCAACTCTATTCCACATCCATTATTCTATGGGTGCTGATCTTGCTGTTAAAGGCCTGATCACTTTTTTGCATTCTGAATTAGCATTTTCAAAAGCCAAAGATTCAATTATTGCTAGTCTAACTTCTGGATCTGATATCATTCTATTTACAGATGAAATCAATCTTTGTTTTTTAAAAAAATCAGTGAAAGCTTCTTTGGGCCTTGTATAATTTTAAAAAATGACTCAGTCTTCTTTCCAGGTTCTTCAACCGTGTCTCAAGCATTCAAAGCTGCTATTCAGAACAGAACAAAGATGTTATCATCCAATACAGACTGTCTTTGCAAACCAGCATACTGACCTTCAAGAAGCTGGTCTTTGGAAATTTCAATACCTCTAGCCCTACTTCATTGTTCTGTGATCCTAGCTTCCTCTTTCCACCATGTTTTCCATTGTAACTGAGGACCAGCTTTTAATATTGCTGTAGCTAAAGCTTTCCAGTTTGTGGAATAATTCTGTTCCTAGTTGCCCATGAACTTAACATCTACTTCACAAAGAGTGAATGTATACCATATGAAATGACTGCTTCCTTAAATCTTCTCAAATCTAATGTTCTGCAGGATTCCAATTAACTTCTACACAGCCTTGGGGTTCTTATCATCTGGTGATCATTCTTGTATGGTAACTGGATAATTATGGCTGATGTTCTAATAACCTTAGGCTGTTCCTCTTCAGTTTCATAATGTAATGGTTTAGTAGGTTCTACTATAAATTCTTCTGTGTGAATATTTTTTCTTATTTTCAACAGTAGGTCTTTCTAAGACTTCTTTCTTATGAGTAGTATGTCTCTCTAAAGCTGTATCTTATCAATCAAATTATCATATTTGGTACAGTTATCAAACCACTTTTTAAAGGAGAAAATATTAATTATCAAACTGAAAGTAATTACAATCAACATTATGTCAATTCCTGCTAGGTCTTTTATCCCCTCATTTACATTTCCAACAAACTATCCATAGTAGCGCTATACAGGGTGCTAGCACCATTCTTAAAATGGGAAAGATCTTCCCATTTTAAAGGATTTCCCAGGTATCTTACCAAATCTGCTGACTTCTACATTTGTCCATCTTGTCAGAGGAAAAGTCAAGCCCCTCCCACACTGTCCAAATGCAAGCCTGACTTTTAGAGTCCTGGCAAGTGGCAGCCAGCTGCCAGACAGCAACTGCACCAGAGCTGGCTGGTGGATTTGGAGCCTGCTCCACAGGAGAGATCTCTGCTGATACTATAAACCTGGTCAAAAGCCCATAGCTGGGAAGGCCATAGACTTTGGTGGGGACCACAACTACTGCTATTACTACAACTAGCATTGTTTTACTAGACAAACAAGATGTGCCTGTCAAGCTGCCACCTATATTTATGTTTATGCCCATTCATTAGTGCTGCCATTAGCTTTGACCAGTAGGAGATGGTTACTGCAGAGTCTTAAGGGGTCAAAGTGCTAAGAATAAGTGGCTGTTGAATGTTCAACTGTTAATGTGACATCTATGGCATGTCTTCCCCCCCATTGGGGGGGCACTCAGGGAACATTGAATAGGGGACAGGAAGAATTAAGAGGAGGAAGGGGATGAATGTGTGGGATACTGCCTTCTAAACATGACATGGCTATAGCATTCATGAATACACAGTAGCTGTGATTATCGGCACAGGATTGGACCCATTGACATTTCGCCATGAAGGGAGAAGAAATTAACAAGACCCCAACCCTTCTTGAGGATTTATAAGGAGTTAATGGTTGTTGGGGGAAGGAGAGACATTTTCTTCAATGGTATTGCCACTAGTAAGTTGCCCATGTTCCTGTAAATAACCCTTCACCCAAGCATCAATAAGCAATACTAATTAAATTCACTGGGTCACAAACAAAGGAGACATGTAGAAGGGGGAATGATTGAGAAGAGGAAGGGAATCAGAACAAGGAAGTGAGAGAGGGTAATGGGAAATTAATATGATCAAAATATACTACATGATAATGTCATAATGAAACTGTATAATTAATGTGCTACAAAAATTAATAAAAATGCATCAGCTTGGTTCTCTCAAAGATTTAGGTGGCAACAGAGTCACAAGATCCCTCTGAGCTAAGGGATGACAATTCCTGCAGGGCCAAGGCCATGGTCACAGCGGTTAGACAACCTACATACCAAAATTCCCAGCATGGAAACTGAGTAAAATGAACGCTGGTATCAAGAAGTGGGAGCATTGCTATGATTAAACCTGACTATGTCATTCAGGAGTCTTTTGGAGATGTGGGCTAGAGAAACCTAGAATGCAATGAGCAGAATGTAATGGGTGATCCTGGGGTAAGCTGAGCGGATCAAAACATGGATGAGGAGCACAGATAGTAAAGACTGTGCCCATGAAGTTTCACATGGAAACAAGAGTGCTGTTTGGAATTGGACCGGAGTTAAACTAGAGATGAAGAGCCTGACTGCATTTGCCCATGCTCTCAGACTTTCTGTAAGTGTGAGTTCAAGATGGTGGACTAATTAATTTAGCAGAGAAAATGTCCAGGCAGCTCAGTGTTCGGTCTTTGGTGTGGTTATTGTTGGTTCCTTTTAGTTAACTTTCCAGTAATAACTGGGAGCAAAAAGCAGACTTTTAATACTTTCATTTTTGAACAGACAAGGAGCTCGATTAAAGTAACACCCAGGAGGAATGTAGTTGCTAACAGAAGATAAGTACTTTATATTAGGACAATGGGAAAGATGCCTTTCTCAGGAATTAACAAGATCCCTGCCATCACAGGCTTAAGGGTGGAAATGGAAAGCTCTTCTGCAAGACATTTTCTTGCTTGAATAGAGCCATCTATTCATCCCATATTTAGCCAATCAGGCACTCAGAGGCTACAGCAGCCATGGCTCAGTAAGTCCTGACTGCTCTTGCTCACGGCAGTCCTCAGTAGTGTTCATATGATGCTGGTTTTGCAGGAAAGCAGAATGTAAGAACGGCTATGGAGGCTTCCACTTATATATCAAAGGAAAGTCTGGAATACCAGGCAGTATGTAGTGGAGTCTTACAGGCAACCCACAATAGTGTGCTGTATGAAACTATGAGCAGTAGAAACCCCAGTATAGTGAGAGATTCACCTTGTCCGCACCTGTGACATAGACCACACCCACTGGCGGGGTGGAGACAAGGCTGGACTTGACCTGGGGGAACTAAGGCTGAGGAGGGGGCTCGGAGAGCTCTCTTGCTTGCAGCATCGGGACAGGAGAACATCTGGAGGCATCCTTGGGACCAGGAACCTGCTGGTGTTCATCTAAGTTGTAAGTTATTTCTCCCTGATTCAAAATATGGAAAATGACGCTAGAGAGCTAAAAAACAGAACGAAGAATATTGAAAATGACAATAGAGAGCTGAAAATCAGAACGCAAAACATAGAATCTTTAGAAAAAAAGGTTCAGAATATTGAAAATGACAATGGAGAGCTTAAAATTAGAACACAAAGCATAGAATGCTTAGAGGAAAAGGTTCAGAATATTGAAGATGGCAAAAGAGAGCTGACAGGTAGAATACAAAACATGGAACATAAAAATGACCAACTAGAAAACAGAATTTGTTCCATGTCTGATGGCTCAATAACCAAAACGAAAACCATGCAATGCATTAACATGCTAGCAGAAACAGCTCGTTCCTGGTTGGACGAAGCTACTAATAAGGTTAAAAAACTGGGACATCAGATGGAAAGACTAGTAGATAGAATCTCTTCCATGTGTGAGGATAATGGCAAGCTAGCAGATAGAACATTGTTTCTGGAAGGCAGTTTACATGCCATTCAGATAGAGAATATTAAAAATATGGAATTATTTGTAGTTGGAGAAAGCAAGAGACTGACTGATTCTGTGAAGTCCCTAGAAAGTTATATGATTCAAGAAGTTCAGACACTCAAAGAAACAATGGTGAATAGGTTTCAGGCCTTAGAAGACCTTCAATCTGATACATCAGAAGAAGGACTACAGGGAACAGGGCATGAAAGAGACGTAAATTTTTCTACACCCTTTAGGGTCAGAGGAGTTTTCCCTGTATCTATTAGTGAAAAACCAGCAACAAAAAAACACCCAAAAGGTGTTGTTGCATATCAGTGGGAACCAATACATATAAAAGATTTAAAGGCTATACAGGAAGCAGTAGTCTCTTATGGCATGCACTCACCATATGTGAAACAATTAATAGAATCATGGGCAATGAATAACAAGGTAATCCCTAATTATAGGGATCAATTAATATCAGCTGTCCTTGAAAACTCCTCTCAATTAGAATGGAGGGCTTTATGGAAAGAGGAAGCAAAAGTTCTTGAAATACAGGGCTTAAAGAATGGTTATAAAGCTCCCCAAGATAAATTCTTGGTGAGGGTCTTTATGCTGACCCAGAAACTCAAGCTACCTATGATGAACACACCTTGTCTCTATGCAGTACAGCAGCTTTGCATGCTTGGGATAAGGTTCATAAACTAGGGGAGAGGATAGAATCCTATACTAAGATAAGGAAAGGACCAAAAGAATGCTTTAGTGTATTTCTAGAATGTTGTCTAGGGCAATACAATCAGAGGTAGAGACACAGACTCTATGTGAATACTCATAGAATCATTAGCTTATGAGAATGCAAATCCACAGTGCAAACAGATGCTTTGGCCTTTAAAAATCAGATCAGCACCTTTGGATGAATGGGTCCTATATACAGGCAACATTGAGTATAATGACAATAACACTGAAGCTTGGGTAGGAGAAACCATCTCCAAAGTTTTGAAAAGATATCAAAATGTCAGATGTTTTAACTGTGGTAGGATAGGATTTCTAAAAAGAAATTGTAGGCAAATCATTTCCAGAAATAACACTCCCAGGAATGAACAGAACAGAGGGCCTCAGTCTTATGGGTTATGTAGAAGGTGTGGCAAAGGCCGACACTGGACCAATGAATGTAGATCGACCAGAGACAAGCAAGGAAACCCTTTACAATTGGGAAACTCCTTGGGGGGGCCTCTCAAAGGCCCCCATGTCAAAGGTGGTCCGGACATTCTCAGTCACAGTGGAGGACAATTTCCCACAGGATGATTAGAAAATCCAGTGCCTACTGTAAAAACTCATACTGCTCTGGATGATAAACTAGTGATGGAAGTTGAATCAAACATGAAAGAAGGAAATAAAAAACGTATATTTTGTCAAACCTCTATAAACAGTCATAGGCCTAGATTGATAGTTAAAATGAATAACAGACTGTTTGGAAGGATTGTTGACATGGGGGCTGATGTAACTATCATAACTATTAAATTCTGGCCTCCGAGATGGCTCCTGCAAGAGGTAAATGTTCTTTTCTTAGGGAGTGGAACCCTGTCTCAGGTAAAACAGAGCACAAGATGGATTGAATGTATAGGACTGGAAGGACAGAGAGGAAGGTTGAGACCATATGTGGCTGATATAGCAATAAACCTATGGGGTTGTGATCTATTACAGCAGTGGAATGCACAGATTAACATTCCTCCAGTATTAGATATGAACCATAAACGACCTTATGATTGTGGAAAAAGTATTATCAAATACTATATAAGACAGAAACCAAATGTCCAGGCTGTACAAAAACAGAATACAAGTGCCCAACAAACAGAAGAACCAAAAGCCATACCCTTAAAATGGCTAACAGATAACCTGTCTGGGTAGGACAATGGCCTATGACCTCTGAGAAGTTAGAGGTTTTAGAAAACCTGGTTCAGGGACATCTAAATGCTGGACATATCGAGGAATCTACCAACCCTGGGAACTCTCCTGTATTTGTTATCAAAGAGAAATCTGGTGAATGGAGAATGCTTACAGACCTGAGAGTCATCAATAAAATTATTCAGCCAATGGGTTCTCTACAGCCTGGAATGCCCTTGCCTTCCCTGATACCTAAAGAATGGCCTACTATAGTTATTGATTTAAAGGATTGCTTCTTCACTATACCTTTACAAGAACAAGATAAAGAGAAATTTGCCTTCACGGTACCTAATTACAATAATTCTCAACTGGTGAAGAGATATCAATGGAAGGTTTTGCCACAGGGAATGCTAAATGCCCCACCATGTGCCAATATTTTGTGCAAAAACCATTGGAAATAATTCGTAAACAGTTTCCACAATCCATAATCTACCATTACATGGATGATATATTGTTAGCTGATTCTAAAGTAGAAATATTAGAAAAAATGTTTGAGAAAGTAAAGGAAGTTTAACCTCGCTGGGAATTACAAATTGCACCCCAAAAAAATACAAAAAGGAGATTCTATCAATTACTTAGGATATAAAATATGTCTACAGAAAATTAGACCACAAAAAGTACAGATCAGGAGAGAGAGCTACCAGACTCTTAATGATCTTCAAAAATTACTAGGAGAGATTTCTCAGCTAGAAACCATTATTGGAGTAGAAGGGCATGATTTGAAAAACTTGAAAATGACCCTGAAAGGGGACAAGGAATCGAATAGTCCACGAATAGTATCAGCTGAAGCTGAGAAAGAATTAGAATGGGTAGAAAAGAGGATACTAGAAGCACATGTGGACTGCATGGATCCAAAACTAGACTGTATTCTGGTTATATTACCATCTAGAGAATATCCTTCAGGGATTTTGATGCATAGAGAAGATATCATATTAGAATGGATATTTCTACCACATAAACAGAATAAAAAACTGAAAGCATATATAGAAAAGATCTCTGACTTGATTATAAAAGGTAAATTAAGACTTCATCAACTACAGGAAGGGACCCAGCAGAAATTATAGTATCTTTAACTAATGAAGAAATTTCCTCCTTATGGAAAGATGATGAATATTGATAGAGAGCATGCAGGAATTTTTTTTGGGAATGATTAGCAACAATTATCCCAAAAGTGAAAGAATCAAATTCATAAAGAAAATGATTTGGATCCTTCCATGCATTGTAAGAAAAACACCTATCTCTGGAGTTCCTACATTCTACACTGATGCAAACAAATCTGGTAAAGCAGGATATAAATCAGGAAAAATAAGTAAAGTAGTTCAAAGCCTTTAAAATTCTGTACAAAAGGCAGAATTGTATACCATTCTCATGATACTTATGGATTTTACAGAACCCCTCAATATAGTTACTGACTCTCAGTACACAGAGAGTAGTCTTACACATTGAGATTGCAGAATTTATTCCCAATGATACAGTATTAACTTCATTGTTTATACAGTTACAAGATACTATCAGAAATAGGACTCATCCTATATATATAAAACACACATCAGATCCCATACAGGTCTGTCAGGTCCCCTAGCACAAGGCAATGATGAAATTGATCGGTTATTAATAGGAAGAGTGCTAGAAGCCTCGGAGTTTCATAAGAAACACCACATGAACAGCAAAGTTTTTAAAAAGGATTTTTCTATCACTTGGCAACAAGCTAAGGAAATAGTAAGGAAATATCCTATTTGCTCATTCTATAACCAAATTCCTTTACCAAAAGGCAGTAACCCTAAAGGTATAAATAGAAATGAAATATGGCAAATGGATGTGTTTCACTTTGCAGAATCTGGAAAATTAAAATACGTGCACCACACTATGGATACATTTTCAGGGTTTCAATGAGCCACTGCTCTGAGCTCTGAAAAGGCTGATTCTGTTATCACACACCTATTAGAGGTAATGGCCATTATGGGCATACCTGCACAAATAAAAACTGACAATGCTCCGGAATATGTTTCCAGCAAATTGAAACAGTTTTTTTGAATATTATAACATAAAACACATAACTGGTATACCACACAATCCTACAGGACAAGCAGTAGTTGAGAGATCCAATCATACTTAAAGGAAATGCTCCATAAACAGGCAGGAGGAACCAAGACACCCAAACACAGATTACATAATGCTTTATTAACATTAAACTTTCTTAATGCTAATGAAAAAGGAATAACAGCTGCAGAAAGACACTGGACAATAGAAAAAACTTCTGAACTAAATCAGCTGGTATACTTCAAGGATGCATTGACCTCAGTATGGAAACCAGGATATGAGTTAAGTTGGGGTAGGGGTTTTGCATTTATATCCACAGGGGAAGAAAAGCTATAGATACTATCTAAGTTGATCAAGATATGAGTTGAACAAGAGAAACATCTTAATGAAGAAGAGGGACAAGTCATCCAACAAATTGGGTCCCATGAGATGTGTGGAGACCTATCAAGGGTAGGGGAAGTGTCCTGTTCTTGTTCTTACAGGAAAACAGACAACACCTATCTGATATAGATATGAATATTTTGTTTTGGAATGGATTTTCATTTATTGATACAATTTAAGGTCAATTTTGTGATGTGTATATTTCTTCTTTTGTTTAGGTATTGTGTTTATATAGTTCATTCAGAAATGTATTGTATAATGTAGTACAGATTATAGATAATTACCTATGATAGTCAAAGCTTAGAGTTAAGTTAGCTAGGTTTTCAGGATACACAGAGATGTATTTGAGATAGAGAGGCATTCTTCAAACCTTTCAAAGACCTACAGAATATGGCATTTAAAATGGTTTAGGGTTTTCATGACAGTGAGACATAATTGCTCTTGGCAATACCACCTGCACCAGAAAGGAAGATGGACATTGAAGAAACTCATTATGGAGTTTGCTTCCAATATGGCAAGACTAGCCATTTGGACAAGATACTGCTCTTGTCTGGACTGTTTGACTTTGTGATGTATAAACTGGACATGCAGGACCCACAGAAAAGTGACAGTTGATTCAAGATGGACATTGCTACAGAGTTCCTGCCACACAGTGACTAGCTACAACGTCACATCCAGTCCTGTCAAAATTTTGTTGCTAAAAATTTTCTTCCTACAGGATCCCATGGATCAATCATAGTCCCAGTTCAGCAGGAAGTAATCTTAAGATAACAACGCCCCCTTTCCCTACTCTTGGCATTTAGGGATAATACTCATCTTCTTAGGGTTGGGTATGGAAGGTGATGCTTAGACTCAGGTATCTCTTTTAGACAGGGATAGTGTATAGTTGGGAAAGGTATGGTTTAGATGGGATATGGGTAGATTAGCCTATCTTCTTGCAAATTATTTTAGTAATAGTGAGATATTAGTATTATACAGCTTACATTGTTATAGATTCTTATATGTGGTAACCTATGTAAAATTAAGTTGTCACCCCTTCTGGAGTCCATCCTTGCTTCAGCTATGGCCTCTTGGGCAAAGAACTGCCCCCACCTCGACCACTGATTTGGACATGCGGTCCTATGTGCTTGCAGGAGACAAACATAGAAGACTGTTGAACCCTGCCAAGTCAGGGTAAGGCAGCCTTTTTACCTCCCTGCTTTTGTTGTGGTCTGTCAGGTACTCTAGGCCTTAGCCAAAACTGGCTGTACCAATGTTGCTGTGAGACCTTGGGTGACTATCTAGGTAGCTTGCTGTTTCTGTCCTTGCTGCACCTTTTGGAAGTTGCCCATCTGCACTTTCTGCCTACCCTAGTATTGTTATTTTCCTTCTCAGGTCTTTGATAAGGTTGAAGATTAAATTATCACAACTATTATTCTCTCTTCCTAGTTAGATATATTAGGTACTAGACTTAAGCTTTCCAGCTTAGGACAACTCTATTGTAAACCCCGTTTTGACTTCACTCTAGGACTAGTTAGGTCTTAAGTTTGTATGTTCTCGATTTTACTTTTCTTAGAGCACACTTGTTATTCACTGTTTTGTATATAGTTTTTGTATCTAGCCCAAATCTTTTCTTTAGACTAAAAGGGGAATTGTAGTGAGATATTCACCTTGTCTGCACCTGTGGCATAGACCATGCCCATTGGGGTGGAGACAGGGACTGATGTGACCTGGGGGAACTAAGGCTGAGGAGGGGGCTCAGAGAGCTCTCTTGCTTGCAGCACCAGGACAGGAGTACATCCTGAAGCATCCTTGGGACCAGGAACCTGCTGGTGTTCATCTGTCTATGTTGTAAGTTATTTCTCCCTGAATAAACATCTATTCAGCCTATTTGTTTCTCATGAGCGTTATTAAACATCAATACCCCAGGATGTTAGGGGATGCCAGGAACGTAGAAAACCTGCTGAAGAATGCCACTGGCAAGGAGCAAAGTGAGCTGAAGTTAAAGTAACATTTGGCACTCCAACGAATGGCATGACCACACAGATAGAGAAGTCACATCGGCCGGCTCTGCCACAGGTGCTGTCTGGGACTGTCCACACTAGCACTCACAGCAGTGGGCAACACTCACAACAGTTGGCTGTCACTTGCCAGGACTCTAGAAAGCAGGCTCAGGCTTGGAAATTTCAGGAGGTGCTTGAGTTTGCTGCCAACACCTCAGACAAGCTTAGATTTGGTGAGGTACCTGGGAAGTCCTTTAGGAGAGGAAGCATCACAATGCAGGGCACTAGGGCCCTGTATAGAGCTACTTTGGATGGTCTGAAAGTGAAAATTTTAGCCGGGGATTGGTGGTGCATGCCTTTAGTCCCAGCACTCTTGGGAGGCAAAGGCAGGTGGATCTCTGTGAGTTTGAGACCAGCCTGAAAAAAAGAAAGAAAAAGAATTGGAAAATTTAAATGAGGGGATAAATGACTTAGCTGGGATTGTCATAATATCAATTGTAATTACTATCCTTTTGGTAATTAATATTTTATCCTTAAAAAGGTGGTTTGATATCTGTACCAAATATGATAATTTGAAAAGATGCAAGCCTTAAAAAGGTTTACTATTGATACTTTACATGCTTTAGAAAGACTTACTACTGATTGTTCCATTGGACTGGCAGTCCCTTTTGGTTTGGAATAGTGGAAAAGGAGTTCTCTTTCTGAGACATCAGCTATAGAGGAAGGTCAGCTAGTTGCTCCTCAACCTCTCTGACCTAACAGGTATTTTTGATTTTATGCAAGTCATAGCTCAGAGTTTGCTTTGACTCTTACAGAAGACTTTGGCTTGGACTTTTAGGCAATGTTGGAACCATTCGGATACTCCTGGAGGGAGATCAAATGCACTGTGAAGTGTAATAAGTCTTCAGGAACCAGAGGCAAAATTCTGTAATTGGCATATGAAGTAGCCCAGCCCACCCTGAAGGCTCATGTATTGAAGATTTGGTGGTCCTCAACCCCATTCCCAAATATAAAATCACCTACCATCTGAGCAGACTCTGGCGCCATCTTTTGGTTTCCTCCCTACTGTGGAGAGCCTTGTCTTTTTTTATTTGCCATGTGCTTTCAACAAACTTGGTTGAGTGCTGAGACCTTGCTTTTCCTGCCCTTTTATTCTTTAAACCAACAGAATAAAAATTCATTCCTACAACCCTACACACAAAATCCTGACAGTCTCAGAAGAAATTCTGTCTTTGGGTCAGTTTTGAATCCATGAACCCATAAAATTGGCAATGGTACAGCAAATGTTATAGCACGGAACATAAATGTGATCATAGTCAGACAGGATTGTGATAGAGGAGAGTGTTTAATACCACCTGTGTAAATATGGATTACAGGGTTGGGCACATCTCTGCCTCAGGGTCACTGGTTTCTCCATCATCTCAGACCAGATAGGACTAAATCTAAGATTAAAGGCTATCTGGGAAGAGAGGCATGGAACCTAAAGGGGAGAGGGTACCATCTGGAAAGGAAAACCTTCTTAGAATTAAAAATGGTCCTAGTTTTTTTTATCTGCTTGTGTGAGACAAAAGCTCAGTAAGCTGCAGAGTTGAGATGTGAGCACTTTATTCAAAGCAATGTCTCAAAATATTCAAAAGTGCTGGGATGAATGGAGTCTGCACCCGCACACCTGGGGACTAATGTTCTCCTCAGCTCCCAATTCCCTGCCCCTGGGAAGTTCTTCTAAGATATGCTTCTTTCCTCCTGGCTCTGTCAAGTTGTGACTCAAGTTCCCATGCATCTTCCAGCAAGTTCTCACTTCACTGAACATACCACCATGAGTACTTTGTTTTCTAACACTGAACTTAATGTTTGAAACATTGCTAAAGAATTGAGTTCCAACAGGTGCTGGTGGCACACATCTTTCATCCCAGTACTGGGGAGGCAGAGGCAGGTGGAACTCAGTGAGCTTGAGGTCAGACTGGTCTAAATAGTGAGTTCCAAGATAAGCTAGGACTATATATAAAGAGACCATATCTCAAAGAACAAAAGCAAAACAAATAATTGAGTTCTATAAAACACAAACAACTATTTAATGCAGAAGTCATTTCCTTATGAATGAAGCCGAATTTCATTTTTAATTTTAAAAGCAGGTGAGGGGGGCTGGAGAGATGGCTCATGGGTTAAGAGCCCTTGCTGGTTTTGTAGAAGATCCAGAATCAGATCCTAGCACCCTTGTACTTGGCTCACAACTGTCCGGAATGCTAGGTTTCCAGAGAAGCTAATGTTTTCTTCTGGCTTCTTCAGGAATCATACAAACTTTCAATTCAACAACAACAACAAAAAAAAAAAAAAAAAAAAAAAAAAAAAAAATGGTGAAATGCAGAGAAAGGAATTTAATATGGCCCCATTCAGTACAGATAAAGGGTTCAGTGACTCCTAAGTCTATTGTCTGGCCATCAACTGTTAATTTTAGCTTAAAATAGAGGGAGAACTGGAGCAGAGGTAAGAGGTATGATAACTAAACAATCTTTAGTCAAGAATGGTCTGGTTGATCATTATTTCAGCTGTTTCTTCGAGGTGGTTCAAAGAACTCACTCTTGCCTGAGGGGGCACACAGATTCTCAGGTCATTATTACTTATGCTTTAGGGTGCAGACTACATCATAATAATTGCTGTTCTGGCGGAAGCTCCACCTCAGCCCCTGGCATCCATATACCCAGCATCTGGGATGTTCTAGTGGGCCCTCCCCTGCATGTTTCTCCAAACTCTGCCTCATCTCACAAAGCCTGCCAAAGAGATGCTCCCCAGAGATGCTCAAGACCACTCCCACAGGGTATTTAAACTGCCCCCTCAGAAAACAGAGTCATGGTTTTTATGTCTCTCTTCCCCATCTCCTCTCTGAGGGGGTGGGGAATCGTCAGGGAGCGTTTTATCTTTTAAATCTAGTCCTTTTCCAATTCGGTTTGATTTGGTCTGATTTGGATTGTTGTGTTGGCAGAACGGCTTATTGGGGTGCAGATACTTTTCCATTGCTCTCACTTGGGGGCCCTGGAAGGTCAACATTGCTTAGTTTCAGTTGCTTGTTAGAAAGATGTTAATGCTAAGTATCATTGCCCCAGGAATCCAACTTGACTACAAGTGTAGCACAACTACTGGACATTCCAGGTGCCTTCTGGAGCCAATTCAAGGAGTTAACATTTTCAGGCAAAAGCAGTTGCCAGGTATTCCTTATGATATCACCTGCGGGAAAGCCCAGCTGCTCGCTGGCCCCGTCCTACTCTATTGTAAGCACGCACTTTTATCTTCCTTTAGGAAACCCGTGTCAGGACTCCTGCGCAGCTAATCTGTGAAAATGGAGACGAAGGAAAGTAGTTCCCGGATGGCAAAAACCGCACCCTCCAAGTGACCACCGAGAGATGACGGTCAGCGAGCATTGAAGCAGGGCCTGTGACCATTACCTGAAGGGACCGGGGTGTGTGTGGGGAAGGAAGAGGTACGTTTACAAGCGAGCTACTCTACACGCGCTGCCCGAGACCCCAAACGCTACTATGCGCACGGCGTAGGTGTCTGGGCTCTACTTAGTCCGCAGCTGAGGCCTAGGCGGCGGACAATTCAATGAGGAAGCCGCTCTCCACCGCTGACCACGATTGGTCGAGCCCGCGGACGGTGATTGGTCCGGGACTTCTTCCGCTCGGCCGGTCCGGTGACACGATTGGTGCAGACCCGCAGCCGCTCCGCCTGCCCCCGCGCGGCTCACGTCACTACCCGGCGTGCCGCGTACCCGCCTCCTCCGCTCGGCCGGCCCAAGATGGCGGTGCAGGAGTCGGCGGCCCAGCTGTCCATGACCCTGAAGGTGCAGGAGTACCCAACCCTCAAGGTGCGTTCTGGGTGCGGCCAGAGCCGCCACCGCACATTTGGAGGGGCCGCGGGGCCGCGGGGGCGGGGGCGGGGCGGGAGCTGCTTCCGAAGGGGCTGCACGGCCGGGGGCGGGGCCGGGGGCGGTGGGGCTGTGGCTCTCGGGGCGTCAGGAAGGGGCCGGGGCCTCTCGGTGGGGCCCCCAAGAGCTCTCGGCGTACCGGGCCCGATGGTGCGCGGCGGCCGGGTCTGAGGGCCTTCGAGCTCCGGGCGGCGGGGCCTGAGCCCCGCCTTCCGCCCGGCCCTCAGAGCCCAGAGGCTGCGGGCTGTCCGAGTGCGGGCAGCGAGGCTGCGACCCGGGCTGCGGGCACTGGAGAATTGGGGGCCCTGGTCGTGAGCGTGGGTCACGGTGGCACCCGGCGTCCTTCCGGAAGCTCGGCCTGGGGCGTGGCGGCACGCCTCCTGCGCTAATTAGGGGGCCAGTGGGGCGCATTGGCGACCCGACGGCACCTTGCCTCGCTGGGCGTCCCCAGAACTCGAGCGCAGCTCCTGCCCTTGGTTTCCGGGGCGTGACCTTGGGTGGTCGCTGCGCTGGTGCGTTCCTTTAGGACAAATGTTCATCCCCAACGGAAGACTGGTAGTGGCCCTTCGATTAAAAGAGGGTTTGGCCGTGCCGCATGGACTGCGGTGAAGTACCTGGGAAGAAATCCTGCAGAAAACAAATTCGGTAGTTTTTAGGAAGGCAGGCTGAGCCTTTGGGTTCTGCATTCCTCCTGAGGGCTGGGCAGCTTTTCTTCTGGAGCGTTTGGCACCGTGTCCATCTCTGTGGTGACTGAGCGGTTGCTCTGTGGCTTGGTGGTGGGTGGGTAGTTTAGCCAAGATTGATGAACGCAGGTTCTAAGCTAGGCTGCCTAGTGCTTAGGGAGACCTAGCGTGTGTATGGGAGGCACCTGATTGCTGGCGTTCCCTCATCAGATGTAAGCCCTAGGGAGCATTTGTTTCCCCCTAGGATGAAGTGAGTGATCACATATTACACATGGAGGAAGTTATCTGCTGTCATTGTCCCTGTGACATCTGACTCTTCTGGTACGGTTGGTCTTCACTGCAGGGCAGAAGCAAGGCTCTGCTGCTCCTCTTCAGTAGTAGGTGAGCAGCCATATTTAATCGCTGTTTTGTATCCCGTGCTTCATTTGACCAAGGAAGGCAGCAAACAATGCTGGTGTCATCAGTCTCTTTGCCACATCTTCAAAACGAAGCGTTTTTTTTTTTTTTTTTTTTTGTTTTGTTTTGTTTTGTTTTGGTTTTTTTTGGAGGGGTGGATACTAGTGACAAACCTAGGTCTTGTGCATGCTAGGGAAATGCTCTGCTACTGACCTATACCCTCAGGCCTTTTTTTAAAACAGCCTTCTGTTGACCATGAACTCTCAATTCTTTTTCTACTTCCTCCTGAGGACTAGGATTACTGGTGACTATTACCGTGCCTGTAGTTTTCTGGCATTGTTGGATTTCTTTTGATTGACAGATGGAAACCCTGCAGCTCATAGTGGTCTATATCTGGGAGCTGCTATCGGTGGACCTGTAACAGCTGACTTGGGGGCCTAGACCTGTTGCAAGGAAATTGCTGGGGGAGAATGTGACTTTTGGTCTAGCTTGTGAATTTGGGACCCACAGTCAGGAAAGGTTTCCAGAGCTCCCTCTCTGGCTTACTAAATGCAGTAGACAGTGAAATGGATGGTCAGGAAAACATTCCTCCAGACTAGTCTTCTGGTGATCATGAATGCACTTTGCATTCCAAAGCTGTTACACAGCTTCTGACTAACATGACTATGTGGATCCTCATGCAGGTACAGAGAGGTGGTGGGTGGTGTCATTAAACAAGATTGTCATCTTTTTTTTTTTTTTTTTTTAATTACAGTAAGAGTTTTTGTAAGTGGGAATGTTAACTTCCTCCAGCAAAAAGTAGCACTTCCCTTCAAGTCCTTTAGATCCTAGCATATAATTTCTGTTTTGTTGACGATATGTCTTTGCTAATTTTTCCCACAAGTTATTATTGCTTGCTTGTTTTTGTTCTTTGTCTTTTGAGATGGGCTCATATATTGGCTGGCCTGCAGTTCACTGATTAGCTAAGGATGACCTTGAATTTCTGCTCCTACTGTCCCCGTCTCCTAAGTGCTGGGGTTTCAGGCATGTGTTACCACACCCACTTTATGCAGTGATGAATATCAAATCCAGGACTTTCTGCATGATTGGCAAGCGCTCTGCCAACTGAGCTACATGCTTAGCTCCATTTCCTGTACTTTTTCAAGAGTAATTAATAGTGGGTACTAGAAGTTTTATAGCACACAGGGTTAATCAGGGCACCAGGAAAGATGTATTTGTGGACAGTACTTAGGAAGGTTCAGATACAGGTATGACATGGGTGGTTGGGGTTCATAGGAAGTGAGGACTGGGGGCTGGAGGGCTCCTGAAACGCAGTGGGGGCTGGAGTATACTGGATAGACCTTTACATTTTTTTAATGAAAAATTTATGTGTTTTGATCATTGACAGATTCTTCACCTTGCAAGTAAGGCCTCCTCAGATGTGCAGGCTTGGGAATTGCAGGTGGGCTTAAGCAGTAGCCTCAGGCACCTGGCAGGCACTTTTTCTTCCTTTGTTTCATTTCCCTGTGACATTTTATTGATGACATGCTCTGACCCTGGGCATGGCTCTTTTCTGTTCATATATAGATACGGGGTATCCTTGTGTATGCTGTGAATGTGTGTTGCTTTTATGGGTTGATAAATAAAGTTGATTTGGCTAATGATCATGCAGAATAGAGCCAGGAGGGAAATCCAAAGTTACAGAGAAAAAGAAGGCGGAATTAGGAAGATGCCATGTAGCTGCCCAAAAGGGTAAGATGCCAGAACAATACCAGTGAGCCATGACCATATGGTGATACACAGATCAATTTAGCCAGGCGATGGTGGCACACACTTTTAATCCCAGCACTCAGGAAGCAGAGGCAGGTGGATCTCTGTGGGTTTGAAGCCAGCCTGGTCTACAGAGTGAGCTCCAGGACAGGCTCCAAAGCAATACAGAGAAACCCTGTCTTGAAAAAAGAAAGAAAGAAAGAAAGAAAGAAAGAAAGAAAGAAAGAAAGAAAGAAAGAAAAGGGAGAGCTAGCCAGTAATAAGCCTGAGCCATTGGCCAATTATACTTAATATTAGCCTCTGAGTGATTATTTCCTAAGTGCCTGAGGGATCCAAGAGCAGGAGAGAAACTGGTCTAGGAGGACCAGCAAGACAGAGAAAAACATTTAACTACACTATATTTCCTTCATAATGGTGGACTGGCACCAGCTTCTTTATAGGTCTTGGAATCTTTTGGCTTCATTATCCCAGTTTCTGGGGCCAGGAATTTCAGGATGCTTCATAGTATCCCAAACCTCTGCCCACCTGGTGTGGAAATATCCTCAGAATACCTCCAGACATTGCCTGGTTACCCTGGGTACAAAGTCATCAGCATGAGGACCTCTGGACTGAACGTTGCTTTAGGGAACTTGTTTCTTTGTTCTTTAAAAGCTATAGAAATATGGTTCATGAAACATCCTCTTAAATCCTGACTGCAACCTTTTTCTCTTGAAGTCTGCTCTGATGCCAATTTGTAAATTACAGCCCTTTGAAGTAAAGGGAAACTGGGATTTGTGGCCTAGCATCTTAAGCTTAGATTTTTGTGGCCCAACATCTTACATTTAGATTTCTTGTTTGGATTAATTTTTAAGCTGCTTTACAGAAGGACTTTTTTTTTTCCAAATTATTCTACTGAAGACATTACTCCATTAATACTTCTAACTCCTCCACCCCCTTTCAAATAGCTGTAGCCTAGTGTTGTGCCAACCTTCTCTGCTTAGTATCTAAATCAGGAAGCAACTGTTCACTCTGGTGTCAGGAGCTGAAGACACTGGGATAGCTGGTTCTGAACCCCGACGCCTTCCTGAGTCTCAACCTGGTATACCTTGATCCTCTTTTGGAGCCTCATCAGGTTCCCAGCTCCTGCAGTTTCTCTTATATATATATAGACACACATATACACAGCTGCTGATGCTGCTCTGTGCTGCACAGAAGTCTAGTAGTATTTTTAAGCATAAACTCCTGTTCTTACAATTTTTCCAGGAATACTTAAATTTTCTGTCTTGCATTTGATAACAGCCTGATGGATCAGTTCCTGCCTTGGAAATTCACAGCTTGAATTATCACACAGAAAGTGTGATATATGACCTGTATTATAACTTCTAGAGCAGTTTTGAAATCTTGGTTTTGGCTGGATTGGGAGGATCATCAAGTATGAGAGATGATGATAACCATTAAAGTTTGACTTAAGACAGACACAAACTGTGCTGAGTAGTAGGTATAGCAGTATCCTAGATCTTTTGATATGCAAGTTTTAGCCAGCCCTTCTTAGTTGGCAGGCTATATGATACTAAAAATACTTGGTCCATTCTTTGCCCTTTTGGGCACCTCCATTATTCATCAAATCCTGCCAGATCTTTAGCATGTTGCCTGTTCTAGTTTGAAGCGGCCTCCTTTCTTTCTCCTTTTTAGAACCTGCCGTTAATTGGTGGGTCCCCCTGAATTCCTTTTTTTCTCTAAGAGCTGTGCCTGATGTTCATGTCCTCCCACCTCTCACTCACCTTGTCTTTCATTTGTTGGACATTTGAGTGAATGAAGCATTTTCAGGTGTGTGTCTCAGTGGTGTGTTCCTCTGTCTTTCTGAAAGGTGGGTGCCTACTGAGAGTAGAAAGTAGCTTCTTGATAGTTCCTGGGGTTTTCTTTCTCTTTCTTCCTTCCTTCCTTCCTTCCTTCCTTCCTTCCTTCCTTCCTTCCTTTCTTTCTTTCTTTTTCTTATTTGTATGTTTTTGTTTTTTCAGTGTTATTATCTTAAACAGAGTTTGAATTAGGAAAACAATGTACTTTGTAATACCTAGTTCGTTCTCTGTGGTGGGTAGACCATGTTAGAGGCATTGCTAAGTTGAGGCACAGAGTGGCAAGGGACTTAAGCAGGGTATATCCAGGAGGCTGCACTGCTATTGTACAGCCCAGGCCTTAGAGCCAAGACCTTGACCCTTCCTTGGCTGTGATAGCAGCTGTTGATGAATTTCCTGTTAGGCGCCATGAGGACCCTCAGGTGTTGCGAATGTTCTCTTGGAATGCATACCCTGTCAAGAAAAGCATTTATGGAGTGGATGTTAGATTTATTGATCTGTCAAAGATAACCAGGACAGGTAATATGGCTCAGCAGTTAAAGGCACCTGCTGCCAAACCCAGTGGCCTGATTTTGATGCCTGGAACCCATGTGGTAGAAGAAATCTGGTTTTCAAAAGTTGTGCTGTGACGTCCTAATACACTATATGGCACTCATGCCCTCACATACATGTACAGACATAAAAAAATAAACTTTTAGTTTTGTTTTCTGTTTGTTTGAGATAGGGTTTCCCTGTGTAGCCCTGGCTATCTTATAACTCTCTGACGACCAGACTGGCCTTGAACTCTAGAAGATTTGCCTGCCTCTGTCTCCCAAGTGCTGGGATTAAAGGCTTGTGCCCCCCCCCCCAGTTAACTTTTTTTTTCTCCTCTTTCTATTTTTAAAGATACCAAGGAAGCCACAGTGAAGTTGAGCAGTGGGGGAGGGGTGACTGAATTTCTGTGACTGACAGCCTGAGCCAGTGATCTTACAAATACATCTGGTTCTGTGAAGCCCTGTCAACTGTAAAGTCTTGGCTGACATTGCCCCAGAGGCCTGCAGGCCAAGAAGAAAGGAGATTGACTGGCATGTATAGTCAATGTATGTATTCATTTGTGGAAATCCCATGACTACCACCAGTCTCATGGGGTTGTGTCATAGAGTTCAGGCTCTGCCAGTGGTAATATGCACTGTTATAGAATCTTTAGACATAGCAACCATTTGAAAACTTCAAAAGAATTATTCACTGTTGTAATAACTAGTAACTATGGAGAAAACACTGATTTTGGGTTTTTTTGTTTGTTTGTTTGTTTGTTTGTTTTTTAAAGACCTGGGCCTGGCTTTACTTTCCTGATTGTGAACCTCTGGTACTACCCCATTATCTGCCTCTATCCAAAATTATCCTTTCTCTCTACTATCTAGTATTCCTGAAGTCCCAAATTTTGTAAACCACCCACCCACCCACCCACCCACTCACCCACCCACCCACCCACAGGGTCTCTGTAGTCCTGGCTGTCCTGCAATTTGCTATGTAGACCAGGCTGGCCTCCAACTTGAGATCTACCTGCCTCTGCCTCCAGAGTAGGATTAAAGGTGTATGCCACAACCACCCAGCCTCTTCCTGCTGTCCTTTTACATACATTTTCCTTTACATACATTTTCCTATCCGTCTGTCTTCTCCAACCTTTCCCAGCTCAGTTGCCTATGTAGCTCTGGCTGTCCTGGAAGTCACTATGTAAACCAGGCTGATCTTGAAACTCAAGGCATCCTCCTACATTTGCCTCCTAAGTACCGGGATTAAAGTCATTGCACCACTATAACCAGCTTAACTACTAATTTTTAAAGATTTATTTTTAATAATGTTAGGTATTTGTGTGTCTGCATGTTGGCTTGCCCATGTGAGTGCAGGTTCCCTGAGAAGACCAAAAGTGTCAGATATCTTGGAGCTAGAGCCACACTTTCCAGCTACCTGGCATGGATGCTGGGAACAAAACTTTGGGTCCCCTAGAGCAGCAAGTGCTCTTAATCCCTGAGCCATATCTCTAGCTCCCAAATTTTGGTTTCTTTATAGTGTTAGTCACAATTGTACAGAATTATCTACACTTATGTCTTTTTTTTTTTTTTTTTTCTTTCTCTGTCAGACATCTCCTCTACAATGTGTTTTGGTCACTGAGTATTCCTAGCACGTCCAAGAGTACCTGGCACAGAGTCACAATAAACAGCCATTGACCAAATAAGTTTCTCCACTGTGTGGAAAATTCCTTAAAACTTTGTGTTGCTTTTGTTCACTTATTTGAATTCCAGAGTGCTTTTTTATGCAGGCACTTCCATCCCTTCTTTATTTCCTTTTGCATCTGTCCTCTAACCTACTTGTGTCCTGGGATTGCAACATCAACCTCCTGCCCATAGATGTCCAGCATTCTTATTGATAAATTTCAGCCTGGAGTCAGCCATCTGTGTTGATTCTTCATGAACTCAGTAGTTGCCCCTACTTCTGAGGACCCTAACAGCTCACTTGAAGGGTCCCTTGCACACAAGAGCTTTTCCATGTACTTTTTCACCTTAAACTCCTATGCTTGTGCCACACCTCATGGGCTATGTTCATGGGTTGGTTTCTATTTGTGACCTACTTGCCTTTGCTCATTGTCTTGTTCTGGTTACTGGGAATAAATCATCTGTCTCTATCCGTGCCCATCTCCATCCCTCACAATTAAAAGATGTGCAAATAATGGCTGCCTTGTAGTTATCCAGTGAGCAAAATGTCATATTCTCTCTGAACTTATGTTGTTAACCATCTCTGGCATACCCTCATCTCTGCTTTTACCCACATTGCCCATGCTGTAGACAGGGCCATTGGGCAGCTTTCTAGTGCTCAGACCTTGTGACTATATGTCCATCCATAACAACCTGCCAGCAGGTATCCTGGTGTTCATCTTGACCTTTCAAAGTTAGTGACTCCTCCATAGTCTTTAGGCACATTCCCAGGCTCACAGCCAACTCTCATTCTTTATTGAACTATCTGCAGAATACTAGAATAGCACCCAAGTTTGAACCCAGTAGTTGGGATCTTGGTGATCACATGAGTCTTGTGAACTTAAAGGATCCTCTGTCTACACTGCTAATATACTTAGAACCCTGCTCCAGGAGCCCGAAAAGCATGCCCTTGAACTCTGTAAGGAACTTAGCATGGTTAAAGCTGAAATTTTTAGTTTCTGTTTTTTGAAACAGGATCTTGCAGAATGGATAGGGAGGAACTCTTGGAGACCCCAACTCCCTTACTGAGGAGCTGTTGCAGTTGATAGTTGCTGGGGGAAATAGAATCATTCCTCTTTATAGGTGTGGCCATTGGCAGGCTCCACACCCATGTATATGGGGGCAACACTGATTGGACTTACTGGGTTATTAGGGAGAAAATGAAGAAAAAAAAATAATGAAATTGGGAGAGATACGTTGGGGGGATTTGGAGTAAGACTGAAGTGAGAAATGGAAAGTGAATATGATAGTATTCCATGTATCCATATAAGGACAATTTTTAAAGAGTATGTAAGGGTCATTTGCTGATGGGTGAGTGCATATGATCTGTCTAAAAATGTTAAGTATGAGTGGAACAGAGAGCAACCGGCAAAAAGGAAGGCAAGAAAGTTAGGTAGACAGCTGTGAAGAACTGTCAGTGGATGCCATGCTGAGTTCCTACGTTTCATTTAGAAAGCTGTCACCTTAGGCATGCAAATGCTCATTAATATTTCCAGTCCTTGCCAAGTGGTGGTGGCACACACCTTTAATCCTAGCACTCAGGAGGCAAAGATAGGTGGATCTCTTATTTTTAGGCCAGCCTGGTTTACAGAGTGAGTTCTAGGACAGCAGGGCTACACAGAGAAAACTTGTCTCCAAAAAAACAGACAAAAAACAAAATCCAGTCCTCCTCCCAGATAGAAGATACATGTCTTTGACTCATCATAGCCCTGTGGAAGGTTTTGGCCAGTGTTTTATGACTTGTGAAAGGTCTGAAATTCCTACTAAGATATCAGGCTTTACAGACCTTTGTTGTATATGAGAGAAACAAACAGTGTTTACAAGGACAGAAATTAGTACATTAGTGGCTTTTGCCCAGACTAGATGAAATAGAATTATAGCAGTATCTTTTTTGAGATTAAGAACATGTTTTAAAAGAGATTATGGTAATAAATGCAGTAATCTGTAAACACATGAAAAGCCAAAAAACCATATCCTTTAGATGAATGAACTTTTAACAAAGTTGTTATGAAAACAAAATGAAGGCAAAAGGATATGAAGTAGAAGTACAACTGTTAAAAAAGTTTAGTTGGGAGCGGGAGAGATGATTTAATGGGCAGTGCCCTTGCTCTTTCAGAGGACTGGTTTCACTTCTTAGCACCTACATGGCAGCTAAAAACCATCTATATATAACTCCAGTCCTAGGAGATCTGATGCTGTCTTCTAACCTCCAAGGGCAGGCACCAGGCACACATGTGGTATTCAGACTAACAGGCAGGTAAAACACCATACACTTGTTTTTTTTTTTTTTTTTTTTCTAATCTTTGAAAAGTTTAGTGGGCAGCTGGCATGCAACAGACACTGAGTGAGCTTAACAACTACTCTCTGTACCTCAGTGATGAGTTATATCAAATCCCGAGGAGATGTCTGTCCATAACAACCTGCTAGTGGGAAGAGGTGGCCAGGGTGAACCTTGCTGGTAGTGATGACATTGAAGGAACCTAAGAAAAGGCTCGGCTGGTGGAAGACAGGCATTAGTGTGCGTGCCTTTCGTATGAAGATGGTAATAATGCCTGGTACATTTTGTTCATTGTACAGTGCTTTTTACTTAGAACAAAGGGAACACCAAGAAGAGCAGGACTCTACTGACCCCAATCCCAGGCATTCAAAACTGCTGGTGCTCTGTATTAACCTACTCACCTACTTGAGGTATGTGCTGGAGCATTAAGGCATGGGATGGGTGACTGAGCTGTGTTGAGGATTGACCACAAAAGATTGGCTGTAATACCTTTTGGTGTCATGCCTTGGTAGCTTTAGCAGAGAGAGAGCCATGCTGCCTTATGTACTGTCTATGGATTGTTTTTGCTTGGATTTTCTCTACTGGACTGCTGGCATATGACCAGTGGGTTAATGATGGATATGATGGTGGACTTAGGGAGTGATGTTGATGCTGATGGCTCTCCTTCAATCTTAGTGTTTGTCAGCCACATCTTATTATAGCTTCCTAGAAGTTGACCAGAATCATGTTAATTTAGTTTTTAAAGAATCCCTTTAAAATAGGGGATCTAGATTGTTGTTGTCTTTTGTATTTGCCTTTCCATGGCCAGCATAGAGTCTCCCTGACTCCGCAAGTTATGAGTGGCTTCTTAGCAAATACTTGAATACTTTCTCTGAGGCTTTTTTCTCTTTAGGTTTATGTCTTTCATAGAAATGTTTGCCTGCATGCATGTCTCTGCCCATAGAGGTGAGACATAAGCCTGAGATCCCCTGGAGCAGGAGTTAGAGATAGTTGTGAACCACCATATGGGTATAGAGGACTGAACCCAGCCAGGTTCTCTGGAAGAGTAAGTAGTCAGTGCTTTTAACTGTTTTAATTGCTGAGCTGTCTCTCCAGTCCCTCTGAGCCTTCTTTATTTTATTTATTTTTGTTTTTGTTTTTTGGTTATTTTTTTTTTTTGAGATAGAGTTTCTCTGCATTGCTTTGGAGGCTGTCCTGGAACTTACTCTGTAGACCAGGCTGGCCTCGAATTCACAGAGATCCACCTGCCTTTGCCTCCCGAGTGCTGGGACTAAAGGCATGCATCACCAATGCCCATCGAACCTTTTTTTTAAATATCCCCTCTGGGGTTTCTTCATTGAGAACAGTAAATGCCTCATGCCATCAGGAAAATCTCTCCTTCCTATACTGGTAGAAATAGCTAGAAACACAGTGACAAACCAAAGTGCCCTTTTTGGGGGAGGGTGCAACAAATACTGTCAGAAAACTCATAGCAAGTATGAGAGAAAGCTTGAGGAAAAGAGGTCTTAAAGTAAATGACACCATGCAGGAGGGCTGCATGGCAGGTGGAAGAGCAGGTGTTTCTTTCAGGTCTCAGCAAAACTTGTGTACCAGACTGGGTTTTAATGATGAAAACAAGTATTTTGCGTGAGACACTGATTAGGAAAGGTGCATGGAAGAAAACGTAATCCAACAGCAGCTAACTAGAGAGAGCCTGACTTTAAGAACTGTCACACGACTAGAGAGGTAGCTCAGGTTAAGAACACTTAATGTTATTACAGAGGACCAGAGTTCATTTTCCAGTATCCACATGGTGGCTCACAATTCTCTGTAGGCATGCATGTGGTATGTGTACATATATGCAGGCAAAACATTGATACACATAAATAAATCTTTGGTTGGTTGGTTGGTTTTCATTTTTTGAGACAGTATTTCTGTGTTGTCCACCAGGCTGGCCTCGACCTCAGAAATCTGCCTCTACCTCCTGAGTGTTGGGATTAAAGGCCTGAACCACCACTAGTGCCAGACTGAACAAATTAATCTTAAAAAAAAAAAAAGCACAAGGTGTTGAAAGGTGGCATGCCTTTAATCCCAGCACTAGGGAGGCAGTAGCAGGCAGATCCCTGTGAGTTTGAGGCCAGCCTGGTCTACAGAGTGAGTTTTAGGACACTACACAGAGAAACCCTGTCTGGAATGACAAAACAACACCACCAAAAAAATTGTCTTTGACTCCTGCTATTGATAAGATACATTAAGAGATATTAAATAAGTCTATTAAGTAAGCATTTCAATATTTAGCACAATATATATAAGTTGAAAATCAAATAGAGAATTCTAAAATAAGTCTCTAAATATAAACTAAGGAGAGGTAATTCAGATGCACAAGAAAGAGTCAGACATTTTCTTTCTGTAGAAAGCTGGATAAAGGCACAAACAAAATAAGTGGGAGGGGCAAAGTGTATTGAGTTGAGCTACATAAAGTGTATTTTTATAGGTTAAAAAGTGATAACTGAGCTGGGCAATGTGGCCTTTAATCTCAGCACTCAGGAAGTAGAAGCAGGGGAATCTCTGTGAGTTTGAGGCCAGCCTGGTCTACAAAGCAAGTTCCAGGCAGCCAGGCCTACACAGAGAAACCTCAAAAAACAAACAAAAAAATTGAAAACTTTAATGACCCTATAACATGCAAAGACAGCTGTTAAAAACTTCCCAATTGTGAAAAAGTCCAGTACTGGATAGCTTTACTGGTAAACTCTTGTTAAGGAATTTATATTAACTCCCCACCTCATTTTTGTTAGCCCAGTATTACCCATGGCAAAATCATAACTTAGGAAAGCTATAGATCAGTGCTCCTTAGGAATAACTACATGTAAAATGTTCAGCAGTATCTGAATCTAAGCTCACCAGTAGTCCTAGCACTTGGGAAGTGGAAGCAGGAAAATGAGGTCAAGAAGAGACGGTAGTCAGTCTGGACTGACACTTCTCAAACCAATATAATCTACACACACGTCATGACCAAATAAGCTATCCCAGAAATAGTTCACCTTGTGGAAATTGGTATAATGGACATATTAGTGGGATAAAGGACAAACCACATGGTCATCTAAATAAATGCAGAGAAAGCACTTGACAAAGTAACATCTTTCCAAGAAAAAAATATCAAGTTCCTCAACTCGATAAAAGGCTTCAAAAAAAAAAAAAAAAAAAAATTAACATAGTACTTAGTGGTTAAACGCTGAAAGCTTTCCCTAAGATCAGCAACTAGACAGGACAGATACCTCTCCTCCCCACTTCCATTTAGCCTTGGCCTGGAAATTGTAGTAAGGACAGACAGACAAGAAGCCAGGTCTTTCAAATTGGAAAAGAAGAAGTAAGATTATTTGCAAATATCATGGTCATGCGAGCCTAAGAAATGTACATCAACACACAAACTATTAGACTTAATAAGTTTGTTCATTATTGTTGCAGAATACAAAAGCAGTATATAAAAATAAGTTGTATTTCTGAACCCTAAAAGGGAGCAGCCTAAAAGGAAATTGAGAAAATTTGATTTACTGTAGTTCAAAATTAATACAGTATGTGGGAATATGTCAGGATCGTTAAGGATAGCTGCTTTACTCCCTGAATCAGTGTGTAGGCTTAGCATAATCCACATTAAAATCTCAGCTGTCTTTTTTTTTTTTCCCCAGAAATTGGCAAGCTGTTTGTAAATCACCAGTATGATTCAGGAACCCAGATTCGTCAAGGCACCCTGATAAGCAGTGGTTACAGAACTTGAATTTTTAGATTTCAAACCTCCGTATGGAGATGTAAGATGGTATGATATTGGCACAAGAATAGACACAGCAAGAGGGGTGGTGGCGGTGGCGCTTTCAATGCCAGCACTTGGGAGGCAGAGGCGGTGCGTCGGAATTTGAGGCCAGCCTGGTCCAGGAAAGCCAGGGCTACACAAAATAACCCTCTCAAAAAATACCAAGAAAGAAAAAGAATAGACATAACTACCAAAATTGAAGTCAGGCCTTTATTTGTTTGGTTGTTTGTTTTGGCGTTGCTGAGGGTTGAGCCCAACACTTTAAATGCACAAGCCAACCACTGTACTACTACTACTACTACTACTACAACACACCCAGCTATCAACCATATATTTATAGTAATTAATTTTAGCAGGTGTGTCAAGATGATAGCTCAAGAATAGCCTTTTCAGTAAGTGCTGAGACAACTGGGTTTTCACGTGCAGAATGTAATTGGGTCCCTATATCACAAAATATACAAAAACCAAAAGTAAATCAAAAGAACTAAATGAAAGAGCTAAAATTATAAAATTTCTAGGATAATATAAAGGACAACTCTGACCTTGAGTTAGTCTGTGGTTTTTCAATACCTGAGTACAAGGAGCACAAACAAAAGACTGCTTTAGGGAAGCTGTGAAAATGTAAAGACTGTCCTTTGGAGGGAATGTGCTCATCTCCACCCCCTACAAAATGTATGCTAAAGCCCCAGTTTTTGTGGTGTGACCTTTGAGAAGTGATTGGATTTGGAACAATAAAATGTGATATACATCCAAGAATGAGGAACTTTTTTAAGTTTTGCATTTTCACATTAAACATTATCTCTTCCAAGATTTCTTTTTACCCCATCCCATTTGCAGTTTTAAAATATTTTAAAAATTGTATGTATGTGTGTGTGTGAATATTTTGCTTTCATTTATGTAAGTGTACCCCATATGTGCCTGGCACCTCTGAAGTCCAGAAGAGAGTGAAGGATTCACTACAACTGGGTATGGGCAATTGTGAACCACCACATAGGTGCTAGAAAGCAAACCCATGTTTTCTGCAAGAGCAGCAAGCACTTGTAACTGTTTAGCCATCTCCATCCCTCCATTTGCAAATCTTAAAATTTTTCTTTGTATTTATTCACATATGTATGTGTTCATTCTTACCCCTGTTACCCTCCTCTACTCCTACTAAATCTACCTTCTTTCCAACAAGTCTCCTGCTTATTCTCATTTCATATTTTTTGTGAACCAGTGAGTATAGGGTTTTGCATGTGCACAAATGGGGGTTATCTATTGGAGCATGGGCAACAGTGGATATATACCACTGAAGAAAGTGACACCCATTTCTCCAGCAGCCTCTAATTCCCAGTAGCTCCTCATGGAGTGGTGAGGGTCTCATGAGCCCCTTCCCAATCCATGATGGAATGTTAATGGGCCCCATCTTTATAGGTAAACACCGCTGCTGTGAGCTCATAAGTACAGCAACCATGTCATCCTCAGATAACTGTTTCACAGTACTCCTCCCCATCCTGTAGCTCTAAAATTCTTCCTGTTCCCTCTTCAGTATTTCTTGAGCTTTGGAGGGAGTGATACCAAGGTCCCGTTTAGGACCCGGCACACAGCACTTTGATCAGTTAGGAGTCTTTGTACTAACTGTTGCCCCCTACAAAGAGAAGTTTCTCTGACCAGGACTGAGAGCAATACCAATGTTAATGTTAATAAATACTTAGAAGGCAGTTTTAAGAAATGACCATTTAACAAAACAACTTTAATAAGTTCTCCACTAGGAAACCAGCCATAGACTTTTGACCACATTTACAGTACCAAATGTGAATTCTTCCTGTGTAGTGTGGGTCCAATCAGAAAATGGTTGGTTACTCTCATAACATTCACACCACTACTACAAAAGTGGTCAAATCTTCCCTGGAAGGTTAGTAATGTAGCACACATGTTCCATAGCTGAGTAAGTCTGTTGATGACTATTTTCCTCTCTTAGCAGCTTGTATAGTATCTTTCCAGCAAGAAGGAAAATTCCAGCTTAGTCCATCTTGATTTTCCAAGTCCTGCCACCAAAGTGTGTGGTATTTTCAGCAGTGGGATTTGGTTTGGTTTGGTTTTTGGAGACAGGGATTCTCTGTTGCTTTGGAGCCTGTCCTGGAATTAGCTTTATAGACCAGGCTTACCTCAAACTCACAGAGATCCACCTGCCTCTGCCTCTCTCGTGCTGGTACTAAAGGTGTGCGCCACCAACGCCCAGCCAGCAGTGGGGTCTTACTATCCAGTTCTTATTGGCAACCATGAGCAATGGCAATAGCCTCTGTTGTTTTAGGGACCTCTGGGACTTCTCTGGCCAACAGCTCAGAGGAGGCATCCCACATCAGGTACTGGGATTTTCATTTAATAACTATGGCTTTGAGAGCAGCATTAATTACCCATGCAGGGTGACTACATTCAAACTTTTTATTACAGTTTTTAAGTAGCTTACAAAATAGGTTTTCATATGACTTTTTAAATATACAGTTTTGATTAGCCTTCCTCACCCTTTCTCTTCCCCATCCTTCCTTAGGCCTTTCTACCTGTAGCACTTCCCTTTTTACTGTCATATCACATGTGTGTTCTATTAACTGATCTTGCACTTCCATTCTCCCACTCTACCTTCTAAGTGCTGGGATTACAGGCATTGCCACCATACCTGCTTTTATGTGGTGCTTGGGATGGAACATAGAGCTTCGTGCATGCTACTCATTAGTGCCTTGAGTGGCACTAATCAGAGGAGCTTACGAGGATCAGTTCTCTTCCTTCCAGGCGTTGAACTCAGATCAGCATGCTTGGGAACAAGTCCTTTTGCCCAGTGAGCCATCTTCCTACCACCTAATGTTCTTATAAAAAGATAGATGACTAAAGCACTCTGCAAATATACCAGAAGAAAATGCAGGGCCAATAACAAGCAAGAGGATTTTTGCTAGACTCAGCTCTGCCAGGATCTTGCTCCAAGACTTGCAGCCTTTTCAACTTTATATGGTAAAGATTGTGTAAGCTGAGCTGACCAAGACAGTTGCTAAAAAAAAAAAAAAAAAAAAAAAAAAATAGGAAGAAACATTTGCAAATCACCTGATGAGAGCAGGTGTTCAGAGTCTATGAAGAAGTCTTCCTGTTGAGTAATTTAAATTTTAAAAATGAACAAAAAGATCTTGCTGTGTAAGTTTGAGGACCTGAGTTCAGCTCACAGGACCCACATAAAGTCATGCTATGGAAGGCTACCTGTAGCCCACCTGTAATCCTAGCATATGGGAAGCTGAGAAAGGGTTATCCTAAGGCTATCTCTACTAGCCAAACTGACAAAACTCCATATTGGACAAGAGACCCTGCCCCAATAAAATAGAGTGATTAAGAAGACACCATAAATGGCAACCTCCAGCCTGTACACACACTAGTACATGTACCCACATGCATTCCAAAAACCAAAATAATTTGAAGGCTTTCTCTAGAAAATACACAGAGAGCCAGTAAGCACACAGGAAGATGTTCAGTGTCTTTAGTAATCAAAGAAATGCAAACCAAAGCCACTGGGACATACTACTTTTTTTCTGCTAGAATGGCTGCAGGGGAAAGATGTGGAGAAATTTAAACCCTCGGATGCTATTGATGCTTTGCCTATGGCCCTTGCTCATCTAGATATGAGGTCCAGACTCTGTTACCCATCACATTTTGTCAGGGTAGCTGTGAACTTGGATAGCTGGGGAGCCCTGGGAATGTTACATGCTCGAATTAAGATGACTCTGATTTTAAAGATTTAGTACAAAGAAGGGGAATAGGCAGACACAGCATCCCAGCTGGATGCAGATGGGGTCTTATGTGTTCTGTTCAGTTTTACAGCTGACTAGACAATACCCATGTCAAAGAGGCCATCAGCTTTACTGAGGACTGGCTCACCACTGTCTCATCCATAAACATGCTTACAAACATCCAAAGTCTTTGGCCAAAAGTCTATGGCCAATTCAAGGTGCTGCCTAAGAATAACCACTATTTGCTAGTTTTCATTTATGTTTCCTGGTGCCAAACAGCATTGTAAGTATTCCATGTGTCATTTTGGGTGGCATTTCTGCTGAGAGCCTCTGACCTGTTTTGAGAATAAGATTGTTGCTATCCTTGTTTTATATTTTTTGTAGGCATTCCCTGGAAGAAGTCATGTTAGATGTGTATATTTCCAGTGACGTCTGTTTTTCCTTAGGTTGTTGTCTGCAGAGCAGACATACAGGTTTGATAAAAGACTTACTGGTACATTTTCTTTCATAGTTTGTGTCATTTACAAAGCTCATGTCCTCCTAAAGGTCATGACAATGTTTTGTTTCTTCCTCAGATGATTTATAGGAAGTGTCAACATCTATGCTTGGATATGTGATCTGTTTCAGGGTGGTCTTGGTAGATATATTAGGCATGGCTTGGTTTTTACTACTCTCAGGTGAATTTCCAGTCCTGCTATTGTTACAAAGACTACCATTTCCCTTGGCCTTGTGGCTGGACATATATTGGTGGTGTAGGGTTCTGTTTATGGTTTCTCTATCCTCATTTGATCCATATTCAATCTCTAACCAGTACCTTGCTTAGGACATCACAAAGTTTATAGTTTCTTATTTTTGTTGTGGTTGGGTTTGGGGTAATGATATTGAGATGGGATCTTCTTATACAACCTAAGCTCAAACTCATTATCCTCCTTGGATTCCTGAGTGTTGAGATCACAGACTTATGCCACCATGTTTAGCTATAGTATTAAGGCTTGACATGTATTATTGCACATATTGTATCAAAATTCTTATTTTCTTTTGCACTATGTAGTCAAAGAGGATATGCTCTTGAACTTCTGGTCCGCCTGCTTCCACTTCCTGAGTGCTAGGATTGCAGGTGTGCACTACCACTGTGCAGGGCTTTATATATGCAGGGCAAGCACTGTCTGTACCAACTGAGCTGAATTCCAGCCTGGGATTTTATTCCCCCCCCCCCTTTTGGTAGTAAAAGCACAGAATAATAGTGTACAGTATGTGTTCTTCATGGTGCATCAGGTCTCTGGAACATTCAGTCTTGTAGAACTGAAATTCTACCGTAATTCACTATGAATCCCTACTTTTGCTTTTACTGTCTGAGAGTTTGCTGTTTTTAAGAGTCTTATTCAGTAGACTTTCATCTTTTTAGGAGTTTTGTTCAGTAACAGTTTTTTGTTTTTGTCATTTTTATGGTCAGCTCATCTTAACATGATGCCCTCAGGTTTCATTAATATTTTGGTATGTGCTGCATTTTCTTTATTATTTGTCAGTGAACACTCACGGCTGCTGTTGGAAATGTTGCAGTAAGCGTGGTATGTGAACATCTTATAGAGCTCCTCTCTTTTAGATGCATGCCCAGAAGTGGGCCTGCTACCCTATGTGGTTGTCTGTAGTTGGCATTTTCTTTGGCAGCCAACAAGCTCCCAAATAAAGACATGGAGACTTATTATTAATTATGAAAGCTTGGCCTCAGCTTAGGCTTGTCCTGCTAGCTCTTTTAATTTAATATAACCTGTTTCTGTTCCTCCACATTTTGCCTTGGGGCTTTTACCTTTCATTCTGTATGCCCTACTTTCCTGCTTCCTCTGTGTCTGGCTGACTAGCTCCTGGTGTGTCCCTGTCATCTCCTTTTTCTTTCTTCTCCCCTGAGCCAGATTCTTCCTCCTACTCATTTTTCCTGCCTGGAAGTTCCTCCTGTACCCCTTCCCTTACTAATGGCCATTCAGCTTTTTATTAAACCAGTCAGGTGACTTAGAAAGGCAAGGTAATAAATACAACACATCTTTACATAGTTAATAAATATTCTGCAACATTTCTCCCTTTTTTGTCTAAATACAAAGAAAGGTTTTAGCTTTAACATAGTAAGACTATACATTAACAACAATTATCAAGTAATAATTACATTTATAATATCCAGTCCATTTGCATTTGGCAAATTCAGAGAAAATACTCCATTATCTATTTTATCTTGGTGAGTTCAAAGTTGTGTACCTAATTTACTTTCTATCCTAACTTGTATTACCAACCTAAAATTATCTTTTTAGGCCTCAAAACATTTTCTTAGATGAACAATTTAAGCATTTATGTTTCTTAACCTTTTAAACTTTGCATCTCTTATGTAAGTTTCTTTTCTGACTGGTAACAAGGAAAACTAAACTATTCTTTCTTCAACTCAGAAACCTGAAAAGGATATAATATTACCTGAATAAACAGTAAGTACAGAGCAAGCAACTTCCAAAACTATAGAAATGACAGAAGCACCTGGCTCCCTGAACAGTTACCCCAGTTCCTCTGCACCACTGGGGCACCCATCTTCAGCCTAAGGCCTAGAATACCTGACAGGCATTTCTGTGAAGCAGGATTTTTGAAGGACTGTCCTATCCTATCTTGGCAAAGTTCAGCAGTCTTTTCCTTTGTGTCCTGCTTGTCCAGTTTGTACAGTATACTGTCCGCAGTCAAGGCAAGAGCAGTTTCTTGCCACAAGGCTAGCTTTGCCACAATGAAAGTGAACTCCATATGGAGGTTCTTTGTTGCCCATCATCCTTTCATGATTGGTGCTGCCAGGAACAGATATACTTTTAATTATTATTATTATTTCTTATTTTACATATCAATCCCAGTTCCCTCTCCCTCCCATCCTTCCATGCCCCCCACCAACCTCCCCATCCCATCCCCCATCCACTCCCTAGGGAGGGTGAGGTCTTCCATGAGGGATCATCAAAATCTGTCAAGTCATTGGGGTAGGGCTTAGGCCTTCCCCCATGTCTCTAGGCTAAGGGAGTATCCCTCCATGGAGAATGGGCTCCTGAAGTCCATTCCTACACTAGGGATACATCCTGGTTTCACTGCCAGAGGCCCCATAGACTGCCCAGTCCTCCTAGCTGACACTCACATTCATGGGGTCTGTTTGGTCCTATGCAGGTTCCCCAGCTGTCAGGCTGAGGTCCATGAGCTCCCACTTGCTCAGGTCAGCTTTTCTGTGGATTTCCCCAGGCTGGTTTTGACCCTTTGTTCATCACCCCTCCCTCCCTGAAACTGGTTTCCAAGAGTTTGGCTCAGTGTTCAGCTGTGGCTGTCTGCTTCTGTCTTCATCAGCTCCTGGATGAAGGCTCTAGGATGACATTTAAGGTAGTCATTAATCTCATTATTGGGGGAGACTATAAGGTAGTCTCTCCACTATTGCTTAGATTCCTAGTTGGGGTCATCCTTCTGGATCTCTGTACAATTTCCTGGTGTTTAGGAGATATTTTTCTTGTTTTGAGGCAACCTATGTATCCTAGGTGTCCCTGGAATTTGCTGCATATCATCCAGACTGACTTTGTACTTGTAATCCATCCTCCATCTCTCCGTGCCAGGAGCTATGTGACATAGCTCACATAGCTCACATGCCATCCTATTTTTTGCTATTGATTGTTTTCTGCTACTTTGGAAACATCCTTGATGTCTCATTTGTCTTTTTGTTACGAGTACATATTTAGGATTTTGTCTTCATTTCCCCAGTTTTTCCTTAAGGTCTATTATATGTATAGGCATGTTGGTTACCATCTTTGTTTAGGGGAATTGCATCTTTTCTTGGTTTCTTTTTTCATGTCTTGTGTCTATTGTCTTCCCTCATAGACTTCCTGTTTCGCCTCATTGAGCACTGTCTTCAGTAGTTTTCTTCCCAGAGAAGGCTTGTGCTTGCTCAACTTTTCAGCCTTGAATATTTGGAAATGTCCTTATCCTGCCCTCATCTGTGAGTAGTGAATTAGCTTGGGTCAGATTCCTGCTTCTTCATTCTCCAGAGCCCTTTGAGCTGTTAGAACCTACAGTTTGGAATTGCCTGGCACAGCCCGTGGGGAAGCATTTACCCCTAGGGTGGGGCAAAAAGAAGAGGGCTGCTTCCCAGATCTGGGAAAGGTGTGGGTCCAAGGAAGAAGTTGGTTTGGGAAGCTTCTTCCTGATTTGCTGGCTATACTATGACATGTTCTTAAGAGTCTAAGAGTCCCTTTTGTTTTGTTTTGTTTTGTTTAATACCCATCCTCTAGTTTCAGATCCAGGTACCTGGTCCAGGAGCTAGGAGGAACAGAACAGTCCATCACGGTGAAGCCTAGGGATGGGGAAGATAAACTAAAGGAAGGAGTAAGGAAGTGTGCTGGACAGGCATGTGTCTTAAGTCTCACCAAAGGAAGTTGACACTGGGCTAGTCTGAAGTTAGACTCAGTAGTGGTGGCTGGCTAGGAAGAGATGTTCAGTGTAGAACCCCAGGAGGACACTCAGCTGACACTGTTAGGAGCTGTCACAGTGCCTTCCAGGTCTGTACCATCACATTAGCCCGGCGACATCTGTGTTGTGGGTGTGTACAGTGCTGTACAGCTTTCTCATAGATTCTACGTGGACATGATGATTTTGTACATACCTCACTTCAGTATATTGGGTCTTGGATTTTATTTTCTCAAAAGATACTAAATGGAGCCATGAACTTAGAGCAGATGACTATCTTCTCTCTAGATAAAAGTTAGTGGACACCCTGAACTGATGGGGTTTTGCTACCTCTGTTGGTAGACCACATCAGTAAGTGTAGAACTACGTGGATGTTTCGGTCCTAGCAGTCAGCTGATCTGCTGACAGGTTTTATAACACCTGAAACTTGTAGGTGTTACATGCTATGAGATGTCATGGGACAGAAGACTCAGCAGGGTTCTTGTTCTGTTGAAAGTCTATTCACCACATCGCCCAGTGCCACCTTAATGGAGCTTGTGTACAGGTTTATGATTGTTTTTTAATATTTATTAAAGTATAATTTTAATGTGTGACTATGATAAAAATTTGGGGGCTTTTGTTTATTTGTGGCTTGGATTTTTTTGTTTTTCATTTTTAGTAACTTGGTATTACTGTATTTGAAGGAAGGTGTGGGTCCAGGTCAGAAGGGAAACCTCCCAAAGGATGGCCATCGAAAGGGAGAAAGGGCAGACCCTGCACTGTGAGGCGAGAGGGGCTAGTGGGGCTGCCTTTGCTTGCTCAGTGCTCCTGCCTTGCAGTCTGTTGTTTTTGTTTCTTTTTTAAAGAGTTGCTTATATCAATTTATGTGCATGTCCCTGAGTGTATGTATGTGTACCACGTGCATGTAGGTACCTGAGGATGCCCCAAGAGACTGTCACATCCCTGAAACTGGAGTCACCTGCAGTTGTGAACCATCTGATAGGGGTGCTGGGAACTGATCCCAGGCCCTCTACAAGAGTAACAAGTGCTCTTTACAGCTAAGCCGCACATGATACAGTTTGGTTGATGTTGCTCATGGAATTACCATGACCATAGCTGGGAGCCGGTGTTTCCCTCTTGAGAGCCTAGCATTTTTCCTGCACTTGGGACTGAATCCTAGAGCTTGGCAGCACATGCAGGTGTGAGTCAGTGTCCATCCACTGTGGCAACAGCTCATTCTTAGCATTACTCCTGCCAGAGGAGTTTAGCAAAATGTTCTTTTCATTTGTTTTGACCTTGTAAACTTTGTATATTGTCATGAGGTTAGGCAAAACTAAACCCTCACCATGAGCTCAGTGGCTGGCTGTGGAGGGTCCATGCCTGCTTCATGTTGAGGAGTACAGAGCCTCCATGAGTCTGTCCATATTGCTGAGTGGTTTTAAGATTGCAGATGACCTGGATATTAAGTGTGGTGGTACACACCTTTATGTGTGGAGGCAGAAGCAGGTGGATCACTGTGAATTCTAGGACAGCCTGGTCTACAGAGTTTTAGGACTACACAGAGAGACCATGTATCAAAAGAGAAAAAAAAAAAATGTTTTCATAGGTGAGTTTGCTGTGACAGAAAAGTTAATGCTAGCAGTACTTGAAAGCAGATGAGCCAAGGCTGTAGCTTAGCCTGGGGGGGGGGGTCATGGTGCTCATGCACAGCTTAATGTGTTATGCCCACAATCACAGTCCAGGAAATGAGAGACAAGTGTGACAGTGATTTTTCTGCCTTTAGAAAACCACACTGACTTGGCAATTCTTTACATATCCCTTACTTTATAATTTTCTGTAGGAAATGGTGGTTTTTTTTTTTTTTTTTTAATTAAGGTCAACTTTTCATGGAGGAGAAATGTTAATGTGCATTTGTAATTCTATGTGAAATATGATTATTTCACATTAACCTGAATGGTATGAAGCTTTTGGACCCATCCTGACTGCCCTGCCCTCACCTCCAGCCTTCTATTGGCTGAATGAGAAGCCCCTTTCTCTCATCTTTTTGGTCACCTTTTTTACTGTTTGTTTTTCTAGATAAAAAAAACTTTGTTGTTATTTTGTCTATATATATTTCTTTTTTTTTCTTTTTTGTGAAAAGATTGTGACTCCGCATTATTCAAAGTCTAGGTAGGGTAGCATATGTCTTAGTCTCCAGTCATCATGCTTTGTGGGTCCTGGTCCAGGGTGCTGTGAGATGTGTTTTGAGAGCTGATGGTCTCAGGCTGCCTGTGCCTATGTGAAGGAGGCCTGTGTGCTGTGCCTGGGATGTATCTGTGTAGAAGGTCATGGCTGAAGTTCCTTCTGCCTTTTTTTGTCTAGGTGCCCTATGAGACACTGAATAAACGCTTCCGAGCTGCCCAGAAAAACATTGATCGGGAGACCAGCCACGTCACCATGGTGGTAGCTGAGCTTGAGAAGACCTTGAGTAGTTGCCCAGCTGTGGACTCTGTGGTCAGCCTACTGGATGGTGTGGTGGAGAAGCTGAGTGTCCTCAAGAGGAAGGTTTGTCCTCTGGGATTTGTCCCTGGCTGGGAGATGAAGACAGTGGCAAACTGGGCAAGATGTCCAGGCCTCATGCTTCTAGAAAGAGAACTGAAAGTATCCTAAGCACCACCAATGAGGAAGCTAGGCTTGCAGAGATTGATGTTTCAGAACTTCCTCGGACTGTCAAAGTGACCTAGCTACTGAGGTTGACCATTAAGGATTTGAATAGTCATTCAAAACATCTTCCTAAAAGAATTACAGAACTCAGTCCCAGTCATAGATGGGGTCAGATAGAAGAAAAGGTCAGGAACTGCAATGCAACTGCCTGGGAGCATTGTCTTGAGCATGAGAGATCATGTGACAGATGACTGGGGGGGCCAAATACCAACTTCTAAACCCACAGGGGTCAGGCGATGGTGGTGCAGCCTTTTTAATCCCAGCACTTGGGAGGCAGAGGCAGGCGGATCCCTGTGAGTTCAAGGCCAGCCTGGCTGGCCAGGGTTACATAGTGAGAATATGTCACAACAAATAACCAGGTGGGTGGTGGTGCTAAGTGCTAGAGTACCACGACAGGGAAATGGTTCTAAAGACATAGTCTAGAATACAGTGCAGACAGAAAGGCAAGTATATGACAGACAGATCATGAACTTCTGATGTGATTGGCCAGAGCCCAGAGAAGGGACAGGAAGAATGACAGAGGACAGGGAGAATGACAGGCTACTGAAATCATTGGCTCATAGACCTACGCAACACAGGTGAAGATAAACTTACCTAGTGTGTCACGTGCTGAGACTGAAGAGCTCAGACTGAGATCAACCCTAACAGTAGCCAAGCAAAAGCCCACTCCCAACAGAACTGTAGCCCCACAGCCAACCTGGAAGCAGACACAAAGTCATCAGCGGCCTGGTTTGTGGTGTCTGACATTTAGCTGTTAACTCCATGGCTATGAGAATTTACTTGTAATGACATAGATGTGGTTCCTCTGTCACTGACCTTCCAATAATTCACTGGTACACAGGGTGGTAGCAGCCATGTTGGGCAGTATAGGTTGAACTATCTAGAATTTAATTTTGAATAAAATTGGCTCAGCATACATATATATGTATATTGTGTGTGTGTGTATTTAGCTGGGTGGTGGTGGCTCACGCCTTTAATCCTAGCACATAGGAGGCAGAGGCAGGTGATTCTCTGAGTTCAAGGTTAGCCTGATCTATACAGAGAAACCCTTTTGTCTCAAAGAAACAAAAATGGGAGGGGGGACTAACCAAAAAAATATAAAATATTTAAAAGTCAGACCAAACATCATGACACATGCTTTTAATCTCCACATTCAGGAGGCAGAGCCAGAAGGATTTTGTGAATTTGAGGACAGCCTGGTTTACATTACAAGCTCCAGGCCAGACATCATTGGACCTGACTCAAAATAATTAGAGTCACTTTAGTAAATAATAAGACAAGGAAAGTACAGCAGATTTCAAATTTTAAGCATCTGACCGTGTAGCTTAGACCAAAAAAGATACACATGTATTTTAGGCCTTTTTGAGGGAACTAGAGCCTCAAATGTGGTCATCAAGTGTGTAAAGTGGTGCGTAGTGTGTCATGCCCCTCAGTAATTACTGTCTCGTTCAGATTGACCCCCAAACAAATGTAGAGCCTGATTCTTTATCATATAGTCCAACAACATCCTCAGCGTTTACCTTGCTTGTCTTTTTGAGAACGTACAGAAGAGGTGGTGCATCCGTATGTTTCCATGGCTGCTGGTGGGTCATGAAACAAATCATCTCAAGTGTGTTTGTTGTGACTTAGGCAGTAGAGTCCATCCAGGCTGAGGATGAGAGCGCCAAGCTCTGCAAACGCAGGATCGAGCACCTCAAGGAGCACAGTAGTGACCAGCCTGCAGCAGCCAGCATGTGGAAACGGAAGCGCATGGACCGCATGATGGTGGAGCATCTGCTGCGCTGTGGCTACTACAACACAGCTGTGAAATTGGCTCGCCAGAGTGGCATTGAGGTGGGCTCTTTGAACTTTTGGTCCCCGGCTTAGACGTGAGCACCTTTTCTGTTCCCACCTGTCGTGGTGCCCCAATAGTCACTGAAAGATCACAGAATACAATTAACTTGCTTTTGGCCAACTTGAATTTGCACCTGAACTTCAACTTGTTGGCTTTCTATTGCCTGAGAAGGCCAGGAGCTCCCTGGAGCTGGTGACATGCCCATATAATCAGGGAAAGGTATTGTTGCCTTCTAGCCCCTACTAGTGACCACTGGTTATTACCACTACCACTGGACACTGAATACACAGCAAGCTATCAGGATTTTTAAATTTTCACTAAATTTATTTTGGGGAAATACGACATGACATGTAGAAGTTAGAAGGCAGCTTTTGGGCATCAGTTTTCTCTCTTTGCCATATGAGTCATGGGGATTGAACTCAGGTTGTCAGGCTTTGGTAGCAAACATCTTTTCCCAGCTGTGCTGTCTAACACCATCCAGGCCATTGGTTTTAATTGCATTGGTATTAGCTCTAGTCTGCATCTTATAATTGCTTATCTTAAAATAAGAAAAGGGAGTCTTACTACAATTTCTTTTACTTAAAGACTGTGTTTGTACTGTGTTCAGCAGTTAGCTCCACATCCCCTGTCTCTGGTCATTGCCGTGCATGTGTAGTGTCCAATGTTGGGGTGTGATGCTAACTAGGACCCTTGTCATAGGGCTTGGCAGGAGGAATATCAGGTAGGTAGGTCCCTTGTAGTAGATCCTGGCCAGAGCATATTGTACATGGCTCAACTAGTAATTATCAGTTCTTTTGTGCTGGCGTTCTCCTTATTAGTTGAGAAACTTTTTTATTAATATGTTTTTGTTGGAGTACATCTCAGACAGGAAAGAAGTTTCACTTTTGAAATTGTGTTTTCAGACTGATGAGATGGTTCAGCAAATAAAGACACTTAATTGCCAAAACAACTGATTTTGATCCCTGTGAACAACATGGTGGAAAGAGAACAAACTCCTAGATTCATTTTCTGACCTCTGAATATCTGGCCACTAACTGGTGGATTTCTAAAAATTAAAAGAAATTTCTTTCCGTTTTCTTCAGATAGCTTCCCTGCTTTTCTCATAATGTGCATATATCTCAGCGTTCCAGACCACTCATTCTTGCTAATGTTGCTGGACCCTTTTAATGTAGAGGGGGCCTGGCCTTGTATGAACACTCCAGAGCTCAGCAGATTTTCTGTCTTTGGATCTTTTCAAAGAACACAGGCACTGGAGAGAATGTTGTTATCAAGCCCCCTCCTACACACACTTCAGGTGTGTTTAAACAACAAAGCAAAAGAGAACTTTAGGATGTAGGCTGCGGGGCACTGTACCCTGTTTTAGGGTTTTAGTTGGGGTTAGTACTTTTGTTGTTGCTGTAACAAAGTGCCTGACAAAAGCAAATTAACGAAGGAAGGTTTAATTTGTCTTAGAGTTACAGGAAATAGTCCAGCGTGCCAAAGAAGGCACGGCAGCAGAAGCAGGAGGCAGCCGTTGATGTGGGTGCAGAGTTAGGAAATAGAGATGATTACTGGTTCTCAGTTTTCATTCTCTGTCTTAGTGTTGAGACCCCAGCCCTTGGAATAGTACAACCCACATTTAAGATGAATTTTCCCACCTCTAAAATTTACCTAATCTAGGTCATCCCTTACAGACATGCACAGAGATTAATTTCCATGGTGATTGTAAATCTCACCAAATTACCAAGATCAACCACAGAGTGCCTGTACCTTGTGCTGAGAGCCAGTCCAAGTGTGTCTGTAGCAGTCTAGTGCTTACGATCCTTGTTGGCCTTTCTTAAAGCAGGAAGAGTCTGGTTCCTCTAGTAGGCATCTGCCACCTGTAAGCTTCCCAGTCCTCGTGGACTTCTCCTGCTCCCTGGAATCTTATTCCCTGGGTACTTTCTATGAGCAATGCCCTAGACAGGTTGGACAGGAGGCAGGTGTGCACTTGGGCCAAGCCTAAACTCTTGAGCAGGAAAGAGACTGGGGTGAAGAGGGTAGAAACCAGTTGCCCCTGCTTGTAGGCCATAGGCATGTTGTGACCTGAGCTGCCCCTTCCTCTAAGGACCTTGTGAATATCGAGATGTTCCTGACAGCCAAAGAAGTGGAGGAGTCCTTGGAGAGGCGTGAGACAGCCACCTGCCTTGCATGGTGCCATGATAACAAGTCCCGACTCCGGAAGATGAAGGTATGTGGGCTTTCCTGGTTGGTCTTCTAATGGAGAACGGGTCTCTATTGGAGGAGAGGCCAAAGTTGGGTAGAAGCTTTGCTACCTACCCAGGACCATCATGCCCTTACCTGCTTTGTAGCCTTTGATTTATAAGATTGACTTGTTGGGTTTGGGTGATAGTGCTTCTCCTTCAGGTAAAAACCTTGAGGAGTAGCCTCTTCTGTTGGTTTGGTTCAGGAGTGAAGTATGGAGTCCCGTCACATATGCAGCATGCTCACGCCCACTGCACGTGAGGCAGCCTGTGGGTTCCCCACTCAGTCAGACGGGCTGCAGAACTCTGATACGTGGCATTTTGCTGAATATATACTTTGTACATTTAAAACATTCTTTACAAGGAAAACACAGACCACAGAACTTAAACCTGCTCACTGAAAATTATCATCCTAGGGCCCCTGCTTCCACCACAGGGGCGGTGTTTTCTGTTTTCCAAACTGAATGCTGCTTTAATCCATCTGTTTGAGTTTGTTGGGATGCTTGTAGTCACCAGCCAGGAGTGACACACTCTGCCACTGAGGGTTGCAAAGTGAGCACAAGGCAAAGATGGAACAAAAGAGTAGAGCCGCGAGTGAGGATCTTGGTATGGAACTCCTAAAAGGAAAGCCAGAATTGATATGTAACAGTCTGGCTTACTTAGTTCCATCCTCACTCCCTCCCAGAGAAAGAACACTGGGCTTTTATCTCTTCCATGAGGTGATCACCCAAGCTTTGACCTCTCTGGGCAGTGTGTCTACAAGCTTGCTGAATTACTGAGTGCTCCATGTGGACCAGGGATAGACAGTCTGGGTAGACAGAGCCTGAGAAATTGAGGTGCTGACTGAATGTTGGGCAGGCGAGCGTTGCTATAGTGTCTAAGAAGTGAGGTAGAAGGGAGTGTTAGTTATCCAGAAACACTCTAAAAGAGCCTGGTGACAGGCCTGCCCATCACATCACACTATCTGTATAATTTGAATACACACACCAGAGAAATAGTAGAGGAGCCACACTGCCCTAAGATCCCACAGATCAGACACACTAAATTGGGGATACTATATAACAAGGCACCAAGACGGTAAGATCTGTAAATTAGCTCAGGACTCAAGGCTTGAAGGATACTGAAAGAGCAGTCTAGAAGTCACACAGAATGGTAAATTCAGTTTTCAGCTGCTGCAGGGTGAACAGGGTAGACAGTCATCCTGCTCTATGACTGGTAGATTCGGGGGGGGGGGGTTAATTTGCATAACCAAAGGTGCTTCTGTATATTGGTAAGGTGTTTGAAAGTTAACTGTTAGAGGCTATTGCTCCTTAACAATAAAGTCAGATTTAAAGTATATGTTTTATGAAACAAAACTTTTTGCTTGGGAGGCAGAGGCGGGTAGATCTCTGTTGAGTTTGAGTTCAAGGCCAGCCTGGTCTACAAAGTTAGTCTACAAAGCTTCTACATGATAGCCAGGGCTGTTACACAGAGAAACCCTGTCTTGGGGGAGAAATAATGCTTTTCCTTTAATACCTGTATAGTGGCTTCATCCTGCTTTTAAACATCACACTGGTGTCCACCTGTTATAGAATGAACAATGTTATTCTGCAGCTTATGGAGCTCTAATGTGCAGATTCACCTTCAGTTCCTGTTTTGCTGGCTTTAAAGGCAGCAGAACACCCACATGTACCCCTCCATTCATCAATGGGGCCTGTCTTGCCCTGATCATATCAAGCCTGCCACATAAACCCAGTCAGGACAGCTCCTGATCAGGCTTGGGATGTACTGTGTTTCCAGCCTACTTGGCCCTCAGCCTGGGTACAGAGGGCACAGGGTAGGGAATCAGAGAAACTGGACATCCCTTGTCATCTTCCTTTTGCTACACAGAGTAAGTAGTTAAGTAGGTATGGTTACATTGTGTTGGTGGAATAGGGTTAAGGCAGCTGGCTCTGAAGTATGCTCTGCTGGAGTTACATTGAAATGGGCCATGGTATTGGATACACAGAGGAGGCTAGGTGGGAAAGGATGCAGCACTGGGGAATTGAGTTTAAGTCTTACATGTTCATGAATGAGTTACTTGCCATGTGAAGTCTGTGCTATTGTAATATAGATTCTCTAGAATCAGTAATGTGATGAATAGTCTTAGACTAGTTTTTCATGTCCTCGTTCTTGCTTCTGGTGGGAAATGCTCTGCATGTCCTGAAGCTATGCTGAAGATTTTGAGTAGCTTTTAGGGAGACTTGCCTTGCAGTGTAGCCCAGGCTAACCTCAAATTTACTAAGGCCTTGCCTCGGGCTCCTAGTTGCTGGTTTTACGGGTGGCTCTGTACATGCTGGGCAAGTGCTCTACAGCCCGTTACCTAGGGATCTTTAGATTATTGATTATTACTTGCATAGAAAGATGCTGTCTTTGTAAGGTGGGGGTAGTTAATCCTGTGACTGGTGGCTCTAGCCTCCAGTCACAGGAACTTCTGCCTGCATTGGATTGGAGTGCTGGTTTCAGAGTCAGCTTTGGGCTTCTATGTAGATGGCATCTGCCAGCATACCTGGTACTGTCTGTCCCCTGTACTGATCCACTGCAGTGCTGATAGATCTCCCTTAGAACTGCAAATCTTGCAGAGCTGCCATTCAAGGACCCACCCATTTTTTTTTTTAAAGGTTATTTATTAGGTATACAGTGTTCTGCCTGCTTGTATGCCTACATGCCAGAAGAAGGCACCAGATCTCATTGCAGATGGTTGTGAGCCATCATGTGGTTGCTGAGAATTGAACTCAGAACCCCGGGAAGAGCAGCCAGTGCCCTTAAACTCTGAGCCATCTCTTCAGCCCCAACCCACCCATTCTCTAATCTCTTGATCCCCTCCAGCCTGGAGTCTTTACAGGAACATTAGCTTCCTTGGGCTTATTGCTCCAGGTATTTTGTTCCTTCTGTCCTAGGGTATTTGTGCTATCCCTGTTTCTGCCTGGAAGTTGGAGTTTCTGTTCTACCTGGTCCCACTGCCCTTCAGCCCCAAATAAACACCCTGTTGGGCTGATGGCTCAGGCTTCTTTTTGTTTTGTTTTGTTTTGTTTTGTTTTGTTTTGTTTTGTTTTTTGAGACAGGGTTTCTCTGTATTGCTTTGGAGCCTGTCCTGGAACTAAATCTGTAGACCAGGCTGGCCTCGAACTCACAGAGATCTGCCTGCCTCTGCCTCCCAAGTGCTGGGATTAAAGGGGTACACCACCAACTCCAGGCTTCTTATTAGCTAGCTCTCTCTTAATTGTTAACCAAATTCTATTAAGCTATGGATTGCCATGAGGCTGTGGCTTACCTGTAGCTCCAGCACGTTACTCCTTTGGCCGCTACATGCCATGCTGTCTCCCTGGTGGCTTCTCTCTGCCTCGCTCTTCCCCAGCATTCTCCTCGTCTGGTAGCCCTGCCTATACTTCCTGCCTGGTACTGACCAATCAGTGTTTTATTCATCGGCCAATAAGAGAAAGACATCCCCTGTCATCTTCTCAGCCTTTCACCTTTTGTGGTTGCCTGAGTGTTCCCTGTCAGCACCTTTGAGGTGTCACCTTCTTGCTACTCCACATCCACTTGGGGCACTGTCTCCTTCCACCAGTGTCAGTCTTCGATAAATAGCTCATGGGCTGTTTATTTCCAGAGCAGCCACCACCTCAGGCAGCAAGGCTTACAGTACAGACAAGAAATGTGCTGAGTTGAAGCCTGGTGGGAGTGGTAGAGAGGAAACTTCTCTCTCTCTCTCTCTCTCTCTCTCTCTCTCTCTCTCTCTCTCTCTCTCTCTCTCTCTCTCTATGTGTGTGTATGTGTGTGTCACTGTCTCCCCCCTTCCTCTCTCTCTCTTACTCTTCCTCTCCTTTTCTCTCTTTTTTTTCTTTTCTTTTTCTTTTTTTTTACTGAAACAAGGCCTCTTTACTCTCCTGAACTACTCAATATGTACAGCAGACTGTCTTGAATTCACAGTGATCTACCTGTCTCTGTCTCCTGAGTGCTGTGATTAATGGTGTGCTCCACCATGCCCAGCTAGAGGAAACCCATTTAGAGGAAGAATGCTTATGGTATTCATAGACAATAGTACCTTGAGTGTAGAGGACCTAGAAAACCCTCTGCCCATCCAGGTACCACATGACTGCCTTCAGGTATTGGACTCACCATCTGTATAATGCATTGTTCCTACCATAAGAGCACTGCTGCGTGTCAGAATAGAGGCTTTGGCCATAACAATGCTTCCCGGTGCCCATGGAGAGGCCCTGAGATTTGATAGAATTTGTGGGACCTGTGGGTCCTGGTGCCCAGATGCCTAGGCCATGGCACTGCCAACAGGTGGCACCTTCTAACCCTTTCTGTCTTTGCCTTCAGAGCTGCCTGGAGTTCAGCCTCAGGATTCAGGAGTTCATTGAACTTGTACGGCAGAACAAACGCCTGGATGCTGTGAGGTAGGATATGCTATAGACAAGGTTTCTTACATTAGGACAGGACACTCAACTGCCATTCTTCTTTCCCTGTGCTCTTGGTTGGAGTGCTGGACAAAGAACACACAGGTTGGGGCACTCTAGTCTGATGGTTTCAATCCTGCATGCTAACTACATTTCTGTGTTCTAAGCCAGAGATTGAGGTCCTCTGCTCCACAGGCAGTTTCATGTGACAGGTCAGACTCATGATAGCTTTCAAGTGAGCTAGACTGGCATCCCATCCACCTATGTAAACCTGTGATTGGGGCTCCAGGTCCTGTCTTTTCCACTTGGAAAATAATCATCAGCTTTAAGTAACAAGTATGCTCCAAGGGTCTGACCCTTGGAGTTCAAGGTTTTCATTGTGGCCATGAGAGCATACTCGAGTCGAGAAGAATGCCTCAGGGCTTTCTGCAGGCGTATCTGAGCTTCTGAGGTCTATCTCTGCCCTCAGGGATCAGTGGCTGGCTGATCATGTGGCCTCTACTTAGCAGGTCCCCAGTGGGTCTCTAGCAGTCAAGCATAAGACTCACCTTTTTTTGGCTAGAGTGTCACAGAGAGCCCCATGTGCCAGTTCCCCTGAACTACTTACTTTCAGTGGGCTTCATGAACCCTTCCCAGTGCCCACCAGGTGTCTGGTCAGTGTATGCCAAAGTTAGAGCAGTAACTTCCTTCTGTAGCTGGGGCTCTCCAATTCTAGCTTTGCCGGGGCTCCTGCCCAGTTCTGGAATGTGAACAGGGATGAATACTATGGGCAGGGCCATGTGGTAGACCAGTGAAAACATGACATACTGCTCCCTAGACATGTGCTGAGCTGGTGGCATCTCTCAGCATAGGCACTGAAGGAATATATCTTCCAGAAGGTGTCTTGTCTGTGATTGCTGATACTCATCAGTGACCTGTCTCACCAGAGAACCCTGGATACGGAGCAAAGCCCTGCAGGCCCAGCCTCGGCTTAGCTTTTAGTGAACCCAGGACTGCTGTTCCTAGAACATGGGAGGGTGAGGGTAGGGCACCTAGAGCTGGCTGTGGACCTTACTGCTGCTGTCACTAATCCCTCTTCTTTCTAGGTCTTGCGCATGGTAAACAGGGTGCTCTACCATTAGTTAATTTCTACTTTCTTATTTCTTTTTTAAGAGACCTGGTCATGCCTAGAGTAGTGGTATGTGCCTCTGATCCCAGTACGTAGAGACAGAGGCAAGTGGGTCTCTGTGAATTTGGAGACAGCCTGGTCTACAGAGCAAGTTCCAGGGTTACATATAGTAAGACTCTGTATCCCCCCCCCCCAGAAAAAAAGATAGGATCACATTTTGCTGCCTACTCTTCAAAGTCCTGAGATCAAGCAGTCCTTTCCTCAGCTTCCTGAGTGTTCTAGGGAGTGTCACTCTCCTCAGACTGGAGACTGGCTGGTTGATGGGTGTGTCAGTCATTTACGTTTTCACAGGGAAAATTGGTGTGGCTGTGTGCTACTTGCCAGTTTTGATGTGATGTATACCTGAGGCAAACGGCTTTGAAGCTGAACAAGCTAAGCTCATTGTGGCTGTGTTTTCTGTCACTTGGCCCCATTGTGTGGCACCTATAATGAAGAAGAGGATGGCAGAGGAATATAGTAGAGCACAGCTGCTTAGTTCAGAACAACAGGAAACAGAGTAGCAAGGGGTCAGTGTACCTCTATCCCTTGGAGAATACCCCCAAATGACCTAACTTACTGCAGTGGGCCCTCGAGCCGTGCCGGAGGCTGACAGCCAAGCTTTCAACCTATAGCCCTTGGGAGACGATGAAGAGCCAAACTGCGTTTTGTTTTTCTTACACTGTCTGTGATCATTAAAGCAATTGGTTCCTTTACCCTCAGATTAGGATGTCAGAGTCCTAGGCCTGGTACTGGTCTCAGTTCACTGCTTCTGTTGAGCAGGAAGCTATGTAGACCAGGCGATTGTATCCTAAACCTGGACATACCTCCCACTCTTTGGCTTTTTGGCCATCTTGCTACTCCCTGGAGGCTGCTTGGTGACATTGTCTTCTAACTTTATTCTCTATCTAACCATACTTACCTCAAGGCTGCCTCAGGTTCCCAGGACCTCCTAGCTCTTTTTTTTTTTTTTTTTTTTTTTTTTTTCTGGCTTAGCACAGGGCTGACCTACATTGGTTCTGTGGGACCTGCTGTGCTGTGTCACTGACCATTAATTAGAGGGACTGGTTCTGCAAGAGGGACTCAGAGTATATAAGATATGACAGCGAATGAGGCCTCATGGAAAGATGAAACCTAAGGTCTTCAGGGCTAGTGGCCAGCAGAGGAGAGTTCCATACTCCTCCTGGCTGCCCAGCACTTCCAGGTAAAATAGGCCCTGGTCTGGAGCCAGCCATGTGTATCACATGTGAAAGACCATAGTGTATGGGCTAGACAGGCCTTGTAGTCCATCTGTGGGCCTGAATTGCTCTGAACAACTTACAATTGAAAATGCTGGACTAGAAGTTCCTGGGCCTGAGCTTGGAATCCCATAGGGCTCAGGCAATAATTCTTAGCACTAATTGAACCCATTTCCTGATGTCTTGACCCCCCAAGCCCCACCCAGGACATCTTCTGAAACTGGATTCCTTTGTGCCACACTCTGAAGGACCTTTTAATCCAGATCCTTAAAATTGGAAATTCAGGCATTATTAGAGAGTTGGCTTAGCAGGTATAGACACTTGCCTCCAAGCCTGGCAACCTTGGTTTAACTCCTAGGATCCACATAGTAGAAGGAAATATCTAATTCTCACAAGTTGTCTTTTAACCTCTGAATTGATTGTTTAAGTGATTAATTATTGAAAAGCTGGGAATACAAACTTAAATGTGCCAAACTGCTGTTTTTCAGACATGCAAGAAAGCACTTCAGTCAGGCTGAAGGGAGCCAGCTGGATGAGGTCCGCCAGGTCATGGGCATGTTGGCCTTTCCGCCAGATACACACATCTCCCCATACAAGGTAATGTTCACGACCCTGTTATCTAAGTTCCTGCTGGACCTTGAAGTCAGGGGCCCACTGGGATAGACTAGAGGCTGCTGGCCAGCTCCTGAGGGCCCATCTGTTGTCACTTCTCCTAACCTCAAAGCTTGTCCCTACCCAGCCATGCTTTTCTTGCTTTATTCCCATCCAGCTGATGCAAAGTTTGGGGTAAAGGTCAGGAGGCTTCAACCTGGCAGGCTCTGGGTCTCCACACCCTGCCACCCCTCCTTGGTGTTCTCTTCCTGTAGTCTTTCTGACATGTCCTCAGCCTGTCTCCTGCTCTACTCTTTCTGGCCTCCTTAACTTTCTCTGGAGGACCAGAGTTCTGGGTCTGAAGGGCACTAGAGGGTCGTGGTAGTGATCTTGCCCTTCATTGGCTGTTCCTGGTCTTTTTACTTGGGGCAGGCTGTTGCTTGCAGCCCTCTGTTCCCTGGACATTGGTGAGGGAGGTTCTGGGACAAGGTGTGGTCATGCTCCATTGTTTAGATAGCTTTGTACAAACTTCAGCCTCACTTTGGGGTATCTGTGCCTGGCTCAGTGATTAGCCTATGGCTTTTAATTCTGTTGAGTATCGCCTTACCAAGCCAGGGCCTCTGAAGGCATTAGGTACAGGCTTTGCTCAGAGAGTTATATACTTTGTTCCCTGAGCCCTGAGACTGGTCTCTGTCAGAGGCTATTGTGTCTGCCTGCAGGCTCACACACAGTGCCAGCATGCCCAAGTAGACCCAGTTAGTACCTTTTTGAAGATGCTGGATTTGCTCTGGGTCCTAGTAAGCCTGCCCAGCTTTGTGTATTGAAATGCCATCAGGCCAGAGTGTCAGGAATGTCTAAACTCATTTTTAAAACTGGTGTCAAACGTCTCTTCACTGCATTGGAGAAAGTTTGGTTTGTGCCTGAGGCATCTGAATTAGAAGATTAACCCCCCCCCCTCTCTCTCACATGCAAGGCCTCATGGCACAGGGAGGGGTGGGTCATACCCAGTGTCCCACCAGTGAGCACAGGGAGAATATTGCTGATGGGCTGCAGGTCAGCAGGGCAACAGGGATAGCTTATCAAGACCTGTTAGTGACAGAAATTTGGTGACCTGAAAGAGAAAGACAAAATCATACTGGAAACCTTTGTCTTAGGGGCAGTCAGGCAATTCAGGGTACCGCAAGCTGAAACAGAGACAGGAAAGAATGGCTTTTGTAAATTAAGGAGGGAAGAACCAGGACAATAGTGACGAAGGCAGAGAAGCTTCCTTCAGAGGAAGTGGTGGTCTGGCCTGAGGAGAAAGTCCCTGAAGGATGATGCTGTTCCTTATATGAGAGCCTCCCTGATTAGGCATGATCCTCCATAGACTGCTTTTTATAGAATTAATACTGAAAACAGTGTTTATAGAAAGGTGAGAGTGAAGTGTGTTGTGACCCTAATGATGCTTAGGTTTTACCTCTTTTACTCTCGTACATGTGTGTTCCTTATCTGTATCTAAGACACACACATTAACCAGGCATAGTTCTTCTGAGCTGGGGTCATCTGCTATCATCTGTCTATCATTTCTTCTTTGGAGTGACCTCCCTTTCAGTTTTTATTCTCTGTGATTCTATAGTTGCAAGACCGCAGGATACATACCAGGGAGTGTTTTGGAACATTAAGCCAGCGAGGGTCTTGCAATGGTTTTGGGGGCATTTGTACTGGCTGGGCCTGCCACTAACTGCCAGGGGAGGAACCCAGCGCTTTCTCATTGTCTTTCAGGACCTTCTGGACCCAGCCCGGTGGCGAATGCTGATCCAGCAGTTCCGTTATGACAACTACAGACTGCACCAGCTAGGAAATAGCTCCGTCTTCACGCTCACCCTGCAGGCTGGGCTCTCGGCAATAAAGACACCGTATCCTCTTGTTCTACCTTGTCCTTTGGGGGTAAAGTTGAGAGCCTAGGACCCATAGCTTGTTCTTTCCTTGGTCTGTGTACTCTTTGTGGCTTTTGCATCTCAAGTGTTGCCATGTTTTACACCTCAAGTGTTGCCATGTACCTGATACAGGCTTCCCAAGAGTCCTTAAGACCTGAGCCCTAGCTGTCCAGCCAGCTTGACTTCTCAGCTTGACTCATAATGGTCATGGCTCTGGCAAGGACAGCCTCCTTCCTTAGGAAAGACAAGAAAGGCTGATCCCTCCTTGTTTATATTTGGCATACTAAGCCCTGCAGGTAACTGATCCATTCCTTGTATATTGACCTAGTCCTTCCTGTGATGGACCCCCTGCCCCCCATGGTAGATTCTTGTCCTTTGTGTAGCTGACCTTCCTAAATATGTTTGACTCCCACCCATTGTATGGTTCCTGTAGTCAGAACTCAGGTTGACCTCATCTCTTGTGGGTCTGTCCCAGCCCCCTCATGTGAGTGACTCTTATGTGGATTGCCTGGATCTATTGATCTGTTGTGTGGCTAAAGCCTATCTCTGGCTCCACCTGTCTCTATGTGCCTGGCTTGATTGCTACATGTAGCCAACCCCATTCTGTGTGACTGGCTGTCCCATAAAGTAGTGGCTGATCTGGGATCACAGCTGGTACCTGTTGTGCTGTGCTCTAAGCTGAGGCTCAAGGCCCATCCTTCTCCCCATCTCTGGTGGACACTGGAGAGTAAGCATGTGTTTGTCTGCCCCCTTCTGACAGTCTCTGCAGTCTCCGGCACATCCCACTTGGCTGTCTCACAGTTGGGTGAGAATGCCAGCAGGAATGCATAGTCCCACTGGGTGGCTATGCTAGTGGGTGGGTTATCTTGAGTCAGGTCTTGGGGACCATTGTTGTTGAATGGCTATAGCATTCTTTTTAACTTCGATGGAAGCCCTATTTGTCTTCTGTGTGGTGTCCCATCGGCCATGAGGATGCCCTATGTCTAGACAGCAATGGTCACAGCATGCCTGCCTTGTTGCTTCCCTTGTTGGAACAACCTTTCCTTAACCAAGTGTACAGACAGTGCTACAAGGAAGATGGCAGCTCCAAGAGCCCTGACTGCCCTGTGTGCAGCCGCTCTCTGAACAAGCTGGCACAACCCCTGCCCATGGCTCACTGTGCCAACTCCCGCCTGGTCTGCAAGATCTCTGGTGACGTGATGAATGAGAACAACCCACCCATGATGCTGCCTAATGGCTATGTCTATGGCTACAATGTGAGAGGCCCGGATGATCAGGGCAGTGGGCTAGGCTAGGTTGGGCAGGGCAGCTGTTTGGAGGGCAAGGGGACACTAGGGTGGGTGTAGTAGTAACACGTTTGAACAACTTTGACAGGTGTGTCTTCAAGTGACTTTGTAAGATTAGATGGCTCAAGACTGAAGAGATGGCTCAGTGGTTAAGAGCATTTGTTGCTCTTCTAGAGGACCTGGATTTGGTTCCAAACATCTGTATGGTAGCTCATACCTATCCATAACTCCAGTTCCATGAGTAACTTAAGTTCCATGGGATCTGACACCCATTTCTGATTCTCACAAGCACCAGGCACACGTATGCGTACATGCAGGCAAAATACTCATAAACATAAATCTAAAAGTTAAACATAAGATTAGATGGTTTATTCTATGGTAGTTTATTTGAAATGAACTTTAATTCAGATCTTACTTTGTGCAGGATTTTCTCATTTTAATGCCTAACTTTGGTCTTGTTTTTCAGTCTCTGCTTTCTATCCGTCAAGATGATAAAGTTGTTTGCCCAAGAACCAAAGAAGTCTTCCACTTCTCCCAAGCTGAGAAAGTATATATCATGTAGGCCCTGCGTTGCCACGTGCACGCCTCCGGCCAGAGGCTGTGGTTGGTGGGAGACATACCCTCCTACCTTGACCCCTGACCCCAGACCCCAGACCCCAGCCTGCCTCGGCATTTGTTTCTTGCGACCAAAGATCAGTGAGCAACGACAAATACTCTTAGAATAAGAGGAAGTGAGATTTAATAAGTCTGTGCTTGAGAACAGCGTTTGGTTGGTAGGATTTTGTAACATAAGTCGACTGATGCCTCTGCAAGTTCGTGTACCTCTCAAAGGAAACTTTCTCTCCAGTGTGACCTGAACACCAAGGAGATCCAGAGCATCTCAGAAGTAGGAATTGGTTCATCGGTTATTTCCCTGTGTTTCTCCATTTCCTTCCTTTTGCTAGTGATGGGACTCAGGGGAGCTTGAGGAGCAGGCTGGTCCTTTTCCAACTCCTGTTGGCCACACCAGGTTGGCTGCAGTGACTTGTGACGTGGTGCCGAGGCCTTTCCTGACTTCACTGTCTAGCTGCTGCCAGAGCACCATGCACCTCACACACCTGGGCTGCTACTTGAGGAGGCTCTGCCCACATGGCCAGGGTGTCTGGGGCTGTGTCTGTGCACAGGTTCAATATCTCACCCTCCAGCACCGCCTTATCTCCTGCTTTGAGAATGTATTCACGGGAAAGCCACTGGACTGAGTTTCTGCAGAGGCCTTGCCAGGTGGTTCCGTAGTCCTAGAGTGTAAATGCTTTTCATTACAGAAACTGGTAGTTGAGCGAAGTACTGACGGGTTTTCAGAACAGATGAACCATTGTAATTCACACACAACCATATTGTAGAGGTTTGTATCTAGCGCTTATTTTTGCATGTTGATGTTGATTAGCTAATGAACTGTAAATGTAAAGCGTGTTAATAAAATAGCTTTCTATTTCTCATTTTTTGTGTGAGGTGTTTGTGAGACCTCAGGTCTCTTCTGCTCACCCAGTCAACCAGTAGGCCATGCAGCACCTATGTGGTTCCTGGGTTTGCCCTGTCTCTATAGTGAAGAGGACTCTGCACACCTCTCCTGGTCTGTACACAACTTAGACTGCTAACCTCCAAGGGGCTCTTCTGAAGAATGAGGCATAAATACCAAGAGGCCTAAGGTAACATCTGGCTTCTGCCAGATGCCCAGAGCCCACCTGGGGCTGGAACATTGCAGGTTTTTGGCAAACCAAAGTGGATCTTGATAGCAATTCCTGTTGTCTCTGTTTTTGGGGTCTTGGGAGCCACTGTTGGGGTAAAGGTTCAAGCTGCAGACACCAGCAAGCGGGTGTCCTGAGTGTTCAAGTCCTCATTACCACTCAGGACATTGTCTGCTCTTCTCTCCTGCATGGCAGCTGGATTAGCCTCATCACTCAGTTCTGCCAGGGAAGCCAAACCATGTACCTCAGTACAAACTGTGGGCGGGTGGACTTAGCCTGTGTCACTCACTGCTTCTCAGTGCTCTCTGGAGCTAGCTACCTTATGCTCTATTTGGGGGGCTCTGTAACCTAGTACCATTCTCTATACTCATTCTGGTGCCTGGGGCCTTCTACGCATGGCACCACTGAGAAATGGTAGCACAGTGACATCAGCAGTGTTCTGTGCTTCCCTGCAGTGTAGCTGTCCTTCGTGTTGGTATGACGCTTATCACCCTTAGAGCAGTTGCAGTCACATGCAGATGACCTCCATGTGATTAAACATGCTAACATTGTCTTGGGAAAAGAGGGAAGGTGCCAGATTATACAGAGTAAACAGACAAGGGAGTGGGGTGTTAAGAGTTGCTTTTAAGTTCCATGGGGCCTGCTTGGTCCTGTAGCTGCCTTCAAGTCTCTTGAGTCCTGTAAGTAATCCGAATAAACCCATGGGTTCACCAAGCTGGACTTAATGGAATCTTTTCTGGTCTGCTGGTGCCCTGACTTCTCTGTGTGGTTTAATTGGCATGCTCCTGTGCTGCAGTGGTGGTTGCAGGGTTCCTGCCCTGGGTGATAAGACGTACAGCTGAAACTGAGCTGTCTGCCTTGAGGGAACTTGGCATGAGGGAGGAACGACACGTGGAAAAGGACATGCAGGTGACGTTTTCCATGTTAGCCTCTGATTTGGCAGGAAATAGATAATGGGTCAAAATAAAGCTACAGACTTGCAAGGTTTTTGTCTCCGTTAATTTTATTGCCATGATAAAACACTGGGGCAGCCTATAGAAGAAAGCATTTAATTTGAGAGCTCACAGCTCCAGAGCATTAGCGTCTATGACCATCATGGTGGAAGGCACGGCAGCAGACAGGTGTGCAGGAGCAGTACCTGTATGTATGGTCACATCTTGAGATAGGTAAGGATGGTGTAGGCTTTTAAAGCAAACCCATCCCCACTGACACACCTCTTCCAAAAAGGCCACACCTGATCCTGAACAGTTCCAAGAGGAGACCAAACATGAGCCTATTAGGGTCATTCTCATTCAAACTATCAGTTTTGTGTGTGTATAGGTGTGTGTGCACACATGGAAGCTAGAGAATAAAATATCTTCAGGTTATCACTCCTCCAGTGCATTCCCACTGCTGTGGAGGTAGGAGCTCTCACGAAACAGAAGTCTTCCACTGCACCCTTAACAAGATAAGATGGTCAGTGTTACCTGCAGGTGAGGTCCATGCAGGGTAACCCGAGGCCCCACATTGAATTACATGTTTGTTGGTCCTTACTAATAAGGACAACTTAGGCTTTAGTGGATACTGGAGCCAAATGTACCTGTTTATGGCAGGCTCCAGGAACAAGCAGCAGCAGATGGACACAAGTAGAAAAGTGCTAGCAAAAAAGACTAACCTTATCCTATGGGTGAGTAATTTCTCCCCACTCTTGTTAGTGCACTGTGTATTTTCCCCCTATAAATTAGAACAGGAAGGGCGATACTGCTGGAATACATCATGCACACGACCACTTGGAGAATTGTGTTTGAGGGGTGTACTTGAGTAAATTAGAGCCTGTAAAGTTGATAGATTACTGTCTCCCCAAGATGTCTTTAGAAAAAAAATCATGTTTGAGTGTTTGCCTGCATTTGTGTACAGCCGTATGTGTACTATATGCACACAATACTTACAGATGCCAGAAAAGGGGATCTGATCCCTTGGATCTGGAGTTACACTTGTGATCCACAATTCCCACGTGGGGGTCGGCTTTGAATTGAACCCAGGTTCTTTGCAAGAGAAGCAAGTGCCCTTAACTGCTGAGCTATCTCTCCAGCCACCTTCCTCCCACAGGCCCTTTGGACATGGACATGAAAGCATGGTTGAGGAGGCTAGATGAAACATGAAGGAAGAGAATGGTTCAGAATGGTTCCTCCAGTCTATGCTGCTGTACCCAAAACTGCTGTACCCAACCTTGCTCTTTTGACAGAAAAAAAATTATGCAAATGATGGTTTTTATTTTTGTTTATTGTTTTTTGTTTGTTTTGCTTTGTTTTAGATCTTGCTGGCTTTTGTAGTTTCCTCATAGTTGCTGAGTCCCAAGACCAATTCTTACTAGCTTTGAGTAAAAGACAGTGAAGCTTCAGAGCTCCTGCCCACCTTGTGCATAAAGGTCCCACTACTTAATGTTAGCCTCTGAGTGTCTTAGGAGTTTGGCAAAGCATTTGGAAGAACAGCAAAAACAACATTTAAACACTTTGAATGAAGATGTCTGTGTAGGTGGAAAAAAGAACAAATGGTTATTGAATGAAAATCTCAATGCAGGAGGTGGGCTACCTCTCTATGAATTGTTGGCCTGAGGGCCAATGTAGCCCCCCCTTCACAGGGATGTTGACATTATTATTGTTGAGACATGGTCTCCCTAAATAGCTCTGGTTGTTCTGGAGGTCACTATATTAACCAGGCTGTCCTTGAACTTGCTGCCTGAGTAAGAATTAAAGTTCAGTACTTGAATTAAAGGCAGGTGCCACCTGGCCTGTCTTTGACAAAGTATCTTTCTGTTTGATTTAAATCTTTTGTCTGCTATGCTTTCCTATGTCTCTGTTCTGTTCTTCCTTATTTTCACTAGTATCCATTTTATTTTAAATTGGTCACATTTTATCATTGCAGTCTTAATAGTGATGTTCCATTTGCGTGCGTGCGTGCGTGCGTGCGTGTGTGTGTGTGTGTGTGTGTGTGTGTGTGTGTGTTGTGTGATCAAACCTAGGGCCTCATATATGCTGGGTAAATACTCTATCAGTAAGACACGCTCCCACCCTTTTTGCATCTAATTCATTTTGTTACTTTAGGGGTTGGTTCACTTGATGGTGTTGGTATGTTCTGAGATCATAGAATACTTAAAAGCCTGCTATGTCATTAGGCGTTGTATTTGGTCTGTCATTAACGGAAATGCCATTATCTAAGAGCACAACTCTTGGAATATATACTACCATTTTTTTCTTTCCATGTTACTTGAGTAACTATTGTCATAATTTTTCCTGAATATTAAACTTAATAATCTATTGAACTGTAACTTATAAAAGAAGTTTGGAATTATTTCATCATCTTTATCATTTACAGTTAGTTCTTCATTTGCTTGGAATCTGCATCTAGTATCATTTCCTTCCCAGAAGGGACTCCCTGCGTCTTGCTGGCATGCAACTGCTTGCTCCTGTTTGCAGCAAGCTCAGCTTTTGCACATATATACAAGTCTGGCTCGACAGACTCTTTTCTTTTACTACTTTAAGTCATTCTAGTTTCTGAGATGGTAATGGCACTTTATCACACCTGGCAACTTCATTTTGACTGTTGGGACCCACTTGGGAGAGCTAGCTCTCATAAATTGTCCTTATTCCACAAGAGGGCCCACTTTCTAGCCTCCCAATAAATGTAATAAAAATATCTTAAGACATTTCGTTCTTTTCGGGGGGGGGGGGCAAGTCTTTGGCTTATCTTTGCACGAGCATGTGAAGTGGAAGCAGCAGGACACAATCGTGACCTCACGAGTGTACCGAGACTGGGACCTGGCACTGACCACGAGGACATATTCTGAAGCTGGGCTGTCAGATCCTCATACACTGAACACGGTGAGAAGAAAAGTCCAGTTGACTCTGGTCCTTGGCCAAATTCAGGGTAGGTGGGTGGGACACTAGGCACCCAGTTCTTTCTAAGCCTCTATTTCTGACTCCTGCCCCGGAGCCACCTCCCCTTTAAGAACTTGCTGCGCCCTCCCGCCTCCTTTTTCTCGCGCGTAGTTCTTCTAGAACTACCCCGCCCCCCTGTTAGCGCATTGCGTCACCGCGTTGCTGCGTCCTCACGCCTGCGCTATGAGACCACCCGAGCAAATGACGGAGACTGCCGGGGGTGAAGGGGGAGGGCTCCTCTGGAAGGGGCGGGACCAGGGCGGTCACGGCGCGCATCACGATGACTTCCGCTCCTGCGCCTCCGGCCTGAGGAATACTTGCCGAGTGCGCTGTGGGGCGTGTGACGGGCTTGGCCGCCACCGGAAAAGGAGGGCGAGGCGAGCTGCCGCAGCCGGCGGTCTGTGTCGCCGCAGCCGCGGAATGCTGGTACTAGACTCCCTGAGGCAGAGGGTCCGGCCAGCCTGAGCGGCGCACTGAGGGTCGGGACCCTGCAGTTGTCCAGAGGCTGGCGCTTACCGAGAGCGAGTATCCTGGCGGCCAGCTTGAGTGTGATTGAGTGACATTTTCCCTTAAAGATCGGTACCGGCTCGGCTTCGACTCCCACACAGCTGACTGTAGAGTTAGACTCGCCTTCAGAACCTCAGTTAATTACTATCGAAGGTCTTGTTGGCCTGGGAGGCATCCCACAGAGACACTCTAGGGCCCTTGCCAGAGTCCCCAGAACTTAGAGGACCCCAGTAAGCTGTGTTGATAAAACCAATACTGAAGCACTGGATGTTCGCCCTGCGTCTCCGCCTTCCTCGTTTCTAGCTATGGATCAGAAACTTCCACAGTTGATAGAGGAGCTCACAACTTCAGGAGAATCCCAACTGAATGCTCAGAAAATGAAGGAACTGAAGAAAATTTGCAAGTATGTATTTAGGTGAAACGTGTCTGACTGGCCCACTGAGCACCTACGCTGCTTGAACCCCTCTCCCCTCTTGTACATCTCTGCCATCTCCTGCCTTCACCACCTGGGAAGGAGTTACCTGATCACCAGGGCACAGAAGCACTTGCCTGTTGGGAGGTGGGGACAGGAGGGTCATGACTTCCAGGCCAGGGTGGGCTACATAGTGAGACCTTGGGTCAGAAATCTAAAGAACCACTACAAGTTCTGGGGCTGTAATCTCAGGCAGGGCACGTTGGTCCAGAATGTAGCCCAGGTTCTAAGCTTGGTGCCTCCAACCATTTCTGTATGTTATAAAGCAACCATACTATGTCAGCATCTTCTTTACTGTTGGAGTAAGGAGTGTGATTGGGTGAGTGGCCCTGTCCACCCGTCCCTCCCCACAGCAGGACAGGCAAACCGTGCCACTGAGCTACCCTGTACTCTCTCGTTCTTTTTTGTTTTATTTGAGACAGTCTTATGTAACCCAGGTTGACCTCTTACTATGTAGCTAAGGCTGGCTGTGCATTTACCAGGTGCTCTGTTGGATTTATAGGCATGCGACATCAGTGTTCTCCCTGTTTGAAGGTAGTTGTTCTTATCCTTAGTAGTCCCTCCAAGAAAGCACCCTGCCTTGCCACTTCAGGCGGTCATATTTAGTGAGGAAAAAAAAAATTCTTAATTGCCTTGGTCATAAGAAGAGAAAATGTAAGTGATTCTTAATGAATGCTGGAGTATTTACATTTAAATAAACCCTCTTGTTATAATGTTGTGTAAGGGGGACCTTGATGGGTTCCATGGCAGGTGAGGGACAAACATGCCAGGAAGACAGAGCTTAAGTGAGAAGTTTTATTGGAGGGGGGGACAAGAAAGAGAGAGAGAAGATAAAGAGAAAAGAGAGGCATGGAGTTTTTCTCTTAAAGGCCCCTTTTCACCCTCTCCGTAGTGACATAGCAGCCATAGAATCCTGGGCTAGCCAGGGAACTGCCTGAGTGCATGCTGTCTGGTATAGGCCATCATGATGCCTGAATCCTTACAGCTCTAATCCAGACCTGGTTTTGCTGCACACGCAGAAAAACTCTGACCTCTGATTCACGCAGGGTGTTATTGAGAGAAAGAGGAGCCACCTAGAGGACTATGAGGCCTTTTCACTCCATTTCCTTTAGAAGAGGCTAGGGCTTTGCACCTGGGACTGCCCTGTTGACACTTGGAGGGATTCTGGGTTTTTGTGTCTCAGAACAAAGACTGGAACAGAGACATGTGGGCAGTAGTAAGTAAAGCAAGAGAATTTATTAAGAATGAATACCCTTCCCAAGGAGGAAGCTGGCTAGAGAAGGGAGAAAGTTCAATGTCTCAAATATCCCTGCTCTATACAAAGACTTGGGCCCTTGTGTTACCTTATTGCGAGCTTTTCCTGCTCCGTCTGTTATATTTCTGCATTACTAGTTCCTTCACTCCACATCTGTGGTAGTTTGAATAAGAGTGCTCGTGTATTTGAACGCATGGTCCCCAGTTGGTGGAATAGTTTGGGAAGGATCAGGAGGTGTGGCCTTATTGAAGGAGGTGTCACTGGGGGGGGGTGGACTTTGAGGTTTAAAAAAAAAGGAGAGAAGCAACTCCATAGTTGTCCGTTTACCTCTACATATGTGCTGTAGAATACACACCACACTCACATCATAGGTCAAACACACAACAATATTTTTTTAAGTTAACAACAACAACAACAACAAAATCATCTGTAACTACTTCCATGATATCTCAGGGCAGGTAAGAGGGATTACAAAACTGCTCTCTAGTGATAGTGACTGGGAAGGAGAATTTGGATTCTCCAGTTTACACTGAAATTGCTGTATCTTAGATGACATTAGAAGACAAAGAAATTAAAAATGCAATGTCCAAACAAGAGTAACATGATGACTATAGCCAATGGCCTTGACCTCATTTGCTTTCTGTTGCTATGGGGTAAACACCATGACCAAAAGTAACTTGGAGAGGAATTGTTTATTTCATCTTACATCTTATAGTCCATTAATATTAATCAAGAAATGCCCCCACAGACTTGCTTCCCCACAGGCAATCTGGAGACATTGTCTTCACTGAGATTTTTTTTTTTCCCGATAACTCTAACTTGTGTCAAGTTGACCAAAAACAAGCTCAACAATCAGGACATGCAGAGAACAAACCATATTGGAAAGAAGTTTTAACATTTACTAGCCACATTAATAATTTCCTGAGGCATCTCAATAGTTATTGTTAGAGGAGGTGTGTCATTGGGGCAGGCTTTGAGGCTCCAAAAGCCTTGTGCTCTCTCTGCCTCCTGCTTGTGGTTTAAGGTATGTACTCTCAGCTAATGCTCCACCATTGTGGATTCTAACCCTCTGAAACTCGTAAGCCCAAAATAAACTTGCCTTGGTCATGGTGTCTTTTTAAGATTTTACTTACTAGTGTTCTACCTGCATGTTTGCCTGCACACCAGAAGAGGGCACCAGATCTTATTTTACATGGTTACAGGGAATTGAACTCATGACCTCTGGAAGAGCAGCCAGTGCTCTTAACCTCTGAGCCACCTTTCCAGCCCCAGTCATGTTGTCTTATCACAGCAAGAGAAGAAACTAAGACATGGAGCAGCTTTTCTGGTTTTATTGTAGTTAACAGGTTTCTTAACTTTTCATCCCTGCAAGGAGGTTTTCAACCACCAATCTACATCTGTGGGTCCCTGCTGGAGTGTTATGATCCCACTTAGTGAGTTCCTGATCTGGGAAGGTATTCACTCAGAATGGACAGAAGTGAGAATTTGGGTAAATAATCTATTGGTATACTTCCTCTTTTCTTCCTAGATCCTCTACTTTTTCTCAGGAGGACAAATAGTGAGGACCAAGTATAGGTCCTTCATCCTTTGGCCAAACTTCCTACCAGCCAGCCTGTATGGAGACCATGTTACAGTAAAATATTAGCCTTTTTCTTTAAGTTCTCAGGATCAAATATATTTCTTTATCTTCACTTTTGAAATGTCTTGTTTGTCTATATACACACATTAGTGTACATGTGTGTTCAAACAGGTACGTGCGGGTATCACTGTAGTCTTGTGGAGGTCGGAGGATGACTCTGTGGAGTTGGTTTTCTCCTTCCCCCTTTATATGGGTTCCAGGGGTCTAGCTCACATCTCCAGACATATCCAGTAAGCATATCCACCTGCTAAACCATTTTGACAGCCCAGGATCAAACATAATTTCAGTTCTTGACAATGCTCTGTAGCCAGGCATCCAAGAATGTATCTTAAAAGGAGAGACAAGAAGCAGCCTACAGGGGCAGGAAGATACTTCCCTCTGACTTGTGTGTAGAATTCTCAAGAGACTTGAAGGATTCAAGTATCCCCAAGCCCATCACACTCCCTGGGGGTTCCAGGTGAGTTGAGTGTGGCTTACCCAAGGATTAGTAACACTGCTTTGAGGCCCCAGCTTTTCTGTTTTCGTTCTCAGATAGAGTTGGAGACAGCTAGTGTTGGCTCTTCAGGGACATATCCTGCATTAACTTTCCTGGGACTGGAATGCAAGTCCCTGCTACAGGCACATTTCTTTCTGCCTTGGTGGGAAAAGACTACTCCTGTGAACCTCTAAAAAGTTCCAAGCAGGAGCTGGAGAGGTGGCTCAGTGGCTAAGAGCACTTGGCTGCTCTTCCAGAGGACCTGGGTTCAATTCCCAGTACCCACATGGCAGCTCACAACTGTCTGTAACTTCAGTTCCTGGGGATCTGACACAAGTGCACATAAAATAAAGTTAAATGAATTGTTTTTTTTTTGTTTTTTTTTTTCTTTTAAAGTCCCAGGCAGCTAGGTTAGTGAAAGAAGAGGTTTGCCTGCTTGGGTGGCTCAGTATTTTTCCAGATTGTCGTCCAGGTTAAAAGTGGAAACAGGCAATCTTTCTCTTTGACTTTGGACCTCATATGTAAGGGAGTATAAGATATCTGGGAAGCTAAATCAGTGGCCTTAGAGATGGATTGTCTACAGTAAATGAGGGAGGACAAGGCAAAAGAGGATAGAAAGTGGCTGGCACAGGGAAGTTATCTAGAAGTTCAGAGCTGCTAGTAAGGAGTTCTGAAAAGGATAAGACTGGAGAGAGGCAAACAGGGCTACCATGGCACGGGAAAGCACCAGGAGGTAGCAGCATACAACAGAGCTAGTGACCAAGTGTGTTCCAGCCTGGAGCCACTGCACCACTGCCAACTCCCCCAGCCAGCTAGACAGATGCTTGCATAACCAAGTCTCTGAGCATCCACCCAGCACCCTCTCTTGCCTGTGCCTGCTATCACCTAAGCCTTGGGGCAGGCAAAAAAGGGAGACAAATGAAAGTGATTGCTGAGGGAGGTATGGGTACGGTTTAATAGGCTACTTTGAAATTACTTGTCTTTACTAGGGAGTTGTCAAAGAGCATGGTGATATGTGACTTTTCTTATTTTTATCTTTTCATGTTTTGATTCAGGGTTTTACTGTGTAGCCTTGGCTGGCTTTGAACTCACTAGGATGGCCTCAGGCTCTGCCTCTGGAGTGCTGAGATTAAAGGTGTGTACCACTACACCCAGCTCCTGATGTGTGACTTTTGCAGCATACCTTGATTCATTCATGAGGGGCTAATTTGTAACCTCTGCTCATGACCAACCAGATTATCTTTTGGTGTGTATATTCAAGCAGCTGACATGCTGATGGCTCAGAGGGTGAAGCATTTATCTTACAAGCTTGACGGCCTACGTTGGCTCTGGGAATGAGAGAACCAACTCCTTCCTGACCATCACCTGATCTCCACATGCATGTCATGGCATGGTGTACCTGCACTAACACACACATACACTAGTAGTACATCTTTTTTAGAAAGGAAGGAAGAATATACTTCCAAGGGAAGCTTATTTACACAGTACAAGCATTCTGTGTATGTTCTGTTATATACAGTTGTATATACAGCTTCATGTATCACATGACTCATTAGCATCTTAAGTGTCCACCCAGGGTTGTGTATTTTAGTGTTAGCATGAACATTTGGTTACTCTTAGCTATTCTAGAGTACCTCTGCCCCTATGTCAATGGCACCAGCATGTTTTAATTTATCTTAGCTGGGGATTACCATCTTCTTTGTCAACTTGTTTTTTCAGCTAATCTTGTAAGGCTTTGTACAAGGCCTTCTGAATCCCACTCTCTGCCCTACTTTGCTGTCTTACTGCTACACTGTGAAGGATCTGCATATACTGTAAATTTCATCTGGGAAAGCAGCTAGGGACTATGCAGGGGTAAACGAGTTTCAACAAAACTCATTGACTTTTTTTGAATTATTTTATGTGTGTGGGTGTTTTGCCTGCATGTATATTTGTGTACCATGTTCATGCCTGCTTTCTAAGGAGGCCTGAAGAGTGTAGGGTCTCCTAGAACTAGAGTTAAGGATGATTGTGATCCTCCATGTGAGTACTAGGAATTGAACCCAGCAGCTAGGGCTTATAACCACTGAGCCATCTCTCCAGCCCTTTATACTTGATTCTTAATGTAATGTTCATATCTCAAAAAGTATTCTTTTATGTGTTTCAACCATGGTATTTATCTTTGCAGTGCTGGAGGTCCAGCACAGGACCTCACCCATGCTAGGCAGGTGCTTTACCACTGTGCCACATCCACAGCTGCTTTAGCCATTTGAAAATGTAGAAAATGTTCTTGGCTTAGGGCAGTACTGAAGTAGGATGGGGGTGGGCCACATTTGATGCTTAGACACTAGTATGTCCACTCAGCTTTAGAAGGAAAAAAAATGAAGATTGGATGCTAAGTAAGCCCAGTCCCTACCTCTTGTAAAGGTAGTATCCCTGCACGAAGAATGACACTTGTCCTTCATGAGTGAGCATTTGGTGAGGCTGGCTTGTGCTCCCAGGTCTTCAGAGGAGCAGCTGAGTCATGCTTACCATCTGCTGAAGACACAGCTGACCCAGGACCATGCTGAGATACGCCTCTCAGCCTTCCAGATCGTGAATGAGCTCTTCACCAGGTCTCATCAGTTCAGAGTGCTGCTCGTTTCTGACTTCCAGGAATTCCTAGAGCTAACACTAGGCACGGATAATGACCATCCCCTGCCACCCCCACGGGAGGCAGCCCAGAGGCTAAAGCAAGCAGCCATGCAGGCTGTGGAAGGTTGGAATGAGAAGTTCGGGGAGGCCTATAAGAAGCTAGCCTTGGGCTACCACTTCTTAAAACACACCAAAAAGGTAAGTGAGTCTTGGACAGGACAGTCTGCTTGCCTGGGGGTGAGACTGGCTAGCCGATGAAAGAGCTCTTTTCATTGAGTTTTCTGCAGGTACACAGACCTGGGTAGCAAGGCAGCTGGATCAGCATACAGTAGAATGGAGGATGCTCCCTAAAATCAGAACAGCAAAGAAAACTGTACCTGACACTTGCCTGGGGGTGGAGTTGAGCCTGTAGAATCATACTCCTAGATGCGCTCTGCTTTCGAATGGGCTCCCCTTTCAGGGACATTCCCTTTTCTTGCCAGTAAGCCCTGCTTAGCTCTCGCCATGGGCGCTGACTGGTGCTGTGCTTAGTGAGACACCAGGTTCTGTTATGCCTTCCAGCCCTCCTGTCACTGCCCAGGTTCTGTCATGCCCCTGCCAATGGATGTGGTTGTGGTTCCTGTATGGTGTCCCCTCTTCTCTGGAGTTCACTCCTGGGTGCCGGATGTGAAAGGCGTGGCTGGATGAGGCAGCCTGTTTGAAATGCTGTAGACTATGAACCATCAAGATCCTGGCCTTGTGTTGACGGCAATGTGGCTTTTCTTAGTTGGGTTTGTGTTTGTTATAGGCAGTCCTAAACTCCCTCTTCAAATTCTCAGGTGGATTTTCAGGATGTCAATGCTAGGACTGTGGCAGAAAGGAAGCGAGAAGAGGAGAAGCAGAAGCACTTGGATAAAATCCACAAAGAAAGTGCTGAGCGGGCTAAGAGGGAAATGGAAGGTAAGTTCCTGGGCTAGCCTGTGAAACCACCCCCTATGGATTCTTGTGCTTGTTCCCTAGTTGTTCTTCAATCTCGCCTGAGACCCACGCAGGCAGCTTTGCAAGACAGGATGGTTCAGGATGGGGTTGAGCCTTCACAGTCTGCCCGTAGCTCATGTGTCTCCTGGTCTTTGGTCTTCCTGTGACTACTTGGCTTAAGACTCTGAACAGAGAGGCTGGACATAGGAGTCTACACTTGGTCACTAGCCAGAGTCCTTGCTCATTCTTCTGTCCAACATCTACTCTTGCTAGTTCCTTTCCCAGGTCCTCACCCTTCCTGGGAGCCAGCCCTGGTGAGATGGGGCAGTGCTCTCTGCTCTCAGAAGCAGGCAGTAGGCTCTTTTTGTGTCCAGAACCTCCCACAAACACCTGGGTGTGGGCCTTGAAAGCCCAGGCCTTGGGGAAAGCTGCAGGCATACAGCTGTGCTGTGGATGGCTTAGAGGGCTCCAGGAGGGGCCACCCTGTCACGTATGTAAGTAGTATTGGCATGTCCTGCCCTCTCTGGGACCACCGTCCTGAGTGTAAGGTTGGCCTGTAGTAGTGGTCACTTTGGCCTCTGTGAGCTGCCGCACAGTATGCCCAAAGATGTACTCCAAAGACAGAGCTGCTGTGCTACATAGTTTATTAAATAATTGGAAGTGTTACCATTTTTGTGCCAGGGCATTGGCTTTTCTTGGTGGCACCATGACCTTCCTTTGGGTGCCTCGAGGAATAGTCTTGGCCATCTGTTGTTCTCTGGTTCAAGATGACATAATAATCAGGTGCTTCAATGTCTGCAGAAATGTCTGATGAAATCAGATGCTGCCTGACAGAAGTGGAGAACTGCTTTAAGCTGCTGGTGCCCTTGGACTTGGGCCCATACCCAGGGGATAAATTCTTTGGTGAGGCATCTAGCATAACAGAGGGCCATGTTCCTTGCACCTTGAGCCCAGACCTGGCAACTTCTCAAGAGTCTGGTCTCCTTGGATCCCAGAATGAAGAGCAGCCATGCTGTAGCAAGGACTTGGTTGCCTCTACATACCACATAGGATCTGATGCTGGTCTGAAGGTACTAGCCCAAACAGCCATGCCAGACCCCTCCAGGGACGACGATGAGCACAGTGACCCAGAGGAGTTCCTGAGGAGCCATGGGCTGGGATCCCACAAGTACACACTGGATGTGGAGCTCCCCTCAGGTAACCGGTCACTGATGCGGTGCAGTGCCCCCATATGATGCTCTACCCAAGCCAGGTTTGTGACCCCCCCCTCCACTGGACCAGGTTGCCCAATGGTAGAATTTAGACTTGGGAACGGCAGTTTCTTGGGCTGGGCTATAAGGGGTAGACGGACTTCTCTCTGGTTAGTCTTTCCTGTGTAACTCTGCTGTAGGTTTCTGCCATCATGCCAGACCTCCATCACCACGAATTAGCTATATGGAATTCTCTGGCATCATATACTAATGAGATTATGAGCAGGGATACAGAGTCCCTGGCAGCTGCATGGGCTTTACACTTGAGGTCTACCAGGGACACCTCCTGTGACTTAACTATGCCTTGTTTTAGATGGTCTGAAGGTGCAAGAGAATGAAGACAACCTTGCCGTCCTCCATGCTGCTCGAGACTCACTCAAACTCATCCAGATCAAGTTTCTGCCAGCTGTGTGCTCCTGGGTCCAGGTGAGGCTGAGTACCTGGCCTTCAGCAGTGGACTTGGGCTCAAAGACCAGGCAAAGCAGGCGTGTGGAAGTATAGAACACTGACCTGGGTGGGAATGAGCATTACCCCTCTCCCTAGAGCTTTGTCCCTTCCTGAAAGGAGGGAACTACCTGGCCAGACCAGGCTCTCTAGGGACTGTCTGGGACCTTTGTTAGTCACCCTTTGTTTTACAGCGGTTTACCCGTGCGGGGATCTACAGTGGACACTTAAAACAGGCCATTGACCTGAAAATGGAATTGGAACTTGCTGTGAAGAAATATGAAGAACTGAACATCAAGCCTGAGAGAGGACAGAGGAGCAGGGTGAGTTCATGGAGCTGAGGCTGAGAGGTCCCAGGAGTCTGTACTCAGCCATTTGAGCAGGCAGGCACCACCAGCTTTAGAAGATTCTGGGCTTTTCCTTACTAAGTTCTTGTGGTGGTCCCAGACCAGTCCCGTCCCCCCCCCCCTCTCTCCCTCTCTCTCTCTCTCTCTCTCTCTCTCTCTCTCTCTCACACACACACACACACACACACACACACACACACACACACACACGGCCAGAGAGAGGTATGGGGCATGTGTTCTGGGTACCTGGTAGTGGGCAAGGATTCAGTCCTCTAGTGACCTAGGAGCCACAGAGAGGCCATCCATGCCAGGTACACTGAGCTGGCTGGAAGGCAGAGTATATTGCTATGCCTGGAGGAAGTGACGCCCTTGTAGTGGGAATGGAAATCCTGTGCTTGAGGGCTGCGTGGACAAGTGTCCACAGAGTTGGGGGAGGTGGCTGCAGTTAGGGTATATAGGTCTTGAGATTTTGTTTGAAAGGCACAAAACTGTCATAGTCCAGACTATCACTGTTACCTGGTTCTTTTCACAGCTTTCAGCCGAGTCATCGTCCCATGTTTCTCTCAGGTGGTTTTAATTAAAACCTTCCATTTATTTGTGGGAGTCAGTTCTCTCCTTGTACCATGAAGGTCTAGAGACAAGACTCAGGTCCTTGGCAAGTGCCTTTTTTTTTTTTTTAGCTGAGACATCTCACTGGCTCCTCTCAGCTGATTTCCAAATAGAGAAAACAGACGTCAGGACCGCCATCTCTCCGTGGAATCCTGTCCTAACCCTGGACCCTGAGCCTAGCCTCTGAACATAGCCTTAGGGCAGTGGTTCTCAACCTGTGGGTCATGGCCTTTTCACAGGGGCCACCTATCAGATATCCTACATACCAGTTATTTAAATCACAGTTCATAATAGTAGCTGAATTACAGTTATGAAGTAGTAATGAAATAATTTTATAGTTGGGGGTCACCACAACATAAGAAACTGTATTAAAGGGTTGCATCATTAGGAAGGTTGAGAACCACCGCCTTAGAGGTTAGTGGGCCAGCTGACCTGGGTAGTCTGGCTTCTGAATTCTGTTTTGGAAGTTAGCTCTGAGGTGGAAACAACACTGTCTTTTACTGAGGAAAAAGTCAAATTTGAAGCCATCCATAGCGCCGACCTAAAACCAGGGGCTCCCCTGTCTAGTGTTCAGAGACCCTGCTGCCTACCCTGTGGCAGCTGGTAGGCACATTGCAAGTGCAGTACAGGAAGTGCTAGGCCAGATGAGGTAGGAGGGAGCTCCTAGCAGTTCCCAGCTGCCTGCGGCCCCAGCTTTGCAGAGGGTATGTGTGATGTGGCCAGCAGAGGGCCACCTTGCCTCTCCTTCAGTCCGCCAACAGTTGCGTTTATGGCAATGATGGAAATGCAATGCTGCAGTAGAGTCTGTTTAGCAGTTGTGGTGTGTACCATTAATGCCTTACGAGAGTTGCATCTTGTTGTGTCACTTATCTCAGTCAGATTTATGAATTTTGAGCACTGTGTGATCTACAGTGGAGAACATTTCTCCAGCCCTCACTGTAACAGTCAGAATTTGTTGTGTCTGTTCACTCAGTGTCCCAAGTCATCAGTGCCTCAGGCTTGTCCAAGCCTGAGCCTGTGAAGTGGAAGGCCACCTCACTATTCTTCTGAAGAGCTCAGCCAAACCAGTTCCAAGGACAGTCACCTTGCTGATGGGCCTTGGCAGTGCAGGGACATCCTTGGGTAGCCAGTGTTCCAGGGAGTAGCCATGGATTTTGAATGTTCTTGGGTAGCGCAGAAGGGTTTTGCAAGGCCTAGGTATTGCCAGCTTGCACTGGCACTGGGAACACCAGCAGTGCTGGGGCTGGCAGGACTCCAAGCCCTGAGGGTCTTAGCAACCTGGCTGTTCTTGGCCTAAAGCTTTGTCAGATAGGCAAAGCTGGGTGTTGTTGGGCGCTGTTGCCTTAGTCATGTCTCTTAGCTCCGTATTTCCTGACTACTGAGTGCCTGGCTGCTGAAGGGCACTTGAGCAGTCTTCTGGCCACTCATGATACCTTTGTGGGTGGTGAGGGCATGCAATTTCAGGTTCAGGGTTCTGCGTTTAGTTCAGTCAGCTGCAGGAGCTATACCTTCCACCCCCAGAGCCCAGGTAAGAAGCCCTATTTTTCCTATATGGCTTGTGCCTATGGCTCAGTTACCGGTATGGTAATGGCGACGCACCCAAGGCAGCTGAGTGGAAGCTGGACCTAGTGGTGAAAGCCTGTGATCCCAATTACTTGAAAGGGTGGTTCAGGAAGATCATTACTTCAAAACCAGCCTGAGCTACAGACTGGTTTCTAGGGCTGCCGAGGCAGCTTAGTGAGCCCTTGTTTCAAAATGGAAAAAAGCCTGGGGGTTTAACTCCGTGGTAGAGTGCTGCCTAGCGTGCTTGAGCTACTAGGTTCAGTCCCTAGTACTACACGGAAGAAGACTGAATGGCTTGCCTGACTCCTGCTAGCTGTCCTAAACCAGCTGCAGCTCTAGCTTCCTGGTGTGGATCTGCCTTGGGTGGAATCGGGTATTGGGCCTGTAGTAGATGGTCAGGGCATGGCCATGTTAGTACTTTGGCTCCCAGGACTGAGGGCAGTTTCACTGGCCATTTCCTAATTCCCATTGGGCACAGACATAGGAGTGTGACACCCAGCCCTTTAACCCTGCAAACACAGTCTTCCTGTAGTGCGTGGGTTGATGTGATGCCCAGGGCCTGTACTGTCCCACTAGCCCTTGTTGCATCCAGCGGCTCCTAGCCTGATCTTACCCAGATTAGTACATGTATCTTTGTGTATCTCAGTAGGTAGATGGCAATCCCTGTAGGTAGATGGCAACCCTCACGGCTAAAGCCTGGCTATTTCCACTTGTGCCTGTAGGATCTGCTGTGAAGGCAGGCCCTTCAGGGTGTGATGGGGTCCTCTGGCTCCTCTGGTCACACAGGTCAGCACACAGGCCATCCTGTGGGTATGTAGGGCTGCCTGGGCCCAGTGAGGTGGTAGCCCTTGGACTAATGATGCCCTACCTTCAGTGGGAAGGCAGATACTGCTTTGCTCTGCTGTCAGTTGAACGGACACTTCCTAGACCTGTCTCTACAAACTGATTTTAACAAAAGGCACTACTCTGAAGTCCTTGGAGATTTTGCTTGCCGCAGCTGGAGAGCGAGTGAGGCGCTGCTTGTAGATGAAGTGATTGGCGGCTCCGGGACTGTGAGTGGCAGCGCCCAGGCTCAGGTGAGCACTGCTTCCTAGAATAGATACAGCAACTGCCTATCTGCACATCACCCGCCCTTCCTGCAGCTGGTGGGCAGCTCCTTGCAAGGCTGCTGCACCACAGTGTCTTGTGGGGGAGGGGCATGGACAGGCTAATGAATGTCTATGTTAATTAGAGCTGTTTTAATTAGAAATCATGATGAGGTGTTCACTAATTCCCAAATAAAATTTACGGAGGGTTTAAATCATTTCCTAGTGTTTCCCCATTTAGCACGGGATTGGCATCGTTAACTCCTCATGTAGAACAGGCTGAGCTGGGAACACTAATTCAATAATGCATGATTTAAACATTTAAGAACTTCCAACAAATGTGTGAAATTGAAACAAATACAATGTTACCAGTCATAAACAGCAGCCGAGACCCTGGACAGATCCTGGCTGTCTTTGGAAGGTTGTGTTGATACAGGCTGTACTGGTTAGCCCCCTCCCCCCAGGCATCTGTGGAATCCAGCCCTAGTTCCCATTTGAATGTTGCCATTGCTTTCTGTACAGTATTGCTTTCCTTTTGACATAGACGGTCTGTCTTCAAAAATACTTAAACCAGTTTAAACATGTCTAAGCATTTGCTTTACAGAGTGTGCACACTTCAGCTCAGTTTAGAGGCAGGCTGGGGATAAATCTTGACCCGATCAATGTGGAGGGCCATTTGGTAGAGTTAGTTTCCACCTGCTCTGTTACAGAAGAGCTGTAATAATCCATGGCTGCCTCATTATTTAAACTGATAAAAATCCTCTGAAAACTTTTAAATTGCCTGCCTTTTCATTATGTAGCTCTGATCATGGTTAGTTTGTATTATATAATTAACAAAATACAAATCCCCACCAGCTGGTGGTCTGAGCGGTGATTGCAGACATCAGTACGTCTGACTTGTCAGCGGCTGTTCTTTCCTTCCTGGACTGTTCTGTCTACCTGTTCATGTGGTTATAAATGTGTCTTTGTGCACACCAGTCTTATGGGCCGTGTGGCAGCCACCCTGATGGAACCATGGACTCATCTTCTCCCTCTCACAGCCATAGAAATCAATCTGTTTGGTCCGTGCTGTGCAGCTTTGCCTGCTTTCTGCGTCGGGTGGTGGCCAGCCTGCCTTTCACAGCAGCCTCGTTACCAGGCCCACGGTGCTATACTGGGCAGTCACTCACCCAGGCCCACCTCTTCTCCTGCAGAGTGTTAAGAAAGCTCCCTGGGCTGTTCAGGATTTGCGTCTTGTAGGTGAAAAGGACAGAGGCAGAAAACCCAGGGAATGAAATGTTGAACCGTCAGGCACACCCGTGGAAAGCAGGGAAACTAAATCAGCCTTGCAGGACCTTGTGCAGCAGCAGGGCCCGTAAACAGCCTTCTCAGTACTGTGCTCCCTCCATCACACTGAAGGCCAAGCACGCTCCCAACGGCAGAGAGTGGGGAGGGGTTTGAGCATAAGTTCTTAGGCGGTCAGCTCACATGGATGGGAGAGAACAGCTCAGCAGCCCCTCCACCAGCCTCTCCCTGGCTTTAGTGTCCAGCCCAATCATTTGTCTTTCCAGAATGACCTAGCTCTCAACATCTTCTCATATGGTATCTCTTTGGCTCCAGGAGTGACCCCCCCCAAACACACACGCATCAGGTCATTTCCTCCATTTTACAGATGAGAAAGCAATCCAGAGAAACTTGTATGAGTCATGGTCCCTCCTGAAGTCCCAGACGCCCAGTGGAAAGGCTGCTTGATGAACGAGGCACTGGTCCCTTTGGGACAGGCCACACAACATAGCATGGCCTCATGTTCTCAGCGGCTGGCCACCTGCTCTCACCTGAGATGGCAGCCAAGACACAGGGAGGACCCTGCTCCGGTCCTGGCAAGTGTTGGTTGTGAGGACACACTTCTCCCCTGCGTGGTTGGCTTTCTGTGCACACTCCTGGGAAGAATGATTAGTGATTTCACACTTCATTGGATGTTAATGTGTGAGTTCACATAACCTCATTCATGATAACTCGGCCTGCCTCTGCACCACTCACACAACCTTGTCATTGGGAGCATGTATATATGGGTTCCCAGAGCAGGCTGGTTTGAGTATACCCATTAGGGAACACTATGAATCCAGCACACCTGGCCTGTGTCCACCTAGGCTACCAGGCCTCAATTTGTTTGACAGCATGTGACTCTTTTACCCATCTAGCTAGCTGCTTGTTTGGATCCAGTTGGGATCTCTAGTCTTAGCCTTGCTCTGGAAATGGACTTCTAGGCACATGTGACCACAGCTTCTTGCCTGATACTTTGTAGCAGGCTACACTCAGCTCTTGAACTCCAGTTCTAGGAAACTCCCTGGCACTGGGGCTATTTGCTCATACTGGATTCCCTAGGGCAGGTTTTTGTGGACTTTGACGCATTGATTCAGATCAGGGGAGAGAAGAGGAGGAGAAATGCCCATCTGTGTGTGTTCTGCAATTCTATTATTGTGAGATCTCTTTCGTGAGCATGGCCTTTATAGAAACGTCCTTCCAGTGTGATATTTGAACTTGATGGTGTGCTCAGGTGCTCTGCCTGCATGTGGGCAGGTTTGACTCTGTGGCCACCAGGTGCCTGTTCTGTGTTATCACATGGTCAGCACCACTACGCCCTCTGTCCTCTGAAGGTGCGTCCCTGGCAGCCGAGATGCACATGAGATATTGGCCTGGCCGGGCAATTTGCACGGCCTTCCAGGGAGGGCATTAGCATATAAATAGCAGATGCAATGACGGCCATCACAGCTGAGCACGTTTAATTTTTAGTTTATAAGATAGAATGGGTTTTTAAATGCATAGCCATCAAGCCGCTGAAAGACAAATGCAGTTTGGAACTCACTTGTCTGACGAGGCCTTACATCATTTTTTTTTTAAAAGGGAAATAGACACACATAAAACTGAACAAAAGTGATTTCTTGGGTGAAAAGTAATTGAGATTGCGCACCAAGTTAATTAGATCGTACAAAATTTATTTAATGGTCCCAGCTGTATCTCTAGGCTGTGGGCTTGGCGGCCATGGCTTTCAGCATGTTGAGATGCTCTTCCATTCCTTCGCAAATAATTAGCACTCACCACCCCACTTCTGTAAACTGATTGCATTGTATATTTTAGCCGTTTTATTGCTTGTTTAATTATGATCATGACGACTCATTTTTCTAAATCCTTTTAACTGTGGGTGAGAATCAATTTGTATAAAACAAGCAGTACCCCTTCCATGGCAGCAGTAGTGGGTAAAAGCTTATGTCTGTCCTATGGGGTGGATGAGTTGACCCTCTGTAGGGGTCTATAGTTCCCACCAGGGGGCCAGCTTGAGACAAGTTATCTGATTGGCTGGAAGGATTTCTTAGGGTTTCTAAGCACCCACCACCCTGTCTCTAAAAGGCACCCAAGGATTTCACCTGTCAGGAAAGATATGAGTGAGAGAGATGCCCAGCCTGTGCTGATGTGTGGCTCCCATGTGCAGATCTCATTAATGGTTGGTCCTCCCCACTGGTTTCACGAAGTTCTGTGTTGTTTCATGACAGTAGAAAACTCGGCCTTCTCATGTGGGATAAAAGTGAATTGAGAACATTCAAAAGTCTGGCCCCATTTTGAAGTTATTGCCAGTCTCTCTATTACCAGGTATGAGGACTTTCCCAGGACATGGACCCCTCTTGATGCTGGCTTTTGTCTGACACCCCCACCCCTGTGACCTTAAAGACTAGTTACCACCACAGTGGTCCTGACCACTCGATTATTTAGATTTCAAACGGTGATGAGTGGAGGCTGGTCAAGTGAGGTTCAAGACCATCCCATGAAGGCCTTCTACCCTCTGGGTGGTGTTACCTTTCCAGGGGGGCTGCCCCTTGTGACCATAATGTTCCTGGTCAGACTCCTGAGCAGGTCACAGGAGTGTTCCAACAGCTAGGGCTCAGAGCTTCTCCACATCAGAGTAATTTCCCGTCCCTTGGGTATGGCTCGTCTGTCAGCTATCCTAAATAACTTTGGCACCAAGGATTTGCAACATCAATATTTACCAAATGTGAATTAATGCTTCACTTTAGTTTCACTAAGTATTAACAGTGGCATCTCTAAATTCTAGTTGCAGGTTGAGGACCCCATCTCAGAACAGTTGCAGAGTAAAGTGTAGAAATGCCTTGCTGGTCTCTCTGTGGCCCTAAAGAAAGCCCGGGCCTTTCCAAGGCAAACACAAGGCGGTGGAAGAGCAGACAGCCAGAGGCCTCGTCAGTGCTAGTTTAAGAACAAGGAAGAAGCCAGTGCTTCAAATTTAATCTCAAAAATAAACGATTTTAGTTGGGGAGGAAGAAGATAAAATACTAATAGTTACCTAAGCAGTTGAATATTTTTAGGGAATGAAATTTTGATAAAAAGTCCCTAGCAAAATTCAAGGGTGTGAGCAATAAGCATAATATTTTATGAAAATGACCCCCATATTTAAAACCTGGCACTATATGTTATGCATTGTAGCACCCAGCCCACATCTACCTTTTAGAAAATTAAAACACATAAATTCTGTTTAGTGTTTGATACGCACTGCACTAGCTGAGCCCGTAATGCCCTAAAACCTTGGGCTGCTTTCCACCTTTCATAAATTCCTGGGTAGATTCTATACAAAAATAATTTTCAGGTCCGTGGCTCATTGTTATTCAAACGTGATTGATCGTCGTCATTTGCTCAGCTCGGGAGTTAAGTGCCCCTGTCATTTCCAAAGAGTATAATTGGGACGTTTCACAGGTCAGCGGTGGAGACAGGCTTCCCTTTTGATCAGTGTTAGACTGATAACAAAAATTACAGTTTCCGATGATTAATGTCTCCTGTGCTTCCCAGATGCACAACTGTGGGCTGCACCAAAACAAAGTACATTTGCATCTGATTATGCTCTATCGGGCAGCAGTCTCCCAGGCTGGGGCATGGGGCCAGCAGGCATGGCCAGATGTGGCTGCTGATGGCTCCAGCAGCCCCAAGATGGAGCCTGGCTCTACCTGGGCGGGCAGCATGCTGAGCTATGGCATAAGTAGGTGATGCACCTTCATCCTTGGTGGCTATCATTTGCTTGGCTGCCAATGCACAGTGGAATAAGTTATTCTCTAGATGTCCTTCTCCCTCCAAGAAATAGTTAGGACCACAAGGAACATCTGTGAATTCAAAGTGTTACTGCTGGAAGTAGTTTTTAGAATTAATGTTTAAGTTTTTCAGAGTTTTTCTTATAACCCTATAAGGGTCCACTAGTTGGCCCTCATTTGACAGAGGCTTTCCTTGTATCAACTCTGCCTTGGAGCTTTTGTTTGTTTGGTTGGTTGGTTTTTTGTTTTGTTTTGTTTTGTTTTTTTTGAAATGGGATCTCTCTGTTACCTCTATTATGAAGCAGTCCAGGAACTTGCTACATACACCAGGTTGGCCTCCTCTAACTCACAGAGATCCACCTGCCTCTGCCTCTTGCCTGGTCCACTCTCAGACATTGATGGATACTCAGTGCAGAGCTCCTGCTGGTCAACTAGGGCTCTATGTATTGTTATTGTAATTGAATCTCCTCTCCATCTCAGCCCTTATATATTCCCCTTTGAAATTAAAGATGTGTACCATCATTCCCAGTCAATTGCCCTGGAGCTTTGGAAGCTGCAAAGGCATTGAAACTTGGGGAGCACCCAAATTCCAGGGGCAACACAGCTCAAAGGGCCACCACAATCTGAGAAGTGCCACATTCCTAGGGGCATGGACGTCCTTGCCCTGGTGAGCTGAGCCTGGCCCTCTAGTGTGACAGGTGGGCAGTGGAGGAAGGTTGAGTTTCTGGCATCCTGTCCTGGGAGTGGAAGACTGGAAGACTGGTCAGTGGGAGATAGGGTGAGAGGAACCTTATCAGGGGATGTTTCTGCAGTGAGGTTGGAGGAGCATTGGGTCTGAGGCATACTGAATTCTATGAGCTGTGACCATGATGGCTTACTTGGGCATGGTAGAGCTGTAGGTGGGATGGCAGCAGCATTAATTCAGGCTGTGGTGCCTGCTTAGTGGGGATGAGCAGCTCTGTAAGGACCTGGTGATGTGCACTGCGTCAGGCACAAGAGAGTCGATGGTGGTTAGGGAATGGCTCCAGGTGGGAGCTAAGCAAAGGCACTGGGATTTAAGAATGAGAACAGCCTTAGAGACATTGTAATTGAAGACCATCCACATCTGAGACTGAAGTCCCAAACTAGAGAAATGGCCCTATGAGAAGCAGCATCTGTACACGGCCCAGGGACAGCCGTTGTTGCATAGAGCTGATGACCTCATTTGTGCTTGGGGATGTTTTCACAGACAGAAGCCCTAGAGGACAGCGAAGATGAGGACCAGGACTTTGTGGAGGTCCCAGAGAAAGAAGGTTATGAGCCCCGAATCCCTGACCACCTCCGGGCTGAATATGGTGAGCTGTGGGCCCGCAAGGGGCAGGATTAGACATCAAGGGTACCGGGGAGACAGGTCCCCAGTCTGGACAATGCCTCTAGGTTGTGACATTGACACAGGGAGCTTAGCCTTCAGCTTCCCTTGTATAGCGGTTGTGTCAGTAATTGTTGCTTGTGTTTAAATTGTGGAATTTTTCTTTTGTGCCCTGAGTCCCCAGGGGCCAGCACATGGGCAGGCATCCATCACACAGTCTTCTGGACCATTTGATGCTCTGGCTTCAGGGCAGGGGTACAGTCTGATGGGGATGCCTTTGCCCACAGAGGGTCTGAGCCACGGTGGAGGGGAGGCAGATACCATGATAAAAGCATCCCAGCTTTGTGTCTGTGAGGCCACAGGTGTGGCCTCTGACTCAGCAATGTCTGAACACCTTAGCAAGAATCAGCTTGTCACACACATCACCACTGTGACAGACAGGAGTATCCCATCTAGGATTTTCCTCTTTTCCAAGAACTCTAAAAGCTTGTGCCCTTCAGAGAGAAAGTGTAGACTTAAAGGGGACCTAGGACCCAGGTCACAGCCTTGGGTTATGGCATCACTTATGTCAAGAGGAAGCAAATACAAACAAGTACCCTGGCTTCTCTGGGGAAGAACACAAGTAGATTTGAACTGGTGTCTGTGGGGTGGAATCTGAATTTGTTAAGAGAATTTAGATGAATATATGACTTGTGTGTGAAGAAGTCATGACCTGTTGGGGGTGTCATACCAATTAGCCCCAGGCAGTCTCAGCCCTCTGCCCAGGGCCATCTGCTACAGGCTGGGCACTTGGAGGTCAGTGAGTGTGTGACTGTCAGGAGGAACCTTTCACACGAAGCGAGTACTGGTGACCTCTTGGCTGAGCATAGTAACCTGGTCTGGCCCACTCTGCAGGAGTCCCAATGTTGTAAGACCCCATGAAGAGCTCCCTGCCTAGTAGAGATGCCATCTTATACCTGCTTGCCTCACCTGCTGGTTGTATGCACCCTGCCTTGTTGAGTTTTGTATACCCTTTCTCCAGACCTAGCCTTGCAATGCTCTTATGGGGTTCCTCAGTCTGTAAGTCCATGACCCCTAAACCTCCTCCACCCACATGCTTCTCCAAGCACCCATCTCTATCAAAAATGGATTTTGCCACTTCCCAGTATATCTTTTCACCTAGTGGGAAATAACTCATGGCCAAACCCTCACCCAAAGTGGTCACAGCCAAGTGCCACACCCAACACCTGGGGTACCCAAAAATGCTTCAGGTATATTATAGGATGGCATGGCCATCCTCCTAGGCCCAGGGTGGTCTTTGCCCCCTGTTTCTTTTACCCTCAGCTGGATGATGCCTTGGTCTGGCAAGGTGCTGATATGGCTGTGGCTTTATCTAAGTCCACCAGAGTCTAGAACAGTGGGCAGACATTTCTGATGGTCCAGGCAGTGTGGGTAGCTCTACTTATGTACAGGGTCCTATCTGCCTAGATGTTCTTCTGTCCTCTTTGGAAGCCACATTTTCCTTTCTTAAGCTGGGGGTGGGGGGACTGAATAGCTCTCCTCAGAGAAGCTGATTGGGTCTTTAGCGGAGCCTGGGAGCCAGCAATGATTCAGGGCTCATGGTTGCACCGGAGTTTTTTTGTTTGTTTGTTTGTTTTTTTTTTTTTTTGTTTTGTTTTGTTTTAGCTTGGGCCTCTGCACCCTGTTCTGATGTTCCATGACCTTCTAGCAGATATGCTAACTCTGACTTTATATGGGCTTAGAGGAGCTCCAGGTCATATGTAGTAGAGCCAGCAGTGACAAGCCAACACTGAGAACCGTCCTCAAAGAACAAAACAGCTTCTTTAGTCATAGGAGAGGGTGTCTTTGGCCTGTGGCTTGGGAATGGCCAGTGGTGGTACCAATGAGGACAGCAGCCTCTGTTCACAGATGCTTATTCAGTGTCACATCTGGGAGGTAGATACACACAGTGAAGCTCTTTTCAGCCACAAGTAGAAATTAACAGGGCTAGAGCAAATCCTATAGTCCTCCTGACTAGGGATGGTCCTGTGTCTGCCTGTACCTGGATGGCTTGTGACTTGCTGGCCATTTGAGTCCAGCAAAAGAGGCTGAGCTGTAAAAATACTTTGAAGCATCTCCCAACATTACTTGCAGGGGCATAGCCATGGGCAACCTGCTGTGAAGCTACACGGGTACTGGCTGCACAGGAAATCACAAGTGGCTCTGGTTTGGTAGTTACAACCCTCATCTACTCATGGTCATCCCAGCCTGGCTCAGGCCTCACAGCAGAGTTGTGTTCCTAATTAATGGAGAATAGTCCATAATTTTCAATAGAATACTTTTGGTTCCACTACTGAGTGTTCGGTCATTTGTTACATAGCAGTAGTAAGTCCACTGCCCATAGCTCCTGCACCCATGCCCATGCCCATCAGCCTATGTGTCTTTTCTTCAGAGCCTTCCATGCATACCTGATCATGGAAGGGCCTCCAAAGCTGGTAAGGGACTTCATCCCAGCCTAACAGAAAGGCCCTGGTGTCTGCTTCATTATCTTTAATTCGTCCCTTTCTTGGGAAGGCTCTAGACATCTGCTTTAAACCTGGAAGGCAGTAGTGACTGATGTGGTCTGAGCCAAGTGTTGTTCTTTTGTGTTTTCAAAATGACTTCAAGTGGAAAGCCTGGCAGAGGCTGGGTGGGCTGGTTGGGTGTACAGGTAGCCGTACAGCAACCACACCCAGTGCATACAATCTGGGCCGAGGGCCTCAGGTACCAGGGAAGGGTTGGTGGGCCCTTGAGGCCAGGATACGTGACACACCGAGTGAGTGTGATGGTTCCTGGGACATTCACAGGGGGTCTGGGGTAAGGACACTAGCCCCACTGGCAGGACCTGTGGCAGGGATGGAAAGTAGGAAGCCACCATCATTGCACCAATGTGGACTCCCTCGGGAGTCCTGGGAACTAAGTCAGCAGCCTATGCTGGAGTGTCCAGACAGACAGACAGTGGGTAGTGAGCTCACTTCATAATACTAGTTTATAGTCCATCACTGTTTTTCCAATTAAACACAGGCGAATCTGAAGTGTTAGGTTCAGTCTAAATCCACACGGCTGAGGAAATCAGGCTCTTTTTTCTTTCTCATTTCTTTCTCTGAATTTTCACTGAGGGGCTTTTATCTTCCCCTTAATCCTACCATTTCTGTCAGGACATAATCTCTTTCTCAAATTTACATTTTAATTACAAGGCCAGCTGAACTAGGTAAAATCAATAATGTCAGCGCGCGGCAGCCTAACTTTGTGCGGAGCCCCAGCCTCTCCATTTCCTCCTATCGATCCATCTCTCCCACACTGTCTGCTTTAGTGCTTCAGGCAAATAGGTGCCACTTGGCCAATTTAAACAAAAAAAGGAGCTTTGGACATTTTTATGATTCTTTCTAAAAGCAACTATGGGAGTAAATTTTGACCAAGGGACCACTGGAGTCGGCCCTCGAGGCAGCAGGGCCGTGGTGGCCAGCAGGGCGATGTCTCACTCTTTAGGGTCACGCATCCTCAGGCCTGAAGAGTGTGCTCTGCTTTTTGGGTTTTAACTTTGAAAATATGTCAGTGAGATTGATTTTTCTAGGACGGTGTGAAACAGTGGTGTGTTTGGTGCCCTGAGTGTTTACCCTGCTCTAACACGCTTACCCATCTTCTTAATGGTTTAAAACAACAAATCAATGAAAAATATATTTCATTCTTGTAACTCTTAGGAATTCTCATATTGATCTTTTGGCTGCGATTGTATCTATCTAAATGTCACATTGTTCACTACCAGCCTTGCCTCCCTGCTGTGTATGTATGTATGCAGGGCTGGGCTAACTGCTGGCTTCCACATTGCTGGTAACATTGTGATGGGAAACACGAGGGTCACATGGAAGTGTTTGCCAACCAAACCTTGGACACTGTTTTTAGGACAGAGCAGAGAAGGGGCTGCCTGTTACCTTCTGACACACAGTCAGAGCCTGGAGGTGGCAGACTGTGACAACTGTGACTCCACTACCCTCTCTGAGTGGCCCTACACAAGTCTTCTGCTTCCCACCCATGAGTCTCCAAGAGACAGGAGCCCTTACCTGTACATAGGGTGTACCAGGTGTACCAGAGCAGTAAATATTTCCTCTTTCTGGACTGCATCAGCTCTCTTGTCATGGTTCTACTCCAACAGCAAATAAATGCCCATAGCTAGGACCAGCAAGACTTTGTCATGGGAACAGGCAGTATAACAGATTTGGCCTTTTGCCTCCAGGGCCCCAGGAAGCCCCGAGGAGCAGCTGGTGGTTTCTGTGCCATGTCAGGCTGACCTCTGCTGCAGCAAGCCTGTGATGAGTCCAGAACTCTGGTGACTTAGTGCTGTGACCCCTCAGAGCTGGAGGCTTCACCTTCCCAAGGCCCTCAAGTACAGTTGGTCTGCCTTGATGGATGTCTCTTTGTGTGCATAGACTTTGTTTTATTTGGCCTTGGAAACAGTGTCCTGCATTGAGTTCGAGCTGCCTTCAACTTGAAATCCACCTACCCAGGCCTTCTGAGTACTGAAATCATATACCTGTATCATACGCCTAAACACTCATTGACCTTAAGTCTAGAAATTAATACACAGACTTAGCAATTTTTTTAATGAATTTTTTTCTTGATTTAGGTTCTTACTATGTAACCTAGACCAGCCTTGACCTTGGGATTCTCCTACCTGAGCACCCCAAGATCTGGATGACAATGACATTCAGCTTGTACTTTGACTATTAGGTACAGGTCCATCCACATTTATCATACCTTCATGTATTCTTTTCTCTTAGCCTCTCAGTCGCTGTTTATTTTTATTAGCTGAACCTATTTGACTTGCCCAGTCTATCTGCTCACCGGTTTATTTATTAGTCCATGTGGCAGGCAGTCCTCAGTGTGTTTAGAATTGGACACCATATTTTTTCTAGATTTGCTGCTGCTGTTACTGTTTGGCTTTATTCTCTGGCTTAAAAACATGTCTTTGGCAGGATGGTGGTGGCGCATGCCTTTAATCCCAGCACTCAGGAGGCAGAGGCAGACGGAGCTCTGTGAGTTCAAGGCCAGACTGGTCTACAGCATGAGTTCCACGACAGGCTCCAAAATTACACAGAGAAACCCTGTTTCGAAAACCAACAAGAAACAAACAAACCAAAAAAAAAAAAAAAAAAAAAAAAAAAAATCTTCGTATCCTCCTGACAGCTGTCTCTAATTTTATGACTCACCTAGTTTTATCATTCATTGCTTCATTTTGTGGTTCTGGGGCAGAACCCAGGGCCCCAGGGCCACACACACGTTAAACATGCTTTTCTACCCAGCCCTCAGCCCCCTCACTCACTAATTTTTTTATGGTTTAGTCTATACTGTCCTCTACATTAGACAGGTGATGGTAAAGGACACTCTTATTCTATCTCCATGGCATTGGGCCACCCTGGTACCCTGGTATCCACCGAGTCGTGTTCTGATATCAAGTCATTCACTTGTTATCTTGTTGTGCACTTGTGCTTTAGATTTCTTTCTTGATGGATCACTTATGCTAAAGGTGTTCTTAAAGAATCTGTGAGTGGTGGTCCTTGTAAGGTCTTGGGTCCACAAGACCCCCTGTCTGTACCTGTGGTGGCCTTGACAGCTCAGCAGGGTATTCGGCTATAAGCTTGTCTCTTCTTCCTACACACTTCCTTTTTGTCTTTTTTCTCGTCTGTGGTGCTGAGGATGGGACCTAGGGTTTCACGCATCCTAGGTTCACGCTCTGCCACGACACTATACCCCCAGCTCTTCCTTGCACCCTTCAAGATGGCGCCTCAGAGCCTTTACTCACTGCTGCGGCTGACAGTGGGGTTTCAGCTCACCTTTTCCGTTATCATTAATGTCCTTGAACTTCCTCTTTCAGCCATAGTTCTCCCTTTGCCTCCCCTGGCAGTAAGTCCCTTCGTTTCAGGAAAACTGGCTCATTTCTTCAACTGCTTCCTGCACTTCCTCTGGAAGTCCAGAAACAAGGACACCAGTGCCTGTACATCTGTCCTTCGGACTGCTCAACTGTGCATGTTTGCTCACGTGCACGCCCATTGGTCTCTCTGCCCTTCAGGCACACAGCAAGTAATTTTCTGCCACATTTCCTGCTCTTCGTCCATTTTAAAGAATTTTTTTATTTTATGTGTGTAGGTGTTTTGTGAACTTGTATGTTTGTGTGCCAAGTGTGTGCCTAGCTCCCGAGGAGGCTCCTGGCACAGGAGTCAAGCAGTTATAAGCTATCATGAGGCGCTCGAAATTGAACCTGGGTCCTCTGAAAGAACAGCCAGTGCTCTTAGTGCTGGGCCATCTCTCAGCCCCCTGCTTCTCATCTTTGATAGAAGATGTGTTCAGCATCTTCCTCTTCTGACTGCCAGAATGGCGCTCTGCTGTCTACCGTCCGTCCTGCCCTATCTCAGCTGCAGAATTTGCCTAGTCTAAGAAGTGGTGCATCATCTGTTCCCCTTCTTTGGTGGCAGGGCGCTCAGAAGTCTGCGCTTTTCTGTCAGTGCAGGTCTCACTGGTAGCAGGGTTGGTATCCAGCTGAGTTTGCTCCTGCAGTGAATGTGAGAAGTAGGTAGTGCCTCTGGAGTCCCAGGTCAGACTATGCTGTGGGGCCAGCAAGAGTCAGAGTTGGCCCTACATGCAACCTCCTGAGAGCCAGACCCAAGAGTGGACCGGATTCTGCCATTGGAGATATGAGAGTGAATACTGAGCTAATGTTGGTGTCATCTGCCATATCCTGTACAGATCCTGTTGTCAGGTGTCAACATCATAACCTCCTCTAGCTGGTACTAGGGCAGGTATTCCAGGGTGGCATACTGTAGTCAGGAACTTGACATCTGCCCCACAGCCACAGAAAAGATACTGCAGTCACAGAACCCAGACCTAACTATAGCTACCCCTGTGGCTTTTGAAGTTTAGGGCAGAAGTTGGGAACAACCTTGGGTGCTTTTTCTGAGGACGGTACAGGGGAGAAAATGTCCCACTAAGTCTCTGCTTGAGTCATGTGTCACCCTCATACAAAGGCTGGTTTTCTCTGGTCCTTGCTCAGTGAAGGCAGGGAGGCCCCCTGTCAGGAAGAAGGGAACTGCGTGTTCACATTACAGGTAGCCTCTTTTTAGCATGGCAGGTTTTGTATATAGAAGTTTGTCTTATTTAGGGTTCCTGTTGCTGCAGTGAAATACCACGACCAAAAAGCGGGTTGGGGGGCAGGGAGGGGAGATGGTTTATTTGACTCACACTTCCACATTGCTACTCATCACTGAAGAAAGTCAGGACAGGAATTCCAGCGGGGCAGGATCCTGGAGGCAGGAGCTGATGCAGAGGCCATGGAGGAGTCCTGCTTATTGGCTTGTTCCTTATAGCTTGCTCAACCTGCTTTCTTATAGCACCCAAGACCATCAGCCCAGGGATGGCACCATGCACCATGGGCTGGGACACCCTCCGCCGTATTGATCAATAATTGAGAAAAATGCCTTACAGCTGGATCTCATGGAGGCATTTCCCCAACTGCGGCTCCTTCCTCTCTGATGACTCTAGCTTGTGTCAACTTGACACATAAAACCAGCCAGTACAAAGTCCATCCTCTCACTGTGGGAAGCTGTGGGCAAAGGTGACAATGTTGTTGGTCTATGCTGTGAACAACTCTGAGTAGGCTTCTAGTGACAGTCCTTATAGGCTAGACCTGCCTGGGTCCTTGCCCTGTGTCTCCTACATAAGAGTGTGGCCCCTGTCTAAGAAGTTGAGATGACAGGCATTTCTGGTGCTGTTGGAGGAGTGGATGTTGGCATGTGCAGGTGCATCTGAGGCCTGAGCACAGCACATGGTGCTCCCCAGATTGCCCTGGGCTGCAGAGTGGTGATAGAAGTGGACATGTGTCATTTTAGGGCTGGAGCCAAAGGCCCCACTGAAGACCCTGGAGAGAGGTAGGGCTGTGTGCAGCTTACAGGAGAGGACAAGGATGATAAGAGAAGAGGAGGCATCAGACCCCACCTCTGCAGCTGCCCAGCTGTTGCGGCTCCAGGACTACTTGCCATCTAACTCACCCTCCTCTACGAGGTGACTCTCCATGTCCCATGCTGCTGGGCCCCACTGCCTAATACTGCCACCTCCTGTCTGGAGCACAGGCTGGCCCGAACAGGTTGTCCAAGAACCGAACCCCACCCCCACCCCACTTTGAGAGTAGCCTGGTGTGTGTAACCCTAGACACATAGCACCTGTTGATGTGGGACAAGGTGCGCAGCGGGGTGAGCCTGCAGCAACCGCAACCCTCCAGAGGTCCTGCAGCCGGGCCCCATTCTTGACGGAAATGTGAAACAGGTTCACATCACAGATCAGAGCCAGTGCTCAACAAGGCTAGATTGTTTACTGGGCCTCAGCAGCTATTCTGAAAGCTCAGGCCCAATGTAGTTCATTCATGCTGACCCCAGGCCTCTGGGCTATGTTGGGGTGTGGGGGGGAAAGGCAAGTGGCCACACAAGGAATGGGTAGCCCACATGTACTGATTTGTTTTCAGGGTACCCCTGGGGCCAGAGGAAGCCCAGAAGCAGGCAGAGCGGGCCCGAGCACCTATTGTACCCTTCGGAGTGGACCTGTGTTACTGGGGCCAAGAGAAGCTAACAGCGGGAAAGATCCTTAAGTGAGTGTACCGTATATGGTTCCCAGACTCAGAGCATGGCCTGGCCTTCTATATCTGTGCTCTGGCTCTTAGAACACTGGTGTTTGAGCCTTACTATTGCGCTTCTTCAGGAGGTATCCATGAAGTCCATCCATTACTCAAGGTGAAGGAATAGCTAACAGGGGAATCTCAGTCCTGAGACTCCCCTTGCCATTGTGGCTCCTCCTCAAGATGCAGCAGGCTGATGAGCACAGTGTTAACTGTGTCAGAAGTTGCTTCTTGTTCCCCACGGACCTTCTGAGTGGGGCTTTGCCAGCAGAGCCCAGGCTGCAGATAGCTAAGAGAAGATAGAGGAGCAGAATATATCTAGGAGTACAGGTGAAAACTATAGAAGGAAGGAGTCAGGGGTGCCTGGAAGGTTGCATTTGCTGGCCCTGTATTTAACAGCTAGAGCTGGGAGTCTAAGACTAGTAAAGCCAATGATTGGATGAACCTTAGACTGGGCTGCCTGAGTGCTAAGCTTACGTGGCAGGAGTTGGGACCTCTAGAAATCTAAGGAAAGGGAACCAGGTTTCCCCATGTGAGAGTCCTGGTCCAGGACTTTAAAATGAGGCTTCATGAGATAAAATATTGGTACAGTTAGGTTTGTTGTGTGGAGTCTACAAGTCATACCTCTGTGTTGCTGCTGCCATCATAGTACTCTGGTTATTGGATGCTGTTGCACCCAGTTACAGCCAGGACCAATCAGGATCCTGCCCCCCCCCCCCAGCTCTGAGCAATCCACAGAGGTGCCAGCTCTTAGGGAAGCTTACATCCATGTGCAGAGCCCATAGAATCCTGCTATGTGTCAGTTAGGGGGCAGAGTGGCAAAGCCTGCCCCATTTTCTGGCATCCAGAGAAAAGTGGCTTTAACAAGGTTAGGGGAGGGGCTAGGGCTGTAGTTCAGTGGTAGAGTGCTTGCCTAGCATGCATGAGGCCTTGAATCCAATCCCTAGCACTGCTGGGGCCGGGGCGGGGGTAGCAATGTTTAGTGATAGCAAGGTAGCAAAAGCTCCATCCTTTGGGTCCCTTAGCCGTGCATGAAGACTGGGTATGAATTTATCCTACTTCTTCCTCTGGGACATTGGTGCCATGTCGGGGCCAGAGCCATATTCTCCCACTCCGTGACAGAGACCCTTGACATGGACTCATGTTACTCTCAAAGCCATGGCCTGAGGGCCCTGAGCTGCTGCTCTTCTTTGCAAGGGGAATCTGAGTTCAGGCTAGTGGTTATACCCACCATCTTTGGCTGTTTCAGAACATCACAATTTGATCCTGGTTGGAGTGATCCTGTTCTCCAGTCCAGGAAGGCCTCAAGGCCACTAGGAGTCAGTGTTCTCCCCAGGACTGAAGTGCAATTGGGGTGCATTGGGATTGGCCAGACCCTGTCTTTGGGGTCCAGAGTAGCCACTCTGAGGGTCTCTGGTGCACCTTGCAGATCTGACTCTCAACACCGCTTCTGGAAACCCAGCGAGGTAGAGGAGGAGGTAGACAGTGCCCATGTTTCTGAGATGCTCCGGAGCCGACACATTACCTTTGCAGGGAAGTTTGAGCCTGTGCAGCACCAGTGCCGGGCCCTGAAGCCTAATGGCAGGCTCTGCGAACGCCAGGATCGGCTAAAGGTAAGGCTGGTGGGCAAGGCCATTCGCATGAAGCTCTGGCTACCTAGGGAGAGGCTCAGCCACAACCAGTGGCCTGGGGAAGTGCTTGTCCTCTTTGCCTTCATTCTAGACCAGGGACACTTGCGAGTCCTGAGGAGCCCTGTAGAAGAGACCTCATAAGCATAATTGCTTAGCCACTGGGCCCTGTCTCTGCCCTGGGCCCTGACATTGACTTCTGAGAGACTACCAAAACAGCCAGACTGCTGCTCTGCAGCTAGAGCCCTGTGTGGGCTGTCATGAGCTTGGAGAAGTATGTACATGCATGCAGAAGGTAGCAGAATGGAGAGAAGTGGGTTTGGACAGACAGACGTGAGTTCTCAGACTCCTGCTGCTGTCACTCCCCAGATGCCCCCCTCCTCTAGTACTATTTGTGCTGTCTCCTGGCCATCATCTGCTTTGTGCTTGCTGTATAGTGCCCATTCCATGGGAAGATCATCCCCAGAGATGACAAGGGGCAGCCCCTCAACCCAGAGGACAGAGCCCGTGAGCAAAGGCAGCAGCTTCAGCGGCAGCAGGCACATCCAGGTAGGCATGTGGGAGCATGAGAGGGCTGCAGGTGTGGCCAAGTTGTGGTCACCAAGTTGCAGATTCCATTTGTAACTGAGAAGCAGGTCAGGGGCTCCATGGGCAAGGTTGGGCACATGTGGGTAGTGAGGGAGTTATCTTCAGGGCTCACAGCAGGACTATGGGTACCCCTGACTTGGTGCGCCACCATATCAGCATCTGCACTGAGAGATTGAACCCGGCGCCTTTGCTATGCTAGGTAAGCTGCAGTCCCGCAGGTTCCTGTTCTTATTCCTGCTTCCTGAGCAGACGAGGGAATTGCAGCAGCCCCCGATATAGTCCCCCCCCCTCTAATTCTTGCACTGGCTCTGGCTTGTCCTGCTCAGCTCCTACTCACCTCACTATCTACATGGGTGGTCAAACTCAGACTAGTGTTTAAACCTACCCTGGAGGCCGTGGTCAGCCCATGGAGGACCCTTCTGTAAGGGGGCAGGTCTACAGGCCCCTTCATGCTTCTTGCCCTGTGGTCCTGAGATGCAGATGCCTGCCTGTTTCATCCTGTGCCCAGGCACATGTCTGGGTTGTATAGCGATGGGGAGGGCCCCTGACCTGTTCATCTGCGGGAGAAACCTTCCCTGGTGGCTCACACTCAGGAGCAAATTAAGTGCCTATTTTTGTGTCAACCCTGAAGAGTATCTAGTTTTCCAGCCCTCGGTGGCTTGTTAACAAACAGGTATCAGGCCACGGGCCAAGCCCGGTGCTGGCCAGTCAGATGTGAAATAGCATCTCTTTACTAACTGCAGTATTGATCCCGCCTCCCTCGCACGCGGGGCAATTTTCTTTTCCCTGGTGCTAACCTCGGTGACAATGCACACGGTGCTCCAGGGCCCTCGAGCGCCCAGGAAGGCCGCACAGCCCCAGCATCTATTGATTTTCTTCAAAGGCTTTTAAATTGCTCCTTCATTTTCCTGAGGTGCTCATTCCATCTCCACTGGATGCCGGCATTTTTTCGTTGTGTTTAAACAATTGCTCCATTCACCAGGTTCCTAAACTGTGACGCCTTCTTATTACTGGGAGATAAACTGTTTAGACAGTTTTCCTTAATCTTGGATTAATCGTCCCTGTATCTGAATCGTGCAGTCCTGAGTTCCTTCACTTCAAAAAAATCAGCTTGGAGAGGCCAAGCCATCTGTCTGTCTGGCGGGCTTGCTTCTCCGTCAGTGGACGTGCCCCTCTCACAGTCTGCCTTCGCTGCCACCGTTTGCAGGCACCGATCCCTGTCCACTGTGCCCTAGCTCATGGATCTTTGTCGTTTGGGTGCCCTTGTAGTAAGGAGTGTCAGACACCCTTCTGCCTGCGAGGCTTACCCTGGAAGAGTTAAACTTTACTTTGCCTTCACTCTTCACTAAGCTGACTTTGCCAAGCCAGGCTGGAGCAGTGCCATGCCCAGCAGAGCTTAGGGCAGCCTAAGCCGGAGGTGAGCCAGCAGAGTCTGGGCAGGGAACTCGGGGGTTGCAGGCTCTGACTCCCAGAAGAGCCTGATGCTTATTTATCTGGTTAGCCATCTCAGCAGCCTGACACATGAGCAGTGGTCTTGCCATGGGTCTGGCCTGGTAGTGATGAGGCTGCTCAGTGGGCTGGGTGCTGTCAGTCACTCCACTTTCCATAGACCCTTCTGGCTACCACAAGTAGTGCCCAGCTTACAAGAGGGGTAACTCTGCTCAGCACTCTGAGACCCATAACCACATTTCCTGTGAGCCAGAGAACCCATTTCTAGCCTGCCATACACTTCAGCTCTGGATACCCTTGCCTCACATGCCCTTTATTTAGCCAGCAGATATGTCTGAAAACACTACAGTTGGCCTGGCTGGCCTGACTGGCCATAGCCTAGCAGCCTTCAGGTTGGGAAGTAACCCATAGACACCCTGACTCCATGGCCAGTAGCCTTGAGTACTGTTCTGCTGGAGTGGTCAGGAATGCCAGGAGTAGTGGCTGTTGGGGCTGGGCCTGCCTGTTCAGAATTGGGAACTCTTGAGATTCTAGGGGACGAAGAAATAGAAGCAGGGTAGTGGGAATAAGGAAAGGGATGTCCCTGTGTGGGTCTCATCCCCAAGGTAGCCATATCACTCAGCACAGATGCTCTTAGACTATGGTACTGGGGCATGCAGCAGACAGACTCCAGCCCTCCCTCCATCAGGAAGAAACCCGCAAGGGTCATCCCTGGCTGGTGCCAGGCACCTTTTGAAATCCACAAGTTTTGCTCAGCTTGGCAGGACCCTGAGTTTATGAAGGATGTGGAGGCAGCCACAGGGGTGGACCTCGGCTCCTCGAAGTATAGCAAGAAGGGCAAAGGGAAAAAGAAGAAGCACCCCAACCTCACTGACCTGCGGGAGCATGCCAACACCGCCCGGGCCCGCCTGGAGAAGAAGGTCTTTGCCAAGTAAGAGCTTGTCACTGGCCAGGGCCTCAGACTTTGGTCTGGGATATGTTGGGGAAAAGCCACCCAAGTTGCCAGAAGCTTCTAGTGATTGTATTAGTCAAGGTGATACCAGGATTAGGCATCACAGTGACCTCCAGCCTTGACCAGTGACAGACCACGCCAAGAGCTGGGTGGAAACAGAGCTGCAGCTGGATGCCTTGAGCATTCATCCTAGGAGTCCACAGCCACCTCTCTATAAGCAGAGCCAGTTTCAGCAAAGTGGTCTTAAAAGGCCAGATGCTGGCTTTGCTGTGCCCTGCGCTAATACCATGCTCACAGCAGGGGTAACTCTGCTCTGTACTCTGAGGTTACAGGAGTAACCTCAGGAAAGGCAGATATATAGTCTGCTGGGTCCAGACACTTCATCAGAGTACTAGTCAGTAAGCTCCTTGGTCAGCCTTGGGTGGGATGGAGGCTGAGCCACATAGGCCTCCTGCCTTCTCCTTTTTTCTTTCTGCTGAATCCCCTGACCTCTGGACATGCAGCCCATGTTGACTGTGCCTTCACCCTGGGGTGCAGTCTGAGTTGAGCAAGTGTGCTCTTGCAATTGCCTTCAGGGCTGGGAGATACAGCCAAGGCCCATGGTAGGTTATAGTTTGGATTGGTGAGCCACACTCTATCTGAGCCCTACCTTATAGAAGTCCAATACCCACTGGAAGCCTTTATGAGGTCCAAAGGCAGCAAGCCAACCCAGGACCCCAGAGTCCTGTCAGATCCTTAGTCATATCATATATATCATATCTTACTTTGCTCTCTCCATAGGGCAGCTGTGCAGAGAGTAGTTGCTGCCATGAACCAGATGGACCAGAAGAAACACGAGAAGTTTGCAAACCAATTTAATTATGCACTGAATTAAAAGGCTATGGGATGGATGTGCTGTGGTCCCCTTTGGCCGTCAGGTCTTTTCCTTTCACCAGTTTGCTAGGATAGGAGAATAGGGTTAGGTCTGGGTAGGATCAGAACTTGTATTTTTATGTATGTAAGTAACAATGGAAAATGATACATTTATATACTCTCTAGTAGGCCAGGGAATGTAGCTTAGCAGTAAGGCCAGGGTTTGGTTTCCAACTATTTTAACCATACATATGGCACCCCACTTACAATCCCGGATCTTGGGAACATAAACAGGACTGTGAGTATGGGTTACAGAGCAAGGCTGCTTGAAAGACAACAAAAAGACATGAGGTGATGCACACCTGTAATCCTGGCACTTAGGACGCAGAGCAGGAGAATCAACACAACTTAAAAACTAGTGTATGTAGTAAGTTACAGGCCAGCCAGACTTTGTAAGGACAGTGTGTTTCCAGCGAAGAAAAAGCCCTTCAGAATAGCCTACTGCATTAGAGTCAGGGGTAAAGGCTGCCACCCTAACTGGTTGTAGGTCAGGCCTTGGGCAATAAGTGTGTCCCCATTAGGTCTGTAGATTTTATGATGGCTCTAGAAGCCCACGCTTTCATGCACGTGCTGTTTAATACAGATGTGCAACTCCTAGCACAGAGCTCTGTGGAATGTTTCTGTTGAGCCCTAACCCACATATCATGCAGCCCACTAAGTACACAGATGTATAACCAATGATACTATCTGCTTCCAGAACTTTATCCCCCTAGGACGAATTGCCTGCCAACCCCACTCCTAAGCCCCCTTTCTGTTTGAGGATTTGTGTTTTCTAGAATAATTGGGTCTATGGCTTTTTGTTTTTTTGTGTTTTCTTTTGTTGAGATGTGGTCTCTTTATGTAGTTCTGACAGTCCTGGAGCTCACTATGTAGACCAGGCTGTCCTCCAACTCACAAAGATACTCCTGCCTCTGCCTCTCGAGTACTGAGATTAAAGGTATAAAGGCATCTGCCACCACTCCTGGCTGAGTTCATGGCCTTTTGTTTCTGTTTTCTTTCTCTTTATTATAAGGTTCTTCCATGTTGTAATACATACCGATACTTCGTGTCCATCAAACCAGCCAGCCCTACAGAGAATATTAGAAGGAATACTTTGGACTGAAGAGAGGAATAAGCATAGTTAAGAGAATACAGAAAGAAAACAAGTGAAGCTGTAATTACTAAAACACAAAATAGGACAAAGAATACAAAGAGCAAAAACGACAGTAACCAACGCACATCTTTAAATGATAACTCTATAATGGCCTCAGCTCCCCAATCAAGAGATAATGGTTAGTTGAATGGATTAAGAACTCACCTTCAAAGATTAGAGCTACCTTAAAGTGTAGGATGGGAAAAAGTATTCTAAGCAAATGGGGCCAGAAGCAAGCAGGTATCACTACCTTTCTATTTTTATTTTTTTTTTAAACATTTATTTTTTTGTCTCACTATGTAGTCCTGGCCTGCTATATAGACCAGGTGGGCCTTGAACTCACGGAGATCTGCCTGCTTCTGCCTTCCAAGTGGTAGAATTAAAGTCATGTGCCACCTTGACTGATTAGTATTGCTGTTTTAATATCTGACAAAATAACCAGGTGATGGTGGGTCATGCCTTTAATCCTAGCACTTGGGAAGCAAAAGCAATTGGGTCTCTATGAGTTCACGGCCAGCTTGGTCAGTATAGTGAGTTCTAGGACAGCCAGGATTACATAAAGAAACCCCTGTCTTGAATAACATATATATTTCAGATTAAAAATAATCAGAAGAAATAAAGAAGAACACTTCATTCTTACCAAGGACAGTTAACCAAGAATGCATTACAGTTCTGTATGCACCAAACCCTGGCCCACCCAGTTTCATAAGAAATATACTATTGAACTTAAAGACACAGATTTCTCCAATTCAGTAGTAGTGGGTGATTTCAGTACCCCTCTTTCTCCAGTAGTCAGGTCATCTGAATGAAAAAAAAAAAAAAAAAAAAACAGAACCATCAGAATTAAGTGATATTATACATCAAATGGAACTAACCAATCAATATGCACAGAATGTTTCACCCAAAACACCAAATAATATACATTCTGCTCAGCAGGCCATGGACACTTCTCTAAAATAGATCATATAGACCAGGAGTTGGTGGCATATATGCCTTTAATTCAAGCACTCAGGAGACAGAAGCAGACAGATCTCTAAGTTTGAGGCCAGCCTGGTCTACAGAATGAGTTCCAGGACAGCCAGGGCTACACAGAGAAACCCTGTCTTGAACACCACCACCCCAAAATCAGAAAAGCATTAAATAAATGACTTTGATATAATTCAGTAGTTTAGAAAAACAAGAACGAACTAAACCCAAATCTAGTAGAGAGGAATAAATAATAAAAATAGCATAAATTAATTAAATCAAAAAAACACAATACAAAAAAAATTAATGAACCTAAAAGGCGATTCATTGACAAGCTATCAGCAAATCCTTAGTCCAACTAACCAAAAGAAGCAAAGATATGAGTCAAATTAATAGAATTAGAATTTAACAGAGAAACTCACAGCAAGTACCTACCAGTGCAAAGTACTGTAGGGAATACTTTTAAAATCTATTCTTCATTAAGTTAGAAACTCTAGAAGTGGACAAGACACACATACGGTGTAGCTACATGCAAGCAAAACGCTCATATGCATACATTTTTAAAGAATTTTTATTTTGCATGTGATTGATGTTTTGCCTGCATGTATGTCTGTGTACCATGTTTATCCTGGTTCGTGCAGAGGCTGGAAGAGGGGGGGGGGGGTCAAGTCCCCTGGAACTGGAGTTAGAGTATTTGTGCTTATTGCCCACTTGTATCTGCTCAAACAATGTCCCATTTTTAATTGGGTTGTCTTGTAGGAGTTTCTGTAGGTGTTCTAAGCACTGCATCCCTGTGTAATGTGTTCTCCTTGTCTTCTCACCTTTAAACTTCTTAATCTTTTTAAAATTACATTGTGTTGTGTACATACATGTAAGGAGGTCAAAAGACAGCCTTCAAGAGTCCATTCTCCCCTTCAGCCATGTGGGTCCTGGGGCTTGAACTCAGATGGGAAGGCTTTACAGCCAAGTGCCTTTACTCACTGAAACCACCTCACTGGCCCCAAAGTTTTTCATTTTAATAAAGTACATTTATGTTTATTTTTGTTGTTTGTGCTATTGTTACCATATGTGTGTGTGTGTATACACATATATATACATACATACATACATATAATACATATATGTATTGTTCAATTTCAAGTCACAGAGATTTACTCCTAGGTGTCCTGAGATTTTTATTTGTTTTGTTTCTTTTTGTTCTGTTGAGACAGGGTCTCTCTGTATGGTCCTGGCTGTACTGGAACCAGCTCCAATTCTGCCAGCCTCTGCCTCCTGAGTGCTGTAACTAAAGGAGTGTGCCACTTCACCTGGCTTTCTCCTGAGAATTGTATAGTTTTAGCTCTTACTTTAAAGGTTTGACCCATCTTGAATCAAGTTTAGTGTGTGCTGTGCGATTGGACCAGCTTCATTGTTTGCGTTCAGGCTGCTAGTCGTCCTTGCACCTTTGGTGAAAAGATTATCCTTTCTCTTTAAATCATGTTTTGATTGCTAACCAAAATCATTGGCCATTGTCTTAGTTAGGGCTACTACAGCTGTGGTGAAACACCCATGACCAAAGCCGGTTGGGGAGGAAATGCTTCTTCAGCCCATGTTTCCACATCACAGTTCATCAGGACAGGAACTCAAGCAGGGCGGGGACCTGGAGGCGGGAGCTGATGCAGAGGCCATGGATGGGTGCTGCTAACTGGCTTGCTCAGCCTGCTCTCTTATAGAACCCAGGATCGCCAGCCCAGGATAGCACCTCCCACAGTGGGCTAGACTCTTCTGCATCAATATCTTTTTAAGAAATACAACCTTAGCCTACAACCCAGTCTTACAAAGGCATTTTCTCAATTGAGGCTCCCTTCTCGCAGATAACCCTGGCTTGTGTCAAGTTGACATAAAACTAGCCGTCTCACTCCTGACTTCGCACACAAGCACTGAGTGTGATATTAGCTGTGGATTTTTGTAGATGTTCTTTATCGTGTTCCTTTTTAAATTTAATGACGTCATTTTACTTTTGTCTCTTTTTGCTTGTGGTTTTGGTGCCATTTAGAAGAAACCGTTGCCTCATTTCAAGCCACAAAGGCTTCCTTTTTATTTATTTATTTTGGTTTGTTTGTTTTGTTTTGAAGCAGGGTCTCACTGTGTAACCCTGGCTGACCTGAAACTCATGTAGAGATCTACCTACCTCAGTGTCTCAAGTGCTGAGATTAAAGATTTACTACCTCTCTGGGCCTAGTCCTTATGTGTAGAAACTTTAATCCATTTTGAGTCAACTTTTGTATGTGTTGTTAGTGTTTTGTCTTAAAAGACTCAATTTTATAAAATTTTTTTGCCTCACTACTAAATGTTTTTGCTGTGTTTATTGAATTGATCATGTGATTGTCCAGACAGATGCAATATATTATATCCTGTTCATATGTTGAGCTAATCTTGCACTCATGGAATAAACTCTCTTTGCTCATGGTATCTAATCCTTTTCTGATGCTCATCCCTTTGCTGGTATTTTACATCTGGTGTCTAGTTTTCTTGTGTTTGTTAGTATTCAGGCATCTGTACTGGCCTGTCCTTGGGGTTCTGACAGGATACGCCATCAGCTGCAGCCACTAAGAGCAGCTTCTGTGCACATTCATTATGTTCCCTTTTAAAAGGACCCTGCCCACCTCCCATCCTTCTCTCTCTCTCTCTCTCTCTCTCTCTCTCTCTCTCTCTCTCTCTCTCTCTCTCTCCCTCTCCCCCTCTCTATTCCCCTCCATCCTTCCCTCCCTCTCTTTCTCCCACTTCCCTCTCTCTCCCCCTTTCCTTTCTCCTCTCTCCTGCTGATCCTGTCTCCAGAGGCTTTCCCTAATAAAAAACACCTCTGTTTAAACCCTGTCGCATGGTGCCATTCTCTCGAGTGCTGCTTTTCTTAAATCACAGCAGTGTTGCCTGCCCTGGCTGTCCTGGAACTAGCTCTGTAGACCAGACTGGTCTCAAATTCACAGAGCTCCACCTGCCTGTGCCTCGTGAGTGCTGGGATTAAAGGTGTGTACCACCACTGCCTGGCTTCATGTTACTTTTCCTTTTTTTTTTTTTTTTTTTTTTTTTTTTTTAAAATAGATTTCCACTCTGGCTTTAGTTGTTTCTTTTGGGTTGTTTTGGATATGATTTTTCTCCTTTTCATATTTCTTAAATTCCTTAAATCAATTAGCTTATTGATTTAAATCCTTTATTTTACCAGAGGTATTTATAGCTGCAAGTTTTGGTCTATACATTATTTTACTTTCATCTTTTAAGTTTTTCCATGTTGGTTTTGTCTTTTAAATTTTTTGTTTCGAGACAAGGTTTTACCCAGCTAGCCTTAAACCCCTGATCTGCTGCCTCTATCTCTCAAATACTTGGATTCAAGGCATGTGTCCCTCACCCAGAAATTTTTTAAATTTTCAAAGAACTTTCTAATTTTTCACCCACTCTCTTCCTCAACTGATTACAAGTATGTTGTTTGAGAATAAGAAATCTTGACAGAAGGGACATCTCTTGGGTTTTGTTTGGCAGCTGTGCTGAGTAACTAACATGTTGGGAATTTTCAGCTGTTGCTTAGGGTGCCTTTCATTGCCATTCTGCTGAAGTTTAGGGATATAATGAAAAGGTCAGTAGGACATCAAAGCCAAAGATGACCAAGCACACACGGGAGTCACACAGAACTGGGCTGGGTTTTGTGTTTTTGAGACAAGGCCTTGGTACACATACCTCAGGCTGACCTCAAGGGCCTCCTGCCTCAGCCCCTTGAAGGCTGGGGTCACAGTTGTATTTGTGTGTGCAGTGCTGGGAACTGAACCCAAGGCTGTGTGTGTGTGTGTGTGTGTGCACGCGTATGTGCGTGCGTGCATGTGTGGGTGCGTGCATGTGTGGGTATGTGTCTGTTGCCACTGAACTGCACCCTACCCCTCGGCCATCCTTCAGGAACCATCCCAGGAGGTTGGCTATTAGGAACCTTTGTTAACTACCAGAGTTTTGAAAGTTTGTTTTTGTTGGTTACTGCTGTGAACCTTCATTCTACCTTCTAGAAAGATCTCCCTGCAGAACGCTGCTATGGGGATGGATATGCTGTCCTGCATCGGTCCTTACCCATTGCTAAAATCTGGAATTATAACTGCTAAGCCCAGGGGTTAGCATGATTTATTCCTTGTTTTCTATTACTTTTGTGCATCCATATTCCCCTTTAAATCACTGACCTAAAAATATGAACTAGGAAATACCATTTTTAAAATTCAGGTAGCCAACTGCTTGTCCCTACACACCTCTTCTCAGGTCGGAAAGACCATCTGCACTGTGTTCAAGTCCCCAATGCAGTGGTTCTGGTCTGGCGACCTGAGCTGGTAGCTGGTGAGATGCAGGCAGCGTTTTTACTTATGCAACTTTGTGGTGCAATTTTAGGTGAAAGAGCTCTTGTATGTGTCTGCTGTGAGGTAAAGCTGCAGCATCAGGGATGGGGTAAAAGGAGATACGGTACCGTATGATAGGGACCAGTTGGTTAGCCTGGTGATTTTTGTGTTCACTTTTTCAATGGGTCTCCTTGACTTTATTGTAAGAAAGATTTGCCAGTGTGGCTGGCAGGATGGGAGCAAGCCAGGGGCTATGGTGAGGGTCTGGGTAGTGCCACTCAGCTGGGCACTGACCACAGGGTTTTCACAATACCCAGTACCCAGTCTCACTGTATTTGCTGCAGTGTAGGCCCTTGAATCAGGAGGAACAGGTCAGAGCACCTGGGTCCAAGTGGGGCCAAGGCTCAGAGCTGGAAGAAAGGCAGCTTCTGGCCCTTGGGAGCCAACAGCTTCTTCACCTGCTCAGGCTGCGGGTCCTAGGAATGGACTGCAGAAAAGGAAAAGGCAGGGCTGGCAGGCTTTGGGGAAGGGCTGAGGCAGCCAGCTGCAAGCTCCACAGACAACACCCATTAGGGCTGTGAGTAGGGTTGACACAAGCCAGCACTCAAGGGCCTTATCCTTGGAGCAGGCACAGGGCTGCCACTAGTAAAGTGCATGCCTGGAGGTGTTAGGGCTGGTGCAGACCTAACTGGCTGGGCCATAGGGATGGCACAGTATAGACACTGCTACAAAAATGGGTATCAGAATGAATGTGAAAACTAAACTGGGATGTTTCTGTCTGATCGGAGCCAGGCCACGAGGAGGCCACATGACATCATGAAGATTGTTATGTGTCCAGGTTGTGGAAAGCAAGCAACCATGCAGGCTTCATCTTCCCAGCCACCTCACAGCCTGGGGAAACTGGGCTCCAGCCATTGCACTGTCTCCAAAAGGAAAGAGGAGTCTGCTTACTGAGACTTGCCATGGACCTCCATTCCACACACATTGCTTGTGTCAGCTTTGCCAGAATTTAGTCACACTGCCGAGCAGCCCCTGTCCAAGAAGCAAAACTTAGTTGGCTTTGGTTTGTTTTCGAGGCAGAATTTCTCCTCTCTCCTGCTGATCCTGTCTCCAGAGGCTTTCCCTAATAAAAACACCTCTGTTTAAACCCTGTCGCATGGTGTCATTCTCTCAAGTGCTGCCTCAAACTCACCATGCAGTCGAGGATTATCTTGAACTTTAATCAGCCAGTCTCCATTTCCTGAGTCCCAGGATTACAGTCATGTACTGCCATATCTCGGTTAAGCAGTGTTGGAGACTGAACCCAGGGCCTTATGTTTGGTGGGCAAGCACAACCGAGCTTCATCATCAGCACCAGAAACTAGTCTTTATCCCAGGATGTGGAGACCTTACTGGGATCTTCCTCAGTATCTGGGTTCAGCAGTCCTCACACAGGAGGTAGGGGGCAGAGAGGAAGGGGGCCTGGGTGTGGGTTAAAGACGCTCCCTATTCCAGGGTACCTGCCCTGTTTGGCTTTGCCTTCAGGCTTGATTTCCTATTAACAAGCCTCTGTCACTAGAAACTACCATTTGTGGAAGATAGGCAGCTAGGTGTTACAAGGCACACCTGTATTCTTACCACTTTCATGGCTAAAGCTGGATTATCACTTTGAGTTTGAGAATACTCTGGGGTATATAATAAGACCTAGCCTAAAGGGAAAAGAAATGATATGAGCACATTCTGTGTAGAAGAGATGCCCAGGTCAGAGCTGGTTCTAAGTCTTAGAAGGAACAGGACTCCCTATCCCGGGGTCTGGGCAGCTTCTCAACCACCAACACCTAAGTGGGTGTGGTAAAAGTCAGAAAGACCTAATACCTGCTGGCCTCCAGTCTAATGGAGCAAAGACCCAGACTAAGAACTAGACAAACTGGTCTGCCTCCCCCAAGCCTGGCCAAAGCAGAGCGGTAGAAGCAATGGGAGGGCACCCCAGAAACAGCCAGCAGAATCTATACTCCAAAACACACCAGACACCAACAAGATGTGTGTTGAGAAAGCCTGCTGAGAGGCCAGAACTAGACTGGCCCAGCTGGCTCCTCCTATCCCCACACCCAAGCAGCCTCTTGCCTTCTGGACCTTCCCAGTCATAGACAAAAGATCACAGTTGTGATATGTAACAGTGTTCTCCAGATTGAAACATTCCATCCTACAGGAAGCTATTTAAAATGGAAGGTAAACAACTCAAAATAACTTCAGGAAGTTCCTGAAACTGACCAGACTCATTAAGCCCCTCCCTACCAGAGTAAACAATAAAAGCGGAGATTCCCTCTTGGAAGGGCTTAGCTGTCAAGAGGGAAACACTCTTCAACCTGTTGACCTGTCTGCAGGCTGTGCAGTGTCCTCCCGGTTTCCCAGCTTTTTATGAGCTGCCATCCATGCTGGGGTGGGGGTGGCCCTTGGTAACACAGCTGTCTTTGAGTCATTTTTGTTCCTGTACCTATATTCCTGTAAGTAACCCCAATAGAATTGATTGGCTCACCAAGTTGGACTCTGGTGGTATTTGTAATTTGGTCTGCCATGGAATCCCCGTCTGGGGTGAGTAGATTCATTGCATCTCCCCAGAAAATGTTTTGTCACACAATATCACAGGCAAAGGGTTCTATACACAATAAGAAAGAGTCCAGCAAGAAAGACTAGAGGCCAGGGAATGCCAGGGAGTAGCCTCTACTCCATGTCATGGCATGTGGCCATACCCCAGAGCAAGGAGTCAGCAGTGAACCCAGAGATGGGGCTTTGTGTGGTGGGCTCACTGCTTTACAGCCTCACAGCCCCAGACTCATGTTCTCTACCTATCCCAAAGCCTGGGATGGATGTCAGAGGACCCATTAGTATAAGTAGCACTATTTGGGACTTAGCCTTGGCAGATAGGAAGAAGAGTTCAGTCCAGCCAAAACTCATTATCACATGGCAGAATAGTTAGACCCCAGGGGAGTACAGTTGCCTGCTCTCCCTTGCCATCTCTGCATGAGAGCTCTAGAGTCCCAGAGCTCTAGAGTCCCGGACTGTGTCAGCATGCACAGCTGAGTGCAGCAAGGCCAGCATAAGGAAGGGTACCTTGGGTCCAGTGTCATCCGGCAGCTGCTTCCCCGTATCCCTGAGCACTGACACTGACAAGCTTGCAGTGAGACCACACACCCCTTCTTATGCTCCATGGCATCTCACTCTGTGGGCTGGGTTTGTAAGTGAGAGATCTCCTTGAGCTTCAGGAGTGAGCTGGATGGACTGACCCCTGGTATGACCTCTCCATTCAGGCTTCTGGTTGGGCAGCCCCTGTACAAGCCATGCCTGTGGATCATGATTTGTTTTGGTGCCAGGAGTCTTCTGAAGCCTTTTAGGGCTTCTCTGTCAGCTACTGTGTCTTAAAGACCCACCCCTCAGCAGCAAAGCCAGGCATATTCCCAACCCATCACCCATCACAGTTAAATTTATCCTACTTCATGCAGGGTCTCACTCCCTGACCATCAGGAATACAAGTGGTATCCAGTTGAGCCAGAAGGCTGGACCTGCTGCCCTACTAGGGGCTGGCAAACATCAGGTCCAGACAGAAAATTGCAGGCCCAGAGGATCTGGGAAATGGAAAGTAGGCTGCCTGGAGCTGGGCACCCAGGTCTCTGCTGGTGAGTGCAGAAGCTACCTGTCTTGGGGAGATCTTCAAGGGGCAGGCTGGCTTCTGCCAACTGTGCTGCTCTTATCTGCCACTAAAGCCCGTTCTCAATCTGACTCCCAACCGACTAGAGAGTCAAGACCCCTCCAGAAGAGCTCAGTGTGCTGCCAGGAAGGGGGCAGACCAACGGAGCATGCCTGAAGGATAAGCCAAGCCCCATAGTGGAACACTTGCTGGTCCTTTTCAAGGTGAATCAGAGACCCTGTCACAGACCTGAGGATAGTTGCTGGCCTGCCCCACCACCCACCCACTCACCAAACCCCTTCCCCATCCCATCCCATCCCCACCCTTACTAGATCTGCAAAATCTTCTACCATAGCCATAGATGGTTCAGTGTATGCTTTAGGTATGTGCAGCCACTGCTTAGGGCCACCCCTGGGGCTCCTTGAATTCGAGACCACAGCAGAAACTGACACACCTGACCAGGTCACTGGCCTTCCAGCTTGGCTATCGCACTTTCTGGCCAACCCTCAGAGCCCAGCTTCATGCTCTGGGAAGCCTCTGACATCTTACCTACCTATCCACAAGAAGCCTGCTGGAGAGTTGATAGACTGGGGTGTGGAAGGCAATGGAAGCTCCATTTGGAGCCCAGCAGCGCCTGGTTGCAGGGGGAGGGGAAAGGAAAGGGCCTCACTTTTGGAGAGAGGGGGAAGCGGGCTCAGCTCTATGCTGCACCAGCTCCCAAGATGAATCCCAAGACAGAGAGGTGCCTGAGTACAAGCTACCAGAGGGCTGGCCATAGGACACTAAAACGGATAGGAAAACCAGAGCTCAGCGCTCTAAAGTCCCCGCTCAAGGAGACACAGACAGGTAAGAACCCAAGCTGACAGGAAGGCGGGATCGGCATCCTGCGGCGCCAGAGCCTCCGAAAACGCCCGCGTGGCTTCCTGTGGTTTATTAAGAGTTCTGCAAAGTGCTTGAAGCAGGCCATGGGAGCCTCCCGTTTGACCCCAGCGCACACTCGTTTATAAATTTCTCTTCTGTAGGAACAGGCTAGATACAGGACCAACGACTGAAACCTTAGAAAAGAGACGGCCTCGCTCGCCTGAGGTCCTGCGGCCTCGCGGTGCAGTCCCCACCGAGGTCCCAGCACCGAGGTTCAGAGGTGGGGCGCATAGAAGGCGGGAGCGCCGTACGTCTGCGAGCCCAGCACGAAGGGCGAGAGCACCGCGGGGCTGGACAGGAAGGGCAGCTGCGCGGCGCACACCAGCCCCCCAGGACTGTGCGCCGGGTACCCCGCCGGGCCGTGCAAGGCGAGCGGCGCACCCATAGGCGGCGAGGGGCTGAGCGGACTGAGACCGCCAGGCAGCCCCGCGCCGGGTCCCGCTCCTGGGCCAGGGCCCCCGCCGCCGCCGGTCGGCGCGCTCGTGTCGGCGCCTGGGTTCTGCTTCTTCCACTTGGTTCGGCGGTTCTGGAACCAGATCTTCACCTGCGTCTCGGTGAGGCTCAGCGACAGCGCCAGGTTGAGGCGCTCGCACACCGACAGGTAGCGAGTGGCCTTAAACTTGTTCTCCAGCGCCACGAGCTGCTCGTAGGTGAAGGCGGTGCGCGCGCGCCGCGGCTTCCCGGACTTCGAGTCCGAGCCTGTGCGCTTCCGCTTGGGCTTGGTGGCCGCGGCTGCGCCCTGCGGGGTGCTCCCCGCGCCCCCCACTCCCGGAGCCGTCGCAGGCGGGCCCGGGGCTCCGGGCGAGTTCCCACGGGGCCCTGGGGCTACGGCCTCGTCCACAGGGGAAGCCTCGACCTCGGCCGCTCCGGGGCAGCCCGACCCGCGGGCCCCGAGGCCGCCGCCGCCTCCCCGCGCCTCCTCGGAGCCGTGAGCATCCCGCACCTCCGGCGCCTCGTCCTCATCCTCGTCCTCGGGCGCTTCATCCTCGCTGTCCGCGGTCGGGCTGCGGCCACTGCCGCTGCTGTAGCCGTTGGCCTCGGCCTCGTCCGCCCTGTAAGAGTCCCCAGCACCTGCGGGCGGCGGAAAGGAAGAGAGCAGAGGGTCAGCCTGGCACCCAGCCGCACTGCCCGCTCCCTGCAGTTGAGAGTCTCTTTCTCCCGTTGGTTTTCTCCTCTCCCTCGTTTGCACCCTCCCCCAAAGGTTTCCGTTTCCTCCCTCCTTGGAGCTGTTCCTCCTCCCTGCTTGCATTTCCTCTCTGCCTCCCTTCGAAAGGACCCTCTCTCCGTGTCAAGCTGCTTTTGCTGCTCCATCCGCAGCCTGCACCTCGGCCTAAGGGCTGCGGTGAGCCGCCGGACCTCGGAGTGTACAGGGCAGAGAGAGCTCCGATCGATTCACGGGGCAGATACAAACTTAATTAAACTCATTTTGTGTAATGTACAAACTAGTTAAAGTCCATTTAATTTATTTCGGCGTATATTACCTCCCAATTACAGCGTTGTGGGGCCAGCCAATTACCCCACACTTAATAGCTGGAGGGGCCAGAGGCCTGGGGTGTGAGGAGGCCGCTTCTAGGAACCGAAATCAGTCGTCCTGAGATGTCCCTACCTCAGGCTTCAGGCTTGGAAGTGCAGACTTCCCTGACAGTCTTGGGGCCCACTATCCAGCTCCTTGACTACACTGTCTTAAGCGGGCTCCAGCCTGCCCCGAGCTGGTCGCCTTCGGAGGCTGGCAAAGAGCATTGTGAACCAGGAGCCTGGGTGGGATCTGAGCACCAGCCCCGCAGGGTCCAGACAGAAGCTGCCGCTGCTGTGACTACATTTTGTCTCTGAAATTTGGAAAGCTGTTTGTTTCCTATGCAGGAATCTGAGGACCGCCCATACCCCTCACCTACAGGTGGTCTTTCAATGCCAGAGGAGCCCACCAAGCTTTCCAAGGCAGTGCCCGGATTTTGCTCTCTCATGTCGGGTCGGCACTCACATCCTGGCGCATACTCTTCGCAAAGATCCCCAAGCTCAAAAGACCCAGGTTGCATGATGACTGCGGGTGTTCTGCCCTCCACTCCCATGCCTTAGCAGAACAACTATTCCGTCAGGCGACCCGGAGCCATCCATGCCCCAGCCTGGTTAGCCTCCCCAACTGTGCATTTCTGGCTCCCCCTCTACACAGCCAGCGGACAGCCGGACAGCCGCGGGGTCCTGGTGGATCGGCCCCTTGGCCTGAGAGCCTGAGGGGTCCAACTGCAGCCTGCGGGACCTGTCCTTTCTCTCTCTCGAAATGGAAGGTCAATGCAGAAACGCTGGCAGAGCTAGTGGCCCCAGTCCTGTCCACCCTGCGCGTTCTGGTCCCTGAGAGGCACAGGGGCCAGGAAGTTAGAGGGAGGACGGGGGAGGGGCGCAAAAAGCAATCAGGAGCTGGTCGAATGCAATTCGCGATCAATAGCGGCCCCTAATAAGTGTAATAGGTTTTAATCGAGTAATTATCCGAATTTTGACCCTATAATTTAGATGTTCGGGGGGAGTTTGCAAGGTGCTTGAAAGAGATATGCATGCGCCGTAATGGGATATCGACCGCAAAGGGGGCGCGGGCCGCCCCATTACCGGCCGCTTTCCGCCGCTAAGCACATTTCCCTTTAACTGTAATCGAAGGGATTTAATTGTTTTTCCAGAGATAACCAGCGTTTTGTCACAATTAGTCTGATTTGTCCAAAGGGGGGCTGGGGAGGCCACAGTGGGGGTGGGTAAGTCACCAAGCCCGCCGCCGCTGTATGTCCCTTCGCCTCCAGCACCAACTACCCTCCAAAGCCAGAGACTGACTAGGCGAATCCTGGACCGTTGTCGCAACCCTAAAGCCCCGGATCTGGCCCAGCAGAACCTTTCCAAAGGCGTCCAGCAGTGCGGGCCCTAGAGTCCGGGTCGGGAGGAGCACCCCGCGCTCTGCGAACTTTCCATAGAGCCTGGCGCCAGGTCAGGCCCAGCTCGCTGCAGGATCCCGGGACCATTAACATTCCGGAGCAGTCCGCGCCCTTGCCCCTGTCGTCCAGCCCTTATACTCACTTGTGGGCTCCGCTCCCGCGGCCGCTGCAGCTCCTGTGGCGGCGGAAAGGGTTCGGCGTTCCAGCTCCGCGCGCGGCGACCGTCCCGAGGCAGCGGGGACCGGGACGCACGCAGCCGCTGGGGCGCATGGGGCACACGTAGCGGGCACCACAGGGCCCAGTAGCACGCAGCGGCGTCTCCTGCTGTTGAACTTGTTGGGATCTAGGATGTCCAGCACTGAGAAGGAGGTGGGGCGCGGGGGCGCGGCGGGCCGGGCCGCTCCGGCCGCCTCCGGCACCGCGGGCGCGGTGTCGCTGGCCGCCAGCGGTGGGACTCCAGCCCGGGGGAAGATGGGCAGCTCAGCTCGTCCGTCCATAGCGTCCCGAGCAGCAGCCGCAGGAGCGGGCGGCGCCGGCCCCGAGCCCGGCCCTGGCGGTGGCGGCGGCAGCGCGGGGACGTCCCCAGGTGCCGCCGGGCCGCTGGCGCTCATGCCGGCCTCGGGCCGCTCAGGCGGCTCGGGCCCCGCTGCCTACTGGGCTCCCATCCCTGTGCCCGGCAAAACAGCCTCAGCCCAGCTGTTCTCGGCGCTGCGCTCCACTTGACTAATGCCGCCCGGCGTTGCCTCCGCCACCGCTTCAGGCGCCCGCCGAGCCCGGCCGGTGCATTTATGGCGGCCCCGCCGGAGGCGCCCACACGCCGCACACACGTGCGCCCGCAGGCGGTCGCGGGGTTCCGCCACCCTCGTTAGCGCGCACGCCTAATTGGCTGCGAACGGTCCCAGACGGAGTAGGCGGACCCGGTGCGGGACACACGGACTGAGCCTCAGGGACAGACGGACAGACGCCCTGCCAGGAGCCACACCACCATCCGCTGGAGGGTGTCGTGGTCAGCACCGTGCCGCTGCGCCTCGGCGGGGCTGGAAACTGCGTGCCCGCCTCCTCTGCGAAGGGGGAGGAGACAGCCCGGCTTTTAAATAATTGCGGGATCAGTCAGCTGGAGGGCTGCGGAGGACCAGGGGCGCGTGAAGCCGCGAGCCCTGAGTTGGCCTGGACGTCCCAATTCAGGGTATCGCTCTGGGACAGGTCTCTCCTGCCGTGGCATGCGTGGTTCTGGGCGCCTGTGCCCTCCGCAGCTGGGATGGAAAAGACTCTTGTAGGTTCTGAGTCTCTGCAGGGTCCTCGGCCCCTTTGGGGGCTTGTTCACAGGATCTGGGTTTCGCTGCCCTCGGTTGCGGTCTTTCGTGTCTGGAGCTCTCCCTCCAGTCGGAATCTCTGCCCCTCCATCCCCGCCAGCCCTGACTCCCGCCCCTTAGGCTCGATCAAATTAGGGACCGCACGAAATCCCCGCAAGGGGCGGGGCTGGCGGCTGCGAGTGATGCTCATTAAAAGTGGAATCGAAATGAGGAGGGCTAGACGGCCCTCCTGGTCCCCGCCCCGCGAAAGGGTGACTGAAAAATCGCACAAATAGCAGGCGGCCTACATAAAGATCAATACCCTTCATGTAATGGGAAAATATGTGTTTCTTCCAGAAATAATACGGGAACTACCCCCTTCCCACCCCTAAAGATATCAGAAGGGCTGTTCGAGGCCTAAGCATTTGTGCACATCTTATCCACGGGCTGGATAGTCTCAGGACAATCTCTGCGACCCCGGAAGATCGAGCCTGGCTTCAGAGAGTAAGGGCCGGTAGCCGATGCTTTCCTTTCGAAGGTCATGAGTTTCCCTCCTCCATGGCTCAGGCCAATGAGCTGACCCGCCTCTGATGGACCCAGGTGGGACCCGGCGGTGCAGCTTTTGCCCAGGGTGTGTGTGAGGCGAGGACGGCACGTGCTCCAGCGGGCATGCTCTCCTCCTCCCACTGCGGTCCCGGGAGCCTGCTCTGCACAAGGACGGTCCTTTGCAATTACCGCGGGCAATGATCCTTCGGAAGCAGAAATTAAAAGTTAGGAGAAATAATGGGGGACCGATCGCCTGTAATTTGGGCCAAGCTCGGACATGCTGAGCCTCTGGGAGGCTGGGATGGGAGGTAAGAGGAGGGGGCAGGGCTCTCCTCCCCCTCAGTTTCTTCCCTGCCCCCTCCCACCCTCGCGTGCTTGTCCATCCTGAGATTCTAATCAGACCCACAACACTGTGTCCTTCCTCGCCAGGACTTGATTATTCTTTATCTTTAAATTATAAATCACCTCTGGGGAAGGAGGGTGGGTAATCTCTCATCGCGGTGAGGTAATTATCTTCTTCCCGCCCCCCTTGGTCTTCGCTCCCTCCCTCTTCTCAGCTGAGTTTGAATATAGATGTACACGCCCCATTCTCTTACACACACACACACACACACACACTCATTCACAAGCGATCAACACACAAGCAGGGTTCATTCATGAACGCTCACACACTGTCAGAAGTGGCTCATGAGTGAGTGCATTCACCCATGGCCCTCCCTCACCTGCTCCCCCTTTCCCTTTCTGCTCTGGGCACTGCCAGGTCCCCGGCTTCTTTGCTTCCCTGGGAAGCAGAAAGGAGCTTCTTCCAGGGTCGGGAGGGCAGGGCAGGCCTCACACTCAGACCTTGGTTCTGGGTAGTGGAGACTCTGTGTGACATCCTTCCCCACAAACACTTGTCACCAACACAGGTCACCAGAGAGGTAAATGTTGCCAAATATTTAACAGCTGCCACAGTAGCCACGCCTTACTGGGTGGGTGAGAGCTGGCATGGCCATCACGCATAGCAGACACCTACCTGTGAGGAAAATACAGCTTGCCTTCAAGACAAGCAAATGCAAGGCAAGTGGCATCTTCTAGAATGGAGGTGTAGATTACTGCTAGGATATAGTAAATATAATACATTGTGTTAATAGGATATGAAATAAGGTAACATAACATGCTATGTTGATTGTTTTTGTTTTGTTTTGTCTTTTCTAAACACACACACACACACACACACACACACACAAGGCACTGGAAAATGCTCTCCCTGTTGATGGGTAGCGACTGATCAGAATTGAGTATAATTCAGAGAAAGCACCTTGGCCATCCAGAAGTTTATAGATCCCTGAGTTCACTTCCCTTTCCCTTACTGCCCATTTCTTCCTGCCCTATGTTCTGATGGGAGCTGCAGCAGACAGAGAAATGAGCTGCTAAGCTCACAGCCCACACAGTGAGAATAATATGGGCCTGAGGGTCCTCCGTAGCTGAATGGTGGAATCTTCTCTTCTTTCTTTGGTCTGGGGGAGTGCTGTTTGGACCTAGCTCAAAGAAGACATGGACACAGCTTCTTCTACTTGTCCCACCCTATCCCTGAGGATAACCCAAACAGAGGGATTCCTGATGCCCCCCCCCTCTCCTCCCAGCCTCAACCCAAAATGTCTAGGGCTATAAGGATGTCTTTTAGCTCCTAATCACAATTGATTGTCTATTAGACCCTCATTTGTGCAATCTCTGCCCATCTGCCATCTCGGGTTATCTCCAACCCACCAGCTTCACTTGTGGGGCCCCAGGTGGGCACTGACAGGTGAGATCTCAGCTAGAGTGGAGATAGCTCTCTCTGCCTGCTCAGTGGACAGGGAGTACCCTTTCCTGCTGAGCCCCACCATGGCAGGCCAGTCAGGGTGACAAGTCATGTTGGACTGGGGGGGGGGTGTTAAAGCAGAGACAAATGTGGAAATCTGAAAGAGGGGCTGGCAGAAAGGGGTCTGAGAGGTGGGCCCAGAAAAAGGGAGGATGGGCTGGCATGTCTAGATCCCATCCCCCTGAATTATGCATTTTGAAATTCTGGAGGACAAGAGCAAGTAGAGGAACCCGGCCTCTGTTGTTAACTCACCGTGGGCTAATGACCCTGCTTCACTGTGTGGTGATCTCCAGGGTCCCTTTGCTTCCCCTCGTGGGTCCAAGAGCTCCAGTAATAGCCACTTACTCAGAGCAAAGGAGTGCTGCGTGATGCAATATCCCTTCTCTTTCTGCTCCTGGAGCTCTATGAGCAGACTGTGAGGGCAGTAGTGTGCAGGATCTCTATGATTGGGCACATGCACAGACAGCCTCCACTTTGGCTGTTTGTCTAGTGCACTGTGAACCCCCCACCCTTGTTCGCCAGGGCTCCCACAACCTTTCTGGCAACACACAGAGAACTTCAGTTAGTCCTCTGGTTCCCTGAGTGTGGACTGAGGGGCTGTTGACATCCTGCAGCCTCTGAGTGTAATGCCTCTCCATGGAAGGATGCAATGCAGGAAATTAAGCTGACAAGGGACAGCTCCCCTGTGCCTTTCTTGACCTCCACCCGTATCGATACATGGCACACCCTGCTGCTCACTAGTCTGGAAAATGATTCATTTTCCTTAAAATGTATATTTCCCTTTAGGTCTTCAGTCCCCTCAAGAATGAGCACAGCACAGTCGGCGACACAGAAAAGAGAGGAAGCTAGGGCTGCTGCTGGCCTCTCCACTGCCAGAGGCCTCAGAGGAAAGGACCTATCATCAGCACTGCTCCCAGAGTTCAACCAGTAGGCTAGCGGTCAGGACCGCGGACAGCTCCCAGAACCACGAAGAGCCCCACCGGCTGTCACGTTAGTACCGCGGACAGCGCCGTGCCAGTCAGCGCCCGGACGCGCGCCCCGCCCCCTCCCTCTAACCCTGGTCCTACCCCCACCCATCAGCGGACTTCAGCTTCCAGGAGTTCATGTCCGAGTCGGGTTCAGCAACTGGATCCAGCTAGCACGATTCTGCTCTCCACTCATGCACCGCTCCCACTGCCTATTATAAATCTGCCCATCTCAGAGCTTGCAGGCTATCCTTGGGGGGACAGTGTGGTGTTACACACCCAGATGAGATGCTGCCCGGCCCCTTCACCTCACACCAAAGGGCTAGGGAGTTTCACGAGACCAGTGGCTGCTGGTGTTGCTTCCTCCTGTTCAAATGGTATGGTATGGGATTCAGAGGTGGAAGGCAGGGGCTGGCTCCTAGCAACAGATTACTTGGAGATGAAAAAGTAAAATTCAAACCATTTAAACTAAAAACTCAAATCAACAAATGGAGCACCAGGAGTCACTCCAGGGCTTCCAGAAGGATGAGTACTGTGGTAGAGAGAAGGCTGCACAGGCTGCTGGCTCCCTTTCTTAAACGGCTAGTTGGATTTCTGTCCTAGAAGCGTTTACTGACCACAAGACAGGCTGGGGTAAACTGAGGCCAAAGAGGATTAATGGTGTGCTCAACGTGGTGAGGCTTTAATGTGAACACTGGTATTCCTGGCCAGTGTTTAAAATGAAAAGGTCACAGATAAATCAGTTTTCTGGTGCCAGAGAGAAGGTGGCCTGGGCAATGCAGAAACAGGACTGACAAGGGCCTTTATCGACCTTTATCCCTCACCACGTGGCACCACTTGCAGATTACCCATCTGGGATTCACCAGAGTGGAGGCAGTCTGTTCATTTCCCCCTTTGTTCCCTTAGGGTGCTCAGAGCCCTCTTGTCGTCCCAGATCTGTCCCTGGGTGCCATCACCATTCTTCAGGCTTTTTACTGCCACTGACTTACCTGAAAGGTTTTAACAGGGTGTGCAGGCCAGAGCTTTCCCGGAGTATCACCTTCCCTCACTCCCCAAGGCTTCTAATGGCACACAAGCTCCAGGCATCTCAGTCAGAAGCTGAGAGTCCTACCTGGTATACAGAGCGAATTTCCCTTGAGGAATAATCAAGCCTTGTTGTGTAAAGGCATGAGGCCAGGAGACCCTTCTTGCGTGGGGGAACTGGGAGTGGCTTGTCACTGGTTTCACTGTTTGTATTGCGTTGTTCTTTTGAGACAGGGCTTACTATGCAGCCCTGGATGACCTGGAACTCGGTTTGTAGGCTAGGCTGGCCTTGAACTCAGAGCTCCACCTGCCTCCGCCTAGGATTAAAGGCATGCAGGTTCATGCCCCTTTGCTCACTTCTTACTGCCTGGCCAAAACCTGGCCCTCTTCTAGAAGCTCCCTGAGGTTGACATGGCCTGCGAATCGTGCCTGGACTGAGCAGCCTGTCCATGGGACTCCCTGGGTCATCCTGCATGGTCCTACATTTGCGCTCCGTACCCCAACGTCCTTTCTTATCTAATGGCCAACCAGAGGCAGTACCTTTAGCTAACTCTTCAAAAGCATCATACCTTGGAGCTCACCAATTTCCTCCTGGTGAGACTGGCATCATCATCTGCCACCTGTCTTGCCCTAACACATCTAGTGGCCTTTATCTATTCACATGTTGCTCTGGTCAGATTGGGCTCTGAGCACTATATGCTACTTTATCCCGTGTCTCCCATCAAGATAGAGATGGAATGCAAAGTACAAATACATGTTTGCACAAACAAGGAAAAGTAGGTCAGAGTTGGGCAAGGGTTGCCGCCACGGCCACACAGCTCTGCACCGTAGTAACCTGGCTATGGCGATTCTACTCTTTGACCTATGGGTGCAGGTGGTGCCTGCCTAGATGCAGGCATGTTATTGCGTGCCCAACTCAGTTGTTGTCGGTGCCATTTGTTGACATGGATGCTGCTTCAGAGAGAACTAGGAACACAACCTTCTTCCTCCAGAGGCAGAGAAGCTGGTGTGTCACACTCCAGAATGCCCCTCCAATCAGACTGCATGGAAGTTCATGCAGACACATCATTTCATGGTTTACTATACTCGGTTTTGGATTTTTCCTGTCTTGGGAGTGACAGGCATCTGAAACCTCGCCTCAGGCTCAGCCTTTGCAGAGGCCATGAGGAGGATGGTGGGGACAGAGACCTGGGAATTAGCCTGCACAGGGGTGAAATGGTCACAGCCTTGAGGGTCAGCGTGTGTTGTGCAGTTGTGGTGATGCTTGTTAACCCTCATCCCTAGTGCTATGTGACTGGGAAAGCTCTGGTTGGATATTTGTCCATACTTCTTTCCTTCCTCACTGCCTTCAGGAGAATATGTCTGTCCTGTGCTCCTAAAGCTGGGCTTGGCCTGTGCAGACTCTGGGTTTTGGAACTTCTACTCACATGAAGGCATGTATCATTCTCCCCAGCCTGGGTCTTGGATGTGTGGAGTTAAACCCTCTTCAAAGCCTCGGTTGAAAGAAGGGACAGACGGTAGCCATCTCTGTCCTCAGCAGGAAGTGGATGCTGTCCAGAGACACGGCTCTTTGAAGTGGTTTCCTACACAACAGCTCTATAGCAGAAGCAGGAGGGGTAAAGCCGGCTTCGGAGGCCCAGCACCCAGAGTCAGCAGGTGGCCTGTCAGCATTCAGCCCAGCACAGAGCCAAGGCCTACCTCACCTGGCTTTTCTGTCCATCTCTGTCCTATCCAGTGGCCAGGGGCCACCGGACACCCTATAGCAAGTGTGACTCAAGTGGCATCCACGGGGACTCTTTCATCTATGTCACCCCAACTCTCCTGTGACAGGGTGGGCATGGGATCGGGGATAAACACGTTACAGCCACCTTTGTTGTGGAGAAGGGTTTGGCACCCCTGTTACCAAGGAGAATATGCCACCATTTCCATTGGCCTTAGATAAGGTGATGGAATGGAGTAAAGGGGGGTCTGGGAAGCTGTGACAATGGAGAAAAGGGGAGGCAGAACACAGAAGGGTGAGCAGGAGGACTGTGCCCCAGCATTTAAGGGAGGCGTGGGTGAAAGGAGGGAGTCCAGGCCAAGTACACAGATGGTGCTCAATAAATGAATACAGCAAAGTCTTCTACCAGCATGCACGCGTGCCTAAGTGCCTGCAGGGCAGTCCAGGTCAGAAGGGTATGTGGAGAGGAGCTGGTCACTAAACAATGAGCTTAATTGAGGTTAATGCCGCTAGCCCAGCCCTTGATTATTAAATTATTACCATGCACATGAATCATAATTAGAAGGTTGAGAAATTCTACTGGACAGGGCAGGAAGCCAGGAAGAGGGATTTTGAGATCCAAGGGGAGGGGAAACGATGTGTTGTCAAGGTGGGGGCGGGGGCGCGGATGGTCTGGGGGAGCGTATCGCCCACGTGTGGGTGTTCTGGAGACATAGCTTTTGGGGTGAGAGGGTCTGCAGATAAGGGGCAAGTTCCCTGGATCAGATGGTGTCTTGGGAAGGGGGCGTGTTGTGGGAGTAGGAGTATGTCCGGGTGACAGGGAAGTGTAACCTTAGGGGTGGGATGGGGGTGGGATGGGGGTCATGAGGTGAAGGAATGTGGAGAGGGGGGGGAGGGATGAGTCCTCTGGATGGGAGCGTCTTCACTGTAGGGAGTGTTCCAGGGTGGCAGTCGGAGACCAGAGGGCGAGTGGATGCGGTGAGGTGCCGATCCAGGTGCGGATCCAGGAGGAGATGCTCACTAGCTGCTCCTTTTGCAGGCTCCTGGTGGCTGCCGGTGAAGACGCAGCGCCGCTTCGCCCACGGCCCCCGCCCGCCCCCTGCCGACGCGGCGCAGAACTGCAGCAGCCCGGGTTGATGCTCCCGAGGATTGCTCGCGAGGATTGGGGCGAGCAGGAGGCTGCCTGAGGCTGAAGTCCGACCCCCTGAGGTGCCGCCCGGTGACTGCACAGGGACTCGATTGTGCCCAGAGCATTCCAGAGTCCCAGCGGGCGCCGCGTCCTTGGGCGGGAGCGTGCGTGGGCAGGATGGGGCGGCTGTCTGCGGGGACCCCCACTCCTCGCCCCACGCACAGTGGGCTCAGCCAGGAGAACTTAGAAAAGACCCGCACGAGGGCAGGGGCGAGCCCGTCACCCCTACGCTCCTGGGGGGGTGGGCTGTCCCTCTGCCGCGCCAGCCTCCCCCCTCCACTTCTCTATTTATTTCCTTCTCTGTTGCTGAAACATATTGAAGGGGAGAAAAAGGAAACATTAAGATCCGCTGTGAGCCGCGCGGCGGTTTAACGATTTCAAATGAGGCCGGCCTGGGTGAGGCCTGACAATCCCGTCAGGATGGCAGATGACGGCTAAAATTACCCGGAATCAATATTCTCACCGGGTGTCCCGGGCTGATAAGCTCCGCCAAGACAATGTTGACTATTAAAGTCGACAGCTTGAGATATTACACTATTAGTTATGCTATTTTTAATAATCTATAATATTTGGGCGATAATTAATTAATTATACGGGTCAGATAATATCTAGGGCTGGAATGAGGTCTGAAGGACCCATTACAGCGGTAATGAGAAAGGAGAATCTAATCTGGGGCAGGTGCCGTGGTCCTGGTGCTGGGGCCTGAGGCGTGATGTCTCCTGTGCCTGGCCCTGCCACCAGCCTGGGTCCTGGCCAAGCCTGGCCCTTCAGAACAGGGGTCAGCAGGCCAGACAGCTGAAGCAGTGCCTGACTCTGCTTCCTGGGGCTGGAGGGACTGAGAGCTCAGACAGACAGCCTGGCCAGGCAAGTGCCTGGTCCCTGGCTGACTTCTGTGGTCTGGGCTTGTTACCTGTCTTTCCCTGGGGTGAAAGCCTCGACAGGTGTGCTCTCTGATAGACAAGCCCCATTCTCTTCTCATGCACCACACATCCTCACAGGAGACCCAAGTCCAAGCTGTTGCCTCGCCACAGAAGGCCTGACTATCCCCTTCTATTCCAGGCTTTCCTGCCAGGAGACTTCCGTGCTTCTAGTGCACGAGTCAAGCTCGCTTCTGTCTCAGAACCTTTGCACTACATGTTCCTTGTTCCCAACCCTTTCTCCTTCTCGTCTCAATCAGTCGCCATCACCCCTTCACAGGCCACTCTGACTGGCTGGTCCAGATGGCCCTAATGGAGGCCTTCCCTGGTTCTGTTGCCCCCCAGTGTGTCCTTAAGCAAGCTTGAAGTTGGTATGTGAACAGTGTCTGGAGCAAGGACTGGCCACAGGGATGGCCACTTGCCTGGGGATGGTAGTGCTGTGGTGAGCAGCTGTCAGAAAATGCTGGCTCTTCCTCCTGCTCTCAGGCTTTTCTGGTGAGGCCAGCTCTTTGCTCTGGGATTCTGGGAGAGAGGCCTGAGGTGAGGCTAGTCTGTGACTGTGAGCAATGGCCCTGCATAGTGGCTCTGGATCTCAGGAGGGCTGTCTTCCGGGGACTGAGGGGTCTTCTGGAAGACCATAAGCCCTCTGCAGGGCTGTAGCAATCACACACACACACACACACACACACACACACACACACACACACACACCGTCAGACCAGCCTTGTAGGCTTTGCTTGGTCTGGAAAGTGGGCAGTGCTCTCCTGAGGGAATTTAAAACTGATACTTAACGTGGGTTCCCACCACCCTACACTGAAGGACACTCCTTAAGAATACATGTTTATCCAGGTTCTGTAGAATTTATATGTATATATGCAGTGTACACACAGACATATATGTTATATGTACATAAGCTTCAAGTTTCCACACTGACTCACCATGTGCTTCTCACAGAGGTTTGTTCTAGGATCCAGCTTCTATCACGCATCTGTGATGGTGGCCACAGGGGTCAGTCTTAAGCAGTCTTACTTCGCTAGCATTCCTGTGGCCTCAGGTTCAGTTCCTGTCTGTTCCCCAGGTCACACCTTGCCCTTTGTGCCAACGCTCATATCAGAGGAAACACATGTCCAGTGACCAGAGAGATGCAGGTGCCCAGACTTGTGGTGGTCCTGTTAACAGTGAAGCCACTCCCTGTTAAACTCCAACAGTGAAAGTTCCTGCTCTTCCGGCTTACTTTCTTTTTGAAAATTATCAGCTACCAATTCAACTGTGTTTCTAGACACAGGTTATCAGTTCTTGGGGAAGTCTGAGAGTTCGTGAGTTTGCTCAGCTGTTGAAATTTGTTCCTGGAGCACCACCGGGTGGTCTGACCTCTGAGTTGATGGCTTCTCTTCTGTTCCTGTGGTTGGTCACATGCCCCCTGGATGTCTATGGGCTCAGTACTTAGGCTTCCTTTCTTGTTCCTGGAGTTCATAAAGGCCACCTTCTTCGTGGAGTGCGCCCCAGATGTCTGCGGCTTCTGCCCTGATGGCTTCTCTCTTCTTTAGCTGGTGTGTGCCCTGGTTATGTGTGGGCTCTGGAATAATTGTTCTTCTCTTTTGGTAACCTCCCTCTTTTCCTTTGTCAGTTTAGCTGAAGGCTTATCAATTTTATTAACTTTCCCAGAGACTCAATTTGGAGTAGCGCTTTCTCAGCAAGATTGCCAGCCCACAAATAATGATATGGAGACTAATTATTAATTATAAAAGCTCAGCTTTAGCTTAGGCTTGTTCCTAACCAGTTCTTATAACTTAAATTAGCCCATAGTTTTAAATCTACATTCTTCCATGAGGCTTGTTACCTCATCTCTGTACTGCCCATCTTGCTTCCTCTGTGTCTCAATGGTTACCTCCCCCTTTCCTCTTCCCAGAGTTCTCTCTCTGACCGGAAGTCCTACATATACCGTCTTGCCTAGCTATTGGCCATTCAGCTTTTTGTTACAACAATCATAGCAATACATCTTCACACAGTGTACCAGTATCCCACAACACCAATTTCTAATTGCCTTGATTTTTCTTTACTTGTCTGCTTTTTAAAGTCATTGACTTATCTCTCTCCCTCTCTCCCTCTCTCTGCAGCATATGGAGGCCAGAGATAAACGAATGTTGTTTCTCAGATAAAATATACCTTGTTTTCAAATTTAAATTTATGTATGTGTGTGTGTGTGTGTCACATTGTGCAAGGGTCTTACAGCAGCCAGGAAAGGGTGTCAAGTACTCTGAGGCTGAAGTTACACGAAGTTGTGAGCACTTGGGAGGCAGAGGCAGTCTGATCTCTGTGAGTGTGAAGCCAGCTTGGTCTATATAACAATTTTCCAGGCCAGCCAGGGCTACATAGTAAGACCTCGTCTCAAAAACAAAATGTTAACAAATGTTAACTGTAAGGTTCCACTTCATTCGCTGCCCCCATTCTGAGCAGTCAATAGTCTATAGATTTGCTTGCTGGTTGAGCTTCCTACACTGAGAGCAAGCTTCATGCGTGTTGTCATATACCTCAACACTTCAACCCTTCTTGCCTGGTAATCTCCTAAGCTGTGGACATGCTGAATTTTTATTTTCTGTTCGTTGGTTGAATGGCTGGGTGGTCTGAACCTTTGGATATGGTGACTGATGCTGCTGCGAGTAGTTTCTACCCAACTTTGTGTTTATAGGTCTATTCCTGCTCTCTGGTGTGTGTCTATAGGCGGAGAGCTGAGTCTTGAGGTAATTCTGTGTTCAGTTGCTGGGAAAGTTTCCACATTGATTTACATTTCCATCACCCTCAAGCACATCAGGGTCTCCATCATCACCATCCCCAAATACATCAGGGTCTCCATCATCACCATCCCTAAGCACATCAGGGTCTCCATCATCACCACCCCCAGACACATCAGGGTCTCCATCATCACCATCCTCAAGCACATCAGGGTCTCCATCATCACCATCCCCAAGCACATCAGGGTCTCCATCATCACTGCCCTCAGGCACATCAGGGTCTCCATCATCACCATCCCCAAGCACATCATAGTCTCCATCATCACCACCCCCAAACACATCAGGGTCTCCATCATCACCACCCTCAAGCACATCAGGGTCTCCATCATCACCATCCCCAAACACATCAGGGTCTCCATCATCACCATCCCCAAGCACATCAGGATCTCCATCATTACTGCCCTCAGGCACATCAGGGTCTCCATCATCACCATCCTCAAGCACATCAGGGTCTCCATCATCACCATCCCCAAGCACATCATGGTCTCCATCATCACCACCCCCAAACACATCAGGGTCTCCATCATCACCACCCTCAAGCACATCAGGGTCTCCATCATCACCATCCCCAAGCACATCAGGGTCTCCATCATCATCATCCTCAAGCACATCAGGGTCTCCATCATCACCATCCCCAAGCACATCAGGGTCTCCATCATCACCATCCCCAAGCACGTCAGGGTTTCCATCATCACCATCCCCAAACACATCAGGGTCTCCATCATCACCATCCCCAAGCACATCAGGATCTCCATCATCACTGCCCTCAGGCACATCAGGGTCTCCATCATCACCATCCCCAAGCACGTCAGGGTCTCCATCATCACCATCCCCAAACACATCAGGGTCTCCATCATCACTGCCCTCAGGCACATCAGGGTCTCCATCATCACCATCCCCAAGCACGTCAGGGTCTCCATCATCACCATCCCCAAACACATCAGGGTCTCCATCATCACTGCCCTCAGGCACATCAGGGTCTCCATCATCACCATCCCCAAGCACGTCAGGGTCTCCATCATCATGATCCCTAAGCATATCAGGGTCTTCATCATCACCATCCCTAAGACCATCAGGGTCTCCATCATCATGATCCCTAAGCATATCAGGGTCTTCATCACAATCCCTTAAGTCTTTGTGTACAATTGACCTTTTGGTCCTAACCACCAGTGAAGCATGAATAATGTCTCATCGAACATTTTTTTTTTTTTTTTTTGAGACTGGGTTTCTCTGTGTAGCCCTGACTGGCCTGGAACTCTGTAGACCAGGCTGACCTCGAACTCAGGGGTCCACCTGCCTGTGCCTGCCAAGTTCTGGGATTAAAAGCATGCACCACATTGAACATTGTTTTAGCTCTTTATTAACCATTTGTACTTATCCCTCAGAGAAACATCTGTTCTGCTCACCTCTCCATTTTATTTATTTTGTAAAATCAAGTGTGTGTGTGTGTGTGTGTGTGTGTGTGTGTGTGTGTGTGTGTGTAACTGTCTGAAGTCCGGTTTCAGGAGATCTGACACTCTTTCCAGGCCTCTACAGGCCCCAGACATACAAATGATGCACAGATACCCATGCATATACAAAACAGATGTTGCAGGTACAGTTACGCACATACAGTCATATATAACATAGAATTAATGGTAATAATAAAACTAAAAATAAATGTTTTATTAAAAATTAGTGTGGCCCTGGCAAAGGTATAGCATACCAACTTTCTGTCACCATGACAAAATGCATGAGGCAACTTAAAAGGAGGGCATGTTTATTTTGAATTGTCATGTGGCCTGGTCGCTTAGATCTGTGGAGAGGCAGCATATTTAACAGGAGTACATGGGAGAGAGAGGAGGCTCTTCACCTCATGGTGACCAACAAGAACACACAGAGACAAAAAAGGACAAGGACCCTAGTGATCCCCATTACACTGCCTAAAGTTCCCATCACATCTAACATGTGCTCTTCAGGAGCCACTCAAGATGAAGCAACAGGGATGCACACACAGACTGTCAGGGTTGGACCTGTAGCTCAATGGCATGGCACTTGTTTAGTGTGTGAACATTCCTGGATTAAATGTCTGCACAAAAGCAAAGATGTGGAGATCAGTGGGCCAGAGTCAACTTGCTTTTGGCAAGGGCATTGAGACTGTTCAATGTCCAAGGAAACCAACTTTTAAACAAATGGTCCTGGGGAAATGATATCCCCATTAAAAAGAATAAGATGGAGCCCTAGCACCACAAATTTAATTTAAACTGAACTAAAAAGCATGTAAAAGCTAAAACTATGAAGTTTTTAAACAGGGAGATAAATTGCCATGGTCACAGATTTGGCGATGACAAGGAAAAAGAAATGGGCCCTCGCCAGGTTAGCAAACATTTTCCTTGAACTATCATGATCAAGAAAAGGGGTAGAGAGGTGGCTCGGTGTTTAGAGCACTGGATGCTCTTTCAGAGGACCTGGGTTTGAGTCCCAGCACCTATGTGCTGTAACTTGGTCCCAGTCAAATCTTCATGGTCATGGTTCACAGACACACATGAAGGCAGAACACCCAAACACATAAAATCAAAGTGAAAGAAAGTACTTTTAAATGGAGATGAAGGGTGGCTGCGGCATGGCTCTATGGTAGAGCACCTGTTGGTCTCCCAGTATCCAAATAAGGTGATTCACAAACTGCCTGTAACTCCAGCCCCAGGGCACCCAAAGTGCTCTTCTGGTCTCCAAGGGCACCCATTCTCATGTGCACACACCCACACAGAGACACACATACATGCAAACAACTAAAACTACGAATAAATCTGGAAAAGGAAGAATGGCTAGGTGTAGCTCAATGTGAGCAGGGCACAGGTTCAATCCTCAGCACCACAGAGAGACTTGGGGCTGTGCATAGTAACAACCAGAGAACTAGGGAAGCATTTTTGGATTATATCGAGAAAGGATTGTATCTAGAACAAAGAAAGAACACTTACGATGCAGCAATAAAAGGAAGAGCTCTAGGCTGGGGCGTGGCTCCATGGTGAATGCTTGCCCCAGCAGTAAAGGCCGCCAGCAACCCCTTGATATTTAAAAGAATAATGATAAAGTAAAAGATCAGTGAGATGACTCAGTGGGAAAGTACTTGCTACCAAACCTGGTGGCCTGAGTTCTATCCTCAGAACACACATGGTAGAAGGAGAAAACTGATTCCTATAAGTTGCCCTCTGACCTTCACATTGTGGGCTGTGACATGCTATGTGGTTTCTTGGAACTGAGTCCGGGTCCTCTGTAAAAGCAGGCAGTGCTCTTAACCACTGAGCCATCTCCCCAGCCCCTAATTTTTAAGTGTGTGTGTGGTTTATATGCATCACACACTGGGTGAAGTGTTGAGGGAATTTTGATCACACTGTGACACTCTGAGACTGTTAAATTAAGTTTACCTTGAATCGGGGAGCAGAGCCAACGACTGGCTGATTGGAATTGTTGGCCATAGAGAAGCCAGCAATTTGGATAGAGAAGATGCACAGGAAGGAAAGGGCGGGGACTTTGAGTTTGGTCTTTCTTTTGGTTTGGGGACTCTTGGCCAAAAAGCAAGGTCATGTGGTTGCTTCTTGGCTTCTCTGACCTAGCAAGTTTTCACACCCACATTTGACTTCTGAGTTTGTTGGTAAATAGAACAGTAGAGACTTAGTTTAAACTTACACATCATGGCCATGGCAGAGCCAGGGTTGCAGGACAGAAGGCCCTCCAGGCCGTGGTCTGAAGTGGCTGGTGGGAGGTTGACTGACAGGCCATGGGGACACAGACGATAATTAAAATATCAGTAAATTCATGTGCAGCCAGTATGCTGACAGGAAAATATCAGTGAAGGGTACACGCATGTGTGAATGCCGGTGTCCACAGAGACCAGAAGGCATCGACGCCCTAATCGATGGTTGTGAGACCCAGACATGGGTGCTGGAAATCAAACCCAGGTCCTTCGCAACATCAGCTAGTGAGCCTCCTCCCCAGGCCCGGGTCTGTGCTGTCTTGATTCTATATGACTCTATGGAGGCTGGAGTCTGAGAAGGATGAGTTCTGCTTTATGCTTCTTTTTTAACTTTGGTTTGGACAGTCCGGGTCCCATTTGGACCACATTGTCTGCTAGAATCGTGAAGGGATCGCTGAATTTGAGATTAGTGATGACGGTTGCCATCCTCACACCGTGTGGAATCTTTTGATTTGCCAACTCAAGGTGTCCACCCCCCTTATGTTCTTCTGCCTCTCTCAGAATCATTTTGTGGTTTCCAGACCTCGATGAGTCTTACATATCCACAGGAAAGTTTATTCCTAACGTGTTCTATTCCTTTTGATGCTACTGTAAATAGAATTATTTCCCCAATTTCATTTTTCAGATGCTTTATTAACTTACGGAGTTTAAACTTCATTTCCTTGATTTACAATTTCATCTTTTTTCTCTTCTGCTAAAATTCTTGGTTCCTAATGATACCAGCATAATTACTTGTATGCTTCATCCTGCAGCATACCTGCAGTAATTTCAAATAACAGCGCCAATGTTTCCATTAGCCATAGGATCATCAAGTCCAGGATCTCTGTGTGCAGCAGTCTGTCCTTACCATACCCTGTTACACACACACACACACACACACACACACACACACACACACACACACACTAGACATAATTATTTTTTCTCTACAGTTCAGTCCATTAGTTCCAGTTTGCAGCGCAATTTTGTGGATGGATTTCTTTTTTGTCCAAGTAGTTGTGCTCATCCCCTGTCTCTCTTCTGTGGGAAGGGAGAACCTGTGGGGCCCGGTGTAGCCTCTCCTAGCTCCCTGTGATCCTGGAGAACTTGAGGCTGAGCCAGGGGTTGAAGCCCAAAGGAGGTGATTTGTGAGAGATCAGTGGGTCATTTCACAATGCCTGGGGTGGGCTCCTTCGACACCGAACATCATCCATTCCCCTTCTCCCAGTCAGTGGTGTGATGGAAGCTTGTTGTGTGAACAAAGTGCAATCCTGTGAGAAAGCCTCATAGGGTGCTGAACACAGCAGGAGCAGCTTGGAGAATTTCATCCCATGTGGTCAACCTCCAGAGAGAATGCAGACAGCCAGGCAGCGTTTTCACAGGCCCTACGCAGGGGCAGGGTGATGGGGTTGGAAAATATGACTGTGAGTGATGGTCAGAGCAGCAGATGGCCTCTGGTGGGAGGTGGTTAAGCTGCTCCAGGAGGTCATCTTGGGACAGCCTGGAGCATGGGTTGGGGGTCACAAGAGCTGAGTTGGGCCACAGGACAGGTTCATCACTGTGACCAAGGTCTCAAGTCTCCAGGCAGGCTGGGTCCGTTTCTGTGTCTGTTGGGGGTGGGGTCAGGTGAGACCAGGGAGTGGTGGGATCTCTGTAGCCACATGAGGTTTGGTTGCTTTGACTGCCTTGTCTAGCCATGTGGTCAGTTTGAGGAGACAGCTAGATTTAGGGTTTGTTAGAAGCTTGGATCAGGGTCTGGTGAGGTTTGGCCTTGGTGAGGATGCAGCTAGGAGCCATTATTAGGGCTCCTTACATGGGCCCAGACGAAAGCTACAGGCAGCCAATAAACATGCATATGGTTTTGCCTTGTAACTCAGGGTCCCCATGATCACCCTCTCTCACAGCCTTGCTGCCTCCCCAAGCCAGGTGCCAGCATTGCAGGGCAGGGGCCAGACCTCAGTGTCCTCAGGCCACACCATGCCCTTAGGAACCTGTGGTGACTTGGCCATGGAAAGGCTGTGACCCAGGCGCGGGGTCTCTCCCCTGGTACTCAGAGAAGGCGCTCTGTATACCACATTCATAGTCGGCTAGTAAAGGAAGTGACCTTCAGCCCTGAGGTCCCACGAGAAAAGAGGTTTCCTTAGGGAGAGATTCATATCTAAGCCCACAATGTCAAGTGTGCTGAGACTCCATCAGGCCACGTGTCTAGCCTTGAACTTGCCAGGACTTTGAACATGCCAGTTGGACCCACAGCCTCAAGAGCTGCTCCTGTGTGGTTCACTGCTGTGTGTGTGGCAGTGGGAACACGGTGAAGGATTGAAGATCATCCCAAAGGGTGCAGGCCCCTGTCACTCAGAACCCCTGAGACATGAGTGTCTGCCTTGAGCCCCTCATTCTCAGCAGAGGGGACTCTGTCAGAGCCCAGAAGACCCCACTTGGCTACTCTATGATGTCACGAGAATGTTTGCTGCTTGGTAGTCGGTCGCTGCAGGGGTTTCAAATCAGAACCTCATTAGCGTTTCCCAGAGTTGTGCGGGAAGTCGGGGACAGGGCCCTTCTGAAGGATGAGCGGCAAGGGGCCTGAGTACACATCGATGCTGAACACAGTTGTTTTGATTTTGCAGTTACAGAAAGGATGATAAGATGGACCGGAGAAGCAGGGCGACGGCTCTAATTGATGGATATGCTTCCAGGAGTCAATTCGGATCCATCAATCCCCTGCAGCAAAAGGCCTGAAGCCCACGGGCACTGGAGTTTATTGCCTTTTGTAGCAAAGAGAAGGCTCAGTATCAAAGCCAAGGTCAAGCCTTGAATAGGACAGGCAGGCGGGGCCAGAGGATGTGCACACACGGACAGGAGGGAGTGTAGTCAGATAGGCATGCCCAGGCACACACCCAGAAACACAGCCAGGTAGGCTTGCACACTCAGAAACACACTTAAATGAGTTTTCCCAGTGTGTGTGTGTGTGTGTGCGTGCGCACTTGGGTAAGCACAGGCACTCAGACAAACACACTAGAACAGGCTTACACTGAGACAATCTCATGTAGTCAAAGTCACACACACGTTGCTCCAGATTCAGATCTGGAATGTCACTCTCTGATAGGGATGCCTGGAAGAACTAGTGATCAGGTCGGGTACTTGGGTGCCTGTGTCACTGTGGCTCTGGGTGGATTGTAGCCCTGCACTGGTCCCCTGAAAGAAATTCCCACCCTCAGAGCCTTCTCTGCGGGCTTTTCATGCTCCCAAACCCTGCCCTCACGCTTTGTGACTGTGACTGAAGTGTCCTCTTCCTATCTCCTAGGCCCAGTACCCCCGACAAACTATCCTGAGTCCCATCTGTGCACTGACCTCTGGACAGGAAGTACTCCACAGGCCAGACCCTCTCTCCAGCAGCACACTGCTGGAGAGCTGAGCCCTCATGAAGTCTTTGACTAGCTGTGGTGCATTACACTGAGACTGTCTCTCCTTGTCTTGGTGTACCTTGGGCTTCCCTGTGCTGGCTGTGCCTCTCTGCCACCCCCAGCTGTCCTGGGGGACCACGGGTCCATCTCCCAGCACATTCCATGTGGATTGGCTTTGTAGGAGAGGTGACTCTGGTTGAAGCTGGCACCCCAGCGTGAGGGCCAGTACCTGCTGCCCAACACATAGACCAATGAGTATGGCACTGGGCCATCCTGTTTTCCAGTCTGGGTTGAGAGAGTTCCCACACCTTATCTTGCCTGGCTCTGGAACTGTAAGATCTAGGGAGAGGAGGGCCTAACTCTGGATGTTGCTTTGCAACTGCTGCTTGGTGTGCATGGTCAAGATGCCTAGACAGTTGGCCTCCAGGAGCTCCAGGCAGTGGGGCTTACTGGGTGTAGGGGTGGAGGCCTGGATGTGCTGGGACCAAATCACAGCACGCTGGCAGAGGTGCTAACCCAGGCTACAGGGCCACGTCTTATTCCAATCCCTGTCCCAGCAGAGTACGTTCTGTCAACCCCAACTCCCTGTGGGCAGAACCCACCCAGTTGCTGGAGGTAGGCCAGCCATCCTGAGTTCACATACAACAGAGCTAATGAAGAGGTCCAGGCCATGGCTTCTTAAACTGAGGATTGTGAAACTAAAAGTGGAGGGTCACAAAAATTTGGCAACAGTAAAAGGTTTCTGAATTTGCGTGATCAAAACTGAATCCAAAGCCTGGCTCGGTGGCAGCTTTATTCCCAGAACTCAGGAGACTGAAGCAGGCAGATCTCTGTGAGTTCAAGTACAGCCTAGTCTACATGGCAAACTTAAGGCCAGCCAAAGCTACTTAGTGAGACCCTGTCAAAAAAATGAATTAGAAATCAAATATATCCAGTGTTTCTGGTGGGACAATCACCATCATCATCACCATTACAGCATCATCACCACCAGTAGCATCACCATCACAGCAGCAGCAGCATCAACACCAGCAGCATCACCACCATCATCACTTTCTCCACCTTCTTCTGGATGGAGATGATGGTGCCTGATTAAGGATCAAGTGTCTGATGCTTACTGTGTGCTTTCTACCCTTTATCCTTTACCGTAACACATCACAGACAAAACAGTGCACTGAAGCCATCACACAACTCAGGAAGATGAAGAAAACCATAGGAGGTAGCATGATTTTCCTCTTAAAAACACTTTGTATGTACTCCTTTTATTTATATGTATGAGTGTTTCTCCTGAATATTTATGTGCACCACATGTGTGTTCCTGGTGTCCTTGGAATTCAGATGCAGAAGGAGGAGGCCAGAACGGGGCATCAGATCCCCTGGAACTGGAGTTGTGGTTGGTTGTGAGCCACCTGTGGATGCTCGAGATTGAACCTGGACCCTCTGGAAGAGCAAAAGTTATCTAGACTACTGAGTTGTCTCTCCAGCCCCAGCCACAGGCTTTTTTCATGAAGGATTGTGGCTATCAGAGCCACTGTCCTTGACCAAAGGCACAGCCTCTGGTTCTGAGGCCCACCCTGGCAAGTATCTAGGAGTCCTGCCTTCTCACCTTTCTACAGCCTTCAGCATGGCTGGTAACCTAGCCAGGTCACACTCACTAGACTAAGTAGAATTTGGAGTGTGTGTGTGTGTGTGTGTGTGTGTGTGTGCGCGCGCGCGCGCACGCGCACACACACTCAAGCTCGTGCACATGCGTGTGCGTACATGAGTGTGTGGAGGGCACCAACCTGTGTTGAGGAGCAGAAAACAGGGATCTCTGAGTGGTCCAACGAAGGAAAGTAACCTCCTGGAGACAGCCAAGGCAAGTGGCCTGTTGTCTCTGGTATGGATTAGCTGGCGGGTCAGGTGTGAGCTGTAATGTGTCCATGTACTGCCCAGTGGGGCACCTGTATGTCGCTTGCTCTCTCCCCAGCCTCTGTCAAGGCTCTGACCATCCTCTCTGTAGTCACCTTCAGTTGGTCTCAGCCCTCTCTCCTCTCTGGTCACCCTGGCTGCTCTTGCTCCTTGTCCTCCCTTCCACAGGGTTAGGGAGTCTGTCATTCTGCTAGCTTCCCGTACCTGTTTCAGGCCCTGGTCAGCAGGCACACCCCAGACCCTGTACTCTGTCCCCTGGCCACCTTTCCAAGGTGGCTCTGTGTTTTCCCACTCTGAGATGGAGCCAGCATCTTCCTGTCTCACTCATGGTCTGCCAAGAATGGCTGTGGGAGCTTGGAAGCATCTGCTGGACACTTCAGTCTTCTGAAGGCCACTTAGACCACTGAAGTCACCAAGGAAGCCTGGCTGTCCTCTGTGTGGGTGACTCGATGCTTCTTTCCTGTCCTTTCCCTTCCCTTTCCTTCCTTCTTTCCCCTCCCTCCCCTTCCCCCTCCTCTCCTCTCCTCTTCCCTTCCCTTCCTTTTCTTTCCTTTTCCCCCATCTGTTTCCCCCAGGATGTCCCTAGAGCCCGAGTCTTCAAGTTTAGATTGTCAGCACAAGTTGGCCTCTATAAAGGTTTTCTTTTCCAAATCTGTATGTGCATGTGTGTGCGCACATGTACACGATATTGGGTGTCTTGCTCCATTGCTTATTTCTGCAGATAGGCTCCTTCGTTGTGTCTGGAGCTTATCAATTTGATTAGACTGGTTGCCCAGTAAACCCCAAGGATCTACCTATTTCTGCTCCCCCACCCCAGTCCTGGGGTTGCAGGTGTGTACCATCATGCCCAGCTTTTATGTGGGTGCTGCAGATCTGAATTTGGACACCCATGCTTGCACAACAAGCATGGCACCTGTGGAACTGTCTCCCGGCCCCTGGTGCTGGTGCTGTGTTCTGTAAAAACTTTATTGTTCTGTGAATGTTTTTAAAAATTCTAGAGAGATGGCTCAGTGGTTAAGAGTGATGCTGGGTGATGGTGGCATAGGCTTTTAATCCCAGCGCTTGGGAGGCAAAGGCAGGCAGTTTCTGTGAGTTCAAGGCTAGCCTGATCTATAGAGTGAGTTCCAGGACGACATAGAGAAACCCTGTCTGGGAAGGGAGGGAGGGGGTGAGGGAGGATAGTACAGCTTTTGCAGAAGACCTGAGTTCAGTTCCCAGCACCTACTTTGGGTAGCTCACTACTGCCTGTAACACCAGCTTTGGGTTACTCTCCCTGGCCTCTGAGGATACCTGCATTCATGTACACATATAACCCTCCAGACACAGATTCATAAAGTAATTTTTTTTTATCTAAAGAAGATTGGTCTTTTGCTTGTTTTTGTTTTCCAAGACAAGGTTTCTCTGTGTAGCCTTGGCTGTCCTGGAACTCACTCTGTGGAACAGGCTGGCCTCGAACTCACAGAGATCCAGGTGCCTCTGCCTCCCCAGTGCTGGAACTAAGGGCGTGCGCCACCACCCTGCCTAAAGATTTGTTTATGCATTTGAGTGTTTTGCTTCCATTCACGTCTATGCACCACCACCTGCATGCAGTACCCAGAGGCCAGAGGGGATCAGGTCCCGTGGAAATAGAGTTATAGACAACTGCAAGCCACCATGTGGGTGCTGGGGTTGAACCTGCATCCTCTGGAAGAGCAGCCAGTGCTCTTAACTGCTGAGTGGTTTCTCAGGCCCTGTGTTGTCATTTTTACGCCATCCTCAGGGCCAGGAGTGTGCTTGTTGGTCCTCGCTGCCTGTCATCTCTGTTCTCTCTGTCTTCAGGGCCAGGTGAAGCGTACACTGCATGCTGGCCTGCACTGGGCAGGCCCTGCTCATGATGCCCCCCCCCCCCGTGGCCCTTGTGGGAGGCACAGGACCCACTATTTATCCCTATGATCTGTTAACCCACTTACCTTTTGGTTTTCCCTGTTTTCTTTTTTTTTTTCTTGAGCGTCTATTTTCTCTTTTGAACTCTAGTTTCATGAAGGCCATGTTATCTGTAAATCCATTATTTTTTATTGACAACTGCATTATTATTAAAAGTTACTGAATTCCATAAATCACACAGAGAGACCTATCTTCAAATGACAGAAGTTTGATATGTGTATTTAAAATGTGTAACATAGATCTGTCTGTCTGAGCATTTATGTTTTGTTGTTGTTTGTTTGTTTGCTTTTTAAGTAGTTACTTGGACTGGAGAGATGGTTCATTTGGTGAAGACTTGCGAGCATGAGGACCTGAGTTCAGCTCCCCAGCATCTATGTAAAAATGCCATCATGGTGTGCACGCTTGCAGTCCCAGCACTGGGGAGGCAGAACGGGCAAATCCTTGGGGCTCTCTAGCCACCCAGCCTAACTTGGCTGTCAGTTCCAGTCCAGTTAGACAACAGAGGTGGAGCCTGAGAATAACATTTGAGATTGTTCTCCAGTCTCTACATACATGTGCTCACACATGTATGCACAACCTATACTCGTGCACCCCACACACAATAAAACAGTAGTTGTTTTACATTTTTTTTTTGCAGGTGGAACCTATGAAATATGAATGTGACCCTCTCCAATCCCAGGCATCACCCACCTACAACAATGCACAATTAGTGCTTGGCACCTAAAAAGTGACCGGTGCTGAGCAGACAGCCTCTCCAGGCTTAGGCAACCAAACTGTCACTTTATCCCCATAATTATTGTACCCTGAGTCTGCCAATCAACTCTCATTAATATCAACACCTGGCCACCAGGGAAGAGGCTTGCAGTTTTGAGGCATCTGATAAAACCGTCCAAGTTCCTTACCAGTTCTTTCAGGAAACCTGACGATTGTGTTACCTGGTTCAGTAAGAAGTTCAACCACGCTCTCCTCAAGAAAACAGCTTCAAACCATGCCAGTCCCATTTCTTTCCAGAAAGCTCCTTTTCCAGGCCTGGCATGAAGTGTATGGCTGAGGAGAGACAGCTGGGATGGGAAGGGGGATGCAGGCCTGCACACAGGGGTTGGCGTGAGTCCCTGCTCCTCTTCCAACCCATCCTCATACAGCACTACTTCACTTGAAACCTAAAGAGCACTCACCGAGGGTGGGTGGAGGAGGCTGGGGGTTAGGGCGTTCCTGCCATCTCTCACAGATCACTTGCTCTGGTCTCTGCTGCAGTCTGCTCCAGGCCTGTGGTGTTGGGATACACTGGGACTTACCTGGATCCAGTGTTTCCTGCAAAATTCCTCTCCCTGACTCAAACTCTTTCTGTGGCTCTTCATCAGCCAGCCCTCTGGGCCTCATCACTGGACCCAGCTCAGCTCCTCCCCACCTTCTCCCTGTGTGTAGAAGGCTTTACTGCTTTCTTCTTTGTCCCTGATGTTGTAACAGCACAGCCAAGCAGCAGGGACTCACAGCTGGGTTCCCTGGTCTAGCTGAGCACCTTGGGACAGAGGCAGGATGATCCTTATGAGTTCAAGGCCAGCCTGGTCTACAGAGGGAGAGAGGGAATTGTGGGACAGCAGAGGTACCCAGAGAAATCCTGTCTTGAAAACAAAACCAACCAACCAAACAAACAAACAAAAAAGACAACCTCATGCTTGCCCAGCTACTGGCCATCAACTTGTTGGTCTGTGAAGGACGTCTAAATGCTACTCTCAGGAATCAGTTGACATAGTGGAGGTCTCGGGACATGGGGACAGTGTCATTTGTAGAGCTGAGAGAAGGTGAGGACTCAGATTAGGGCAGGGGCCTTAAGAGGGTTCTTCTGTCCCAACAGAGCCCCATGTAGATGTCATGGCAGAGGCAGGGACTTGGCTGATTGTAGCCTGAGAAGGGTCCCTGTGCCTAGAACCAAGCTCAGGGGGCACCAACAGGACACCATGCAGATGGGCAGCAGTGTCAAGAACAGAGAAGGATGTCTTTCCTTTGATGGCCTCGGAGCCCGGGAACCATAGCAGAAAGGTGTAGCCAGGTCCTTGGGGCCTTTGGTTGGACACTCGTCCTACCTCTCAGTGAACTGCAGAACCCAACCCACTCCCAGGGCTAGACTGGAGTGGAGCTTCATGTGGATCTCAGAAGTAGCGCCTAGTATGTACACCCTTCGACCTGTGTACAGCAACCCTCCCAGGCCTCCGTGCCCAATGACATTTCTGAACTGCTTGGATACACTTGTGTGATGGAGAGGGTGCTGAAATAGGACAGTGATGGGCAACAGGCTAAGGCCTTGGGGCTCCCTTCAATGCTGCCAGCTTCCGGCTCAGCTGAGCACTTCCTGCATTGCTCTCTGAGTGCGCCTAGTCCTGACCTCAGTCGGCACTGGGGTCCCTTCTTTCCTCTCCTTCCTGGTACCGCCCTGGGTGCGAGGGCACCCACAGGTAACAGGTGTGCAACAGTCACACCCGCAGCAATGCCGGGCACAGCCTCAGTAATGACAGGGCTCCCAGAAACTGAAGTGGCAGAAGAATTTGCAGGGTGCTACCAGGAGAGAAAGGTTCCTGCCCCACAGACCCTGCCACTGTCCTGGATGACTGCCCCCTGGCTGGCCAGCTGTTTCCCATCTTTCTTGTTGTAGGGAATGACGTGTAACCCTCCTGCCCACAGTGATCCTGCAAGGAGGGTCCTCACCCTAGTGTCTGGAGGAGCTCCTACAGAGCCTGATCAGTGGTGTGGCTGCGAGGTTCACTTACCCCACACCCTGTGGTAGTGGGGAGGGGTGAAGTGGCAGGCAGGGTGGACAGGGACCATGCTTAGGGAATCTCAGTGCATTATGCTGCTGAGGGGAAGTGAATGTAGTAGGCATTGCCCAACACCTGCCTGGGGGGACCCCCCCACCCCAGGACACCCCGGCTCTCAGAGCTGTCAGAAGGAAAGGGCCTGGTCCCACCCCAGGGAGCCCACCTCCCAGTCTCATAACTATTGTTAATTAAGACTGTCTCCATTATAGGGCTAATTAACAATTAGCATAAACATAATTAGCCAGCACTGACATTTAACTCATTACATTGTTTAAATAATTTTCAGAAATTGCCCCGAGCTTTAGTCTGTCAGCTTGCAATAATGGCAGCACTTTGTCATGTAAATTAAATGACATTGGTGTTGTTGCTGTCCCACACTGCGGGAGATAGTCAACCAACGAGTAGACACCCTGTCTCCTTTCACCACTGTGGTTGGACAGCCCTCCTCCCAGGCATGAGGGGCAGGGGGAAGAGTTGGTTACCCTAACCTCTGGGCCTTACAGCACCAATTCAATGGGTAGTGTTGGCACCAAGCCCAGAGACAGGGGAGACCACTGGGTGCCCTGAGACTGAGGAGGTGGAGCCTGGAGAAGTGCCCACATTTCAGTTTCAGGGAAGCTGCAGACACCATGGGTGAAGGCGAGCCCAAATCATCATCAGGGAGGGGAGATGCCCAGGTCTCCCCGCGGACCTGCCCCACTGACCTTGACAGCCCTTTCCTGTCTTTGGAATGGGACTAAGCTCACTCTCTTGGCAGGGACTTGGAGCGCAGAGCAAGTTCAGGACTGGCATTTGGAGATGTCAAGTGACCGTCACACATGGGAGCCTGCTAGGGGTCGCTGCTGCCTTCTTGGAGCCTGGTCAGCACAGGACCTTGATGACCAGGAAGAGGTACCCCAGCCCTGGCTTCTAACAACCCCCTCCCCAACCTGGCTGCCTCCCCTTGCCCTGGCCTCAGGACAGCGTCCAGTCACTCCGTCTTAGGGTGTTTGACGTTGTTAGAGTGAGGATACCCCACTGCTCAGTCAGTACTAGACACAGAGGCATCCAGGATGCCTCTCTTGGACCTCAATGGCTTCAACTCAATTCAGCCTTCAAACCACTTGCTGGCCCTCTGCTCTGCCACTAATGTCTACTGAGTCCCAGAAGTGCTACGCCACACATTGGGGGGCATGGCACCTGACAACGGAACTTGGGTCTGTAAGCCTTTTGCTTACGGCCCTGGTACAGAGGCCACCAGGCTCATGCTGCTGGCATGGACATTCCTGTTCATCCATCCGCTCGGTTCTTCCTTCCTTGGTCCATTTGCTCCCTTCCTACTTCCCTTCTCTGCCTTTGTTTTTTTAGCATGCAGGGGGCAGCCTTGGGTACAGGACTCAGTGCTGACTTTCCTGGGGACCCACTTGCATGGCTGTTCAAGGTGCTGCTCGCCAAGCTCGCATCCAGCCCCATATGTCAGTCACCCCAAACTAGGCTGGGCTGATCGCACCTGACAGCTTGACTTGGATCTCTGCTATGACTCTGGGCTGTTTTCCCTCTCACTAACAAAGTGGACTCTCTGAATGTCCCCAAGGGACAAAGAGCATGTATTTATTTATTTTTTTCCTTTAAGGGCTAGTGCCGGTGAGGCCCTAGGATCCCTGGAGGCCACAGCTCTGGAAGACAATCCAGAACTAGTCCTTCGCCTACTACTCGGCAGCACATCTGAGTGTCCCCAGTCCAAGATGGGCAAGCACTTCTAACTACCAGCTCTGCTTCCGAGACAGTGGCCTGCAGTGCCCGATGGCTAAATCAAATGGCCCCAGGAGTTGTTGGGGACCGGTTCTGGCTGTTAAGTGCTTGTCAGCGTCCACAGGCCTCTCATGACTCTATAAAATTCCTGAGAGTTATAGGAGTGCAGGGTCACATAATTCATCGCACAGTAGATTTAACCTGGCGGCCAGTAATTCATATTTGTGGCGATAATATTGTTTTCCACTTTCTGAGAGTTATCGCCGTGTCTCCCTTCCAGGTCACTATGGATATCAAAAATCAATTTGGAAAGATGGATACTGTCAGAGAATAAAGCATGAAGGCGGACGCCTCCCCCTCTGGCCGCTGTTGCGCCCGCTCCTGAACCTTGGCAGGAGCTCTGATTGCTCACCAGAGGACTGGACTCGGGAAGTCACGCTGACATGTTCACAGCACGGGTCAGCTTCTCTGAAGGCTGGTCTCACACCGGCTGCCTCCCTCCTGCTCATAGTCCCCACACTGGGATGCTCTCCCCTTCCAGCCATCTCTAGGTCCTGCTCTTGGGGCACGCGTTGTTAGCCTAGCTTTGGTTTGTGTCCAGGAAGTTCTTGACAGGGGTGAAGGGGATGGGTGGGGGTGAGGCATCTTTGGAAGACTCATTCCTCAGCCCCTACTCAGGGGGAGAAGTTCCTGCTTAGGACTCCAGGTACTGCCTGCTGCATTTGGAGCCATATTGATATCTGCTCTCTCAGGATGTCTCTTTTGGGTACTGCCTGAATCTGCAGGGGAAGGAGTGGCCATAAGGGTCCTGGTGCACATGGTGGAGTGCAGATGCTCTCACTGGGTCCTCCAGGGACAAGTCGCCATACTGTGTTCTAGTTCCGTACAACCCTTGGCCCCAGCGGGGAGAGGAGCGTTAGTTCATGCCTGTGGCCACAGTTCCCAAAGTCCAGGTCCTCTAGGGGATCAAGACCCACCCCTACCTGGCAGGGGGACCCTCAAAGTCCAGCTCTGCTGGGGTTACAAGTCCTACCCAGAACCCCCAGGCACGGCCAGGCTGACCTCAGGACCAAGCAGCCAGTGACAAGGGGCATCGTTTCAGTCCTGATCAAGGAAGCCCCTATGCAGGGTCTACACCTGCTGTAGTTGGGGTCTGAGCAAGGGGTGAAAGCCAGAGAAGGGCTCCGAGCAATTTCCAACCAAGGGCCGAGGTGATGTTTTGATGAAACATGAGGACTATCTCGTCGCTCCCTGGTTGAGCCACCAGGTTGGCTCTTCCTCTGAATAGCCTGGAGGGTTGGGGAGATGAACCACTAGCCCAGTTGCCAAAACTTTCCAGAAAGCCTAGTGTCCCCACCCATCAGAGTCTCACCTTGTCATTTGATAATACTCCACGTGTGCTGGCCTGGTGTGCGTGTGTGTGTGTGTGTGTGTGTGTGTGTGTGTGTGTGTGTGTGTGTGTGTGTGTTCTGGGTGCCGAGGAATCCCAGCTAAGTTGCAAGGGCAGGCTGGTGTATGGGAATCTCCAAACGCAGGGTCCCCGCTTGCTTTCTAGGAAGCACCTGAGTACTGAGACGGTGAGTACCGCCAGGGCCCTGAGAGGCTCTGGGTGTAGATCTCACTGGGGCCTGACCTAAGAGGGAGTAGAGGTCCCACAGCCTTCCGGGCCTCAGCCCCTGCCCTCCCCACTGCTTACTCAAGCAAGGCCTTTGCATAAACCCAGGGAGCTGCTTCATGTCACCACTGCAGGAGCCCCACCCCGGCCCAGGTCCAGAGGAGCCGAAACCTCTCTTTCTCCTTCCCAGGCCTCTTGGGCCTTTTCCCTTCTGATGCCAGAGGGATGGGGATGAGACCCAGCACAGTCTGTGAAGTATGCAGAATGAATGAAGGTACAGGACTGAGGTCCCTGGTCGCATCGGGGCCTGGTTTCAAATCTAGGTGTTCTTTGCTGAAGAGAGTTTCTGGAACCGTAAGAGACAGTTAAGGTGTGATTGACATGTTGGCCTCTGGACTCTTTGTCACAGTAACACAGCAGGTTAGTGAAGGAGGGGTGGACAATGTTCCCCATCCCCGCAAGCCCCAAAGAAGTTAGTGCCCTCTGTGCACTGTGGGCTAGCCTGAGGTCATTCCCTTCCCTTCCCCCCTTCTCTTTTAGTCACGCCCAAGTCCCCGGTCCCTCCCCAGGCACCACTTACCAACCCCCTACCCTCCCTCCCTCAGGCTTCCTTACTCCGGTTATGACCATGAGTAGCAGTTCTCAACCGAGGGTCGTGACCCCCCACAGGGGTCCTGCATATCAGATATTAACATTGCGATTCATAACAGCAGCAAAATTACAGTTGGGGTTCACCACAACAAGAGGGCCTGTATTAAAGGTCACAGCGTTTGGAAGGTTGAGAACCATTGCTCTAGAGGGACTGAGTGTTCTTCTAGCCTGGAGTTCTGTGAGCTGACTCAAGCCTGGGTCTTGTTGAGTCCCAGAAAACCCAAGAAACAGGGTATGGATGTGAGATTTCTGGCTCCAAAGTGGCTGGAGGGGGTGCAGGTTTGGGCAAGAGCAGCAGCCCCTGAGGCGGTCCCGTGGGCACCTGCAGCCCGAGCTTCAGAAGGAGTTGAGGCTGTGGGCACCACAGTTCTACCCATTCCCTCCCTGGTGTCTGCCAGGACAGGGTGAGCGGACAGTTAATTAAAACACAGCTAATGACTGCTGGGAGGTCAGCCTCGAGGACTCTGGGGATATTGGTCCATGGATCACTGTCCTTCGAGGGCCGCCTGCCTGCCTAGCCCAGACGGGGAGAGGTAGCCCTGTGGTGGGCAGTGCTGTTCCTGCCCCCACCCAGAAAGCAATTTAATTCAGGTTGCATTTAATTAAGATCATGCGGTAGAGTGCAAACTCGGAACAGAACTAGACTCTCTCGTGGTTTCCGTTAAGCCATAGGCTGGGAATATCCTGGGGACTCTAAGGGCTAGAAGGCCAAGGGCTGAACCCAGATCTCCATGGAGAATTCGCTGCTAAGCAGAGCAGAAAGGCTGGTGGCCCAGCAGTGCACTCCTGTACCCTTTGATGGACCTGTGGGACAGTGTCCAGCAGGGCCCCTGCATGGCTATATCACCTTCACCAGCACTGGATACCTGATGTGCTGGGCTCTGCAGAGCTCCTGTCCTGCTTCCCTTTGGTACCAAGACCTGCCGAGACCACCCCGGTGGAGGGGAAGCTGAGGAGAAAGGGCCCAGACTAGTCAGTCACCCAGCCTCCACCTCTGCAGCACAGCGCTCTCAGGACCCTGGGTGGACAGAACTTCCCGGGCCATCTACCCTCTGCAGGCACTGAGGTGCCCGTGGCTGCAGGCCCCAGGGGTGGTCATCCCGCCCTGCACTCACACTGAGTGGTCCCAGGCCACAGCCTCCGCCAGGCTACCGGCACTCAGCACTGTCCTGTGTGGAGTGGAGACAGGAAGACTGGTTGACGACTGCCTTCCTAGAGCTGATCCTTCACAGCCTTTCTCTTTAGGCTTCAAGGTGCTATGGCTGCCACCGAGAGCAGAGAAAACAGGCTCTTCTATGGGTCACTGCTGGTCACTGTGCAGGCCTGAGACGCAGCAGAAAAGGCTGGCATGCTCACTGGCCACCCTCCAGAACAGCGACTGTGGCTGTTGAGGTTGACTGTGCTCTCGGAGGTTACATCTGGGACCTTCTGTATATCTGACCCTCTTCCCTTAGAGTTCTGCCCTGGGCTCCCAGGATCTTGTCACAGCAAACTCAGAAGACAGGGCCCTAGAGCCAGCCAGACCTGAAGGCTTCCCAGGGCCAGGGGGAGACTACAGACAGCAGAGTCAGCTGCCACTCAAGCCACAAGCAATCTGAATCCACCATGGGGAGGGGGGGCGGGGATTGCGCCTCCTGAGAGACTGACTGCACCTGCAGGGCCAGCTGGTGGCAAAAAAGAAACCTGTCATGCCGACTCTGCCACAGGGAACGTCTCAGTTCCTACTTGGAGGGATTAGATAATTGCTTCCAGGTTGGACCAGGGAGTAAGGTCCCCTGACATGTTAAATGCAGACTGAGGAAACAGACAGGGAATCCTGTGATGCCTGGGCCGGGAGGCAGCATTGCCCCTGACAGTCACCGCCAATAACGGGAGGGAGGTCAGGGAGAAGGAGGCTGGACTTCCTGCCTCCCACCAGGAAGGACCCCCAGCTGGAATCGGAAGTGGAAACAGTTCAGGAAGGCTAGGAAGGAGGTGTGATTCTGTGTACACAGTGTGTATACAATGCGTGCTGTGTGATGCTGGGTTAGTGCAAGACTCGCTCTCTTGACCATAGCTGCACAGACTACTAGAATGTCCGACAGACCTCTGCACTTGGCATACCCCACGCTGCCTCGCCTGCTGCCTGTATACTCTAAGCTACTGCCTTGCTCATATATTTACATTGCTGCTGACTTTAACATGTTTTCAGAATCTCGGCCTGTACCTCCAGGTCCTCTTGTTACCTTGTGTTGCAGCTTCCCAAACTCACGCCAGCTCTTGCTTTGTGTGGAGCCAATGACCTGCATTTGCTTCATGTGTGCCAGATTGGCCTCTTTCCTCCATGTGAGTTGCCAAGAGGAAGACCCCTTGGAGGCCAGGGCAGAGCCTGGCATCTGGAGGCCACTGATGCTTATCAGCAAGGCATTCAATGTGTCACTCCTGCCAGCCATTCCTGAACCGGGACAAGGCTGTAGAGAGGCCTGGAAGGATTCATGGGGAAGGCAGGCAGGGTGGAGGAAGCATGTTTCCCAGATGGCGGGGAGAACAGCCTGAGACATGACTTCAGGCCCAGATGTGTAGAATTCATACCCACCCCTTCACTTTAGAGACTGTGGCGGGAAGGTCCCTGGGCCAGGGAAGGCCTCTAAGAGGCTGCCACCAGCTGGAAAAACCCTTTCGTGAGCAGCTCTTCTATCTGCCTGGCTCCGAGTTCATTTGCTTGTCTTTCACCTGGCAGCCCCAAGCTCTGAGCCTTGATGAGGCCACGGAGGGCTTTGAGGAAGACCCTATTGATTTTAATTACCCAGAAACAGCCCACAGGGACAAAGGACTTTGGCTGTTTATTTAGCGGGGCTGTGCTGTGCTATTGTGCAAGGAGAGATCAAATCAGCTGCCTCATTATTACTATAATAATAAGGCCAAAATGCTGCTCGGGGCCGAGGGCATTTTTTAAAGCAATAACCTCCCTGCTCCACCCCCTCACGCCCCTCCTCAGCAGGCTTGAGCAACAAGGAGCAATTACATGCTGTCGATATTAATTCAATTAAATCCAGGTTATTTATTGGGTATTATGAAAAAGGATTCTTTGGCTTTATAGAGATGGGGCATGACAGTGGAGTGAGAGGATCAGGAGCTGCAAGAAAAATATTATGGGCACCAGCCAGAAAATCAGGTCTTCCGCAGGGATGCGATCAGAGCTGTTTAGGGGACACTTCCGTGGGGGGCTGGAAGCCAGGTCAACAGAGATTGAGTCACTGGTGAGACCTGGATCCTCCACAATCAGCTGGGTGGCCTTGGGCAAGCCACTTAGTGGCTTTGGCCTTTGACATCACAGCTAGAAACGGGTTTTGGAAGATAATGGTGATGTTGGTAACGGTGATGTTGACAGCAATGATGATTAAGGAGCTCATGGAGAGATTAATGGTGATAATGGTCTCGGTGGTGGTGATGGTAATAGTGATTATGGAGTAGTGACGGTGGGTGATGGTGACTGTGAAGATGACGGTGACCATAAGTTGGCGGTGCTATCATGACAGGGAGGACAGTGATAGTGCTGGTGGTGGCAATGACGGCGGTGGTGGTGTTGATTATAGTGAGGGTAGTGACTGATGAAAGGCGGGGGTGAGCGTGAAGATGAAAGAGAGGTTGATGTCACCCTTGTCTTGTAGTGGCATTACTGCAATCTACTTGTCATACCTCCCTCCCACGTGTCTTTGTGTCCCTGGGGAAGTGGCCAGTGGCTAAGGCTGCCCTGCTCCAGTGTGGCCTCATCTTAACTGATAGTGTAAAGACTCTGTTCTCACAGGTTCCAGTGGACATGGATTCTGGAAGAACACCCTTTAACTCAGCCCCCTGAGATATACAGGCCCAGACTGATGCCCAAAGACCAGAGTGCTAACTGCTGGTGCTGTGAGAGGTTATGGCCGGTTGGTCGCCTTCCCGGAGGTCGCAGACCTTCGGTGCTTTGCGCTCCCAGATGATGTCCTCTTTTCTGCCTTGAAAGCAGCCAGAACCCAGCCTCATGGGGGAGGGTACAATGGCTGTTATGACCCTCTTGGTTGCTGCTTTGGCTCCTGAAGTGGGCTGCGCGCGGCCACAAGCTGGACACCGTGTCTAACCGACCGAGATTGACCTGTTTGGGGCTCCTCTCTGCAGCTGAGCGATTTGATCTGCGCTCCAGACAGCAGTAGGGACAGTAATTGGATGTTATGAGATCGGAGAGCCACTCTCTGAGAAGGGGGTAGTTCAGTGGCCGCGGGCGGCGGGGGTGGGGCTCTTCCGGCAGGTGGAGGTGGGACTGCTACTAGAGATAAGGCCCCATCCTCTGCCCTAATCCCCTGCCAGGGCCACGATCAGAGCCCACGGCAAGAAGGAGAGAGCATAGCCACAATCCTACCACCACCTGCCCCGGCTGCCTCCAGGGTACCATACAATTAGTTTTAAATATCAATTTCACAGCTGCTCAGGGGAGGAGGCGGCCAGGCAGGCATCGCCTGCTACAAAGTTGGGTGTCTCCTACCAGCTTCAACTCTAAAATAAAGCAGAAGCTGTCAGCAACGTCCAGCAGGCATCCATTGACTCTCCCCTTTCATAGTCATCTCCCACACCTTTGCCCACCCTCCCCGCTCCTCATCACACCCCTTGCTTCCAGAAGGGTTGCGGGTGGAGCGGGCTCCAAAGACAGGACAGGGGGGTGAGGGGCAGTGGGGTGGACAAGAGGAGAAGCTCTGTGTGGGGAGTGCCACAGAGGAGGGGTTTTGACCCCAGACTTAAAATAAGGGCCAATGGTATAGCGGGAGGGACACCCTCTCTGGGTCTCCATGAGCAGAGACCAGGAAGGATGCCAAGGTTCCTAACAGAGCTATGCACAGGGTCTCAGACTCCATGTGCCCATCCCACCACAGGGCTGAGCAGGCTTGGGATGCACAGGAGGACCCTGACTAAATCTGGAAGGCTGAGCCTACTTCATTGAGGGCCCGTTTGCTACCTCCAAGGCTGAGACGCTGGCCACCATCTAAGAGTGCTCAGGCGGTCCAATGAAGGCACCCACGAAGCTTTTAGGGCCCACAGGTGTCTACATGTCCACAAGGGTAATAACTCATTCACTTGCAGTAACCAGAAACACTGTGGATTGTGATCACAGTGGGATCAGCCTGCACTGGAGCTATACGGTCTCAGCATCTTGCTAACAGGCGGGGTAGGCTCTCCAGAGCCCCCAGGACAGGCTCACAACTTACTGAGAGCCTCTGGGTAGGGGCTCATGCCCTCCCAGGCTGACCGAATGTCAGCAGACATCATTGGAGAGAATGCTGGCCAGCAGGGGCGACCTGGTGTCTATGGCGGCCCATGAGACTCTCACCGGATAGTGCGCTGCAGCCTCAGGCAATTTATCTCCGTCTCACTGCTCTTAAAACACTTTTATCAAAATTGGCGGTCACACTGCACTGAACCGCGGTGGCCTCAATCTTAACCGCTGTGCTGCAGATTTTAATTTGGGGAAGATTAACGCGCTGCCAGCATCGCACCTCCTGCTATCATCCTGACGGGCATCAGCATCATCCCACCACACCCTGTCATCATGGGTCTATGTCTTTAGGCTGTGCTGGGGATGGGTATGAGCACTGGGGTGAGGCACATGGCTTTCTTTTCCAGTGGTAAAAACCCTTTCCCATACTGAGGTGTTGGCCCTATGCATGGCAGAATGGCCACCATACCCCCAGATGCTCAGTGTAATGCTGGCCTGCTGCATCCCAAGTTAATGGGCTATAACAGCAACAAGCTCTCAGTGGACCTTAGGGCTTACCCTACAAACTTCCCTCAGCTGGGAATCCTGGGACTCTCCACTTGTGGGCAGCAGCCCCTCTCACATTCCTCTGCAGAGCTGCCCTCTCCATCTTACCATCCCCTATCCTCCTGCTCTAACCCCACCCTCATTTTGCCCTTGATCTCACATCCTCTCTGCACAGATGCCCAGGCCTGACCAGCTGTGCTCCTTTGCCCTGTGTATCTGCACAGATTCCATCCGTAGTCACCACCTCATCCTTCCCTACTCTTCTCCCCCAGCTCTCCCATAGCATGTCTGGTGTGTGTCTAGGTCCCACAGGTCCTGACCCAGGATGCACGTCCCAGGAATCCATAATTCCCTCTCTCCCGGGACCTTCTTTCACCTGGTCAGACTGAAAAGGCCTCTCCTCATTCCTCTGTTTAAGCTTATGGCCCTGTATATCCTTACCAGCCTCTTCTTTGACTGCATCTATGCACTGGAGCTAAAGACACCCCCTAAGGCAATTATCATTTTGCACCTGCTAGACCTGTAGACAGAGAGGGTCCCTGCTGTCTCAAGCCCTCCTAATCCAATGCTAGGCTCCTGGGCACAGGAAAGATACTTAGCCAGATCCAGTACCTGCTAGATGCCATGGCCTCTGCCTCATTCCGGAGTGGCTGATCTTGGAAGAGGTTAGAGCAGTTGTTCTGGTGATGGCTGCCAGGCTAGAGAGGGGCACACAGGAGGTGAGGGATCTGGTGGGTAGCAAGCTTGATGGACGGCTGAATAGAAGCGAGGCAAGGCTGGGGGAAAGGCCAGCGAGGACAGCTCTGATCTGTGCCAGGCTCCCTGACCTCAGGAGATTCTGGGCCTACCCCGGAAGGGCTCTCACTGGGTGAGGCTAGTCAGGGTTGTTGTCCAGAACCTGGAGTTACTGTTCAGACTGCTCATGGTCAAGATGTTACCCTCCCCCACACTGTGGGAGCCCAGAGTAGCCTCTGTGAGCTCCCTTCTGAAGGTCCCTCCTTCACTGCTATTCTGGGCACAAACCAGCTAGAGGTGCAGGACAGGATGCAGAACATCACACTATGGCAACCTCTGGTCACCTGGCCTCCAGGCTACTTCCCTGACATGCCACTGTGTGGTCTGTGTCACCCCCTACCCCATATTCCTCCTAGGATGCCACTCATCTGGTGTTCTTCCAGGGCTCCCAGTGGGCACGGGCCAAAAAACTGTCTTAGGAATTTTAAAAGTCTTATTTTTATTATCTTAATTAGTTGTTTTAATTAATTTTAACTTATTTATATGCCTATGTATGAGTGTGAGCATATGATGCCTGCAGAAGCCAGAGACATCAGATCCCTCAGAGCTGGAGTTATAGGTAGTTTTAGCTGCCCGAGATGAGTGCTGGGAACTGAACTTAGGTCCTTTGCAAGAGCAGTGTGCACTCTTTGATGGATGGATAAGGGATGTAAATAAATGGACAGATGGATGGATGAATGATATATAGGTAGTTGAATAGATGGGTAGAAGGATGAATGCATCCATATATATTTATATGATCTCTCCATTCATCTATCCACCCATATATCCATCATTCATCAGTCTATTCCATATACACTTGCTGAGTCAGTGTGGGTTAGTGAGTGGGTGGATAGAAGGATAGATAGATGATGGATGGATGGATAATGGATGTGTGAATGAATGGATAGATAGGTGGCATGTGTGATAGATGGGTAGATGAATGAATGGGTAGAAGAACGATGTATGGATGGCAGATTGGTAGAAGGATGAATGGATAATGGATGGATGATGGCTACATGGATGAATGTATAGGTGAATGACATAGATGGGTGGATGAATTGGATGGGTAGAAGGATGATGGATGAATGGATGGGTGGGTGGATAGAGGGTAGATAGAGAAGGATGGATTTTGTATAATGGATGAATGAATGGATGAACAGAGATAAGGATATATAGAGGATGGCTAGATGGATGACTGATAGATGAATAGGCAGATTGGGGTTGGATAAATGTAATGATGGCTCACATGGTGGATGAGTGGATGTGTTGGTGGATAATGACTAAAGAAGGGAAGGAAGAGGAATGGATGAGTTGATAAGTGGGTAAATGAATGATAGATGGTTAGATGATGGGTATATGGATAGATTGGTAAGTATATAAATGGACTGATAAGTGGGTGGAAGGATGGATGGATAAATGGGTGGATGCTTAAATAGAGTGATGAAGGGATAGGTGGATGCATAAGTGGAAAAGCACAAGCCCCCTAAGAAAAGTACAGAAGGCCAATAGTTTTTGTGCCACAGAAGCCACCTTTTCCTAGAGAAGAGTCATAGCTGTCTTCTCCTGGTCCTATTATGGTCTAGTCGAAAGGAAAAAAAACTGAATGGATATTTTTGACTCAGCCACAGAGAAGCAGACAAAGGGTCCTTTTATGACTTGTCTCATGCCTCGCCACCTTGCTCTTTTGCTCCAGATGCTCAGCCTGACCCTGTGGGTGACAGACTCTCACTCTAAACATGGCCAGTCTTGAGGTCCTAAGGGTACCCACTCTTGATGTCTTATCCAGCCTCTCTCACCACTTGTCTTTGTTTCTCCTCTGGGCTCCTAGAAATGATAAAGTTCACGTCATCCTTGTCAGGCGGCATAGAGAATCAGCCCTGTCCCCTGTGGGCCAGCATTTCCCTGGTCAGCTGGGAGGTTCTGAGCCCAGCCTATCCAAGCTCTCTTGATGTGTCTATGAAGCCCACCCACCCCAGGGGCTTTTGGTATAGGGTGTGTGGGCTGTGGGAAGACATCCTAGGGATGCTGGTGACTCTCCAGAGTTGCTACCCTTTGCTCTCAGGTACCCCTGGCTACATTCTGTCTATCAGAAGGAGAGTTAAGACTCCAGAGTGGTACGGGGGTGTTTGGAGACCTAGAAATGCTTGGAAGAGTCATCACGATGAACACAGCTCAGGACACTTCCACCTCACCCTCCGTAGCTGACTCCAGCCTCTGAGCAGGACCTGGATTGCCTCAGGGGAGTTTATCCCACAGGAACGACCATCTAAGGCCATCTAAGGGTCGGTCAGGGTGGGATTGAGGGAAGCAGGGTGGGTGTCTTCTGTCTGGCATGCCTTCTAGGCTTCACTTTTTTTTTTTTTTTTTGCAACATGATGCTCCTTGGGGAAGAAATTTAAAGAACTTAGGTCTATAACTTCTGTCTTCTCGGGGTTGATCAAACACCTACTGTCTCCTCACTTGCCTGAGGATGTCCTTTGCCACTGCTCAAGGACACTGTCCCTGGTCTGAGGGGTCATGCCTAAACTCCCAATGTTGCTTGAAACAAGCTTTCATGGCCCTGGGTCCCATGAGCCTCTGCTACCTGGTTATTCCCCCTCATGAGGAGAACCACCATGTCTGCTTCCATCACAGACAAAATGGGGTCACAGAATCTAATCCCTGAAGCCACTGGAGCTCATGGAATTTGGGATCACGTCCACATTACAGCATTTCCCTTGATCTAGGGTCTTAGAGAACATACAATGGCATCCAAGATGCTCTCAAGCAATGTCTGTGCCTGATTCTCAGATCCTGCCATGTGGATCCCAGAGGGAACCCTGGCTCAATCTCCACCTTTCCACAGAAGGGCGCCAGGACACCATGTTGGGGAAATGGTTTCCAACAAGAATCGTAGGAGTAATTCACGGGCTTAATTTGATGAAAAAGCCCATTTTTGTTCCAAGGTTATTCATGAGATCCCTGCTTATGACTTGGGGACCTAATAACACATTAGTGATTAAATGAATGAGACTTTGGGCTCAGTGAGAGCCCTGGGACCTCAGCTCACCAGCCACCAGAGCTGCAGTGCTGGGTCAGAGATGACTGCCCCTCATCAGAGGGCAAGGCCACTGCAGAACCAGGGTCGGCAAGTGTGGCAGAGCAGACTTAGGGAAATGAATTCAGCATCTTTCAGGGAGCAAAATCATTGAGCTTACAGACTAAATTTAACAGCCTAATAGAAATATGCAGGTGAAGGTACAATTAATTTTAATTACTAGACTATACATTGTTGGGTGCACAGCCATGAGTAAAATTAAAATGGCAATCACAATTAGAAAATTGCAACCTCATTGTGCAACAAATTAGTCACAAATTAGAAGCTTGGGCAGCAGTATGCCTTTTCTTAGTGCTTGACGGCCATTCCTGCCTGGGGCAGCTTTTGCCTCCCCAATGTTGCCCACCCTTGGGGAGCTCACCTTGGCTGAGATTGCTGGCCCTGTCCCAAGAGGTTCCGTCTCGTGGTGAGCGTCTGCAGCCCCACAGCAGCAGGACCACAAGTGACATGATAGCTCCTAGGCCTTTTCAAGGCTAAATAAACTAGGATTCCTGGAACACACTCCTGAGGTCCAGGCAGGGGGCACAGAATCTCTACCACAGTATAGTTACCTCAGAGGGCTGGGTGAGTGGAGGGCCCCTCTCTGTCTCTCACAGAGTCCTAAGGCCACAGAGGGACCGTGCTTCCCTATTGAGAACACTGCAGGTGACCTTCAGAGACTGCTTGTCCCAAGGCCAGGGCTTGCCCGGCTTGATGTAGCCTGGAAGAGAAGTCCGTCGTCCGTCAATGTCCTTCTTGGGCTTGAGGACCTGACAGGTCTTTGCATGCCTGGCCGGTGTCTGGGACCATGAACTTCTTGCTTGGTGCACGGTTCTCGGGTGTCTCTCAAGGGCCCATACACTGAAGGCTCAGTCCCTGGCTGACAGTGCTCTTGTGAGTGGGGGAGCTTAGATCTGAGGACTTAAATGCAAGGACTTCAGATCACTGGGCGAGACCCCGAAGGGGATTTAGGACTCCGGTTCTTTTCTCTCTTGCTTCCTGGCCACAGGCCTTGCTTGAGCTGTGGCAGCCTTCCCTGGCTCAGCACTCCCACAGAGCTCAGTGGATTTCTATACGGGGTCTCCAAGTACCCCATGCTTGACTGGGCACAGCCCTGGATCAGTGAGGCTGGTGTGGGACCGGGGTGGGAAGGTGGGGCGCATAATCACCAGAAAGTGTCGGGTTGACACTTAACCACGGGGACAATATTACAGCATCGGTCATAGGCCTGAGTCCCCAGGCCTGCCTGGGAATTGGAGAGATGTGTGTGGGTTGTGTTTAGCCCTGTGCCTATGTTACTTAGGTCTGGCCCAGTCCCTGTGAGTCCAGTATGTGGGCTAGGCACCCTCATGTGTAGAAAGCTGGTTAACACACACACACGAGGAATCTTGACTCCAGTGCATTCCTCTAAGGAGCTGCAGCTACTACAGGTTGAGTTAGGTGTGGGTTATGGTTAGCTAGGTGCAGGCCTAGAGTTAGGTGTGGGTTATGGTTTGTTAGGTGTAGGTTATGGGGTGGGAGGATCTGTCTGACCTATGAGACTGCCAGAGTGCCCAGATACATGGATATATGTGTGTGAGCGAGAGCATGTGTGTGCGTGAAGTGGGTCTTGGCTTTAGTGGGCAGGCCTCAGCCAGGGTATTCTGTGTCCTGAGGACTGTAGCAGCAGGCCATGGCTGGGGTCCTGCAGGGGTCATTTCATGGTGCACATAGATGGAGTGAGAAGGACAACTCCATACGGGGGGGGGGGCATAGAGCTGCATCCACATACTGCAGGTTCCCACTGTGGGGCAGGGGGCTGGCTTCCCATCTGATATCCCTTTGGGATGATTAACCTTGGTTGCCAACTTGACTGGATTTGGAATCACCTAGGGGCACACTTCTAGGTGTGTCTGGGAGTCCTTCAGAGAGGGGTGAGCTACCCTAAATGGGGGTGGGGTCCTGGGGAGACAAAAGCTATCAGCACCAGCTGCCTTCCTTCTGGCAAGCCCCTCTTCCCATGATGGGGACACTCTTCCCCAGTGGAAGCCCCTCTCCCGAGACAAGCTCTACTGCCACTAACCCCTGGGATTATGAGGGAGCAGTTCAGGATGCAGTAGAGACCCTAGCAAGCTGCAGGTACCAGGAACGTGGGGTGACTATTGAGTAAAGGTAGTGACATAACGGTTGAGGAGCCCAGGAGGAGAGCTTTGGAGGGTGGGATGGCGAGAACTTAGATAGGGGCTGCGTAGGATCATCACTGCTCAACGAATCACGTGTCTCAAGTGACAGCCATGCATCTACTGTTTGTCCTGCTTTGCTCTGGCCTGATCCTTTCTTGACGTTCTCTTACACATGTGCACACATGCACACAACAAATGAATGTAATGAAAAACTACCTAGTCTTGGAGTTGCAGTTTGAGAAAGGTTTTAGTTTTACATTTGATGTAATCGCTCTAAGGATGATTCATTGCTTTCATTTCTTCTTGGATGAATTTTGAGTTTGTGCCTCAAAACCTTCCTTGCCAGATGCTCCTTGTCTTCGTGGTGCGGGCGTCTTGTTCTTTTGTCAGTAGATTGATAGTCTAGCCTTTTGTCCCCACTGTGTATGCGGGGAGTGCCCCTTCCCTGCTGTCCCACAGGCATCATCAGTCACAGACCTCCTGAGTTCATGATCCGATGGTCCAGGCCCCAGCCCGGGAAGTCCCTCCCACTCCTGACACACTCTCCTTGGGTTCCTAATGACTTGCCCCATGACAACCACCTTTACCATGTCTGACTCCTAGGCTGTCTTCTTGTCCCCAAGACTCCTTGACAGCGGAACCCTCGGGGTGAAGCCTCAGCTCTTCTTGCTTCTAGTCACCCATTGGATGTGGAGCCCTGGACACCATCCATGCAAGGCAATGCCCCTCTTCTGCCTCCCGCCCAGCATTCTTCCTGGATGCCTATCACAAATCCAGTGACTACCCCATACCTCCATGTGATTGCCAGCTTCAAGTCAAGCTCTGCTCTCCCCCTTCCAAAGGGAAACTCCTGCATCCAAGGTTTGAGTTGTCTCTTCTACTCATGCCGTACACTCACACTGTTGACAAAACCAAGGGCCTTCCTTCAAAGCAGGTCCTGAGCCTGGCCCCACCCACCACATGGTCCAAGCCTCATTTCCCCCTAGTCTGTCCCCAGAATTCAGCCTTGCTTGTGAAACTTTTGCTGAAGGTCTTGGGCATGGGGACAATGGGGACAGATTGGCTGACCACACTGTCACTGCCCAAGTCTGCCACAGGGAGCATGGAAGACCTGGAAGTGGATTCCTGACTCAGTTTGGCCCAGATGTCTTTCTATAGTCAAGTGTAGCCAGAAGCTCCGGCTCCTGCTCGTGAACCGCTAGGAATGTAGGAGGACAACCAAGAAAGAGCTGGAGCACGGCACGATGAGTCTCTGCTAGAGTCCATGATGTCCTCTGATGTGCTAGCCTCAAAACCCACAGCTGGTATGAAGGTAGATTGTAACACAACTTAGTAAATGACCCAGAGACTGATAGTGGGTTTAAGCTTCAAACTGAATATCAGAAAAGCAAAGCGGCTGGCCACTCACCTTTGCTTTGGACTGAATGTGCTGGTCCTGTCTTCACGAGCTCTCACCAAGCCTCAGACTGTAACCTGTCCTGTGGCTGGAGAATGAATGCCTCCACTGAGACCTTGCTTCTGTCTTATATACTTCCCTAATGTTTGGATTAAAGGTGTGAGCTACAATTCGCTTTCCTGTTGATCTGGGTGGCCTTGGACTCACGGAAATTGGTCCACCTCTTAATCCTGAGTCCTAGGATTAAAGCTGTGTATCACCACCTCCTAGCTTTTGGCTGCTGGGATTAAAGGTGTGTGCCTGGCTTCTATGGCCTGTGACTGACTTTGCTTTCTGAATCCTCAGACAAGCTTTAATAAATCATAAGCAATATCTCACCACAGTAGGTCACTGTACCCTGCCTGCAGTGTAGGAAGCTGAGGAAACCCTGAATGAGTGCGGTCTGGGGTGAGAGCGTATTTTGGCATGGCCTACTGAGAACTCCAAGATCAATTGGCCCATGGGAAATGGGCAAAGCCATTATCTGTATGAGCCAGGCCCAAGAGAAATAGCAAAGCTTTTCTCAGAAGTCCAAGGATGAAGGCTTATGGATGGTTGGGCAGTGTGTGCAGATTAGCAACTGCAGCTTTCTCCTGGATGTTCATAGCCCGAGGCTACTTGCCCTCAGAGACCCAACCAAGCCCAGCCAACCCCTCCCCCATGATGCACGTAAACACCCCAAGGGACCAGGTTAAGCCCCTAATGGTAATATCTGAGAAACTCTTAGGGTTTTATTGCTATGAAAAGACACCTCAATCATGGCAGCCTTTATAAAGGAAAACATTTAATTGGGTGGCTTACAGTTTAGTCCATTATCGTCATGGTGGGTCATAGGGACATGCAGGTAGACATGGTGCTTCTGGAGAAGGAGCTGGGAGCGGAGGAGCTACACCTTGATTCTGCAGTCAACAGGAAGCAAACTGAGTATATATGAGACCTAGAAGCCTGCCTTCACAGGGACACGCTTCCTCCAACAAGACCACATTCCAACAAAGACACCTCCCAACAGTACTACTCCTTTGAGCTTATGGGGGACAGTTACATTCAAGCCACCACACCACCTAATCCCAGTTTCACTGTGTCTGGGTCCATCCATATGTCTGTTTTTTCTTCGTTCCCTCATTCCTGTAGCCAGGCTTCCAGAATCAAGCCACATGGGACACGGGACTGCAGTGTTCCCTCAGCGACTTTGAATGGAGGCTGGGTCCTGGGCACAGCAGGTCCTCAACCGTTTCCTGTGAGAACAGAGAGCCGCTGTGGGGCCTGAGGGACGGGTCCCCATCAACAAACTCAACAGGCTAGAGCATGGAACACTGTCTGCTGTGAAGGGTTGTGGGTCCCAGGTAGGGCACGGATGGCTACGCCCCCAGGGCGTGGGGATACAGAGTCCTTGGGACCTCGCTGGTCACAGTGCCCATGTTAGGAGCTGAGGGGGTTAGGTGTCTCTATGGTGTCTCCATGGGACAGTGCCAGGCAGACTGAAGACACCTGAAGAAGCATTCCTGGCAAGAGAGTGGGTTCCCATCACAATGGCCCAGGAACCAGTTAGCAAGAAATGTACAGAAGCTGCCTAGTGGCCTCAGTCAGGAGCTCAGCTCCAGGGTCCTAAGCTGGATCTCTAAAGTGAGCTTGTCACAGCTTATCCCTGTGGGAAGCCAAGTGGCCATGGAGGTAGGGTCCCTGACACCCATCTAAGACCACCTCTGACTGTAGCTATGACTGGAGAAGTTGGCTGCACACCCCCTGCGCTGTTACTGGTGGGCAAGGACCCCTTGTGGTTGTGGCTCTAGTGAGGGGGCGCGGCCAAGGCCGCTGAGCCTCCCCCTGGGATGGCCCTCTGCCTCCCCCGCCCTGGCCCCCACCCCAGCACACACACAACTATTTAATTTTGCTCTGGCAAGGAATAATAGAACCCTGTGTATCTATTACAGATGCGGGGAGATTGGGCCTCCACTGCTGCGCGGCACATTCAGAGGCCTAACAAAGCTAGCTGCAATCGACGGGCCTGCCATTACCCATTCAGCGCGTGTAATAAATGAGCCGGGCGCAGCCTGCCATATACCACCCAGCCCAGATAACGGCTGAAAGGAGAAAATTAAATTTTGCTTTTGTTGAAACATTATGATTTATGTATTTGTAATATAGGCTGCGGTGGGCAATTGGGGGAGAAAAAGATTGCTGAATATCCTTCAGGGTTACTGATGGCCCCACCGGCCACTCAGCACTGAGCTCAAACCACTCCTCCCAGGGCAGGGATAATAGCAAACTCCAGTTCCCATTAACCGACATTTCAACGGGAGTGAGGGGCTGGCCTACTGCTGCAGTACCACCTTGAGAAGCCTGGGCCAGGTTCCCCTGAAAGGGAGAGCAGGGGTTGGTGCCTATGTGGCCAGGACCTGGACCCGGGCGTTCGGATTGCTCATGCCCTATCTGGGCCCATAAAAATAATTAACTTTTCCCACTGGCCCTGGAGAGACAGGCTCTTGAGCTCGTCCTGTAATTTATAACCTTGCAGTTCTGCCCCTAATGCAGCAATCAGAGGGCTTATCGCATTGGAGGAGGTAATGAACTTACAGCAGTCTGGTGGTGCGGCCCCCCCTCAAAGGGCCTTCGGCAGTATCAGGAGGCCGCATGGGGGCCCCCTGCTACCAGACCACCAGGGAGCAGGGAGCCCCTCCCCTTAAGTGACAGGGTACCATCCACGGGGCTGGCTGGGCAAGGCCAGGGTAAGCAAGCCATCTTGGCTACAGGGAGATTTGCTCCTATCCAGGCAGAGAAAGCCACCACCGGCACAAGGAGCCAAGGCCTGGGTTTCCTTCCCAGGGCAGGCTGAGGGATATGGGATGTTTTCTCCTACCCAGAGCTACCATAGGCCATCTGAGGATCTACGGAGGGACATGTCCAGTCACCATTACCCCACCTGATCCTTCAGAACCCCTGAGTGTGAGTTACCTTGTCGGTCTGGACACAGCCCACATCCCACACAGAAAAAAACAAATTCACAGAAGCTGAAGAGCTGGACCCAAGCAGTGCACAGCCATACCAACCTATCCCTTTACAGGCATTCTCCCAGGGCTTTCTGGGAGCTAGTGGCCACACTTCCTTTCCCATCTATGCGGGACCCAGTCTCATACATGCCAGAAATGGGTTCAGCCATATCACTGTTGGGCTGTTTTCCTAGGGGACAGTCCACTTCAGCTGCCACCTGTCTGAGCATTCAACATGACCCTGCTAAGCTCTGTCCCTGAAATCTTCTTTCTTCTGGGCCATTCCAGCTCCTAAACTCACCTTGCAACCACACTCACACACACACACACACACACACACACACACACACGATCAAACCTTGCCTGAAGGAAGCTTCATTGGTCCACTTGGCTGACTGAACGAGAAGTTGCTCTCACAACTTTGGGAGTTGGGACCCTGTGACTTGATCAATGAGACTGTTAGCAGTGTCCTGCCTCCCTCTGGGACAACGGTCCTTCCTGCTGATGCTAGCCCCTTACTTTTCTACTCAAACTGGTTCCCTACTCAAGGCCCTGGACCTGGCTGCCCAGCTCCAGAGATCCCCACCTGTGCAGCGGGGAGTGGCTGAGAGGAGCAGAATGGTGCTGGCCCTGCTTGGCCACTAACCTGCCTGGAGCAGGGGACACTCTAACGCTGCTTTCTGCATGGCCAGCCAATATCAATGGATGATTTGAGCCAAGAGATGACATCAGATGTGGTCAAAGCAGGGCCCTGCCAGCGCCAGCATCCAAACTCACCTCTTCCCCTCCTCCCTTTGCCTCCGCTGAATCCTTCATTGCACCATGTCACTGCTCAGCCCTCCCCACGCTTGTCCCAGGACCTGAGCAGAGTCACCAGCCAGGTCTTTAGTCACCTGTCACAGCCAGCACACAAATAGGCCTTACCCTGTATCACTGATAACATTTGCCTTGGGGTAGATTTTTTTGGTTCATAAGACATGTCTGACAATGGCCATGTTCCACAGAACAAACCTTGGTGCTCAGTTGGCCTGGCTGCCCTGCATGGACCATGGATTACCACGTGGTATGAGGGGCCTTATTGTCTATGCTGGAGGGTGTCTTGCTGGGGTGTAGTTTTATAGATTTTATTACCTAGGCTGCATCCTCCAGTGTGGTCCCACACTGCTTCCTGTTGGCAGTTCGTCGGTGGCAAGGAGGACCTTCTGCCATCAGAAACCCACTCTGGCCCTTCCCCAAAAGACTACACCTAGGGTTTCCTCCACTGCCCTCATGTCAAGCCTGTGGGAACCTCTGGAGCCTTGGGGGTTGGACACCACTAAGAGTCACCCAGAGACCCTGCAGGGATTATAACTTGTGACCTCTGACCCCCTCCATCCTTCAGGTTAGTGGGAAGGCCACCATGCCCTGGAGGGGCACAAGGTCCTTCTCTCCCAACAGGACAGGGTTATTCCTCCCCCCTGGCAAAATGGGACCATATGACAAAATCTGAGAGATTCCCAAACGTCTGGGACTCTGTAAAGTGAGGCTCTGTGGTAGCCTATGTAGGGGTGCATGGCTACCCTCTGCCCTGAGGCCACCTCCTACTCCCCTGGGGCACAGGGGAGGCATTTCTATGTGCTAATTACCCAGAACTGAAGTCATTATTTGGGGTGCTAAGCTGCCTGGAAAGTGGTCAGTGTCTTGTCTTGAGGAATCTGTAGCTATAGGATAGGTTAGGGGAACCCTGTGGGGATCAGACCTTGAAGAAGGGCAGGTAAACTGAGGGACAGCCTACCTCAGCTTCCAGCAACAGGGATCTCCAACTCCATTGTGCATTGCTTGGAATCCCAAGCCAGACATGGGAAAGATAATAATGTTCTGGGGTGCCCTTGAGACTCCCACGATGAAACAGCACAAGGGCGTCCCCAGCCAAGGGCCTGAGGGTCCCCTGGGGTGACAGTATGAGCGTCCTTCAATCACTCTCCTCTGTAGTGAGTGGCTGCTTTCACTCCACATGTTAGAGGGGCCAAGAGCTATGTTCTGGACAGGTGACCTGCTTAGAGACCACATCCCTGGGGTGCTGGGGGGGTCTAAGGACACACCTCTGGAGTGTCTGGTACCTAGTGGCAATAACGTATAGGTGACCATTGTCTCTGTGCCCTCATTTCTGTCAACGAGGATGCCATCAGACTGAGTGAGGCCCAGCCCTGGCTCCCAGTGACCCTGGCTCCCAGTGGCCCTGGTTCCCAGTGACCCTGGCTCCCAGTGGCCCTGGTTCCCAGTGACCCTGGCTCCCAGTGACCCTGGCTCCCAGTCACCCTGGCTCCCAGTCTCCCTGGCTCCCAGTGACCCTGGCTCCCAGTGGCCCTGGTTCCCAGTGGCCCTGGCTCCCAGTGACCCTGGCTCCCAGTGACCCTGGCTCCCAGTGACCCTGGCTCCCAGTCACCCTGGCTCCCAGTGGCCCTGGCTCCCAGTCACCCTGGCTCCCAGTGGCCCTGGCTCCCAGTCACCCTGGCTCCCAGTGACCTGTGAGTGAGATAGGGAAGGATGCAGTACGGACTCAGTATGTGAAGTGTATGAACATACGGAGGAGGGTCATCTAAAGGTCAAGTCTTCACTGAGGCTAGAGCTGCCATCTGACCCAGATCACCAGACCACATCGTGACAGGTGCTGTGGCCACTACACATTTTACTGTCCTGTCTCCTGTGAATACAATAAACAGAGCCAACATTGCTACAGGGGGCTTTAGATACTACCCTGGGGCCTGAATATGGCCTCTTTAGTAGTCACTGCCTCCAGTTTTTGATAATGGGCCTTCCATTTCCACCAGTCTGGTAGGTGGGAAGTGGCATCTGGTTGGGAACCAAGGAGTTTCACTTATCTATAACTTCTGTCTTCAAATTACCCAGAGGTCTATAACCAGGAGGCTTGCCCTCCCGGTGCACATGGTAATCTATGAGCGTCACACACTATGGGCTTTCCCTCCTGGAGGCCATTCCTGGACCTTTCAAGCCAGTCTTAATCAGGGGGAGGTCTCTTGAGCTCCCTCACATACCCCCCCCAAAGACCGATAGGATTTGGCCCTTGGCATTGAGTCAGGGGACAAACAGCTAACCTTGGCATTGAGCCTGGGGACCATCATCTCACTAGGGCTTGAAAAGCAGCAGTCACAGATGTGTGGAGTACCAAAACTAGGGCAAGGCCTCTGTCCACTACCAGCCAAGGGCCATCAGGCCAGCTTGCCTGACCTCTAGCCTACTTCCTGCTCTTGTGTTCTCTTAAGGACACCCAAGGTCTCAGCTGTCAGCCGGGACGGTAGAGGAGATGGGCATGCATGGAACTGTGCTTGCGGTGTGATGGGCTGAAAGTAAAGGAATGTTGTCAGGTCTCCACTCCCAGGCAGTGGGCACCCATGGTGTCCCAGGACCTCCCTCCCAGATGCCCCTTCTCCTCTCCAGACCCATCTGCCTCTGCTGTAGAAGCTCAGCCTGTGGCTTTTCTAGCTTGTTTCATCTGTCCCTGAACAGAAACACATAAATAACGAGTGTGATAAGATGGAGATGTTAAAAGTTTCGCAAGCGCGAGTGAGGAGAGTTCTTCTGGTTTCAGTGACTGGGCGGGGGTGGGAAGAACGTGTCTAGGAGGCTAACAGAGCAGCTGAGAGGGCCCCAAGCAGACAAATGTCACTTTGAAGAGCATGAAATTTATACAGAGCACATCCTTCCCCTGTCTCTCAGGGCTTCTCCTGCATTTCAAGGTCAGAGACTCTGAGCCGGAGTGACTGGAGAAGCCGTGTTGGAGCTCAATGTGACCATAAGTTGGGACAGGGTGTGATGGCCCAGTCTCTGCTGGGTCAGAGCTGCCACACGTCACAGGGGGCGCAGCGGTCTTGAATGGACCCCAGACAGAGGATGGTGCCTGAGACTGAGGCATACTGGCAGTTAAAGAAAGCCTGCCAGGAGCTAGACCGTGAGCAGGCCGGGTCCGGTCACCACACTCCATCTGGCAGTAGGGGAACCTGCCCTACGAGGACAGGATAGATCTGCTCCCACTGTGGGAGAAATGAAGAGCACCCCTCTGTGGGTCTGGCTGCTGCCGTCACCTCCACCCTTGGCTTCTCTGGGGAAGTCTGGGAGGAAACATTGTCTCTAGGGAAATGCTGACTATGCTCAGCACAGAATGCTGGGGCCTAAGATGATGGGCTCTTCCCTTACCTCCCCCATGATGCAGCACAGGCAGGCAGAGTCCAATGGCTACATGTCACCTGGGGCAGATGGGGTGGAGGTGCTCTGAGTTCTCGAATGCTGCATTTGGTACCACTCTGATGGCTGTCCCCATGATGGTCAAGGGTGACCGCATGGCAGTGGGCAATTATGTAATTTCCCAGCGAATCATTCTACGCTGGGGCTGCTGCCGCCTCAGGCCCTAGCCTGGTGCTGGGGGCACGCAGGAGACGCTGCTGACATTTCCCAGTCCACAAGCGATAATTGAGGTCCCAGCGTCTGAGCTGCTGTCACCATCCTGGCCTGCTGCATTCCACGGACCCCAGAGACACCTCCTAGTATGGGAACCTCAGTTCTTTCTTCAAGCAGGATTTAGGGAAAAAAATCTGAGGCCTGGCTAAAAGGAAGGGTGTGTACGGCATGGTTTCCTCCTCAAAGTAGCATTAATTCTCACTCTAAGGACATACACGAAGCTCTGAGGAGCGTGGCAGACAAGCTTTGAGGATCTGAGCCCAATGCAACATCGTGAGCATGGTTCAGAGAGGACCCTGCCTGCCTGTGTTTTCCACCACTTGGTCCCTTTAAAGGGCAGTCCCTTTATCTGCACTGTGCAGGCCTGGTCCCCTTTTGCTGTCCTCACAGGCACAATTTGACCCCTCACCACATCTTCACCTTCAAGCCTGGTTCCTGCTGCTCCAGGGAAATTACGCTAACCCTTCCCTGCCCACCTGAACACGCAAGTCAGGGCAGAGCACAGACACAACATGGGGACTGGCAGGGCAATGCGACCTCATCCATTCAGTCACTCACACTGTGGGCGTTGGTGGCAGCAGTGCTAGCCGGCAGCAGTGGTTCAGAGAGACTATCTGCTCCCCATCAGACTCTGTGTCCCATCATTCCACTGCGCCTGAGGCCTTCTGGGACAGCGTCCCAAAGGGTTGGAAGTGAGGAGGCAGCCTAAGTCAGATGGAGAAAGAGATTTGGGGAGTCCCTGAGGGAGGTTGGCAAGAATGTAGTACGAGAGTCAGTTCCAGGGTGTCTTACCGTTGGAGGGACATCTGGTCTAAGGAGGATTGACAGGCCCCCTAGTGCTGTGTGATAGAGGGAGAGCAACTCAGACATCCACCAGTGTGTGTGTGGAGTGGCCAGTCTGGGCATCTAGACTAGGTGGGGGAGATGTCAGCAAATGACCCAGGGCCACAGATACCGCTCTAGGACCACAAGCAGTGCTCTTGTTCTGGCCAACTCAAGTCCTAGACCAGTTGGAAGGCTTGCTGACTACTCTGATGCTTGAATGATGGGTCTCAAGCAGGATGGCTAGTCCACATGGATATGCCCAGACAGAAATGCTCTGGAATGGCAGGCTCCCCAATCAGGCTTTGCCTCCATTTTTTATGCTGCTCCCTCTAAGACAAATGCCACGTCAGGCCAGCCGCTGGGACCCCCATTTATCACCATTTAATATATATTAAAGCGTTCTTACCTCTGACTGGGAAAACAAACAAAAATACTGCATCAATCACAGGCGGCAACAGGCAGAAGTCAGGCAGGGCCCAGGTGGGGTGTCTGGGGTTCCCCTCTTCTCTGAGGCCTGAGGGTCCTGGCTAGAGTCTCCCAGGGAAGCGAGGAGTAAGCCCTGGGTGTAAGAAGCAGGACTGTGGCAAGCCACATCCTTAGCCTGTCTATCACAGATCCATGCCTAGTTCATAGAGGAGGAAACTCCAGGGTCCAGAACGACTCTGGTCCCTGGAACATGTCTGTTCAGATGTGAGTCCTTTTGGCACACCTTCAGAGATGCTGGCTGGGATTCGGGGATGCAGGCCTATGATCCTGCTAGTGTGACTACTGAGATCCTGGCTGGGATTTGGGGACCCAAGTGCAGGAATCCACCTGCTGCCTGCAGGGCAGACCCTGGCAAGAAGAGGCTGTACCCCGATTCTCCTCCCTGAGACCCAGGCCCATGACCTCCACATTAGTTTCAAGGAGACTGAGGCACAACCAAATTGGAGCTGAGGGACCCAGGCCAGATGTCCACTAGAGGAACTGAGCTCAATCCCAGGGTGATCCTGAAATCAACATAATAAACCGAACCCTCCATTTCTGTCCATTGGTCCTGGCTTATTAAGGCGACCACTAAAAATTAGACTGAACGTGTCCATAGCAGAGCCAGTTAGTTCATCCTGCTCTGTAGATGGAAAGCCTGAGGCACAGGGGCTGGCAGCCTCACACTGAAGCTAGGAGCTCACACCCAATAGCAGCCCCACCCCCAACTTGTGGACCCAGTTTACCCAACCCTGGCCCTGTCCTCACCCCTCCTGCTTCCCCTCCATCTCTCAGTACTCACCAACCGTTCACCCTCACATCCCATAATAAGCCTGTCCATCCCCCGGGGGGTGTAGGCCCTGTGGCAGCCCCCAGCAGTGGGCTGTGGGGACTGTGGTGGGAGGGGAGGGGCACAGGCTTGGGTTACTAAATCAGTCCATGCCTGTCACCAGCTCTGGGCCGCAGGAGCTGCCCGAGTGGAAATAACAAATGGCTGTCATTGTGGAGCCAAAAACCTGTGATTATAATTATCACACCCTCAGTGACCTTGCGTAAACTTTAATCCCTCTCCAATGGAGCATTTAAATAGCCTTCTCGGGGCTGCGGAGCCCGCCTGCCGCGCCCCCGGCCCCAACCAGTTCCCAGGGGGCAGAGAAGCCTCTGAAAGGCAGTGCCTGCCAGACGCCACTCAGAGGCTTTGAGCTGGGGGTGCCCCTGGCGGCCCAGCTGGGGAGCTCCCCCCTCATCAACGCTATTCAGAAAGGAGTGTCCTAAAGGTCGAACAGACATGACCAAACGGTGTTGTGACCCTGCCGCCAGCCCGGATCCTCTGACTCCAGAGCAAAGACAGAGGTGTTAGAAGTCAAAGCCCACAGGGCAGCTCCCGAGGCAGCGGTGCACCTTGAGCGCCCCAACTCAGCTCTTCCTTGGCCAGTCCCCTGCTTTCAGACCCCAAAGCTCTGACACCCTCCAGCAGTCCAGGTCCTGGAGGGTTCAAGGCTGGTAGCTGCCCTGACACTCACAAGGTATTGAGAGAGCTCCCGTCCAAAGACAGGACCCCAGTGTGTGTGAGGTGTATTGTCTTAAGGTGGCAACCCGAAGGAGTGGTATTTTCACTAGGTCCACTGTAGGAACCCCCTGGTTTTATTAGATGTCCTGACACACCCCAATCAAAGGTGGCCTGGCATGGCCTCTTGCTCAGAGGCTTGGGATACAAGACCAGAAAGTTGATGTGAGTGACCCAGTAGGCTGGGCATAGCACCCCTGCCCTGGTCCAACCATGTTACATGCCGTGTGCTCAGCTGAGGGTCAGGTGTTAGGAGACCAGCCTACTAAGTCACTCTCTACCAGCCTTGGAGGCTTATCCTTTTTGCCCTTCAGGAAGGACAGGACCACACAAGACACACTTTGGCTTTGTAGCAAGGGATGATGGCACACCTATAATTCTAGCACTCTAGAGACTGAGGCAGAAGGATCACAAGTTTGAGGCCAACCTAGGTGTTGTAGTGAGACCCTAGCTAATCTGGACAGTGGTGGTGGGGTGGGGTCGTTGGTGCTGGAGAGATGGCTCAGAGGTTAAGAACACTTACAGCTCTTTCAGGAAACTGGAGTTCAGTTCCCATCACCCACATCAGGGAACTCACAGCAGCCTTCAACTCCAGTCCTAAGGAATTAGACGTCCTCTTATAGCCTCTGTTTACCTGCATACATATGTGTACAAACATACATACAGGACACACACATCTAAAGAGGAAGGAAGACATCTTGACTCCTGTCACTGCCAGTCTTTAACTGTGCCTGACTAGCTCTTGAGAACTTGGCCCCCTGGGAAGGAGGGTACTGTCTATTGCTTAGTTTTGAATTCAGAGTGACAGGCATAGGGCAGTGCCAGGCAGCTAGCCTTTGGCCAAGGTTGCTCACTTTGGTCTCTGCAATATGGTCTCTCTCAAGCATGCTCAGCTTCCTGCCCTGTGTTCTCAAGAAGGTCAGCTGGTCTGGTCCTGTGGTTTAGGGGTTTACATGAGGGTACCCCGAATCCCAGCTGCTGTCTCCTGGCTCTCCTTCCTGGGCATTTAGCTCCATAGGAATTCTGTCAGTATGTCCATTCCTAAATGACCCAGCTCCTTCTGTCAGTCTGGCTTTAAAGGGCCACACTCTCCCTGTGCTTTTAGGTCAACTCTCCATTGTTCATGCTCCAGGTGGAATCTCACAGCTCAGCTGGCTCAGCTGGCCTTGCACTGGACCCAAACTGCTTTGTTTTGCATGTCCATATATGCAGTGTGCACCTGGTGCCTGCAGAGGTCAGAAGAGAGTGCCCGGCCCCTGAACTAGAGTTACAGAAGGCTGTGTGTTCTGGGGACTGAAGCCAGGTCCTCTTCAAAGCAACAAGTGCTCTTAGCCATTGAGCCATCTTTCTGGCTCCTTCCACACCGCTCTTGTTAAGTTCATTCTCAAGTATTTCGTCTTTTCTTTTCTTTTTTGGGTGTGGCTGACTTAGACTTCATTCGACCGTCACGCCATCCTCACACTTCTTGCCTAAGTGCTACTGTCAAAGGTATTTTCAGTGGATTCATCATGGAGTGCAGCCACACCTGTACTAAAAAAGAAAGAAAGAAAGAAAGAAAGAAAGGAAGGAAGGAAGGAAGGAAGGAAGGAAGAAAGAAAGAAAGAAAGAAAGAAGCTCTTTTCTTCTCCCTCTCAGGGTTGACAACAGAACAAGCTCATATCATAGCTGGCTTAGGCAACAGGGCCTGCCTTCCCTGCATCATGGAGAGAGCTGGGCTCCCCGAGGCCTCTCTCCTGGACTTGTAGACATGTGTGCTGGTATATCCGGTACCTCTCTCATGGGTCACCTGTCATATGGGACCAGGCCCACCCCATCTCTTTAGATATTGCATCTCCAGCTACAACCCACTCAAGTCTGGGGGTACACAGTGTGGCTGGCAGCCACCAGCCACACTCAGTTGCCCAAAGAGCACAGCAGCGTTGAGGAGCCCATACAACCAGCACACGCCCTTCAGATCACCACACCCAGCGGCTGGCCTGTAGCTTCACAAACAGCACCTGGATGGCATGGTGGGTGAGGCTAGGCTCTCTAGAGAGGGTAGTTAGTTACAGGAGGTCTACGGAGAACCATGTGGGTCACCCCATCCTGGCCAGGCTCTGTGCTATGACTGCCATCGAGGCCAAAGAACCAGCCTGAGCTGCACCATGCAAGCCCAGCAAAAGGCACTATATAAATGTAAATATCTCTCGCTCACTCACTCATTCAACAAGCTATCCGCGCAGCCCTGTCACTCCAATTTTCCACACTTTGTGTCTGTTCTCTGTCTGGGGCCATCCTGTCTCCCTGGACTGTGGCAGAACAACAGACAGCTGTCCCAGCTGGCCAAGGGAGATGTCCAGTGTGGTCTTAGGCTTGAGGGTGGGCAGCCATGTGGGGCAGGGAGAGGACAAAGGGAAAGGGCAGCTCCTATCTGGGGACCTCTCCCGGGGCTGGACTCTAGGCAGAGGAGCTGGACAACTCTGTCCTCTCAGCCTCCAGCTCAGGTACCTCAGGACCTCCAGGCCCTTGACCTGAGAGTTAAAGTGGGAAGAAAGTCTGGGGAACAGTGCTCCGGATGTCTGGGGCCTTGCTTCCGTCAAACCGCAGCCAAGGAGGGCAAGACAGTTACATCAGAGCTGGCAGCGTAGATGGGGCTCAAAGCCAGCTTGGGACAGGATCCCTGACTGGAGTGTTGCAGAAGAGAACAGCAGGTTCTTCCTTGGAGTGGACAGTGGCAGGGTGTGGCCACACTCAGAGTCTAGGCCTCTGTCCCAAAGTCTACACAGAGGGCCTGACCTTCCTTCTAGTCATTTTATCCGGGGCAGGCTCTATCATATGAGAACACTACCCTCCTGCCTAGATTTCTCCCTACCCGATTATCCTGGAGTACTTACTGTCTACACCAGGCCAAGACTCTGTTGCTTGGTACCATGGCTTCTGAGAATCAGGAGAAAAAGCAGAGAAAGGACAGGGTCCAGGCAGGTTCCTGCTCCGCCCCCTGGCCACACACAAGGACCACAGATGGGGATGAAATGGCCCCAGGGCAACTTCCACTTTCTGCTTGTTTTTTCAAGACGGGATTTCTATCCTGGAACTCACGCTGTAGACCAGGCTGGCCTCAAACTCACAGAGATCCACCTGCCTCTGCCTCCCAAGTGCTGGGAATAAAGGCGTGAGCCACCACCACCTGGCATAACTTCCACTTCTAAAGTATTAGCTAGTTAGGAGGAATGGCTTGGCCCCACATATGAGAGGCTGAGACTGGAGAATCTCAGGTTCCAGATCAGCCTGGACTATACAGTAAGACTCTGTCTCAAAAAAGGAAAAGCCTAGTTTTATGAACATATATATAACTGACACACAACAAAGTCCCACCTTCATAGCTTATGGTTTTGAGACAGGATCTGCAGTGGGAGCAACATGTGGCCTGACAGGTGGTCCACCAGCCGGAAGTCCTCAGTGGCATCTGCCCCATCCCAGCCACCATAGGCACCTGCATGGCTGGAGGTCAGGTCCTCTGCCGAGGATTTTATAGACTTTGCCCTGTAGCCTCTTCGGTTTTGGTCTTCTTCCCTTGTAGCGTTCCAGAGCAGCACCGTCTGGCGATCATGTCTTCTGCTGATACATTTGGTGACCTTGGAGGCCGGGGCTCTTCCAGGTCAAACTTCTCAACCAGGTGTATGGTGATGGTGTGTGGTGTGTGCCTTCCATGCCAGGGAGTTCTGAATGTGGTAGACGAATGTGTAACTTTTTAAAAACTTGTTTTGTTTGTTTATGTGTATGTGTTTCTGTGTAAGTGTGCCACATGAGTGGTGGTGTCTGCAGAGGCCAGAAAGCATCCTCTGGGGCTGGAGTTACAGGTATTTGTGAGATGCCTGAAATGCTAGGGACCAAACTCAGGTCCTCTGGAAGAGCAGCCAAGTGCTCTCAGCCACTGAGCCATCTCTCCAGTCCCTGCATGTGTAACTTTAAGGAACATCCCCTGCAGCTAGAGAGATGGCTCAGCAGTTAAAAAGAGTACTTGCTGCTTTTTCAGAAAATGTAGGTTCAAGCCCCAGCGCCCACATGACAGCTAACTAGTGTGTAGCTCAGGTTCCAGGGGATCTGACGACCCCTTCTGGCCTCCATGGCCACTGCACAAGTGTGGTACACAGATGTACATGCAGATAAAACACTCATACACATAAAACAAAAATAAGTAAATATTTTAAAAAGCCCACCTCAGCCGCTTACTAAACTGCTGTGCCCCCAAATTGCCCACCAGCCAGCCGTGCAAGTGAGAGCCTGAGTCTTCACTTTGTGCCATTCTAATGGACATAGTTGGCATCTAATTGACACATAAATTTAAATGTCCCTGATGATCTGTGATTTCAAACTGCTCATTGCTATTCATGAACAATCTGTGCCAAAATCATCTGCTCAAAGGTCTAGATTGAGGCTCAGAGGTGAGGTCTGTACCCCCAGGTGTGAGACCTTAGCTGCCATCCCAGCAACACACACACACACACACACACACACACACACACATACACACAGGTTCTGCTCAAATATTTTGTATGTTTCTAGCTTCTTTTTCTCTTTCTTTCTTTCTTTTTAACCACCTTTTAAATGTTAGTTAAAAGCTGGACATTGCTGGACAGTGGCGGTGCATACCTTTAATCCCAGCACTTGGGAGGCAGAGATTGGATTTCTATGAGTTTGAGGCCAGCCTGGTCTACATACTAAGTTGCAAGACAGCCAAGGCTGCACAGGGAGATTACATTTTAAAAAGCCAAAAAAAGAAAAATATGAGGGAGGGAGAGGGATCGACATGTAAAATAAAAAAAAATAATAATAATTAAAAAAAGAAAAATATGTGCTAAAATGAAGAAGACATAAAGGTAACCATTTGAAATTGTGTAATTCCGTAGCTGTTTTTAAAGTATATTCACTGATGAGATGGCTCGGTAGAGAACCTTGCCACCAACCTAACAGTGATGGGAGCTCAATCCCTGTGATCTACCTACGTGTTAGACCAGCTACCATGAGTTGTCCTCTGAGATTCATACCATGGACATACACATTCACACACATACGTGCACACAACATAAGCAAATGCAACGAAGACACTTAAGGCATGTTCCCAAAGCACGGCAGCCATCACCGACCACCACCCCTTTCCTGTCAAGCAGCCACTACTCCTCACTCGCCATCCCTGCCTGTGCTTCAGTCTTTGGGACCTCTGATTCCAAAATCCTGTGTCAATCAGGCCGTGTGGACATTTCCAGCTGGAGTTTTCACTCAGTATATTTTCAAGAGAGCTGATCTTAAGTTCCTACATTTCTTTTCATTGCTGAATAATATTCCATGGGTAGACTGCCTTTTTATTTATCATTCACCAGTTAATGAATAAAACTTTTCCATATTGGGATGAAATAGTACTTCTCCTAAGGGTGGGCCTGACCTAACCTGGCCAGCTCCAGGCTTCATGCGCTGGACCTCTCTCCAGACACTGGCTCTGCTCAGACACCCAGAAGTTTCCCAGCACCCTCTCCCAACATGAAAACAGCCCAGTCTTCATGTCCAGTAAGTCCCACCAGCCCCCTGAAGTGACAGGTCTGCAACAGACTGATCCGGCTACAAGTGAGCCTATGGGCCAAGTCTTTTAGGGCCCAAGCATGGGCAACTGAAAGTCATCTGGTAAATCTTCCTGATGCTCTTGGAATGTTCCAGAAGCCAGTGGCCACAGTGGGTCAGACTCCCTGTGGTCCCGTGGAGCAGCTGGTTACTCTCCTCAGTGTCCATGACCTCTATGGCACTGCAGTAGAGAACACCTTTGGGAAGTGCTGCCGCTACAGGCACAGAGGCCACCCACAGCACCAGGGTCCAAGGCATGCACAGGGTGGGCGTGAGAGAAGAGATAGGAGGCTAGGAGCAGGAAGAGGGGCTTCCTGGGGCTCGTGTCTCACCTATGCCCCAAACCCTACAGCAAGATAGGACCTGGATGCCTGGGGCGGGAGTCCTCCCTCTGGTACAGAGGGCTCCTGTTAGGACAGACAGCACCTCTGTGGGCACAGGCTTCATTCAGGGTATCTTCCTATCCAGGCACCTCCGCAGCAGGGATTCACCCACCCTCAAGGCTTGATTTATAAGGTGTCTTTTTTCTGGGTCATTTGCTTTCTCCAAAGGCTGCAGAAATCTAATTGCTCTTTGAAGAAGAAGAGAGAGAGAGAGAAAAAAAAAAAGTCCCAAATAAGGCAGTTAATTGCAAGTGAACAGATCCTCAAATGGGTAGCCACACTGGCCTGCAGGTGATCACATGTGTGGAATCTTGAGTGGGAGGGTAGCCGCTGCCTGGTGGGAGGGCCAGGTGGGCATCATGGGAAAAGCCTGCCTGGTGAGCTGGTATGAGGCCAGTGCAACCCAGCAGCCAGCTCAGGGTGATGCAAAGGTTAAGCCTCTCTCCTGAGACCCTTCTGGCCCGGCGGTTAATTGGAATAACAAAGTCAATACGTGTGGCCGCCAAGGGACACAATCTTCGTTTGATCTCTCTCCTGAGCAGATTAATTAAGTGTTATCAATTAATGGCCCTGGTTAAAGGGGACACATGTTAGCCACTTTCACAGGCATTGTTGGGCCTGTGGGCCTGACGGAGAGCAGCCTGGTTTCCACGGGTAATGAGAGGGGATGATAATGGGGCCTGGGACTCAGCCATCCATGCCCTTACACCACACTAGGCACTCTCTGGCAGATCACCTTCCAGGGACATCAAAACCCAGTGCAGGTGGGTAGGGAGGGCAGAGGGGGGCACAGGAGGGCATATGCTGGCAGCCCAGAGGTCCGCCCAGGTCCAGCTGTGTGGACAGACACACCAGCCCCTGGACAAGAAACAAAGTCGGCTCATGGAGCCGTGGCTTCTGACCTGGCTCGGGTGCCTGTGGGGGCAAGCGTGTCTTTGCTCTGGCTGAGCCTGAGCTACTGTGAACTGATACAGGCTCCTCACTGAGCAAGCTGAGTGCCACCTGGTGGTGGTCATCTCCCTAGCACATGAGACACTGCTCTCAAAGGAGCAGAGCTGAGGAGCCAGCGCGGGCACCTGCTCTAGCTGCATTTGACCTCCCACGGTAGTCCCAGTTCCTCTAAGGCCCCACCCGAATCTCTGTGCCCACGGTAGACACTGCATCTTTTTTAACTGGGATCCTGTAACATCCAGTCTGGCTCCCTACACCAAGGGTGCCCATGAGCATTTATGACTCAGGAGAAAATTCCCAGGTGCCTTGTAGGAGACCAGAACAGGAAAGAGGTAGAGCAGTGGGCTCAGCGTTAGCGTGTTCAGGAGGAGGCTACTTCTCCTCTCTTCTCTGCTGGTCCATGCCGGAGGGTGTCCCCCTTCTGCCTTGTGTCTCCCAGGGAAGATGGACAGCTTTGGAGAGGGGGTCAGTTTGTAGCTGGAGCTGAAGAAACTTTGCCTCAAGCCTGGCCTTTGCCACCTGTCAGCTTGGTGGCCCCATGCAAGCGGAGGCATCTTGCAGTGTTTTTCTGATTATTCCAGAGCACGTGTGTAAAGTACTGCAGACCAGAAAGGTGCAGAAGTAGTGATAGCAAAGCTACTATGACGGCATCAGTGATGTCAGGCATAAGGGGGAAAGTGATGACAGTGACAATGACAATGAAAATGTTGGTAAGAGTAGTGCTTGCTAGTGATGGTGGTGGCAATACTGACGTCGGCTGTGATGATGATGTGGGTAGTACAGATACTGGGGTGCTGATGGCGACAGCCACGGCAGCAATGGTGAAGATGGCGGTCATGAAGATGGTGGTGATGCCCGTGATGGTGGTGGTGTTGGTGCTCATCGATGACGGTGCTGATGGCAGAGACGATGACGCGGTAGTGATGATGACCATGGTGGTACTTGTGAAAATGAAGGTGATGGTGGTGGAGATACTGGTGGTAATTATGATGATGGGGATGGTGACTAAGTGATGATGATGGTGGTGGTGCTGGTGGTAACAATGGTGATATAGTGTGCTGGTGATGGTGTCAGTGGCCTTAATTGTCCATGACAAATCTCCTGAAACCATAGTGACTGAAAACAAGACTCACATGGGTGCAAACTACCACTCATGGTTAGGCATCTCAAGCTGGACTGTGGCGGATCCCCTTCCCAGCTGCCAGCAGGCCATGATATTCATTGCCTCTTAGTCAGGACGTTCATGGCTTACCACACTGACTTCATGTATGATTGTGGCTCAGCAGCTGTCTCCCACCAAAACATGTGATGAGAAAGGCATGGAAGGGGAGAGGAAGACTGGAACCATGTCCCCTCCGGGGGCACAGTCTGTCTCATAACCCATTTTAGGAGTGTAATATAGCACTTTCCTGCCGTGCTATACAGCAGGGAGGCCACTGGACGATGGACCATCTTGATAGCTACTACCGTGGGGATGTCGAGAACAAGGGAGGAGCAGCGAGTGGCTCCCAGCCTCAACTTACCTGTCAGAAGAGGGAGTCAAAATCAGATCCCCAGGAAAGGAAGGCAAGGTTCGGCTCACCCCAGGGGCCTCTTAAGTGCTGTGTATGCTGTGGAAGAGCCCCCCTTTTCCTCTGATCCAATTTGTAGAGGTCATATTCCAGAGCCCAAGCCTCTCGCCTGATCCCAGTCTGTTGTCAGGGCCCCCAACTGGGGCGCCAGCTAGGAGGAAGGCAGAGGGACCAAGGATTCAAGAGGCATACCATAGGGGCACCAGTGACAGACTGGTAGAAGGCTGAGGCTGGCCTTGGAAGGGACCCAGGCTGGGAGCCCTTAGCCATAGCCGCCCCTCCCTGGCTCCCTGGAATAAATTCCCCCTAACAACCCTGTGCCGCAGTTCCTGAGGGATGAACATAGAGTCCCATAATTCTCCCGATGGGACAGTTTGTAATAAAATTGCTTCTAAAAACATATTTGCAAGTTGCCACATTTTTTAAGCAGAACAATCTCCAATGCGGCTCTCCGTCTCTGTGATAAAGTAGCCGACTCGTGCCTATGGATTTTGTCACTGCGTCACCCGTGCATGCGTGGGGGGGGGCGTGCACTCTTCAGTAGCCCTCTTCAAAAGCGCTGCAGCGTGTGAGTCTTGCGGCTCTTTTAAACAGTCCACTTCCTGTGGGGTGACAGGTGTAGCCTGCACATTGGGTAAGGGCAGAGTTCCAGGCTGGCCCAGCAGACAGTGGCATCTGGGCAGTCTGAGGCTACGGGCAACACAATGAGACCACTGCTTCCAGTGTCCGGTCGCTCCAGCCCCCTTGGGATTTGGGGGTGGGGGTCCGCTGGTAGGGTGTAAGGTTCCACAGGCCTCAGATGATAGAGATGATACAGTGTTGGGAATACAATTGCAGGACCCCGCTGGCTCCACATCTGGTCCCGCAGACCTCACCCAGGGTCTCAGAACACCTGTCACCTGAAACTCCACCACAGCCTCTTGTTCATACGACGCGCCAGCCAGTCTTAATGGAGCTGTTTCCCACTCTGTTCTAGCCACTCTCAGAGCCTGTCCTTCCTGCCCCATGGGGTGACACTGCCCCCAAACAGCAGTCCCATACCCCACATCTTAGTTTTTACTCCCTAGAGCCATGTGTGCTGGAAGGACAGGGTTGTGTAGTCTCCATTACCAAAGGGACGATGTCAAAACCAATCCCCACTTCCTGTTTTATCAACGGCATAGCGCCTTGGACTTGCCTGGTGCTGGAACAGCCAGGTAGGGACACTCAGGTGACCAGGGTGAAAGACCACGGTTGCTACACAGCGCTAGATGAAACAGGACTGTCCACTTTGAGAGAGAGTCTCATTATATAGCCCTGTGTAGATTCACTGTGTAGAGCAGGCTGGCCTTGAACTCACAGAGAGCAGCCTGCTCTGCTTCTGCTACCCCAGTGTTGGGCATTTGGCCTGAACTACCCAGTGGAAAGTAGGAAAGTGCCGTGATAGCCACAGGTGAAGCCCCCTACCATCCACGGATGGGTTAACTCAGAAAACACAATGTGGATTGTCCATGCAGAGGAACAGTACTCAGCCTTTAAAAGGAAGGGACGTTAGTGTGAGAGTGTGGACCCCCGTGGCTGTTCGCACTCAACACAAATATATTCTCCAGGAAGCAGGATGGATAAAAAGGGGTCAGACCAAGGGGTCTGATGATACACGTCTCTGACATGGTCTGTGGCCGTGGCTGTATGGCCACACATGAGGACACACTGAGTGTGAGCTGATGGCCAGGAACTGAAATAAAAGGAAGGATGATTAACTTGGGAGTCACAGGTGTTTGGGTGGCAGGAAACGCCTTCCACTGCAGGCTCCAGTATGTCAGACTCAGGGCCAACGCTACTCACCTGCAGCACGGTGGCCTGGGCTGCCCCAAAGGCACTGCCTGGCTGGAGGTCCACCTTACTGCCTGACAGAATTCGACTTCTGCTGCCAGAGGCATAGGGTTCTTCTCCACAGAAAAGAGCAGGGCAATGCTTGGGTGAGGCATACCCTCCTATGTGCAGGGTATCTGTGGCAACATGAGGCTTCAGAGGTGACCATGGCCCCCGAGCCAGTATTACCTCCTACACCCAGCTCCAAGGTCATCAATGGGCTCAAGGCTACCACCCGCAGAGTGAGCGTCAGGACGTCATCCGGCTTGAGGGGGAGGGTGGCAGGCAGGGTATGCACAGCTCCAGGTGGCATTCTTGCTCCATAGTCCTGTGCCCACACCCCAGTTGGCCTCTCCTGGGGTGGGAGCCCGTAGAGATATATTAATTATATTTCTCTCCACTAATGGGCTGCTTACTTTATGATGTGGGGACACAAAAGTAAATTTTAAAATCAATTATACAATTACATATGTAGCAATAACAGAGTACACGGCTAATCCCCGCCGGGTCAGAACAGCAACCTTCCAATAATGCAGGTTTCATTAGGGGAAGGGCTGTTATTGCCAAGAATTACAGAAATAATGGGAGTGGGTGTATTCAGCGAGAAGTAACAAATGAGGCCGCTCTGGAGATAAGACGCAGAGCCGGCTGCTCACGAGCACCGTGGAGGCTGAGTACATCGGGGGTCACTAGCGCCGGGGAACAAGAATTAATTTTAGACGCTTCTTAGAGCTCAGAGGGTGGGAGAGTGGGGGCTTCTGTCGCGCCTAGAGGTGGGAGTTCTGGTGGGAGCAGAGAGAAGGCCGCTCACTCTGCCACCCTCGTCTGGTGATCTTGAGCTGTAAGCCCCCTGTGTTGTGCATACTAGAGCAGATTGGCTCCTTCTGCCACTAGCATCATGGCTATTCGGGGTCTCAGCGGTCAATGCCAGGTGCAGGGTGGGGCACATCTTCAATATGTCCCATTCTGGATCAGAGGAGCCCAGATGATCTGGCCACTGGAAGTGTGTAGAGCAGGAGCAGGCCTCCACAGCATGGAGCTCTTCCCAGGGTTAGAGCTGGGGATTGTGTCTAGGTGCGGTGCAGCAGAGTCCAGTCTGCCAAATCGAGGAGGGACCCAGCAGACAGCCAGAGGGGCGGTGTGGCTGTGTGGTGGTTCCCTAGGGAGGGCAGACACCTGGCACCTCCTGGCAGACCTAGCAAGGGTCAAGGCAGCACCCATGGCTGAATCAGGATGGATGCCCCAGCGCTGGAAGAGGGGCTTTGGAAAATAGTAGCATGTCACCCAGTAAGTTGGCTCCTCCTGTTTGTGCCAAGAAGACTTGAAACTTGGTCACTTAATGGCTTACCAAGGTCACTACATAAGGGACTTTGGACTAGGACCAGGACTAGAAGGACCAGCCTACTCCTATGGTCTCCAGAGGCCCAATGGGTCTCTAATGAGAGAGTCTTCCCCTATAATTGGAGCAGGGACCCCTGGTGAGGCTGGGACCCTTTGCCACACGGCAAATGACCAGCTCCTAAAGGGTTTCGGCAGCATAGAGAGCTGTGGCCAGAAGCAAGGGCCACATTGCTAAACTGTCCTCAGAGGTTCCCACACATCTGCAGAATCATCCCCCAGCATGAGTGGGGGGGGGTTCTAGTAGATCTCAGGACAGGGTATCCCTTATCCTTTACCAGTCTCCGAAGCTGCTGCAGGCACCCCAGAATGTACTCCCTTCCCCCACCCGCCAGGGGCTGGGGCAGGTTGGTGGCTCGAGACAGGGCGGAAGAGCTGCCCAAGTGCAGGAAAGTCCTAAGTGATTATCAGAGGCCACCGGGTTACCACGCATGTAAATGAAGCCAGACAGCCCATGGATCAGGCCTTTTCTTCCAGGCGCCGGCAAAGAGACTCTGATAAGGGGATCTTTGTAATTACATGGAGCTACACTGGTCAATTCTGACTTTTAAATACTGTAGGGCCCGAGAAAGGAGAAGAAAGCGGCAACACATGTTCTCTGGGGCAATAGCTTCAGCTCCTTTTGAATTTGCCGTCTTGCCGCAGAGCCCGCAGCCACGGCCGCCCGCCTCCTTTGTGAGCGCTATCGCTCCATCACAGCGCGAGATCATTTCCAAATTAAATTTTATGGTCCATTACTTACTGCACCGACACTGGTCTAATGGAATCTTAAGTGGAACTGACTGGACCTGCGTGGGGCCGGCCTCTCAGTTAAGATGTTATTTAGTTCTAATTATCAGATAATGAACTCGGGAAATTTAATTTTTAATATTTGTATGTCAAAAGTCCATCAGGCTTTGGTTAAGAGTTTAAATTAGAAGTTAACCCAGCTTGAGCACCAGTCCCAGGACATGCTTTTATAAGGACTGAGGCCACCCGGAGCCCCTACTGTGGGCTGCTAGTTTCCAGATGCTGGACAAAATATCCCCAAGGAAACTCAACAGGAAGCATTCCAAGACCAGACCCTGGCTCTGGCCTGCCTGCCGCAGGGCAGCATGGTTGGAGGAAGGAAGGCTAGGGGCTGGAGGGCTTAGTGCCTGTGTCTGCAGACACATGAGGAAGAGTCATCGTCTAGACCTCGGGCCTCGGGCCAGCATCCCAACAAGTGCCCTGGTTTGCACAGGGTGCTGTCTCTTGTGTCCCCAGGTGAGAAGGAAATTGTGTGCCATCCTCATAGGTGGCTGCATGAGAAACATCCTCTGGAGGATGTCACTTGGCTACAGAGGCAGGTCATGGCTCTGGTTTAATGGAATTGTCCCTCACCCAGACACCCTTGGAGCAAGCCTGCTAGCTTGGGTACATGCAAGTATTTCTGGCAAGGTCAGACTCTGTGCTCTGCCCCCAAGTGGCGTAGACCCAAAGCTGAATGTTCCAACTGCCCAGGGTGCTCACTGGTTCTTCAGGGAAATCAGTGCCCAGGGTTTGAGGTCAGAACAGCCAGGCACACGGAAGCGGAGTGAGGGCCGCTTCCTGGAGGTAAAGCTGTGAGGATGGTGTGGAGGGCAGTGGGACCTGGCAATAGAATCGGGGATGAGTAGCTGGGGTGAGAGGCCTCCTCCAGGAGCAGGATGCCCAGTTCTCCCTGCAGACACAAGGTTGTCAAGGGGCCAACTGGCAAAGCTAGTTTTGTCTTCCTCAGGGTCCCCAAAGTTTAAGGGGAGACTGTCCATCTGCTGCTACATAGCAACCACTGTATACTTACCAACTTTAAATCAGGAAGACTGACAGCTCTACCCGGCAGTTTGCACCTAGGGCAGGGCTCCATAAAATGACTGCCTCTTCTTGGCATCACAGGACTGGCTTGATAGCTGTGAGGAAGGGGGCACTCGAGACCTGTTTGAACTGAGCTTTCTCCAACACGGTAGACAGATCCCCAGAGAGCCAGGATAGAGGCGGAACCACAAGGAAGGTGTGGCCAGGACAGAGGTGTGGCCAGGAAAAGGTGTGGCTCCTTCTCAGGCTGCAACTGCTAAGGCTGCCCTCCTTCCCTCCAGCCCCACCCTCCCCGGGACCCTCCTTCCTCTTGGCTTTCTCTAGTTTGAAGCTTGTCACTAATGCCACATGACACCACTTTTTGATGGCGAAGAATCAGAGTGTAGGGGCGAATTCTCCTTTGCACAAAAGGCCTTCAGTAGACTTGGGAAGCTACTTTCCAGCAGGCAGAGTCCTGCCATCTTCCCTCCCACCTCACGTGCCCACTCAGACACACCCACTCTCTCCACTTCCACACCTGCCCAGGAGCTTGCTTCTGCCTTTCTAGGCTTCTATTCTTAAAGGGGCAACTGAGTCTGGAAGCTCAGCTGGGGTGGGGCTCTAAGCTCACACAATGTTCTGCCCAACCTCTTGCATAGGGTGTTCCTTGAGGCACCCTGGGGTCTCAGACTGGCTTCCTGCTTTGTTATCAACTGTAGCTTCTGTTTTCCCCATTTATGCATCTCTACCCCCCCTACACACACACACACACACACACACACCAGCTCCTGCCACAGAAGATGGACATTTCAGCTGACACTTCAACACAGACCTTTCTGGCCAATGAAGCCGAGAGCAGGGGTTGTTCTGCCATCCATGGATGTGTCCCGTGGTTGCTATCTATGTAGTCAGCCTGGGTGTCCTGAACAGGAGCTAAATCTTGCCTGAGAGGCAGCTCTGCTTTCCCCAAAATGTCAGGTAAGCAGCATCCCTCTGTGCCCTCTGCTCCTGTCCCAGCCTCCAGATGGCTGCTGTCTTCCTTCGGTGATGGACTTACAAACTGTAAAATGGAATAAACCCTTTTCTGCCCAAGTTACGTTCGGTCATGGTGTTTTATCAGAGCAATAGAAACCCTAAAATTTCCCCCTCCAAAAAATAAATAAGTAAATGAAAAAAAAAAAATGAGCAGTATTGCCGTGTAGTCTATATTAACTATTTTCCCCATGTGATGATCGAATGTCAGACGATAGAATATTTTAGCGGACGGAGGGTTTATTCAGCTAGCAGTTGCATGGCAAGGGAGGTATAGCGGCTGGGCGCCACTGGTAATGAGAACTTGGGTTGAAATGGGATCTGAGCTATAACTCATAAGCCTCCCCCCACCAGTCACTCACCTCTACCAAGGCTCCACATGGCAAAAGTGCCACAACCTCCACTTGCAAATTAGCACCACCGTCAGGCACAAAGCATTCAGACACCTGAGCCCATGGGGCACGTTTCTCACTCGGCACCCTACAGTCTGTGCCTCCCCACATGGTCTCTCACACTGCGATCTCTCACACTGGCTGCCCATTGGATGTCGTCATGGTGACTCCGGGGAATGAAAGCCAGACTGCTAACTTTGTATAGACACTATTTACGACTGTCCTCAGGCAGCGAGGACATCTTTTCTTACAGGGCCGAGTTATGCTTTACTATTTGTGTATATAAATGGTGTGAGGCAAGAGTGGCTACAGAAGGTGGTGGTGGCGCACGCCTTTAGATGCCAGCACTTAGGAGGCAGAGGTAGGTGGATCTCTGTGAGTTCAAGGCCAGCCTAGTATACAGAGGAAACTCTAGGCCAACCAGGGCTACATAGAGAAACTCTGTCTTGAAAAACAAAACAAAATGAGTGGATACAGACCATGAAATGAGATACAAGACCAAGAGAGGGAAGCAAGAGATACTAGGGCAAGGGCAAAAAGACACATGTGACCAGAAAGCCGAAAGGAGGCTATTGGGGGGGGCTACTGGGGGGAGGAGAAAAAAATCAAATTTTGTCTGAAAAATACTATAATGAAACCTAATGTATTAGACACTAATAATTAAAAAGGAAAGAAAGAAAACAGCTAGCCCACTCTGTGGTTTAGATCCACTGGGCTTACACATCAAAGGGTTCCCTGTCTATGTATGTGGTATATAGAACTGTGGTGATCTAGACATTTTCTGAGAGCCCTTGTGCGCCTGTCCACTGTTCCATCCTGACTGCCACAGCCCACCTTGAACAATGTCCCTCAGGCAGGTGTCTTGTCTCTGGGCTCTGGTGAAGAGACTCTGGCCGGATGCTGCTGTCTAGGCCTCCTGGCTGCTGGAGCTGAAAGAAGCACACACGTCTCTTCTTCAGTGCTCCTGGAAACAGCTCCAAGTGCAGGACCAAATCCTGATCTGGAACAGCTGGGAGGGTGTAGCGAGCCACCTTTAGGGAAGGTTCTATCCAAGAGAGAGATCAACGAACTTCTCCGTGTACTGAGTCCAGAGACAAGGCCTTACCTGGAGCCTCAGCCCCTCTCTAGGCAAGATAGCTGAACCATAGAGAGGCTGAAGAGGCCTGGGCCAAGGAAGGCAGAAGTGGATATTGGGGATCACCCTGGCTGTCTCACCACAGGTCATGTGGGATGCCCTTCCAGGAAGGAGACATAGCTTTCACACATCCAGCGGCCCAAGTCCTTGGGACATGTGTGGCCTGAAGGGCCAACTCTTACTCCACTGTACCCAATATCCCTGGCCCTTCTCAGGAAGTCTGAGACCAGGGCCTGCAGGGTGATGAAGATTAGTAGGTCTCTACCTGGTAGGATCCCTGAGGTGGGGGCTTGGACCTATCGTCTTGTCTGTCTTACCTACCCAAAGCAGTCTTGGCTGCACTATGGTTCTCCTGATGGGTAATCAGCCAACCCTTGAGTACAGGATGTCAGAGGCCTTTGTTGGTGAATGCTAAGGACTAAAAGACTCAGGAAGAGGGTAGAGCAGGATGGGGTCAGCAGAGGCATCCGGTGGGTGGGTACAGGCTTTCAGTACTGCAATGGGGTCCTGGTACACAGCTACCAGCTGGGCATGTGAAATACCAGGTCCTCCTCAAGGAAGCCATTTCTCCTGGCTGCTTAGAGCTCAGACTATGGGTGCATCGTTCCCTCTTCCCCAACTGGGAGCTCAAGGCGGGGTTGAAGCCCCTCTATCCTTATCTTGAAACCCTAGACCCTTCAACACCCACAGTGACCTTGGATGCTTTCCTCGCACCCAGGTGTGGCCAGTCAGGAGTTCCAGAAGATTCCACACTGATTGTAAAAACACTCCCAAGGTAAGCAGAGCCTTCACCATCTGCCTTATATCTACCAATTGTAACCAGATCCTGGCTGTTAAAACCTCAGCCCTGAGGGAGTGGCTGGTCTGGGGCAGGTGACAGGAACACAAGATGCTCAGGGCCAGTTTGAGCAATCTGGGGTAAACTGGGTTAACCACAATGATACAGAGGGAGCCAAGAACAAGAGTAGGCAGTGTATCAGGGACAAGGAGTGTAATATACCCCCAACAACCAGTCACAAGAGTCCATACTTCCTAGGGAACCCGGCTACCCATGCCCTACACAAACCCCACCTGGCCCACCTTATAAGACAGCAGGCCTCATCTCCAAGACCCTGTCAGCCCTTCATTGTGGGGCTCCTCCTAAGCCCGATCACTGTGATCTTCATTTTTATTAAGGCCCACACGAGTCCTGGGACCCTAGTGGATTCCACTGTTTTCTCTGAGGTCTTAACCCTATACAGATACGGACATGTTTGTTCTCTAGGGCACCCTATATGTAACCCTGTCACCTTGGCTCCCGAGATCACAGCTCCCTGGTCACATGATATTAGGGGTCAACAAGACAAGCCCTGTGTTCCCAGGGAAGAACAAGTTTCTGAAGAACCAAGGCAGAGATCTGTCACCCACAGAGGAAGCTCTGTCAGTGGAATCTCCCATGACAGTGAATAAGTAACCTGGAGGGCAGGGCCCTGACCACCTACTCCACTAGGGGTGCCCCTGAAGCCCAGAGAGAACTTTAACCCAAGACATTGGCTTGTGAAGGACCACAGTAGGGCAGGTGACGGGAATCTGTGGGCACAGTGAGCACTCACCGGAGTCTCGTTCTGGTGTATGCTGGGTGCAGAAGGCAGGGTTTACTGCTGCTGCAGCAGTCGGCCATTTCAAGTCAGGGTCAGGCAAAGCCAGACTCCAAAAGGAGCAAGAGCCCCTGGGCCTACTATACTGCCAGTGTGTCCCACCCAGAAAAACCTTATCTCAGCTCAAGTTGGTTCTTAATTACAATCAATATCCAGAAAAGCTATTTGACTCCGGACTGCATGTCTTCACAGTGGGAATAACCAGAGGATTATGCAGATAGAGTGACAGCCAGGCTCTGGAGAGGTGGCCCTGAGCTACCCATTGGACACTCTCCCAATTAACAGGCTGTGGCGGCCACAACTGCCCGCTAAATCACAGCAGCTGGGGGCAGCCAGCCCCTGACCAGCGTAAATCACTTCCCTACTACCACACAGCCCAGGAGGCAGCTCTTCTACTCAGATCAGTGCTACCATCCCCTAATTCAGGACCTGGTGATTGATGCCACCTGCCTCACACATGCTGAAGCCACCATCTGCTTACCAGAAACATAAACTTTGAATACACACGTTCTGCTGATTTTAACTGGACTAATTTATGGTTCACAAGCGGAGGAGCAGGGTTCGCGGCAAATTTCTCCAGCCACCAGGGAGCCCACAGCCAGCCCTCGTGTCTGTGATGGAAGCTTGATAAGGTCATCATCAACTGCAGCTGTGCAATAGCACACCAGCCCCCCAAAAGCACCATGGGAAAAGAACCAGGTGAAGAGCCCCCCTTGGGGGGATTTATTTCTGAATTAAACACGACCAGCCCCAGAGGAAGCCTATTCGTTTTCACAATCAGCTCTCTTTCCAGTTGTAAACAGCCTCTTTCTAAAACTTGTGCATGATTTTAATTACAGATAAGTTTCCCTTTAAAGGCCGGGGCATTCATGCCTAGGTTGCTAAGCTGAATTCGATACATCTCTATGTAGCAGTGTCCAGCAGCCACATAGTTCGCCACACACCTGGTTGGCTGGCACCCACTCAGCTCTGGGGTCTGGGTGTTCCTTGACCTGGAGGCACCGAGGACCCCACTTCTCCTTGACATTTTGATGCCCTTGGGCGTTGGGGGCCAGCAAATGCCTCCACTTGCATGTGTCCCCTCCCCGGGTCATGCACCAGGAAGGTGAGCAGAGCAGCAATGCTGCTCAGACACCAGATGATCCTGATCTCCTGGTAGGCTTCCAGCCCTGAAGAGACACCATAGCCACTGCAACTCTCATAAAGGAAAACATTTAATTGGGGCTGGCTTACAGTTTCAGAGATTTAGTCCATTATTGTCATGGCTGAAGGAATGTCGGTGTGCAGGCAGACATGGTGCTGGAGTAGGAGCTGAGAGCTCTACGTTAGGATCTGCAAGTAACAGAAGACTGCATCTGAGACCTCAGAGCCCATCCCCTAGTGACATGCCTACTCCAACAAGGGCACATCACAAAGTCTCCCAACCCGCCCTTCACCAATCTTCTCGAGGAATCACCATGGCCCTTGGCAGGAGATCTCTGTGTTGCCCACAGATATATACTTTCAGGAGGTTGAACAAGCCTTGACATTATTTATGTCTCTTGGCCCAACACAGAAGCTGGCAAAGCTTCCGCGCCCACACCAATCAAAGGCCCAATAGAGCCACACTTGCCTCTTTGCTACTCCAGAGTGGATACTGAGGCTGCCTCCTGCCTCCCAGGCCCAAAACAGGCTCTGGTTACCCAAGTGTACCAGATTATAGGAAGAAATCTAGGACCAAGAGATGATTTATTTTCTGCTGAGTGGCCATGTGATGACACTTGGGGCATCTGGGACCTCGTCAGGCAGGCTGGGAGCTGCCCTCTCCAGAAGAGGGAAGGAGACAGGCCCATGGCCTTCTGTAAAACTTCATTAAGTTTTCCTGGAATGGACATGAGCAAATCATCATCTATTCAATCCTAATAGGGCACCAATGACAGACAAAAAGAACAATTCAAGTCCAGGCTGGTGGACAAATGAATCTACTGGACTTGCTTATAGGAACATAGAGAGGACACTCACAGGAACACGGTGACCCCAATAGTTGTATCACTGACAAGTCCTACACTAGTGTAAGTGACAACCTCTCCAAAACTTATAGATGGAGTCTCCCTGGCCCCGAGTTAACCTTCTATACCTTCCACAGGCTAGTCTAGCACCTCCTAAGAGCAGGAAGGGAATGGACTCTCAGATAAGGGTCTAATGGCTCTCCCCACCCTCTCCTCTAAGGGAAGACCTGGTCTTGTGCAAAGGATCACAGCTGCTCTGAGTACCATGGCAACAGAAGTTAGTGGTCCACAGCACCAGTCAGACAGAGCAAGCTTTCTGATTCTGGAAATGGAAGGATCCAGTCCAGACACCAGAGCGTGAGGTGGAGCCTCCACGACAGCAGCTCTGCCTGACCCATGGTTTTGGGGAAAGTTTTGGCAACAAGTGTGTGTGAGAGAGGTAGGCAGGCATGTGCTGTATGTGCTTGTGTGAGCACTGGGTTAGGTGTTATGCATGAAGGCTCCTACATGTGTTAGAAGCCCATGGAGAGCCCAGGAGAGCTTAATGGCCTGTGTAGCTAATTCCATGGGTTTTGAGCTCATCAGGGTTTGAAAGCACACCGTTTAATTAATAGAAAAAAGAATTACCATAAAACATCACAAGTAATTCCCACTCCACTCTCAGATGATAGGAGGTCTGCTAAGCCTCTTCTGCAGGTTTTGCCTAGCTGTGACTTGTGATTTCCTGGTGGCAAATGAACCTGCTAAGACTTGGCGTTTATGATGGCTTCACCCCTCATAACTTTAAATCCCATTCTGATTGCCTCCTTCAACAACATGTTTTGGCTCTGGGATCAATGTATCAAGAGAGCCTGAGATGAGACAGTCGCTACCGGGCCAAGGCTGTTGAGACCCTTTGGCTTCAGCCAGGCCACCTCCTGCCTCCCAGTCACGCCAGCACTGAGGGGCTTTTCTATGCTGGTAACAGCCATGCCGTTGAAGTGGGAGTCAGAGAGGCCATGTGGGACCCAGGCACACTAGTGTCACACCACACACAAGGGCTTTGTCCTCTGACTTTTGATGTGTGGTGGTGGGGGACTCCAGCAAGTCTTCATCTCTGACACATTTTAAAGATGGACTGCAATGGGAACTTGGCTGGTGCCCGTGGGCCTAGAACAGACTGAAGCTTGCAGAAGTCCCTCTCTGTCACTCCCCACCAGTGACAAGACCCTCAGGGACCTCCAACTGTAGGACCACATGCCTATCCAACCAGGCCAGACTTACCTGCACCTTTACAAAGGACAGATGTAGTCCGAGAGCAGATGGCAACCCAAAGCCACGGTCACCTGATCACAGGTGCAGAGAGATGGGACAATATCACAACACGTGCTAAGGACTCCTCCCTGGCTCAGGGCCCTCCTAGTGACTCATGGTAGGATAGAACCAAATGTGCACAAGGAAACAGTTTTGCTTTTACTGAAAAAAAAAAATGTTACAGAATACAGATCTCCCACTTCCCAGGCAGCCCTGCTCAATGGACGGCCACTGACTTCTTTGAAGGGTTGTGTCACATAGGTAGGGAGCCTGTCTTCGTGGTAGCAGGTACCTCAAGCCCCCTGGACAGAGGGTAGATCAATCAGCAACGGCCTTCAGCTACAATTTCCAGGAGTGTGAGGCCATTCTCTACCCAGCAGGCAGTCAATTCTGCTGGTGGCAAGGAACAGAAGGACACACCACCCACAGATCCTCAAGCTCCCAAACTCTACGGAGATCTTCACAGTCATTTCTACATCGAGCTGCTTGAGAAGAATGAAAGCCACCCCACACACACATGCACAGTCACAGGGCATGTGTACATTTGTGTGCACCAGGCAGGCCTGCATACTACTAGATTTTATCTGCATGCCTACATATGTACATGTGCCCTCACATACGTTTGCATACTTGTATGCGTGTGCACACTCCCGTTAACCCCAAAGACACAAATGACCTCAACTAGTGATGAAGTTTGTAACAGTGGCAGATAAGGACAGTCAAGTAAGTGTCTTTGCATTTACACAGGATGTCGGACCCCTCCACCGGGCACCTCAAACCCTGTGCTGTTAAAACCGGTGTACACAATCCCCTCTTTTCCTGGGGATGTGATGCCTCTGATCTACACTGTATGCCATGGGCTCTGCATGTCAACCGTGAGGCTGCTGAGAAGGATCAAGTCCCTCCCAAGCCCACCACAGACCTATCTCTATCTGCTAGTCTTCTCCATAGCCTCTAAAGCAGTGGCTCTCAACCTTCCTAACACTGCGACCCTTTCATACAGTTCCCCATGCTGTGGTGGTGACCCGAACCACACAATTGTTTTCATTGCTACTAGACAACTGTGATGGTGCTAATGTTATGAACTGTAAAGTAAGTATCTGCTATGCAGGATATCTGATGTGTGACCCCTCAGGGGTCACACCCCACCTGTTGAGATCCACCACTCTAGGAGCTTGCTTTCAGTCCAACGTCTTTTGTGAGGTTCATAGAAAACAATAGAAAAAAAATAAAAATAAAGGGCGCCCACATACTTGGAGCCTGAGTGATTTGTGTCCTCTTGTCCGAACAACTATGCCTGAGTCCTAACAGCCCTGGTGCCCCCTCAAATGCCCACCTCAGGGCTTTGTGTACCTTAGATGGGCACTGCCTTATTTCTTTTTGTCTTGTGGTTTTTGTGTTTGTTTTGCTTTGTTTTCTGGTGTGTGTGTGTGTGTGTGTGTTTGTGTAGGTCATATCAAAAGACAACAGGTAGTTGTTGTTAATCTCCTTCTTACATGTGGGTTCTTGGGGTCAAACTAAGCTTGTCAGCACGACCCACGGAGCCATCTTGCTGGTCTGCTTTACTAAAGCTTTTATGTCCATTCTGATCTGGAAAAAAAAAAAATTGAAACAGGATCCCACTATAAAGCTCTGGGTATCCTAGAACCTGCTTTGTAGCTCAGGGTGGCCTTGACCTCACGGGATTAAATGTGTGTGCCCAGCCTAGTCTGGTAAATTCTTTTACTCCTAAACTATGGGCTATTTCTGCCATATCAGCTCAAAATAACCCAGTCACACTAGGAGAATTCATATCTTCTCTTTACCAGTGGGGAAGCTGAGGCCCAGAATGGTTTGGTCAGTGGCCAGATCACATTGGGTTAGGTGACTGAGGCACCCAACCGGCTAAGGCAGGCCATCTCTGACCTCATTGTGAATGCTCTTAGCCAAGGCTGGCCAGATCACTATCGGCTTTGTGCCCAGGGTCACAAGTGGCACTGCTTGCTCTTGGCTGGTGAGGTACTTTGCAGGAGCATACAAACCCAGCTGGGAAGAAGTCAGGGAGGTGGGGGCGGAGGATTCGGGGGCTGAGCAAAGGTTAGGCTCAACACAGCCAAAGACTGTGGGAAAGAGCCAAGCCATGCTCTGCCAGGGACTGCCCACTGTGTCTAGCCTGAGAAAGCCACTCCCACCCTGCTCCCAACCCAGCCCTTTCTAGGCCCAAGTCTCTGGACATGGATTAGAGGCTCAAGATGGAGTTGCTGGGGTCTAGGCTGGCTTGAGTCTGAGGAACCATAGCAGACCTGGTGATATTGGGGAGGTGAAGGTGATGGATCATAGGAGGGCACTGGTGGGTCAGGAATATCCTTCCTGCAGTCTCCCAGGTGCCCAGGAACCTACTGTGTGCAGCCGGCAGAGGAGCCCTGCTCAGAGCCGGGCATGGACTGGAGTAGCAGGAGGTTGGAACTGGACACTGCCTTGGGGGCCCTGCCTCAGCCCCGGGGGTGGGCACTGCTCCCCGGAGGCGAGGCGGCCTCCCACCATCTTCAATGATTTGGAAGTGTAGAAAATGGGATTATCCAGGAACAGATGTGCACAAAGGGGGTGAAATGGAAAGTGTTACCGTAGCGCCTGCCTTTGATTACCTCTGACTGCCGGGTACCCGCAGCTCCCCCCCAGCCGGGATGGGCTAAATTCAGCCGAGCCCTGCAAGCCGGGCCTCATTGAAATTGAATTGATACTTTGTGAACTTCATTTGTGAATAATGTGATCTGACAGGGACAAATGTGACGGGGAATTGTTTTCAAACCTCCTCCAAATGGAACTTATTATTGGGTAAATACAGATTCCTTTGTCTGGGGCCCTCCCTTCCACCCTGGTGTCTGGCTGAATATGCATCAGCTCTGCTGGTAATTGAATTGGCAATGGGGAGGGGGACCGACTACCCTCCCCAGACCATGGGGCAGTGGGCACAGCAGCCTCAGAGGCCACCCTGCCTAAGCGCTCACTGCTACCCAGCCACCAGGCCTCAGATGTCCTACACATTAATTTCCCTTTGCAGAACACAGCTCGGGCGGGAGCTCAAACCCAGTTAGCTGGATTGATGAAGCTGGCGAGAGGGTGGGACACACGCTGATTCCACCTTTTCAGCTTCGATTAGCTCAGCCTGGAGTTATTCCCCGTCAGAGCTCCATTACTTGGTGTCGACTGGTGGCGGGCCCTGGGGAGGGCCATGCCGCGAGGGGCCCAGGAAGGCTTCAGTGCTGGGTCATTATCCTAACAGGCTGTTCCCCAAAGAGGGCAGGATCAGGCGGGGCTCAGAGCCCTGAAAACCCTCGGTGCCTGACACAGCCACCCGCTGACCCGCCAACATGTGCTGCCCCTTGTCACCAAGGCCATGGAGGGCCAGACCTGCTCTCTGCTCATCCGTTCATTCACGCAGTCACTTGGTCCACCCTGCCCAGTGCTGTAGGAGAATGGCTGCCAGCAGCCCTGGAGAATCCCAGGATTCCTTGCACTGCGGTGGGGGTCCCTGCCCACACTTAGCAGGCCTGAGAGTCCTTTGTCATTAACTTTTTGCTATGCCACATGAAGCATTTCTCAAGCAAGGACACTGACAGCGACCTGCTTCCACAGATGGGCACAAGCCCGTGCAGCCCCTCGTCACCCTTTCCTCTCCCCCTTGTCCCTACCAGTATGTTACCCTGCTCTGCAAGGCAGCCTGACCTTTGTCTGAGACCCTGAGACCAGAACAATCCTTCACCTGCACCTCACTGCAAAACCATGGGGCCAGATAGGGCAGCAACTGCATATGACCTCTGTATGTCCCCTCTTCCCTCTGTCCCCTCACTCCCTATCAACAGTTGGATTTATTTTATTTCATTTTTCTAATTGAAGTGAGATCCATGCAACCTACAATTAACCATTTTAGCTTTAACTTTCTGTGGCATTTAGCAAACACCAGTCTTGGCGGCAATCTAACCATGCCTTCTCTCCTACCCAGCACATAGCCTATCCGCAGCCATACTTCCACCCCACACTGCCCCCACCCACACCCTGTTTCACATATCAATAGAGCCCTATTACACAGGGCCCTCTGTGCCTGGCTTATTTCCATATGACATCCTCTAGGATTACCCATGTAGTGACAGGTCTTTTCTGGTGACGGCTGTGTACTATTTCGTTTTGTTATACACTCATGTATCTACAATCTACATGGATGCTGAGAGGGAAAGGGCAGGGAACACACACGGGCAGCTATATGGACACCGGTTTCCCATTCTAATTTATCTCTGGCTTCTGAAGGCCATTGTGTCCCTCCTTGACAGCCTCCTGTGAACCGAAGAGGCTGTGGACGGTTGGGAAGGGTGACAGCCACCCTCCCTACTACCTAAGAAAGTGGGAGGTCCAGTGTAGCTAGACCCATTCCCTGACTGACCCTAGAACTAGTAGTCACCTGGGGCTCTGGAGTGACCAAGGCAGCCTGGAACTCTCCAGCCAGTCACCAACAGCTGACCCTGAATTCTCTCATCCCATACATGTGTGAACCAGTGACCCAGAAAATGTCAGAGTGAAAAGGAATGATTCATGTGGCTTTAGTGTGGTGGTTTGAAAGAAAATATACCCAAAGGGAGCGGCACTATTAGGAGGTGTGGCCTTGTTGGAGGAAGGGTGTCGCTGTGGGGCGGGCTTGGAGGTCTCTTTTGCTCAAGCTTCCCTCAGTGTGAGTCAGTCGACTTCCTGTTGCCTGCAGGATGTAGTGCTCTCAACCCCAGCACCACACCATAACACACTGAACCTCTGGAACTGTAAGCGAGCTACCCCAATTAAATATTTTCCTTATAAGAGTTGCTGTGGTCATGGTGTCTCTTCACAGGAATAAAAATCCAAAGTGGAATTCTGTCAGACCCTCAGGAAGAAGGTGCCCTAATGCTCAAAGTCTCCTAAGATAGACAAGGCCTATCTCTGGCCGGGAGCAGACACTGATCCCCAGAGTGTAAGTTTGCCCTAAGCTGAGGACTGAGGGCCATGAACCTGGGAGCAAAGTCGTGCCAGGACCTGGGATTCAGCCCAGACCTGAGATCCTGGTTGGGCTAGGGAAAGTAGGCTTTGGCCAGAAGGGCTTTATGCTGGCTAGTTTTATGTCAGTTTGACACGAGCTGGAGTCATCTGGGAAGAGGAAACTTCAGATGAGGAAATGTCCCCATTAGATTGGCCTGTGGGGCATTTTCCTAATTGGTGATTGATGTAGGTGGTCCCAGACCATCGTCAATGGTGCCAGCCCTAGGTAGGTGGTCCTGGATGCTGTAAGAAAGCAGCAGACTGAGCAAGCCACGGCGAGTAAGCCAGTAAGCAGCGCTCCTCCCTGGCCTCTGCTTCAGTCCCAAGTTCTGCCATGAGTTCCTGCCCTGACTGCCCTCAGTGACAGAGGGACCTGAGAGCTGTAAGCTGAAGTAACCCTTTCCATCCCAGCCTGCTCCTAGTCATGGTATCTTATAGCAGCAGTAGAAATCCTAGCACAGGTTCTCTGAGGCCTTAGGGTTGTGCTTGATGTGGGAGTATCACCCCTGCAGTTTTAGAAGGGGAGCCAGACGTGGACGGTCTTCAAGAGCTGCTGTACAAGGCATGACAGGTCCCACTGAGGCAGGTCCTCTGAGGGAGGCGGGACATGAGCCCAAGTCCTTATCTGTCTGCCTCCCCACCTTTACACATTCCCACCTGTTCACCTTCTCGCCTCTCTACACCCTCACAAGTTGGACAAACTGCTCATTTTCCCATTCCCTCTGCCTACATGGGCTGGGATAGGAGGTACTGTAAGCTGCCAAGAATGGCATCAGAAAAGCCCCAAGACTTCCCCCAGAGGAGCCACATTCTTCCCAGGCAATGCTGACAAGCTGAACCCAGTCCCACTGTCCTTGCGGTCAAGGCTAACCTTCTGCACCCTGGGACACTGTGAGCTTCTAAGGTCTGAACACCTAGGACAGTGTCATTGTGGGTGAAGGCAGAGCTCAAGGCACAGACATCACCCTGTCCATGATATATTTGTTACCAGAGAGTAAGTCTCGATCATGTGGGAGTCTTGCCCCGCCTGCTCTTAAGGAACCTTCTGGACTCTTCACACTGGCCAAAGTCGTTACAGTCGAGAGAGCAGAACTGTCTGTCCCGGGCTGGATGCACTGCGGCACAGGGATCGGAGCAGAAGACATGAGAGGAAAACTTATACCAGTGCATGTGCATTAACGGTGCTGAAGTCTTCACAGGAAGGAAGTGGGCAGGGGATACACTGGAGGGCTTTACACACTTGAAAATACTTTGTAGTTAGCTGAGAGTGGAAACTCTTTTTAAATCTTTGAAAATAAAAGTTATCGTATTGGTGCACACCTGTAAGCACTCTGGCCAGAGGCAAGAGAGGAAGGCCCTGAGTTAAAGAGTAAGACCCTATCTTGAAGAACAAAATTAAAATGTCACCTATTAATAACTCCAAAGACCCAGGAATGGGATCTTGTTTGGAAATAAGGTCCTATTGAATGATAACTTTGTGGTGTGTTCATAGAAGGAGAAAGTTTGGACATGGGTGTACATGGAGACATGAAGGCAGGAGTCAGGGTGATGTTTCTACAGACCAAGGATTGACAGCTTCCTCCCTGAGCTGGAGGGAGGGAGGTGCAGAACTTGACCCCCAGAGTCCACCAGGCTGGTTCTGCATGTGGAGAGAGTCTCAGGTGGACTGTACCCCACAGTGTGGTTTGTTTTCATGTTGGGGAACAGACTCGCCTGCCTATTATTCCTCCCTGGGCTGTGGCCCTGATGCCCCAGTAGGCCCTACTGCCTACACAGTTGGTGCTAGTTACCTGGCTCTTACGGTCATTAGCCTCCTTCCCAATGCAAGAAACCTTGTTCCCTGACAAGCCTTGAGGCCAAATCCATACCTGCACTGCTGCAAGAATGCTTTCTATTTAATACACAGATAGTGGCCTTGAGGGAACCAGGATTTATAGAGACAGTAGGGTAGAGCCAGCCCTTCTGGCAGGTAGCTATAGACTCCCACCAAGGCATCCTGACCCACTTTGGTAAAGCTGTCTCCAGAGCTATGCTTCTAGCCCATGGCTGCTGCCTGGATATATCTCTACAGGCCTTTGAGCAATGAACAGACACTGCTGTCACATTTCCTGGAAACAGCAGTGTCTGTAGCTGGAGACATTACTGGCCTGCCCTGATAGCTGGTGACTTTCTGGTTCATCACCCAGAGCTGACTTTCATTAAGGGTCCCAGTGCCCTGAATGACTGAGAGAACACAAAATAAATCAGTTGAGAGGCTTTTCTTCCCAGTCCATTTTCCCTTTAACCCTAAACATGTTTTCAAACTGTGAGCCCTTAATGTCCAGAAAAACTATTCAGGAGGGGGCTGGTGGCCCCAAACACTCCAGACACCACCAGTTACAACTCCTGGGTGGCCACAAATGCCCATTCAGAATCCAACTTCTCCTGGCTTTGGACTAGAGCCTAATTTACTTAGGAGAATATCCCAGACAAGCCGGGCACTGCCTAATACCACCAAAGAGTCGTCTTCTATGTCTGAACAGATCTGGGGGTGAGATTGCTCTACCCACTTTTCAGGGCAGACCCCATGGCCACCTGAGGACTTAAGCTGGGGAGGAGGTGTCAAGATGACTTGTTCTGCTCTTGCAGAGAGCCCAAGTCCAGTTCCTAGAACCTGTGTCAGGTAGGCCACAACTCCAGCATCAGGGGATCTGATGACTCCGGCCTCTGAGAGCACAACACACACACACACACACACACACACACACACACACACACACACACACACCACACACCACACACACCACACACACACACAACTTTTTTGGAGATATGGTTTCTCTGTGCAGCTTTGTAGACCAGGCTGGCCTCAAACTCACAGAGATCTGCCTGCCTCTGCCTTCCAAGTGCTGGGATTAAGGGTGTGTACCACCACAGCCCAGTTTCACACACATATACTTTTTTAAAGTAAAATTTTTTGCCTGGTGGTGGCACATGCCTTTAATCCCAGCACTTGGAAGGCAGGCAGGCAGATCTCTGTGAGTTCAAGGTCAGCTTGGTCTACAGTTCAAGTTCCAGGACAGACTCCAAAGCTATAGAGAAACCCTGTCTCCCCCCACCAAAAAAAAAAAGAGCAAAAAATTTTAAGCTGGGGTGGAGCATCAACTCCCATTAGGCCACAAGTTGCTGAATGCCGTCTTCTTTCCAAGAGGGACAGAAGACACATTGGTGAACATTGCCATTTCCTGGAGCTTGCCCAGTTCACAGGAAGTGGCTCTCATGAGTATTCCCAGCTTGTAGGTTTGCACAGTGCTCTGTATCCTGGGAGCCCCATCAGGTCCAGACATACACCAACAGTTGGTCTTATCCCCCAATGCAAACTTCAGCCCTTGACCCACAGAAGAAACTCCATGATTCCCTCCCCACAAGGTTGGAATTCATGGTCACAAGCAGACCTACAGGGACATCTCAGGCTCCAAAAAGTTGCTCCTGAAGGCATTTCTGGTTTTTCCATTTATAAAGCAGAGCGAGCTTATAAATCAGAGGAGTATTTATAGGAGACACACAGCTAGCAATAACAGGTTCGAGTGGCCAGTGCGTTTCTGTGACTATTTCATCTTCCACGCTAACTTAAACACAAGAAAAAAGGGCTTTCCAGCCCAGGGCTGCTGCTCGCCTGGGAGATTGAGTGCACTTGTAATAATTCATAGACTTCTCACTTTCATTTTTCTGCTGCCCAGGAATTACATTCCACTATTAAAATGTGCTGTGACCGCGGGTAGTGCTGGCTTGTCGGACACAGGAAGGGAGAGGACCCGGGCAGAGGGGTAAAGGTGGGGCACAGACTCCATGGCTTCTCGCCGTGTGCTGGATGCACCATACACTGCACGCCCTGACAGAACGCAGCTCCTTGGTACCCCTAGGAGGCCAAGCTCCAATCCCTGTGGCAGCTTACTCCTTTGAAGGAGCACCGGTCTCATACCCAAGCCAGACAAAATTCCCCAGCACAGGGCCTCATGAGCCCAGGTTGGCACAGCCTAGTGAGGTACCCAGAGAGCCAGAAGGACTCGGAGGCTGCAACAGGGTGATCTGGGAGACACACTAGAAGAGTCCATTACTATGGGTCCCCGGTGTCTGCCACTGGTATGTTTATCACCAGAATCTCAATGCACGCTAGGGTCTGCCAGGTCATGCATCAAGAGAGAGGCAAAACTGGGCTCCCCTCATATTTCCCCACTCTCCATGTTCCAGAGATTCTGGGCAGGAGGAGTTGATCCAGGACCCATCATGCACTGTCCCAAGATCTTTGGAGACCATGCCTGACCTCTCAATCCTGTCACCTAGTGCTCTCCGATAGCTTACCAGGCATGGGCATAGACGAGGCTCGCCCTTCAGCAGGACACTCCTCTGTAGACCCTTTCCCTATGGAGTTCCCCCAACAGGATGGAGAGGCCTGTTCTTCAGGGACTTCTTTGCCCCTCATTCTCCAGACTTAGAGCCTTGAGGTGGAAGAGCTAGGCAATGCACGCCAAGCCAAACCCTAGAGATGGCGCCAAAGCTGCCTCCCTCAGGAGACCCCACCCTGTCCATCACTGACTCAGTTGACTACCTCTCCCCTAGTTCCTCCAACCCTGGAAGGAGTCACTTTCTGGGACATGTTGAAAGAAGTCAGCTCTTTTGGAAGTGCCTGCTGAGTGAACAGACTAGTGGACAACAGAACCCTCCTGCAGAAAGGACTCTGCAGAGTGTGGTCCAGAGAGGGACTCCCCTTCCAAATCTCTGGCCATCCCAGGAACAGAGGCAGGTGGACACCCCACAGGGACAAACTGCCACTCAAGGCTATCCACCCTACTTTCTACTACCACAAGTCCTGTGGAATCCCTCAAGATCTCTCTGGAAGCTCTAGTGAGCTGAGGAAGTGACTGTGGGTACTAAGGAGTGAGTCAGACACAGGGCCTTGGACTCTGGGCTTGCCCATTGCTTCTCATCATTAGACACTTCGAAGACACAGACAGAGCATCTCCAGTCACAGAGCACATTAAGCTGCGTCTGGGCAACTGTGTGTGAAGAGACATCAAACAGCCCATCAGGCCGGCTGAGGACAGGCACTTGCCCTGAGCTCCCACACAGAGTTGGCCCCTTGGTCACAGAGCACCATTGCCCACCCCATCCAGGACACAGCTGACAGCCAGATGGGCTCAAAGAGATAGGAGCAGGGCCAGGCTGGGCCAGGCCTCTTGTCTGGGGGCTACATACACACAGTACCATGGCCATTTCCATCCCCAGATCCAGGCTAGACTCACGTCTTAGAATCACCGTCTTAGAATCTGGTGGGCAGAAGGGCAGCTCCAGAGGTGGGGCAGGTCTGAACTCCCACCCATCCCAGATGATGGGATCATCCTTAAAGCCACTAACTGCCCCAGTGTGTTTGGGATTAGAGTGTGGGATGGAAGTTAAAATGCACTTCAAAGCCAGGGAACCCTTCCCTTAACCCAGGCTCTACCAGCCACGCCCAAGCCAAGGCACTCAGGCTCCGGGTCTGACAGAATCAGCAGAGTCTGGGGGGTCAGAAGAGGATGGGAAGGGATGCCATGACCTAGGATGGGAATTAGGCCTTGAAGGAAGATGTATGAGGTCGGGTGAGCAGGGGACAGGATGGGAAACCTCAGCCTTGAGTGGCATGTGGGACCACAGGTGACCAAGCTGGCCATGGCTACAGGACACAGGAGGTAGCCAGCTGAAAAGTATGACCTAAGTACAATGCCAGACAGAGTAAGGCTTGTTCCTTCCAGGTGCCTCCAGAACAGTGTTTGTTCCCATACCTTCAGGTGCCCCCAGCAAAGCGTGTCTGTATTAGGGGGACCTGGCTGTCCACTAGCACATCTGACTCCAAAGGATCCCCACACCTAGGTGCCCCATCAGAGGGTCTCCCACATACGGACCTGTGGGTGGCAGCTGAGACGCCCAAGTCCAGCCAGGTGCAATGAAGGTCCCGCCGAGAACTGAGACCCATAGCCATCCCTCCTTGGGCACAACATGGCCTGCAGAAAAACAGGGTTTAGATCCCCCTTCAAATGGCTTAGTCTACAATTCTGGAGTGCTCAGCACTGGTCTTGTCCTCCCAGCAGGAGGCTGGGGTTGGGGCAAGGTAGGGACTGGGAGCCAGAGACCGTAATCAAATCCAAGCTCAGCCTGAGCAGTCCAGACCACTCCCAAAGGGATGGGGACTGGGTACCCAAGCCGAGATGGGAATGGGCTTCTGAGTTCCCCTACAGAGAGCTAGTGGGCCAACTGTCCTCTACAGCCAACCAAGTGAAAGTCAGAGCCTTGTTGCTGGCTTGGCGGGGGAGATTGGGAAGACAGGGTCCCTCTGCTTATGTCTAGCCTCTTGGGGTGCAGCATTGTCAACGTTAAGCAGGGTGCAGAAAATAGGCGTGCAAGGCGCTCGGTCACAAGATGTACCACAGTGGGTTGACACTCCCCCTCCGCCAGCCGTCCGAGCTGGCTCAGAAACACAATATTCCTACGGTCTTTTTCATAAAGGTCTTTATAGGTTCGGAAATTTAAACACCGCAGAGCCTGAGTTGAATTGGAAAGCAAAAGTCTCTAAGCTTGTACATCTTAGAGGGAAAAAATTCAATTAAGTGGGATTTTAGCTGTTTCAATAAAATTGGACTCTCCCTTTTCAAGATAAGAGCTCTCCAGCACGGAAGAACCTTTATGAGCCGTGAGTATCCGCTCCTTCTAAACGCGTAATCCACGCTCAGGACACAATGCCCACAACAGGAAATCAATGTATAGTCGAATCAATTTGAAAATATAAAATAAACTAATATATGAGTGGAAAATTGACTTCCTATGGATTAAAAGCTGCACAAATAGTCGGGAAAATCATGCTTTTTAGCGAGAGGAAGTGGTTCTGTGGAGCAGGGGTCAGGCACAACCAGCTGGTACGGGAGGCTAGTACAGAGATGAGACTTTCAGGGATGTCGAGTCACAAGTGCCTGTAAACACTGTCACCACGACCACCAATGCTTTAATGGGTGTCATGACAGGATTCTCCTGGAAGATACACACAGCTGCCCTTCAGGTTGCAAGTGGGGTTGGCTGTGGCTCTGAGCGGTGTGGCTGGCCAGGGGTCTCAGCAGAAACCATGGGCCCATAGCTATTTTTCAATAAGGTGGTTCTCTGAATCGTCCTAGCTGATGGAAAGAAAGAAATTCCCTGTCCCAGTTCCTGACTAAGGGGAAGGCCCCGCCACTGGAAAGCACACATCTTGAGGCTCCTCAAGAGGCCCTGACGCCAGAGGATGGCAAGTTAGAGCATGGTCTGTCACTCCCTTGTAAGTCCAGGATGCAAGGTGGTGGCAGCAGCTGTCAGGAGTGGGAATGATACAACTGTCCCTTGAGCTCCAGCTGCCCAGACCGTGAGCAGTGGTAGCATCTGCACTCCTAGGCGGGCACCACACACAACACATAACACATAATAAATAAATAAATAAATAAATAAATAAATAATAAAACCGAACCCCCACCCCATCTTAAGAACTGGCTACTCAAAGATCTGGTCTGAACTGAGTCCACAATCACAAACCTGTGCCAAGAAGGGCTGGTCATGGGCAGTGTGGAGTGCACCCACTCAGAACAGCAAGCCAGAACCAAAGACTGCACCTTTCCTGGACTTCCAAGACTCTGCCCACTCCCAGACCAGCTGGTGCAGGGCCCAGAGTGACCTGGCACCAGCCCCAGATCGCTGTTTCTTCTTGTGCACTTTCTGCCCTCTTTTCTTTAGTGGTCAGGGCCATTGAAGGGCACCTGTTAAGCTTTCTCGTTTGTAAAACAGCCTGACACTCCGGAAGCACCTTCTGCCCACTGCCCACTTACAGACATTTCATGTGGCACTTATGATGGTACCAATATAAGCTCTGTGGCCCAGTACTGTGGTTCTGGACAGGATGAGAAAATGTGGTTAAGTGAGGGTAGGTCGAGACTCTGCCAAGAGAGACAAGCCTGTCCGGCCATCCATCTGCTTATTCTATGTCCTCCTCTCCTGAGGACAAGCGTGGAGACAGAGACAGATGGCAGAAGAGCGATTTACAATTTGGCCCATTCTATTTCCAATTAAACCACAGACATTAGTTAATATGCAGGGCTGAGGATCTCGGGCGGAGATAATGTGTGGATATCTCCATAAACCTCCTCTTGGAACAAATAATTTTGTACAAATTTGCAAACAGCAGGGTTTTTGTAAATAACTGTCATCTTTCTACCAGCGTGGCTGCCGATTGTGCGGTTTTTCTCCATGATAATTTAATGACGGCCCAATTTACCTATTGTTCCTGGGCTCTGGGTGCAGCCAGTGTGATTGTCCAATTTAGTCCCAAATCCATCCTGATGGCACTAATTCATATTGACCAGTGTTTACAAATCGAGCTCTCCCCTCGCTCTGCCTGACAGTTCATCCCACTAACAAGCCATCTGTGTGTCTGGTGGACACTGCCTGGAAGTCTCAGCAACTCTTGCCCATCCTGAGCTTGCAGCATAGCAAGGATGGGGCCACATGTGTCTATGGAGAACAGCTAGCTTTGCCTGGGCAGACCCTGAGCCTGGGGTTAAGAAGCTGCAGGCGTGGGGGCTGGTGATAATGCTTAGATAAGAGGGCAGGAGAGTCAGCAATGACTGGCTGAGTCAGATGCATGGTAGGGGTTGGTAGGTGGACAGGCAGTAGAAGGGTAGTGCTGGAGTTCTAGAATGTTCCCCCAAAGGCCTCTACATTAAAAGTTTGGTTCCTGTTTTGGTATATTTCTAAGTGGTGGGACTTAGTGGAAAGCCTTCAGTTCACTAACAGAGTTCTTTCAAAGGAACTGTGGGATCCTGGCCCCTTTCTCTTTTTCAATCCAAAAATATAAGATAAGCAGTTTTGCCTCAACTCCATCCCTCAGTGTACAATTGCAGGCCTAAAGCAACAGCACTAACTGATCATGAACTAAGACCTCCAAAACTGTGAGTTAAAATAAGCCTACTCTTTGTAAGTTGATTATCTCCATTACTTGTTACAGTGACTCACACAGACTGAAAGCTGACTCACACAAGTAGTTCAAGTGATAGAGGGATGGATGGGTCAGTAGATGGCAGGTCACATGGTACATGGATGGATGGAAAGTTGGTGGGTACATGGATTCGTGGGCAGACAAAAAGACTGACAAATCAATGGATTGTGAATGAGTGGGTAAGTGAATAAATGGATGGCTATATAGTAAATGGGTGAATGGAGAGGTGAGACAAGGTACGGATAAGCAGAAGTATGGATACATAAGTGGATATGTGGCCAAATACATGGATGAGTAGTTGGAGATTTAGATGAATGGATTAGTGGATGAACGGTTAGATGAATAAATGCTTAGATATTTTAGACAGATGGATGGATGGATAGATGGATGGTACATGGCTGATTGAGTGGGTATATGGATGATTAGATGAATAGATGCCTAAATATTTAGATGGATAGATGAAAGCCTGGATGGGTGGGTAGATGGCACATAGCTAGATGATACACGACTGGCTAACTAGGTGAATGGATGGATAGACAAGCAGATGTATAGCCATACATTTAGCATTATATTACATGGATGCACAGGTGTTTAGAAAGTTAATCCAGATGGATGGGTGCATAGATGTTTAAATGGTTGAATGGCTGGATGCATGCATACATGCATAGGTGGTTAGATGCATGGATGGATAATGGATGGATGTACAAGTGTTTAGACAGTTAGATGGATGCATGAATGTATAGATGGAGGGGTGGGGAGGATAAATTTATATGAAAGTAGGTGAGTGGATATTTGGGTAGTGGGTGGGCAGAAAGTGGGCATGTTTGTAGTTAGTGGACAGCTGGGTAAATGAACATTAAGATTTAAAGAGTGCTTCTATGTGGGTTGGTAAGCAGGAATTATCTGCTTTGGCTAGGACTGAACTATAGAGCAGATGACAAGGGACAGAGAATTTGTGGAGCATCTGAGAATGGGCCAGAGGAGAGCTGACCGGAGGGGTAGGTACAAGGCAGGCGGGCTGATTGGGCAGGAGCTTGGTTCTTGGCCAGGTGTCAGCTTTCTGCCACCACACCAGACATCCAAGGTAACTTATTTCAAAAGTCTATTTTCATGAATGGCTGGAGAGGTTTCAGGCCATGGATGCCTGGCCCTGTTGCTCTAAGCTGAAGCAATGTACAATATGTATGGCAGGAACCCCTGGAAGAAATGTCTTTTTACCTTAGAATAGGAAAGAAGCAAAAAAGAGAGAGAAGAGGCTCTAGAGTCCCAACAGCCCCTTGAAGAGCATCCAGCAAAGACCTAATTTCTTCCCATGAGGCTCCAGTTCTTAAGTGGCCCCTGACAACTCCCAGCAGTGGCACAGGCTGGGAACCAACCTTCAACAATGGACCTTTGGAATCACTTGCGATCTGAATCCTAATGTCACAGACTAACACGGAGTAGTTAGAACCCTCAGGCACCACAACACCTCAAACAGGGAAACAAATTAGAGGATCTGGGGTGTATGTATGTCTAACTCAATGGGTTAAGGAGGCTCTGAGCGTAGAAGGGGGCAGGATTTGAGAGCAGTGTGGCTTTTGAAGTGCTGAGTCCAAGTTGCCTGGGTGTGTGTCCTGGGGCTCTGTAGGATGTGGGCCGGGGAGCGACCTGGCAGCCTGGAGCAGGAAAGCTGCATACATGGCTGGGAGAAGTCCTGGGGTATGGAGGGCTAGGGGCTTGGCGAGGGGTATAAGACAGATACTGTCTTCTGTCCCACAAGTGTCTGAGAAAGGGAGTCTTACAGAGTTATGCATTGGAGGGCATGTTACATCAACGCAGAAGCCAAAGCAGGGTACCGGTGTCTGCATCAGCGCAGAAGCCAGAGCAGGGTACTGGTGTCTACATCAGCGCAAAAGCCAAAGCAGGGTACCGGTGACTGTATCAGCGCAGAAGCCAGAGCAGGGTACTAGTGTCTACATCAGCGCAAAAGCCAAAGCAGGGTACCGGTGACTGCATCAGCGCAGAAGCCAGAGCAGGGTACCGGTGTCTACATCAGCGCAAAAGCCAAAGCAGGGTACCGGTGTCTTCCACTCTCAGCACTTTCATTTAGAGCAGCTGGCCAATGAGGCCTCAGGCTCTGCCGATTGCTCTCCCACATGTGCAGCCTCACACAGCTTTGTACATGGGAGCTGGGGATTAAATAAAACTCAGGTCCTCATCAATAGCACAAAACTGGCAGTCTACAGAACAGGAAAACATCTTGCCAACCCCACATTCGACAGAGGGCTGATTTCCAAAACATATAAAGAACTCAAGAAACAAGATATCAACAAATAATACAACTTAAAAATGGGGTACAGAGCTAAACAGAAGAATCTCAAATGGCTGAGAAACACTTGTGATGTTGAACACCCTTAGCCATTAGGGAAATGCAAATCAAAAAGGTTAGGTTCCACCTTACACCTGTCAGAATGGATAAGGTCAAGAACACAAGCTCATGCTGGAGAGGATGTGGGGGGGGGGGGCACTTCTCAATTGATGATGGGACTGCAAACTTGTACAGCCACTTTGGAAGTCAGTGTGACAGCTTCTCAGAAAACTGGATTCAATCTACCACAAGACCCAGCTACACCACTCTTGGGCATATACCTAAAGGATGCTCCATCTCACTTGCTCAACTCTGTTCATAGCAGCTTTATCTGTACTACCCAGAACCTGGCGACATCCTAGATGCCCCTCAACCAAGAAATGGATAAAGAACATGGTGTATATTTACACAATGGAGTATTACTCAGCTGTTAAAAACAAGGACACCAGGAAATCTGAAGGCAAATGGATGGAACTAGAAAAAAAAAAAATTATCCTGCGTGAGATAACACGAACTGAGCAAGGCAAAATGGTATGTACTCACTCAAAAGTGGATATAAGCTGTAAAATAAAGGATACCTATGCTACTTCATGGGGGGTTGCCCAGATCTCCCGGGAAGAGGAAATAGAGATTTCGTGAGTAGACTGAGGGCAGGAGGGGATGGAAACATGAGTGATCAGGCTCAGGGGGTTGGGGGAACGATGCCAGAGGGGGAGAGTACTGAAAGAGACTATGAGGAAGGGGGGTATTTCAGGGTCAGGTAAAAAGCCGGTGCAAGGGAATCTCCCAGGAATCTACAAGGATGACTATGAATCCTAGCAATAGTATTTACATAGCCTGTCTGAACTGGCCATCTCCTGTGACCAGATTGGTGTCTAGCCCAACTGTCGTCAGAGGCTTCACCCAGCAACTGACGGAAACAGATGCAGACCCACAGCTAAACAATAGGCGGATTTTGGGGAGTCTTGCAGAAGAAGGGGACAAAGGATTGTAGGAGCCAGAGGGGTCAAGGACACCACAAAAAAACTCACAGAATCATCTAACCTGGGCTCACAGAGACTCAGAGACTGAACCAACAACCAGGGAGCCTGCATGGGACTGACCTAGGCTCTTTACATATATGTGACAGTTGTGTAGCTTGGTCCTCTTGTGGGACTCCCAACAGTGTGAATAGGGGTTGTCTTTTTTTTTTTTTACTGAATTTGGGTTACCTTGTTCAGCCTGAATACATGGGGAAGTGCTTAGTCTTACTGCAACTTGATTTATCATGTCTCGTTGATATCCATGGGAGAGCTGCCCTTTCCTGAACTGGGATATAAAATAAATTAAAACAAACTCCCTCAGGTCCTTATGCTTCAGAGCAAGTACTCTCACCCATTGAGCCACCTCACCAGCACCATTTTTTTTAAGTTGACATATTTTTTTTTTTTTTTTTAAATCTAAGTAGCATTTACGTGAGGGGACAAACATGAGTATGTAAAGCATGGGCGTGGCAGAAGCTAGGCTTTCTGTGGCCTTATACCCTCCTCTTCCTCCTATAAACTCAGGGCAGATGTGGCTGGAGAGCAATCAGACTAAAACTGAAGCACTAGGTTTTATGATTATCGCCCCAATCATCTTTGGCCTGGCCAGCACTTTTACTTGGGGTAGGAAGCGAAGCACAGCAGATCCCAAGACTGTGATGAGGCATGTAGATGGGATGAAGACGGAAAACCTGGGCCCCTAGTGCCCTCAAACTGTCGGGGACATGTGTGTCAGAGGAGACATGCCCCAAGCTGTCTTCCTAGCACAAGGCCACACCAACCCCACTTCCTGAGTCTGATCCACAATTATAATCAGCATTGGGTTCACATTCCGGCTCCAGCCACTGGGAGTGGCTTTCCAAGTTTGCTAGGACCCAGCAATGGCTGGATGAGCTGCCACGGCTCCCTAGTCCTCCTCAGAGGATGAAGCCTTAGTGGAAGTTCAGCCTGAGGGCAGAGCACACAGCCATGTGGATCATGACTGGTGAAGTCACACCACAATACATGTTGCAGATGGGTTTCCTGTTTAGCTGTTTGTTCTTAGCTCTTAGGTGCTGCTTTGTTCTTTTGCAAGGTTTGTTCTAGAAGAGGCAGATGGGGGCCCAGTCTCCTGAACAACTTTCTCGGGAGTCACTCAATGTTTGCTCCTTGAAATCAAGCCTGGGCAGGGCAAGGTCAACACAGGAGAGATGGGCTGTGACCTTGTTCTCTCCAGGTTCTGTCTGTGCCCTTAAACTGTCACCCTGAGTCTCAAGTGTCCCAACTTCTGCCTTTGAGTGGGTCTCAGCCAGTGGAAAGTCCAACAGCAGCCCAGAGGGGCAACACCTAGGACCTGCTCCTCCTTGCCAGGTATAGACGGAGCAAGCCTCAGGTTCAGCCCTTATTCCCATCCCATGCCATTACCTCCTTTGTCCCTCCAGAAGTAAAGCCATATCTCCAAACCATTTTCACTATGTGGAGTTGGTTACCTGGCCACCGTACACATTTTCCTGCAGAGTGCCAGCCTCCTGCCCACCTGGTTGGGCACCTAGCCTGCTCCTAGCCTCCCAGCTCCATCCAGGGTAACTTTCATTTTCTTAGTGACTTTGAAATGTAAGGCTGTTGAGTTGTTGCAGGTGACACTTTGCAGGTGGAGTTGCTTATGTGACTTGACCTGTATAAATTTAGTGAATCACAAAGACCCCGCTACCATTGAACATCACCCAGAGCCTGCTTCTCCTCTGGAGAAAACAGACATGTCCCTGCCCTATGGCCCTTGAATCTGGAAACAGGAACACCCTAGCACAGGATGGCTGCACCTTGGATGATGGTGACAGCTCTGGAAGAGAAGAGGAAGGGCACAGCACGGTGCAGGACATCATGGGGCCACAGGGGCTATTGCAGTATTCTGGGAAAAGGCAGTGAAGCAAACCCCAAGAGAAGGGACGGGTGAGGAGGGTCACTGAGGCCAAGAGTCAGACCGCTGACCTAAGGTCAGACCTCAAAAGTCCTCCTATGGACCATGGTCAGCAACAGGACAGAAATCATCACAAAAGTGTGACTGACTGCTGTGTGTGAGGCAGGCAAGGGCAGCAGGAGAAGCTAGGAATGGACTGGTTGGGACACATCTTGGCACTGAATTGCTGTAGAGTGAAGAGGCAAGGGAGAAAGGCTAGCTCCCAGGGGGATGAGCGATGATCGCAGTACAGGGACAAAGGGGGGGGGGTGATGGAGTGAGAACTCACTCCTGTCTTCAGTCATGTTGGACATGAGAAGCCTGTGGGTGTCTAGGAAGAGTAGAGAGATGTTTGGGTAAGCAGCCTGGGATTCAGGATACAGGTCAGCACATGCAGAGAAGGTTAAGGATGAATGGAGAGGCGCAGAGAGAGGCCCAGAGATCTGAGAAGGGGAGAGGAAAGAACCAAGAGGGACAGACACTGGGGAGCTGCAAGCACTGAACCCCAAGGCCACAACAAGCATGCTGCAGAAAAGATGACATAGTCCATGGCTGTTTTCAAATGAATCCATGTGAGGGTCTGTGCGCTTCCATGCCAGGATCTCTGAGCAGGTCTACTCCACGTGCACACGCGGGATTCTGTGTGTGGGGTGACCCGTCTGTGTCTGTGTATCCACATGTGTAAAAACCACTGCTTTCCTTCATCTGCTGTCTGTGCTGAGGATCCTCCAGGCGGGCTCCGCATGGTCTCAAGGATAGTTGGAACATGTGGTCAGGTCAGGCTGTCTTAACTACCAGAGGAGCTGGTCATGGATCAGGAGTCACAAGACTGCTCCTACATTCCCTAGGGGCTATAAGTGGCCCGGTACAACCTCTACCTTGGTCCTCACAGGCCCAGGTCCTCTCTGTGGCTGCTACTGACACTGTCATAGCTGTTGTACATCTAGCCTGGTATTAGAAACTCCCGGTCAGTCAGGGCTGGGGCCCTGAGGTGGCTGAGGACACACCGCCAAGACCTCCACGAACACATCCTCGAGTGTCGATTCCGCGTGACTAACTCATTGATCGCCTTGCTTGGGTTAATTAATTAATTAGGGCAGTGCAGAGGCTAGTGGGTTGGGCCTAGGGAACGGATCCTCCACCGGGAGTTTTATTAGTACATAAAATGAGTGTTTAAAACCCACACGGCCGCAAGTGCGCTGTCTCGGCTTTTCATTAAACAAACCTATAAAATTACTTGCCTCATTATGTATTTTCGCGACTTCCTTTGCCTCTGATGCTCCCGCCCTGCCTGCCTCCCGCTCTAAGTGCCTATTTGAAATCAATTTCTCTAATAATGGGCTTAACGAGCTCATCAATTAAGGCTGCCATAACCGAGTGTCGCCGGCTCCCGTTATCAGTTAAACTCTGGAACTAATTTCCATGTTCCATCTATCACGGGGCGTCCACGACGTCTGGCTGCTGCTCCAGGACGATAGGGAGACCCCAGGCCCTTCCCACTGGCCACAGACATCCCTGGAAGAGGACAATAAGGACAGAGAGGCCCACCTGGCCCAGGCTTGAGCATGAGGTGTGGCTTCTGCCAGCCCAGTGTAATTAGCAGTAATGGATGACAGGGCAGTCCCCAGATAAGATGTTCCTCGCAGCAGACTCATCCTTCCTTCTCACCCTCCAGGTGGCCACCTCAACCCTCAGCCCTATAAGTGATAACTATGTCACCCCACATCCCTGCGCTCCCCAAAGCAGATCTAACAATATCCAGGCTAGGACTGGCTCTGGAAGAGTAGGAGACGCCAGAGGAGGGCAGGAGTCAAGGAAGTGTGGCCCGGAGAGTGGAAGGTTCTAGAAAGTTGGCCTGGGGCTTGTCCAGAAGGGAGCTGTCAGGACATCTAGGCTTCCCAGCAGAGGAGGGTCCATGATGCAATAGTGACCTGGCAGAGTACTGTGGGGCAAGGCCCATAGCCAGGGCAGGATCTGGACCAACTACCCAGGGCCCGCTGTCCCTGCTTGTACCCTAGATCTCAGGACAGGCTTACTTATATGCAGTATAGGCTCAACACAGATGCGTGAGGTGCAGAGGCAGCTGTTTGCTCTAGCTAGGAGGGTCTCACATGGAGACCAGGGTTACATCCCATCCCCGCTCCAGGCTGAAGCGGGCACTAGGGACAAGACTCTATGGCCCCTCCCCCATCTTTCTCAAGGTCTGGGCAGCCCTATCTCCTAGCTCTCACGTGTGTGTGCCATACCCACTGGGGAGGTGGTTGAGCAGGATTAGGGGTGGGCAGCAAGGAGATAGATGCTGGATGGGAGGCAGGCAATAGGGCGGCAGAGCATCCACCTGCCTGGGGCCTCATCCCAGGCTGGGGGATGGGGCACTGGCCCCTCCTGGTGGTGAGGGCCACTCGTGTCACCGCTTAGCCTGCTGCTCCTTGTGATTTGTCATAATCAGTCTGCTTTTCTCATTAGCAAAAAGCCATTAGCTTGGTTTTATCAGCAGCCGGAGGGATGGCTGGCAGGCTTGGCCCTTCCAGAGCACCATCTCCAGGCTGCCCACAAGACCACACTACCAGACCAAGTAGGAGACCACTGTAGCCCTGAACAAGCCCGGTCGGGGCAGGGACAGTGAGGAAGAAGAGGAGTTAGAGGCAAGAGCTATGGCTGCCTACGTAGAAGAGGTGTGTGATAACTCCTGAGACCCACTGCAGGAAATAGCCATGCTGAAGTCCACAGTCACCAGAGGGACATGGCTGAGGGGTGAGAGGCATGGGGTGCTCTGTGGGAGGAAGAGCCAGGGCTGAGGGACAGGAGGGGTCAGAGACCCTGCACTGACAGGAATGCTGAGGAGGTATGACAGAGGAAAAGAGGCGCTCCTGAGGAACCAGTCACCTGAGACCTGCAGGGGAGCACGTCCCAGGCAGCTGCAGAAACAACAGCTGGACCAATACCCTCAGGAACACCCATCTGGTCACATAGGAGACTCCTCTTATCTCCTTTTCAAAAGGAGATTTATTTTTAAGTGTGTGTGTGTGTGTGTGTGTGTGTGTGTGTGTGTGTGTGTGTGTGTAAGTGCCCTTGAAGGCCAGAGGGGTTGGACTGCTCATCCTCTATAAAACAGCAAGTACTCTTAAAGGCTAAGCCATCTCAAGCCTACTCATCTCCTTGCTTCCAGTATCCCTCCCTGGTCAGGAGGGCTGAGCTTTATCTATCCAGGGCCCAGCCCAGCCATCAGTAACCCTCCCCACTCCACTTGGGTTAAAGTAGGATAGAAAGGCAGGGGAAATTATGGGGACATGAGACAGTAAGGGAGCCTCTACCCCAGCATTCCGCTAAAGCCAGGTGAGAATCAGGAATTCCAACATACCAGCCATGCCGGTACTTGGGAAGCAGAGGCAAGAGATTCAGTTCACAATCACTCTGATCTACGCAGTGAGTTTTGGGCCAGCCATGGTTACATAATAAAATGAGAGAAAGAGAATAAAGGGAAAAGGAAAAATTATAGCACAGCAGCTAACATTTGCTTAAGATCTTTCTCTGTTCCCAGATGTAAGCCTACAGTTTTCTAGAAATCTCACCAGAAAGCCTATTTACAGCAAAGGCATGTCCTAAAGCCCCAGTGCAATACCAACCAAGGCACCCCTATAATCTCATTTATCAAAAAAAAAATGAATTTCTTTGTACTCATTTGAGATATAATGTGAGACACCAACTGATGGGAGATGCCTTTATGTAAATATGTTTCTCATACTGGTTAATGAATAAAGCACTGATGGCCAATAGGAAAGGAAGATAGGTGGGACTAGGAGACCAGGAGGAAAGAGGAAGTAGGAAGGAGGGGTCAAGATGGAGAGTCTGGAGAAGGTAGAACCGCCAGCTGCCTCTCGCTGGTAAGACCACGTGGATATACATAGAAATGGGTTAATAATTAAGACAGAGCCAGCCGATAAGAAACTAGTACCGGCCAACAGCATTATATCAAATACAGAGTCTCGGTGTGTTAATTGGGGCTGGCGCGGTGGCGGGAAAACAGCTGACTTGGACACCCTCACTGATACACACACACCCGTACCTGCTGGTGTTTCTTATCCCTCCTCCTCCGCTCAGCAGCACCCTTTCTCTCAACCCTCATGTCTAAATTCTATGCTTAAATTCTCCATTAATAATCTTTTAATGAACTCCAGCTCAGACTCACACTGACTTGTCCTGAAATCCTTTTCTGAGTCACGCCTGCAAGGATCCACTTTTACTCCAGTTGAGGTCCCTAAAAGTTACGGGGACTCCTCAGCATGCTGTGAGTGACAGGGACCACCTTTAGCTGCTCTATAGACCATCCATGTCTTGAGCCTCTGGTGTTAAGTCTGGGAGCAGGTTGGAGGCACAGAATGCTTGCTTTTGGCACCGAGCCACAGCTGGTGCCCACCAGCTCCTAAATGAGTCAATGAAGGGATGAGTAAATAAGGGCTGGCTGATCTGGCTAGTCAGGCCTGTTCCTGTGGGGAGGGTCACTCAGGATCACAGACATGCATGCATGCATGCATGCAGGCTGGCTGGCAGGCGAGGAAGCTGCTGCCAGTGGCTTAACCCCCACTCAAACCCTGTCCTCATATGTGTGTGCTGGGACATGCCCCCTCCCACATACGCGCAAACAATTCTGCAAACCACTGCCCCGCCCCAATAGTAGTCACAGAGAAATCAGGGCAAGGAGTCATAACCATGAGAATGCAGTACGGAAGGTCCAGACCTTTAGTCCCTGACTGTGGGCCAGGGAGGGCAGCATGGGAAACACCGTCTAAGTTTGCCAAGGCACCAGCCTGCTTCTGCCACCACAGCAGTTCCGTCACACTTGTTGCCGGGGCTTTTCCACCGTTAGCTATGCGACATGTGCACCCCTAAAAGTGCCTGCCAGAGCGCAGCTCGCTCTCTTGTCTCTCTGCCTCTTCCCTCTCTTGCCTCTTGCTCCTCTCCTCTCTTCTTCCCCTTGTCTTGCTGTCTGTCTGCCTACCTCTCTCATGTCCCCACTCTGGCATGGACTTTCATTCTTTCACGCTCCCTCTCTCCAGTAAACCTATCACACTAACTCTGATGTGGGTGTGGGTGGCATGTCTGCTTCGTGGCATACCTTGGCAGGGCCTGCCGAAAGGTGCCCATTTTGCCTGTTTTTTTTTTTTTTTTTTTTTTGAAATCACTACAGCCTACCCCTGAGAGTCTGAGCAGCAGCATCTCGCGGTGGGCCATTGCTCCGGGAAGGGAGCTGCAAGTGGCCATGGCTCTTTTCTTGAGACACGGTGGCCTGAAACTCACATTAAGCCTCCTGTCTCAGCTTTCCAAATAGGATTCAAGGTGTGAGCTACCAAACCCAAAGACCAAGAGCTTCCGAAGGAATAGAAAGTATTATCCTGCACCCACCACAGCGGGACATAACTGGAGCACCTGAGAATTGGAGGAGCAGCAACAAAGAATGGCTTTCGATCCCCTCCACCCCCAGGGTTAGATGACTGGAGAAGAGTAACTTCACTGGGAGGAGCCTGGGCTAAGGAAGCTAGAATGCAATAGAGAATCGCTGGGGGTAGGCACACCGGCAGCAGAGAAGTACCCGCAGAGGACAAAGATGTGCCTGGCTGCTGTCTGGACATCAGATGCTTTCTGTCCTAGACCCCCAAAGAGAAGGGGGCACTTACATTGCCCAGAAATGCAGAGAGAGGCAGGCCACCCTCTAGGTGCAGGGGCACTGACTCTATGTCCCCGCAGGTTCTGCCAACCATCCCTAAGCAAGGAAAAGGGGGATTTGCAGGGACACCTTCTTCCTCATGCAGGGAGGAGCCATGTGTAGACAGCTAGTCTATATACCCTGTGCAACTAGTCCTTGCCTCCGTTGCCCTTCCTATAAAATGTGGGTGGCACAAACACTAACCTGTTTGGGATTCTGTGGGATGACAAGAATGCAGTACCAAGCATCATGCTTGCAGTGACAGCCGGGGACATCTACTGCTGTGCATAGAATGAGCAGAGGAAGAAGGGCGATGGGCCAGTGGCACTCCAGAGACGTGAGAGAAAAGGGAGGCAGTACCTTTGGGCACATACACCTGGCTCCTCGAGGACAGGAGCACGGGCAAACTGGAAGGGACCAGAGGTGGGGTTCCCAGGTGCGGGAGTCTCCAGGAGGGGGAAGCTCCAAATGGGGGGACATAGTGGGAAAGAAATCCCCAGGAGGGGTCTCTAGATGAAGGACTCTCCAGGCTAGAATTCAGGTAGGAGAATCTCCAGAAGAAGGATGTGCAGTTAGCATTTGTCAACTCAGTATAAACTACAGTCTCCTGGGAAACTGCCTCCATCTGATGGGCCTGAAGGTATGTTGGTGGGGCATTTTCTTGGTTAATGATTGACATGGGTACACCCAAACCACTGTGGGCAATGCCACCTTGGGTCAGTGGTCCTGGGTTGCATAAGAAAGCAGGCTGAGCAAGTCACAGAGAGCAAGCCAATAGGCAGCATTGCTCCAAGGTCTGCTTTAGTTCCTGCCTCCAGATTTCCGCCTTGGCTTCCCTCGGTTGTGGACTGTAGCCTGTGAGCTGAAGTAAACCTTTCTTGTAGCAGGTAGAAAGACTAACTGGAGTGTGGTGGCCTTGATCTTCTTCTGGTTTGTTTCTTCTCGAGCAACTTTGGGTCAGTATTTTACCACAGCAACAGAAAGTAAACTAGAGCAAAGGGCTAGCCTCCTGACCATCTTCCTCTAGATATCTCCAGTGGCCCCACTTTCAAGAGCCCCAAGCTTGAACAAGCCTGGGTGTGACCTTGCCTACACCCTGTCCCAGCCCAGCCCTTGGGCACTGATCCTGGACCGAGGGGTAATGGTGAAGGGGCTCCTTAGAGAAGAGGTCTGCGGATCTGAGGATGGTCCATCTGGCTTGAGGATGGGTGCCTAGCCTGCAACATGGAGGGTGTGCCCACACCTCTAGGATGGTATGTCAACCCAGGTTTCAGAAGGGAGAAAGCCAGACATGGTGGCTCCTAAGGAGCATCCAAGCTGCTCTTTAGGAATATAACAGGAATGTTCCCCATCCTGATCCTGTCCCAACTCTGTATGAATTCTGAGAATGCCTGGATCTTCCCAACAGCCTCCCCTATGGTGCTTGGTTCATCAATGGTGAGACCACAGACTAACCAAATACTGGAGGGGATGGAGAAGTCTGTGATACCTTAGGTTGTTACCACAGCCAGAGACTCCCAGAGAGCAGCTGCCAGAAAAGAAGTCCAGGTTGAGCCCTTCCCATTCTCTTTGGGGAGCTCAAAAAAAAAAAAAAAAAAAAAAAAAGCCAGTTGGCCAGGCTGAGGCTGGCAACATGTGTCAGGTCAGCTGCTGGGCCCTGAAAGTCCTCAAAGTCGTCCCCTGACGACCCTTTCCCAGGACTAGAGAAGTCCCTGATACCGAGTGTTGTAGTCAGAGGCAGCTCACCCCAAGCAGCAGGCTGGCAGGGACAGGGTTAAGAGCACGGTGCCTCCCCCGTTCCTTTGAAATGGCTCCCTGGTTCCGGAATGACTCTGGCTTCCCCTCTTAATCTGTATTTTACGAGTGAGAAGCTTTGCATTATGCAAATCGTTAGATAGGAACAGGTGACATTTCAGCAAAGAACATGAGCAGGCGGCGGGCCGGCCGGGCGGGCTGCTGATTTAGACATTAGTATTTGTCACTGGGGTGGAGGGGGCGGCGGGACTCGGCCGCAGAGGACTCCTTGCACCTTAAGGTGGAAATTTCAGTTGGGGTAGGCCTTGGGCTGTGTTCCAGCAGCTATCTTCCCACAGGGGACCATATCTGCACCCACACCCCTCTGTTCGCAGCGTGTGCTGAAGCTCATGATACCTGTGCGCAGGGTCGATGCAGCCCCATTGTGCTGATTAGAGAAGCTGAGGCAGAGTAGGGTTGGGAGAGCCAAGCAGACTCAACCCCACACGGAGCCAATCTGGCCCCAACTGTGGCCCTCCCTGCTTTTGCACATCCTACCCAACCCCTGCCACCTCCCAACCTCACCGTTGGCGCTTTCTTGGGCAGGCGCGTGTGGCGGCCATCCATCATCCCAGTGTCGGAGGCAACCATCGTCCATTTCCTGGAGAGGAAATGGACGGAAAGCGAGGCCACTGCACTTCACAGCTAGTCTTTCAATTTTCTAGCTGCCTGCCGCTGCACTCGCCACACTCTCCTTTGCTCCTGAACACCACTGGGCTCCGATGGGAATTAGAACAAACGCTTTGCTCCGCCACTCCGGAACCTCCAGGGGCCAGGCACTCATGACCACCAGGGTGGGTTTCCCTCTGGGGACTGGGCAGCCAGGACTACAACACTTGCAGAATGGCAACTCACCGGCACCAGCTGGGTCCACAGTCCAGCGTTGCTCTAATGTAGGCCTTGCAAGGCGAGCGGGATTCTAACCTCATTAGGCCCCAGTTGTTTGGCCCCAGAGTCTGGGTGACTTCTACTGACCTCAGACGCCTCTACTCAGACTGGTTGATAAATCAATGAAAGTCCCTTCTCCTTCTTCTGCCCTCAGTCAGATCTTCGGAGCCACAGGGGCGGGGCAGTGGTCAGCTAAATGAGAATCAAAGACATTTGCCACCATTAGCAAGACAACTTGAAATTTTCAAGGTCCTGCTAAGGAGCACCAGTGCCTGGTAACCAGGTGGGGTGTGTTTAGGAAGTGAGGGGCCCACATGGTGGTCAGACCCCACAGTCTCTGGCTAAGGAGATAGTATTGAGACTGGGTGAGGTCAGACCAGGATGAAATTGAGGTCCTAAGTGCCTAGGGCCCTCCCTGCACAGCGTTTGGGCTTTGCTTATGTTTGAGACGTCTCTGTGCTGACTCTGCCGGCTTCCACAACAGGGCAGCAGCTGGTGGATAAAGCAGGAGGCTGTGGTTAGCTGCCTCCATGCAGCCTGGTGGGTTTCCCTGGACCTCCAGGACCCATGCTCTGCTTCACTGTGAGGTGGCTGTCAGCTTTCCATCTTCTGAACCGTTCCTGGGAGACTTGGGGATGGAGATTAAGGCCAGGGCCCAGGAAAAGCACAGCGACTGTCACCTGTCCCATTGCCCCTGAACACTGAACCTGCTAACATCCCCTTGGAGCCTCCCCTCCTCACCCAGCCTGAGGGGCACACTGGCTGGAAGTCACATTGGAGGTGAGATCTGATTCCAGCTACCTAGAACTCAGAACGCTATATCCATGCCAGAAGGTTCCTGCCACAAAAAACGTAATCCTGGCCCTTTCCCTGTGGAAAGTGGCTCTTGCGAGCCGCACACTTTTATTATGGATGTCTGAGTGGAAGTGTCTTGGGGGTGAGGGCATGCAACTGCAGAGCTCTTAACTCCTAGTCCCCTGGAGTGCAACAATACTCCTCAGCATAGGGTGAGGGAGCAAGAGGAGTCAGACCTCCCATACCTGCATGGTGCCACTCGGCCATTTCACAAATAGAGACACAGGTGCCAGGGAGCCAAGGCCACCGAAGTGGGAGGCACGTGGGTGAGAGACTTCCCACGAGAAGCTCAATATTAGGTGTATTAGGTGTGGCTTGAGGCCGCCAGCGGAGAACCAGGGAGCATCAGCCCTGCCCAGTACATGGGGCAATACATCGCAACACCTAGCTGCCTGCCGGGGAGGGGGGGCGGGGGGGGGGACACAGCAGAGTCTTGTCTTGCTCTGGCCCTGCCTCATGGATTTCCCACTTCTGGACTTGCTCCTCCTTTGCTCCCAGGCATCCATAGCAGGCTTCCCATCTGCCCCTGGGTTCTGTCCTCCATCCTACCACATCCCATCCGGCCCTAGTGCGCCCAGGCTACAGAACAAACACCCACAGATGTGACCTCAACAGCTAGCAATGGTAAGCTTGAAGCCTACCTTTGCAGCACACCCTACGCACCTTCCAGGGCACTTGGAAGTTCTCCATGGAGATCTAGATTCATCAGTGATGCTTAAAAGAATGGTACCCAGCAAGGGAGAGACAACCTACCTACACAGAATTAGCTTGGGCACAAGGAAAGGCTGGGTGCTGAAGAAGCCCTGCATCTAAAGAAGTGCTTGGCTGTGGACACTCTTCCAACCCAGGGGATGGGGCTCACAGGGAGGCGGTCAAGTCAAGTCTCAGAACTTGGAAAGCTGCTGTGTCTGTGGGTGACCCAGGCACCCCGCTGTACCTGTGTACCTAAACTGCCCCCCACCCTGGCATAGCACACAGTAGATGCTCCGTAAACTCGCAAAGAAAAACTCAGAACCAAACCTAACAGTTTTCTTTTTGAAGCACTCCCTGTGGGCAGATGCCCGAAGGGATAAACAAAGGGGTCTCTGCCCTATCTGCTCCGAAAGAGCTGAGACCTCCCCCTACACTAGGGTTCCCACACTGGAGCGCCCACCCCTAAGCCTGTCCGGAGGAGGAGGAGGGTTGCTAGGCTCAGCAGTGACATTTAAAAGGGGAAGAAAAGGATGCTCCAGCTCCCAGCATGTGGGGCAGATCCGAATTAGCATGAGAAAGGGCTGTCCTTATCGTCCAGTCCTGCGGAGTGGACGCTTCCTTCCTTGTCCCTTTGTCTACTGTCAATAATCACTTACCTTCAGGCCCATGAATGTCATTCTTGGGGGTGTTCATAAGCAGCCAGTTCCTTTTTAAATTAGCAGGTAGAGATATTTACAGGCTTCTATTAAGGATGATGGTGGGGGAGTAATGAGCCGCCACGCAGCAGCCCAAACAGGGAGACCCCATTGCCCCACATGGAATGGACTTATGTCCGGCTGCAGAGGGTACAGTCCCCAGAGTACACTCATGTCATACATTCGAAGTTATACACACTCATTTCTCACACAGGCAGGGACACATGTTTAAACACACTCAAACACAATGTTCACACATTCACATATGCATGCACACACTCTAATGTCCCTCATCAATCCCAGAAATTCCTCAAAAATGCTTCTTACCCCCCGCCCCCCCCTGCCTAGGCTGTCAGGACAACTCCAAGGCTACCCCACCCCAGTTCTCCCTCAACATCCTATCAGCTCCAACCCTCCCTACTCCCCCTCCCCACCCAGCTACCCTTTCCTCCTCAGCTCCTTCCTCTTTGATTTGGTTTGGCCAGCGTTTTGTGAGACACCGGTCTCACTATGTAGCCTGAGCTAAACTGGAACTCACAGAGATCCACCTGCCTCTGCCTCCTGGGTGACAGGATTAGAGGGTTGTGCCACCATGCCCACTGCTGAGTCGGGAATTTTTATTTTATTTTTTTCAAATGTCTCACTTCCAAATAACTTTAGATTTATAGAGGCATCTCAGAGATTGTGTAGCTCCCACTGGGGCTTGTCCAGCATTTGTCTGCCAGAGAAATGACTCATCACCCCCCACTAAGGCCAGCTCTGGGCCAGTGTCTGCCAGGTGCTTTGAGAGCAGCAGCCAAACACCCCTCTGTGCTCTGATGAGATGATTACCCAGTGCAACCCCATCCCAAGGGCATGGAGCCCACCTCATGAGCCCCCTCAGGCTCTACGGTGAAGAAGCCTGGGACTTTTCACCCACTTGCCTCCATCTTCTCTAACCCTCTCTAACCCTGCAGGCACAGGCACCCTGTAGCAGGAACCCCAGCCCAACCTGGCTCAGGGCCTCCCCTATGGCCCTGCAGACAGGAACTCCAAGGGTAGCTTGAGTCTATGTTGCTCTGCCAGGGAGCCAGAGGTGACGGAACGTGGATCAACTGTCCTCCCCTTTGGCTCAATGACTACCATATCTACTCCCCTCTGGAGATTAAAAATGAGTGATAGAGACAAGTGACAGGTGGCTTTGCTGTCACAGTACCACAGAGCCTGAAAAATAACAACTGCTCAATAAACCGAGGTCAGGGGCATCTCAAACAAAAGAAAACAAAAAAGGATTCAGGCTTCATCTACTCAGACAAGGGCAACATTGCCTTCTACCCCTGAGCACCGTATGCCAGCCGGCTCCCAAGAAACAGTAGGGTCCAGATGGAGGTATTAGGTATAGTGCACAGGTACTGTGTGGCTCCGGTCCCAGCCATATCCAGGTCTCTCTGACGTCCATCCCCAGCCCAGAGGCCCGCCTGTACACTCTTCCCTATTCCATCGCATCCTGCCCTGGGCAGAGACTGCAAGACAAACGCCCCTCCCCACCCCTGCCAATATTCCCAACATGGGGTTACCATGAAGAAAAGGAGGTGTCCAAAGGAATCGGGTGAGGGGAGAGTGAGGAAGGTGGATAGAGGACAGAAGGGCCTCTGCAGTGAGAAATGGGGACAATCAGCTGTCAGTGTCCTGGGCCCTGCCTGAAGCCAACTGAGTGGCAAGCAGAGAGCCTGAAGATGGGCCCCATGCATGGTCCCAAGCAGAGGGGGCCCATGCTCCCAACTGGGTCAAAGCCAGACTTCACTGGTCTGTCACTTGTCCCACAGCCATCCAGATGGCCCTTGGGTTCCAAATGACCAATCTCCCTTCTGGCTACAGTGTATTAAGTGATGGGGTTAGAGCAAGATGGCTACTAAGGTACCCAAGAAAAAGGCTAGTCTGGGAGGATGGTGAGATCTGCGGGCCTGCCCATAGGCCCCTCAGGACCCCCTGCGATCCTGCTGTCCGAAGGGCGATGAGCCCCTGGGCGTGGCTACAGGCTCAGTCCAGGGCTGGTAACTGCCTCAGCAGCATCCCACACAGCCAGCCCTCGGCTCCACCTTAAATGGGTCTGATCAGCACTGCACCGGTGAGCACATGCTAATATTGGCTCCAATAAAGAGCAAATCAGGACCCAAGTCGACTCGTCTTATCGCACAGTCAGAACTGATGGCTTCAGAAGTCATAAAGATCCCATTTAATCTCGCGCCTATCTATCACACGGCCGCCTTCATCCTCTTTGTGCCGGGGTAATATGTGCTCATTACGAAAGCAAAACAGATCTGGCATGAATAAACGCGGGATGAAGTGCTCACTCGGAACGTGACAGCATGATCAGTGGCGGCAGTAATCGCAGAGAATCGAGGGCTAAATTATTCCATAACCGTGATTTGAGGGGACAGCCTAGAGCACCCCATAGCTGCCTTCGGCAAGGCGACGTGTCCTGATAAAACATCCTTCCCAATTTACGGGGCCGCGCTTGACTAATCTGCCGCAGCGCGCACACTGTCTAATCATGCCATCAGCACTCGAAGGGGCTCAATTGGGACTCAAGTAGAAGGAGGTTGAAGAGCCACCCTCAATTGAAATTACATTTGTAAATGAGGCAGAGTTTTCTGTTCAGAGTGTGAATGTTACGGTAAATCTGCTGGAGGAGTCAGTGACAGAGGCCTTGGGCTGCTAGGGGATTGCAGGGGTGAGGGGCACTGTGGGAAATGGGGGAGAGCCGCTGCAGGTATCCAGGGTGGGGAGACGGGAGGGCCAGGGACCCGGTTCCTGAGAGATGCTAGCATGGTGGCAGCAGGGGCAGAAACCAGGTCTGGTCTGCTAAAACAGAACCGGTCCTATCAGAAGATGGTGGTATTTCTCCACCTTCCCCTGCGGCTCTGTCCTGGCTATCTCTCTGGTCCCCGTGACTAAGGCAGTATGGTAAGGCCCATCCACCCTCAGAGTTGAGTCTGAGCAGCATGGAAAGGCTGCTGGAATTGACATCAGGGCCCGCCAGGGACAGGGCTCAGATGAGTACACTGTACCACGTGCTCTAGGACATTGGTATCTACCCAAGTCCAGGCACACTCCCTGGAGAAGGGGGAGAGCAGCCTTAGCCTTAGAGCAGGCTGTGACCCAAGCCTTTCTGCCTTTCTGCCTGAGCCTCTACTCTCCAGATGGTGGGCAGAGCTTACATAGTAGGGGGCGGTGGGCACTGTTTGCCAGACAGGATGTTGTGTGACAAAACTTTTCCTGAGGAGACACAAACACAATACTCACCATGACCAAAGTCCAACTTGGTGAACCAATGAGTTTTATTAGAGTTACTAATAGGACTGTGCGTGTAGGGTTATTACAGGAGCAGAAACAGCTCAAAGATAACGACGTCACCAAAGCCAACCTCGGAATGGAACCACAAAGCTGGAGCATGGAACACAGTACAGCCTGCAGGCAGCTCAACAGGTTGGAGTGTCCTTTCCAGGTGCCTCGGTTGGTCCAAGCCTCTTCCAGGGAGCTCAGGGGTTCCTGCTTCTTCTAGGCAGCTGGTCTACTCCAAAAGTCCTCTTTGCAGCTCAGCTTCCTTGCACCTAAACAGGACCTGTAGCTTGTACTGTTTACTCCAGCAGGGAGGGGCCTAGTGATTCTGGTCAGCTTCAGGAACTTCCTGAAGCTATTTTAAGTTGTTTTCCTGCTTAAAGAGCTTCCCTGTAGGATGATGGAATGTAAAAAACAATGTAAGGTCTGGGCTGAGAGGCCCAGATACCGGCTCATGAGTTTGTTCTGGTCCATAGTCATATTATGCCGTGTCCTTCTGGCTCAGTGGTGGCCCTGGAACTCCACAGCTGACAGTGGCCCATGTGTCCCAGAGGCCAGCTCTGGCAGTGCCACCATGTGGCCTGCAGGGGGCTCCCACTGTCTTGTCTGGCTGCCTTTGAGGATGGCCGGAGTCACCCCCCACAATCAGCCAGGTAAGGTGGTACAGGCCTCCTCACAGGCCTTTATGTAAATCAAGGCCTAATTAGCCCGTCCGGCATTGGTGTAGAATATCATTTTTTAATTACCAGCCCTGGGCAGGTTTGGCTGCTGCCTGTTGTGGGGCCAATTACCATAAATCCCCCGGTAACAATTAACAATGCTGGAGCTGGGGCGCGTAGCCAGTGTTATAATTGTGCTCGCTCTTGTTAATTGGCCTATCTGACTCTTTACTTTTTATGCCGCTCATCTGCTCATTACTGCAGCCATTTAATTCAATTAGCACCTTAATTAGAGGAACAGCCTTGTCCAATGTCGGGGCCTTGTCAGGGAGCCGGCCTGATGAGCAGAGACAAACACACCAGGCAGTACAGGGAGGCAGCACAGCGCCCTGGGGGGCTGGAGGCTGCCCAAGGGGGTGCAGACAGCCTTCCCCTTAGCCACTCTTAGGTACTAGAGGCCACCTAGACATTCGTCATCCAATGCCTATGATCATGGTTCCAACACCCAGCATTCCCACCCACCCAGGACACTCTACCTTATTGTGACCTTCAGGCACCCATAGATCTGCCCTCCCCCTCCAACATCTCTAGAGCTGCCAAGGCGCTGGACACCGCCCCCAACGGAAACGGTCCTCGGTGGTTTTGTTTTGTGCCAGTCTGTTGAAGCCGCCATCGCCTGCCTATTAATTCTCCTAATTAGAATTAAATGAAGCATGCTAAATTGCTAGATTAACCAATAATTAAGCAGCCAACACACTAAAACTGTACACCCCGTGTGGCCAGCACCCCTCTGTCTCCCATGCCAGAGCCGGGGGTGGGGGTGGGGGTGGGAAGCCACCAGGCAGGTGATGGAGTGAGGACTGTAGTTCCTGTGAGTGTGTATGAACAAGTGTCACCATGTGTGGACATGTGTGGGAGGGAGAAGTCCCATAGAAGCATGTGGAGCAGGAGATTGGGTCCTGAGGCGATGTCTGGGGACCTAGGGACCTGTTTAGGAATACAAGCTCTAGAGACATTTAGACAGGGGCTCTAGGAAAATCTGGAGGAGGGGTGTTGTTTTGGGGCCCACCGGGACCCTCCTGATACCAGGTGGCACTGTCTCAGACCCGCCACGCCCTGGTTGCCTGCAAAGCTCAGGCATGACAGGGAACATGCAAAGTCCCAGGCATAGCTCCAGGAAAGAAGGGGCAGCCCAGGGGACTAGAAGGCTGCAACCGTGAGGCTCAGGGTGCCACTCAGGAAACCCTAGCTCTGGAGTTTCTGTCCTTACGAACACTCTGCTTCATCCAGCTCCAGCTGCTGCGCCAGCCTCTGCTCTGCACCTTGCCATCATCCTTCCCGGCCTACAACCCCGAAAGCTTGTCTTGGCCAGCTGCTCCCGCAGCGCCACGTTTGTAGGGGGCCCCCTGGTGGCCAGTCTGGGCCCTGCTCAGCACCACTTGCTTGTGTCCTTGAGGAGGGCACCCAACGACCCTCATCACCATGTTCCCTACAGAAGCCAAACACCACCCTGCAGGCCCTTGACTTGAGCTACAGCCCCTCACCAGCACAGAGAAGCACTGTCCACACCTTTCCGGCAGCAAGGCGGGGTGCTACTCACATGCTTCTCAGCATGGAGGAATGTAGTCTGCACCCGCAAGCCAGTGTAGGAGAATGCAGTTCATACTAAAACCCAAAATGAGTTTTGCTAGCAGTGTGCCATCCATGAGACCATTGCTGATTGCCCAACCTTGGACCACATTAGTTTCCCACACCTTATAAGGGCAGCATCTGAGTCACTGTAAGGATTGTCATGACACAGGTGGCTAAACACATCACTTCAGGATAGACTAAATACACAGGAGTGATTTCCACATGGCCCCAAGATGCCTCCCGTTGCCACAGGCTTTCCCAGTGTTCCTAGAGAAGAAATGGGTGTGCACGTGGACATATAGAGCGGTTCTAAATTGGGGGAGGGGTCAGGGCTGGGGTGACTCAGTGACTCACTGTGCCCCCAGATCGTGGTTCTACTGGCACCTGTGATTAGATGTGATATGGGGGGGCATTAAGAGAGCATCCAGGGCAGAGCCTTGGCTTCTTGCAAGGGCTTGGCCCCCACCCTGCGTAGTGGGGCAATCCATCCCCATAGCCCATCACATCAGGGCCTCCAGGCTGTAAACCTCCCCATAACAGCCGCTCCTGCAGCTGGAAGATATTGACTCCAGGAGAAACAATGGCACGAATAAAATAAAAATAAAAAAGTTAATTATCCTTTGTGTTTGTAATTTAATTAAAGATGCAGTAAAGTTTTACTGTTTTTCCAGGTGATGATGTTTAGAGCCCCGAAAAGCTATTTGTGCTGGTGAGATTAAAGTGCATTTTAAAATGTTCCTCGAGTACTTTCACATTTGTTGATAGATTTTTAAATTAAACTTTAAATTGTAATCTAAATTACCTCCAACAATTCATGGCCCCTGTAATGAACTCCCACGGCTCCTGCTGTCATCCGTCGATGATGGAGGTGAATGGGGCTCTAGCTGCCTGCGCCTGAGGAGCTAAAGCCAAATCAAACCCTCTGAGGCCTCATGCCAGACCAGGCAGGACAGCAACCCCCCTGGCAAGGACCCCTGGGGCTCAGATATCCATCCTGGGCCTGAGGTGACTTCTGTCCCTGGTCCAAGGACCCCAGCCCCATGCTGCCTTATGCAAGGGCCTCAGCAGGGAGGACATGCACCTAATTAAGGCATCAGAAGCTGAAGGCTTCCAGGGGCCAGAGGGGACTACAGGGTTGAGAAGGCAGGTGAGAGCTGGAAGCTGAAGCCAGTGTGACAGTTGGCAGCACACCCCCCTCAGGCAGACAGCACCTCTTATACCCCATGGCCTTCACCCAGAGCTCAGTCCAAAGTGTAACAGCCCTGCTCCTCCCCAAGGGAAGCAGAAGGAAGTGACCAAAATAAATTCTAAGTGTTGAATTTTCGCCAAATATTTTTGCCAATTATCTTTTTCTGTTTCAGTTTATTGAGTTTTGTTCTGGTCCTACTCGTTGTTGCTGTGACCATGCACGAGAGGCTGAAGGCAGCACAGGGAAGAAAATTTCAACCACTTCAGCCAGCCAAGGAAAAGAGAAAGGGCAAATAAGCAGCTGCCTGATGTTGCCTGTGAGCCTACATTGTCTACTGGGTGACTGCAGAGACCTGGTCTATGAGCCAGTGATGTGCAAGAGAAGGCACCATGACACAAGGCTTGCAGTTCCCTGGGACCCTGTGACGTGGCACTCATCACACAGGACTGGGAAGTCAGAATCTGCAGAGCTAATAACATTACCAAGCTGCAGCCATGTACATTGCATCACTGCAACTTGAATAACAGTCAGCAGCAAGAGGCTCCTCACCACAGCCTAACAGGAGACTAGGACAGGTACATTGTGGCTTCTGAGATGCTTGGCCATAAAGAATGGAAGCTGTGCCGTGGCAGAGACCCCTTTCGGAGGCCACCATTGATTTCAAAGAATGCCATCCAGGGCTATGCCCTAGAAACAACCAGCCACATCCAATAACAAGCGTATGAGCACCAAAGGGCCATAACTGGCGGAGTCATCTGTGGAGCCATCCAGGCCAAGACCTCAGGACAAGCCATGGCTTTGACAAGACCTCTCACAGCCCAGCTCCTACTGCTCTTGCTCCCAGACAGCTGTCAATCTAGAGCAACATCCTGAAGACACATCCCCAGCTTGATCCACTTTTTGGAACCACTAAGATCCAAACTGGTAACAGCCATGGCAAAGATGGACTCCTTGGGAGTGGCATGGCTTTTTGGGACCCCACCCATACTTCAGGGAAGCTGAGATACTCTTGGTCTGTCACACAGATGGGAGCAACTCTGCAACAAAAGTGAATTGGAGCGGGGGCGGGGGCTAACACCGGTAGGGACACCCTGGGTAGGCTGGTCAAACACTCATGACATCTGCAGGGGCTGCCAAGGGTGGCATTCCATCCGCACTAACAGAACAAGCCAGCAGTGGGTGGGCTAGAGGACAAGGCTTCTGCCCAGCTCTGGGCCATGGTCAAATGCCGGCTGCAGGCCATGGGCTCTGGCTGCAAGGAAGACTGGGTCCCAGGGTGTATTCATTACTTTTCTCATTGCTGTGAGGAAGTGCCTAATAGACATAAGTCGGGGGGGAAGGATTCATCTTAGGCTGTGGTTTCTGGGATGTAATCCATTAAGGTTGGGCATGGTGACCGGAGTGGGTTTGTCTGTGGCTGTGGAATCTTGTGGTAACTTCATTCATGACACTGGCTATTAAGCCCAAAATCCAACCAATTACAATGCAAAAACAAAGAGCTTTTATTTTCAAGTAAACTCAGATCCCTCCATCATCAGCAGCAGCAGCGACAGGAGCACAGCAGAAGAAACCCAGAGCAGGGAGGAAGGGGGTTTATATAGTAGCCAGGCAGGAGGGAGGGGCTTGGGGAACTCCAAACCAGCCTAGCTACAGGCTTGTGATTGGCTCAAGCCCTCCAAAACTGCATAGTTACATCCTTGGGATTGGCTCAAATCTGGACAGAGCTGATTGACTGCCCTGGGTCCAGGGGAATTCCATGCCCTCTAGATGGTGATTGGCTGCCCCCATAAAGTGGTGGGAATTCCCAGTCGAGAGGAATCTCCCAGCTTGAGGAATTCCAAACCCAGGGGGAGGGCCAAGCCTACTGGCCTGGGATTGGTCAGTTTTTCTTATTCCAGATTGGCTAGTTTTGAGTAAGGGGCAAAAATGGCTCTGGCTCTGGGGCCAAACTGTGTTTCTTTCTATGGTTATTTTTGGCCTTTTGGCTCCAATTCTAGGCCTTGGTTGAATTTATTTCACATGTCCTGAATCTTGGGGCCAAGTGTGTTCTTTTGGCACTAATTTTGGAGGTAGAGTGTTTTCTCCTGACTCTAGGCTTAGGGATAAAGTGTCTATTTTCACTGGCTCGGGTCCCAAATCCAGGGTGTGTAGGGTGTTTTCTTTTACTGAGTTGGGGCTTGGGGCCAAACATTCAGGGTCTATGTAGGGGTTGCAGACCAGGAGTTTTCTGAGACCTGGGTCTCTCACTGATCAAGGGGCAGAGAGCTCAGAATCAGAGGCAGAAAAATTACCGTCAAAGCCCATCCCTAATGATCCATGTCCTCAAACTAGGCTCCTTATACCAAAGGCTCCACAACCTGCAAGCCACAACACCAGCTGGGAACCAAATGTTCAGACACATGAGCCTGTGGGAGATGGTTCAAACTCAAGCCATCACGAGAGGAAGAGATTTCTATGGTCTGATTTTTCCATTCCTCCACCAAAGGATCTAAATAAACCCCTTACTCAGCAAAGGACACCTTGAGGAGTGGCAAACACTTCAAAGACCAATAGACATAAGGCCTAGTTCATACTGAGCACATGCAGGTCCAGGTGGTACACAGGTCTGGCTTAGAATAAATCTGCAATCCATCTCTCTGGGAACTCAGCCTTTTGGTTCTGGTATGTAGTGACTTTGACACCCAAATGTATTCAGGTGTGATGTCTGCCTATCAATACAGCTTGTTCTTGGTTCAATGCACACAGCATCTCCTGCATCCTACAGGAGGGAGAGAATAGCAATATACCATTGAGATGGTCCAGCCCAGACTCCACCATTCTCGAAGGCTTTATTGGACAGACGGCACTGTAATGATGGACGCCTCTCTAAACCTAGGTCTCAGTGGTACTTAAGCTGAGCAACAGATGACCAGTATAGTGGAGATCTTACAAAGTGTGTTTCCCAGAGCATGTCCAGCCCACCATGTCAGCACTTTTCAAAGGATCGGTGCCTAGGATGTACCAAGATAGTCTTTGAAAGTAAAGGACAAAAGTCATGTCTGAAGTCTCTTTTAAGAAGGAAGCCCAATGCCTGGTCAGAGAAACACAGGCCACACTGTGGACAGGACTCTGACCTGGGCCCCTGACAGTAAATGCCTTTGCTCACATCTTCTCAGAGTGTCTTTCAATAGGTGCAGGACCAAGCCACCTCTTGACCAGACCAGCTGCTTCAGTGTGATGGCAGAGATCCAGAGATCACAATAGGAGCATCTGGGTCTGCAGCATGGCCCTGATAGGAACCAGACCCTCTACTGGGAGAGGCACGTGGATAGGGACACAAGCCAGTGTAGCAGTTCATGAGCAAGGACATCTAGTCTGTCCTGTGTTGTCTGTGACAGCATCTTCCATGTCTCCCCCACACACACACACACACCTGCCAACAGATGGCTGCTGCCTCAGTCATGTGAAGAAATCACTGAGTGTGCACTGAGCAAGGAGGATGGATAGCTGGCCCCACCCAACTGCCATCAAGCCCCTCTGCTCTGATCATGGAGCCAGCAGAAAAACTGAAGGAGAAGCAGAGACACTACCATGGGGAGCAAGGCTTGTTCACCAGATTGCTAAGGTGCTCTGCAGTGGGCAGCCCAGTGCCCATTCATGTGGTTGGTGTCCATTCTGGGAAGTTTCAGCAGGTTACAGCACAGTGCTTTAACACACCTTTCCTTTCCTTTTCCTTTTCTTCCTTTCTTTTCTTTCTTTCCTTTTGGTTTTGTTTGTTTGTTTGTTTGTTTGTTTTTGGTTTTTGGACTTTTTTTTTTTTTTTTTTTTTTTTTTGTGAGACAAGGTTTCCTGTGCGTTAGACCTGACTAACCCAGGCTGCCCTTGAACTCACAGAGATCTGCCTGCCTCTGCCTTCTGAGTGCTATAATTAAGTGTGAACCATCTGGCTCCTACCATACTTTATTACCAATCTTCCAATCAGGCTTAGTCCAGACCCTCAGCCATTAGTCTAGCATGAGCAACTGCCTTGGTGTTGTGGCTCCTTCTGCCTGGGCAGGGCTTATTGCAGAATGGACACTCCAAAGTACTGTTACAAACTCTCTTCTCTCCACTGCCCTTGGGGCAGAGACTGAAGGGTAGGAACTGGTTCTGTAGGGCCCTGGGCCGGACCTCAGCTTGTAGCTTCTAATCCAAGGCCAGTCTGCACAAGCAAGAGCATTGAGACACAGGGACACCTTCTCAGTCTCAGAACTTAACCCTAAGGTAAAACCAATCAGTGAGCAAGGTCTGCTGGGGTGGCTCTCGAGAGCTTAGGCAAAGCTATTGTTTGAGTGTTCTTGGAGTTGCCCTGTGTGGACCAGGGCTCCTGAGGATCATGGAGGCCTGCAGAAAATCCACAGGGTCAAGGGATAGTCATCTAAGTGAAGAAAGCAGAGAGCCTGACCATTTGAAGGACAGGGACATAAAGGGAGGGGTGGGGCATAAGGCTTAGATGCTGTATGGTCCTGAAAATGTACCTCAAGACCAAAGCGGCCAGAGCATACTGTGTGCCCAGATTCATGAAGATGGTAACAGTCTGTGCCCTGCATAAAACCCACCTCAGCCGTCCCACCCAGGCATGGTTTCCTGCAGCACCCTTGTTCGGCCTTCCGAATTCATGACGCTCAGGTTTGCTTCTCTTAACATGTTGAAGCGTCACTGAACCCCACAGCTATCAGCCAACTCCATGTCCCTGTCTCAAACACTAGTGTCAGCACATGCCTAGTGTTGTGTGTATTTCTCCAAGCCACTGCCAGTGTGATACTCACGTGGACCCACTTGGTTCTGAGCTCCTGACCCCTGCCCTCAGCCATGCTTACGCTGCCTCCTCCCTGCATCTGTATAACACAGACAGTGCTCATCTAACACTTACAGACTCTCTCCTTCCACCGACCATTGGAGGTGCCTCGTGACTCCATGCCACTTGGCTGTTGGGGCTCTCCCAGAGAATCACCAGTTCACAGCCTCTTCCCACTTTTCATTCGGGAGCCTTGTCATTCTCCAGGTGATTGGTGTTGGGTTCTTGTATATTCTATCAATCCCTTGTGGGTTTCAGATGTTGTGAATACCATCTGTTAGCCCACTGCCCATTTGTTAACATGGTCTATTGAATTCTTTATCGAGCAGAATCCTTCATTTTGATACCATCAAATCCATCCATTCTTCACCTTATGATTTGTTCTCTTGGGTCTCGTTTGAGAAACCCTTTCTCCCAAGGTCGCAGAGAATCCCCAGCACATTGTCCTCTCAGCCTACAGCTTCACCGTTCCTCAGTATTCGGTGTTTGACATTTCACACTGGAGCTTCCCTTTGCATGTGGCCTGAGGTAGGGATTCTGCCTTCTAGTTCCCAGGATGTGAGCAGATTGTCCAGTATTATTTGTTGTGGTTTTCATGACTGTGTAACAAGTCATCTCTACTCCCAAACATTTCCATCTGCTCATGTGTATGAGCGCCAGAACTTCCAGGAGGCCCAACGAGGAACTCCTCTTTTAGGGAGAGAGAGCACCCACCTGTGGAAGTAGTCAGAAGTTAGTTAGCCTCCCAGAGTCTCCAGGTAAGTTGGTCATGTGACCATGGCCAATGCTCAAGTGCTCAACTGAGTTGTGTCACAAGTCTCTGCACGTATGGCCACTCTACAGGATGGTCTTGAGTTCTTCACATTTCTTACTTTGTTCATAGCTGACCCCAGAGCCACAGATAGGAGAAGTATGTGGTGTCTCTGGTGCTAAGTGACATCTACCACCATTCAGCCTGGTAGGACCCAGCAAGTCCCTTAGGTCCATCCTCATTCAAGGAGAGCAGACATAGGCTCACTTATTCTCTCAACCTTTTAAACTACTTATTTTTTATGGTTGGCAAGATGGCTCCGCAGGTAAAGGTGCTTGCTGCCAAGCCTAAGGAACTGAATTCCATCTAAGGACCCATCCGGGATAAGGAGAGGATGACCTCCTCACCTGACCTCTGTATACATTTGATGGCAAATGTGCCTATACACATAAAAATAAATACATAAATAGTAACAAAAATTAAATTAGTTCATTTTTATCTGTCCAGAAATACTGTGTATTTATCATGCATCACATATTTTGAGGAGTTGGGTGTAGCTTGGTTGATAAGAGGGCTTGCTCAAAGCCCTGGGTTTCAGGATAGCTAAAATAATCCTGTACAACAAAGGCATCTCTGACCTCACGCTCTACTACAGAGGTACAATAATAAAAACAGTTTGGTGTTGGCACAAAAATAGACACATGGATCAATGGAATGGGAATGAAGACTCTGACATAAACCCACACACCTATGAACATCGGATTTTTGACAAAGAAGTCAAAAATATACAATGGACAAAAGAAAGCATCTTCAACAAATGGTGCTGGCATAACTGCATGGCAGCATGTAGAAGACTGCAGATAGATACATATCTATGGCCCTGCACAAAACTCAAGTCCAAATGGATCAAAGACTTCAATATAAATCCAGTTACACTTAAGCTGATGGACGAGAAAGTGGGAAGTAGCCTTGAACACATTGACACAAGAGATCACCTCCTGACTATAACACCAGTAGCACAGACACTGAGAGCAACAGTGAATAAATGGGACCTCCTGAAACTGAGGAGCTTCTGTAAGGCAAAGGACACTGTCAACAAGACAAAACAGTAGCCCACAGAATGGGAAAAGATCTTCACCAACCCCACATCTGACAGAGGACTGATCTCCAAAATAGATAAAGAACTCAAGAAACTAGACATCAAAATACTAAATAATCCAATTTTTAAAAAAAATGGGACACAAATTTAAACAGAGAACTCTCAACAGAAGACTCTCAATTAGCCAAGATACACTTAAAGAAGTGTTCAACATCCTTAGCCATCAGGGAAATGCAAGTCAAAACAGCTCTGAGATACCATCTTACACCTGTCAGAACGGCCAGGATTAAAAAACGCTAATGGCAGCCTATGTTGCAGAGGATGTGTAGTAAGGGGAACATTTCTCCACTGCTGGTGGGAGTACAAATTTGTACAGCCACTTTAGACATCAGTATGGTGATTTCCAAGAAAATTGGGAATCAAACTACCTCAGGACCCCTGATACCACTCTTGGGCATTTACCCAAATGATGCTACATCCTACCACAAAGACACCCGATCAACTATGTTCATAGCAGCTTTATTCATAACGGTCAGAACCTGGAAACAACCTAGATGCCCCTCAACTGAAGAATGGATAAAGAAAATGTGGTGTATCTGCACAATGGAGTATTACTCATCAGGAAAACAAAATGACATCATGAAATTTGCAGACAAATGGAGGAACTAGAAAAAGATCATCCTGAGTGAGGTAACTCAGACCCAGAAAGATAAACATGATATGTACTCACTCATAAGTGGATATTAGTGAGCTGGCTGTGTCATGTGGTAGTTATAGTTTTGTTTGTCCAGGTGTGGTAGGTTGTCGAGGTAACTTCCGTAGGCTCATGTATTTGAATACTTGGTCTCCAATTAGCGGAACTGTTTGGGAAGGATTAGGAGATGTGGCCTTGTTGGAGGAGGTGTGTCACCAGGGGTGGGCTTTGAGGGTCCAGAAGTTTAGGCCACTCCCAGTTAGCTCTCTCTGCCTCCCACTTGTGAACCAAGAATGTAAGCTCTCAGCTACTGCTCAGGGCCATGCCTGGCTGCCTTCTGCCATGGCCCCTGCCATGACAGTCATGGGCTCACTCTCTGAAACTGTAAGTGCCCATCAAATGCTCTCCTGTAAAGGTTGTCTTGGTAATGGTGCCTTGTCACAGCATTAGAAAATTAACTAGGACAAGAGGGAAACACCATACTGTTTGCACAGTGGCTGTACCAATTTGGTTAACTACCAGCTCTTTTTTCTACAAGTCATTCTAAGAGTAGAAGAGCATCCTTGTTTCAATCTGCAGTTCCTGATAATGAGGAATTCTGAGTATTTTCCATGCACCCATTGGCTATTTACAACTTTATGAAGTTGTGTTCTCCTTGCACAATGTGGGTCCTGGGGCTCAACGTCAGGCCATCAAGTTCAGTGGCAAGTGCCTTTACCTCCTGAGCTAGCATGCTGGCCCCATACACATTTTTAAATCACATTGTTCATTTTCTTTCTACTGGGTGGTTTCAATTCTTTATATACTTTAGATATCCACTCCTTGTCATACAATACTCTACAGGGACTTTTTGCTGTGATGTGCCCTTACTATGTAGTACGGGGTAGCCTGGGACTCAAGTTCTCCTGTCTCAATCTCTCACATGCTGGAGTAATGTGTGTGTACCAGCTGTCCACTTCACAGACCTACTTTTAGAAAACAATGTGCATGTGGCTGGAGAGGGCCCAGTGGTTAAAAGCCTGTACCTCTCTTGCAGAGGACCAGAGCTTGGCTCCCAGAGCCCACATCAAGCAACTCATACCCTCCTGTAACTCCAGTCCCAGGAGATGCTAGGCCTTCTCCTGGCCCTCTGCCATACTCTTACCATATGGCACCACCTGCTGGCATGCCTTCCCTGTCATGATGTGTATCTCCTGGAACTGTGAGCCAAATACGGCCACCGTGACCTAAGTCTCCCGTCAATAGGTGTCTGTTCACAGTAACAAGAAAGTAACAGAGAACACAGGCTCTGTTCTGTTTGGGGTTTCCCACAATTCCTTGCTGTTTTCTCTTTCTCCCTTAGCATTAGCCCATCTGAGCCCTAATTTAGCTTTGTAAATCTGAGGTTTTAAAGTTTTTAAAGGGTTTATTTGTTCCCCTTTTTATGTGTATATATGAGTGCTTTCCCCGAGTGTGTGTATGTATGTGCACCACGTGCATGACTGGTGTCCACAGAGGACAGAAAGAACACTGGAGTTGTAGATGGTTGTAACCACCTTGTGGATGCTAGTAACCAAACCCGGATCTGATGCAAGAGCATCCAGGGCTCTTAACCACTGAGCCATCTCTCCAGACCCCTCTTCTCCAGCTTTTGATATCTTCATAGTTACAGACACTGCTGTGGGCACTGGTCAAGGTACACTGTACAATTCCTAGCATAAAGTGCTTTAAATATTTTATAATAATTTCCTTGTGATTTCTCCTCTAACCCAAGAGTTATTTAGTGGAGTTTTTCTTCCCTGACATCTGAATTTTTCACAGTCGTTTGTTGTATATCTATCTCATTGCATGACCGTCACAGTATTATATTGTCCTTTGTGGATGTATGGCTTTCTGCTTCCATGTTCTAGTGTTTGGCTGCAAACAGCTTCATTCTTCCCTCTTCTCTCCAATACGGCCACATCTACCCTGCTCTTCTCAAAGGCCTTGATGAAGCTAACCCAGTCTTCTCCATGAGTGTAAGCAAAATGTCGCCAGCCCTCACGTCTGAACTGGCTGAGCGTCAGCCCATCTCCTCTGGTGGTATCTTAACAGTGGCCTGGTTTGGGGCCCATTTTTGCTAATAATAATTTGTGTTAAATAAATCTGTATTGACTATGTTTTATGCCAGGTAATAGATAATAGCTGTACTTTGACTAATGTACTATAGCATTCAAATCCAAGTAGGTCTGCCTATTCTTACGTATTTATTCATTTTATAAGGAACTGTAGAAAATTCCAGGGACATAGTTTAATTGTAATTTTCTTCCAGTAATAATTGTACATATTTAGGACCATGCTATTTAAGGCACATATATGATCATAAATTTTTTCATACATGTATTTACTTTATGTGTGAGCACATGTACATGTGCACGCATGACCTGGCACACATGTGGCGGTCAGAGGACAACTTTCAGGAATCAGCTCCCTCCTTCTCCTGTGTAGACCCTAAAAAGCAAACTCAGCTCGTTAGACTTGGTAGCAAGCTCCTTGGTGAGCCATCCTACCAGCCCTAATTATATTTGCTTGCTCTTTTGTTCCTTTAAACCAGGTCTAACTTTTGTTTTTTCCCTTTTTGTTTAGTTCATTTGGTCTGACACAGGAGTGCTGCCCTGAGTTTCTCTGGAAGGTCCTCCTTCCATTTCTTGGCTCTTGGTAGCTCTGTGTCCTTAGTCTTCTGGGAACAGAGGTGTCACGCAGACGCTTCAGTCGGGAGCACAGTGCTCACTTGACTGCACTTAGTTACTGAGGTCGGCCGCTGCCTCCTCTTTGGTGTTTTCTAATGTCTACACAGTCAGCCTATTTTTTTTTTCTTTTTCCTGTTTCGCCTTCACCAGAGCCACAAGGACTCCACCCCTCTCCACCTTCAGAGCAGTTGCGCAGACCACCTTGCATCAGTGTGCCTCCCTCAGCAGCTCTGTACCCCTGCATCTTTTATGCACCTAGTGGAGCAAGGTTCCTGCCCTTGCTGGGAGGTAGGAGAAATATGCAAGCACCGCAGTATTCTTTCAGTGAATATCCCCATGCTATGCTGACCTCCACAGGACAAGATGATGCTCAGCCTAGGCACCTTCGGCACACACACACACACACACACACACACACACACACACACACCGCAAGGGGCATATACCTCATCTAGGCTATTGAAGCTGAAGGAATATATAAGTGAGGACTGTTTGTTATGAACATGTGGCCCAACCTGAGTCCCTCATCCATCTACTGCTTCTTCCAGGTGTGAGCTCAGGGTCACTCCAGGCCTAAGATTCCCCAGAGCAGGAGGTGACCAAGACGGGAGGGACCACAGCGATGGAAGGAAACCAGAGCCCTGGGCTAAAGTTCCTACCAGGGGACTAGGAGCCCACCCTAGGGCCCTGATTACCAGCTCCTGGCCCCACAGTCCCATGTCCTAGCTACTAGCAAGAGACCAATGGCTGCTGCTTCCGAGGTACGGACAGAAAGGGAAGCAGGAGACCCAGAAGTAACAGAGAGACAGGCTTGAGCCCAAGCAGTTGACCAGACAGCCCAGACCATAGGCACAGCCCAGCACCACCGGCGGGATGATAAATGGACACTATTTCTAACGAGAGACGCCACAAAGACCATTTCTATTTGTTTTTGTGGTTCAGCAGTGCCGTTGGGTCTGCGTATTAATGCACTTTGAAGGAGATAAACTGGGAACGCTGAGCTCTGAGTCCACCCGATACCATCAGGCACCATGGGGAAAAATGCCTCGTAATAATCTCGTGAAGGTTTTCTAAATTAAGACCAAACAGATGACCTGCGGTGTATCGCCCCATCAGCCGCGCCTGCCTCTGTGCTCCCATCCATCTGCAGACAGAGTGACAGCCACTGGGCAGCAGAAGGAGGAGGCAGCCATGTAGTTGTGAGGGCAGGGCTTCCCATTGGGTGGCTCTCTAAGGACCCAGAAGGGCATTCTGCCTCCTCCCGCCAGAGGAATAGGGTCCAAGCCAGCGTCCTAAGCACTGGGGGGATGGAGATGCCTTGCCATGGTCTCCTCCCACCCTCTCAGACATGTATCCTCTGAAGGCCATTTAGAAGTCACCAATGTCCCCAACCCCAGTATTTGCTACCTCACTCCATGTTTGCCACCTCCTGCAAGGGTCTAGGCTCCTCCTACTGTGCCCATACTCTGCTTGCTGGACCACACTGTGGGACCACTCCTGGGACAGATGGGGGGTGGGAGACACAGCTACCAACCAAGTGCATGGGGCCAGGGACCTGCCACAAGCCCCTCTGTGCATGTTGCAAGCCCACCGAGAATGGCTGCTATGAGGCCTGGGCTCTGACACAGCACCCAAATGTCCTTGCCTATGGCTGAGCTCCAAGCTTTTCTCCAGGACCATTGGCCTGGTGTTCAGCCCAGATGATACAGAGGCAGACAGAGCAGGTTGGAGCCATGCTGGAAAGACTTGTATAGCATCTAGCTCTAGGGTTCTCTGAGTCTCCCAGGCACCTGGATCAACTGTCTTCCACTTGGTTGAACAGACATGGGAACATTTAAGCTGTGTCCCAGATTTACTGAGAAGGGATGCTTATCCCACAGACGCACAGGCTCTGTCTTTGAGTGATCCACTTGCTTGTGGCTACAACTGTCCGGAGAATACAGGCCCAGATCCCATGCACTGGAACCATTCTGCACCCATCCCAAGAGCAGCCTCACGTGTGTGCCATCTCATTTCTCTCCGTAGAAGCACTCTCTCTAGGAAGCTCCATCGCCAGACCCTAAAAGTCTCAGCCTCCTTAGCTAGCTGGCCCCATGTGCCTACGCCAAACCCCAGGAGGCTCTGGTACTCAAGGAAGAGTGGGCACAGTTACTCTTCCACACAGAGCAGGTGGCCACGAACAGAGGTCCTGGGTCAGGGGTCAGTGATACCTAAGACCCTTCTGCTTGTCTCCTGCTCCTCCCTGGGTTCAGCAGTCTCCAAGGCCTGCCTGAGGTCTAGGAATAGTGACCAGGCTCAGGGAGACACTTTCAACTAGGCCCAGCACTGGCCAGAGGTCAGTCTGGAAGTTCCACAACCCCTCTCAGATGCTCTGAGGTGTGGGACAGGCTCAGGCACCAGGGCTGCTCCAAAGCTGTCCTGGACACCCTGTCCCATGCCCCCCCCCCAGCAGATCAATAGCTTAGGATTCTGAAAAGAACCCAAACAAAGAAGTGGGCTTGTAAGTATCCAGCTTGTATCAGCTGATAAATGGTCCCCTCTTTAAGGGACTTATCTCTTTAGGACTTGCGGGATGAGGGATGGCGTCATTTGTCCTGTTGGCTCGTCTGGACCAGCCGAGCCGGATCTATTTAAAAGATAGTGTGATACTGTCGACAGCAATAGACAGGGTAATTGCAGAGCGACTGCTGGGGTATAAATTACAGGGCTCTAAGTGGTGGAGTGGCCGCTGGCGAGCGGGGGACTCCTGACAATTTACTTGTCCCTCTGCCCCGCTGCCTGCTTATCACGGGCCAGCAGAAGAAACGCGTCCTGGGTGAAAAAATTAAGTATTGATCAAATTAACAGTTTTTACTGATCTTTTTAAGGTAGAAAAGGAGCGCAACAATTAAATTTAGGACACAAAAGACGCAGTGGGATAACTCTTGACCCCAAGTGGCAAAGTCAGTGACACCAACAAGCAGGAAATACAGCACGGGCAGGCAGCCGACCTCCGAGGTTTACGCAGCCTGCTTTTGCAGGGCCCAGGCTGCAGTGGGAAGTCTGGCCTTACATGGGGAGGAGTATCTTGGACCCCTCATCTCCCAAGCCAGCCAATGGTAGCCACGCTCACTGAGGACACCCCCTTTAGAAAGCCTGTAGGGTTAGCCCCATCAAGGTGCAGGCCTTTGTGATGGACAAGGGACTCAGAAGCATCATGGGCAACCCAAACACATGGGTGGACCCTGGGTGGTCCTGGCACGTGCTGGCCCAGGGAGGACTGGCAGAAGCTGACCACTACCGGCCTCTGTTTCCCTTGCAGAGAGCATGACCTCTCAGGGGTGCACAGGGTTCATGGAGAAACCCAGGGCAGAAGGTCGCTATTAATCACTGCATTGCATTTGGGGACCCTTTTCTCTCACCCCTCAGATTCCGTGGTCCTAGGTGCAACAGTCTGGAAAGATGTTAAAGACCTAGAATTTCACACTCCAGACAAAACATGCACCAAGCACCAGAGTGGGTCCTGGGTCTAAAGGAAAGACCCCTTCCTGCCGAAATCACCGACCTGAGGCCCTGCGCATGCTCACTAGACGAAACCCTGTTCAGCAGGGTGCCCTGCTGCCATCCCCCAATAGATGGAGAGCAGGCTCATCCACAGACGACCCGCTGGGGTCAATGTGAAGTGCGGGATCAGAAGGCAGACCTGGCACAGTCTGACCTGGTCCCTCTGACCTCAGACTTTGTCCTCTCCACAAGGCAAAAGGCTACACAGCAGGAGTCCTGAGGGCCGCTCTCTTTCCAGGGCTAAGGCCCTGGGTGACCACTGGGCAGTGACCATGGAAACAGATACACCCCAGGCTGGGATGGGGGGACTGTGTGTAGAGAGCTGAGAAAACAGACATGCCATACTCACTGTGCACCTATGAGAAAACAAGCCACCTCCCACCTGGAGCCACCCCTCCTAAGCATGGAGGCATTGAGGCACCTGGGGTTGGAAACAGGCTTCATAGCTATGGGGGCCTGGGAAGGCAGGGGTCCTGAGAGCCAGCACTGGGGGAAAATGGTGGCTTTGATGACAGATAAATAAATAGCCTCAGAGGGCAGCGGACCCCAGCCTGGCTGGAGGCATCGGTTCCCTACCTGGCCCCACCTGGGTAGGGAAGGAGCCCGGAGGTAGAGCTCTACCGACTCTGATGTGCTGGGCCCTTTGTCCCCTCTCTCCTGTGCTGCTTGGAAAGAGCCAGCCTAGAGCCCAGGCTATTGCTCTTGGTTGCCCAGATTCTGGGTGGGACCCCCAACCAGGTATGACTCAAGATCCTGAGTTCCACAGGGTACCTAGTGCCACTGTTCTGACATGAGATTCTGTGGCCTATCTCCGCCAGTGTGACAAGTGGGGTCACTGCTAGGCTGAAAGCAAGTGGAGTGACAGGGGGTAGGGGAGAGAAGGTCACCCAAGCCACACCCCAGGGCATAGCCCCCACTCACTCTGTAAAGGCTCAGCTACAGCCAGCTGGTGGCCAGACCACTCTATCAGGGCAAAGTGTGGCCCTGCCCTCTCCATACACGCTCTCTCTGCAGGAGGCTGACCCCTTCCCAGTCTGAGCTACTTACATACACTAAATAAGAGTGACACCCAGCAGCTGGGAGTTAAGGCCTCACCAGAGCATGCTAAATGGTGGCTGCAGCATCTGCCTGATTCTCCCCCACCCCCATGGCCTGCACAGCCTCAACGCACACAAGGAAGGCAGACAGCAAGCAGCAGGGTGGTCCTGAGAAGACCACAGGTACTGATCCATCAGAGCTGGCAGGCCCATGCCAACTGCAGCATCCATTCTCACATCTGCTTTCTGTCCTCAGGGCTGCACCTGCATGTCACCCAGATGTGTCCAGCAGTCCTGGTCTCTGGACGGGGCTAAGGGTGATTCAAGGTGTGGTATGTGGGTATGGGTGTACCCGCAAGTGGATGGGAAGGATGTTTCCCCTACATGATCCTGCCATTAGGACTTGTGACACGATTTCTAATTAATCTTTAGATCTGAAGAAATTGTAGATTCACAGAAGAGTATGGGAAACAGTATGGAGATCCAACATGCCTGTTGACTGGTGTCCTCCAGCGGACATCCGAAAGCCACCATAAAGCATCACAGCCAGGACACTGGTATTATTTGGTCCAGACACAAGATTCCTCCATTACACGGCACCTTCAGCATTCTCATGGCACCACCATCTTCCTCTTTTCAGGCATGAATCCATCTCCAGTGCTGTGATTCTCTCTCTCATTTCCAGATACTCTGGAGGGTCTCGAGAGATGGTTCACCAGTTAAGATCACTGAGAACTCTCCCCGAGGGCCTGCGTTCCGTTCCCAGCACCCACGTGGTGGCTCACAACCATCTATAACTCCAGTCCTGGGGGAGCCTAGGCCCTCTTCTGGCTTCTACAGGCATCAGGCATGCAAATGGTACAGAGATATACAGAACTCCCATACACTTAAGTACACAAAAACTTTTAAGGAGATATTATAGAGCTAGGATGCAAGCACAGTCGGTAATGTGCTTGCCTAGCATATGCAAACTCCAAAATAGATAAGTGAGTAAATAAACATTTTGGAAAAAATTATTCTAGGGCTGACAAGATGCCTCGACAGGTAAAGGCTCTTGCTGCCAAACCTGATGACCTGAGTTCATTCCCCAGAACTCACATAGTAGAATGAGAGAACAGACTCCAAAAATTTGTCCTCTAACCTCATTACACACTCTGTGGCATGACTGCATGTGCACACACACATACATACACACAGAGATAAATGAATATTAAAAAATAAAGTAAAATTGTATTGCAGACAAAAATCCATAGAAATGTGGCCTTCGGGGTTTCATTACCTGACATGGCTCTCTGGAGAGCTGGCATTTCTTCCTTTCTCCTGCTGTGTACTATTCCATGACAGATGCCACGGTTGGTTTATTCATCTATCACAGACATGTTGTTTGCTTCTGTGTTTCTAAAATGAAACCTTATCACAAGACAGATTGATGGAGCAGGGAAACGGGAATAGGAGAGACAAAGACAGAGCCTCTTAGGAGAGTGAGAGGTATGTGCAGGACTCACAGACAGAGCTCTGCCCCTGGGGACTGTCCAGCGGCCCCAGCCTGAGGCCCCTAACCCTCAACAACATTCAACTCCAATCAGACACTTGCAGCAAAGCCCGCTCTAGAATCACAGGCTCCTGTGTCCCTCCCCGCTCCCATTGTCCTTCCCAGGCTTCAAGTCCAGCTGCCCCAACTTGTGTGACACAGCTGACCTGGCAGAGTCAAGCTGAGGGCTACCCAGATCCCTGTCAGCCCCATCCTAAAACCCTCTTACCTGCTCACCACAAACACTTGCCCTGGGAGTCCTCATGCTCATGCAGGAGCCGGCAGTCTCCAAACACAACCCTGAGCTGATGTGGACAGCAGACACTAAATTAACAGAGGTGCTTCCAGCTCCCTGCTCTTCAACTGCCCAAGATGACCCTCCCTCAATATCCACCCAACAGCAGCAAACTTAGGTGGCCCTGAACATTGACAGGGAGATGACAAACCATGAACTGTGGGGTCACTGCAGCTGCAGAGGCCACACCCAGCACGCATGCCCCTCCTGTCAGTACCGGGTGGCTTCAGAGGTGATGGAGGACGTTGGTAAAGCTTTGTCACAGGACAGTTGTGGGAAGCCAAAGGCTGAGTGGTACATACAGTCTTAGGGAGTCAGAAGGTGCCATTTGAGAGATCCTGCTGCTGCACCCCAAATCCCACCACAGAGCATACACAAGGTTCCTACCCCTCCCACACTGCACTGCTGGGGAACAGCGAGAACAGCCCAGCATGCCCCCCATGCATGCATACTGCAATGGGATAGAAAGATAATAGATGGGTCATATCTGAAGGTCCCCAGGCTAGGCTGTGACATCCACATCCCTCAACCTGAGGGCAAGAAAACTAGACCAGAGACTGCGTGGTGAGAAAGCCTGGGACGGACACATATAACCTGGCAGCTTCCTCACTTAAAGGGGTGCAGGCGGCGGGACCCCCCTCCTCCTGGCCAGTTGGAATGCATTTCCCCAGAGCAGAGACTTTCAGACCCCCACCCAAGAACCAAACAATGAGGGTGAAGAGAAAATCGGAAAAACAGAGAGGGAGAGAGAGAGAGAAAAAAGAAAGCTCTCACTGGCAGTATGTCCCTCAGAAGACAATTTTTAAGCATGAAGAATTGCTGTTGCAGATCCTTCTGGAAGCCCCCCTCCTGCGTTTGATGCCTTTTCTCTGCATAGTAATGTGTCTTAAAAAAAAAAAAAAAAAGAGCTACTGATATATGTTACAAGAAGTGTATCTCTTTCACCAAGACAGAACATTTTAATTCCCCGACACCTTTTAGTGATTGCTTCAATTTCCGAAGATTTTGATAAAATCATGCGGTTTAGGAGTCACGGGATGGAGCCAGTGCGGGCAGAGCGTAATGAAACACTCCTGTTTCACAGCCTTCATTTGACACAGCCCAGCTCGGGGGCTAATAAACGTGGCGTGATGAATGCCCGAGCCACGATTGTAAAAATATACTTGTAATTGGGTTAATATGCCTTAAAATACGGCCCATCAGTTATCTTTCCTTCTCACTGTGGCATGCATGTGCAGGGGTATATGCGGGCTGCTTGCCTCTCCTCCCCACCCATGCTGCTGCCTCCATCTCTCCCTGGGCCACAGGCTGTTTACAAACCTGCCTAGACCGTTCCAAGGCTGGGACTGAGCAGCTGCAGCAAATCTGCCTGGCACTGGGCAGAAACAAAGACTAGAAATGCAGGGACGAGTGTCCTTCTGTGCAGAGCTGGGGTGGAGTGGGCTCCAGGTAACCCCAAGGATGTTCTGGCCCTCTGGGGGTTGTGAAAGGAGGCCTGGGGGCAGCATCACCTCACTCAGCTTCATCTATACCCAGGGGACATCTATCCCAAGAAGGCAGGAGCTGGGGTGAGGAGGGTATAAAAGAGTGAGGCAAGGAAGGCCACCAGGGAGGGTGAGGCTCTTCCCTGGAGCAGTATCAGAGCAAGCATGCCAAGGAGCCCCTAGGCTAGGCCCCAGTAAGCTCAGGGTGAAGTTTCCAGACACAGCCTTGTTGCTGACCTGCTTTACACTGCATGCAGAAGCGGAGCTCCCTGTAACACCGAGATCTTGGGATAAGCCCCCTAGGCGTCTCCAAGATGGTGACTTAAATCTCACCGGTGTTCTGTAGATGTTTGCAGACCTGTGAATGCATAGGTGGGTGGATGGGTGGATGAATAGATGGATAGGTGGGTGGCTGGATGGACAGGTAGAGGGAAAGGTGAGTGGGTCCACAGTGGGTGGGTGGCTGGTTAGGATAGATGGATGGGTGAATGGGTGGGTAGATAGGTGGTTGAGTCGATGAAGGTGTAGATGGGTGGGTGAGTGGAAGGATGAGTTTGTGGACATATAAATAAATGGCTGGGTGGTTAGGTGCACAAATAGACGGATGCTGTGGATGGATAGTTGAATGGGTGTAGGTATGTATATATGTATGTGATGAATGAATGAGAGGATAAGTGGGTGGAAGACGGATACAAGATCAGTGGATGTGTGGATAGATAGATGAATAATTGATAGATGAATGAGTAGGTGGGTAGTGAATGAGTAGATTACAGGACACATGGGATAAATGAATAAATGATGGATGAGTGGAAATATGAGTGAGTAATAAATATATGGGTAGGTGGGTAGATCATTAGATGGATGGGTAGATGAGTGGGTGGGTGGATAGATGGGGCCGATGAACAGACGATAGATGGATATGTGTAGATGGATTGATAGATGGTGTTGGTGGATAGATGGATGATGGGTTATTGGATTAATGAGTGGATTGGATGAATGAGTAGGTGGGTAGATAAATGGGTGGGTGAGCAAACAGATGAATGGATTAGATGGATGGGTAGATGAGTGGATTATTGTTGGACAATGAGTGGGTAGATGGATAAATAGATGGGGTAGATAGATGGAGTAGATAGATGGATGAGTGGATGGATGGATGGATGGATGGATGGATGGATGGATAGATGAGTAGATGAGTAGATGGATGGATGGATGGGTAGATGGGTAGATCCTGGTTGCAGATTGGTGAATGGATAAGTAGATAAACAGATGGTGGGTGGATGAGTGGGTGGATAGGTAGATAACTGAATACTCATTCTGCAGAGCTTATGGTCTACTTCAAGCAGCAGTCTGGTCTGAGAGCTATTATACAGGTATGGAGAAGGCTGGGGGTAGCCTCTGACTGATACCAGGAAGCTTCCCTTTCCTCTAGGGCAGAAGACTTTTTCCTGTGGATTCCTTCTCTCCTTAGGAGCCTCCACTACCCCAGGCCCCATTCTTGCTGAATATCATCTGCCTTCCAATTAGCCCTGATTTGATCACTCCCCTCCCCTCACTCCAGTCCTATGGGGGTCAGGTCTTAGGACTCCTGCAAGGCTGAGAGTATCCAGTCTGTTAGAGGTGAACATGTGAGGATCACACAAGGTAGAGCCTGGTGTTACCCAGGAAGAGGCCAGGGCTCTACAAAGAATCCATGGGCCAGTGGAGAAAGTCAGCAGAGAAGAGCCAGATGCACCACACAACACACCCTGGGGTGCTGAGCCAGACCTCCTGACTCATTGCATCCTTGAGCCCCATCAAGGGACCAGAATGTTTTGGAAATGCCATCCCATGGGGATGGACCAGCCAACTAGGAGCCCACAAAAGAAGGCATTTCGTGCTTGACCTCTCCCATAACAGGACCAGGAACATATTCTAAGCATTTCATTGGCCAGATGAGGAGCCAAGTGAGTGATCTCAGGCTTTTCTGAGTGGGAGACAAATCAGGTCAGGCTGTGGGTGTCTAGTTGAGCCAGCCTCACTGGGTGCCTAGCCTAGATCACCACATGTGGTCAAATGAGGAAGACTTGTACAATGGCCCCATATTTGAAAGAAGGACCCCTATGCCTCAGTCTGAATAAAAAATGGGAACCCTTCTGTTTCACCTCTGCCTCAGCCCAACTTCCTTGCCTCAGATAACACACATAAAATGCAAATAGACACACAAACGCCATGCCAACACACACACACACACACACACACACACACACACACACACCATGGGCATCTGTACACACCCTTCCTAGGTCCAATAGTCTTGAATGCTGATCCTTAGGGGTAAAGGCCTGAAGAGCAAAGGGTTTGGGTGACAATTCTTCCCTCCTGATACAACGGACCCCCAATCCCTGCCTCCCACATGTTCTTGCCCCTCTACCCCACTTTAGGATCTGGCTCTTTCACATACTTCCTCCTACTGTGCATACACACACACCCAGTTCCCACTCAGGCCATAGGCACCTCTGCCCTCACCTGGAGGCCAGACCCTGAAGGTGGGTGAGCTTTCCTGACACAGGAACTGCAAGTCCTCTTCAGAGTCCGAACAGGCAAAATGAACACATTACCTCAGGGTAGTAGGGATCATGTGCTCGGAGCCCCACCCTCCTGGGTCACACAGGGGTGGCTCTGGAATCAGCTGTCCTGTAAGTAACCAAGACATAAGCTATCCCGGAATCATTTGTCTTCCCCAGATCTTGAGATCCACAGGTACCCCAGGAATCCACACACCCATCCACCCAGTGTGATCTGGACATGAATCAATGGTGAGTGTGTGGGCATGGTGTATGTGTCATTATGAATCTGGCCCACTAGTGTAACCAAGGGAACTGCTTAGTCATCTGACTATGGTCACAGTGGGCCCAGGCTACTTGCTCTATGGCCCACCATCCTGCCCAGTGTCTAAACTGTTGCATTTTCCCATCTCGTGACAACATATACACTATACTAGGTGCTCTCAGCAAGGTGGGCACAAACTCAGGCTCAGGGACTCAGCTGTCCTTGAGATGATCATCTGGAAACAGGGATGAGAGACCCATACGCCACTGCCCAGAATCAAACCCAGAACCAGCTGTGCAAAGCATCCCCAGCTGCTCTTGTACCCTGTCTGTGGGTGCTAAGATCCCTCAGGCCCTGCACTAGCCACCAAAGTGCAGGTTAGGGTTGGGCTGAACTGCACAGAAGGGCCTCAATCCCTGGTCCCCATGAGTTAGGGTGTGAGGGATGGTAGGTAAGACACAGAGACCTCCTGGAGGTATTCCAGAATTCAGCAGCTCTGCTAATGAGGTCTGGCCTGAAAGCCATCTGCCCAAAATGCCCAATGGAAAGAAATGGTTGTCAGGAGTGGTAAATTGATCCCTGAGTGAGAGGCCATCATGCCGTGAGGATGGAGTGTGGCTCCATACCAGGCCCAGGTCCACCTCAGGCAGGGAATAAGGGATGGAGGCTAGCAATCCTAGTCATGGTGGCTGAGCTCAGCCATGCAGGACAATCATAATTAGATAATTCCATCTTAAAAGGTGGGCATGGGAGGGTCTGCAGGAGCTGAGCCCAGAGCCCTACCTCTCAGAAAGGCGAGAACAGAAACCTCTTAAGTGGTTTGTGGGGCAGGGCACAACGAAATGCTGTCAATCCCAGGCCAGGGAAGAGGGGATGGGGGCTCTCTAGCCCAGTGAGGGCCGTGGAGATGAAATGGTATTTGCCTGCTTATGGGAAGAATGATGGAACTCTGAATGAGCGGCTGACCTTCTGGAATGACAGGTGACCCACAAGATAGCTGTGGTGGGCAGTGGCAGCCGCCTCGAAAATTGCTGTTGCTGCCTGAAAATAAACAATAAGAGAGCAAATGTGGTTTGAAAAATTGACTCTTTTCAACACTGAGGGAGAAAGTGAATTATCTCAGGCCACCGGTCCGAGTCGTCAGCCTGCCCCTCCCCTTGTAGCTGCAACATCGAGGCCAGACTGAGCAAGGAGACCCCTTGTAGGGCACCGTAGCAGTGGATGTGGGGCACCCCACAGGTCTCAAGCCCTTTTACCCTTAGTGGTAAAAGCACCTCTACAGGACTATCTGTGCCCGGGGAAGGTGGGGCGGCAGGAATAGAGTCCAGTGAGCAGTCTACAAGGCAATCCAGGGCTGTGATCACAGGCACCTGAGGCTCTCTGCAGGCACACAGTCTAACCTCACCCCTCCCCAAAGTCCCCGGCTCAGCTCTCCCACAAGACCTCACCAACCAGGCAGCCATCTGACAGTTGCACAGACCCTAAAGGTTCCCTGAGATGCTGAAGTTGCTTCTTGAGGCTCTTGAGGTTTCTTCTCCATCCCTACTCCATCCACTTCTGTCATCGCTCCTTCCCCAGGGAGGGAGACTCCATTAAGACTCTGGCACGCAGGGATACACATATGTTGCACTACAGGTGTGAAATATCCTGCACAGGCTCATGGGCTTGAATACAGGGCCTGGTGCTGACTGGGGAGGCTGTGGAACTTTGAGGCCTTGCTGGAGGAAGTGGGTCATGGGGGAGGGGGACCTATGGAGGACAGGCTCCTCATGCGGACATGACATCATTTTGAACAACACTTGAAATGCTTTCTGGTTGTATTAAGACATAACCCAGAGCTGGGGAGGGGGGGGTGGCACATGCCTTTAATCCCAGCTCTCAAAAGACAGAGGAAGGGGGATTTCTATGAGTTCAAGGCCAGTCTGGTTGGTTTACAGAGCTACTTCTAGCTGTAAACAAAAAAAAAAAAAAATCTGTCTTGAAAAGCCAAAAATAGTTCAAGGCCAGCCTGGTCTACAGAGTGAGTTCCAGGATAACCAAAGCTATACAGAGAACCCTGTCTCAAAAAGAAAGAAAGAAAGAAAGAAAGAAATAAAGAAAGAAAGAAAAGAAAAAATAGAACAAAACAAATAAACAAACAAACAAAACCAATAAGAACAAAAAGATGACCCAGTGCCTTTTGGGCCACATAAACTGGAACATAACTTTAATTCCAATACTTGGGAGACAGAGGCAGGCAGATCTCTGTGAGTTCAAGGTCAGCCTGGTCTACAGAGCTAGTTCCAAGATGGCCAAAGCTACATATAGAAACCCTGCCTTAAAAACCCAATAGGCAGATAGGCAGATAGGCAGATAGATAGATAGATAGATAGATAGATAGATAGATAGATAGATAGACAGATCTCCTAAAATGTGACATAGGAAACAGGGTAGAGCCCCAAATCAACCATGACTGGGAACCTTGCAGGTACCAACCTACTCCTATTGGCCTCAGCCTCCCTGGCCAGCTGGGTACGAAGCAAGAATAGGCTCAATCATTAGGGCCCATCCACTGCCTACTGACCAGCACACAGCCCATGCCCCTTCTATGTTCAAGTCTACTCTGGGAGCTACCATGTGATTCAGAGAAGTGCCCCCTGCGTCACACTGCACTCCAGGTTGGGCTAGGGATAGAAGTATTCAAGAAGAGATTTCACACCTCAGAGAGAGAGACCCACCTGGTGGGAACCCAGGGTGGCTTTTGTCTTGATTGGTAAGACTGACCAGGAGCTGCACTGGCCATGAGACACTTAGGTCCCAACTAAGCTCTTGTCTAAGCACTACGTTGGAACTAATGTGAGAGCCTGCTGGTACCTGAGCCCAGGGCAGCTCTGCCATTCAAGCTCAGCAGCTGTGTGTCTCCCACACTCCCATGCCCTCTGACAGTGTGCTTAAGCAGGCTCCACAGAGGGTCTCCTGGAGAGGCAACTGTCAAAGGGCAGTATAGGAAGGGCCAAGACCAGGGACTCTAAAACAAGAGAGGGAATAGGCTCATGACAGAAGTGTGGAGGGCTCGTGAGTAACAGGAGCTTAGTGAGGAGCCCTGTTAAGGGGATACTATATATTTCATGGAGAAAATAGAGCCCATGGCCAATAGAGCCATGGCCCAGGAATCTCCAGCTCTTCATGTAGCCCTGGCCTTGCCGCTCCCTCTTCCTCCTCCTCCTCCTTCCTCTTCTTCCTCCTCCTTATTTTCTGAGACAGGGTTCTCTGTGTAACAGGCCTAACTGCCCTGGAACTCACCCTGTAGACCAGGTTGGCCTCGAACTCACAGAGATCCACCCACCTTTGCCTCCCAAGTGCTGAGATTAAAGGCATGCGCCACCACTGCCCAACACATCTCTCCTTTTGCCAAATGCTCAGATCATTCAGCTCACACAGACTGGTTTGCATGGGAATGCTTTCATAGGGACCCCTCTCCATGGGACACCCGATCTCCACTCCAGAGAAGCCCATTACAGCAGACACAAAGGGACACACTAGCCCTAATCCTAACTCCCTCTGTTCTCTGTTCCAGGGTATATTTTGAGGCAAGGAGGGACACCAGGTACCTGAGTGCCCAGCCAGCAGCCAGTCCCCCCAGGAGTCGTATCTGTACATAGTTAGTGTGCTCAAATCGGGGCCTAGGCAGAGGAGCGCACCTTAGTCCCTCTGCTCTTGGAGGCGCCTGCTTGGAGCTCTGTTGCCCCCTTGACCTTTCTCATACCTCTACTTGGTACCTCTACCTGCCGCCCCTGCCCCTGCTCAACTTCAGCTGCAAATGTGGAATTTCCTCAGTGGCCCACTTGCTCATTTCTTTGCCAGGGAAACATGGCCTGTTAGATGGCCTCCAGGCATCAGTGTGGTAAGGATTTTAGTTGTCTGTGTATGAGTCCCAGGATCCTGCCTTGGGACTCATAAGGGACTTAGTAGTCAGTGGCGGGCTCATTTCCTTAGAGGAACCAGCAGGCGGGTAGACCAGATCAAGCAGGGCGCTGTCTCACTATGATTATGATCTACAGAGAGGTCTCAACCTGAGGGAGGTTGGAAGAATAAATAGCAAGAGTGATGGGTGCATGACCTCCCTGGTTCATCGGAGCGACTCAGGAGTGGTGACAGGTAAGGAGGGCCACAGGAAACTCGTGGGCCCCATGAGAACAGACTTGATGGCTCCAGCTCGGGCCAGGCCAAAAGGCTGCTCAACTAAGCCCTTGAGTCTGATCCTTCCCCCAACTCCCATCCCTAGAAGGCTGCAGAAGCCTCTGCTGGCCTAGCAGCACCATGCACACCCACTTCCCAGGACTCCTAGCGCTCTCAGCGGGAAGGAAGGTCATGAGAAGGCAGGGGGGGGACTCTCCTGTTCCTCTACCAGCACCCAGTGGCCGCATCCCCATTTATCACCCTCTGTCCTTCACCGTCCCCTGCTCCTTGCCCGAGGGAGAGCCATTCAGATCTGCCCAAGCTGAACAATACAATATTTCTATTGAGCTGTGGATTTGATTAATAATTTGGAAATGAAATCAATATGGGCTCTGCTTTTCATTCCTGGAGGGTCCTTGTGCACCAGGCTGGCTGAGGAAGCAGGAGGCTTAGGACACAGGGACAAGGCACCAGGAGCAGGCATCACCTGGGAGCTGCAGGGTGTGGTGTCCACCTCCTGCTAGAGAAGTGGATGGTCCTATCCCTGAGGATCAGGGCTTTGTGTCCTGGAGCAGAAGCACTGTGGGACTCAAACTCCTGCTCCAGGCCCCTCGGGGCTTAGCAAAGTGATGCTGCACCCATGGCAGGCACTGGCCTCCCAAATGCAGAAGCTGGAGCCTGGACTCCCACACAGCTCATCAACCTCCTCTCCGCCTCATGTTCCAACAAGGCCGGTGGCCTAACCATACCCTATGACTTCCCTGTGATCACCCTCCACCTCCAGTTCCTTGGTGCAGAGAGTCCCACTACCTCTCCTAACCACAACTCTAGGGCCTGAAATCCCATCCCCAGGATGACAAACACCCACACTGCTCCCCCAAAATCTCCCTAACCCTCATTCAGCTGGCCAGCCACTCCCTACAGGTCCAGTCATCAGCCAGCTCAGATCAAGATAAAGTCGTCAGGTGGCCCTGCTGACTTGGTAACCACAGCTCTTAAGCTGGGACCACTTTCCAGGCCATCATTGTGCCAGCACAGCCCACGTCCCAATCTCACCCTGCCCTGCCTATGTCAGTGCTGAGTAGACTGGCCCGCTCAACACTGTGACCCATTTGACCCACCACCACTACCTGTAGCCCAGGCTCCAGATGTCCTCCCACTCCTGTGCCCTGAGGCAGCATCATGGAGATGGAGGGAACAGACCAGATGTCCGTCAGGCTTCCTAGGCTCAGGGACCCCACCTTGCCTAAGAGCATTGAGGAGGAAGTGGCCTGGGACTTCTTCCTTATCCCTGCATGATGCCCACAGGGATAGCTATGCTCTTCCTAGCAGCAGGAAAAAAGGCCTGAGCACATGGCCTCGGCCCTTGCCCAGGGGCCTTGGGCACATCCTTGGGCCTCACCTGTGGTTACGGAATGGAGTCCATGATAATCCTAATAATCCATCTTGATCCCTCAAACCCAGAAAGAAAACATACACTTGAACAAGTACAGAGAAGATTTTCAGACTCATGCTGGTACACACTTCTACCTGCCACCAAAACCAGGAGCACAGGCAATGATCCCTTCTCTCTCAGAGTGACACTGTGCCAGCCTTGGCATGGCCCTTGCTTCTCATGTTCTTTGGAGCGCAGCATGAACTGGGATTTGAGGAACATGGAGTCTGATACTCTTGAGTGTTTGGATCTAACCCATCCACTCTATATGATGCTTTGGCCTTCAGCGATCAGTCTGCCCCTCCCCAGGAGGCTCCAGGTTTCCACAGCAGAGAACATGCCAATGCCCATCTATCCCAGAAACAAGTGTTTGGGCATGGGGACAGCTACAGAGGCCTTTCCTTTGCTAGCCCCCAGCTAGTCATGGCCGGGAAAGCTAATAGACCCCCTCCCTCCATGTATATGAAGCCAGGCACTTGCATCTCAAGTCCCCCCCCTCACTGGGTCCTGAGACACAGATGGGCTCTGCTGCAGAATAAGGGCCATGGGAGGATCCAGCCCCCAATCTCAGAGTCTCCAACTACTTGGACAACAAATCAACTGGAGAGGGAAGGAGCCCCCATCCAAGATCTCAGTGCAAGCCAGGATGCAGCTCCTCTGTCCGTGAGTGGCACATGAAGCCCCAGAGCCACTGCCTGGGAGCCAAAGCCCCTTGACCCACATGTGGGGGAGGCAGTTTTATAGGAACCATTGACCGGCAGCATTGATCCCCAAGAATGTATCGCACAAATCATTTTACACTAAACTGCGGAATCGATGGAGAAATCTCCCGGAAAATTTATATTAAAAGTCTCTGTTTGCCTAAATGAGTTCCCTGTGCCCATATTGAATATTTGGCTGATGAATTGAATGGGTTTAAATTTGAACATTGCAGACCCATTAAAGAATGAATTCTTAAATCAAACCCTGCCATTTATGATTGAAATGAGATTTCCTCAGCGATGGACCAGCCACTATATAAATCAGCTGCGCATTTTATACCAAACCATAAACAAGATATAATTCTTTTAAATACACAACAGGTGCCTTAAATCTTTTGATGCATCTTGTATTTATCTGAAGTGTGGATTGCTGTATTTACACCAGGTCGCACAGGCCTCTGATGGCCCTGGCTGGTGAAGGTTAAAATCAGGGGGTCACTGGAGGCTAAGTACACAGAGCCTGCTGAGGAGTCCAGGCGTGGGGTAATGGCACTGAGTTCAGGTTCCTACCAGCACCCCCAGACAGGGTCCACCATGATGAACTCAGAGTCACTCACACACACACACACACACACACACACCTATACACGAATGTACATATGCACATGCATTCTCATATGTGGCACTTTATTCACACTCACATAGCAACTAAATGTACAAATATGGCAATGCTGAAATGCATATGTGCACGAATGCAAACCCTTATGAATGCACATGTGGCTATACTTACACACGCTTACACATGACACATGTGCAGAGAAGTAGGCACATGTTAGAACATGTACATGGGGCAAAGCCACAGATTCACACATGTACATATCTGCACTGATGTGTGTACACAATCACAGGTATAAGCAAACCCATACAATGCCCACATAGAACATGTGTCCATCACATATGTGGCAGTTGTTCTGATATGCATAAGTACATCCCTACAAAGACACATCAGCAAACTGGGCATGGTAGCCCAAGCCTGTGACTTCAGAACTTGGGAGTCCGAAGCAATGAGTTTAAAAAAAAAAAAAAAAAAAAGCCTGAGCTACCCAGTAAACTCTTCCTGAAAAGCTAAAGTGCACCAATGTAAGAATGAACATATTAGAGTTGAAGAGATGGCTCAGTATAAGTGTGTGTACTGCTTTGCAGAGGACCCAGGTTCAGTTCCCAGCACCCACATCAGGGGCTATCAATTACCTATATTGCCAGTTCCAGGGAATATGACACTTTGTAGCCCCACAGGTACCTAATAACATGCAGAACATATAAAGTCATACAGCTTCACACATACACACATAAATAAACCAACAAATAAAATATTTAAAATATGAAACTGAGCATGGTCTGTGCACACATGCACCATGAGCAAGCAGCTTCACACATCACAGTGCATGCATACACATCACGTGTGCACACTTGCTTCTGTGAGAGCCACTGAACATCAGGAAGGCCTGACCCTTTCCCTGCCACTCCTGTGGCTGACACTGCCCAGGACCAAGGACAGTTTACCATAACCGTGCCAGGCAGAAGCCACCAAGGAGCCACATGCTACCCAGGTCCTCCCTCCCACAACCAGACTGCCCTGTTGGAGGGAATAGTCACACTAAGTCTAAGACATCCCCAGATGGTGGGTCCGGACTCCTGCCAGCAGGCACACCTGGGCAGAGCACACAAAGGTTGACTTGTCCTCCCCTGAGCTACACTGGCTTCTCCACCTGAGGTCCTGTTGACTGCCCATCTCCAACCATGTCAGGTTGAGCCTGCTGGGTGTATGGCCTCAAGGCAATATTGGCAGAAGGAGGCTTTGACACACAAGGCTTACTGTTGAGGAAAAGCTACAGAGAGCTCTGTCCTCCCCAAGTGGTATGAGTGCCCGGAAGGACATATGGGGAAACTGAGGCTGGAGAGGAGTGACTAGGACTAGAAGTCAGGACAAGAATCTGGGTATGGGATTCCCTCTCCTCTGACATACTGCTCTGCAAGGTCCTTTGCCCTGCCCTGTACTCCATACCCCCTGGGTTGGCGGACCTCCTCAGAAGAATGAAAGCCCTCAGCCCTAGAAGCCACACAGGACCCTCCCTGGACTTCTTCGAAGAGGCAGACCGTGAGAAACCATGCCTCTTGGAGACCACTATTTTATAAGAAGCTCAAAGCCAGTCCAGACAAGTTCCAGGCACATGTCTAGCGGCCAAAAGCCCTTCCACATGTCATCAGTGACCATCAACCGGAGAGCCTGATGCAGACCCCAGTCCACATGCTCACCGGGTTCCCAGACCTAAGCCCCTCCTTCATAAGACTTCAAAGCAGCTCTTTATCCAGGTCCATGATCACAAGCCCAACTGGGGAAGCCAGAACAGGAGGCTTCTAAGTCTGAATCCCTTCTGGGATGAATAGGAAAACTTTATCTCCCAAAATAAAGAGAATGACTAGAAGGGTGGGTTTGTGTGATGTTTATGCTACTGTATTTAAAGAGTGTATAATGACAACCTCTTTTAGTGTTCATCACGCACATTTTCCACGTCCCGTTTACTGTCTCCCATTCCTAGCCACTGAAACAGCCTCCTCTTTGTCATCTCAGCCCTTGCTGACACCACCTCAGGCTATTCTCACCCAACAGCCGGATCACCCTTAAATAATAATTTCCGTTCTGCCTCCACACTGAGTGTGGCAGTGAGACCCCTCCTGCTTTACAACCAGAGCACCCTCATTCTCAACCCCTCCTCATCCCAGAACTCTCCAGTCCTCACTTCCAGAATCCTCCAGAATCACTTCCAGAACCGAATCTGGCTCCTACCCACAACCATCCAGCTTCCTACCCAGCCCCTACGCCCGCCATAGCCGAACACTGTTTTCCTTGAAACGGAACTTCCTTTTGCCCCATCCATTTCCCCTGGCAGCTCTCCCCATTTCTTCTACTTCCTGTAATTTTAAAATTATATTTGTGCATATATTCGTGCACATGGAGGCCAGAGGACACTTCCGGGAGCTGGTTCTCTCCTTCCACCTTGTGAGTCCTGGGGATAAAACTCAGTCGGCAGGGCCTTTGCCTACTAAGCCACCTCATCCCCCATTTTTCAATCTTCTCTCAGCACCACATTTGCCCTGGGCCAGACTCTCTTCACCCTGTCTGTCACAGCACTCAGGACAGCTGTCTCACATGTACGTTCCAGTCTTCTGTCAGTTCAGGAAACCCTGCCTGGCAGCTCTCCAAGAGGCAGATGTTGACCATGCCTAGCTCGTTGAGGACACAGGGTGACCTTTAACTCAGCCTTTGTTGCTATCACTAAATACCACAGGTAGGCAAGTTCTAACTAAACGTCACACCTTCCTCACAGCTCTAGAGCCCGGCACTGGCATGTTCTGTGCCCGTGGTACCTGATTGCTGCCTCACATGGTAAAGAGGAGCCCACTCTCTCCTTTAAGGCTTTCTGTACAGAAAGAACCTATACAGGAACAGAATCCTTGTGACTGTAGGTTAAGTTCCAATGTGACTTCTGGAGGGACATAACCCTTCCAGCCATAAGGCGCCCTGATATCAAAGCATTTGTAGAGCACACGTAAGATAAACATACTCAGCTGTGACACACATGCAGACATGTGTGTGGACATGTGTGTGCACATTCTCACCCATGTCTGGCTCTGTGTGTTTATCACAGACTTCTTTTAAAGTACTACTTATATTTTTACATTTATTAATTTGGGAGTGTATTGTGTGGGTGCATATGTCACAGTGGATATGAGAGGTCAGAGGAAAACCTGTGGCAGTCAGTTCTCTCCTTGTACTCTGTGCACCAAGTTCCAGAGCCACCTTGCTGGCGCCTTTCTCTCTCTTTTGAGATAGAGGCTTACCATGGGGCCAGTTGGTCTCCATTTTCCTTTTTCTAAATTTATTTATCTTTATATCATGTGTATGGGTGTTTTACCTGCATGCATGTCTGTACACCATGTGTGTGGAATAACTGAAGAGGCCAGAAGAGAGTGTTGGATTCTTTCAAACTGGAACAGCTGTGAGCCCCCGTGTAAAGCCTAGGAAACAAACTCAGGTCTCCTGGAAGAGCAGCAGGTGTTTTTAAGGTGTTTTTAACTTCTGAACCATCACTCTATTTTGTGGTTTCCAACTTTCTTTTTTTTTTTTTTCTTTGTTTTAATTTCTCTGTAGCTTTGGAGCCTGTCCTGGAACTCACTCTGTAGACCAGGCTGGCCTTGAACTCACAGATATCCTCCTGCCTCTGCCTCCCGAGTGCTGGGATTAAAGGCGTGCACCACCACCACCTGGCCTGACAAACTTGTCTGGCTCTCACATGGATTTTGGTGATCTGGACTCTGGTTTTTACTGTTGCACAGTTGCACTTAAACCACTGAGCCATCTCTCCAGACCTTGATGTCATTTTAAATATGTATATATTTAAAACTAGGGATAAAAGTAAATTGGATTATTATATGGAGAAAAATATATAGCTGTATCCTTCCTCGAGCCGAGTGTCAAGATATATAATGAGAGCATGTCAGAAGGTTTTGGAAATTGATGGGAAAAGTCAGGGTTGGGGATGTAAGCCAGTGGGTAGAATGCTTGCCTAACATGTCTAAAACCTCAGACTCAACCAAGCACTGCATAAAACCAGGCACAGTGGCACACGCTGGTAATCTTAGTATACAAGAGGTGGAGGCAGGAGGATCAGGAGTTCAAGTCATTCTCAGCTACATATCAAGTTCAAGGCCATCCTTGGATACTAAGATCCTGCCTCTAAAAAAAAAAAAATCCCAGCAAAATGGCTCAGTGAGTAAAAGTACTTGCTTCAGTCCCCATAACCCACAGCAGAAGGGGAAAATTCTCAAAATTGTCCTCTGGCCTCATGGCAAGCACATGCCATCACTCAACCATGCACTTGTTTGTGTACATCAGCATGCATACACACACACACACACACACACACACACACACACGCGCGCGCGCGCGCGCGCGCACGCGCGCACACGCACACAAACCTACGACTACTATCAATAGTAATAACAACATAAACAATGTTCTTAAATAAAGGAAAAAAGTCAGAAAAATCACAAAAGAGAGCTACTGGGTCACACACTGGTGAAGAGTTTCCCACAACAGATGTTCCTCACAGATGTGACCCTGACACACTGCGCCCTGAAGAGAACACAGCACTGCTCAGATCCTATATGAGGCTGCAGACACTGGAGGCCCAGGCCATCCAGCTACAGGCCATAGAGGCAGGCTGTGACTCAAAAAGCTCCAAAATCCTACTGTGGGGCTCAGGCTCAGGAGACCTTTGCAGGAACCCAAGTGTTCACTATTGTGAAAGGATGGGGAAATGCACATTGTGCCCGCCCATTGGGGCACAGTCACCTATAGGACTTCATCACAAGGGTTGGGTGAGCAAGTGTCCACTGCCAGCCCAAAGCCACAAAGAAGCTTAAAACCCACAGTGGATGATCACTGATGGAGGTACTTCTGTTGTAGGCCTCTGCAGATGCCATCCAGCAAATTCTGTGCCACTCCTTGGCTTGCAGAGTCAGGTGCTCATGGACTTCTGGGTCATATCTCATCCCCTGATAACTCTTCGTTCTCTTTGGCTCTTTTAAGCAAAGATGGAATTAACACTGTGTCCATAGTCAACAGTTCAACACATGAGAACAAAACTTCTGTAACACACAAGTTTTCCAGTAAGTAACATGTAGCTGCCTAACACAGAGGGGCACTAGATAGCAAAGAACTGAAAAGAGCAGGGTGAAAATGTAGCACAAACTCCAATAGGACCCTTGTCACTCACAGGGTGTGGCCTGCTCACCTCTCCTGGGAACATACCTCTAGTGACTACACCTGTCCGTAAATGATCACAAGGTACAGCAAGCATTGACTTGGGGTCCCCAACATACTTTAACAGGAAGGCAGACTCACAGGTACAGAATCTTACAAAGCACACGTTCCTCGAAAACCACACACAGGGCATCTATGCCAACACAGTTCATGGAGGGCTGGTGAGGAACAGAGAAAGTAAGCACAGGTAGCTGGAGTCTAGGGACATTTGTTTGAGCATAGGCACAAAAGTCAACTGACTGTGACTTAGGGTATCCCTGCTCTGCCAGCCCCAGATATGAGTCTGGAGAGCACGACACAGACGGGGTTAGGTGAAGAGAGCTGAGCCAGGGCAAAGGGAGGGCTGTGCTGGAAGAGTATATACAGGGGATGACCAGTGATCAAGTGTGTAAGGACAAGAGGCCTGAGGCCCAAGTGCTGGAGAAGGAAGTAAAGGGCCTAGGACAGTCCTGGGCTGTTGGGTTAGAGTTCAAGGTGACAGACACACATATGGGTGGACATGGGCCAATGTGTGTCTACCTGAGAGTTCTGCATCTGCAGATTCCATTAACCTCAAATCAAAACTATCTTTAACTGATAGTTAATCCAGACTGAATGAATATGGATGACTCCTATTACTCCCTAAACTGTTTACATCTTCTGGGGAAAGTCTAGAATAATGGAGACATGTGCAGACTCTACATGTCATTTTACAGGAAGGACTTGAGCACCAATGGGCTTTAGTGTCTGCGAAGACCCTGAAACAAGGGCTCTGGGAATATGAGGGACACACAAATACTCACGTATATTCAAGAATGGAGACGTACAGGTGGGCATACAGTATGGGCCCTGCCCAACTCTGCTGCTCAGAGCCCTTCTCTGTCCTTGATGCTGACCCTGAGGTTACTTCCTCCATGACAGTCACCATAACAGTGGCACAGAACACACTTGGTACTTTGCTCTCCAGGGCCCCCATCCTGCCCTGTCCTACCCAACAAGGCAACTGTTGACTCTTCTGACACCCCCTCTGTCTCTGGCTTCTTAGCATCCTTAGGGACACCAACCCTCGCTGTTTCATCCCCAGAAAACCACTTCCTTGAGTTTTGTTCCTGCAGAGCTCTCTTTAGATGAGATCTGGATTCCATCCATAGATGGCCCACAGATGATGACCTTGAAACAGAGATCAGCTGAGCTACATACTGTCATAGATCCTTGGGCACAACAACATAGTCAACAGTTACTGTTTTAAGCAAATAAGTTTGGGGAAGCTACAAGATGACTCTGCAGGTAAAAGCATTTGCTGCCAAGCCAAAGGACCTGAGTTCCCTGGAACCCATGCAATGAACGAAGAGAACTGCCTCCTGCAAGTTATCATCTGATGTCCACATGGACACCATGACATGCGCATCCATGCAAATACATGACTAAATGAACTATAATACAAATTGTTTTTAAAATAAGTTCTGGGGGAAGGGGCTAAAAAAAAATCCACAATATCATCACCAGAATTAATAAATGAATTGGTGAGACTTTAGAGAGAAGCTCAATAGACAAAAATTCAACTCTATTGTATAAGCTATTAGAAAACAATCAGAAAATTTTTTTAAAAAATAAAGTCCTAATTAACACCAGAAAGGAAGACACATGGAAATAAATTGAAGAAATGTATGCAAGAGTGTGGTGGTAATTGAGAGAAACTAAAGAAGACAGATAAGTAGGCCAAAGGTCATGGAAAACTCAATAGTGTTAAGATGTAAATTATCCTCTAAGTTGGTATATAGATCTAACATGATACCAATCAAAATACCAATGGCCTCTTCGTAAAACTTGCTGAGCTATGCAGAAAGTGTAGAATGACCTAAAAATTTTTTTTCCTGCTTTAAGACACTCTCTTATGCTTTAAATGTGAAATCCCCCACAGGGTTATATCCCCAGCCTATGATGCTGTTTTAGATGGTTCTTGAAACTTTGGCAGGTGGAGCTAGTTACTTACATGAAGTAAATCAGTAGAGGCTGGTCCTTGGGGACCTTGGGGACCCTGGCTCCTTCCCATCCCTCTCTATTTTCTCCCTGTGTGGTATAATCCTCCAAAACCTTGGGCCCAAATAAATCTTTCCTCTCTTGCATTATACAGGTCTGGTATTTTGGTCACGGTGACCAAAGTCTGACATTTATAGAAATCACTGCCTGAGAAATGGGGGTGTTCTTATAATAAACCCAACCTCATGGTTCTTAGGCCTTTGGAACTGGTTGTGGGAGGAATGTGGAAATGTTTGGAATGTGGGCAAAAGAAGCCCTAGGATGCTGTAAATAGAGTTCCATGGGCAATCCTGGTGAGAGCTCAGAGCAGTACACAGTACACAGTTCACAGTGGCCAGTGAACACTGCGCTCAGGAGGCTCCTGACCGTGATCAGGCTGGAGGCCACTCCTGTTACACTCTGTCGAAAGTGTGCATGTCACCTACATCCTGACATGCTGTGAGATGGTAAATCCAAAGGTGAAAGAAAGGCTTCCCTGCAGAGGAGATGTCTGGGCAGTGAGGCATTCCAACTGTGCCATGCTTACTGCTGGAAACAAGGTTCACAGAAAGAATCAGCAAAAAAACAAAACAAAAAAAACAAACAAACAACAAAAAAAAAAAACCAGAAATTTGGAAAACTTGTAGTTTGTTTAGAAAAGTCTGAGTAGAAGTGAGGCTAATGAAGACCTGGTTGCCTTGTATTTTTCATGAAAAAGAACCCAAGGGCTGAGACTAAAGCTCAATTCTCAGCATGGGGGGGGGGGGGCAAAGACTTCACCTCAAGACAACAGGAAATATGCTTTGAGGACATCCCAAGAACTAGGTAGACCCACTGCAGGCTCCATAGCAGAACACTATGAACTCATTTTTAACCCTGTCACACGGGGCTTCTAGGAAGTGTTTTTCCAGACACTTAGAAATCATGGAAGCTATGGGTCTAAGGAGGCCCAGCTAATACTCAGGCTGTCAGCAGACTCGGACATCACCCTCATGATGCTGGTTCTGCAGACTTGCAGACCGTAGGGGCTACAGGGTCACAGAGGCAATCAAGACAGTAGAATCTAGACACGCCCCCAGATCAGAGGGGCAAGAGCAGAGGACACCGAGAGCTGTGGGGGTCTGCACACACAGTCAATTATTTGTGACAAGGCACTAATGCTCTTTAATAGAGTAAGGAAGGACTCTCCCAAGAACAGCGCTGCCCCACTGTTAACAGTCTGCAAGGGAGGGACATCAGTGCCTGTCCACAGTAAGCAAATATGAACTCAGACCTCACTCCAAAAGCTTGTGGTTCTGCTAGAAAATCCTCACAATGCCTTCATAGCGCTGGGCCATCCGCTGACTGGTGGGTGTCCTGAGTCTATGGCACGCTGTGGGCTGCAGCTGTCTGTAGATGATTCCCACGTACCACAGCTCCCTGCTGCCCGTGTGCTGCCACCTGTGTGAAGTGTGGGACCCTCATCAGTGTCCCTTCCCCTGCCCACGCAATGCGACGCAGCTGTCTCAACCTCTGTCGGGACCCGTGTGAAACCACATCCAATTTTTGCCTCAAGTCCCATGCAGGCTCTAGAGCAGGGGTTCTCAACCTTCCTAACACTGTGTGTGACCCTGTGATACAATCCCTCATGTTGTGCTGACCCCCCCCCCCCGGCCATAAAATTGTTTTCATTGCTACTTCATAACTGTAATTTTTGTCTCTGTTAGGAACTGTAATGTAAATAGTGGCGTTTTCTGATGGTCTTAGGCGACCCTGTGAAAACGTCATTCACCCCCTGCTGTGGTTTGAAAGAAAATGGTCCTCAAAGGGAGCAACACTATTAGGAGGTGTGGCTTTGTTGGAGTGGGTGTGGCCTTATTGGAGGAAGTGTGTTACTGTGGAGGCGGGCTCTGAGGTCTGGTATATGCTCAAGCCACACCCATTGTCTCAAACCACATCCATGTTGCCCTGCTCCAGCGCCATGTCTGCCTGCACGCCGCCATGTTGCCCCATGATAATGAACTAAACCTCCGAAAATGGAAGCCACCCCAATTAACTCTTTTCTTTATAAGAGTTGCCACAGTCGTGGCGTTTCTTCGAAGCAATAGAAACCCCAACTAAGACAACCCCTATAGGAGCCAAGACCTACTACAGGTTGAGAGCCACTGCTCTAGAGTGCTTCCAAGGATGAGGAGGCCAAAGCGTTCACCAAACACCAGCTCCTTTCTCCAGAGCCCAAGCTTGCTTCTCTTCCCACCATTAGCTACTCTTCTGGAGCGGCCTGCCAATGAGCAACCCTTGGCTTCCTGTTGCCTGAAATCATGTTGATAGGCTGAAAGACAGCATCATGAGATGTCACGTCCTGCAGACAACAGCCTCTCATCAGCATTGGAAACAGCAGGTCCATGGCTCAAGGGTGTCTCCCATTAGTGGAAATCTGTGTCACCTTGCCATGGGAAGGGCACACCCTCAGCAGAAACTGAGGCACGGAGTAAGCTGGTGAGCAGGATGACAGGGCACTGAGGAGGTGAAGGCCCGTGCTACTGCCACAAGATATTTTTTTAAATGCCTATGAATTCCTTGGAAAGAAGATGTCAGAGACAGAAGTGGAGCAGCCACCACCTTTGAGTGACAGACAGTCTCTGGGAACCCATTAGGGAGTTACTTTGCACTGAACAAGGGCCTCCAAGGGCTGCCACTAAGTGGGTAGACATGGAAGACGTTCACGTAACATGGACTGGTGGGCCAACAAGCTCCCAGGGAAAGCAGCCTAGAGGAAGTCTGTACCCTGAACGCCTGTGAAGGGAGAAGACTGATGCCCCAGAATCTCTCGTCATAGAACTCAGGGTCCCCTGGATACCCTGCTTTGTTTGGATTCTGGGCTAGGACTGGACAGTAAAGGTGGCAATCTGAGCCATCCCCTCAGAAGGGAGGACAGGAAGAAAAGCCCCTGGCCAGCCAGAGGTGGGCAGATGTTAGCCTCTGAGCGATGATGTAGACTGGAGCATGGTCACGCTGTGAACCTGGCAGGCCCTTGGCTATGGCGCTATTGGATGGAAAGATTGCCTCCTGGTCCCTCGTCAGCAGTTCCTTACTGAGTCTGGTTGAACACCACAGACTTCTCCCAGAGGAGTAACCCTGAGCAACAGAATGAGACCTCAAATCGGTGGTTTCCAACCTTCCTAACATTTGGGACCCTTTAATACAGTTCCTCATGTAGTGATGACTACCCCCAGCCATGAAATTAATTTTGTTGCTACTTCATAACTGTAATCATAATGTAAATATCTGTGTTTTCCCATGAAAGGGTCATTCAATCCAAACCTGTCGCGACCCACAGGTTGAGAACCGATACCTTAAATGAATCCAATAAGGACACGGTGGCATCTGTGGAACAAGAAGGGATGATGGGACACTGTGGAGGCACTCAATCAGAGCAGGGTCCCCAGGCAGCGGGCACTGGGGCTAGACACGCTCATGTACTCACTCCAGCAGCTTCTACAACACATAGCTCATTGGACATGGGGAAGGGGCCTGTGGTCCTGTTCAGGGGGAGGTGGGACAGGACCCAGGGCTCCATGGGATCAGCCCACACAAATGACCTAACCTCTTTCCTTTCCTGTCCAGCCAAGAACCCTGGGAAGAAAGCTGGAGCATGGATCCAGGGTCCTAACAAGAACAAACTCAGGCAGGTAACAGGGCTGGGCAAACTGAGCGGCTGGGCTTAGAGGGATGAAACCTCTAAACAAATTCTGGCTCATGATTAGCTTTACTGCCTCTGTCCCACGACCATCTTGGCTCTCATCTCTTGTCTAATGCTTTAATAAGTGCCATCTTGCTCCCATAACGAATCTTTCCCGCTTGTGTTCAATAGCTGCTACTGAATGAAATGACTCTCCCTCTATAAGACATTCCCCAGGGTCTGTGTCTGGCCTCTCCCCTGGCCTTGTGGATGATCCTGGGTGTGGGAGGGTCTCAGGGCTCTTGCCTCACCGAGTGGAGTCTCCTTAGTTACTACCATCCTTGAGCGTTGCACAGGTTTGCACACAACCCACAACAGCATCAACAGTAATACTACTACCATCATCAAATCATCAAGCACACTATAATTAATAGCCCAACAACAATATTAACAATGGACCCCATCAATGATAACACAATTAACACACCACGATCGCCACCAATAACACTAGAAATGCTAACACCTCACAACATATCCCCACTATTCTCACCAATACCACTAACAACACCCCAACTACCCCACCTACCCCACCTGAAAGGGAGGTCAGCCCCCTTGGAGTAAGTATGTGACACACCCAGACACCAACTTCTCAGCCCAAAGGAGATTTACATGTCCAGAGGGACGAGGGGAGGGGGGGTGCAAAGGTGGCGGCGGCGGTGGCAAGCAAGAGAGCAGGTGTTTCTGCAAGAGTGGGTTTTTAAGGGGAAGGGGGGTCTTTGCTAGGGTGATTTGGTAAATCCTGATTGGACACGTTAGCCAAATAATGCATTTTGATTTGTTGGACATTGGTGTTTTGTCTCAGGAATGAGTCAGTGGCCAAATAAGGGAATGGCCCTTGGGGACTAGCTTTAGGAATGTAACAGTTTTTAGCAAGGGAGAGGAAAGGGGGTAAAAGGGCAAAACCTCTCTGCAATGTTCGCCATGCTTAGGTCTGTGTTTGCCACATTCAGACTTGCTAGAGCCCTTCACCACATCAATATTAATGTCACTAACAATTAAAACATACCACTATCCCGGCGTTGGTGGTGCACACCTTTAATCCCAGCACTTGGGGGGGGGTGCAGAGGCAGGCAGATCTCCCTGAGTTTGAGGCCAGCCTAGTTTACAGAACTAGTTCTAGGACAGGCTCCAAAGCAACACAGAGAAACCCTGCCTCAAAAACCCAAAAAAGAAAAAAATATATATACATACATATCGCCATCAACATCACTAATAAAACAGCAGCAATACATCAACAACAAAACAATGCTAACAAAAACACTACCAACACTATCTATCACCAGTGCCCTGCAGATGTACCTCCACTGTGAAAATCTCACCACCCCACCTCGGGAGGCAACACTGTTCCTCACTGTGTCCCCATATGAGGGATGGGGCAGGTACCCTGGCAGACCCTGACCCTGGCAGGTACCTCAGAGCCATGAATATACAAACCCTATACCCACACTGAGACACTGAGATGGCTAGCCGTGACGACAGGTGGCAACTAGGTAACATGAAGATGGCATATGTATTGTGGACACGGTGAGCAGAGGGAGAAGTCTCATTCAGGGTGACAGGGCACAGGGCTGTACAAGATCTCATCATGCCACTAGGGATGGGTCACAATTTAAAGTAGGAACTGGTGTTTCCATTGTGATATTTTTGGATGGAAGGCAACCTCAGCTGCCAGGTCCTCCACGGATTGGTGCTGGGAACCTGACTGAAGTGATGCAGGAATGAAGAATGGACAGACACATGGACATATGTACAGAAAAACTGGGGTCAGGCGGACTGTGTACTCTCTGATGGAGACATACCATCAACAACAGTAGCAACTCGGAAACACAATGGGTTAATTGCATCTCAATAGATGAGGCAGGTCTCAGCTGATTTAGCTAATCTGAGGAGGTGGTTTTGTAGTGGAGCAGTCTCAGGTTGCAATCATCCCAGAGTAGGTAACTGTGGTAGGTAGCTCCTGCACACACTTTCAACATCCCCACTCAGACAAGAGGAAGGCTTTGGCATCCCTCTGAACCTCACCCAGGAAGGCTTGCCCCTCCCATGGATCTGAGGTATGGGGTCCCTGACATGACCTTGTCTGTGTCAAACAATACACGTTCACTCACAACCCCATCATCTCACCACACTCAGTTTACTGGGACCAGGCAAAGCAAACCAGATGGTGGATGGCAAACAGAGAACCCTGCTGGATACTCTTACCTCCCTGCCCAGCCCCAGCTCGGCCAGCAGATCAGCCCATGTGACAGAGTTCATATGGAAAGGAGGCAGGTTCAAGGACAAGGGAGGTCCAGCCCTGGGAGCAACTGCATCTAGAACTTAACTCCCATTGGCCAGTGCCTCCCTGTGACCAGGCATCCAGAGCAGAAGGGGCTGAGCATGTACAGCACAGGCTGTATGCTTTGCCCAGCTGCCCTGATCCTCATCCTCCATCAAGCAGCAGGCATCATGTCTCACTGTTGGAAAGATGAGTGACAAAGCATGGGGTCCCACCGTGATAGCTACAGGCAACCCACAGGACTCCATTTTGCCATCAGTGCCCATGCTGGTGGGACATGACTTGGAGCATCTTCCTCAGGACATGACGCTAAGTATAGACAATACTGTCATGCTCCAAGTACATCCTAGCTGCCACCATTGGCAGGCACTCTGTAGGCAACCTTCCTGGTGACAGCCTGGCTTTTCTGACGATGCGACCTGTCCCTGCCCTTCACAGAAGAGGCTGCACCACGTGAACTTGAGACCCTGGAGTTCAACTGTACGTTAACAGGGCAGGGGCACAGGCTGGGCAGTTTTCAGGGCCTATGTGGCTGCCTACCCTGAAACTGCCCATCTCCCCCAGAGGCCTGGCCCACTCCTCTAGCGTGGTGGCAGCTCCACGGTGACCTTGTAGTAACCCAAGTGCCATCCGTCAGCAGCCGGCCGCCAGCCTCCGGAACGCCGCTGCAGCTCATCTGAATTCAAATTACCCTGGGAGCCACACGCTGGTGCCAGCCATAACTCAGCACGAGGAGGAGCATGGCCGCCCCTGGATTGGACATCACCATACATTCCTGGGGCGTCGGACAGGGCTACTAATGAAAATATCAATCAAAAACTCGGCTGACTTAATGGTCAATTTAAATTAATTAATTGGGAGGAGAAAAAAAAGTTGAGGAGGACAGCACTGCCGGGCTCTGTCTCCAGTGGCATCGAGAAGCACTGTAACTGGCTGAGCATAGTCCCAGGCAGGACAGGCGCCCCATCCAAAGGGACCCACAAGGCATGTCCAAGAGTCCAGGTGCTAGACAGCTGGAGAAGTGATTCAGAACTCGGACTTCCTGGCCAGCTGTGAGCAGCCTGTGCCAATGCTGGGCTTTGCTGTTTGCAGGGATGGCTGGTGGCCTCCTGCCGGGTCCCCTCCCATCACTGAAGAACAGAAAACCCTGTGCCCCAGGAAGACTGGGGAGAGGCTGGCATCATGAGCACTGGACAAATGCCCCTGGCTCATGCCTCCTCCCATTGCCTGGTCAGTTCTCTGGGACTTGTCCCTTCATCTGGAATAAGATGGCCACACCTGCTGCCAGGACATTGCTGGCTAAGGGCTCACCATGTACTCAGGCCCAGTCAGTAAACATTCTTCTACATATGGGAAGATATATATCCAAAAGAGAGGCCCAGGGCTGCAAGGCGGCCAGAGCCCTGGATGTATGCTATTCCTGAGGGCAGCTGTTTGTACCAGGCAAAGCAGGATTCCAGTGGGCAGATGCTTCCACACACCCAGAGCTTCAGGGATGATTAGTGTCCAAACACGACCACCTCAGAGGAGCTAAGAAAGCTAGCCAGGAAACCCCTGGATATGGGAAGTTCACTCCAAACACACTGGACATTATGCATCCTCAAAAACAATGGCAGAATCCTCCATGCAAACAGAAAGGCAAGGAGACCCATGCATCCCTGCCAGCCTGCAGGGCACAGATGACACCTGCCAGGAAAGATGCTGGAATCTGCCTAGCCATTCACATTAGGTAACAGCAGGGATTTGACTCAGACACTTGGAATTGAGGGATTAATGCCACTGCTTACCAAGCTTCGTCATCCTCCCTTCTACAAAGGAAGGACAAGCTGGGACAGAACAGGAAAGGCTTGTCTTGCTGAGGAAAGCGTGGAAGGACTCATGACCATGTGGACAGGACTTCCAAGGCCCACAAAGATGGCTGAGCCTCACCAAGTCTTGTCACCAACCACTTCATTGTAGATCCCACTTGGGGAGAAGCCAGCTTTCTGCAAGTTAGGTTGAGAATGGGTTGCTCTACCTGTCCTAGAACTCCACTCTATAAACCAGACTGGCCTCAGACTCACAAAGATCCTCCTGCCTCTGCTTCCTGAGTGCTGGAATTAAAGGTGTGTGCTACCAGCTCCTGGCTGGGGATCTTCTTTAAAGAGAAGGTCGTGCACAGCCTTCAGTGCCTGTGAGAGACAAGACTGAGGTCCAGGCTTGTCACAGGCTGTACTGGTCATTGGGGTTCCCACTCTGAGTTTTACCTCTGGTCCGATCGTGTCTATATCCAGAAGTCTGCTCAAGGCCTTTGTGTCTTCACACAACCTCCCTCACACTCAGGTCCCCAGCACAGGTATCCAGGGCTCTGTCCATTTCAATAGGGGGAAGTGATGCTACCTTTATGATCTCATCCTAAGCACCCTGCCTGGTCTGGCTGGGCCAAGGGCAGAGCAAAAGTCAGCTGCTGCCACCTCTATTCACTGACCACTTCATGACCTCAGACAAATGTCAGCTGTGAACTGCCAGACCTTGCGTGCTGTGATTGCTTCTCTAATAACCTACAGTCGATCGATCAGCCACTCCAGGGACTCAGACCAAAGCACTCTGAGGTGCCACCACCAGGGCCACAGCCATGACTTCCCATTGTGTCCCGGCCCAGACAGCCCTCCATACCACATGACCAGCTAAGACATGGGCGTCCCTGACCTTCTGTTCAAGCTGAGCCTGGTTCCCCTCTCAGCACTCAGGCCAAATCCTTGAGGCCAAAGCCAGGGTCCATATGGGTAGGATGGCTCAGGACACATCCAAGGCCAAAGACGTCTAGGTCATACACTTACCTCCCCATACCGTCTTTCTCCCTCCCCTGTTGTCCCATAAGCAGCCACAAAATTCTCCACTCCAAGAAGTGGTACCGCCTAGTATACACAGCTCATCAGGGGGCCTGGACTTAAACTGAGGCTCACCATGAAATGACTCCAACAAACACCCCAATCTGCTTGTGCCATAGCATCCGGCAAGTGTCTCATCATCTCTGTGAGAAGAGTCTAGAGCACCCAGAAATGAAGAGTGAGGATTCCTCAGGTCCTGGATTTATACCAGGTGCCACACACAAGGGCCCTCCCCCGGAATTTGACGCCTTGGTTTCAGTGGGGCATGGGCGGGGGGGGGGGGGTGTCTCATCTATAGGATGCCTAATGCTCTTCTGGGGGCAGCGCTGATGTTCTCAGGGTGATCCCAGGGCCTAGAAGACCAAGCTAGGAAGTAGGAACACAAGATTGGTGGGATACATACATCTTTCTCTCCATCACAAAGGTCTATGAACTCACTCAGGCTCTGGTTATGAGGCCCCTCGGGCTATTAGGCCAACTACCGCATGCCAAAGACACAGCCAGAGCCAGGGCTGATCTCTGCTGCCACCCAGTGGCTGCTGAGGGCAGAAGACTGGCCAAAGGAGGCAGAGTCCCAATGGGCCTGGGCCTGGGCCTGGCCAAAAAGGAGGAGGGAGCCTCGGGAGTGAGGCTGATTTCTGGGCATGCTCCATCCACCTGTCTGGAGATTTCCTCCCTCAGCATCAGGTATCCTAATGCTCATCTACAATAGTTTCAGCTTCACAATGGCTGACATTTGTGTGTGGCATGGGCCCCACATACAATGAGGCCAGCCTGCATTGCCCAAGCTCTCAGTCCCTGAATTGCCATTCTTAGAATAGTGCCAGGCTGGGCTGCCTCAGGAAGGACCACACCTGTCATCACTATGTCCTCAGGCACACTGATGACGGCTGGCTTCCTCGTGGCTCACACAAGACTCAAATTGCCACCAGTACCACTATTCTCACCCAGGGCCAGCATCTCCTAATGACCCCAGGATTCCTTTGGCTCAAGGATAACACTGGCACTCGAGGTCCCAGGTGCCCCAAATGCCTTTGGCCATACAGTCTCTGCCCAGTGGGCCTCTTCTACATCTGGAACAACGGATCAAGTGCCTGACACCACCACACAGCCACCCCCACCTAACCCACAACTCTCTAGCGAGGACCCAGAACATCTCAGGCCTGGAACCCACTTTAAAAATATTAATGTGGAGGCTGATGAGATAGCTCAGTGGTTAAGAGCACTAACTGTTCTTCCAGAGGACCCGGGTTCAATTCCCAGCAACCACATGACAGCTCACAAACTATCTGTAGCTCCAGTTCTAGAGCTTCTAACACCCTCACACATACATACAGGCAAAATACCAATGAACATAAATTTTTTTTAATTAAAAAAATAGCTAGTTGGTGGTGGTGCACGCCTTTAATCCCAGTGCTTGGGAGGCAGAGGCAGGTGGATCTCTGTGAGTTCAAGGCCAGCCTGGTTTACAGTGAGTTCCAGGACAGCCAGGGCTATACAGAGAAACTCTGACTCAAAAAAAAAAAAAATAAATAAATAAATAAGTATAAAAACTAAATTTAAAAACCTGTAAATGTGTGCAGATGCCCCCAGCCCTGAGAAAGTGAAGCCCTTGCAGTTTCTAGGGAAACGGTTAAACAAGGCCGGAGTTCACCTTGTCACCAATAGGTACAGATGGAAGGCCCATAACAAGGCTGCAGAAGGTACAGCAAAGCAAATGTGGAACGGGTCAGGTGTGAGAGAGCTGTCTGCCTGTCTGTCCCTGAAGCCCTGGCTCTGAGGCCGAGGAAGCTGCAGGCCCAAACTGAAGAACCCTGCAGCAACTTCCGCCCCAGCCTGGAGCACAGAGGACAGCAAGGCGGTCAAGGAAGGCCTTGGAGAGCCAGTGCTGGGGGAAGAGCTCCCAGCGGCAGAGCCTACCCAGCAGGGCCCAGCTGAGGCTGCAGGCCCAGGAATTGACTAGGCTTGGCCAACAGCATGAACTACAAGTCCAGACAGCAGTCCTCTGACTAACCAAATCCACAGCCAAAGTCATTCCAAAAGCGACACAGGGGAGCCCTGCACAGGGACTCACTGAGGACTCCAAGGACAGCAAAGCAGCATGAAGCATCCAGGGAGAGCCTGTTGGAACCTCACATGGAAAGATGCAGTGGTGACTTGTAACTTAACCAAAACTATGCAAGCCAATGGGACAGCTTCTTCCAACCACAGAAAGGGGCTGGTGACAACTAGATGCCATCCTCGGGACTCACACAGCAGAAGGTTAGCACTCTTAATTCTAAGAAAGTGATTGAGGCTGGAGGGAAATGAGTGCAGGGTTCACTCAGGTCTACTGGGCAGAGTCAGAAGCAGGAGGATAGTAAGCTTGTTCCAGGAAGGTTTACCACAAACAAGATGGTGAGCCTTACCTCTGGCAAAAGAGAATTTAGGTAAAAATTATTACCAGAGACAACAAAAGGTCAACTTAAAGTTTCAATCCATGGAAATTTATAATTCTAAACTTCTATGTACCAAAAGCTGTGGGGAGAAATAGAGGAATCAGCCAGTAGAGAATCTAACTCAGCAATCAATAACTAATATATCAGAAGGTAGGCATAATGGAACACATATACATATATACATATACACACTTACATACATACATACATATGCATATATACATACATACACATACACATACACACATATACATATACACATACACATACATACATATACATATACATATGCATATACATACATATTGAAGATCTAGGTGGTGGTGCACGCTTTTAGACCCAGCACTCCAGAGGCAGAGGCAGGCAGATCTTTTTCAGGCCAGCCTGGTCTGCATAGTGAATTACAGCCTGGTCTGCATAGTGAATTACAGCACAGCCAAGGCTATATAACAGAAAGACCTTGTCTTTAGCTATTACAGATGTACATGAAATACTGGATATGTTTTCAAAATAAATACTTTCTAAGTATGCCGGTCAGTTTTTGTCAGCTTGACACCAACAGACATATCTGGAAAGAGGGAGTCTCTAGTGAGGAGTTGACTTTGTCTGACTGGCCTGTGAACATGTCTGTGGGACACTTTCTTGGTTGCTGATTTATTGAGAAGGCCCTGGTGGTCAAGAGAGGTATAGGAAAGTAGCTGAATGCAGGCAGGGAGCAACGTTCCTCCCTGGTCTCTGCTTGAGCTCCTGCCTTGGCTTCCCCCAAATCCCTTTTGGTCCTGATGTTTATCACAGCAACAGAAAGCAAACTAGGACACTAAGTATGTGCAGAGTGCCCGTATTAACTGCCACATAAAGTTGAAATCAGTCTGCGGTTGTGATAAAAGTAAGTTAGATATCAGCAAATCTTCACAGGCCGTATATGTGAACGTTAGGATACCAAACGTAACAAAACGAAAACTGAGCACACACACTGAGTGCTGTGAGGACATGGATCAGATGGAGTCCTCGTGCACTACGGTGGCATACACAGTGGTACAGCCACCACGGAACACTAAAATCTGCAATCGCCAATATAGTGTTGGTTACTTTTCTCCATGCTGGGACGACAAAATACTTGCCATAAGAAAGAAGTGCTTATTTGGTCTTCCAGTTGGAGGACACAGGCTATCATGGGGAGCAAGCATACCATCAGGAGCCTGTGGCAGCTGGTCACATTGCGACTACAGTCAGGAAACAGAGCAATGAACCTGGCACTCACCTTGCTTTCTCTTTTTATTCAGTCCATGATGATGTCACCGACATTCAGGGTAGGTCTTCTTGCCTGTTTAACCTTTCTGGAAATACCATCATGGACACAGCAGATGTACTTCCATGGTTATTCCAGATCCACTTGTAACCGTTTCCTCCTGGAGCAAGGTGACTAAGCAACACTTAGTACCAGATTCCTCTGCAGTTCCGATGAAGCAGTTAATGTATTAGGCTACTTACAGAGCAGAGATGAGCAGCTGGCCTCTGACAAGAGCATGGGTGGCCTTAAAGCAGCCACGACTAAATGTTCCACACCTAGCGTGGTCTGAAAAGATAGTTTGGTAATACAAGGCTATGATAGAAAGTAAATTAGGTACAATACTTTGGACTTACCAAGATAGGGTAGATGAAGGAGTATTTTCTTTGAATTTGCCAATACTAACGGACTGGACATTGTAAATGTAATTCTTACCTGATTTGTTCTTATTATATATAGTTTTACTATGTTAGAGTCAAAACCTTTCCTTTTTATTTAGACAAAAAAGGAGAGATGTTGTGGGATATTTTATACAATGTGAAAATATACTGCTATGTCTCGTTTACTAAAGAGCTGAATGGCCAATAGCGAGGCAGGAGGTACAGGCAGGACTGCTGGGCAGAGAGACGTAGATGAATCTAGGCCTGTGAAATACACTATGCAGACGAGAAACAAGCTGGATACACAGAATGGGAGAGAGGTAAAAGCCGTGTGGCAGAACAGAGATTAATAAAAATATGGGCTAATTTAAGTTATGGGCTGGTGGGACAAGATAAAGCAGAGCTTTCATGATTAATAATAAGTCTCCATGTCATTATTTGGGAGCTGGCAGCCCACAGAAAAATCCAGCTACAGTCAGGAGACAGGATGGGGATGCCAGACAGCCAGTCTTGAATGGCACAGTTTCAGTTTGGGAAGATGGAAGAAGATGATGGCCATGGTTGCACAAGTTGTGTGTACTCATCACTATTGAATTGTACACTTAAAAATGGTTAAAGCGGCAAATTTTACCACTACTTTCAATAACTTTGAAGACGTTATCCATGTCCAGTCTGGTCCCAGCTCCTCTCGTGATTTTAATTAACAAACTCTGGAGACATCAAAATGCAGTATTTGAAAATCTCCCAGGGAGCCTCCCCAGAGCCCTGTGATTCAACCCTGTGGGGCCCCTGCAAGGCTGGAGAGAGAGCATGGGCCCCCAAGACAAGCCCACCTCCACTACATTCTGTGCATGAGACCCCACAATCACCAGGGTGAGCCCAGTACCATCAAAGGTGTCTGTCTTCCATTCTGACAGTTTCTGGTAGTCCCACCCTCAGCCCTGATGACCACAGTGCCAGTGAGCCTGGGACATGTGTTATATTCAGACCACCCTGAACGATGCATGGATTTCCTCAGAGACCCTGAATCAGAACGAAACTGGAGTGAGCCTTCTGACAAATATCTGTATGTTCACAGATCCTAAAACCCCATAGATGGAATGTTTACCCCAAACCATGGTTCATTCTGCACGTATTCATACACATGTGCTTGGATATGAATGCAGACTGCACCCGAGTATATACGCATCTACATAGTAATATAGATGCACGTAGTACACAGGTATACACAGAAACACACACACGTACAGATCCACATACAAACATACAGGTACATAGACACACATATCTTTGTGCACATACAAATAGATGCACATGAGTTTATAGACTCCCACACAGATGGAGGTAGGCACACAGCCATCATCAATACACATATTCATGGCTATGTATGTAGAGTTGTGCAATATATACACATACATGAGCACAGAGATACAAGGATGCACAATATATAATAGTGTGTTAGGGTATGCACTTTCATGCATACATGCAACTCTCGATAGACATCATTATTTAAACCATGCAAGAAACCTAAAAGTTCAAAAGGGGATCTTAAAACTAAGCCAGATGGTTTGGAAATTCAGAGATGCTCTCCTAAATTATTTCTAAGCCAGAGAGTTAATAAAATACAGTGACAGGCGATTTTACAATTATACTGAAAAAGCAACTGCACATTCATGGAGCAGCTTCAGGGAGTTGGCGGAGAATTCACAACCTTAAATGTTTTTATTACTGAGCAAGAGCGACTGAGAATAAATGAACTAAACATTCAACACAAGGAGGGAAAAACAGAACAATAAAGTAAATCCACAGGAGGCAGGAGGGGGGTAAAGATAAAGGCGGATTAATGAATTGGAAACAAGAAAAATGGGAGTGCCTGTCAGTAAATCCAAGAGCTGGTTCCTCCAAATAAATAAATAAAACAAACAAACCTCGGGCCAGTCTAATCAGCAAAGAGAGACACACAGAGGCCCACAAGGACGCAGAGAGGGGAGTCAGAACAAAGGAGACCGAAAGTGACAAGTTAATATAGGCAATATTCTTGACAAAACTGACAATTTTAAGACAATATACATTACCAAAATTAACTCAAAGATTTAAAAAAAAAAAAAAAAGCCCAGGTCCATAACTGCAAAACAATAAGAGGAGGTGTATTGTGATGTTCCAGCTGTCGGGACTTGCTTCCAGTCCAACACAATACGGGGCAGGAACACACCCCTCAAAATGACCTCTGCAGGACCTAGGACACCTCAAGGGGCAAACCCCAGCTGGGAGTCAGGGAGGGGCTCTCTAGCAGTGGCGGGGGCGGGGGTGGTAAAGGGGAGATGGAACCAGTTCAGCCCTCTCTGGGGCACTGGTTGGTGACTACTGTGAGCAATGGGGTTTCTTTCTTCCTGCTGTGTAGGGGGCTGAGCTGGAAGTTGAGGACCTAAGGCCATAGTGGACACCACCTACCTGTGGTCTTGATCTGGAGGATGATGGGAGGGCCTGAGTTTCTTTGTGTAGCCAGAACTCCTTGTTCAGGTATCGGGAAGAGAGCAAGGTGTCAGGAGAGGGTCACTCATCCCCAGGACCATGGGAGGCTCTAGCCACCCTCTGAGCTCTACTTACATCCCCCCACTGTACCTGAGTATGAGGTCACAGTCTCCCTATACCATGCAGATATCAGGGAGCACAACGAAGAGAGAGGACCAGTCCTCTGAGTCAGCTTACAAATTCTGTCCAGTTTCATGTGGAGATCACGTGTGTTGTGTGCTATGCTTTGGGAGGGGGTCTTCTTTCTCTGTTCTCAGAAACTATGAAAGGTTAGTTGAGTTTGGTGGTGAATTTCTATTATCCCAACACTCTGGATGAAAAGATTATGAATTCAAGACTATTCTTGGCTACCAGGTGAGTTCAGGGCCAGCCTGGGTTACATAAAACCCTGTCTCAAAAAAAAAGAAAAATGTAAACAATCAGAATTCCCTTGTTTTGCAGACCTGGCCTATGAAACTTGCCCAGAGTCAAGTGGGTGAGATGTCTGAGCAGGAGAAGGTGCCAGCCGCCAGACTGACAAATTAAGACCAATCCTCAAACCCACAGGGAAGGAGGGGAGAACTGACTCTCAGGAGTTGTCCTCTGACTTCCACACACCCACTATGGCATGTGTGTATATGTATGCTTATATACACACATGCACGTGTGTGGACATGCACACATGTGTGAACACATACAACACATAAATTATATGTGGGTATTTTGACTGAATGCATGTCTGTGTACTATGTGTATGTCTGGGACCTGCAGAGGCCAGAATGTTGCATCCCCTGGAACTGGAGTTACTTACAGACGGTTGTGAGCTGCCGTGTAGGGGCTGGGACTCAAACCCAGGTCCACTACAAGAACAGTAAGTGCTTTTAACTGAGCTATTTCTCCACCCCATAAATGTAATTTTTAAATTTATTTATTTATTTATAAATCATCCAACCAGGCAGTAGTAGTACACATGTTTAATCCCAGCACCCAGGAGGCAGAGGCAAGCAGATCTCTGTGAGTTCAAGGCTAGCTTGGTCTATAAAGCAAATTCCAGGATCCAGGACAGTCGAAGATGCTACACAGAGAATCTCTGTCTGAAATAACACAACCCAAACAACAAAAATAAAACAAAAAGAAACCAACCCCCCCAAAAAAAACATAAAAAACAAACCCACATCTAGAGCCATGATGATCTTTTGATTTATTTATTTACATATATGTGAATGTCTTACTTGCACGCATGTATATCCAAGTGCATGCTGTAAGCCCCTGGAACTAAGGTTACAGATGGTTGTGAGCCACCATGGAATGCTAGGAATGAAACCCATGTCCTCTGCAAGATCAAGTGCTCTTAACTGCTGAGCTATCTCTCCAAGCCACTGTTTTGGTTTTTTATTTTTTTGTTGTTTTGTTTTGTTTTCCTAAAAACAAGTGAACAAGCAAGGTCTTACTCTGTAGCCCAGGCTAGCCTGGAACTCATGATTCTCCTGTCTCAGGATGTGTGCTGATACCTACAGGTATACGCTACCATAATCCAACTCAGGCCAAACGCTCTTTGTGATTTCTAAAACGCTCTTTGTGATAAGATTTCTAACTATCATTCAGATGAGCTTATGGCCACAGGACTATCTGTGGGTTCTCTTTCTTCTGGAGTTAGTTTCTAACAGTATTTCCTCAAAGATTTGTCCTTCTCCTCTGAGCTGTCCCTGATACCCTCTCCTTTTCTTGTGATCTACCTTTCCATCACCATACCTCCTTCCATCCCTGGAAGTGTTTGTTTTTGAAACCTTGGTCAGTGTGATGGTTAAGTTTTAATGTTGGTTTGACACAAGCTAGAAACACCTGGAAAGATGGTCTCAAGGAGGATTTAGATCAGGTTGGCCTGTGGGGGGTGTCAGTCTTGATTTTAATTGACTTAGGAAGACCCAGTCATTGCTGGTGGCATCTCACTCTGGCTTTGGGTCCCAAGTTGTGTAAGAGTCACGTGAACGGAGCAATAGTTATGCACATATTAACACCTCTCTGCCCCTGATGTGGAGGTAATGTGACTAGTGCTTCTGATGCCTTCCTTTACTTCCTGGCTATAATAGACTATCACCTGAAACTAAGCTAAAATAACCCCTTTTTCCTCTAAGTTGCTTTTCCTTGTGGTATTTTATCTCAGCCAGCCTTGTTCATGCCCTAAGTATAAGCTGCAGGTGAGTGCCACTACTGCAGTTTCTTATATTTCTGTTCCTTTATTATTTCTTCTCTCCCCTTAAAGGTTATTTCAATTTTGTGTCTGGGTATTTTGCCTACATGCATGTCTGTGCAGACGAGGCACTGGGCTCTTTGGAACTGGAGTTACAGACAGTTGCAAGCTGCCATGTGGGTGCTGGTAACCAAACTCCAAAGGGCAGCCAGTGCTCTTAACCACCTTGCCTCTGTCTAGCTCCCTCTTTTCATGATCCTTTCTCCCTCACTAAGTAAATGACTACTGTTAAGCCTCTCCTGGGTACAGATCCAGAGCTAAGAATAGTTTTTATTTTTGTTACTTTTTTCCTCAAATGTGTTTATATTGTATAGCTCAACCTGACTTGGAATTCCTCCTGCAGCAAACTGGTGACAAGCCTGCCTCAGGAGAGCTAGGATTACATTCGTGAATGACTAAGCTGCAAGTCTCTCATGCTGTTGAAGGGTTTAGAATGAGCAAGAATACTCGGGAGGTCACCTACTGCTGGTAAAATCCCAAATACTAGTTGATGCTTGAAAAGAAAGAACTTGCTGTTCTATTTCCATTTCTTAAACTGGAAGCTTGGGTCATTCATGCTCTGTTTTGTTTTTTCCTAATATGATCACCTAAAATTGTAAATTCCCTCCTAAATACAACTTCATTTACATCTGATGAGTTCTGCTCTGCAGCTTCTCCTCCAACACCTAGTCATAAAGATTTTCCAGGGGTTTTGGCAGGGGGTGGGGGTTTGTTGTTTTAATTTGGGGAATTTGTCTTGTTTTGATTTTTGATGCTCTGCTGTCAAGCCATGTGGTAGATACAGACAGTTGGTAGCCACCTGATAGGGTGCTGGGATTGAACCTGGGTCCTCTGGAAGAGCAGAAAGTGATCTTCATGGCTATGCCATCTCTCCAGTCCTCATCCGTTTTTTGCAATGAAGTTTTCTTTGTTGTTGGGGAGTTATGGTCAGATAGTTATGGTTAATATCAATGTCTTGACATGTATTGATAATAGCCTCCTGACCTATTCACGGTCACACTTCAACTGATTCCCCGAGCCTGAAAGACTGACTACCCCTTGTTAGAAGCATCACAGAGGGACACATATGAGCTCAGTCTGTCCTTACTGCTTACCAGAATCTCCACCAGGGTACGGAATTGATAACTTTTTCCTTTAATCTGTCCAGTTTGTCAGATTCTGAGCATGCAGCTTCTGAGAATAGCTGTATTTGTGGTTTCTTCCTATTCACAGGAGATTTTAGTCTGTTTTCACTTATGTATTTGAACTTGTATCTACCATGCTATTGTGCCCCCAACCCCTGTCCTCTCCTTTGAAGCCCAGGTCCCCTTGCTGCATCCAGCACCTCAAGCTTGTTGCCTTTGCACCATCTGTTCTCCCTGAGCAGAACATGCCTCCTCAGATGCTTCTCCACAAGTCAAGAGCAGCGCCCAGGGCCCGGGACCAGTCAGGAAACAGTGCAAGGCAGATGACAGATGCCTGACACCAGGTTTTCTGGTAGCCTGCAGAGGTGTCTGTGCCTACCAGGCCTGGGTGAGGTATCAGGCCACTAGGACACATGTTCAGGATCTACTGCTGAATCTACACAAGTAGGACCTGCTCCATCTGAACCCCACAGGGACAGGCAGAAGCATCTGGGCCCAGGAGAGGATACCTTCTATGAAGACGGCACTGAAGAGCCAGACAAGCAAGGGAAGCTGCCTGAGAGCCTGAGTGGGTCATCGGGGTCCACAGTAGACTGGACAGAACAGCTGCCAGGGCATGTCTCTGCCCCCCCCACAGCAACAAGAACCAACATCTATCTCAATGGATTCAAGAATAAGCAGGCCTCAGGCCACCCATCTAGTTTGTCTCTGAAAAACCTAAGTCTAACAGACTCCAACATAGAAGTGCCTCTGAGAGATCATATAAATCAGACAAGACCTACACAATGCCATTGTTCAGGGACAGAGGTGAACTAGAAGCAAAGAGGGTGATAAATGGCAAAAAGGGCTTCAGCGTCAAGATATGGAAAATTCTGGGGCGGGGCTGGAAAGATGGCTCAGAAGTAGTGCTGGCTGCTCTTGCAGTAGGACTTGATTTCAATCCCTAGCACTGCATGGTGTCTTATAACCCTCTATAACTCCAGTCTCAAGAGGTCATCTTCTGACCTTCAATATACACAAATTGCAGATACACATGTATGCAGAACACACATTATATTAAACAAGTAAATGTGTAGGGCCCTGCATGCACCCCTGAGGCACCTTGAGCAAGCCTGAAGCTGTTGGCTGGAACGTCTTGCCCCAGAGTTGTTACTGGTACTCTTCCTGATTTGCTAACACACATCTGCTGGGGAGGAGCTAAGCCCAAGAACTTGCACGCTTGACTCTTTTGTTTTCCCCTGTGCAGTGAGTATATAAGCCCACTCCTTCTCAATAAACGGCATTTGCTGTTCCAGCATTCCTGTTGCATGAATGACCCGATGTCTTGTCTCTTACTTAAATCACCTAAGAGATCACCCTCAGAGGCCGGCCAGCAAAGTAAGTGAATGAGGGTGTATTGAAGGATGGGTGCTAGTACCGCCAAGGAAATTCTCAGTGGGCAATTAGTGACCCTACTGAAAAGACAGAGAACCAGGATTAAAACTAAGACAGCTAAAGAATCAATTGTCATATTAGAGAAACATAGTGCCTGGTTTATGCACTCTGGAGGCTTCAACATCCCTGATTGGGATCAGGTAAAAGGAGATCTCCAAAAGGCTTATAAAGAAGAGCCTGGTAATTTCCCTATTGCCATCTTTCCCCTTTGGTGTCTAAAGATGCGCTCCTGAGCAACAATGTTAAAGTAAAAGAACAAATGGCAGGGATGAAGTACAAGATTTAGAATCTGTGAAATAAGGGAACAAGAGGGATCCCAACTAGGAGTTATTAGTCCTACCGTAACTGATGAAGATACTTTGGAAGCAGAAACTGAACAATTAAAACAAAGAATTGTTGAAGCTGATGAGCGCAAATGACGTCCACCAAGGTACAACCCCTTTTCTTGTGATCCCTTTATGGAGCCTCTGTGCTTTAAGGGATAGAGCAGGAGGTCAAAGATTTAATAACCAAAGTAGAAGCCTTAGGAAAGGAAAAGCAAGCTTTTCCTGTGATTGAAACAGTGGATCCTAGGATAACAACCCACTAAATTTCAAGGATTTTAAACCAACTTAAGGAGATTGCCACTGCTTATCGGCCCCATGTTCTTTTCACTCAGGCAATTTCGAGTCTTTCACAGCATCCCTAGTGATTGGATGCAGCTCTGTAGAGCCAGAGTGGGGTCCAGGTGCTAGCCATTACCTTAGAAGGGCTCATGCTCACAGGTGTGACCCTTTTTCTTGACCACTAATTACAGTAAAGCAGCTATAAAATTACACTTCAGTCCAAAGGATAAGAATTTCACCTTCATTTCAGGCACTTGTGTTCTGGCTCCCTTCTTTTTCGTTGTAACTAATGCTACTAATTTTGGAGTAAATCTCAATTGCTCTCAGCGGGTCTGCCGAGGTTAGCTGCTGGATGTATGAAACAACAGCTGTCGTGGTACCTATGCTGGAGACCTCCTCTACAGATGACCAACTTGTGCAGCATAGACGAAAGGAGATTTCAGGATCACAGCTGGCATTGTTATTACCACTGCTGCCACTGCAGCGCCAATCTGTAAATACTGCAAACACAGTAGTTAAACCTTCAGGTGAAGTGGCCGAAGCTTTAGCCCCCCCCAAAATCACACTCAATAATCTAGTACAAATTGGCATTTTAAAACTAAATCTACAAACTAGCCTCCTACAGAAACAATTGGATTTATTGTGGGAGGTCCATACGGCTTCTTGTTCTTCCTCTTTCACACATATCTGTGTTACACCTGCTACAGTTAAGAATGCATCAGTTGGGATTTGAGGACAATCTGGCTGCAACATGTCACCCCATTGATCACCAGGGTTGATTCAGCTGATCTGGCTAGCTAGGTGGGTGTCCCCTTCCTCCCTCACCACTCCATATGCGTCCCTCCCAAAGCTTCGTGCTCAGTTGAAGAGGGTGACCGGTCAAGGGTATATGAGTAGCTGCGCTCCCCTGCTAGAACCTCCGGACAAGCTCTCAAGAATGCATCAGCTGTAGTTAGGTTTCTCCAGGGGTCCTGGAGTGATCAATTTTTAAATTATACACATGCATTAGCAGATCATTAACATCAATGAAACCCGAGTACCACCTGCAAGTGCAGAAGACCTTTTACAAGGACTTCAACTTGCCAGCAGATTAATTAGAGAATGGGCAAGCTCTCTGTCATTGGGGCTCATAGCCCCTGCCCTTGGTGCTATCTGCCTGATCTGCCAATGCCGCCACAGCATTAGACAGGCCCAGGCTAACTTTCAAACAAGACAGATTCTACTGTCATTAGCTCAAGGGAACGCCTCTGCCCAAGTATGGCTGAACTTACAAACTAATCACCAGAGACAAGTAAAGCAGAAGGGGGCAAATTTCCAAGCTAAGACAAGATACAGGCCTGGGTGACCTCTCCCATGATGGGTAAGAAATTATGCTGCCGTCCTCTGCCACGTAAGACAGGTGTTAGTTTATATTAAAAGGGGGATATCTAGGGCCCTGCATGGACACCCCGAGGCACCTTGAGCAAGTCTGAAGCTGTTGGCTGGAACGTCTTGCTCCAGAGTTGTTACTGGTACTCTTCCTGACTTGCTAACACACATCTGCTGGGGAGGAACTAAGCCCAAGAACTTGCAGGCTTGATCCTTAATTGTTTTCCACTGTTCTTTAAGTCAGTATATAAGCCCGTTCCTTCCCTTCAATAAATGGCATTTGACTGGAGCATTCCTGTTGCCTTTTATTTAAATCTCTAGGCCTTTACCTGATTAATGGAACAGATTGTAACGCAGGCGCTACATAAATGGTAAGTTTAAAAAATAAAGAAGGCATGGAAAGTTCTAGAGATGGAAGTCATGTGACTCAACATCACTGAACTGTGTACCTAAAGCAGCGGGACAGTTAGCAAATGGCAGCTCTGAGGATGGTGGGAAATGGACCTCACTGAGGGGTCTGGAGGGCAGAGGCAGGGTTGTACACCCACATGGATGCTGGCACAGGTGAAGATGAAGGAGAAAGTCTGACTGGGTTGTAGCCAGTAACAGCCTACCTGCAGTAGAGAGGCAGGGAATAGGGCATCAATGAAAGCCCAGAGGAGAGCCCCACCCAGGCTGAGGAGTTAGGGTGGGGCTCAGAGCCCAGAGCAGGAAACAGGCAACTGAGGAGAGGTAGGAAGAGGCACCAGAGAGCTTTGGGAACAGAAGAAATGGTAGGCAGGCCCAGCAGCCTTTGAGGTCTGAGTTCTCTAAGAACTAAAGAAAAGACACCGAGCTTATGGCAAGCAGGCAGCCATTCAAACCTATGAGAACATCCCCAGTAGGTTAGGTGGCTACGAGGCCCTGGTTGTCCTGGGGAATACTGAGCAGCCTTAAAGTATGTCCTCTGGGTGACAGGCCAAGGAATGAGTGAGCTTGCACAGGATTCTAGTGGTTCACAGAAAGGGTGTTAAGGATACTCATAATAAAAGCTGGGACCAGAATCCAGAGAGGTGCAGTTCTCAGTGCTAGACCACAAGCCTTGCAGGATCTGAGTACTTGGTAGTGCTGACACTCATCAGCCCTGGTTGAAGAATTAATGCTGCCCAAATGGTTAAAGAATTATGAAACCACATCTCACAATCCTTGACCTGTGTGAGACCTCTGAGTAAGACGCACACTGTGATGAGGGCCACTAAGCAGACCAGGGCTGCCTAGAACCAAACACTAGGAGCTTTGGTGTGGCCGTATGAACTAGCTGGGCCACTACTGCCTGCCTCACAGGGCTCTGCAGATGCAGCCCAGGTTCCAACAACAAAAAAGTCCTGGGACATCATGGAAAGGGAACCTTTAAAGCCATGTCACAGCTGTGGCAATGAATGTGTCCGTCAAGAACTACTGAACACAGACTTATTCGGGTGCCATTGTCTGCTAATGGGGGAGGCACACCATTGGTTCCCAGTCACAGGGAAGAGGATAAGAAACCCTGAAGGCCAACCCCCACTAATTTGATGTATGCTCTTGATCATCTGACAGGGAAGCTGGACTAATGTCAACTGTCTTTCATAAATTTCCTTGGAAGAAAAACAGACATTTTCTTCAGAGATGCTCATTTCTTGTGTTGTCACAAAGCCCTTCCCTTCCTCATCATGGTGTTCCCTCAAAGGACACCTTAGGGATGAAAATCACTGCAGAGATGCTGGTCTTGCTGCCAGCAGCATCACTTTTGGGGAATGGTACGTCACTGCACATTCCAGAGGTTCAGTCACTGAGCTACAGAAAAGCAGACTTGGGACTTGGCAAAGGGATCTCACAGATCTGCCTGGCTAGCGCCTTACCGTCCCTAGGAAGCCAGGTGGTCCAAGCCAGCAGCTGGCCAACCGCAGAGACCAAGGGCCAAGGGTGCAGAGCATCCCAAGCACCCAAGGCCATGATTCCTCCACAGGAGCCTGCAACCATCAGCCCCAAGATTGGCAAGCAACTCACTCTTTTCACAGCAAGCTTCTGACAAAAAGAACAGAACTGGCTGGAATCTAGGCAGAACCATGTTTAATAGAATCCTCTGAAAACCCATTTCAAAATAGAGAAGCTCTCCCAAACTGTAGAAGCCATAGAAATGCAAAATACTTCTTTAGGAAAAACTGAATCAAAATTACGCCTCAATTTTCAAAAGAACACACAAGGTATTTCCACTGGTCAGGCACCGAGGTGGCGAACAGCAACCACTGCTCAGCTGCAAGTCAGTTGCTCTCGATCTGCTCCAGGTCCAGGCCATCCTGGTCCAGTGGGAAGATGCCGTCCTCTCCTGCACTGTCCCAGTCACTGGGTTCCCCACTGCTCCCATCCTCTCCTATGCTGGCCTCCGGCTCTCCTGAAGCCCAGGCACTGGGACTGGTAGGACCAGGCCTGGGAATCCTTGGGCTAGAGCCAGGTGTGATGATACCCACAAGGCCCTGCGAGTTACATGGGGAGGACACAACAGTCTTCGCCTGGGTGTTGTCCTCATCATCTTCATAGTCCAGGGAACAAAGGCTCTTTGAATTTTTTAGAGTCTGCAATAGAAAAGACAAAGGCATTTTTGATACATGTGCAAGACAACATTCTGCCTGCCTATGAGGGCACTGTGTGTTCAGTGTCTAGCCTGTCCCAAATGGTCACCAAGCACCAGTTACCTTGGGCTGTTTCCTGGATCCTGTTCATCCCATCCTTGACCTCATAAGAAAGCAGGGCCACAGAGTTCCCATAGTGCACACAAGGCTGGTACTGGGAAGCCCAGCATGGACCCACCCAGACCAAATTCAGGTGTGTGAATGCCTAATACCTGGGACGTCTCAGATGACAGAGTGATGGGAGATATCATTCTGTAAATATGTTTCTCATACTGGTTAATGAATAAAGCACTGCTGGCTAATAGGAAAGCAAGAGAGGAGGGACTAGGAGACCAGGAGGAAAGAGGAAGTAGGAAGGAGGAGTCAAGAGGGAAGATGGAGAGAGAGCAGAATGCCGGCCCCTCTCTCCAGTAAGATAAGACCACGTGGAGATTAATAGAAATGGGTTAATAATTAAGACAGAGCTAGCCAATAAGAAACTAGTACCTGGCCAACAGCATTATATCAAATACAAGGTCTCTGTGCATTATTTGGGGTTGGCGTGGCAGCGGGACAAGACCAGCGGTGGGCAGAAAAACATAATCCTTACAACAGAGACCTAAATTCAACTACCAGTCTCTGGCCCAAACCAGAGTTCTCTCGCAGTTCCAATACTCCTTGCCTACTCGGAGGGTTCCTTATACTGTTGCACATGTCTCTTAGAAGTCACCCATGTCCTCAGATGCACATATGATAGGCCACACTAAGTCAACTACCTCTGACATAGCTAAGCCTCGTTTCCCTGCCACTTCCCTGGTATGACCTTGTGTTCTTCCGTGAATGCCCAGTCCCTTTCACACACCCTGCCTATGTCCTCTCTGCAGACTTTAGCAGGGTCCTTTAAACTGGCCTGACAGGCGCTAGCACACCATGCAAGTCACGCTGCCCATCAGAACACAAGCTAATCAGTGCTACAAAACAGAAAAAGCCTTCCTAAAATGCCTCTTGAATGAGATAAGAGAGACACAGAGAGGAACAAAGTAATGGAGGGTGGCTTAAACCTGCTATAGAGCTGAGACCAGCCTTGAACTTCTGATCCTCCTGCTTCCAAATGCTAAGGTTTCCTACATGTGCTACCACTCTTGGCAAAAATCTATTTTTTGACTAGAAGATCCCTACAAACAGTCCCATCACAACAGACATAAACATGTAAGCCGTAAGGGAGAACAGACCTTCTTTCTCAGAGCAATGCTTTTATAGGAATTAGGTGTCTCCACAAGACAAGCTGCATATCTTTTGTTTTTATTATCCAACTATAAAGTGACTCCCTGCTGGGCATGTGGCACTTGATTATGTGCATGGCTGTCATCCTAGTACTTAGGAGTTGGAGGACAGGAGGATCTCAATTTCTAGGCCAACTGGGAGGGTAAACAAAAAGACCCTGTCTCGAAAAACAGTAAGCCACCTTGAGAAGTAACATTGTAAAGACCAAATCCTTAAAGATGTAAGTAGGAAGATTCTGGTCACAAAAAATGAAAAGACATAATTTTTCCTCAAATCAAGATGAATTTGACTATCCACGTCACTGAACCAGCTGGAGGACCCTGTGTCAGCTTGTTTCCCCTGGCCTTGCTGTACAGTGGAAACATCCAAGTGCAGGACAGTAGACCTGGGGCGCACACCAGCAGCCAGATCGCCTGTCCTGACAAGAGACAGACACTTGTTTGTAGTCAGAAGTGTGCCCTCAGGATTTACACACTGGTCTAACACTGCTGGGCCCCACTGCCCTCTGGGGTCAGCTCAACAGGAACTCCTGTGTTCACAGAGAAATAACCGACACTTAACAAAGAACCTGACACAAAACCACCATCTCTGAGAAAACCAAACACCAGAAAGAGGCCAAAGCCTACATCTATGCTGACTTGAACTGGCACCATTCCCAAAGGTTGTCCTAAAGGGAGGACCCAGCACCTATTGCTACTCAATGATGACCTGCATCCAGGTAAACAAACCAACAGGACTGTCAAACAATAAAGAGCAGGGTGCTATACACTCCAGAAATCTTAAGTTGAGTGAAACTGACATATTCTGCTGTATCCAGTTAACACTGCAAGCCTCCTCAGCTATGGTGAACCCAGGGGGATTCTAGGAAAACCCTCCTACAACTACACTGGCTGCTTCCACAGGCATCCAAAGGTTTGCCTCTCCACCAGCACTCACCACATACTGAAGAAGCCACCTGGCAGATAAAGACACTTAAATCTGTGTTCACAAGCTCACTTCCTGCCTGCAAAACTCCTCTACAGGCCAGGGTAGAGCCAGCGTCTGAGCCAGGTAGAGTAAGCCACACCCAGAGCTATGTGTGTGTCTGCCAAGCCAAGACTCCAATATGGCCAAGAAATACCAACAGACGTTTGTACACATTCAGGAGGGCCTCCCCCAGGTATCAGGGAGGGGAAAGATCAGCCTGCCCCAAGCTACAGAGGCCTTGGCAGATGACAAAAGAGCACACAAGTGTATGTGTCCCATGTTAGTCATGGGGACTCCCTCTTACCACTCTGCAGTGTCTGCCCCCAACTCTGCTCAAGAAGAGAGGCCTATACTCAGTAAAGAGTTAATTTCAGAAGTCGTAAGGGCTTTAGGGAGAGTGGTATAGTGAGATACTCACTTTGTCTCCTTCTGTGGCACTGACCACGCCCATTTGGGGGTGGAGCCATGGGTGGAAGTGACCTGTGGAAGGAGGTCTGAGGAAGAGCCTGGAGAAAACTCTCTTGCTGGCCCGACTCAGACAGGAGAGCATCAGGTGGAAATTGCTGGTGTTAATCTGTCTAGGTTGTAAGTTATTTTTCCCTGAATAAACATCTATTCGGCCTATTTGTTTATCCTGATCTTTATTTAACCGCAATAGAGTGGGGATAGGGAGACTGAGTAAACCCCTGTGCCCAAATGCAGAGCTTCAGGCCCCGGGAGGACTCCACTCTCCAGGCAGATGTGTGTCTTCCCACACACTCAGTCTCTAAAGAAATAGCCAGAAACATAGGAGTCCCAACACCAGTCTACTCCATAAAACTTAAAGCTGAGGTGTGCACAAACAGGAGCAAATGGCAGATGCTGCAAAACACCAGAGAAAACATCTCACCTGAAGACAGATCAGAATAAACACGAGTGGAAGCAACCTGTAGGGACAGGAGCCAAAAACAATGTCAACCCTCTTCCACCAAGGGGTAAAATGTCCACAGAGCTAAGACATCCCTAGCCCTTCCAAAGAAGAATCACTGGACTGGCAGAGTGACACCAAGGAGACAGGCATGGGTATAGGGGGCTCGGATTGAAGAAAAGATAGTAAAGTCAGGATGGGAGAGTCTACAAAGGATATCCCAGAAGTGGATGCCAGTCAGCAGGCAAATGTCAGTCCAGCAGACACACAAGGTTGGTCAAGGTTCCAGGAAGTATTGAAGAATAGCCTAAAGGGGATGTAAGGGTGGTACTCCACCCTACGTACATAGGACAAATGACAAGTGACAAGCTTTTAATCCCAGCACCGGGGTCACAGAGACAAGAGGGTCCCTGGGCCTTTAGACACTTTGCCTAGCCAAACTGGTGAAGCCCATGTCTCAGAAAGAAACCTTGTTTCAATTAAACAAAAAACAAAACAAAAAAACAAAAAAAGTGGTTACTAACTAGCACAATCCAAGTATTTGCCCTATATCCACAGTTAAGTATAGTCCTCACCCCTTATCAAAAAAGCTTCTCTGTAATAGATGGAGAACCACAACCAATCAAAAACAGAGTTATGGAGCCCAGGCCCATGAACACACCTACAAAACAACTCTTTCTCCCAAGGTTCAGGAAATGTTATAGAAGAGGGAGCAGAAAGATTTTTAGAGCCTGAGGACCAAGGAGTTTGCTGTGAGACTGTGTCTCCTGTTAACTTAGAAGGCATAGAGTCTCACCAACATGACTGCCTAAACACAGGCTAAACAAGAACAACAGATATGCCTAAGTGCACCAAAGGCCTCAAACCTACACGTAGAACTATAGGAGAAAGAGACAGACAGACAGACAGACAGAGAGACAGACAGAGAGAAAGAGACAGACAGAGAGTATGCATGTAACAAAAACTAATGAAAAATAGAGGTCATGAATTTGAAGGAGAGCAAGGAGGAGTATATGGGATGGTTTAGAGGGAGGAAAGGGAACAGGGAAATGATGTAATTATGATCTCAAAAATAAAGATTTAATAAATTAAAAAATAAAGTGGATGACATTCCTGTGGACACCATCCAAGGTTGAACTTGGATTATTGCACAAATGAACATATACATCCACACATAAATACACACACAAATAAAAAGCATATACCCCCCCATACACATACACACACACAAACAAACCCACAATGCTATTCTCACCTGGCCTCCTACACTACTGGCCCTGCCCCTACAACACCATTTGTCTGCACAATTCCAGGTGTTCTAGCTAGAGCCTATTCACTACACAGGGCTCAGCACAGGCACTGCAAATGGTTTGCAATCCAGTCTCAAAGCAGTACATCATGGTGCAAATGGACTACATGGAACTCAAAGAAATTAGATGCCACAAGGCACTGCAATGTCTCCTTGCCAGCTCCTCAGGTCACCCACTTTGGAAAGATAAAGAATAGCAGAGTGTCTCACAAAGGCCAATGGTTAGGAGCCACAGGAGCGAGCTGGGAAGCAGGTCCTGCAGCTAAGCATGAGCAGGACCTTCCTGCTGAGCTTCCTATCCCATGACCTGCAGGGACAGTGAGATTGCACAGCTCAGATGCTTCCAGCTGAACTGGGCTCCCCTGCAGCCCAGCAACAGCTAACTATACCATGATGCTGACCTTTGAGTTTAAGTCACAATGGCATGTGGGGACTAAGTGGAGGCTGACTAAGAAAAGTGTTCATGCCAGCAACACAGAGAGGGTTTATGAATCCTGAAGCAGATAACTGGGGTAGGGAGAGAGAAAGGACAGTCACTGCTCAGGAGGACTGAAAAACAATGGAGCAGAGATGAGGTGGGGCCCATAAGACACCCTACCTTCACAATGAGCCCACCTATAATGTTCTAGCGTCAGCACCACCCTGGCCAGATACTTCTATCTACCTCCTACGGAGCCCAGGATGTTGACAGCATCTCCAGAGCAGGACTATCCCTGGTTATCAGTCTATCTCTGTTGTAAGCTATCCCTCTCCCCAAGAGGTACCAGGTCAAGGACTCCTCTGCTGGCATCCTCATCCTATGCTGCTGTCCTCTGGGCATACATACATGGTGATGCCACATACCACACTCATCACACTGGCTAGCAGGGGAAGCTTGGGTATCCAGAACTTGCTGCCAACTTTCCAACAGCCAACATCACAATAAAGGTACCATCACTTCCTTTCTATCATCCCTGTACAGTCACACCAGGGAGACTGAGCTTTCCACCCCCACAGGAAGAAGCTTCTGGAAAACCTAACTGTCAGGCAGAGTCAACACTCACATCAGCAGGATGTAAAATAGGCATCAGCAGGAGCCAGGCTACCTCCCACAAGACTGGCTCTGCCACACAGCCTTCTCCCAAACACAGGCAGTCTGCACTATCTGCACTGTCCCAATATGGGTTCAGCAGACACACTAAAGCAGCTCCTTTCAGGACAGCCCCGGCACCACCCACAACACCCAGAGTGTGTGTGACGAGTGTAACATGCACTCACAGCAGTGTCTACAGGAGGCAAATCAGGCCTGAAGCCCTGGGACATCTATGGGTAATGGGTGTCAGGGAATTGCCAATGCCAGTCACCAAGAGAAGAGAGGCACAACCCTGCCTCCCCCTCAGTCCTGCTTCCTGCAAGAAGTACCAAGGGGCCAAGTATTTAATCCCAGCATTCAGGAGGCAGAGGCAGGCAAGTCTCTATGACTCCAAGGCCAGGCAAGTCTGGTCTTCATAATGACTGAGTTCCAGACCAGCCAAGGCTCCTTAATGAAGCACCTGGGGTCTACTACTTCTGCTCCCCCCTAACAACCAACAGAGGGGAGGGAGAGAGCTGCTTGGCTTCACTCTAGCTCCCCCCCCCGGGGGGGGGCAGATACATCCAAGTACACATGTTCTCCTAGCCACAGTGAGGGCCCTTCTCACTGGTCTCCTGGCCTCCCATTGCTGGCAGTGGGCACCTCCCTGGGACCCAGATGAGAGCAGGCAGTGAGTGGTCTGTTACACCAGTTAAGACCCTCCCTCAAAACCAAATGCTCAGAAGGGTGGCGGTGGTACACACTTTTAATCCCAGAACTCAGGAGGCAGGTGGATCTCTGAGTTCAAGGCCAGCCTGGTCTACAGAGCAAGTTCCAGGACAGCCAGGGCTATCCAGAGAAACCCTGTCTCAAAACAAACAAACAAACAAGCAAACAAACAAACTACCCCAGAATGTGTCAGGGGACGTCCAGGGTGTGATAGCACAGCACATCTAGGTACCTGCTGGTCTCTAAATGAGGCACAGACCACCAAGTCAGCAGCTGTGGCTCCTGTAGCCATCACAAGCCAAGGGTCTGGGCCTTCAGTGGTACCAAGCTCTGCCTCAGCTTCCAGGAAAGGTTTTTGCTCTATAAATAACTGCCACCCACAAAATGTAGTCAGGGTTCCCAAGAGCTGAGGTTCCACATGTGGGGGCTCTGCCTGTGGGTTATGACTGAAGTTTTGGGGCAGCTGGGACAGGCCATCCTTCCACCAACCAAGCTATACCATGTTCCCTGACAAGCTGGCCTCACACAGCAGCATCTCAGCTCAGAAGAAAGTAGTCAAGAAAGATTAGAGGACTGCTGGCCATAGCCAACCTCACCCCAAGACTAACAAAGCGAAACACAGGCTTCCTGAGCAACCCCTGAACAAAAATGTAGCCTCACCCGCGTCATTTTCAGAAAGTCCAGGGATGGGCGTGTCCACCTGGCATCCTCCTCCCGTCTCCGCTTTCGACGGACCCTCCTCCCATCCAATACACAAGGCTGTGAGCGGCACCGCAGCAGGCCATGGTGCCGGCCTAGCTCAGGTGTGGATGTGGGGGTGCTGCTGGCTGAAGGCAGGCAGGCGCTTGGAACTACAAGGTGCTCTTGTGAGAGAGACAGTCGGCGCCTGGAGGAAAACGAGGAGGGCCCTGCAGAAAGCCAAGGTGGACCTGAGCTTGCAATGCCTTCACTGCCATCCACAAAGCCACTACTGGCTGAAGCTGGCCGCGGTGTCAGTGGTGAGGCAGGGTCCCCAGGGCCACTGCGGCACTGCAGAGTGGCGCTCCCACCACTGTTGCATCTCCTCTTAGAGACGGGAGTCCACACCTTGGAGCCACTAGGACGCCATGGGGAGCGGCATCGAGCCAGTTCCTCTGGTTCTGACAAGGACCGGCAGTGTCGCTTGGTCGGTGGTGCTGCAGGTGGCCCTGTGCTCTCACGGAGGTCCAAGAAGCTGCCCACATCCACAGGCCCTGGAGATGCCAGCTGCCATTTGAGACCTTCGGTGTGAGACACACCAAGTGAGCCCAACGGGAAGGGGCCTGAGGCTGCCTGGCTGCCAATGGGCCATCCTCCATGTAAGGCCTTCCAGGGACTCTTGTCTACTAAGGAAACACAAATGTGTGGTAAGAAAAAGATGAGCAACAGGAAGCCACACTGCTGCCTCCCTTCCCAGGTTCGTGGACACATCTGAACAAAAACACCACTGCTACACGGCTGCACCAACCACCGGATCTTCAGTGGCCACTGGCATCTGAATCACCAGGCTTCACCTGTTTCGTTTTTTCGTTTTTGAGACAGGGTCTCTCTATACAGCCCTGGTTGTCCTGAAACTCACTATGTAGACCACACTGGCCCCAAAGTCACAGATCCATCTGTTTCTGCCTCCTGAGTTCTTGGAGTAAAGGTGTGTGCCAGTAAGCCTGGCTTCCCCTGGTCTGAAGGATCTGTCTCTCGATCTGTGGTTCCTGAAAATAACCTGATTCTGATCTTACCCCCATTTCACTAATACATCCTCTAAAGCTGCGTCATCCCCTAAAGGTGGACCTTTGCCAGCCAGAAGCCAGACAAAGCTCCTTCTTAGAAACTGCCACATTTCTTAATGACCAAAGCCGACAAACAGTCTCAAATATTCTTTCCGATAGAGGCTTTTGCTGAAGCTAGGTGTAGTGGCTCATTTCTGTGACCCCAGTATTTGTGAGGCAAAGGCAGGATTGACCAGCATTTGAGTTTCACCTTTTTCTGGGATATACAGTGAAACCCTATCTCAAAACAAGACTTAGCCTGGACATCTGCCTGCTGGACATTGAACTGGGACCCCCACCCAACATCCTTAAGTCCCATTTCTTCAGCCTTACAGCAGGATGCTGGCAATGGCCCCTTGGTGGCTGATCATCTTGCAACACATCTACCTAAGATATCACAAGTACAACATAAAGAGTACTTACTTCTTCTGCCCCTTCCATCAAGCCCCTGAGGAAGATTTAGGAGTCCTTAAGACATCTGAGCTCAGACTGTAGCTCACAAGACTCAGCATCCAGGAGCCAACACAAATCTATACCCCCAGCCCAGCTCAGTGACCACATGACAGCTATACATCTGCCCAGACTAGTCCAGCTCTCCTCCGGTCAGCTCAAGCACTCAGTACAACCTGGCACCCAGACCCTGCAATGAGCTCTTCTTGCTAGCTGCAAAGGGCAGGTACCTGCTCCAGCCCTCACTCACATAAGTGCAAAGTCAGGTATGTGGGTGTCTTCATATAGAGTCAACCCAGCTGTGAGGCCCAATATCCTGTAACCTGACCAGAGGATGCTCTAGACGCTCTTAATGAGAGGGCATCCAACAGGTCACTCAGCCTTTCCCTGCTTCTTCCAATTACTGTCAAACTAAGAGACACTGGAGTAGAGGCCACAGAGACCAACAGGAAGCAGCCAGGGTCACCTCTAGGGAAAAGATACATCAAGGGCCCTGGGGTGACCTGAGATAGCAGGAGGCAAGAGAGGGGGCTGAGAGGAAAAGGGAAGACAGGAGTACATTGGAGGCCTCAGAAACTCTGAGCAGGGACTGAGACAGTTAATGTGGTCCATCCCATATGCAGGGTGGCCTGGAGGAACCAACATCAAGTGAGAGGGAAGACACACTCCCAGGTGAGATGGGGGATGGAGACTTCACATCCTACTTCCAACTCTTTAGGGAAAAGTTAGTCCATACCTCTGCTTTTGTAATCTGGTGCTCAGCAAGTAAGCTATTCCAACTGCCAAGACCAACACAGGGTGATTCCAACCCCAGGGTCTTTGCTTGGATTTATCAGAAATGTGCCCCCCACTTAGGGACCACTAAGTGTGACTGCTAAAGAGCAATGTGTCAGGAAGTAAGGGCAAGCCTAGGCAGGCCCAGGAGTGCTCCTTCAGCCAGTGTGTACCACAACAGAAAGACAGCCAGAACCACATACCACCTTGTTATTCCTCCCCAGTAGCTAAAGGAAACCACAAAGTGGGCCTTGTGTATCATATAAAGAGTAAAGCAGTCCCTAGTCTCTCCCACATCACCACCAGCAGCAAAGAGAGGCCTTGCTGAGCCTTGACCCTGACCCATCCTGCTTAGACACCAGTTCTGACTCCCAACCATGAGCAGGGAAGGTGATGGCTCATGATCTTCCTGTCCCACATGTACTTCACACAAAGGCCTCCCGAAACCTTGCCCTAATGCCTGACTCAGTCCAGCTCCAAATCCCCCTCCTGGCCAAAGGCCCAACACCATCTTACTCCATCATGAGCTACCTGGGCTTCTGAGACACTTACCGCCAATCTCCAAAGGGAACAAATGGCCACTTTTGTTCAGTTTCTCAGCAGAGTACTAAAAGTGACAAGAGAAAAGTCTCAGTGCTCATGTGAAAACTCAAGAATCCACTACAATAATGCTATTTCTCCCTAACACCTCTGCCAGTGTTAAAACAAAAAGCACTGACCTATAGACAAAATCTTTTTCTTAGTAAAAGGGTTAAGGTTTGTTTTTATATAAATATATAAAAAAATTTTACTTTCTGTATAGAGAGGTGGGTTACATATGCACTACAGTTAAATTGAGAAGCAACTTATGGGAGTCCTTTCTGTCTTTCCACGTGGGTTCCAGAATCAAACTCAGGTTATGGGGCTTGGCAACAAATGCCTTTACCTGCTGAGACATTTCACTAGTCCAATACAATTTTTTTTAATCTAACAAGATCTAGCTGAACAAATGGACATCATCCCAAGCCACTACATGCTCTGCCATATTTGCTCTTGAAATTTTGGCCTTTTCACTTTGGATAGTCTGTGCTAATGGTCTTTCACACCTCACCACCTAGTTACTTGCCAGAAAGACCCTAAGGGGCTGGAGAGACAGCTCAGCATTAGCTGCTCTTTCAGGACCTCAGTTCAGTTCCCAGCACCCACACAGAGATCATAACCATCTGTAACTCAAATTCCAGGGGGGGTCTGACGCCTTCTTCTGACCTCCTTGAGCACCAGGTACACACATTCAGGCCAAATACTACTAAACAGAAAATAAAAATAAATAAAATTTAAAAAAGACTGAGGACCTGGAGTGATGGCTCAATGGTTAAGAGCACTGCCTGCTCTTCCAGAGGACCTGGGTTCAGTTCCCATACCCAAATGGCAGCTCACAACTGTCTATGACTCCTGTTCCAAAGGATCCAATGATCTCTGGTTCCACAGGTATTGTGCAAAAGTGCACAGACATGCATGATGGCAAAACACCCTTACACACAAGGGAAAAAAAAAAAAAAAGACTAAGCCAAGACCTAAGAACCCTTTACTGCTAATGACAGTCCAAATATAGAATCCAAGCCCTAGTCTGATGGCCCCAGCCCTGAGAAGAGTCCAGACAGCAGGATAACCCCCTCTAAGAAAGCAGATAAACTAGTGGCAGTCTGCACCGGAAGAACCGCTGTTCTTTCACATAATGAGAAAGCCAGGTGCTTGGTACACATTAATAATCAGGGAGGCCAAGGCAAGAAGAATACTCCAAGTTCCAGGCCAGTTTGAGTTACTTAGCAAAACCCTGTTCAATCAATCAACCAATCAATAAGCAAGACAAGTATAGTGGCACATGCCTGTAATCGAGCACTTGAGATTTCATAGATGGAAAAAGGAGGGTCAGGAGTTTGGCAAATAGCAAGGCCAAGGCCATGTAGGCTAGGTAAAACTACATTCTCAATAAATAAATAAATAAACAGATAGATAGATAAATAAATAAATAAATAAATAAGCAAGCAAGCAAGTAAATAAATACATAAGAAGTTAAAAGTTGGGTTTATGACCCTTCAACCACAGGTAGCCTGTCCACAGATAGACAGGTATTCCTGTGCAGTGGATTATGTCTCCCCGAGCACAGTTGAATGGGAGTAGTAAACATAAGGCCAGCCTAGGCTCTGTGGGTACTGAACAACCTCAGACTAAGGTGGAAAGAGAGAAAACTGCTTTACAGATGCTCTTATGCCACTGTGCATAATTAGTTGGCTGCCCACACCCTTCAAATAGCTAGCTGAAATGCCCCCCCAGTCTTGAGCCAGCATAATGATTTCCCCTTCTACGTGACTGATAACCACTCCCCTAGCCAATAGTCCTCCTACTGAGATCCAACCACTTCCCCAGGGCAAGTACTTGCTGTTCTCATAGCCCACCTTCCTTGGGCCTGCATCCCCAGTGTGCATAAGAATACACTCATCACAATAACCCTTTCTTAATCAACAGAAATGGTTCCTGGGATAGTTGAGGAGCTGTGGGCCTGTATCTAACCAGATGTATTCAGTGCACATTCAAGGACTGGTACAGCACTGCCAGACCCTTCACAGCAGGCATCTACAAGGCGCTAGCTGTGTGAGAGGTGGGTTGAGCATGTGGACAGCTCAAGGACACGGGTGCAGACACTCAGAACAGTGGCTCTAATGCAAGAGAGCAGAGTACTGATTACATCCACTAGTAGGGACCCGCCTCTGTATTATACCACATCTTAGGGCCTTGAGACATGGCAGCTTCTGAGCCTCCTTGGGAGATATTCAAGAAAGTAGATTTGCTATGACAGCAAGCTCCCACTGAGGCAATCCAAGCCTGGCCCTGTCCAGATGGACATGACTAGGGAACATACATGGGACACCAACTGTCCATGTCACATCTATCTAAACCAGTATCACGATGAGCCTTCCAAGCTTCTTGCTTCCAGCTCAGCCACATCACACTTTCCTCTCTCCTCTTCCCCTGGCATTTAGCTCATAGCCTTTTACTCTAGCTCTACCACATCTCCTGGACCAATCTAATGTTGGTGGTCTTGGCTGGCCTTTCTCTCTGCTTCCGTTGGTCTCTTTCTTCCCATAGCTACAGGGGACTGTTACCCTGATCTGAATCATAGTCCTTCTGCTTCAAGCCCTTGGCACCTGAGTCAAATCCCCGGACCACGGTGTTTATGTCTTGGTTAGGTTTTCTATTACTGTGATAAAACGCCATGACTAAGAGCAACTTGGGAGGAAAGTTTATTTCCCTAGTCATAGTTCATGGAGAGAAGCCAAAGCAAGACTTCAATCAGGGTATGAAGCAGAAGGTAGAAACTAAAGCAGAAGCCATGGAGGAATGCTGCTTACTGGCTTGTTCTGTGCAGCTTGTTCAGCCTTCTTTCTTATACTATCCAGGACCAACAACCCAGGGTGGTACTATCCCTATTGGGCCCTCACCATCAGTCAAGAAAATGCCTATGATCTTATTGTCTCAATTAGATGTGTAGGTTTGTGTCAAGTTGGCAAAAAAAAAAAAAAAAAAAAAAAAAAAAAAACCCACCCATCCAGCACAGAATATGATCTTCACTGCCTCCTAGCCCTAAGCCAGGAAACCACTTCCTGCTCAAGTCATTGCCCACTTCCTCCAGCTACACTGGCTCCTTCTCTTCTGCCTCCCTAGAGGTAAACACTTTCCTAGCTCTGTGTTAGAAGCCTCAATGCACAACTTGAAATGCACATGTGAAATTCTAGTCCAGTGTCCCTGCTGTCTCAGAATACTCTAAGCCCAAATATATGTGACAGGCGGGCCCATCTACCTGTCAACTGTTCCTTCCTTGTTGCCCCGAAATCCCTCATTTTCCCTGCCAACAAAAAAACGTTCCCATCTTCAATGAAGACCCCCAAACCACACTCCAGATCCTCACTGTTGCTCTGGCAGCCCAGCAATACATGAGACCACTGCCTTTACCAATCCACCACCTATGGTCACAAACCATCTGTGCCTCTCCTCCCTCGAGGTAGCAGTGAGTCAGGTACAATCACTCATTTTTCCAGGTCTTTCTGAAACAGCTGTTCTATTCACTACCCTCCACATATAAAAAGGAAAGTAACAAAACTAGGTGTGCCTCAGGTACAGGGCATATAAGTTGGGAAAAGAGGAGCCCATATGACCAAAAACAGTGAACACAGACTGCAAGGATGGGAGGAGCCAGCACTGATGTGTCAGGGGAGGGCTGGAGGGTACTGGTTTATAGAAAGACCAGAGGTGCAGAATCAGGTATACACATTGTGAGTTCATAATGACAGAGCCCACGGTGGCAGACGTCAGCTTCTGTCTCAAAGAGAGCTCTAAGGCTAGGTAAGGTCCCTTGCATTCTCTAGCTCTGTTGCCCTTGTGCTTCAAAAGCTGCATCATTCTGGTGGCCCAGGTGCCACAACGGTGGCTACACAAGTTTGTCCCCACCCAGAACATGGAGACTCAAGCAGGCAACAGAACAACCGACACTAGCACCACAGCCATAGCAATGGGTGCACTGAATGTATAACGGTTTTAGTTTTATCAAATTTTACCTTTAAAACTGATATTCAGCCAGGTGGTGGTGGTGCACACCTTTAATCCCAGCACTTGGGAGGCAGAGGCAGATGGATCTTTCTGAGTTCAAGAACCAGCCTGGTCTACAGTTAGTTCTAGGAAAGGCAAGGCTACACAGAGAAATCCTGTCTTGAAAAACCAAAAAAAGAAAAAAGAAAAGTATTAATTATGTTTAGGATGCCTTGACTATGTGAATCTACATTTCTAAGTGTAAATTTTATGAAAAGTTCATTGGGAAGAATAAGTCATCCAAGTTTAGAAAGACTTCTGCCTATAGTCTGGGCATGAACACTGCCCAAAATGGACGTCGTCATCATCATACAAGACCTTAAGAAAAGAGTGCAAGAGCTGTTTGCGTACTTTCTTTGTGTTTCTGGAATCCCTAGCTGTATTCACAGTGTATCTGTGTTTGCTTCAAGTTTCATGGCACTGAAAACCAAAGACAAAACATTAAAGTACATCTGGAGTCATGCGATAAGTAGTAAGTTACAAACATAAAACATTAAAAATAAATGACCACTGGGTGTGATGGTGCATGCCTGTAGTCCTAGCACTCAGGAGGCAGAGGCAGTTGAATCTTTCTGAGTTCAAGGCCAGCCTGGTCTACACGGCTAGTTCCAGGCCAGCTATGGGTGTGCAGTGGATCCCTGTCTCAAAAAAAGGGAAAACTTATAAAATTCATTATGATTTAATAAATAAATGGCTTTATGGTTAAAAAGAAAAAAAAAAGAAAAAGAAAAGACCCATCCACCAAGCTAAAGCCGTGAAGCTGTGAATCTGTGTTGATAAATCTGAGATATCCCTACAAAGGGGTAGCAGGACCACAGGATAACTTACCCTGTCGTTTCTGGTAAGCAGGCCACAGAACTCTGTGAAGGTCAGCTTTGCATTAGAAGTTGATTTGGTTTGTGGTGATGATTATGACAGACACTGGGTTCTGTCCAACAACCCCACTCAGCTCTGTCTCCACCCTATAGTGTGCTGTCTCCATGTCTGTCTCCACACAGTGGGTAGTGCCCACCTCTGACCCCCAAGCTGACTCACCGGGCCAGCCTCATGGGCCCTTCGGGTAAGGTCATCCAAACTCTGGTTCTGCAGCTTCTCTGTGATAAGAGTGACCATGGTCGGAGCTCTTCCTTCGTCCACATCTATGGGCACTGGATTTCCAGAGCACTGGACATCGCAGCAGGCTCAAGCCATCAGGTCTGAGCTAAAACTGAGGGTTATAGCTCTGACTTAAGGATGCTGACCCACTTCCATGGACTCTTCAGGGCTGTGTCTCTGTAAAGAGAAATTGCTACATGACCATGTGTAGAATGCTTCAGTCCATATTTCTGTTACATACAACATCCTGTGTACACAAAATGTTCCTAACATCCCTCTGACAAATACCTTCCTGATTCCAAAACAACAAAGCATGTTCCTTCCTGGAACCTCGAGTAACATCTTTAAACCTCTAGTAACCTTCTAGTAACAGCTACAACATCTAGTAGTTCTCACCCTGTGGGTCACAACACCTTGGAGGGTGTCGAACAACCATTTCATAGGGTTGCCTAAGATCACTGGAAAACACAGATGTTTACATTACAATTTATAACAGTTGCTAAATTACAGTTATGAAGTAGCAATGAAAACAATGTCATAGTTGGGGTCAGTACAACATAACAAACTACACTAACTGGTTGCAGCATCAGGAATTTTGAGAAGCACTGGTTCAGATGAAGACCAAAGGGTGAGGTGCTTATTAGAACCAGCCTCCAAGGCTTCTCCTAAAGCAGCAAAAAAAGCCTATGTCAGGGAGAACACTGTAGTAAGCTACTGAATCCCACACCACAGAGGCCTGCGAGCTTTTACAGTTGAGCTCCCCAACTCCAGCCCTTGAAACTGGGGTTCTCTTCAGAAAAGATGAAGGGTGGGGTTCCAGAGGTAAGCACAGAGTGCTAGACTAGGTCCAACCTGAGGCAAGGGACCAGGTCAAGGAAGGACACAGGCTCTTCGCTTTCGATCTCAGAAGTAAGCAGCTAAGAACATGCAAGAGGCCTTGCAGCCTTTGCAGCTGTCACTGGCTCTGATTCTCAGGGTTTCATACTATGAGCAGGTGCGTCAGCCAAGGGCTACCAGCTTAGAAAGCAAAAGCAGCCAAAACAGGGTGGGAAAATTTGGCCAACTGAGATAATCAACAGGTAGGGCTGGGAGAGGAGTTCAGTAGTAAACACTTGCTAAGAGTGCAAAAAGACCTAGATTCACAGCACAGTTGTGGAATACCAATTTAGGATGTGTTACATTTGTTTATGCTGTGGAACGTTTGTTTCAATGATGCAGATGTGTTGCATTTGTTTTGTTTTTTGAGACAGGGTTTCTCTGTAGCTTTGCAGCCTGTCCTAGAACTCAATCAGTAGACCAGGTTGGCCTTGAACTCAGAGATCAGCCTGTCTCTGCCTCCTGAATGTTGGGATTAAAGGCATTCAACACCACTGTCCAGCCATGTTACATTCTTTTATGTTGCATTTGTTTAACTCTGTGAAGCTGTGTTACTTTGCCTGTTTAAAACACCTGATTGGTCTAATAAAGAACTGAACGGCCAGTAGCAAGGCAAGAGAAAGGATAGGTAGGGCTGGCAGGCAGAGAGAATAAGCAGGAGAAACCTGGATGGAGAACAAGAAAAGAAGGAGAGGAGGACTCCAGGGGCCTGCACGGGACCAGCCTAGACTCTCCACATGTGGACGACAGTTGTGTAGTTTAGTATGTTTGTGGGACCAGGATCTGTCCCTGGTGCATGAAATGGCTTTTTGGAACCTATTCGCTATGGGGAGGATGCCTCACTCAGCCTTGATGCAGAGAGGAGGAGCTTGGTCCTGCCTCAACTTGATATGCCTGCTTTGCTGACTCTCATGGGAGGCCTTACCTCTTCTGAGGATGGGAGGGGGGGGTGGATAGAAAGGAAGTAAGGGGAGGGGACAGGAGGAGAGGAGGGAGGGGAAACTGTGGTTGGTATGTAAAATAAATTTAAAAATTTCATTAAAAAAAAACAAAAAACCAATAACACAGCACTGCATTAAAAAAGAATCACGAAGGTGAAGCACCCTAGTAGTCAGCCTTGCCCTCAGTGCCCTTGACAAGGTACTGTCCAGCAACAGATCAGAACAAGCACATTACTCAAAAGGGGAATGAAGAAGAAAACAGACAGTTCCTAGAAGTTAAGTTAGCCCAACAGAACCACCTCAGGGCCTCTGCAGTATGTATCCACTACCAGGCCACCTCCTTACATCCAGTAAGGCACTCCAAGGGAAAGAATTCTTGGGAGTGTTTGCCCCAAGAGCAGAGGGTATGAGCCGCAAGATCCACACCTGATGGAAGTACCATCAGTCAGGTAGGCTCATGCTGGCAAACAAGATGCACCCAAGCCTAGGACTCTGTCAACAGAAGATGGGAACGCAATGAAGGAGAAAAATCATATGGACATTTCTACAGATACTAGAAAGATCTCAAACAAGATCAAACACCCACTTTTTATTCTTGAAAATATATACACAGCTATCAACAGAACCAGCAAACATTCCCTCTGTGACTTTGAAATATGAGGCTCAAAATCCACATGTAACTGAACAGGGCAAGGCCAGCATGTAGCAAGTGTGGGTAACAGGGCCTCGTCACCATCACCACACTGAGCACACGGGTAACAGGGCCTCGTCACCATCACCACACTGAGCACACACTGGCTAGCCTGGAGCCTGGCATGATTTGCATTAGCAGATGCGGGGAGCAGGCTGCCCAGCCCATGCTTATCTGTGAACCCATTTCAATAAAAGTTGCCAACACATGGGTGCTATTCTCAGCCAGGGATACGTGCCACACCACTCCCATACTATTCCTGAAATCTCATCCACATACCTAAAAGCACAGCACTTCGTATAGTCAGCCCCTGCAGGGTGACCACCAGCTCCAACTTATATCAGAGATGGGCAGCAGCCAGAGCAGGGCCAGCCTGCCTGCTTTTCTTTCAAATGGAGGAGACTAAATTAGAGCCAGTCAGGTCACAGGAGCAGTACTGATCCTCCATAAGCAGTACTGATCCTCCATAAGCTTTGAGAGCCAGCAGGGACATAGAGCCATAGGCAGCCTGGCCTCACTGTTCATCTACACTAAACATACCTCTCAGCCTGCCCAAACAGAACAAGGGTTTTCCATCAAGAATGATGATAACAGTGCCCATTCCTGGCCGATATGCCAGAGGGGTTCTCACATACCTTAGGACCTTTTATTTAATTTTTCAAGATTTATCTATTATATATACAGTTCCCATGCATGCATGCCTGCCTGCACACCACAAGAGAGCACTAGCTCTCATTATGGATGGTTGTGAAACACCATGTGGTTGCTGGGAATTGAACTCAGGACCTCTGGAAGAACAGCCAGTGCTCCCAACCTCTAAGCCATCTCTCCAGCCCCTTGTTACTTTTTATTTTAAGATTTATTTGTTTTTAAGGCCAAGTGGTGGTAGCACATGCCTTTAGTCCCAGCACTCAGGAGGCAGAGGCAGGTGGATGTCTGTGAGTTTGAGGCCAGCTTGGCAGAGCTAGTTCCAGGATAGGCTCCAAAGCTACAGAGAAACCCTGTTTCAGAAAGAAGAAAAAGGAAAAGAAGGAAAAAAAAAAAAAAGACTTACTTATTTTATGTGTCTGGATATTTTACCTGCATGTATGTCTGTGTACCACATGCATACTGAGGCCAGGAGAGAGTGTCAGATCCCTAGAACTGGAGTTATACACAGTTGTGAGCTGCTATGTGGTTGCTGGGAATTGAACACTGGTCCTCTGGAAGAGCAGCCAGTGCTCTTAACTACTAAGCCATCTGTTTAGCTCTCACATGCCTTATGCTAACCTCATCACAAAGCACACACATCAACCTAGAAAGGCCACAGAAATACAATGCAACTTTAAAAAATTGAACAAAACCACCAAGCGGTGGTGGTGGTAGCAGCGGTGGCGGCGGCGGCGGCGGCGGTGGCGGCAGCGAAGGACCATGCCTTTAATCCAAGCATTTGGGAGTCAGAGTTAGGCGGATCACTGTGAGTTCCAGTCCAGCCTGGTTTACAAAGTAAGTTCCAGGATAGTCAGGGCTGTTACACAGAGAAACAGTCTCAAAAAGAAAAAAAATTAACAAGATCACTAGGATTTATATTTTGAAATAAGCCACATGGTTATTGTAGAAAGAGCTGGTTCTAAAGCTGGAGCATCTGGAGTTTAGGAGGCGATACATGAGTCATGAAGGATGAAAGGCTCTTAATGGACCAGACACAGGGTCACGGGAACAATCCAATCCACAGACTGAAGTAGGAGTCCCAAATCCACACGAATGAGTCAATATCTGAGAAAAACCAGTCAACAAAAGTGAAAGTTCTTCCTTATAGCACAGTGACAACTACCAACAAGGATAGAACAACAGAAAATTTAAAACTCCACCATTTTACAATATCCTACATAACAGTTTCCAGCAAGGATCATCTCTGAATGCCAACCACATTCAAAGGTAAATAGAATATTGAGTCTCCAAGTATGTTCCCACAAAACAATTACAAAGGAATATAATGAAAGCTAGCCTCAACCACAGGATCAAAGTAACCACAGCCAGTGACATGACATAGAGATACCACAAGACTCCTGAAGAGACACTAAAGAAGTCACAACCCACTGTGGAACTCCTCACAAAAACACAAAACATCTAATTTTTCTTCAAGACAGGGTTTCTCTGTGTAGCCCTAGCTGTCCTGGAACTTGCTCTGTAGACCAGGCTGCCCTTGAACTCACAGAGATCCCTCTATCTCTGCCTCAGGAGGAAATGTCAGGGGAACCCAGTGAGGCAATCAATAAAATAACTGACAGATCGTTTAAAAGTAGTAAGTTGGGTTGGAAAGATGTCTTAGTGGTTAAGAGCACTGACTGCTCCTCCAGAGGACCAGGATTCAATTCCTAGCACTTAAATGGCAACTCAAAAAGTCTGTAACTCCAGTCCCAGAGGATCTGATATTCTCTTTTGGCCTCCACAAGCAATGCACGCACATGGTGCACAGATATATGCAGGCAAAACGCCCTACACACAAAACAAATAAAATCCCCTCCCAAATTTTTGTTTAATTTTTTTTATAATGTATCATGTTCTGTCTGCATGTATGTCTGCACACCAGAAGAGGGCACCAGATCTCATTACAGATGGTTGTGAGCACCATGTGGGATCTGGGAATTGAACTCAGGACCTCTGGAAGAGCAACCAGTGCTCCCAACCTCTGAGCCATCTCTCCAGTCCCTCCCCTCTAAATTTTAAAAAATAATTGCTGGGTCATGAAAGAGCAGAGCAAGGCCCTACCCAGACCAAAGGGGATCAAATGCAATAATGATCCTCAAAGGAACAACATCCGAAGTCTGATTAATTGCTGTTAGATAACAACACATTACAGGCATTATTGTCCAAATTTTATCATCATTCTGTATGATATGAGATGTGGATATTTAGAGGGCCTGCATGCTCCTAAATAGGGGAATGGCTAAATAATGAAATTACCACCCTATCATAATCACAGATGTTTAAAACACAGAACATGGAGCCTGCTGGAAATTGCAGAAGAAGGCATGCATACAGCACAATTCACAGGGATAAGCAACTCAAAGCAGCTCATGGGATTAGGGTGTGGCTCAGTGGTAACACCTGTCCCTCGGTGCTCCAGGCTCTGAGTGCCATCCCCAGCACTGCAAAACAAAGCAGTTCACAACACCGGGAAACAAACTAGACAGTGCTTTTTAAAAAGCCTTTCCTGCAAAGACCCAATTTCCAGACAAAGTCACTTCACAGATCTTGGGGTTAAAGCTTGAATATAGCTTTGGGGGATGCAATCCAACCCAGTGCCAAGTGAATCTCCCTTTACAGGAATCTGAATACACAAAATGAGACAGAGTTCAAAAGGCCTATTTTAGAGGGGCAATCAGAAAAGCATCTCTGAATGCTAAATGAGACTAACAGCTGAGCAAGAGAGGGGGACAAAGGACAAGGCTGATACCAAGGTAGACAAAGGGAAGACACAGCCTAATCAGAGAAACCTGGCTCACATGACAGAACTGACCAGCACGCAGGGCAGGCCACACCACGCCAGGGGCAGATACTCCAATGGGAGCTGAGAAAGGACTGCAAGCTCAGGTACTTGGGGAAATACAGTCATTCCCACATCCACCCCTCCTGAATGTCATCTCCACACACAGAGTGAACACGCCACAAAGGACAGGCTCACTACAACACACTCTCCAAAACTTCTGCAAGTAAGCCAATAGCTTGGGTGAACCTCTACCCAGCTCCCTGCAGCTCTTCCCTACTCAGCCACAACTTCCAGGCCTGGCAACTGCTGACACCTAAGGCAGCCCTTTGACCCATGTGGAAGTCCCAGGCTCGGGCTCAGCAGGGTGATGCCAGTGCTCCAGGCTCCTGAGTCACCCTTCCAAGACACAAAGCAAATCCTCCCCCTAGCTCATGATCTTCTTCCTCTCCATCCCACAGTGACCATGCCAGTACCCCAGGAGAAGCACACCCTGAACAGGTACCACACAAAAGCAGTATAGGAGTGCCCACCAACTCAGCTCCACCAACCTGGGGAACAACGTAGTTTCTATTTGTTTAACTCAAGTTATCACATGAAGTTGATGGGTTACTGCATGACCACACTATCTGTGTCCTATGGCTGCAGTAACATAGTCCCTCCCCAGGTCCTGTGAAAGTGTTGGTGATTCTGGCTTGACATCTCCATATCCCCACATCTCTGTGTCCACTGCACCACTTTTCACAAGAACACCTGTTACTTGGAATTAGAGCCCATGACTTAATTAACTTACATGGGAAATTACCCTATTTCCAAATTAGTTCACAATTCTGAGGTCTTGGGGTTAAGACAGAACAAGTCCCAGAAAGTCAAGCTTTACTCAGAGAAACTCTGTCTTGAAAAAAACAAAAACAAAAACCCTCTACATAACAATTAATATTTTATTTTACCATGGCAAGGAATATCTCATGGTACAGGTTCAAAGCCCACACAACTGTGTCTGAACTTGGAAAGGACTTGCCCACCAGCCTCTCTCCAGACACACTGTGTCTCTCAGCTCTGGACATGGGACTGATGCACATGAGCAAGAGAAGCTGCATAGATTCCTTGGATCCTCACCTTCCACCAGCTGCCCAACCCCTACATCAGCAATGGTACTTATACCAGCCACCAGCTCTCCCCTGTACCAGCCCATGCTACACTTCCTGAAGGTTCTGTGAACTTTGTTTTTGTTTGTTTGGTTGGTTGGTTTTTGGTTTTTTTTTTGTTTGTTTCTTTGTTTTGTTTTGTTTTTTGGATACAGGATATCACTGTGTACCCCTGGCTGGCTTGAAACTCATTCGGTAGACTAAGCTGACCTTGAATTCACAAAGATTCACCTGCTTCTAACTCCTGAGTGCTGCAATTAAAGACATGCACCACCATGCCAGGCTTTAAACATTCTTAAAACATTTATTTATTTGGGGGCTGAAGAAATGGTTTACTGGTGAAGAGCACTTGCTACTCTTACAGAGACCCTGGGTTCAGTTCCTAGGACCCACATGGTAGTTTACAAGCATCTGTAATTCCAGTTCTAGGCCTCCTGAGACATCATACATACACACACATACACACATATACAGAGGTAAACACATACACATAGTATTAATTTATTTGTTTTATATATGTGCGCGGCACATGTAGAGGTCAGAAAACAAATTGCAGGAGTTGCCTCTCTCTTTCCGTACTGTGGGTTCTGGTACTTGAACTCAAGTTATCAGGCTTGAAGTTGTATTTACCCACTGAGCCATCTTGCCAGCCCCCTCTGAACATTGTTGGTAAGCTATTCTCAACACCACACTGCCTATGAAAAATGGTCCAATTAAACTACACATTGATGTCTGCCCCTAAGATAAGTCCTTCCTTTCTTAAATACAGTGTCTCTGCCTAGTAAAATTCTTTCCTCAGATTATAAAGCTCCTAGAAAAAGCTCTGCTGGTTCACAGGTGCTAACCCTGTGTTGTCTTGGGAAGCAGTGCTTTGCTACCCCTTGTGATTGGCCTCATCTTGCAGCTTCCTAAGAATGGTGCCAGTGAGACACACATCTTCTCTTTGGGACTGCTTGCAGGAAGCCGACACTTCTGCCAATGGTCTGGCTTTGGGATCTTTTTTCTCCGGTGTTAGAAAATGAGCAAGAGCTTCAGGTATCTTCTGAGGGATTTGGAAACTTGGTGGCTACTGAGTGACCTCAGTGCATCTCTGGCAATGGCCCCAGACTATTCCTACTCAGACTACTGACACATCTTCTCTCTCCTGACACTCCAATCTTTAAGATTGCCAGTGTTCTACATTCTAGGGCCCATCCTCGGCTTCATCCTCTAAACTTTCTACTGACTCATGACATACACACCCGATATGCCTGGCCTCTCCACACTGCTCCCTCATCTCTGCTGCTTCGGTATCTTTCTTCTCTCAGCCTACACACCACCTAACCTACACTACTCCTATGACCCCACTCTACCCACTTGGCTTTCAGAAAGAATTTCCTCTGATGTTTGCCATCCCACTCTCTACTTACACGATGAGATGGAAGCCACCACACAGCAGAGGCTCTCAGGCTTACAATCCCTGTGGATGGGAAGAACTTATCCTGGCATCCTCGCAGGCAGGCAGCCTGATGAAGAACTTAATAAGGATTTGCAGCACAATGGGATTTGTGTGAACACCCAGGCTCCAGAGCAGCCTGGAAATAGCATGGACAGGTGGAGAAAGTCGCAGCAGACCCAAAGCAGGTACCCAGCCAACACAGACCTTGACACTAAATTCAAGTCCAAGCTTGATAAGCTACTCCACCTCCTCCAATCTGGCTAACATACTACATAGGAAGAAAAGCTTTCAAGTCCTGCTTAAAGAGCTTGCTGTACAATGAAAGGAGCCTAAAGCACAAAACCTGGCCAACAATTATCCATGTCCATGTTGCTCCCACTACACAGACAAAAACACTATAGCCTGAGGAAGTAGTTCTAACGAGATGAGCATAAGAACCCACAAGTTAGTTCTGCTAAACCAAGGTCATCCCAAATTCAGGAAGCAACAGGCAGCTAACACCATTGGCACACAATGCCAGATTTTATATTTCTTTTTTATTTAGTTTTCTCTCAAAAAGCATCTGTAAGCTAAACACAATGGTACAATAGTAAGTCTTAGGAACTCTAGAGGCCGAGGCAAGAAACTGGCCTAGGCAAAAGACAAGATATAGATATATATAGATATGCTCACAACTATCTGTAACTCCAGTTTCAGGAGACCCAATGCCCTCTTCTGGCCTCTGCAGAGAACCAAACATGCTGGCAATACACATACAAATATGCAGACAAAATGCTTTCACATGTAAAATAAAAACAAATCTTTAAAACGGAAGTACAGAAGGGCCAGCAAGATTACTCAGTGAGTAAAAGGCTTGCCTCCAAGACTGATGACCTGAGTTTGATTCCCCAGAATTAAAATAGTAGTGAGAATTGACTCCTACACCTACACACACACCTACACTACACACAGGCTTATTTTAATGTAGAGCACATGAAAAATAATTAAAAATCTGATGCATATCAGTTATGAACTGTGGAGTCTGGAGAGATGCTTTAGAACATGAGTAAGACTCCTACACTCCTCTCAGGAAAATCAGTCTAGTTACCACCTTGACAGTGTACAGTGGCTAAGCAGTACAGACTAAGGTGAAATAACCCTATCTACCATGCTCTTTAGGAACATACCCCAATGGTAGCATACCAGGAGACATGTGAACAATGGCCTAGGGAGTCCTTGTGTATATGTAAGGTCCAGCCAGACCCACCTGATCAACCTGCCTGAGACCCTAAACATGGGCTACCCCACTGAGCTGCTGTAGAATTCCAGAACCCAAAAACCATGGACAATAATGAATTATTATTACTATTTCCAGTCATCAACTGTGGAGGTAATTTGTTATGATGCCATAGTAGCCCAAACAATGACATTTAATCCACAGAATGGAGCCAAATGCCCTGTTCGTTCCCCTCTTGGGGACAGTCACAACTCCTGCAGGAAACAACTGTTACATCTGGACACCATACTGATTCTCAGAGAGACTGGAATAGACTTGTTTAGACGTCACCTTCTTTTAAAGGCCACACATAGATGTTATACTGATTCTGGAAAGCCTGGAACAGAACAAAGCCTTGTTTGGGTGCCACAAAGTTGGTACAAGTTTTTAAAAAAAAAAAAAAAAACTTTTCAAAACAAAATGAGGAAGCCGGGCGATGGTGGCGCACACCTTTAATCCCAGCGCTCGGGAGACAGAGGCAAGCAGATCTCTGTGAGTCTAAGGCCAGTCTGGTCTACAGAGTGTGTTGTAGGACAGCCTCCAAAGCTACAGAAAAACTGTCTCCAAAAACCAAAAAAGTAAATTAATTAATTGATTAATTAAAAATTAGTAGGGCTGGAGAGAAGGCTCAGTGCTTGTTATCATTCCAGAATATCCAAGTTTCATTCCCAACACCCATCAGGAACTCACAACTGCCAGTAACTGCAGCTTCAGGGACTCTGATTCTCTTTTCTGGCCAATGTGGGCACTGGCACACACATGGCATATACTCACATAGACACATCATACATATAAATAAAAATAAATCTTACCAAAACCCATTTTATGAATATTAAAAATGAGAGTATAATTTGTGCCTTTATTTGAGATAAGGTCTCATAAAACCCAGGAACCACAAACTCCTGAGGAAGCCGAGGCTGGATTTGAACTTCTTCAACTCTTGCTTCCTCCTTCCACGAATGCTGGGATTACAAGAATACCACCATGTCCAAATCTGAGTCTAAAGTTTATGCCGAGATGCAAAACACTCAGACAATACATTACTGAAGAAACAGAAGAACATTAGTGGATTTATTATAGAACTACTGCAATCAAGCTAGTGCACTATAAGCAAAAGAACAGACAGAACAAAGTCCAGAAACAGAAGAGCATCAATACACCAAATGATCTTCGGCAAAGCCCCAAATCTGATTCAAGAGAGCAGAGTCTGATCAACATCTTGAACAACTGGATATCTGCATGTTTAAAAAAAAGGGGGAGGGGGTCCTAGAGCTGGGCATGGTGACACGCACTCCCGAGACAGAAGCAGGTGGATCTGAGGCCAGCCTGGTCTACAGAGCAAATTCCAGGACAGCCAGGACAGCTACACATAGAAACCCTGTCTGGGGTGGGGAGGTGAGGGAGAGTAGATAATCTAGACACAGACCTGATACTCTTCATGGGCCTAAGTGTGGAGTTTAACACTCTAAGGGCTGGAGCAATGGCTCAGAGGTTAAGAGCACTGGCTGCTCTTCCAAAGGACCTCAGTTTGATCCCCAAAACCCACATGGCAGCAACTGTCTATCACTGCAATTCCAAGGAGTCTAATGCCTTCTCTGGCCTCCAGGGCACTGCACTCATGTGATGCACAGATATAAATACAGGAAGCCATGTGCACAAAATAATTTTAAAAAGACCAGTGGTTCTCTACCTTCCTAATGCTGCAATCCTTTAATAAAGTTCCTCATGTTATGGTGACCCTCAACCATAAAATTATTTTCACTGCTATTTCATAACTATATTTTTGCTACTGTTATGAATCACAATGTAAATATCTGATATGCAGGATATCTGATATGTAATCCCAGTGAAAGAGCCATTTGTCCCCGCAAAACAGTCTCAACTCACAGGTTGAGAACCAATGTCCTAGATGATAATATTCATATGCTTAATTTTAGTAAACTTTGAATAGGCACAATCACCAAGCATGGTAATACATGACTTTAATCCCAGCACTGGGAAATCAGCAGCAGACAGATTACTGATAGTTCAAGACCAGTGTGATCTACAAAGTGAGTTTCAGGCCAGCCAGAGCCACATGATGAGACCATTCCTCAAAAATAAATAAATAACTGGCGAGGCGCCCTTCAGTATGTGACACTGGGGGCTGAACAAATGGCTCAGCAGTTAAAAACATGTCTTAAGGGAGTTGAGGCCACCCTGGTCCACGAAACGAGTTCCAAGACAGCCTGCTACACAGAGAAACCCTGTATCAAAACACAAAACAAAACAAACAACAACAACAAAAACATGTCATAGAGTTTCTACTGCTATGATAAGACGCCATGACCAAAAGCAAGCTGGGGAAGCAAGGGTTTATTTTAGCTTACAGTTCTACATCACTGTCCTTCAACAAGGGAAGCTGGGGCAGGACCTGAAGCCGAAGTCACGTCACGGAGGAACTGACTTACCGACTTGCTTGGTCTTCACAGCTGGCTAATTCTGCCTTCTTACAGCACCCAAGACCACCAGCCCAGGGGTGGCACTGCTCACTTAATCACCAACAAAGAAAGTTGGGCAACAGGACACTCAATTGAAGTTCTCTCTTCCCCTGGTCAGGGCAACACAAAAGTAGCCAGTGTATATATATATACCTTCTTGCAGAGAACCTGAGCTCAGTTCCTAGCACCCTCATTGACTGGGTTCCAGCTTCAGGTGATCCAACAACTTTTTCTGGATTCCTCCAGTACCTGTACTTACAACACTTGTACATCATCACACACACACACACAATACACATAATTAAAAAATAAACCTTTAAAAAGTGGGGCATTAAGCCAGTTAACACAGAAGAAACTTAAACCTCATATCACTAAGTGAAAGAAGTCAGTATGAAACGTATGACATTTTAGAATAAGCAGAACTAGAGGCAGTAAGAAGGGTGAGTGGTGACCAGTGGCTGAGAGAGGGAGGCATGAGCACTGAAACTACTCTGCTTGGCATTATAAAGGAAACTCAAAAAGCTTAGCATCTGGGCGGTGGGGGATGCTGTTTGGGCTGGAGGGATCGATAACTCAGTGGTTAAGAGCACTAGCTGCTCCTGCAGGGGACCTGTATTAGATCCCTAGCAATGACATGGTGTCTCCACACCATCTATAGGTAACTCCAGCTTTTTGGAACCAACACCCTCCTCACCAAGCATGCATGTGTTGCCAACACACGATCAGGCAAAACAACTCACCCATACACAAGAAATAAATGTTATAATTAAAAAGACAACAACATTGTTTGGTATTTTCTCTGTCTCAGAGTAGCAAATTAAAACTGTCTCACTGTCTCTTCAATAGTTGTCAAATTCAGCCTAAGTGAAGAAAAACTAAAAGGCCATGTAAGTAAGTATGGTGCCAGTCCAAGCCACAGCTGCTATACCAGAAGGAAAAGTTCCAGAATCAAGATCTAAGTTCCAGGAACAGCTGGCAGAATCATTTATCAAGCCACGGGAGGGGACCGGGCTTGCTATACCAGTGCACACTGAGGAGTAAGGAGGGAACTAGCCCAGGAGTCTGAAAGAACTTCCACATACAGGCCTGCACTAACCAAACCTGTGAAAGAAAACCCAGTTTCTAAACAATTTCAGCTTCCATTTTGGAGTGATATTTAGAATTTCGAAAGAAAACATCCTTGCTGGGTGGTGGTGGTGCACTCCTTAATCCCAGCACTTGAAGGAAGAAGCAGGCAGATCTCTGTGAGTTTGAGGTCAGCCTGGTCTACAGAGTGATCAAGGATAGCCAGGAATATAAAGAGAAACCCTGTCTCGGGCAGAAATAAACTAAAGTACACTCTTAAAGTCAAACTAACCCGCCTTTAAAATTCTCAGAGTTGAGCTGGGTGCTGGTGGCTCACGCTTTTAATCCCAGCAATGGGGAGGCAGAAGCAGGTGGATCACTGTGAGTTGAGGCCAGCCTGGTTGGTCTACAGAGCCAGTTCCAGGACAGGCTCCAAAGCAATACAAAGAAACCCTGTCTCGAAAAAATAAAAAAAAAAAATCTCAGAGTTGAGATATTATTATAATCTAAGTAATGGGCTAGAGGTGTAGGTATGCCAGGCCCAGGGATAAAGCCCCAACGCCAGAAAAGGGGAGTAAAAATGGATGCTTAGGTCCATACTTAAAGATATATACAATACTTGGAAATGCAAAAGAAAAGAAATTCAACCGTGATAAAACCCAACATACAAAATAAGGCAACAACAGCCAATCAGGTGCGTCAAAATGCACAGTATACATCTCACATTCCATCCTCCACTCACAGGAAGTGTTAAAGGGACTTACTTACACACCCTTCAGTCTACGCAGAGAAGTGGCTTCGGAATACACTTCCAAGTCACCTTCCACAGGTCCTTGGGGAGTATGTGCTCTGAGGATTCCCTTAAGGGTCCATCATATCTCGTCAAACTTCCTGCTTCCTGATTACAGAATAACAATCACTAAGTCCCAGAGACAGTGGGCTCAGGGGCCCAATGGCTCAGCATGGCGACAAAAGATCTCAAAGTCGACACGAGAAGTGATTCAACAAGTGGCAGCGCGCCCCAGGCGCAGCAGGCAGGCCTTACCGCCCGGCGTGCAGGAGCGCGCACAAGAGTGCTTGGGGCCTGGCCTGCTTGGAGGGGTCCCGGGACGAGCGACGACTTCGGAGAGCTGGGGCCAGGGGACTCTGGGGAGCTGAGGCCCAGGGGTCTTTGAGGTGCTGGTTCGCGGGACACGAGGACCGTGCTGGGCCCGGGGCGCGCGGGGACCTTAAGGTGCCGGGACGCCTGCCGGCCCGAGGGGATGGTGTTCGGCGAGCTGCGGCGATGCACCGGGCTCTCGACGTGCGGCTGCGCGGTGCGGACACCCCGGGCCGACAGCACCAGGACGCGGCGTTCTGGCGGCCGGAGTCTGTGGCGGGGCTCGAGCGAACGACGGCCCGGAGCACTCTCCGCGAGGCCGGCGAGCGCCGGGCTCCGTCAGTGGGGCGGGGCGCCAGCCGCGCAGGCTGCGCTCCGCGCGTGGGGACGACGCGCCTCAGCCACCTCGGAACAAAACCGCAGCCGACGCCCCGCCCCCTCCGGCCGCCCTCATTGGCCGCCGCTCCGTTACCGCCGCCCCGAGCCGACAGCAGCCCGCTCGCGCCGGGACGCGAGGAAGCCGCCGCAAGCTGTCGATTTTCAGCTGCGCCGCCGGGCGGGGCGCCGCCGCCGCCTGACTTGCTTGTTGTTGTAGGCGTGGCCCCCCCGACTTCCCGCCCTCCATTTCTCTCACTTCCCTCCCGCGTGCAATGTGCGCCGCCGCAGACCCCGCCCCCGGCGGGATCTCCGCCCTCTCGTGTGCGCCGGCGCGCACGGGGTATGACATTGACCTCCAGGTCTTAGCGGGGTGGCAAGCCGGAGATTTGCCACCTAAGGCTATGGGTAGCGCCTCGGTGGCTCCGGAATTCCAAGGCTTGCTGTGACCGCCTTCCTTTCTCTCTCTGCCTTTCTTTATTTTATTTTTTTCTTTTTTGAAACAAGGTTTCATTATGTAGTTCTGAACTGTTCTGGAACTCAGTATGTAGACCAGGCTAGCCTCGAACTCCCTGTGCCTCTTGCCTTCCGAGTACTGGAATTAAAAGCAGGCCAATCACGTCCTGCTCTCCCTCCTTTTCCTGGTTGGTAATGTGACCTTGGGGAAGTTCCTGCCCCGGGGGGGGGGGGGGGCCTCACCTCTGGACCTGCAGTGTGACTAGGAGGCTGGCTGCATCCACATTGATACAAGCAAGGAAAGCTGTTCTACAGGTTGGTGTGACTGAGAAGCACTTCCCAGAGTGCTGGAGCCCAGGCACAGCAAAAAGAGAATACATGTTTACTTGGCTAGGACTTGATATCATGACTCCCATCTGCAATGGCAGATGCCTGTGATCCATAGACACCCTTGTCCCCAAACAACAAAGTCAAAAAGTTGCTATTTGAGAAGGAAAATGGAGTAGTTCTGAAAGCATTTGGAGTAAGACCTGAAAAGGAATACATTAGAGAGCCACTGGTATTCTGGATGCTAGGGACACTAGGTGTCAGGCCAGGCCTCCACAGGTTGTGGACCCAGGAAGTCCAGTCCTGTACAGTTCAGAGGCCCAGCCAGTTGGGGTCAGGATCAACTAGAAAGAATGTCCTAGTGGGGCATTGATGGTGCAGCCTTTAATCTCAGCACTCAGGAGGCAGAGGCAGGAGGATCTCTGTGAGTTTGAGGCCAGCCTGATTTACAGAGCGAGTTCTAGGACAGGCTCCAAAGCCACACAGAGAGACCCTGTCTCAAAAACAAACAAAAATAACAGAACAAAAATGTCCTCACCTGCTGCATAGCCAGCTACAGGCCTTTAATTCTCTCCAGGTTTCTTGAGGACAGGGGGCTTGTGACCTGGATCCTAGCAGGCAGACATCTGGCAGGCACCTGTGCCTAAGAGGAACTCTGCCCAGAACAGCCCTCATCCCCACTCTCTGGGCAGATCTGGACCCATGGTGGCCTTCTCAAATCACCACGGTCACCTTGTGCTTCCCAAGCCCTGTGGCTGATTAAATTACATACACCACACAGCTCAGCTGTGTTTGAATAATTGCTAAAGGCTTTCAGGGACTGAGAGTCTGTGCCCTTTTAGGGTAATATTCATTGAGTTGATGAATTCACATAAAACCAAAAAGTGTCTCAAACCCTCCTGCAGGTCAGATTGTAGGGAATGGCTTGCAAGGCCAGCAGTGGGGTCTCATCCAATGTGTGATAATCCCACTTTGGCCATTGGTGATGCTGAGGACTTGTGCCAGTATCACAAGTGTTTATCAAGCCTCAAAGGTGATCAGCCAAGGGGAGGTACTAAAATCACCCTTGGTTCAGAGATAAGGAAGCTGCTGCTCCACCAAGGGGCTGGGCTGTGTCCCCTCCTGTGACATCAAGTAGAAATGTCACCAGTCTGTTTTCCTCAGTGCATGACTTCACCTCCCTCTGAGAATGCTACATACAGCGATCTGGAAGAAGCCAACTCCTCACTGGACCATGCTACCTAGATTGAAACCCTGCTGAGGGGAAGGATGTGCTGGCCTAACCTCCCACTTCCACTAGTATACTGCTAGAGCATTGGGACAGCCCAGACCATTCCAGTATATAGGTTTGCTAACACAGCTTCAAGGATGGGTGGGTGCCAAAGGAGCATTGTCATAGCCCACATCAGATCACCCCAACAAACCCTAGCTCACCTTGGTCTACTTTAGCTCACCCCAGGGCACCTCAGCAACCCCAATACATTACACACCTTAATATGCCCAAGCACACCAGTCAAACACACACTGACATGTGCCAGGACATCTCAAATCACCCCAACAGACTCTAGCACACCCAACATGCTTAAGCACAGCACAGGGTTTAGATGCCTCAGAGCATAGGATAAGGAGGGTAGTCTGAAGAAGGGCCTCAGGCTGCTGACATTGCCCTTAGTGCCTCCTATCCTATCCAAGGCTGATCAGACCAGAGGAGGCGTTAGTGAGCTGACAGGTATCCCAGATACATGACATATCTGAGCCAAACCAGCTGGTCAGTAGCCAACCTCTACATAATGGCTGTCACCTGCTCCAATCAGACACATCTGGGATAATATGCAGAGATCTCATGCAGACTCCTGTCCAAAGATGCTGAATGTTCTACATGGCAATAACTATTATTTTTCTGTGTTTGCCACATAATCTGCTACAAGTAGGCATCTCTCAACAATAGAAACAATCACCAAATGTAATGGTACTTGGACTCCCTGCCTTCTGGAAGCTGAGAAACAGTGTAAATTCAAGGCCAGCCTTAGCTATAGAACAAGATCCAATCTCAAAAAATTAAAAACTACAAAACTTCCAGAAACCTATTCTCCCATATTCCTGAGGCCAGGATTGTGAAATGCAGGTGTCACAAGCCTGCTCTCCCTTCCAAAGGTTCTGGGGAGGGTCCTTCTGTCCCTTCCTGTTTCTTGTCCATGTCACACTCCAGGCTCTGGCTCCTTTCCTCTGTGATTTGTTCCTCCGCTTTGGTTTTGGATTTCTCACTTTTTGGGTATTTTTTAATTTTTAAATTTTATTATGTGTATGAGTGTTTTGCCTGCATGTATGTCTGTATATCACATGCGTGCAGTGTTCCTGCAGAGGTCAGAAGAGGGTGTCAGGTCCTCTGGGACTTGAATTACAGACGGTTATGAACCACCATTTGGATGTTGAAAACCTCATCTGGGTCCTCTGAAAGAGAAACAAGTACTGTTAACTGTTGAGCCAACTCTCCTGTCCCTTTGGGGTTTTTTGGTTTGTTTGGTTGGTTGGTTGGTTTTTTGAGACAGGGTTTCTCTGTTTTTTGGAGGCTGTCCTGGAACTAGCTCTTGTAGACCAGGTTGGTCTTGAACTCACAGAGATTCGCCTGCCTCTGCCTTCTAGTGCTGGGACTAAAAGTGTGCGCCACCACCACCCAGCTCCCCTTTGATATTTTTTAAATAGTTTATTTATTTTAAATGGTGTCTTGCCTGCATGCATGTCTGTATGAGGATGTCAAGTCTTGGAGTTACAGACAGTTGTAAGCTGCCACGTGGGTGCTGGGAATTGAACCTGGATCCTCTGGAAGAGCAGCCAATGCTCTTAACCACTGAGCTATCTCTCCAGTCCCTCTTTGGTATTTTTTAAGGATATTGGTTATAGGATTTAGGGATCATTTGAGTAACTCAAGCTCCTTAACTACACCTGCAGAATCCCCTTCCCCTACTATAAAGTCTTCAGTGGCAAGAAAATCAGCTTTACTCTAGGTGTGGTCAGAAAAGTAGGGAGATTTCTAAAAAGCCAAGGTACCAACAACCAGCCTTGGGGCTCTGGTGTAGGCTGACTTCTAGGACAGCTAACACCCTACCTCCTAGGACTCACAACCTAGCTCATCCTTTTGGTGGACTACAAATGGTTTGCTTCTAACTACAGCGATGACAGGCCACACTGCAGTGACCATCTTTTGGTCACATTCTCTCCCCTACCTGTGTGAGGATTGGAAGGGACCTCAGGCTCAAACCTGTAACAGTGAAGTTGAAGTGGGTTCTTGCTGTAGAACAATCCTTTTTTACACTATGGATATCTATTACTCTCATTGGTTAATAAAAAGCTGACAGGCCAGTAGGTGGGCAGCAAGTTAGGCAGGAAAGCCAAATTAAGGATGATAAAAAGGAGGGCGAGGTGGAGAGATTCTAGCAGCTGCCCGGGAAGCAAGACATGCTAGAGGACAGGTAAAGCCATGAGGCACGAGGCAATACATAGATTAATAAAAATGGGTTAATTTAGCCAGGCACTGGTTGCACACGCCTTTAGTCCCAGCACTGGGGAGGCAGAGGCAGGCAGATCTCTCTGAGTTCGAGGTCACCTGGTCTACAACCCTGTCTCAAAAAAACAAAAAAAGGGATGGCTCACAAGTTAAAAGCACTTGCTATTTTTCCAGAGGTCCTGAGTTCAGTTCCCAGCAACCACAAGGTGGCTCAGAACCATCTATAATGAGATCTGGCGCCCTCTTCTGGCATGCAGGCAGAACACTGTATACATAATAAATAAATAAATCTTCCCTCAAAATGGGTTAATTTAAATGTAAGAGTTAGCTAGCAACAAGCCTGAGCAATTGGCCAAGCATTTATAAGTAATTTTAGGCCTCTGTGTCAGTTACTTGGGAGTAGACAGTTGGGACAGGAAATGTCCAATTACAGGTTTTCCCTTCAGACAAGAGTGTAGCCTCAACCAACACCCTGCACACATACCAAGAAGCTACCAGAGACTCCTGACAGATACCTAGAGGACCAATATTCCTGCAGGTCATATGTATTATAATTTGCTACCCACAGGTAGGTGGTTAATAGTCTCACATACCAGTTGGTAACTTCTAGACCAGATTTCATGCAGGACCACTAGAGCCCTCACGAGCTCATGTGAAGAAGCTGACAGTTCCAGTCTGGGTGACCAGGTTCTCTCTGTGCAAATCGTTATTCCCCAGCTGCACAAAGCAACTGAGACAGCTCTGCGATCAATTTGCTCTTACTCTTTGCTGCTGTCACCCCTGGAGACCACTCTTACCCAGCTCTGTATGGGGCTGGGTGGTTACAGGGGCATCCTTCCACAATACAGCAATGCCATGGGCCCATAAAGGGCGTGGAGATAAACCACTCCAGAGACAGTTTCGGGGAACAGGTGTCTATCTACCATATTGCACATGAGCAACCACCTGTATCAACTGTGACTGGTTAGCACATTACCTCAGATTGGACAGTTAACGCTCATACCTCCAGGGTCCCTATGAGGAAGCAGCACATAAAGGAAGACATGGAGGAGAGCACCGCCTCATCCATGGCCAGCTACCAGCATGGCTCGTCAGAAGTCAGTGTTCATTATCACCCCTGGGATCTCGGGGGGGGGGGGTGTTACATTATCTTGAAGGCAAGCCATGCAGCCACAAGGACACAGGGCTGGGAGGGAAGGAAAGGTCTTGTCACACTGAAAGCTCTCTTGTATGACAGCCTCAGGGCAGACACTAATGACAGAGCAGAGTCAGCCAGTGCTGAACCCTCAGCCATCAAGTCCTTACAGACCCTATTTGAAGCTTTGCTCCTACCTAGAGGAACCTTTCTCCCTCCTGAAAATATCAAGGCATCTTTGTTGCTTTATTGAGAAAGGGTCTTGTGTATCTGAAGCTCACCTAGACATCTTCATCTCCTCCAGATGCTCCTGCTTCCACCTCCCAAGTGCTGAGATTACAGATATAATCCACTACGCCAGCTCTCTTATGCATCTTTGTAGCTTGAGTTCTAATAGGTCTTAATAAAAGCCCAGAGTCAGATATAGTGATAAATGCTGAAAGATCAGAAAGACAAAGAAGCAAACCACAGCCACACCTTTCTTCAACTTCCCAACCAAAAAGAGTTTCTTTCTCCTTATATCACTTCCTGTCTGTCTGTACAGACCTCCAGATCTCTATGGTTAGCTAGTGGCTAGCTCTGCCCTCTGATCTTCAGGCAATATCACCACAGCTTTTATAAAGTGCCTTATGTCTAAAGTCTGCGTATTAAAACAAGTGGGGGCTAGAAAGATGGCTCAAGTTGAAAGCAGTGGCTCCTCTTGCAGAGGATCCAAGTTTAGTTCCCAACACCCACATAGTGCCTCACAAGCATCTCTAACTCCAGTTCCAGGGGGTCTGATGCCTCTCTGGCCTCCACATACAATGCAATCACATGATATACATACATGCAGGCAAAACACCCATACACATGATAAAATAAACTAAAGTAATAATAGTTTAAAACAGCAGCAAAGAAAAAAAAACAAAACCTCAACAGTCTCTCCCCCCCGCCCCCCCGCTGGAACTCACTCTGTAGACCAGGCTGGCCTCAAGCTCACAGATATCCACCTGCCTCTGCCTCCCAAGTGCTGGGACTAAAGGTGTGTGCCATCACTGACCAGCTTCAACATTGTGAAATATAGAGTTATGCAGGTACCACCAGTACAGATGGTATGAGGGGGGTGTTATGCTGTATGTTCCTCTTATTGGTTGATGAATAAAACACTGATTGGCCAATAGAGGCAGGAAGATAGGCAGACCTAGGAGAGCAGAATTCTGGGGAGAGAAGGCAGAGAGAGGGTGCAGAAAGAGATGACATGTAACAAGGAAAGGAGTAACAGGTCTGGACCCTTCTCCAGTAAGATAAGACCAAGTGGAAATACTTAGATTAGTAGAAATGGGTTAATAATTAAGCTAGCCAATAAGAAGCCCTAGCCATTGGCCAATTAATATAATGTCCGTGTGTTTATTTGGGGCAACGTAGCTGTGGGACTAGGCTGGAAAGAAACTCCAGCAACAAAAGTAGACAAGTGGCCTAAATGCCAATTTACAAGGGATATCATTTGCCCAGAAGAAATAATATAACTGTTCCGTAGACCAGTTAGATCTGCCGATGATGGGGAGAACACTGGACCCCATGGGCTAGCTCATCAGAAGAGCTGCCCACCATTCCTTAGGTTCCGGCAGAGTTGAGGACTCACCCAGGAGTCTGGACTGAGTTTCCCACCAGAGACAAAGATGTTAGCAATTCAGCAGCTACTAAAAAGACAGGATCCTGACAGCAGTCAGAAACAAGGACAGCTTCACAACAAAGAAAGCCAGCCAGAGGCTGTGGGATGACAACCCCGATAAGTTGACCCATCTACCCTAGACAGGAGAGAGACGAGATAGCAATTAGCCTGGGATTGTGAAGAATTAACCATGCTGGGACCAACTTAATTTAGTTCTGACATTTCTTGGCTCTATGTTGAAGAGTCAAGAGAACTAGGACCAGTTGAGGCTCAGACCTGATGACCTCAGTTCTATCTCCAGAATCTAGAGTGGAAGGAGAGAACCAACTCCTGAAAGTTTTTCTCTGACCTCTACATGCACACAATGGCTCATGTTTTTGGAATATACACACACAAATAAATTAAAAACGTAACTCAGTCTCTACTAGTTATTCAAATATAAATTCATATAGAAAATACTAGACTATATTACCAGCATTGAGAGGCAAGACTTAAAGTCTGAAGCTTTTTTGTTTGTTTTTTGAGACAGTGTTTCTTTGTAGCTTTGGAGGCTGTCCTGGAAATCACTCTGTCGACCAGGCTGGCCTCAAACTCAAAAGATCTGACTGCCTTTGCCTCCTGAGTGCTGGGATTAAAGGCGTGCACCACCACTGCTAGGCATGAAGATTAATTTTCTTGCTGTGTAAGAGCATTCAAAAAATTTAGAGCCAAATGCAGAGCCCCATGGCCTTTATGGAGGTGAATTGCTGTGAGTTTGAGGTCAACCTGGTCTATAGAGTAAGATCCAGGGAGATTCTGTCTCAGGGGGAAAAAAACAAAAAAGGCATTTTTTAGAACACATGGCAAGATCTAGTACTTCAGGCACTGCTAAATCTGAGTCTGAATCCTGACCCAGGCTCTAGCCTTTCCTGGCTGCTTATCCCACTTAGAACAAATCAAGTATCACACATAGGTATGAACTGCTGTGATCCTCTGCTAGATAGAAACTGGTCACAGCCTACAGCTTCCACTACTGCCTGCAGCTTGCATACTTGAAGGGGACATGTTGCCATCACACCAGGCAAGTCACTGGATTCTTGAGCCTGCTTACTGTTTGCAGGATCCCAAGGGCCCAAAAGGCTGACTTCACTTCCACAGCCCACTCTTGTTCAGCCAAACTTTCAAAACAGGAATTATTTTACCTCTGTGAATACATATATATGCTCTTGAAAAGGTACCCCTTTTTGGGGGCTTCTGTTGGGAAACAACAGGTTTGTAAGATCAGTAGTTGAAAGTTCTCAACTTCGTAAATCTTAAAAGGCCACAATCCTTACCTTTAACAGAAAATCTGAATTCTGGTATATGTTTAACTTTAGCACCATTGGCTATCAGGAATGAAAAGATACTCATCCCACTCTGTGGGTTCAATAGGCCTACCTTGAATGTATCAGTAACCATTCTATCCAGAGAAGCCAGGAGGTACTGCCTGCCCCACACAAGGCAGACAGCTTATCTGTATCAGTCAGGATTATCCAGCACAAGGACAGCAGGTATAAGGCCAGCTTTCTCACTTTCCTCCAGCTTTCACTAATTGTTCCAAGTCCTCCTAGCCTCCACATTTTAGGCTTATCGTCAACTTATCCTCAGGGCCTTTGTACTTGCTTGCCCTTCAAGGCATGACTCAAATGCAGCCTGCCTATGAGGCCATCTCTAGACTCCCTGAAAAAGTAGCAATTTCCACATTTCCCTTACCTTATCCACTCATTTACCTCAACCTGACCACTAAACAGATGACCTCATACCCACTATATAAAGAATACAGCCTTCAGGGACCATCTACTGTGGCTGTCATAGAACCTACAGGTAGACAGGTGTCAAGCATACAAAGGCACTTGCCCTTTGGAAACTCCTTGAAGGAAGCTGCCTGTGTTATCCACCTCTTGCTTGTGTCAAGTCCATTATCACTTCCAATAAAGTTTGGGACATGTCATTTTGAGCTAATGGCTACCTACAGAGATGCCAGGGTCCAGTGTTCACTTTGCCCAGAGTTTAACACAGAAGATGTGGAAGACTCCTTGTGGTTTGAAAAAAAATGGCCCTCAAAAAGGAGCTGCACTATTAGGAAATGTGGCTTTGTTGGAACAGGTGTGGCCATGATGGGGGAAGTGTCGCTGTCGGGTGGACCTTGAGGTCTCCTTTGCTCAAGCTATGTATGCTCAGTATGATAGTTTACTTCTTGTTGAATACTCTCAGCTCCTCCACTACCATGCCTACCTACATGCCACCAAGATGATAATGGACTAAATCTTTGAAACTGTAAGCCACCCCCAACGAAATGGTTTCCTTCATTAGAGTTGCCATGGTCATGGTGACTCTTCACAACTGAAACCCTAAGACAGTCCTAACACCCCAAGTGCATTTGAGTAAGAACTGAAGACAGGTGAGATGACATGCTGGCTTCTCGGGTTTCATTGTGGTTAGGCACGTGAGAATGGTGGGGATCTACACTGACATGTAACCAGAGGATACCTATCACGGTCCCCTTTACAGATGGGATGGGTGGGGACTTAACATGACAGTAGTGCCTGGTACTTGGCCACTACCCACCAGATCTGGGCATGGTTAACTCAAAGGGAGATGCCATTACCGTATGTTATGCAAGTGCCTCAGGCGCAGAAGAAAAGCTTGCCCTGATCCTCTCGACACACAGTATAGGGCAATGTTATAAATCAGTTAAAACATCTTTATTTTTGCAATTATCATTCCATACAAAAGCAATAGAAATGCAAATATTGACAAGTTTACAATTGAATACATGAACAGAGTATCTGTACACATTATCATTTACAGCAATATTACATGGTAAATTAACTGATCATAAAAAAAGTTCTAAATCCCTCTCTTCTGCCTCAATTCTCAGAGCACATGCTAAAATACTACCTCACACTAGTGCTATTCCAAGTTCCAAATTAACACTATATAACTTACATGAAGCCCATTAATATAACAGCCTAACATTTTTGTTCAGAGCTCTGTATGATAGAAAACCACATTCACATTGATAAAGACCAGAAAATAAGTTTTTACAAAGTCACTGGAGCTGCCTGACTGAGAAGACTTCATAGTTACCTGTAAAGACAGCTGACTATAGATTGGTCCCATAAACACATGGTTAAAATCCACTGCCAACCCATCTGAAAAGCAGCAACTGAAATCTCAAGTTCTTGTGAAAAACCACAAGTATCCTGCTGTCATTCTAACTTGGGGGTGTGGGATATAGTCTTCACCAGATTTAGCTTAATTTACAATTCAAAACATGTGTAATACTCACCATACATAAAAATAAGGCAAAAAAAAAAAAAAAAAAAAAAAAAACCCAATTTATCATGAGAAAATAAACTCTTAAAGGAGAAAACAAATACAAATGCACAGTAGCTCATGCTTAGCCAGCCTTCCAGATGACCAGGCAGAGCCAAATATTTCCAAGAGTTGCCACCAGGTGGCAGTTAACTCATGGCAGAGAAGTCTTTCAAGGGTTCAGTTAAACATGCATCCAAATCGAATTCATCCTCCACTTGGCAGTCTACATGTCTGACTTTGGTGGGTGTGCCAGCATACATATCCTAGAAAACAGAGGCAGTCAACCTACATCAGCTGATCACACAGGCTTCTTAAGTTACCCCCAGCCCAAGTGGGCTTGCTCAGCAGCAAGACAAAGTCAACAAAACCAGCATCATTTTGCCATTTCTATAGTGCACATTCATATTCCAGTTTGTCACTATCATATTGTATGGTATAAAATGGTGTAAAAAAAAGTTCAATCAACCTGAGTGCATCTGGAGTGACACAGCTGGGAACCAGAATAAAGCAATGAACCTTTGTTTATATGTTCAAGTAAGAACAGTTTATAAATGGGCGGTGGTAGCACACATCTTTAATCTCAGGACTTGGATAGCAGAAGTAGGCAGGCAGGTCTCTTGAGTTTGAAACCAGCCTGGTCTACAGAGTGAGTTCTAGGACAGCCAGGGCTGTTACACAAAGATATCTTGTCCCCCCCAAAATAAAAGTAAACAGCTTATAATAGCTTATGTTTGAGTCTCTCATAAGGCAATTCTGTATAGTTCAGTTTGGGAGGAGGGGGAAAGAGGGGCAGCTCATTATGTAGCCCTGGCAGCCTGGAATTTACTACACAGACCAGGCTGGCCTAGAATTTAGAACTCCAAGTGCCTCTGCCTCCTAAATGCTAGGACTGAAATACTTCATCCCCCACTGCACCCCACCCCCAGTCATAACTTAATAGGTTTTGGGTGTTTGTTTTTTTCAAAACAGGGTTTCTCTGTGTAACAGCCCTGACTGCCCTGGAACTCAGAGATCTGCCTGCCTTTGCCTCCCCAGTGCTGGGATTAAAGTGTGCATCACCGCCGCCTGGCTAACCCATTTTAAATAGGATTTTGTGTATTCTGGGCTAGCCTTCAATCTCTGATCTTCCTGCCTCCACCTCACAAAGGCCGAGGGTACAGGCATACACCACAACTAGCTTTAAAATATGCAACTTTAAAAACTATTTCCCAGGCCAAGAAAATCCTAGCACACAGATAACAGCAACCTCTATAAGCAGAAAACCAGCCAGCCTGGACTACAGTGAGAGCCAGGATAGCCAGGGCTATAAAAGAGATCCCTTCTCAAATAAAAATAAAACAAAACAAAAAAACCCAAACAATTATTCACTTAACAAGCATTTAGGAGATAATCCCTACACCAGTAGCTCATCACTAAAAGTGGTGTGACTAAAGGTAGAATGAACCAAAAGCCCAAATTGAGGTTACATGTTCAGAACCCAATTTGTGATCAATATGGTGTTTCTTGATGGGGGGGGGTGGGGAAATCCCCTTTTCACTAACATCACAATCAGTATGTACACCTCGGTATTTAATGTGGTATGTTTTTTCAAGTGACTTAAAACACCCAAGCTGAGAGACAAAACCAAAGGAAGCACTTACAAAGTTGTCCTGTGAACTCGTCTGGGACTCAGAGCTGCTTTCTGTAAATTCTGTCTCCATTTCCCCAAGGTCTACAGGTTGTCTGAGAAAATAAATTTAACAAGCATGTCAGTCACCTACCTGCTACCATCAGAAAATGACAATTTTAAGTTTTTTCACTAAAACCAAACATCACCCACATCACAGTATGTGTGTTGCCCCCAAGGTCAGCTTCCAGTTACATTTGTCAAAACCTGACCACTCAACTCAACATAGAAAGCTGAGAGCAACAAGTGAAAGACCTGCCCAGGCTCACAGAAAACAAGAATCTGACAGTCTGTGCTGTCATTCATACACACCTGTAAATGTCCTGTTTAGTTTTGTTTTTGAGACAAAGTCTCTCTATATAGTTCTGGTTGTGCTGGGACTCACTCCTGGCCCTGTAAACATTCTTGCAAAGCTAGCAAGACCACCTTTCTTCTGGGGTGAGCAGAATGGAATGCTATTAAGCTGAGCATGGTAGTACCACAATACCTTCTGAGGCAGCACTTCAAGTTGAACCTATGCTTCATAATTAAGACCCTAGTCAAAACTCCAAAAATGCACCTAGGGATGTGTCTCAGTGTGCAGAGTGCTTGCTCAGCATGCAGGAGGCCCCAGACTACCCAAGAATCAAATGGGGACAGGCCATGGTGGCACAGACCTTTAATCTCAGCACTCAGGAGAATCTCTAAGTTCAAGGCCTACCTGGACTAACCTCAAGACAGAGTACTAGGAGACCCTATCTCAAAAATCCAAACCAAAACCCCTCAAATAGGGTTGGGGAGATATCTCAGTGGGAAATGCCTATGTGGCATAAGGTCCTAATTATGAATTCCCAAACCCACAACAAAGAAAGCTCACAGGACACCTGGCCCACAGTGACAAACATCACAAACGTGAGAGCCTGTCTCAAACAAGGTAGAAAGGACTGACACCCAAGGCTGACCTCTGACCTGGCACATATATAGCCAATTGTCCTAGACTGTTTTCTAGCTCCAAAAGACTAAACCCAGCACAGGGAGTGAATAAGCTCTTCCTTGGCTAGTGTGTATGTTCTCTTGACAACTTCCAGGATAATCTGCCACTGTGACAGGGAAAGAGAAAGCAACAAAGACATACATTTCTTGCAAATCACATCCTTCTTCAGCAGGAGGATCCCAAAAATGCAGAGCCACCTTCCACAGTTTGATCTGTTGATCCCATGACCGCCGACTATACTTCTTAAATTTGTTGGGAGTCCTGGGATGGATTCCAGGTTGTCGAAGATGTCTGTAGAACATAATATTACTTCAGTACAAGGCATTCACACCTGCACAGTAGATAAGACTAAGCATACTTTGAGGTTAACATTAACAGGGTCTCTCATTGTAGGCCTGTCACTCCCTATGTAGACCTGACTGGTCTCAAACTCAGAGATCCTCCTGTCTCTTCGTAATTAAAGGCATGTTTCACCACACCCAGTAGTAACTGAGATTCTATAAGATGAGCAAAGAAATGCATTAAAAGCAGTATTTCAACCAAGCATGAACCTGTATTCCTAGCACTTAGGAGGCTAGGGCAAAAGAATGGGTAAATGAGGCCACCCAGAAAGACCATTTCTTCAAATCTTACTATTCCTTTGGAGTCCATACTTTAAAAGCCTGTTTTGCTGGGCAGTGGTGCTGTAGCTTTAATCCCAACACTTGGGTGGCAGAGGCAGGTGTATCTCAGTGAGTTCAAGGACAGCAAGGACCATGACACAGAGAAACCCTGTTTTGAAAAACAAACAAACAAAAAAAAAAAGGGGGGGCGGGTGTTGGTGGCACACTCAGGAGGCAGATAGATCTCTGTGTGTGTTCAAGGCCAGCCTGGTGTACAGAGTTAATTCTAGAACAGGCTCCAAAGCAATACAGAGAAACCCTGCTTCTGAATGCTGCCCAAAAGACTCCAAAAGATAAAACAAAAAAACAAAAAAAACTATATGTTTGTCATGTTTACATTAAACAAAGTAATGACATTTTTTCCCTCCAATTACAAACTGAAAGATGGCTTAGTGATTAAGAGCACTTATTACTCTTGCAGAAGACCCACTCAGTACCTACATAGTGGCTCAAACCCATCAAACTATAGATCCAGGGAATCTGACAACTTCATCTGGCTTCTGCAGGGACCAGGGATGCACATGGTATACTGTTCATACACAAAGGTAAAACATCCATACACATCTTTTCTTTTTCCTTCCCCAGACAGGACTTCTGTGCATATCCCTGGTTTACCTGGAACTCAAGAAATCTGCCTGTCTCTGCTGCCCCCCACCCCACTGGTATTAAAAGCATGAACCAGCACTACCTGACCTCATACACATAATCTTAGTTTAAAAAAAAAGAAAAGAAAAAAAATTAAAAAGAAAAACCCACCACAGGGCTGTTAAGAGCACTGACTGCTCTTCCAGAGAACCCAGGTTCAATTCCCAGCACCCATATGGCAGCTTGCAATTGTTTGTAACTCTAGTTCCAGAGGATCTGATACCTTCACCCCAATGCACATAAAATAAAGGCTAAATAAATTATTAAAAACAAAAACCACCATACCTAGCCCTCCAGTTAAATACTTACACATTCTTTAACTTGACTTTTATCTTTCTTTTGTGTTTTGTAGTAACTATGTGCTTGTATAAAATCATGTACTTTGTAAGTCCTGAGGATAAAATGCTAATAGTCAAAGCTATGAAAAGAATTGCTTGTTAATCTTCATGTTCCCAGCCTTTCAAATGACAATCTATTCCTGTACTTAAGTTCTTACGAGCTGCTAATAAATAGAAGATATGGTTGTCGGGCAAGATAAGACAGGCCTATGTGACAACACTACCTGGGGACCTCTTTAATGTATCGATCATAGGCAATAGTGTTCTTCCCATAGTTGATCTGCTTCTGTCTTCTCATCAAAACACTTTCATCTGTTTCCACATCAGCTGGCACTGAAGACATAGACTCCTTTGAATCAGAACTAAAAAGAAAGAGAGTAAACTAAACATGCCTTGGACTTAAGATCATTGTGTGCCAAGAAAATACTGTAATAGTCCCCCTCTTCATTCAAATGATATGAATCCAACAAAAAAACCCAATCTATACTATAGGGATTTCCAGTTCACAACAATGAAGAACAAATTATCAATAAATGCTACTGGGACAAGCTACTCAAAAGTTTCATTAACAAACTAGAAATGTTTCAGCACGTACCTTCCTGATGATGATTTCCTCTCTCTTCCAAAGTCATTTATGAGTAGTTTTCTCTTGTATCTGAGAACAAAATAAAATACTGTTTTTAAAAGCATAAAACACATAAAACAAAAAATAGTACTTCTAAAATAAGAACGAAGCCTTTCTTTTTTTTCCTGAATAGCATAATTTGGGAATGGAAGAATGTTGAGTCTCAGGTTAGCCTGGACTTACTTACATTAGCCCTGACTAAAAACTTTAGAGGGGTGGGTTAGAACAGGAGATGAACTTTTTTCTTTTAATTTCTAGAAACATGTTTTTTGGCCTTAGCAGTTAGGATCACTTGGCTGCTCTTCCGGAGAACCCAGGTTCTATTCCCCAGCACAAGGAAGATCTGATGCCCTCTAGCTTCTGTGGACACCAGGCACATACATAGGGTACAGAGACACACATATAGAGGCAAAACATCCATATACAAAAGATCTGAGCTACAAGCAGCTGTGAGCCTCCATGTGGGTGTTAGAAACTAAACCTAGGTCCTGTGCAAGAACAGTCAGTACTTTTAACCTGAGCCATCACTTTAGCCCTGTTTAAAAAACTGTATTGTGTTTGTGCATGCATACCATAGCACATGTGCAGAGGTCACAGAACAACTTGTGAAAGCCAAATTCTGGTCATCAGGCTTAGACGCATATTTGCCTATGAATCATCTCACTGGCCCAGCATTATTTCTCTTGAGTCTATTTCCTTGCTATTCATGTTCCAAGTAAATTTTAATCCTGTCCCTCAAAAAAAAAATTTCAAAACTTTCTTTCCTTTCCTGTGTTTAAGGCATGCTCATGTATGCTCGTAGAGGACATAAAAACTTCATTATCATTCCTCAGAGCCATCCCACTTTGCTTTGGCACAAGGTCTAGGCTGCAAGCAGTGTCCGTGCCTCAGAGGAGGGAGCATGGATTAAGAAATGACAGGCCAAAAAATTATAAATACTAAAGACAGCGTCATAGGAGATAGAGTCAGGAGGGTGCATCAAGAATACTGGGGAAAAGCCCAAAGTTTATTACACACAGAATTTATATACCTTAATCAAAAGTGGGGGAAAGGAAAAGAGACTTCCTGGCCAAGATACAAAGAACAAGCATAATTACATTCTCAATACCAAAAACATCAAGCAACCGCACCTCAAACCAAACATCCTATTATCAAGACAAGACAATAGCCACACCTTAGGCTACATACCCACCCTGTTGTCAAAGTAAGACATTAGGCCAAACATTCTGTTGTTGAACCTTGAGAGAGTAATAGTGGGTTTGAACTTTCTGACCTTAAATCAAGATGAAGAGAACCCATCTCTGTGGGCCCTGCATAGGCCTAGGGCTTGCCAATTCAGCTAGACTGGCTAGCCAGAAACTTCAGGAATTCTCATACCCTGCCTCCCCAGTACTAGATTACAAGCATACATCACCTCACATGGCTTCTTTACATGGGTTCTGGGTACCTAACACATGCCCTAGTACAAGGCACACACTTTACTAAGCTCTCTTAGCTCTGCCTTTTTTCTTAAAAGGCAAAGTCTAAATTGCCTTGTCTGGCTTCAATGTCAGCTGGTCTATTTTCAACATCTCTAAGTTATACATCATTTCAGAAGGTATATTATTTGTCAAGAGCCTACTCTGTTGTTTAAAACAACCCATTTATAAGAAAACACACCCTTTGCAGAGGTTCCCTGGGCCCTAAAAAACCTTGACAAGGTGATTAGCAAAACCCAAACATCATCTATTGCCAAGATGGAGACAGGAAGCCTTGTTGTCATTAGGCCACACAGAATTGGCAAACAAATCCTATCTGACCTCCTAACTACTTGGTTTACATCTTTTATTCCAACAATATATTTCAACTAATAATGAACTATTCATTTGACTGGAGACTAAAACAAGAACAGGTAACAAAAATCAATGAAAATTAGTAGTGCCCCCAAGTTTGAGGCCAGCCTCGTTTTACACATTGAAATCTTGTCTCAAAAAGTCTTAAAGTGGTTGCTTAGCATGCATGAATTTGATTTCCTAGCTCTACATAATTAGGACACAGTGACATGACTCCAATCCCAGCACTCGGGAGGTGGAGGCAACAAGATCAGAAGTTTAAGGCCAAACCTTATGAGCAAGGAAAAAAAAAAAAAAAAAAAAGGTTAAGAAATTGGTTTAGCTTTTCACCAAGATGGCACCGAAAGCGAAGAAGGAAGCTCCTGCCCCTCCCAAAGCCAAAGCGAAGGCCTTGAAAGCCAAGAAGGCAGTGCTGAAAGGCGTCCACAGCCATAAAAAGAAGATCCGCACATCACCCACCTTCCGTCGGCCCAAGACCCTGCGGCTCCGGAGGCAGCCCAAATACCCTGGGAAGAGCGCTCCCCGAGAAACAAGCTTGACCACTATGCCATCACCAAATTCCCCCTGACCACTGAGTCAGCCATGAAGAAAATAGAAGACAACAACACACTTGTGTTCATTGTGGACGTCAAGGCCAACAAGCACCAGATCAGACAGGCTGTAAAGAAACTCTATGACATCGATGTGGCCAAAGTCAACACCCTCATAAGGCCTGACGGAGAGAAGAAGGTGTATGTTCGGTTGGCTCCTGATTATGATGCTCTGGATGTTGCCAACAAAATTGGGATCATTTAAACTGAGTCCAGCTGGCTAATCCAAATACACACTTTTTCACCAAAAAAAAAAAAAAAAAAAAAAAAGAAATTGGGTTTAAGGATTACTATGTGCTAAACCTTCATTAGGTTCTCTCTCTCCCAGATATTTTGGATTTTTGTTGTTGTTATTGACAACAGGGCATCTAAGTGTAGTCCTGGCTTTCCTGGAACTTACGTAGATCAGACTGGCCTTGAACTCAAGATATTCATCGCTTCCCCAGCGCTAGGTTAACAGTGTATGCAATTACACCCATCTATTTTCTGGGAATTTTGTAACACCAAGCCAGAGAATCTACTAGCTATCTTCCAAAGGCACTTTCTATTTACTGAGGAAAGGTCTCTCCACAAACCCAGAGCTCACAGTTCAGCTAATCTGTTACATTTTCATTTGTGTGTGGGTTCTAATGTGTTATCAAACATACATGGAGGTCAGAGGAGCTGGTTCCCAGAAAATGAACTTGGATCATTAGGTAAGTGCCTTTCCCTACAGAGCCATTTGCTGGCCTTGATCTGGGTAGTCTAGCCAGTTTGCCTCTGGGAATTCCATTTCTGCTTCTCAGGTGTTCTGGGATTATAGGTAAACCACTGTGCCCACCCAGTTTTTACATAGGTGCTAGGACCAAACTCCAGGTCTCACTCTTGTGCAAACAAACACTCCATCCATTGAACCATCTCTCTACACCGATTTAGTTTTATTTACACTATCAACTGAAATTATGTACACCTCAGGAACTTCCCTATAACTTTTTAAATTCTTTAACAATCCTTTGAAAATAATTCTGCATCACTAAAACCCTATATATAACCACCATAAAGACAACAAAATGTTACTCCTTTGAAAAGTCCATATCCAAACTCTGGGGTATTTTACTTTCTTTCCCAGCATCTCTTTCTAGTAGTCTGTGTTTAAAATCTAAACATTAGAAATGTCTTTTGATAACCTCCAACTTTGCTTCCTAATGGTTCATCCTGAAATTTTCTCTGGCAAAGCCAAGGATCTGGTTTTACCTTAGTCAAGCTACCTAAAAGATAAGGCAACTCCGTGGGCTGCTATGGGTAACACTATAAATTGGTTTCTTTTGTTTTTCTAGACTGTGTTTCTGTGTAGTCCTGGCTGTCCTGGAACTCACTCTGTAGAACAGGCCATACACCACCATCACCACCTGACATGAACTGGTTTCATTATGCCAACCAAGTAAAGTAAGTACTCTTGTCAGAGAGCATACACAAGTACCTGGATTCAACCTCCAGTACTGCTAAAAACAATAAAGAAAAACCTAGCCAGGTGTTGGTGTCACACGCCTTTAGTCCCAGCACACAGGTGGATCTCTGTGAGTTCAAGGTCAGCCTTGTACACAGAGTGAGTTCCAGGACAGGCTCCAAAGCAATAGAGGAAACCCTGCCTTGAAAAACAAACAAACAAAACCTAGGGTTTCCAAGGTAAATCCATAGATAAAGAATTTTTTCACATAAATGTGAGAACCAGAATTTGGATCTATCTGTACCACCCACATAAAATCCTAGATGGGTGTGGTGGTCCACCTGTAATTCCAGTACTTGTGAGGCAGACACATGGCATCTCCAGGATAAACCGGCTAAGTAGAATAACCAAATTAGCAAGTTCTGAGTTCAGTAAGACACTAGCTCTGTCAGAGAGCAACATGAAAAGAAAGCCCCCATCACTGCCATCCACAGCACCTCACCTATTTCTACTAAGACAGTAGTTCTTAAACTAGGAAGCTCTTAAATAGAAGAGCCTGCAAATATGTATTTCTAACAAGTTCCCAAGAGATGCTAATGATAGCCTAAGGACTAGATATTTTCCCTTTTTGGCTGTCCAGGGATCAATAAACTCAGGAATTCATCATGCTAGGTAAACTCATTACCACTGAGCAACAATCCCAATCCCTAAAGAATAGATTTTTAAGAACCATGATTCTAAGACATTCTATGAATATAGTAACTGAAACACACACACACACACACACACACACACACACACACACACACACAAAATCTTACAAAGTGTGTACCTTGCAATCTCTTTGTTAACTCTGGTCCTCATTTCATCTTCTTCAACTGCACTTGCCCAGTCAGAACATCTAGAACGGGGCTTAGGGCCTTCAGGAGTCGTAAAGCTACAATAAAGGAAAAATGCATTTAAATGAGCACTTTATCTCTGCTTTTTGAGGAAAGAATATGGCACTGCTTTGGCAGGATGCCAAGGAAACAGGTGAGTTTAGGCAATCTCTCAAAAGTCTTCTGGACATCATTAGACAACTACTAACCCACTATGAGTCAGTGCTAGATTATGGGAAGTCTACTAGGAAGAGTCAAGTTGCTAAAAATATTGTCAGTACTACAAACAGTACCTACAATGGAATTTGGCTTTATGTTTTCAAACAGTCTCATCATATAGTCTTGAAAACTCTCCTCCCTCAGCTACCTCATAAGTGCTGGCAATACAGGTGTTAGCCACTGGCTTCAATGTGCTAGCTGTAAAACAAAGTATTATAGGATTTTTTAAAAAACCTATTTTATTATGTATACAGTGCTCTGCATGCATGAATGCCTACATACCAGTAGAGGGCAGCAGATCTAAGATGGTTGTGAGCCACCATATTGTTGCTGGGAATTAAAATTCAGGCAGGACCTCTGGAAGAACACCTTGTGCTCTTAACCTGACCCATCAATCCAGCCCATATTATAGGAATTTTTAAGGCTCAAAAAAAAAATTGTAGTGCTAAACACTGAAAAACCCATGGTGAGAAGCCAGTAAGATGAGGTTGTTTACTTTTCAGAAACACAAGACTCACAAGATTCCATTGTAGGTACTGTTTGTAGTACTGACAATATTTTTAGCAACTTGACTCTTCCTAGTAGACTTCCCATAATCTAGCACTGACTCATAGTGGGTTAGTAGTTGTCTAATGATGTCCAGAAGACTTTTGAGAGATTGCACCACAATTATGTGGAAAAGGTAATAAACAAGTCTCGTGAATTTAAAAATTTTTCTTTTGTTTTTGTGACAGGATCTCACTATATAGGCTGGCCTTGAACTCGAGAGCCTTCTGCCTCTCAAGTGCTGGAATTAAGGCATGTGCCACCAAGCCTGGCAGCTGTAACTTTACTTCACTAAGGATTAGTTTACCATGCTGGAGGGTGGTATCTCAAACCTTTAATCCCAGCACTTGGAAGGCAGAGGCAGGTGGATCTCTGTGAATTCAAGGCCAGCCTGGTCTACAGAGCTAGTTCCAAGACAGGCTCCAAAGCAATACAGAGAAAACCTGTCTTGAAAAACAAACAAACAAACAAACAAACAAAAACCCTCTCAAAGCACACACATGCACGGACAGACATGCACAAAGAGCTCTTGACTGTTCTTCCAGAAGTCCTGAGTTCAATTCCCAGCAACTACATGGTGGCTCACAACAATCTGTAATGGGATCAGATTTTCTTTTCTGGTGTGCATGAAGACAGATGTGAATAAACAAATCTCTTAAGAGGAAAAAAAGTAAAATGCTAATGCACAGAAGCACCCTGTCACTGGTAAAATGAAGTGGCTATGGGACCACCTATGAACTAGGGCTCAAGATACCAAGACCTAGAGAATTTAGGATTCTAACACTTGGGGCTGGAGAGGTGTCTCAGCACCCACACGGCAACTCACAATCACCCATAAATTCAATTTCAGGGAATCCAACGCCCTCTTCTCCACAAGAATCAGGCATACATGTGGTACACTCATACACCTTACAAAACACTCATACACATAAAAATAATCCTAACCTGGGGTAGTAGTAACACATGCCTTTAATCCCAACACTTAAGAGTCAGGTGGACCTCTGAGTCCAAGGCCAGTCTGATCTACCTAGAAGTTCCAGGACAGCCCTGTCTTCAAAAAGCAAACACAAAAAACAACCTAACATTTTATCTTCGGTTAATTGAGACCATGACTGTGCTTCTATCTTCATCTCAATAAGGTTTTCTGTTTGGTTTTATTTTCATTGAGACAAGATAGTCAGTCATTGAGACAAGCTAAGCTCAAACTCACTAGGTAGCAAAGGAAGACCTTGAGCTTCTTCTGATACTCTTGCATCTAACTCCTAAGATTTACTGGGATTACTGATGCATACAGTATCACCTCTCCTTTTACCTACCTTAGGGCTGTCCTTTGGCCTCCCCTATACTCCCATAACTGGTTGAAAGCCTTCAAATATGTGCTGGTAAATCACATTCACACTTGACAGCCTCTCTCCCAAGACAGGTCTGTCCACCCACTGCCACCACCCATGGGGGTTAACTCTAAGGAGAGATGATCAAAGGATTGAATCAGTCTGACTTTTCTATCTCCGGTCAGTGTATTCACAAGTCTGAATTCCACACCACCTTCCCTGAACCACCAATTCCCTTCCCTGGGCTTAGCAGCTGTCCTTACCTTCCCTTCTTCTAGTCCCTGGCTAGCAGACCACATATCCCCATAGAAAGGCATGGTCAAAATATCCCGAGATCATTTATTCTTCTCATCAGTCACCACTACACAAAGGTCCCCAGAGCAAATCCCTGAGCAGCTCACATCACCAGCTTAATCTTCACACTCCTGATCTCTCTGAATTAACTATTTTACTTGCTGGCACTCCTCCATGAGACTACCAAGAGACCTCATTGGCTACAACACGGTGCCTCACCTTAAAAGCAACAACAACTAAACACTGTGGCAAAAGCTTATCAGATGGAAGGGACCCAGGCACATCACGAGGTTTCAATTCAACTTTGGTTTTAACATCTGGATTTCACTCAGGTAATAAAACCTAATTTCTCTCTCACACACGGCGGGGGAGGGAGTGTCAAAACATTTTAGCAAGGTGTGCGAATATAAAGGCTCCCCCACTCCGGATAAAACCAGTTTTGCTGCCACCTATCAGTCGCTGGTAAGCTGCTTCTAAGACTGAGCGAAAATAAAGAGAATCCAAAGTCACCTAATTATTCCAACAGCTCCTAGAAAGCGAGTGCAATGGGATGAGGGTCCCTTGGCCCTCCTCCAGACCACCAAGTGACCAACCCGTTTGAATTGGGCCAGCGCCCACCTTTCAGGCCGACGGTCCGCAATCTGGCGCTCGCTTTCCTCAGAGTCCTCGGGCTTCCGGTCCCTTCCGTCGGCTCTGCGCTTCCGTCCGAGACTCCATCTCGCAGGGGACCGCGGGCTGAGGACACAGACTGCGGTCAGTGGGCGGGGCCCTACTAGCTCGGTGTTTCAGGGACCCCTACCTCACAGACAACTGGAGACGAAGACTTGTAGACTGCATGGCCCACTTACCTTTCACCGGCGTCGTGGCGGCTCCCATACCGGGGTGGGCTTCTAGGTCTGCAGGCCATGGCGGGAGAGGATCGAAGGGCGGCGCAGCAGCAACAAGCTCACTGGGCGACAGCTGACGAGGTCTGAGCTCGCCGCGACCAACCGCCCTTAAATGCGCAGCGGCCCCGCCCCTCAGCAACTCCCGCGCGCGCGCGGGGTCGGACGAAACCATCGGGCGCCCAGCTGTAGGGGAGGCCCTCTCGACTCTGAGCGCCCCGCTGGCGGCCCCACTTCGGACCTAAGCCCCGGAACGGCAGGCAGTCACCAGACTCCAACGCCTGATGCAGCCGCCCACGATGGTGGGGGAAATGCCATAGCCCGACTAAAGTGAAAAGAAACTGGCGGCTCCCGACGGCCTTCCAGGAGGCTGGCGCTGTGCCTGCCTGGTTTCTGATTGGTTGCGTCTTCGCGGGCCGAGGAGTATTGGCGGGAGATTGGGCTGTGCGCGCCACTGCCACTCAAAGTAGGTGGGCGTGACCACGTCGCTGTTGCGGGCCGGAACACGGAAGACACCGCCCAGGTCCGGGACTGGCCCCTCCCTCCTCCCCGCCTCCACCACACTCCGTGAGCTCCCGCCTATAGTTTAAACCCGTGACTTTGAAGCTGTGAGAGATTCCTTAGTAGCCAGCTCACTTAGTGGCCTCTTTCTCCCTCCAAAGTTGTCTGTCTGCTCGGTTTCTGGTGATGTCCTCTATGCTTGAGTCACTAGCACGAGGGTCAGACCTCTGCAGACCCCATCTGTCCTACTTGCAGATGGTGTGGGCGTTCGCGATACCACTTTAAAGGTGGATCTGGCCCAGAGCAGCGGGAAAGAGAGTAGATTGGAGAGCCGATCGAAGGGCACCGTGCCAAACCATTTATCACTGTCTGGTCTGGAATGCTAGTCCCGTGTCCCTTTCCGAACGCTGACATTTTTTTTTTTGAGACAGGGTTTCTCTGTGTAGCTTTGTAGATCAGGTTAGAAGCCTGCCTCAGCCTCTGCCTCCCAAATGGTGTGACTAAAGGCCTGCTCCACCACTGCCTGGCTTTCTGACACTAATTTCTAATTCGGCTTTCTGGTCTATAGCCATACTCATCTCACTTTCCCAACATCCCCCAGCCATTGCCAAGTGTTGGAAAAGTTTGTTTTTTACTACCAGGTAAACAAAATGAAGTACATCACTTGGAAAGTAACTCTTTATTAAATGCTGTATCATTTTACGACATTTACATTTCTCCTTATAAAATTAACTCCTCTGTGGTTAAAAAAAAATAACCTCAAACCATTTGGCCTCTGGAGGGAACCCTTGAAACTGGCTCAGTCCTAGCCATCCTTCATGGACAGGCAGAACTGGGCTCCCTCTGCTAGCAAATCCCTGGGGTTACGTGCAGCATTGGCTGGGTAAAGGGCTGGCCTGTCAATACTGCTTGAAACAGTCAAATGTAGGGCTTCAGGGCCACAAGTTGAAGGAGAGGTCCTCCCTCCAGTGGCTACTTGTATCAGAGATGGAGGGTAAACGGCAACCTCTTCCCCTCCCATCTGCACCAGATAAATGAATAGTATGCCCATCAGAACCTTGACCACTGAGGTCCTCTCTCCTGATCCAAGCAACCCACAAGGGCCCTAGCTAACCCTGTACTGCAGCTCTGGTGGGTTTCTTCTGCATAGTGCCATGGTTCTCTGGTCCTTAGCTCCCTAAAACCCCTGCCTAGGGCCAGGAGCACCAGGTCTTGGTCTCCTCTGGACTAAAGAAGCAAGAGAAGACACCAAAAGTACAGTGGCCCTCTAAAGCATATGCAACCCTCATGAGAAACTTGGGAGAGCACTCATGGCCTGGTCCTGGGTTGCTGCCCCTGCCTCCCTACCTAGAAGTGGTCCCTTAGCTGGCTGTAGCCAACAGGATACCCTAGAAAAGGATTTCACACTAGAGTGGCACCCCACTGACCCTCTGCACTGTCAGCCTCCACCGAACACCACAGGCCCTGGGACAGATACAGGTCTGGCTTTTAACTGTCAATGTTCTGAGGGGCAGATATGATCTGTAATAGAATTAAGGCAAATTGGCCAAATGAAAGCTCTTTGGCCAAACGCCAACATCTTGGGGCTTTGGAGCATTCTATGTAAAATACCAGCCCCACCTGGAGGTAAGTAGGAAGAGAAGATGCTGAAGGTACAGGATAGGGTATTTCCATGAGAATTTCTTCTAAATCAGAATCCTCAACCTACCACAGACTCAAGGCAGATAGAGGCTGTATATAAGTGTGTGCTTTGACTAGAACCTTTTGCCAAGGTCAAGGAGCTTTAGCAGCCCCTTGTAAGTGGCTAGTGGAGATAAAGACTAGGTTGTGATGATCAGCGTATACAACACACATCCAGGATACAGAAGCGGGCACGGCAAGTGGGACAGGGCACACGGCTGGCCAGCCAAGTGTCAGGGCGCTGGGGATCCTGGCGGCTGGCAAACCACTTGCCCATGCAAGTGAGACACCACATGGGACGGCAATAACACTGCTGGCATTCGCCCACTGCTGGCTCCTGGCAGGTCTTCACCAGCTTCACACTGGCCCGTGTCTGCATGCAGCCTATACATGCCTCCAGCTCCTACAAAGAGGCAGTTGGAACAAAATGGGTTACAAAAAGGCCTACAAGGTGCTCCTGGGAGGAAGGTGGGGTAACCCCCCCCTCCAACTTGGTCCAGCCCCCACCTGGTTGCTGGGCACTGAATAGGCTGGGTTGACCTCCACTAGGGAAGCAAATGTTTCTAGGAAGAGGTCACCCAGGCTCTGGCGAATAACCACGTTGGCTGCACTTCGGATTGGGGCGTGGAGCTTCTCACATAGTTCACCATATTCCGCTGAGTTCAGCCTGGAAGAGGCATGGCTTGATGAGCTGAGCCAATCTGCCCTTGGGTACACAACCCAGAACCAAAAGGCACCCAGAACCAAAAGCAGGCAAGGCCAGGGAAAACAAGTCACCTTAGTAAAGTAATTACTAAAGACAGCCCTACAGGCAGAGTATATAGACTCAGTGGTCACGCATCCCCAGTAGAGAGGATAGGAAGAGCCTGGAGCTGAGGTGCTACCAATCTACATTCCTAGGCTATCTCAAGAATTTGTAGGGACAGTTCAATAATAGAGGAGAAGGAGCAACAAAAATAGCAGAAGGCAAGAGGGACCTTGAAGGAAATGACACTAAAGTAGTCAATTGACTGATGTCACATAGGCCCCAGGAGTGCCTCAGTCCTCCCCACCCTCAGCGCCTCCTAAGAGGTGCATGAAGTACAGACAGGATAAGTCATGTACCCTCCAAAACCACCACACTTACCGAATATCAAAGGGCTGCATAGCAAGACTGGTGCTGGCCACACGAATGGTAAGAAGCTGCACAGGTAGATTTGAGTCTGGTGAGAGATCATGCTGCCGAGACTCTGTCACAGTCAAGTGAACATCCTGTTGCTGAGCCACATGCACACGGTATGTTGTCACTTTCATTACCCATGTGTCTGTCACAATCACTCTAGCACCAGGTGCCCCGGTAGCAAACTTGTCAATCCGCCGGAACTCTGTGTTGATGGAAGAGGCAACTGCTTGCCAACCTGACTGTGGAAGGGCATAGAGGGCCAGGGTTTGGGCCAGTGGGTGTCGGGTCCATTTGTCCCAGGACCAGTAGTAAATCAGGGTACAGGAGACAAGGGGAAGGGTCACAGCTAGGAGAAGGAGGAACTGCCAGGCCTCTGAGGCCTGACCAGGGGAGTAGAGCTGCTTCTCGGAGGCTGCAAAGCACATGCCCATGTAGTAGCCTGCAGAAGAAAAGACATCTCAGGGGAAGTCTTGGCTGTTGGGTGCTGTCTCCCCCATGGTGACCCACCTAGGGCATGGTTAGCTCCCAGAACATGTTGCCCTTACTCCTGTACCCCCACAGCAGGCCTGCCTCAGCCCTTAGTCACAGCAGTGGTACCACATACTACAGGGAAATGCTTTCAGTTTACTACTATAATTTCACAGAAATAGCCAAGTAAGGGGAGGAGGGTGGAGAGAAAGCAAAAGTTTCTGGGCAGTGGTGGTGCATGCCTTTAGTCCTACCACTATGGAGGCAGAGGCAGGTAGATCTCTGTGAGTTTGAGGCCAGCCTGGTCTACAGAGCGAGTTCCAGAACAGCCAGATCTACACAAGGAAACCCTGTCTGGAGAAACTCACCTCCACCCCACCCCCCCACCCCCCGCCAAAAAAAAAAAAAAAAAAAAAAAAAAAAAACAAAAGGACCACTGGTGGACCTGAGGCAGTTCTTCGGGATACATCTTGGGTCTCTCAATTTTGCCTCCTCTGAGGAGGCAGATCCAACATAGCCCATCTCAGAGCCAGGACGACTGTACAAGAAAGTAAGCAAGTACTCAATGATAAGGCATGTTGTAAGAATAAAGGAACCAGTTTTAGTGCCCTGTTGGCCCAACCAGGAACAACTCTCAAAACCAATAGTAAATGTTTACTTTTAGCCAACTCATTTCATGTCAAAATAGCTTGTTATAGTTATGGAGCAACAAAAAAGCCAGCTCCACTGTCTGTCAGGTCTCCACATAGCCTCTATCCTTGAGTGACTTGTGCTTACTAACTTTGGGTTCCTTGCTCAGGCATGGGAGTGCCTATGAAATGAGCAGCGCTAGGGGGCATCAAAAACCAGCTGGGCAGCCCTTGTCCAGCAGTCCTACTCAGAGCCCGCCTTCTTTATTTTCCTTACAAGGCAGTAGGTTCTCAAGCCACACAACCTCATAGGCATGCCAGCTCCATCTCCAGTTCTGCAAGGAGTCTTCTCAACCCACCCTCCTCTGAAAGCAGGCCTGAGTCCTTCTATTACCACACCTGCCTCCACTTCCCTGGAGCTTAGGAAGCTGCATCCTCACCCCAATCATCCCTGGGCTACAAATATGGCAGGCAGGCTGTCAGACACCTGTTCCCCCAGACCTGGCTTTCCGTGTCTCTGTACCCTCCACAGGTCTCCTTCACCCGGTTCCTAGCCTCCAATCACTGCTCTATCCCAGCAGTTCGCCGATGCATCCTCCCAATAGCTGACAGATGGACCTGTCAGAGGCTACAGTAACACATGGGGCACCACACACGCTCTCCCTTGGACAGGACCTGAAAACCTGGCCTGAAAACAAGACTGCATCACTGTACCCAACCGTGAACGTTTTCATCTCTACCTGCTGTCACCACACCCCTTTCCCGGGTAGCCCTCCGACCCCTGTTGTAATGAGTCAAGTCCACAGACGCCCTTTCCTAGAGATCACCCAACATCGCACACAGGCTGAACGATTCTGCACTCCAGCCACAGTAATGTCAGACTGGAGTACGGCCCCACCTGAGCACCACTCAAAGGCCAGCGCCTGAGCTGCTGCCTCCCAACTGGGAAAAGCACAGGGTGCCCTAGAGAGCTGTTTACAGCCTCAACTACGGGGACCCTTGCCCGCTTGCATCTGCACTGACCGGCTTCTGAGCCGGTTATGGCGGGGAGCCTCATCACTCTCGGAGTCTCCAAGCGCCCTGTCAAGCGCTAACAACCGGCTCGCGCACAGGAGGCTCACCCAACGGCAGCAGTGAGTGACAGAGGAGCGTGGCGGAAGTGCGACGAAGGTGGTAGGGCACGAAAGCGGCGTCCTCGCTGCCCAGCCAGCCCGACAACAGGTTCTGCACAGTGAGACCGGCCGAGTAAAACTCGTTGGGCGTGAACACAAAGCACACTGCGAAGACCAAGTAGGCCAGCGTAAAGGTCACCTCAGGGCTGTCCATCGTGACGAGGCTCACCGCGCCGGGAAGACACAGGGGCGTCCAGTCCCGGACAGTTGGTAGCCTGGCGCAGCCACCGCAAAACTGCCCTCGAGGCACTCTGGAAGACTGAGTCAGGCTGCCCGCGCGGCATTCTGGGAGACTGAGTATCTCCTGTCTAGGGACCCGCAAAGCATTCTAGGAGATGGAGTACGGCCTTCTGCTGCCCGCGGGGCACTGTGGGAGACAATTCACCATCAGGTGACCCAGAGAGACCTCTGGGAGACCGAGTCTCGTGAGGCCTCCCGGGGCACTCTGAGAAGCCTTTCGGAACCTCGCGCCGGCCCACAAGTTGCGAGCCACCCAGAGGTCCCCTCATGGGTGCAGCCTCTCCCTTATAAGCATCTCGGGGAAGACCCTGCAGCTGGTCCCATATAACGGCTGAGATTGTCGGACCCTACAGCAACTGGCTACCGACTAGCCGACATGGCCTGCGATGCGAGCCCACAGTGCCCACACGCTCCGACGCTCCCCACTGTGCCCTCAGCCCCGGAAACGGAACTGCTTGCGCGTGAAGGGCGGGACCAGTGCCGCCCACTATTGGCCTTCAGCGGTTGTGGCGTTCTCCTGCCGCGCGCTGATTGGCCGCGGAACGTCAACTCTCGGTATTTGAATCTGGGGCGGGCTCAGCGGACGACAGTCACGAACTGCGAAAGCAGAGCTTTTTGGAGTCCCTTCGCCTCGGTTTCTCAGCTCGGACTCCCAGCGTAGAGCAAGGGCGGCGCTCCTCTCCTGCGGTTGGCGGCGGCGCGGGCCAAGGGCCCGTCAGCAGTAGGCAGGTAAACGGCGACTTCCCATTTCCCGTGGGCGAGAGGTGGGGATCAGCCCGCGCTGGGTTGCGGCTCCTTACGCTCAGCTTCGCCGTCTCCCTTTGTTGAGGGCCCACCCCTGGCTCAAGAGCCCTTTTCTGGGATAACGGATCTACCAAGCCTCCTAGGCAGAACTGGTGCCCGCGGGCTGCATTCCGGGTTGGGCCGGCCGGCCGGCCTGCCGGTGATCTCTGTCTGACCCACTGATGTCCTCCGAAGAGGCCGCGCGTGGCTTATTTATCTCCCCAGGCCCCTGTTTTTGTCGAATGTGTCGTGTATGAGACACGCGTCTCGGAGCTAGAACGTCCTATGCCCCAGGTCTTTTTCTTCCACCTTTCTGAAAAACTGTTGTAACTGTTGGCTGTCGTCCTGAACACTGTCCCAGGGACAGTTTCTTGTTCCTGAGTCAGCGCATCTTAGCTCCTTTATTCTCCTCCTACTCCCAACACGCCACCTGGGAGACATCTCAATTTCACTTGTGTCATCTCCCATAGGCATCTTGACTCCATGCTTAATCTCCCAAAGACAGGTGCAACAGCACAGCAAAATCAAAAGCTTGTGTGTACTCCTCTCCCACCCCACAGTTACTCCTGCACCAAGAAGACGCAGAACCCAAGCCTGGCTTGTCAATCTTTATACCCAGTCCCTCCAGGGGCTGGGACATGGCTCATTCAGTAACATGCATGCAGACCTGACTTGAGGCCCTCTGAACCCACCTAAAAATTGCATGGCGTGGCCACACCTGCTTGTAGTCCTAACACTGGGCAGGCAGACTGGAGGATCCCTGGAGCTCACTGGCTCTCTTTCGTTATAGGAACTGCTATTTCTGTCCTTTCTCCCCTCCTGTCTTTCCTCACAGGCTCCTAAAGCAGAGTCAGCAGCAGCCTCTCCCCAGTACCTCTCCTTGCTCTTCAACCAGGGAGCTCCCAGGGGTTCACCCCCAAGAACCCATGGTCCCCTGCCTCTGCTTCCTAAGTGCTGAGATTAAAGGCTTGTATGTGCCACTAGTGCCCACTTTCTTTGGGGTTTTTTTGTTAGTTTGTTTGTTTTGGGGGTTGGTTGTTGTTTTACTTTTTAGAGACAGGGTTGCTCTGTACTTTTGGAGCATGTCCTGGAACTCACTCTGTAGACCAGGCTGGCCTTGAACTCACAGAGATCGTCCTGCCTCTGCCTCCCTAGTGCTGGAATTAAAGGCATTCATCATTACCACCCAGCTCTTTGATTTTTCTTAAAGCCAGGATTAAATAAATCCCCTAGCTCTTGCCCTGAAGTGTAATACATTAATGCAAGTCATTCTATAAACACCTGGTTCTTTCTTTCTCCACCTGAACCCTATTAGCAGTTGGCTCAGGAGCTAGCAGTATACCTAATACAAGAGACTTTGAGGCTTTCTCTGGCAGATGACCCCTATGTGAAGTACTAACTATACCTGTGAAGGGTACTAGCTTTACCTGTTCAGGAAGAGGTGTCTCCTTGATGTATTTGTGGGGCATTTCTGTACATAGGCTGTAGCATCATTGACTTCCTTATGACAAATATATTCTGTTTGTTTTGTTTTTCCAGAATGAGCCTGCATATCTTAAATGACGAAAATGTCCCCAGAGAAAAGAGTTCAGAGAGCTCTAACTTCCTGTTTTCACAACCGGAACTTACCGGAAGATCCTCTGTTCTTCTTCCGTCACAGAAAGAAAATGTACCACCCAAGCACCAGGCCAAAGCTGCAAAGGTGAGTTGGACTGTAATGTGTTTACTCATCAGGTGCTCTGGGGTCAGCTTCTGAGGCCCTTACCCTGTAGCGCTTTGGCTTGCTTGTGAGGGGTTGTATCATAGAGCATGAACACACTCTTCACCTTTCCCTAGGTGACTTTTCAGACACCTCTTCGGGATCCACAGACACACCGGATCTTAAGTCCTAATATGACCTGCAAACTCGAGACCCCTTTTGCTCTGGATGACGATATTGGATTAGAAAACAATCGATACATCTGCTTACAGAAGGAGAAGTAAGTGTTGATCACATTTAGTGTCCTGCAATTCTGTCCTCTCTAGGGTTGCTGCAAAAGCCTTCAGCCCTGTCACCATAGCTGGACTATTCTTTTTCTCTGATCACTGCCTGGAAGTGCAGAATCTGGCTGTTGTTAGTGGAGTTAGTCATCAGATAATTGGACTGTTTTAATTCCATGCTTCACTCTTTTGCTGTGCCCCTCCCATCCAGTCTTTATTTTTTTATATATTTTATTATAAGTCACCTTATTTTACATATCAATACCAGTTCCCTCTCCCTTCCATGCCCCCACTGACTGCCCCATCCTCCATCCACTTCCCAGGGAGGGTGAGCCCTTCCATGAGGGATCATCAAAATCTGTCAAGTATTTGGGGCAGGGCCTAGGCCCTCCCACCCATATCTAGGCTGAAAGAGTCCAGTCTTTTTTTTTTTTTTTTTATAACTTGATGAAATGAGAAGATCTCATTTCCAGAAAAAATTACCTATAGTTTCCTTCGTATTGAGTTCTGTTCATCTCTCCCTTCTGCTTGAAATCAGCACTTGCCTTCCCACGCTCAACACTTGGACAGAGCAGATAGGACTCATGTAGAGAAAGTATTCGGAGCTTGGGAAATGACTCCCTTGGTACTGTTCTACACAAGCATAAGAACCTGAGTTCGGTCTTCAGTATCTACATTTTAAAAAGCCAGAACACAGGCTGGAGAGATGGCTCAGTGGTTAAGAGCATTGGCTATTCTTCCAGAGGGTCTGAGTTTAATTCCCAGCACCCACAAGGTGCCTTACAATCATCTATATTGGGATCTGATGCCTCTTCTGGTGTTCTCGAAGACAGCTCTTCGTGTCAATAAAGTACATAAATAAATAAATCTTTTTTTTTTTTTTTTTTTTTTTTTTTTTTGGTGGTTTTTCGAGACAGGTTTCTCGGTGGTTTTGAAGGCTGTCCTGGAACTAGCTCTGTAGATCAGGCTGCCCTCTCCCATCGAACTCACAGAGATTCTCCTGCCTGTGTCTCCCAAGTGCTGGGATTAAAAGTGGGCACCACCAACGCCAGGCTTACATAAATAAATCTTAAACAAAAACCAGAACTATACACCTTTAATTCCAGTCCTAGTGAGGTAGGCATTGGAGAACCTGGGGCTTTCTGGCCAAATCATTGACTTCCAAGATATAAAGTGGAGAATGGTTGAGAAAGATATATCTAGTGTTGACTCCTGGCTGCTTAGGCACACATATGTATATATGTACATATACCATACATGTACAATGTGCACATGCATCCACATATCTTCATGCAAATATCCACAAAAGAAGAACTAATAATAGATGTGGCCTTTAAAAAAAAAAAAAAGAAAAAGAATAGATGTGGCTAAAAGGATGGGGAAAAGCTTCATCCACAGGTGCATTAGGCATTTCCCTGGCAGAAATCCTACTGAACTGGCAAGCAGATACTAGCAGATTACTAGCAATTTGCCCGCCACCCTGGTCCCAGAGCCACGTCAGCCCCCAAATTACACACAGAGAAACTGTATTAAGTATAAAGCTGTTAGCCTGTTACTAGCATTTCTTATTGGCTATTTCTGTTTTAAATATTAACCCATTTTTCTAAGACTGCCTAGAAAGGAGGGCCTTGGAATTATTACTTCACCAACCTGGTACCAGGAACACACATCTTTATCCAGAGCAGGAGGGGTGTCTGGTATGGTTTTGTTCTATTTTTTTACTGATTCCACTGTTTGAAACATATATATATGAGGAATAAAACATTCCTGTGCTCTTAAGTTTAATGCCACGGCATTTCTCAGCTCTGTGCCATCTCTGTCCTTTCAAAGCACCTCTAAATCTGTTGCTCTTTTCAGGTGTCCTTGTTAATTTACAATTTCATTTTGTGTTTTTCTGAAACTCAGCCAGATGAGATTAGTGGAACACTGTTGGTCTATAACAACCTCAGAAACACAGAGCAAGCAATTGGTGGCTCTTGGTTGCTGTGAATCTAGCCTTTGAGGCCAAGGAAGTTCTTGTCTCTATCTGTACTGCTGGGAGGACAGCTCTGAGTAGTACCTGTTATGAATGTCACTTGTTAGCTTATCCTTGGTGATCTAGCCATGCATGTGCCATATTGCCATTCATTATTTTTAAAGTATTCATCTGAGCCTGCATACTAAAGACAGCATGATGCCGAGGTGGTAGCTCATGGAGCTTGTTTGGTGGAGGGTGGGGGAATGACCAGAGTGGTTGTCTAGGTATTTGATTTTCCAGGGGTTATCTTCTAGTATGGCCAAGGTCCCAATCTAGGAGGTGGTGTGGCAGCCTTTCAGTTCTTATGAAAGAATGAATTCATTCAAGAGAGACATGGGCAGTTTAAGTAAGAGTTCATTTAGTATAGAACCAGTTTAGTTAGTAAAGCTAAGCAAAACACTCCAGACCTGAAGTATGAGTTCTCAGCTTGCCCCAGGATTGTAGGCACCCTTGAGCCAGCAGCAGGCACCCAAACTCCTTTCCATTTGTGTTCATGAGTTCTAAGAACTCAATCCCAATTGGCCCTCTTTAGACAGATGGGGCCACAGACCCAAGTCTTCAAGAAGAATCCATTGGCCAAATGGTCATCCATTCAAGTCATGACTCCATAAGGCTAGAATTTGACTTCTCTGATGATACCACCAACACAAAGGTGTCTTCACCAAGGAGACTGGTGGAGAGAACTGGCCTCCAGCCTCTCCTGAAGAAATCAGAGGCCAGCCAGGAGCAGGCCCCCAAACAAGCAGGAGATGGGACAAGAGAGATGAATGTCCCCAGTCTGCTTCCTGGGGCTTTTACCACCTTAACTGGGAACATTTGGATGACCCAAACTTGAGCTTATTTGGAGGTGACTCCAGATATAATGGCAAAAAGACTAAGCTTCCACAAAGTCCCCAAAGCAGGTTGGCCTTGCCTGTGGCTGAGCAAGCTGAATGCTAGGCCTGCAGATATGGAGAACTCTCCATAGTAAGTAGGAAAGGGGAACATTCTGTCAGGAGCAGCTTCTTAATGGTGTGTGTAATCTGGGACCTACATCCAAAAATGCCACTTCTTTTTTTTTTTTTATAGTTTTTTGGGATTTTTTTTGTTTGTTTTTCCGATCATTGGTGTTTTGCCTGCATGTATATCTGTGTGAGGGTGTCAGAGCTCCTGGAACTGGAGTCATAGACAGGTGTGAGCTGCCATGTGGGTACTGGAAATTGAACCCATGTCCTCTGGAAGAGCAGCCAGTGCTCTTAATCCCAGTGTCACTTGTTTATGTACCCATCATACTGCTTCCCTTCCATAGTCTCAAGACAAACAGGTTTCAGGTTTGTTTAAAACTAGAGTGGCATAGCTTCATAGTCCCTGCCCTGAGATCTTGAGGGAGGCACTGCAGTGCTGTCTTTCGTGAAGCACAGCAGCACGTGGGCAGCTTAACTAACAGTCAGTGCAGGTAGTTCACCTCTGGCCCTAGCATTGTAGCTGAGTCAGACAAGAGTTTGAAGCCAAACTTGTCTATGTGGTATGACCATCTCTCTACACCCTCCCCCCCAAAAAAATAAAGGAAAAGAAAAAGTATAGGTTACTACTCAGGTAAGAGACAGCTGGTTGGTAACACAGCAAGCCCCTGTCCTTAGGTGCTAACGTGCCAGCAGCCAAGTAGTCTGTTACCTCCAGATAACTTTCATGTATCTTTTAGCATGAACAGCTTCTCAAGTGAACCAACATAAGAGGGAGGTAAATAATAGTTTAATGCCAGAGCAGGGAACATGGGGGAGACCCAGCTCTGATGACTCTGTCTCTCCAGTCAGCTGCCGTTAGCCCCAGTGGATGATACACCTGTGGTCCAGATGGCAGCCGAGATCCTAAGAGCAGAAGGTGAGATCCAGGTATGTATATGTGCACATTTAATTTCAGCACTTGGGAGGCAGAGGCAAGCAGATCTCTTGAGTTTTAGTCCAGCCTAGTCTACAGAGTGAGTTCTAGGACAGCCAGGGCTACAGAGTGAGACCCTGTCTCGAAACAAAGAAAAATAACATGGCAGATGAGGCCACTAGCAGTCCTCTGGTGACAGGGTGGGATATATTACTATTTCCCTTCCCCTAGAGCTGCTTCCCCTTCTGGGTTTATTTTAAGAAGAATGGGTCCTCACTGTGCAAGGTGATGCTGACTTTCTCTCTAGGAGGTAATCTTGAATTCCTCAAGCACTTCAGCTTCTACGAGCTCTCAGGACAATATCCTGTTGACACCTCTTATTGGGCCAGTGCTGGAGCCTTCTCATCAGGGACCAGAACCTGTCATGGATGGCAGCATGGATGATAACCTCTCTGCCCCCCCTATTGGGCCAGTGCTGGAGCCTTCTCATCAGGGACCAGAGCCTATCGTGGATGGCAGCATGGATGATAACCTCTCTGCCCCCCCTATTGGGCCAGTGCTGGAGCCTTCTCATCAGGAACCAGAACCTGTCATGGATGGCAGCGTGGATAATGACCTCGCTGTCCTCCCTATTGGGCCAGTGCTGGAGCCTTCTCATCAGGGACCAGAGCCTATCATGGATGGTGACCTCGCCACCCCTCCTGTTGAGCCAATTGTGGAGCCTTCTCATCAGGGACCAGAGCCTATCATGGATGGTGACCTCGCCACCCCTCCTGTTGAGTCAGTGCTAGAGCCTTCTCATCAGGGACCAGAACCTATCATGAATGGTGATAATGCGCCTTATATTGAGCCAGTGCTGGAACCTTCTCATCAAGGACCAGAACCTATTGTGGATGGTGACCTTGCCCCTCCTATTGGGCCAGTGCTAGAGCCTTCTCATCAGAAACCAGAGCCTATCTTAGACCCAGAGGAAGAGAACTTCAGAGACCCAGCAGAAGGTATGTGGACCCAATATTTTCACCATCAGTTTTCCTTAAAATCCCTGTGGACACATAAATTCCTACAGATTGTACGTAGTTATTCCAGAGGCTGTCTCGCTAATTCACATGTAAACTTTTAGTCCTTAAAAAGATGAGATAATGTGCCAGGCAGTGGTGGTGCACACTTTTAATCAGGAGGCAGAGGCATTCAGGAGGCAGAGGCAGGCAGATCTCCGAGTTCGAGGACAACCTGGTCCTACAGAGTAAGTTCTGGGACAGCCAAGGATAGGCAGAGAAACCCTGTCTCAAAAAACCAAAGGGGGGGGGGGATGAGATATTTTCTTAGGACTAATAACTATTGCTGTGATGATACACGATGATCAGCCAGGCATGAACCTTTAATCCTAGCATTCAGGAGGCAGAGGCAGCAAAGAGTTCTGTGAACTCAAGGCCAGCTTGGTCTACAAGGAAAGTTCCAGGGCAGCCAGGGCTACACAGAGAAATCCTGTCTCAAAACACAAACAAAAAGAGCACTTCCTACTTTTCTTATAGAGGACCTGCGTTTGGTTCCTAGCACCCATGTGGTAGCTCACAACCACCTGAAACTCCAGTACCGTGGAGTCCAGTGCCCTCTTCTGACCTCCACAGGCTCCTTTATGCATGTTTACTTACATAGTTTCACCTGGGCAAACGTACATACACATAAGTAAAGTTAATTTAAAAGAAAAATTTTGTGGTGGCACATGCCTCTAATTAATCCCAGCACTGGGGAAGCAGAGGCAAGTGGATCTCTAAGTTTGAGGCCAGCCTGGTCTATAGAGTGAGTTCTAGGGCAGCCAGGGCTGCACAGAAAAATAGTCTCAAAAAGATGAAAAAGAGAAAACAAAAAATTTCAAGGTCCTCTAGCTAGCTACATAGGGACTTCAAGGCCAGTCTGGCTTATCTCCAGAAAGAAAAAGTAATAGTTGGGACACTCTATTGGTTCCACATCATCACATTCAGTCGACTTTGGATAGAATTTTTAAGTGTCTACTGAATATGAAGGGGAGAGAGGAAGGATTTCTCCCCCTGTACAAAACCAGGGACTTGGCTGGGCCTCTCTTCATAGAAGCAGAGAAGCTGCTAGTTAGACTGCTGGGAACAGAATAGTCTCTGAATATATTTCAAAGAACAGTGATCCTTGATCCTGCTGGGTACTGGTGGTGCACACCTTTAATCTCATGCCCCAAATAAAAAACAGTGATCTCACTGTTAAGTACTTGAGTGTGCAGCCCTCAAGCCTGCAGCTTTCGAGGTAAATAACAATTGTTATTCACTGTTTCAGTTCTAGGTACTGGTGCTGAAGTGGATTATCTAGAGCAGTTTGGAACTTCCTCGGTAGGTACTTAGCACTTGATGGCAGCCTCAACTGAAATGTATAATCCAGTCATTTATCCTTGGTACCTGGAGCATCCTTTAGTTCCTGTATAGTTTCTGGTCATGCCTTGTGTCCACCCCTCACTCCCAGATAATTCTGGACTCACCAGGTTGTGTTGTCTCCCTAGCCCCCTTTGCTCAATAAGATCACCCTGGCTTCTGGGGCTGTATCTGTTAAAGCAATGGTGAATCTTGTTTATTTTCCTTGTCCCATCTCTCCAACTCTCAGTTTAAGGAGTCAGCATGGAGGAAGCAGTCTTTGTACTTGAAATTTGATCCACTCCTGAAAGAGAGCCCTCTGCGGCCAATGCCAGTGGTCCCGGTGACAAATAGGTATGTCCCTCCTTTGAAGATGTTAGCATGAGCCAGGCAGACTAGTAGCTGTTACTAAGTGTACTAACTGATTCAAAATTTTTAGGAAAGGGCTAACTGAACTAGAATTAGTAATGGGGACAGACAAACAGGACATCTATGAGGTAGTCCATATTTTAGTAAGGAGCTTGCCATGCTCTCTCCACATAGGGTACCTAGTAGACGCAAGCATTAAATATACAAGAACTTACAAACTGAACCAGGTCAGATAGTATTTGTTTTTATGAGTGGAATTCTAGTTCCACAGGCATGCCTGTTCCTTCATGAATCACTTATGACAACTTATACTATAAATCAGATCTGAATAGTTGTGACAGAAGCCTTGGGGCCTTCAAATCCAGGCTAGTGTCTACTACTTTGGAAGAAAATGTAATCAAGTATTATTGAGAATTACTTGTTAAATTTCACATGAGACCCTTGAAAGCCAGAGAAGAGTTGACATCTCTAACTAGGTATGCCCCCTGTGCACTCTGAAGACACCACAGTAAGGCATCTACAACATCCGCACAGCTTGCTGTGAGCAAGGCATGGCTCATAGGGACAGTGAGTAGACAGGAGGGAGAAGGAGGACATGAGCTGTAACTGCCAGGCCCGCTTCCACATTCTGGGTGTCTAGCGTTTATTTTTAGACTAAGTCCCTCACACAAAGCTTGTCAAGACAACTGACTTTTTCACCCTATTCAGTACTCAGGAGCATGAGGTGATCTTGCTGCTTGTTTGGTTTCAGTGTACAGGACGTGGATGAGGCTGGCTCGGGAAATCCAATGGAAGCCAAGCTTGTGGACTTAGATTTCTTGGGAGCTCTGGATGTTCCTGTAAGTACTTCAGCATCTTTGGGGCAATTTTTGTGGACTAAAGAGATGAATGACATCTTGAAGGCCCATGTTTTACTCCCACAGGTGCCAGGCCCACCCTTGTGTGTCCTTGAGCCAAGAGGTCTCCTTCCTGCTGAGCCTATTGTGGATGTGTTGCAGTACAGCCAGAAAGACCTGGACGCATTGGTGAGAACGGCCTGGTGTCTGCGCTGTAAAAATGGGAGGCTGTTTTGGAAGAATAGCCGAGAGCTAGGTACAGGCTATTGTAAGTGCAGTGTGTACTCTGACCAGATACACACAGACTGTCTACAGGGATTTCCTGCAGGCTTCTGTCTAGAGATCAATGAACAGCACCAGGACAGGCCTGAGAGTCCCACACTGAACTTGGGCTTGTGGTGCCCCCTTGTGGCTAATTGGTTAACACTGAGATACTCGCTGCTGGGTTCTACCATAGCAGCAGGTTGCCCTCATGAGCATGGCCCAACTTCTTGGCTTTATGAATGGAGTTCCCTTAACTCAGTGGCATGGCTTCAGAGACCTTGGGTATGAATGAAACAATCCTGGCCTGGTGAGAAAGGCACCCACAGGCCTGTGATTGTGGTCCAACTGCCAACCAGATATGTGGCTTTTGTAGGTGAATGCCACGCAACAGGAGAACTTGGAGCTGAGAAGCAAGTATGAGGACATCAATGCGAAGTACTTGGAGATGGGGTAAGACTGCAGGCACCAATGCTGACCTTGGTCTACTTGCATGAGGAGCCACAGATAATCATCTTCTCTCCTTCTATAGGAAGATCGTGGATGGGTTTGAGAAGATCGTGTACAAATCAATGGGTGAGTGCTGAGGTAACAATATACTGTCCGTTTCTTCTAATCTGTGCTCTGAAGCCACGAAGGGTGAGGGTTCATGATGGGAGGAGAGACCCACATGAGTGACATTCACTGAACAGCTGGTGGCCAAAGTTCTAATGAGGCGCAGGTGCCATGGCCCTGTCCTGCCTTCCCCTCTCCAGAGATAATTGAAAGTATCCAAGTAGAAACCCGGTGTCCCTGTAGGGATCTAACCACTCTTCTTTGCCCTGAGACCCATAAAGCATATGACATATGCCCTCGCATGAACCTTAAGTCCACCGCGATGTCACTTGCTTCTTCCAGTCTTGCTGGTGTTACCGAAGTGTCGCACTGCTATGTCCTGGGCCAAACTCCTCCTGAGACTGACATGGAAGAGGCAGCTGTGGTCTCAGTCTATGTTTCATCCCAGAGAACATGAAGGGGGAAGGGCACTTACTGTGTTATGAGACCGTTAGTAGTGTCCATACCTGCTGCATCCTGCTCCTGGCTACCCATCTCTCCTGCTACTCTGTCTCACCCTTTGTTTGGGGGCTGTTTCTGGCATCCAGTGTAGTAGCTGCTTCCTAATCCCAGATACTTAACCTTTTAAAGAGGAGGCTGAGAGACAGAAGGAACTCGCAGAAGACAAAATCAAAAAGGTTCTAAAAGAGAAAGACCAACTTACTGCAGACCTGAACTCCATTGAAAAGTCCTTCTCTGACCTTTTCAAGAGGTTTGAGAAGCAGAAAGAAGTGATTGAAGGCTACCGCAAGGTGCGTTGTGTCCCCTTTGGTCCTCGTGTAACAAGGCATAGCCCAAAGAGTAGGGCCATGAGCTGTGTTAGTGTGCATGGGTCCGTGACTACTTTTCATTGACACCAGACTATGTGATGTCCTATCGACAAGACAAGCTGTACCCAGTAGATTCTTGCAGAGGAGCACAGCCAGATCTGTGAAGCATAGGTTTAGTCTGTAAGCATGGAGCCTCAGAGGAGACTAGGGGTTTCTCCGTTCAGTGTTAGTATGCTTGGCATAGATGAGGCCCTTGGTCAATCTCCAACAATACCACAACACAGACACACACACACACACACACTCACACACACTCACACACAAACCTTGCAAGAAAGGGCAAACTGAGCTGGAGGGGGCGGTGGTACACACCTTTAATCCAAATACTTGGGCAGCTGACGAAGGCAGATCTCTGAGTTAAGGCCATCCTGGTCTACAGAGTACATTCCAATATAGCCAGGGCTACACAGAGAAACCCTGTCTAAAAACAACAAAAAAAGGTAAGGTGGTGAGCAAACTGGCCTTTCCCTATGGTGTCTGTGGAGAAAACAAGTCATTTTGGGAGCCAGCTACTGAGCTCTAGCACCTCCTGCTACATGACCCTCGGTAGTCAACCTTTTACTGTGGGTATGAGAGGCCCAAAGAGTGCTGTGGAGAGCAAGGCTGCATATAACCCTCATGATTGTGCAGCTGACAGCCCACAGTGTGCAGTGCTTCTATGTAGTGGGATATTCACTGTGAATATCCCACTACAGTTCTACTCATAGTTGCACTCTTGGGCAGGAACTGGTACCTGGTACTACAGGGTCTGGGGAATCAGACCCCCAGGGTTCCAGAGATGGAAGTCCAGAAATTGTCTGTACCTTGAAGGTGTTCTAGACATAATGTACATCAAGAGGCTTTTCCTAAAGGGAAAATGCAAAGTTCTATATCACTAATGTCCCCAAAAGCTTTACCAGTCTACAGTCTGCACCTGACCCTAAGACTACTCATAGCCAAAGCTGGACAGGTTTTGGCTCTGATGGAATAGTGCACCATTATTGTTTACTATCTGCTCATTCTCAAGAATGAAGATTCACTGAAGAAATGTGTTGAGGAGTATATAGTGAAGATTGAAAAGGAAGGCCAGAGGTACCAGGCACTGAAGGCCCATGCAGAAGAAAAGCTCAAGCTGTGAGTGCCAGCCACCTATCTGGGGAGGGAGGGCTAGCTAGCTTGTTGCTGGGCCAGGCCTAGCCTATATCTCTGTTTCTGTCCCTCAAGAGCAAATGAGGAGATCGCCCAAGTACGTAGCAAGGCTCAAGCAGAGGCACTAGCTTTCCAGGCAAGCTTGAGGAAGGCACAGATGCAGATCCACTCACTGGAGAAGACTGTGGAACAGAAGGTAGGGCACAGCAATCTTAGGACCTTAGGCCCTGCTCTGGAGGTTTTTGGGTTTCTTGTTGTTGTTTGTTTGTTTGTTTGTTTTTTATCTCTACTGGCCCTTTCTTTAAGGAAGTCCAGGGCCAGCCTTTTCTTTCTAGTCTCCTTTCCTACTTAAGAAGGGTGGGACCTTCCTATTCAGTTGCCACTTCCTCTGAGACCCTACAGAAACTAGCCTTATCTTTTCTCCTTCAGACTAAAGAAAATGATGAGCTGACCCGGATCTGTGATGACCTCATCTCTAAGATGGAGAAGATCTGACTGCAGCCAGCCGTCACCATCCCTCTGTCTACCCATTTCTATGTCTGTCTGATTTGTCTCTTTTGTGTGGTCTTTAATCTCTGTTCATTTCTAAGTTACATTACTTTGATGACTAAAGTTAATTAATTTCAAAGCAACCCAGGTCCTGTTGTTTATAAAGCTCACTTACCTGTTTTTCTAGATAGTTCAGCTTGTTTGAAAGTGTCTTTTCTGCAGTTCTTATATAACAGTGGTTCTCAACTTTCTTTAATATAGTTCCTCATGCTGTGGTGACCCCCAACCATGAAAAGTTATTTTCATTGCTATGCCATAATTGTAATTTTGCTACTGTTATGAATCGTAATGTAAATATCTGTGTTTTCCGATGGTTTAGGCAACCCCTCTGAAAGGGCCATTCGACACCCCCCCCCAGGTTGAGAACCGCAGTTATAGAAACTTGGGAAGTGGAGGTAGTGTCTAGTGAATCTGGTTAGTTTCAGAGACTTCCTGAAGCTGTTGAGTTGTTTACTTCCTGGAGGTTCCCTGAAGAATGGAATGTTTTGCCTCCTTTTAGACCATACAGTATCCACCTGCCTGTGCCTCCTGAGTGCTGGAATTAAAGGCATATGCCACCACCTCCTGGCTAACCATACTGTATCTTAAGGAGGTTTCCTCCAAGACAGAAAGTTATCTCTGGAAGAACTGGCTACACAAGGCCCAGCTCTGGCCTGAGACTAAAGAAAGCCATTACCTATTCCTATCAGTCATCCTATTTCCCTGGCTGGGAGAAAACACCTCTTGAGCCTGCTTATTTGTATCCCCCTAGAGAATGAGCAGATAGGAGATGGTGGGTTCAAGTCCTGCCCAGTTTTCAGGCATCTATCTAGTCAGCCACATTGAGAGAAAGGCACTCTGTCCTAGCTTGAGTTTCTGTTGCTGTGAAGAGGCACCATGACCACAGCACTTCTTATAAAGCATGGCAACACGCAGGCAGACTTGGTGCTGGAGAAGGAGCTCAGTTCCACATCTTGGTCCTCAGGTAGCAGGAGACTGTGTACCACACTTGGCATAGCTTGAGCACATAGGAGACCTCAAGCCCTCCACAGTGAGACACTTCCTCCAAGGCAACATCTACTCCAAGGCCACACCTCCTAATAATGCCACTCCCCATGTATCACGGTTAAATAGGATCAGGATAAACAAATAGGCCGAATAGATGTTTATTCAGGGAGAAATAACTTACAACCTAGACAGATGAACACCAGGAAATTCAACCCAATCCTCTCCTGTCCGAGTCACGCCAGCAAGAGAGCTTTTCCCGGCTCTCCCTCCGACTTCCTTCCACAGGTCACTTCTGCCCATGGCTCCACCCCCCCATCAGGCGTGGTCAGTGCCACAGAAGGACTATCTCACTACACCCATGAGCCAAGCACTCAAACAAAACCACCACACACCCTATCCCAGAGACCTTGGGGTTATATTGATCAAATCCAAATAGACCCAAGTTTCTACACCAAACCAAAAGCGAAGCAGACCAGGCTTGATGAGTTTTCTGCTGACCTGGCACAAGGATATAGAGGTACCTACATCAATGGCTGCTAAGGCAAACAGTCTAGAGATTTGTTCCATGGAGCAAGGAGCCCAAACAGACTTCTCTGAAAAAGAAATGCTGTGGTTTCCAACTTTCCACCATTCTGCAGATAATGAAAGAAATCTGTGGACCATGGTACACCAGGGCAGACACGTAAAAGCTACGTGTCTAAAGCCAAGGGTAATTAGACCATCTCAAGTCAGGCAGCAAACCAAGGTTAGCGTCTCAAAAGACAGACCCCATTGTATGCTCTCCTGGCCTGTAGCACAGGAGTGGGAATGGGCACATGTGTGCCGAGGACTCCTGGACAGGCCCAGAAGCTTTACAGAGCCCAGGAATTCTGAACAGGCATTGGCAAAGCCTCTGGTCCCAAACTCATCTGTGACCTAGTCAGCCCCAAGAACCATCAAGCAGGCTGAGGAGATTTGCATGTGTGGGTAGGACTGAGAATCGGTACTGCTCCTGTGCTCCCAGAAGACTTGCTGTAGAGGCTAGAACACAGCATACAGGGACAGGTACCCATGCCTGTGGCTGAAGTTGAGGTAAAGTGTTTCCTCTAAATATGGGTCCTACCCAACAAGAGACCCAGGCCAAGGTCCAGCCACTCCAGAAGCAAGGACCCCTCAGCCAGGACCTGCTGTGGAGTCTACCTGCTAGTTTGCAGCTGGAGGTCCCCAGGTAGCTACCACCAGGAGTTAAAGCCACTCATGGGCCACAAGAATCTAGGGGAGCTACCACAGAGGTAAATGGGGACCTTTATGGAGAACAGACTTAGAAGCCCAGTATCCTGTGTTGAAGCTATTTGGAGGATAGTGCCTGACTAAGACAGAAGGCCAGTAGAGCTAGATTAGGCATTACTGGAACAGATACCTGACCAGCTTTGTGGGGCCAGCTGTCCCTGGGCCTTGGGTCTCTCTCCTCAGCCCAAGTCTCCAAATGCACTACCATGATCTTTCAGATCCATGGGATAGTCTCTTAGGAACATGCTTGCCAAAGACCCATCCACCCACAGCAGCCCTACACAGATAAAGTTAGGACAGGCACACTCTCATCTAGGGGGTTCATCATTATTTTAATTCTAACCAGTTTCCCCTCCTCTCCTCCCCCCTGAAGCTCTTCATTGTTGAGATGACAGAGCCTGTGAGGCTCACTCCACAGACAGGGGTGCTGAGGCTCAGAGAAGCAGAGCACTCACTAGCTGAGCACTTATAGTCAGATGCAGGGCTTCTCTCACCTTGGTTTAAGGGCCCAGCAGAGCCCGAAGCCTTGGAGCTGACCAGCTACCCACAAACAGGGCAGCAATATGGTTGCAAGGGTTTCCTGTTGCTTGGAGCATTATTAAAAAGGCCTTAAGAGGTAGAAGTTGCAGTCAGGCCTCCTCACTGGCTCTGTCTGCCTGGCTTCTCCAGTCCTGAGAGCTGCCCTATCTATCCCCTGCTAGGGCCTCTCCCAGCCAAGCCAGAGTCTGTCCAGAGAAAGTCCTGTAGGGCAGCTGGATGTGGTAGGGTAGCCAGCCTGGCCTGGGGCCATGCTAAGGACACCGGCCGCCCAGCAGCAGCCTGGGCTGAGCCACTTCAGGACAAAGGAGCCTTGTATGGCTGAATGGGCATTTATCCTGGGGGCTGAAGGGGACTCTGGCACTGGTCCTCCATGAGTAAACATGACCCTAGCTGGGCACACAGCAGCAGGGCCAGACTTCCGTAGCCCTGTGTCCCTTGATATTACACAGTGGGTGCTGTGGGCCTCCTGCCAGGGCAGAACATGGGAACAGGGAATACCCTAGAGGCAACTGGAGGGAGTGGCTATTGCAGTGCACAGAGGTAAAAAGCATCACAGAAACCCTTCCCACAGTGCCACAGCCTCTGCCAGCTAGTACTCACACTCCATCCACTGTTGAAATGCGAGTCTCCCTAAAAGTATATGTGCTGACATCCAGCTCCCAACAGGATGGCATGAGATCTTAGTAATTATTATCTGTGAGGTCATGAGAGTAGAAAGCCTGATAAGAGGAGTGTTAACTAGGTGTTGTGGTGCACACCTTTAACCCCAGCACTTGGGAGGCAGAGTGGGGCAGGTCTCTGAGTTTGAGAGTAAGTTTTAGGACAGCCAGGGCTACAAAATGAGACCTTGTCTCAAACCATCCTCTGCCATATGACCATGCATAGTACAGGCCAAGGCAACTGCTTTTCCAGACACTGAACGTGCTGTACATACTGTCCAGCCACAGGGATCACTGTCTTGTTTATGTCCCCTACCCATGTAATTTTTACAGGCCTGGTAAAATAAGCTCACCATCAGAGGAGCAGCCTGGCCACAGCCCACCCTTTAATCAGTAGTCACAGGCCAGGGTGATGCTCCTGGGAGCTTGAACCCCATCAGAAGAAGCTTAGTCACCTCCGGGTTCCAAGACCACATAAGAGTGAGAGGGCCCAAGCTGCCTCTCTGGGCCAGACAAGACCCTTTAGAGAGGGCTAAGTGGACCCTGCAACTGGATCTCTAAACTGACCATTATCACCCACAAGATGGTGCCCTGCCCATCCACAGCCCTGGCTTACTCCAGCACTGTCCCCTCTTGGACCCAGCCGAAGATGAACCCTAAACCCTCTCAGAGTCCTCACTAGTGAGCCCCAGTGTCTAGAAAGCCCTCAGTGGTGTTTGTGCTAGTGGAACCTCGCCACCCAAACCAGAACCCTGAATTCCCTCTTCTGAATCCATTTCTGCCTAAAGTGGGATCAATCCATGTCTCTTGTCTCTCTGGAGAAGTCCTCAGAGAGGCAAGGTTTATAAGGTGGCCACACAGGAAATAGTTACCCTCTGGAATGGGTAGACTCACCTCAATAGTGAAATGGACTCTGTCTTCCTGGGGTGTGCTCAAGGATCGATAACAGAATTGAGGTATATCCAAGGAATAAAGAGAATTCCTATGGTGGCCCTATGTATGTGCTACTTAGTGGCTTCTGTTCCCTGACCCCAGGAATTGATCCCAAGCCTTGCATTTATCAGCCATCAGGTCAGGCAACCTGCAGGGGGCACCATTGGACAGGTCTGAACCGCTTAGGTAGCGCATGAGAGCTGTATCAAGCCAGTCCTATACTTCCAGGCTCTTGCACCTGGACCTCTAGTCGCATACCCTTGGGGCGCTAAGGACCCTTTTGGCCCTCATCAGATCTTGACCAGCTAGTTATAGCTCTGATCATGAATGCCCTCACAAATCCGCCTTCTTCAGGAGGAACCCCATACAAGGCCATAGCAAAGAGGTCCCAGGCCCTCAAGGGTAGGAACTAGTCATAGCAGGCACCATCCCACGCCGTAGGACAGGAGTCCATAGCAAAATAAAACCTTGCCCAGGGCTTGGTGGTGAGCATATGTGGACCCTGCATCCTATGAACCACTAAGTCCCCTAAACTCCCAGTCACCATCATCAACGTAGGGCTTGCTACCCTATGCCCCTTCACATTAAAAGAGCAGGCCAGAAACCCCTGTAGGTGGAGTTTTTCTGTGTTTCAGCAGCTGCTTCACAAATAACCAACAGAGGCTTAATATGAATTATAAATGCCATCCAGTTAGCTAGTTACTAGCTAACTCATATTTTAACCTATTTCTACTCATCCATTGCCATGCAGCTTGTGGCTTCACGTGTTCTTCAGCATGTCCTGCTCCCTGTGTGACTTCTGGAAACTCCTCTCTGCCCATCTCCTTCCCAGCATTCTCAGGTTGGCTTTCCTGTTCAGCCACTGGTCAGTATGTTTATTAAACCAAACACAGTGACATATATTGACACAATGTACAGAAGAATTCCACAGCATTTCCCCCTTTTTGTCAAGTTACAAAGGAAGGTTTTAACATAGTAAGATTATATGCAACAAAAACAATTATTAAGTAACAATTACAGTTACAATATCCAGTCCATTTGTATTTGACAACATAAAAGAAAATATTCTTTTACTTACCTTTGTAACTCCAACGTTTTGTAGCTAATTTGCCTTCTATCATAACTAAGAAAAACTGTAACTATCTAGTCTTCAACTCCATCAAAGACCTCAGAAGGATGAGCAGTTACCTAATGACAGGGATATCAGACTGCCCAGACAGTCACCCAAAGTTCCTTTGCAACGTTGGGGCATCCATCTTTGGCTTACAGACCTAGAATATCTGACAGATTTTTTTTTTCAGAAGCAGGAAATTTTGAAGGACTGTCCTATCTTGGCAAAATTCAGAAGTAGCCTTTCTTTGTGTTCTGCTTGTCCAATATGGATAAGCACATACTGTCAACAGTTGAAGCAAGGGCAGTTTCTTGCCCTAATGGATAGCTTTTGCCACAAAGAAAGCAAACTCCATATGGAGTTTCTTCAGTGCCCATCATCCTCTCTGAAGTAGACTGGTGCTGCCAGAAGCAGACATGTCTCACTGTCATGAAAAGCCTTAGGTTATTAGACATATTAAATGCCATATTCTGTAGGTCTTTGAAGTATTTGAAGACCATCTACCTAAATATATGTTTATGTACTTGAAAATATATCTAATATGACAATAAGTCTGACTATTATAGAAGACTGTTAATCTGTGTTTTTCATTATATATTTTAAAATGAGTTGCATAAGCACAATAATCCAAACAAGAGTAGAAACATATATACGTATAACAAATTAACTTTAAATTTGTTTCAGTATACAAAAATCCATACCTATGTAAAATATTTAAGACTAGTAGTTGCTTTTTTGGTTTAAAAGTACATTCAATAGCTGGGTAGGACACTCCTTTAGTCCCAGCACTTGGGAGGCAGAGGCAGTCAGATTTCTGTGAGTTCAAGGCCAACCTGGTCTACAGAGCGAGTTCCAAGACAGGCTCCAAAGCAATATAGAGAAACCCTGTCTTGAACACCTCCCCCATAAAAATATATTCAATAATCTACCCTTTTACCCTATCATATCTATATCAAACCACCAGAAAACCTGGCACCAAGCTCCAAACTGAAAGATCACAAGTATATGTGGAATGAATTAAATGAATTATATAGACTAAGGCACTCACACATGCTTCTCTCTTCTATTCAGGCCAGCAAGTAGATGAGATACCATGCCCAGCAAGGCTGAAAGCGGCTCCCGAAGGCCATCATCCCTGTATCTTAGGGGCCCTCTGTGTAGCATGAAGTTCCTTGCACCTCAGGCATCCAGGAAAACCAGGAATATTAATCATGCAGGGGTATCTCCTCAGTGGGGGAAATGAAATAAAATACCCACATTCCATCCAGAAAGCTTAGAGTGGGTACTGTTAACTACCCGGTTTGTTTGTTTTTTTTTTTTTTTTTTTTTTTTTTTTTTTTTTTTTTTTTGTTTTGTTTTGTTTTGTTTTGTTTTTTTCTGTCTACAGAGGCAGACCTTACCCACCTTTTGTTACAGAAGCACACCTCACCCAAATTCCCCAGAATGTTTATTCCAGATTCTTCCTCCCTAGCTCCCAGTTAATGGAACCCACCCTTAGGGGAGAAGTCACATGTATTGCTGACATCTGTGCTATTGGTCAGAGGCCACACTACATCCCAGGCCTTTTAGCTATAGAACCCATTCTCATGATCACATGTACTTTGTAAGAAGTTTCTAAGTACTCACACCTCAAGGACTGATTGTTGCCTGGAAACTTCCCCCAGATTGTCCTGTGTTTTAAACATACTGACAATGAACCACCTGGCATTAGACTCCCTGAAGTCTGATTCCTGTTCACAAAGTCAATCTGAACTTGAGTTTCATTCACATCTCTTCGAAGGCCACTTCCTTGCTGTGACATCCTGCAGGGTCCCCCTCACCTTCTGCCCACCCCTCAAACACTCCTGGTGCTAACAGCCCCAGTCTGGGCTGGACTTACAGGGGCAGGGGGCTGCTTTCACAAGAGCTGGCAGGGCTGCAGCCAGAACTGTGGAGCGTTTGTCCACAGCAAGTGAACAAGAGCAAGAAGAGCCGTTTGTTAGCTGAGTGTGACATTCACTAGGGGCCTTCTAGAAGAGACAGGACCCCCATGTGACAGACAAGCCACCTGTGAGTTGTCTGTGTGCACTGCTGGTGGTAGCCCTGTGATGAAGAAAGGCCTGTCATCTGGTCCCTAGTTCTCTAAGGTATATTACTCCTGGAGGACTGGGTGATTTGTGGGAAGTCATGGAGGGTTATGCCTGAAATGCTATTCTGCCAAGAACTTCAGTGCAGGTAGAACCCCAGGCCCCCTACACTGTGCTTACTAAGGCTGGGAGGTGAAGGCATCCTGGAATCCTCTGAGTTGAGTAGGAAGAGCTGAGGCAGAGCTGGGTTACAGATAATCCAGGGAGCCCCTAAAGAAAACTCTGAGCTGTACTGGGTACATCGTACACCATCTAACAGGGCAGTAACCAGAGCTGAGCCCATGAGGACAGCAGAGAATATGCTTCAGGTATGGTCTCTGAGGGCTAGGCCTTCTGCCTGGGGGAACTGATGGCCTTGGAACTGTCCTCCCACAGTGTCTCCCACCCAGCCCATGAGCAACTTACCCACAGTCACGTAAGCGTAGGACCCCATGTGACAGGGACTGCTGGGTCTTCTAGTCTCCCAGTGCCTGTCCATCAGAGACATAACAGCCCATCTACCATTTAGCTAGTCTTAGCTTTAGCTAGCTGCGTTGGCCTAAAGGACCTGGGCCTAGAGACTTCAGGAAGTCTCCCCACCCTGTGCTCACTCCTAAGCATTTTGTTAACGGATCCCTGCTGCTCTACACTAGAGACTAAACACCAATGGCAGAGACCAGATCTGTTCCTTATCGCCCTCCACAGAAGACACTATGAGCCAGACTAGTGTGTGTAGGGCTGGGGCAGTGCCCTTTTACCAAACCAGGGGCTTCCCAGAGCAGAGAGAATAAGGCCTTCAGGGTTAGGGGCCTTCCTTCTAGGAGAGGCCTCAAATGCTGGTTAAGGCCTCACTTGTCCAACCTCCGAGTTTCCAAGGGATCTACTATGTCTCTGGGAGGCCCTGCCTGGTCCCAGGACTGCCCAAGGCAGGAGGGCTGGGCCAGATCTGTGCTGCCCCAACGTGCCTGCCTGCTCCCTCAGGAGGCCTGATGCGCCAGGTGCTGCTGCTCTGCCAAGAACATGAGCTCACCTCGACCCTGGGGCAGGATGGGAGAGGCGTCCCCACCCCACAGGCAACGTGACTTGCCCGAGGTCACAAAGCCATCTCTTTGGCTCCCCACCCTGCCCCTAACTGCCCAGCCCACCACTTCCTGGAACACTCCAGGGGGCCTGGACCTGTTGGTTTCTCATAGAAATCCCAGTCTCGTATGCATGGTGATATTGCCAATAAGCTCTGACCAGAAGCCAGGGAGAGCAGGGGGGTCCTGCAGGCTCACTAGATGGGTTCTGTGTTCAGTAAACTGAGCCCTAGCAACTGGCTCAAGACACCAAGAGATGTGAAGGCAGATGTCCCATCTGAGGCAGGCAATGCCAGAGCCCCTTGGATCAGGCTTCGAAAGACGGGAGCCTAGGCACCAGCAAAACCACTCCAGGCCAAGGGCAGAGGGGGCTCTGTGCAAGCATAGGCCAGCAGTTAGGGTCGTTGTTGTTGACATGTTTCGCCTCTGCTCTTGCTAGCCAAGCAGGAAGTGAGTGCCAGGGGCTCTCCCTGTGGGCTGACAGCCAGGCCTCCTTGGCGTTTCTGGGAACCCCCCTCCCCACACACCCAGAAAACAGGAATGTACCCTTGCCCTGAGCCTAGGCTTGTCTGGTTCCGGGTGCCCCACCAGGCCCCGCTGCAGTGTCCCCTCCTTCAGCTGGGGATAACTGGGTGAGGCCAGAGAAGCCAGAAGAAAAGGCTTCCTGTAGCAGGAAGGATCTTGAGCCTCAAAAGGTATAGGACTGGGGCCAAGGAGAGGTGTGGGCTGGGCTGATGAAGGATGCTCCAGGGAGGAGGAGTTCATCTCAGAGGCAGGTGGTAGTAGCTCTGGGGCCTTGGCTGAGGGTACTACCTATTTTCCCTAGCCGTTCATTTTTCTATATAGCCATCCATGCCCTGGACCTCATCTTCCTAAAGACTTCAGACCTGAACATCAAAACCCAAACCCTTAATCTTACCCATAAAGAGAATATGCAGCCTCTTTAGACCAACAACAGTCCACGGAAAGAAGAGCCATGCTGAGAGGTGGTACATGTCTTTAATCCTAGCACTCGGGAGGCAAAGGCCGTGTATCTTTGTGAGTCTGATGCCAGCCTGGTTGGTCTACAGTGCTAGTTCCAGGATAGTCAGGGCTACATAGAGGGAAAGAGGAAGGGAAGGAGGGAGGGAGGGAGGGAGGGAGGCAGGGAGGGAGGGAGGCAGGGAGGGAGGGAGGCAGGGAGGGAGGCAGGGAGGCAGGGAGGCAGGGAGGGAGGGAGGCAGGGAGGGAGGCAGGGAGGGAGGCAGGGAGGGAGGGAGGCAGGGAGGCAGGGAGGCAGGGAGGCAGGGAGGGAGGGAGGCAGGGAGGCAGGGAGGCAGGGAGGCAGGGAGGGAGGGAGGCAGGGAGGCAGGGAGGCAGGGAGGGAGGGAGGCAGGGAGGCAGGGAGGGAGGGAGGGAGGGAGGCAGGGAGGCAGGGGGGGAGGGAGGCAGGGAGGCAGGGAGGGAGGGAGGGAGGGAGGGAGGCAGGGAGGGGGGAGGCAGGGAGGCAGGGAGGCAGGGGATCCAGCATAGTGACAATTACTGATATAGGAGGCTGGGCCAACTTCTGGCCACCAGCTTCCATGGGGAAGAGAAAGAAGCCCCCTCTGGCTGCACATCCAATACAGTGAGAGGTCTCAAGACCCTTGTTGCCCAGCCCGGCAACTACCTGTAGAGCAGGAGGTCCTTGGATGAGCCTGAGCCCAGAAATTCCTCCCTCACAGAGTTTCTAGCTTCAGGCCCTACAGTCTAAGAGCACTTCCTGCTCGGGAACCATGGGCTCCACCTAGCCATAGACAGACATTTTTTTTTTTTCCCCCACAACTGAGACACAGCTGGAACTTGAACTTGAGAGAAGAAGAGGGTGGTCAGCTTTCTGGCTGCAAGTCACAGATTACTGAGACCATGGGGATGTTTAAACAGGGAAACTCAAGTCCAAAAAAGTGACAGGACTCAGGGAGCTCCAAGGACAGGGTAAAGATGTGCTGAGTGCCATCTGCAGTGGTTACATGGTCTCTGAGACTTGAATTGGTTAGTGCTGGAGATGGGGTTCCTTTGGGCCTTCTTTTGTTTGGTTTTTTGGTTTTGTTTTTTTGTTTTTGTTTTTGTTTTTTTTCCAGACAAGCTTTCTCTGTGTAACAGCTCTGGCTGTCCCGGAACTCACTTTGTAGCCAGACTGGCCTTGAACTCACAGAGATCCATTTGCCTCTGCTTCCTGAGAGCTGGGATTGAAGTCGTGTGCCACCATGCCCAGCCCTTTGTGCCCTCTTAAAGGAGTCATCGTGAGAGTCTTAGAGCAGCAGCTGCCAAGCCGGGGCTGGGGGTATAATAACCAAGCTCTGAGTCTCCTGGTCACACAGTAATCACCCCACCCTATGGGGAGGTGGGCGTCCCCTCAATCAGCAGGTACTTCTAAGTTAGGAAGCACCTATAGGAAGGGCCAGCAAAGGGCAAGCGTAGATGTCCCTCCTGATGCTCATGGTGGCTGCCTCTGTGGATGTCCCAGGTATGAATCCTTGCCCTAGGCCTTGCTCATGAACACCAGTTTGCTGAGGCAGAGACTTTTGTCACCAAGAAGCTGTGGCCTCATTCTCCAGGGGGATACCATAATAGAAGAAAGCCATGAAGCCAGATGAGCCAGAAAAGCTCTCTATGTCCGTGTGCCCCCAAGCTCAATGTCAGCATGATCTGATTTCATAACTAGTCTGGATTCTGCCCCAGTGGAGAATGGAGCATATAACTCGATATATTTTAATTATATCTTTGAACACCACCAGTGCAATTGTTTCCAGATGGGGACCCTGAATGGGCACTCTTCCCAGCCAAGTGGGGTAGAGGAGGGGACATAGACCACAGACCCACCCCATGCTGACCATGGCCCCTGGCACAGGGCTTGCCCCAGTGTTTGCCAAGAAGGCTATGCTGGCTAGGAGTGTCTATTACTCTCCAGCGTACTTTCCATTTGACAGATGGGGAAACTGAGGCTCGGGGAGTTAAGTTTGGAGGAGCTGACACAGTAAGAATGGCAGTTGGTGCTCAGGCTGGGAAATTGCTGGGGTGAACAAAGCCTAGAACAAAACTCAGAACAGTGACTGGCAGAGTCCAAGATGATATTTCATGCAACCTGCTTAGAAGAACCGATCCAAGGGTCCCACACACAGGACGGATGGCTCCAAATCTCATCTTACCTGGGCAGCAAGGAGGAGGGGCACTAGACGGTCAATGATGGGGACCTCAGTAGTCTGCCAGCTCATAAGATCTGCCCCCTTTGTCTTCCTGTCACTTCCCATGGAGGGTTTGCCTGGATGGTCAGTCTAGAGATCCTTTATCCTGCCTGGTTGCACTCTACTGCAGCTTGGAAGGTCTGTACAGGAGATGGATGGGCAGCAAGGGACCAGAGGGCTTCCAGGAGACCCCATCCAAAACCCATTCTCACCCTGTCCAATGGAAGCTGGCCAGCTAGGCTAAGGAACAGGACAGCTTTAAAGAATAGAGAGGAGCCAGGCAATGGTGGCACACACCTTTAGTCCCGGCACCCAGGAGGCAGAGCCAGGCAGATCTCTGTGAGTTCGAGGCCAGCCTGGTCTACAGAGCAAGTTTCAGGACAGCCAGGCCCACACAGAGAAACCTCAAAAAACAAATGAACAAATGAGTATGAAGGAATTGGACCTACAAGGCTTTGGAGGCAGAACTGGCCAAGCCTCTGAGTGTGATTACAGTGCACCTGGGTAGCAGAAGAGCACTATGCTCAGCCTTGGCCCAAGCCCAGTGATGCTTACCCAGACAGGTGGACCAGCTCTGGGTTCAGAGTCAGGGCTGCCGGCAGACCTGCCTCAATTCTGAGAAATGAACATCTAGAAGTGAAGGGGCAGGTGACCCAGTGGTCCTGTTAGGTTAAAGACACATGGATCACCAACAATAACATCTAGGTCATGACCTTGCTCATAGGGCAAGCTCTGCTGCCCACATTTGCCCAAAGCCAGCAACACAGAAGTAACCCCAGCCCCAGCCTGGCTCTACCAGGAGGCCAGAGGAAAGAGGAACATTGGGCCACGCTAGGCAGGACAGCTTAGTGCTGAATGTGAGGAGCTCAGAAGTGCCTAGAACCCACGGAGGGGCTTCCAGTCTGAAGGTCACCGGTTGGCTTATTAGGGGTGGGTACCCAGACTCTATTCTATCTCCTTCACAATTCTCTACCTTCCTTGTGACCCCAACATGACCTAAGTGGATATAGGCTGCCAGGGTCAAGGTACAGGCACATGGTGCCCTGGGCTCCAGGCCAGTTCACTCTTGCCGCCAGGCCTGGGGCACCCACAGCAGACATGACTTCATCCTCTTTTAGCCTCATGCCTGCTGGGTGCAGAAGAGGTGGGGGCACCCACTGGGCCCACCAAGGCAAGTACGGGTGCTTGTTTACATGGGCTTTCCAAGGCAATGACTCATCTCTCTCTGCCCACTGAAGGCCCCCAGCTCTCTGTTCTAGGCAGGGGGAGACAGAAGCAATCTTGTTTGTGCCAGGTATCTCCAAGCTAGACCCTCACTGTCTCTAAGTGCTCTTTGTAGTTTCACTGGGGCCCAACAGCACAGGAGATGGGGTAACCTGGACTGACGGGCTATCTGCCTGTCCTTCGAGATTCATTTCTCCCATGGCAGGCAGCTCAGAAACCATATATACCTGCAGGTGCCAGGATCTCTGGGGATGCCAACTCAATTTCCACTCTCTATACTCCACACCCCTATCACCTATCTTCTTACCCCAAGCAAGTGCCCGCTCCCGGGGTCCCCCAAAATACCAGTTCCATTTCCACACTGCCCTCACACCTCCACCACGCCTTACTGTATGACCCCTCTCTCCACATAGCATTCCTATCGGGTGCTCATGGTCCCTCTACCTCCTATTATCTTCCCACATATTTGACCCCTGTTTTGAGTTCACCCCTCATACTCTTCACTCCAGAGACTACACTTAGGGGCAGTGAAGCCATCTGTAGACTACAGCGCCTCCAGATCTCTGGCCACCACAGCTGCACCCTCCATGCCCACTATGGAGCCTACCCACCATATCTTCCCCTCGTCCCCAGGGTCCTAGCCAGCCTTGTCCATGTCCACCCTGCTCGCCCCACCCCACCCCCAGATGACTCTGTCCACCTGCTGGTGGTCCGTCCATTTATCTGCTGGCAAACATTTACCAACTGTGTGTATTGTCCCTGTATTGTTGGGGAGAAGCCAAGTTCTCATGGAGCTTGCCCCCTGCCTGTGTGATGTTGTTGTCAATAAATAAGCCAGATGGAGGGGCCACCAGCTGGCTCTGATGGGTGTCCTGGCGGTCATGATGGGTGGACCTGGTGGGAGAGGTCGAGAGGATAGCAGGTGTCAGGGGAGGGAGCCCATGAAGGTTAAGTACTTGGAGGGACAGTCCCAGGGTAGAACTCCTGAGCACCCACTGTGTACCTAAAGTTAGGGCTCCCAGGAAGGAAGCGAGCTTCTGGATCTGTGGGAGAAACACTGAGCAGAACTCAGGGGACCTTGCAGCAGAGCTTCTGGATCTGTGGGAGAAACACTGAGCAGAACTCAGTGCACCATGGACCAGCTTGAGTGTTGGGGCTGTCTGGGAGGCTTCACTGAAATAGAGGAATACAGGAGCCCTTTGCCCAGGACTGTACAGGTGGAGTGGCAGGTCACATCCACACACTGCCACCTCCATCTGCCTTAGCCTCCAGAGCCAAGCAATCAGAAGGCAGAGGCAGGTGGGTGTCTTGTGAGTTCGAGGCCAGCCTGATCTAATCTAAAGAGCAAGTGCCAGGACAGCAAGGGCTGCACAGGGAAACCCTGTTTCAAAAAAAAAAAAAAAAAAAAAAGGCATCGCCATGGAAGCCCCTCTTCCCCTATTGCTGGCCTCCAGCCTGGCACCTTTTCTTGACTGGGAACTTCAGGGTCCTCACCACCCTCCTTCCTAAATAGCTCATGACACTTCGAGCCTGCTACTGGTGGATTTCTGGCTTGGCCATGAAGAACAGCTTTGTACTGACTCAGAGAGCCCTCATGTGCCTCTGGTGGCCATGACCTCCCAGGACAACAGCACTGGATAAGTGTGTCTTCGTTGGGCTAGCCCTGTGCCCTGTGCTCTGGGCCTGACGCCAGCAGAGCGTGAACATGGTTCTGCATAGTCATGTCCAATGTCTGTCTCCCATCTGGGGTGGCAAGCAGGGTCCAGCCTGACCCAGTACTCCCTTTCCTCAGTGAGCCTGGAATGCGGCAAGAAGACCTTCCCTCATCTCATTTTCTCTGGGCATCTCAGCCATGTTCACCTGTCACCCACAGAGGATAAGGTCAAGCTAAGTGGGATCCTGGGGGCTCCACCGCTGGACTCCAGGGGCATATTAAGGAGTTGCTGGGCTTTGGCCCCAGTTTCACTACTGGAAGGGAAAACTGGCTCAGTCCCACAGAGAGGCTGGAGGCCCTAGAGCCCCATCCACACCCCTTCCCATCCTACTCCCTTCCCCAACTCCTGAGACTCTTGCCAGAAGACAGGCTCAGAGATAAGGTCTGAGGGAGAAAAAACAAAATACAACTAGTGTCCCGCCCCGGGCCTGATTAGTTGCAAATCCCAGGAAGTTTCCACCCCATCCTGAAACCCCATCTCTTTAACTCACTGCCATAATTCCGTTGTCATCATCCCTATCAACAGCCACCTCCTCTCCAGGGGCTCACAGCCTTACTTTAAGAGGTGACCGAAATGAGGCAGGAACTGACCTGTGCCATTTATGCCTTAAAACACACAAAAAGTAAGTTCTCTATATCTTGACTCTGGCCAGCTCTGCATGGCTGATGCCCAGGGAGCCCACGATTCAGCGAGATGTCTCTGCCACAGCTTGTTTCCCACCATGCCAGACTCCTGGAGTAAGGCCGGGCTTGCAGGAAAGAATCTGCTTGACCAGATTGGGGGAAACTGTCTCAATTCCCCCAGGTCCCAGAGGTAGACAGGCAGGACCACAGAAAGACAGATGGGGTCAGATACCTGAACAAAGTGGTTGTGCCCACCAGCTGCCCTGCTCAGCCCTCCAACTTTGGGAGCTGACAGCCGTGGAGATCACAGGCTACAGAGTACAAGAGCTGCAGATACTTTAGACTTTGGACATGGCCAAATACTTCCCCAGCCGGAGGCATAATGAGGTCCGAGGACATGGGTCTGGTCACCTACAGATTGGCAGCGGTGCTGAAGGGCAGGAGAATGACAGGCATTGGTAGGTCACCATGGGCACTGGAGCATAGAAGCTACCTGGGCATTGGGTAGGCAGATACCCCAGAGAATGAGTCAGAGCTGAAGACCCAGCCTGAGGCAGGTCCAGCCCTCAGTTGACTGCACGGTGCGCGTGGTGCCGTCCTGCAGATGACTTAATCACAGGCGGGCTTTGTCCCTGGGCACCAGCCCCCCTACCCGGATCCTCTGCCTGGCCTGGCGGCAGGCCGCACACCCCCACTCCCGTCCGGCTCCTAGCAACCTGCAGCCAAGCATGGACAAATTCAGAAGGGCTGGGGGCTCTCACCAGGCCTGGGAAAGACGCGGGGGTGGCCATGGGGTGCGGCCAGGGTGGATCCATCCAGGGTTGGACTCTGGAGACTCCCTCCCAGCCTGGCCCGTGCCAGCCCCTGAGGAGGGCATCCTGGGAGTGGCTATAGCTGGCATTTTGGCAGACGAAGCACCAGGGCCAGGGGCCGGGGGCTTTGTACGCTGCAGCCTCCTTCTCTTCCTGGGGCCCCCACCCGCCTGATCCTGTCAGAGCCTTAGAAAGAGAGACAAAGGCCCTGGGAGGCCCTGGGAGGGCTGGGACTGAGGCAGGAGATGGGGTTTTAATGACCACGCTATAATGGTGGGAGCAGAGGCAGCTCATTAACCCTGTCAGGCCCTCATACTGGGCCCACCTGATGCTGGCCAGGCCCCTCTGCTGTACCCATCGCTAGCCAAAGGAGATTCAGGAAACAAGGTGCATATTTCACCTCCAGAAACAGGGCCAGGGTCCCACCCTTTATTACCCAGCTGCTGCCCAGTACAGAGCAGGCTGTGAAGTGGGTGGGTCACGGCTGGACCCAGGCCCAGAACACCGCACGCCCATCCGCCATCATTTCCTTCTACACTTGAGGCTTTCCCGTTTCCTGACCCAGGAACACGAGTCCAGCCTGCGTGTCTCCTGTATGTGAGAACCTGCCCTCCTCCAGACTGAAAGCGCTGGCACAGCCTGCCTGCCTGGGTGGGACTCTGAATGCTGTCCACCTCCCCCATCCCTGGAAGATCCGACTCTGGAAGGTAGAAGAAATTCAGAACCAGTTGTGAACCAGTTTCTGCCCCTAGGAGGACTTCAGGCCCTGCCTCCCTTTCCCCACTCTAACAGACAGAGATGTGTGGCCACGGAGCAGGTAACTGTCTTAAGGAATGAATGAGAGTCCACCTCAAGGGTAGGGTTGGTGGTACAGGAGGCAGGGTGAGGTCTAGGGTAGAAGCTTTAGCGACCCCAAAGCCCTGAGCAAGGGAGGAGCAGCCTAAGGCTGCACCAGGGGCACAAGGTGGTATATGGACAGCATTCAGGGACTGGAGGCTAAAAGGGGATAGCCCTTCCCTGGAGGCAAGTGGGTATGCTGGCAGAGTTCACCAGGAGCATTTTGGGGAAAGGAGTACAAACTGTTCAGTGGGTAAAAGGCTTTAGAAGTGCTGATCTCCCCATTCCCAGGAATATGACCCAGCAGCCTTGAAATCAACACTGGACAAGGAGATTAAAGCCCAGACATGGCTGTATGTCCCTAGGCCTTTTGTCTTTTGCATTTGCTCCAGGCACAGGTTGCTGTTCAGGAGGTCTCCTAACTCTGCCTGACCCCTCTAGGCAAGTATACCCACAGACTCAGAAAACAGGACCAGGATTCCTGGTCCTTCTGGTCAACAGCCTTTCTAAAGCGGCTTGAGAGTCAGAAGCCTGTAACAACGAGGCCTGAGCAAAAAGCAGAAGGCAGAACTATGGAAAGCCCAGGACCCTAACTGGGAAGCTGAAGAGTGCTGAGGATGGCAGGGTGAGCCCTACCTAGGTCTCCTAAGAGACCAGACCACGGCCAGTCAGAATAGACCAGGCCAGGCCTGGAAGTCTGGGTGGGCAGGATCAGAGACTCCTTAAGATTAGACCTAAAACTGGGAGAACAGCCCTATCAGCGGCTGAGTTTGGGATGGGCATAGCAGAAGTGTGCACGGCTCTGCCCCTGTAGAGTTTCAGAGGAATAGTCAATATGCCTATTAGAGGCTAAAGAGATGGCTCAGAGGTTAAGAGCACTTGTTGCTCTTGCAGAGGATCCAGGTTAAATTCTCAGCATTCATATGGCACCCCACAACCATCTGTAACTCCAGTTCCAGGGATCCAACACCTTCTTCTGACCTCTGTGGGCAATGGGCACACATCTGGTGTACATTCATACATGTAGGCAAGACACATAGAGTAAAATAAATTAATCTAAAATACGTTTTTTGTTTTTGTTTTTAGAGACTGGGTTTCTCTGTATTGCTTTGGAGTCTGTCCTGGAACTAGCTCTGTAGACCAGGCTGGCCTCGAAATCACAGAGATCTGCCTGCCTGTGCCTGCCGAGTGCTGGAATCAAAGGCGTGGGCCACCAACGCCCAGCATTAAAATAAGTTTTTAAAATCGGATGCCCAGGGGGCTGGAGCGATGGCTCAGAGGTTAAGAGCACTGGCTGCTCTTCCAGAGGACCTGAGTTCAATCCCCAGCAACCACACAGTGGCTCACCAACTTCTATAATGAGATCTGGTGCCCTCTCCTGGCAGAACACTGTATACATAATAAACAAATCTTTAAAAAAAAATAAGTGAGGAGGATCTTAGAGGACTTAGGGGGTAGGGGAAAATATAACCTAAATACATTGTATGAAATATTATTATTAAGTCAATAAAAATGTACAAAAAGAAAATATGTACAAAGAAATTAAAAAAAAAAGGATGTCCATTACTTCGGTCCAAGGGCAGATATGGGCAGATATTGCGTGGACATGCTTGTCTTCATGGAAAGGGGAGCCAACATGTGTCTGTGTTAAACCACAGTGTGTGCCCAAAGTGACATGAACCCAAGCCTCCATGTGCTATGCTATCAGGATAGGTTTTGATGGCATGCACAATATCCAGCCATGCTTTCTGTGTGTTTGTTAGGTGAGCAACTGCCACCAAAGGATCACAATGCCGGTTTTCCTTGGAGCTTCCCCAAGTCCTGCAAACCACTGTGCCCCCATTTCCAGGTTTCTCCCTCTGAAAGGAGTCCTTGCCCTATGACAGGTACTTCACCCCTTCCTCTTTGGGGTGGGAGGTCATGAAATAGGGTGTGACCCTCCCCAGAGGACCCAGTCTGCATTAACCACTCAAACAGCTTAATTCAGGATATGCCACTCACTATTGGAAGCAGTACTTCAAAGCTGGGCCTTCTCACCAGTGGAACAGGCCAGGGGCACCCACGTCACCAGAGAGGGGTAACACTGGGCCTGTAAGCTCAGGGGTGTGGCTGACTGCTGCCAAGGCACAAACAGCCAGGTTTGTTTTCACCCACGGGGTTCCGAGGGGTTTCCAAACGCCTGAATAAGGAACGTGGCCCGGGAGGGAGTGTGCTGCTGTGAATGGAGCCTGTGAGCCATCCTGGGGCTGGTTGGGGGGGCCAGGATAAAGGGCCCCAGTCATGCTGCCGGGCTGGCCCAGCGCGAGTGTGCTAAGTTGAAGCTATAAATTACCCACGGCCTCAGCCAGCGCCACCGCAGGGCGGGCGGGGTAGCCGGGAGGGGGCTCAAGCTCTGTAAATCGGCCCTTTCACCGCTGGAGGCCTTGCACGAAAGAAAAACTTTGTTTTATTAAAGCAACATCAGGGTTGTGGCCGCCAGGCCGAGAGGCGCCGACAGTAAGACTGGGCACCAGGCAGGCGGGGGCTCCTGCCCCACCGGGGCCTCACAGAAAGGCCCCTTCAGGAGTGGCAGGAGGGCCAATGAGGGGCTCCCTGTTGTACCACAGCCCCACAAGCTCATGGCCTCACCCTTGCCCCAGCAGGGGAGACTTCTTTGAGTCTTTCTGTATTTCAAGCCAACCTATGTTTGGCCATGACATCAGGGCCCAGAGCTGGGGTCCCAGGACAACCACATTGCCTATGGGAGCTGCTGCATCTTTCCTTCTATCTTCTGCCACTGCAGGAGCAGAAGCCAAAACCTATTCTCCTGACCTAGCAAATGACACAAACTTGGCACAAATAGGGACCAGGACACCAGGGCTTCTCTGTCAAAGATGCTGCTGGTTTTGTGTCCTCTAAGTGTGACTTTCTGCATGCTCCCTCAAAGCTCAGAGTCAACGAGATTCACCTCTCCAGAGTCCCTGATGGCTGTATCTGCAGCCAGGCTGCAGGGTGTCTTGGCAAGGCACTGTCCCTTGGCTTTGTGTGCTCTCCTAAGGAGCACAAACTATAAAATAAGTTGCTACTGTAACTCCGGTGGGAAGAGTACAGAGCCAGGAGAGGGTGGAAAATGTTCAGGAGGGCTTCTGGGAAGAGGAGGCTCTTGGTTGAGGCATCAGTGATGTGACTCTAGGTCTGGCTGGCTCTTAGGTACACAGCATGGGGTATTCCAGTCCTGGTCCATGACAGGTACAGAGTGGAAAGGGCACTCCTGTCACTGGGGTCCTATATGGTACCTGCCCCGGGGAACAAGTTCTTACGCAGAGCTGGTTTAGGGTCCCACACTAGAAGATGAGGAATCCTGGACTACAGTCTGCTACTCTGTCTTAAGGCTCCTTCCTAATGGGGTAGGCAGAATCCATGTGGGTTGCAGGGGTGGGGACAGGTCCTACCAGGACACTAGAAGGTAGGCCCTGGGAGGTGGCTGTGCCTATGGGGATCTTCCAGTCCCAGCTGCCACCCAGGAGATGAAAGTCTGCCCCACAGTGCCCTTTGAAGGCTGTGGGAATGCCCACAGGGCAGACCGTGCTGGGCACAGGGAGGGGCAGCAACTGGGCCTGTGAGCCATCTGAGATGCCAGCAGTCCGTAGAGGGCAGAGAGTGTCATCCTTCTTGACTCCGCTACAAAGGCAAACCCCATAACCAATGCTTCTGTCTCCAAATTCCATAGGCTGGTAGAGACCTTAGGAATGTGTCAGTAGATGTTTGGTCCCCTCCATGGGCTGAAGACCCAGCCAAAACCACACGGCCCAGAAGGCTAGCCTTAGAGGTCTCACCCTATTTACAGATCCAGGGTGCAGTCCCTACCTACTTACTGGCCAGGCCTGGTCAGGCCGTATGTATGGGGATGTCCTGGCCTGGGAACCATCGCCCTGCCTCTAGCTTTGCCCTGGCTCTGGTCCCACTGAGGGCTTGAACCCTGGATGCCTCTAGAGATGGGGTGGGCGCCTGCTCCCGAGGACCTGAGGACAGGGGCGGGCCTGTCGTTCCTGGGGTGGGGCTGGTATTGGAATGTTTGCGTTCAATGTTTGTCCTGGGGGGAGGTGAGTACGGGAGGGTGTGGGGTGCGGGGCTGTTCAGGGCACGGAGGCCCAGCTGGGTCTACTGCTCGGTCAGCCAGAGTGAGACAGAGGGACCCTCAGCTGGAAAGGGGAATTCCAGGGCCAAAGACCTGGACACAAAAGGATTCTTCCTGCCTCCACCCGACCACTTGTGGGCCCTGGCTGGGAGGCCCGCACGCAGCCCACACGGACGTGCCCAGCCTGCTCCGCCCCTGTCAGTCGCCCCCTCCCGGGGCTTCCCAGCCCGGCGCGGAGATTATGCAAATCCCCGGCGGCTCCTTAATTAAATCCCTAACGAGGCGCTGGGGCCGGGCCAGGGGCGGCGCTGAAAGCTGGGGTCACGCTCCGGAGGGGCCGCTGTCTGTGCCGCGAGGGGCCAGCGCCGGGCCAGGCTTGAGCGCAGCGCGGGGAGGGGCGGTCCAGTCCCGGTCCCGCGGCCTCCCCTGCCCCGTGTGCGCGTCGCTTCGCGCCGAGTCCCCGCGCATCGCGCCCAGGTCGGTCCCCGGCAGGGAGGCCGTGGGCGGAGCGGCCGTCGGGGCCGGGGCCCCTCGCGCCCTGCGCTCCCCTTTCAGTCGCCTGTTGTTGGGCCAACAGCTCGGGCCGCGGCCGCCTGAAAGGCCGGGATTAGCGAACATTAGCGGCCTTTGAGCGGCGCCCGGGGCGCCCCTTCCCGGCCACGCCCCACGCGGCCTAGCCCGCGCCCCCTGGGACTCTGCGTTCGCGGCCGCTGGGGCGTGGTAAGCATGGAGCTGCAGCCAACTCCGCGACCTGGCTGCCTACCCGGCGGCACAGCAACTCTTAGAGGCACGCTATACCTTGATCACCCGTGGCTACTAAGGGGAGGTTGCAGTCCCGTGACCTCCAAGTTAGGGAAGATGCGTGCTCCCCACCAGACCTTTGGCTTCCGATCTTCTTCACCCTGCAAGCACTGTTTCTTTCAGGCAGCCAGCTGGATTTCCCCAAGCTCATCCCCAGGCACCGTCATTTGTCCTTCATTCCTTCCCAGGAGCCTGGACTCGGGTACATGGGCAGTTAGTTAGTCTGACTCCTTCAGTGTCGGTCTGGTCTGGACCCTTCATCTCAGTCCTGGGGCTCTGAGGCAGTGACTCCTAATGAGAGGACACTTTCCCAGACAGAATTCAAGGGTAATTCCCTTTTTCTGAGTGCTTTCTGTATCCTGGACAGAGGTCCTGGATTAAAGTAGGAAACAGAGATAGTCATTACCCACTTTTTAGAAATGGGGGGGGGGGGGGATGCCGGGATCACTGTCCAGCATAGTTAACAGCAGGGGACAAACACGAACCCCCACACCACGGGAGCCTCAGCTTCTACCCACACCTGACCCAGCTCCCTCCAGTCACCTAACTCTGGAGGAGTAGGGGCCTGGGCCTCCGTCGACCTCACAGTGGTCCCGCAGCTCTCTCCCCAGGCTCTTGAAAGCCCACCTGCATTTTGGGACCTGTTGAGCCACCCAGACTCAGACCTGGGCACACATGCCCCCACATGCACCCCACACACACCTGCAGCTCCAAGTGCCCCCGCCCCAGGAGAGTAAACATCTTCATCTGAGGAAACACTAGGCTCCAAGAGAAAAAATGTGGCCAAACCTGACCCAGACAGGCCTGTAGAGAGCTGGCAGCCCCCACTTTTGTGCCAACACAGAGTTATGTTGGCTTCTCAAGTTTAGTCGTAAGATATTGAAAGCCCTTCTACGTTCCACTCATGGCCAGGCACAATGGTACTCGGGCCTGGTAGGTGGGCATCCTGGTCAGGGTAGGACTTGGTGTCGGTGTGTGGGCACAAAAGTGGGTTGCTTCTCGTCCTGGAGATTTTCTCTTGGAGCTTGGAGGGTCCCAGGAGAAGCCATGCTTGTCTTACCTGTATACCTGTAATGTTTGCCACCTATAATACTTTGAGTCTCTACATATGAGGACCTGACTGACTTAGAAAAACCTAGCTATGGTGCCTCTCACAGGACCTACTGATGCCTCAGCAGAAACTAGCTGAGACCTTCTGTCCTGGGCTCCACCAGAGCAATCCTGAGCCAGAAAGCTTGCCTTTACCAACCCCTTCAACTTCTGGAAAGGCAGAACGAGGAAGGGTAGGTCCCCATGGGCCCCCACTACTTTAGCCATGACAAGAACAGGCCTGGCCAGATCCTATGGCTCTGGGGAAACCACAGGAGCCTGGGGTTTCTTCTGGAAACCTGATCAAGTAATGATAGGGTTGGTGTGGGGCAGCTGACGGAGGGAGCCACCCACCCACCCCACAATGGCCCATCAGCAGCTGAGGACCCTCATGTCCCTGCCCTTCTAGGCTTCCTGCCTGGATGCTTTCACCCCCCAAATTCTCATCTTCAGTCTGACTGGCTGGCCTCAGTTTGTTTTCCAAATAGAACTTTCTGAAGCTCCTGGGTCAGCTGAAACGGCTCTTGCTAGTCTTCTGGGGTGGGATGTCTGGCCAAAGAGGCTGTACACCAGGCATGGTCAACCTGTAGGCCCTGACCTAGACTCCACTTGCATGGTCTAGGTGAGGACCAAGAGTATCAGTAGATCAGCTGAGGGGGAAAGAAACAAGAGGCCGGAGAGTCCTAGAGCTGAAGGGTTGCTCATTCCTCTTGGAGCGCCAGGGTCCCACCCTTTGGGCCTAGTATCTACCTCCTAATCAGCCAAGTCAGCAGTCCTAGAAGATCCAGCACAGAGGTGTTCCCAGGGGGCTCTGGAGTGGTTGCCCACACCCTATCAGCCAGCATGAACTGAGATCTGTTTCTGTACATTCATATCCCCACTACCCCCAAGCACTCTGAAACAGGGCCTTGTGAACCCAGCTTTCAAAAGGGAACATTGAGGAGAGCACCACGTATGCACAGATCATCTATCTGTCACCTTGGCACGGAGGATGGGGGAGGCAGATGTGACCACATAGGCACAAGGCAGCAGGGTACACACCATGCAAGACAAGCCAGCAACGGAGCCCCCCCCCCTTCAACTGCTTCAGCCCAGGCGGGCAGTTTTAATTACCCTTCTCGCTGGGCCCATTGAGCTCTTGTTAATCTGGGGCCTCCTCTGTGGGCAGCTCAGGCGGGCGCCCCCTCCCCCTGCGGGCCGGGCACGGGGTCCCCGGGTTCTCACGTCCAGCCAGCCCCAATTAAAGCGAGCTCGGCAGGACTGCTGCTGCGCTAATGAGCTCTGTGGGCTGCTGGGCTCAGCGCCAGGGGGCGCAGAGCGGGGGTGGGGTGGGGGTTGGAGCTGGCCCTGGAAGGGTGACTTGGGTCCATTCCCAGGGAGAGGCTCAAAAGACACCCCCACTTAGCCCACCTGGCAGGATGGACAAGCAAGATGAGCTTTTTGCCGCTCCCCAAGAGAAAAGTCTGTCTGAGTGAGGCCTTGGGAACTGCACTCGGGAGGCAGAGTGGGCCCAGCAGAGTAGGGGCCCAGCTTCCTGAAGGCTAGCGGGAGTAGAGCAAAGTGAGAGGCTGGACTCTGGGATTCAAGACCCTACTCTCAGCCCCTTCAATAGTTCTAGAGAGGGGGCAAGGCCAGGGATTTGCCAAAGGATTTTAGGCCCACCTGGGGTGCCATCCATCTGAGACTGGGAGTCTCCTGAGGGTAGGTTTTGCAAACTTCACTCTAGTGCAAGATCTTCTGGCCACTTAGGGGTCGTGGCCTAGGCAAGGGACCAGACCTGGGCTTGAGACTCCACGGAAAAGCCCATCATTGGTGACCCATACAGGGAAGAGGACATTGAAGGGTCTCTTGGATGGTCCCTGAACACACTGGGTGCTGACAGCCTAGGCTAGATGGCTGATGGTTGCTGGCTATGTGCATGAATAGGGACTGCCGCCTACTGTACTGTGTTGTATGGTACTGTGTGGTCTTGGAATCTACTTTTTCTGGGTTGAAGTCTAGAGGATGGGCCCAGAGGAGCCCATGGTTTCTCTTTGCCCTGTCCAAAACTGGGGGCCCATGGTTTCATTAGGGCCTCCAAGTCTGAACTATGGTGCATCCCTATAGTCCCCTCTACTTATGTACTACCATTTTGGGGCTCTAGACTTTCAAAATGAGTGAGCCAAAACCTTGGAAAGCAGAGGACAGCTTTTGGGGCCCCAGGCAGGCTAGGTTATAGCTGAACACACAGACCTCATCTTTTAAGTGCCAGCAACATGTGTCAAAATCTTAACCTTGCTAACCTTGAGTGTGTTTGGGGCCCGCTGTCTGATTGATTGATAAGGGCACTGTTGAAGACCATGGACATGGAAACACACATGAACACGTAGCCCTTGGGAAAGCACGGGCCTCATGCTTTGGGCATGGGGGTGGGTGTCTTGGCTTAGCCCTGGCTTGGTTGGGGCTCAGTAAATATCTGTGGTGTGTGGCAGTGGAGACCAAATTTGTGTGCTGGGATTTGGAGGCCACAGGATGACCCAGTTTACTGTACAGGCAAAAAGCTGTACGGGCAAAGGCAGGAGGTTGACAGGCGCCAGCATAAGGCCACACAGAGTTGTAGGTGCTTGTCACACATGACCAAAGACCTAAGAGGTAATGGGGACCAAGGGAAGACCACTGGGGAGCATCCCCAGGCTAGACTCTGGCCTGAACATTTCCCTCCTTCCTTCTCCACCAAAGAGTGTGAGACCAAGGCCACAAGAATTTGTTAAGTCAGCACAAGATGCTCATGGTCCCCTTCTGTTGGGCACAAAACAATGGCTGGAAGCTAGGAAAATGCAGGGAGTTGATATAGGTCTCAGAGTATCTGTATAGCCTCCTCCCTGGACAGTCTGTGTCTGTAGACACAGGCCAGTGGGTACAGGGTATTTTGTGTTCTAGAATATAAGGGGTGCCTTTACCTTTAAGTCAGCACCCTCCTGTGTGTCCCCTGGGACCACCAGGCTCTGTTTACCTGAGAGCAAGCAAGGGAGATGCCTGGGACCTGCATGAGACAGGATCAGTCTGAGTCCTGGAGAAAAGCTGAGGGGACACAGGAAGAGGAATAAGCTTCTGGCTTCCAGCCGTCCTCCCTTGGGCCTCGGTGCCTCTGCTCTGTCTGGCTAGAGCCTGGTGCCAGCCCTTGTTCCCTGGACAGCCGGTGAGCGCTAGAGGTGTTATCTGTGACAGCAACAGAATGGACACAATGGACACGTCGCGCCCAAAGGAGGTGTCGGCGCCTGGGAAGAGGCCAACTAGAAATCCAACCTTACTGGCGGCAAAAGTGGAGGGCTGTCCCAGGAGACACAAAGATAAGCATGACCCTTGTCCCTGCCCCTCCCAAAACTGATCAGTCCCAGATAGTGGCAGGGGCCCGGAGCACTTTGCAGAGCAAGCTCTGGGGAGGAGGGCTCTTGGTTGGGGTGGGGGGTGGGGTGGGGACTGATGACTGCAGTGAAGATGACAACACACCCAGGGACTGATCTCACTGTGGCCCACACCCCCAGAACCCAGGGGGGTAAGCTTCCTGATCAGATGGCAGTAGATCTGGGACAGGGCTGGGACAGGGGACAAAGATGGCTCTGGTATTGACTTACCTGGCTGTTCTCACACTGCTGCCCTCTGGGCATCCTAGACCCAGACTATCCCCAGGGGTTAGCCACAGTAGGCTGCTTACAGACGGGCTGCCAGGCTCCTGCTCATCGGTGCCCTCCACCTGTGTCCTGCACCCCCTTTACTAACCATATGGTTTTTCTCACTCAGACCCAACTCAGATGAGGACTGCTTGGGAAGAGCACACCTCCAGCCGACCTCAGGTCCTCATCTTGCAAAAGTAGTCCTGCTGGCCCAGCTCGGGCTTACAGGGAAAGCATCATGGCCTTGGTTTGTGTTAGGCAGTATGGGCAGCTGTCTAGGTAGAGTACCAGAATGTTTGCCCCTCCCCTCATAGCAAAGTTGGCCCTGGGGACAATGGATGTGGGAGGTGGCATGGGGACCTGGTCTGTGGCAGCTGGCTCATCTTACTAGAAGCACACAACCCAGTTGATTCCCTTGGGAGAGGAGTTGGGCGACACAGGATCCAGAACTCTGCCCTTCATCCCAGGTCCTCCATATGTCCTTCTGGAACATCCCTCAGCTCAGCTCTGTGTCCACACCTCTGCAGACAGCTACTGGGCAATACCTGGCTGATTCCTGTAAGGCAGTTTTCATTTGCCCTGTCTCCCCCTTTCTCCTCCTTGTCCTTTTCTCTTTGAGATGAGGTATCATTATGTTGTCCAAGTTGGTCTTGAATCTCCATACTCATGCGATCCTCTGGCCTGATTCTGTTGAGTGGCACTATAGGTTCACCACCACGCCTAGCCCCTGTTCTCTATACCTGACTAGCTCCCCACTCTTGTCCACGATGGGACAGCTCATTCTGGGAGCTGTATCCTAGTCCACCTCATCAGGATTTGTGTGTTCTTGCCCTGTACTCAGGTCCCATTGGCATTTCAACTTGAGCTGATACTTGAAGGATCCCAAAGTTAAGACGTACTGGTGGCTGACCAGGTCCCCACTGGAGCTCTCCCCATCCTGCTGCAGAGTCGCCTCACACCGACCCTCGGTAGACACACCAAGGGGAGTGGATCCCAGAATGAGGTCAGAGGATGGGCTGGATAGATCAGCATCTCCGAAGACCTTATCCTACTATGCCAGAGGCGTCCCAGCCACAGACTTTCCAGTCTGTGAAAGGGCCCCTTGGACTGAGGCTGTTGCTATAGACTGTGGGAGCTGTAGCCTTGACCCCAGGTCTGCTTAGTAGCTCCTTGGTAGCACTGGAATGAACAGCTGAGTACAGCTTGAAGCAGAAATTACTGCTTGCAAATGTGCTAGTTAAGCAGATCTGTGAGCAGCAGGATACAAGACTGTGGCCCTGGACACTGGGACTGCGGGTTGGAGCTGCCTCTTAGATCCTGTCTCAATCTCCTCAGGTCCTAGATGGCATTAAGGGCAGTGTCTTCCCCAGAGGAAGCTACCTTTTGGGCATACTTTGGGGGTTTCTGGTCACAGGCAGACCAGAGCTAGGGGCTATGTGCCAGGCTTCCTGTTTTTACTGCCTGCCTCAGCTGTGGCAACCTTAGCCCTAGGGAATGAGGATCCTGGGGTCCCACCTAGAAGCGGTATGCTCAGCGCATCAGATGTAGACACACAGACATTGGACAGACAGCTCAGGCATGCACCCATCTATCCGAGGTGTTTGGGGCTCTGCTTCTGATGCCTATGAAAGGGCCCTGTTTGTGTGTGTAACAGTGCCAGCAGTGGCAAAAGCAGAGCTGGGGTAATGTGGCCAGTGCTGGGTCAGCATTGCCTAGCCCCAGAGTGACAGGAGGCTTCCCTTCCCCCTCCCCAGTCCCCTAGGCTTGGGGCCCAGGGTAGCACTGGCTTCATCATGCCAGGGAGGGAACCAGGCACTCAACCTGGATGTGCTCAGCATCTGTCCTCAGTGTGCCTCCATCAGGAAGTTCTCTAGAATCAGGACTACCTCAGCATCCCATCCAGTCAAACCCACAGCTGATAGACTCCAAAGCCCAAGAGGAGGTTTAGTGTTGTTGAGAGGGGCTATGTTCCAGAGGGGCCAGCTGAACTATACCCAAATCCTTTACTTGAATGTACCCCGCTGGCCTCATACCAGCTAATGTACCAGCAAATGAACACATTGGAGCAGCACCAAGATAAAATCTGAGTTTAAATAAGTTTAATAAAGTTTTAAAAGCATATTGGATGAGGGATGGTGGTTCACACTTGTACTCAGGAAGCTGAGGCAGGAGGACTGCTTTGAATTTAAAACCAGTCTGAGCTACATGGTAAGGCACTGTCTGTAAAGGGTAACAACTAAAATAAACACAAATAAAAAGCCATTCCCATATTGGAAAGGTGTTTAGCCTTCCCCAGCAGCTTCCTGATCAAGTTCCCTCTCCTTGCAGTGAGATCCTGCATTTACCGCTTGACTAGTAGTGAGTCCTTCTACAGCCACCCCCCAAAATACCTAGTTAGGGGGGCCAGGTGGCGGCGGCACATGCCTTTAATCCTAACACTCAGGAAGCAGAGGCAGGTGGATCTCTGAGTTTGAGCCGGTCTGCTTTATAGAGTGAGTTCCAAAACAGCCAGGACTATACAGAGAAACCCTGTCTCATAAAAACAAAAACAACAACAAAAATCCCACAAACAAAATCCTACTTAGGGGGTCTGGAGATGTAGCTCAGATTCTAGAGTACTTACCTAGCATGCAGGAAACCCAGGGTTCCATCTCCAGCACCACAGACATTGAGTATAGTAGCAGAACACTTGTAATTATAGTACTCAGGAGGTGGAGGCAGGAAGATCAGAAGTTCAAGGCCACCCTCAACTTCATGGCAAATTAGAGAACAGCCTGGGATACATGAGACTCAGTCCATCATCCTCTCTCCAAACAAAATAAATTTGTTAGGTCATGTCTTTTTTCAGACATCTCCCAGGGACTCCTCCTGTTTCATTCCAATACGTACGTACATACGTACGTACGTGCGTGCATACGTGCGTGCGTGTGTTTGAAACAGCATTTCATGCAGTTTGGGTGGTAAGACTGGGTTTGAACTTCTAACCTACTTCCTAAGTGCTGGGATTTCAGGTCTGTGCCACTACACCAATAAGTGTTTGTTTGTTTGTTTGTTTGAAGACAGATTTTCTCTGGTGTATCCCTGGCTGTCCTAGAACTTGCTCTGTAGACCCAGGCTGGCCTTGAACACAGATCTGCCTGCCTTTGCCTCCCGAGTTCTGGGATTAAAGCCATGCACCACTAATGCCTGGCTGATTGTTGTTGTTGTTGTTTTTAAATAATTTATTTTATGTGTATTTGTGTACCTGAGTGTGTATGTATATACAGCACATGTGTGCAGGAGTGAGAGGTCAAAGAGACATTGGCTTCTCTGGAACTGGAATTAAAGACGGTTATGTGGGTGTTGGGAAACAAACCCAGGTCCTCTGCAAGAACATCAAGTGTTCTTAACTGCTGAGCTATCCTTCCAGCCCACCAAGTCTTCATTGCAGCCTGGTGGGGCTGCAGCAGTGAGTGTGGGACAGCCTGTCCCTTTCTTCTTGCTATTCCTCTCACTTGCCAAGGCCTCTGGGCTCTTGCAGGGGCTGTTCTAGGAGTGGCAGGGAGGTATGCTCAGGAACCTGACTACAGGATCATTTCCTGGGTGTCTTCTTCATTCATCCAGTCTCTGCTATTGTGAGGATGGAGTCCCAAGCCTAATCAAGCCTCTGGGAGTATAGCAGCCACATCCTCTGGGATTTTCTCCCTTTCATTCACAGGACTGACTGGAGCAGGGGTACAGATGGATCTGTGTCCTGGCTCATGAGTATGGGTCACTTGTGCAAGGTTCATAGCTTGGCATGGGCCAGGCATGTGTTGGTGTTCTGGAAGACTCCCCCTTGGCAGGCTGCTCACTGGCTGTGCGCCCCACCTCCGGCCTGGACCACTCCCCCACCCCCACAAAAATACACCAGACTTTGCTCAAACACAGCTCCGTTTCTATTTGTGCTGATGATTGTCTGCTTGGACAAAGGCCCCTTTCAGGGACGTCAGAGGTTCAGCAAATAAATAAATGAATAAAGTCCAAGAGAGGAAGAGGAGAGTGAGGTGGTGGGCGAGGCAGGGGGCAGGCAGTCCCAGGCTCCCATCAACTGGTCCAGCTCTCAGGTCCCCAGAGATGAAGGGGTGTGTTCACTGCCCGGAGGCTCAAGCTGCATTTGGAATATGAGGCCAAGGGTACAGAAGCTTCACCCACAGAGGGATGATTCCTGGTGGGGGCCTGGAGTTGTGTGGCCAGTGCCATCCTGGGTGATGTGTAGAGCACAGAAACAATGGTCCCACACCGGGTCCAGAGGGTTGGCAGGCCTGCATATGGTTCTTAGAATGTCCTTCAAAGCCAGTTGTCCACCATACACATACTACTGGGGTTCCTATTTGGAACTGGAAATGGGGTGACTCTGATGTTGGAAGTGAGGGCAGTGATGAGTCAGCAGGACTTGAAGGCCTCAGTGAGATGCCTTCCAGAATTAGAGGCCAGAATGTGTCCAGATAAGAAAGCCATCCTATAGGAACCTAGGTTTATTCCTGCTAAACCTGGGTCAGGTCCTTGAAGAGGCCTCAAATGCTCTATCTGTACATGAAGGGTGGCCACACCTCAGTCTCCTGCCGAGCAGATGATTCTTAAGTCTCTCATGTACTCCTGAGCCCTTCTCATCCTTGTTCTCCAAGCCCCTGAAGGATCATAGGGCATGGGAAGGCAGACCCACCAGTTAGCCCCTTCCTAGTCCATTGTTCCAAATCCATCAAAGCTGGAAAGCCATTAATAGAGGGTAGGAGTGGCCCTGGAGGGCTGCCTGGAGGAAGAGTGGGGGACCAGACTGCAGAAGTGACTGGCTGGGTCTGATAGGAGCTGGCTGGTGGCTGTAGGGCTGGCTAGCCCCTCAGGTCCAGGCCTGGCCAAGCCCCTAGGGCAGAGCTGACTCCTGGCCATTCCCGGGACAACAATGGCCAGCATTTAAATTCCAATTGAGTCGGCCAGAGTGGCCCCGGGCGTGAGAACAGGAGCCCCCACCCCAGCTCCAGCCCCGCCTGCCGCATTCCTGCCTCCCCGGAGATGGCTGTGGCCAGGCCGTCTCCAGGGGGCCGGGAATGCAGCGCTCAATGGAAGGGGGACAAGGGCCCATTGAGCAGTGACGGGCAGGATTGAGCTGTCAGCCCCCCAACCCAGGACCCCTCCTCTGTCCCCACCCTCTCTCCCTGGTGTTACTGATGTCGGCTGCTCCTGGGGACCCCACTCATGCCTCCTGGGGCTGTCCTGATGCAAGCATGGGTCTTGTCCATCTGGCTGACCGTAGGATCTGCCCTCTTGGCCCCTTTCCACCCAGCAGCCAGGGAGCTCTCGAAGCCTTAATCATATCATGTCATGCCCCTGCGTAAAGCCTGTTATTGAAGGCAGGCTAGCTGACCCCTCCTTTGCATGTTCTCCCCCCTCAGCCCCACCGAAATCAGGGCCCCTTTCGCTGGTCTGTGCAATAACTGTCCCTGCCTAGCGCCAGGGACACCCACACATATTTGAGGACTCAAAAGTTTGAATGTCAACCCCATTGCCCATATTTTTCAGGACTTCCAAGTCCCTGGGACTCCCTAGAAGGCAGGGTGTCTTCAAGGCAGCCATGTGGGGAAAGGCACAGTGGCAGTCCCTGTCCCAGCCCCACTACGTTTCTGTGGCTTGAGGTCAGTGCTGTGAGGCTGTCAGGGGCCCCGAGGAGCCTGAACCCCGGTTTTTACTTGAACTCCTTCTGTATGTTGCCCCTGTTGTTCTACCACTGAGCAGTGTCCATCAGTGTCTCCAGTGCCCCAGCAGAGCCTGCGCTGAGCTGACCCTGGGCTTGTGTGCAGTGCTGCTCACAGGCACTGGTGTGCAGCCGGTTTTCTCCCGCTAGCCAGGGTCAAAGCCCTGGATATCAGAGAACTGGGGCCTGGAACTGGCACTTACCAGGAAGTCCTGGTTCTCAGAATAGGACGAGTAAGGCCTGAGAGTAGGCAACCTGGCACCCATGCTGCATGGATGTGGACATGACAGCCACCCTGAAGCTGACGGGCAATGGGCCCCACACAGTAAGGTCTAGTAGGCTGAAGGAGCAGGCTAGGGGGAGCCCCTAACAAGGAGCTCTTGGCAGTAGCCAGGCACAGCAGAAAACAGGGTGGGGGCATTGTTGGGGAACCCTGAACCAGCCTTCCTGTACAACCAGTTTCCAGTCAGCCATGGCTCTCCAGCTATAAAAGCACAGCCTTGGCCTCTATGGCTCAGAAGAAACCAGAGGCCACGGCAGGCAGGAGAGGGGTGGTTGTGGAGTCCACAGTCATACAGATAGAGCTGAAGTGAGGTGGTGTGGGGAGAAGGCCTGCAACACTGGGCAGTGAAGTCCCCAGGTGGCCTTCACTACCCTTACTTTGCTTTGTCAGAAGCCCAAGACCTAAATCCAGCCAGGTAAGGGATATCCAGTATCTATCAAGATGTTGGTTCTTTAGTCTGGCCCCTGCTGGGAAGCGCTGGTCATGTCTGGACCCCTAAGCCTCTGTGCGTGGGTGGCCACATACGGTCTATGTCAAAGAACACTTCATCAGACATAACTTCGAAAAAAGCCCTGGATAGCTGGACCAGCAGAGTGGAATGTGGTGTCCTCTAGTAAGCTGGGCCCAGGAGCCACCTACTAGGCCATGTCTTTTATCGTTTATCTGGGCTGGGCTGGTGGGAGGAGCCAAGCAGCAGCCAGCTCTTACTGAGAAGCCAAATTGTGAGTGGGTGTTCTAGGCACTGTCTACCCTGAGGGTGCTAGCTTCATCTAGATGTTCCTGTGCAAGTTTGGGGCATCTATCATGCCTTGGGGCTTAGCCAATCACTCACTGGGTCACTTTATAATTCTGGGCCCAAGCACAGGCCTTACTCCAAGTCAGGAGGCCATGTCTAAGGAAGATCCATCCCTCAGGGCCTCTTCCCTATGGGTGAGAGTGAGGCAGGGATGCTCCTATAGAGAATGGGATGGGAGTGGGGGGCTGGGGAGTGGGGACAACTCCAGGGAGAGGAGCAGCCTATCAAAGGCCCTGAGGTTGTCTGAGGCGCTGTGGTGGGAGTGTAGGGATAGAGAAAGTCCAAAATGTTGTCCTGGAAGCCCTGGCTGTGTGAGGAGCCCAAGAGCCATAGCTCTCTACCAGACAGTGGCTACAAGCCCACTCAGGTTGTATAGGCTCCTGGACTGCTGTTGTTAGGAGGCCATGAGGACATCAGGTGGCTTTGGGCAAATGCAGTAGACAACAGCTCTGTGAACTGCATTCCATCTTACTCATGGCCAAGTGTCAGACATTGGTGTCCCTGTTCAGTGTTCCTTAGCTGTCCTCTGAATGAGGTGTCTTGCCAGATAACTCAGTGCCAGAATATGGGCACACTGTGGCTTTATCGTCTCTGAGATTGGCTCCTTGATGTTCTCCATGTATAGTTCAGGATGGGAGAATTATCACTGAGAGAGGAAAAGGACATAGAATTTTAAGGTGGAGAGGGGCCCTACGTTTCCTCTACTTGGCTTCAACGTGTTTTTGTTTGTTTTGTAGCCCTAGCTGTATAGGAAACTTGCTCTGTAGACTAAGCTAGATTCAAACTCACAGAGACCCGGGGCTGGCTGCAAGGTTGTGTGCCATCATACTCTGCTTGTTGTTTTCCTTGAATTTAAGATTTTGAGTGCTGGTATTTTAAACCTGTGCTACCATAACTGGCTACCCTATTCTTTTTTGTTTTATTTTCGACATTGTTTCTCTGTGTTAACAGCCCTGGCTGTCCTGGAACTTACTTTGTAGACCAAGCTGGTCTCGAACTCACAGAGATCCTCCTACCTCTGCCTCTCAAGTGCTGAGATTAAAGGTGTGTGCCATCATGTCCTGCTGTTTTGGTTTTTGAGACAAAGTCTGGCTGTACAGCCATGGCTAGACTAGAACATGCTATATATCCTAGTCTGGAACTTTTCAGGATCCTCCTGACTCAGCCTCCTAATGCTAGGATTATAGGCACATAACACCAAGCTTGGTTTTTATGTAGTGACAGGAATTAAACCTAGGGCTTCATACTCCTAGCTGTGCTTTATCTTGTTCTTCTGTTCTTGTTTTGGCTGCCAGGGGGTGTAGAACGTGTAGAACTAGCAGAAGGCACATGGGCAGTAATTCTCCCTCTCTGGAGGTCTGGAATGCTTTTGTGTTCTTGGCCTAAATAAATATGATGTTAAAAGCTGTATTTTTACAGCTCACCCTGCACAGCAGCTGTGTCTGCTTCTCCAACAGGCACTTTCCTCTCTAGCAGTCCAAGGCCTGAACAGGCTCAGCCTCCCCCAGAGAAGCTTCTTACGGGCAACTGGCTCTAGACTAAGAAAGGGCCAGTGATAAGCTTGGCCAATGGTCTCCTAGTGGGCTCTGGTATACACACACAAACACACACACATGAAATTCCTCATCATAGAGCAGGGGACTTACCTGAGCTGCTTCCTAGCATGAAGTGTCACCCAAGCTTGCTGGTTGGTGGTGGCACATGCCTTTGATTCTAGCACTTGGGAGGCAGAGGCAGGCCTGGTCTACAGAGCAAGTTCCAAAACTACACAGAGAAACTCTGTCTTGAAAAAATTAAAAAAAAAAAAGTGTCCAAGTTGTTAACAAAGCCTCCCCGGCAGGTGCTAGTAAGATAGAGATATTGTGGCAAGTGGCAAAACCAGATTAAGTCCCAATACCAAACCTTCCAGGAGTCTCCTAGAATTCCACAGATGGCAGGCCTGAATTTTGGGGGAGCTGATAACCATCAGGCATCCTGAACAAAGAGGGCCCATGAGGTTACTGTCAATGGCTCTTGTGTTCCTTGAGGGCCACAAATCCCCACCCACTGGTGGGAAACATCTATCCATGCTGGCTGTTCCAGCAGGTAGGGGCTGCTGGGGTCACACACACAGCTCTGATGAGGAAGCCTGGATGTTTTGTAACAGTTTCCTCTGAGATGTAAACATACATCCTACAGGGAAGTTCCTTAAACAGGAAGGCAAACAACTCAAAATAGCTTCAGGAAGTCCCTGAAACTGGCCAGATTCACTAGGTCCCTCCCTGACAGAGTAAGCAATGAAAGCTGAGAGCCCCCTCTAACAAACCAAGCTGCAAAGACAGTTCATGGGCTCAGACCAGCTCCCTAAACCAGTGTTGCTGCCTGGAAGAGATTTAGAGGCACCTGGAAAGGATACTCTCCAACCTGTTGAGCTCCCTGCACGCTATACTGAGTGCGTGCTCCAGTTTCTCAGCTTTGTGAGCTTGTCACCTGTGCTGGGATTAGCTTTGGTGATGCAGTTATCATTGAGTTATTTCTGCTCCTGAAAGTAACCCCTCACCTATGTTGCTGTAAGAAAGTAACCCTAATAAGTTCACGTGTGACCCAGTTGGACTTTGGTGTTTATCTGTGCTTTAGTCTGTCTTGGGTTCCCTTTCTAGGGTGAGTAGATGTGAATGTTGCATCTTCCAAGGAAAAGCTTTGCTACATAACACTGGGTCAGAATCTAGTGCTCTTCCCAGTGCTCAGGGGCTCCTGCACAATGCATTGTTCATGTTCTGTTCCCTGCTAATCCCTGCATCTGGCCAACTGTCTTTAGGGCCACACTTGCTCCTGGAGGGTCTGAGCACAGGTAACACACTGGTCAAGGCTTTATATAGCTGTGCCCTTGTAACCTGATGAGCTGGCCTTGAGTTTTAGGAGCCCCAAGTCATTCCCCTTCAACTTCAAGCCCCACCCATATACCTCAGAGCACGTCTGAAAATACTGAGGATGACTGGGCTCAGCTTGCCTCCATTAGCCTTTAGCTCATTCCCCTTGGTTATGGGACCCCATGTTTTGTAACTAAGGACAGAGCCCTTGAGAGAAGCTCTAGAGACCTGGGGTGGCATGGAGACTGGGCTGAGAACCAATAGCAGATTTTCATCTGCTGGCTTGTTAATGTGAAACCACAGACCCAGATTGGTTGTTGTTCGAGACAGGGTTTTTCTGTGTAGCCCTGGCTGTCCTGGAACTTGATCTGTAGAGCAGGCTGGCCTTGAACTCACAGAGATCCCCTACCTCTGTTTCCCAAGTGCTGTCCGTAAAGGTGTGCACCACCACTGCCAGGCTACAGACCCAGATTTTAGCCACAGGATTCTGTTCATAGTGATACAGAAGTATAGGGAAGGATTCCAAGGCCATGAGAGCAGCCCATATATAGAGATTGTTCTGTAGTTGACTAGTGATGTCTTCTGTGGATGGGAACTGGTATATTGTAGCATGCATGCTATGGTGATATCCCCCAGAATGGATTCTGATACCGTAATTCTATCAGACTACAATCACAAGGTACACTCCTGAGAACTCACCTATGGTTTTCTCATCTGTGTGATTAGTAAGACTAGCTGTTGGCAGACTCTTAGCCCTGACCCACCTGGCTGGTTTGGGAGAAGACCATGTGTGGAGGGACTTCAGAAAGCTTCCTTATGACTCTGGCAGAGGATGGGGCCAGGGCTGACCCCATGTGAGAGACAATGAGGTTGCAGACTCTGAACCTATCTTGTGGTAGCCTTTGAGCTGCCACCCCTTTCCTGTATGTCCTAGTCACAGGTACCAACAAAGCTGCTTTCACCATGTGTTCATTCATGCTTTGCTACTGGACTATTGCTGTTGCTAGGCTACAAGCATCTTGCTTGTCTCTGAACCCTAGACCAGGTCTATCTACTTGCTCAAAACTTGCCCCTTTCAGCCTTCTGCTTCTACACATCCCACCTCAGATGCTTTTAGCCACTTTCACTAAGTATTTATCTTCTCTCTCCTTGCTCCTGGCCATCTGTTCCAGGGCTGAGGGTGTCCTGATGACTGATGGTCATGATTACAATGCCCCCGGGGTCTATACTGTGCCCTCCAGAAGTCTTCAGCTCCTAAGCCCTCTCTTCCTCCCAAGTCATACTTTATGGTCCACATTTAATAAATAATAACACTGCAGAGTAGACTAACCCAAGGCTTCTCATAAGCTGGGGCCCCAGGCCCAACATTGTCTAACAATGGGAAAGGGTAGTCAGTTGGTTGTCTGCTGGAGGCCAAGGCAGGAAGCCAGGAGGGACCTTTCAGACAGGTTGTTGATGGGGTTTGTCACCCTGCACATAGGAGATGTTCAGGAACCTCCAGGGACGATCTGGGTGTGTGACACTAGAGGCCTGGGGGAGGAGCCATGGTATCCGGGCAGGTGGTCTAACCTTCAACATTGAGCACAGCTGAGACAGGTGATCTTCATCTTCTCTTCCAGAAGAGGAGGTTCAGGGCAGGCCTGGAGAAGTCAGATAGAGAGGCCTAGGGGAGCGGCACCCGTCGAGTCTCCACCTGCCCAACCTGCTGGTTTCTGGCACTACCAGTTCCGTGAGCTCCACAGTAGCAAGCAGTAGAATCCTTTAAGCTCTTTACAAGGAGAACATGGTGTGTGTGTGTGTGTGTGTGTGTGTGTGTGTGTGTGTGTGTGTGTAGGGTGGGTTAGGGTGCTACTCTGGGATCTTTAGGCTGGTGATTCAAGGTGTGACAGGGACCTGCCCCTGGGAGCAGAAGTGGGGGCTCGGAATGACAAGGAGTTTCACCCTAGGCAGGCACAGCCCATGACTGAAGGTTAGCAAGGGTTCTGGCCAGAGATTCCCTGTCTTAGGAGATAGAGGAGGGTCTCCTAATGCTGATGGGTGGGTGGGTGATCATGGTTTGGAGACTTGTCCCTCTGATGGGCCCAGGAAAGGGCGCTAGGGCAGAATTCATGGTGAGATGTGCATTCAGGCAGGCCTGGGAAACTCAGGCCTCCGTGGGGCTAGAGGGTGTTCCAGGGATGGAGTAAGGGAATGGGAAGGATCCCTGGCAGGGGTAGCTGCATCCCACCTTCTGTGAGCCAGGCCAATGCTGCTCCCTTGTACAACCAGAATGAACATTGGGCACAGAGGGGACCCCTGGGAGGGGCTAGCCCCATAGCCATGGGATAGCCCTTGCTGATCCTGGCATCTTCTCTGGGGTAACCATGGCTGAAACTGGATGTTGTGGGTGCCCTGAAGTCCTTGGGTGATCCAGGGGGTGGGGGAGCCAGGACAGATGTCCCTGGGGTAGGCAGAAAGGGTGGTTCTTGATGTGCTGTGTGCCTCAGGGCAGGTGGCTTGCTGCTTTTTTTTTTTTTTTTAAACTACTATTTTATCTTCATCTCAAGGAGTCCCAGAGGTACAGGGTCTCAGTAAGAAGATCATTTTCCTGAGATCACTTAGGCTGCCCAGTATATGTGGGTTATCCAGATTTGGTGGGCTAGCCTGGAAAGTGGGATATCCTGTGCTTGAGCTTGGCTATAGCTGTTCTGAGCTAGGGCAGACACCCGTGGGGCTGGAGGAAGTCTAGAGCTCTAGCTGAGGCTCATGTGGCTTCCAGATGATTGCCCATGAGTACAACAGGACAGGAGCAGGGGTGCCCAGATGGTTTAGGTCCCAGGTTGCCGCCATGAGTGTCCCTGTCCTGCTGGGTAAGATGAGGTGGTGCTGGCACAGGGGCCTGCCCAGCCTTGCTCTGACCCAGTTTTCCAAGCCCAACCCAGTCCTCTGCACTCAGGCAGGCAGGCAGGTGGGAAAGCAGGCAAGAGATAATCAGGACTCACACAAGTTTTTCTCAGGAACACCATTGCCCTGGCCCACAGCTGCTCTCCTGCCCAAGGCATTTGACTGGCTGTATATAACTACAGTTAGTCCCCTGAGGACGCAGATATCCCTAGGACTTGAGCTGTCAATGATCCAGCCTTGGAGTCATCTGTCCCATGCCTCTGTCTTCTGCCTCAAGATGAACTGATGCATTGTCCAGAGACAGACCCTGGTAGTGTTTACCTCCTCCTAGAAGCCAGTCATGGCTTTTCTAAAGATGAGGACCCTTAGGTAACAAGGAGGTGTGGGAATAAGCCGTAGAGTCACAAGAGTGGGTATAAAGGCTCAGGAAAACATTCCAGGGAAGGGGAGGGTGGCAGGGTCCTTGTGGACCAGGAGGCTGGGGTAGCAAAGCCTGCCTGAAGCCTGGCTGGGAAGGGGGAGGGAGGGTGGAAGCGACTGTGGGAATCCAGCTCTGGTGGCAGGCTGGGTAAGCGGCTTTGATCCACATTGAAGCAACACAGACCCTAGTTTTAAGATAACTTGGGCTTGGGAACCTGGGCCCTGGCCCCAGCTGCAGACCTGGCTTTCCTTTCATTCCTGCTCTGCCCTGGGAAAACACGGTCTAGGTGGTGACTGGCTCTCTGGGCACACTCTCCTGGATGTTGGGGTCTGGTTCTTGAGCTGAGTTGTCAGGACACCTTGAGGCCCACCAAGCTCCAAGGAGAGGATTTTGGTGTGCTCACCTCAGTTACAGGCAGGCCCTCCTCTTGGCCCTGCTCCTTAGAATTAAACTTTCTGCATCCTTTCCCCAGCCAGCTGTTATCATCTTTGACTTGGGCCTGAGAGGCCATGGGATCCACTACTTCCTAGCTGGGGCCTTTGAGGATAGTGATCACTGGGCAGACTAGTGTGAACAGGGGCCAGCATGGACACAGGTATGGACTATTGTGGGGGTGCACACTGCCTGGGAACTCCCTATCTGAATCCTAACCTCTGCCTCTGTGATGGTCTGTATCTTCACATGCCAGAGGGCTGACTCACCACACCTTGGCCCCTATTCAGGCCAGGCTAGTGGTCAATGAAGCTGTTAGCAGGGGCAGGGGCAGGCAATGGGTGTGGCTAGGAGGAGAAGGCCTCCAGACTCAAAGACAGCTCTGTTAGGGGCTTCAGGCCCTGCATGTCCATCCTTCTCAGTGCTGGAGCCTTGGGGACTGGGAGCAAGTGGTGGCTCAGGGAGAAGGGGCTAATCAGATGGTTAGCTGGGTCAGTGAGGGACTGGGAACCACGTGGAGACAGCTGTCTAAGGAGCAATCGCCTGCATTCTATATTTGCCCTCTGGGAAGGAATATCCTGGGTGAACTTCCCTGCAGAAAGGGATGCTCACAGAAAAGAGATGGTTACAGAACATGCCTCAGCTTTCCTGCCTGTAATGAGTATAGGGCTTAAACAGCATCTCCCAGGATCCCCAGCTCCTCCAGAACCTTCAGAGTCTCAGGCCTTGTGGGTGGGCTGATCCGTTCCCTTAGGTTGATAGGGCACCTAGCCCAGGGTTGGTAGGATCCTGACTGCTCTAAGGACTCTCTAAACATTCCGGTGTTCACAAGCTCAGCTGAAACATCTGTGGGAGCACTGTGGTCACCTCTGATGACTGAGTACTATGACAGTGCCTCCTTATTCCCCATCTGTCAAATGGGGCTGTTGCAAGGCTTCTGTTAGCAGCTACCAACTTCACATTCTCCTGACCACACAGGATCTGGATTGTCCAGCCAACCAAGCCATCTGTGGAAGGGTAAGAAACGGACACACACACACACACACACACACACACACACACACACACACACACACGGTAGCTGCTGTAAACTCAGAGACTGGAGCTGGATGCTTGGTTGAGGTCACATATGGATGATGGGTGCAAGGGCCAATCAGCAGAGCCGGACAGAGCAAGACTGCCATAGGTGATGGCAGGAGGGGCCAGCGGGCCGAGAGGAAGGGGTACAGGAGGAGGAGGGTGTGGCAAGGGCTGCTGGGCCCTGGGGCCTAGATTCCTAGTTCTGCCGGAGCCTGAAGAGTTAGGACTTGTTTATTCTTGGCAGGAAGGCTAGTCCTGGGGGTGGGGGGGGGGAGAGAAGCAAGGCCTTTTCAAAAAAAAATAAAAATAAAAATAAAACGTTCATTTAGAAGGCCTGCTGAACTGCAAAGGGGTCCTGGAAAAAATGTTGAGAGGGTTTAAGTGTAAATGGGCCCAAAACACCATAATTAAATTTCCCTTAAATTTACCAGAGTTTGGGGTCAAAGAAAAAATAAAACTTAGGGAAAATACACTTGAGGTTTCAGGCCAAGAGCTTAGGAAAATAGATTTCTGAACTGCTCAGCAGCTACTGGCCTGGCCTGCCAGTCCTTGAGTTGTCGAGGCCTTAACCCCTTTCTGCTCAGTACTGGCCTGTGAACTCATTGCTTTGATGGCGCTGTGGTGGCTTCTTGTCAGTTCTTCCTGCTTTCTGCTGAGTAGCCCTTCTATGCCAGACAGCCTCACCCTTGCCCTGCATCTGTCCACAGCTCTGATTTCCACTCTTTGCTCATCCAGGCACATTTTCCAAACCAGGAGTTAGGACTTGAGGTTTAGTAGTCTGAGTGAACCAAAGGGCAAAAAGGCCAGAAAGCTTGGTCTGGAATGTCAGGTTCCCAATGTGCATGTATGTCCAGGTTCCCAATGGTGCATGATTCATGTTATTGCCCTTTTTGGCTCAACTTACCAGGAAGCTCACAGCTAAAATTAAGGATCTTACATAGTAGCTAGTATTGACTGATGGCTTTTGGAATATTTTCCTTTCTTGTTCATGTTTTTTAAAATTCTACTTCTGTGCTGGGTGGTGGTGGCGCATACCTTTAATCCCAGTATTTATGAGGCAGAGGCAGGTGTATCTCTGTGATTTCCAGGCCAGTCTGGTCTACAGAGCTAATTTCAGGACAGCCGAGGATACACAGAGAAACCTTGTCTTAAAAAAACAAAACAAAAAAAGTTTCCATTTCTGTCATAATGTACAAATCAAATGTACTTTTTTATTTTAATCCTGAGAGTGAATTTGAAAGGCAGAAATTACCTATAGCCGTTCACAACCACACCCCCATTCAAATCTGCTTTCTTTGGGGGAACTAGACCAGCCAGTCCTATAAGAGCCCCATACATGGTGCTACACTGGCTCCCGAGCCTATTAGCATGCAGCAATGATGTTTTCCACCACAGATGAGGGAATGGGGTCTCCTAGGAGGGCCAGAGTAGCTCTGGGGCTCTGAAAACCTGTCCTGAAGGACATGAAGCCTCATGGCAGCATCCTACCTGAAGGCAAGCTTGGCAGGATCCTGGGACTCCCTCTGCCTAGGTTCCAGGCCCATTGTGGCCTATAGCAGCTACCAGCTGCCAGGAGCCCTGTGGTAAGATGTGAGTTGTGAATTCAGGTCTGTTCAGGAGAGTTCCTCTGCTGCCATTTGCCCAGCTTTAGGCCTGGCCAGGCTGGGGAGGCCGGGCTACCTACTCCCAGCCTGTAGTGATTCTATTCCAGGGCACATGCAGCAGGTGCACCTCCACAGTCCCTTTCCTTGTTCAGCAGCATAGGCCCCAGAAAGCTGAGGCCACCCAGCTCTGAGTCCCTTAGCTGTCCCTAGTGTGCCTGACTTGGCCTCTGTCCCAGCTCATCTTCACTGAAGATTCCATCCATGTGGGGCTTAAAAAGCTGACGGGGTCCCAGAAAGTGGGTAAAGAGGTATAGGCACATAAGGGGTCTTTAGCATCGGGAGCCCCCTCCCCATTAGCCCTGGCTGTTTCCAGGCTCCAACCCCCTTCCTGGGACTCTGCCAAGGGCCAAAGAGACCCACCTCTTCAGGGCCTAGTCTTAGTCACAGCCTGGAGTTCAACTGAGGGGTCCAGGATAAAATAGTGGCTAAGTTAGGGAGAGCATTATGAGAGTCAAGGGCTGGCGCCATCCTGACACAGACTACAGAATGTGGGGCTCAGCCTCATGTGTAGCTCTCTGAGAGCAGATAAGACTCCTGCCAAACCCAACTCTTTATAAGAAAAATCACACTGAGCTGGGTGGTGGTGGTGCACGTGGGAGGCAAAGGCAGGATATCTATGTGTTTCAGGACAAGCTCCAAAGCTACACAGAGAAACTCTGTCTCAAAAAACTAAACCAAACCAAAAAAGCCCCACCGACAATAGACCACACCTTCCAGGAATTATGTCCTGGTATAAGAGTAAGGCAAAGTGAGTTGCAGCTACTTGGGGCTGGTTCGTGGGATCAACTCTGCAGAACCAGTGGAGTCTCAAAATGCTGTGCCCTTTTAGTGTAAGGGCCAGCAGACAGTGGCAGCCATGCTGGAGAGTCAAGACCCAGACCATGTTAGGATGTGCATGACATCAAAGGATCAGGAACCCCAGGTGTGTAGTGGGCAGAAGGTGATTCCCTCTAAGGCAGGCCTGTGTAATGGTGGGAAGGAGTTTGAGGTGAGATCATCCCACACTTTATGGACAGCCCAAAATCCAACCACAAGTGTCCTTATGAGAGATGGGAGCCATGGCAAAGGTACAGAAGAAGCCATGTGAAGGTAGAGGCAGAGACTAGAGTGATATGGTCCTAAGTCAAGGATGCCCGAGGCCCCAGAGTTGTCACAGGCAGGAAGAACCCTCTTGTAAAGAGGCCCACAACCAGCTCATCTTGACCTCAGACTTCTGTTGTCCTGAACTATGAAAGTCAATTTGAGACAAGCAGTTTTTAAAGTGGCAGTAGGCTCAGGACAGGAATACAAGTTGTGAACCCCCCACAGCTAATTTTTGAAGAAGGGACAAGGCCCCCACACTGCTGCAGCTGAGCGAGAGTCCAGAAGAGCTGGCCAATGTCTGGTCATAGGATGTGGGGGGGGGCAGAGGAAAAGTACCCTGTCTGGAGCCCTCTGCTCTGCATTTGTTGCTCATTGGCTAAACTTCTTAGAAGCCACAAAGTAAGATAGCCTGGGAGACAAGGTCTGTTGGTCCACAAGGTTCAGAGAACCACCACTGGCCTGGGATACCCGAGATAAAGAATTACTACTGTTCAGATGGATGCTCAGCTCCCAGGTGATACAGATGTGGAGGGTTCTGGTAAATCCTCCAGAGGAGGTGGGTGGCAACAGGCGTCAGAGTTCACATTCTGGTTCTTTTACTGATAATTAATCTGCCAATAGATTAGGAGAGAATGTCTGCTATGACCCCCTGGGGTGGCAACATGGGGGAGGATCTGTGGGCAGCTAGCTGGGGATGGTATGGGAACCCAGGCCTGGATTCTAGCCAGTCTGCAGGGAGTTGTGCTCGGCCAGAAGAGCAACATGAGCGACAGTAGAAGGTGCAGAGGGTTAGGGGTGGACACTGAGCAGTAGCATGAGGGCTTTGGGAACAGAGCCTTGCTCAGAGATCTGGGATAGATAAGAGTGATCAATGAACCACTGAAACATTTTCATGTTCTACTTTCCATTTTTCTGATGAGCAAGGTGAGTCCTTCAAGCCACACACAGCCAGACCGAGCAGAAGCATTGAGCCAAGACCCCACCTTCTTTCCCTATGTGGCTCCTGTAGGCCTCAGACCATGCTAAGCTTGACTGTGAGATACAATTCCGATTCCCTGTCTTGTGAGGGTAGATACATAAGTCACCAGTCACAGAGTGGTGGGTGGTGGTGGGTGCTGTTTCAGAGTCTGCAAGGCAGCACCTACAGCTTGTCAGCATGATTGGGTGGGCAGGCTGATCCTCCTGGGACCGGCTGTCAGTGTGACACTCCCCAGATGGAATGTGTGTCCAGGATGGATGAGCTGCCTGAGGACCTCCACAGGCTGGAGTTCAGGCAGCTCTAGGACAGGGCAGGGTCTTCCACTTGGTATCCCCAGCTTTTTGTTATTCTGAGTTTGGGCAGTTAAGTTCACTTCCAAACGTGTATCTTCTTGGGGAAGTGTGAACATCATCTCCCCCCGCCCCCGCCCCCGCGCGCAGCAGGACACCCAGGCAGCTGAGCTCATGAGGGCCACCAGTTGGTTAGTTCGATAAATACAGCACTGTGCCCTCCTTTTCTAGGACACGATCCCTGCGCCTTCCACTGTCGTCGTGTAAACTCTGCCCCATCCTTCACCGTAAGGCCGTTTCACACTCATTTGTCCACCTGGAATGCAATAAGGCTCTGCACGCGAAGAATTACGGCTCTTTGCACAGGCTTCAGCTCCGGAGGACAGTTCACTGTGAAGCTGCCTTAACACCTGGACCCCCACTGAGGCCACCGCTCTGAGCCTCTTCGTCTTACTGGACGAAAGAGCGTGCAGACAGACAGTCGTGAGCTCGACCATTGCTTCGAGGGGTTGAGTGTGCGATCCTGGCCTCGCCCGCTTGGTCCCAGCCGGGCTCCCACGCCCTCCGGGACCGCCCGGCGCCCCCGCCTGACCACGCCCCCTAGGATTCCCCGCCCCTCGGCCGCCCGGGAAGGGGCGTGTTTTGGGCGTGGCGGGAGCAGGCCGTCTCCCCCCCACTGGCTGCCGCGCGCCGGGCAGCCGGAGTTCAGTGTACTGTGGTGGTGGGGGTGGCGGGAGCAGCTGGCGCCGTGAGGTCCACTCCGGCTCTGGGACTCACTGGAGGGCGAACGGCCGCTGGGAAAGAAGAGATCCTGGGAGGGCGGACTGAGAGCCGAGGTCCGGAGCTGCGCGTGGTGAGCCGGGCTCTAGCGGCCGCCAGGTTGGTGTGAAAGACCCGGCTGGCGCTCGGAGGGGCCGGGCGGGCGCTGAAGCAGTCAAGACGCGAGGTGGGCTGCAACTGGTGCGGTCAGTGCGGGCGGCGAGGCCGGGCTGGGCACCGGCGTCCCGATCTGGAAAGTTTGCCGCTCCTGCCGCCGTCCTGGGAGGGCTCTGCGGCGGCCAGGGAGGGGAGGAGGGAGAGACCGCGCGCGGCTGGGAGGAGGCGGCCGGCGCCAGGCGGCCCCGGAGCCCAGGCAGGCGGCGGGCGGGGCGGCCGGGGGTCCCGGCGCAGGAGCGAAGCCGCGCTCCCCCGCTGCCCTCCCAAGTAACTAACTCAGCGCTCTCCTCCCGCAGACTCCGGAGCGGCGCCCTCCCACCGGCGCCGGAGCCGGGCGTGTGGGGGTACAGCATGCCCGCGCGCGCGGCTTGAAGACGCCGCGGTCCCAGCTCCAGCCATGGTAGTCCCAGCCTGCGTGCTAGCGTTCTGCTTTGCGGTCGTGGCCGCAGCTACCTCTGAGCCACCCGGCCCAGAGCAGCGAGTCGTGCGGAGACCGGCAGGTAGGGGCTGACAAGGTGTCTTTCGAGGGGCCCGGTCCTGGCCCCCAGAGACTTTGGGAACTGCGAACGGCTCTTGGGTGAGGAAGGGGCGTCAGGTTGAGTAGCAGCATGGGTGCCAGTGCGCCCGGGTTCTGTACCCCGCCCCGCAGATCGCTGTCAGATCCGGAGCGGCAGTATACGGTGTGTCTGGAGTCTCAGAGCCACCGTCCAAGTGCGAGGCTCCACGGCGAGCGATGCGTGGTGGCCGTGGTCCCCAGCCGGGCAGAGTCGGGAGGGCGCGCGAGCCGGCTTTCCCCGATTCCCATTGTTGCTGCTCGGATCTGAGAGGACGGAAAGTGTCAGTTGTTGGTTTCCCCGTCCTCCCGGCGCAGTTCTTGGCTCAGTTTTGGCCAAAGTGAAGGTTGGACTTCGGGAGTGGACAGGAGTAGTATCCCAGCCAAAGCTCAGTTCTGTCGCCTAGTGTCGCGCACCACAAGGTGACAGCTTCGGCGCCGGTGCCCCTCTTACCCTGTAGGCGGCCTGAGGGGGTCTGTTCCCAGGGGCGCCCATGGACCGCCCTTCAAGACGCACTCTGGGAGGCGAGGGGCGGTTGTCCCAGGATCGTGTCGCCGCCTACATAGCGCGATCGGCCGCCAGAGTCCGATGGGACATTGAGCACCATCAAATGGGGCCGGAGGGTGAGAATACCGGAGGGAGCCACGGTCCGGCAGCCCAGCGTCCCGCTGCCTCCGGGAGGTGCGATGCGCCCGGCCCCTGGTTGTGCCCAGCGGCAGCAGCGTGGCAAGGCAGAGCAGTGGGCTGGCGGGAGGCCTCGCGGAGGGAGGCCTTCGCTCGGTAAGCTTCGCCCCACCCGAGCTGAGGCGGAACAGCCGCTCCTTTGTACCCCGGCGGCCACAGACCGCGCATTGATGGCGGCGCGGCCTCTCGGGGAGGTGCAAGCGCGGTGAGCGCAGCGGGACGAGGCAGATGGCGGCGTGCCCCTCCCGGCGCCCCCGCGCCCCTTTCTCCCTCAGCGGCTGCAGCTTCTCGGAACAATGTCATTTCTTTCTTTCTTTTTTTTTTTATGAATGAAAGTGGGCCGGTAGCTTGAATGTGCGTGTCTTTCAGCAGCGTGACAGAGGCGGTCGGGAGGTCAGCGCGCGCTTTTAGCGCCTGCTAGGACGGTCTGGCTCCCGGGCGCCGAATGGCCGGCGACTGAACCACATTAGCATGTGCATTCAGATGAAGATATTACTCCCTGCGTCGAGTGTCAGTGAGCTAGCGAAGGGGCGGCGGGGCGGAGCGCACACCCTTTCGGTGCTCCAGGCAGTGACTGTGGCGGCCTGGCACGACCCTGCTGCAGGAACCGAAGTTGAGCCGGGTGGCCAGGAATCAGTGGGATGTGCGCCCGCCCCGCGTCCCTGCGTTCGAGCTGGTGAGACAGGTAGGGAGTTGATAGGCCAATAAACTTAATCCGGTTCCTTAACGAGATGGGCCGGGCAGTAAAAATACAAAGACCCGGTGAAGTTTACAGAGGTCTCGGCTGGCGCTTTCCCCGGGAACATAAATTACCAAACTGGAGCTGGCTAGGGTCAAGAGCTGTGGGGCGGTGCTAAGGCTCCAGCCTACTCTGGACACCCCTGGTGTGTGCACTGTTGTGAAGAGAGTAGCCCGCAAGGGCTCCGAGGGTGACCCGCACGCGGGCCTGTAGCAAAGGGTGACAGGAGTCGAGCCTTCCATGTCCCTGGGCGTTGTGTCCGGGTCGTGTCCGTCCCCGTCCCCCGTCCCCCCCCCCCCCACGCTGCACACCACCTCAGGGTTGGACTTTGAGCCCTGCAGGCCCTCGCGGTGGTTCATTAACCTGGGCTGATCTTAGGCCCTGAAGCTTTGGATCCTATGCTGAGCCTAGGAGCACCTTGTTCCCCCAGCCTCAGGTTTACAAGGAGCTTGTGGGACCTGAAACTCCTACTCCCTTTTTAACAGTTGTGCGTAGAAGACAAATGAGTTACACAGGGTGGGTTAGGGGTAAGGTGAGGTCTTGTGGAAAGGTGGCTTGGGCAAGGTTGAGAAATGACTTAGCTATGAGTAAAGCCACCTGGAGTTGAGGCCTGCCTAGGCTTGGGTACCCTCCTGGAACCCAAGTTTCCTCACCTGTCCTGCCAAAGAGGACTGGTAATGGCAGGGTTGTTTCGGGGATTAAACCAGATAATCCCCCAGTAAACCCTCATTAGCCCGCCCAGCCTCTGGATTCTTTCTTTTTTTTCTTTCTTGACTTTGTTATGAAACTGTGGAAACTGGAATGTCTCCTGGTGGAATGGTGGTGAGTAGGGAAGGAGAGGAAGGCAAGAGACCCTTCCTTCCCTTGGATTCAGGGTCCCTTGGGGCGCCCTCCTTTCTCTTCGGTTGTTTTAATGGTACAGCTGGCTGTGCCTCCTACGCCAGCTGTGTGTGTTCCCTATCAAAGCAGATGTTGCCTGCATCCGGGTCCTGGTCTTGTTCCAAAGCCCAAGTCTCTGGAGTCCTTAGGGTGACCAACCTGGGAAAGCGGGTTGATGCTAGCGCTGTTGTGTTCACCTGTGTCTCAACAGTAGTGACCAGAACTGGTTATCAAGCCCTGCACAAGGGATGCAGCCATCCCAGAAGCTGGTCAGCCGTGGTCTGACTACATTGTTCTATTCAAGATGCCCAGGCAGGGGTTTTCCCCATCCCCACACACCTTTTCACAGGCTCTAGCCACTTAACCTACCTTTCTGGACTTCAAGTCTGCCAATTGGGGTTTGTCCATTGTGTCATAGTGAGGGAAACTGAGTCGATCTGGGAGACTCCAGACCCTTCACAGCCTGACTGGGACACAGTGTCTCTTAGCCTGCCCCAGTAAGCATATGGTACGCTGGTCCACCTCAGTACCATGTGGTAATGGGGACAACAGTGGGGATAGGTACGTGTAGCCCATGTAGTGTCCCCTCAATGGACACCCCAGAAGTACCAGTGCCTGTGTTGCATTTGGTCCTGGAGGCTGATGTGGGAGCTCTGTTGGCTGTAGCTTCTCAGGGTGTACCATATTCTGTGTTGTCTAAAGCAGCCTTGCACTGTCCCTTCCCTTGTTACCTACTTGGCTCAAGACACAGGTCCCTCTAATCTTTGTGACCCTGGGGTGGTGACAGTGGTGTATATGTTGTTGCCCCAGGCCTCCGAATTTCAGATGTCTGGTTTCTTCTGGCTCCTAGAGGACAGTGATTGGTGGGCAGGTCAAAGGTCAACTGTCAGCTGACTGAGCCGTCCCAAACCTCCGGCCATCTGCCTCTCCAAGGGGCTGGTCTGGGGGCTGCAGTGTCCTTCTTGAGTGCATTTCTGGATTAGGTTAAAGCAAATACTTGTGTGAATGGTGTGATCTGTTGCCTTGTACAGACCAAACCGGAATCAACTGGCTGTTGCCCTTGGGCCAAAGCCTAGTCTAAGGCTATTGACTAGCCTGTTTTTGGCCTTCTCTGGGTAGGGGGCTCAAGCAGCTTCCAGCACTGGGTGATCAGGATAGAAGGGCCCTGGCTATGGATAGTCCTTGGCTATCCAGGACAGCTTAAAGTTCTATGATTCTATGGGACATCATGGGTTTCGTGGGTGACCCTAGTGGACTTTGAGCCAGTGGGCTGACTCTTGGAAGGGCAGAATTGGGCCTGACCAAGGACTGGTGTGGCCAGAGTGGACAGCTGGGCCTCGAATCTAGGCCGTGCATCGACGGAATGACAAGTGACATTATAGCCAGTCCAGCTGGACCTGAAGAAGGAGGTCTACTCAGCAGGACCACCCACTCCTGTCCTGGGCCCCGAGCCCAGCTACCCCTGTGATGGGCATTGTTGGATCCTGGCAGGGAGGTTTGGAGGTGATAGCCCAGCTGGTAGGGAGTTTCTGAGTGTGAGGTCTTTGGGCCCCCTCATGAGCTGGTCAGGGGAGAGGTGTATGGCTATCTGTGTCTGCCCAGTGAAGGGGCTGTAGTTACTACTCATTTCTTAGCCCTCATTGTGGGTGGCTGGCTCCATTTGGTCCACTCTGACAGCCCCTCCAAACCCGGTTTTTATTTATGAAATGGGGGTTTCATATCCTCAGCCACCCCTATGAGCTCATTTGGGTCCTTTATCCCACTGACCAGAGAGCTAAGTATCCAGATTGGTGTCCTTAATGTACACCTGTCCTATTTTTCTAACTACGTGGGCTACTTGAACAGCAGCCCTTGTGGAGTATTCAAGAAGGGCTGTCCCCCCATGTTGTTGCATGACCTTGTATCATCTTCCCTTTCCATATTTATTTATTTATTTGTAGCAGTCTTGCACTGTAGCCAGGCTGGCCTTGAGCTTGTGGCAGTCGTGCCTCAGCCTTCCTAATGTGTGAGGCACCATACCCAGCCTTCTCCTTCCTATTGCTAAAGTGTGTTCTGTTCTCTGGCTCTCCACCCATACGGTTTTAGAAGCCAAGACGAGGGTTGGGTGCTAAGCGGGCCCTGAAAGGGCTTCCTATTTCTTCTCTGAGTTTTGAGCCAGAGGCCAGTGAAGGACAGTCTGTCCCTAACCTGCTTTTGTGCTTCCCCGTGAGCTAAGGATTGATTGTGCATTTCCAAATGGTGGGAGGAAGAATTGGTGATACTTTGCTGGTGCTGGGAATGAGCTCAGGGTGTTAGACATTCCAGGGGGTGCTGCACCACAGAGCTGTCCCCACCCCTCAGGACACTTTAGATCTTTCAGGATTGGGAGGGCTGCTATGCCTCTTCCTTATCATCTTTGGAAAACAGCTTCCTCCGGCGGGACAGGGCCAAAGCCCTCGCATAGACAGAGCTGAGATACTGACGCCACTGGGCTCTTACTGAAATGGTTTGTCCACTCCGGGTTTCACCATGGTCTGGGAGGCCCCAGGAGCACACCCCTCACTTGCCTGCCACAGCCTTTGCTAGTGTGTTTACAGAGTAAAGTGGGGCCTTTAGCATGCTACTGTGGAGGATCTGTTTCATAGCTTTTTATTTCATCCACAGAGATCGCAGGGCCTGAGCCTAGCCAGCAGGAGCAGGTGGCCTTTGGCATTGGGGACACCGTGGAGCTAAGCTGCCATCCTCCTGGAGGTGCCCCGACAGGCCCCACTGTCTGGGCTAAGGATGGCACAGGGCTGGTGGCCTCCCGCCGTGTCTTGGTGGGTCCCCAGAGGCTCCAGGTGCTGAATGCCTCGCATGAGGATGCGGGGGTCTACAGCTGCCAGCATCGGCTCTCTCAGCGTGTGCTGTGCCACTTCAGTGTGCGTGTGACAGGTGAGTGTGTCGGTGCAGTTGTCAAGTGTGTTGAGCAGTTGCAAAGCCAGGGGGGTCACGGCAGTCCTGGGCAGGGTGGCTGCAGTATCCCTGGCAAAAAAAATGTTGCTGGCAGCTGGTAGGAGTGGGTACCCCCCAAGTGTGTACTATCGGAATGAGTGGCACTGTTCCCAAAGGCAGGGAACAGTGGGCCCCAGGTATGGGGAACAGCAGGTCTCTGGATGTTGGGGTATCACAGAACCACTGCCTACTTAAAACTATTGCAGATGCTCCATCTTCAGGAGATGACGAAGATGGGGAGGACATGGCTGAGGATACAGGTGAGATTAGAATCTAGGCACACTGAGCTGGTCAGGGTGGGGCTGGGTGCCTTCTTCCTGTAGTTTGGTGGCTACAGGGTGACATTGTTACAGTAGAACAGGAGCAGTGAGGAGGTGAGGCTGCTCTGCAGGGATTTTGGTATTGACTTGAGTGGGGAGGGGCCTCCCAGGCTTGAGTACAGTTAGTCATGGAGCTCAGGTTGTTGTTGAGGAGTATCAGGAGGGATTAAGGGCATCAGGAGAGGAATGGCTGCACCATGCTGAGGCTCTGTGTGTGTGTGTGTGGGGGGGGGGGGGGCTATGACTGGGGAGACTCGGCTGTGTGGACTGAGTGCTCGGACCATTTGGAAACTTCTGAGGTGGTGTGGACAAAGTGTTGAGAGGAGTCGGAGACAAAATGGATAGATAGAAACACAAGGGAATGAATTTCAGGAGTGTGGGGGCCAGGAGAAACAGGTAAAGGGGCTTGAATGAGATTTAGAGCGGAATCTACACAGAAATAGGTTTGGAATCTAGGAGTGAAACCAACAGAGGCTACTGTCCTGAGAAGTTGCTTGGCTTCTTATTTCCCTTTGGCTACAAGGTTGCTCAGAGCAAAAATTGTTAACCCACTTGCCCTACAGTTCCTGCTCCGGCCACATTACCTGTACCCTTGCCCTGAGTTACTCTTTGCTTCTGCTGTCCTGGCTTTCCTAGGCTGTATTTGGTGTTTGTGCCTCACATGGGTTTAGGCTATAAGGTGACTGCAGGGTCACCTTGTGGATCATGCCTAGCAGTGGGCAGCATTAAGTCACTGCAGATTCCCAGTGTGACAGTCTTCTGTCAAGCTTACTGGCCATCAGGAGCCTGGGAGGGCATCTCAGAGCTGGGAGGGGCCCTCACCAGTTTCTGCACAGTTCTCTCCTACCCTGTGCAGTGGTTCCTACTTCAGGAGCTGCACGCGGTCCTATGGTAGAGTACAGTGAGGTCACTGTGGAAGGGCCCTGCCTCCCTATTTTGTCCTGGATCCCTCCTGTGTCCCTCAGCTGCTTCATGAAACCCAGCAGGGTGGCATCTTTCACCCAGCGCAGAGGCCGGAGGGACGAGAGTGGATGAGAAGAGACCTGAAAGGTGTCGGCCAGGCTCTGGGCACTAGAGAAGCTGGCTTGGGTTTTGCAAGTGGGTGGGGTGATCTGGTCTAGCTGTCTCCCAGGGTCTGCATCCTACTGGATTCTACCTTCTGGGGGACCTGCGCCTGTGCGCCTGTACCAAAGGACAATGAGAAGACATGCCCAAGCCAGAGATTGGGGCAGCTGTAGTTGCATAGTGTCGAGGCTTCATGAAGCCTGTGCAGGCAAAGCAAAGGACTCTGAGTACAGAAGGGGAAGCAGGCTAGAGGATAGGTGGGCAGGGCAGTTTTGGAAAAAGTGCACTGAATTACAGTTGTTACGGGCATTTCTGCCATCAGGGGCCCCTTACTGGACTCGGCCAGAGCGTATGGACAAGAAACTGCTGGCTGTGCCAGCAGCAAACACTGTACGCTTCCGCTGCCCGGCTGCTGGCAACCCTACCCCCTCCATCTCCTGGCTGAAGAATGGCAAAGAATTCCGAGGGGAGCATCGCATAGGGGGCATCAAGGTGGGTCTGGGAAAGGGGCTGGAGTGGCAGGGCCTGGGCACGGTACAGTCTGTATCTGCTCACATACTAATTTTACCTGTAGCTTCGGCACCAGCAGTGGAGTCTGGTCATGGAGAGCGTGGTGCCCTCTGATCGTGGCAACTATACCTGCGTGGTAGAGAACAAGTTTGGCAGCATCCGGCAGACATACACTCTGGATGTGCTGGGTGAGGGCCTGGCCGGGTGGCTAAGGCAGGGCATCCCTGGGCCCCTTGGCCCACTGCCCCTGACTTGGCTGCCTCTTGTAGAGCGTTCCCCACACCGGCCCATCCTGCAGGCTGGGCTGCCAGCCAACCAGACGGCCGTCCTGGGCAGTGACGTGGAGTTCCACTGCAAGGTGTACAGCGATGCACAGCCACACATCCAGTGGCTGAAGCATGTGGAAGTGAATGGCAGCAAAGTGGGCCCTGATGGCACACCCTACGTCACTGTACTCAAGGTAGGCTCTGCTGCCAGCTGCTGGGTGGGTGGATGGGTCAGCTGGGGCCGCCTTGGCCCTGGTCCATAAGTCCCTCTTGGCTGAGGGATATGTTGGGATCTTGGCCCAGGTGTTGAAGTTTCTGAGAAGGAGCATTGAGTCTCAGTGCTTCTCATCTGCTCTGAGCTCCAGACAAGTTCTGTGTTACTTGTACCCTGCCATGGGACTTGATTCCCAGTCTGCTCCAAGGACTAGGCCTGCAGAAGGCTTCTCTTGAGTGACAGTTACCATGTCCCCGGGCAGGAGGATGATTGCCTAGTTAGTTAGTACCCTCTGGATCCTAGAGACAGGCTAGATTCTCCCCTGCTGGCCTGGATTGGCCGGTGTCATCTGCTTGCAGTGTAGTATTGGCTCTGTCTTGCCTCTGTCTGCTTGTAGCTTTGTTCCCTGGCCTTGGGTGGGGCCACCCGAGTCGGGACTTTGCGACACTAGAAGCCCAAAGAGAAACATCTGTTCAGAGACAAGGAGGTCTGGTGGGGGAGGGGTTATGCACTGGCTGGAACGGAACCCTCGCTGTTGAGAGAGGCCGCTGGGGCCTTGTCCGGTGTGCCTCCCGACGTGGGTGTGGGTGTTCATGAGCACATTCTAGGTGTCCTGACACCACAGCCCCTGGGTTGAGGGTTTGGAGGCTGTGGGTTGTGTGTTCGTGGGGGGTGGGGTGGGACAGTGGGGGTGGACATGGAGAAAGGTCTCTCTGAAACCACACCTACCACTGCCATGATGTGCTTCTCCTCCCGGCAGCCTTCCGGGTGTTGCTGCCTAGCCCCCAGCCCATCCTTTGGGATCTCCCTTGCCCTGCCTTGTCCTCATGTCCTTTTGGAGCTGGCTCGGGGTGTGCCTGAGCCCAGTCTCTTGTCCCCGCAGTCCTGGATCAGTGAGAATGTGGAGGCAGACGCACGCCTCCGCCTGGCCAATGTGTCGGAGCGGGACGGGGGCGAGTACCTCTGTCGAGCCACCAATTTCATAGGCGTGGCTGAGAAGGCCTTTTGGCTGCGTGTTCACGGGCCTCAAGCAGGTAACGACTCTGTCCCATGCCTGCCTGGCACGCTGAGCTCCAGCTCCAACGCTCCAGCCATGCACCTGCCTGCATGCCGTGCACGACCCTTTCCCTGCTTGACCCCGCCTGTGGCTCGCACTCTGCTTGTGATGCCTCAATGATACTGGTAGCCCCTGGCTACCAATGACTGACTACCTGCTTCACAGTCCCCCAGACTTGTGCTGTCCTCTTGCACCCCCCACTTGCACACTTAGAAGATCCTTAGAGCCTGCCTGCCACAGGCTGAGCCCTGACTTTGTGAGCATTGGTTTTACACTCATCTTTGGCTGACTCTGATGCCTTCTGGCTTCCTATCCATTCGCCTGCCCATCTTTCCATCTGTACTTCGCCTGTTTCTGCACTAATTCTGCATGCTGCCTCTGTGTGGCACCATGCTGCCCACCTGCCTGTTGCTCACCTTGGGACAGAGGACTCGCCACCGGTGGAGGGACTGGCTTCAGGCTCAGTGCCTCGGTGCAGGAAGAGGGCCCTGCCCTGGGCCTCCATGACTATCTGTGGCAGGGCCATGGTGGTGGCCGAGGTTGTGGTGGTGGCGGCGTTTTCCTTGCAGCCTGGCTGGATCATCTCCATGTGGACTGTTGTGGTACCCAAAGGGAAGTGCTGGCGCTTGCCTATCGCGCTTTGTTCTCTCTTTGTAGACGGCAGGCGCTAACACCACGGACAAGGAGCTAGAGGTTCTGTCCTTGCACAATGTCACCTTTGAGGACGCGGGGGAGTACACCTGCCTGGCAGGCAATTCTATCGGGTTTTCCCATCACTCTGCGTGGCTGGTGGTGCTGCCAGGTACTGGCTTCTGCTCACGCTGCACCTGTCCTCTTGGGGTGCTGGCTCAGGACATGCCAGAGCTGCCAGGGACTGCAGGGGCCGCCTTATGGGTTAGTGCTGCCCATCCTGTGGAACTCACCCCGACCTTGTGCGTGGTACGGGAACATCAACCTGCTTCATCTTGGTCCTGCAAGGGCCTCCCCCTTCATCCTCCAGTTGTGTGCCCACAGTCCTAATCTGAGCTCTGGCATTTCCTGGGTGCCTGGGTGGCGGTGTGGGTGCTTCTGGCTCTGCTGGGCTTCTCTCCTGGATCTGGTCATGCTGACTTACAGATGTTTTTTACTATATTACCAAGGCAGGTGGGGGCTTTCACTCCCCATATCTGAGTATCCTAGGTCCTTCCCCCCCCCCCCCCCCCCCCGCTGTCTGTGTCCAGCTGGTGGGAAACCTGAAAAGGCTGGATGAGGCCCCCAAACTTGTGTCTTTACAGCTGAGGAGGAGCTGATGGAAGTCGATGAGGCTGGCAGTGTGTACGCGGGCATCCTCAGCTATGGGGTGGGATTCTTCCTCTTCATCCTGGTGGTGGCAGCTGTGACACTCTGTCGCCTTCGCAGTCCCCCAAAGAAGGGCCTGGGCTCACCCACCGTGCACAAGGTCTCTCGCTTCCCGCTTAAGCGACAGGTAACAGAAAGTAGATACCAGGTTTTGAGCTCCCTGTCCTGCATTGGGTTTCCTAGTAGAGTAGTACCCAGGGCCTGCCTGGGACTCACTTCTCTGCAGTTGGGTGGGCTGAGCCTTCCTTTTATCTCTGTTCTTCACACGAAGCCCAAATCCTTTGGTGCAGAACATTTTTAGTCGTCTTCAGCCACCACTTTATAGAAGGCAGAGCAGCTGGCCCTTATTTTTGCCCCATACCCTGCCTCACATATATTTGACCTTGCCGTTCTTGGTGGCTGTGCCACCTCACCCCTTTTCCAATGCTCATCCCACATTGTGTGGTACCAACCTGTCCCTAATGACCCAAGCAGGTATCCTTGGAGTCCAACTCCTCTATGAACTCCAACACACCCCTGGTCCGCATTGCCCGGCTGTCCTCTGGAGAAGGTCCTGTTCTGGCCAATGTTTCTGAACTTGAGTTGCCTGCTGACCCCAAGTGGGAGCTATCCAGGACCCGGTCAGTGGTGGTGAGGGTCGATATGGACTTGGTGGGGGTTCTGGGGTTTGGGGCTAGACGGTTACTAGGCAGGGGCCTGTTGAAGGTGGGGTGAGATGCTCAGGTAGCGTACGTACGTACGGGGTGAGATTTGGTCTTCATGACCAATTGCCCATAGGGCTTCCAGGACACAGTGGCATGTGACTGTAAGGCCTGGGAGTTCTGGGCACACACTTACTGACTGCTTCTGTGACCAGGCTCACACTCGGTAAGCCTCTTGGAGAAGGCTGCTTTGGCCAGGTTGTCATGGCAGAAGCTATTGGCATTGACAAAGATCGAACTGCCAAGCCTGTCACAGTGGCCGTGAAGATGCTGAAAGGTAAGAAGGGAGAGAAGTAGAAGGGCATTTGAGGACTGTGTGGCCATCAACTGACACCCCCATTCCTGGTGTAGATGATGCCACTGACAAGGACCTGTCGGACCTGGTGTCTGAGATGGAGATGATGAAAATGATTGGCAAGCACAAGAACATCATCAACCTGCTGGGGGCCTGCACACAGGGTGGTAGGTGCAACAGGTGGGCAGACTGGTGGATGGGAGCTTCTGAGTCACACAGCCTCTCAGCTGTGTGTGTTCCCAGGGCCCCTGTATGTGCTGGTGGAGTATGCGGCCAAGGGCAACCTACGAGAATTCCTGCGGGCACGCCGGCCTCCAGGCATGGACTACTCCTTTGATGCCTGCAGGCTGCCAGAAGAGCAGCTTACTTGCAAGGATCTAGTGTCTTGTGCCTACCAGGTGGCCCGGGGCATGGAATACCTGGCTTCCCAGAAGGTAAGCAGACACAGGTCCCAGGCCAGGTGGGGGTCTCTCCTGGTGGAGGAGTGGATGTCAAACTTGCCTGGTCTGGGGGAGGCATCAGCTTAGCCCCGGCTCCCTTGGGTGTCTCCTCAGTGCATTCACAGAGACTTGGCTGCCAGAAACGTGCTGGTGACTGAGGACAATGTGATGAAGATTGCAGACTTTGGCCTGGCCCGTGATGTGCACAATCTAGACTACTACAAGAAGACCACAAACGTGAGCCCTGGTCCAGGGTGGTTTGGGTGTAGTGCTCCACCAGTGGACACATGAGAGCCAATACCTCTCCCTCTGTCCAGGGCCGGCTACCTGTGAAGTGGATGGCACCAGAGGCCCTGTTTGACCGTGTCTACACCCACCAGAGTGATGTGTATGTGTCCATACATAGGATGGGGTTAGGGAGTTCTGGGGACATACAGGACCCAAGTTGCACCTCTCACAGCCTTCAGGGTCCTGGTCCCTTACAGCCCTGGTGTCTTACTTAACCCTGGTGTCCCCAACCCCTTGTCCATGGGTGGCAAGTCCTGGTTAAGGCCCGCAGCAGCAGTGGACCTGGAGTAACAGGCCTTTTATCCTCACTCCCTCGCAGCTGGTCCTTTGGGGTCCTTCTCTGGGAGATCTTCACCCTGGGGGGTTCACCGTATCCTGGCATTCCGGTGGAAGAACTCTTCAAGCTGTTGAAAGAGGGCCACCGCATGGACAAGCCAGCCAACTGCACACATGACCTGTGAGCGATCATTCCTTGCTCATTCCTCTACCCAGTGCCTGGGAATGGCAGGATTCCTACCAGGGTCCCTGGGATGAGTAGAGGATTAGTGGCCTGGGGTGTGAGGTAGGGATTGGGTGCAGGCCAGGAGCTCAATAGCCATACTTGCAACAGGTACATGATCATGCGGGAATGTTGGCATGCTGTACCTTCACAGAGGCCCACCTTCAAGCAGCTGGTAGAGGACTTAGACCGCATCCTTACTGTGACATCAACTGATGTAAGTGCCACTCGATCCTGCTCCCTCTGGGTGTTTTTCCTTGGAGCTCCAGTGGTCGGACTGCCTCTTAGGGCCACAGTCTGACCACAGATAGCCATGGGATTGAGGAGGGTACCGCAGCCCAGTCCTGACAGCTTTGTCCACCAACAGGAATACCTGGACCTATCTGTGCCTTTTGAGCAGTACTCGCCTGGTGGCCAAGATACTCCTAGCTCCAGCTCCTCAGGAGATGACTCTGTGTTCACCCATGACTTGCTGCCCTCAGGTCCACCCAGTAATGGGGGACCTCGGACGTGAGGGGTCAACAGTCCTCCAGACCAAGCCCCAGCCAATGTTTACACAGACCCTAGCCCGCCCTGCTACTTCTGGTGTGCAGTGGATTCCAGCCAGCCCAGTGTGATGGAGCAGCAGTAGACAGGATGTACGTGTGTGTGTGTGTGTGTGTGTGTGTGTGTGTGTGTGTGTGTGTGTGTGTGTGTGTCCTTGGCTCCTGGGTGCAGAGGCCCCTTGGGAACATGCACTGCTGTACAGTGGTCTTCTGACTAGCCAGGGTCAGGAGCACCAAATGTAGAATGTAAGAGGGCCCACCCTGTGCAACCCTGGGCTTCTGGCTCCCTCATTCCCCGCTGCCACCTCCCAGGGACCGTTGTGGAGAGGGCTATGCTCCCTGTCCAGGGTGGATCTTGGTCCTCTTGGTACCCAAAGCTGAGCCTGCAGGGAAGCTCCACCCTATGTGGCAAGCCTCTCTCCTTTATAGCACCTTGTGCTTGGTGGGGAGTCACAGCTCACCACCTCCAGGCCTCCTATTTCTCACCCTGACCCTCAGACCGAAATTACGGGTACCTGAAGGTGGGAGCCATAACTTCTATCAGAAAAAGTTTATTCCAGAAGCAAATGTACATTTATATAAATAGATGTCCTGTATGATATATATATATATATATATATATATACATATATATAAAAGAATATCTATATGGAGGCAGGCAAAGCTGAGGCCCAGAGGAGAGTAAGATACCCCATGGGGCTCACTGGTAAAATGCCAAGAAGCAAGGGGCTTTTCTGGCACCACAGTTTTGTTTGTACCTGGACCTGTATATTTGTAAAGCTATTTATCGTCCCTCAAAAGCCTCAGCCCCCAACCCCAGGTTCATAGTATTTAGCTCCAGGATATTGCAGAAATGTTAAGTTGTAACTTATTAACAGCTGAAGAGGTTTATGCCGAATTCTGGCGGTTGCTGAGAATGCATCTGGCCCCCAGGGCCAGAGGCTGCCCTGGGAACTCAAGCAGCCCTCAAGAGTGAGAGGTGTCATCAGAGAGCGTTTTTATTTCCTTTGGCCCTCTTTCATGGGGGTTAGATTTATATAGGCCCGCCCTTTAGGAAATTAAAAAAATTTTTTTCTAAGGTGACCGGTATTTTCATACAGATTATTCTAATTGATGTATATTCCAGGCAGAAGCCTATGCCCAGGGAGGGGCCAGCCCTGCCTGAAGGTTCAGATGTTAATAGATATTACAAGTTTATATATATATATCTATCTATAATTTATTGAGTCTTTATAAGTTGTATTTGCTGTAGGCTTAACACTTCTATGCAGTGCTTCTAGACTTTTATAGCCTAGACTGCTACCTTTCAAAGCTTGAGAGTAAGAGTGGTGAATAAAGTTTTGTTACTTTTTGTACTGTTACTGGGCCCTAGGCTTGGGTGGCTGTCCCATGCCTATTAGCCAGTAGGGCCAGGACAGTGGCTCAGGGTGACTTTTCTTAGGGCCCAGCACAGTTTGTCAGCCCACAATGGCAGATGTGATTTTAACATAGCCAACTTTCTTTAAAAAAAAAAAAAATAAATAAAGTGAGAACTGGTTCTGATTTTCAGAGTGCTTTAGCTTCTGTTCTGGGATCTGCACAGCTGTCCTTACTGCCTTTGGGGACAGGGCAGGGCAGACAAGGAGGGATAATAGCATCCAAGGAATCAGAAGCTTCTGGTTCCTAGAGCAAGGTGCTGGTCTCAGGCTCCAAGGAGACTAATTACCTTTGCTTTTCCTTACCAGGGTAAGGACAGCTGGGCTCGGGGGTGTCTTCCTGTGGCCGAAGGTGGCAGGCAGAACCTCAGGGTTACCAGTCTAGAGGCTCCAAGGACAGAATGCAATAGGGTTGTGTCCATAGGAGGGGATCATGGGTGTGTGGAGGAAGTACGTTTCGCCTCGTTAGCTCTCTGGCTGTGTTGACCTGGGAGGGATCCCATGAAGACAGAGAGTGCTTCTGAGTATACGTAGTAACCTCTTGGGGGAAGCCAGGTAGCCAAACCCCTGGTTTAAGCAATCTATACTGGGCCAAACATGGCACAGGGGATCTCTGTTTGAGGCAAGCCTAATCTACATAATGAGTTTGAGGACAATGTAGAGAGAACTTAGTGTTTCCTTCCTACATCCATCTTGTCATACTTTCTAACCTTGGAAGGAGACCTGAGGATTGAATGAACTTCCTCTCTGGCTCTACATCTTTCTTGGACTAGATCCACCTTCTAGGAGACATGCATAGCCAAGGTGCTGAAATCCTGGTTCTAGACAGCTGAAATAAGATCTTTAAGGAGATACTGGGTTTTAGAGGAAAATGTAGGTCTAGCTCTTACTGGTTCACCATAGCAACCTCGTAACAGGCACCAGACAGTTTGATGTCAGGGACTTGAGCCATGTAGACACCTGATGATAGTGATCAGGGAGGGAGGGGTGTGTGTGTGTGTGTGTGTGCGCGCGCGCACACACATGCTTTGGCACCAGATGGATATATTCTTACCCCAGAAACAGGCATGACACTGTCTGGGTCATCTGTGTGCCAGGCGCCCTCTAGTGCCATGCTGAGCATAGCTTCCTATGGCAACCTGGAAGTCCTGTTAAGTCCAAGGAAAGATTTGAACACCAAGGTGTTGGTCCATGGTGACAGAAGTGGTCTTGAGAGGGACATTGTTCATAGGTCAGGCCACTCTTGTTCATAATATTCCCATTGCCACCTCAGAAGAGGTAGAGGTTTGGGCCTAGAGCTGCATCACCAGAGTCTACTAGGTGGCCACTGCCCAATGAGCAAACAGTATGAGTGGCTATGTCACCAGGCATTGGATTTGCACAGGTCTCCCATGCCTTGTTGAACCCAGGCTCCTTCTGCTGTGTCTAGTCTCCTCTGGAGGAATCTCTACCTGACTGTGCTACCTTTTGGATATGGATGGATAGTTAACTGGCTTGCTCTGGCTAGCACCAGGGACAGTCTGGCTCCCAGAACACCTGCTTATCCACTGGCATGTAGCTGTGTGCCCAGTGGTCTGAGGACCAGCAGCAAGAACTATTCTCTGGGCTGGAGAGTGGCTCTGTGATTTAGTTGAGTATTTGCTGCTCTGAGGACCTGGCTTTTATTCCTAACACCAACATGATGGTAACAACTATCAATTCCAGTTCCAGGGGGTATGAAAACCTCTTCTGCTGTCTGTGGGTAGTAGGCATGCACATGGTGCAATACATACTTGCAGCAAAACAACATTTTTAAAAAGAACTATCTTCGCAAGAAGGCAAGAAACTGATTTCTGTCAGATGCTTTCGTTCTTCCAAAGAGAAACTTAGGCTCAATCACCCCTTGACTCCTTAGTACATAAAGCTCTTTCCTCGAGTCACTTGGGGACTGGACTTGCATTTACTGCCTAACTCCATCTCATCAGAATGTTTGCTCTGTTCTCACTATAGGCAGCGGGCATGCTGTATACCCTTTGGATGGCTGTCCCCACCCTCAAGCAGTTCCTGCCCTTGCCCTGCAACTTGTACCTTTTGATCCTGGGGACCAATGTAATCTTTAGCATTCTAGAAGATGCCAAGAATGGCTATAGGAGGCTACTCTAGACATGCTGGTGTCCTGGGAAGACCCGGGAGATGAATACTATGCCTTTACCCTGCTTCCCAGACCCTCCTCCCAGCTGAGCCATCCCAGAGTAACCATCAAGGTGGGACTTAGGAAGCTGCCTCCACCAGGCCCATTGCCTTCCAGGCCCATTGCCTTCTGCATGTTCCTGTGGCTGGCTGTCCAAGAGCCTGAGTAGTACACTTAGTGTGGGCACAGGCACTACTTCCCTGGGAGTCAGCTAAAGGCCCAGCTCCTGCTCACCCTGTATAGGCACAATGTGGGGCTGTGAGGTAATGAGCCTGAGGCCATCTGAGGGGCTCTGCGGGCTGGCAGAGCCTGGTTAGGTGTCAGAACTACTAAGCTGGACAAAGCATTACACAGAGAAGTCACCAGTGGCACTTTATTCATTCACCTCCTTACATCAAGTTGTTCAGAGAACACCATCCCAGGCGGCCTGCCAATCTCAGGGCCCTGGATCAGCTGTAGTCCAAGAAGTACTTGCTTGTTGGAATCCACAAACCAGGGCTGTACCAGGGTGAGGGGTACAGATCTCCACAGATAGGTCCCACAGCACAATCATTAACTTAGGGTGGGCTGAGTTTTCCTTCCATTTCTTTGCTAGTCAGATTGCTCAGGGCTTAGAAGCATCCCTTTGGGCTGTTCCATTGGTGTGCAAGATGTTTACATGTGACACAGCTGGGACTCTGGGATCCCTGGAAGTCAGAAGAAAGTACAGACCTTGTTCCTCTACCATGGTCCCAGGAGACACAGCCCAAGACTATGAGGAGGGTGGCTCTTCAGAACTGCATGGTGCCCTTCATATTTAAGATGTTGACAGTCCAAAAGGAACCTGGACTTCAGACTTGTAATTTACCAAATCCTGCGTGGGAGGTGGTTCAGAGTGGAGAGACGAACACCAGATTTCTGTCAGGAACTCTAGCTTCATTTAACAGGTGTGGACATCTGCCCCCCCTGGGCAAGCGCTGAGGTATAGAGCAGTTATGACAGTTTAACACAGCCAGCTTTCAAATACTCAGCTCATGTATACTCAGTCATGGACCTACTATATTTCTTTTTTTGGGAGGTGGTGGTGGTGTGATAGTTTAAGACAGGGTTTCTCTGACAGCCCTGGTTGTCCTGGAACTTGCTCTGTAGACCAGGCTGACCTTGAACCCAGAGACCCACCTGTCTCTGCCTCTGGAGTGCTGGGATTAAAGGTGTTCGCCACCACCACTGCCCGTTGGATGTACCATTTCTAACCCTGACCTAGCTGTACTAAAGTCGAGCAGTGAAACAAATGTAGGGACAGTAACAAAAACCAAAGCAAGCACCCATTGCTAGACCCTCCAGCACACGTGTGCTAAGGCCCTGTATCCTCACAGAGTGAACCCACACTTCTAGGGTGATGGTGTGACCTGTGAGGGCAGAGTCTGGAATAGCAGGACGGCAGGGAAATACCTGAGCCAGCAACAGCCAACACAGGGCCACTGACAGTGCCCAGTAATACAATAAAGGATGAAGACAACAGGTAGACAAAGGACACGCTCCAGAATGCTGCTCAATGGAGAAACCCTCCACGGTAGGGAGACATTTTGCAACCATAATCTTGTCCTCAGAAGTATACACTGACTACTACAACTAGGCTAAGGTACACCAGGATTCACAGATATGACCAAATATTCACTAGGCTCCTTCCATCGCTAATTCTGACAGGTTTACATGTGAGAATTATTTTATTCTAAGCATCATGTGCTTTCTTTAAGAAAAGAGTTAAGAAACTGAGAAGGTTCCATTCTAGTTGCTGCATCTTCCAAATCCTGTCTGGAGTCCCAAGGATTTTTTTTTTCTCTCCTGGACAGAGTCTTGCTAATTGCCCAAGCTAAACTCAAGATTTTGCTTTCTCTGTGTTCCTAGGATGGGGTTACATTGGGAGGGTGGTGGTGAGGCCACAGATACCCAACCCTGGCCTGCCCAGGGAGCCATCTCCAAGTAAGAAAGGTTGCTAGCCACTAAGCAAAGAGCTCTGGACTCTGAGCTAGTGCAGGCTGTCCTCACAGGGTGCCAGTGAGCCATTAGCAGGCCGGGAACGCCATGCTGAAAGCTCTGTGGAGCCACAGGACTACTTCCTCAATGCTTGGTGGCAGGAGTACAGCTATGAGCATTTGGGCTCAAGAAGCTTGAGTCTGCAACATGCTGAGACGTCCTTGTGAAGCCCCATCTTGACCACTGTCCTGTGATAGGACTTAAATTTTAGGTAAATGGCCACATAAAACCCCAGGTATAGTCAGGCTGCAGATGTCAGCTCCATTCCCGAGGCCTATTCAGCAATGTGGACTGCCCAATAGAAAGGATTTCATTTTCAAAGGCTTCTTCTGTGTGTGTCACCCACTAGTTAAGGAATTATTCATGAATTAGGCGGATGGTCATGTGTGGAAATTTAGTACTAGTCAGTTAAAGAATCAGGTGGAGATCAATGGTAAGTTGAGAACGTTCCAGTCAACATGCTTCAGAATCCATACAAGACACTGCTGTCAGAGACCGGTAGTTAAGACACAACTGTAGAGGTGTGAGCGTACAGATCTATGTACACTGGCATTTCGAGTTCTTAGACTGACTCCAGTGTCTTCAGAGCAGAGGAGGCCCGCGTTTGTGTTTCTCTAATTCCTATCCCAAGGCCTTTGAGGAAAGGCAGGCACATCCACTTGGCTCCACACCGGTGCTGGGAGTCCACTCGGTTCTCACTCTCTCAAGGGACAGAGGCTTAGGCAGACCCTGAGCGAGTAGGGACATATATAGGGAAATGCTTTCCTACCCAGCTGGCCCAAGCTACCTTTGGAGCTAGGGTCAGTGTAAGGCTATGATCCTCCTGGCGGCTATACCCTTAACCCAACGGTTAGGGCCATTTAGTACCACACCATGACATGAGTCCAGACACCATCACCCAGAGGGCTCTACGGCTCCAGCCTGCCTGAATCTTCATGGAATGATGAAAATTAAAAATTGCTTGATTATGGAAGTTTCTGATTTATTCCAGACAAAATATTAGATTTGCCACTAAGAATCACCTCAAAGCAGTCACTCTCGTGTCATCCCCACTCCGGGTGGTGTAGCATGATGAAGGAAGGCTGACTCCGCCACAGGCCAGGCAATCCTAATTCTTCACTTCTGCGGCCTCTTTCTCAGCCTTTTCCTTGGCCTTTTCCTTCTCTTCCACCTTTTCTTCCTTCTCTAGTGTGGCCACAATTTCGGCTACCTGGGTGGTAGATATCTGAACATCTTCCTTGTCCACCAAGTCGATTACCTACACACACAGGAGACAGGGACTTAGGAGGTGCCCCAGCACTGCGTCCATCTGCTGGCCCTGGGGACAGCTCTGGGGAAGGAGGACTCGATTCCTCTGGGCCATCTTGGCTAGGCACTCACCATATCCCTGCATGCTTGGGTGCCTGGTTTCCTCCTGCTGTTCTAGTACTCAGAGTCTCAGACCTCCAAGGCCACATACTTCACAGCAAGACTGTGGCATCAAGTCCCGTCCGGTCCCAGCCAGCAATGGCCCTGCCATACTGCTGGAGACCTAGTTCCTGCCCTGAACGTAGCTTTCCTGGTACAGCAAGGGGATAGGCATTGGGATATATCTGCTCCTGCCATGGAGACTGAAGGGAGCATGTGGAAAATGCTCAGCATGAATGTCTGATAGTGCCTGCTTTTAAAATGGAACTAAAGGTAATTAGCCAGGATATCTGGCTATATCTTGAAAAATCACTAATTTGTAAGGTGTGCTGAGAACCACAAATGCAGGTTTTTTTTTTTTTTTCCCTCTAAAACATGACTTATGATTTAAGTAGGTCCATGATAATTTGCAGGCTGGAATCGAGATGTCTCCTAGAGGTTGGCTGGATCCTGACTCTGGACTTGTGGGCTGATGTATCTGGAGCTTAGCCACTATCTCTACATGCTCTACGCACTCAGTGTCTCTCAGGTCTCAGGCAGCCCCCCAGAAGGGTCCTGGCAGGTGTGTTCACCCTGTTCCCCAGATCTAATGCAGATGGATGCAAGGTACTATGGTACATGTAGAAACAGTCCAAGGAGACATGTGCTGGAGTGGGCCTGTGGTAGGGAAGGGACTGATTTTATCTCAACATTATGGCTGTAACTTTTATAACTTTTGGGCTGTAGACCCAATCTCCTGATACAGTCTTTAAAAGGAAAAAACAAAACCCAAAAAGATTTATTTATTTTACATGCATTGGTGTTTTACCTGCATGCATGTCTCTGTGAGAGTGCCAGATCCCCTGGAGCTGATGACAGACAGTTGTGAGCTGTCATGTGGGTACTGGGAATTGAACACTGATCCTCTGTAAGTGCAGCCAGTGCTCTTAACTGCTGAGCCCTCTCTCCAGCTCCTTCCTGAGAGTCTTACGGCCCTGAAAAAGTAGCTCCTCCCCAAATCCCTAAAGCAGAAAAGCAGCCAGGCCAGCTTGTCTGGCTCATTCCTCACTGAGACCCACCTTAACAAGGTCATCAATGTTGATATTGCCGTCCTTATTTTCATCCAGGGCTGAGGCCAAACTGATCAGCTTGTGTTCTGGAATGTGCTTGATTTGCTTCATGGCGCTGATGAGCTCACTGACACTGATGACGCTCTCCCTGAGGAGTATAGTCGGCATGTGACACTGGCCAGGTGCTCGGCCTCATGCCTTACCCACAGCCCTTCACATAGGCTCTGATCCTGGGGCCACGCATGAACTGGAAATATCAGCATGACTCCTCCCACAGTGAGATCCTCAGGCTCTTTCCCTTTAGGATGCAAGGCGAGCATGGAGACTAATAGAAAACATCAGTGCTCTTAGTGCACAAGGACCCGAGTCCTCAGAACCCATGTAAAAAGCTGGGAGTAGGCAGTCACCTGTTTGTCTATAACCCCAGTTCTGCTGGGTGGGGGCAGAGGTAGGAAGATCATGGGCTTGCAGACTGACAGCCTCCATGTGAACATAAGCATGTACACCAGCACACATAAACTTGCACATAGCACATATACAAACATCATACTCACACACATGCTCACACATACCATACATACACACACATAAAATTGAAAAAAAAAAAATCTTTTGAGGCTGAGAGACAGCTCAGTGGTTAAGAGCACTTATTGCTCTTGTAGATGACCTGAGTTCAGTTCCCAGAACCTATGTTGGATGGCTCACAGTTGTCTATAATTCCAGCTCTAAGGGATCTGACACCTTTTGGCTTCCACGGGCAGCCACATATATGTGCACATCCCCACTGTGGAAAGCACCACAGGTCCTCAGGCTTGTGTCTGCCAGGGAGTCAACAGACAATTTAAGAGAGAAACAACCTCACCTGGAGGCAACAAGAGTCTCTAGGTACAGGGCCTGGAGCAGGAGCAGAGCCCAGCTGCAGACACATGCCCTCACTGTAGTCTATGGTCAGGATTACTCAGCTGGGCTACAAAAGCATGGAGTATGCCACTGTTTCCTGGTGGGTGCTGTGGAAGGCAGACTGCCCAAAACGGAGTCATAGGGAGGAAGCAGGAGAAAGCTGGCAGGCAGTTTGAAGAACCAGAAGCCAAGTGTGGTTGAGGCTAAAGATCAAGGGGATGGTACCATGGAAAGGGAGGAAAGACGGGATGAGGGGACACAGGCAGGGAGGAGACAGATCTGAGCTATATAGATAGAACAAGCTTGGGGATACAGAGACTGAGTTGTGCAGGAAAGAAAAATAAGATCCTGGCTGCTCTTGAGCACTAGGTGGGGTGAGCAGGCAGAGGCCAAAGAATATGATATGCTTTGGAGTTAGCTCCGGGCAAAAGCACCTGTCAGCTGCAGGCCAGGCTAGAATAGGCTCATGGCTCACTTACCCTTCGGGAGAGCTCTCATGGGGGCCCAGCTTGCCGTTCTGTTGACCGGTCTCCAGCTGTGCAATTAGGCCATCAATCTGCCCGATCATCTGCTGGACTCGCTTTGTCAGCCTCTTGCTAGCTTTGGATTCTTCGATGTATTTCTCGTCACCCGTCTTTGAAAGTTCCTTTTTTATCTCCTGTAAGTCCTAATTTAAAAAATTTGTATCAAAAAAAGAGGGAGGGCTCTATATTAATTTGAGCCTCGAAAAGAAAGTGAATCATGAATCAGTGCTGGATGTGGCTCAGTGGTAGGATGCTTCCTGCTATGCACAAGACCCTGTTTGCTTCCCCAGCAACACAAAACAAAAACCAAAGAATTAAATTCAGCCGCAGAAAATCAGAAGGTCTCATGTCTCCCATGAAAATTTGTTCTTATTAATTTTTTTTGGTTTAGCAGTCCACCTTTATTTTGTAAGCTCAATTTTTTTTCTTTTTTTAAAAAATATTTATTTTATGTGTATTGATGTTTTGCCTGCATTTATGTCTGTGTGAGAGTGTTAGATTTTACAGACACTTGTGAGCTGTCATATGGGTGCTTGGAATTGAACCTGGGTTCTCTGGAAGTACCAGTGGTCTTAACCACTGAGATATCTCTACAGCCTCTTGTGAGCTCATTTTTCTTTCTTTTTTAAATTAGAGGGGGAAAAAAAAAACTATTCTGAATATCAACTTCCTTTGTAGTCACTAAAGAATAAACATTTAGGGTCCAGGGAGATGGCTCAGTGGTTAAAGAGCACTGGCTGTTCTTCCAGAGGACTCAGGTTCAATCCCCAGCACCCACATGGCAGTTCACAGCTGTCTGTAACTCCAGTTCCAGGGGATCTGGCACACTCACACAGACACACATACAGACAAACTCACCAATGCATGGGAAATAAAAATAAATAAATAAATAAAATTGAAAAGAATAAACATAAAGGCTCAAAAAATATTAGGCACCTTCTTTCTTTACATGGACCAAGAATGACAGGGACAAGAACAGGATGAAGAGCCGAGTGGAATGGGACACTGTCTTCTCTGTCTGGTGAAAATTGTGGTTTCTGATGGAAAAGTCATAAAGCTAGAGGGGACTACCTACCTACCATAGGGAAGACGAGAAATAGTAAACTGATTTTTTAGCAATCTCCAAATCATTACTTGCCCAACAGAGTGCGGATAATAGACTGTTATCTCTGATTAAGGAAACAATGTCTATTGGGGCTTACGATGCAGTTAGTGCAATGACACTTGTCTAGCATGCACAAGTGCTGAGATGGATCCTAGCACAATGAAAGAAAGAAAAGGAAGGAAGGAAGGAAGAAGGGGAGGGAGGGGAGAGGAACAACCACTAAATAAGAAAAGAAAGAAGTCCTCTGGAGGGGCATGAATGAAAGTAAGACTTCCTGTATCAGGTGACCAAACTGTGCGTATGACACTGGGTGCAGATACCTATCACTGTCTACATAGCACTAACAAGGGTGTGATTTACCTACAAAGTAATCCAATTAGAATCACTGTGGCAAAGCTTTGAGATAAATTCATGTTCTTTTCTGGTGCTAGGACTCTTAAGTTGGGGGCTTGTATATGCTAGATCTTATGCTCTACTATCCAACTATATTCCTGGTCAAAATTTATTTTCCATTTGACTTTTCTTCCCAAATTCTTTCTGGCCCCCTTGTTATATACATGTTGATGTTTTGGGGCCTGATAAAGCTGTATTCCACCACCCTCTGCAGTGTCGTCTGGGCCCTGAGCAGCTGATGCAGGGTTGCCTGGTGGTCCATATGCTTGCATTGTCTGCTCGCCCACCTCACTGTAGTCCTGGACATCCTCTTTCAGCAGCTCCAGCTCCTCCTTCTCCTTGGTCAGGGACTTCTTCTGTTCCTTTAGCTTAGAACAGGCATCACTGAGGATGTCAATTTCCTCCTTGGTTATCTCTTCTCCCTGGAAAGAAATGAGTAAGAAGATAAGCCTAAATCGAGGGAACAAATGGCTTCTGTCCTTCATGACGAAAGCTTTTCTGTTCAAACCAAGTACTCTGGCAACCTCTTGACGACAGCCTCAAGTGAGCTGGAGCTCAGCTCTGGGCTATGTTAGCTATGACATCTCTTTCTGGTGCACTGTATCTCAACACTCATCCCATAGCCACCAGAGCTATCCCCAAATGCTCACCTATATTCCTCAGAATTCCATCCCCAGGAAAGACTGACCTGCCTCCTACTCTACAGGACAACTTTTGTTTTCTACATTTTTTTTTTTTTTTAATTTAGCAATCCATTTATTTATTATATGAACACTGTTCTGTCTGCATGTATGCCTGCAGGCCAGGAGAGGGCTCTTAACCTCTGAGCCATCTCCCCATCCCTTGCTTTCTAGAACTTTACAGGAGAGGAAGTACCATCGCTGCCTCTTTGACCAACTCACTTATTTTGGCATCCAATGGTAAAATATTTCTAATCAGGGCAACAACATCAAAGCACATCTTTCTCCTTCCCATTGGCTTTCAGTGATTACAACGACAGCTGCTGTGAATGTTTGTGCATAGCCACTGGTGTGCAATGCCCAGCAGCAGATCACAGGGCATGAGTTTGATGCTTCAGAAAACTATCAAAGCCTCCACACCCTCTCCAAATTTTTTTGTTTTCTAGCACTAGGCACTGAACCTAGGCCCCTGAACATGCTATACAAGCACTTTATTGGATCACATCCTGGGCCCTATTTTACATTTTTAAAAAAGTGGGTTTTTTTTTTTTATATGAATAGGTATGTTTTGCCTACATGTATGTCTGTGTACCACATGTCTGCCTTGTTTCAGAAGAGACTAGAAAAGGCATTGGATCCCCTGGGACTGGAGTAGCAGTTGTGAGCTGCCATGTGGGTGCTGGGAATCAAACCTGGGTCATCTGGAAGAACATCCAGTGTTCTTAACGTTTAAGTCCTGCTATTTTATTTTTATTTGGATATAGGATTTCACTCAATTGCCCAGGCTGTCCTTGAACTTGTGAATCTCTTGTGTTAGCCTATTGAGTAGCCATAATTACAAACCTGCACCATGTGGCTCAGTATTGACGATTTCAAAAAATTATTTGTCTTATTAAATGTGAGAGGTTTATTTACTGTTTATTTGTTATTTATGCATATATCTGCCTCCTGAGGACTGGGATTAAAGGCATGAGCTACTATGCTATGTCTGAGAGCCCTTTAAAAGGAATAACTTTTTAGTTGTATGTGTGTATCTAGGATTATGCACATAAGTGTAGGTACCCAAAGAGATGAGAGGTATCAGGCCCTTTGCACCTAGAGTTACAGGTGGTTGTGAGCCACCAGATGTGGGTGCTGGGAACAGAAATCGAACAAGATCAGAGTAACTACTGAGCCATTTCTCCAACCTCCACCTTCCTTTTTTGAGACAGAGTCTAAACTAGAACTTGGGGGTTACCAATTCAGCTAGGGTGGTGGCTGGCCATTAAACCCCAGGGATCATCCTGTCTTTGCTTCTACAGCCTGCTTCCTTCAGGAATGTGTGGGGGACTTCTGTCATTACCGTGACCTTCTAGCCTTGATCACACCCCACGTCTATCCTGGGGTCTCCTGGGCCATGCAGCAGCCTGCTCTCTATAGGCTAGTCTTCAAAGGCACCCACCAGGCTCTGCTGGGCTCACTCACGCTGTCTTCCCCAGAATTCCAGTGACCAGACCTGGGTCAGAAACTTTGTCATACCCCGTCTTGCAAAGGCCATTATTTGTCAGAGACAACTGCTAGGCCTCAGTCCTCCACACTTTCTGCTTTCATCAAGAGCAAGTTTTATCTCCTTTCTCTGAGCCCTGAATGTGACCCTGATTATCCATTCCCTTCAAGACACACAGGGCTCTTGCCATCCTACAGGACCCCAGGCAGAGACCTTTCTGAACACATAGCTTTCATCTATAGCATTCCCTCCTTCCCTCCCTCTCTCTCTCATGTTGTCTCTATCCACTTAAGAGTTTTCATCGTCCACCACACCTGAACGTCTGCTCCTTCATGTGGGATGACCCAGGAGCATGTCGGGACAGATGGACTCAGATTTCTCATGTTCTGTCTAATTTATTGACAAGTTGACAGGAATTTCTCAAGGAGCGTCATACTCAGTCACTCAGCAAATGACACCCTCTGTGGAGGGTGGACCTCCACAGAGGAAGCTCTGCTTTGACGACCCAGCCTTCATTTCCCTTCCCATTGCCCAACAGAAGGACAGGGACCTAAAAGCCCATGAGTAGCCTGGCAGCCCCATCTCAGTGTCACAGCTCTAACCTTCTCATACCCCGAAGGCTGGTCTTTACCTCCTTGACACTACTTCATCTCAACAGGGAATAAAAGTTTCCCTGGAGGGGCTCCACAGAGTGAATGAGTCAATGGGGTTTGCCAACAATACAAGCCATGATCTCTTGGAGGGTCTGGAGTGTGGACTAGTTGGAGGGTAAGAGGATGCCCTGCTCTGCAAGACTTCTTTAGCCACTAAGAAAGCCACAGCCCAGCCCTACTCCCCTGATTATGTACAGCTCACCTTCAAACCCTCCAGCACAGGTGCCGTATCCTTCAGTGCTTCTGAGGGCAGGATCACATCAGGCACCTTTGGCTGAAGCTCGGCCTCTGGCTTCCCAGGAATGGTGGCTTCCACTACTTCTGGCTGGACGTCCTTCTGAAATGTAAGCAGTACTACACTGTTACCCTGGTCAGATGATTTGGCCCCACACCTGGAATATTCTACTAAGTGATAAAGAAGACCCACAGATCACCCAGCAGCAGTAGTTCCTCTGCCCCAGGATGAGCAGGCCACCTGAAACTCAGCGACTGAGTCAGAACATGCTGCCCATCTCTGGGACTGAGTCTGGGTGGAGAGAGGTGCAGGAATAACTTAGGCAATTCCAAGTTCCAGTCAGTACAGTACAGCTTCCTGCAGCTTTTGAGACCATGGGGCCAAGAGGTGAACACAGTTATGGGGAGTCAGCAATTCTTAGGAAAACAACCCTGAGAAAGTGGTCCCTTGGTGACTCCTGCTTGGGTGCTAAGCCAGCTCTCCTATGTGAGAGCCAACAGTGACCAGACAGACGCCACATCGTGTCTTCTACTACACTGTCCCTGAGAGCTATAGCTCTACAGTCAAGCACTCCTGTGTCCTTGTACCATTCTGACCCCTACAGGCAAAGACAGGACAGGACGGAGAGCCACATGCATGACCATAGGGCAGGCTCTAGGAAACTTGGCCTGGGTCGGCTGTGGGTCCCACGCACGCACGCACGCACGCACGCACGCACGCACGCCATCAATCAGTGCAGGCGCTCACCACAGCCTTGGCGGCCCTCTGCATTTTTTCCAGGTGCTCTTGCTGGATGGCAGCCTCTTCCTGCAGTGTGGCCTCCAGCTTTGCCTTGTTGTCTATCTCTTCGCCTTCCACCTCCGCAGCCTTCACCTGAGCTTCCTTTGCCTTCAGGGGAAAGACAAAGAAGAAGGTAACTGCTTGTCAGTGAACCTGCAGTGTCAGACCTACAACGCCCTTGCCTTTATCTGAGTAATGTTACCACCTGGGCTTTGTACAAAACAACAGACTACACCAATGTGATGTTGCCCCCTTAGTGGTTAGAGGCTTCTAAGGGTAAGGTTCCTCACCCATCAGAGGAGTGTTGAGTTTCAGAGCAAAACTCAAATACATCAATTCAGATTTGCTACCTCAGCACTGTTGTGCCTGAGACTGCGCCACATAGAGGGCTGGGCAAGAAGACAAACCAGGGTGCTGGTGAAGAAGACAGGAAGACTACGGTGGAAAGGCTCCCAGAGCTGTGGAGGTAAGGGTACCAAGCCTACAAAGATAACGAGTCAAAAGAATCTTCTAACAATACATACCACGATTTCTGGAAGGGTCTGCAAGGTGGACTTGAGCTGGTCAGCAGGTGAGAGGGTGTCTGGGAGGTACATGGCCCGGGACAGGATGAGCAATGATGTGGGAATCTCGTGATGTAGGTGCAAGTCAAGCCACTGGAATCAAAGCATACTCATTGGACATGCTGTCCTTGTCTGACCCACAGCCCCAGTGCCTCTCCTGCCCACCTCAGAGTTTCCTCCCTTCTGTGGCTTTGGCTTAATTGAGGGATATAGTCTGGGTACTACAGCAAACACAACTAAATAAATAGTTCACTAAGTCACTAAAATACATTTCCCAAAGATGATATTTCAAAATATCATTCAGGAGCTGGGAGGAGCACTTGCTACTCCTGCAAAGGGCCTGGGTTCAGTTTCTAGCATTCACATGGCAGCTCACAACTGTAACTTCAATTCTGGGGTATCTGACACCCTTTTCTGACCTCCATGGGGACCTGCATGCACAAGGTGCACAAACATACATGCAACACCCATACACATAAAATAAAGATTAAAAAAATCCAATATATGTAATACAAAGTACACACCCTAGTAAACTGAACAACACATCAGCTCCAGGTACCCTGAAAACAGTCACTGTGCTGTGTGGCTAAAAACAAGTTAGTACACTGGCCGGTGGTGGTAATTCCTGCACTAGCTGAGGCAGAAGGATCCCACATTCTATGGCAGCCTGGGCTATTATAGCCTGACACTTAAAAAAAAAAAAAAAAAAAAAAGGCCTCGGGTACCATACATATTTATTACTTATACCCATTACTATTTGTAACTTTTGTGTTTTATTCATATGTTTTACACCTGTTTATTTGGGAGGGGTAGCAGCACATGCCAGAGGCACATGAATGGAAGTCAGAGAATGACTTTTGGGAGTCACCTCTCCTTTTCTATCACACGGGTTCTGGAAAACAAACTCAGGTTGTCAAACTTAGAGGCAAGCACCTTTACTCACAGAGCCATGGTACCGGCCCATGTGTTTAGATATTAAAAAAAAAAAAAAAATTAGAAAGGCTAATACAGGACACCTAGAAATTCAAGGTCAGTCTGGTCATATATAAGGTCATGTAGGAGATCTTATCTAGAAAAATAGTTCTTTCTTTTTTAAAATTTGAAGAGCAGGCTGGATATGGTGGCACACACCTTTAATCCGAGCACTCAGGAGGCAGGGGCAGGTGTGTCTCTGGGTTCTAGCCTACATGTGAGCCTAGGACAGCCAGGGCTACAGAGTGAGACCTGGTCTCACACAACAAACAAAACTTTTAGAGGGCAGGGGCTGTAGCTCAGTGACAAAGTGTTTTTGCGTAGCATATGTGCAGCCTCTAGTTGAAATCCCAAACACTATGCTAAAAACTAACGGATAAGGCTGATAGGTTGGCTTAGCAGGTAGAGACATCACCCCCCCCCACCCTTAATCCCACCCCAAAGACAGGGTTTCTCTGTGTAGCCTGGCTGTCCTGGAACTTGCTCTGTATATAGACCAGGCTGGCCTCAAACTCAGGGATCCGTCTGCCTCTGCCTCCCCAGTGCTTGGATTAAAGGTGTTCACCACTACACTTGGCTGGGACATTTATTTATAGACTTGACAGTTTGAGTTTGATTCCCAGGTCCCACAAGGTTGCATGAGAGAACAGATTCCTGACAGTTGTCCTCTGACCTCCAACAAGAACATAAAATGAGTTCACATTCACATACAGGCATGCCATGGGCTCCGTACCGATCAGTATACCTTAGTGACAAAAAGACAACCTTTCAAGTGGACAGAAAAATCTGTTATCTTCTGTGCACACATTGAACACAGAGGAAAATAGGAGAAGAGGGGCTAGAGAGACAGCTTAGCTGTTAAGAGCACTTGTTCTTGTAGAGGACCTGGGTTCAGTTCCGAACACATACAAGGATGCTTACAACTGTCTGTAACTCTAGTTCCAGGGGATCAAACATCTTCTCTTAACCTCCAAGGTCACTAGGCATGCATGTGGTCATAAACATACATAAACATAGAGGCAGAAAGAAGAGGAAATGCTAAGAATGTGTGAAAAGGCTGAGCAGCAGCAGAAGGGCAGAGGTCAAATGACCAAACCTTGGATTCTCTAGTTCGCCAATGTACACAGCCTTTAGGTCAGTGCTGGGAAGCTACCTATGTGATGAGAAGTCCTTGGAGAAAAATGATGAGAAAGGATCACAGGAAAGTGCTTACTGGGGAAGTGGGTGCCCACTCATCTTTGGCCACATGTGAAGAGTTCATGGAAAAGTGGCAGGTGAACCACTGCCAAGGGCACCAGAGGCGTGGAGCTGAGCTAGGAGAAAAGCCAAGCTCACCACATCTTACATCTATTAAGCCTCTGCTATGAAAGGTGAAGGGCTGATTGTCCTGTCTCCACATCTTGAGTGCCAGGGTTACAGATGTGTACAACCATTCAGATGGTACTAGAGATCCAACCTAGGGCCCTGTGCATGCTAAGCTAGCAGTCTACATACTGACCTATAGCCCTCTTCCTCTTACTTTCTCTCTGTTCTGAGACAGGGTCTTACTATAGCCCAGGCTGCCCCTCAAACTCGGTGATCCTGTGTTAGCACGTACCATCATGTTCAGGTTTGTGTGTATGTGTGTACTCCCATGGTGTTAAGCACAGAATTCTGGGCTTTACGAATACCACTCAGGCCATATCTAACCTTAGGGCTTTTCTAGTTTGAACACACACATACACACACACACACACACACACACAGAGAGAGACAGAGAGAGAGAGAGAGAGAGAGAGAGAGAGAGAGAGAGAGAGAGAGAGAGAGAGAAGGCCTGTGCTGGCCTAGAGCAAAGTTAGATAATTCCTAACTGAGAAGAAAGCTACAAATCTGCCCCAAGCAGCCACTGAGGCCACACACCTGATTCAGTTGGTCCTTCAGACGGTCTTCTGTGACTCCAAGCGCTCGCATGCCTCGTGCTCGACATGCTGCCTGCAATTCCTTGACATTCAGACTGTTCACTCCCTCCTCAGAAATCAGCTGGAAAAGAAAGCCAATTACTGCTTTTCAAGATCATCCAGATCTAAGTCATTGTTGTTAACACAAGTGGGAAAAAAGAATTGAATTAGAAACCATTTTACTGAGGCTAGAGAGATGGCTCATTGGTTAAGAGCACTTGTTGCTCTTGCAGAGGACCTGAATTTGGTTCCCAGTACCCACATGGTCGTTTATAACCTTCTATAACTATAGTTCCAGGTGATCTAATGCCCTCTCTCACCTACATAGGCACTTATGTGGCACAGATGTGGCAAAACACTCATACATACACAATTTTAAAAGTTAAAAAAAAGGTGGGGTGGTGGTGGTGCCTGCCTTTAATATCAGTACTTGGGAGGCGGGGGCAGGTAGATCTCTTTGAGTTTGAGGCCAGCCTGGTCTAAAAAGCAAGTTCCAGGACAGCCAGGGATACACAGAGAAATCCTGTCTTGAAAATAAATAAATAAAAGCAGCAGCAGCAGGTTTTTACTGATAAGTTCTAAGTCTTAGGCATAGCTCAGTGCCTTGGGATGCAAGGGTGTATCCCCGGCACCAGAAGAAAAGACAAAACAGTGCCATCAGAGCAGGTCCTGAGTCTCAAGTAACTTGAGCCATCTGGAAAAGGTCATGAAAACACAGGACAGCCAGAACTGACACCAAGATGTCAGAAGGCCCACCTCCATGTAGGCACTTCCTAGAGAAGATGCTGGGGGCAGCCTGCTCTTTCCTGTGACAGAACCAGCCCTGCCTTGCAGGGCTCAGATCCACAGTGTTGAGGGAGAGAGGCCCAACGCATTGAAGACACCTTGACCTCATACCCAGAGGTGTTTCCTTTGTTCCAGTCAACAGTTGTGCAGGTCATGGTGACCCCAATTTGGGATAAGGAGACCTGGAGACCTAGAGGAAGCAACAGGTTAAGAGAGAGAGAAGAGATGAGGCAAACAACGGGGTGCCACTTTGTGCTGGGCAACTCCTGAGCCCTTGCTGTGTCCATAACTGCGCAACTATCCTACTGCGTCACTGCTCAGGGTTTTGAATTAAACTCTGCCATACTCAGAGATACACACATCCTTCTCACTGCAGGCAGGACAGAGCAATGTTTGCCTGAATGAGGACCCACATGATGCCTTTTATACAAACCCTGGCTTCTATGGCTGTCACTTGTTATTTGGAGAAACACACAGAAATCACATGGTAGGAACTTCTGGAATTCCTGAGGACACATCTGGCTGCCATGAGCATTCAAGGTGACTCCTGACTGATGGGCAGCTTCTCGTAGGCTGCCTGGATCATTCTGTTTACCTGTTTTCCCAGTAAGATGGGGCCATTTCCAGCTTACTTACTATGCAAAAAAAAAAAAAAAAAAAAAAAAAAAAAAAAAGCAATTTTTGGCTTTTTTTTCTGCTCTGTTTCCCTCAGGTTATTGAAGCATTGTGATGGAATGCTCTGGGAATATAGTGCACACTTATCACAACTTATAGAGTGGAACAAGGGGCAGACCTCTCACCTTCCTTTGCCTTCTCCCACTCCTGATCTGGTCATCTCAGCTGTTTTCTCTTCTCTCAGAGAACCACATCACAAATGCTACCGACCTTCCTTCAGCTTACTAGAAAGTGGTGGTGAAGGCTGGCCACACTCACTCAAACAACTTCTTCCTGCCTCCTTCCTTCTGCTATTCCAAAGCTTCATCTTGCACTGTATAATAGTTTGGGTAGAAAACATCCTTTGGCACGTGTGTGTGTGTATCATATCTGTAGTGTGTGTACCAGTTAATGTGTGTACATATGTGTGCGCGTGGATTTGGAGGCCACAACTGTATATGGGGGTGTCTTTCTTTGATCGCTCTCTTTTATTTCTTTGGGGACAAGAGTTTAACTGAACCTGAAGCTCATCAATTCAACTAGATTGTCTGGCCAATATGCTTCAGGGAGCCACTTGTCTCTGCCTATACCAGTGCTGATATAGTTCTGGGAATCTAAACGCAGGTCTAAATGCTTACACGGCCAGCACTGTACCAACCGCCCGTCTCCTTTGTTTCTTTGACCATTCTTTAAGGAATGTGAGGCAATTCTTGTGTTCTTTACTTGAGAACTGTCTTGGTTGTTTGCTTCTTTGACCATTCTTTAAGGAGTGTGAGACAATTCTTGTGTTCTTTACTTGAGAACTGTCTTGGTTGTTCCTCATTCCTTTTTTTTTTTAATTCGAGATGGGGTTTCTCTGTGCAGCCCTGGCTGTCCTGGAACTCGCTCTGTAGACCTGGCTGGCCTCAAACTCAGAGATCTGTCTGCCTTTGCCTCCCGAGTGCTGGCATTAAAGTTGTGCTTCACCACCACTTGGCCCCTTTCACTTTTTAAAAACTTACTTATGTGTATGAGTGTTTGCCTGCATATATGTAAGTGTACCACATGTGTGCCTGATGCCCACAGAGGTCAGAAGACAGTGTTGAAAATCCCCTGGAACTGGAGTTACAGATGGTTGTGAGCCACCATATAGGTGCTGGGAACCAAACTCACATTCTTTGTAAAGACAGCTGTAAATGGATGTTTCCTGTCCTGACTGCCTGGTCCCAAATAAATTGACTCAGAGGCTGAATATGAATTATCAGTGTTTGGCCAATAGCTCAGGCTTATTACTAGCTAACTGATACTTAAATTAACACGTATTTCTTATCTATGCTTTGCCACATGGCTCATGGCTTGTTACTTCATTTTCTTTAAGTCCTACTTTCCTGGAGGCTGGCTGGTGTCTCCTGACTCCGCCTTCCTTCTTCCCACTCTTCTCAGTTTGGCATTCCTATCTAACTTCCTGCCCAGCTACCTTTTTATTAGTCAAAGAGAGTAATACATATTCATAGTGTAGAAAAGGATTGTTTTGTTACTTAGAAAACCTAACTACAATGACCATAGTTTGATAGATATGGGTGACTATTATGGATGACTAATTATTAACCTGTATTTTTTAACTATATATTATATTTTTTCCATTTTTTACTTTTTGATTTCATCTTACATTTCAACCACAGTTCTCCCTCTCACCTCTCCTTGCCTCCTCCCACCCTCCCTCACCTACCCCATAGCCCACTCCTAGTTTACTCCTCCTCATGGGTAAGGGCTCCCATGAGGAGTCAACAAAGTCTGGCATAATAGGTTGGGGCAGAGCCCGGCCCCTCTCCCATGCATTAAGATTGAGTATGACATCCTACTATATATAGGCAATGGGCTCCAACAAGCTAGGTCATGTACCCAGATTACATCATGGCCCTGCTGTCAGTGGGCATGGCATCTCACCCTAAGGAATTGTCTCCAACAAGCTAGCTTGTGTACCAGGTTTGTATCGTGGTCCTACTGCCAGGGCCCCTCTGATTGTCCAAGCTTCACAACTGTCTCCCATATCTGGAGGGCCTAATTTGGTCCCCTGGACTCTCTACAGTTGCAGGTCTAAAGTTTATACATTATATTTTTAAATGAGCTGCTTAAGCACAATATTCCAAACAAGTGTAGAAACATACACACAGGATAACAAAAACAAACTCAAATTTGTATCAATATACAAAAATCTATACCAATGTAAAATATGTAAACTATTAGTTGTAGTTTTGGTTTAAAAGTAGATTCAATAATCTACCTTTTTATTCTATCATTTCTGTATCAGATAGCAAATGATTTTAACCACAGAGTGATCTTTCTAACCCTAATGTGACTTTTCACATGGGTACATGGCAGAAGAATCTGGATGGGATTCTAGTTTTTCTGTCACATGGGCTTCTTCTGACACTGCTGTTGGGGCTGGTTACTACTTTCACAGATGTGCAGTTCAGATTTTGCATCTTACAGACAGAGCTGCTCTGTGCGCTGGTTTTCTTAACCAAACACAAACCTTGATCTTCTTGTTTCACAGACTATCGCCAAAACCACCCCCTGGCTGCTCCCCCATGGGGAACAAAGGCATAGTGCCAGTTCCTTTCATTCTCTATCCCTACTCTGCAGCAAGTCACACAGGTGTCCCTCCACAGTACTACTTGGTCCCATCCACAAGTTAAGTGTATGTGGAGATGTACTGCTGTGATTGGTGTAATAAAAGGATGAATGGCCAATAGCTATGCAGAAGAGAAGATATAGGTAGGATTCCCAGGGAGAGAAAGGAAGAGGAAGAGGGATCTAGGCAAGCAAAAGGAGCCAGGAGACATGGAGAGAAAACAGGAGGTGCAAGATAGAAGAGAGGTAATGCAACATGATAAAACATAAATTAATATAAATGGGTTAATTTAAGTTATAAGAGCTAGTTAGGAACAAGGCCGACCTTTCATAATTAATAAGAAGTCTTGGTTGGTGTCGTGATTTGGGAGCTGTCTAGTGGGACAGAAAAAGACTTGTTACAGTTAAGGGGTGGCCTATAGAATGTTTGAGGGCACAGGATCCCTAGTGTACTGGCTGACTCCCTAAGGTAAACACCCTTAACTCCACTTCTGTAGACATCCTGGCTGCCAGGGCAGAAGTTCTTCGTTACTGCTTCCCCTTCTAGCTCCCACTGGTCTTGTGACTGTCAGGCAGGTGTCAAAGTCCTAACTCTGCTTGGCCTCTCCTGAATGCCCTTGACAGTGAGGGGCTAGAGTGGAATCCATGGTTCTCCACTTGTCCTAATGATACCTTGATGGAGAGGAGGTAGCTCTTACTACCTGCTGAGGACAAAAGTCAGCTCCTTGTTAGCTCCCTCCTTGCTAGCTCCCCAAAACTTTCCCAGCCCAAGGCCACCCTGGCAAGGGTAGAAGTAGCCAGCCCCTGGAGCTTGCCCATTGAGTCCTTCCTGAGAGAAGAATCTCTGTTAAAACAGTCAGTATCTGTAGTTCCGAAAAATGAAACAGAGCAGACAAACAAAAGCAAGGACAGCAAACGCAAAGACCCACAGACTCCCCAGTCCTATAAATACTGGACTTGAACTATGTATGATTAGTATGTTCAGGAAAGGAAAGCAAGGGCCAGGTATGGTGGTGCATGCCTTTAATCACAGCACTTGAGAGGCAGAGGCAGGCAGATCTCTATGAGATCAAGGCCAGCCTGGTCTACATAGTGAGTTTTGAGGTCAGCTTGTTACACAAAGCAAGTTCCAAGATAGCCAGGGCTAAGTAGGGAGCCCTTGACTGCCTGCAGATAAATGAACAGAGAGGGACAGGGAGGAAGAGAGGAGAGGGAAGAGAAATTAGGAAGGCAGGCAAGCAAGCCAGACCTGGTGGTCCACCCCTGTAATCCTATGATTTGGAGGGTAGAGGAAGGGAGATTCAAAGTTCAAGGTTGACCTGGTAACAGACCCTGTCTGTTCAAAATAAAAAGTAAAGAAAGACTGCTAAGGCTAGATGTGGTGAGACATGTCTACAATCTTACACAGGATGGAAGCAACAAGATTAAGAGTTGAAGGCCAGGGAAGCAAAATGGTGCTTCCCACTAAGCTGGATAACCTAAATTTGATCCTTAAGAACAACACAATAGAATTAAAATAACTGACTCATGCAAGTATAACTGACTCCACACATATAATATGTGATGCCCATACCTGCCTGCACACACACAGACACACTAAATAAGTAAATGTTTTTTTTTTTTTTTTAAATGTCTTAAGAGAGTTAAATGCTGGGGCTGGAGGGACAGTTCAGCAGTTAAGAGCACTGACTGCTGCTTTTCCAGAGGACCCAGGTCAATACCCAGCATCTACACAGCAGTTCACAACTGTCTGTAATTCCAGTTCCAGGATATCCAGCATCTTCACATAGACATACATGCAGGCAAAACACCAATGCATAAAATAAAAATAAATAAATTACAATAAAAAAATTTTTAAAAAAGAGTTAAATGCAAATCTTGGTTATATAGTGAATTGATGGTTAGCCAAGGCTGGTTGACACCCAGCCTTGGAAGACAGAGGCTGGGGACACCCTAAAGCAAGCTGGCTAGGAAACTAGCCATTGTGTCTAGTTTTAGGTCTGACTAGAAGACTCTGCTGTACTGAGTAAGATAGAAGAACAATTGAGGATGATCTGAACATCATCCTTACACATGCATGTGACCCATCCAGACACGCAAAACATGCATACACACATAAATACTACACACACATTAAAAAAAACATAAAGAGAAAAAAATGTAAAAAAAGAAAATAGAGCGAGGCTGGAGAGATGTCTCAACAGGTAGGAGCACTGGCTGTTCTTCCAGAGCACAAGGGTTCAATTCCCATCACATACATGGTGACTCACCACCATTCATCACTCCAGTTTCAGGATCCCATACCCTCTTCTGAATTCTGAGGGCACCAGGCACATATGTGGTAAGGTAGACATAGATACATGCAGACAAAACATTCATACATATAAAATAAAATAAATCTAAAAGAATTAAAGGAAAAGAAAAGGGGGCTAAGGATACAGCTCAGGAGTTAGAGTGCTCATACAGTATGTGAGGCTCTGGGTTCAATACCCAGGACTGTTCTTCCCAAGTAAAAAGAAAAACCAACCGACCAAACAAAGCAGGTATAGTGGTTTATATTTGTAATCCCAGCACTTAGTAGCCTGGGCCATTTAGTAAGTTCTAGGCCAGCCTAAGCTATGCCAGAAAAAAAGAATGACAAGGAAATGAGAAAGAAAAAAAAAAAAAAAAATCAAGAAGACTGCACTGCAGAGAGAAAATGGAGCAGAGACACATGTGCAAAGCACAAAGACAAGTGGCCAGAGCACCACAGCAGATTTGACTTTTGGCCCAACTCACTTTGTCATCAGCCTTTATGGACCTCAGCCGCATGGTGAGCTGGAAACGCAGGAAGTTGTTGGTGCCAATGGACTGAAGTTCTAGCAGCTTGCACAGTGCTACCAGCTGAGGCCTCGTGAGGTTATCCAGGGTCAGTTCATCCTCAAATAATTTGGAAAAACGCATGATTTCCTCATTGCTGGGTCTCTCCCCTGTCTCCCGGATCTGCAGAAGTAATCCCAAGTATTATCCATTAGGTGCAAACTATGCATTCACCTACCTCTCACTAAGTTTTCCTGGGAGTTGTTATACCTCAGGCAATCTAAGCCTGTATGAGGCACAGGTATACACAGCATCCAAGCTGCTGTCCACTAGGAGGCTGGGAATGCCAGCTGTGGGGTCAGTTCTGCCGTCCTTTTTCCATCAGGGCTGTGAGGCACTGTCCTGGGTCACAACCCAGTTTCTCAGTAGCAGGAAGAGGCACATTTGTATGTAACTACAGTTCCCTTGAGAGGGAGCTTTATTCTGCCGGGTATACAATTTAGAAGAAAAAAAAAAAGAAGTAAAGGAAGGAAGATGGAAGAAAAGGCCTAGTAGTTCTGGACATTCAAACCAACATCTGACAGATGGGAATACTACACCTTCTGGAAAAATGCAGAGAAATCTTTGGTGGCATTCCCCTTGGCTGCCTTGTTCTTCAGGGCCATTTCCTCTATGGTGTCCTGGAGAAACTTGGCTAGCTCTAGCTTTACCCGAAGTTCTTTCTTCAGCCTTTCCTCCTATGAGAGCAAAGTTAGGGTTATACTCCAGCCATGCCCTGCACCTTCTCGCATTCCACCAGGACCTTAGCTTAGATTGCTGCCTATTGCAAGACGAGTCTCCCACATCCCATACCCTTCAAGGAACAAAATCTAAGTGTGACATATTCTTAAATTCTATTTCATGATTTTTAAAAATGTCTGTGTGAAGTCCCAACACTACCTCAATAGCAGAAGATGGTATACTTATTTCATGAGGGACCAGATAGTGAGGTTTTGGGGCCTCATGGATCATTTGGTCTGACATAATTATTTGGCTCAGCTGATGCTTCACAAAAGAACCAGACAACAAGCATGTAGCAATGTGTGCTCTGGAAGGAATTTTAGAATCATTTTCTTTCTATCTGTTATTTATTTTGTTTGTGTTTGTCTGTTTAATGTAGGTACGTGTACACTGACTTATGTGAGTGTGGAGATCAGAGGACACCTAGGGTGTTGGTCCTCACCATCCATTTGTTTGAGACAGGGTTTCTACTTTGTTGTTTGCCACTAACTGGCATGATCTTTTAGGAACTGTCTTGTCTCTATATTCCACTTCGCTACAGGAGAACTGGGATTACAGATGCACTACCCAGCTTGGTTTTTACACAGTTCCAGGGATTTAAATTCAAGACCTTGTATTTTCATGCAAGTACTTCTTTGCCCATTTAGTCATTGCCCCAGTCCTTAGATTCATTTTCAAAGTCCAAAGTCCCAGTTGTAAGGATTCAGGCAGTATGCTGGCCTGCCCCTATCACCTGGCAGAATGCACTCAGGCAGTACCCTGGTCAGACCATGGTTGTGTAGTCTGCGTGCAGGTGCAAAGAACCCCTTTAAAAGAAAGATCACCACCCACTTATGCTCTCTTTCTGGCTCCTTTCCCTGCTGTTCTCCTGGGGCAGACAGGACTTTTCTTGTCTCCCTCTTCTCTTTGTTCTCTCTCTGTGTCTCTTTCTTCCTTCCATCCCCTTTCTAATAAAACTTCTCACTTAAGCTCTGTCTGCCTGGAATGTTTGTCCTCTGCCTCAGTCACCCTCGAGTGCCATGGAATCAATCCACCAAGGTTTTTATCATAACACCAGTGCCCTCACCTTGATGGACTGGGTTTCAAATGTGGATGGCAGCATGTTGGGGAAGAGCTTTACAGCCACAGGCAGCAGGAATTCCATGAAGGGCACCACCACGAACACCAGGAAGGGCACTAGGCGGAAGAGGTCTGCACAAATCCGGAGAAACTGCAAAGAGTGGGCACATCAGTGGGGACAGAGACATGCAGGAGCATCTCTCACCATTACTACACACTCAACCATTACTACAGACTCAAGAGTTCTTGGCAGATACCCCACAAACCCATTTCTTTCTCATAGTCTAAATGCCAATGGCCTTCAGAAGAATGGGGTAGGGTGCTAACTCATAGCTCACTAGATGCACAGGATGTATGTAGAGACAAACAAGACAGGCCCAAAGGAGGGCAATTTAGACAAGATAGCAACCTATGAAAGATGTCCCAGACTACCATCTGCAAGTAGAGGACCTGTGAAGGCATTCAAATGAGTTTATAATTTTCCATAGCAGAGTCTATATAGGCCATGGTCTGAACAATTTTTTCCCCCCTAAGACAGGGTTTCTCTGTGTAACAGCCCTGGTTGTCCTGGAACTCATTTTGTAGACCAGGCTGGCCTCGAACTCACAGAGGTCCACCTTCTTCTGCCTCCCAAGTGCTGGGATTAAAAACATGCGCCACCATCTGGCCTGGACAATTTTTTAGATGCCCTAAAGGCATGTTTCTCACAAAGTACTTTTGTGCTTTATTTTTTTGATGGTTTCCTTCTGACTTCTTCTTTATTTGTCTTCTGTATTCTGCTCTTTATTGTTCCTCTACAGCTTATGTTTCCCACAAAATCTTTCAGGCACTATAAAAGTTATCATGTGGTTACATTCTATTTTTCAAGTGAATACAGGTAAAAAGCATGTTTTCCATATCCCTTACATGATTAGACATTTTACATATTACAGGTGAAAAATAAATTGTTCCAAGAACCCACATACATTCATGTCCAAATAACTTGTTATAGATTAACAGAACGTAAGCAAGCAGGGTCTTTTTCTCAGACACTTCTTTTACTGGCACGCTGCGTTGCTTGTTTCTAATGGTCCCACTCTCTCTCTTTTTGCTTTTTGTTGTTTGTTTTGTCTTTTTCCAGACAGGGTTTCTCTGTGGAACAGCCCTAGCTGTCCTGGAATTTACTTTGTAGACCGGGCTGGCCTCGAACTCACAAAGATGTGACTGCCTGTCTCCCAAGTGCTGGGATTAAATGTATGCACTACTATGCTTGGCCTTAATCTCTCTCTTAAAAAAAAAATGTTTTAAAAAATTTATTTATATGCATGAATGCTTTGCGTGCATATGTGTGTATGTGTGTGTGTGTACATGTGTGTGTACCATGTGCATGCCTGGTGCAGAAAGAGGTCAAATGAGAGTGTCTGAAGTCTTGGAAGTAGAGTTAGAGATGATTGTGAACCATTACACAGTGCTGGAACTGAACTCAGGTCCTCTGCAAGAGCAATAAGCGTTATACAACATTGAGTCATCTCTCCAGCCCCATGGTCCCAGTTTCTTCTTTTGTTTTAACTTTATTTTTATTTCATGTTCATTGGTGTTTTGCCTGCATTTACGGCTGTATGATGGTGTAAAAAGCTTTGGAACTGGAATTACAGACAGATGTGAGCTGCCATGTGGGTGGTAGGAATTGAACTCAGGTCCTCTGGAAGAGCAGCCAGTGCTCTTCATTGCTGAGCCATCTCTCCAGCCCCAGCCCCAATTTCTTTAACAACTGTATTGTCCTTAGCTCCAACTTTTACTGAAAAGTTTTCAAGTCTTTCTACTCAGATTTTGCTCCTGATTCCCATTATGAACCTGGGTTAAAACAATTTTCATTGTGTGTGTGTGCGCCCGCCTATCATGTATGTGGGAGGGTGCATGTGTGGCACAGCACACATGTAGGAGTCAAAGAGTAACTTGGTGCAGTTGTTTCTCCCCCTGAGCCCTTACATGTTTCAGGAACTAAACCCAGGTGGTCAGGCTTCCGCAACAAGCACCTTTAACTGATGAGCCAATCTTGTAGGCCTCTGCTCTTCTTTTTGTTTTAAAATTTCCTCTGCCAGACTAGTCTGTCACCTTTAAACTCAAACTTGTACAAAGTCTTAAGTGCAATAAGTGCTTTTAATGACCGAGCCATCTCTCCAGCCCCAGGAAGGGCCTTTTCAGAGCATAAAGTCAGAGGAATTACAGTCAATGCTCATAGAACGTCCCCCGGGAGACACAGTCTATGAAGTAGAAACAGAAACATAGAGACCCAGGGCAAGGCTGCAGGAAACCACCAAGGGAGGAGACAGCATGTCAGCAATCATATTACAATCCACTAGTAGTATGAGACAGGTTCATGTTTCTGTGAACTATTACTGACGTTTTATCAGAAGGAGCAGAAAATAACCTTCGTAGAAAGAAGAGCATGGTGTGTCCCATACCTGCCTGCGCTCCCGGCGAGTCAGCGTATGACCGTTGAGGATGCGCCACAGCATGCGGGCAGCTATCTTGGTGTCAATCCAGAGCAGGCGGAAGCCATGGTAGTAGTGCTTCAACTCATCCAGTACCTTCTGCCCAAGGGACTTCTTTACTACCACCTGAGCTGGTGGGCTGTACACAGGGCCACCTTCTTCCAGCTTCTTATTTTTGTCCTTTAAGGACTTGAGGGACTTCTCTATCACAGAGTCCTCTCCTAGGGGGGGTGATGAGTGCCAGCTGCGCACAGGAAGGTACTGAGGTCCTGTAACAACCAATCTTGCAGAGGCAGGTGTCCATGTTGCCCTTACAATGGTGCCCCGGCACTCTGGCCTGTGAGTCCAACAGCTGAGGGGCTCACCTTTGAAGCAGAGGTACACAGGGTTGGCTGGAGTACAACAGCGAGATAGAACTTTCCTTGAAAAGGGAAAAACAGAAAAGCAGCAATGAGAAATTCCTACCTATCTGACCACTCAATACCAAACATCAAGCCATACTCCATGGTGGATCAAATTATGTATCCCATTTACTTCCTTGGAGAAGCCTTGAGGAGGGCTTACACATGGGACAGGATGGTGTGTGGCCTAGCCGGACCCCACGTGAGTGTGAGCCTCACTGACCTAACTCATAAGCCCCCAAAGACACACAGCAGCAGGGCAGACATACATACACACACAGACAGACACACAGTAGCAGGACAGACACGCATACACAGACAGACACACAGCAGCAGAATAGACACGCATTCACAGACAGACAGATACACAGCAGCAGAATAGACACGCATTCACAGACAGACAGACACACAGACACATAGTGCAGGACAGACTTGCACATACAGACACACAGCATCAGGACAGACATATGTACACAGACACACAGCATCAGGACAGACATGCACACACAGACACACAGCAGCAGGGCAGACATGCATACAAAGCAGAAGCTTGATTGGATTCAACCCACCCCATGGCACCTGATGTAGGAAGTGATATCCATGACTTTAGGACATGATGGTATGGGGTCCAAGAGTCAAGAGTCTGTCCAGTTTGGATATTCTCTCTCAACAGGTGACTCCTGGTTGATAGAAGGCACTGGTAAAAAGGGAAACCCCAAAGGAGAGTCTAGGGCCCATTCTCTTATCTGGCTCTAGCACGGTTCCCATACCTGTCTACTTTCCTTTAGTGTACTCTTTGAGACATGCACCTACTAAACACCTGCCAGAGTGATGAGAGGCACATATGTCATCATATACCTCTTCACCAGAGTGAAGGCTCCAGAATAGCCCTAAATTGACTGAGGCCACAACCAGAGCTGTTAGCTAAAAATCTTAGACTTCTTTGTCCACACTGGACAAAGCCTAGATCCCAAGCAGAGCCCACTCATAAAGAGAAGACCGACCGCAATGGGGACCATGCCTAACCTGGCGCTGAGAGTTTGCACTGAGCTTACCCTCTAATCACGAAACAACTGAGCTGTACAGTCCTCCTTCGGGTTTACAGTGTACATTAGAAACCTCTCCCTACTAGTCATTCACAACTAACCTCTGGGTAGCCACAAACTCCAAATTCACTCTAAAAGCCTGTTGTGGGTGCTCAAAGCCCACTTTGTCTTGCCTCTAGCTCTTGGCAGCTCTGAGCTGATGAAATGGATCAGTGGATAAAGCTGCCTGCTGCTAAGCCTGATGACTTGAGTTTGATCCTTGTCAGCCACATTGGTAATAGAACACCAACTCCTGCAATTGTCCTTTGATTTCTATACTGGTGTCACGGCATGTACCTCTGTCCCTACACACAATAAAGTAAAATTAAAATAGAAGTTTAGAAAAGCCCTGTGTAGTGGTGGACAGCTTTAATGCAAGCATTTGGGAAGCATAAGTACAGAAGATCTCTGAGTCTGAGGCCACCATGAGCTACAGAGAGGGACAGTGAGTCAGTATTTGCTAGTCAGTACTACATAGTATGACTCTGTCTCAACCAACACACACACACACACACACACACACACACACACAAATGCTGATCCACTTACTGCAACTGCAGTGACCTTATAACTTCAGGAGCTTTCTTTGTAATCTTATGATGAAATACACCTACCAGGAATGGAGCCAGCAATGGGAAGCAAGGTATGACTCTCCAAAATCATAATCCTTCATAGACAGACTCATATAAGACTGGCGATACACATGGTCTTGCCTCACAGTGTGTAGTGTACAGTGATAGCTGGTACAGAGCACTATGAGCCCACAACGAGTTAGGGCATGGGACTTAATGGGCTCCAAGGCTCTAGCTCCTAGGCTCAGCTCTGGTGCTATCACCGGCTGTGACATTGTCCAAATTCCTGTCACAGATCATAAGCCCACACTGACTTTTCAGCAGGCAGTGACGTCAGAGGAGAGTGCTATGGACATGACCCTGGACCAGTGAAAACAGCGAGGTCACGTGTCTGTGAGTATGTATGCCAGCCAACCCTCTTGGGGCTCCTTAAAGTGCTGTCAATCTCTGTCCAAACCACACCCAGCTCTATACTACCACACCTCTAGATTTCCTTGTCTCTGAAAGCTTGGAGTTGTGAGGAGGCCTTTGACCCACTCTGTCCTGAACCATAGTGTTACATCACTCTGGGTGAAGCCATAAGGAACAAGACAGCACAACCAGATTCAGAGTATCATTCAGCTACTTACCAACAGAGAGATGCAGGCCCTACTTTCTACCTTTTTATCTTAGCCTCACCTTAAAGTACAGGAGAAGACAGTTCTGCACATGGGACAAGTGTATCATCGGGCTTAAATATCAATCTCCCATCCTCTCTGAGGAAGGGTATGGCTTCCACAGAAGGTTTGATGCCTGCAGGTGCAAGGACAGCCAACACAAAGACACATATACAAAGATGAAGCAGGCAACGCAGCATTCTAGGTAAGGACTGGGCCAAGATCTTCCTTTTCTTAAAACCAAAGAGTTTGTTGTTTGGGGGGGGGGGGATATAAAAGCCTCATCGGCTAGAGGACAATTTGTAGGAGTCTATTCTTCCCTTCCAGGATGTGGCTCTTGGGGATCAAAGTCAGGTCAACAGGCTTAGTGTCAGAGGCCTTTATCCACTGAGCTATTATCACTGCCATCAGAGATGTTACTAACCATTGTTACTATCAACTTATACATAATGTTTTGTAATGTTTGCCATTTTCAAATAGCAGGAAAAAAAATTTTCTTTTTGGCAGTGCTAAGAGTAGAATCCAGGTCTCCCACATGCTAGTTAAGTGACCTACAACCCTCTTCAAACTATGTAACATTCTTTTTTTTTTTTTTTTTTTTTTTTGGTTTTTCAAGACAGGGTTTCTCTGTGTAGCTTTGGAGCCTGTTTGAAACTTGCTCTGTAGACCAGGCTGGCCTTGAACTCACAGAGATCTGCCTGCCTCTGCCTCCCAAGTGCTGATATTACAGGTGTACACCACCACCGCCCGGCTATCTAACGTTCTTAAATTTTCCACCAATACAGAACTAATCTTGGTGCTGCTGGTACTCATCAGCATTCAGCAATAACCAAAGGACCCGACTATGGTCCTAACTTCCACCACCCTATCTCCTGACTTCCTCTTGTTTTTCCCTTTCCTCTTCTGAGAAAATCATCTACAAAATGGAGTGAAACAGCACCAACCAACACAATATTTCAACAAGAAATACACTGCTGGAGCTGGCAAGATGGCTCAGTGGGTAAGGGTGCTGAGCATCAAGTCCCATGACCTTAGTTTAATTCCTGGCATCCACATGGTAGGAGAGAACTGACTTCCACAATTTGTTCTTTGATCTCTTGCCAGGATGGTTGACAAGGATACAGTACCCATCTACCTACATTATGAAGCCAGGAATCTTAGCAAGGGTGACCATCTACATAAGGGTCCTGAGCCTATGTCCTGCCAAGCCTGAATGTCCAGCCTTCAAGTTAGGTGACCTTACAAAAGAGAAGTGTCTATGAGCCTTGCTGTATCAGCTATATACTCTTAGCTATCTGGCAGGCAGGAACAGGAATGGGACAGGGACATACAGACAGATGGCATAAATAACACATATATACATAAGATGGGGGTGGACACATTCTGCTGCTGTCAGTGTTTATAACTCTCATCAACATCACACAAATGTCAGAAGTATGCCTATAGGTCATTCCTAAGAGGGTAACTCCCTTGGTGCACCCCAGAGCCTCCAACCATAGGCTGCTCCTAGAAAGGCATGAAGCCAAAGGAGAGGTCTTGTCAGGAAGGACACCAACCAGGATAAGTCACCCTGTTCTTTGGGGAAGTGCTATCAAGGGACGAAGTCATCCTAAGCAGAAAGAAAGAACAACAGAGCAGTATCCTTCAAAATCAAGAGATGATTCTAGAAATACAGACACTCTCTACTTAGAGGCCTGTGGTTATACCACATTAGACAATACTTGCTACCTGGCTGAGGAACTACAAACATGAGAAGAAAAAACAAACAAACAAAAATTTAAATAAATAAATAAAGTGTAGTAGAATACTCAGTACCTATTCTGGTCTACAGAGTGAGCTCTAGGACAACCAGGACTACACAGAAAACCCAGTCTCTGGGAGGGTGGGTGGGGGGAGATGCTAATCTTGAGACTGTGGCTGTACTTATTGATAAGAGTATTTATTCATCTAGTAAATCCAAGGTTTTAGGTTCTATTCCCAACTCCACAAAACAAAACAAAAAGCTGCTAATCTCAAGTGGTTTGATAGGCTTAATGGTGTTTCAGTCACAACTCCACAAAGGTTGTTTTAGACTATGTTTTAGACTATGAGGACTGACAAATCTCAAAGGAATAAGGGTGGGGAACTGGTCTCTATATGAGTGCTTAGTAAGGAAAATGGCATATGGTGGATCCCAGTATTAGCTACATATACTGCCCTGAAGTAAGGATTAACATCTAGGCCAATTCAGGTATAAATCACAGTCCCTACAACTCTATCTTCATGGCTTTATAGGGAAACAGGCATCTACAGAGCACCCCACTAATCTTTAATATGGTGTTGGCTCTTTAAAAGCAGAGACTCTATATCAAATCCTATTCTAATTCCTCCTGGGCCTCAACAGCTCACCAGCATACTTTAGAAAGAGAAAGAGAGAAAGAAGCTAAACGGTGGTGGTGGTACATGCCTTTAATCTCAGAGCTATGGAGGCAGAGGCAGGTGCATCTCTGTGAGTTCAAGGCCAGTTTGATCTACAGAGCAAGTTCCAGGGCAGCCAGGCCTATTACATAGAGAAACCCGTTTTGAAAAAACAAAACACACACACACACACACACACACACACACACACACACACACACACACACACCCCGGTAAGAGAGTGAAAGATGCTCTGTACACAGACATTAATGCCATTACTGGCACAAAGAAGATTCCATGACAAGTCTTGAGAGACTAGCCAAAGAGAAATCTAATAAGCATATCACCCAACAGGCACATGGTGGCGGCCCACACACAGGGACTCTTTCAGGCAGGCAGCTGTGTGGGGATCTGACCAAACGATGTGTATGCAGTAGCCATCCAACCCCAGAAACGCTGCTGTGTCCAAGGAGCCCACAGGCCCTCCTGTTTATCCCAGCACTTGACAAGGCATCAAGCCAAACCTGCTTTAACAGAAACCAAGTCTTCACAAATGACTTGTCTTTATTTCAGGGAATTAAATCTGTTACAAGAAGCACCGCTGGTTATGTTTCAGAGCTGAGTAATTAGTTAACAGCTTTACGAGAATACAAAACCCTCTAGAAATAAGAAACTGAGGAGACAGGAAGTACACCGACGATAACACTGGTTTCCTGCTCTCCCAGAGGAAATGACAGGGACACGGAAGTGGAAGGAAATGTGAGATGACAGCTAAGGGTATCTCCTGGCCCTGTCTTTAAGGTAAGGCAGGGCTAAGGTAGAAACACAGGGTGCAGGACACAGTGCAAGAAGAACAGTAACCCCGAGGCAAGTCCAAGGCTTCTGAGACGCTGCCACTGTCTTATAGGCACTGTCACCTTGTAGGCGTTAGGTGTCAAAGGGAACGGTTAAACACATCTTGCTCACTATACATCAACATTATATGGTTACAGCCATCAAAGTAAACAGATTGAGATTTAAAAGAAACAGAAACAAGGAATAAAGAAGCCGTCAGTTCCCTGACAGAGTGAAAATCCAGGTGCATGGCCAACATCCCCAGGCAGACACGCACAGTGACATATTCAGCGATGGGCTTACTTACTCATGGCTTATCAACCCCACGGTCCTGGTACAACTGAGACAAGCTCGATCCCTCAGACTACCTACGACAGAAATAAAGAAAAGGAATCAGACAAGTGTCAACCAGGCATTTTTGAAGGTCTGAATAGAACCCCTACCAGTAAGTTTCTGGAGAACTGTTGTACATGATGGAGGGCATCAAAGCATGGTGGAACAGAGCATCTAATCTCCCCAGGTTTGGAAACTGGGTCTCAGGCTAAGTCCCAGGGAAGGGGCACTGAAGGCCTGTGGGCCTCTCCCAATGTGGGACCCATCACAACCAGCTATAGTTGATGTAGGTGGGTAGGGGAAGAACACACTGACTCCTAGCAAACAGATAACCCTACAGACCAAACAATTCCAAGGAACAAAAACTACTGGGAAAACAAATGACAGGAAGCCCCTACAAGGCCGGCAAGATGGCTCAGTGGATAAAAGCACTTGCCACTAAGACCTGAGTTTCATTCCAGGGCCCACATGTAGGAGAAATAACTCCTAATAAGTTGTCTTGTGACCTCCATACGCATGCTGTGGCACACACACACAATAAATGCAATTAAATAAAAAATTTATTTATTATTATTTTGTTTTTGTCTTTTGAGATAGTTTCTTTGTGTAGCCCTGGCTATCCTGGAATTAGCTCCGTAGCTCTGCCTGCCTCTGCCTTCCAAGATAAAGGTGTGTGTCATCACTGCCTCACAAACCAAATTTTTAAAAGAAGCTGTGTATGGAAAAACAGTAGAGATGAGCAATAGAACGTACTTTGGATGCGTTCCCTAATCCACTCTAATTCTCCTAACACAATGAGAACGTATTCACACCACTGTTGTATGAAGCAGGAAAGAGAGAACAGGCTCTCTGCACAGTGGGAACCAGAGGCACCATTCTCAGCAGGGGCCAAGTGGCCCATGCAGAGGTACGTCAGGCAATAGCATAGGCCAGCAAGGCAGTGGACCAATCCCCTAAGCAGTGGGAGTATCAGTAGCAGCATCCATTTACCATTCCTGTCAGGAGGGACCTCTTCTGACTATATGGGGAAAGAGGTCACATTTAGGGTCTGGTAGAATCTGGAAAATTCTAGTTTCTTCACCACTATTCACAATGCATAATGAAGATATTTTGTTTACATTGTTTTTTTTATAAAATCATATGTTTTTAAATTTAAAATGTTATTTTTGCATTTATTTATTGTATGCATACCCATTCAGAGGTCAGGAAACAACTTACAAGATTTGTTTTTTTTCCTTCAACCATGTGGGTCCTGGAGTTAGAACTCAGGCCAGAAAACAAGAACCTGAGTCATCTAGCTGGCCCCTAGCTTCATTCTTACAAGCAACAAGTGTTGCATTTTAAGCATAGACCAGGTCACTCAAACCTTTCCGGACTCTTCTTAATTCAAAGAGGCCCAGAACTTCCCCTCTGTCCCTTCCAATCGTACTTCTATAGGATTTGGCTCAGAAACATTCCATTGGACCCAGAAGACAGCCTGGGGTAGATCTTACTCTGTTGTTTCCATTCTACCAGCTCCCTTCCTGGATTCTCCCCCAAAGAACATTGGAGGGCTGTTCCTTATCCACTGTCAAAGCCATCCAGGGTGATAGGCTCACAGGTCTATATTTCACTATAGCTACCCCGGCTGCCTGCATTTCTGCTGTCTATAAATTTGGGGTTTGGTCTCAAGAGATAGCGCAGCAGTTAAAAGTACTTGCAGCTCTTGCAGAAGACTTGGGTTCCGTTCCCCATATTCATATTGGCTGGCTCATAATTGCTGGTAACTCCAGTTCTATGGGTTCTTCTAGTCTTCATGGGCACCTACATCCATACGGTATACATATTCATACAGACACGCAAGTACACATAACATTTTATAATAAAAGTTATTTTTTTACATTTTATGTGCATCGGTGTTATGCCTGAATGTATGTGAGGGTGTCAGATCTTGGAGTTATAGGCAGTTGTGAGCTGTCATGTGGGCGTAGGGAAACTGAACCCAGGTCCTCTCTCTTAACCAATGAACCATCTCTCAAGCCCTTGAAGGGTTCTTAAGACCCTTTTGGTTTTGATAATTTGGTAGAACAACTCACAGAACCCAGCAAAGTGTTCTAGTCATTGTCACAGTTTACCACAGAGGATACAAGTGAACAGCAAAAGGAGACATGGATATGACCAGGAAGAGTTCTGAGCAACCCAAGTTCTTTCTGCAGTATTCTTTCCTATGGCCCACTGACCACTCTATATTCTCCACCTCTCTGGATGTTAGGCTTAAGTCCCAGCCCTCTAATCTCTAATCTCCTCATCTACCTAGGCCTACTTCCCATTTCCCTTCAGTAACAAACTCAGCCTAGGTGTGGTGGCATAGACCTTTAATACTAGCACTCAGAAGGTGAAGGCAGTGGCAGTCAGATCTCCCAGTTTGAGACGAGCCTGGTCTACAGAGTGAGTTCCAGGACAGCAAAGGACTACTTAGAGAAACACTGTCTCAGGAGAAAACAAAACAAAACAAAACAAAAGTAACAAATTCATTGCTGTCTATCACTCCAAAAGCTTTAGGAGTTCAGTATCAGGAACAGGGGTAAAGACCAAATGTCTTTCCCTGTTTCACCTGGTCTCCAAGGGACTTTTATATCTCTCCAGGCAATATCCTCCCTGACCTTCATGCAAAGCCTTCAGGTCTGGTGCACCTTGCAGCTATCAACAGCTGCGTGTCTCACTCCAAGCCAGTTTCCTTTTGTTTTCCTGAGCCTTGACTAGTCCTCACAGGTTTACACAATTGCACAGGGACTGGAAACTTCTTTTTCACACACTCTAGGATCTGTCAGCCCCATTTCTACATACCAAGTGACTCCTTTTCACAGAAAGCAGCTTAGAAAGGCAAAGGGGGTAGAGATCCAGATGTAGGACTCTCAGCTACCTCTCCATCACCATGTCTGCCTGCATGCTGCCATGTCCCGTCATGATGACAAACTATGGGGGGGGGGAAGCGAAGGGGAGAAACTCCACAGTAGAAACCTGACAAGCACACTTTAGCCAGGGAACCAGATCAACATTAACAATGATGAGTTCACCTTAAATGCAGAGTCTTGGCAGCATGTGATGAGAAAGGCATTTAAAATCTGTGGCCTTCCTCCCCAGAACTCAACAAAACACCAAGAGACATCCTACAACACACCTGACCTAAGTACTCATCAAACTGTCAAGGTCATGGAAAACACAAACAAATCTGAGAAACTGTTACAATTTAAAGACTCACAAAAACTAATGTAAGGTGGTGTCTTAGAAGACAAAGACACAAAAAGAGAATATCACACAAAAGGGCAAAATAGGTGGTGGCGCTCGCCTTTAGTCCCAGCACTTGGGAGGCAGAGGCAGGTGGGTCTGTGTGAGTTCGAGGCCAGCCTGGTCTTCAGAGCTAGTTCCAGGACAGGCTCCAAAACTACACAGAGAAACCCTGTCTTGAAAAACACAAACAAACAAACAAAAAAAGTAAAGAGAATTTTGGTACAATGTTAGCCTCAATTTACTCATTATGACTAATAACCAGGACGTAAATTCTATTGCCTTCTTGCCTCTGGCAGCAAGTCATTCCAGTGAGTGCAGGGACCCGCTTCCCAGCCCTGCCCTATTGGTTCCACAGCTGACTAATCCACGGTCAGGGAAGCAGTATTTTTGTTCAAAGTGCACTGGTTAATTACAGAAAACAATCTTATGCCTAGAATAATAAGAACACACACACAAATGTCAGCTAATTTTTAAGCTGCAGAAACAAGAAAGGGCAGAAGTGCCTTGCAGCATCCTGAACAAGTTAACAGGTAGACAGTTCTTATGGCAGAGGCAGCTTGAAAAACCGCACCAAACCCACATATACTTTATTGTCTTTGTACTGATCACAACTGGTTTTGTTGCTGTTGTTTTTTTTGTTGTGTATGGCCCGGCCTAAAATTCGAAATGTACGCCAGGCTTGAGATCCACCTGCCTCTGCCTCCAGAGTGCTGGGATTAAAGGCGTGCGCCACCACGCCTGGCCCACCACGCCTAGCTCCCCAGTACTGCTAAGGTGACAACAACTGTGCTTCTGAGAGTACCATAAAGTCTTGGGTCCCATTCTCACAGACCAAGCTTCATCCTTAACGTAACTTACAAACAGGACATAAACAAGTTTCTTTAGAAACCCCACTCAGCGGCCACCCCACCCTAGGGAGCGGCCCCCTGTCTGGCATCACCCAAAACCCAATTTCCTTATGCCGGAGTTCCGGCTTCCAAGCCTGAGCTGACCAAAGGGCATGCCTGGGTTCGGTTCATCATCGAGGGGAGTGCCAGGGCAGCCACAGCCCTAAGGAACTTTCTCAACGCCTCCGTCGGTAGCGGTGACCTGCAGCGACCGGAGCAACTAAGGTCACAGCGAAGCTGCCCAGCCCAGGCGGCAGAGAGTTCCGGATGCTTGTCATCATCACCACGCTGCCTGGGGCATGGCGTGGGTGAGTGTCCCGCGCAGGTCCCTGGCCACCCACAACAGGTCGGGTTCTCGGCGGTCTCTTACCCCGCGGGGAGGTGGCGCGGGGCGGCGCGAGGCCGGCAGGGCCCCGGCCGCGGCAGCTCCTGAGCAAGATGGATGCCATGCGCCCGCCGCGGTGGCGTCCTATGGCGGCCTCCGCTTCCTCGGCGGCTCCTCGCCGTCCCGGCGCCTGGGCCCAGCCCGCGCGGACGGTTGACGGCAGCGGTTGGCTCCGGCAGCCGGCGCTCAGCTCAAGGACCCAGTACCGGCAGCGGCCATGTCCCGGCACAGACGTCCGGAGGCGCGGGGCGGGGTTGGCCGGGCCGGCTTCGCTCCCATTGGCCCCGAGGCACCCTCTGGCTAGGTGAGGGGAGAGCCGGCGCCACAGACTACCAATCCCAGGGTGCAACGGGTGGCCAGCTCACGGACTAGCAGTCCCAGCCTGCACCCTGGTGGCTTTCCTCCCCGGACCGCAAGCGTTCGCCCAAGCTCCTCCTTGAGGGATGAGCTGCACGCGGTTTCTCGCTCAGCTCAGGACTTCCTGCAGTTAGTCTTGGCACGTTTGCAGCACCAACACTCGAAGTTTGGTCCGCGGGAGCTTTGGCGGCTTTAGAACCGACTTCTAACTTCCTTACAACTTAGTCCTATAGTAGGCGTAGTAAATGGCTCATGGGACTTTGACGAAGGGTAGGTTGGAAGCAGAACTCCCTGTCCGAGGACAGGGCGACAGGCTCCGGGAAGAAGGCTGTGCTAGCTAGTCCTAGCTACCTGGTTCGAGGCCAGGCCAGCATCCCTACACCATAGGTATCTGCGCTCCTGGTAGGTCACCTCTGTGGTAACTCACATCTACCCTTGCCCACTCCAGAACAGCATCCTCGGAATGGCAGGCTGCGGGTTTGTGGAGACCTAAGACCCTATGCACTTCAGTGTTCCACAGGTCTGCAAGCCATCCCTGGAGCACCAGACCTTTCATTGAGACTTTTATACTTCCCACTACCCGGCTTTGGTTCTCTGAGGAATGCTTTTACCATTCTTGCTCTGTTCCTGTTGTGTGAATGCAGCATAGTAGGTGAGGATCCTCAATATGAACTTAATGGACTTGTTCTCTGGATGTAAGCAAGTCCCAATTCCAGCTGGCCTCTGGCAAGGATGCTTGACTAGTATCCCAGCCCATTGGGAAGAAGTAATCGACCCAGTCGTTTTTCTGAAGCAAAACTAAGAGGCCTGCCTATGCTACATTTCGCATTTCAGGACTCAGGTGAGAAAGAGTCTCCAAAGATGTCTGGAAGCTTTCCTGTGAAGTGGATAGGGTGTGTGCACTGTGGACTTCAGGCATAGAGGTAAGTCAAGTATAGGGATGCCACTTCAGTGTGAAAATAAGGACATTTGCCTGACAAGAAAAATATCACTCGGCTTTGACTATAAAAAGTACATCTATTGATAAAACTTTAACACACAGAAAATTCTCTATCCTGTCATATAAAGCCCCCAAACCCTGCACCTGGTCTAGTGTTTTGGGATATTTGTACACTGTATGAAGGTGTATTTGCTGTGCTTGGTCTAATAAAGAGTTGAATGGCCAATAGGTAGGCAGGAGGTATAGGCAGGATTTCTGGGGAGAGAGAGAGAGAGAAAGGGGGGATCTGGGCACACAGGAGACACTACAAGACTCAGAAAGGAAACAGGAGGTGCAAGATGGAGAGAGGTGTAACAAGTCTTTCTTTGTCCCACCAGCCAGCTCCTCAATAATGATAACAGAGACTTCTTACTAATTATGAATGCTTGGCCTATAGCTTAGGCTTGTTCCTTACTAGTTCTTGTAACTTAAATTAACCAGTTTCTATTAATCTATGTTTGGCCTTGTGGATTTTTACCGTTCTTTCATTCTGTATGTCCAAATGCCTCTGTGTCTCATTTGGCATCTCCTTTGAGTGCCTGCCTAGATTTATCCTGAGTTCCTCACCCTTTCCTGGAAGTCCCGCCTATTTCTCCTGCCTAGCTTTTGACCTTTCAGCTTCTGATTATACCAATCATAGCAATATATCTTTACATAGCATATAAATGGGCTAACTTAAGTTATAAGAGCTAGTTAGGAACAAGCCTAGGCCATAGACCACACTTTCATAACTAATAATGTCTCTGTAATTTGTGAGCCCAAAGAAAAATCCATCTACATATGGCATCCAGTGTGGAGACACATATTTTCACATAGGACCTGAAAAGGCTTTAAAAAGGTGTTTCAAACACACAAACACAGAGCCGAACACAGCTTCTTAGTTCTGCAGTCTCTCCTGTGGGCTGTGGTATATAGGGAGATATGGCTCCCAGCTGCTGGCTGTTGGCTTGAGCCAGCCAGCACCCTGTGCAAGGCCATGCTATGGGTTTAAGGCTTGATTCATGTGGTCAGAAAAGACTGCAAGCACACAGTAAAGCAGTCCAGACTGAGCAAACCTCTAAACAGGTACAGTAAAAATAAATAAATAAATAAATAAATAAATAAAAAAAAATAGGTATAGACATAGAAAAAATAGTTTAAAAATAATAAAGTCTTTCAACGAAGAGTAAAGTAGCCGGCAGTGGTGGCATAGGCCTTTAATCCCAGTGCTCAGGAGGCAGAGGCAGAGGCAGAGGAAGCCAGCATGGTCTACAGAGTGAGTTCCAGGACAACAGTTGCTACAGTGAAACTCTGTCTTGAAAATCCAAAAACTAAAATAAAATAAAGAGTAAAGTAATATAAAAAGAATAAACCATGTAAAGATGGAAAATACATTGGGCATCTGGATCCTGTAAGGTGCTTTCTTGATTTTGAATTTTTTAAAATGCTAATGAACAAAAGCAATAGCTTCTGAGAAACATTGAACAATGGCAACCACTAAATTAAATCAACTTATATATTTTAAGAATGTCTTAATTTCATAATGGAAGTCAGCATATACTTTGTGTTGGGGGAGAGGGTTTTTCCATAGGAAATGAAAAGCTATGGATTCCTTCGAAATTAATGAAGATCAGATGGTCAAAGAGTTCAAGCTTATTCTTGCTTCTCAAGACCAAATAACAGGATGTTTGACTTAGAGCATGGCTATTAGATGTTTTGAGTATTAAGGAGGTGATTATGTTTGTTTGTTTCTTGTATCAAGGTAAGGAAGTCTTTTGCCTTCCCCTTTTGCTTGGATTATATAAGTGTTATGAGTAATAAACTTGGTTTTTCTATGGCTAATTCCAGTCAGTTAGTCTCTGGCTCCGCCCTTTATTCAAGGTAACTTTTATTGACAGTCTGAAGTGTCACAGAGTGTTCAAAATATTCCACAACAGTTTAGTTAGTGGAAGGATTAGCTGGGGGGAAATTATTTGCGTTTTTGATACAGGGTCTCAGGTAGCTGAGGCAGTCCTTGAATTCACTATATAATTGATGCCTTCCTGATCGTCCTGTCTCAGCTTCCCAGGTGCTAAGATTGTGGACATGCACCATCCACATGTTGTAGAGAACTGTAAATTGTCCTGTGATTGCTACATGCACACTATGCCAGTCAAGTATGCAAATGCACACAGACATGCAGGCATGCCTACGTGCAAATACCCACTGTAGCCAGTCTTGGGAGCACATGTCTTTAATCCCAGCACTCAAGAGTCAAGAGGCAAAGAGACAGGCAAATCTCTATGAGTTGGAAGTCAGCCTGGTATACTTAGAGAGAGTTCTATGACAACCAGAGCTACAAAGTGGGATGGAAACCACTCCCCCACACATACCCCTCACCCCCGATAGATAGAGCTTCTCTGTGTAGCCCTGGCTGTCCTGGAACTTGCTCTGTCAACCAGGATGGCCTTGAACTCACAGAGAGCCACCTGCCTCTGCCTCTGCCTCTACCTTCCAAGTGCTGAGACTAAAGGTGTTTGGCAGAGGCAGGCAGATCTGTGAGTTTGAAGACTGAAGACAGCCTGGGGTGTACAGAATGAGTTTCAGAACAGCCTGGGCTACACAGGAAAAAAAAAAAAAAAAAAAAAAACCTGTCTTGAAAAACCAAAGACACATAGTAATAAAAATAAATCCTTCTTCTGTTAAATCTAGTACCTAGGCTAAGAACTGGCTTTTACAATTTTATTTTAGAGTCAGTGAGATGGCTCAGTAGTTAAAGGCATTGACACCAAACCTAACAAGTTGAATTTGATCCCTGGAACACACATTGTGGAAAGAGAGACTCTGCAAATTATCCTCTGAACTTTATTATGAATTATTACATGTATGTGTACACACACACACACACACACACACACACAAACACACACATGAACACAATTTCAGAATATTTTTACTTATTTAAAAATATTTTATGTGTACGCATGTTTTACTTGTTTGTATGTGTGTGTATCACTTGCATACCTTTCACAGAATCAGTAGGGGATGTGAGATCCTCTGGAACCAGAGTTAAAAATGGTTGTGAGCCGCCATGTGGGTGCTGGGAACTAAACTCAGGTCCTCTGTATGAGCAGCCAGTGTTCTTAACCACTAAGCCATCTCTGTCGTTGGGTAGTTGTACACTGTGTGAAGATGTATTGGTTTAGTAAAGAGCTGAATGGCCAATAGCTAGGCAGGAGGTATAGGCAGGGCTTCTGTGGAATGGAAGCAGGAGAAGTAATGTAGGCCTACTGGAGAAGTCTGGAGACACAGAGAGGAAACAGGAGATGCAAGATGGAAGAGAAGTAACACCATGTGATAGAACATAGACAAATATAAATGGGTTAATTTAAGGTATAAGAGCTAGAGGTACAAGCCTAAGGTAAGGCCAAGCTTTCATAATTAATAATGTCTCCATGTTGTTTGTGAGCTGGAAGCTCAAAGAAAATTCTGTCTATACATGCTAGCCTGCTAGCCTCCAAAAGGCTCTGACAGCTGGCTCTGCCCACCTTGGTTCTTAGATAACCTAGTCTCAAGCAGGTATGTTTACTGCCCTAGCTCTGGGAAGCTGCTGTATCCACAATGTGGCAGGCATTTTTACATAATACACCAGCTGCACAAGTTCTCTGCTGCACAGCAGGGCCTGAGAAATCATTTCCTCAGGCCCTATGTGGGACAGAGAAAGACTAATTACACATCTTTCTAACCCCTATTTATTCCTAAGACAGGATCTTGTGTGGCCCAGGCAGTTCTCAAACTTATAACTATCCTGCTTCATCTCCTCAGGAATAATGATTACAGGCTTGCACCCACAGTGCCTAGCTTCTGTTTTTTGTTGTTTTGTTTTTTGAAGCAGGGTTTCTCTGTGTAATCCTGGCTGTCCTGGAATTCACTCTATAGAACAAGTTGACCTCGAACTCAGAGATCTGCCTGCATTTACCTCCTGAGTGCTAGGGTTAAAAGTGTACACAACCCTGCTTGTTGTTTCTTATTTTCTCTTTATTTCGTATGCCTAGGGATTTTGTTATATACTGGGTTTGTAAAGAACACTGTATCATGGCATCTCTGGGTTCTGTTTTCTCTGGGTTCTGTTTCCTTTTTCTAAGAAGTGCTGATACTTTTTTTTTTCTTTTAAAAATATTTTATTGTATGTGCATTGGTGTTTTGCCTGCCTGTTTGTCAGTGTGAGGGTACCAGATTCTGTGGAACTGGGTTCTCTGGAGGAGCAGCCAGTGCTCTTAACCACTAAGCCATCTTTCCAGCCTCACTGATTTCTATTTCTATTCTTAGCAGGTAGTTTAGTCACTACAGAGGGACCATTTGAACTAGGGCTGTCAGAACATCTCTGGGAAGTTTAAGACATTTTACAAGCCTCGGGAAGTTTAAGACATTTCACAAGCCTCGCTAGCTTTTTGAGAGTCAACTACAAACTGTTGCTTTTCTGGATCTTGTCAGAACTTGTTTTTGATCTGTGCTGGGCATTCCAGGTAAGCTCAAGAATACTTGCTTCTAGGTATGTACATCCACATTAGGAGGACTGTCATATTTAGCCAATAGAATTTTGTGAAAACAATAAGGTTAGGTCACTAGACTCAGGTTTCTACCTTCATCCCTTTTAAATTTCTAGCCACGATATCATAAGGACATTTAAATAGTCTATGGGAAGAGCCATGTGGAGAATTGAGGCCTTTTCCACAGGTTTCATGGCCCAAGGAGGCCATCCTGGCAGCTCAGTGTTGGCCTCACCCAAACCCTGGGATGACAGCAACTTCATAGGTGCCAGGTCTTTTTTTGCATTGAGACAGGGTTTCATTATGTAGCCCTGGCTGTCCTGGAACTCAATTTATAGACCAGGCTGGCCTTAAACTCAGAAATCCACATGCCTCTGCCTCCCGAGTGCTGGAACTAAAGGCATGCACCACTATACTTGGCTTACTCTCGAGTTCCTGACCAAGGAAACTACAGGAAATACAATTGTTCGTAGAACACTAAATTTTGAGGTAATGTGATATATAGCCATGGACAATTAAGACAGTGTTTTGCTTCAAGAAGCTGTCCCATTACTTGGGAATGGATTCTGGTCTCAGCCAAAGGTGGGGGACTTTCATGAGGATCTCAATATCTGTGACCTAAGCTGAGGCCAGGATAGCTTAGGCTCCCCTCCATACTGTCCCTTTCTGTCTGCGTCTTCTCTGTGGATCTCGGCTGCCCGTTAGCTTAGCAGTGTTCCTCCTCACCTTTCTTTTCCTGGTAGCGCTGGGGATTGATAGGGCTCTTGCATATGCTGAGAGACAAGGACAGAGGGAGAGCAAGGACTGAGATACCTTGATTGAGGGAGCTATTATGGAGCTAGTGAGAGACCTGGCACTAGGGAAGTTCCGAGGGATCCACAAGGATGACCCCAGCTAGGACTCTAAGCATTGGTGGAGAGGGTGCCTGAACTGGACTTCCCCTGTGGTTAGATTGATAAATACCTTAATTGTTGTCATAGAATCTTCATTCAGAAACTGATGGAAGCAGCTGCAGACATCCATAACTAAGCACTAGGCCCAGCTCCCAGAGTTTACTTGAAGAGAGGGAGGAGTGATAATATGAGCAAATGTATCAAGATCAGTTTGGGCATACCCACAGAAACAGTTGACCTGAGCTAGTGGGAACTCACTCACTCTGGATTGATGGCAGGAAAACCTGCATTGAACCAAACTAGGCCCTCTGACAGTTGTGTGGCTTGGGCAGTCTGTGGGGCCACAGGCAGTGGGACCAGGATTTATCCTTGGTGTTTGAACTGGCTTTTTGGAGCCCATTCTCTTTGGAAGGGTACCTTGCTCAGCCTAGATTGGAGGGGGGGGGGCTTTGTTCTGTCTCAAAGTGATGTGCCAGACTTTGTTGACTCCCCATGGGAAGCCTTACCCTACTCTGAGGAGTGGATGGTGGGGAGTGAGGTGGAGGAAAAGTGGAGGGAACAGAAGGAGGGGAGCGAGAGGCAATTGAGATTGGTATGTAAAATGAGAAAAGATTGTTGAGAGAGAGAGGGAAACACTCTACCACTGTGCTATAACCCTAGCCCATGCACAGACATGTCTTATTTCCCTTCAGTACTGGGGATCAGTGTTGGGGATATTTTCCACTGAAGGCCTCATTCAAGCTAGGCAAGTGCTCTCCTGCTGAGCTGGCCTTTCAACTCAGAGAGAGCACAGCTCCCTGAATGGACTTGGTCTTCCTGTGCTCTGCTAAACATGGCTGGGGAAGGTACGGCTTACTCATGCATTTCCTTGCTCTTGACATGGCAGCTGTGGGGTTCCACTTGAAAACAGGTGTCACATTTCTTTTGTTCTATTACATGGTCACAGCTGGTCAGGGATGGCCTCTGTGACAGCCAACATCAAAGTCTTGGCCAAAGGCAGGTGAGAAATTCTTGATTCTCCTTCCTCTATCTCTCAAGGTCTGGGATACAGACAGGACATGTGGTGCATGCCTTTAGTCCCAATAGTGACTTGAGAGGCAGATCTGTGAGTTCAAGGACAGCCTTGTCTACAGAGTGAGTTCCAGGACAGCCAGGACTGTTACCCAGAGAAACCTTGCCTTGAAAAACAAACAAACAAACAAACAAAAGATACTCCTAGGCCAGCAAGATGGTTCATTGGACACAGTGTCTGCTGTTAAGACTGATGACCTGAGTTGTACCTGGCAACTCCAGAGAACTGAGTACTATGGCAGGTACTCATACTCTTACAAACATATACTAATATAATTCTTATATTATTATTTTGAGACAGGGTCTCTCTGTGTAGTTCTGGCTGTCATGGAACTTGATATGTAGACCAGTCTGGTGTGATATTTTGTTCATGCTCTAACAAATAAAGCTTGCCTGAAGATGAGAGGATGGAACTGGCCACTAGTTAACCACAGAAGCCAGGCAGTGGTGGCACACACTTTTGATCTCGGCACTAGGGATCTCATGCCTTTGATCCCAGTACTTGGGAGGCACACACCTTTAATCCCAGAACTAGGGAGGTGGAGACAGCTCAGCCTTTTGGTCTGAGATTCGGTAGAAGTAAGAAGTCTCTAGTGGGTGCCCCTTTACTTCTCTGGTCTTTCAGTATTCATCCTGATATCTGACTCTGGGTTTTTAATATTAAGACCAATTAGTGCTATAGGCTGGTCTTGATCCTCCTGCCTTATTTTATTATTTTTAATTATGTGCATGTGTGTGTGTCTTCAAGGCAGAGATGGTAAGTTAACAGGCCATTATGAGTTGCCAGATGTGGGTGCTAGGAACTGAACTCAGGTCCTCAGCAAGAGTAGTATGTGTTTTTAGTCATCTCTCTAGCCCCATAAACATATTTTTTAATTACACAGTCAGGCAGTGCTAATGTTTGCCTTTAATCCCAGTACTTAGGAGCCAGAGGCAGGTAGATCTCTGAGTTCCAGTATAGCCTGGTCTAGAGGGAGTTCTAGGCTAGTTAGGGCTTCAAAGTGAGACGTTACCTTAAAAACTGAACCAAGGGCTTAGTGAGTAAAGGCAACTGATGACTTGAGTTCAGTCCCTGGGACTCAAATGGTAGAAGGAACAAACCAATTCCTTACACTTTTTCTCTGACCTCCACATGTCTGCCATAATGTACACACACACACACACAGAATAAAATGTAATTAAAATATAAGACAGAAGAAAAATCAAATCTACCAAACAAAAACAACACAAAAACTGGCCATGGCTGGGGGTGAGTGGAAGAAAAGAGGCAGGTTGGGTGATCTGAGTGACTATACATGGGCCAGCAATCTTAACTCAATGTTTGGACTCAAGTATCCAAAGCCACTCACCAGTCCAGAAAAAGTGCCTCATAACATAAGCTCATGGCTTGAGAGGAGTGATGTGGGATGTCAGTCTGTATGCTGTGAATGTGTTGCTTTTATTGGTTGATGAATAAAGCTGTTTCAACCAATGGACAGGCAGAATATAGCTAGGTGGGAAATCTGAACAGAGGGACAGAGAGAAGACGACAAGAGTCAGAGAGATGCCATGTTAGCCACTGGGGAGGCAAGATGTCAGGGCATCACATGTAAGCAACAGCCATTCAGTAGAAATGGGTTAATTTATAAGAGAGAGAGCTAGCCAGTAATAAGCCTAAGCCATCAGCCAACCAATTATAAATACATATTAAGTCTCTGAGTGGTTATCTTACAAGTGGCTTCAGAGACCTGGTGGGCAGAGAGAGACTGGTCAAGTGGGAACTGACTAAACAGAGAAAAGCCTTGTGTTTACAGAGGAGCTTAATTATCTTTCTTCTGCTCATATATATTTTAACTCCCCATCATTTTCATAATTAGAAATAGAGGTGGTATTTTAGCATAGAACTCAGTTTCTTAGCCAAAACCAGAGTGAGTAGGCAGTGCTGGCTGCATGCCCTGCCATGCTTGATCCTTGATCCTGTAGCAGTGCCCTGCACAGAGTGGAGAAAATTGGGCTTGGCTGCCTTACCCTGAAGTAATCCAACATTGCAAAATCAAACAGTGGGCAAGCCCTTTGGATCACCCAAACCCAGCTTAATGTGAAAACTGATCTACTGATGTCAACTCTACCATCAAAGGCTGGGACTGAGGGCATGGGTGGGAGATGGGCAGAGCAGACCCTGAAACGAGACTTGGTGTACATGCACACACAGGGGTGGGGGGCATAGGACCACAATAGGTGGAAACACAGTGGCAGGACCAGTGTCAAATCTGATCAGCTTATTAATATGACCAGAGCAGGGTAGGCATGCTGCTCCCTTAGGTTCCCACTTGTCCTTAAGTATTTTTTGTGGCCTGGCAGACATCCTTATATCTCACAAAGCCTTTCTCCATCATCCCTTAACCAAACCAAGGGAGTCGGCTGTTTATCCTGTCTCAGACTGTCCTGCCAGGGCCCAGGTTAGGATCCAATGTCCAGGCCATTTCAGTGTGCTTGGGAAAAGTGAGCACACTTTAGCTCCCTGGATGGTACAAACCAGACCACCCTTTCCTTTAGTAAGAGCAGGCAGACTAGAGTTAGAGCTTGCAGGGGACATGGCCCTTACCTGTTGGGTGCCATATGTAACATGGGTGCCATATGTAACAAGTCTTTTTCTGTACCTCCAGCTCCCAAATAACCACATGGAGACTTATTATGAAATCTTGGTCTTAGCTTAGGCTTGTCCCACTAGCTCTTTTTTTTCCCTCCGGAGACAGGGTTTCTCTATATTGCTATGGAGCCTGTCCTGGAACTTGCTCTATAGACCAGGCTGGCCTCGAACTCACAGAGATCTGCTTGCCTCTGCCTCCTAAATGCTGGGATTAAAGGTGTGTGCCACCAACACCTGGTCCCAACTAGCTCTTATAACTTAAATTAACATTTATTTTAATCTAGGTTCTGTCTCGTGGCTTACTACCTCATCTTTTTATATTACTCTTACTGCTTTTTCTGCATCTGGCTGGTAGCCCCACCTTTCTTCTTCCCTGAGTCCGCTCTGTTCCCAGAAGTCCTGCCTAACCTCTTCCTACCTAGTTATTGGCTATCCACCGCCTCTTTATTTAACCAATCACAGTGACACATCTTCACACAGTGTAAAGGAATAGTCTGCAACTTACCTGTCAGCCTTTACTCTGGGGCCCAAAAAAACATGTTCTGATTATAGCCACAACTTTACAGAGTCACAACATCCTTATCAACTAAGAGGTTGAATCATGTAATTGTGTCCCCTCAAAGGTCTTTTCAAGTCTTAACCAGGGTCCTGTCAATGTGACCTTACTTGGAAATATGCAGGCTACCATCTTCATAGGAAGAGAAGTCAGAAACAAGGATAAAAAGGCAAGAAAAGGCCATAAGAAAACACAGGCAGAAAAGTAGAATGATGCTCACAGGATACAGAGATTGTAGGTAACCACCAAAAAGCTGGGAAGAGGCAGGAAGGCCCTATCCAGAGCCTCTTACATTGACCATACCCTCCACAACTGTAAACCAGTAACTTTCTGTTGTTCAATGTCTAAGAAACTAGTAATAGGGAGACCAGACTTCAATTCCAAAGGTAATGCTGCCATCTGGAGACGAACATCTGGAGCTGGCGTCCAGCTGTGTCTAGAAGATATCAAGAAAAGCATTGGAGGCAGGCCCGCTCAGGGCATATCTGCGGTTTCAGCACTGGTGTATGAGTATGTGTATAAGTATGAGTATGTATATGTGTGTGTATATATAAGACAGAGTTGGAGGTTGGTCTAGGCTAGATAGTGAGATCCTGTCTCCAAACAAAACAAAACAAAACATGAAAAAGGAAAGAAAGGGGCCCACAAGATGGCTCAGAGGTTAAGAGCATTAGCTATTCTTGCACAGTACTGGAATTTGATTCCAGAACCCACATGGTGGTTTTCAACCATCTATAATTAGTCCTATGCAACCTCTTCTGACTTCTTCAGGCTTCGGGCATACATGTGGTACATTCACACACACACAGGCTAAGTAAGCATTCATATATATTTAAAAATGGGCTGGAAAGATGGCTCAGTGTAACCATTGTGTACTGTTCTTACAGAGGACCTGAGTTCAATTCTCAGCACCCACGTCGGGTGGCTCACAGCCTATAACTGCAGCTTCAGGTGACTGCTGTGGGATATTTGTACACTGAGAAGGCGTGTTGCTGTGATTGGTTTAATAAAAAGCTGAATGGCCAATACCTAGGCAGGAGAGATAGGTAGGCCTTCGCAGCAGAGAGAGGGAGAGGATAATTGAGACACACAGGAGATGCCATGGAGACATGGACTGAGTCAGACACACAGTAGGAGAGAGACAGAAGTCCATGGTAGAATGTAGATTAATAAAAGTATGGGTTAAGTTATAATAGCTAGTGGGACAAGCCTAAGCTAAGATTGAGCTTTCATAATTAAAAATAAATCTGTGAGAGGAGGAGCAATAACATGAACAAAGGAGTCAAGACCATGATGGGAAACCCACAGAATCAGCTGACCCCAGCTAGTGAGAGACCACTGACTCTGTTCTGACAAATGGGGAACCTGCATAAAACTGAATTAGACTCCTTTACTATAGGTGACAATAGTCCAGCTGGGGTAATATATGAGGACATTGGCAGTGGGTCCAAGATCCAATTCCAATGCACAAAATGGCTTAGAGGAGCCCATTCTATCTAAATGGAGAGATACTTTGCTCAGCCTAGGTGTGGAGGGGTGGGGAGGTGCCTTGGTCCTGCCTCAAGGAGAAGATGGGACCTACTTAGTAGACTTCCTGGGGAAGGCTTTACCCTCTCTGAGGAGCAGATGAGAGGTAGGGTGGGGAAGAGAGGGAGGAGGGGAGGGTGAACTGGAATTGGAATATAAAAAAAAATTAATAAATAAGTCTCGTTATTTGGGAGCTGGTGGCTCAAAGAACAGTCCAATTACAGGTGCCACCACACTTCTGGCATCTGTACTCACATGCACATACCCACAGACAAACAAAAGAATAAAATAATTGAAAACAAAAACTTTTGAGAGTGTTTCTCTGTGTGAGAGCCCTGGATGTCTTGGAACTAGCTCTGTAGAGTAAGTTGGATGCCAGCTCCAGGTGGTCTCCAGATGGCAGCATTATCTTTGGACTTGGGAGTCTGGTCTCCCCATTACTAGTTTCTTAGACATTGAACAACAGAAAGTTACTGGTTTACAGTTGTGGAAGCTAAAGCCCTAACCCTGGGTATGGATAGGGCCTTCCGGCCTCTTGCTAGCTATCTTATGGTTACCTGCAATCTCCAGTGAGCATCATTCCTATCTGTAGACCAGGCTGGTCTTCAACTCACAATCTGCCTGCTTCTGCCTCCTGAGTGCTGGGATTAAGGGTGTGTGCCACAAGAACTGTCTAAGAATAAAATAAATCTTGAAGAAGAAGAAGAAGAAGAAGAAGAAGAAGAAGAAGAAGAAGAAGAAGAAGAAGAAGAAGAAGAAGAAGAAGAAGAAGAAGAAAAAGGCTTTGGGAGAAAAAGTAGTCTCTCATCCAAGACTTGGAAGAAGGGGATAGAACTTTGTTCTGAGTGATACCTAGTGGGAGATGGCTCTCCCAGGGCCTCTGAGGGGTTGAGGGATCACCCTAGGAAGCATCCTTGCTAAGAGATGGGTCTGCAGTTGTTCTGGACTATGGTTTGTATCTGGAAGTATCTGTTGAACCCCAATGAGAACCCCTCAGGCCTCTGGTCCAGGACTTGTATGTGAAAAGAGGGTTCTCAGCCAGAATTCTGTCCTGTGTACTTTTCTTCTGATAGTGACCCTAGATAAGTGGAAAAGCCTTGCAGAGCTGCCTAGGAATCCAAGAGGGTTCCCAGGGAATCCCAGTATCCTTTGCCTGGGTGGGACCTCAGGTGGACCCTTGGTCTGGTGAAAGCCCTTCTCCAGTCTAGAATACAGAATGGCCAGTTCTGGAGAGGCTGGGGAGGTAGGAGGTCTTTCAGTGGTTCTGCCTGGGCTCTGGGCCTTCCCCCAATTCCCTTTTTGGAGACAGAGGCCACCTAGGGCATGGGAGGAGGGGCAGCCCAAGCTGCATTTCCACTTGGAAGCCCTCTTTATTTGGCTCGGGGCAGAGAAAGACTGGGGTCAGAGTGCACACATCTCCATGGAAACAGCAATGAGTCTGGCCCCTAGGGGACCCTAGTCATAGTAGGGGGTTTTTTTTTTTTTTTTTTTTTTCTTTTTTGACTAAGGGGCCTGGGCCCTATCTTTGGCAACAGCTTTTCAAAGTCCCAGCCATGAGGCCTGGGGAGGCAGACTAGTGGACTTCAGTCAGGGCCACAGGAGCAGCAGAAGAGCAGATTGAGGCTTTTAGGACTGCAGGCTCCAGGTAGGAAAACGCTGAGTGCAACACCTAGAGTGTGGAGTATTTGGAGACAAGCCTTGGAGGATCAAAGAAGGGTTAGCTGTGCTGTTGTTCTTATGTCCCACTCACGGCCCACCGAGGATTTGAGCCTCACCAGATTGCCTAAGACTTCCCTCCAAGAATAGCACCTGACAGTCTCAGAACATCCAGGCTGCTGGTGAATCTAAATAGGTGTCCCATGGAATGAAAATATTGACTTGGATCCTCTTGGGAGCCTGGTATGGGACTTATGCAATCTTGGTGGATGAGTTTCTTTTTCCCCCGGGAGTCTACCTGTGGAGTCCTATGTAGGCACTTTTTCTGCCTGGGAGCATTATACATAAATAAAGTACTACAACTAACTGGTCAGGAGTTCCTGGGTGGGGCTGGCTAGACTTACGGAAGGGGGCTTATGAAGGCTCGGGCTGAGCAGGAAAAGAACAGCCTCAAATAACATTCAAGGTAATTTTGAATACATCTGCATGTTGACTGCTGTACTCTGAAGTTTTATGTGTTTTGTTTTTTAAATGCTTCTACGGCCAAATCTGACATCAGGTAAGCTACATGGGCTGCAGGGATCTAAAAAGTTCTAAGTAAGGCAGTGAATGGGCCTAGGGGGACAAAGAGGAGCTTTACTCCCTGCTGCCAGGAGTTTGGCCATACCTAAGTAGATAAGCTCCAGGAGTCAAGGTGGCCTATGGTGAGCACTGGCATGGACATGGTGAGGCTAACTAAACACCTCACTGTAACACCCATCTCATCTGACTCAGTGTGTGGATGGAAGGTAATATGGAAGGCCTTGTGGAGCCAGTCCCTTGGCCAGTCCCTGCTAGTATCAAGCAGATGAATTCTGTTCCAGCTGGGCTCTGCAATTCTGGACTTAGAGCCTCAGGGTTTCAGGTCTTGATTAGTTTCATGGACAATGCCTGAGAGTGTTTTTTCCCTTACCCCTTTCAGTCCAAAGCACTAGTCCATGAACATCCCTGAGGATTGGGGGTGGGGGTGGGGTCTGCAGGCTGTGGAAATAGCAAGTAAGTATCCTCAGGGATGCAGCAAAGGGATGGGGCTTAGTCCTGGGCCACAATCCATGGCGGCACCCAGAGTTGGGAGTGTGGACACCAGCTGAACCTGACAGGAAGTGGAGACAGGAGAGCTGACAGAAGGTGGCCTGCCTGAGTCCCACGATTTGAGCCATCTGGGAACCTCAGGAGCCTGAGAACATTCTGCGGCTGGCTTGATCCAGGGAACACCTGGAGATTGGGACCAGGGTCCCAGACTTCGGGGAGGTTAGAGACATAACTTGCAAAAAGCAAGTCAGACCTCCCAGGACCACCGCCCTTCTCGCGTCTCCGATCCCACTTCCCCGACTCTGCGCCACGCGCACGCGCTCCGCGCAAACAACTGAAGCTACCCCGACCACGGGGTTGCGTTCCCATCAGCCGTATCAAGGCATCTCTGGAGACTCTGCCTTCCGACGCCTTCCCGGGGCGCAAGTCGTTCATCTTTGACAAGTGATTCTCCCCGGCTGCTGACAGCCGGTCCGGCTCGGCGTCTCAGGAGGAGGCCAGGCCCTGACCGCAGGACTTGGGAGGACCCCGCGAACACGCTCAGGGACGCGCGCCTCGCCCGCGGACGCCTCCGCGCCGCCGGGTTCAGCTGTCCGCTCCGGGAGGCGGGCGAGCTCCGGCGCGCCACGAGCTGCTCCCGCCAGGCGCTGGAGCTCGAGGCCCGAACACTGGGCGGGGCCGCGGCCTCCCGCGCTCCCCATCTGCCCGAGGCCGTGTGCCCGCGTCCGCGCCCACGCCTGGCTCCGGGACCGCGCGCGGCGATTGGGCGGTGGGCGTGACGTCACCGCGCCGGGGCTCGCCGCGGTTGCGGAGCTGGCCGCCGCCCGCGCGCCGCTCGAGGAGCGGGAGCGGGAGGCGAGCGGAGCGGGCGCGCGCCCGGCTCCTCGACACCCGCGCTCGGGACCGCTGCTTACCCCGCGCTCCTCGCCGCCCGCCGCCCGCCGCCCGTCGCCCTCCGCGCGCGGCCCCGGCGCGGATTTGAAAAGCCCGGTCCGCGGGCGCCTAGAGGCGGCAGCCAATCAGCGGAGCGCACTTTTCCCGCGGCTTCTGGGGGCGGCGGCGGCCCCGGCGGCGGCGGCGGCGGGCGGGAGGCGCGGGGGCGGGGTCGGCGCCGCGCGCGGAGAGCCTCGGCCTGGCCGCGCTGCGCCCGCCGCTGCCGCCGCCGCCGCCCCCTCCCGCCGCCTTGCCCTCCGCGGCCTCGCGCTCGCCGCCGCCGGACAGCCACTGCCGGACAGCCACCGGAGGATGCGACGCAGTGCAGGTCACTGGGGCCGCCGGCCAACCGCCGCGGGAACCAACCGCTGGCCGGGAAAGGGAGGTCGGGTGATCGAGGCCCGAGGGCTGAGGGGGCGGCCCTGAGGGGCCGAGGGCCGGGCGGCGCGGGCAGGCCGGAGGAGGACGCCCGGCCTGAGGCGAGGGCGGAGGATCAGGAGGCTGAGAGGACTCGGCCTGAAGCGCCGGCCGAACGCGCACGACCGGCGACGGCTAACGGGGCGGCGGGCGCGCGGCCATGTTGGGCCCGCTGGCCGGAGCTGCACCTGTGCCGGGCCGGAGGGCGGCCGCCTTTGTTCCCGCGGCGCCGGGCGGGACGAGCGGGCCTTTGTGCGGCGCGGGGCGCGGGGCCGGGAGGCGCGGTGGGAGGGGCGGCCGGGTGGACCGAGAGGCGCTTTTTGTGTGCGGAAGCGTCCGGCGTTGACACTCGGGGCGCCGGCCGTTGGTCAGCGCGGCGCCGCGGTTGCCGGCCCTTGCCTGGCCTCGCAGGTGGAGACGAGGCTGGCTGGACCCGCGGTCCCGCCTGGGGCTGTGGCCGCGCCTCACGGGGCGCGCTCGCTCCCTCGCTCGGGATGCAGCTCCCAGCCTAGAAGGCGCAGGGCGCGGCGAGCCCGACTGTGGCGGCCGAGCGGCTGGCGACTGCCTTGGTTTTAAATCTCGGCATTTAAAAGATGCTTGGTTTTGAGTTTCGGTGAGAAGAAAATGGGTGAGGGTATTGCTTAGGACCGGTTGCAACACTGAGCTTTTCTCCCTTCTCAGCTCAGGAAGAGGTTTGACATTGACGACGAAACGGTATGAAATCGGATGTTCTGACAGGAATCATTTCCAGGTAGATAATTGGGGGGGTGTGTGTATGTTATAACGGACCCCGTAAAGAGACCAGTCTGATACCGAGCGAGTTCAGAATTAGGGTAGCGAAGTGTCTAAGTACTGCCAGCCTACTCACAGACTTTGGAAGGCCTTGACTTTTAAAGGAATTAAATTCCAAGATTGTGCATGGATTATATTCTACTTTATGTATTTGAATTAAGATCGTCACCCTAGAAAATAAGTTATGAAACGTTTCAGGAACCTGAGACTTTTAACTCCTACCTTTCCCATGTTTTAAGTTCTGGTTACGTATTTAAATCGCTATATGTATATATTCACAATTCCTGTAAAAAAAAAAAAACGGCAGTGTGTTCTTCCATTCCCCAAGACCCAGAGTTCAAATCTTAACTGCCAGCTAGGGATGCATAAGGTTCACGCCTTATACACTATTACTTTGAGTCATTTCCTTTTCTTTCCTTCCATTTTCTTCTCTGCCCAGCAGCCTTCATTTTTGGCTTGATGGCTTGTATTGTGTGGACTTAATATCTGCTTGTGAGTTTGTGTAAGTTTTTGTGAATAACTCCCAACATATTCAGAACAAAAATCCTTCCCTTTTGGCCTTTGTAAGAGTCAAAACTCCATTTTTCAGAGTATTTAGATAATTTTTTTTTTTTTACCAAAATGGACAATGTTTATGTCTGTACAGATGTGATGTGTTCATTTTAATGTTATAAACTATCATAACTTGAAGTTTGTGGAGAAATAAAGAGAAAAGCAGTAGGACAACAAGTGAGATTACTAGGTTATTTTTATGCAGCCAAGCTCTACAGGGCTGTTAAGCCACTGCCTGTAGAGATGTGAGGAACCAAAAGAAGACTTAAGTCAGAATTGCAGAATGAGTCAGGCATTAGAGACCCTGTGGGTTACTTTAGGGAGGAGTCTAGTCTTTCATCTATTCAGGCATCCTTTCCAAGAAGTACTCAGGCTTTAAAAAGGTTTACTCACATGGCTGAATGTGAACTAATTAGTTACTTCCTTTTTTACAGTTTTGACAATTCAGTGTAAAATGTGAATGTAGGTGGAATTAGACTAAGAAGTGTTGGTGAGAAGATAGGAAACACTAGTTAAAATGTGCCCTATATGAGCTATAAATTTGAGTCTCTTTACCAAAAATTACACATGTTAAAAAAAAACTGCTAAAGTGAGCTGAAAAATATAATTTGGAAGTTATTGTTCTTTTTAATTTGGCAAAAGAAACCTTTTTAAAAAAAATATTACCTTTAAATAGAATTGAAAACAGATTTTTTTTTTTTTTTTGAGACAGGAGCTTGGTAAGTAGTTGTGACTGGCCTAGAACTTGCTATGTAGACTAAGATGGCCTTGAACTTTGAACAGTTTTCTGTACTGAAATTATAAACATGAAGGGCTGTGCCCAGGTGTTGTGTATATGTATTGAAGACTGAGCCCTGTATCTTGGACTTAGGCAAGCTCTCAATCACAGAGCTACAGTTTTAGCTCTGAAGTCTTTTTGGTCTTTTTTTTGGGGGGGGGGCAGGGTTTCTCTGTGTAGCCCTGGCCTTCCTGGAACTTTGTAGACCAGGCAGGCTTGAAATTCAGAGATTTATCTGCTTCTGCCTCCTGAGTGCTGGGATTAAAGGTCTGTGTCACCATCTCTGGGCAGCCATTATTGTGTGTTACTTTCTGGTGAATTGCTTGAGACTATAACATACATAAAACTTTAGATATGTATATTGGTCTCCTGACTGCACTCTCCTCTTTGTCTTCAGTCAGTAAAATCAGAGTCTCTCTTCCCAAATTTGTGGTGTTCTGTCTTCACTCCAGGCCTTTGTGCAGATTGTTGTAGGGCATAGACCACTGATTGTTGTCACTTTCATAACACAACACATAGCCTTTTAATAGCTTTCTCACTTTTGGGTAAGTTCTTGGAAATGGGACTCTTATTAAATCTTGGGCACCCTGGTTTCTCCTTCACCTGTTCATGTCAAATTAAACTACCAAGTGGGCATATGGCATTGGGTAAACAACCTATTTCATGTTAGCATATGACCTGTTTGCCTCTCTTTAAGTTATGTTGTAGTAGAAAACTTCCAGAAAGCTGAATATAGAAGAGAAATTATTGAGCTGAAGTTCCCCTTCAAGTACATCTTAGCTTGAGTTTTATCCTGGAAGCCAAGCTCTGTGGTTCCTACCTATTTTGGAAGGCTCTTGTAGGCATGACTTTACTTCTTGTGGCTTCCCTTATCTTTGTCTGGCCTCTCTTCTGGTTAAATAATTAATAAACAAACAATGAGGCTAATGAGGCCAGCCTGTTTGCTAGTTTTTGCTCATCATGCTTAATGGAGATAAGCTCTTGAAACTTTGCAAATGTGTAAGTGAAACAAATGACAATAAGAAGGAAGAGTTTCTGCTGTTGTTGATTTATCTGTATCACTGGGTTAGGCAAAAAGAACATAAAATATATATATGATATAAAAGCAAAAGGAGTCACTTGTGTACTAGAATAGGCTCATGTTTACAAACTATCAATATGGTTTTTTAGTTTCTCTGGAATTGGTTATAATGAATATTGTGGGTAAAAGAAATTTAATGTTAGTCCCAGGAGATCTGACACCTTTTCTGGTTTACTCTATATGATACATGGAGGCAAAAGGCTTATCCACATAAAATAATAAATAAATCTTAAAAAATTTTTTTTAATTAAAAGGATTTATTTTATGTATGTTTGTGTGAGTGTAGACTGGGTGTATTTGCCAGTGTCCCAGGAGGTCAGAAGAAGGCATCTGATTGTGAGCCTCCCAACATGGGTTTTGGGGGGCAAATTTGGGTTTTCTGGAAGAGCAGCAGGTGCTCTTAACCACAGTGCTGTTTCTCTGACCTCCACCTGTCGTTCTTGTGTGTGTGTGTGTGTGTGTGTGTGTGTGTGTGTGTGTGTGTATGTATGTATGTATGTATGTATGTATGTATATGTGTGTGTATAGGTCAGGAACAATTTTCAGGGGTTCTCCTTCCACTGTGGATTTTAGGGTTTGAACTCAGGGCACCAGGCTTGTAACTTATTTGCTTAGCCATTTTGTCAACCCCATCCCATCTTTTCTTGTGATGCTTCCTCTTGAGCCTTTGTATGGTTAATTTTTATTCCTCTTTCCCACCTTTTGTGCACATTCTGCTTTGTGTGCATGGGCTTGTTTTTCCTATTAAATTCCTTCAGCTATGTCTTAGCTTGAGCCTCATGCTGGAAGCCTCCGTTTTGGAAGCAGCCTGTTTGGGAAGGCTCTTAAAGGTAAAGATTTTAGTATTTGTTTCTTCCCTCATATTTTCCTGGTCCCTTATTAATCATCTGTTCAAGCTATACCTCTTGTCTGCCCTAAACCCTAGTCCCACTGTGCCTCAGACCACTGGAATGCTATTTATTTTCTTTGGAGTGTCCTACAAATGTCGGTGTAACTTGATTTTTATCCTCAGAGGTTTTGCTCAAACTTCTTAGGTACTGTCTTGATGCTGGGTGTGGTGACTCATTCCTTTAATCCCAGCACTCAGGAGGCAAAGGTAGGAGAATCTCTGAGTTCAAGATTAATTTGGCCTACTTAGTGAATTCTAGATCAGTCAGAACTACATAATGATACCCTGTCTTAAAAAAAAAAACAAAAACAAACAAAAAACCCCACACTTATCTTACTTCAGTTTTAGCATTTTCTCAATAGTATTTAATGTGTTACATTTGTTAGTTCTTTATCTGTCTTCATTGAGATGTCTGTACATGGGGACTTTGTCTCTTACCTTTTATCCTCAGTAACTAAATGGTCCCTGATGACTGACAGATATGAACTGGCTATTTGTCCATATGTAATTTTTTTTGTTTTGTTTTGTTTTTGTTTTGTTTTTCAAGACAGGGTTTCTCTGTGTAGCCCTGGCTGTCCTGGAACTTGCTCTGTAGATCAGGCTGGTCCACCTACTTTTGCCTTCCTAAATGTGCTGGGATTATTAGGTGTGCTCCAACACTGCCCAGCCTTTGTGTGTTATCTTTTTTGCTACCCCCCCCAGGGGTTCTCTTTGTAACAGCCTTAACTTGTGGGATAACTTAAAAGTGAAGTGGATGAAGGGGTTGTGTGAGGATGCTTGTCTTGATATGTGAGGAGAAAGAGGAGAGCTAAAGACTGGTAGCAGAGGTCAGTGAGGAGGCCTGCAAACCAGGACTAGAATAGAGTACTCGACATGAGAGATGGGAGTAGGAAGAGAGGGCAGATGCAAGAGTAGGAGCTGATATGTACATATTTTTAAGTTGCTTTACTTATTTTTATGTGTGCCCTTATGTGCTCATGCCAAGATTCATGTGTTACCATGCCATGGTGTGCATGTAGAGGACAGCTAGGAGGAGTTCTTTCTGTCTACTGTGTGGGCTGCAGGAACCAGACTATGGTTGTCAGGCTTAGTGGCAATCACCTTTATCTCCTGAGCTGTCTCTTGGATCTCTGATTCGGTTTTGACAGGCTGGAAAGGTAAAAAGGAGAAGTGGCCAGATAGTATGGTAATTATAGTATGAAAATTGGTTAGTACTGGCCCTATTTTTTTCCTTGCTGTAAACCAATGAGAGGGAATAAGGGGCTAGTTTATGACCTACCTTTGTTCTTTTCTAAAGGAGGCTTTGATCTTTTTGTTTTGGAAAGTACTCTAGATCTATCCTGGTAATGAGAAGACTCTTTAGGCCTAGAGGGTTGCGTTTATTCCTGGACCATCTTCTAGTCAGTCCTTTGTGATCCTAAGATTACATCGTTATGCTGTCCATCTCTCTTGAGCTTCAGTGATAATTTTTATTTACTTACTGTTTACTAGCTTTTATGCATATGGGTGTTTCTTTTGCATATTTGTATGTGCATCATATATGTGTCTGGTACATGCAGAGATCAAAAGAGGTCATTGGATCTCTGGGACTAGAATTATTGGTGGTTGTAAGCCACCGTATTGGTGCTAGAAACAACCCAGATTCTTTGCAAGAGCAGCTAGTCTCTTAATTGCTAAGCAATCTTTCCAGCCCCCTGCAGTAGTTTTGATGGCTTAGAAACTACTTGTCTCTGGACAGTCTGCTTTCACTGGTGTTTCGTATCTGGAACTGAACAGTAACAGTTTCTCTGTATAATTCTGGCTATCCTGGAACTCAGAAATTCACTTGCCCCTATCTCAGTGCCTTTTTGGGGGTTGATTTGCTTTAGTGTTTTATGTCTGTGAGTGTTTTGTTTGCATGTATATAGATAGATACACTAATTATGTGCCTGGTGCCCAAAGCTGTCAAAAGAGGGCATTGGATACCCTGAGATGGATTTTTTTTTTTTTTTTTTTTTGAGACCGAGATCTGTGTGTGTAGCCTTGGCTGTCATGGAACTCACTCTGTAGACCAGGCTGGCCTTGAACTTGTAGAGATCCACCTGTGTCTGCCTGTCCAGTGCTGAGCTCAAAGGAGTGCACTACTACCACCTGGCTCCTGGGATAGAATTTAACATAGTTCTGAGCTACCATGTGGGTGCTGGAATCGAACCTGGGTTGTTTGTAGGACCTTTGATCAGTAAGCCCCCGAAAATCATTTTCACTTATCTTAACTGTCATAGCAGGTAATTCAAAGATGTTAGTTAAATTACTTGCCCAAAGTCACTATGCTTTATGTGATAAAGATTGGGCTTTTGCATAGTTTGGAAAATTATTGTTTTGCTGTTCTATAATTTTTTTTGTTTTGTTTTTTAAAGACAGGGTTTCTCTGTAGCTTTTGGAGGCTGTCCTGGAACTTGCTCAGTAGATGAGGCTGGTCTTGAACTCACAGAGATCTACCTGCCTCTGCCTTCCAAGTACTGGGATCAAAGGTGTGTACCACCATCACTTATCTCTTAAGAAAAAGTTTGGTGTTTTTTGTTTGTTTGTTTGTTATTTTGAGACAGGGTTTCTCTGTGTAGCTTTGAAGCTTGTCCTGGCACTTTGTAGACCAGGCTGTTCTGGAACTCACATAGATGTCTTCCTGCCTCTGCCTCCCAAGTGCTGGGATTAAAGGCCTTCACCACCATCAACTGGCTCATTTTTAGTTTTTGAAAGAGTCTTGCTATATATATAGTTCCGGCTGGTTTGGAACTTGGTATGTATAACAGGCTACCTTTCAACTTATGGTGATTGATCTTCTTGTCTCAGATTTCCAGATGTTAGATACCTGACTCTCCTGCTGTTCTTTTCTTTTTATTTCTTACTATTACTGTGTGTATGATGACTGTGTATGAGAGCAGGTATTCATGTGCTACGGGGTGCATGTAGAGATTAATTATCCCCTATCTTGTTGAGGTAAGGACTCCTTTGCTGTTTCTGTTGCTTTGCATACCTCAGTCTAGCTAGACCTAGAGCTTCCAGGTGATTGTCCTGTCTGTGCCTCCTATCATGCTTGTAAGAGTGCTAGGATTATAGATGTGTACCACTGTATCTGGCTTTAAAAAACAAAACAGGGTCTCTCTGTGTTACCCTTGCTGGCCTGGAACTCATTCTGTAGACTAGGCTAGCCTCAAACTCAAAGAGATCTGTCTGCTTGAGATTAAAGGTATGTACCACCACACTTGTCCCCCTGTATACAGCTGTTTGTGTCTCCAGAGATGGAGCTCTTTGTTAGGTTTGCTTGGCATATGCTTTTTACCTGCTGAACTTTTCCCCTTATCTGCGTGGTTGATTGATTAATTGATTGATCAATCGTTTCATTTATTCCCTTCCTCCCTCTATCCCTCCCTTTTCTCCTTTCCTTCCTTCCTCGCTTTGTTTGATAGGGTCTCATATAGTCAAGGCTGGCTTTGAAATCACTCTAAAAGTTAACCTCCACATCCTTGGGCCAGAGAGATGGCTCGTTTGGTAAAAATACCTATATACAAGTATGATGACCTTAATTGATTCTCTGACTTTCAATGGAATGAGTGACCTGACTTCCAAAAGTTGTCCTCTGCCACAATTGATGTGATGTTTGCTGTGCCAATTACACACACACATCATCTATAAACACAGTAATAGTAATAATAGTAATACTATTTTTTTGAATTTTTGACTCTCTTGCCTTCTTCTTTCAAGTGCTAGTATTAAAGGCATATGCTACTATATCCTGTGTATGTGGTCCTAGGGATTGAGCCCCAGGGTTCCTCCCTTCATGCTATGCTGAATGCTATATAAGCCCTCTACTACCAATTGAGCTATCTTCCCAGCCTTCTGTCTGACATTTTTTTCTTTATTGAAGATATTAATCCTGTGACAATAGTAAGCCAGAACCCTTGTCCGTTATCCCATGAAGTTTAGTGACCCACGAGAGAACAAAGCAAGAGGAAAAAAAGAAAAAAAAAATGTTTTTGGAAATGTGTGGGATAGTCTTGGAGGAAAAAAAAAATCAACTCCAAATTTGATGAAATATCTACATTTAACAGCTGATTAAAATATTGAAGAGAGAGGAATGTTTTAAACTATGCTCAGGACTGCCATTGGCAGAAGTAAGGACACAGGAAACCTCAAGACTAGCAACCTGTTTTCTTCTACAGAGAAAGACAGAAGAGGACTGTAGATGATAAGGGGTTGGAATTACTGATATTGTGTAACGTTTATTTGCATCTGTACTTGGTCAAATAAAGACATGGCTAAATACCATTTATCACATTTGAGGAAATTAGGCATTACTAAGTGCTGTGGATATAGCTCAGTAATAGAGCTAAAGGCCCTGGGTCATCAGATTTGGTGGGATACATTTTACCTTGCCAGCCCAACATATTACTTTTAAGTGAAAGGGTTTTTTGTTTTTTTTTTTTTTTTGAAACATTTCTTTGATCACATCAGGCAAATTGCAGTCTCGCACATTCACATGAGTGAGTGTGTGTGTACATGTGTGAATAACAGGTTGACTTCTCTTTTTAAATTTATTTTTATTTTATATGCATTGGAACCTGAGCCACAGATAGCTAGTTGTGAGCTTCCATGTGGCTGCTAGGAGTTGAACCCTGGTCCTCTGAGAGCAGCCAGTGCTCTTAATCTCTGAGCCATCTGTCCAGTCTCTGGCTATCTTTCTTGATTGTTCTTTCCATTAATTGAAAACATTTTTTAATATTCATCTCTTCTCTGTGTTTAGTGCTTACTTACATGTTTGACTGTTATGTGGTTGAAGAGATGGCTCAGTGCTTAAGCGCACTGGCTTCTCTTTTGAGGATCCAGATTCAATTCCCCACATCAACGTGACCGCACAATTGTCTGACTAGTTCTAGAGGTTCTAATACCTTTTTTTGGCCTCCGTCTGGGCAAAACACCCATTCCTATAAAAATAAATAAAGCTTTGTTCTTTTGCTCTCTGGATTCCTTTAAGCTGCTCCTTATCCCTTCCTGCTATTTCAGTAATGACCTCATTTGTTTCTCCTTCCCTTCCTAGTTTATGTGGAAGCTCTGTGAAGGTGGGGCACTTACCTTGTGTTCAAATTTGTATCCCTAGAACTGAGTTACATGTGGAGGTGTGCAGTACATGTGGACTGAAGGAAAGACTGTAACACATCCACTGCCTAGATCACAAAAGAAATTTGCATGGTGGCAAAGAAGAATGTGGCCAACTCAGAGCGTCAGGGTTTTGTCTGAATGTGACTTGGATATTGTACTGTCTGGTGTCTGACCAGAGCATCCCTCTCTGTTCCTTGTTGTTTTTCTATTCAGATTCATTCACTTGGTAGTTTAAGATAAGCATGAACTGTCATGAGAGTGAGAAACCTGTTTAATTTCTGGCAACTTAACTCTCAAATGGGAGAGAGTAATGTATTTCAACAGCAGAAGAAATATTACCAAAAGTAAAAACTCATAGAATTAGACCACTGAGAAAGATCTATGTAGGGAAATTAGCCCTTCCCCTGTTTTTTTCTTCTGTGGTCCTTTTGCTTTTTGTGAGACTCGTGTACTCTAGGCTGGCCCTGAGAGATCCTCTTGTCTCTACCTTGAAAGTTCTAAGTTAGATTATAGGTATGGGATACCATACTTGTTTTCCTTTATTTATTTATTTATTTATTTATTTATTTTATTTCAGTTAGGGTGTCACTATCTAGTCTTGACTGTCCTAGAACTCAATGTATAGATCAGACTGGCCTTGAACTCTTGACTCTACCTTCTAAGTGCTGGGATCATGGGAGTGAGCCATCTTGCCCAACTTAAACTTCATTTGAAATAAATACTAGTGCTTTTTATTTGTTCAGTATCTACCTTGCAAATGTAAACCCAGGTTTGTTTCTCCATTACCATTATGTTCTTGATCTTTCAGGGATCTTGATGAAGTGAACCGAGTAAAGAGGCAGAGGCCAGGTGTCCACTGGAGAGCAATCCAGGGCCCTGCTGTGGTCCTTGGACTATTATTGTGATTAGTGCAGATTTTGGGAACTGGGCCTTGTACATGCTAGAGAAAGTTCTCATTGAACTATATCTCCCGGACCCTATTACTATTTTTAAAATAATTACATTCCTCCTTTCCTCCTCAACAGAATCCTCAGCTATACATGTACCCCTTTCAAGTTTATGGCCGCTTTTTCTTTAGTTGTTATGAGTGTGTAAGGTGTGTATATGCCACGGCAAGCATATGGAAGTCAGAGGACAGCCCTGGGTTTTGGTCCTCAACTTTCTATCTAAACTGAGGCAGTCTCTTGTAGTTTGCCTCTGTATACACCAGGCTAGGTGGCTTACAAGCTTCTGGAAATTCTTTAACTCTGGCACCCATCTTGATGTAGAAATGCTAGGATTACAAATGTGTGCTGCTGCATTTAGATATCCCTAAATTCTGGGGGTCTGAACTCATGTTCTTTTCCTCACTCCTTCCCTCCCTTTCTTCCTTGTCTTTCAACAGGATTTCTCTATGTAGCCCTGGCTGTCCTGGAACTTGCTCTGTAGATTAGGTTGGCCTCAAACTCTGACGATCCGCCTGCCTCTGCCTCCTCAGTGCTGAGAGTAAAGGCATGCACCACCACCACCCAGTTGAACTCAGGTTCTTATAATTGCAAGTACTTTACTCATTGAGCTATTACCCCAGTCTGGCACTGTCTTATTGTGCTCAGTCAAGGAGCCTCTGGGACTCATCCAGAGGTAGAAATGTAGAACAAGGACAAAGTCTTACTCATATACACTTTACCCCTCACTCCCCCCCCCTTTTTTTTTTTTTTTTTTTTTTTTTTTTTTTTGAGGCAGTTTCTCTATGTAGCCCTGGCTATCCTGGAACTTGTAGACCAGGCTTCCCAAAGTGCTGGGATTAAAAGTGTATGTCACCACTGCCTGGCTTTAAATTATCTTAAGATAAAACTTTGAATTGTCATTTCCCTTTCTAACCTCCTTTTAGCTCTTGAAAACAACTTTATTTTCTGTCTCTATGCATTTATCTGTTTTGAGTATTTCCTATAGAAGAAATTATACAATATAGTGGCTTTTTTTATTCTTTGACAATTTTAAGCACTCATAATAAATTTTGGTTATTATTTTATCTGTTATACTTTCTCAACCACTTCTCTTTCCTGCTGAAACCTTCCCAAGTTCATTTCATAATTTCTGTGTGTGTGTGTGTGTGTGTGTATGTGTATGTGTGTGTGTGTGTGTATGTGTGAGAGAGAGAGAGACACACACACACACACTGTATGTAAGTATGACTACTAGCATGAACTTGGATAAGTTATTTACTGGAGCACAGGCAGTTTATCTGTAGCTATAAAATTGAAGATTTTCCAACAACATTACCTTGCAGTAGTCTCTCAGGAGAGGTGGAGCCTCATGAGCATCACCATTGGTGATGAAATGTGGAAAGGCCCAGCCTTGTTTAGGCCTTGACACAGCTGCTGTGAGTTCATGAGTGAGTGCAGTTGGTAGGGAGTCTTTCAGTATGAGGTCTTCTGTGTCTAGCCTTTTTACTTATTTTCAAGGCTTATCTATGTTAGCATAAATCAGTACATCATTACTTTAAAAATTTTTTACTTTTATTACTTTAAATTATATGTGTGTGTTAGGTTCTTTGTTAAGTTGTGAGTTGGCTGATAATGGGTGCAAGGAACTGAATTCGGATTCTCTGCAGGTGAGCATTGAGCCATCTGTTTTGTTATATCTGAACACCACCCCCCTGCCTGAGACAGGGTTTTGCAAAAGCCAGGTATGGTGCATATTTTTAATCTCTGCACTTGGTAAGAAGAGACAGGGTGATCCAGGACAGTCAGAACTAAATAAGAGAGACCCTGTCCCAAAAACAAACAAAAAAGGCAGTGTATGCTCATAGAAGCTGAAAGAAATTGTCTATCCCTGGGAATTGGAGTTAGACAGTTGTGTGCCCCCAAGTGGATACTGGGAATCAGCTTGGTTCTCTGCGAGGGTAACAAGTAATGTAACCAGAGATAATCTCTTTAGTTCCACCTCTCATTTATTAAAACATTATTTTGGTGTTTTTATTTAAGTATGAGTGTTTTTTTTTCTGCATGTATTTCTGTTGCCCTCTGAACCCAGAAGAGGCTTCTGGATTCCATGGAACTGGAATTTCAGATGGTTGTGAGCCATCATGTGGGTACTTGGAAATGAACTCAGGTCCTATGAAACGTTGGATGTTCTATTGTGGGGTTGGAGACGTGTCTCAGTTAAGAGCACTTCCTGCTCCCAACACCCCCATTGGATGCTTATACCCAGCTTCTGAGGGGATTCAATACCTTCTTCTGTACTCTCAGGTACCTGCATTCACATTTGTACAGGGACCCCATGTGTGTGTGTGTGTGTATGTATGTATGTATGTATGTATGTATGTATGTATGTATATATGTATATATGGATATATATAAAATTAAAAATAAGGTAAATCTTCAAATATAAAAATTGTTTTAGAATTAACAGTGTTCCTCACTTTTGTAGACTGATTCTTCCTTCTGTGTCTATAATCTTGGCAAAGTACTTCCTAGCATTTCTTTGTGGAAGGGCTACTATGTGTAAGGCTCCTCTCATCTGCACCTTTGCTGTATTCATCTTCATGTTTGCATGATAATTTAGCTGGGCATAAAGTTCTAGTAAAGAAGTTTTTTCTTCACATGTTGATCAAAGGAAAGTTCTTTTCTTGGGGGGAGTGGTTCGAGACAGGGTTTCTCTGTGGCTTTGGAGGCTCTTGTGGAACTAGCTCTTGTAGATCAGGCTGGTCTCGAACTCACAAAGATCTGCTTGCCAGAGGACAGTTCTTTTGGAGTCTCCCACATTTTTGTGGGTTCAAAGGACTGAATTCAGGTAGACAGGCTTGTTTCATTGTTGATTGTTAATGCTTTTATTTGCTGAGTCTCTGTCTCCAGCAATTCTTCTTTTAAAAATTTAGGGGGCTTTAGAGATCTGTGGAACATAGGCTCTAGGACATGCTAGGTAAGTGCTCTCCCACTGAGCCATCCTAATTTAGTAATTCCATTCTAACTTACTCTTTTGGATTTTTAGTGATAAAGATTATTTTTCTTTCAAATTCTATAGTTTTAGCATTGATCTGATGGCCTGTTTTATTTATCTTTCTCTGAGCATAGGAAGCTCTTAATCTGAATGCCGTTTCCTTTATTGATATCCCTTTGAAAATTTCTTTTCTCTCATTCTTCCCTGGCTTCATAGAACTCTCTTTAGGATGTAAGTTTCTTGTAAGCAGTCTTTGTCTGCTTCCAATGAGGTGTATATGTGGGATAACTTACATATGATAAAAATTTACCATTTTGACTGTTTAAATGTGTACTTATGGGCTTGGGGGGTGTAGCTCAGTGGTAGAACTTTATTTATCTAGTATGTATGAGGTCTTGTCTTCAATCTTCAGCAATGTAAAAAATGAAACAAAACAAAACAAATTTTAAAAAGCCAGGTGGGATCTCTGTGAGTTCAGAATCAGCTTGGCCTATGTAGTTTAGTTTCAGGCCAGGGCTATAGAGGAAGATCTGTCTCAAAAAAAGAAAAGTATAGGTTTGTGGGAATAAGCATAATTATGCTGTTTTAATTTTAATGAATTATTTCAGTTAGAATCTCGCTCTTTAGCCCTAGCTAGAACTTACTATGTAGACCAGGCTGACCTCGAAGTTAGAAAAATGTGCCTGTCTCCACCTCCCAAGCCAGCTTCAGGATTAAAGGCCTGTACCACTATGCCTGGCTCTCAACTTGAACTTTAAAAAAAAAAAAAAATTATGGTACCTCTTTCTGTATTTAAACATATGTCAAGATCAGAGGAGAGCTTTGTGAAATTGGTTCTCTCATTTCACCTTTCCTTGGAATTTTGGGGATTGAATTAATCTTCCCAGGCTTGCAAGTTCCCTTACTGTCTGACCTATTTCTCCAGCAGTCAATACCCTCCCCCCAAGCATTTTTAGTAACAAGTTTTTAGTTTGTATTTCTCTCAATTAGTTTCATCATCTTGGAGGATATTTTTCTATATATGTCGAATTGACAAGTTTTCTTATGCAATACTTACATACTGCCATCTGGCCTTTTTTTTTTTTTTAATTTTAAAAAATATTTTTTTTATGGGGGCCTGGAAAGGTTAAGTGGTTAAGAGCACTGGCTTCTTTTCCAAAGGGCCCAGGTTCAATTCTCAGAAGTCACATGGCAGCTCACAACTGTTTGTAACTCCAGTTTTAGGAGCTTCTACACCTTCATATAGATATACATGTAGACAGAACACCAACACACACAAAAATTAAAATGAAAAAAAATTTATGTGTATTGAGTGTTTTGTCTGCATGTCTGTGTAATGTGTGCATTCCTGGTGCCCAAGAAGCCCAGTAGAGGATGTCAGATCCTCTGGGATTGTAGTAATAGAGGGTTGTGAGTCTCCATGTTGGTGCTAGAAATAGAACCTTGGGTCCTCTGGACGAGCAGTTGGTGGACTTAACCTCTGAGGAGCCACTTTCCAGCCCCTGGCCTTGGTTTCTGATAAGTCATCATCTGTTTTACTACTCTTTGTAATTGGACTATTCTTTGAACTGCCAGCTCATAATTAACAGCATGGGAATTATTATTATTGTTACTATTTTTGGAGAATTATTAATTATAAAAGCTTGGCCTTAGTTTAGCCTTTCCCCCCAACTAGCTCTTACAACTTAAATTAACCTGTTTCTATTAATCTGTGTTCTGTCACATGGCTCAGTTCCCTCTCCTCTATTCTGTCTGACTTTTTCAGTGTCTTCTTGGTGGCTCTCATGCACCTATCATCCAAAGTTCCTTTCTCTGCCTGGAAGTCTAGCCTATTCTCTCCTGCCTAGCTATTGGCCATTCAGCTATTTATTAAACCAATCAGAAGGTGCCTTGTCAAAGATGTATCTTCACAGTGTACAAAAAGGTTATTCCACGACAACTGTTTTGTATTTAGATGGATATTTAAAGTTTTTGTTGCTGTAGATTGAATCTAGATAGAGCCATATACATGACAAACACTTCATTACTGAGCTATATCACCTACCCCATGATTTATCTGTTTATTCATTATTATTTTCTAAAAATTTATTTTTAACTGTGTATATCTGTGTGTGGGTATGTGCATGTGAATGCAGGTTTCCCTGGAAATAGAGACATCAGATCTTCACAAATCAGATTTCTCTGGAGCTGGAGTTGTAGATTTTCTTGTGAGCTGCTAGAAGGGTTCTATGGAAAAGCAGTACACCCACTTTTTTTTTTTTTTTTTAATTTTGAAAAAGATTTATTTGTTGTATTTTATGTATATGCTTGTTTTGCCTGCATGATGTTTGTGCACCACATCTGTGCCTGCTGTCCACATTGGTCAGAAGAGAGGGTATTGGATCCCCGGGAACTGGAGTTAGAGGCGATTGTGAACCAGTGTGTGAATGCTGGGAATTGAACCTGGGTCCTCTGGATGAATAGCAAGCACTCTTAACATTTGCACCACCTCTGCAGCTCCCAGTAAATATCCATACCTTTTGGAACCATCTCTCTCATTTATTTATTATTATTATTATTTTTTTAATATGCTCTCTGTATCTTAGGATGCCATTGAACTTACAATTGAGTCTGATAAGTGCCATTTATTTTTAGATTTTTTTTTTTCTTTCTCTGTTTTTCAGCAGTTTGATTATGTGCTTTGGTATGCATTCCTTGGATTTGTTAATTTGTCTCACTAAATTGGGGGCCCTCCCCACATATTTTTTTCTGACTTATCTTTTACTTTCAGGGTGAGAATAGACTTTTTATTTTGTTCCACAGCATGATGAAATTGTATTCTCCCCTTCCTAATTTTTTCCGGTTTTTTTGTTTGTTTGCTTTTGTTTATTTTTTTCTTTTAATTTATTTTATATAACAAAGTCCATTTAAATGAAAACAAACATTTATAGACAATATTTGGGAATTTGGGCGTTGTTCTTTCCAAACTACTTCCTGCTGGTAAGGGCTTTTGTTTACTTTTTGAGATGGTTTCTCTGTATAGTCCTGGCTGTACTGGAATTTGCTTTGTATACCAGGCTGGCCTCAAACTCAGAGATCTGCCTGTTCTGCATCCCAGGTACTGGGAATAAAGGCATGTACCACCACCACCCAGCATTTTTTTTCTTGTTTTTAGAGTTTGAATATTTTTAATCTATTTTCAGTGTTTTGTTTTGTGTTTTTGTTTTATTTTGTTTTTGAGACAGGGTTTCTCTTTGTAGTTCAGGCTGACCTTTGAAACTTAAGACCATGGGGCTGGAGAGATTACTTAGTGGTTAAAGGTGAGCATTACTTTTCCAGAGGACCTGAGTTGATTTCCATCAGGTAGCTCTAAGCTGTCGGATAACTCCAGCTCCAGAGGTTCTGACACCTTTCTGGCCTTTGCAAGCATATGACATGGCATACACATACATAGACATACACATGAATAAAATAAATAACAAAATACTATTTTTAAAAAAGGAATCTGTAGACCAGTCTGGTCTTGAACACAGAGATCCTCCTGCTTCTACCTCCTGGGTGTTGGAATTAAAAGCATATATGACCACATCCAGCTTTCAGTGTGCCATTAAGATAGTCAGCCTATTAAGGGATTGGAGAGATTGCTCAGTAGTTAAGAACACTTGCTCCTTTTGCAGTGTACTTAAGTTCCGATTCTAGCACCCACATGGTGGCTTACAGTCATCCTTAATTCCAATTCTAATTCCATGGGATTCAGTTCCCTCATCTGACCACCATGGGCACAGGGCACTTTATGTGCTACTGTGATGCACAGACATATATGAAGGCAAAACATAATACATCTTTAAAAGAAAACCATCCATTGACTTTTTTTTTTTCCCAGTATTTCTTTGCTATAGATTTTCCACTCTCTTCTCTCTCCCTTTTTACCTTTCTCAATACTTGAGATTGAACCTAGGGCTTGGTGCATACTAGACAGTCATCCTACTACAGAGCACATCCCTAGCTCTCTCTATACTTTTTATTTTGAGACAGAGTATCACTAAGTTAGCTAGGCAGGTTTTAAATTTATTCTGTAGCCCATATGGTCATGGACAGGTGATCTTCTACCCCAACCTCCAGTGTAGTTCAGATTATAACCCTACTCTGGTATGGTAACCTATAGTCTTTTTAATGTCTACTTTATTACTATAATTTTTAATTAATTTTATTTTAATTTTTAAAACATTATGGGTTTTTAAATGTGTATGGGTATTTTGCTCAAGTATTTGTATATCACAAGTGTGCCTAGTTTCTGTGAAGGCCAGAAGGGTTGTCAGATCTTGGAAGTGGAATGGGAGATTGTTGTGAGGCACCATGTAGTTGCTGGGAACTGAAACAGGGTCCTCTGCAAGAGCTGTTACATGCTCTTAAACTGCTGAGCCAGCTCTCTAGCTCACAAGCTAAATTCTTAAGTTGGTCATACTGCCATATTGGTTGTTGGTGGTACCTGGACTTTGCTCTCTCCTATTGTATTTTCCCTTTTACAAATGATTTGCCTTTTCTCTTGTATTATTTTGTGATATTAAAATTGCTTTCTATAGCCTAAATTATTATATAAAACATCATAAATTGCCTCAAAAGACAAAACAGAATAAAACCCAACTCCAACAAAGCTATAGAGATATTGGCCTATTTATCCTAGATTTAAATGTAATATGTTGCTTTTTTCCCTGTCTTTTACTACTTTTTTTTTTTTTTTTTTTTTTCCTTTTTAAATGCTGTAGTGTTCTAAGAACCAAAGCATCTAGGCTGGATGGAATTTAGCATCAGAAAAAGCCCTCTTTCTGTTCAGAAAGTTGTAAAGTGCATGAAGATGAAGCAGGCACCAGAAATCCTTGGCAATGCAAATGGGAAGACTCAGAACTGTGAAGTGAATCATGAATGTTCTGTATTCCTCAGCAAAGCTCAACTTTCTAACAGCCTACAGGAGGGGGTCATGCAGAAATTTAATGGCCATGATGCACTCCCCTTTCTTCCAGCAGAGAAGTTGAAAGATCTTACTTCTCGAGTATTTAATGGAGAACCTGGTGCTGCTCATGATGCTAAATTGTGTTTTGAGTCCCAGGAGGTAAAAGGAATTGGTACACCACCCAACACTACCCCTATTAAAAATGGCTCTCCAGAAATTAAACTGAAAATCACAAAAACATACATGAATGGGAAACCTCTCTTTGAATCTTCAATATGTGGTGACAGTGCTGCTGATATGTCTCAGTCAGAAGAAGATGGACAAAAATCGGATAATAAGACTAGGAGAAACAGGAAGAGGAGCATAAAGTATGACTCTTTACTGGAGCAGGGCCTTGTGGAAGCAGCTTTAGTGTCCAAGATCTCAAGTCCTGCAGATAAAAAGGTATTTGTGAAGGATTCTGTTATGTGACAATGAATGGTGAGCATGAGACCCATGTGTGATACCTTAAAAAGTATGATGGCAGGTGGAAGGGATGGGGAAACCACCTTGGTGGTGGCAGTTTCTGTCTTTTTGCCTTGGTCCTATGCAGGTGGTACTGATTGAGGCTTGGCTACTGGTTGATTGTTGGGCTTCCAAATATCTGAACATTACCATCTTTAGATGCCATGACCACTAGTTGTGCCACTTTAGAGGCCTACTTGGGTTAACCATTCAGGATTAAAATGACTTAAAAAAAAAAAAAAGCCAGGTGTGGTGGTCCACATCTTTAATTCTAGCACACAGTAGACAGAGATAGGCAGATCTCTTGAGTTCAAGACTAGCCAGGGTTACATTTTGAGAGCCTTTCTGAAAAAGACAAGAACAATTATTTATCAATCCAGGTCTGTCACTTTTCTTGACTTTGTTGGGTTTATTGTCTTTATGGGTTCTATCCCCCAGGTGTTCTTAGACCAACTGGTCTGTGGAGACACATTAGACTTAAATGTGTGCCATACAGTGAATGATGGAGCAGAACTGTGCTATGCAGAAGTGCTACTGTCATGTTTTCTGCATATGCCATTGTCTGTAGTGGTTTCTTCAACCAAGTGGTTTAGCAGTTGGCCGCCTCCTTGATGACTGGACTATGCCAAACACCTTATTCTTGGTTTTTACTGCAGAGCCCAGTACTTTGTATAAAAGTAAGCATGTGCTGGTTAGTCCATCAAAGGCTGTAGAGGAAAAGCCCTGACTTGAAGTGGAGGTATACGTGGTTCCTATTCTGTTAGATGGCTTGTGTCACCAGTATCATAAAAGTTACCTTCAGGGTGGTCCTGATGCTTGAGTGAGTATAGCTCATGTAAGACAGTTAAGTTACCTTGGCCTTTGTACAAAAAAATAGGGACACCAAGCAGATACGTGCTCATCCAAGCTGGTGGCCTGGAGGGTACTAGGTATTTGTTGACCTTCAGTTGCAGCAGTGGTATACTGGGAAAACTCCAAGCAGGTACATTGAAACTCATAAGAATTGTGGACATCATGAAAATTGAAATACTTAGTTTAAAATTATAGTTGTGAAATTTTGTTCAGAATACCACATATAACAAACAGTTGAAATTTCCTTGAAGTCCTTAAAACCACAAAGTACTTTGAGGGTTTTAAAAGCAGTGGTTTTGAAGAGCTGTTCTATTCTTGCTAATGTAATTCCAAAGTTAAATCTTTGTTTTTCCTTTTTTGGAGAGGAGGAGGACATGGTCTCACTATGTAGCCCTGTCCTGGAACTCAGAGATATCTTACTGTCTCTGCATCCTAAATGCTGGGATTTGGGATTAAGGGTATATGCCACCACGCCCAGCCTGGGCTGATTTAGAGGATTTGGGATATGCCTATAAATGTGGTGACTTTATGCTTTCACAGTTCTTTGAAGAGGACTGTGTATGTTGTCACAGACCATACTTTTCTTCCTAGTTCTGCCACTTGATTTGGTTAAAATTACCCTCTACTTACACAGTGAAGTAATATGGAGATGCTGTGCAATCATTTGAGCACAAATATCTCTTGAAAGTATAATATGAATCTCCAGTAGCCTTCAGTACCATGCTAACAAATCTCTAACAGCCAATGAAATTTGAGAGGAATTATACAACAGAAGCAGAACCTAGAGTGTCTTGGGGAAGAATTGCCCTAAGAGGATGTTCAGTTTGCCCGTGTTCCAGAGATGGGAAAACTGAGCTTCAGAGAGCTTTGAACACTCAGAAAACACATGCTCTCACATAGGTACAAAGTGCTTGTCTTTACACTAATGGTGGAGCTAGGGCCTTCGCTTCAGCACAGGAGGTTGGTTGAGATACATATTCTCAGAGACCAACTATCAGATGTGTATGTGGTCAGAGTAGGGTTCTATGAATAAAGCACTAACTTTGTAATATTGAGAACCTGCTGTATGTCTGGCTTTGTGATAATGCTTTAGGTGAGAATGAGAGGAAGCAATTGTGAGAAGTAATTGATATTGAAGATGAAATCTGAAATACATTAAGGGAACATTCTCTGAGTACTGAATTCAGGGTCTTAAGCATAAACTCCCAGTCCTCTTCATACCTGTTTTGTGAACCATCATGTGGTTGCTGGGAATTGAACTCAGGGCCTCTGGAAGACCAGCTAGTGTTCTTAACCACTGAGCCATCTCTCCAGCCCCTTCATGTTTTGAACCTTTAACTTCTGATTTTAAACCTCTGATTAACACTTGTTCTTTATAGATACAAGGTTGAATTTAAGGATAATTACTAAATGTTAATATTTGTCTTTTGTTGTTCACTTTTCAGATTCCAGTTAAGAAGGAGGAGTCCTGTCCAAATACTGGCAAAGACAGAGACCTCTTGTTGAAATATAACGTGGGTGATTTGGTGTGGTCTAAAGTGTCAGGTTACCCTTGGTGGCCTTGCATGGTTTCTGCTGATCCACTCCTTCACAACCATACCAAGCTTAAAGGTACTAAATATTTATTCTTTTTCCATATTTCTCTTCTGTACCAAACCTTTCTAATTTGCATGTTTCTCATGCTTTGCTAAGTGGCCTTACTAGCTACTTTTGCTTTTTTGTCCAAGGTGGGTGATTGGTTCAGATGTGACTCTTTAATTTCCTAAGTATAGGCTTCATGTGGTTGAATTCTACTAACAGGGAAACAACTCTTTAAGGAAAAAAAAACTTAGTTTTTTTTTTTTTTTAAATGTTCCAAGTGTTTTTGCTTTCATGTGTGTATATGAACCACATGTATAACTGATGCCCATAGAGGTCAGGAGGCATTGGGTGTCCTGAAACTGGAATTATAGATGGTTGTGAGCTACCAAATAGCTGCTAAGAACTGAACCTGGGTCCTTTGCAAGAACAAGTGCTCTAAACTACTGAGGCATCTCTCTAGCTGGAGAGACAATCTTTACCTTTGTATTAGCTCCCAAATTTTATGACAAAAATTACTACTTAACCATATAGTGATTACTATTTGTAGATTAATATTTTATAATAAGTTTGAATTATCAAAATCTCCATTTATTTCATTAGACTTGGGAAGGGGAAAAGCTAGAAATGATAATCTTTGACATAGAAAACTTGAATACATAAATTTGCTCATGAAACAGTTAAAGAATATATTTAAAATGTAGTGTTACTGATACAAAACAGATACTTAATACTCTGGTTTCTCTTCAGATCATAGAAATCTTTCATCTTTTACAAAACAGATACTTAAAAATAATTTAGCCCATAAGTGTGTTAATTACATAAGAACAGCCCACAGAATTTGTTTGAGAGTAAAAGTAACAAAGGTTTGTGTGGTTTGAGTGTTTTTGTTTTTTGTTTTTATGTTTGTGTTTTAGACTTGGTCTGTGTAGATCACACTGGCCTTGTACTCATGAACCTTCTGTTTTAGCATCTAGTGCTGGATGTGTGCAATTGTGCCTAGCTTTGGAAAGTTCTTGGAGTAGTTTTGAATTTGATTTGAAGAAGGTGAGGTTTGTTAGGTATAGAGTTTGACAAGTGTATACCCTTGACCTGTCAAGGGCTACTGTCAACTTGTTAGGCTCCACAGACAAACCTCTCTCTAGCTCAGAGGGCCCAAGGTCACAACATGTACTGTCTTGATGAGCATTGATGAGGGAAGAAAGGAGCACAGTACACAATTGGACTCCATGATGTTTAGAGGGGACAGGCTCTCCTAAGTATGGTAGGGGTCAGTTATAACATGAATTCTAATTGTTCTTAATTAAAAACTCAGTCAGATATTGGAGATAATGCTGAAGATCAGAGAAGCAAAGCGGCCAGCCACTAGAGGGGTCTTACCCCTACCAATCAATGCTCAGACCACAGGGGAGATCCTGTCCTCAGATTTTCTAGACTGCATTGGTTCTTACACTGCATCTCTCTCTATTATCTCCTCCCACCTTATATTCCTCTCTCCACCAAGCCATATCAATCCTATTGCCACCTCCTTAGTGCTGTGATTAAAGGTATTTCACTCCACCTTTGTGTGAGCTCTGTTTCTCTTTTAGACTGGATCTATTTCATGTAGCCCAGGATGACCTTGAACTCAAAGAGATCCGCCTGCCTCTGCCTCCCCAGTGCTGGGATTAAAGGTGGGCACCACCAATGCCCAGCTCAAGAATGCATATCTTAACAGTAGCTAAATCACTGTTCTTCAAGGCATTTTCAAGTTTGTATATTTCTAAACAAATTCTACTTAGTGATAAATATTTGTCTAGTATGTGTAAGGCCCTACCTTTGATCCCCAGCACCACAACACAAAGTGTATGTATGGATGTATATGTGTTTGTGTGTATATCAACAAAAAAATGAAAAGGTAGCTGGGCATGGTGACATACTCCTTTAATCCTAGCACCTAGAGATAGAGACAGATGATCTCTATGAGTTCAAGGCCAACCAGATCTACATAGTGAGACCTTTTCTCAAGAAAGAACAACAAAAATTTAAAAAGTGTCTTAAAAATCTGTAATGAGGGCTGGAGAGTTGGCTCAGAAGTTAAGAGCACTGGCTGCTCTTCCAGATGACCCATGTTCAATTCCCAGCACTCTGATGACTCACACTTGTCTGTAACTCCAGTTCTAGGGGATCTGATGCCCTCATACAGATATACATGCATGTAGAACACAAATGCACATAAAATGCATTTAAGAATGACTTAATTTATTTTTTAATTTCAGCTATAATATTTGTTTTTTAAATTTTTATTTAAATTAAAAACCATCTTATTTTACATACCAATCCCAGTTCCCTCTCTCATTCTCCCATTCCCTCCACCCCCCCATCCCAACCTCCAAACACTACTCAGGGAAGGTAAGACCTCCCATGGTGTATCATCAAAGTCTGTCACATTGTTTGGAGCAGGACCTAGTTCCTCCCTCATATATCTAGACTGAGGGAGTATCCCTCCATAGGGCTCCCAAAGCCCATTCGTGCACTAGGGATAAATACTGGTTCTACTGACAGAGGCCCCATAGACTGCTCAGGTCTCCGAACTGCCACCCACGTTCAGGGGACCTGGTTCTGTCTTATGCTGGTTCCCTAGCTGTCAGACTGGAGTCCATGAGCTCCCCTTTGTTCAGGCTCATCACTCCTCCCTCTCTACAACTGGATTCTAGGAATTCAGCTCATTGTTAAGCTGTGGATCTATGCTTCTGCTTCCATCAGCTACTGGGTGAAGGCTCTAGGATGTCATTTAAGGTAGTCATCAATCTCATTGTAGGGGGAAGGGCATTTAAGGTAGCCTCTCCACTATTGCTTAGGTTCTTAATTGGGGTCATTCTTGTGGATCCCTGGAGATTTCCCTAGTGTCAGATTTCTTGGTAAGCCATAATGGCTCCCTCTATTAAGGTATCTCTTTCCTTGCTCTCCTTGCTCCCCAACTTGATCTTTCTGATCTCTCATGTTCTCCTCCTCCCTCTCCTCCTCTCCTCTTCCCCCCCCCCAACCTGGTGCTCCCAATTTCCTCAGGAGATCTTGTTCCTTTCCCCTTCTTGGGGGTGCATGCATGTCTCTGTTAGGGTCTTCCTTGTTTCCTAGCTTCTCTGGGGTTGTGGATTGGTTGGTTATCCTTTGCTCTATGTCTAATATCCACTTATAAGTGAGTACATACCATGTTTTCCTTTCTTTCTGTGTTACCTCCCTCAGTATGTTTTCTTCTACTTCCATCTGTTTGCCTGTGAATTTCAAGATATCATTGCCACCCCCCCCCCATGTGTTGTACTCCATAGTGTAAATGTACCATGTTTTCTTTATCCATTCTTCAGTTAAGGGGCATCTAGGTTGCTTCTAGGTTCTGGCTAATACAAATAATTCTGCTGTGAACATAGTTGAACAGATGTCCTTATAGTATGATTGTGCATCCTTTGGGTATATGCCTAAGAGTAGAATTGCTGGATCTTGAGGTAGACTAATTCCCATTTTCCTGAGAATCTACCGTACTGATTTCCAAAGTGGCTATATGAGTTTGCACTCCTACCAGCGACAGAGGAGTGTTCCCCTTTCTCCACATCCTCTCCAGGATAAATTGTTGTTGGTGCTTTTGATTTTAGCTATTCTGACAGGTTTAAGATGGTATCTCAGAATTGTTTTGATTTGCATTTTCCTGATGGCTAAGGATGTTGAACATTTTTTTAAGTGTCTTTCAGCTATTTTATATTCCTCTATTGAGAATTTGCTATTTAGATCTGTACCCCATTTTTGTAATGGATTATTTGTTGTTTTGGTGACTAGCTTCGAGTTCTCTGTCAAATGTGGGGTTGGTGAAGATCTTTTCCCATTCTGCTGCTGTTTTGTCTTGTTGACTGTGTCCTTTGCCTTACAGAAGCTTCTCAGTTTCAGGAGGTCCCATTTATTAATTGTCAATTTCAGTGTCCGTGCTTCTTGTGTTTTATTCAGGAAGTGGTCTCCTGAGCTAATGTGTTCAAGGGTACTTCCCACTTTCTGTTCTAAGAGGTTCAGTGTGGCAGAATTTATGTTGAGGTCTTCTATCCATTTATAATGAAAAATTCACTGTGAAAAGTTAACTCCTGCCTCCCTTTACCCAATTAAGAGGTATTTTTTTTTTTTTTTTTTGTTGGTTCGTTTGTCTATTTTTTATTTTTTAAGACAGGGTTTCTTTGTGGCTGTTTTGGAACTAACTAGCTCTGTAGACCAGGCTGCCCTCGAATTCACAGAGATCCACCTGCTTCAGCCTCAGAAGTTCTGGGGTTAAAGGTGCACCATCACCACTTGGAGCATACCATTTTTTTTAAATATTGTATGAATATTTGCCTGTATGTATGTAAGTGTACTGTGTGTATGTCTAGTGCTGAAGGAGGCCAGGAAACACACTGGATCCCCTGGAACTGGAATTTTGGACAGTTACCAGTTACCATATGGGTTCTGGGGGCTGATAAGGCATGAGTCCTCTGTAAGAACAGCAAGTGCTCTTAACCACTGGGTCGTTTCTCTAGCCTTAAGATTTTTTTTTTTTTAAAGATTTTCTTTATTATGTATACAGTATTCTGCCTGTGTGTATACTTGCACGCCAGAAGAGGGCACCAGATCTCATTACAGATGGTTGTGAGCCACCATGTAGTTGCTGGGAATTGAAATCAGGACTCTAAACCTCTGAGCCACCTCTCCAGCTCTTAACGTTTTTTTGAAAAAAATTACTCATTTTTATTTTATATGTGTGTTTGTCTGAATGTGTGTTTATGCACCAGGTGTGTGCAATGCATGTTGGAGGGCAGAAGAGGGCATTGGGTTCTCCAGAGCTGGAGTTACTTTACAGGTGGTTGTGAGCTGCCATATAGGTGATAGGAATTGAACCCAGACATATGTGCAGCCAAAATACTTATACACATAAAGTAATAAAAATAAAAATTAACTAGGCATGGTGGCATACTCCTGTAATCCCAGTACTCTTAAAGCAGAGGTTGCTTTTGAGGGTTGGACTCACCTTGAGCCACTTTATTAAGGCATCTTCTTTTATTTGTTTGTCCATTGTCTCCCCCTCCACACACACCAAGGTTTCTCTGTGTAACAACTGTGGCTGTACTAGAACATACTCTGTAGACCACGTTTGCCTCAAAATAAGAGAGTTGCCTGCCTCTGCATCCCAAGTGCTGGGAATAAAGGCATGTGCCACCACCACCTGGCAATTGGAGGCATCTTTGAAAGATTCAGTGAAGATGTTTCTCTTCTGGTTGCTTTAGCTATCCAGGAAGTCTTTTATTTCCTTTAGGATCAGGGCTAAAGATCTTTTTTCCTCTTGTTACTGAGATCTGCCCTTTTGACTGGCTTTACCTGTGTTCTAATTCTCCTTCAACCTCAGCAAAATCTGAAATTTCAGGGGATAGTAATCTCTTTGCTCATCTCTCTGGCTGCTTTAAGAGATGTTTCTTCCTGCAGCTAAGAGTAATAGCAAGGAATATGAGGGAGTTTGCTGTGGTCTCAGCTGCTCTTTGAGGCTTAAGTGCTCTTATTCTAAGCATTGTGCCCATGGTAGCTAGAAGAGGGCATCAGATCCCCTGGAAGTGGGTTCACCAGTCATCAGTGGGTAGGGATTATTGAGTCCAGCTCAGTGTATTGCCCTTTCAGTGCTGCTGTTTGAGTTTTTGGAAGTTCTTTTGTGATGTCTTGTCCTGTCTAAAATCTCTTTAAGAAGATATTGAAAGGGGAAGATGAAGGACTGTTGTTATTTCAGCTTCTCCACCAGCCTGCTTTTGTACTTTCTGTTATCTCTGATTAGTGAATTTTCCTCTTGGGCATGGAGTATATTTAAGACAAAAAGGCAAAATTTATGGTGAACTTAATAAACACAAACACCACTAAGTAAAATAATTTCAAAGCATTAGTAGATTTGCCCAATTTCATTCCAAATTCTAATGTTCCTGGTTTTTATTTTTGAAAATAGGTCAGAAAAAAAGTGCACGCCAGTATCATGTACAATTCTTTGGTGATGCCCCAGAAAGAGCTTGGATATTTGAGAAGAGCCTTGTTGCTTTTGAAGGAGAAGAACAATTTGAAAAATTATGCCAAGAAAGTGCCAAGCAGGCACCCACAAAAGCTGAGAAAATCAAGGTGATAGAGGTCCCTTTAATGTGTTTTTAAACAAAAATTTTAATTCTTACTAAGTTTATTTTGACCTTATATAGTTGCTTTAAGTGGTTTCTTTCTTTCTTTCTTTCTTTCTTTTTTTTTTGTTTGTTTTTTGTTTTCAAGACAGGGTTTCTCTGTATTGCCCTGGAGCCAGTTCTGGAACTCACTTTGTAGACCAAGCTTGACTCGAACTCAAAGATTCGCCTGCCTCTGCCTCCTGAGTACTGGGATTATGGCCAATGCCTGGCTTTATATTGGTCATTTACCTTTCTTTCATTCATTTACTCGTTTATTTGTAGCAGGGTCTTACTCTATCCCTGGCTACTGGCCTGAAACAATGTAGATTCTAGCCTAGCCTGGGATTCATGGAGATCTAACTGTTTCTGCCTCTAGTTTTGGGATTAAAGATGTCAGTTACCAGCAGGGTGTTTTGGTGCACGCCTTTAATCCCAGCACTTGGGAGGCAGAGACAAGAGCATCTTTGTGTGTTCCAGACCAGCCTGGTACACAAAGCAAGTTCCAAGACAGCCAAGACTACATGGAGAAAAAGAAAAAAAGATGTCAGTCACTATGCCCAGCCTAAACATTTCATTTACTTTTATCCAAGTATTTTATCTTTAATTTACTCATTTAATGACTCACAGGAATACGTTATTTATTTTTATTTTATAAAAAATTATATTAGGTAAAGCTATTGGTGTTGATTTCTAGTTTAAAGAACAATAGTTGTTAGCTGAGTTCTATCTAAAATTTTAGTTGGGTTTTTATACATTTTCCTTATCTGATATCGTAAAAGAGCTTTTAATTGAGTTACCGTTTATGTTTTGTAATGAAATTCATAATGATTTTTTTTTCCAGTTGTTAAAACCTATTTCAGGGAGATTGAGAGCCCAGTGGGAAATGGGCATTGTTCAAGCAGAGGAAGCTGCTAACATGTCAATAGAGGAGCGGAAAGCCAAATTCACCTTCCTTTATGTGGGAGACCAACTACACCTCAACCCTCAAGTGGCTAAGGAGGCTGGCATTATTGAAGAACCTTTGGGAGAAATGGTGGACTCTTCAGGGGCCAGTGAAGAAGTTGCTGCAGACCCTGGGTCTATGAAAGAAGAGGATATTCCCATGAAGAGAAGGCGAAGAGCCAAAAGGTCTAGTTCTGCTGAGAACCAAGAGAGTGACCCTACCACAGAAAAGAGTAATCCTCCAAAGATGGCAGAGGCTGAACCTAAGAGAGGAATAGGCTCTCCTCCTGGGAGGAAGAAGTCAACAGCTTCTGCTCCACGGAGCAGGAAAGGAGATTCAGCATCTCAGTTTTTAGTCTTCTGTCAAAAACACAGGGATGAGGTAAGTACCCTGGTGGGTTCTGAGTTATTTGTTATGTCACAGAATTTCCAAATTTAAGGAACATTGCTTTATTGCAAAATTTTCTATTTCTTAGTACACTGCTTGAGTACTGTTCAGTTTTTAGATGCATCTATTATTGTTGGGGAATAGCTATCTGCATTCTTGTTCTGTCAAAGTGGATAAAAAGTACCAGCAACAGTGAGAAGTAGGAAGTGGGTTTTATTGGGTTATCTTTTTGCTGGAAACTGGGCTTACTCCTTGACATCCAGCTTTTGGTGAGCATTTTCTCTTTAACAAGCTGTTGTGAAGCATTTGATATTGGTCATGCTCACTTATAAAAATGGTGCAGTTGTTTTAGCACTGAGTATGTTGAAGATTTATATCTATGGTTTTTTTAAATGTTAGTAATATATAAATGGATAAAGTATGTAAATACTTTTTTTTTATGTCTCATTTCCATTGTAAAGAACCAAGACTCCTTATAGTCTGAGATTTGAAGCCCTTTCTATTATAGTGTTCATTTTAATTTTACTTTCGTAGAATTTTTTGTTCAGAATTCCAAATCTGTATTAAAATCACCAGTAATAAGTAGTATCTAGGGGCTAGAGAGATTGTTCATGTAGTTAAAAGAACTTACTTCTCTTGTAGAAGCCATGGATTTAGTTCCCAGCACTCACATAGTGGCTCACAACTACCTGGAACCAACATACCCTTTTGGTTTCCATGCCTACGCAGCACATATGTGCTGTGAATACATACATGTAGTCAAACACTCATACATATAAAAAAAAATATCTTGGGGGGGGGAAAAAGAGAGAGAAATACTATGTAGTGAGATGGCCTGGTGTGTTAGGGTACTTTTCACCAAGCCCCAGGACCCTAGTTTGATCCCTGGGACCCACGTGGTAGAAGAAGAGAACTATCTTCATTGTTGTTCTCTGACCTCTACACATGGCAACATGGCACACAAATACAATAAATATCTAAGTATAATTTAAAAATGTAAGAAAGAGCAGGTCAGTAGCGGCACATGCCTTTATTCTCAGCACTTGGGAGGCAGAGGTAGGTGAATCTCTAAATGTGGGGCCAGCCTGCGCTACAGAGTGAGTTCCAAACTATACAGAGAAATCCTGTTTCGAGAGAGAGAGAGAGAGAGAGAGGGAGAGAGGGAGGGAGGGAGGGAGGGAGGGAGGGAGGGAGGGAGGGAGGGAGGGAGGGAGGGAGAAAGAGAAGAAATGAAACATTTGTTAGGTGTGGTTGTGCATGCCTTTATTCCCAGGACTTGGGAGGCAGAGGCAAGTGAATCTCTGAGTTCAAGGCCAGCCTGGTTTACAAAATGAGTTTCATGACAGCCAGAGAAATCCTGTCTTGAAAAACTGAAAGGAAAACAAATAGTATCTCTTGCCCAAATATTATCCATGAGTGTTTAACCATCTCCTGTTTGTGGTAGGCAGCATGGCCTAGTGCAGGATTATGAGGAATTTGAGGAGTTGGATAACTGAATGGTTATGAATAAATCATGGAACATCTTTTGTTTCTACATGGTAGCTTAGAAGTCTTCCCAGAGAAAATGATGAACTAGTGTCTTGAAGAAGAACTAGTAAGACACATTGGGAATGATGAAACATAGCTGTAATCTCAGCACTATTTGGAAACTGAGGCAGGAGGATTGAGTTTGAGGCTAGCCTGGGCTATATAGGGAGAACACCCACCCCTTAAAAAAAAAAAAAAAAAAAAAAAAAAAGACAAAAAGGAACCAGTAGCTCTTTCCTTGATAATAGAAGATTTCATTATTATTAGAAAATCTAGTGGAGCTGGAGGGGTGAATCTGTGGTCAACAGTCCAACTATTCTTGCAGAGGGTTAGAGTTCTACCACCCATGTCAAGTGACTCAACTGTTTGTAACTTGACCTCCAGGGGTTCCAATGTGTGTGGACCATGCGCATGTGCCCGCACGCATGCACGCACACGCAGGAACACACAGGCACATAGACACACAGGCACATACACACAGACACACAAGCACACATAACTTGGGCACACACACACACGGACACATAGGCACATAGACACACAAGAACATACACACAGGCACACAAACACACACACACACAAAATCAATCATTTATTTAGTAATAAAATCTCACTGTGTAGCTTGGACTGGCACAGAAGTCACTGAGATTTCCTTGATTCTGCTTCTAAAATGTTGGAATTAAATGTGTACACTACTATGCCCAGTAGTCATAAGCGGTTTTAAAGCTCAGTCAAAAACTGAATGTTGTGGCACACACCTTTAATCCCAGCACTTGAGGGGTGGAGTCAGGCTAGCCTGACCTATATAGTGAGTTCAAGGCTAGCCTGACCTATATAGTGTGGCCTTGTCTCTAAAATGTGTTCAGAGGTGGGGAGATTGCTTGGTGATTAAGAGTACTAGTGGCTCTTCCAGAGGATCTGGGTTCAGTTCCTAGCACACACATGGTGTACCTCACAACCATCTGTAACTCCAGTTTCAGGTGTTCTGACACTTCTGATCTCCGAATACCAGGTATGCACATGGTGCACAGACATAAATGCAGGCAAAACACATAAAATAAGTTAAAGATAGACAAACAAAAAGCTTAGGTCTGTATGGGAGAGGAGTTTGCCCTCTCAGGAGAGGAAAGGATTACTTTTTAAAACATTTGTTGATGATTATTATTAAATAAATTGTATTTATTTATATGTCTGTGTACCACTTCTGTCCCTACTGACCTCAGAGGTCAGAAAAGGCTATCACATCCCTTGGAATTGGATTCACAGTCATTTCTGAGCCGCCATGTGGGTGCTAGGAATTGGACCTGGTCCTCTAGAATAACAGCCAGTACTCTAACTGCTGAGCCATCCCTCTAGTTCTCAAGGAAAAGATTTCTTAAATTAGCCAAACTGACTACAAACTGTAAGGGAAGTGTCTTTTAATGGAGATTTTTTTTTGTGAGTCAAAGATACCATATACAACTGAAGTGACAAGATTTGTCATCAGACAATCTTAAGGGACAAAATGTTAATTTACAGGTGAGCCTCAGTTGATTGATAAGTACACTAAGATAAGTGTTGCTTAACCCCACACATAGACAGGGACTTGCAAACTGAATTCATGATGACATATTTCATAGTCATCAGCTGAGCAACTGTGAGCTTGGAAGTAGCTACTTGGGACTTGAGAAGAGGAGCAAGATAACAATTCTTATCCAGTGCTGCTGAGGAATAATTTATCATACCTGTTAAAGAAAAGTTTGACAATACCTGATGTGCTTTGTTTTTGTTTTATAATTTCATGCCTAAGTATTCACTATAAAATAATTTTACCCTTGCATTGCACCAAAGGAAAACACAATAATATTCAACTCTAAAAAATTGTTAGTGATAATTTTGATCTGTTTCTATAGCATATTATATATCAAAATGGATTTATTAGATGTTGAAGTAGAAAGCAAGCTGTTGAACACTATGCAGATCTTGTTGCTTCTGTAAAGTCTGAATAATACAGTATATTGACTATTTACTTGTACCTCAGTATCTACCCGTGTTCATTGAAAAAGAGTAAGCTGTCAGCTGAGCAGATGTGTGCTTCTGCCTAGGTGCCAAGTATGTCCAGAGATGTGTTAACACTTAGTAGGGAACCATGGTTGACTATTGGAATTTACATGGTACAAAGTACTTAGTAGTATGTGGTCAATTTCCATAGCAAAGCTGTGGGGAGGGTATGATGATTTGACAACTTGGCTGGAAAATAATTGGTGAGGAACAGTGTGTTCTTACCCTTTGTAAGTTAGGCAGAGCGATGCCAAATAGGAAATCTAGCTAGTCATATTCCAGCATACGCTAAGCTGTTTCTTTGGCATTTAAACCACAGAAAATTAGGTGTTTGAAAATCTAGACTACTGCCCAGAGATCTCCTCTAGTTTTTTTCTTCCTATGACCCAGGTTTGTTTCATTTAACCTTTCTAGTTAAGAATTGTAACTGAAAACCTAGATTGGCACCATGATGAGAACAGTGTAGACCAAGGTGAAGGTGCACAGTTAGAGTTCACTTATGCTCATCAGTCCCACTCAATTCAAGCACCAGGCTGTGACTGTAAAGTCCACCAGGACCATCACATTGATTTCAGATGCTGTTTAGAAAAGGATAACACTGTTTACAGTTCGATGTTGTTCATCTCCAAAGGCTGATTTTTTTGAGATAGGGAACTCTCTATGTAGACTATTCTGACCTTGAATTCACAGACATCTACCTGTCTTTGCAACAGTATGGGATCTGGGGTTAAAGACATCACCACCATGTCCAGTTAGTGCTAGTTTTTCTTTTTCTTTTCTTTATTTTTTTTTTCTTTTTTTTGGTGTGTGTTTTGTGTTTGTTTGGTTATTGTTATTGATGCTGCTGTTTGGTTTTTAAATTTTTATGTATGTGTGAAAAAGTGTATGTGCATGTGCCCCTCAGAGGTTAGAGAGGTGTGTCAGATCAGTGGAGCTGAAGTTTTAGGCAGTGCTGAGCTACCTCATGTGGATGCTAGGAATTGACCTTGGGTTCTCTATAAGAACAGTATGTGTTGTTAATGCTTGTAACTGCTTAGCTATTTTCTCTAGCCCTCAAAGCTGTTTCTTTTTTAAAAACATTTTTAATGATTTATTTATTCTTACTTTATGTGCATTGGTGTTTGGCCTGCATGGATGTCTGTGTGAGCATGTCAGATCCCCTGGAGTTACAGTTGTAAACTGTCATGTGGCTGCTGGGAATTGAACCTGGGTTCTCTGGAAGAGTAGCCAGGGAGTGCTCTTAACTGCTGAGCCATCTCTTTAGCTACTCAGTGCTGTTTTTATATGGTATTGAATTAGTCAAGGGCCGGCTTTGGAGGCACAGAGTCAGAACAGCTTTGGAGGCACTTAACTCTCTTAGGCTACCTGGATCTTCTTTTGCTAGTGGCTTATTATATTTTTTAAACTCTATTCCTTTTTTAAGGGTGTTCTCTACCCCCTTTACTTCAGTTGTTTTTCCATTTTGTTTTAAAAAGTGTGTGTGTGTGTGTGTGTGTGTGTGTGTGTGTGTTCGTTCATATGTTTATGTGTAAGTATGTTTGGTCCTGGTGTGAGTACTCATGCTTTGGTTTATCTATGGTGGCCAGAGAACAATATGTAGGTGTTGGTTCTCTCCTTCCATCTTTACTTGGAGTCTGGTGATTGAACTCAGTTCTTGACTTCAACTATCTTGAAGTAAGTAGTAGACCAGAGTGGGTTGCAGAGCTTAGTGTGTGTTTGTTCTTGTATCTTTTCTCTATCCCTACCTCTTGAATTCAGCTGCATATTAGAAACCCATGGGAAACCTTTGAAGTACAAGTGTCAGATTGACTTGGTCTTAGGCAGGAACTAAACACTGGGTTGTTGTCATCTAAGTTAACGCTGGGAATTATTTCTAGTAGGTTGGGAGGGGCCATTCTTATCATATTCCAAGGGTACAGATTCTCAGTAAGTGGAGAATCTGTTGTCTTTGTAGACCGGTTGTGTTTGTGCTGGCTTAGCTTAGACAAAAATTAGGGCTTGCTTGTTAACTGTTGTATGTATTTCTTGTCCATGACTTGGATTGAGATATAGGTGAGGATGACAAGCCAAGACTTCATTCCATACTCAGAGGAGAATTTTCATGCAGCTTGCTAGACTGCTAATTTTTCAAGATTGCCTAGGAAATTGTGATTTAACAAATAATTCAGTAATTTTTTAAAAAATATATGTTTTCTACACATCATTTGTCAGTTATTTTCACTTAGAAATTTTTGGTGAATCACTGAATTGGTTATATGCTATTTTTCTTTGAACTAAATTTTCTGGACTTAATTCTATACTATGGAAATAAAAATGCTACATACTCAATTCCAAAGGGCTATGAGTTTGAGTTTATGTAAATCAGAATAAATTTTTTGAGTGTCGAGTTCTTATTGCCCTCCCTTCTTGGTTCATAGGTTGTAGCTGAACATCCAGATGTCTCAGGAGAGGAGATTGAAGAATTACTTGGATCCCAGTGGAACATGCTCAATGAAAAGCAGAAAGCACGATATAATACAAAGTTTTCCCTAATGACTTCTGTACATTCTGAAGAAGACTCTGGTAAACATACACCTCTACATATATCTTCTGCTTGGGTATGATGTATAGAGGGTGGCCACATGAATGGACAGTATGCATGATCATGCTAATGCATGTCATTGTTGTTTTCTCCCTTATTGCTAGTGCAGTTCTTGATGCTCTGCAGGCCTTACTTTATTGTTTACTCAGAGTAGGGGTTCTGGCTGTAATACTTGAAAAGGTAGCAAAACAGAGAAAGGTAGGTGGTTCTAGCACTCTAGGCTTTGTGGTATGGGTCAGGCCCAGTGTAGAGCAGTTAGCTTTTTGCTTATTGGCTGGCAAATTTGCAAATGAGATTATTGGTTGACCTTCACTTAGGTGTCTCATTTCTAGCCTTTCTGTTTAAAACTTTTAAATATATTACATCAAATATCAGTTTAAGCTATGGTAAGATGAAGAAGACCTACAGAAAATGTCTAACTGTGGTCAGGTTTATTATGTGTAAGCACTTAGACACACAAGTTGTAAAAAAAAATAAAACCTGTTAATGTAAAAATAAATTGTAATGTGTTTCACTATTGAGTTTTGAAGGTGCTAGACATAAAAGCTAAGGCATCCTAGAATAGCTGCCAGAAAATAGATTGTGACAGTACATACATTATTAGTAGCCTATATCCAGTAGCCCCTCCTGGAGATTCTCATCTTGATTTAGGGTTTGCTAGGTATCTGAGTTACTACTTTTCTGCTGCTATGACCAGGACAATTTACAGTAGGGGCTTATAATTGCAGAGGGTGATTCTATGGTCTTCATAGAAGGAAGCATGACAGAAGGCAGGTAGACATGGTGCTAGAGCAATAACTTGAGAATAACATCTTGATCTACAAGTATGAGGCAGAGAGGGCTAACTGGGAATGATGTGGGCTTTTGAAACCTCAAAGCCCCCTAATAAGTAACAAACTTTCCACCTACTAGGAACCAGTCATTCACATTCAAATATGTCAACCTATAGTGGTTAAGCTCATTCACACTGCTACACTAGAATTCGTATCAGTTCATTATATTGATCTTGAATTTTGTTCAACATGCTCAGTGTTTAGATGCTGAAATTAAAAATAGCAAGGATGTTTAGAGTTTGAACTTCATTTAAATATAAATTAACCTCGTGGTGTGCTAATAAACTAAATCTTGAGTGATACTTCTTTTCAGTGGCTTGTATACTTTTCAGTGGCTGGCACTTCTGAAGCCAGAGTTAGCTTACCCTGAACAATAAGTGTATTTGGGGTTGTACTCAATAGATACATAATGATGGTTCCTCCACCCCATTCTGTTTCAGGTGCTATTCCTAAATGTCCTTGAACTGTGACTTCCAAATCACCTTGGTGCTCAACATAAAGATGTATAATCTCCCATTGTCAGCTGTTCTGCTGATTTAGTATTGTGGAACTCAGATTTCTTTAGGAAGAGCTATGTCTCATCCCAGGTCTCATCCTAGGCAATGTTCTGGGGGTAAATGGGAAAGAAAGACAAAGAATCAACTTACAGTTGAAAACCTGCTGCTGGTCAGTACCGGTTACTCAGCATCTAGGGTTATGAGTGCAAACCATCTGAGGTGTCTGGTTAGGTGTGCCACATGGTGTTCGTGGCTTCAGTAGTGCCAGAGCGAGCTAGTTCCTGCTGTCTTCACATTCTGGAGACACACCTCTTTATGCCCAGCCTTTGTTGCCAGTCTATAGGGTGTGGTCAGGATTAAAGCCTAGTAAAGATTTTGCTAGGCTTTGTTTATACTAGCCTAAAGTTAACTGTGATTACTTCTTTTTGTTGTAATTTGAGTCCCAGATCTGAGGAATAGCCCTGTGCAGTCGTTGGCCCAAAGGCATGGCACTTGGGCTCCTCCTGAGGCTTTCTGGACATGTCTGTTGGTGTGTCCTGTCCCAAAAGATAGTGAGCTTGAGAATGGCAGTGTTCTTAAGAAGTGGTGTAAATAATGAAGTCTGGTGGCATATGCTTGTAGTCCCAGCTACTGGAAAGGCTGAAGCAGAATGATTCAAGGCATGTCTAGCCAGTGTAGTGAGACTTTTTCTCAAAATAAAAAGTAAAAAGATAGCTAGGGATATAATTTAAGTCCTGGGTTCTAGTCTCAGTACCATACACATAATCACAAAAGGAAATTTGATAACTAGGACCCTAACAGTTATGCAAATGAAAATAATGAATTTGTAATCAAAATAAACATTGGCATAGTCAAAATGGTTGTTTCTCTAGAATTTATTTTCTTGCCTCCCATCATATCTTTCTAGGTTAATGATATTTGGATACTTTATTATAGATTAGTGATATTTCTAGATACCTAAAATAAGGCACTGTCAAGCAAACATATAACAGGAAGGGCTTATCCCTCCTGGAAGGCATCACCCTCCCTGTGGAGTGGGAGTGGGATGAGAGGGAGGTAGGGTGGCATGGAAGGGAGGGAGAGTAAACTGGGATTGATAGGTAAAATAAAAAATAATAAATATATATAAAAATATTATTCAAGAGAACACACAGTAGTAATTTGTAGTTCTTAGTTTTTTTTTTAAATTTAACTTTTGTTTTGTTTTTTGAGACAGGGTTTTTTCTGTTATAGCTTTGGCTGTACTAGAACTTGCTATGTAGACCAGGCTGTGTCAGAGAAGTTTTCCTGTCCCAAACATCTGCTCCCAAATAACCGGCAGCTGCTTCCCAAATAACTGACTCGCAGACTTAATATAAAGTGTTCTGCCAATCGCTCAGTCTTGTTACTAAATAACTATTACCCATTTCTAATAATCTGTGTGCTGCCCAAGATTCATGGCATTTTGTGTGTCTGACTTGTTTTTGTCCAACTGGCGGTTCCTCTGACTCTGCCTGTCCTCGTCTTATTATCAGTTTGGCTTTTCTGCCTAACTTTATACTGTTCAGCTATTGGCCAGTCAGCTTCTTTATTAATCAATCATAGTGACATATCTTCACACAGTATACAGAAGGATTATTTCAAGCAAGACTGGCCTGGGACTTACAGAGATTCCGGGATTAAAGGCATGTGCCACCATCACCTGGCTAACTTTTTTAGATGTGTTTTATGTTTGAGTGTTTTGCCTACATGTATGTGTGTGTACACAGAGGTGGGAAGAAGGTGTTTGGATTACACATAATTGTCAGTATGTGGATTCTGGGAATCAGAGGCAAGTCCACTGTAAGAACAAGTACTCTAAACCACCGAACCATCTTTCCAGCCTCTAAGTTATAGTTTTCTAAAAGTTGACTTAAATTCTACTTGTCTTTAGATATTAGTAAATAAATGGTTCTTTTTCCTCCACCCGGAGACAATGTCTTGCTGTGTAGGCAAGGCTGATGTTGAACTCAAACACTCTTGTGCTAAGCCTTCTTGTGATCTGGGATTACCATGTCTAATGGTAAAGGATTTAAAAATAAAAAAGACTGGGTTCTGTGGAACAATCTCTGTACACTGTGAATATGTATTACTTTCATTGGTTAATAAAATGCTGATTGGTCAGTAGCCAGGCAGGAAGTATAGGTGGGACAGCCAGACTGAGAATGCTGGGAGGCAGAGAGTAAGACATGCTGGAGGACAGGTACAGCCATGAGCCACTTGGAATAGAAATTGGTTAATTTCAGTTGTAAGAGCTAGTTAGTAATAAGTTTGAGGTATTGGCCAATTGTAATTAATAAAAGCCTCTGTTGGCTATTTGAGAACAGGCAGTCAGAACAGAAAAACTGCCTACAACTGAGTTATATTTAAATTTAATGCTATAGTATACTAAAAATACAGTGCCAAGATAATAATTAGGCAACATATTTTTGGGTCTTTGGTTCTTTTTTCTTTTTTTGCAAAAAGATTGGTCTTTAAAACATAGGCCTTGGACATGAACCTGATTGTTGACTACCTGTCACTATTTGCATGATGAATGCCACAACAGTTTGGGGACTCTCTTTTTCCTGCACTTTTATTCCAATTCTCCTTCTTCATTCCAAGGTAATATAAATGGGAAAAAAAGAAACCACACAAAGAGGACAGATGACCCTCCAGAAGATGTCGATATTGAAGATGCACCCAGGAAAAGACTTAGGACAGATAAGCACAGTCTTCGGAAGGTAATGTTCTGGGCTTACCTGGCCTATATGAACATATACTATGGAATTCTTGAGATTCAGCCAAGATACAGGCAGTGTGGTCTTGGGCTCTTTCCAAAGTGGTATTCAGAAGTAAGGCTTGTCCTTTTTCTACATTGAAAAGGTCACTGAAAAAAGTACATGCTCATTAACAATTAGGAACACTAGCACAAAACTATTGGTACTAGTCTGTTCAAGAAAACAGCATCCAGATGCTTTAAGTAATATTTTGATTTTGTGTGTTAAAAGTTACTCTTATGTTGAAAGGGATATAGCTCAGTGCTAGATTACTCAAGTTAGCATGAGCCTGACCTTTTGTTTCATTGTCAATACTTGTGGAAACTTTTTGTCTGTAGGGATTATTATTTATTCAGTGTATAAATGAGGTACATGAAAACCCATTAAAAATACTTTGTACTGCAGTAGGAAGTTAAAGAATCTGTGATAGATACTGAAAATGGATTATATGAATTTACTCACTTTGTTAGTAATTCATGATCTTGTTTACACACTGAGTATCCAGTTTGGGCATCACCTAGGCAAAATTGAAACTATAGTATGAATGAAAAACCAGCCCAGGGCCTTGAGCCTCAGTATTCCCAGCATGTGTTTGGACAACTTGACTGATACCTAAAGGGAAGTGAAGTTGAGCAAGATCTGTGTGTGCAGAGCAACTGTGGGTTACTCTGTCATATGAAGCTCACACATAGAAAGAGTGAACCTTTTGACACCATTTGTTTCAACTGTCTGAGATAACTAGTTAACTTTTGGCAAATTGAGTTTAGTTAGGCTTTGAGCTGCATATTTGAATTCATATTTAGCAGGAGTTCTGACACACAACAGTTATATGTTTATGATTTGAGTAAAGCTTGATCTTTCACTGACTAAGTTGCCTTTATTATTTTTTTCTTCTAATTTTGAAGAATAGAAAAATCTCACATATTGCTGAAGTGCAACTATGTATCTTTAACTAATTTTTGTTTTTCTACCTATATTATTTATCTTTAAGGTTATATTTCTAGTATGAAATAGACAGGTTTTGTACCATTATCCTGATGCATAAAGTTGTTATTTGGATTCATTTGTAGTGGTTAAGTGTTGCTATGAGTTACTAGAGTTTGAAGGTACCGAAAAGTTCATGCTTAGAGAAGCCCTTTAGAGCCAGGCATTGGTGGCACACGCTTTTAGTCCCAGCACTTGAGAGGCATAGGCAGGCGGATCTCTTTGAGTTTGAGGCCAGCATGGTCTACAGTGAAGCCCTTTAGATATGTGTGGTCAGAACATTTGAAATACCATAATTCATATTAAATAATCTTTTATTTACAAAACAGATCAGAAAATAGCACATTTTAAAAGTAGTGATGTTTCCCTTCATCCCAGCGCTTGGAAGGCAGAGGCAAACAAATCTCTTTTCCAGGCTAGCCTGTTCTACATAGTAAGACCCTGTCTCAAAAAGTAGTGTTGTCTCTCAGGTCTGGTTTTTATAAATCTTAGGCCATTGTGCATACAATCCCTCATATGCATTGAGAACATTTGATGATCCAACAGAATTCTAAAAGCTAAAGAGAATTCTTGTGACTATTCTCAGTGGTCTTTTATCTACCCTGGCTATAGGTATTAATGAATGAGATCTGATGTTTGATACCTGTGTAAGATCCCTGTCTCCTAGAATGAGATAGTAATCAATCATTGGGCAACACTTTTCCTGTCCTTTTGAAGCATGGTTCTTGTTTTGTTTTGTTTGGTTGTTGTTTGAGATAGGACTTTATATAACCCAGACTAGTTAAGAATGTGCTCTGTAACCCAGGCTGTCTATTTAATTTCTATTCCTTCTGTCTCTGCCCTCGTGGGTGCTGGGATTACAGTGTTGTGCCACCATACCTTGCTGAGGGTATTTGAGCTATATTTTTCTTTTCTCTTTTGTATTAATCAATCAATCGATTAATTAATTAGAGACAGTCTTACACTGTAGCTTTGACTGGCCTGGAGCTTGCTGTGTATATCAGACTGGCCTCAAACTCACAGGGATTCACCTGTTTTGGTATTCTGAGTTCTAGGATTAAAGGCATGTGCCATCACACCTAGACTGAATTATTTTTTAAAATTTCAGCATAAAATATTCATGATATTAAGCTCTTATTTTTTTCCCATGTTTTCTTTTTTAATTTCATTTTACATTCCAACCACAGTTTTTCCCCCCCTACCCTCCTTCACCTCCTCCCATACTCCCTCACCTCCCCTCTAGCCCACCCCCAGTCCACTCCTTCTCATGGGTAAGGGCTCCCATGAGTAGCCAACATAGTATGGGCACAATAGGTTGTGGCAGGCCCTGGTCCCTCTCCTGTGCAATTAAGACTGAGCATGGCATCCTACCACTGGGAATGGGCTTCAACAAGCTAGCTCATGTACCAGGTTTGTATCATGGTCCTACTGCCAGGGGCCGCTCTGATTGCCCAAGCTTCACAACTGTCTCCCATATGTGGAGAACCTAATTCAGTTCCCTGGAGTCTCTACAGTTCTAGGTCTAGAGTCCATGAGTTTCCATGAGCTTGGTTCAGCTGTCTCTGTAAATTTCTCCATTATGATCTTAATCTCCCTTGCACATATATTTCCTCCTCCCTCTCTTTGCCTGGATTTCTGGAGCTTGGCCTGGTTCTTGGTTGTGGATCTCTGGTTTCATCAATTATAGGATGAGGGTTCTTTGATGGCTCTCTGATGATAGTTGGGATATTCATCAATCTGATTACAGGGGTAGGCCAGTTCAGGCATTCTCTCTACTACTGCTAGGAGTCTTAGTTGGGGTTCCTCTTGTGGATTCTCGGGAGTTACCCTAGTACCAGGTTTCTCCCTAAGCCCATAGTGGCTCTCTCTCTATTAGACATCTTTGTCATTGTTCTTCCACTGCATCACTCCCCACCTTAGGCCATCTCCATCCCTGCTGTTCTCATCCCTTTTCTCCCCCCCCCCCCTTACCATTCCTCCCCATACCCCCAGTTTGCCCTGTAGATATCGTGTAATTTCTCTTGCCAAGGTGATCCATGTGCCCTTCTTAGGGTCCTTTTTGTTACCTAGCTTTTCTGGAGCTGTGGACTTCAGTCTGGTCCTTTAGTCTTTTGCTTTACATCTAATATCCACTTATGAGTGAATGAGTACCATGAGTCTGTGTTATCTCACTCAGGATGGTTTTTTCTAGTTCCATCCATTTGCCTGGGAATTTCATGAGGTTATCTTTTTTTTTTTTTTACCTCTGACTAGTACTCCATTTTCCTGGTTTCTCCTCAGATCATATAAATCTTTCACCTTTTAAGCCCCTTATTTTTTGAGGCAGGCTCTCACTGTGTAGCCCAGACTCGCCTCAAACTAACAGAGATCCTCACCACCATGCCCAGAGTTTTCTTTGTTTATTTTTTCTTTAAACTAGTACTAGGAATTGAATCCTCAGTTATACTAGGTAAATGTTCTACAACTAGCTTTCCCCCTTTTTATTTTAAATATGTTTTGTTTTGAGACAGGGTTTCTCTGCTGCTTTGGAGCCTATCCTGGAACTAGCTCTGTAGGCCAGGCTAGCCTCAAACTCCTTTGCCTCCTGAGTGCTTGGATTAAGGGTGTGCTCCACCAACGCCCAGCTATTTTTGAATATTTTTAATGACTTATTTTTTATTTGTGTGTGTGTGTGTGTGTGTGTGTGTGTGTGTGTGTGTGTGTGTGTAATTTTATTCCATGGAGACCAGAAAAGAGTGTGTAATCCCTTGGAGTTCAAGTTCCAGATATTTGTGAGTGGCCAGACAAGGGTGCTGAGACCAAAACTTATAGGTCCTCTGGCAAATCAGCAAGTGCCATCTTCTCATTTCTGCTTTTCTATTTCAAAGTAGGATCTTACTAAATTGTCTAGCCTGTCTTTGAACTCACTCATTAGCCCAGACAAGCTTTGAGCTTGTGATTCTCCAGCCAGTCTCCCATTTAGCTAAAATTACAGGCCTATGGCCATTGGCTCAGCATTTTGAAACTCTCCTCCCAATCTTTATTTGTGGAAGATGTTTTCTTGTTGATATGTGTGAAGTAAATATGGCATTTGTCTCAAATTTGGAAATCCCCAGTGTAGTAGCATTATGAGCTAAACACTAGTGATGCTGGAACTGGCATAGAAGGGATGGCTTCAGTTTGATTGGCCCTCTTGAATACAAAACTACCTTTCCTTTTAGTTTTTACCCTGCTTTGTATTCAGTGGGAAGTTTGGGTAGCAGATGAAATATAAATTCTGTATGGTACCTTAACAGAACTAAGACTGGTATTGGTACAGCCCTGCCCACTATACCCTCTGATAGCTTCTAGAGCAGGAGGTTAGAAAAGAATTAGTTCATATATTAAAAAATGTCAGTTTGAGCAATTGAGTGTGAGGAACACAATTTCAAAGGAAGAATTTTCTATTGTGTAAATTTCAGCAACCTATACTCATTCACATTAGGATTTTTTTTCTTTGTTTTCTCTTTGTTTGACCCTCCCCCCTTTTAAATAACAGAGAGAGACAATCACCGACAAGACTGCCAGAACAAGCTCTTACAAGGCCATAGAGGCAGCCTCCTCACTCAAGAGCCAGGCAGGTAATATGGTCAGGGGCCCTACTTCTGGCTCCCCTGGGTGCCTGGGCGGGTGAGCCTAGTCCTGGTCTTGGGGAGCCGCTAGTATGGGCACCCAAGAGGGACAGTGATAAGTGAGAGCCAGGCTGGGGAACAGGGATCCAGGGATGCCTCAGAAGAATCAACAGTTAAGCTAGTATCAAAAACAAATGGGAAAGACGATCTTGTGGAATTGAAAAATAACTGATTTAATGTGCAAATTGTCATGTTCAGTGATATTGAAGTTACTGTTCTACTGATTTTCACTTGACTTCATGTTTCAGTTTGAGATTTTATTAGAGAAATTTAAACCAGAAATGCTCAAATTTTTACTTTATGGAATAAGTTGTTACCATAAATTCTTTCACTCTAATTTAGGCTCCTGGTGGTGCATACTTACCAGCCAAGAGTAAAAGTTATGACTAGTTGTTTCTATTTCATTTGATAAAGAAATTGACTCAAAGAATTTTCTATGAAACATAGCTAAGCAGTACAAAGGAAAAATGAGACCCCTTGACCTGTTTGTAGATTATCCTGTTGAAACTTCTGTCTGATAGATTAGCACAGGAACACTCAATTTCCAACTTTGTGGTAAAAAGATACTTACAAGTGGAAAGACTTTTTTTTGTGTGTGCTGAACAAAAATGAGTAAACAAGCATTTGTGGATGATTGGAAATTTGAGCGTTGGATTGCTATTTTTAAATATGAAAATGGTATTGTTGTATTTAAATTTTTATTTTAGAGGTATACTCTAGGCTTTTTATGAATGAAATTATATATGGAGTTTGTGTCAGATAATTCTATAGGGTATCATGGATCTAGGTGTGGATGAAGCTGCATTGGCTCTGGGTTGTTGGTTTTGGGTAAGCTATGAGATAAGGGATTCATTGTATAGGTGGTCTGCTTGCTTTTTTTTTTTTTTTTTTTTTTTTTTTTTTTGAGTACAGTTGAGTTTTTTATAATAAAATATTAAGCCCTTACTGACAACTGAGAACCTAGAAGAGTCATCTTTAGGACTTCATTTACTTTAAGGGTTATTTAAAGCAATAAAGAGGTATGGGAGGTTTAAAATTTTTAATTTTATAAAATAAACTTATTTTACAGCAACGAAAAATCTGTCTGATGCTTGCAAACCACTGAAGAAGCGAAATCGGGCTTCTGCAACTGCGTCTTCTGCACTTGGGTTTAGCAAAAGTTCATCTCCTTCTGCATCCTTAACTGAGAATGAGGTAAAATAATGATGATAGTGATACCATGGCATTCCTGTGAAGGCCATTAGTTACTCAAGTTGCATTGTGAGTGAAAATCCTATTTTAAAAGAATTATGTTGGTGTTCTTCATAGTTATAGCTGAGTTTCAGATGTTCTTAGCCATCTAAATTCACAAAATTAAAAAATAGTGCACTATATTAGTTTGAGCACTTTGAATATAAATACATACGTGCACACGGTGAATGTGCAAGTGTACATACATACTTCAGTCTTGTTGCAGAGTAATCATTGCAATCTGTTTTAAAATGATGTGTTCTGTAAACCTCACTCTTGTTTTCTCACATGAAAAGAAATTCACACTGGCTCTACCAGGACATGCTACGTTGGCCACACTGACACTGACCACTGTGCACCTACACTGGTGGAATGGAGGGGCTCACAAGCCTGTTGGGAAGCCAAAGGTTTCTTGGTCCTCATGCGTTGCGTGTCTCTGGTCCCTTGTTCTGGCATGTCTCAGATGTGAGTGTGGAGGCAAATTAGAACTGTCACTATACTAAGTTTCCTGTGTTTTCTGGACTTGCAAAATACATGATAGCTGAGAAGTAGGTGGTATGATAGCAGGCTGCTGCTGTCATCACCGTAGTGTAGCATGTAGATGTTGTTACCAAATCTAAAGGCTGCCATTGCCAAAACAAGGAGCAGCCACAAATGCAGGAATGTTTTTTATTTATTTTTTCTGTTCCTTTATGGATCTTCCTTTCCATTTTTAATTTCTTGTTATTTTGATCTTAGTAATTCTGGGGTTTGGTTTTTTTGTTGTTGTTGTTTTATTTTTTGTTTTTGGTTTTTTTTTTTTTTTTCATTGTAGACTGGAGATTTATTTTCACAATATTTGTAAGGAGTTGATGACCTTGGTCTTCATGGAACAGGATAGTGAGGTGGGACCTAGACAGGCCCCTTTGTCCTTTTGAATCACAGGCAGTACTTCTGGCCTGACCTCTGCTATGGTCCCTAGTAGGGTGGGTGTCTCTTTGCTGTTGTTTCTTCCCATTAGTAGAGGGCTGGGCTTTCCATTGATGATGGGCAGAGACATGGGTGGCCATTGGAGCACTCTTGAGAACTCTGTTGCTCACTGCTCTGAACCTGAAAGTGTGGTGTAAATCTAGACTGTTTCTTTAGTAGGATCTCAGTAACAGACCAACTCAGTCATAATCTCAAGTGCTCATATTCATGGGACTGGGTCTTTCTGATAGTTGTTATATGTAGAAAACTACGCATTTTATATAAATGTATACATTCAATTCATTACTGAGCCTCTTTCTAAAATATTACTAATACAAAAAGGCTAGTTTTATACAAATTATTTACCATTTTCCTCTCTTATCTACATTTAGCTTAGCAGTCTAGAAAACTAAAGATGATCTAAAGTTCCAGATAATCATATTAAAAATGGAAGGTTTCTGTTCTAGAAACCCTTTCATTTAGGCATTTAAGTTAGAATTTTCATTTATGATTTTTTTTTTTTAAGTGCTGGGGTTGGAATCTAGGGATTTGTGAATCTAGGCAAGTATTATACCTTATAAAAATTTTAAAGAAGTTTTTTGCTTCATCTTTTGGTCTAGTTATCCAGTTGATATTTATATATGCTATTGTCAGAAATGGGAGAGAGAAAAATATTGAATTACTGAACTTGTGTCTATCATTCTTGATTATTAGTAGTGGGTATTGGAGGTGAAAACAGTGAGAGCGAAAGAGAACGCAGCTGGTTCCATCTCTGGCTCAGCGTGAACTTGGAAAGACTAAGATTAAGTATTTCATAACAAGACTTAGTTGGCAACATCCAAAGTTGATAGTTGATATAAGTACTTTTATATTATATAGGCAGTGCATTGAATTCAAATCCCTTACTACATTTTAAAGGTGATAACATAAATCTCACAGTGTACATTAGGCTCCTTTTATAAAATAATCTTAATTTCTAGGCCTTCTCTGTTAGACTATTTGTGTAGCTTATGTGAATATTCTTTATAGCATATTTTACAGTTGCAATGTTAATTTAAAAACTTTAGGTAAACAAGTAATCCACTATGTATTAGCACTCCTGACCCCCACAGTGAATGCTTACAGCGCCGAGTGCCTACTAGCACATGAGCAAAGCATTAGTGTTATGAAAGGCTATGGAGACTGAGTCTGGTTCTGAGTTGAAAATGACTGTTTGGGATCAGACCACCTCTTCACTTTGGGACACATGTTTTGCATGTTTATATTTCTCTCCCTTCACACACTTGAAGAGGATTATATAGGTTTAGTATTATAAGACATTTTAGGTCATGTTACAGTTTAAGTTCTTGAAAAATGTATCTGATAAATTGGAATAATTATTAATTACATGGTATCACCTTACCCCATTGAAGAGATAAAAATTGCACACTTGCATGACAAAGGCCTGTGAAGGAATTGATGTGATTTAAGTGTTTTGTAACTTCATTTTTTGTTCCCTTAGTAGAGCAAATTCTTATTTTTTTCGCCTTCACTGGTAACAGCTTTTATGGGAGCCCACATCAGTCAAGTTGGACTTGAATTCAGCCGCCCTGTACTGCACTTAGAATGATGTAATACCCCAAGATGTCTGCTGCAGGTGGTGCATCATCGTATACACTAAGTGACATTTCTATCACAATCATTTTATGGAAGATGTGTGATAATCTGTTTTTACTGGTATTAATAAACACATACAATGAAGAAAACAGATAACAAATTTTAAGACCAAGGTAAGATACCCAATCAAGGCCATTTAATCAATCACATTCATCTCATAATAGAACACATTCATATTCTAAAAATCAATCTGAAGTTCAAGTTGAGGAAGAGGCCCTCCAATGAGGCTGTCCCAGAGCTGTCACAATGGCACCATATTGAAGAGATTATCCTGTTAATGCTCAATTTTTCCTCTTAATTCATAACTTACTGAATTTTTATGGAAAAATGTCAGCATCTGTTCATCAATAAGAAAGAACAAACAGGACACATTAAGAGGTCCTTTGTCAACTATTTTCATTGCCAATGAAATGTATTCAGTATTGTAGATATTAAACCAATTTCCCACATAAAAGGCAGGAGGAGTTTTGATTCTGTCCTTTTTTACTCGACAGTTTTACTATGATACTAGACACAGTAGATTTTTAGGGGGGAAATGCCATTTACAGTATCATTGTGAACCATTCAACTATTGATCCAGTCACTGATATCTAGAAGACACCATAATCAGGTTATTTACAACAATCACATCATCAGTTGCTTTTGTAGAACATCAGCATCATGTTTTAAATGTTGTGGTCCTGGTTGCCCAGCTTGGGGCATACCTAGGTGCCCGCATGTTTTTGCATGGGAGAAAAGGCTCCACTTGTCCTCAGCTCAAGAAGCAGAGCTTGTGCTGTGCACAGGTGTGTGAGTGGTGCCCAGGCTGTTCCTCACAGACACCTCAGTGTTGGACCTGTGATGAAAGTTTCTGAGAAATATTTTGTTCCAGTCCATTAAGTAATTTAACGCATGTAAAACACATAGACTGCCTGGCACCTTGCAAGGACTCACTCAGTGGTTCACTATTGTGACAGTAATGGTTATTACAATAAAAATAATAAAATCACCACCATTCCATTTTTATCCAAAAGTATAAATTTTTCTTTGGCATGAAAAAATGATCCTCTTGACTGCATCATGCATGTGTGAATAAAATAAATGCAGGAGTAGCAGAACCCTAGCTCTGTTTGTGTGACACAGTAGGGTATTAGACTGTGATGTTGTGATCTGGTAGATCACTCAGCTGGCTCTGCTCAAATGTAATGAGAGACATGACCTCAGAGAATACCTATTATGAGCATTCTAAGTTGTACTGTTCTTAAAGGACTTGAAAGATCTCAGGTAAATTTAAAAATTTTTAAAATATAAATCACAAAATTAAAAAGTGTGAAGAAATATGATGGTATAGAAATGGCCCTGGTTTAAGAAGTGATTTCTCAAAAGTAAAGACACTATACTAAAAGGTCTTGGGCAGAAATGAAGGGATTTCATTTGAAATTAGAGCATGATGAATTTTGAGTGGGTGCCCAAGTAGCAGTTAGTATGTATGTGCAGATACAGCAAGAATCAACCAGAGGACAGGCACTTTGCTCTGTGATGGGGGATTGAGGGCTTCAGAACCAGTGGTGATGTCCGCAGCGTGGCAGTTAATACCTGCTGAGTTCAGAGAGTATGAGGGGAACAAGGGTGGGGAGATCATGGAATATTCTTCATCTGGGGAAGACATAGCCCACCGGGGGTAGGGGAAGAAGCAGGTTCCTTACTCTGTATTCTTCAATGAGTACCGAGTGATAGTCCTCCATGTAGGATTATCCTGCCCCAGAGACCAGCAGTAGTCTTAAGTAAATAAGCAGAGTTCCATGTCAGCTCTTGGCTGACCTCTCATAAAAGAGGTGAGTAGGAAAGAGATGGCTCTTAAACAAGAGTCCATCAAGAAGCAATAGCTTGTCTGCTGAGAGTACAAAAATAACAAATTTGTTATGCTACAAATTTAACATGGAATTCCTTCATTTTCTATAAAAATGTCAAAAAAAAATAATGCTACCTCTCTAGCCTTAGGTCTTTTGAACTGCCCACTATTGAGTTTTGCTTCTGCCGTACAGAGAATTATTACCATTTGATCCTATTTGGCTTCCTTCAAACCACTGTTTGTATACTATGTTTGCCTGGCAAGAGGAAGTAGCTTTCTGTATAAAACTCTGATTTGAAGTAGGTGAAGACTTGGGTGAATGTGCAAAGGTTTGGATTGTAGCTCTTCTAACAGTGTAAGTCATCTGTTGCACAGATCAGCACACCAGGGAGTACACATGCTGGATAGAGGCCTATGCCCAGCAGCCAGGTCCTTCAGGTGCTCCTAATCAGCCCCTCTGCTCCAGATGGACTTCTGCCTTTCTGGCAGCTTTTCCTCTGATGAAAAGTGAATGTTGTCCTTTGTCACGATGCCTTTAAATGTAGTTGTAGCTCAAGACTTTCTTTAGTATTCATATCTATTTATATCTGTGTTTCCCAACACAAAACAACACTGGTGTATTTAACAGGATGTCCTGAAAACCAACAAGAAATCTTAAGCACGACAAGGAACTAATATATCATAGGATATAAGAGGAAAAGGTCCCTGCTCCGTGCATGAGGTCATCTATTCCACCCACTACCTTTAAAGAGGTAGAACAACCTGCTTCTGGCATGGGGTGGAGGGTGTCTTAAGTTGGTCCCTCAGCCAAAGTTCTGGGATTAGCTGAAATAGTTCATGTAAAAGCACCAGAAAACTAAAACAGGGTTCTCTGGTGCTGGAAGGCAGGTGAGGGACAGGGCCTATTCATTAATGATAGAACATGTCACAAGAAAGGGAAGGAAAAAACAACAACAACAACAACAAAATCTCACCTGGCAACATGTCTATGACTCCATACACTCATCCCCATGGTTGTGTCTGGAGCCTCTGAGCTGGCTAGATGAAATAGATTACTGGCACCCACTAATGGTCTGTAACAGAAATACAGAAATGCCATATAAAGAAGGAAATAAAAACATAAGTAAACATCTCATTTCTCAAACAAAGTGGATGCCTGTATTTATATAAAGCTAAAACAATTAAAAGTGCTCCTGAGAAAGGGTCTCTTAGCCTGGAGTGAGGACCAGAACTGAATTTTGTTCTGTCTATCCTTCAGTATTGGTGTGTATTCTATATAAGCTCCTAGCTCACTCAGCCCACTTGAGCAGAATGAGGAACCCCAAGTGAGTGGTTCTTTGTTGGCCTCAGTTGCTTTATGTGGGCCTGAGATGCCCCATGAAGTCATGGTTCCCTTCTTTAGGAAATGTTTGTCCAATGTAGGTAAACTGTAGGGTCATTGACACTTAGTAGTAAGTTTGCTTTCTTTTTCTGTCACTGATTCTAAAGTACCATATGTCTTACACACATTCAAGCATATAGGTTGCTGATCTACCTTGAACCCTACTGTCCAGGTGGACCTCTGTTAGGGACCTCAAGGGCCCTTTGGATTACTAAATGTGCAGCACCTTATTTTTTGTGTCAATATATCCATTAACCCAGTTTTTGAAAAATTAACTATCAAGGACTGCTGTTTATCTTTGAGGGGATAAAAATCCAAATCGTCATTTGCTAGAGAAAAGTAAAAGGGCTTCCCTAACATGCTTTCAGAGCTTTTATTGCCTCTTACTGATAATGACTTAGAAAGCTTTTTGGGTTTTATTTCTGTTTTAAGAAACATCGATTCCTGAATATCTTAGCATTTTTGGTGATTGAAATTGACTTTGTTCCTTTTAGTTTCTGTTTTTATGGTTAGAATATTAGGATTTTTTTCACTAGTGATAAAAAATGGTCATACTTAGTACACAGAAAAGTGTGTTTGCATTTTTTCTTATACAGGAAGGGTAAGGGACATGCTCCTTGTAGCTTAACTAGCAAGAGTGTCCGTCCATCCAGCAACCTGACATTTTGTCAGAGTTCTGTGTGTACATCCACATTTATAATTTTTCAAGCCAATGTAGTTGTTAGCTTTTAACATATAACTCTGACAGTATTTTAAACTTGCTAGCATTCCAGGGGTATTCTGCTTTTTAAAAACAACTGGGATCAGGTGGAGTCCTTGTCTTGGTACAGGAACATTGCCAGTCACATGAGCTAAGAAAGCAGGTAGGCTGATGGTTCTTGTTCTCAAGCATTCCAGGTGAGGACACATGGTCTGTTGCTGTAGCTGGCTGGACCAGTCCCCTGCACAGCCTAAACATGGTTGAATCAGTAGAACATTTAGAGACCACTTAACCTGGGGTATGGACAAGCCTTTATGGGAACAGTAGCTGCGGCTGACTGGCCACAGCTCTCACTTAGTCTTTGCTGTCCTCTTCTTAGGCTAACTGTATAGAAGCTGGCATAGATTAGATGAATATGAAGCACAATGACATTCTGTGGACTAAAGGTTATTTTGGTTTTTGGTTTTTTTCTTCCTTCATGTTCTCAGTAACTCATACCTGGCTTTAAATTAGGAGCAGCTAGGAGACTTCTGGTCGGTATAAACTTTAGTAAATATTATTTTGGATTCTAGGATTTTAGAATGGTTGACTTAATTTAAAATTGTCTTAATTCCACTCTTAATACTTCACTGTGATGTTAACTGGAAGCCCTGCTTGAGATCAGTCTTTTAATTTTAGATCATTATATCTACTGAGCACAGGATTCTTATCATTTGTAAATCTAAACGTCTGTGAACGCACGTCTACGCTTCTTCCTTTATGAAAGCATAACAAACATGAAAAATAATGTTGGTTATAGAAATATTTATTGTTCAAGGTCTGTAATTGTATTTTAAAATGATGTAGTATTCAACTTGTGAAGGGAATTGTTTTGTCAAAAAAAAAAAAAAAGTTAAAATTCAATGTGTGTCAGCCCACAGAAGGGCAGGTTTTGTGGCCACAGTGGGGTAAGCTCCAGTTGCACTCACTGAGCTTTCCTGGTGGCCACATAGCTCCTGTCAGTGGGTTGAAAGATGTCTACTGGGTCACATGATGTTTGGTAATGCCATCTTGAAAGTCCCTGTAATAGATGGAGACTACATTTCCTGTCTGTGAAGGAATGTGTGTTTAAGGCAGGTAGGCAACTCAGTACTATCACATACTAAGTAGAGAGTGGAGAAAGTACTTTCCTACTCAAGAAAACTTTGGAAAGTCAGGAACTAAGCTGCTTGGAAATGAGTCCCACAAGCATGACCTTGGTGGACACAGGAAGCCACAGGAAAACCCTTGACAGTCTGTGTCCCATCAGTCACGTCATTTTTCTTTTTTCAAATACACCCTGTTGGATACTGAATAGATGATAGATGTCGTAGACTGAGGTCTGGGACTGTGATAAGTCACTTCCACAAAATGGCATCTCCAAGTAAGCTGTCACCTGGTACACATGGAGGTGGAGCCTGCAGCTGGAGCGAGGCGCACACTTGGCTCTCCTTGCAGGTGGTTTGCTGAACAGAGAGCTGAGGGCCCTCTTGATTGGGTAGGGGTTTTGTCCATTTGTGGGGGAGGATGTGGTGGGTGAAGGCGGACCTTCTACAATCTGTCATGGACTGTGATATTGTAAGGCCTATATTCTGTATGTGGATAACAGACCCAATCAGGAAACGAGCCTTATGTGTGTCGTTAACATTTATATTTCCATTCAAAATATGTATTCAGTGTTTATTTCCTCAACAGACTTTGTTAATTTAGGAAATATCTCCAAGTGGAAACGTGCTAACTTTCTGTAAATCTTAAATAAAAGGTGCTGTTCCTTCCTCTGATCCAGGACTGGTTTGTGTTTTCTGTCTTTCTTTCCATTCCTTTCTCTTCATAGTTTTTAAATTTGTTTCATCCACACTAAGGGAAGAAGTGGGTTGGTGAATGGAGCAGGGACTCTTCCATGGGTGCTGTGCCTAACATCCTTCGGGTCTCATTTCCTCCACCAGTCAGATGGGTCAGCCTTGTATGGCTATGGGAGCTGCTCTCTGAGCCAGGGAAAGCTATGTGGCTGCTGATTCCTAAGGTCCTGGGCTTCTCCAGTACTCACTCCAGTCTCAGAAGTGCTCAGATCCCCACCTATGATTCCCATATCTGATGGATGTATTAAATTTGTAGATTGAGCTCAGAGCATTTCAAGTTTCCTCTTTCTGGATATCGATGTTAAAAGAAGTGGGGGGGGGTGAGCTGATGGGAGAGGGATTGGCAACGGGCCCTGTAGTTCCAACCAGTCAACCTTCTGGTGACAGACCTTATGATGTGGCACTAATCTAGGGTTCTTCATGCTATTTCCATCTTCCTGCACAAGGTGAGAAAATTGAGTTGAAAGACCTCTCCCCCATTACATTCTTGTTGATAAACGTGTCTAGTGAGACTTAAACAGGGGATAACACAAAGCCTGTCCCTTGTTCCAGTGGACCACCAGAGTCGTTGTTAATTTACTCCACATTAATGTTGAGTTCAAGTCAGAAAAATGACTGTTTTTTCTGTCATTGCTCCCATTAATTTCAGTGAGATAAATCTGGTGAAAGCTTGTCAGTAAGCCTGCTAAGTAGGTCTAAGTAGGTCAGAGTCCCTGGTGAGGCTTTTTTGTTTGTTTTTGTTTTGTTTGAGTTTTTTGTTGTTTGTTTCTTTGGTGGGTTTTTTGTTTTGTTTTGTTTTTTTCAACAGTTTCTCTTGTGTAGTCCTGGCTGTCGTGGAATTTGCTCTTTAGAGCAGGCTGGCCTCAGACTCACAGAGATATGACTGCGTTTTGTTTTTTAATGTGGCCTAGTTACCATATCTAGCTTTGTGCTAAATAGCAAGCCTATAATGTAATTACTTGTGGTTATTGAGTTAAACAAGAAACAATGTAGCTAATAACTTTTTTTGCTTTGTTTTATCTCCAAAATCCAATTTTCAACATTAAGATCAGTTAACCCCTCCCTTACCCCAAATTTAAGCACTTGAATTTGATAGATGAAACCGTTTTCTGTTTTACCCATTTAAATATTTGTTGCTAGTACTTGTCAAGAGAGGACAGAATGCTCTCTCTATGCAGCAAGAGTGGGGTTGTAGCTGGATACTAATCTCTGTTCAGTGGAGGGAAGCCAGTAAACAAGGTGCTTTCATCTGCACACATACTACATTTCTCCTAAGTCTTCCTTAGAGTCTAGTGTTAACTGAGCAGGTAGAAATTGTTTCCTGCCTTTCTGTGGGGCAGAGCACATGAGCTGCCACTAGCTTGCAATGAAAGGATAGACAAGGCACTCAGGGTATAATGCAAGTTAATGATTCTTGAGTCAGTTCTAGGGGAGCAACGTGTTTCTGGAAGAGAAACAGCTTCTGTGAAGTATTTTTTAATGACTTCACTTCATTGGGGTTTTTTGGGGTTGTTTTGTTTGCTTGGTTTTGGTTTTTGTTTTTTTATTCATGTGGTATTTGGGTCTGAAACATTGGATAAGAAAGCACATGGGTATTGATCCCAGAGCTCATCTTAGTTTACTTAGCAGAGATAATTGGATTTTCATAAGTTGCTTTATTTAAATGAATATGTCTTATGTACACATGTATATTAAATATTGAGTAGAATACGGTCCACTTCTGAGTTTGATATGCAGCTTTTACAATTTTTATTACTTCCAAGTCAGTGACAGTGTGTATCTACACCACATACTGGACAGTAGGACAGGAAGTGGGCCTCGTCCAAAGGATGTGGCCACCTGTTTTTTGTGGCTAGTGAACTGTCGTCCACCTCCTTCATCTCCAGGTCTCAGACAGCCCAGGAGATGAGCCCTCAGAGTCTCCATATGAGAGTGCAGACGAAACACAGACCGAAGCATCCGTCTCATCTAAAAAGTCTGAAAGAGGAGTAGCTGCCAAAAAGGAGTACGTGTGTCAGGTGAGGGCTAGGCGTGTCTGATGTGTTGGTGAGGGCTTCTCCTGAAGTTCCAGAAGGTCAAAGTGAGTTTCCAGCATCTTCTCTTCCTCCAGACTTCTCCTTTGCCCCATTACAAGTCACAGATACATTTTTGGAAGGGTTAGACCACCAGTAGAATTCTGGTATTAAGTTGCCTAAGTTAAACATTACTCATTCTCAGGTGGGATGTGTTTTTTGTATAGCAGCAGTTTGAAGTAGTACTTAGGATTGTGTGCTATAAGGGGTTAGATGCTAGGTGATGTGATGCCCTTGCTGGTTACTTAGTTCACTGGGTAGACCAGTAACTAGATCTATATCCCTACAATGGTATTGCCCTGCTCAGTGTCTACTTGTCCTGGATACTGGGTTGGTGACCTTAAGAAAGCTACTCATCTCTTTGTGCCTTAGTCCTGCACCATTGTGAGGTACAGTCCATGATAATATCAGTGTGAGATTGCTGATTTGTTAAATGGCTGACAGTCAGCTCCATTGCTGCCATCTGTGGAAGATGGATGGCTTATGGTGAAAACATGCCATGGATTTCGGGCTTTTAGTTTTTTTGTTTTTTGACAGTCATGTCTGATCTAAAACACCCTGAATATATCCCTCGTGGTTTTGATCTTTTGTTTCCTTAGCCCTTGCTGAGGGACTGCCATCTTCTGTGTAACTTGACCTCACTGCAGACTCTAATCCCACTAGGCATTTCACTGTGTGCAGGTGGTTATGTTCATTTGTGTGCCAGAGATAGAGCCAAATGCCTCACTTGGTGAGGAGAGTACTGGAAGGGCTCAATAAGTAGGTGTAGGTTCATGCCACCCTCTGTTCTCCACAGTTGTGTGAGAAGACAGGCAGCCTCTTGTTGTGTGAGGGCCCTTGTTGTGGAGCATTCCACCTAGCCTGCCTTGGACTTTCCCGGAGACCAGAAGGAAGATTCACCTGCACTGAATGTGCCTCAGGTCAGTTCCAGCTTCTGAAGCTGGGGGATTGTGTGTGGAAGTCTGTGCTGCTTGTCCCTTTTTTTTTTTCCTGTGCTTCCTCGAGTTCTATATGAAACATTTGGCAGAGAACAAATCCACACATACTGGCTCAGAGCTTGTATGCTTCTAAGTTCTTTCACTGTACTGTGGGCCTTACTACTTGAATGACAGTATCACGGGCAAGAAGTTCAGGATACAGTGACTGGTGGAGTGAAGAAATAAAAGACTCTGTACTTTTCCAAATCCTTCCTGTGGGGCTAGTACATTGCTCTATAGGTGGCAGTTATAGAGCTTTGCACTTCCAAACAGGCCTACCTATTTATAGAATGCTTAGTTCATTACAAAAACTTAATGTCATTCTTAGCTTCATTTTTCAACAGCAAGAACTTAATTGAGGGCCTAGTGCTTTTGCTCTGCCACCATTGTAGTGCCTTCAGGTTCATCTTAGAGTCTAGGATCACAGTGGGAAGAAGAATGGCTGCACAGCGGCCTGAGAAGTTAGGCTGCCCAGACAGCCCATCAGCAGTAGCACACTTCAGACGTCAGCTTTCTATAGCCGTAGCAAGTCTTGCCTGGAAGAAGAAGGACTTTCCTGTGTTTCAGGTGTAGTTGGAGATTAGATGACAGCAAGCTCAGATGACTGGGCTTTTTTCTGAAGAAGACTTAGACTAGACAGCAGCACAGGCTGCTCCAGAAAAGTTGTTTACTTTTAGTCGCTCAGAACTGCAATTTAACTCTTGTTCTCTTCACTTTTCTCTCACCCCTTTCTTTAACCACTTGTTAGGGATTCACTCATGCTTTGTGTGTAAAGAAAGCAAGATGGAGGTGAAGCGCTGTGTGGTAACTCAGTGTGGAAAGTTTTACCATGAAGCTTGTGTAAAAAAGTATCCTCTCACCGTGTTTGAGAGCCGAGGCTTTCGCTGCCCTCTCCACAGCTGTGTGAGCTGCCATGCCTCAAACCCTTCAAATCCACGGCCATCAAAAGGTATAGATAGTTGTGCCCTTACAACTTGGGGGTGGGTTCACTGGAAATATATAGGTGCTTCTGAAGGTGGGGCCATTGATGCCAGACAAGTGTCACTAGAGTTACGAATTCTGATGGTCTCCACTATCCCCTATCTCCTGTTTTTGTGCTGACTTATGAGTCAAGTTGCCTTGTTCCTGTAGCATAAGACTTGCCCCCATTCCATTCTTTCCATTTCAGTTAGTGCTTTCACAATCTTATTTTTTCAGCAAAGGATGCTACCTGAGCTATCTCTGGATTTTCTTTACTCATTTGTAAAGGTACTTCATATATAAGGGAAAGGTCTATTTCTAATACCTGGGCTTCACATAATAGGCAAGTGCTTTACCACCAAGCTTCATCCTCACCTGGGAAATACTTTAAAATGAAATTACATATGTGGAAGATAAGGGATTTGAAAGGGCAGGTGCTGTGTCCTTGTCACAGGGCTTCTCTGACAGGATACATTTAGCAAAATTTAGGGGAACTATGCTATCAACGTCTTCTAGGAAGGATTCCAGGAGAGGCTTTCACAAATCCCAGATGATAGCAGCCCAGGTTAAGAAATTTTGGTTGGTACAGGCTCCAAAGCAATACAGAGAAACAGAAAGAAGGAAGGAAAAGGAAAAAGAAATGCTGGTTTGCCTTGCTTTATAATGTGACATTTAAATGGTGTTTCTCAAACACTGCTTTGAAACACTGTTGCTTTGATGGAAGGCAGTGTTATTAAGTATCTGCAGGCTCTTCCATCATAACTTTCTGAGGCTTTCTCATGGGAATCAGCAGTATTTGTAGTCCTCAGGGTGTTTATTTCCTTTAGGTAAAATGATGCGATGCGTCCGATGCCCTGTTGCCTATCATGGAGGAGATGCCTGCCTGGCAGCAGGATGTTCCGTGATTGCTTCGAATAGCATCATCTGCACAGGCCACTTCACTGCTCGGAAGGGGAAGCGGCACCACACCCACGTCAATGTGAGTTGGTGCTTCGTGTGCTCCAAAGGTAAGAATGGGTTCTGCTCTGTGTGCTTGTGTCCTGCTCCACACATACACGGCATAGCTGGTGCCAGAAGTGTCACCATAGCCCTCTAAATGAATCATGTAGGCTTCAAGAGATTACTTCAGTGAAGTGATACCATTGAGTGACATACGGACACTTCCATCAGGGTTGTGCCAGTTACAAGCTGAGAGAGAGGGCCTAGACTGACCTGGTGAGACAAGCTCAGGCTGGCTGTTCTCTCGTAGGGGGAAGTCTTTTGTGCTGTGAGGCTTGCCCAGCAGCCTTTCACCCTGATTGCCTGAACATAGATATGCCTGATGGCAGCTGGTTCTGCAATGACTGCAGGGCTGGGAAGAAACTACACTTTCAAGACATCATTTGGGTCAAACTTGGGAACTACAGGTATGAAACAGAATTCTGCTTTTATGTCTGTATTAATTTAATGTGTTTGTTTTACTTCACTAAATATTGAAAAATTTGATGCTGAAAAATCTGTGAATCCTGTTTTTAATATTTATAATAGATGGTGGCCAGCAGAAGTTTGCCATCCCAAAAATGTTCCCCCAAATATTCAGAAAATGAAGCACGAGATTGGAGAATTCCCTGTGTTTTTCTTTGGGTCTAAAGATTATTACTGGACTCATCAGGCACGAGTATTCCCATACATGGAGGGGGATCGGGGCAGCCGCTACCAGGGGGTCAGAGGGATCGGAAGAGTCTTCAAGAACGGTATGGAGATTTCCCAGTGGATCATACATGACACTCTCCTACAGCTTGCTAATCTAATTTCTGTTCTTTTGAAATTTGATCCTTTTAAAAATTCCTATTGTATCTGTACTAGAAAAAAGGAAGTCTGTAGGCTGATGTAGTTATTGATGTATACTTATGCTGTTTAAAAGCTTTTATAATATTAGCTTATAATTAATTTTATTAAAATGAAATAAGGCTTTTTTGCCAGACAGTAGTGGTACACGCCTTTAATCCCAGCACTCAGGAGGCAGAGGCAGGCGGATCTCTGTGAGTTCGAGGCCAGCCTGGTCTACAGAGCTAGTTCCAGGACAACCTCCAAAGCAATATGGAGAAACCTTGTCTCAAAAAAAAAAAAAAAAAAAAACACAACAACAAAAATGTATGCATTGAGAGCTATGGGCTTCTTGGCTGCTGAGAGTTTAGCAGGTTGATGCCTCATCATTCGGGAGGCTTTGAAAGGGTTGAGTAAGAATAGATAGCTATTAAATGGGCAGTGGTGGCACACACCTTTAATTCTAGCACTTGGGAGTCAGAGGCAAGCAGATCTCTGTGAGTTCCAGGACAGCTAGGGCTGTTACACAGAGAAACCCTGACTTGAACACCACCCCGCCACCACGGCCTCTCCCCTCCCCCCAAATGGATAGCTATCAAAAGATGCTTGAAAATCATGAGATAGGAGAGATTTTGATAAGATATTGAGGCAACCCAGTGAGTTTATATGGTAACAAATGGTGAAAGAGGGACCCAGACTCCTAACTCCTGATAGTAACCTGCTATTAAGTTGGGCTTGCTAATGACTGACCAGCAACTGCCAGCTCAACCCAACCACTGACCTGACCTCTCAGTGACATTAACAGCTTTGGGTGTTGATATGGCCTTTGCTGATCTGACCTGGTGCTTCTTCCCAGAGTTCTTTGCTTTAAAAGGAATAAAAGTTTAAGTACAATGTGTCCCAAGGGCTGATACTGTTGCCTTGTCCTTAGAACAGAAACAGCCATGGGACTTTGTGCTGAGCTGGCACAAATCGGCTCTTAGTGTTTAGTCACTGGGGGTAGGTACCTGCCTTTTACAGTGTTTCATATTTCAGCTTAGCTTCAGGCAGTACTTAGCAGTGCATATGAAACTGCTTAAAAGGTCGATGTATTTATTTACTGAAATACATTTCTATTATTGGCTTTTTAGCACTGCAAGAAGCTGAAGCTCGTTTTAATGAAATCAAACTTCAGCGGGAAGCCCGAGAAACACAAGAGAGTGAGAGAAAGCCTCCCCCATACAAGCATATCAAGGTGATGGGCATGTCATAATTGTGTGTGTGTGTGTGTGTGTGTGTGTGTGTGTGTGTGTGTGTGTGTGTGTGAGAGAGAGAGAGAGAGAGAGAGAGAGCCTGAGCCTGAGAGAGAGCGAGCTTGAGCCTGAGCCTGCCTTCAACAGAGTGGTTTGAAGTGGCTCTTGGGCTATAGATTATTTTAATCCCAGGTTATAGCTGTTAAGAAGTGTATCAGAAACTATCTCTGTGGTCCCAGAGATGATTACTAGAATGCATGTGTCCAAAGTGGGTCCTTGAAGGAGCAGTATGAGTGTACAGGGATCCAGGGCTCTCTGTTTTCAAAGTAGAGTCAAGACAACCTGCTTTTTCCTTACAGGTGAATAAGCCATATGGTAAAGTCCAAATATATACAGCTGACATTTCTGAAATCCCAAAGTGCAACTGTAAGCCCACAGATGAGAACCCCTGTGGCTCTGATTCTGAGTGTCTAAACAGGATGCTGATGTTTGAGTGCCACCCGCAGGTGTGTCCTGCAGGTGAATACTGCCAGAACCAGTGTTTCACTAAGCGCCAGTACCCTGAGACGAAGATCATCAAGACAGATGGCAAAGGGTGGGGCCTGGTTGCCAAAAGGGACATCAGAAAGGTATGTGATAAGTACTCTGCTTTTTGTACTGTGTAGTGGTTGTTTGTTTTTCTTTTTAAGGTTTATTTATTTATTATGTATACAGTGTTCTGCCTGAATATATGTCTTCGAGCCAGAAGAGACCACCAGATCTCATTACAGATGGTTGTGAGTCACCATGTAGTTGCTGGAAATTGAACTCAGGACCTTTGGAAGAACAAGCAGTGGTCCTAACCACTAAGCCATCTTTTGAGCCCCTGTGTAGTGATTCTTAAGTGTGCATTGGAATTTTGTGTGGATGTGCATGGAGATCAGATAATAAGTTTCAGGAGTCAGTTTTCTCATTTGCATGTAGGACCCAGAGACTGAACTCAGGTCCTCAGTCTTAGTGGCAAGTACCTTTACCTATTGAGTCATCTCACTACCCCTTTCTTCCCCCTTGTAAGAATTAACTTACTGTGTGGTTTTGTTGTTGTTTGGTATGTGTGTTTGTGTAAAGTATTTTGAAACAGTGTTCAAATTTAATTATTGAACTTAATGTTGTGAAGCAGTTATGATGGTATATACCTGGTATATGGCAGAGCCAGGTAGATCTGAGTTTGAGTCCTAGGCCAGGCAGGGCTACACAGTGCATGGAGACTTTGACCTCCACCTGCAAAATCAACCAAAAAACAAAAAGTTGTGAGATGGTATATAATTGCCATCAGAGCTAATACTCACAAACTTTCCTGAAGCATGTCTTAGGTGAGGTTGTAATATTTGCCTCTAGGAAAAAGGTTCTGTGAATCAAACACTTTTCCTTAGACTCCTGGTCAGATGCTCAGTCTGTTTGGCAAGAACTAAGGCAGCACCACTATTTGACTTGGTTTCAGCATTATTTTATTTATTTTTGTTTTTGTTTTTTTTTTTTTTTGTTTGTTTGTTTGTTTTTGTTTTTTTTTTTCCAAGACAGGGTATCTTTTTGTATCTTTGGAGCCTTTTGTAGAACTCATTCTGTAGACCAGGCTGGCCTCAAACTCACAGCGATCTGTCTGCCTCTGCCTCCAAAGTGCTAGGATTAAAGTCATACATCACCACTGCCTGGCTGACATGGTCTCAGCATAATCCAATACGAATTGGCAGAACTAGAAAGATGGCTTGGCGACTAAGAGCACTAATTGCTCCTTTAGAGGGCCTGGCTTGTATTCCCAGCACCCACCTGGTAACTCACAATCATCTGTAGTCTAGTTCTAGGGTATCCAATGGTCTCTTATGTCCTCTAAGCACATCAGTCACATGTGGTACACAGTCATACATGCAGGCAAAATAACCATATACATAAAAATAAATTTATCAGTGAGAGGACTGACTAACTTGTTAACCATGCTTCTGTTTTCAGATTCACTTGCCAGTATATGCCCTTTGTAGAGACACAGTGGAATTGCTTGCTTACCTTACCACAGTGTAACCCTGATGTGTTTTGTCATGGCCTAAGAAACAGTGGTCACACCCAAGGTCCATGATCAGAATTGGTCCAGTACATAGAATTCATAAGCCACAGCATTAGTCTTCATAATGCCTACCTGCCTCCCTCCCTCCTCTCCCCTCCTTCCCGGCAGTGGAGGCGCACACCTTTAATCCCAGCACTAACTCGGGAGGCAGAGGCATGTGGATCTCTGAGTTTGAGGCCATCCTGGTATATAGAATGAGTTCCAGGACAGCAAAGGCTATTCAGAGAAATCCTGTCTCCAAAAACAAAACAAAAATTAAAATAAGATTGCTGAGATGGACTCGTGTTCATCCTTATTCCTTGGCTGCCTCAGCTGTAGCTTCATGTAGATTTGCTGTAGAACCTGCCTGTTAAGTTCTTCTCTTTCCTGTTGGAAATCTGCATGTAATTATTATTTCCATGGATGGTGGGTATTCAGACATGTTCTTCTAAGGCAAGACATTGTAGAAAGCAATATGGAGTGTTGCTACTCTGCGAATACATGGATATAATTGCCACTGACAGTCTTTACTTATATATATGAGATCATTTGAATTTGAACTTAATGAAGGACCTATAGGAACTACATCCCCTGAGGTGTTAACATATATGATATCTTAGACTGGTTGATAGTGTTACGGTATCTTGGACCCTGATTCTGAGAGTTGGTTGGTATGTACTCAATCTTTACATTCTTCTGATTTCCAGGGAGAATTTGTTAATGAGTATGTTGGTGAGCTGATTGATGAAGAGGAGTGTATGGCAAGAATCAAATATGCACATGAGAATGACATCACTCACTTTTACATGCTCACCATAGACAAGGTAATGGGAAGCTTGTCTTTCTGTTCATTGCTGAAGTCTTGATCATGGGTCATCACCTGTAGAATTGGCCCTTGTATTTTCATCTCCTTAGTAACTTCCCCTCAAACATCTTCATATTTTTTTTTTTTCTGAATGTAAAGCTGCCTTTTGGAATAGAACATCCTAAGAACCATGTGTATCCAGTTCAACATAAAACGTATACCAAGATTATTCTTAGGATCAGGAGAAAAAGCTGGGCCTTGGTGGTGGCACATACCTTTAATCCCAGCACTGGGAAGGCAGAGGTAGGCAGATTTCTGTGAGTTTGAGGCTAGCCTGGTTTACAAAGCTAATTCCAGGACAGCCTCCAAAGCTACACAGACAAACCCTGTCTCGGGGGGGAAAAAAAAGATCAGGAGAAAAGGGGGAAAGTATAGACATGACCATTGCATGTTGTCTGGGCTACACTGTAGAGTGATTTTTTTTTTTTTTTTGTCTGTGCATTGCTCCATTTGCTTATGAATCTCATGTGCTCTCCCTCTCTCTGCGTTACTCAGGCTCTCTTCAAACTTCTGAGTTCGCTAGTGATTTTTGGTATTCTCAGAATGAAGGTAACTAGGCCTAGATAGAGAAAGTTCATCAGACTGCTACTCTTGTGTCTTCTGCAACCAGTAAGCTCAAAACCCAGCAGAAAAGTGGGGCTCTGTTTAAAAGACAAGACTAATAGTAGTTCTTGAAAACAAGATAGAAAATGGACCAGAGAATAGCAAACAGATTCTGATGTCTGATAAAGCCCCTATAGAAATTAGAATGACTCCAAGGGCCACAGCCAACAGTGCCTCAGGAAGCTTGACCATTCTCAGTCTGTGGAGTAGTACTGGGCTCCTGTCATTTGCTGTAGGCTGTAGGGAGGATGTAGGGATTGGGCCCTTTTAGTGAAGTCATTGTCAGAAGGACAAGAAGATTAAAACACTAAAAAAAAAAAAAAAAAAAAAAGATGTAGGAGATACAAAGCAAAAGATACCAAAGCCTGTTATGAGCACTTTCCCCACCAACCTGGTCTTACAGCTGCATCAGCCCCAAATAACACACAGAGACAGTGTATTAGATATGAAGCTGTTAGCCTGTTACTAATGTTTCGTATTGGCTAGTTCTGTCTTAAATATTAATCCATTTCTATTAATCTAAGTGTTTCCACATGTTCTTGGCTTACTGGAGAGAGGGTCTGGACCTCTTTTCTCATGTCCTATATTTTGTCTCTTCTACTACATCTCCCAGAATCCTCCTTGTCTCCTAGTCCCACCTATCTTGCTTTCCTATTGGCTAACAGGGCTTTTTAACCAATAAGAGAAACATTCACAGAATGAAATCTCCCATCATCTCTTTTCTGTTTAAAATAAAAAGAAGGGTTTTAACTTTAACATAGTAAAACTACATATAACAAAAATTATTAAGCAAGAATTATAATTACAATATTTAGTCCATAAACATTTAGCAAGATTTAAAGAAAATATTCCATCATTTATCCTATCTTTGTGAGTCTAAAGTCTTATATGTAACTTATCTTTAATCCTAAGGAAAACTGTAACTATCTTCCTGTGTTGGCAGTTTGTCAGTCACTTTTCTCTATGTCCTGCAGACTGTCTGGCAGACTCTTTCATGAAGCAGGAACCCTACAGCAATGTCCATCTTGTTTTAGCAGTCACTTTCCTGTGGGTCCTGCATGTCTAGTTTATACAGCATAAAGTCAAACAGTCCAGACAAGAGCAAATGGCTAGTCTTGCCATATTGAAAGCAAACTCCATAACGAGTTTTTTCGATGTCCGTCTTCCTTTCTGATGCAGGTGGTGTTGCCAGGAGCAGTTGTGCCTCACTGTTAAGAAAAACCCTAAACCATTTTAAATACCAAATTCTGTAGGTGTTTGAAAGGTTTGAAGAATGCCTTTTAGTTTGAAATATATCTAGAAAACCTAACTAACTTAACTGTAAGTTTTGATTATCGTAGGTAGCTATCTACAATCTGTACTTAATTATACAGTACATTTTCAAATGAGCTATATATAAACACAATACCTAAACAATAGGAGAAATATACTTACAACAAAATTGACCTTAAATTTGTATCAGTAAATGAAAATCCATTCCAAAACAAAACATTTCTACACCATATCCCCTTTTTACCTTTAAAAAAGATTGGTTGTGGTCATTAACCATTTATAACCAACCCCATATAAATGAAAACAAACAGTATTTGGGAATTTGGGTGTCGTATTTTTTTAACCACTTTTTCCTGTTTCTTTTTCTCTCCCAAGCCTACATATATGTTAAAACACACTGTAAATCTTTAGAGATTTTTCTTAATCTGAATCCGTCTTTACTGTAAATCTCTATCTTTTTTTTGGCCGCAAGTCTTTTATCTATTAAACAACATTGTTGTATTAGCCGAGGTCTATTCAAGATAGCGGCGGGGGGGTTACATTTAAAATCAGCACCGAGAGCTGTGGTTTCCACCTTGGTCTTTGCTGCCATCCAGTAGCATGTTGCCTTCTTGGAGATGTGGTCATTGCCAGTTCTCGTACACACCATTAAGTTGTTAGCAGTGCTTCTTTAAAGCCTTGCGTTGGTTTTGTTTTGGTGTGTGGTTTTTTTTTTTTTTTTTTTTTTTTTTTGCTGCTATGCTATGCTGAGTCAGGAAACCTCCCTTAAGTAGCCGCGCAAATCTCTGCTTGTCTCTAGCAAAACAGAGTCCAACTGAGAAAAATGCTGCTACCAAGATGACTTGCTTGTCTCTGTTCTTTTGATTTTAAAACCCCTTTTTAAGCTTTGTCAAGTTTTAAGTGAAAGTTCTTGTACCCCACATTGGGAGCCATTTTGTTACGAGTAGTTTTCCCGCCAGCCTGGTCCCAGAGCTGTGTCAGCCCCAAATAACACACAGAGGTGTTGTATAGACATAAAGCTGTTGGCCTGTTACTAGCATTTCTTATTTGCTAGCTCTGTCTTAAATATTAACCCAAGTGGTCTTATCTTACCGGAGAGAGGGTCCAGACCTTCTTCTCTAAAGTCTCTACATCTTACCCTCCTCCTACATCTCCCAGAATCCTCCTTGTCTCCTAGTCCTGCGTATCTTGCCTTCCTATTTGCCAACAGGGCTTTATTCATTAACCAATACGAGAAACATGTTTACAGAATGACATCTCCTATCTGTAGCATATCCTTCAGGCTCTGTCATGACAGAGGATTAATAAGAAAGTTCAAGGATGGCCTTCTGTAGGAGATCATTCTGGTTTCCTGGGAAAGCTGGCAAGCTAGGATGCTGGAGGGCAATGAACAAAAACCAAGACTTATCACTGAAGTAAATAGAACTGCTTGACTGAGCCCCAGGCATTCTCTGCTACCCTATGTGGAGATAACTAAAGAGGCCATTGCTCATTTCCTCACTTAATTTTCTCCCTTTCCCTCTTTTTGGAGCTACACATTAAAAACTAAGACTTTCTTGACTGTTCTGGAGAAGGCACAGGCTCAGAAAAAGCCACAGAGATGGCCTATTTTTTTTAAAAGCCTAGAACAACAATAGAAGGAAAATCAGTAACATCAGTAACAGTGAACAAAGAACAAACTCAATAAGCCCAGAATAGGTGAAATCTGTTTTCCAGAGTTACTGTATTATTGGATTCAAATATTCAGTTTTCAGCAAAAAAGGAAAAAAAAAAAAAAAACACAACAAAAAAAAAAAACATCCTAAGACCTAAAAGGAACAGAAAAGAATAATCCATTCAGGGCAATAATTAAACCAATTTTAACTCTAAACAAGAACTAAGATCTCTACACAAAAAAACTTTGAAACAGCTTTTGTTGGAGAATGAAACTCTAACCCTGAAAATTCCAGGCAAGTGCTCTACCACTGAGCTACATCCCTAGCCCTGATTTTGAACTAGTTTTATAGGCCATGCTGGCCTTGAAATTGGAATCCTCCTGCCTCAAGCCAACCTAGTGTGGAAATTACAGATGTGGGCTACTATGCCTGGTCTAAAACCATGGCCTGAATGATACTTAAAGAACTCAACAGTGCTAACCATGGTGGCCCATACTCATAATCCCAGCATTTGAGGGGTTAAGCATAAGGATCCCTCGCATGTATGTAAAGAGTGAAGGATTAAAGAGCACATCTTATAAATATTTTATTACAATTAATTATACACTTAAATGTGGTTAAGATGTGGTTGGGCATATGGCTCATTAGTAGAGTGCTCACCAGCATGTGTAACACCCTGGGTTCAGTCTCTAGCTACTCTCTTTCTCTCTCTCAAAATAAAATGAGTAAACTTTTATGTTAGGAATACTTTTAAATAATTTGAGGCTGTGTAGACGGTTTATTTAATTGATGAAATACTTTCTGCACAAAGCATGACGACCCAAGTTGCACCCCCGGCACTCACATAATGAGCTGAGCATGGCAGCACATTCTCGTAGTCCAAAGCCAGGAGGTGGAGGCAGGAGGGTCCTTGCTTGCCAGCCCAGCTTAATGGGTGAGCATGGGATTCCAATAAAAGAATCTGTCTCAAAAACAAGGTGGTGGTGGTGGTAAATGAAGCAAGATGGCTCATTGGATAAGGGTGCTTGGCAAAAAGCCTGATGGCCTGAATTTGATCCCCAGGAATTGCATGGTGTAAGAAGATCACCAACTCTAGCCTCCACACATAGACACAACAGATAAATAAAGGGATATTAAAAAGAAAAGCAAGATGGAAAACTTTAGAGAAATAGCATCTACATGCTTGTATACACACACACACACACACACACACACACACCACACACCACACACACACCTACCTACCTACCTACCTTGATGCCTTTCTGGAGGACCTAAGTTCAGTCCATAGGACCCACATCAGGCAGCTCCCAGTTACCTGTAATCCAGCTCCAGATCTATCACCTTCTGGCCTCTATTCATAACCTCACGCATATGACATACGGTCACCAAGAAACAAACCCATAAATAAAAATAAGTCTTTAAAAATATTCAGTTGGAAAGCTCTCAAGTAAGATAGCCTGGAGTACATGGCACAGTGTTAGAAACCAGAAACCCTGCCTCAAAACAAGCTGGAAGCAGAGAACTAAGTTCTAATAATTGTCCCTGATCTTCACACGTGTCTGCGGTCACATATATTGTGCACGTTTAAAAAACATTTGTTTAATTTGTGTGTGATTGTGCATGCTATGGCACACAGGTCAGAGACAACTGTCAGTACAATTCTTTCAATGGTGTGGTTCTGGGGTTGATGCTCAGGTCATGGACTTGATGGCAAATACCGTTATCTTGTGAGCCATTTCACCGGCTGATAAATATACAAATATAGCTGAGTTTGAAACAACAAGACAGAATTGGCTGGGGTGTTATTTTACTATAGTAAAAAGCAGGCCCTGAGCTATATCCTCACATTGTTTCTACTTTTATCCTCCCGAGATGAACTCTGAGTCCTGGGCTGAAGTGATCTCCTTCCCTAGCATCACAAGTGGCTAGGACTACAGGCTTCTACCCACCCAAGTTTGGCTTTCTATGCTTGCATCAGTGGTGCTCTGAGGTACACAAGACAAAGCTAGGCATGCTCTTGGCACAGATTCATCCCTACTCAGGCTTGTAATTGTGTACCAGCTCATCACTGACCTCAGAAATAACCACTGAAGAGCAGAGATCCTCCTGAGCTATATATTTACTTGGTCTAGAGGTTTAAAGGAATAAGATGCAGCTGTGTACGCACCTGCCCATCTGGTCTGAGCCATGATAAATGGTTCTTAGCTCTCCGTAGTGCTTGGTCACTTGGATTTCAGTGAGTTAGTTCCCAGGGCCATTGTGTGCTTGCATTTGTGATTTTGTAGATTGCTATCTCAGAACAGTCAGCCTGTGCCTGTCCCTCTATGGCAGCTGCCATTGGCATCATGGACAGAGTTCATTTGTCCCAGCCAGTGGGAACTTGAATATGCTGTGCTTTGTGCCTTATTTGCTCTTTAGGAGTTGATGCTGGTTGCCTGTTTGTAATGGAGTTTGCTGTTGTCTGGCAGTGCTGGTTTTGCATAGGCTCTTGCTGCCCTTCCCAAGCCTGTGACACTTGTACTTCTCCAGCTCATAGTCTTCACCACTGCTCACTTGGGTCCGTCTTCCCTTGTATTCTGGTCTTAAGCAAGAGAATCTGGACTGGTTGAGGGGTGTCTGGTCCAGGTGGACAGCAGGATACCAAGATTTTCATTATGACAAGCAACACTATCATCTGATGAAACCTACAGCATGAAGAATCTCTTTAGAGATAAGATGTCAGCAGGGTGTGGTCAAGTACTCCTTTAGTCCCAGCAGAGGCAGGCAGATCTTAGTGCCTTTGAGGCCAGCCTGGTATACTGGTATACAGAGTGAGTTCCAGGACAGCCAGGATTATTACAGAGAGAAATCTTGTCTTGAAAAACCAAAGGGGGGGGGGGGAGAGGTCATTGTTTTGTTTTTTTTTTTTATCCTACAGGACCGAATAATTGATGCTGGCCCTAAAGGGAATTATTCACGATTCATGAACCACAGCTGCCAGCCCAATTGTGAGACTCTGAAGTGGACAGTGAATGGGGACACACGGGTTGGCCTGTTTGCTGTGTGTGACATTCCTGCAGGTACATCACTGGGGTCCCACAGGTTCCTAGTGTCATGTGGACAGGCAGAGAGGCAATGGCTGATATTTGGTGTGGCTGGGTTTTGAAAAGGCTCCAGGATAGTGATTTAGAAGCTTTATTTTGGATATCTATTTTATAAAAGCAAATTAATGAGCTGTGTGTGTGTCATGCCAGTGTGTGTCTGAAAGGGGGTGCATTTTCATGAGCCTGACTCTTAAGTTTAGACTGCCTCATGAGTGTAGTGACCTCTAACATAGCATTATGTCTCCTTTAGGGACAGAGCTGACTTTCAACTATAACCTTGATTGTTTGGGCAATGAAAAGACAGTCTGTCGGTGTGGAGCCTCCAATTGTAGTGGGTTTCTTGGAGACAGACCAAAGGTAAGGACATCATAGCTAGCTTCCTTCCTTCCTTCCTCCCTCCCTCCCTCCCTCCCTCCCTTCCTTCAAGATTTTATCACTTATACAGTGTTTGCCTGCATTTATTTGTAATTATATCCATTTTAAAATAAAGTCATGTTTTAAGTGCTCAGAAGGACATGAATTTTGGGGAACCCCTTGTATGCAACAAAGGCTTGGGCTATCATAGGTACCTGCACCCTGTGCTGGTGTCTGGGTGCACCCTCTAGATATTTTCTGGACTGCAGCTTTGGTACTGGTTTGCCTTCATCTGTTGTTTTAGTTAGGGTTTTATTGCTGTGAAGAGACACCATGACCATGGCAACTCTTATAAGGGAAAACATAAAATTGGGGGCTGGGTTACAGTTCAGAGATTTAATCCATCATGCTCCCGGCCATGACCATGATGGCATGGAGGCAGACATGGTGCTGGAGAGACAGCTGAGAGTCCTACACCTGGATCTGTGGGCAGCAGGAAAAGAATGCCACACTGGCTGTGATTTGAGCATCTGAGCCCTCAAGGCCCACCCCTAATAACACTGCCAACAAAACCACTTCTACTCCAGCAAGGCCACACCTCCTAATAGTGCCACTCCCTATGCACCTACCAAACCACCATACCCGTTCTACTCATAATTGAATTCTTATCCAAGAGAAGTGGCACTTTGGCTGAGGTGTATCTTTTTCAGCATGTCCTGTCAGCAGATCCCAAATAATGACATTATTGAGCCTCTACATTGTGGTGGGGTTTTTTTTTGTTTGTTTGTTTTTGTTTTGTTTTCTTTTTTTTTTTTCTTGGTTTTTTTGTTTTGTTTTGTTTGTCTTAGCAGGAGTTGCCCAAGGTATAGTGCACCATCCCGTTGGCCATGACCTGCTTTGTGTAGGTGGCATACCTTTTTGTGATGCTAAAAATGAAACCTAGAAATTGGTCGTTGGTGCTGCACGCCTTTAATCCCAGCACTCAGAAGGCAGAGGCAGGCAAATCTCTGTCAGTTCGAGGCCAGCCTGGTCTACAAAGCTAGTTCCAGGACAGGTTCCAAAACAATACAAAAAAAATCCTGTCTTGAAAAACAAAACAAGCAAATGAAACCTATGGCCTTGAGCTCTACCTCCAGCAGCTCAAGCCCCACTTACATGTTGGAACTCCCTAGGCGGACCTTACTTTTTGGGCATCTTTGTAGTTTGCCTTTTTTTTTTTTTTTTTTAACTGTTTTATGTTCTTTTAAGTGAACTATTCTTAATTCTTTATTCTAGAACTCAACATCCCTTTCTTCAGAGGAAAAGGGTAAAAAGGCCAAGAAGAAAACCAGAAGGCGAAGAGCAAAAGGAGAAGGGAAGCGGCAGTCAGAGGATGAGTGCTTCCGCTGTGGTGATGGTGGACAGCTGGTGCTATGTGACCGGAAGTTCTGCACCAAGGCCTACCACCTTTCCTGCTTGGGCTTGGGCAAGCGGCCCTTTGGTAGGTGTCCATGGCAGCTTCTGACAGCTTGCAGTGATCTTTCCTGCCACTCTTACTCAGCCTCTCTTAAATTGATTGGGCCTTGTCTAGTTGCATATTCTTTGTAAAGTCAGGTGGTAAATGTCCCTAGTCCAGGGAACCAGCTGGAACAAAGGCTGGGAACAGGCAACAGCTTCCAAAGCCGTCGTCATCTCATTAGCACCAGGATCTAAAGTGACATGCACCAGGGCTCTGTTGGAGAAATAGGTTCCACTGTAGCAGGGTCTCGCCAACGCCACTGGATGTAGCAGTTGTAGGACACCTGGCCTAACTCCTTCCCCAGGACTTGTAGGCACTGTCCCCAGGATGTCACAGAGCTTAGCAGGAGCTGCTATTTAAGATGGAACCACAGATTTGGCTCCCTAGAAGGCAATAAAATAGGCTTTTCCTCTTACATACTCAAGAGTGGTCATGGTACCAGGACAAAAAGGATTTCAAATGAAAAATTATAAACACTTGACCCAAAGACAAAAAAAAAAAAAATGGTTTTAATATATATTTGAATTTAACAATTATGCTTAACTCTAACAGAGATCTTCAGAGATTCATATCTAAGCATAAAACTGTTCCCTTATAAATAGACAAGCCCCAACCTGGGTGTGGTGTGCACGCCTTTAATCTGCACTTGAGGAGACAGAGGCAGGCGGATCTCTGAGTTTGAGGCCACTCTGGTCTATGGAGTGCGTTCCAGGATAGCCAGGGCTACAGAGAAAATTTGCCTCGAAAAACAAAACTAACAAAAATGAGTCATGTCAGAGGATAGCTGTTGCCATCAGTAGAATGTGCTAGGGTCCAATAGCCATGAGCTATTCTTGGTGTCTGGTGTGGTGCAGCTGTCAGGCATGTAGACTGTAGTCTGCAACACTTGGTACCTGCCTGGCCTTTGAGCACCAACTACTAGCTTCTCTCTGGTAACTGTACTGCAGTCTTTTGTGTTAATTTGCATTTATTTAACTAGCCAGTTTTAAAAAGTAATTTTCAGTTAGGTGTGCTGCTATATTTCCATTGTCTGAAGAAGGATGGATAGTTCAAGGTCAACCCAGGAAACATACCCTGTGGATATTAACGCAGTGCTAGAGCACATGCATGAGACCTTCTGGTTCAATCTCAGCACCCTCAAGAAAATTACTTTTAGTCCTGAAAATGCTGAAGCTCTGATTCTGCCACTTGTTTGCTGATGATGAATTTTTTGCAGGGAAGTGGGAATGTCCTTGGCATCACTGTGATGTATGTGGCAAACCTTCTACCTCATTTTGCCACCTGTGCCCCAACTCATTCTGTAAGGAACACCAAGATGGGACTGCCTTCCGTTCCACTCAGGATGGGCAATCCTACTGCTGTGAGCACGATTTGAGGGCAGAATCTGCAAGAAGTACCAAGACTGAGAAACCCTTTCCAGAATCGCTGAAGTCAAAGGGGAAGAGGAAGAAAAGGCGGTGTTGGCGAAGGGTCACAGAAGGCAAATAGCGCTTGGTCAGATCCAGGAGTGGCATGGGGCAGCCAGCCCTGCCTATAACGGGAAGGCAAGCATAGCACTTGCCCCAAGGACCCAGCCTATAATGCTATGACATGTACAGGCCTCCTTGGGTGAGAGGGAACAACTCCCACCACTGAGCATCCTCAGCAGCTGTGCTACATCTGCACTGATGCTTGTCAGCTGCACACTCAGTGGTCCAGGACAAACAAGCCTTACTACACAGCATCACCGCTACACTTGAATTTGAGACCCAGCGTCAAGGTGCCCTCCCGTTTTTATTTTAGATTAAAGTTATGATTTTTTGAAGATTAACTGGCATGTGAAATGCTTTTATCCTAACTGAAACTATATATAGAGTATGACTTTTCTAAAGGTCACCTTTAGCTCTATCCTGATGGTTCAGGCTTCTACTCACATTCTGCTCCCCACTCAGGACAAACTGGGACTCAGGCCCTGGGCTACCCCAGACAGAATTGATCATTATTTTGCTCTTATGAAACAGCCTATGTTGTTTATTCTAATGTGAATTTTTTCCTCAAAGTGCTTTGTTTCCACTTTGAGTTGGTGTGGTGTAGCAAGATTCCTCTCATGTTTTTCCTTTTTGTAGACTTGACCAGTGATAGCAGTGTGGCCTGTGGAGCAGAGCAGCTGCCTTTATTTTGGCTGTTTTTCTCTGATGTTTTATGAACCCAAGTTCTTTTTGACCAACATTTGGGGGAAACCTTGTATATTTTCCTTCACTTGGTTTTTCTGTTTCTGGGATTTATTTCCAATGTACTTTTGCTAAAACTTTCACAAATCACTATCAGCTAAAATGTATTTGTCAGGCATATATTGAGCAAACAGGGAGATAACCACAGGATCCTGAGGACACAAGGCACACAGCCTGGACCCTACACTTAGGCTCCCTGATGTTCTCTTCTTTGTGTCTGTTCATTGAACTTCAAGCTATGTTGCCGTCTATCTCCACCAAGGCACCACCTGGTTCATGGTGAACAGGTCTGATGGTACCTGTTTCCCTAATGAGATTTAAATGATATCTTTAAAGGCCTATCCCAAGGACTATTAGATTGTCTTTGGCAGGCTTGCTTCTGCTTTCTCGGGAGTGTATCTTGGCCTTGGAAAGCTTAGCCATCGAGAAAGGAGACCTCATGCTTTATATTGGGAGGAAAGGTGCATGCAGTGTAGCAACAATTGATGATTTTAGAAAAGCCACAGAGAAAAAGCTAAACTCTCCATTAAGCCCCTAGCAGGGTTTGCTGTCTGCTGCCCTCTAGCCTTGTAGAACTACATCTCCATTTGGACAAGACTGGCCAGTGACTGTCCCTTTGGCCTTTCTATAGTAGTAGTTCCCCCAAAAGTTATAGCAGCTTTGCGGGTAGCCTATGGCCTCCATAGGCACAGGCCTAGTTACCTCTGGAGACATCTGTTTCACCAGATGAAACCAGGGGCATTTTTCAGTTTAGAACTTAACCTGGCTCAAACTGCTCTAAAAATACTAGATTGGCTCATAAATTTCTGTCATCCGCCCTAAGTTTGGAAGTCTGGTGTAGTGATATGTCAGATAGCCTCCTCACATGCACATGGTCCCTAGGCTCCAGGGACCACCTGGGGCCATCTTGTTAGTTGTCCACCAGCTTAGTGGCTTCCCTGAAAGATGTCATCAGAATTGGTTTTGCAGTACACTTTAGGGGAGCAGATTAAGTATCTTAATGTTATATAACATCTTAGGGTTTCTGGTTCTAAATTACTATTTGTGGTCTCCCTGAAGGAAATAGTGTGAACTTTTTAGATAATTTCCCCTTCCCAAAAAGTATTAATGAGTAAATAACACTAATTCTGAAAACCAGCCTAAGACCAATATACAGATCTGAGTAAAGTGACCCTGGCTTGATGGCCTTTCCCACAGCAGGACCAGACACAGGGCCAGTGCTGTTGACTCTGATGAGTCTGAAAGGTATGTGACTTTCTGAACATCAGCGCCAACTTTTTTTTCTTAATGTGAACTTAACCAAATGAAACCTGCCTAGATTCCATATTCCTCAGGTGCCTCCAGTATGTAAAAACCAGCAGCTGTTCCCTAGTCAGCACACACCTAACTGTGTGTGCCTGTGCAGGGTGGCAGCAGCCCAGGGGTGCACAGCAGTGTCCAGGCCAGCATTGGTCCAAGAGAATGTGGGGCTACTGCAGTTAAACCCAGGCACCCGTATGGCAGTCCATCTAGCAAGGGTGACAAGCATCCAGGTGCTAGCTCCTGAGGAACTTCCTGCCAGTAGCACCTAGCCATGGGTCCCAGGCAGGCACACTCAGGTTGGCATTTCTGATGACTTCCAAGTGATTCCTGTAGCATGATGTGTGAAGTGACCACCTTCCAGAGCTACTTAAAGATATAAATATGTTGATTAAAGTTAATGCAAACAACTGTCAGTTGCCAAATATCTTCATCTACAAGGAGTGTAGCTGATGATTGTTAGTCAGTAGAATAAAATGCTGTGTCCATGTGTATCATGGTGTCACCGTATCCTGTTGAGATGTGAATGACCTATCACAAATTAAATTTAAGTTTAAATGTGCCTATTGGTGTCTAAACTTCATACAATATAGTCAGGTTCCTTTTAGGAATGCTGGGTACTGTCACCAGGTCTGATAGTGAAGGCTTAAAAACTTGAAGTTTGGGGGGAGGGGGGGAGTAATGCCGAAATATAGACGAGAATTACCAGTTGGGGGGAAATAGCATTTAAAGTGGAAAGTTGTATTTGGAAAACTGTATTGAGTATTTTTTTATTAAAAAACTTTAAAGGCCTTTTTCTTACACTTATTTTATATGGAACTGTGTTTGACTCCTCCAACTTTCTGGGTGCTATGAATTCAAGACAGCAGGTGTCGGCCCATTTCCCATTGCTGTTGCTGCCTGTGACTGTGGCCTCACTCTATAGAGTGACGACCTCCAAGGTTGCCCTGCCCATTGCCTCCCTGCTTTCAGATAGACTTGCCCTCCCAGCCCTGCCTCTTCTCCTCCGGGGTTCTGACGGCTGTACAGGGAGGGGTTTGGGCCCAGAACAGGGACTCAAGCTACCTTGAAACATAGCTCTGCCGGCTTTCTTTAGAAAAACTAAACTTTAATACTCATCATTTTACAATGAAAATAGGTACCCAGAGACAGGTTTGAAATGTTTACAACTATACAAAAGATAGAAATTCCTGGCAGGTAGTGACATTGAAGCTGATCTAGCCCCCTCACGCCCTAGCCTGCCAGGTGTCACCTTTGGTCCCCTCAGCCTCATGAGGGAGGGCATGCACAAGCAGAGAAAGTCCTCTCAGCCAGTGCAAAAAAAAAAATTTTTTTTTTAAAGAGAAAAAAAAGGTAATAGTCTAACAGGCACTAAAATGAAGTTGTAACTTTTTTGGTTTAGCATTCAAAATGTAATATTGAACCCCAAAAAAGGTAACTTAATCACACAAAACCTTAAAAAATTAAGCCGAAACTCCCCAAAGAAATTATCTAAAACTTAAAACAGCCTGGGGCCCTGAAGTCTGTGGATGACAGGTGCTGGGTAGAGCACATCCTTCTGTATCTGCTCAGGTCACTTAGCATAGCCAGCAAAACTTGTCTTCTGGCCTCATGAGGGTCAGCAGTAGAGATGGCACTTAGGACACATTTGTCATGGGCTTGTACTTCTTGAAGCGCGTCCACTGGCCTGTGGCGTAGTTCATCTCGAACACTGTGTCCACTAGCATGGTGGTACTGCCCTGGCCGTCTGCCTTGGGCAGATCCTCTGTATGCTCGCTGAGCTTGATCTGGATCACATCCCCCTGTTCCGGGCATGGGTTCTCTGTAGGAAGCAGGGGCTGCTGGGCAGGTGCCTGGGGCCAAGGAACCCATCCCCCACCCCATGGGGGGCACCTCCCAGGCCTAGTAGCACAGACACACCTCGAGAACCAGCCATGAAGCCCAGGATGAGGGCCTTCTCTGGCCGAGTGACCTTGTTTGCTGTCTTGAACATCTCCCGGGCAGCAAACATATGTTCTTCCTGTAAAGAGAGGATGTGGGTGTGGGAGCTGTCGGGGCCACCTTGCCTTCACCCACTGGCCCTGCCAGTAACACCCTCAGCTAAAAACAGGCAAAGCTATGCCATCCACCTAATGGCCACGAAACCTACCGTGAGGGACAGCTTCTTCTTAGGTTGCTGCTGAACAGGGGCAGGTGCCTGGGTCTGTGGGGCCACCATGGCCACTGGGGGTGTCTGAGCAGTAGGGGTGGCAGCTGGGGGAGTAGTGGGTGTCAGAGGTGAGGTAGGTGCCCCAGGTGTTGGTGTAGCTGGGCTCAGGCCACTGTTGTACATAGGTGCCCTTTGTTTAAACTGAGCTGGTAGTGTAGGACTTGGGGCACTGGGCTCCTCAGGCGGTCGACTGACTTCCCGGGAAGGAGGGGCTGCAGACAAAGCAGATTTACAGTACATCCCTCATCTACTCATCCCAGTCTGGGTCTCCAGGCTGCCTGCACCAGACACCATTTTCTGGAGAGGCAACAGTTTCACCGCCCTCTTCCAGGTTCTGACAGCAATTGTGACCCATGCCTGGCTGCTCTGTTTTCTCCCATTACTGCTGACCAGAAGCCCTTGCTGGTCTTCACAGCCAGGAGCATGAGCCCTGTGCACTACTACCCAGCGGCAGGGCAGAACCTATGTTTTCAGGCATTTCTAGATTCACAGATTTAGTTAGCCAGGACTGTAGTTAGCTCCTGGCCCATAACAAGTTCTCCATAACATGGGTGCTGGTTACAAGGAACTGGGAAGCAGCTTCCCCACGCCTAGCATTGCATCCTCTGCCTCAGCAGGACTAACACTTGACCCACTAACAACAGACAAAGCTGAGCCCATTGGAACCAACCCCCCAAACAACTGACAAATCCAAGCTTTTCTCTGACCCTATTGTAGCCTTCATTTGGGAAGAAACATTCCTCAGCTCCTTACCCACCCAGAGAACAGGGTGACAATCTTGGCAGCTACTTGCTCACTCAAATGAGGTCTTCTGGCTTACTTCTTGGCCAGGAGGAGTTCCCCCCCCCCCAGGCTGCCTGTGATCAAGAGACACAGGTGCCTTACTGCTGAGAGGCACCACGTGAGCCGGGCTACACTCTAAGTATACACACTAACTAAGCTCAGTCCAGGTAACCTCTGGGCTGAGGGAATACTGGCTCAGCAAACTGCAGACTACTTACCTGGAGGGGTCTCAGAGCTGGGGATGTAAGATGAGGCAGGTACCACACTGGGGGTAGAGGGCAGGTAACTTGTGGAGGGAAGTGCTGGCTCACTATTCAAAGACCCAAGTTTCTGGAAGACAAGGGCCATGATCCTTCAGGCAGAGGTCAGGTTTCAGTACACCTCCCCGAGGGATCCTGGTCAGCCTCCATCAGGCCCTGCCCATCAGTGCAGCAAGATGGCTGGTACAGAAGTGATGGGAAAGCCCAGGACGGGCAGTGGCTTCTCCAGGCCACAAGCCCCTGGCTTTAGTGATCCCGAACTCCAAACTTAAGCCATGGCCACCACCCCACAGTCCCAAACTGACACCTGAGGAAAGAAGTTGAGCAACACAAAGAGCTCAGAGACGAGACCATACCATGCAACAGAGCCACACTCTGCCACCACACGTGACTTCTGCACCTATGGCTCTTTAAACCCATTTCTATTTCCACAGACAGCCTCTGTGGAAGAGCTGCTCAATCTGGCTCACCCTTCCCACCTACATGCAAGACCTGGTCTCCAGGGCACTGGGGCCTCAAAAGGGTCCGTACGGAGTATGGCAGTCATCCCAATATAAAGCAGGTATTCATTCCAAACACGAGTCAGGCTCTGGCTCCCTCTGCCACTCACATTTACATACAAAAGTATCTGCACAGACACACACCTTTACAGAACACATCTAGGTGGCTATCAGTCAGGACCAGATGGGGCACATTGTTTTGGCTGTGTCAGGGCTGGGAACAGGTGAAAGCGGTATGTGGCATGCACGCCCATGGCTGCACTACATGGAAGCCCTACCTGTGTGGACACCAGGCCAGCAGCATAGTCAGGGGTGGCATTTTCAACAACTGTCTCTTCCTTGGTGGGCTTTTCCACCACTTCTGTGTCTGCCAATAAAGAAAGTTGATTAGTGGCTCTCTAACCCAGCTGGACTTCAGAGATCCCAAGTGTCCTCTGTGTAGGCTGAGTGCAAAGCAGCATTGTGCCCTCAGGTCTCTGGGCAGACAATAAATGATTCTCTTGGGCCAAGCATTATAGCCTATAATCCTAACAGTTGGAAAACTAAGCTTGAGGCCAGCTTGGACTAGTGTAAGAACTTGTCTCAAAAGCATATCCTCTCCTCCCCAAGCAAAGATTCCAATGGGGAAAGTTCCATTGCTATTGTGATAAGATAAAGCACTCAGAGGCTGGAGAAATGACTCAGAAGTTATGAACACTGACTGCTCATCTAGAGGTCCTAAGTTCAATTCCCAACAACCATCTGTAATGAGATCTGGTGGGCATACATGCAGACAGAACACTGCATACATGATAAATTTGAGAGAGCGCGCACACTCAGGAAGGAAGCCATGAGGAAACTCCAAAGCAACTAGATAGTACACAGGCAGAACGAACTACAGCACACTAGGCTGCAATGCCTTCCACCTCCCACACGTGAAATGCTCAATACACACCTAATGTCTTCCTCCTCCTCTTTGCCTCTCGGCCAGCACCAACCGTATTCAGCTCAGAAATATCCAGCAGCTGCCAAAACAAACACATCCCATACTTAATTATAGAGGGAAGAAGCAAGCTTAGCCTTGCCAGGACATGAAAAAGGATGTCCCACCTTCACACCCCTTTCTTTCTGCAGCGGTGTTCTCGAAGGTGGTATTGGGGTCCGGTTCCCAGAGAGGCTGAAGACGCTGGGTGTAGTGGGACTTCTGAAGGGGGCTTGCTTCGGGATGCCTTTGAGAGGGGCTATAGAAGAGAATGGGGTCAGTGATAACGGATTTGATTACAGGGTGGGCTGAGCAAGGCCAGCTCTGCCTCAGGGAAGCCCCATAGCAGGGAATCTCTCTTATCACATTCTGCACTTTGTACATTTTATCCTGTGCTAAAAAGAACTCAGAGCTGGCTGAGAAGTGATGTCCCACGCCTTTAATCCAGCACTCAGGAGGCCAGAGAAACCCTGTCTCAAAAATACAAAACCAAAAAAAAAAAAAAAAACCAAACAAACAAACTCAGGTCTAGAGCTCAATGGTAAGGAGCGTTGACTCCAGGGGTCCAACTCTTAGCTCAACTGTTCGCTTCAATCTCAGGGGATCTGATGCCCGGCCTCTGGCAGTACTGCACACACGTGCATAGACATATATGTGCCCATACAAAATACAATAATAATATAATTAAAAGAAACAACAAACAAAAAACCCACTCAGACTGTGTTTGCCAGTGTCACTTTGGTGAAGGGACAGTTCAGACCCTACGAACCTAACAGCATCCCTGAAGATCTGTTGGGAAGGCCCAGGCCTAACACTCTGGAGGTGCATGACTCATATTCGTTCTGGGAAGGCGGAAGTAATGGTGGAAGCTAAAACTGTCAAAGCACCAGAGACCGCCAGTCCTTGTAGGACAAGAACTATGCATGTTAATCACTGCCCAGCAGAGTGACAACACCCAAGCTGACATTTTGCTAAGAACAAAGACACATGTCTTTAGCTTTGTGAACTTAACAAATCTCATAATATTAACTTTCTACTGTCCTTACATGTCTCTCAGTACTGAAGGCTGCTCACTGAAGGAACTGTCCCTACTCTATCTTATCCTCGTGTCCCAGGAAAATACCTGAGTTCTGTGCCACTGTGTACCAATAAACATTTGTCATCACTCAGGAAGCCTTGGGCTACAAGCTGGGTCAGAGATGGGCATAAAGTGACAGCCAGACTATACCCTCTTAAAACTTTGTGCAGTGCCTGTCCTCAGGGGCAAGGGAAGCAAGGAGGAGCCTACACTACAGCAGCAAGCCTCATCAAAGGCAGACCCATGGCTGCAGTAGTCATGGTAGGCACATTCTGCTGAAGACTCTCCACTAGTTATGTGTCTGCTTTGGGGTATGTGGTATGCCAAGATGCCAGATAAATCAAATGGGAGCATCTGCAAGACTCCCATTCATTCTATAGCTGCCTGCCACTGAGCCCTGGACATGGTTCTAGAAGAGACACAATGCAAAGTACACGACCTTCATATAGGCACGTGCATGAAAAGCCAATCCCATGTGAACCCCCCCATCTTGGGAACCTGTCCTGGGCTCTCAGACTAGCTACTTGTCATAACTGTTGTACCCAAGAGGGTAGCTACAAACAACAGAGAGGCAACAGCAAGCATCTCCTCCAGTTAGCTGATGCTGGCCCACCATACATGGCTTCCTTCCCCTCGCCCAGCGAAGGTGCGTGTCCCTGCTTGTCCTCACACTACAACTGTAGGGCCAGCGGGTCTCATCCTCAGGACTAATGTCTAAGTGATTTTTCTGCTGAGGGAAAGTCAAGCCACCATGACTGGCAAGCAACAGCAGCACCTGCCCGAGAGCACGCGAGGCCTTACTTGTAGTGTCCATCTTGCGGAGCAGGCCCCGGCCCTTGGCGTGGAATGGCACCCCAGCACTTCTCTTCAGCTGCTGGGCTGTCTCAGTGGCTGAGGAAAAAAAGCCATAGGGTCAAGGGTCTCTTAGACCGTAAGGCCCCTCAACCAAAGTGACTCACAAAAACACCCAAAGTAACTCCTTTGTATAACCCACAGGAATGCAGCCAGTAATGACACAGCTAACATTCCCTTAAAAAAAAAAAAAAAAAAAAAAAAGAACCATTTCCTGGTCTCATAAATCATTGCCTGTAACATTAAGCTAAGAATTTGTGCAAAGTTTTTTGCTACTTTCTAATTGTCAAGAGTTTCTAAGAAGTCTAGTTTTCACTGGGCAGTGGTGATACATCCCTTTAACCCCATCACTTCAGGAGGCAGAGGCAGGCACATCTCTGAGTTTGAGGCCAGTCTGGTCATCTACAGAACAAGTTCTGAGATAGTCAGATAGCCAGGGCTACGCAAAGAAGCCTTGTCTTGAAAATCCAAAAGAAAAAAAAAAAAAAAAAAAAAAGGTAATTTTCTTTTGTTTTCATCACTGTTCCCAGGGCAGCAAGACAGAACTGAATGGTGTCAGGAGCAATGAGCTGCAGCACGTGAAGGCTCTGGTTTCCTTGGTGGGAAAGAAGGGAGGTGGCCAACTGCTCTGCTCAGTGCATGGCTTCTGGGTTGCCGAGTCTCATCCTGGATGCTGTTTCTAGGTGTTTCTGAGAACACACTGACTGGGCAACAGTTAAAGACCAACTTAATCCCCACTATGTCTCCTCTAAAAGGAGCACTGCACTCGCCTGTGGCTATGATTCAGTCCACTGAGTCTTTCCCTTTGCTTTGGAGCAAAGCTTGTCTTGGGACAGACCTTGGCGGCAGCACCTAGATGGACAGAAACCAGCACAACTCTGCTCCGTTCCCCCAGGGACTCTTGTGGTAATGGAAGGACTAACACTGAGGCTAGAAGTTTCTTCTCTGCTTGTGTCCCTCAACAGAAAATACTAAATTTCCCTAAGAAATTACCACTGAGGGAAGTGACTGGGCATTCAAGATAAGAGTCTTCCATTAGCACAGAATGAACGCCAACTGAGTGAAGGAGATTAGTAAAGGCATAATAAAAGAGTATCAAACAATAAACCTACCATCTATTGTAGGTACATGTTTCTAAGCCTCCCCAGTTCACTGAGTAGCTTGAAACAAGGTCAAACCCTGCCTTGAAATAAATAAATACATACGTTTATGGAAATCTGTGGGTTTTATTTTTAATATTTTTCATTTGTTGGGCTTTTATTTGTTCATATTGTTTTGCCAAAAAGAGGTTTAGGCTGGGTGTGGTGGCACACGCCTTTAATCCTAGCACTCAGGAGGCAGAGGCAGGAGGATCGCTGTGAGCTTGAGGCCAGGCTGGTCTACAGAGTGGGTTACACAGAGAAACCCTATCTTGAAAACCCACAATAAATAGATAAAGAAAAAAGGTCTGTTGCCTAGGCTGGTCTTAAGCCAATTTGGACTCATGATCTTTCTGCCTAAGTATCTCAGGGAGCTGCTACCCAGGTACACAGTGCACCTGGCTTAAAATCCATGCTATAGTATTATTTGGCTAAAGGACACTTTCTCCATTAAGTGAAAGTCTTCCACACAAACTGTCATGAGGCATGATTTGGGAAAGCATGTAATGAAACCATTCAACATCTTCTATGATAGCGACCAGATGTGGCTGAGACCGAGGTCAGGACACAACAGTGGTCTCACGGTCATCTTGGCCAGCACAGATCCCACTTTGTGAGCTCACAGGCCACACTTGAAAACCCTGAGTGTCAATCAATGCACGTTTCTCAACAGCAGTGGTCCAGCACAGAAAAGACACGCTTGCTCTTTCAAAGGGAGCGGTCTGAACGCAGCACAGAGGAAAGGACAGGGCGGTTGTAGCCCAGGCACTCACATTTCTGTAGCAGCTCTGCCCGCAGAGTGGCACTCTTGGGTTTCCGCTTCAGCTGAAAATGCTTCACTGGTGGGGTGAGGGGCCCAGCGAGGGTGGTTAGGGCATTCTTGTTCAGGTACTGGCACTCCAGTGGTAGCATGGCAGACGCCTCGCACTCGCCCACTGTGGAGAGCCAGAGTGTCACCGGAAGTCAGAGCCCTTGCACCAGGGAGCTCAGACTGTAGCCCTCACGGTTCATGTGCAGGCTGCTCCATTTAGGCTTTCATTGTTTACCAGCATGGCAGCTTTCTGCTTTGGTTTCAACCCCCCCGAGGCGCCCACCATTCCACTTCTACCATCCCTAGGGTCTCAGGGCATCCACGTAGGTAAGGGCCAGAGGACAGGCCTGCTACCCTAAAGGAAGGCCCGTTAGACCCTCCGGGGACTTTGTAAAACAGAAATGCTAGAAGAGAAGACAAGCATTCCTCAGTTACGTCAGCTGCAAACCACAGGAGTCCAGGAAGCGCAGCACACTGTGTACAGCAGCATGGACGGGGGTCTCCTGCATCCTAACTACAAGGCAGCCTCAGCACCAGGAAAGCCTACAGAGCCCTGGTGGTTGCTCACCCCGGACACTGCTCAATTGAAATCTTGATGCGGTGTGGTCACCAAGAGGTCAGAGCCTGAAAAACTCGAAGGAGCTGTCCCAGTGAGTTACATGACTGAGGGAGTAGACTCATGAGGGGTGAGGTGCCTCATCTTCCTGGCCCCAGCAAGGAGATATGACCTGCGCAGACCAGTGCTCCCTGTCTGCAACTACAAGTCAACGAAACCGTCAAGCGCACTAGGGCCTCAGAAGCAGCCATGCAGGGTGCATGGTCTCAAGCCTCCACTTCAAAGAGGAAGAGCATGGGAGGCGCGGACACTATTCCTAATGCTGCTTCTCCAAAATCACACGCACTATTTCCTCGTTCTCACCTCAGGGTCTAACTACTTATTTGTTGATTTTTATTTACGATTCTGTATTTGTTATTTAGGACAGAGAATGCTTTAGGCTCTGAAGACCTGGCGCTCATGGGGAGAGACAGCAGTGGCAAGTAAGCCACGGGTGAGTCAGACAGCTGCAGACATCGCACGTGCAGTGGGGACAGGGCATGAGGGAGGATGGCCACTGCCTAAGGAACCACACACTCCACCAACAGTGTGACACAGACTACCCAATCTCTAAAGTGAGACTTCCTTCCTCCCACCGTAGAATAAAAATAAAGCCAGGCCACTCACCTTTTTCTCTAAGTTCTCCTAAGATGTCTTGAACATTAGGGTTCTGTTCTTCCAGGTCGAGATTCAGTGAGCCAGTGTCAGGAAAGGATTTCAGAATGTCAGCAACCATGAGGACCCAGGGGTCTGAGTCTAGGGTAGCCAGCTGGATAATATCCATCAGAGCGCCCTTCATCTGCCAAGACAAAAGACGCCAACTCACGCCACCAGCATCCACTTGCCCTCCTGGAACAATGACAGCTCCAAATGCTCCTGCCAAAAAACTACCCATTTTTACATCTGGGCGCTCTGAGGCAGTAACCAGTGTGATAAACTGTTGTGGGATATTACTTTAACTATGGGAAGATGTGTGACTTTTGTTTAATTATGTAACGGTGTGTTGCTGGTTCACCTTGCCTGCCTAAGGTACCTGATTGGTCTAATAAGAAGCTCAACAGTCAATAGCTAAAAGTAGAGGGATAGGCAGGGCTGACAGGCAGAGAGAATAAGTAGGAGACATCTAGGCTCAGGAGAAGAGGAGAAAAGAGAAGAGAACAAGGAAGAAAGAAGGGAGAAACCAGCCAGCTAGAAATGGAGGAAAACAGTAAAAGTAGGACATACAGAAGGAAAGGAAGGAAAAAAAAATCCCTGAGCCAAAACATAGATGAAGAGAAACACGTTAAATTCAGTCATAAGACAAGAATAAGTCTCCATGTCATGATTTAGGAGCTGGTTGGTGGCACAAAAGAAGGCCTGTTACATTTGCTGTTCCAACATGGGGTCCAAATTTCCACATCGGGTCTGAGAAAGCTGGGAGGAGGAGATGGGGGAGGAGGAAGAAAAGGATATGGCTCCTTTAAGAGGCTCTAAAGACCCAGCGTGCTAAGTACAAACAAGAAGTTCAGTATTTGCCTGCCACAGTGAGGTACACCAACAATCCAGAGCTGGGGTTTAAGTTAAAAGCAGCTCCAGACCAAGGCTGTAGTCTTAAGACTGGCTGTAATGGACCCAAGGGGTTGGAGCTAGCTGCCGAGCAATACAGTAGTTTAGGTAGCCTAGCAGTTTAAGGTTTGGTTCATATGGTCAGAAAAGCAGAGACACACAGCAAAGACCAGTACAGATGGGGAAAAAAAAAAAAAAAAACTCTAAACAGGTTATAGTGTTTTTAAAAATGTGCATAGGCTTAAGAAAGTTAAGAAAATGGGTACAGTCACAGGAAAAATAAAGTTTAAAATAATAAGTCTTTAGAGAGAGTAATGTAGGGAAAAGCCACGGAGAGATGGGAAACACAAGGAGTCTGTGTGTTGACTTTGAATTTTTTGAATGCTGAGAGACATGGACTGCTGAATCAAACCAGCCTGGATACTTTAGGGAGAGCCTAGCTTTAAAATGGAATTCAGAAAGGTACACAACGGGCGATGTATACAAAGCTCCATCTGCATGGGAACAATTCTGAGACTGGACAACAGATGTTACAACTAGTTTCCCCAGGATTTGACCATTATCTCAATTTTCTCAGGGTCCCCCCCCCCCTAAAGATGCCACCCTCCTCAGACAACAGGAAGCAATCAAGAGAACAGGGAACACCACACCACATTCCCAAGACGTGGGGTGGGTGGTTTGGGGTCATTCAGTGGGTTATGAATGTTTGTTATTGTTTAGAGGGGATAGAAAAATAGGATAAAAAGACAACTATTGCTGGGCGGTGGTGGAGCACAAATTTAATGCCAGCTCTCAGGAGGCAGAGGCAGGTGGATCTCTGTGAGACCAGCCTGGTCTACAAGAGCTAGTTCCAGGACAGCCTCCAAAGCCACAGAGAAACCCTGTCTCAGAAGAAAAAAAAAAAAAAAAAAAAAGGTTTAATAGTTGTCTCCTTGTAGCACCAATTACTTCAAAAAAGGGTGATGGGCACTGAGATCCTCCATATGGAGTTTGCTTTCACTATGGCAAAGCTAGCCATTTGGGCAAGAAACAGCCTTTGCTATACAAACTGGACATGCAGGACACATAGGAAAATGACTGCTAGTTCCAGGACAGGCTCCAAAGCTACACAGAGAAACCCTGCCTTGAAAAACAACAGATAAAATGATATTAATAAACATGATTTTAGGTACAAATACAACAGAGAAAGATTATGTTTTAACAGTGATGTGTTTGAGTGTCAAGATAATGGATTAGGGGTCAACTGTGCTGGTTAACTTTTGTCAACTTGACACAAACTAGAGTTATCTGGGAAGAGGAAAACCTCAACTGGAAATGTCTCCATTAAGACTGGTTTATAGCCGTCTGTGAAGACGGCTTCCTCCTCTTTTTTTTTTTTTTTTTTTTTTTAAAGAGAGCCTCACTCTGGATGGAACTCAAGAGATTTGCCTTCTTGTGCCTCCTGGGTGCTCAAATCAAAGATGAATACACAATAGACTCATTTCCTTGACTTGTGATTGACGTGGAAGAGTTTAGCTGCCTGGGGGTGGTGCTATCCCAAGCAGGTGTCCCTGTGGTTTGTAAGAGAGCTAGCCAGTAAGCAGCACACATCCATGGCCTCTGCTTCATCCAGTTCCTGTTCTCACTGTCCTCCAAGACAAACTTTATAAACTCAAGCCGGAATAAGTTATTCTCTAAATTGTTTCTGGTTATGGTATCTTATCACAGCAATAGAAACCAAACTAGGACAACACTGTATTAGTTACTTTTCTTTTCTTCTTTTTTTTCCCAGACAGGGTTTCTCTGTGGCTTTGGAGGCTGTCCTGGAACTAGCTCTTTTGACCAGGCTGGTCTCATACTCAAAAAGATCCACTTGCCTCTGCCTCCTGAGTGCTGGGATCAAAGGCAAACAGGCAAATTTGGAATGCTACAATGGGGGAGGGTCAACAGTACAAGTAGATAAAAACCTGATTACACCAGAAAATAGTCACAATAAGATTTTAGCCCAGAGCTGAGTTTTTGCCTTTGATCCCAGCACTTGGAAGACACAGGGAGAGGCAGACAGACCTCTGGGAGTTCCAGGCCATCCTGGAACTGGTCTACAAAGTGAGTTCCTGGACAGCCAAGGCTATGTAGAAAGTCCCTGTCTCAAAAAACAAACAAAAACCAAAACCAAACAAAAAAAGCCAAAATCAAAACCAACAACAAAAAGGAGACCTCAGCCTAGGTGCTACTCAGACTCCTTGCCTAAAGTTTAAAGTATCTATATACCATTAGCAAACAAAAATATGAAATATACAAATACAGGAGAATCACAGAACTTAATGATGGTTCTAAATAACTGCCCAAACCTCCTCTAGGTTACCTGTACATACACAAACATACATACATACATACATACACACACACACACACACACACACACACACACACACACACACACTTTGTTTTGTTTTTCAAGACAGTGTTTCTCTGTAGTTCTAGCTGTCCTGGATCTTGTTCTATAGACCAGGCTGGCCTCAAACTCAGAGATCTGCTTACCTCTGCCTTCCAAGTGCTGGGATTAAAGTCCTGTGCCATCACCACCCAGCAAGACTTTATACTATTAAAGCTATTTACCTTGTGAGCTAAGGACATGACTCAGTTAGCAGAGTGCTTGCCAAGCCCAGTCTGAGGACCCGAGTTCAGATTCCCATACCCACATAAAAATCCTTGTTCTGTGCGTATGAACTTACAGTCCAGCACTAAAGAGGAGAAGACAGGAAGAACTCAGGAATATGTTGTAGAGCAACTGAGGCAGACACCTAAACTGGACCTCTAGCCTCCACATACATGTGCACATATGAATGAACGCACGCACGCACACACGCACTGATAGAAGTGCTAGGGGCCAAGAAAAGCTGAAACCATCCCTGAAGGTTAGGTGGAGGCGTCACCCTGTAGTCACTGTTGCATGGTCACACTATGAGCCCCGAGTATGCATTATTTACTGGAAGACCTGTGTCTGCTTGTGATGTGACTCAGGCCTAGCACGCACCTTTAATCCAAGAGCTTTCTGCTTGAATATTGTAAACAGGATGAAATCAAGTCAACCATAGGTCGAGAGGTGGAACAAACAACCAGTGGACAGGAAGTGAACATAAGACTATTAAGGAGAATCCACAGAGAGGAGGAGGAAATCAGGACAGAGAGATGAAATGAGGTAGAAGGGAAGGACATTCTGTTTAAAGAGAGGTTTTGAGATGCCATACGAGAAAGAGGCTTCTGGGACCTCAGAGGAAGGTTTTCACCCTAGCATCTATCTGGCTCCAGAGTCTTTATTGGTAAAATCAAACAATTGAGATTTTGTTAAGAAAACAAAAAAGGTCACACATCAAAACACATAACAATAAAGTGACAGTAAGTAGCTCAGCACCTCATTAGCACAACACACAAAAGACCAAAAAAAAAAAAAGAAAATCTCAGAAACACCCACAGCAGAAGCAACTGTGCAGAAAAGACAGTCAGTCAGCCCACGGGAGGAGGAGGCTTACGGTGTAGTGTGCTAACATGAGCACAGGAGCCCAGCCTCAAGGCAGAAGCACTTCCTGAACAAGGCTAAGCTTACAGGCAGCAACCACAGGGGAGGAGAGGCAATATACCCTCTGGCTAAGTACCAAGAGCATCATCCAAAAAGCTAAACTGGCCAACAGCTGTAACATGTCACCAAACTAAGACAGTAGGTATAGCATTTATTAAAAAGAATCTTCCTCCAAAGCGACAAACCAAGAAAAATAGACCACCAGGGAAAGTAAGTAGGTCAACTCACACAAAAAGAAAGCCAAACAAAACAAGCAGGTGGCACACATTCAACGGAACCATCCACTTGCCCTTGATGTGTTAGTACTATTTGAGTTTTGCTTTGAAAAGCCACTTGCCATACTCCTGCTGCCCACCTACAATTCTACTTCTAGAAAAATGCATGCTCACAATCACCTGGACATGAAACGCTGGTATGAGTCACAACAGAACACGCTAACAAGAAACAGGAAAATAACAAATGAAAAAGCCACAACCTGATCGTCCATGTGCCATGTGCTTGCAGAAGGGAACACCATAATGCATGAAAAATCAAATGCTGGCCTGGCGGTGGTGGTGCACGCCTTTAGAGTGCTTGGGAGGCAGAGGCAGGCGGATCTCTTTGAGTTCAAGGCCTGCCTGATCTACAAAGTTCCAGGACAAAAAGTACTGTTACACTGAAAAGCTCTGTCTCGAAAATACACTCCCCCACCCCCACAGGAAGGAAGGAAGGAAGGGAGGAAGGAAGGAAGGAAGGAAGGCCGACCAAACTCTGGCAGCAACTTGGATGAATCTGTCCAAGTGTCTACCGACAGAAGACACACCCACAACGCATGGTAACATGTTGCCATGTTAACTTCAAATGAGGCAAAAACTAAATACTCCGGCTAGAATGCACACACAATTGATAATACTGCAAAAAAAAGGGGGGGGGTAAATGTTTACTCCCGTGGGGAAGAGAAGGAGGAGCTTCGGAGGATCCAGCCTTGTTCTTTTGTATGGGGATAACAGAAGTGGGTCAATTAGCTATTAGTATTTGCTAAACTGAAAAAGCATGCAGTTTTTTTCCTTATGGCGCAACTAACCTAAAACCAACCTTAGTGATAGAACAGTAACCAGAAATGTAAGGTGCTTCGGTGTTTTTGCTGTCAGATGTGGTGGTCCAGACCTGCAATCCCAGCCCTCAGATATTGATGCAGGATATGCCAAGGACGAGGTCAAGATGGGCTACACAGTGAGACCCTGCCCAGATATGTTTGTGTATGTATTTGCAAAGCATCGCATCTTTTGCACAGAGATGCAACGTGGAGTAAGAATGCACTGGAAAATGTCGACAGAACAGAGAGGAAGCTAAGCAGACTGATACTCCGTGAGGCAAAAGCGACAAAATTAAGATAAGCAATCACTTGATTAGGAGCCCCAAAACAAAGGTGGCTTCGGGGCTGCAGCGTCCAGAACTCCGCGCGCCGGGCCAGCCGGGCTGAGGGCTGTTCCGGCCTTGGGCCCACGACCCCCGGCCGCAGGCGCTGGCGCGTCGGGCGGGATGGGGAGGTCGAGCGGCGTCTACCGGGGAAGAGGAAAGGCACGGCGCAGGTGCGGGCTGGAGGCAGGAGGGAAGCCGGCCGGCCCGCGCCCTCACCTCGTCCACCGTGCGGCGCGGAAGATGCAGCGTCCCGAGCAGCAGCTTGAGCTTCACGGCCGATGAGAGACGGTGGAAGCAGAGGCGGATGTTATCGATGACCGCAGCGGTGAGCAGGGACGCGATGCTGGGGGGCGCCCACAGCTCGTCCGTGGCCCCCAGCTTGTTGTGCAGCCACAGGCCCGTGTCGCTCTCCCGCATGGACGCCATCTTGGCGGCAGCAGCGCGCGCCGACCGGCATCTTACGCGGACGCCTACGTGGCCCCAGCGAGGACCCCCAACATGGCGGCGCCCGTGAGCGCGGGGCGGGGCCTCGAGGGACAGACAAGCGCACTTGCCGCCGGCCGCGCCTTCTTCCGGAGCTTCCGTACCGCATCATGGCGGCGCCCAGCCGGGAGCCGGGCAATGACGTCGGCGCGAGTGAGTGGAGTCGCATCCCTGTGTGGTCAAGTGCACCGCCCAGAATCGCGGTAGAGTTCGGATTCGCTTTTCACTGCTCAGTGGGCGAATGTCCGCAGGTGCCGGTGGCCTCCTTCCTCACGGCCTCACTTCGAGGCCTCCCACTCTTACCCGCAGACAGGGTTCTCTGCAGCGATGGAGGCTGCCTTGGAACTCGCTTAGTAGACCAGGCTGGCCTCGAACTCACAGAGATTCACCTGTCTCTGCCTCGTGCTGGGCTTAAAGACGTGCGCCACCACTCGGGCATTACTGTGTGTGTGTGTGTGTGTGTGTGTGTGTGTGTGTGTGCATTACGGTGTGTGTGTGTGTGTGTGTGTGTGTGTGGGCATTACGGTGTGTGTGTGTGTGTGTGTGTGGGCATTACGGTGTGTGTGTGTGTGTGTGTGTGTGTGTGTGTAATTGTTTTTTATTTATCTATCTGCATGTATGCCTCTGTGTGTGTGTAATTGTTTTGTTAAGATTTATTTATCATGTATACAGTATTCTATCTGCACGTATGCCTGCAGGGCAGAAGAGGGCACCAGATCTCACTACAGATGGTTGTGAGCCACCCTGTGGTTGCTTGGAATTGAACTGAACTCAGGTCCTCTGGAAGAGCAGTCAGAGCTCTTAACCTCTGAGCCATCTCTCCAGCCCCTACTGTGGGACTTTTAAAATTATTTATATATGTATTTTTTGAAAATGACTGAATAATTTATTTTCAGAGTAGGCTTATAAAGCAAGTTAAAAAGGCAGATAATTAAGGCTGCTGGATCTGTGCATGACTTGAATCAGGAATGTCAGTGCATCATTAAAAAGGCAGGGAAAACTGCCTTCTTGAAATAGAAGTTTCTAGGAAATAAGGAGGACCCAAAGAGAGACACACAGGGTCCCTTGCAGAAGGGCAAAGGGAGATCTCCTGAGCAAACCAGGAGCAGGGGGAGGGGGGATGGAGCTAGGGAGGAGAGGAGAGGAGAGGTAGGCACGAGGGAGCAGGAAGATTAAGTCCGGGAAAGAACAGAGGAGAGCAAGAAAAGAGATACCATAATAGAGGGAGCCATCATAGGTTTAAAGAGAAAGCTGGCACTAGGGAAATGTCCAGAGATCTACAAGGATGACCCTAACAAACAATCTAAGCAGTAGTGAACAGGCTGCCTTAAATGCCCTTCCCTGATGATGAGATCGATGACTACCTTATATGCCATCCCAGAGCCTTCATCCCATGGATGATGGAAGCAGAAGCAGACACCCACAGCCAAACACTGAGCAGAACTCCTGGAATCCAGTTGCAGAGAGGGAGGAATGATGAGCAAAGGGGTCAAGACCAGGCTGGAGAAACCCACAGAAACAGCTGACCTGAGCAAGTGGGAGCTCACAGACCCCAGTCTGACAGCTGGGGAACCAGCATAGGACCAAACCAGGGCCCCCTGAATGTGGGTGTCAGTTAGGAAGAGTGGGCACTCCATGGGGCCCCCGGCAGTGGATTAGCAGTTATCCCTAGAATATGAATGAACGGACCCTGGGAGCCCACTCCATATAGAGGGATACTCTCCCAGCCCAGACACGATATGACAGACCTCGAAGAGCCTCCATGGAAGGCATCACCCTCCCCTGGGAGCAGAAAGAGGACAGGATGAGGGTTGATTGGGGGGGGGAGGGACAGGGGAGGACAGGAGGGTTGGGGAACTGGGACCAACATGCAAAACAAGCCTGTTTCAAATTCAAACAAAAAAAATTATCCAAAAAAAAAAAAAAGAAAGAAAGGAAGGAAGAAATAGAAGCTTCGAAGTTTGGGGTGTTAGATGTTTCAATTACAAATGAGGGCTCTAGGATTAGCATTGCAGTACACACTTGTACAGTCTCTGCTGTCTGGGGTCTCTGCTGCAGGAAGATCACTACTCTGAGGGCAGCCTGGACTTTGGAGCAAGATCATTTGGGAAAAAACAAAAAGTTTTCATTTGTGGTTTTGATAAGGCCTAACCTACACGGTGTTTTGTGCTCGCCGAAGCCTGCAAAGGTATAAACTTAAGAAGTCTGTGTGGGGAAGCCATAAGTCCAAGTGAGAGAAACTTGGCCTCCTCCACCTGGAGTCTCATGGCTGGGCTGTGACATGGTGTCTGCTCTGCTACTTTAGCCACAAGATGCCACAAGTGTTGTGGCGATGCTCCCTCTCAGGGTTTCTCTCAGAGGGTGTAACGTGCATCTGATTGCCACTAGCCTTCCTTACAAAGTCTGGTGGACTGTCATTGTGACAAAGCAGTGTCAGAACATCTCTGCAAGGTCCAGGAACTCACGGGGAAAATTTGGGGTTCTGAGGTGATGTATGGCCTCATTTCCAAGAGCAGCAGGCAGCAGTACCCTCTCATTCCTGCTCACATTCACAGGTAAGAGACCATGCTTACCTGTGACTGCTGCACATCTTCCCACCGGTGAAGTTCCAGCAGTTTTACAGAGTTGGTTTTTTAGATTTCTGTTTTCTGGGTTTGAAGAACTCCTTTAATTCCCATAACTTTGGTCCACTCCTGGAGTCAATTTATAGGTCAGTAAGGACAGGATATAACATTTTCATAAAGAAAAATTCTCTTACAGAATTCAAATATGCTTAATACAACTCCAAAATATGGAACTACCTTTAGTAAGTTAGCTGTCAGTCGGCTCCAGAGCCCCAGTACCTCTTGGGCCTTCGCTATCTGCCAGACTCCTCCACAGTGGGGAGGATAAGGACTTGGAGCCTGCATCTTTCCCGTCACAGTGTCAACGGGAAAGGAAAGGGTCTGGCTCACAGCAGCAGCCATACAGACACTGGCAAAGGTTTGCAACTGAGAGAAGCAGTCCCCCGGTCCATTCCAGATTTCCTCCAGGTTCATGTAAACTGGAAGAGAGCCAGCAGAGAAGGGAAGAGCGCCTAAAACAGTGAGGGATGCCCCTCGATAAAGGGCCAGAAAAAGCATGGATAAACCCCTGTAAGCCAGTTTCAGCATGTTCTATACAATCAACCGGGTTTTGATGAGGTCGGTGAGTATGTGACAATCACGGAAACCATGCCCACCAGACTTCCGGCCACAATGGAACTCCACTGGGAAATACGGCCTAGGCCATCTATGAAAAGCACAACAAACTCTTGGGAGACTGCCAGCTGCACGATGCTGCAGGGGAAGAGGCGTAGGCATGCCACACCCTTCCCCGTACACAGGGCTCTTGCCCCTCGGCCAGCCATACTCAGTGTCCCGTGCATTATTTATATTTTTAATGTGAGATATTGGGTATAAAACAGAATAGAAGGATGTGTCAAGTTGACAAGGGGTCAGTTGAACCACTGGTTTTGTATGTCAACTTTACATAAGCTAGACTTATCAGAGAAAGGAGCCTCAGTTGAGGAAATACCTCCATGAGATCCAGCTGTAAGGCATTTTCTCAAGTAGATCAATGGGAGGGGGCCCACTCCATAGGGGGCTGGTGGTTCTGGGTTCTACAAGAAAGCAGGCTGAACAAGTCATGGGAAGCAAGCCAGTAAGCAACACACCTCCATGGCCTCTGCATCAGCTTCTGCCTTGGGGATCCTGCCCTGTTTGAGTTCCTGTCCTGACTTCCTTCAATAATAAACAATATGAAAGTGTAAGTCAAATAAACTCTTTCCTTCCCAACTTGCTTTTTTGGTCATGGTGCTTTATCGAAGCAATAGAAACCCTAACACAGATTGGCACCAGGGATGTGGGTCTTGAGTACAGGCCTGTTCCATGTGTGAGACAGATGCCCAGGTGGAGATGCTTGTGGTTAATCATCAGGACACTTGTAGATTGCTGCTTCTACCCCAAGACATGTGGAGTGGCATAGGCTTGCCTGGAGCGCCCCCTACCCCCATGCTGAGGTAACTAACAGGCATCACCATGTAGCTCTGGCTGTCCTGGAAGACAGGAGATCACATGCCTCTGCTTCCCAAGTGCAGGGATTAAAGGCTTGGTGACTAGGAAAGCATGTCCCCTCCTACCATTTTTAAGGAAGCACCAGCAGAGGTGGCAGTAACACATCGCTCTGGTCACAGCTACTCCTGAGACTGAGGGTTGGTTGAGCCCAGGAGGTAGAAGTCATCCTGGGCAAAGTTAGTGAAACCCCATCCAGCTCAAGTATTCTGGGAGTGGTGACCCATGCTTGTGATGCTGGGATTGGAGAAGGTGAGACAGGAACCATAAATTATAGTTCATTTGGGGCCACAGAATGAGACTATATGAAGAAAGAAGTGTTTATCTGTTTTCTCCTAATTGAAAAATTATTTCCTGTAGAGAGGAGAGCTGCTCTTAAAAGACTGTAGCATGGTAACAAAAGTACAAGGCAGAGGGAGCTCTGAAGGAATAGGACTCACAAGGCTACTTCCCGAAGTTATCGATGTTATACACAGTTACTGACAGGGAAGAGACTGTCGCCGGCTTCAGGGAGTTGTGAGCCGCAGGGATTTAGCATTTTGCAGTTGACACCAGTAGTGAATTGAACACTCCTGGTTTTTCAAATGGCTCATTCTTGCCAGGAGTGGTGGCACATGAAGGCAGTCCCAGCACTTGGGAGGCAGAAGCAGGCAGATCTCTGAGTTGGCAGCCAGCCTAGTCTACACAAGTTCCAGAACAGCTAGAACTATATAGGGAGACCCTGCCTCAAAAGAATAAAAAGGTACTCATTTTTGTGTAAGTAACCCAAATATCACCATCTAGACTTGTATGAGTTTGTTATTGGGTTTTGTTCGTTTGTCTTTGTGTGTGTGTGTGTGTGTGTGTGTGTGTTTAGACTTTTTTTTTTGTAGAGCCACCACACACCACACACAATTGGCTGGGACCTCCCCAATCAATCACTCATTAACTAAGAAAATGCTCTACATTGGGATTTTTGTTTTGTTCTTGAAACAGGGTTTTTGTGTAGCCTTTGCTGCCCTAGAACTTCCTTTCTAAACCAAGTTGGCCTTGAAATCACAGATACCCGTCTGCCTCTGCCTTCCAAGTCCTGGGATTAAAAGCATTCACCACCACCTCCTAGCTAGAGGCATTTTCTTAATTGAGGGCCCCTCTTCTCAGATAACTTAAGCTTGTGTCAAGTTGACAAGACTAGCCAGCACAGAGATGAGCCTCACTGTGTTCCCAAGGCTGACCTGAACTTTTGATGAGTACCTGTGTGCCACCATGCTGTCCTTCACTGCCTTCATCTGCTAAAGGGTTTTAAAATAGCCTAGTGTTTAATTTCATAAAGTGTCACCATCCTCAGTGGATGTGATAGAGTATATTGTTTATGTTTGCAATTATTTTTGTTTTCCTATTGTTTGTTCTTTAAAGATATGGTTATACTGTGTAGCTCTAGCTGTCCTGGAAGTCACTTTAAACCAGGCTGGCCTTGAACTCACTGAGATCCACCTGTCTCTGCCTCCCCAGTGCTGGGTCTAAAGTGTGAGCCACTAACACCCTGTTTTTACAATTAAAGAAAACTCATATTCCTGTAATAAGTGCAACTTTAACTTTGTTCTTTTCTTTTAATATAGTGCTAGGTTTAGTGTGTTAAAAGTTTATTTAAAGCTGGGTGTGGTGGTACATGCCTTTAATTCCAACAAAAGCAGGTGGATCTCCGCGAGTTCGAGGCCAGCATGACTCTCACTATCTTTAGCTCTTATTCCTACTGTCTCCCTCCCCTTTCTTTCTGCTCTATTCGCTATCTCTTGCTGTCCTATCTCCAGTATTCTCTCCCATTTTCCCACCTCCTTAGTCCTGGCCTTCTTCAGACTGCTGGCCGTGTTCAGTCCCTCTGCTGTTCCCTCTCTCATATCTACAATAAAAATCCTTACTCATACCATGAAGCAGTCACATCAACAATTACTTTTTTACTTGCTTATTTTTTTTTTTTTAGATTAGATTTCTCTGTGCAGCTTGCTATCTTGGAACTCCCTCTGTAGACCAGGCTGGCCTCAAACTCAGAGATCTACCTGCCCCTGCTTCCTGAGTGCTGGGATTAAAGGCGTGTGCCACCACTGTTCACAATGATGTCAGTTTCTTTATGATGCTCCCTTGAATATGTCTGGTACATAAAGATAAATCTTTTGGCTAGGCTTAAAGATAAATTTTTTTGGCTAGGCATGGTGGCACATGCCTTTAGTCCCAGCGCTCTGGGAGGCAGAGGCAGGTGGATCTCTGAGTTTGAGGCCAGCCTGATTGACACAAGTGAGTTTCTGAACTATGTAGAGAAACCCTGTCCAAAAAAAGATTTTTTTTTTCCGTTTTTTTTGAGACAGGCTTTTTCTGTATTGCTTTGCTTTGGAGCCTGTCCTGGAACTAGCTCTGTAGACCAGGCTGGACTCGAACTCACAGAGATCCGCCTGCCTCTGACTCCTGAGTGCTAGATTAAAGGCGTGCACCACCAATGCTTGGCTCAAGAAAGATGTTTTAGAGTGGAGAGCACAAAAAGTTTAGAGATAAGAAATGTGTTGGGATCATTTGCTTGTGCAGTGGCAGAAGTCGTTACAATCTGCAAGAATTTGGAAATCAAGCGTGCAGTCTTTGACCATTGACTACTCAGTGTTTGGTGGAACCCCCAGCTTGCTCCTGCAGCTCCCACACAGTCTGAGAAGTCCAATTCCCCGCTCTCCAAACCCCGCCCACTCAGAGTATCTCCCAGCAAAGGGAAGGCACCAAAAAGCCCAGCCCCACAGCTCCTCTCCCGAAGCTTCCCCCAGCCCCACTCCTGCCTGAAGCATTGAGGGTTTGACTGTGCTTGGGCTCAAACTCAGTTTGTGGTGGGTGTCGCTCTTTGCTGCAGCTTTGGGCAATGAGACGCGATCCACCAAACTCAACAAATCTATGTGGAGTTTATTGGGAAAGGGAGCAAAGGGAGGGGAGAAGAAATGGAAAGAAGAAGCGAACAGGCAGGAGGCGCTTTATTATATAGGGAAAGCGAACGGTTTAGAACGAGGCTCAGCTGTTGGGGCTGTTGTAACTGGAGTCATGAAGCTGCTATTGGCCCAGCTCCATGCGGCCCCAGTTCCACATGGTTTCTGCATGCAGAGTCCTTATGCAGCCACCCAACGCATGCACAATGCAGCCATGCAACCCTTGACAACCTTTGACAGCTGTCAGTGGGTAGCGATCACCTGTCAAAGATGGATCCCTGGGCAAGGGAAGGTACACCAGAGAAGATGGATCCTGCGGGAAGGAAGAGAGCCTGAGGACTAGAGACCCTGCAACCAGGAAAGGCTCCCTAAGGAGAGGGCTGGCGTGGAGTGACAGGTGGGTGCTTAAGAGAAACCACCACATGGCAGGAGGAGAGGAGTTGGGCTCAAGAACCCAACAGTGCTTTGTTCATTAACCAGTAAGAGAAATAGGATGACATCTCCCAACATCTCCTCTTTTCTGTCTAAATAAAAAGAAGGGTTTTAACTTTAACATAGTAAAATATATAACTAAACAGTTATCAAATAAGAACTATAGTTAACAATATTTAGTCCATTAACATTTAGCAAGATTTAAAGAAAATATTCCATTATCTATCCTATCTTTGTGAGTCTAAAGTCCTATATGTAACTTATCTTTAATTAACTTAACTATGGAAAACTATAACTATAACTATCTGTCTTTAACTCCACCAAAGACTACAGAAGGATAATACATAAACTCTAGAATTGACAGAGACAAAACTTACTGCCTGGTCAGTCACCTAAAGTTCTTCTGTAATATTGGAGCATCCATCTTTAGCCCATAGGCCACAGTGTGTCTGGCAGACTCCTCAGCAAAGCAGCAAATTTTAAACTGTCTACCTATATTGGCAGTTTGTCAGTCACTTTTCTCTGTGTCCTGTAGAATGTCTGGTAGACTCACCCATGAAGCAGGAACCCTACAGCAATGTCCATCTTGAATCAGCAGTCACTTTCCTGTGGATCCTGTATGTCCAGTTTATACAGCATAAAGTCAAACAGTCCAGACTTGGCACAGTCCCTAACAAGCCAGCCCTTTCCTTACCAGTGAGGAGAGTGGACTGGGGATGGGTTGCGGGGAGGGTGGGTGGGTGGGAGGAGGGGTGGGAAGGAAACTGTGGTTGGAATGAAACTTGAAAATAAACAAAGCCAGCCCTCTCCTGCTCCCCTGTGGCCCTGTCCCTGTCCCTCTCCCTGGTATGTCTAGCTCCTTTGGATATTACTCTTTGCCTGGACAGTTATCTCTTAGACCCAAGGCCTCAGATGACCCTGCCACCTGCAAGGTCATGGTCATGGGGAACTGCTTTAGCTGATGGTATCACACTACTCCCATTATTGCAGTTTTCCTTGACCACTCCATGGTCATGATTTGGTTGCAGCTACAAACCAAATGGAGGCTTATAAAACCAGCAGAGGTATGTTTCCCTGATGGGAGATGTCATTCTGTGAATATGTTTCCGTATTGGTTAATGAATAAAACACTGTTGGCCAATAGGAAAGCAAAACAGGTGGGACTAGGAGACAAAGAGGATTCTGGGAGAGGTAGGGAGTTTCAAGATGTAGGACCAACAGGGTAGAACTCCGGTTCCTCTCTCTGGTAAGATAAGACCACGTGGAAATACATAGAGTAAAAGAAATAGAAATAGGTTGATATTTAAGACAGAGCTAGCCAATAAGAAATGCTAGTAATAGGCCAACAGCTTTGTATCTAATTACAGTGTCTGTGTGTTATTTGGGGCTGGCTCGGCTGAGGGACCAGACCAGCGGGAAAACCGTTCATAACATTTCCCCTCCTTTGTCCCTAACCTCAAGAGGAGATGGCTCTGGACCTGTTTGTGTGGGCAGAAAATGGCTGCAATTACCCACTGTCCCCAGCTCCATTCTGTGCAGGGGGTGACAGTGGCCATCAGACACCTAGGATTTGCGTCAAAGCTTTTTAGGCCAGAAGTCCCCATCCCAGCTTTGATTCCTCCTCCCCTGCCGCGTGGGCTGCCAGCTGCCAATGCATGAGCCCCTGTCTCCCACCCCACCCTCTTAGCCTCAACCTGACAGGTGTTCACCATGTAGCCCAAGCCTGGAATTCACAGCACAGAGATCCACCTGTCTCTGCTCCTAAGTGCTGCAATTAAAAGGCATGCTCTCCGCCAATTTTTTTTAAAGGGTTTGGGTGTTTTTTGTTCTTTTCTTTTTTCTTTTTTTGTTTTTGTTTTGTTTTGTTTTTTGAGACAGGGTTTCTTCATGTAACATCCCTGGCTGTCCTGGAACTCATGTTGTAGAGCAGGCTGGCCTCAAATTCACAGAGATCCTCCTGCCTCTGCCTATTGAGTACTGGTATTAAAGGGCTTTTAATTTTTTTTTCATTTTAAAGTTGTGTTTAGATGTATTTGGGTGTTTTGCCTGTATGTGTGTTTATAAACCATGTGGATGGGTGGTGTCCAAGGGGCCAGAAAACAGTGGATCCTCTAGAACTGGAATCATATATGGTTGTGAACTGCCATGGGAATGTTGGGAACTGAAGAGCAAGAAGTGCTCTAACAACTGAGCCATCTCTCCAGCCCCCAATTCCTGCCAAACTGTGTTGCTAAGTAGTCTCCACTGACGAAACAGACCCCTTCTGGGAAAGTTGATCCACAGAGGTGGTGGGACAAGATCCCAAGACAGCTGGGGCAAGGTGTGTGTGTGTGTGTGTGTGTGTGTGTGTGTGTGTGTGTGTGTGTGTGCTGTGTAGGCACTTGAACTCTATGTTAAAAGTTAAGGGTTCCAGTCCCTGGCAGAGCTCAAAACAAGTACCTAGCAGACCTAGCAGTTGATCTGGCTTCACTGGGGTCCCCAAAGCAGATGCCCCAAATCTCACCTAGCCTAGAGAAACAGAGGCCTCAGTGAGCAAGGAAGGCTGCTGGCTTTCCTTCTCAGGCAAGACCCCTTTCCAGAGCTCCCTGGGTACCACAGGAGCATGCTTCACAGATTACACATCACATTCTGCAGCCGGGCAGGCACAGCCAATAGCCCAAAGGACAGCTTCCCGAAGGAGCGTAGAATGGCAAGCCTCTGCCACCACACCCTTATCTCACTATGGGCACCTCTTTAAGCAGGTTGCCCCCTACCCACACTCAGTCCCTAGAGATTCCATGACAACCCTGCATGTCCTAGATACCTGAGAGCCAAACTATGTCTCCTACCAATCCCTCCTCAACCCCAACCCCCAGGCATTGAGAACTAATGGACACAACTCTCAGCTTATCCCATAAAATGTGAGAAATTGGGGCATGGCAGTACTTACCGTGCACTTGGAGAGACAGATGCAGACATAAGTTCCAGGCCAGCCAGGAGACTACATAGTGAGATCCTGTCTAGAAACAAAAAAGATGAAGGGGCTGTATTTGAAGGTTTCCCATCCTTTCCACATAGGCCTGCTGTGGTGTGGACATGGCTTGGCATCCTCCAACAGTCCATGTACTGGAGACCCAGTCCTGATTGAGGTCCTGGATGTGGTAAACTTTCAGGTTTTTTGAAGATTTATTTTATTATGTATTCTGCCTGCAGGCCAGAAGAGGGCACCAGACCTCATTACAGATTAGGTCGGTAGTGTGAGGCCTGGGTGAGACCTCATGGGAGACCGAAGTTTGTGCTTGTTTCTTCTGTATACATCAGGCTGGCTTCTCTGCTGTGTTGTCACACACACACACCAGGGTGACTTACCAGGACATTAGTGCCATGCTCTTCAGCCTTCAGATGTAGCGTCTGGGAGGCTCTGGACTGTCCCCTCTCCAGGGCCTTTGGCCATCCCACTCAGCTGAAATGCAGTCTCTACAACACAGAATTTTAAAACATATGGCAAATGTACATGATATATATTTGCCTTTCCCACTATCTGGTTCTGTGGCATCAAGTGCAAACATCACCATCTCTGCATCCAGAGCTGCCATCTTCCCAGACACAGCTACTTCCTCTCTACATGACCCTTGGCGCCCACCATCTACTTTCTTGCCTCTATGAGTGTGGGGACTCTGGGACCTCTAGTGACAGAGTCATGGTATGTTTGTCCTTAAATTGATTAGAAGTTTTTACTATGGTACAGAGGAATGTATGGTGTGTGTACATGAGTGTAGGCATGTGCATGCATGAGAGGTCAGAGGGCACTTTCTGGAGCCGGTTCTTGTTTTATCATCAGAACAGTGACTGCACCTGAATCTTCTGCTGTTTCCGCTGCTGACTGCGACTCAGCAATCTCTGCACCACAGCGCAAGGGACACAGTGGGACTTCAGTGGGACCCTCTCTGCTGCTTCAGTCAAATGGAGCTTTTTATTTGTCTGTTTTAACTAAATGTTTTGGTTTTTGTTTGTTTGTTTTTTCAAGATGGTTTATCTCTTTAGATTTGGAGCCTGTCTTTGAACTTGCTGTGTAGGCCAGGCTAGTCTTGAACTCACAGAGATACACTGCCTCTGCCTCCCTAGTGCTGGGATTAAAGATGTAAGCCACCACTGCCTGGACCAAATGCAGTTTTTAACTAAGTCTCTATTGCCCTATTTTACCAATACATTTACTCAGGAGTAAATCAGATTCTGGGATGAAAACCTGCTGGTCAGAGAGACTGAGAAGCACCCTTCCTCCTTACAGTGACCTGGCAAGAGAGCTCACTTCCACTATTCCAAACCAAAGCCCCTCCCTACTACTTCCTATAGGTTTCTCCATCCCGTTTCCAGACTCACTCTAACTCTCTACGACTACTTCCTGTCAACTAGTTGCTGGCTCTGCCTCTTGACCCAAGATTTTATTTAATTAAAGCAAACTCAGCATTCAAGGTATGATCAAATAACCTGGAACAGGTTCTCTCCTTCCACCATAGGTTCTAGAGTTTGAACTCAGGTAGACAGGCTTTCATGGTGTCTCAGTCATCATTTTATTGTTGTGAAGAGACACCAGGACCAAGAGAACTCTTATAAGAAAAAGCATTTAATTGGGGCTTGCTTATAGTTAGTCCCTTGTCATCACGGCAGGGAGCATGGCGGCATGCAGGCAGACACGGTGCTGGAGAAAAAGCTGAGTTCTACATCTGGACCTGGGGGCTGCAGCAAGAGAAAAACCCTGGGGCTGGCTTCAAAGCCCACCTCCAGCGACTCGCTTCCTTCAATAAGGCCACACCTCCTAACCCCTAACCCGAGCGTTCAAATGTCTGAGTTTATGAGGGACATTCCTATTCAAATCACCACACATGGCAAACAGTTATCTCTCTTGTTTTTTGAATTTACAGAGATCATCCTGCCTATGCCTCACAAATGCTTCGATTAAAGGCATGTGTCACCACAGCCTGGCTAAAATTTTGAATTCATTTCTATTGGCTTCCCTGCCCATATGTCTATGGGAGGTTTTTGGGTTCCCTGGAACTGGAGTTACAGTTGTGAGCTGCCATGTGGATGCTGGGAATTGAACCTGGGTCCTCTGGAAGAACAGCCTTTGGACCGATGTCTTAAATTTTTATTTTACCAGCATTCCATACATGCACCTCACAGACCACTTATAACCTCGCTTGCAAAAGAAAATTTCTTTGGATAAAAAAGTATAACAGGTAGGCTGTGGTAGTACACACCTTTAGTCCCAGCACTTGGGAGGCAGAGGTAGGCGGATTTGAGTTCAAGACCAGCTTAGTCTACAGAGTGAGTTTCAGGACAGCTAGGGCTGCACACAGAGAAACCCTGTCTTGAAAAACAAAACTACGTGCTCACTTCAGCAGCACACATACTAAAATTGGAATGATATGGAGATTAGCAGATTCACAAGGATGGCACGCAAATTTGTGAAGCGTTCCATATTTTTTTAGGGTCTGAAGAGATGGTTCAGCAGTTAAAGGCACTGACTCCTCTTCCAGAGGACCCTGGTTCAGTTCCCATCACCCACATGGCAACTCACAACTGTCTGTAGCTCCAAGATCTGACAGCCTCACACAGACATACATATAGGCAAAACACCAATATACATAAAATAAGAATAAATTACTTTGAAAAAACCAAACAAAAAGTATACCAAATTTATTTTTGGGGGAGAGAAGATTGGGTTCTCACTAGGTTGTCCTAGAACTTGCTTTATATATTGAGCGGACCCTCCTGCCTGAGTCTGCTGACTCTGGATCACATGTCATAAAGGTTAGTTAAAGAAAAGGGGTATGTCTTTGTTCCCTTTTCCCTCCTTCCTTCTGGTATGGGGGATTGAACCCAGGGCTCACACATGGTAGGCAAGTGCTCTACCATTGAGCTATATGCCCAGCTGGCAAAAATGCTTAGGTTAAAAATGTAATATTTTAACCTAAGATGCAGATTAACAATATAACCTCCAAAGTGCCCAACTCATACATTAAATATGAAGAATTCAAAAGCTCTTCAAGTCCAGGTGTGCAAGGGATGGGGGCGTGGCTGCTCAGCTGGCCAGGGTCTCTGGAGAAAGTAGGGTCAGATGGACAGAGACTCAGACAGCTTCAAAACTCTGAGGGTGAAGAAAGGATTGTTGGTTGCTGGCCCCAAGGGGGCAGCTGAAGGGGGTGGGGTGCTGTGGGAGGACAGAGAGGGAGTCAGAGAGAAAAGAGGAGCCGACAGGTTTGTGTGAACTGACGAGACTGCTTCATGGAGCCTGGTGGTGACTGGAGACCAAGAGCTGAAACAATCTCAGGCTTGAGTCCTTTATTAGTTACCCTGCCTTGTCTTTCTGACTGAGCCCCAGAATGTATCACCAATGTCACTCAACTACAAAACCAGTGCCACCAGATAACATTTGAAATTTATAGAAGAGACCACGCCTGCCATATGCAGCGCCAGTTTGTCTGGCATCTGCATTCCCAGCCTTGGTAACTCTCCTGGCTGATAATAAACTAGTCTTCCCTTTAAGAGCACAGTGCTGGTGACCTTTGAGGTCACTTTTGCGTGGTATGAATAGAAATCTCAGCGGGTTTTCTCAAGAGAGTATGTAGTATGCTTGGGTGGGAAGGAGCAAATGACTGACCTGGACTCTCCAGCATAGCTCATGGTCATGGTCAGCTTGCTTAGATGCTGGAATGAAACCCCACTACAATGCTCACTTAGGCCAATTCCGCAAGATGCAAGTCTAACCAGAGCCTTGCTTTCCAAGGGAGAGCTCCCCTCCTTGACACCCTGACAGAGGGGCAGGGCACTACAGAGACAAACCAGTGTAGTGTGGCGCCCCAGGCCCTCTCCTGACTGCGGGCTCGCCCGCACCCAACGCGAGGTTCCAAAACTCCAGTCAGAACACTCAGGGAAGTGCACTCATTCAACCTGCGCTCGCTGCTGCGTTCCCGGCCGGGCCGGTCCTAGACTGGTTCTCACGCTGGCCTCCCACACGCGTAGGTCCCGGGGAGACGGACATCGAATTCGGCGGCAGCCAGCAACTGATCCCCGTGGAGAAACAGCGCCCAGGGCGCAGGTGCTGAGCGCGCGCGGCCAGAATGGGGAGGCCGCGACAGGCGCCGGGAGACGGGATCCGTTCCTGCGCGGGTCCGATGAGAAGCCTCGCGCCGAGTGGGAGCATCCCGCGCTGGGGGGGGGGGAGCGCGCGGCCGCGGTGTTTCCATGACGACGACGTCGGGGACCCGGGCGGGGTCGGCCTGGACGCATGCGCGCGCGAGCAGGTCACGGGGCGTCTTTCCGAGTCGCCCGCGCTGCTGGTCGCGGTTCCGTGAACCGCGGTGAGGGTCGGGGTGGGGTCCGCGGGGCCCCGGGAAGGGTGGGACCAGGCTAAGCGCACCCGAGTTCGCGGGACGCGTGGGTCGGGCTGGGCTGTGGGTCGCGGGCCGGGGGTGGGCGGGGCCGGCGGCGGCGCCTGTGGACCGGCTCGGGTGCGGCGGTGTCACTGACCGCGCTGCGCTGCTCGCTGCAGGGCGGCCCCGGGCTCCCTCCTCGGCCATGGCCCCCGCGCCCAGGTCCTTGCTGTCGCCGCCGACGTTGCTGCTGTGGCTGTTGCTGCTGAGCCTGGCGCCGCTGGGCGCCCGCGCCGAGCCTGCCGCCGGGAGCGCTGTCCCCGCGCAGAGTAGGTGCCCGCGGAGGGGGCGTGCGGGAGGCGTCTTTGTTTCCTGCGCGGTCACTTGTTGGGTGGAAGCTGGAGGGCGGGCGACAGGGGTTGGGACACCGCTGGGCGCTCGGCTGGGGCCTGGCTGGGGTTCGGTGTGTTCAACCTCACGAGACTCGGATCCCTCGTCCCCGTAGGCCGCCCGTGTGTGGACTGCCACGCATTTGAATTCATGCAGCGCGCCCTTCAGGACCTACGGAAAACGGCCTACAGCCTGGACGCGCGGGTGAGTACACAAGGTCAGGGAGGTCGGGGTTTGGTCTGTAAGCATCCCAAGACCGAGCCACTATAAGGGTCTGGGACCAGATCTCACCTGAAAACGCCCTCCATGCCCAGCGCACTGTGTAACCTCTGCCAAGGCCTCAGGGCACTTGGTCCCGGGATTTGTGGTAAATAGTGTACTCCAGGGATGTGTGGTACTAAACAAGGGTTTTCCGTGAGAGATGAGGTCAGAGTAGGAAGAAGAGACGGAGGCTGGGCATGGAGGCTATGGCTTGTGAAGAGTGGAAAGCTGGTAGGACCAGAGATCTGGGTGTGTCCTGGAGTCTCAGGGCTTCACAGATTGGGTGAACTTGTATCTCTCCAGCCCAGGGGAGTTGGCCTTTGTAAAGAGAATTCCTGGGAGTAGGAGGAAGGGAAGACCTTTTCTGGACTCATCCCTTTTGGGATAGTCAGGAGGACTCTCTCCCCAGTGAGGCCTCTACTCCTCTTGTGGGTTGGGGAGTGGGTGTGCATGGTGGAGGAGCTTTGAGTGATGGGTGTGAGCTGAAAGATGGCTGCAGTGGGAATGGGTATAAGGAGAGACCCCAGCAATGGGAGCTGCTCTGGAGGAAATGGGGTGATAAGGCACCTAAGGGGCAAAGTGAGGAGGCCAGGAAGGCCTGGGAAGGTGTGCATTGAGAACCTCTGTCCCATCTTCATGGTTCTGGTTCCTTTGCAGACTGAGACCCTTCTGCTGCAGGCTGAGCGCCGGGCTCTGTGTGCCTGCTGGCCAGCTGGACGCTGAAGATCCTTATCCAGTGACATTCCCTGTCAATAAATGCCTGCTAGCATGCCTGTGTCCTGTGTCCCTGCTCTGGCTGTCAGAGAGCCACCCATGTTGTTGCCCTGTTGTAAGCCCCTCTGGGTCTTGGTTGCCCTGTCACAGGTTACGGTGGGGTACTGTTTGGCACTGTCCCACAGCATCACCCCTGATGAGGTACACTTGCCCTACAGGCAGTGGATATTCCCAGACCTGTCCCAGCCAGCCTGCCCTAGTTTGGAGGCCAGGGGATCTTGACAATGGCCTTCCCACTCTGAGTTCCCCAAAGCCTCTCTGTGCGGGGTTGGGCATGGTTCTGTGGAAGCTGAGCTCTGAGACCCTAACCTGGGGCTTCTGGAGAGGCAGTGGGCAACAGGCAATGGGTAAATGCCCTTTCCAGGAGGGAGAAGGTGGGTGGGTCCATGTGCAGACCCAAGCTTGGCCCCTGGGTACCAAGGATGTCTGTCTATATGGGAGTTAATGGCCCCTCGCATGTCTGCACACATGGGCTAACTGCCTTGCAGGCAAAACCCCAGCAAAGTGAGGACAGCACTCTGCTTTTATTGGAAAGTTTGTGCAAGTGAAATTAAAGATTTTTTTTTCTTATCAAGGTAGGACATGCACTCACACTGTTGGAAACAGCTCCAGGAGCACAACAGGGCTGAGGCTGAGTGACTGCTTCACCCAGGTGCAACACTGCCCTATCTGGGGCATTGGTTCCTTGATTAGTGCCATGCTCCACAAAGAGCTAAAGCCTCAACCCTTCATGGAGGGTGTTAGAGGATGCTGAGACCACAGTCCAGGTGTGCTGCACAGCCGGGTTTCTGTTCTGGGTTCACCCTGAGCAAAGGAGGTAGAAGTATACTCCTGTCCCATTGTTTGGTTAAACTCCTGGCCATTCCGAAGTTGCAGGAGAGACCAGAAGTGTGTCACACAAGTTTTGTTCTAAGTGTAGACTGCCAGATTTAGCATTTGAATACAGAAACACTTTTTTAGGGTTTCTACTTACACTAAAAGTATTGTTTACCCTAAATTCAAGATTAACTGTTTTATGGATATTATTAGCCTTTGATACAAATTGCCAAGAAAGTATGGTGTAGGGTCCTCTTTGGGACATGCCTATAGAAAAAAGTAGGGGTATCAGCCAGGAAGGTAGGGTGGAGGGGTCTGGAGGTCGGTAGGTTTGTTCCAGCCCATCATGCCGGAGTCTGGGGGCTGCAGGAAGCTGAGGAAGGAAGCTTGGCGGGTGAGGCTCCTTGGAGCCTCTTTAAAACTGTGTGCATGGACACGCATGTGCATGGACACGCATGTGCACAGAAGACAGCTGGGGAGATAGCAGGGGGAATCCAGGCGTTGGATCAGCTTGGCAGGCACTTTACCCACTGAGGTCTCTCCCTGGCCTTACTAGGTTTTGAGGTGGCAGAATCTAGGTCTGCATGAGCAGAGTACTTGTGGTTGCCAGAGATGCTAGACGACTCTGGAAGACAGTATGGGCCCTCGGGGATATGATTCACCCACCGCGGATGGAGACTGCTGGGCAGTGGCAGCATGTGAAGTGGTTGGATTCCATGTGTATTTGAAAACAGAAGTGGGCTTAGTGACACATAGCTTTAGTCCATGCACTCAGGGGAGGGCGGCAGGTCTCTGAGTTCAAGGCCAACTTGTAGCACAAATGCTCTTTCGTCTTAACAATAAAAACTCTGAGTCAGCTATCCGGATGAAAGCAGAAAGATAGAGAAGCCAAGTGGCCAGCTACTAGAGAGTTCTTATTTCTACCAGTGCTCAGACCAAGGGGCGATCCTGTCCTCAGACTACTTGCTTCAGACTGCCAAGAGCTCCTGTCTCCTCCCACTTTACATTCCCCTCTCTGGCCAGCCATATCCCTTCCAGTCTCCACCTCCTTACTGCTGGGATTAAGGGCATGTCCTCCAAGTGCTGGGATCACCTCTGTGTGATCTCTGTTTCTCTTTCAGACTTGATCGATTTCATGTAGCCCAGAGTGGCCTTGAACTAACAGAGATCTGTCTGCCCTGTCTCCCAAGTGCTGGGGTTAAAGGTGTGTACCGCCACTGCCTCCCTCTATGGCTAACTAGTATGGCTAGCTTTGCACTTTGATCTTAAGGCAAGCTTTATTTATCAGATCATAAACAAAATATCACCATACCAGCTTGCTCTACATAGTGAGTTATAGGACAGCCAGGGCTTTGTAGAGAGACCTGTCTCAAAACAAAGCCACCCCCCCAAAAAAAAAGTCAAGTAAATGAAAATTAAAAACAGCCAGGAGGATTTGGTGACAGCCAGTCTTTGCAGCTGTAAGGTATACCTGGACAAGCACCAGAGAAAGAAGGAAGGGACAGTTACACTACTGAGTTCTCTGTGTCTGAGTGTGGACAGGAGAGAGGAGCTGAGAAGACAGGAGACGGATAGGGTGCAGGACCTCACAGTAGGAAGGAGCAGCCATGAAGCAGGAGGAAGGCTGAAGCATGTTCCGGGTGGTGTGCTGAGGGCTCTAGGGAGAATAAGGGGGGCATGCCTCATGCTGCTGAGGTTAAGCAAACACCAAGGCTACCAACAGGTTTGGAATTTTTGGCCATTGGTGATCTTGATCAAAGATAGTCTAAGTGGGTAAGCTTGACTTGGGTTTCTTGGAAGGAGCAGAGATGGAGGTATGCACCTGGCAAGTTTAAATTTTCATAAGGCCAATGGCCAGAGCCCCAGAGCAGCTCTCCTGTTTGTCATTGGCTCACTATGGCATGGAAAATGACTAAACCCAGCTCAGCACACAGCCAAGCACATGGCATGCATTTTAAGATGCCTTTCATTTTCCTGGATTTAGTGTTGGACTAATTGGCCTTTTTGCCTGCTTATTATCCAGCCTGAGCCCAAGCCCCATATTTGCCTGGACTTCTGTTCCTGTTCCCAGACCGTTGTGCATTCCCACACTGGCTGCCCTCTAGGGAGCAGAGGGTTCCTGAGTGGATCTATAGAATTTATGTGTGAGTGTTTATAATTATTAATGGATGTGTGCAAAAACTAGCAGCCACAGCTTCTTCTTTCTGGCTATACTTGTAGCCTGGGACTTATGACCCGCAGACACCTCATAAACACATTGAGGTTCCAGGGGGAGTGATGAACAACCCACCCGACCCCAGCTCCACTGCACATGTGTCTGTGTAACTGCCCTGCCTTCATTCTCTCGCTACCCCTAGCTAGGGTTCTGGTACCCAAGTCACCATTACAGCACTACCTACATTTCAGGCAGAGTCACCTTTTTTTCTAGACCTGTGTAGGAAGGTGTTCAGGAGGGAAACTGAGTCAGTCTGCCTGAAAATAATTTTTGTTGAGACACTCCATTTGTAATGTAACCCTCCCATCTCTAAGGCTTTGCATATACTTTTCTCTTTTTTTGGCCTCTGTGACCCTGCTTCACAATTCAGCCCTTAACCTTTTGTTGAGGCAGGGTCTCATGTAGCTCTGGCTGGCCACCTACTTGCTGTGTAGTTAAGGATAGCCTTGAACTCCTGATCTTTCTACATCTCAAGTGCTAGAACCATGGTGCCTGTCTGCCTCCTTTTTTTTTTTTTTTTCCTAAACAAAGCTAGAGTTGGCTTCTAAGGGGAATGAGACTGTTTTTTCTTTGCTTTGCTTGCTTGTTTTTGTGACAAGGTTTATCAGTGTAGCCCTGGCTGATCTGGAACTCTATGGACCAAGCTAGCCTGCCTTTTCCTCCTGAATGATGGGATGAAAGTTATATGCCACCATGCCTGGGATTGTATTGTTAACATATTTCCTCATCCTAGCCGAAGGCTGAGTGTGATGGAATTGGCCAGGCCCAACACAGGGTGGGGACTCTGAGTCTGTGCTTAGAGGATGAGTGACAGGGTGGGCATGGTAGCGCCCTGTGCCTGCAGCAGATGGCTCTTAGAGCGGCAGAGAAGCAGGGCTTTGGTGGACGCACCTTTAATCCCAGCACTCGGGAGGCAGAGGCAGGTGAATCTCTGTGAGTTCCAGGACAGCTTCCCAAGCCACAGAGAAACCCTGTCTCAAAAAGCAAAAACAAAACAAACAAACAAAAAGCAGCGCATAAGCTCTAGGGCGGTCTTTCTAAGGTTGTCTGGAGGCCTGTTTTTGCACTTAGGTTGAGTCTGCCTCTCCAGGACCTCTGACCTGGAGATGTCATTGCTGAATTCCCATTTTGGTGACATCTGTTAGTGGCGATCTGGGCTTGCTTTTCTGCTCTGTGGTTTTCTTTTCTTTTTTTTGGGGGGGGGTTCTTCTCTCTTAAAAGCTCCTGTGCCCTCCCCCCCGCAGCTTATACCCTTCAGGAGCCAGCCCAGGCCATCTCCCAGGACTACCTTGGCTGTGTGTCTTTCCAGTGCCTTCTCCTTTCCTCTACATTTTTATTGCCCCATAGACCCTGGAGTATCCATGCCAGGCAAGGATAAGTCCTCTGTCCCCAACATCATTAGAGGGCACACCTTGGGTGGAGAGCCTACTGCCCTATTAAGGAGACATCCGTGCCCGCAAATGTTGTAAGTGTCTCTGTCTCTGAAATTTGGGCAGAGGTCATCACCCCTGCCGAGCTGTAGGCAGGCACTTCTGGGCTCCTGGAAAGAGAATTCAGCAGCAGGGCCTAAGGAAGCTAATTTGCCCTCCAGAGTCTTCCTGGAGACCCAGGCAGAGGCTGAGTAGGCTTGCGTGGGGAGTTCAGGAGAGGTATTTCCCTGCTGGGTCTTTATCGGGAAGGACCTTGACGCCACCCGGGAATGACCTAAGAGATACCGGCAGAGGGCGCTCCACGACAGGGAGGAGGAACCAGGCTAACCAAGGCCACTGACCGCCCTGTTGTCTTCGCAACTCAAAGCCCTTCTAAGTGGCTGTGCCTGAACTCCAGTTCTGGCCCCTCTACACTTCCAGAAGGTTCTGGTGTGTTCCAGTTGACCACAGCACAGGCCTCCACCCTGGCCACCAGGCGGCATATATGTGGTGCCAGTAGGTTTGGGGCACTGAAGGGTGTGGTCAGGCCGACCAAGGGAAGGGACCTCTGCAGCACAGGGAGGGCCCATCAAGGTCGCGCTGATGTGAACCTTAGCCCCTGGGCCTGGCGAGGCTTCAGGGTCCTCAGGGATTCTCAAGCCTAGGGTCCTGAGTCAGACCTACTTGGCTTCACCTGATGTCTCCTCAATGCCCACACTCTCCTTCTACCAGGCCCTCACCTGAATGCCTTCACAGGGCCGATACAGTTCCTGCACACCACCTGGTCAACCTCAGGACCCAGAAGAGGCCAATGTGGCTGGCCAGGGGTCTCAACTTGTTCAGGTACCATCAGTGAGTTCCCTTGACATTTTTGATGTTTAGCTTCAGTATTTTGGAAGGTCATAGCCGGGACCCAGATATGCCCATGTTTTGAAAACCCATTGAAGGACATCCTCCTTAGCCTGGCCCTCTCCTTAGCATCCTTGCGCTGAGGACCCTGGGTGGTAGATTCTCCACATCCTCCTCCCAGGCCCCTTCATCCTCTAGGTGACCATGGCCACTCTGATGGCTCTAACTCTGGTGTGGCACCACGCAGTTTGAGGGTCCTTAGGCCTAGGGAAGTCAGAGTGTCCGCGAGCATGCGGGTGAATTCAGTTTGGGGGGGCCCATCCCTGTGACCAAGTTAAGAGAATATGCCACGATGTGTTTCCCAACCTGGTTACTGGCCCCCACCCCACGGCGTGCCTAGTCTGCTGCGTCTGCACGTCTTGCTCCTAGGGACCGTAAGACAAGGTTCAGGCGCGAGCCCCCGCTGCACCTGCACCAAAGCCACGGGGCGCATGCGCGGGCCGCGGAAGACGCGCGCGGGGGTGGGGGCAGCCGGGAGGGGTCCTGCAATTCCGCATGCCTGCTGCCTGGAGCGTCGGGTGTCAGATTGGAGTGGGGTGGGGTGCGGCCCTGCGTCAAGCGCGCGGGCATCATACCCCACTTCAGCCGTGTCCTCACTCCCTCAGTCCTTTCGGTCCTGGCCTCAGGCTCGCAGGGCTCCAGCCAGGGGAGCATGGTGCCCCTCCCGAGGACTTCGGCCAGGAGCCGCGTTCAGACAAAGGGGTGGGAGATGGAGACACTTCCGTGACTGCTGCCAGCGGCCGGCCGCGGAGGAGGAGGGCGCGTTGCTGCAGGCACGGAGGCCCGAGCGCAGCGACAGCTTTGCGGGTGCTCAGGGGCGGGGTGGGAGGCGTCCATCACTCGCTGTCCTCTGGGCGAGCCTCAAGTCCCCCACGCAGCGCCTCTCGGAGCGCCCTGCCCCTGCTGCCGCTCGCCCGCGCCCTCACTAAGGACCGCTGGCCTGATCGCTTCCTCGCACTCTCGTCGCTCGGCCCCGCCGAGCTCCCGCGGTCTGCTCGCTGCGCAGCCCAAGTGTGCCATCGGGCGGGCGCGGAGGCGGTGTCAGCTCCCACCCACGAGATCACATGGTGACCCTCGGCAGCCAATGCAGTGGACGCTAGGACCCTGCGGGACCCCGGGCGCTTCGACTGCACCGGCGCCGCTGCATTATAAATACTTCTCCAAAATGCGGCGCAGCTCCCTGCGCGCGCCCCGGCCGCCCGCCGCCTCCGCCCTGCGCCCCTGAGCTGCTGCTGCCACCGCTACCGCCGCTGCCGCCGCCGCGGGTCCGAGGGCGCCGCGCCCTTGCCCTGGGCCCGGGCTCTGCCCACTGCCGCCGGCCCGCATCCCCGCGCTGCGCCGCCCGGCCGGGTGCATGCATTGTGGGCCTCCCGACATGGTCTGCGAGACGAAGATCGTGGCTGCGGACGACCATGAGGCACTGCCGGGGGCCAAGAAGGACACACTGCTCGCCGCCGCCGGAGCCATGTGGCCCCCGCTGCCCGCCGCGCCCGGGCCGGCCGCCGCGCCCCCACCCGCACCGGGTCCCCAGCCCCACGGAGGCACGGGGGGCGCGGGGCCGCCGGAGGGGCGCGGCGTGTGCATCCGCGAGTTCCGCGCAGCCGAACAGGAGGCGGCGCGCCGCATCTTCTACGACGGCATCTTGGAGCGCATCCCCAACACGGCTTTCCGCGGCCTGCGGCAGCACCCGCGCACCCAGCTGCTCTACGCCCTGCTGGCGGGTCAGTGCGCCGCGGGGGGTGGGGTGGGGGGCCGGCCGGTCTGCCGCAGTCCCGGGCCCGGCCCGGCCGGGTTTCAGCGGGTCTAGCAGACCCCCTTCGGGGACCGTCGCGCTTAGCTCCGCCTTCTTCCTAAGTCCCCATTTGGGAGCCCGGGTGCCGCGTCGGTGCGCGGGACCGGCGGGGAGGAGACCCGCTAGAACCCGCGGCGCAGCGCTGCGGGCTCACGGCCAAGGCGCCTGGGCCGGGCGTGGGAACCGGCGCGGGCGGAGTGCAGGCGCTGCGGACCGGGAAGCAGCGGGTCAGCAACTCACTCCGCGTTGCCCGTTCTCCCCGTCGCGGGACATCCCGGGTGGGGGCGGCGTGACAGGGCAGGTAGCGCTGCAGCTGCGGCCCGGCGCGACAACTATATATAATCTGCGGGCGGGGGAGGCCGCCTGAGGCTCAAGTGCTAATTTATGACGGGAAGACAGCCAGCTCCGCGGGGAGCCAGGGAGGCTGTTCGCCAGAGCCAGGGCCACAGGGAGGATATCCTGTGCGATCTTGAAGCACACCCCTCCCCCCTCATTAATGTCATCCCATTCTGCAGATGAGGAGCTTGAGGCGACTTTCCCAAGGTCATTCAAGGGAGGCAAGTTTTGCTCTATAGTTCCTCTTCCTCCTCCACAGTATAAATGAGTCTGGAAATAGTACGGTGCTCATCACCTGACCCTGTGGGCCCAGAAGCTGCCCAGGGATGGCTCTGACTGGGTCCCTTCAACCGAGTGGGATGACCTGTTTGGTTAGGTCCAGCTCTGACTTAGCACCAGGCTAGGAGGAGTAGGCAAGAGTCCTTTTGGAAACTGGAGCACCGAGGGCTGACCAGCGCGGGCCTGGCCTAGGCTGTTTTGTGGACCTGTGTTTCAGGTTGTGAAGGTAGCAGGTGTTTATGCCAGAAAGCTTGGCAATGAGGAAGCATAGAGAGGGGCTGCGGCCATGACTGCTCCTACACAGAAAAACACTCCCCGGTGGGGCGAGCCCTAAGCACTGCTGTACCAAGGCGGTTTGGGCTCTGGGTGCTGTGGGGCCCACCCGTGGCCAGCCTGGCCTCTCTGCACCTGACGCCTCACCTGTGCCCCCTCGCCTGCAGCCCTCTGTTTTGCTGTGACCCGCTCACTGCTGCTGACATGCCTGGTGCCAGCCGGGCTCCTGGCCCTGCGTTACTACTACAGTCGAAAGGTGATTCTGGCCTACCTGGAGTGTGCACTACACACGGACATGGCTGACATTGAGCAGTACTACATGAAGCCACCTGGTGAGTTCTGGAATTCCAGCTCTGCCCACTCCCTCTCTCTTCTTCAGGTACAGGAGGGCCTGGGCTGGGGGATCCTAATGTTCTGAGCCTTCTGGATGATTGAGGTTTCTAAGTGTGGAGTGTCAGCTGGGTCGGCCACAGCCAAGTCCTCTCCTTGGTGGTCTAGCTCCATTGTGCCCACCGTCGGACACCTTTTCTTGTGTATGAGAATTAGGGAGTTAAGTCCTGGCTGGATCCTGAGCTAGCCCAGAGTGCCTTGAATGGAGGAATACTGTGTATGGCATACGGGAGGTCCCAGGGAGCAGAGTGGGCAGGGGTTCTAACCTTATCCTTGACATCCTGATCTAGTGCACCATAAGGTGTGATGATGATATATTATTTAGACCTATTAAGAAGCCGGGCGTTGGTGGTGCACGCCTTTAATCCCAGCAGAGGCAGAGAGGCAGGCGGATATCTGTGAGTTTGAGGCCAGTCTGGTTTACAGAGCAAGTTCCAGGACAGGCTCCAAAGCTACACAGAGAAACCCTGTCTCGGAACCCCCTCCCCCCCAGAAAGAACTCTATTTACAATAAGGTATTACATCAGATCTCAGGGCTTTCTGTAGAGGAAGGCTGGAGACTGGCCTCTCCCCTAAGCAAGCCCCGTACGAAGCAGGATGGATCTTGGGAACCAGAGGAGAGACACTTGGGATGTCAGGGGCTGAAGGTAGGGAACTGGCCAGCAGGAGTTGGGTCTGTTTCAGGGAATGGCAGCCTTCTGTTCTGCTAGCTGTAGCTTTTGCCAGCCCCTCCTCAGCTGTCCCATCTTATATCCCAAACTTCTGCCCAGCTGACCTTGGTGCCTGCTGTTCTTGGCCCTTCCTCACATTCAAGTTCAGCTTCCTGGCCTCTGTGGGACCCTCCACCTACCTGGCATTGCTTGGGAAGAGAAGGGGAAAGTGGCTGAGGTCAGCTTGGGTAGATGGCATGGGTGTGGCCAGAGGTCTTGTGTGCTCTGAGCTGTAGTCCCCCCCCCCCCCAGGGGTTGGAGTGTAGCAATCTTTGCTAACCCTTGGGCATCTGCTGGGCTTATAGGACCCCACAAGAGCCAATGTTGGACAGCAGATAATGGGGGCTGTGTGGATTTATGAGAGTTCTCATGCAAATGGGGAAACCAGGCCTGGGGAGAGTGACAGCACTCACTGCTGGAGGCTGTCCTGACCTCTGGTCTGGCTTGTGTGGGTGGGAGTGGGGTAGTTGGTAAGAGTGAGCTCCCCTTAGGGTCAGGAGAGTCCTAGAGGTTCTGAGATGAGGGCCCCTAAGCTGTCACTTTCTCTGCTACACTGTTGGAGGTTGGGCTGACAGCACCCTCAGCTACGGAGCTCAGAGCCTGCACTGAAGGAGCTGGGCTCCCCTGAGCTCCCAGGGTGTGAGAAGTGACGGTATGGGGCGTCCTACTGCCTAGTGGGGGCAGAGCCTTTGGGGAAGTTTGGTCCTTTGAGGGAAGGCCATCTCTTGGCCAGCCAGATGTTCTTCCCTACTGTCCCTCAGCCTTTGTCTTTCAGAAAAGTGTCGGGGTATTCCCTTGACTGTGAACCTCTGGTTCCGAAAGGTGACTGGGTTCCCAGTGGCCTGTGCCCCTCAGCATCCTTCCCGTCCCAACTCCTTATTCCCTCCTTTCCCCTTGTAGGAGAGAGGCTTTGATTGGCTTTGCTATAAGTGGAGAGGGCTGGCCTGGTCACCAGGCTCATTGTCCTGTAGAGGCTGGGTCTCTGGTGCTTGGGGGTGTCTGGCTGTCTGTGGTCTCACTGGTATTTATAAAACATTCTTCTGGCTTCTCACTCAGTTCTATCCCTGCAAGGATCCTGGAGGAGGAGGATGGCAGGCCTGGGTTGGGATTCTGGTTAGGTCAGCTGGTTCTGAGGCTTTGGCTGTGGTTGCCTGTGTTTTTTTTAGGAGGTCTTGGGGTAGGATTCTGCTTCGTCAAGGCCTGCCCAACTCCTAGGTACCTCTCTCTCAACTACTATTCTGGCCAGGACAGAATAGACTCAGGCTGGAGCTGATTGTGTCTGTTTGTGTGGTGGGATCCAGTCATGCAAAGTTGGGCAGGGTAGCCTGGACTAAGGCTGTTGGAATGTTTTTGCTGCTCATGGGGGTCTGGAGAAGGTAGCTTACCTGTTTATCCTGAATTATGGCCTCTCATAATGTTCAGAAAAGCTGAAAGAAAGGGCCAGGGTACTGGAGGATTGGGCATCACTGTGATACCCCGACTTGGTGCCTGGCTGGAATGGGCAGTTGTGAAGTCTCTCCAAACTTCTATGCATGTCCCTGACTGTCATGTCCTTCATAGGTTCCTGTTTCTGGGTGGCTGTGTTGGATGGCAACGTTGTGGGCATCGTGGCTGCACGGGCCCATGAGGAGGACAACACGGTGGAGCTGCTCCGCATGTCCGTGGACTCACGCTTCCGCGGCAAAGGCATCGCCAAGGCTCTGGGCCGGAGGGTGCTGGAGTTTGCCATGTTGCACAACTACTCTGCAGTGGTACTGGGCACCACAGCTGTTAAGGTGGCTGCCCACAAGCTCTATGAGTCACTGGGCTTCAGACACATGGGCGCAAATGATCACTACGTGCTGCCTGGCATGACCCTCTCGCTGGCCGAGCGCCTCTTCTTCCAGGTTCGCTACCACCGCTACCGCCTGCAGCTACGCGAAGAGTGACCACCACCACCTGCACACCACCCTGTCTGCCCCCGTTCACCTCTGCCCTCCTGCTCGCTGCCCAGTGCGGCCCTGCTTTTCAATGCTCACCTTGGCGTTAGTTTGGGTTTTCCTTTTTCAGCGTCATGCTGGTTCATCGCCTGGCTGGTTCTGGGGGCCACAGGGTGTTGCTCATCTGCAACACTCTGGGGTGGATTGTCTGCAGCCACAGCCCTTGCCTCCCCAGCGCATCAGAGTGGCTCGTCATGCCTTGAAGAGTAGCATTGTGGACCACCTGGACTATCCACAAAGCTGCCCAGCCTGCCTCTATCAGGGAAGGACTAGCCTTGCCCCTCAAGCACAGAACCTCTACAACCAGCCCCCCAAGGAGCAGACCCCTGGCCCCCAGCCAGGCTAAGGCTCAGCCGTGGGCCTCTGGAAGAGTGGCCTGCTGGGCTGGCCAGCCAGTGCCCTGTGGGAGGCTAAGCTGGCCCCGGGCCCTGCTTTGCCCTGTGCATGCTGAGGACATGGCCTGGCTGCAGCATGCTGCATGCCACAGCCCCCTGCCCCGCTGCCCTGCCTAGCCTGGACCTCAGGCCCGAGGTGGTGAGCTCCCCTGTCCTGCCCTGAGCTGGCCTCTGGAGGGCCTACCTGCCTGACCCTGTCTGCTCTCTGGTGGGGCCTGGCCTGGCCTAACCTGGCTCTCTCCGTTCCTGCTTTGCTTACAAATCATCTTACCTCTTTCCCTTTTTGGTCCCTGTGCCTCCTTGCTCTGGCTGACATGGTCACCCGGGTTTGGTTCCTGTAGCAATCCACTGCACAGCATGGTGGGGATTTCATGGGGGTGGGGGGACACCTCCCCCAACACCTGTTAGATCAGGTGGCCCCCTCCCAGCTGCCTGAGGCACTGGCCTCACGCTGTTTGTGGGATTTGCCCTGTGAATGTAACTAGCTCAGGCTGTTGTTGGCAATGCCTGCCACAGCTTCTTGCAGCCTGAAACAACCCATTGTCTAATAAGTTACGTAGACAGAATAGCACTCTGCATGACTTTAATTCCTGGGACAAAATGGTAGTTCGAGCTTCCAGACACATCTGTGTGGTGCTAGCATAGCACCGTCTCTGGCCCCATTTGATGGGGGTGGGTGACTAGGTAGGTAGAAGGTTTCAGTGTGCAGTAGGGAAGGAGACTAATTAGTGTGACCTCCCCCAAATGCATTCCTGGTCTGTGAGGCCTCAGGCTGCCCCTTGAATCCCTGTGTGTAGGACTGAAGGGACTGGAGGGTCCTAAAACCTCATAGGAAGAGCTGGGCATTGCCTTGTGGGTGGGATCTGCTGGTTGGAGTGGGTCTAGCTGTATCACCATACACTACTTTGCTGGGCCAATTGTGCTTCTGGCCTCTCCTTTTTGAGGTTCCACTTAGGGGTCCAGCCTGGATGGAAGGAGGGTGGCTTGGGACAGGGAAAGGAAGGCAGTGACTGGCGATGCTTATGTGGCCAGCTGAAACCTGGGGTGGGGCGTAGAAACCCATGCACACCCTCTGTGGGGCTTGGGGACAAGGAGTGGCAGGCCGGGTAGGCCATAGAGCTGGGCCCCTGGCACCAAGGCTACATTTTTAAAAAGGCTGCTTAGAGTGAATTGGTGGAAGAAAGCCCAGCTTCCTGAGGGGCCTTTTGTCCTGTTAGCAATTGAGGCATTTGCAGAACACTGTACAGACCCCATTCTCCCCTGTACATTCCTCCCTGGTGGTGCCCGATCCCCACTTGGGGATGGGAGTTTTGTAGACTGTACAGAAATTGGCACCCTATTTTCTTGCAGCTCTCAGATTTTGTTAATCTGGATTATACAGACAGACGTAAAGTGTTTTAGCAAAATGGAAAACAAACAGTTGTGCCTTTTTCCTCTTTTCTGTTTGGATTGGTCTCGGCTCGGGGCTAGTCTTACTTGCTCTGGGGGTATAGGGACTGCTGGTGTCTGAGGCTGGGGGGGGGGTCAGAGGCCTGGGTGGGCCTAAGTGGGAGCCAGGTCTGCCGAACACCACCGGCTGCCAAAACTTGTCTGATCCTGTGCCTTTGGAGCCTGTAGTCTTTGGGATTGGAAGGACACTGGGATCACTTGGGCCAGGGCAGAGCCTGGGGATCCCACAGCCACCCATGTCTCCTTGATGCTGACCTGGGGTGAGTGAGCTCATAGTAGATTCCCCCATCCTAGGAGCCTGGGGGAAAGGTGTGGCCCTTCTGGCCTATTGGTACCTGTCTGCCCAAGGGGATCTCTTCCTGCTGAAACAGCCCATGGGTAAAGGGAAGCTTGCTGGGCTCTTGATTATTCCTTATCTGCCTTCCGTTGCTGCCAAGACTTGGTAGAGATTCCAGGAATGGGTGGTGGGGTAGGTTCCAGCTGCATCAGGATGGAACTCCACCAGGCAGGACGTAGCTTGGCAGGGCCTGAGGCTCTGTAGGTATATCTGTCTCCCTGGGCTGCAGGGGAGCTGAGCATGCTCATGACTGAGCCTGGCCCTGTCTACTTCATCCCAGCCAGGGCTGTATGTGCTCTGCACATGTGCACTGATGTGAATTTTCTGTTTGTCGGGATTCTGATGTTTCTTCTACCTCTATGGAGGCCCTCCTCCCTGCTCTACCTGATGGCCATGTGCTTGGTGAAGCTCCTCTGAGTTTGCTGGCCATCTCCCCCTTCCTCGGGCCTCTAAGCACCTGAGGTGGCCAGCACCTGTACTCCAGGCCTGGAAAGGTCCAGGGAAGGCCAGCGTGAGGTCTGGCCCTGTGCTCAGGATCTGTGGCTTCCAGAGTCCTGTTTGCTTGGTAGTCTCTGTTTTAGAGTAGGGAGGGTGGAGTGCACCTACAGCTTAGACCTGGTGTATCATTGCTTGACCGTTCCCTGGAAGACACTGCCCAGGCATGTGTCTCTGCTGTATAGCCAGGAGGCTGGCCTGCATGTGCTAAGCTCTGGCCCCCGAAGGGTGGGGTGGCACACCCCTGAGTGTAGTGAGGCCAAGCCCTGGCAACCTCTCCCCTATTCTGCTCCCACCCATGTGCTCGCCCTGGGGCTGGGCGGCAGCTGAGGGATGTGCTAACATGGCTGAGGCGGTAGATGGCCGGGTCTGGGAGAAGGCTCTGGCTGGGGGGCCCTGTGGGTAACAGGCTGGTCTCGGGCTTGGACAGTTGCCATCCTGCACTGGTGCCCTTCGTCAGAGTAGGGTACAGGTCAGAGCATAGGCAGGGACACACCTAGTCTGGGCCTCTTTAAGACACAGTACCCTCACTTGCTGCTGGAAGGTCCTCTTCCCATTCCCACTTTCCTCTGCCAGCCCCAGATGGCCCCGCAGTCACAGCTTCCTGGAGCTGGCTTCCATGGCTGTGCCTGTGGCTGGAGGCCCTGGGACAAAAGTTTTTGGGTCTCGCTGGTGCCTGGGGCTTCTTGGTGCTGGGTATGGCTTCCTAGCTGGGTAGGAGCTGTGTAGCACCCCGAGGCTACCTTCCTGTCCGGGACCCTGGGGCGGCCTGAGAGAGCTGACCCGAGGTGGTTGTGTCTCCCTCCCTGGTAGCACTGGTGCTGCGTGTGCCTGTGGCTCCCTGTCCTGCTCGCAGCAGGTCCTGCCCTTGGCCACACTGCTGGGTATGGGGCAGACCCTGGGCTATGCTGCTCTTTGGTGCTGCCGTCACTGTGCTTCCAGCAGGGGTGGGGTCCTCGGAAGGTGGGTAGAGCTTACCTGGTCTGGGTAGAAGATGAGCCTTGACTTACCACTGTTGGATGTATTAAAAAAAAAAAAAAAAAAAAAACAAACAGCAATAATTAGCCATTTCAAAGAAGGGGTGTATCTGCATAAATGTGCATACCTATCTGTGTATGTGCATCTGTGTACACATGTGTGAGCATGTGCATTGGAGAGTGTGTATGCATTCGTGACCATCTGTATGAATATGTGTGTGTGCACAAGCACATGCCATTTGTAATCATGTGCTAATTTGACTATATGTGCCCAAGAAATCACATTCATGTGTTGCATGTGTGAGTATTTGTGTGTGCATGTGTGTATGTGTGGGCATCTCCATACGTGTATGGATGTGTGTGCATGTGTGTTTGTATGTGCACATGTGCAGCAGTGGGAGGGAACCAGTAGGGACAGTCTGATCTGGAAGGTGCTTTGTGTGGTAAGAAGCAGGGTCTTGTGGTTGTCTCTCGCTGTGCCTGTTCCCTCCCCTGGCCTGCCCAGCTCCACGTGAATGTAGCACAACCCCACCAGGACAGACAGCTGAGCCTCTGCCGGCCCTCACTTCCGTCCATCTCTCCCTCAGCTGAGGGCAGTGTGGAGGAGCTGGAGGTCCCTTGGACAGGACACAGACTGGGTTTGGTCAGGGTGCAGAAGGTGTGACACAGTGGTAGATCTCGCTCTCGTGGTTTGTTCCTGAATTTGTACTGTGAGCCCATGATGGGGGTGGGGGTGTCCTGAGACCCCAGGATGTGCCAAAATAGCCCCTAGGGCCAGGTGACGAGCCGAGTTCCCAAGAAGACAGGCTGGGGGCCCAAGTGGGTGTGTGCCCCTGCCTGCACGGCCCCCGATGCTGCTGTTTTTCAATAAAATCAGAATTGAAGGAATCCGGCTCTGTGCTTTTTTGAGGCACCTGCTGGGGTGGATGCCCTGGGCTTCCCACTGTCTGGGCTGTTTCTGCCTGTTTGCCTGAGCTGCATCCTGGAGCAGGAATGGACCCAGTGAGGGGGAGGGAGTGCCTTGGGGTCCCTGCCAGGGAGCGGCCCCTTCCCCTACTGGTATCAAGTCCAACTGCCCATGATGCTCTCTTCCCCTACCGGGGAAGAGGTGCCCAGATTCCTCTTTGGACAAGGATGGTTAGGGGCTCTGTCGCCCTCCACACTTTCCTAAATGTGGTAGATATTTACAAGGCTGACTCCTGGGCTTATGGGGGCTGGATCATGAAGAGCTTCCCTTTTCTCCTGAGGGGCTCTTCTGGACCCTGATGGTGCTGGCAGCCTCCTGCTGGGTGGTTCCACCATGGGCCATGGCTCCTGCTACTTGTCTACCTGTCTTGTGGGTACAAGCATCTTAGAGATGATTTGAGATTTTGATTTAAGAAGGTATCAGTGTTGGCCAGGTTAAGGGGTATAGACATTGTGGTGAATGAAGACACATTTCCTATCAGACCCAGGTGCAGGATACCAGCCAGCCTTGTCAGTAGGGGGGCTGGGGGCTGGGGGCTGAGGGAGGGTTCCCAAAACTCAGACACTGAGCCCAGCCACTGCATAACATTCCTCCCTTGTTTCCTGCCCAGAAGCCAGGAGGAATGTGAACATGGCATGGTCAGGGAATGCCTTTCTCAGACAGCAGGAGGGAGTTGGTGATCTCTTCCTGGGTTTGGGTGACATGACAAAGCCCATCTCTGAGACATCTTAAGTGAAACACAGCCAGGGGGCTGCCTGACACGGAGCTGGGCCTTTTTATCTGAAACCTTGTGGTGCCCATGCTCCCTTACTGGGCAGGCTCCATCCTGGCTCATATTTGGAACAGGTAAGACTGGGGCCTGAGTGGACATTCATCGAGGGCCAAGTTGGGCTGAGGCTTCCCAGGCAGCCTCTGAGCAGAGTGAACATTGTACATGTGTGCACCCATAGGAAGAATTCCCTCAGACAAGGAGATGACAGCTTCATATTAGGTATTTACTTCAGGTAGTGACCCAGTTGTTCCACAAAGGGTCAACGCGGCCTGCATGAGTCTGGCACTCAGAGTGCAAGCTGAGGACCTGGGGAAAGGCTGCAGGGTGGACTGCTGGAAACCAACCATCTCCTCCCTCTGTTGTCCAGGGCTACAGACAAACTTAAGATGAAAAAATGTAGTTGGTTGGGGTAGGTACTGAAGAGGGACCTCATTGGTAACTGGCAGGGAGATTTGCTGTGGCTCAGGATGAGTCCAGAGTCTCCTACAATGGGGCCAGGTGTCCCCATGAGCGGCCAACACTCAAATTCACCTTTAGGGGCACCTGTGGGGTGAAAACCAGAAATGACCTTCAAAGAGAAACTCAGCTACCTCCCAGGCCCTCATGCAGGTTAAGGAGCTAGCAATTCACAGGGAGACAGACACACAGAGAGCAGCCACATTCACAGGCATACACATAGACATACGTGTGTACTCACATTTGCTTTGTTGCGTGCTCACATGCACCTACCTACCAGGCCTCAGGAAGTGCGTAGGTCTACAGGGCTCCCAGGCATTGTGCCTTAGGATAGGAATGTCTTAGCGCAACATGTGCTCACTCTGTCAGGGCTTATCTTGGAGAGATGCTAGGGGGCAGATGACTTGAGTGGACTTTTCCCCGAGGCACTAGACAAAGCCACTGTGTCTGAAGAAGGAGCTGGCCCCCAGCTGTTTCCCATGGTTTTCTGCCTCATGAGGGCCCTCTAATGGCAGCTTAGTTTAGTTTCCTGGGCTTCAAGCTCCTCCCCTAGCACCTAGTTCTTTGCCTAACCCAGGCATAGGTTTTGTAGACTACCTCAGGGGGTAGAGGTCCTGCCACCAAGTGGGTAAAAACATGTGTTGCTCCTTAATCGTGCAGAGCTGCCACCTGTCCAGAGGTGCACAATGCTCTGGTGTGCAGCAGGGGGTCTAACAGCTCAAAGCCTTTCCCAGGAAGGCCTCAGAGCCTGTGAGCAAAGCCAAGGCTGCTCCAGAAGGTGGTCAGCCACTTCTGTGGCTCTGGTTGGTTCTGAGGTGCCCACAGGGCTGGATACTTTACTGAGTGACAAGATGTGTTGCTGGTATCATCTGGGTGGCTCTGCAGGCTTCAAGGCCTCCCACCTTATTACTCTCTGCCCAGTTATCCATACTGTTCTGGGGAGACTGTGTTAAAGTACCTGGGGGTCTTTCCCTGGCAGGAATCCAGAGCTGCTTCCAAGCAGTGTTCAGCCAGGTGCAGAGTGGGCCTGTGTTTAGACATACCTGGGGTGTACTTGGGGTATGTGGGGCCCAGTGTCCACACCCTCAGCAAGGATGAGCCTCAGGGAAAGGGTTTAGCCAGAGACTGGTAGAGCAGCAGTAGATATCCATGGTGGTGGCTTCTTACCAGAAACCAACAAGTCATCTAGTAGGGAAAGGATTCCTCAGCAGGGGAGGGACAAGTGAAGGCTTGGAGGGTGGTGGCCCTGGTGCACAAGGCTGGAGCTTGCCTTGTTCCATGCCTCCTGACCTCTGGGTTGACTCCAGCTATGAGTGATATGGCAGTGATGCTGGGCAGATGTGTCTCTCCTCACCTGTAGCTGTAGGTCCAGGCTCTGCACCTGTCGCAAGGACTCCATGATCCTTCTGACTAGAGCTAGAACAGGAAACAGCTACTTACAGCTGTGTAGGTCTGGGTCTGGACAGCCTTCTGGCTTCCAGGCCCCAGAGTTGAGTACTGAGGAAGGTTCAGGCTCAGTCCTGCCTGATCAAAGTTACCTTGCTATTTCTTGGGTGTACAAGCCACCCCATCCAACTGGTCATATAACTTCAAATCTGGTTCAACACCCAGTGTCCACATCCATGGCTCAGGATGCAACTTCAAGGACCCTCAGCCCACACTTCTTGTCACTGTACTGACTGAGCTGGCTCCATCTTTCCACCCCAGCTCTTCCCAGCAGAGGCAGGCCAGCTGAGGTGGGTAGGCACTGTGCCCATACCATTAGTTCTGGCTATGGTGCTAGGGCTAGTAGGAGGCACGAGGTTATCCTTCCCATTCAAAATAGTCTGGGCATGGAAAAGCACAGTCCCTGATGTTTCTGGCAATAGTCTGATGCTCTTGTCATCCTCTGAAGACATAGCTCTGTGGTCCTGACAGTGTGGTCTATCCTGGGAGCCTGTGTCATCATCTCTCTACACTGCCCTGAGTGGAAGCTTGGCCATGGATGTCTGTGTACAGAAGCTTCATGGCTATTCAGGGTCACCACACTAGCTGCCAGCTAGCTTGAAGGAAAGAGGGGGAGCAGCTTCAAAGAGAGGGCCAATTTCCTGATGGGTTACACTATCCCTTACGCTCCCTGGACGCACCTGCAAACTCAGGGATCTGAGCATCTTCCACTTCGAACAGCAGCTCATCATGAATTTGGGCAACTAACCTGGAGAGGAAGGAAGACACTTGTGGGTGTGGATACGTCCACATGGGACCTAGGGTTATCATTCACAGTTCCCAGTAGGTTGTTTGGCATTTGGTTTATTAAAGAATGTGGCTATGTGTGGAGTACATATGGCCATTCTGGCATGGAGGCCTGGGGTTGCTTACCATCAGGACAGCTCCAGGGAGTGGGTAGAAGAAGCCAGGTGAGAGGGATAAACTTGCCTTTGGGGAGCTGTCCAGCCCCCGAGCAGGCTGAGCATTTGACACTCAAGGAAAACTGGCAGGGTAGAGGACGAACTTCTTAGGAGCAGAGCACATGTGACCCCTTCATGTCCCTACTCTTCACTGTACGTGAGATGTGATGATGAGCAGAGATGCGGCAGGAGAGGTACTCCAGCTGTGAGGGGGGAGGCTAAATCGAGAATGTAGTGGGCACATACTTTTCAGCTCAGAGGAAGTGACTGGGCAATATTTTTTAAGATTTGCGTTTAAAGTCATATAAATATCCAATAGAACTTGGAAAATGTAAAAGTTCAAAGTACAAAATCACATCAGATATGGGATATTTTGGATGACCCATACAGGATTGAACATGTACTTTGGGGCACTAAACCACAGTTCCAGTTGAACTTGGCTTCATGGACCACTCATGTCCCATTTCTCTAGCAGTATGGCCCCTTGAGCCCCTTCCAGCATCAATGGGAAGAGGAATCTAGAAAGCAGTGCTCTGTTAGGAAGTGTGTTGCGCAGGACAAACAGATTCAACTGGGTGAGTGGGGAACATGACAGACGTACACACAATGAGGCGTGGAGAACTCAACCCATAGATATATGTCAGTACATGCGACAGCTTGACACAAACCCACAGGCTCCTTGGAGAGTGGGGTCCTGGTGGCCAAGATCCCCAGGGAGATGACACTTTAAAATCCTTACAGATGTGTAGTCCCCCGACCTGGTGCCAGCACCTTTGTGGGTACACAGGGGCAGCTGGTCCTGCACTGTCAGAGATGGAGTGTATAGTACTGGCAACAAGGATGGTCACAAGGACCTACAGTCTCCAGGAAAGGGTAGAAGGCACAGAGGGATCCCATGTGTGCTCCTCCATGATCTTTGCTCTGTCTCCTGGATGGGATTCTGAAGGGCAATATGTCCCCACTGCTGTTTGCCCTGGTTTCCCTTGTGGCACTGGTGGCTGAGGCTTCACAGGGAAATTGTGGCTCCCCCCACACCCCAGCATGGATAATGGATCAGATGGTGAACCCTGGCTGGAAGAAAAGAAAAGCCTTCATTCCAATACATGACCAGAGTGGCTGTGATGGCACTTGACAACAGAGTTCTTTGGTGACCTGTCCATCTGTCTTCTCCTCTGTCACCATTTTGTTATTGGGTGGGGAAGAGAACAGACTATGTCCCCAGCATACACACCATCATCTCTAAGATGGGATGACTTGGAAGTCGTCTTTTCTCCAACTCCCAGGAAGGTTGCCTTGACCATCACTACCTTCTCTTGCCTGTAAGGTGTTGTGATGATCAGAGCAACTACCTCTATCAGGATACCAAGGGGAACGGGACTGAGCTTCTAAAACAAAGTCAGCAACCTCTATGCCTTGGCAGGAAAATGATAAACCTTTTTGCGCTCAGGCTACTGTAGCCAGGCCATTGTTACTAGAGACTGTGCGGGCAATGGACATTATCACGCTGAGCCCAGATTCTGGAACAGTGGAGTACACATTCTCAAGAGACATTCATAGAGGGGTGCCCTTGTGTTTTATGTACTGCCTCTGGCTAGGGCATCAGCACTGCCCTCCCATAAGCCAGACTGTGGCAGGACAAGGCAGGTATTAAGCCGTAGCACTGACACATTTTCTTAAACTAATACCAAGGTGTCTGGTAGGCCTTGGCTCCCAAGGGGTTTACTTTTCTAATGGACGGGAACCTCAGAAGAGGCACTTGCAACTCTTTCCAGATTTAGCAGAAGTGCTTTCACACTTCTTGAAATCACACCATGCAATCTGAGCTGCCAGTGTGTCAGGACCTAATAGATGTGACTGTTAGTCACTCACACATCACCATCACAGCCACAGAGACATCACACTTACTGGAAGCTGGGGCACAGGGATAAGCAGGAGAATGCAGGCTTAGACCAGCCAGGCTCCCAGGGGCCATGCCACCATAGGAGGCAGAGCTACTGTATTTGCATCTGGTTGGCCTGACAGGCAGACAAATCTTGTCCCTTTGAGAGAACTTTCCAGAAGGGCCTAACCTCATCCCTTTGCCAATAGCCTGCCAGACAGCTCTGTCTATGGAGCACCCTAGACATGCTGAATTCTTTGTGGCTTCCTCTTAGAAGAGCATTGTGTAGTGGACAAGATAGGAGACTCTGAAGTCCTAGGAGGACGCCAGCCCTAGCTTGGCTCTGTCTGAGCTTGGACAAGGTGCATGCTGCTAATTGCCTCAGTTTCCTTTTCTCCGTATCCCTGAGTTAGATTTTCTGTGCTTACTCTTTGGAAAGACATTGCCACCAAGGAGACCCTAATATGCCAACATCTTTCTGCCAATTCCAAAAACAGCAACAGAGAAGCAACTAGCTGGCTTTGCATGTGACAGATGCAGAGTGCCATGTGCTTCCAGCAGCTGCCAGGATGGGCCAACACAGCCCAAGCAAGAGGTTATCCCAGAAACAGTGGGAGTGGGCAGATGTCCAGGGAGCTGGGAGGACATCATTGGGAGTACTAGGCAGAAGACAGTGAGGGGTGATAGGAGAAACCAGCTGGGCCCAGCTCTACCCAGTCTGCTCCCAACTCTTGGGCATATTCAGGGCAGGGCTTAGCTATAGTCTCTGCACCTTCCTCTGGTATTCTTCCCAGAGGGTTTGCAGCTTCCAAACCTAGTTCTTTTTAGTAGGAAAGTGCCTGGAACAGGGCTGCAAAAGGTAGTAGACAATAAGGCTTGGAGCTGAGCCCCCTGCCCCTGGCTCTGTGTGATACCAATCCACAGAGCATATTCCTGTTCAGAGGTGTGAAACCACCCAAGAACACTGGTAAAAGGTAAAGGTGGATAGGGGAAAATGTTTGAAGAAATAAGGTTTTGAAAGAAAGACAAGAGGTTTCTGATAAAGGAAAACTTCTGCCTTCAGCATGAATTATATTACAGGCCAAGAGAAAACTAAGCTTGGTGAGAAATCCCCATAGGCAAGCAGGTTCCCATGTCCCTAAAGCCCTCTTATGGCTGCGGCACAGGGGCCCATGGGGCCCATTTCACATTTTAAGATCTAGGGAAACTGTCATCTTCCTGGTGATTTCCTTCCAGGACTAGAGGTTGCTGACCCACTTAGGCAGTGATATGGGAACCCCGGTGTGTAGGCCCATGGGAGGAGCTTCAGGTCCTTAGGATAGGATGGGAAAACATGTGGTGGGTAGAAGGAGCAATGCCATTTTGGCACCCAACAAACCTCGCTGGCAGAAGTTCAAGGCTTGGCCCTGAAAAAATTACTACTTCACTGACCTGGCTGTCAGGGTTGGGGACGCGGCCACTGCAGCAAAGATGCGGATCATGGCTAGCTTGCAGAGGTCTGCGGCTGAACCTGTGGACACAGGGTTCTGTTTTAGGGCCTGAGGCGTGTGACACACAGTGCCTGAGCTGTAGAGACATTTCCCATTGGACACTGCTCACTCCACTGGCTAACAATGAAGGAGTTTTGCAACTGGAAGTCAATAATGCAACAGAGCTGCTTCCTTCTCAGTGCTGGAGGGTGTGGTTTGGATGTCTCACTGAGGAAGCCAGCAAGATACTCAGGGTGTGATAAAGGGGTCCCAGCCTATGTCAAGCAACCCATTTCTAGGACTACCTCTGTTGTTGGTGACGCTCCTGGGGACTCAGGTTCCTACTTTTAGAGGGGAACAGAATGATCTCCATGGGTCCTGGGGAGGCCAACTTTTTCTTTTCTTTCCTTTCTTTCTTTCTTTCTTTCTTTTTTTTTTTCTCTAAATAGGTCTGGCTATGTAGCTTAGGATGGCTTCATTTTTTTTTTTTTTAGCCTTCCAAGGGTTAATATTGCAGTCATGCCTCACCATGTCCTTCCAAAAATGGCTTAACCATAAAGATGGCCATGCCACCACATCAGCAGCTGTAATACCTGTCAAGCAGGACAGGTGAGGGTTATAAGGCTTCATATTGAGCATGAAGTACCACAGCAATCTGTCAAACACCTGAGGAGCAGGTGACATGGGCCTTAAGGGAAGGAGCCACATGCAGTGGTAGGCTAGGGGCTCTAGTACCTTGTACCACAAAGTTTACTGCCTGTCGCTCTGCTTGTGCCTGAAGCTTCTGGTCCTGTGCACGGATCCTTGGCAGAGGTCTCCTTCTACCCAAGATGGATGTCACATAGCCTAGGGTATAGGAAGGAGAAGCAGACAAGAAACAGGTATAGCACCAAGTGGTCAATACCTCCTTATAGCGCCCTCTACTTTCCGCAGGATGATCCCATAGATCCCCAGGGCATATGGGTTCCATGCAATGAGGCCTGTAATGGGATGGCTTCTGGGCTGGCCAGGTGTCAAGCTTCCCTTCTTTTCCCTGCTTCCAGCCTCACTAAGATCCTACACAGAACAAGGGAGGGGAATTTTTTATTCAAAGCCATGTGTAGGGCATGAGCACAGGAGACATTCTGGGGTGTATGGCAGCAGGAATACAGAGCAAGGAAGAGTAGCTATGTCCTTACGTGAAGGCAGATTGAGATCTTCAGGTGCCTGAAGTTTACATAGCTTAGGGCTCTTAGGAAATGCATAAAGGGTATGAGAGATGGCTCAGTGGTTAAGAGCACTTATCCACCAGGGGTGGGTGGCTCACGCCTTTATTCCCAGCACTCAGGAGGCAGAGGCAGGCAGATCTCCCTGAGTTTGGGGCCAGCCTAGTCTTCAGAGTGACTTCCAGGACAACCAGAGCTGTTACACAGAGAAGCCCTGTCTCTCATCCTCCCAGGTTTGCTTCCTGGCATCCTCATGGCAGCCACCATCTGTAACTCTAGTAACAAAAGATCTGATACCTTCTTCTGGCCTCTTCAGGTACTGCATGCTTGTGGTGCACATATATATGCAGGCAAAACAGTCATACACACACACACAAAAAAATAAATGAATAAATAAATAAAATGTACATGAAATGTACTGTGTTGCCTGGTGGTGGTGGTGGTGCATGTGTTTAATCCAAGCACACAGGAGGCAGAGGCAGGTAGCTTTCTGTGAGTTTGAGGCTACCCTGACATAAAAACCAATTCTAGGACAGCCAGAGCTATCTTAAAAAACCAAAATCCTACTATGTTGGTGTATCAGTCAGGGTTTTCTAGAGTAATAGAACTTATAGAATATACATATGTAGAATACACACACACACACACACACAGAGAGAGAGAGAGAGAGAGAGAGAGAGAGGGAGAGACAAGAGAGAGAGAATGACTTATAGACTGTGGTTCAGCTAACTTAACAATGGCTTGCTGTGAACAGAGAACCCAGGAGCCCAGTGTTTGCTCAGTCCATGAGACTGGATGTCTCAGTTGGTCTTCAGTACATGCTGGAATCCAGAAGAAAAGGCTCTAATGCCAGTGAAGGAAGGGACTTGCTAGCAAGGCCAGAGCAAGAGAGCAAACAGCAAAAGCTTCCTTCTTCTGTGTCCTTGGATAGGCTTCCAGCAGAAGGTGTGGCCAGGATTAGAGGAGGTGGGGTCTCCCAGATCAAATGATCTGGATTAAAGAGTTGTCTTCCTACCATCTCAAAGATCCAGATTAGAAGTAGATCTTTCTACTTCAAATAAAGCAAAAATCCCTCACATTGTGCCCTCCACTTTTGTTTTTTTTGTTCATTCTAGATGTAGTCAAGTTGGCAACTATGAACAGCCATCACAAGCCCACTCTTTCTCAACTTGACACACAATCATAGCTCTTTATGTTGTGATTAATTTACAGATGAAGGAATAACTAGATCATAATAACACCTAACATGAGATAACTATCCCACATATAATCACAAATGTGTTATATATTTATCCAGATTATAATTATACCTAAAATGAGATAACTATCCCTTGTACAACCACAAATACATTATAAATTTAGAATAGGTGGCAATGTCCCATTCTTTTGCTATCTCAAACTTAAATATAATAACCACTGATACTCTTAATTGATGTTACAGCACATGATAAAGTAATTGAGGAAAGAAAACACAAATATCTTTACAAATGAATTCTTAACAAAATATGACAGAAACACTCATGCCAATTACAATCCATTTCTATGACATGTCATGTGGATTTAGCTGGCATCTATACCTTCTTCTACTACCCACTCTGTATTTTCTCCACTCTCAGGCAAGAACTGCAACAGGTCTTAGCTTTCTTCCTGGAGTGACCCACACCTTCATTCCTGATGAGTCTGTGCCCTTTGACATTGTGCCAGGATTGGGCTGTTGTAGTTTCCCATTGACTTTAATCACAGGGCATGGTGGCACCAAGAGATGCCCTAAAGGATCTCCTGCATTCTAGACATAATCTTTCTTACCTCCATTCTGGAGAAGCAATGCAATTTCCTCATAATAATCTGGATAAATCACTCCACCTAGCACTATTACTCCTTTCTTTTTTCTTTTTGGAGACAGGGTTTGCCCGTGTAACAGCCCTGGCTGTCCTGGAACTCTCTTTGTAGACCACACTGGCCTTGAACTCACAAAGATCCCCCTACCCCTGCCTCCCAATGACTGTGATTAAAGGTGTACACCACCAGGCCTGGCTCACTGTTACTCCTTTCTTAGCCTGTTGGTTTAAGGGCATTAGAAACCCAAAGTGGCCACAGGCAAGCCTGAACTTCCAGTTCAACACTTTAATGGAGTGTTTGTTGTAGCTTCTGGTAGGACCCCCCCTACCACCATCATTGGAACCAAAACTTCTAGGATAGCAGAACTTAAGGTTGAGGGAATAGACAGAAAAATTTTCCTAGTGGGTCACTAAGGAGTGATATTGAATGGAATTATATTCCCTTTTCCACCCCCTGATTCCTAGACCCATGGATCCTGGCTATGGGAGAAACCATATCAAATTCTGGATGCTGATTCAAAGCATATACCACCTTTTGGAGAACCCTGCTTCACCTCTCCAAGCTGCTGGCATATAATTGGTGTGGTAACTGTGTCTTCAAAAGGCCATGTTATCTATCTATCTATCTATCTTTCTTTCTATCTATCTATCTATCTATCTATCTATCTATCTATCTATCTATCTGGCCAGCTGCTTCAGGATGGTGGGGAACATGGTAAGACCAGTGGATTCCATGATCATGAGCCAACTGTTGCCCTTCTCTGGTTGTGAAGTGAGTTCCTTGGTCAGAAGCAGTACTTACTATGCTGGTGGAATACTATAGTGGTGGAATATTATGATGGTGGGTAAGGTATTCTCTTAGTCCACTGATGATGGTTTTATGGCAGAAGCATTATGTGCAGTAAAAAAACAAATCCACAACCAGAATAAGTATCTACTCAAGCAAGGCAAAGTATTGTCCTTTCCATGGAGGAAGTGGTCCAATGTAGTCAACCTGCCACCAGGTTGCTGGCTGGTCACCCCCGGGCAATGCTGCCACATCTGGGGCTCAGGGTGGTCTCTGCTCTTGGCAGATCTGGCACTCAGCAGTAGCTGTAGCCAGGTCAGTCTTGGTGAGCGGAAGTCATTGTTATTGAGACTATGCATAACTTCCATCTCTGCCACCATGGCCACTCTGTTCATGGGCCCATTGGGCAATGATAACAATGTCTGGGGGAAGAGGCTGACTGTCCATGGAATGAGTCATTCTATCTATGTGATTATGTTCTGAACTTTTCCTCAGCTGAAACTATCTTTTGATAAACATTTACATGGGACACAAATCTTCATGTCCTTCACCCATTTGGAGAAACCTATTCACATACTTATTCCCTAGATATCTTTCTCACCTCTTTTCCAATCGTGCTGACAACCAATGCTTTTCCAATATCCCTGACGACCCAGCCAATCCATTGGCTACTGCCCATAAATCAAACTCATATCTGTCCATTTCCCCTTCCAAAAAATGTATGACATGTGTACTGCCCACTGCGATTTCCCTTCACTAGTATCTTTCAGTGTTGTCCCAGAAAAGGGTTGTCATGCTGCAGCTGTTCACCTGTGTGTGGGACCTGCATGACGTGCAGAACCATCAGGAAACTAGGCCCTCACTCAACCAATCATAGGGAATACCTCATGAGGTGCATGCTTGGCAGTAGACAGCATTGTAAGAGTAGAAACTATAGGCATTTGGGCAATTTCTTTGTGTAACTTGCCTGTGCCTCCAGGATCTGCTTGGGTCTAACTATAAATATACCATTTCTATTTGTTAGTAGATTGCTGCTGTGATCATCCTACTTTATGACTTGGTGGGTCACATAATATCTGGTTCATGATGGGCAGCTCAGGCTGCATAACTTTGTGGCCAATTGTCAAATGTTCAGTTTCCACGAAGGCCCAATGGCAGGCCAAGAGATTTCAAGTGGAGAATAGTTGTTTGCAGATGATGGCAGAGCCTTGCTCCAAAATCCCAAAGGTCTCTTCTATGATTCACCTATGGACCTGCTAAAGGCTCCAAACAGCATCCCTCTCTGCTATTGCTACCTCAAATATCATCGGGTAATCTGGATCATATGGTCCAAGTAGTATGTAGAGCAGCTTGCACAGCAGCCTGGACCTGTTGAAGAGCTTTCTCCTGTTCCAGGCCCCACACAAAGCTAACAGCTTTCTATGTCACTTGGTATATGGGCCAGAGTAACACACCCGAGTAAGGATATGCTGTCTCCAGAAGTAAATAAGCCCACTAAACATTGCACTTCTTTCTTGAAAGGAATATTTCTGCATGCATTATACTACTGGCCTCCCAAGAATTTCAGTGAAGTAGAAGACCCTTGAATTTTGGTTGGATTTATTTCTCATCTTCTGATTTGCATATGTGTTACCAATGAGTTCAAAGTGTTTGCTATTTCCTACTCACTTGGTCCAATCAGAATAATGTTGTCAACATAGTGCACCAATGTGCTATTTTGTTGAAGAGACAGATGGTCAAGATCCCTTGTAACTAAGTTATGACATAGGGCAGGAGAGAACGTATCTGTGAGGCAAAACTGTAAAGTTATACTGCTGGCCTTACCAACTGAAAGAAAATTCCTTTTGGTGGTCCTTATGGACAGGTACCAAGAAAAAGTCATTTGCTAGATCAAATAGCTGCATACCATGTACCAGGAAATGTGTTAATTTGCTCAAGTATGGACACTACATCTGGCACAGCAGCTGCAATTGACTACCTGATTGAGTTTTCAATAGTCAACTGTCATTCTCCATGATTCAGCTGTCCTCTGCACTGGCCAGATAGGAGAGTTAAATGGAGATACTTTGGGAACCACTATCCCTCATCTAGGTCCTTGATGGTGACACTAATTTCTGCAATTCCTCCAGGGATATGATACTGGTTTTGGTACACTATTTTCTTTGGCAGAGGCAACTCTAAAGGCTTTCCAACTACAACAGTCCTGACTCTGTAGGGTCAAGGAACCAATGTGAGAATTCTACCAACTTCTAAGTATATCTATCCTAATTATACATTCTGGGACTGGGGAAATAACCACAAGATGAGTTTGGGGACCCACTGGACCTGTTGTAAGTCCAGACTTTAGCCACAACTCCATTAATCACCTGGTCTCCATAAGCCCCTACTGTAACTGGAAGACCACACAGTTTCTTGGGATCTCCTAGAATCAGAGTAATGAAGACCAGTATTTGTTGGGCTGTGATGGCACATGTCTTTAATCCCAGCACTTAGGATGTCGAGGCAGGTGGATTTCTGTGAGTTTGAGGCCAGGCTGGTCTACAGCTCAAATTCCAGGACAGACTCCAAAGCTACACAGAGAAACCCTGTCTGGGGGGGAAAAAAGAACCAGTATTTAATAGACCCCATATGATTGTTTCCTTTCCACAGTGTACAGGTCCCCTCATGAAAGGCTGTAGGTCCCTCTGGGGAAGGACTAGAGAAAAGCTAGCAGTAAAACCTTTAGGTATTTTACCAAGTCTCACCTCAGGGGAACATGGCCATCCCTTTATTCAAGGAGTTCTACGTCTGCAAATTGACTCAAGTCTGGAAATTGATTCGTGGGCCAAGACTGACTTTTGCTGCTATCCTTTGTAGCCTTTCTTTCATTTGTTTGAGAATATTGTTGCTTACACAGATCGAACAAAAACTTATTTATTTCATGCCTGGAAACACCATGACTAATTAGTCAGTGACAAGGGTCCATATGAGTCATGACACTATAAAATTCACTTTGCTTGTGCTGTCCATTTTGGGTTAGGCCGTTATGGACATTACTTGTCTATTTTGCCCACTACAATAACTAATATCACTGTCTTAGGATTTCTATTGTTGTGAAGAGACACCATGACCACTCTTAAAAAGGAAAACATTTAATTGAGGTGCTGATTACAGTATCAGAGGTTTAGTCGATTAGCATCATGGTGGTGAGCATGACAGCGTGAAGGCAGACATGGTGCTGGAGAAGGAGATACTACATGTTGATATGCAGGCAACAGGAAGTAAACTGTTTCATTAGGCGTGGCTTGAGTACATGTGAACCCTCAAAGCCTTCACTTCTTACTCCAACAAGGCCACAACTCCTAACGATGCTACTCCTTTGGGGGCCGTTTCCTTTCAAGCCACCTCAGTCACCTTACTTTGGGTGATCCAGTGCTGCCCCCTGGCCCCTGCCACCTTGGGGCCACATTAAATCCACTGCATTTCATTTGTCCAGCTGAGCAGCAGCATCTCTAACCCTAAGGTCTGGCACAAGAAAAAGGTGACAATGAAGCTAGCTCTTCAAGTGTGCTGGCAACTCTCTCACCATTTTATGTTTTATAGGATTAGTAAAGGGCGTGTCTCCCTTTCCCATGGTGAAGGTGGTTAGGTTTCACAGTGTACCCATTCTAGCATTGTAATTTTCCTGAACCTTAAAATCCCTTCATCAACACTAAGCCAAGGGATATCAGGAATCTCCAAATGTTTTGACAAATGTTTCAGCCAACCAATCGAACAAACTTAACACCTAAAAAAACAAAACAAAACAACAAACAAACAAACAAACAAACAACAACAACAAAAAACGAACTGGGCAGTGGTGGTGCACGCCTTTAGTCCCAGCCCCGGGGAGGCAGAGACAGGAGGATTTCTGTGTGTTCAAGACCAGCCTGGTCTACAAGAGCTAGTTCCAGGACAGCCTCCAAACCCACAAAGAAACCCTGACTCGAAAAACAAAAAACAAACAAACAAAAAACAAAACAAAACAAAAAGAAATAACTGTTTGAACTTCCATATTAAACCTAAAAATATCCATTCAGAGAGCCATAAACTCAGCCTTATCTGGTTTTATGTTCCTTCCACCATTATCCCACACCCCTAAAATCCATCCCCACACATAATCCCCAGACTTGTGCTTGAATGAGTTAGCAAACTCATTAAACTATTTAGTAGTGTAGCACACATCTTCATGGACTACACTTTCTACTTCCCCTTAAAGAGACTGCTTTCAGTCTGGTTATAGGTCTAAAGTAATCATTCAACCTGTGGGTCATAACTCCTGCAGGGTAGGGGTGGGGTGAACAATCCTGTCACATGGATTGCCTAAGACTATCAGAAAACACAGATATTTACATTTTGATTCCTTACAGTAGCAAAATTACAGTTATGAAATAGCAACCAAAATAATCTTATGGCTGGGAGTCACCACAACTATTATTATAACATAAGGGACCGTGCTAAAGGGTTACAGTGTTAGAAATAATTGCTCTAGATGGTCCTGAGGGCCATCTGTATTGTCTCACCTGGCATCTCCTTCAGAAAAAGGCCTGCTAGTTTAGCAGCAGACAATAAGGGATTAATTTCCTTGGTCAAAGGTAAAAAAAGGCAATATTTCAAGGGGTGGGGCTAAAGATAGACAGACTATTTCTTCGGGAGAGAAACCCTTGAGAACTGGGGGGTCCAAAATTCTAAGCTTCAGAAGATTCCTCCCATGTGTACCTATCCCATGTCACAGGATTCCATTCTTTACCAATTAATGCCCCTACTTTAACTTTGGAAGCACCCTGAGGCTGGGACTTAAATTTTTGAAGTGATTCAGCCAGCCTTATAATGAGGCCTTTGGTTTGAGTTTTTGCAAGTGAACTCTGGCTGCTGAAGATAAGATTCTCTTCCAGGATACACTTAGAAAATTCTAGACCTGTGCATTTGGAGCCTGTCAATCTAATCACTAAGTTCTTTGTTGTCCTTCACTGTATTTTGAGATGCTAGGTGTTGGATGATTTTACAATGGAGCTCATCCTTATTCTCTGTCAATTTATCCATAGATATTAAGAACAAAATAACCATCATCATCATTTTCCTTATTTTTTCCCAAACTTTCAAAAGTTTCAAGTGTAGAGTCACCAAATCCATTGCCATTCACAATTGGTGAATCAGGATAATCTAATGCATTTGTCTCCTTAACATTGTGAAACAGTTTACACCATGGGCTTTCAGTACTCTCCAAGCTCCCAGGGGAAGAGTTTGTAGAGGCTTTGGTAACCATAGGTATTGGCAAATTGAAAAGCCTATTCATTTTTATACTTCTGTTGTTCTAGAATCAATTCCAGTACCAAAAATCTGTATTAGTCAGGGGTCTTTAGAGTAAAAAAAGAACTTATAGAATGAATCTCTTTCTCCTCTCTCTCTCTCTCTCTACATACATACATACATACATACATACATACATACATACATATCATACAGGCTCTAATCCAATGGCTTGCTGTGAACAGAGAACCCAGGAGCCCAGTGCTTGCTCAGTCCATGAGACTGGATGTCTCAGTTGGTCTTCAGTACATGCTGGAATCCAGAAGAAAAGGCTCTAATGCCAGTGAAGGAAGGGACTTGCTAGCAAGGCCAGAGCAAGAGAGCAAACAGCAAAAGCTTCCTTCTTCTGTGTCCTTGGATAGGCTTCCAGCAGAAGGTGTGGCCAGGATTAGAGGAGGTGGGGTCTCCCAGATCAAATGATCTGGATTAAAGAGTTGTCTTCCTACCACCTCAAAGATCCAGATTAGAAGTAGATCTTTCTACTTCAAATAAAGCAAAAATCCCTCACATTGTGCCCTCCACTTTTATTTTTTTGTTCATTCTAGACGTAGTCAAGTTGACAACCAAGAAGAGCTCTCACAGTTGGTTATACATGTTCCTGAGCAGTGAAGACTTGTTTTAACTTGGTGTGAGCAAATCTTCCACTGATAAGCTCAAAGGACCAGAAGAATTCTCTACATATAAAATCTATAACTTTTTGCTGGTGGTGGTAGGGTGTTAAGTACTGAAATCTAGAGTCCCTCACCTGCATGTTAGATATCACACTGAGCTTGCTGTATGTACTTCATCCCCAAATATACTCATGGAATGACAAGGTTCTGAGTTTCTCCACTCCATGGGGAGATGTAAACAAGGACAGGGATCTAAGCTTCGGACTCAGCACTTTGGTTCCCATGTCTTTACATGTCCACAGCTTCTGACTGGATGTTGGATATCATAGACTTCATGTTGTTGAGCATAAGTGTCTTTGCTCTCTGTCTACGGGTCTCTTGACAAATCTACATCACTTGCATCCTTGATATGTCTTTATGCGGGGGTGAGGAAGTTAGAGTTGCACAGTGTGGCCCTTTTGAGGCCTACATTGGATGTATCAGGTATCTAGTGAGTCAACTCCAGCCTGGAACCATTCTGCTGGCTGCTTCCAGTGGTTACTCTGTGCAAGTCTTCTCCTGCCCTGTGTTGTTTGCCCCCAGAAATAGGCAGTTACAGGATTCACCTCATCTTTTCTTCTCTGGGCAACTACAGCAATAGGGTACCAACTACCAAGTGTCTGAACACTCACGTACTTTGGTCCACTCTATGGTTGCCTATAGAGTGACTCCACTATGGTCCAAAGTGGATATCATGTGACTGCACATGCTTCAAACCTTGTTTTCACTCTACCCAGCATTTTCAGCACTGGTGAGGTTTTTTTTTTTTTTTTTTTTTTTTTTTTTTTTTTTTGGTGCAAAAGAAACTGATGCTCTGCCATTGCACACTAGTGCTCAGGGTGGAAGCAAAACTCTGGAAGTCATCCTTATGTAAGGATGCCTGGCATCCCTCCACCACACACTTAGGAGAGAGTGGTAAGCCATGGGAATATTGGTATAGGAATCTATCATTTCACCCACTCACCCCTAGTTAAATTTTAAAATGGCTGTGGCCACTCTAAGGCACCAGGCATGAGAAGGAGAGGTAGAGGAGGAGCAAAAGCAGCAGCAGTCTTATTTGACTGCAGTTGAGATATCTTGGTTTGGACAACTGGCATCTTGAGTAAGATAAAACTATGGGAACAAGCTATGGGCCTGGCCTCTCTGGGGCTTTAGGAGCAACTGGTGTGGTTATAATTGTTTGATCTGGGGAAGGTGGAGTGCATGGACACCTGAGAGCCTAACCTCATTTGCACTGGTAGCCAGAAGATGTCTGAGTGCCGGTCTCTCTGGCATCTGCTTGTGTGACATCTCTGTTATTCCCCTCATTTCATCTCTGTTCCTGATCTAATACCTCTGCTACTCCTAGATTGTCCTTTGGTTGTAGCTCTGACTTTAGACTCTCCAGATTTCTGGTAGCAGTACAGCTGGACTAAGTTTTAAAAATAAAACTCAGATGCTTGCCATGTAAATCGCTACGAATGGGCTGGGTTTGATCAGCGCCATCTATTCTCTGGTCCATATATCTGCCCAGGTCTCCCCACTTGCTCACCCTGGGGACTTTCCTAGGCCCTTCATGATGTTTCAAGTCCTAGCCTGGTCACCTCAGCAAGGCTGCAGCTGGCAGCTGTTCTGTGTTCTCTCTGCCCTGAGACCCTTTTGCTTCTTCCACACACGGGATGCAATGTCTGTTGCTCTCTGTCTCACCTGCTAAAAGGTGAGGTCTGAAAGAGTGAAAAGCTGCTGTCCTTAGCATTGGCATGGTAACTGACATATGCCAGGCATCCAGCCAATCTTGGCCAATATCCAATTAATTATTCTAATGTGCTTTGAGTATTTCTCATCCCATATCCCTTTAAGAAAATGAAGTGCAAGAAGGAGAGGTAGTGCCTGTACCAAAAATGAGTGCTGAAGCCATGCTCACTCTGCCTGTACCCATGTGATTCTGGCATTGACTGGCTCTCTCTCATTTAATCTGCTGTAAAATGGTGGCAACACCATCACCCACTTCTTTTTTCTTTTCTTTTTGTTGTCATCACCCACCTCTTGAATGTTGTGAAGATTACATAAATAGCTTTATGGACAACATTTAATAATCACTTTCGGTATGCCATTGGTGTTACCTGAGTCTGTATTGTGACTAGATTTCCATCTAGAGCCCGTGAGAAGACACTGGCTTCTTGTGTTCTCATTAACACTGGGTCCTATCACTATTGCATCACTACAAATCGAGAGAATTTTAATTTCTACTGACGCTCCTGGGCAGACAGGGGTCAGGGTAGACAGAGGTCTGCTGGCGGCGGAGCAGCGACCAGGGTCTGAGTAAGTAGTGAGCTTTGGGATCTGAATGTGCTAGGGGTTTGCAGAGGTTCCCTTTGACTAATAGGAGGTGACTGGGCACAAACGCTGATCGGTGGCATCGGCAGGCACCCAAGGACAAGCCTGTGGTGGCTACCAAGAACTTAAGAGCATGAGCACAGGCTTCAGGCTATCATCTCTTGCGTCCCTGAGAACATCTGTGTAAATGGACTTGTTACACATTTGGGATCTACTGGTGTTTGCTGTACCCTGGTGGCATGTGCTAGAGTTCATGTTTATGAATGGGAAGTCCTGCCAGCCCAATCTAATTTTATTTTTTAATCCTGTTAGTACTGATTTGTGAACGCTATCTCTGCACCAATTACTAACCCTGCTGTTTGTTGTTAATATGTGATCCTCCATTTATTTTCTTCCTTTTGTGATTTCTGCTGCTCTTTCCTCAGATTGGTTCCTCTCCTTCTCTCTCTCTCTCTCTCTCTCTCTCTCTCTCTCTCTCTCTCTTTCTTTCTCTGTGTGTGTGCATGTTAAATCTAGACAAATACTGCTTTTAGAAACACTCTTGGTGTAGAGAGATGGCTCAGTGGTTGAGAACACTGGTTGCTCTTGCAGAGAACCAGAGTTTGGTTTCCAGCACTCACATGGTATCTCACAACTATTTGTAACTCCAGTTCCAAGGGGATCCAATGCCCTATTCTGGCTTCCATGGCACCAAGCACATATGACATACACTTACCTTACATGCAAGAAAAACACTTATGTACATAAAAATTACATTTATAAAATATATATTTTCAAGTACAAAAATATGTATTTTAAATATATATTTAAAAAATAAAATACTATTTTACCCTTTATTTCCAATTAAAGCATATATGTAGCTAAGTATTTATTTTTTGTTTGTTTTTTGAGACAGGGTTTCTCTGTGGCTTTGGAAGCTGTTCTGGAACTAGCTCTTGTAGATCAGGCTAGCCTTGAATTCACAGAGATCTGTCTGCCTCTGTCTCTCATTTTGTTTGTTTGTTTGTTTGTTTGTTTTTTGAGACAGGGTTTCTGTGTATTGCTTTGAAGCCTGTCCTGGAACTATCTCTGTAGACCAGGCTGGACTCGAACTTACAGAGATCTGCCTGCCTGTGCCTCCCGAGTGCTGGGATTAAAGGCATGCACCACCACCACCAGGCTGAGCTATAAAGCCTTTTGCAGAAATATATGGTCTCTGCTTTCAGGGTCTTTTTTGTTTGTTGTTTGTTTGGCTGGTTTGTTGTGAGACAGAGTTTATCTGTGTAACAGTCCTGGCTTTCCTGGAATTTGATTTGTAGACCATGCTGTAAAGGTCTGTACCACCACATCTGGCTAGCTTTCAGCTGTAGGGTTTTATCTGTCTATTTTTACCTGTATGTGTAGCTAATATGTTAATTCAAGCTTGTTCATTTTGTTGCTACAGGTAGAACCCAGCTCTAGCCCCTTCCTTTCCACATGGAGTCTTTTATCCCTGTTTATGGCTCTCCCAGTCACCTCTACCCACAGACACTCACTTCTCTGTCCATCCATATAGCCACAAAATAGTGTCCACAGGGACGCCACTGTTTACTGTAAGAGGAGGAGCCTGGCTACAGCTCGCTTACCTGCATGGTGACACTGGGCAATAACTGTCTGGGAAAAGTCCTTGATTTTCTTGTATTTCTGCAAAAATCTCTCCAAAAAGTGGGTGGCTTCCCGAACAGTGACTCCAAGGCAAGCAGCAAGTCGGTCTTTCCCTGTGAATGGGAAAGACATACCCAAAATCCAGGTATAACCCATACCAGGTGGTATCATGGTGTTTGGAAATGAGTGAACTGCAGGCCCAGTGGTGGTGTGAGCCTGATATGGTTGGTTTGAATAGCATTGGCTTTGGCTTTTGCACTCTATATGCTGGGTAGTCACTGACCTGCAGAGGGCCATTTAAATACTTCTCTCCTCAGTAGTCTTGGCTGTCTGCCAGGAGCTGCAAGTGAAGCTGGAAACAGGCTGCTCTCAGCTTAGTGGATGGAAGATCTGAATGTGGGGCTGGCTGGGGAAGTTTTGGGGCCCACAGGAACAAGGAAGGCAGGACTGACAACAAATGTGGAAACCTGGTTCTCAGGAGCCCCTATGCTTAGCATTCTTATTTTAGAATACATGCTTTTGACCTAGATCAGTATTTTGCTCCTGAAAGAGGCAAAAAATCTGTTTGAGGGATTCTAAGAGCTGATATTTGAGCAGGTCAAGAGGAGGGATCATTGAGCTTTGAACTGGCCAAACCCTGGCTACCAAAAGGTTAGCCAAGAAGCCTTTGGACACTTGGCCTAGAAACTACAGCTCAGGGCTTGGGTTCTGTGTCTGTGAAGACAGGGATGGATTCTTAGGAGAGAAACTATCTGACCTCTCAATCATTTTGATCCCCTCTTTAGCGAGGCCACAGCCAGCTGAACCCTTCAGGAGTTCTAATGGCTGCAATACTGAACAGGTGAGACAGTGAAAACTCTGATGGATGGCTTCAAGTGCTCTGCTTGGAAGAGTGGAGCTGGTTTTTCCCCACAGAGAAGGACAAATGCTTTGGTCCTCTGTTCATGTCTAGGCCTTCTTGACATGCTTCTTGCTGGAAAATAAAAAAACTCTTAAATTCCCTCTAGGGCTTAATGAAGATAATGTGGTATCTCTACAATAAAGTTATGTGTTTTGTTACATTTTACTGAAAAACCAAACACCATCAAATTCTAATCCTCACTTTCAGCTGCAGTACTAGAATACACACAAGTCCATGGCTTTAAGAAGGGAACCAACAGTGGCTAGGCCCTTTATCTAGGTCACACAGAGGGAATTGTCTTCTTATTTCCTATGTGTTGTTAAACTAATTTGGGGAACTTTTAATTTCAGATATTGCTAATTTCAGCTCTAGAGTTATTATTTGGCTCTTTTTATTTGACATATTTTATTTTCCCCCATTTGTTGTGAGCATGGTTTTTATTTTTTATTTTTATTTTTTTTAATGTTCTTGAGCATAAGTCCTTGAAGTCCTTATTCTTGAAGTCCTTGTCTACAGTTCTAACATCTGGGTCATTTGAAAGTTTGGTGCCATGAATGCCCTTTCTCTTGACTGTGATCAAGATATCCCATTTCTTATATTACAGATTGAATCCCAAACTAATAAGTTGCCTTTTTCCATGGTATTTTTATTGCAGCAACATCAATGTAACTTGGCAGAAACTGTACCAGAATTGGAGTGTTCTGTAATAGACCTAACCATGCCTTGGATTGCTTTTATGACAAGAGTGTAGAAACATTTGCTACTTTGGGATGGAAAACACCATTCAGTTATCAGGTATGAACTTATTGGGCAATTCTTTTGAAATGTTTTTTTTCCAGTTTTATTTTATTTTATGTGTGTGAGTGAATGTTTTGCCTGTGGCAATCAGAAGGTCAGGTGAGGTATTGGATTCCCTGGAACTGGAGTTGCTGAAAGTAATACAGACAGAAAAGGCCCATATCATGCTTCAGAGGGAAACAAGAACTTTGCTATTAACTGAACTAAAATTATTTGCATACTATTTGGGCTAAAAAACTCTTTGTACTGTTCATGGGCTGAAGAATCAGCTGTGACTGTCAACAAGATTAGTAGCATGAAGGTGGAACCTTCCATGATTCCTTGGAATAACAGAAAAGAATTTTGTCAGCATCAGCACACAAGAGCTGATAAGCTGTGGTCAAAGTGGGGGCAGGCTACACATCAGCAGGACTTGGTAGTGTTAAGAGTTGTCCATGTGGTAATGGTTTTGAAGGCATGAAGGGGTCAATAAGAACATCTGAGGTGTGGCTCCTTGTGATTGAGTTGAAGACCCTGAAGGAGTGGGGGGCTTGACTCGTCATTGGTAAAGGGGAAGCCTCAGGTGCAATGAAGACCCCACGATATCAGAGAATGCAGAACCACAGGGTGTATACCCAATGGCTATTGTTTTAGAGGATCTATGTTCAATTCCCAGCACCCTCATGGCAGCTCATAACTGCCTGTAACTCCAGTTTCAAGGGATCTAACATCATCACAATGCAAGTCAAATAAAAATAAATAAGTCATTAAAATAAAGAGTAAAATTAAAATAATACTTTCAGGTTAAGGAGTGGAAGCTATAGACAGTGCTTGCATGTCAATTTAAGGGGCAGGTCATGATGCTTAGTTTTCACTGTTAACGTGACATGAGGTAGAGTCACTTGGGAAGAGGATCAGCTGAGGACTTATCTGAGATCAGGCTGGCTCTTCAGCATGTCCATGGGGAATCATTTTCACTGATATAGGAAGACTCAGCTCATATTGGGCAGCACTATTCTCTAGGCAGGGTTTCTGAACAGTATAAGAGGACAGCAAGCAAGCAGCAAGCAAGGATCCATGTATTTCTTATCTCTATGCTCTTGACTATGGACGTGATGCCCAAGTTCCTTCCTTAATGTTTCTGCAATAATGGACTGTAGCCTGGAATTGTAAGTATAATAAAACCTTTCTTCCCTAGGTTGCTTTTCAGCAGGGTATTTTATAACAGCAACAGAAATGAAACTAGGGCATTTCTGTTTCTAGGGCTGAGCAAGTGCCTAGTCACACAGAGACCCAGGAATGCTGTCTGGTCTACTTGAATAGGACTTCTCATGCAGTCCAGGTATTGTTGTCCTGGGCAGCTATCCAGGTTCTGAAGCTCCATAATAAGTACAGTCCCTAGGGTACTCAGATGAGGCTTGGCTTCACTTTGTGTTTCTCCTGGCAGAGCCAAGCGCTTGGGAGCAGGCATGAGCCCTTTTCCACTGTCGTGCTGGTACAGGGTGGGTCTGACATTCTGCATGCATCCAGAAAGCACCTGCAGATCATACAACAGCTGAATATGGAGCTCACTGAGGAATCATGGTGAGAATTCAGAACTAGGCCAACCCTTAGAAAGCAGAAATCCAGCAAGCCTAGGGATTAGGCATGACTTCCAGTAGAGGCTAGGGTCCTGGTGAGCTCAGAGATGGTATTTTAGCTAGGGTTTCTATTGCTGTGATAAAGACCATGTCCAAAAGCAAATTTGGAAAGAAAGGGCTTATTCCATCTTATACTTCCATGTAACAGTCATCACCGAGGGAGGTCAAGGCAGGAACTCAAGCAGGGCAGGAACCTGGGGTCAGAAACAGGAGCAGAGGCCATGGAAGAGGGCTGCTTGCTTGCTCCCAGTGATTTGCTCAGCCTGCTTTCTCATACAACCCAGGACTACCTGCTCATGGGTGACACCATCCACAATGGGCTAGCACCTCCCACATCAATTATTAATCAAGAAAATATCCCATAGATGTTCCTACAGTTTCATGGAGGCACTTTCTTAATTAGAATTCCATTTTCATGGATATGTCTAGGTATGTATCAGGTTTACAAAAATCAGCTAGCACAGATGGCTGCAAGCAGGCCCAGCAAGATGAGGAGATGCCTAGTAAGTTGGCAGATGTTGAATTATCTGGATACAAGAGAGGCAGTGGGCTTGTGAGTCACCTTGGGTCAAGATCCCAGATGACACATGGGTCACATGAATTTGAGGTCATAAGAGGCCAGACAGGGTTGTCATATATGCTGTAGGTGGCTGGGTACGCACACCCACATCTCTTCTAGGTGCTTTCTCTGCTTGTCTTATAGCCCTGTAGCTTTTCCTTCTGGCTTATCATAGTCCTCATACTGATCACATAACTGATCTCTGAAGGTTGCACTGGAGTTACATTTTTCTCTGGCTCAGCATTAGTATCAGCAGCTCTGGGTTACTCAGAGATGGCTTCTGTGGAAACACTCCTGCATGCCATCACAAGCTGCCTGTCCAAGGCCTCTACAACTGGGTTTCCCAAGGCCCCAGCAACAGTGGTGCCTGGTGATTCACTTATGCCCCCAGCCTGCTCATCAGCAAGGTTCTGGCTCAAGTAAGCGGGGTGGGATAGAGACAGCATGAACTGAACAGCAGACACACAGTAATTCCAGCTGTCAGGTGGAGCAGGAACAATAGAGCAACAGAGACAGAAGCTCAGGGTGGGAGTCCTGTCACACCAGGGCTAAAAGCAGCAAATTACTCCCTTCACCCATCATAGCTAATGACTCATGCTTATTTACAGTGAGGCACCCTTCCTCTCCAGAAAACATCAAGTGAGAGCTCAGAAAGAGCCCGTGCATGGGTGCTGTGAGGCCATCTTTCTTTGGGATACAACTGTTGTGGTGAGGGGTGACCCTACTACTGGAGAGGCAAGGGCCAGGCAACACTCGGGAAAATCACTTATGCACCCTGCATCCCTCCCTCCCTCCTGAGCCAGCTCCAACTTGGAGGGTGGAGGGGGGTGTCTCTGGAAGCTTAACTACATAGCTCACCCTTGAAATAGTACACAAACAGGAAGAAGATGGCAGAGATGAGAGCTAACTGTGCCAGTTGTAGCTCCTGAAACTCTATGAGAGTCTTTATGGTGAAAGGGATGGGCAAAAAGGTACAGGGCTTCTTGTGAAACAAGGTCAAGAGTTGATAGAATTGACTGGGATTTGAGCCTGAGTGTGTGTGTGTGTGTGTGTGTGTGTGTGTGTGTGTGTGTGTGTGTGTGTGTTGGTAACACCAGGCCTTCAGAGCTGGAGATTATGGCAGATCTGCAGGAGGATCCAAGGCATCAAGTTCTAATCTGTCTGGCAGAATGCTGCTTTCTTCCAGAGCTGAGACATCTGAGGGGTGGGGGGCAGGATAGTAAGGAGGAGACTGAGGAGGAAATGGGACAAGAGAACCACAGTTCACGACTGTCCCTTCCCCGTTGCTTTTGAGACACTTCACATGATGTGATGTTCTCGAAGGATTGTTACTTGTTCAGTGGGTGCTTTGTGCTTCTCTTCACTGGTTGGTAGGCAAAACCAGTGGGCACTGGTGGCTTCTTGGGCACATGCTCAGGATGGGCATTTTACCCTGAACAGATAAACAGGTATACAGCTAGTACTTTGCAGCCGGCAGCCGGCTTGGAAGTATAAAGTGGTCACAGTGCAGGCTGCTCATGTCAGAGCCCCCCTGGGCCAGCAGGAAACAGAAGCTGAGGAACGTGGAATACCAGCAGAGCCTCAGTAGGTACCACACAGATGAGGACTATAAGTCAGCAGCATGGAGAAGTCTGACTGGTGTCTGATGACACAAATACCACTGCAGTGTTTGTGTAAACAACACACAGGGACTTACAGAGTGATTTCTCTGAGGCATGGCACACTTAAATATAGGCACATAGCCATTGGCTGATGGGTGATACCAAGAACCCAGCCCTTCCCTATGGCTCACCTGCTCCGTAGACCACAGAGTATACCACTTTCTTGGTCTGTTCTCTGTCCATGTGTGTCACATGCTCCAAGGGAATGTCCTTCCTGCATGGAAAAATGGAATGTTATCCATCATTGTTGGCACTGTCTACAGAAGGACAGAGTCCAAATTACATGCATCCTTTCACCTTCCCTGGAGTCCTTCCCCATTTCAAGTTAGGCCTGTCCAGTAGGTAGCAGAGACTTGTAATGTATGTAGCATCCACCCAAAGCTCCCAAGCAGACACCAATTTGAGGCTGAGGCCCTCAAATTTTGGGGTGATCATAAATCAAAAACCAAACACTGCTTTTATAAAAGGATGCCCATCTAGCTTTAGGGGAGTCTGTGTGTGACAGATCCTGGGCCACAACTGTGGTCACTACAGGGGTGAGCTGGTTTTGGCCTTTTGAAGTCCCTCAGAGAACTGGATAACCAGCTGCTGCTTTGATCTTCTACAAAGAGCAGGGTGAGGTCTACATCTGACTGCCTGTGAACCAGTGTCTCAGAGATTAAAGCTGAAATAGCTGAGTAGAACAGAGTCCCAAGAGTTGCTCCTCCTGTCGGGCATTTCCCAGTGACAAATGTCTGTGCCTAGGAAGAGCTTCCCTTGACTGCTGCTCTTGAAAACATCCTTAGCATCCACACAAGCCTCAGTTCACACAGCACAGATTCAAGCACCAAAAAGATGAAAGCTCTCTCAGTTTTTGTGATTGGGGTTCTGTGTTGGGCTGCCGTGATCACGGTATTCCCAACTGTCTTAGACTTCACTTCTGGTTTACCTTGCGCATCAGGCGAGGTTCAGTTTTTCTTAGGTCTTTTCCTAGCATGTCACCTGCCCTGGGATGCCGGAGGCTTTCTAGGTTCCCTACCTACAGAGGTGTTTTGGAATGGCCTGATTTCGCAAGTTATCTCTCCCAGACAGCCCAGTCTTGTGATTTCTTGTGTACCTCAACTGTTATTTTTGCCCCTGGTGGCTGCAGACTGTTTGCATTATAAAGTGGTTGAGTGATGCTCACTGGTTTTCTGCAGTGGGTTCTGTATCACCCTGTAAGCACTCTGGCCAGTCAGCCCTTCAGAGAGCTCCAATAAATGAGAATGGAAACTACTACACTTCTTTGCAAACGAGGTGCACATTGCTCCCTTCAGAACCAGGGACCAGGTTCTAGGCAGGAGCAAAATATGTAGTTGCAATGGGGGGCTGAGTGGGCAAAGAAGGGACAGAATAGATGGCAAAGCTCTCCTGTACTCGCAAGAGGCCTTTTCCAGCATTAGTTTGGCTGCAGTAAACCGCTGCCTATTCTCCAGGGCTCTGGCAAAGTTGGCTTTAGCAGATGTTGCTTGGTTTTTCAGGGTTTCTGTGGGGATGGCGCCATGGTGGTCTCCTCCAGCACTTCCACTGGCGTGTTAGATGCCATTAATTTTGGTCACTTGATTTCTATCTAAGTAACAGTGCATCTCTAGCTTCCCCCTTTCCTGTTGTGTTTCACATACTTGTTTATCTCATGCTTAAACTTGATTTTATAAAGAACTGTGGGGCCAATGAGATAAGCTCCCATATGGATTGGTATGGTTAATACTGTAAAAATGGACATCTTATCAAAAGCAAGCCACAGATTCAATGCAACCCATATAGAAATTCCAATTTCACAGACATCGGAAGAGATACTCTTAAATTTCATGTGGAAGCTGCTTATAGTCCCCGCACTTGGGAGGCAGAGGTAGGCAGATCTCTGTGAGTTCGAGGCCAGCCTGGTCTACTGAGCAAGTTCTATCTAGGACAGCCTCCAAAGAGAAACCCTGTTTCAGAAAACAAACAAACAAACTAAAGAGAGAGCTAGTTCTGGGACAGGCTCCAAAGCAACACAGAGAAACCCTGTCTTGAACGAGAAAAAAAAAAAAACCAAAAAATATTTCATGTGGGAAATATGGAAATACAAAAGATTCAGGATATCTAAAAGAATCCTGAATTAAAAACCAAAACAAAACTGCCGGAAGTATCACCCCCTTGATTTCAAGTTATACTACAGAGCTATAGAAAAACAACAACAGCAAAAACAGCATGGTACTGGCATTAAAACAGATATGCTGAACAGTAGAATAAAACTGAAGGCCCACATATAAGCCCACATTCCTACAGCCACCCTGTATTTCATGAAGAGGCCCATGACACAAACTGTAGAAAACATATCTACTTCAACAAATGGTGCTAGTCAAACTGGATAGCTACATGTAGAAGAATGAAACTTGATCCTTATCTCTCACCTTGCACAGGACTCAACTCCAAATGAATCAAGGATCTTAACATAAAGCTGATAATTTGAATCTGGTAGAGATTAAACAAGCTGGGCGGTGGTGGTGTACACCTTTAATCCCAGCACTTGGGAGGCACAGGCAGGCGGATCTCTGTGAGTTCGAGGCCAGCCTGGTCTACAAGAGCTAGTTCCAGCACAGCCTCCAAAACTACAGAGAAACCCAGCCTCGAAAAACAAACCAACAAACAAAAAACAAAACAAAACAAAAAACCCACAAAAGAACATAACAACAACAACAAAAAACCAGGGATTTTACCAAATTTTTAAAATATCCTATGCTGAGCAAGTTGTATCAGAGTCTAGAAAGTGAAGAAAACCTTCCAAGTATCTTTTATTAATCAAGTACAACAGTTACATCTAAATATGTAAAGAGACTACAATAAAGGAAATTTAGATTTATACCGATTGTGAATAGCATTTGATGTAATAATCCTACAAAAATACCAATAAATAGATTCTAGCCAGTAAGTATATTTAAAGGCTTATATTCCATGATCATTTAGGGTTTATATTAGAAAAGTAAAGTTGGTTCAATGTTAGGAAGCCAATTTACCACATTAACAGGTTTAGGTAGGAAATTGAGTGATTACTTTCATAGCTGTTGGAAAATATCCATGACAAAATCAAGACCCAGTTCTAATAAAAGTCTACCTTATTCTTATACTATGTTACTTTATTTATATAGGGTGTCATATGGCCCAGGCTGCCCTCAAATTTGCCATATAGCTGAGGTAACCTTGAACTTTTTATCCTCTTGCTCCACCTCCAGATTACTGTGATAATAGGTGTGTGCCACCATATCCACCTTGGGAGATGTCAGAGATCAAAGCCAGGGTTTTGTGTATTCTAGGCAAGCACTTTACTAAGTGAGCTGCATCCCCAGTTCCCCTAATAAAAACTCTCAAAAAAACAAGAACAGCTGGATAGTTCCTTTAAAAGAGAAAATAATATACCTCAATGAGGCAAAAAAGTATCTCCATGGGAAAACACAGGGCAAGAATGATGACTTTCCATGATTATTTAACACTATTCTGGTAGTACTCATTAAAGCAATTAAGCAATAAGAAAACAGATGTGTAAGATTAGAAAATAAAAAAGTCCTTTTGTGCTTTTAGATAACATGATGGTATTCCTGAAAACCTTTTGAGAATTAACAATAACTCATCAAGAAATAAAGTGAACACACCAAACCCAAAGCACAGGCCACAACAGCATGAAGATGTAACAATATTTGCACTGCTAACAGAAAAAGTTTCAACGCTTAGGAGTAAGAACTATGTAAAATCTACATGAAAGTAACTTAAAGCCTGGCATCGATGGCACACGCCTTTAGTCCCAGCACTTGGGAGGCAGAGGCAGGTGGATGTCTGAGTTCGAGGCCAGCCTGGTGGTCTACAGAGCAAGTTGCTGGACAGGCTCCAAAACAATACAGAGACCACCTGTTTCAAAAAACAAAACAAAACAAAAACAAAACAAAAGAAAGAAAGAAAGAAACTTAAAAATAGGAGATGGAGAGATAGCTATGTGATTAAGAGCACTGACCTGGGTTCAATTCCCAGCACCCACATGGCAGCTCACAACTGTCTGTAACTCCAAAATCTGATACCCTCACACAGACATACATAGTCAAGACACAAATGCACATACAATAAAAATAAATTTATAAAAGAAAGTAACTTAAAAATCTTCTGAAAGACAAGAAACAATATGATGAAATAGAAAGCTATCCACTACTTGTTTGCTTTCATTCCATTTTTTTCTTTGAGAGCAGGCACTAGGTAGCTCACTAGCTGGGCCAGCTTTTAACTCATTATGTAGCTGAGGGTGACCTTGGACTTCTGATCTTCCTGATTCCCCCGATCTCCCAAGTTATCAACCATCATGCCCAGTTTATGTTGCCCTGGGATCAAACTCGGGGCTTTGTGGACATCCAGCAAATACTCTACCAGATAGGCTACACCACCTGCCTGAAGAATAATCAATTTCATTACTTCCTTGCACCCACAAAACACCAAATCTTTGCATGGTATGAGATACATTTGCAAAGTCAGATGAATCATATCGTGTAAAAAAAATTTGTAACACATTTCACAGAAGAAGAGCTTATATCCCTAACATACAAAGAACTTAAATATTGAGGAAAGAAGGGCAAAAAAAAAAAAAAATCTTATGCAAGAACAAGACAAAGAAGATTACCAAAAGAAATAGTAAAACAAAGCGGCATTTATCAAGCATATAAACCCCAAGTTTATAACCCAAAACATAAAAAAAAATTTATAGAATTCTAGGAAGAAAATGCCGGTCAACAATTATGTTTGGACATTAAACCTTTTCCCTGTGTGCATGGGTATTTTGGCTGCATGTGTCTATGCACCACATGACTGTAGTAGCTGCAAAAGTCAGCAGAGGGCATTTAATCCTCCTCTGAAACTGGCATTACAACAGTTGAGAACCCTGTGTGGGTGCTTGGAACTGAATCTGGATTCTCTGCAAAGAGCAGCAAGTGCTCTTAACCACTACCCATCACTTCAGCTCTGTGACAAAACATTTTAACATATTCTTCTTAGACATTTATATAAGTTAAGTGAACAAGCAAACAAAAATCAGAGAAAAAGAACTAAACAGAGATTGAGGTCAAGCTGTTAGTAACCAGAAACCCATAAATTAAAATTACCCTCTCAGCCATAAATAAAGCTTTCTTAAGTATCAACAGACAGGGCTAGGACTTAGCTGGGACAGGGCCAGGGCAGTGAGTTTGAAGCCAACCTGGAAAATTTAGTGTGACCCTGGCAAAAACCAATTCTTTTTAAAGGGCTAGGGATACTGCTCAATGATAGAGCACTTGCTTTGTATATGTAAGGCCGTGGGTTCAATCTCCAGAACTACTCCCATTCCTCAAAAGAGGTGAATGTAAATAAAGGCCAGTAAAAAACTTTTCAGGATCCATAAAAATGGCTTTGCTTCATCTTGACTTATAGTTAGAGAGTTCAAAACTATCCTTACTCTTCTAAGGTTAAAGTCAGAAGACCTAAAGGTCTAAGGCTACTGTAGCATTTTTGGTCTTGGTTGTGAATGACTTATCTAAATAACAAAAGATTTAGTCTAAGGTGTGGTTACCAAATATTTGGAGAATTAAGGAAGAAAGTCTGTTTCTTCATTGTATCATAATAAAGAACTCTTTTTGCCATCTCCTTTTGGTTGGGGTTTACAAGAATGTTATAGAATAAACTTGGTGGCTTTCAGTATTCACTGGATTGCTCTCCTGACTCTATATTCTGTATATCTGTCTTTTCTTTAGTATCTTTACCTGCCATTTCTTAATCCACACTCCCTCCTCAGGTATGAATCAGGCAAGTCAGCTGGATCTAACTTAAAGCCCTACAAAAATGGGTTACTGCAGACTGTGCCGAAACGTGGGGCTATTAAAGATGGGATACTACAAAAAAGTGAGGGAAATACTGGCATCACGTCTGCCAAAGGGTTAAGAAATCATAGAAGATATCACAAAAATAAGAATGGCAAGAATGAGCAAATTATACAGACAATTAGCAGAAGAGTAATAAATGATCAATGATAAGTAAAAATTTAGCTTGAAACAATTAAGCAAATGTAAATATACTCATTAAGAACTGTCTTACCTATCAAGTTGACAAAAACTAAAGAAAACTTGAAATAGTAACAGATGGGGCTTCATATATATATATATATATATATATATATATATATATATATTTCTAATATAAAATCAAATTAGTATCTTTCTGAAAGAAATCCTTACAGTATATATGGACTCCTTACCTCAAAATTTTTCTTCTGTGAATTTTAGTTTCTAGACAGAGACTCAGTTTGGTCTGTTGGTTTGCTTGTTTGTTTTTGAGAGGGTCTTTCTACATTTCAGCCGGTGTCTCACTTTGTACTCTAGCACTGAAAGCTCTCAGGCAAGATGATGAGTGCTGATAATAGCCTAGTAGCTCCCACCCCTAAGCACATCAATAAAAAAAAGCCTTTCTTCAGAGAACTGCCTGCCATGTCAGTAGAGCTGTGAAGCCCCCTAAAGTCTTGCCAATATTCCCTGCACATCATGTCTTCTGTTTCTATAACAAAGACCTCAAAATCTCTAGTAAACACTTAAGTCTTATGTAGCCATAGATGTTTACATATAAAAATACTTATAGATAGCCGGGTGGTGGTGGCACATGCCTTTAGTCCCAGCACTTGGGAAGCAGAGGCAGGCAGACCTCTGTGAGTTCAAGGCCAGCCTGGTCTACAGAGCTAATTCTAGGACAGCTTCCAAAGCTACAGAGAAAGCCTGTCTTGAAAAACCCCAAAACAAAACAAAACAAAACAAAACAAAAATACCTTATAGATATGTATATACAGGGAATACACACACACACACACACACACACACACACACACACACACACCCCTACCTAAAGAGGTACAGTTAAAGGGACACAGGAGCCAGCCGAATAAATCAAACAACAAAAGTAAGTATTCCCAGATTATAACCCAAAGTAGTACATTCATGAATCCAGGATGACAAATAATTGACTGAATAAATAAACAAAGCCAGACAAAACTCCCTATGTAAAATAAGTACAAATTATGTACACAATTTGAGCTTAAGACAGGGCATCACTGTCTACCCCTCAGTTGTAGACTATGGTTCATTTCATTCCTCTCTTCCACAGGGTATAGACCCCGCTGCTGCCCAGTGACATCAACAGTGAGGAGTGTAGGTGAGGGTGAGACCGTGGTCTTCCTCCACATTTCATGACCCATGTGTAAGCACAGAAGGGCATCAGACAAGTGCCAAAGCTAGGACATTCTGCAAATACCTGGCCAGGACTCAATGAAACTGCCAAAGCCATCAGAACGAGTAATAGCACTGTGGATGTTCACACATAAGCCTGGATGGGCACGTTTTCATTTCTCTCAGGTCACTTGGCACTTTCTTTAGTCTTCTAAGGAACTGCCAGAATGTTTCTACAGTGACTGCCCCATTTATCCACTGACAGTGGATGAATGTATTTATTCTATCTTGTAGGAAAGCAAAAATGAAGACCCACCTTTGATTTCTCTAAATGCCCCCCCCATCAATCCAGTCCTAGAGCCCAAACAAATAATAATGTTCCCAGAGGGATCCACACAGGAAACAGTCTCTGTCTCTCTTGTGCAGCCGAGAACTTCACATGGTCACTCCTGCCCATCAAATCACATGAGCAGAGACAGTTGCATCTGTGGCCATGGGAGGAAGTAACTGATGTACAGATTATAGTCTTCACTGTTGTTTCAAGTGCTGACATCCACGTCAGAGGTGAGAGCCAGAAATCCAACTGGCTTCCTCCAGAAGTGTGCACAGCCTACATACATACATACACAACGGTTTTGCCCAGCCTTATGACAACCACCGGCACTCACCACTTGAGCATCTCCCAGCCTCTCTCCTCCAGGTCCTTCTCAAAGCTCCCATCTTGTCACCAGAGCTATCTGGCTTCTCTTTCAGGGTGGGGCAGGAATGGTGACTGGACTCAACTCCCTCACCACTGTCCCCTGCTCATACTGCATAAACCCCTCCCCACACTCACATATCCAGTCCATCCCTAGCTCTTGTTGGTCCCACCTTCTAATGTCACTGGAGTCTGGACTTCCCACCATTTCTACTGATACCTCCCTAACTCTCACCGGATGGCGACAAGAGCCTCTCAGCCTTTCCCATGTCATCACACTTCTTTGCCAGCAATCCAGTGAAACACAGAGCCCCTTCCTGAAAGCCACTTGATGGCACATCTATCTTTTTCCCTTCTGATAGATCATTAAAATAAAGGAAAGAAGCTGGGTGGTGGTAGTGGCTCATGCCTTGAATCCCAGGACTTGGGAGACAGGGGAAGGAGGATCTTTGAGTTTGAGGCCAGCCATGTCTACACAATGAGTTCCAGGACAGCCAGGACTGTTACACAGAGAAATCCTGTCTCAAAAACAAAACAAGACAAAAATAAACAAACCAAAGAAAAAAAGTATAAATACATGTGCACAAGAGAGAAGAATGGGGGATGTGCTCCCAAAGTCCTTTCGTGCACCAGGGATACATCCTGGTTCCACTGTCAGAGGTCTTTTAGACTGCCCAGGCCTTCTGGGAAGAAGGGGGGGATGGGAGGGACGGAGGGAGGGAGAGAGGAGGAACTGAGATCAATAGGTAAAACAAGAAAAATAATAATAAAAAAGAGAGAGAGAGAAGGATGTTCAGCAAACATGAAAGTTCCACACACCGGTGAAAAGGGATAGCTGTGTGTGCATAGCATGTGTGGGTTCATGTGTACCTGTGCACAAGTGAATGTGCATGCCTTCAGGGGCACAATCCAAGGCAGTAGGTGGGGCTGGAACTGGGGAAGGCATGAATTCAACCCATGTGTATAGAGTGGCCAAGTTTTCTAACTATCTGTCACTCTACCTTCCTCGCCTAAAACATGGATCTAGCTAGACTTCTCTCTGTCCCCAACAGTGATGATGGTGGTGATGGCAATCATGAAATGAGTCATTGAGTTCGGATGGTTTTGACAAGCTTCCCAAGTGAGCTTCATAATGCGGGACCATGACAATCCCTCCACATTCCTCTGTCTACATAAAATGTCTCAAAGGAAACCTTTGTGTGCTGCTCATTCATGTGAGCAAACACAGCAGAATGCTCTTTGGTGTCTCCCTATTTCTTCTAGCAAGAGTGATCCCTGGGACCCTGTCTTTTGCTTTAATACTAACAAAATTGCAGTCTGGTTGTAAGACTTCAGTCTTAATAGTTTTTTTAAAATGCATTTGGGAAAGAAATGAAAGATATACTCTTCCAGTCTGTAGCTGAGGAGAAGGGAATGTGGTCCACAGATCCAAGCAGAATGGAAAACTGACATGTGAAATCTTGCTTTGCTGTCCTAGACTGGTGAGCACCATACTTGCTGGGGCCTACTTGTTCCTATAGTTACATATTTCCTCTTGGAAAGACACCCAGATGTTAAATGTGTTGCTATGTCCTGTGAAAAATGTCTTGAAAGCTTCCTGTAACTTTGTTAAAGTTTCTTACCTATATCAAACTTGTGAGGTTTGGCTGTTCAAAAAGAAGACAGTTCTCATAATTTTTTCCTACACTTGGATTAAACAAAAACCTGTGGTTTGCTGAGTAGCACATGGGAGGTCGAGGCAGGATGATCACCAATTCAAGGCTGACTTGGGTGAGACCCTGCTTGAGAAACAAAGCAAAGCAAAGCACCAAATGCATTGGGGCTGTAGCTCATCGGAAAAGTGCTTGCCTAGTATGGAAAGATCCTGGGATAAATCCACTGCACAAAACAAAACAAAAACCTGCTATTTGTTGCTATTTAACAAATCTCTTCTATTTTCATTAAATTAATAAGCTTCTTTATTCCATACTAAATTTTAATATATGTGTGGATCTATATATATAAACTTTACTTTTTTTTATGATTCTGTATTTTAGCAACTGTGCCTTTATAGTTTAATATTTGTTAGGTCCATTTTATTCAACATTTTTCATGATTATAATACACTTTTTTTTTTTGCCATAATCTGCAGATTAGTTGTAGGCCACTAAAAAATCCCTATCCTTGGGTATGTTTAGTAGGGAATTTCTATGTCAATGTTCAAAGAGGTGATGGTTTAATAAAGTCCAAGTTTCCTCTGTTTTCTGTGTTTTTCTAATTTTCACAGGATCTTGCACTTTTTTATATTATATTACCATAGGTATTTTTATCTTCTTCCCTGCACTTTTTATCCCATTGCATTCCCTACAATGATGGCTGTTTATATTTAGGAAACTGGACTCTGCACTAATTTATACCTGTTTAGCTTCTGGACCCAAATGCTGTTAAAGGTTTTCCCTTTATCGATTCTCTCAGATTCCTAGGCAGAAATTATAGTCCTCAATTATGTCCTGCTTCCTGCTTTCCAGTGTTTATTTGTTACATCACTAGAGCAAGTGGGTCTGGCACAGTGACAGTGGCTTTTCTGGTCTTGAACTTCACAGAATATCTTAGTATTTTATGCTCAAGTGGATGCCTGATGGTTGGCTTGTGGCAGAAAAGTCACTGAGAGGCAAGGGAGCTGAGAATTCAAGGACAGCCAGGGCTACAACAGCAAAGTCCTGGAGTGCAGAAAGAGCCAGAGCTGGGGAGAGAGTCTCCTGGGAGCCGTGGACATGAGAAAGAGCCCAGAACATAACCTTGGGGGCCCTCACTGGGAGGCAGAAGGATCTGTCTCTAGCTGCTACTCCCAGTAAGTAGACTTGGGTGACTAGTTTGATAGAGAGGTGCTGTCTGATCAGTTTCAGTTTGGTTCTTCTAGGCTGCCTGCCCCACAAGCAAGGCAACTTCTGCAGCATGGACCTAGATGCAATTTAAGGGTGGGTAGAACAAGCCCACAAGAGTATATACAAGCCACTCTTTCATGGGCTTCTTGAGAATGGGGCTGACAAGTTCCCGGTTAATTGCTTTTCTCATTCCTCTGAGCTCATGGTTTGAGGGGACAGTACAGTGGCAGAAGTGTGAGGAAACTGATTACATTGTCAGGAAGCAGAGAAAGACATACGATGGTGCTCCACTGGCTTTCTTCTTTTTATTAAGTTGGGGACTGCAATCTGTATTATGCTCCCATCCACATTTAGAGTACATCTTACCTCTTCAATTAATTTGTTTAAATGACCTCACAGAAATACCCAGAGGTAAGTTTCCAAGGTGATTCCAAATACAGTCAAGTTAATCATGGTCATTAACTACAAGTCCACTCCTTGTCAACCTGACACCCCAAACATATCACTTTTAAACCATATAATACATACTTCACCTCAGTAGACTCATGACCATCTCATAATGCAAAGTTTACTCTGTCCAACTTCAAAAGTCTCTATAGTCTTAACAGTTTCAACATTATTCAGAAGCTCAAGGAAATTTCCTAACTTGAGGCCCTTGAATTATATAATAATAATGATGATGATGATGATGATGATGATGATGATGATATAACATATTTCCTTATCTGTTCTTGATTTAACTATCTGGATAGTGATAACTATCCAGAAATTTGTTCATTTCCTTTGAATTTTCGAATTTTGTGGAGTACAGGTTTTCAAAGTATGACCTGAAAATTCTCTGGATTTCCTCAGTGTCCATTGTTATGTTCCCCTTTTCATTTCTAACTTTGTTGATTTGCATGTTTTCTCTCTGATTTTTTATTAGTTTGGATGTTTGTCTATCTTGTTGATTTTCTCGAAGAATCAACTCTTTGTTACATTGATTCTTTGTATTGTTTTCCTAGCTTCTACTTTATTGATTTCAGCACTCAAATTGATTATTTCCTGGCCTCTACTCCTCCGGGGTGAGTTTGCTTATTTTTGTTTTAGGGCTTTCAGTTGTGCTGTTAATCCTCTAATGTGACTATTCTCTGTTTTCTTCACATGGACACATAGTGCAATGAACTTTCCTTGTAGTACTGCTTTCAAAGTGCCCCATAAGTTTGGGTATGTTGTGCTTTCATTCTCATTGAATTCCAATACACAATATCACACAGTGAACATTCCTACTCCCATAAGGCAAAATGGAGGCAAACAGATGATTAGACCAAAGAAAACCAAAATCTGCCAAGGCAAACACCAAGTCCCACTTCTCCATATTTTATATTTGGATACTTGGTATCCACCATCTGGATGCAATGGACAGTCCTACCCCTCAGGTTTTGCTACCTATAGCATTATAGCCTCTTGGGCCAGTTCCATTAATTTTTGCAGCTTTTCTCAGCAGATGTCCTGAGATGTTCAATATACTTGGGCCTTTACACTACAGCTGTAGCTTTACTTTCATAGGCTTATACAATGGCCTCTCAGAAACTCCTTTCAGGACCCCCTCACTTATGCATTTTGCATACCAGCAAAACCAGCACCAGGGGATGCTGCTGCCAAGTCCTATTACCAGCTCCAGATGTAGTCCCATCCCCTTCTACTATAGCTATAGTTGTTTCTTGGTAGTTGAACCAGAAAATACACTTTCTGGGACAGTTGTTTTCCAGTAGAGAACCTTAAACTACTCAGTTCACTCTTGCCCTTTTGATGGATTTGTATTTTCAGAAATTGCTACCTTCAATTGCGCCCAGAGCATCTTTCCTATTGTTCCAATGCAGAACCTTGGATTTCTCTTTATCAGCACTGTATCAGTTACAGCTACTTCTTTGCATTTGCCTTGCTGCAACTTGAAACTCACTTCTTTGCTTCCCAAACTTTACATTTTCTATACCTTCCTGCTTTGACTTCTCATTCTATACCCCAGGAAGTGTAGAGAACAAGAGCCATGCCATAACTCAAATATTAACGCTGTCTTCAGATATCCTTCAAGTGACTTAGTCCATTATTTTTGAATTCAGACTCACTCAAAATTTCAGGACACAGACAAACTGCATCCAGATCCTCTGCCAGAGATGTAACACTAGTAGCTTCTACCCCAGTTTCCAACAGAGTTCTTTTCACTCCAGAAGCCTCATGAGCCAGGCCTCCACTGTTCATGTTCTTTTCAGCTTTCTGGTCTTCCATACTCCTGCTAGAATGGCCTAGTAAATTCTGCCTACAGCATATTAGGCTTTTCTAGTTTTCAGTTGTATATCCTTCCTCATTCATCCTGACAAATTCCAAAGGCCTACAAAGGTCAGGTTTGTTACGGTACCAGCTCTGTCTCTTTGTACCAATTTTCTGTATTATTTTGTTGTGACAGAAATACATGACAAAAGCAACTTAAGGGAGGAAGTGTTTATGTTGCCTATGGCTTGAGGGGATAGAGTCTATTATGGTGGGGAAGGCATAGAGGTGGGAGCATGAAACAAATGTCTGGTCACAGTGTGTTCACAGTCAGGATGTATGTTGCATCCTGGGGAGGAAAGGGTTTATTTGGTTACACTATTCATCATTTCATCATCACTATTCATTAAGTCAGGACAGGAACTCAAACAGGATAGGAGCCTGAAGCAAAAGCTGATGCAGAGACCATGCTTACTGGCTTAACATGACTTGCTTAGTCTGCTTTCTTACAGAACCCAGCACCACCAGCCCAGGGATAACACCACCCACAATGGGTTTGACTCTCCCCTATCGATTACTAATTAAGAAAATGCTCTACAGGTTTATGTAGAGCCCAGTCTTATGGAGGCATTTTCTGGACTGAAATTCCCTCCTCTCAGATGACCTTAGCTTGTGTTGAGTTGACATAAAATCATCCAGCAAACTGATGCTCAGCTTGCCTTCTCTTTTCATTTACTCTGTGAGTCCAGCCCATGGGATGGTATGGCACAAATTTAGGGAAGTTTATCACCTCAGTTAAACTACAGAAATGCTCTCACAGGTATGTCTCCTCAGTGATTCTAAAATCCAGTCAATTGACAATGAAGAGTAACCATATGTTTCCATTTGAATTCTGCATCTCTGACTCCTGACCACTTTCTCTTGAGCTCAGCATTGTTGTGTCTCTGTACCTCTGGATTCCTGTAGGGCACTGTTTCTACAGCACTGGCCTCAGAAGCTCAGCCAACAACATACGCTCAGAATGCAGGGAGTGGGAAGCACAAGTCAAATGTCTTGCCATTCTTGTGTAGCTATGGCTGCGACCTTGCTGCTTGGAGCCTCTTCTCTTGCCTTGCTCTTCTTGGGCATGTGGCTCCTATTGAATCTGTCTCCACACACCTCACTGTACCAGTGGTCTAAATGGTCTCCTCTTTAAGGTACCATGAAAGGATCGGTCTTCTTTTTCTGGCGAGGTTCTTTCAGGGTTCTAAATACAGAGTTACAGAGGTGGCTCAGTGGTTAAGAGCATTTAATGCTTTTGGAGAGGACTCAAGTTCAGTTCCTAACACCTACATCAGATGTCTCACAACCTCCTGTAACACCAACTCCAGTGGGATATAAAGCTTCTGGCCTCCACAGGCACCTTCATTCCCTTGTATGCAATCACACACACACACACACACACACACACACACACACACACTCATATACACACCCATGCTCGCATATATAATTTAAAATAATAAAACCGTATGTATGTATGTATGTATGTATGTATGCATGCATGTATTTTGAGACAGGTTTCTCTTTGTAGCCTTGGCTGTGCTGGAACTCGATCTACAGACCAGCCTGGCCTCAAATTTACAGAGATCCACTTGCTGAAAAAAAAAAAACCCAAAACAACAAAAAACAAAAAATGGTCCAGAGGATTCTTTGCTTAATGAGTGCAGCAGAACTTTCTTCTGAAAGGGCACTGGAAACAATAATGTTTAACAATGCATATAGCTGGACACCAGTAGCATAACAGTACATTAAAAGAATGGTATTCAAAAGGATATAGTACAGCATATTTATTGATGTTTATTTTAAGAGAAATTTCCCTCCTGGGAAAAGCAACAAGACTTTTACAGTGAATGTATGAATTATGCTATTTCTGTCTTTAGTCTTGTCAGTTTTTGCATCAGGTATTTTATTTTTGGGAAAGAATCTTGGTATGTAGCCTAGGTTAATCTTGAACTTGGAATCTTCCTGCTTCAGTTTCTAGAGTGCTGGGATTACAGAAGTATGCTACCACTCCTAGCTTTCATCAAGTATTTTGTAGTTGAAGGCTTTTTCTTTTGTTGTTAGGTATATTCAAATTTAGGGTTATTGCATCTTCCTGATGAATCCATCTTTTACTGTTCTGCAGTGTCTTGTTTTGTCACTGGCAACAGTTTTTGTTTTGTTTACTTTGATATGAATGTAGCACATTAGCTACATTCTTCTCCTTCTCCTCCTCCCTCCCCCTCCCTCCCTCCCTCCCTCCCTCCCTCCCTCCCTCCCCCTCTCTCTCTCTCTCTCTCTCTTGGTTTCTCTGTGTAGCTTTGAAGCCTGTCCTGGAACTAGCTTTGTAGACCAGGCTGGACTCGAACTCACAGAGATCCTCCTGCCTCTGCCTCCTGAGTGCTAGAATTAAAGGCATGTGCCACCACTGCCCAGTTATATTAGCTTTCTTATGTTTAGCATTTTATTTTCAAATTATGCCTTGTCTTGTAAAGTACTACAACTGGGTATTGTCTTTTTATTTAGCCTGACAATTTCTGCTTGTTTCACATTTTAAAATTACTTAATAAAAATAAAAGGTATTCATTATTTTCTGTCCACCCCTCCAGCCCTGCCTGCCCAGTCTCTAGTCCAGGCTGGCCTGCCATGGATGACCTTGAATTTCTGATTTTCCCAAAGTGATGGAATTACAGGCTCTAGTTCTCCTTTTTAAAAATTGAGTATAGGTACACAAATTTGCTATTGCTGCTGCTGTTGGGATTTGTTGACTTATTTATTTATTTATTTACTTATTTATTTGGAGAGAGAGAATCCTAATATACTGTCAAATCCACTACATAGCTGAAGATGACTGAACTGCTCATCTTCTTGCCTTTACTTCCTGAGTGCTGAGATTATAAGAGTAAGCCACCATGTCTAGTTTACTGAGGATTGAACCAAGGGTTTTATGAATGCTAGACAAGAACTCTACCAACTAAGCTAAACATCCAATGTGTGATTGTGGATATTTTGTTCTATTAAGGTCTTACATTAAGTGTGAGAAGTAGCGACAAGGAAGGGTCAGACGAAGGAAGAAAAGTATCATTCCATGAACACAGCAATTCTTTAGCTCTGGTAGAAATGAGCATTGACAGAGCTGACATGGTGGGTGGGGCAATATAGATTTCACAAGGTCAGTGGAGCACAAAGTCTCCTGACTGCTTCCTGGAAAGTGGGGAGTAGTGTTCAGTTCTCTGCGGCCTGAGTGCCTCTTCTACCCAGCAGAAAAGGGACACTGGGCTAATAATACAGCAATCACAAGGTGTTAGAAGATTTCGTGAAAAAAGAAAAATACATGTTTTTATTTACTGGTGATATTGAATACTCCTCTATCCCCACATTTGGGTAGTAGGAGGCATAATAATATATTTATGATTACACAATACATATGTATTTGTGCCTTTTAATTGGAGTTTTTGGCTTATTTATATTTGATGTTTATTGATACTATTAAGCTTAATCTTTCCATTTTAGTATTTGGTTTTTATTTATCTGCATTTTGTTCTGTTTCTCTCTTGAATTATTTTAGATGTGCCACAAGGTTTTTAATACCTCTTTTTACTTCTTCCATTAATATTTTAGCATTGCCTTACCTTATAAATTACATATGCATCTTTTAAGACCTTTGCATCTACCTCTCAGTACCACTACAAAACTTCACCGCTATCATAAGGCTTTATCGTAACCCACTTGTGTTCCCTCTCACCCATCTGGCTTTTGGTGTCTTCATCTTTTACTTCTACCTGTGCTCTAAAAAAAAGACATTGCAGAATTCAGGTAGAATAAATAAGCCACACTTAGAGCAACATAAAACTTGTAAGACAAGTTCTGTGAAGAAAAAATGAGCATGTTTCATCTTTGTTCATTCTAGTATTCTCTTCTTTCCAGAAGACATGGGGCTTTCTGTGATCTTGTTTCTCTTCAGCCTGAAGAATTTTTAGCCATCCTAGTAGTGCAGAAGTACTCAGACAAACATTCAAATTTTTGAATGTCTGTTTTGCTTTAATCTTTGTAATTTTCTAGATAGAGAGTCCCAGATTGTTTCAGCACTCTTTGACTGCTAACCTACTATCTTCTGCCCGTTTTTGCTATAGTTGTACCGTTGTTCCTTTGCCAATGTGTCTTCTCTTCTGTTGCTGGTTTTTAAGATTTTCTTTTCATGTTTAGTTCTTACAAGTTTTACTTCAATTATGTGGCCATTGTGTGATTTTCTTTGCATTAAGTATTTAGGATGTTTTAAAGCTTTTTGGATATGTAATTATTATCATTCAACATTTGAATGTTTTCAGCCATATTTATTTATTTTTATTTTTGGAGCCTGCCCTGGAACTAGCTCTTGTAGACCAGGCTGGACTCAAACTCACAGTTATCTGCCTGCCTGTGTCTCTTGAGTGCTGGGACTAAAGGCGAGCACCACCAAAGCCTGGCTAAGCCATATTCATTATTCTTTGCCTTTATTATCTCCTTTCTTGTGAAAGCTGACCTATTTTATTTTATCCCATGAATGGGTTTTAAGTGGTCCATTTTTTTTCTCTTTGTGTTTCAGTCTTGTCTGTGTATCCTGGCATAGATTCATGGATTCTTTCCTAAGCTGCATTTTCCTCCTCCTCTTTTCCCTTCTTCTCCTACCTCTTCTTTCTCTTCCTTTTTAAGATGGGGGTCTTAACTATGTAGTCTTGGCTAGACTGGAATTCACTCTGCAGACCAGGCTGACTTTGAACTCACAGAGATCCACCCACCTCTGCTTCCTGAATGCTAGGATTAAAGTCAAGTACTACCACGCCTGACATATTTTTTAGTATATTTTCAGAGCTGAGGACTGAATCCAGGGACTTGAGCTAAATCCTCAACCCCTTTTAATGTAATATTTTTTAATTAATTGTTTGAGAATTTCATAGAGGGTATTTTGATCATATTAATTTCCCATACCTCCCAGGTCCATCCTCCCACTTTTGTGCCCTCTTTTAAAAAAACAAAACAAAATATCAAGTCCAATTGTGTTGCATATACTCATGCGTTCAGTGGCCACACTTTTAAACAAAATTTGACTTTCCATCTGCTCCCCCACCATGCCATCATCTGTGTTGGCATCTTTAGCAAAATTTTTAAGAATGTTCTTCAATAGCTTCATATCTGTTCCTTTGGCTGATTTCTGTTGAGTGTTTATTCTCTTGGTCACATGGCACATGTCTTGTATCCATTTATTCAAATTATTATATACTGCACATTTTACAGACAATAACAGTGGGTACTGAAGCAACATCTACTTCCTATGCTACTCCTGTCAGGCCACATTTTGATCTGTGGTTAGGTTGGGTCTGAACTTCATTGCAATCATAGTTTGAATCAGATCACTACTGGTTTGAATTGCTATGTGAGAGGGCCCAGGCATTGTCTTTCTATAGGGTCTATAGAATGAAAACTACACAAATAAAGGATTTCTTAGAGCTTCCCAGCTCAGCTGTCAGCTTTTTGGATTACAGGAGATCTAGCTCCCTGTGATAAACTAACTGCAAATTTCTGGGTTTCTAAAAAGTCACTTTGCCCTCTAATCCTAGCCTGGCTTTCTGTATCTTGATTTAAATAGGCCGGAACACTAGAGATGGGTAGAGGTATTCTCAGTTTTTCTGCCCTGCCCTAGCCCTTGGAAGTTGAGGTTCAGAATGCTTTCTGTAGATTTCCCATAGTTCTCAGTCTGCTCTAATTCCAGACACTCACAAAGACTCATGGGGAGACCAACTGAAGGATGTACTCTGTAAGGGGCTCTTTTGAGTTTTAGCGTGCCACGCTAGGCCACAAATTAATTAAAAGTTTAGGTGGGGGGCTGGAGAGATGGCTCAGAGGTTAAGAGCATTGATTGCTCTTCCAGAGGTCCTGAGTTCAATTCCCAGCAATCACATGATGGCTCACAACCATTCATAATGAGATCTGGTGCCCTCTTCTAGCCTGCAGGGATACATGTAAACAGAACACTGTATACATAATAAATAAACAAATCTAAAAAAATTATTTACTCTTAAAAAAAGTTTAGGTGGTCTTCCTTCCTCTTCTAGGGCTCATTTCTTTAAAAGGTTCATTACTTTTTGATGTACCATTTGATTATAGGTGGTACATATCTTTAAAAGAAAGACCTCTCTCTCTTTTTCTCTCTCTCTTGTTTTTTTCAAGACAAGTTTTTTTTTTTTCCCCCTGTGGAACCTTGACTGTCCTGGAGTTTGCTCTGTAGACCAGGCTGGCATCAAACTCACAGAGCTCCATCTGCCTCTGCCTCCCAAGTGCTGGTATTAAAGGTGTGCATCACTATTGCCCGGCTCTAAGACGTATTTCTTATAGGCAGCAGATAAATGAATTTTGTTTCATGATCCATTCAGTCAGTGTCTTTTGATTGGAGAATTGAGGCCACTGATATTTAAAATTATTGAAATTTATTAGCTGTCTATTGATTTGTGATATTGTGTTCTCAGTGGTGGCACATAGTATTTTAATAATTATGGTTTTGTATTTCTTTCTACATTCTCTCTTCTTTGTGCATACTTCTCTTCATCTCCAAATACTACTGCTTCTACTTTCCTTAGGTTTGGGTTGTTGGATACAATTTTTAAGGTTGTTTTTGTCATGGGGAATTTTTCTTTCGCCTTCAATCATAGAAGATAGTTTGATGGATATATTATTTTAGGTTGGCTGTCATAGTCTCTTAGGACTTGGAGTTCATTGCTCCAGGCTCTTCTGGCTTTTAAAGTTTCCATTGAGAAATAAACTGTTGTTCTGATGGGTTTTTCTTTATATGTGACTTACCTTTTTTCTTGTAAGTTTTTAATACATTTTATTATATATACTTAAGTGTTTTAATGATAATATCCTGTGGGGATTTTCTTTTCTTGTCTTGTCTATTTGGTGTTCTGTGTACTCTTTTTTTTTTTTAATGGGTGTGTCTTTCCTTAGTTTAGGGAAGTTTTCTGTGATTTTGTTGAAAATCTGGTCTATGCCATTGACTTGGGATTCTTTTCCCTCATCTATGACTATAATTTGAAGGTTTGGTTTTTTTGGTCTCACATTTCCTGTTTGTTTTTAAATTTTTTTTCATGTTCCTTGATTATTTGTTCTAGGTTCTCTATTTTATCTTCAAGACCTGATATTCTGTCTTACGCTTGACTCATTCTACTTGTAAGCCTTTTCTTTGAGGTTTCTAGTTGGGGTACTAGATTTCCAATTCCATCTCTACATTTCATCTTCAGTCCTCAGGGTTTCTACCTCCTTATTGAATGATGTTCTCACATCCTGGGTTGTCTTCACCATTTCCATCAGCGTTATGTTCATGTTTTCTTGGTCATCCATCAGATATTTGTTCTCATTAATTTTTTTTCTTCTTGATTTCATTGAGCTATTTCCTTGTGCATTCTTTAAACTTGAATATTTTGAGGAGAGTTATGATTGTCTCTTCAACTTTTGTATACTGGAATTCATCTAGGTAATTCTCATTAACAAGCTTTTCTATATACTAGTAGGTACTGGAGAGAAGATTCTGGCTTCCTCTTCATATTGCTGGTATTTCTTTAATGAGACCTGGGCACATGGACTTCCTTTGTTAGTTTTGAGTTTGTTATGGATATATCAGGGTGGGGGAAAGAATGTGGGGGGGTTGGTTTGGGTCTAAAGGTTTGAAGTGTCTTGGGTGGAATGCAGTCAGGTGAGCGGAGGGAACTGGACTGGTCTACAGGATGTGCTTCCTGTTCCAAGCTGTTGAGTATGGGAATAGATAGATCTGAGTGGGAAAGGATGGATATGACATGGGAAAATCCTGTGATTTGGGGGATAGGTAGGGGGGATACTGGCCCTAGCCCAGAGCTCCTCTGCAATGAAGGCAGGGAAGCCTAAACTAGGCTGATACACCTGTTGTAGGACCCAGCCTAAATCTGGTAGACTGTGGAAAAGGCATGGATAAGAAAGAGTGGTACTCACCAGATTAGACTCTGAGGAGGAAACGAGAAGTCTGGGTATGGAGTGGGATGGTGGAGGCAGTGCAAAGGGTGTTGGGGGCCCATGCAGGTCCTGGTGGAAGCCTTGAAGTTAACTAACTGTGGTGCAGGAAGAAGTGGTGGGACTAGGCAGGAGCACAGGATGTGGGACCTAGGTTAAATATTGCAGATTGCAGAAAAGCAAGTATTTGGTGGCGGTGGGTACTCACTAGGCTAGGCCCTAGAAGAGGAAATGGGACATCTAGGTATGGAGTAGGATGGTGGAGCTCAGCTTGCTTCTTGTACATAGACAGGGATTATGTCTCTGATAATCACAGAATATTTTAGCCAGCATTGGTGTTTTTATAGAAGAACAGCTCTCAGAAAATGTCATCAACTCCTTTCACTGAACTCCAGTCTGCTCCATATACCCAGAAAACACTAACAACTCAAGAGCTATAACTTCTCTCTGGGCACCACAAGGAAATGAGTATTTGTGGGAGAGCCATAAAAATGTACTCTTTACTTTCCTTTTTCCAGAGCTATGCCTCCCAGTCCTCCTCCCCTTTTATGAGCAGTAGGCATCAAGAGTGTACTTTTTGTTTATATTCTTAGTTCATAAGCCTTTTAAGGTTTATCTTTTACTGGATAAAGATGAGAATCATTACTATATCCAAGTTAGAAATAACACATTTCTGGACTTTCACATCTCTCTTTCATGTCCACTTGTACACTGGCCACTTGTTTCTTGAGTTGGCTTCTTTCTCACAGTATCTTGTTATTACCAAGCAATAGTTACCAAAGCATTTTCTTGACTTCTGTTGCCTAGTTTTGCCTGAGCAAAAGCCACAAGTTTATTAGTGCAATTATCTTTATTAGCTATCATAGGTGACCATTTTAGCCAATTCTACCTTCCATCTCCAATGGACAACTCCTTATTGCTGGCACCTGGCCCTAAGCTAGGACCGTGTTTTAGGATTTGTTACTGTAGCATTTAAAGGATATACCAGATAGGCAGGACATCTTACACCCTTCCTGTCTCATGGCAATAGTTTGTTACACCTTCTTTTTCATTGTAACTACATTACACCACTGGCTGGGGCCTCACAAATGATCTCCATGATTTCTTCTATACCTTATCTTTATATGTAACTATTCAGCCTCCAAAGATTTCCTAGGAAATTGTTAGTACTTTGAAAAATGTTATTACATACTTTTGATTACTTGCTTTTTTTGCTTGTTGCTTTTGGAACAACAGAACATTTATAGGGTGCAGGCGTTTTTAAGTGTATTTGATCTGCTTTTTTTACCATGTGCTATTCTGGTCCTCTGTTTAGAACATAAAAATCATTTCCACAGCAACTAATTATAGTATAAGTCACAAATGCCAGATTACTAGTGCTGTGGAGGTTGGAAGCAACCATCATGCAAATACTCAGAGCCTCTTATTTTGAAAGTTCTTCACTGAACTATTACAAGATAATTAAATGCAGAAAAGACATTTAATACCCAATGCAGACATGAACTTTTCACATCATCTTTATGTGTGATAAGCTTGACACAAATCTATAGAGGATGATTTTCTGCCTCATATTAAACCTTTGCCAAAAATCAGTTGAGCATATCTGTGAGGGACTATTCTGGTGCCTCATTCCTGTTCCGTTAATCTGTGTCTCCAGCCCTCTTCAACATCTCCATTCCTTGATCACCGTATACTAAATCTTACCAGGCAGAGTAACTGTTTTAGCTGGTCAAGTGTTTCCCCCCATGCTTTCAATATATATTTTAGATAAGCTCCTCTATGTGTATAAACACACTACTTGGGTTTTAAAAGAATTGCACTATCTACTTATCTCTCTATATCTATCTATCTATCTATCTATCTATCTATCTATCTATCTATCTGTATCTATCGCCATATAAACACATGGATTCATTTAAGAGGACTGATATGTGTATACTGAGTTGCCCATACTACAAACACAGTATGTCTCCTGACTTACTAGATTGTTGATTCTTTTCCTTAGCATTTTCTAATTTTAGGCATAAAAAGTTTTCTGACTGAATGGGTAAGAACAGATACCCCCTGACTTATGAGTGGGTTTACCCTGGCAAGCCCATTTAAAACTGAAAAATACTCTGAGATGAAAATGATTTTAGTGCAGATAAACAGCTGTACACTCGAGCTTAGCAGCACTGCACACAGCAGAGCACTGCTTTCACTGAAGGCGCGGCCCGAGGACATTGGGTTTTGTTTTTGTTTTTTTCATCTGCAAATGAACTTTAATTTTCTTTATTTAAAACTTTTTCATTTTATATACCAATCCCAGTTCCCCTCCCCTTCCCCTTCTCCTGTCCCCCCCATCCACTCCTCAGAGGGGGTAAGTCCTCCCCTTGGGGAGTCAACAAAGTCTGGCATACTAAGTTGAGGCAGGACTAAGCCCCTCCCCTTTGTATAGAGGCTGAGCAGGCATCTCATCATAGAGAATGGGCTCCAAAAAGCCAGTTCATGCCCTTGGATAGGTCCTGGGGCTACTGCAGGCTCTCCCTCCCCAACATATCAGTCATGACCAAGACAACTCCTATAAAAGAAAGCATGGAATTGGAGTCTTGCTTACAGTTTCAGAGTTTTAGTCCATTGTCATCATGGCAGGGAACATGGCAAACATGGTGCTGGAGAGGCAGATGAGAGCTACAATCTGATCCACAGGCAGAGAAAGAGGGGAGAAAGGGAGGGGAGAGAGAGGGGGGACAGGGCAGAGGGGAGACAGAGAGAGAAGAAGAGAGACGAGAGAGGAGAAAGAGACAGACAGAGACAAAGACAGAGACTAGGCCTAGTATGAGCTTTTGAAACCCCAAAGCCCACTTCCAGTGACACACTTCCTCCAACAAGGCCACACCTCCTAATCCTTCTAAGTTACTAAGCATTCAAATACATGAGAATATAGGGGCCATTCATACTCAAAGCACCACACTGCTATTTCTTGTATATGCCTATTTCCCTGCTGCCCCCATCAAACACAATTTCCAGTTACTTACTCTAAAGTTCAGCTTAGCATATAGTAATACTATATCCTCACCCCCCAGCCTTAGCTCTCTTGCATAAAATGTTTCCTGACTTAGTACTCAAATAAGAGTCTGTAGTCCTGGTATTTTGGTGAATTTACAGGGTAACCTAGACTCTGAACTCTCCACTTTCCTTGTACTTACTGAGTAGATGTTCTGCAAGACCCAGAGCTTAGTAGCAGCTGGGAACAGAGCTGGTGCTGGATTGTATTTGTGCATTGGGTAGGGAGCAACTGAGCTGGGAAAATCAGGTTGGTCAAAGAGGGCTCTGAATTCATGAGTGCAGGGCACGTTTTTTGAGGAAGGGCCTTCCTGAGTATAAAGTAAAGAGGCTTGAGTGAAGTGGAAACCAGTGTGCCGAGGACTAGCCAGGGAAGACCAGTAAGTAAGTGGGCCATGACAGCTGGTGTGTAACCTGGAGGTGTACAGTCCTGACCCCATGATGGTCACATGCCTCAGGGAAGACTGACAACAACAGAAATGAGAACTTGAGATGCTGGTGCAGGACCTTGTATGGAGGCAAGGGGCACACTCTCTCTGCAAGGCTCCTGACAGAAGTAGTTGACAAGTGACATGAAGGTGAAGGAAAAGGAGGAAGACAGGGAACAGTTTGATGGAAGAGGCTTAAGGTGAGAAGCTGGCACCTGTGGTTGCAGAGAGGGGACAGTCACCGCTGATGCAGGGATCTCCCACCAGCAGCTACCCTGTTCCTTCTCTTCCTTATAGCAGAATCCTGACTCTGTGCTAGCAGTGACATCTGTTTAAGTCAGTCCCCTCATGATCCAAGCCAGTTATGGTCTCTAGTTTTTCCTCATTGAAGCAGAGACAGTTGGTGTTCCTTTAACTGGGCAGCACTATTCTGCTTGGAAAGTGAGGTAGAGCAGATTGCAATGGGTTCCATGGAATACCCTGTTACTCCAGATCAGAGAGGTGTGTGAGATCAGAACCCTGCATCTGCTCATTCCACCTGCCTAAGAGATTGGTCTTCCACTCGATGGAAAAAAGTTAGTGCCCAAGAATGGTGGTTCAGAAAAATAGGTAGAGAGGCACACCTCAACACAACCTGAAGTCACTGGCTAAGGCATTCCCACAGAGTGAGCCACAGGGTTTGGGGCTGCTACCTGAGGTTCACATATTCTGCCCTCTGAATGGCAGGGCAGGCACAGCGAGGACAATGACCTTCTAGGAGTCCCGCAGATCACACATTCAGCTCCTTCTCCTGTGACTCACACTATTTTTTTCATTTCTTTACACTTGTTTTCAGTGGGACGAGTCATCAGTGCTTTCATAATTAGGAAGATTTTGGCATCCTAGTCATCTACTCTTCTTTTCAAAATGATTAACTACTAGAGAAAAATTTAACTTCTTTCTCATGAAAATAGTTTTGGAATAACTTCAGACTTTTAAAATCATGTCAGCATTCCTGCAGACCTGATAATACCATTTTTTTTTTTTTGTTATCTTACCACTGTGAAGTCAGGGTAGAAAAGACATCATCTTTTTCAGATTCCTGGAATAACTTCAAAAGCTCTGGATCCCCAGATAAATGTGCAAGAATGCGCAATTCAATCTGTGAAAAGTCTGTGAGACAGAGTTCTCCATCAATTTTGAATTCACCCATGGTGCCCCCCCATCATTGGCTCACCCCAAGCTACTCTCAGACTGCCTTCCCACTGGGCTCAAGGTCAACACATTTCTTCCCATCTGCCAGACTTCCTTAGCCTTTGGACTATTGGCTCTCTTTATGCCAGCAATTCTACAGACCTGTTCTCCCTCCTGCAAGGTCAGGAAAGCCTCCAGGATGGGCAGTGTTCATTCACCACATTCATCACAATTTTATGAAGGGCCTCCTGTATGCCAGGACCCCATTAGGATGTGTTAATAAACAATATTATAGACACAGAACTCTTCCTCCATGGAACTTACATTTTCGGAGACATTCTGAGTAAATCAGCTGGTATGTCAAGGAAGAGAAATGGAAAAATTGGATCAAGGTATGCTTTGGAAGTGAGCAGTACATATGAGAGAAGCTGGTGTCATGGTAGGGTGGTCAGCTCCCCTGCTTCTTTCTAGTCCTCAAGAAAATTATAATGAACAAAGACAGAAGAGGGAAAAAGGAAGGGCTATAGGGGCTTGAAGTATAGGGACACAGTGGTTAGCAGGGCTACTTGAGTCAGAAAGGGGAGGGGGAGGGGAAGGACAGAGGAGGAGGAAGCAGATTGAATGAGTTATGTCAGCAAAATGAGGGGACCCTGAGAGCCAAAGACCAGTTACTATTTAATGTATAGAAGAAATCTTTGCTTCATATAAGTGTTTGCCTTAGGGTTTATTTGCAAGAATGAGTTCTATATGATATATGCATCTTTGCATTACTTAGTTGGTAAATATCTGAACTACATGCAAATGCACAAAGGGAGGTATTGTGACAGTGGCACCCCCATCATCCTATGCCTATACCTGCCGCCAGGAAGGCGTGGCCTTCAGAGGAGACCAACAGGGTTCTTGGGGAGATGGTGACAGTCTCCTCTTCTTTACCTGGATTGTCATTTCAAAAGCATGTGGTGAGTTTTACTGCCAGTTGACCTGCAGCAATTTTTCATAGTTATTTTAATATCATACACAAATAAAAGTCTATATTTTTAATTTTGTTACTATTTCTATTAATACTATTAAAAATAAATACCACTGTAAGATAACAAAAATTTCTATTATTAAAAATTTCTGTTCTGTCTAGAATTATGGTAAAGGAAAAAGTCAGACATTGACACTCAAAACCACTTTAGTAAAGCCCTGGGGATGGAGCCTCACGACTGCAAGACCTATGCATAGGCCACATAGCTATGTGGTCCCACTGAGCCCAGGCACCGGTGCTGTGGTTCTTTCGTCCTTGCTCAGGGTGACTGTGTGTATTTAGAAAGGCGTTGGCTTTGGTGGTATTATCGTGCCTCCTTGGTTAATGCCCATAACAAAGCAGCAGCACTAACATGGTCACGGTTATCAGCACCCTTTACCAAATTAGAATTTCTCCTTTTTAAGAAACATGACCATCAGCATTACAGTGGGATAGCTCAAAAGCAAAAAGATTTTTCACATGCCTTTATAAACATCTCCAGAAAACTTTAGATTTATGAAAAGCCGGTGCTTTTGTTTGTTCTTTATTGGGAAGTTGGTAGGGAAGGATGGTGGGAAGGGAGATAGTTCCCTCATATAATTACCGTCTATTTTAATGCATAAAACTGCTAAATGGGAGGTACTATATCACTTCAGCTGCTTTTTATTTTTTCAATGTAGTCATGCAAACACAGAGGATCACTTCAGGAAAGTATAGTAGTTATATTGTAAGAAAGTAATTATAAACACTTCTGGGTCTTAAGAAATGCTCCCAAGATTTTAGTAAGACAGGAAATAATGTGTTACCTTTAAAATTCCGAGGCTTAGAAATCTGAATTGGGTGCTTGGAAATACCTTGGATATTCTGTTAATAAGATAATAGCTTTAATTGAAATACCTACTCTTAATCTGTACCATTCAAGAGTATTTCAAAGACACAGTATTTTGTTAAATATATAATGCCAATATGCAATGCCTAAGCACATTAACATATAACACAACTGCCTAATGTGAAACTTTTAATGGAGACACCACTAATCAGTCAGCAAGTGTGAGAACAGCCTTGATTCTGGCCTATGTGAGCCTGTGATACATACAGTGACTTGACAGTTGCCCAGGTTATGAACTTTCTTGGAAATCTGTATATTATACTTTAATTTAAAAGCACTCTTCAAGCTGGAATGTAGCACTTAATTATCATATACAAAGCTTGAGGATTTATCTTTAGTACTGTCTAAAAGCACAAAAACAGTATCCCCACTATACTTCAATTGAAAGTTCTGGTCTCAGCTTTGTTGTAGCCCCCTCCCCTGCTCCTGGTATTTGGTAGCTGCCTCAGCCTTAGTGTATGACTAACAGTGGTGGTATCACTTACAAACCTTTAAGGGATTTTCTTGAGTGCCTTTGCTTTCCACCTTTACCAGGGTAATGATAGTAGATGATGGTAATAGGTAACACCCATAATCTATCCTGTTTCTCCTTTCAAATCATGAGAATTTCTGTCCTTGTACCTTCCTATGTTTGTTAGTATAGGGAATAACAGGCTACTTTGTCTGGTAATGGAATTTCCTGGGTACTAGTTGGTTATGACCCACTGACTAGATATGATGAATTATACTGTGCTAGATGCTGACCATTAAAATCCATCTTTTAGGTCTCTCAGAAACACAAGAGGTATGGGGTAAGTATTTCATCTTCCTTGCATATACGAATTCACAACACTGCCCAAGACCTGCATGAGATCAAGCTAGTTAAAATTCCGGCTTGAGCTGGGTGGAGGGGGCGCACATGCCTTTGATTCCAGCACCGAGGAGACAGAGGCATGTGGATTTCTGAGTTTGAGGCCAGCTTGGTCTATGGAGCTAGTTCTAGGACAGCCAAAGAAACAGTCTCAAAAAACTAAAAACCAAAACAAACCCAAAAACAAAAACTTCCAGCTTGGTAGGGAAGAGGCTACTGAGACCTGTACAAGATAAAACCAGCTAAAATAAAAATTTTATCCCTGATAGAGGAGAGGCCACTGAAGCCTCACTTCTAACTGAAGAGCTATTTGCAGCTGAGGGCCGATGGGGAAAAGAGAGTGGTCATTGGTAGGTTACTCACACCACAGGGGATGACCACATACCCATGAACATTTGGGCAGCACTGAGTGGATTAAAAATAAAATTAAGAAGTGGCATAAAATTGGAAAGGAGATGTTGGGAGACCCTAGGAGAATTTGGGTTTGGTGAAGTGGGGTGCAGACACAATTAACATATTTTATATACATGCATAAATTTTTCAAAGAATAAACAAAAACATCACTTAATTAAGATAATATTTGATTTAAAGTAATTCAAAGAAAACCTTATGTTGGAATTTTGTTTGCAAATCACATAGACACAAAACGTAAGCTACTAAAGTAAACCCATAAAACAAACAAAAAAGCATCCTGGCATAATAGGCACTTCCAGAATAGAAAAGTCAGGAGCTTATATGAAATCAGTGACACCCTGGTTACTAAAACCAGGCAGCAGAAGAAAGATGCTAACACATTCTTAAACATAGGCACAATAATTCTTAACAAAATCTTTTTTTAATCAGTTTTTCTTCTCTCTCTCTCTTCTTTCCCCCTCCCCATCCCCCCTCCCACTCCACCCCCTCCTCACCCTCCACAGGGAGGGTGGTGCCTTCCAGGAGGGATCAACAAAATCTGTCAAGTCATTTGGAGTAAGGACTAGGCCCTCTCTCCTGCCTCTAGGTTAAGGGAGAGACCCCCTGAACATGGGTCTTCAAAAATTCTTAACAAACCAAGCCCAGTAACATAAAAACAAGATTATATTTCATTATCAAGAGAGAATTGTCTTAGAAATGTGAGGTTTATTTAAAAGGCACACACCTTTAATCCCAGCACTTGGGAGGCAGAGGCAGGCAGAATCTTTGTGAGTTCAAGGCCAGCCTGGTCTACAGAACAAATTTCTGGACAACCAGGGTCACATAGAGAAACCCTGTCTTGAAAAATAGTTCAAAACAATTCACATATAATATCCATGGAATAAAGTGTTTTAAAGCAGTAACAGTGTAACAGAGCAGAAAAGGGCAATGGCAATTCATTCAGACTAATGATGTACCGAACATACACTGAAATTCTCAACGAAATAGGAAAAGTAGATTTGTTTTCAACACAGTAAATAACATGTACAAAGCTTACTCATTCCAAGTAATTTCAGTGTCTAAAATAGGCCCGTGTTGCCCGTCTATCAGTCAGACCAGCATCAAACCAACAGCAGTTAACACACACAGCTCCTGGAAAGCTCTGCATGGTTAGGACCAACCAGCAAATAGGTGCTCAGGTTCTAAAGTTAGGTCCTACAGAACACAGCATGTTAGTTTTAACGACAGCTCTTTTATTAAAATAAAGGGAAGATATGGGTTTTCTATTAGTCCTGACAGAGTAGGAAGTTTAAGTTTATTGTGCCTAGGAAGATTTTGTTTTTACAATATATCAAATAATAGTATGATAGAAAATTCACCAAATATTTAATTTACATAGTGCATTTTTTTGTTTTTTGTTTTGTTTTTGAGGCAGAGTTTCTCTATATTGCTTTGGAACCTGTCCTGGAACTAGCTCTGTAGACAAGGCAGGACTAGAACTCACAGAGATCTGCCTGCCTCTGCCTCCTGAGTGCTGGGACTAAAGGCGTATGCCACCAATGCCCAGCTTACATAGGGCATTTTAACCATCCCAAGAAAAGTTAAAATATACACCTTGACCTTTGGTCACATGAAGATTGTCATCCTGGGAAGGAACTTCTTTTCTTTCCTGGAAGACAAGGTTTTAGCTTTTCCTTTTCCATTACTGCTGATAGGGACTAGGATGAAATGAATAGTGCCCTGGTTTTTGATATCTGCAATGGCTATTCTGTCCAATACATCTTGTTGAGCATTAATCAGAGTTAGGGATACACTTTAGCAGACGACTTTGCTAGCAATCAGTGCCTTTACAGCTGACAGGGCAGGAGCAGTCACACAGTGTCAGCTATGAGAACAAGCCAGAGAAATGCTGTGCCCTCCAATTAACACTAGAGAAATACAAAAATCACTGAACAAGAACTGCACTTCAACCAGAACTGCTTTTATGAAATGTCCCCAATAAGTCTACAGAACAGAGCTAGTAAAACTAAATAAATCAACTCCTAAAATAAAGACATGTATTCTTTTTATAAAGACCAGAAGCATCCATGCAATTGTCTATTGTGTGGAGTGGCTTTTAAAGAAAAATAACCTTTTTGTTTTAGAGCAAAGTTGTCACATGTCCCCATCCAGTTTCATCCAGAGCATCTTGAAGTTTGCCACAACAAAACTGACAGGGGATATTACCATCCTCTCAGCTCTGTGCTTTGTTCTCACTGCATTTTTTAAAAACATAATCTCTTTCACACAGGACACTTAGTCATCATGTCTCCTTAGGGCCCCCCTGGCTATCAGTTTCTCATCATGTTCCACGGTTTTGAGGAGGGCTGGTCAGGTAAGAAACTCCACCATCCAAAAGATTGGGATTTGTCTGTGATTGTCTTCAATGGTGGCAGTGGAATTGTGTTCTTAGGAAGATTGTCATAGAAGTGAGGTATCATCCTCGCCCTGTGATGTCAGGACACAGACTCCACAGGACCTTGTGTTGGCACTCATCTTCACACTGGATGAGGTAGTGTTCTAGGCCTCTCTTTATAAAATTACTCTTAAATTTTCTTCTTTTCTATACTATACACATGGAAAGTAGGTCACTAAGCAGAGCCCACGGTGAAGGTAATCACACTGTGTTAGTTATTCCTTTGTCACTATGACCAAAAGACTTGATTTAAAAACTTATAGGGGGAAAGATTTATTTTGGCTCTCAGTTTCAGAGGACTTATTACATCATGGCATATTGGTAAGGGCACGGCAGAGTCCAACAGTTTGCAGAATGGTTGGTCAGGAAGCTGAGAAAGGGGGACACAAACATTTGGCTATTTTTTGTTTGTTTTTCTACCGTTTCCCCTTTTATTCTGCCTAGGCCTCCAGTTTATGACATGGTGTTACCTATACTTAGGGTAGGTCCCCACAGTTAATCTCTTGATTTTTCTGGGAGTAGGACTTGTGGAGAAAGACATGTCCTTACCACATCGTATCAACTCTCTGCCAACATGATCCATCACTGCTAAAAAAACTTAGGCATTTTCTACTTAGGCAGGGTCTCAATAAGTAGCCAACTCTCCATCTTTCTGCCTTTGCCTCCCAGATGCTAGGATTACAGGTACCTGTTAGCACAAATCATTCATTAATTTTTTTCTTTTAATGTTCAAGATTTCTTATTTCATTCTATGTGTATGAGTGTTTTGCCTGTCTATATATGCCATAGGAGGTCCAAAGAGATTGGCAGATTCCCAAGTTACACACAATTATGCATAATTGTGACCCACCATGTGGGTGCTGGGAACTGAGCCTGAAGAGGTCCAGTCCCTCATTCATGCCTTTTTATGGCTTTATAGACTATTACTTTTTATTACTGAAAAATATTTCTCTGTATGGTTACAGCATACTTTATTAATCCACTGAAGGAAATTTTGGTTGCTTTCATGTTTTAGCAATAATTAATAAATTGGCCATAATATGTATTTATGCACAGGATTGTATATAGACATAAATTTTCAAGTAAATTTAATAAACTTTGGAGTTTGATGGCCTGATGATAGGGTATTTATTTTATATGCAACTGCTCTCCTTCTCTGTTCTTCCCCCAGTGTAGGGGCCCATGAATTCAAAACTGCCCTTAGTAAGTCCTAATACCTAAAGGTCAAAGATGTAGCTACAGTGGAATATTTGATCTTGACCTTGGGTGTCTTAATCTGAATAAAAACAGACCTGGTCTGAGGTGTGGTTATTCCTGACACTTAAGGCCAGGTAATGGCAAGCTGAATCTAAGGTATGGTTCCTGAAGTTTTGGAGAAATGAGGAAGAAAAGTCTGTTTGTTCTATGTATATATGATACCACATCCCCCTTTTTGGTAAAGGTGTTTAAGACTGGTGAAAAACAGGCCGGGCAGTGGTGGTACACACCTTTAATCCCAGCACTCAGGAGGCAGAGGCAGGTGGATCTCTGTGAGTTTGAGGCCAGCCTGGTTTACAGAGTGAGTTCCAAGACAGGCTCCAAAGCAATACAAAGAAACCCTGTCTCAAAAAACAAAAACAAAACAAAATAATGGTGAAAAATACATTTGAGGCGTTCAGCATTAACTGAATCTGCCCTCCTGACATCTATTCTGTGTCTCCCTCTTTTCCTTAAACTCCTTTAGCTAGCCTTTCTTTAGTCCACCCCATCCCCAGGGGCTGCCCACTGGCTCCAACTGCAGCCACCAAAGACAGCTTCCCACACCCCTACTCGACCTTCCTAATTCCTCATGTTCTCCTCCCCCCTCCCCTTCTCCCCTCTTTTTTCTCCTCCCTCCCCCTCCCCCCAGGCTCCCAATTTACTCAGGAGATCCTGTCCCTTTCCCCTTCTTGGGGAGTCCATGTACGTCTCTATTAGGTTCCTCCCTGTTTCCCAGCTTCTCTGGGGTTGTGGATTGTAGACTGGTTATCCTTTGTTCTATGTCTAATATCTACCTGGGGGAAAACAGAGAAGGAGAGCAAGGAAAGAGATACCTTAATAGAGGGAGCCATTATAGGCTTAACAAGAAATCTGGCACTAGGGAAATCTTCAGGGATCCGCCAAGGGTGACCCCATTAAGAATCTAAGAATAGTGGAGAATGATGAAATTGATGACTACCTTAAATGCCATCCTAGATCCTTCATCCAGTAGCTGATGGAAGCAGAAGCAGACACCCACAGCTAAGCACTGAGCCAAACTCCTAGAATGCAGTTGTAGAGAGGGAGGAGTGATGAGCAAAGGAGTCAAGACCATGCTGGGGAAACCCACAGAAAATGCTGACCTGAACAAGGAGGAGCTCACAGACCCCAGTCTGACAGCTGGGGAACCAGCATAAGACGGAATCAGGCCCCCTGAACGTGGGTATCAGTTTGGAGGCCTGCATTTAACCTGGTGACACTACAGTGTTCTGTAACTCAGCTGTGTTTTCCTTTTGGAGTTAGCCTTAGACCACACTAATCACAGCTCCCTTCCAGGGTGCAGACAGAATGGGAAGATGTAGGGGCCTTCATTTCTACACTAGAAGCATACAGGACCCAGGAACTTACTGATCTCATGGAGACTGCACAGAAGAACAACTATAGTCCTCACTTGCAAAACACACTATGTGTTAATTTGATGCTGCTGGAAAGATTGCTCCTCTAAACTTAGGGGTTGGGACTGGGACAGAGTTCCAAATTCATAGACAGCAGGTTCTATATGTTCTCCTCTGTCTGTTCCCCTCACACTGCATTCTTTTCCACACTGATTCTAACACACATGAGTCTCTTTCCCTATGCAACCAGCTCAACTTTAAACTCTATTGTCCCTTCCCTCTCAGCACCTCTCCCAAGTCCAAAAGAGCTGCTATGATCTCTTCCCAAAAGTGGGTGCTGCAGATCCCAGTGTGTCCTTATTATGTTAAACTGACAGACGCCAGGCCGATTCTGGGTGCTGCAGATGAACTTCTGAAATTCAACTTAAAAATACAGAGCAAAACACTTTTAGGTCTCTGGTGCCTGATGTTCTTTCTGCTGTGCTCTCTCTCAGGTTCCAACTGAGAGCCAGAACTGAGCAGGTCTCATTGATTCTCAATGGTATCTGCTCTCTCTATACAGAGTTAGAGGCCTCAGCCCCAAAGGCTGGCAGCTTCTCAATAGCAAGAGGACAGGAACAAATACATATCAGATGGTATTTCAAAACCATCTTTGTGCTATCAAGTACTTTGTTCAGTTAAAGTTGCTTCTGTTTCCAGGAAAGTGGCGTAAACATATTTTCCCTGTTCCTGTCATTAGGTACAACAAAATCCCTGAGCACCATGCACACAGGAAAGAAAAAGAACTCTGAAAGCTGGGAGAAAGCAGAATGATCAGGGACTACCAATGGAGCTTCACAACTTTTCGGCGTTTAATGTGTCTCAGACTGGGTGTTAGAAAAGCCAACAGCCACAGACAAAAATCAAACTTATAACAAACAAAAATTTCTAACCAAAGACTATTGTTATTTGCAGCCTTGCAAGACAGATAACTTTAACACAAACAGCATTTTCTCCTGTTATCACCAAAGAAAAGATTTGTGGCTGACTTTAGTTAGGATCCTCCCACCTAGACACCTATCAAAGCTCCTCTTTGTAATTTTCCATGCACTGGCCCCCCAGAGCCCTGTCTGTATGTGCCAAGTCCCTAGACACCCTTGCTGCATTTGGAGTTGAGTTCAGCTTCCCTATCCTATTGCAATAATCTTGGAAAAAGTCTTCCTGGTTTGCCAGGCATTGGTGCTGCATACTTTTAATCCCAGCATTCAGGAGGCAGAGGCAGGCAGATATCTGTGAGTTTGAGGCCATCCTAGTCTACAGAGCAAGTTCCAGGACAGGGTCCAAAGCAATACCGAGAAATCCTGTCTCAGAAAAAAAAAAAAAAAAAAGTCTTACTGGTTTGTTTAACTCTGCTTGGTCCATTTTTTTCTTTGGCAAAATATAATGTATCAAGCTGTTATAGCAGCACTAAGTGGGAAGTTCCGAGCACTAAAATAAAACAGACATAGAGAAAAGAGAAAAGAAAGTCTTCAGCAATAATATAAGTTCAAGAAATTAGGAGAGAGAAATAAACCCAAATCAAGCAGAAGAGTAGAAATAACAGGACAGAAACCAACCAACTGGAAATAGAGGGCAGGGATCAATGGAACAAGTACTTGACTATTTGAAAAGATAACTAAAATTATCAAAACTCTCATTAGATTGCCAAAGAAAAAGGAGAGAAGGAAGAAAAGATCAATATTGAAGGCAGATTAGTGCACAGAAAATGCAAACAATATTGTCAGCAACACATGTATGAATTTCACAACCTGGACAAAAACACACTATGAAATGGAAAACAAGAGGGGCTCAGTAGTTAAGAGCACTGGCTGATCTTTCAGAGGACTCAGGTTCAATTCCCAGCATCCACATGGCAGCTCACAACTGTCTGTAACACCTCTTCCATGGTATCTGACACCCTCACACAGACATTTCCGGGGCAGTCAGGACTGCATAATGAGATCCTGTCTTAAAAGAATGTATACATAAACACGCACGCACACACACACACACACACACACACACACACACACACACACGTAAAGACAACCTATAACAAGGATATTGACCCTAGGCCTATTTCATCAGAGGAGTCTACCAAATATTTAGTTACAATTTCACACAATATTGTTCAGAAAGATAAGAGGAAAGAATACTTCCCAATTCATTTTATAACACTAGTTATAAATACTGATACCAAAACCAGACACAGATCAATATCCTTCATGTATATACACATAAAAAGTTCTTTTTTGAGTATCAGCATACAGAGTTCAGGCACATATTTTAAACACTTGATCCAACAATTGCAGCTATAGGCATTTATGTCAGAGAAATGAAAATGTAAACTAACATGATATTTGTTTATTATGTTGATATTTATAGCAGATTTATCCATGACAGTTGAAAACTGGAAAGAATCCAAATGTCCTTCAGATGAAAACTGTCATGTTCAGATTTTCAAGTGGTGATTAAACTGCCCACAGGTACATAATACCTTTTGTCAAAACATTAAGTATTTTAACTATATTGTTTTGAAAATTGTTTAATTTCTTAAAATTTTATAGTGATCTTCTATAAAATATATATTAGCTGTCAAAAATATCCTTAGGACTTTTAACTAGAATTCATTCAGTGCATTCTTAGAATCTTGCATTCAGTCTCTAAATAACTAACACCGATGAAAGACAAAAGCTGCTGGAGGAAGCTTCTTTAACAATGAGTAGGAGAGCCAATACTAAACATTCTTCCCTAAAAATGCTTCCCTACAATGAGATATCAGCAATACCTACCACCTTAAATTTAAGACCCAAGCACCCAATTCTACTCTTCTCTTCAATGACATTTGTGACATCTGACAAACATCAAGCCCACTTTGGGGGCCAAAATGCCCCCAAAGAGTGAAAGTGATAACTGGGGGAGGGATGAGAGTGCTGAGTCAGTGATTCATGAAGGAGCCCGGGGATAAAGTCTTCAATGATACTGTACCAAGTCAAGAGTCAGAAGAGACCAATACACCAACAGTATAGAACCAAGAGCCTAGAATCAGGCTATGCATACTGGCACTCCTATACGAAGAAGGGTTACAAAGTAAGTTATCAAGATAGCAATAGTTATAGCAATTATTCAAATGGAGAATTCTCTACCCTCACACATATATAAAAACAGGTTTCAGTGAGATTAAAGACACATTACAAAATACGGAATTTGAACATCTTTATAAGATTTCTTAAATGACACAAGCAAGTCAGATATTATAGTATATCCTTGCAGTTCCAGCTGCATGGGGGGATGAGGAAGGAGGATCACTTGAGCTTGCTTTTGAGTTTGAGACTTTGTCCACACTGTATATGAGAGTGAATTGGCACACCATTTAGACACTAGGAAACTTGTGCATTAACACACCCAGAAACAGTCAGGTAATAATGGTAAGGAAACCTTTTTACAGGTTAAAGAATATTTATTAAAATGCTATCTATCTATCATGTGTATGTTTACAGGTGCATGTGTGTGTTTGCAGTTGCATGTGTATGGGCACAGGTGTGTGTGTGTGTGTGTGTGTGTGTGTGTGTGTGTGTGTGTGTGTGTGAGAGAGAGAGAGAGAGAGAGAGAGAGAGTACAGGCCAGAGGATAACCTTGGGTGATGTTCTTTAGGTGTTGTCTACCTTTTCATTTTATTTACTTAATTTTTTTTTGAGAGAGAAAAGATCTCTCACTGGCTTGGAACGTGTCAAGTAAGCTGGACAGGCTTGGTCAGCAAGCCCCCAACTGTCTCTACCTCCCAGTGTTGGAATTACAAGCATATATCACCACACTTGAGTTTTTCAAGCACTTTACCTACTGAGTTATCTTTCTAGCCCCTCAACACTGTTTTAAAACTGAAAGTCTGAAAATAATCTATTGTATTTGTATAATGACATACAGTATAGCTGCCAAGAAGAATGAACCAGAGCTGTTTCTGTTAAGGATAAACTTTAAAAACAACACTGAGAGCAAACAGCTAGTGGAATGAGGATAAGTGTTATCAGTTACTAGTCACATAAAATTTCATTTACATAAATTTTATTCACATAAAATTTAAGTATCAAAACAAATGTCTCATATTTGATGTGGTGATTATGAAACTAATCTCTTACATTATAAGAGTCTAACTTTTGCTGGACTTCATAGCCAAAGACCCCACCCCCCATAGACACCCTGGGGTCACTTAGGACTTGAAACTGACATCTTACTATGTACTCAGTACTATGATTTTTTGTTTGTTTCTTTTTTAGTTTTTCGAGACAGGGTCTCTCTGTGTAGCCCTGGAACTTGCTTTGTGGACCATGCTGGCCTTGAACTCACTGAGATCTACCTGCCTCTGCCTCCTAAGTGCTGGGCTTAAAGGTGTGTACCACCTTGCCTGGCACAGCCTGTTGGTTTAACCCACCTTTAAGATAAAAATATAACAACTAGTGTTACTTGTCTTGGATTTTTCATGTAATCCATTCTTACAACCCAAGCTAATGCATAGCCTGTCATCTTTATTTTTTATTTATTTATTTTTTTGAGACAGGGTTTCTCTGTATAGTCTTGGCTATCCTGGAACTCACTTATACAGACCAGGTTGGCCTCACTAAGATCCACATGACTCTGCTTCTCAAGTACTGGGATTAAAGATTTGTACTACTACTACCTGGCCTGAATTCAACCTTTTAGAGCAAGTATCCATCATAAATGTTAGAAGTGACATGAATATAGGTTGGTAAGTCTGTTTACAGTACTGTTTGTTATGGGTGTCAGTTGTGGTCAGCAGGATTTAGTAATGTTTCATCCCTATCCCTTATAAAACTTTGTTAAACATTTCTGTAAAGTATCTCTCATTCATTTTCCATGTAATGCTTTCTGTGCTGTTCAATGAATACAGAATAAAGGCTTTTGTGAGGAATGTACTCAGGGACAGGGACAGAAAAGACAACATCCAGGCAGGCACAGATTCAGACTCATAAAGCAGACAGACTACAGATAGGCCAGAAACAATATGCTGCAGAGAGATGACAAAGACACCGGGAGAGAAGCAGAGAATTCAAATCTGGGCTTGTTCTTGATAAAACTATTCTAAGGGAAAGTTCTTTGGTTTATTTTCCTTTAATGTGACACTGATGCATTTTGGATACTCTGAGGTTATTACTAGTGTGTTTAACCAGCACACTCCCATTTAGGGAAATATATATGGGACAATAAACACTACATTTGAGATAGAAAAGGACACTGACTTGGGAAGAAGAGATCTGAGAAAAGATAAACAGGATTTCAGTGCCACCAAGTGACATTTAAGCTCTTAAACTGAGTGAGTGACATACTTAACTATAGCAGGCTTCATTCCTTGTGTATAGGGGGGAAAGGGGGACCAGATAATTGGGATGGGACATGAAACAAGGCTTTCTGAGGTCAGGTCTCCTGAGCAGAAATAGAATCACTGGCTGGGAAAGAAGACTAGTCTGGAGGACATGTTCATGATTCAGGAGCAGAGAAGTAATGAGGTAATAGGAGCAGTGGCTGGAATGCATATCAAAGGTGATTCAATAATGACCTAGCCAGGTACTAACGACTGTACAAATATGCCAGTGGGACACTAAAGACAGTCATAAAAGTAAAGAATACTAGGGAAGAAAAAGTATTCACAAAAAATGAAAGCAAAAATACAATTAATAATGTCTGCATGTTAATATTTCCAATTAGTTCAGCTGTAGACTTTCAAAAAACTAGAAGAAAACCAAGAACTCAGGACACTAAAGAAAAGCACAATGTGAAAGGTCAGAAAATTTGAGTTTTATAACATTGGTAAATTCTGAGCCAGCATCACGAGTAATACTGCAGTGAAATAAGGACATTGACGAAAACTGGCCCTGATGATGTAGTAACACTAGACGGGACATCTAAACCATGTGTGATAAGAGGTATTGGATGGAATAATGTGGCTCCTGGCGAGCACAGTGAGAGCAAAGGTCTTCAGCTCCTCCCAAGAGAAGGCCTTTGTGGAGAAAATAGTGGTTCCGAACAGGACTTACAAAAAGGGACCAAAAAGTCTGAGCCCTGAGGCCCACGTTGGGGGAAAAGAAGAATTTAGATGAAAACTATAGACCTCATGGCTCCTGCTTCAGGTGGGGAAGAGACGTGGCCTTGTTTTTATCACACTGAAATCCTAGTGATAACCCCAAGCCAGAGCAACAAGAGCAGGTAACACATTCCACAAACAGAAAAGTAGGCTGAAAAGGCTATTCACATGGAAGTTATGACCTAGCAAGAGAAAAACACGTATGAGGGCTTCAGAAAACCCAGTGGCATAAGCACCATGACTAAGGAGAACTGAAGGACAGAAGACTGATTCTGACAGAGTGAAGAGTTACTGACAAACCATCTCAATGCAGACATACATAAGACAAAATTTTACACAGATTAAAATGTACTAGCCAGGAGTTTCTACTCCCACTTGGGACATATACAACAGAAAGAAAATTTGTTCCCACAATAAAAAAAGACAGATAAGTTTTTACAAAATCATCACTTCTTGAGCCCACCACTGAGCTAATTATTCAACAGAGAGCTGATCCTTGCACACATGTGAAGAAATTACCACCACCTACAGACAGCCATCCAAAAGACTAGAGGATGGGGTTCAGTGGTCATACAGGGACAGAAATTGTACATGTTTATAGAAGCTATTTGTGCAAAGCTTAGAATTTAGAGACCTTTAGAAGAATATTTTAAAGTCTTTCCTTGAGGGTAAAAAACAATTAGCTTTAGTTGGAATACTTCTTTAGATTGTTCAGATAACCTATGGAAAAAAAATCAAAAAGATATGAACTACTAAAAGAACCCTGAAAAGATCTATTGCCCATCCATGTATATTGTATTTGCTAGGGTTTCTACTGCTGTGATAAAACTCCATGACAAAAATCAACTTTGGGAAGAAGGGATTCATTTTGTTTACATTTCCACATCACAGTCTGTCGTCAAGGAAGTCAGGGCAGAAACTCGTGGCAGGAAAATGGAACAGAGGCCATGGAGGAGTGCTGCTTACTGACCTGTTCTCCATGGCTTGTTCAGACATCTTTCTTTACACCCCAGAACTATCTGCCAAATGATGGCACCACCCCCAGTGAAGTGGACCCTCCCACATTAATTAAACATCAAACATTAATTAAGAAAATGCACTAAGAATCTTATGAAGGCATTTTCTCAGTTGATAGTGCCTCTTTCCAAATGACTCTATGTACCAAGTTGACATAAAACTGGCAGGACATCTGTCATCCTCTGAAATGAATAAAACCTTTTCCCTTCTTAAGTCGTTTATACCAGGCATTTTGTGACAGTGTTATAAAGCACAATACTATCCAAACTGAAATAGAAAATAAATTCAAGGAAAAGGCAAAAGATAGGTCTGTGAGCCAAATATAAAAGATAAGAATGAAGGTGGATCTTTAAATACTCAGCTGTGAAAAAAATGAAATTATGACATTCACAGGGAATGGACAGAACTGGGAATATATGAAATGAGGTAATCCAGGCCTAGACAAATTTCATATGATCTATCTCACATACACACTCTAGCTTCAAGGTTTTGGATTTGTGGTTTAATGTGTCTGTAGAGGTTTGTAGAGGTCAGATAGCTAGAAGAGGTTCATGGTGGGGGAAAAAAGCTATGTGGGTAGCAGAACATAAGTGATATGAAAGTAGATGAGGGAAATACTGAGTAAGTGTAGATGAGGATGGAGGAATAGGGGAGGTGGCACCTAAAGACATGAAAAGCTTTATGAGAACCACTACTTTGTAAACTATCTTAGAAATGCACATATTACATATTAAATGTATGTTTAAAGGAATTTTAGTAGCTAGAGAGCAGGCTCACAGTTAACAGTATCAACTGTTCTTCCTGAGGATGGGGGGTGGGGGTGGGTATGAGAGGTGTTGATTTCCAGACCCACATAGTAGTTTAATATTGTCTGTAATGTCTCAGGTGATCTGACGCCCTCTTCTGGCTTCCACAGGCACTGCATGCATGTGGTACACAGACATACAGTCAGGCAAAATAACCGTGAACATAAAAATTTTGTTTCTCAAAAAAGGAGTTTCACAGATGTGGATTCCTTCCAGACTAATGTGATTTGATCATGCCAGACCGCCTGAAACAGAGTACAAGCTGATCCTACATTCAAAACAGCTGGACAAAACAACCCTACAGACTACAGCCAGGATATCTGAATCTTCTTCGAATCCCCCAAGACAGCGCCCCTTACCAGCAGGAAGTAGTTTGGAAAGAATAACGCCCAAATTCCCAAATATTGTGTATAAATGTTTGTTTTCATTTAATTGGACTGTTATATAAAATTAAATAAAATTAAAAAAAAAAAAAGGAGTTTCACTCTGTCCAGACAATTAATTCTTCTGGTGAACAGCTTTGAAACTAGACCTTTAGACTACCATTGTAGAAAGGGTTTATATCGATATTCCATCTTCTAAATGATTTTAGGGCTATCTCTTTAGAAGGAAATGTCACAAGAAAGAATGGAATCCATTTTTCTATGGAAACATGCACTGCCTCTTCCTGTAAATTAATCTAGTTGGGCAAACCAACCACTTGGCCAAGGAACCCGCCCCCCCCACAAAGGTGTGTATTAATCTTTAAAAAATATATACATACATATACATACATACATACATACATACATACATACATATTTGTGGCAGGGTTTCTGTGTGTGTAGCTTTGGAACTAGCTCCGAAGATCAGGCTGGCCTCAAAATCACAGAGATCTGCCTGTGTCTGCCTCCTGAGTGTTGGGATTAAAGGTGTGTGCCACCAACACCCAGATAAAATAAATTTTTATACTATTTTTTATTTTACATATTAATCCCAGTTACCTCTCTCTCTCCCATCCTCCCATGGCCCCCAACCACCCCCCATTCCATCCCCCATTCACTCCCTAGGGAAGGTGAGACCTTCCATGAGGGATCAACAAAATCTGTCAAGTCATTGGGAGAGGGCTGAGAGAGTATTCCTCCATGGGGAATGTGCTCCCGAAGTCCATTCATGCACTAGAGATAAATACTGGTTCCACTGCTAGAGGCCCCATAGCTTGCCCAGTCCTCCTAGATACACCCACATTCAGGGGGCCTGGTTCTGTCCTATGTTGGTTCCCCAGCTGTCAGACTAGGGTCTGGGAGCTTCCCCTTGTTCAGGTCAGCATTTTCTGTGGGTTTCCCCAGCATGGTTTTGACCCCTTTGCTCATCACTCCTCCCTCTCTACAACTGGATTCCAGGAGTTTGGCTCAGTGCTTAGCTGTGGGTGTCTGCTTCCATCAGCTATTGGATGAAGGCTCTAGGATGGCATTTAAGGTAGTCATCAATGTCACCAATCTCCACTATTGCTTAGATTCTTAGTTGGGGTCATCCTTGTTGGATCTCTGGACATTTCCCTAGTGCCAGATTTCTCAGTAAACCTATGATGGTTTTCTCTATTAAGGTATCTCTTTTCTTGCTCTCCTCTATTCATCCTCTGACTCAATCTTACTGATCCCTCATGTTCTCCTCCCACCTCCTCTTCTCCCCTCCTCTTCTTTCTACCTCCCTCCCCTCCCTCACCCCCTTGCTTCCAATTTGTTCAGGAGCTCTTGTTCCTTTCCCCTTCTCTGGGGGACCATGTATGTCTCTCTTAGGGTCTTTTTTGTTTCCTAGCTTCTCTGGAGGTGTAGACTGTAAGCTGGTAGGCTGTTAATACTTTGCTCTATGTCTAATATTCATATGAGTGAGTATATACCATGTTTGTGTTTCTGGGTCTGGGTTATCTCACTCAGGATGGTTTCTTCTAGTTCCATCCATTTGCCTGTGAATTTCAAATTTTCATTGTTTTTTTTTTTTACCCCCTACTGAGTAGTACTCCATTGTGTAAATGTACCACATTTTCTTTATCATTCTTCGGTTGAGAGACATGTAGGTTGCTTCCAGGTTCTGGCTATTATAAATCATGCTGCTTGCTATGAACATAGATGAACAGACGTGCTTGTTGTATGAATGTGCATCCTTTCGGTATATGCCTAAGAGTGAAATTGCTGGATCTTGAGGTAGACTGTTTCCCATTTTTCTGAGAAACAGTTATGCTGATTTCCAAAGTGTCTGTACAAGTTTGCACTCCCATTAGCAATGGAGGCACATTCCCCTTTCTCCATGTCTTCTTTAGCATAAACTGTCATTGATTTTTTTTTTATTTTAGTCATTCTGACAGGAGTAAGATGGTATCTCAGAGTTGTTTTGATTTGCATTTCTCTGATGGCTAAGGATGTTGAGTAATTTCTTAAGTGCCTTTCAGCCATTTTAGATTCTTCTGTTGAAAATCCTGTTTAGTTCTGTACCCCACTTTTTAATTGGATTATTTCTTGTTTTGGTGACTAACTTCTTGAGTTCTTTGTATATTTTGGAAATCAGCTCTCTGTCAGATGTGGGGTTGGTGAAGATCTTTTCCCATTCTGTGGGCTGCTGTTTCGTCTTATTGACTGTGTCTTTTACCTTACAGAAGCTTCTCAGTTTCAGGAAGTCCCATTAATTAATTGTTGATCTCAGTGTCTGTGCTACTGGTGTTATATTCAGGAAGTGGTTCCTGTACCAACTTCCTACTTTCTCTTCTAAGAGGTTTAGTATGGCTGGATTTATGTTGAGGTCTTTGATCCATCTGAACTTAGGTTTTGCACATGGAAATAGATATGGATCTATCGGCAATCTTCTACATGTCAGCATCCAGTTATGTATGCTAGCATCATTTGTTGAAGATGCTTTCTTTTTTCTCATTGTATAATTTTAGCTCCTTTGTAAAATATCAGGTGTTTGTAGGTGTGTGGATTAATGTCAGGATTTTCAATTTGATTCCATTGTTCTACCTGTCTGTTTTTGTGCCAATACCAAGCTGTTTTATTACTATTGTTGTATAGTAGAGCTTGAAGTCAGGGATGATGATGCCTCCAGAAGTTCCTTTATTGTACAGGGTTGTTGTGGCTATTCTGGATTTTTAGTTTTTCCGTATAAAGTTAAGTATTGTCCTTTCAAGGTCTGTGAAGAATTGTGCTGGGATTTTTATGGGGATTGCTTTTAATCTGTAGATTGTTTTTGGTAAGATTGACATTTTTACTATGTTGATCCTACCTATCCAAGAGCCTGGAAGAACTTTCCAATTTTTGGTATCTTCTGTAATTTTTTCTTTAAAGACTCAAAGTTCTTTTCTTTCTTTCTTTTTTCTTTTTCTTTTCTTTTCTTTCTTTCTTTCTTTCTTTTTTTTTTTTTTTTTGTTGTGTTTTTTCATTTTGTTTTGTTTTTCCAGACAGGGTTTCTCTGTGGTTTTGGAGTCTGTCCTGGAACTAGCTATTGTAGACCAGGCTGGCCGCGAACTCACAGAGATTCTCCTGCCTGTGCCTCCCGAGTGCTGGGATTAAAGGTGTATGCCACCACCACCTGGCTCAAAGTTCTTTTCATACAGGTCTTTCACCTGTTTGGTTAGAATTACCCCAAGATATTTTATGTTGTTTGTGGCTATTATAAAGGGTGGTGTTCCTCTGATTTCTTTCTCAGCCCACTCATCATCTATACATGGTAGAGCTACTGATTTGTTTTTAGTTAATTTTGTATCCTGTCATTTTGCTGAAGGTGTTTATCAGCTGTAGGCGTTCCCTGATAGAATTTTTCGGGTCACTTATGTAAACTATCATATCATCTGCAAATAGTGAAAGTTTGACTTCTTCTTTTCCAATCTTTATCCCCTTGATCGCCTTTTGTTATCTTACTGTTCTAGCTAGCTAGAACTTCAAGTGCATTTTCGAAAGGATATTCAGAGAGTGGACAACTTGATTTTGTTCCTGATTTTAGAGGAATCTAATTGAGTTTCTCTCCATTTAGTTTGATGTTGGCTGTTGGCTTGCTGTACATTATCACATTTAGGTATGTTCCTGTTATCCTGATATCTCCAAGACCTTTATCATGAAGGGGTGTTGGATTTTGTTGAAGGCTTTTTCAGCATTTAGTGATATGATCATGTGGTTTTTCTTTTTCAGTTTGTTTATGTGGTGGATTACATTGATGGATTTTCATATGTTGAACCGTCCCTGCTTCTCTGGGATGAAGCCTACAGGATCATGGTGGGTGATTTTTCTGATGTGTTTTTGGATTCTATTTGTCAGTATTTTATTGAGTATTTTTGCATCGATGTTCATGAGGGAAATCGGTCTGTAGTTCTCTTTCTTAGTTGTGTCTTAGTGTGGTTTGGGTACCAAGGAAATTGTAGCCTCATAAAAAGAGTTTGGCAATGATCCTTCTGCTTCTATTGTGTGGAACAATTTGAGGAGTATTGGTATTAGTTCTTTGAATTTCTAGTAGAATTCTGCACTGAAACCATCTGGCCCTGGGCTTTTTTGGTTAGGAGACTTTGATGATTGCTTCTATTTCATTAGGGGTTATAGATCTATTTAAATTGTTTATCAGTTCTTGATTTAATTTTTGTAAGTGATATCTATCCAGAAAACTGTCCATTTCTTTTAGATTTTTGAATTTTGTGGAGTACAGGTTTTCAAAGTATGACCTGATGATTCTCTGGATTTCCTCAGGGTCTGTTGTTATGCCCCCCCTCATTTTCATTTCTGATTTTGTTAATTTGCATGTTCTCTCTCTGTGTCTTTTGGTTAATTTGGATAAATGTTTGTCTAACTTGTTGATTTTCTTGAAGAACCAACTCTTTATTTCAATGATACTTTGTATTGTTTTCATGTATTCATCTTAAGGCATACCAAAGAGAAAGGAGCAATAATTAGTCTCTGCCAGGAAGTTCTGTTGAGTCTTAACTCACAAATGCTTAACTTTCCTCTTTTCCTCTCTTCTGTCTCTTTTGGATGATGGTCAGAGTCTAAGTATGCTTTTTTTTCTCCTGGCACTTGGGGCTTTCTTACATTTTCTCTAAATCTCCCCCCCCTCCTTATGGCAGCTTGTCTACCAACTGAACTCCATACAGGCTTAATTCAAATGACAATGTTTTTCTTTCAAGGCAGGATTTCTCTGTGTAGCCCTGACTGTCCTGAAACTCACTCTGTAGACCAGGCTGGCCTTGAACTCAGAGATCTATCTACCTACCTCTGACCCCCAACTGCTGGGACTAAGGGCATTTGCCACCACCACTCAGCTCTGGAAAGTCATAGCTTCTTTCTCTTCTCTATTCTCCTCCTGTGGGCAACTGCTGAGATTTACAATTGTCTGCCTTGTTTTGTCTTTTGTTGTTTTGTTTTTCTCTTAAACTATAATAAAAATTAAAAGGAGTTTGATTAGCAGTATGCTGGCATGGATGGATGGATAACGCTGCTCCTAGAAGCCATGAGTTATTAAATGAAAATCCCAGTGTCAGGAATGGAATAGCCCCCCTATTAGGTTCTAGAGTCCCCTACCCCTCATAAATACAGGCTATTATCATTGTGGTTGGTTGTTCATCAAAATTAGATGGTTAAACCCTACTGCTGAAGATATCTCACCCTTTGATTGCAGGACATAAAGAAATAAAGCTAGAACTGAACTAAAAACTAACTCTCTGCTAGCTAGTTTTTATAATGCTTGCTATGCAGAAGAACAGTCATCACTTGTTTTTATCAGAGGTGGACTACATTATACTTTCCAGGCAAAGTGTGCTCACTGGTGTATTAGTGTAGTAATCTTTGCTTTCTAGTTGGATTTGAGGCTCACTCCACAGATATAATTCATGTCTAGTCCTATCAATCTGGTCAAAAGCCCCTGGGTTTTAGGTAGGTGATAGGCCACAGAGGAAGCTACTACTGTTTTGCTAAATGTTGTACATATTGTCAAATTGTCCTCTAAATAGTTGCTTAGTTTATACCCAAAGATTAGTGCTGTTGACAACTTTCATCACAGGAGCTTCTCTTTGAAGTGGGCAGCAGTTACTGCAGAGGCTCATAACTGGTCAATGTGCTGAGAATAAGTGACTGTTGGATGCTCACCCTACATGGGATATCTATACAACCCCTCTTTCAGGGTCAGGTAACATCACAGAAGAATGTGAAGAATGTAAAAGATGGAGTATAAGGCGGAGTACTATGCAACACTATCTTCTGAATATGACATTGCATTCATGAACTCAACAGCTATTGTTACTTGCACAAGACCTACACAAGATCTGAACCCATCGACATTCTGGTATGAATGGGTGGGCAAGAGGCACATGATACCCCCTCGAATTGAGGAGCAATGGCAGTAAATGTCTGCTGAAGCATACCCAAGTAGAACGTTTTAATACCAGAACTCAGGAGACAGAGGCAAAAGAATCTCTGTGAGTTGGAATCCAGCATGATCTACATAGAAAGTTAAGACATGGTAATACCTTCTCTAAAAAAAGAAAGAAAGAAAGAAAGAAAAAAAGTGAAGCAGCATATACATACCTAGTGTATAATCCAGCTATTATTGTATATTATATATGCATTACAAATATATACATAAAGAACATGCATAAATATATAAATTTATGTCTCAAAAAGGAAGCAATCCTACATGGGTCAATAAAGGAATTCATAAACAAACTATGAAAAAGAAAAGTATTGAAATACAGATCAACATGCATGAATCTCAAAATAATAACTCTGCCAAAGAAGTCAGACAAAAAAGTAAACACTATATGACTCCATCAACATATGCTTCCTGGGGATGTAAGCGATCTATAGTGACTAAACTGGGACACACAGGCAAGTTGAAGGGAAACATTATAAAGGGTCACGAAGACACAAAGACAGTTCAGGCGATAGATATGTTCACTTTTTTTTCTTTTTCTTTTTTTTTCAAGACAGGGTTTCTCTGTATTGCTTTGAAGCATGCCCACTATTTTGAATGTGGAGGTAGTTTCACAGTTGAATTTATACATCACATTACAATTCATCAAATTGTAACAATTAAGTCTCAATAAAGCTATTAAAAATGAAAAAAGTAAAGGTGAAATTTTTGTTCCTGATGAGATATAGTGAGCAAATTTCACTAAATACAGCTACGAAAACTAGATAGAATGTATAGGGTAGCATTCTAAAGATGCTAATAAGTTAGAGCATGACACAGACTGGAGGGGCAGAAGAGAATCTGAAACACTACCAGACAGACAGGAAGTTGATCATTTGTCCCCCTCAGTACCCCATGTTTTGTATTCAACACGTGATCAGTGGCAGAGAGTATACAGTAGCTTCAGATTATTAAAGTCTCAGGTTTTTGATTAGAAGACCAAAAAAAAAAAAAAAAAAAAAAAAAAAAAGGGGGGGGGGAGTGCTATGTTGCTGGTTAGAAGATATATAGAAACAACATACAGTGGTACCACATAGCTCTGGTTGTACTGGAAACTCACTGTGTAGACTTGGCTGGCCTCAAATTCATAAGAGATTTGCCTGTCTCTGCTTCCTAAGTGCTGGAATTAAAGGTGTGGGCCACCATGTCTGGAAATATTTTTTGCTTTCTTTTTTTGGGGGTGGGGTGTTGTAGGATATTTTGAGAGAGTGTTTCACTGTGTTGTATAGTCCTAGCTGTCCTGGAACTCACGTTAGAGACCAGGCTGGCTTCAAACTCATGGAGATCCACCTACTTCTGCCTTTGGAGTGCTGGATTAAAGGCATGTACCACCAATTTCTGGCCTAGCTGTATTTTCTAACGAAGACTTAAGCAGCTATTGTTTAAAAAAAAGTTCCAATGTGACTACTTTACATACACTTATGAAACTCCAGCATAATCAATTAAATAAATGTTTTTATAATTTTGAATAAGCCATAGTCTATTATTGTTTCACTGAAGTATCAAAATATGGAAAAAGGTGCAGGGGAACCAAGAGACAAAATACTACACTTTCTGTCACTAGAAGCTGAGTAACAGAAATAAGTGGAAGTGATGTTAGCTGGTGGCAGGGACTTTATCTTGGGATGGGGCATATGTGGAAAAAAACAAAGTTTTCTGCAAATATTGCAGTTATATCTGATCTTTATAAATATTAATCAGTGACTGGAGAATTAGCTCCGGTTAGTTGTTGTTGTTGTAGGAGTTGTAGGAGTAGTTGTTGACTTTCTCAAAGTCAGAATGGCAAAGATCAAGAAAGCAACAAATGTCAGAGAGAACCTAGAGGGGGAGGGAACCTTCATTCACTGTTAGTGGGATTGAAAACTGGTCAAACTTCTGGAAATCAATGCGGAGAACCCTCAAAAAGCTAAAATTAATCTATAATATGACTCAGCTATACTAATTCTTGGCATACGCCCAAAGTATTCAACAGCTTACTCCACAGACTTGCTCAGCCAAGTTTATCACTGTTTTATTCACAATAGCTAAGGAATAGATACAACCTAAATGCCCTTCAACTGATGAATAGGTAATAAAAAACATCTGCACCAGGAAATATTATTCCACTGTAAAGAAAACTGAAATCATGAACTTTGCAGATAAAAGTATGGAACTAGAAAAGAGCATATTGAGTGAGGTAACAGAGACTGAGAACGACAAATGCCACATGTTCTCCCTCATCTGTGATGTTTAGCTCCCAGTCTTTAGACGTGAGGGTATTAGCTACAGCAACTGCAGAAGTCAGGAAAGTAAATGAGGAGAAGCAGAATGGGGGATAACAGAGTACAAGTGATTTGAAGAGGGGAATGAGAAAAGTGAGGGGCTAAGATTAAGGAAAGAGATACATACAAAAGGAAGTACAGTAACAGAAAGGGTGTTTGAAAATGTTAGTTCTTATCTATATACCTAAAATTACAAATAATAATCTAAGTCTGGTTTTATATATATGTATATATATACATATATATATATTTTTAAATAAAAATTATTTCCCATTTGGGCTGACAATGCTTCTCCTAAGAGCCATACACTATCTAAATAAACTTCAGCATCAACCATAAGAAGCCATATGCTAATGCTGTTGCCCTTAGTTGTCACCCAGAGGTGGAAGATAAGTTGCTATTGCTGAAGAAACCATGTACTTTGAACATATGACCCAGAGGACCTGAGCTGGATCCTAGAGGAGAACCTATACTGCCACTTTACTAAGCCAACATAATCCCTAACTACAATCTAAATATTTATCCTTATACTCATAGATAAGTGTAGTTCTCACACCTATCAATGAAACTCAGAGAAATGAGAAAAAGAGATCGTGTGGTGCCCAGTTCCAATGAATACATTTACAACACAATTCTTGCACCTAAGACTCAGAAAAGGGGACAGAAGAGTTAGAGGAACACGAAGTTTGTTGTGAGACTGTATCTCCTAGGAAAGTCAGAGAAGCCCCACCCATGAAGTCTTATTAACATGGCTGCCTAAACCGGACCTAACCGATGACAACACCAATAGACATGCTAACATGGAAGGAGGAAATCACACGGGACCCTGTACTAGAAAAAGAACTACAGGAAACTAAGGAATGAGATCAGGAGAAACAGTCTTCTCCAAGGAGGAGCTTCCCAAATGGTTATTCAATACCAAGTAACATTATACAGAATGAGTAGGTTATATTTATATATTTAGAAAAAATATGTAGCAAAGAAAAAGAGGCCATGAATTTGAGAGGGAGTAAAAGCAGCTAGATGGAGGGGTATGTAGAAGGAGGAAAGGGAAGCAGGGGAAATGATATAATCATATTATAATTTCAAAAATAAAACCATAAAGCCAGGCACAGAGCAGATGGATCTCTGTGAGTTTGAGGCCAGTCTCGTAAATATGGTGAATTCCATGACAGCCAGAGCTACATAATGAGACTCTGTCTTGAAATAAACAAACAAAATAAAAATTTTTAAAAAAGAATACTTGTTGGACCAATAGCTGGGGAACCTGAACAGGACCAAACTAGGCCCTCTGAATGTGGCTTGGGAGATCTGTGGGGCCACTGGCAGTGGGAACAGGATTTATCCCTAGTGTATGAACTGACTCTTTAGAGCCCATTCCCTGTGGAGAGATACCTTGCCCAGCAGGGAGGGGCTTGGTCCTGTCTCAACTTTTATGCCAGACTTTGTTGACCTAACCCTTATGGAGGGGTGGAAGAAGGGTTTTGGGAATATGATGGAGGATCAGGAGGAGGGGAGGGGGAACTGTGGTTGGTATGTAAAATGAAAAAAAAAAACCTTTTAAATAAATAAAAAAATTTAAAAAAAAAGCATACTTGGTACTCTCAGAAGTCTCAAGTTTAATGCCCAGCATCCACATAGCACCACACAAGGGTATTCAATGCCCTCTGCAGGTACCAGGCACAAATATGGTACACAATACACATAGAATAAAAAAGTATCTAAGTCTAAAATTATTTATCAGGGATCAGGATGAAGCTCAGTAGTAGAGCTCACATCTAGCGTGTGAAAAGCTCATGCTTTAATCAACTGAATTTTGTTCAGTTTAAGGAAAACTATAATTCAGACTCCAGCCATCTTATGGTAATACTATCTGGTTAAAATATATACAGCTGGAGTCAAGTTTTATGTGTTAAAAACATGAAAATATTAATATTATAGAACAGAGGCAGATATTCAATTTACCTCAAAGGAAAAAAACCTGAGATTTGAAGACATAAATAATCAGGAACTGCAATGTGGGGAGAGGACCATGGACAATGTGGGGAGTACCTCTGTGCATGGCTTGATGCAGAGATGAGGGCTAAACATAGTTACAAGACAATCTGACAAAGCTATAAAAGAAAAAATGAATATCCTCTGAAATGATGCATGCTCAGAATGCTCTTTGTAGTGGGGCCTGAGCTCTTGAAGCTCAGCGAAAGCCACATGCTCATGATTCACTCTCATGGGTATCTGCACAACCTGAGTGACTTAGGACTGTTTGGAATATTACTTTAATTATATAAAGATACATGATATTTGTTTATAATGTGGAATTGTTACATTCGTTTATGTTGTATTTGTTTAATGATATAAAAATGTGTTGCTTTGCCTGCCTAAGGTCTAATAAAAAAAAAAACTGAACAGCGAATAGTTAGGTAGCAGAGGGATAGGTGGGGCTGGCAGACAGAAAGGATAATTAGGAGGAGGAATCTAGGAGAAAGAAAGACGGGGGGGGGGGGGAGGAGAGAGGAGAACAAGGACGAAAGAAAGGAAGACACTTGGGGCCAGTCAGCCAGGCAGCTGTCAGACAGACAGACATAGAGTAGGACACACAGAATGAAAGATCTTCATAATCCTGAAGAAGCAGGCTCCAATGCCAGTGAAGGAATGGACTTGCCTGCAAGAGTAAGAGTAAGCAGGCAGAGATTGCAAGCTTCCTTCTTCCATGTCCTTTATGTAGCATGCCATCAGAAGTTGCTCAATCCAGGAGGCTGGATTCTTAGGCTTTCCGTTGATAGACAACCACTGTTGCTAGAGCTTGTAGGTCACACTAATGAATCATTTTTCTGTATCTATATATAAATTCTATCAGTTTTGTTCCTCTAGAGCAGTGGTTCTCAACCTGTGAGTTGTGACCCCTTTGGAGGCTGAATGACCCTTTCCCAGCATTGATCTAAAATAATCAGAAAACACGGGTATTTACATCACAGTTCATAACAGTAATAAAATTACAGCTATGAAGTAGTGACAAAAAATTATGGGTGGGGTCACCACAACATGAATACTATATTAAATGGTCACAGCATTTGGAAGGTTGGGAACCACTGCTCTAGAGAACCCCAATTAATACACCTGGAAAGTCCTAGCTACTAATCAGGGACTAATGGGAAGAACAGACAGGGAAAGATGACTTACATTTTCTCATTCTTTAAACTTCCACATTATTTTATGTCAAACATTTCCAAGTATATACATTATTTAGATTATATTTGAATTATTCACATAAATAATTCATGTACTTAAATCTAAGTGGACTCAGATTGATATATAATAGCTAGAGATGTTAAAAATACAAATGTAGAAAAGAGTACTTTATGAACACAAGTATTTAATAGAAAATATGAAAAGAAAGATGACTTTCTAACTTGAATAAATGTGATTTTTGTTAGATTATATTTCTTTTCTATGCTTGAAGAGTTCTTCCATGAGAAATGCGAGGACATTTATAAATTTCCATTAGAAACTGTCTTTGGAAATTACAAAATGGAGATGGTTTTCATCAGATACCACTTTTGAAAGCCACCTTCCTAGGAAAAACCTGAAAAGTGCAATGAAGAGAGGCACATCACCAACGTGCATGAGTTTCTGGGTAGAAAACGCAGTCATTCTTGTTCTTAGAGCACAGAGTTGATACCTTAATACTAGAGAAATAAACACATAGAGTAAAACACAATTAGAAGCATGAAGTCCTCTCGTGGGAACAGTGCAGAACGAAACACACACTGAGGCACAGAAATGGACAAGTAACTTACAGGATGCTTGGCTGAAAGTCTCCCCGACACAGTTCCAGTCTGATTCCACGTAGACGAGATGGAGCCCTTGATCATTTAAAAAGAATCAGTTCAGACTCAGGTAATATGGTGTGAGGAAGAATATGCAGGTCCCTCACTTACAGCCCTCCCTGCTCCTCCTGACTATTACAAAACTGTGTTGGGATCACAGGCAACCCAAATAGAAGCAGCAACAGGACAAGTAGATCCATGTGAGTTGTTAAAGCTCTGTGTGGGTTAAGGGGGCTGTGGGGACAGCATAAACTCAAAATGGGACTATGCCACCATTCTGTTGCTTGTTGTGCAGCCTTGTAGTTCACAGACACCTCTAATTATACTTTTCTCATGTGCAAATTAAAACAGTAGTATCTACCCGTGATGGATGTTGTTGGTTGTCGACTTCACTGTATATCTACAATTAACTAAAACACAAGTGCTTGGGTATACCTGTGAGGGACTTTTTTCTTAATTAAATAATTTGAAGTGGGAAGACCCCCTTTTAATGTGGATCTTTTGTGGATGGAAGATACACCTTTAATTCAGATCTTTGGAGGTGGGAAGATCCACCTTTAATCTAGGTCACACCTTCTCCTGGCAGCCTATATAAAAAACATAGAAGAAGAAAGCTTGCTCTCTTTGCTTGTTTGCTCTCACTACAAGTCCATTTCCTCACTGGCATTTATATCCTGCTTCTTTGGGATTCCAGCATATACTGAAGACCAACTGAGACATTAGCCTTGTGGACAACTATTGGATTCTTGGACTTTCTGTTGACAGACAGCCATTGTGTGATTACCTTGACCACAGCCTGTAATCTATTCTAATACATCCCCTTTGTGTGTGTGTGTGTGTGTGTGTGTGTGTTCATATGTATGTTCCTCTAGAGAATTCTGAGTGCCTCAAATGGCTCCAGAAAAAAAAAAATGACAGGAGATGTGAAAGCAGGCTAGCTTAATATATGGAGGATCTGAAGGCATATATTAATCTGCATTATATGGAGACTGAATAATATGGCCAAGAATGAAGAATTTTTTCTCCTTAGGAATGTAAAAGTGGCATGTGTATCTGAACTCAAAATAAACCTTATTTTTAACCCCAATTTCCTTTTTTAAGCTTTGTTACCTTTTTCATATAAGCTAGTAATCCATCTACAAAAGTTGACTTGATCTTGTGAACCTACATCATAAAGACAAGAATAGTTATGCTCTTAAACTTGTTTAAGTACTCAAAGATACCAACTGCAGAGCAGCAGTTTACATAGGGCTGGGAATGTAGTGTAGAATTCACCTTGGACAACCTTAAGTAGTGCCATGATTGAACAATACAGGTCCACAAAGAAAGATGCCAGTCTGTCTCTCTGCAATATTTCTGGGCTACAGAGAAGCTGCAAAGTTGTGCAGATTCTCAAATACTCATCTAAGTGTCCCCAGCAGTGGGCCCTTTCTAGTTCTTTCCCAACCCTTTCCCAAGAGGATGGCTGGTGTGGTATCAGTGTATTTCTGCAGGACATGACCTCAGTAAATAATAGCACTGTTGTTTGGTTTGTAAATGTGGTTAATGGATAACAGAAATTATGAAATAAAGGGAAGGTATATGAACAGAGAAAAAAAGCAGGCATATCCATAAACCTCCAAGAAACATCACTGTCTTGGAGCATGGAAACCAGCGAAATAACAGGACTTTTGTGAGAATTGGTAGAAGTCTTATTCTCACTTGAAGGGACAGGGGGCAGGCCACCAGTCTCCTTTTACATATGACTCCTTAAGCTTCCAGTGTTGGGCAAAACAGACTCAGACTTGAATAAGTCATCATCAGGATATAAAGAAGCAGGGATGACATGAAATTGGTTGAGGAAATCTTATCTCTTTAGAATATGTCTCAGAAAATATGGGGTTGTGAATAGAGAAAAGGTTAGTTTTCCTTCATCACTGTGTGTGTGCATGCACGCACACACACGCACACACACACACACACACACACACACACACACACACACACTCAGAGAGTTACCTTACCTGTCTATATTCCAAAATTATCTTGGGTAATGGGTGAAGGTCTTGTAGAGAATTTAACTAAAAAATGAAAATATGTAACACCAATATAATTTCTTCATTTCAACAATTCAAATGTTTACTTTCAACTGGAGGCTGTCCTAGTAATAAATGATGTGATCTAACGTATTTTCCAAAATAAAGACTCATAGCAAACCCCACTGAATCCCAACCCTTTAAAAAGTTATTCTGATATCCCCCGAAAGCTAAATTATTTCACATGAGCTGAGAAATAAGAGTCTTCTTCAGACTTTAAATTAGCAAAATCTAAATCCCCCATGAAGGAGTAAGTCAGGTGCCTCCAAACATAAAATCCATGCTACAGCAGCTCCCAACATTTGACTCAGAAATCTGGGTGAAACTTCAGGGAGGTGGCACAGCTTTGAATCTTAATGCTACAGTATTGAACACACACTACTGATCCTAATCTGTTAATCTGAAATCAAAAAGTAGCCTATAGTGGTAGATAGAGCTCAGAGTCTGAAAAGACACATGACCTACTAGAAAACTAAGCTATTTATTTCTTGCCACAACAGCAGATACATGGTACTGTCATAAGCTTTCTGTCTTAGTAGGTAGAACATACCTACAAACATACCACACCAGCAAAGTCATGCCTCCTAATAGTGTCACTCTCTTTGGGGGCTATTTTCTTTCAAAACACCATATTCCACTCACTGGCCTCCAAATGATTATAGCCATATCATGATGCAAAATGCATTCAGTCCAACTTCAAAAATCCCTAGTCTATAACACAGTCTCAAACTTATTTAAAAGTCTAAAATTCAAAGTCTCTTTTGAGATTCACATACTCTTAAACAGTGACCAAGTGACAAAGGTGACAATGTGAGGATTATAGGAAGGAGGCAGATTTAGAACACATTTTGTAGGGAGAAACCACAGGACTTTCTGTGAGTGAGGCTGAAAGAAGGTAGCGATGACTCCAGGTGTTACTGATCTTTTGGCCATCTATCCTGTCAGACCATCTTTAGTAATGTCAGGCACACACAGGCATACATATTCTCACTGAAACCTCATAAGGTCCTTTAATCCCAGCACTCAGGAGGCAGAGGAAGGCAGGTCTCTGTGAGTCTGAGGACAGCCTGGTCTATAGAGCGAGTTCCAGGACAGATTCCAAAGCTACACAGAGAAATTCTGCCTTGAAAAGAATCAAAACAAAAACAAAAATAAAATAAAATAAAGATCCAGAGGAACATCCTCTATGGGAGATCCTTATTTTCCTACAATCTTCCACTGAGTCTCATGAGCTAAATGTGAGCAGACAGCATGTACAGGTCCCCATTGTCCTTTGATCTGAGTGCTAGCCTGGGCCAAGAATAATGGACACAACTTTCCCTGTCACAAAGTCAAAAGCTGGATGGCACAGGAAATCTAAACCAGCACTTCAGTCCCTGCTTTCCTACAACAGTTTGAATCTACTTATTCACTCCAATGCCTATCTCTTGGATCAAATCACTTGTCAGCTTTGAGCATCTAGTTATACCTACCACTTAGTACACTGCAGTCTCATTACTATTTAAAAGTGTATTCCTCTTGCCAGGTGGTGGCGGTGCACCCTTTTAACCTCAGCACTCAGGGGGATCTCTGTGAGTTTCAGAACAACTGGCCTATGAGCAAGTTACAGGACAGCCATTGCTACACAGAGAAACCCTGTCTCAAATAAATAAATAAATAAATAAATAAATAAATAAATAAATAAATAGCTTTAAACCAGGTAGGGTAGCATGCACCTATAATAGCAGCATAACAAACAAACAAAAAAGAGCTTGTTTTAAGAACAAAGATTCAGAGGTATGCCAAAATGGTTAATTGGAAACAACCATTGTGTGATGTCAATATTTAGAAAAGTGAGGAAAATGAGGAAATGAGGATGCACTCTAAACTTAAGAGATTAAAAAAAAAAGGAATGGGATGGAAAGGAAAGGGAAGGGAAGGAAAGGGAAGGGGAGGGGAGGGAAGGAGAGGGGAGGGGAGGGGAGGGAAGGGAAGGGAAGGGAAGGGAAGGGAAGGGAAGGGAAAGGAAGGGAAGGGAAGGGAAGGGAAGGGAAAGGAAGGGAAGGGAAACACCAGAAAGCAGAAGAGACCACAGGACAAGTGTCTCAGCTAGGGTTTCTATTGCTGTGTTGAAAACACAATGACCAAAAAGCAAGTAGGGCTTATACTTTCATATTGCTGTTTATTATAGAAGGGAGTCAGGACAGGAACTCCAACAGGGCAGGGACCTGGAGGCAGGAGCTGACACAGAGGCCATGGATGGGTGCTGCTAACTGGCTTTCTCCCTATGGCTTGTTCAGCTTGATTTCTTACAGAACCTAGGGACACCAGCCCATGGCTGGGCCCTCCTCCATCAATCACTAGTTAAGGAAATGCCTCACAGACAGATCTTATGAAAGAATTTCTTCAATTAAGGTTCTCTCCTTTCAGATAGCTCTAGTTTGTGTATCAAGTTAACATAAGACAAGCCAGCACAACAAGTGAAAGTCTAGAGAAAAAGAAAGGCTAAATAGTGGAAAGGAGGAACTATTACACAGTTTCCCAGCAGCAAAGGAAGAGTCATCCTGAGTAGAAACCAAAACGAAACTTCAGAGTCTAGTCTTACACCATAGGTTAAGTGGACATTACAGACATTTACAGAACATTCCATCAAACAGAATACTCATTCTTTTTAGTATCTCATGGGCCTTTCTCTAAAGTAAGTCACATTTTAAACTATCAAGCAAGTCTTAAAATACTAAAAAATCAAAATAATTTCTTGCATCATGTCACATAATTTTAGAGTAAAATAAGAAATTGATAGCATGAGAAACTATACAAATATACAGAGAATGTACACTATATTTTGGAATGGATAGTGGGAAACTGAAGAAATCAAGAAGACCAAAAAGTTCCTAAATCAAATGAAAATTAAATCATACCTTATTAGAATCTTAGTACTTATATTAAAAATTCAGAGAAATCTCAAATAAATCATTTATCAATACATTTCAAAGTAGATTAAATAAGGGCAAGTCAAGTACAAAAGCAACAGATGAAAAGAGAATAAAATGAAATGGGAGCTAAAAGGACAATATGGACTATCATCGAAATAGTTGATTTAAAAAATAAGATTGACAGATCCTTAGCCAAACTAATCAAAACAATGAAAAGAAGACTCAGATTAATACAATTAAAGATGAAAAGGGGAAATTTCTGTAAGTTCCAGAGGATCATTAGAGAATAATTTGAAAACTTATATCCCCAAACACTGGAAACTCTGGAAGTAGTGGATTAATTCCTAAATACATACAACCTACCCAAACAAACCTAAAATGATATAAACAAACAGACCCATAACAGGCAATATGACTGAAACAGTAATACAGAATCTCCCATCCAAGAAAAACTCAAGAAGGAAGGGCAGCTAGAGAGATGGCTTAAGGGATAAGAGTGCTTCCTGTACAAGTATGAAGAACTAAAGTTAAATTCTGAGCATCCGCATAAAAAGCCAGACATGGCTGTGTGTGCCTGCAATCCCAGCACTGGGGGCAGAGACAAGTGGATCCTGGGAGCATTCTGGCCAGCCAGCCTAGCAGAAATGGTGAGCTTCCTGGTTCAGTGAGAAACCTGTCTCAAGGTACTAAGTTCAAGAATTATAGAGGAAGGCACTTGAGGTCTTCTTCTGGCCCATATATGTGTACACATGGCACACACTTTCATATTGGCATATGTGCACCATGTAATACATATTGCACACATAAAGAAAAAAACAGAAGATGCATACCTCAATATAATAAAGGTCATATATGAAAAACCTATAGCTAACATTACACTACAATCAGAGCAAGATAAGGCTATTATCACAACTCTTCATTAGTACAGTGCCTAGAGTCTTACTTAGATTATTAAGAGAAAAAAAAGGAAAGAAAGGAAAAAGGAAAAAAGAAAATGAGACAAACAGAAACAGAAAAAGTCAAATTATCCCTTTGCCATGTGACTACTGGTCTGCTATTTGGCTGCTTGCTGACCACCATGCCTAACTCAAAAGGCATGGTTTTCATTCTTCCTTTCCTCTGACTCCCTCCATCTGAAAGCCTCTGAGATTTCTAACCTATCTGCTCTGGTTTCTTCTAAACACTAACAAAATTGCTTGAACTAAAAAACAACAACAACAACAACAAAAAAAAAAAAACAAAAAAAAAAAAACAACAAAAAGCTGGGCTAAGGAGATACCTGAATGGATGAAACTGCTTGTTACACAAGCCTAACGACCTGAGTTAGAACTCCCAGAAGCTACATGAAAAGTCAATTCAGAAACTAGAGCAATACCTCAGTGGCTAAAAGCAATTGCTACTCTTTCAGGGGACTCAAGTTCAGTTCCTAGCACCCACATTAAGTGGCTCACAATTGCCTGAAACTTCATCTCCATTGGATCCAACTCTCTCTGCAAGCCTTCATGGACAGCTACAGTCATGTGCACAGACACACAAATATGTATACACAGACAGACAGACACACACAAACACACACACACTCTCTCTCATATACACATACTGTACACAATTATCATTTGCCAGAAGTATAGCTAGCCAGATGTTCCTGGAGGTCAGCTACCTGCCCATCTCCTGGTGCACAGCCAGAAGCATAACCTTGAATGGGAGCACCTTGTCCACAGGGTCTGCTGACAGCACAGAAGGAATCTTGTACCTGGTGCATATATATGAGCATGTCAGAAAGATAAAGAAGCTAGACACTTACCATGGCCTCTGATGTGGACAGCTGTTTCTGAAGCCCAGTTCTGGGAAGATGCTTCTTCTGACTCAACAAATGCAGCTTTAACTTGCCAAAGAGGATCTTCAACAAAAGCAGTACACATACGTGAAAAAGATCCAGATTAGAGAAAATGAACATAACCATCACAGCTACAGTCACTGACTTGAAGACATATACTGAAAAAGACAGTAAAAGAGGCTTAGCTCCTCATTTATAAGGTCTTTGACTAAATGTATCTCAAAAATTTCATTACTTTTGAGAACATGAATAACATACCACTTTCAGACAATAATGTAAACTCAGAATAAAAATCTTTTTAATTTGTAAGTAAGACAATTTTTTTTTGAAAGGACAAAACTTAACATTGCCATCCAGGTATGGTGGCCCTTGGCTATAATCTCAATACTCTGAAAGATGAAGCAGGACTGTCATGGGTTGGAGTAAGCATACAGCCTGGGTTACTGACTGAGTTCTAGGCAAGTCTGGGCTTCATAATGAGACTCTGTCTCAAAACAAATGAAATTGAGCCTTACCTCACGAAGCTGATTATTACTCATTATAAGAAATTGTTCTCCTGCAACAAAATGGGCCTCCTGCTCCAGTTCTTTAAGGCGAGCCTGAAAAAATGAAACATTATCATTCATAGATTTGATTTAAAATAATTTAACCTGTTCATCAATCAACTATCAACAAAAGCCCTTAGTGGATTAAAAAGTCATCTATAACTTATGAAAATGAACATTTAAAAGCACACATATTGACTTGTTGTGGAATTTTCAGGCTTATAAAACCACCTTTTTTGAAACATAGCTGAAATTTAAAGAAACAAATATCAAAGTACACAAAAATGAGAAAGGAAAAGAATGTCTTTTTCAACAATTTTAAAACTAGGAAAGGTATCCAGTTCTATAAGAAAGAAGATAGAAAGGTAGAGGTGTAGGTTACAGGCTTATGCCTACAATAGGTAAAGATGCTCTTTAAGTCAGTAAGAAGAAATGTAAACATGAGTGAAAAATGTAGACAAAGTATTAAGTAAAAGCACAAGCCTGATAACCCAAGCTTCACCCCTGGACTCACATGGTGGAAGAAGAACTGATTTCCCAAATTGTCCTCTGACCTCTACACACACACACACACACACACACACACACACACACACACACACACAGAATAAAAAACACTTTTAGGGACTTAGGTAGATTGTTTTTAAGGAGAAATGAATAGATGATGGAAAATGATGATTGAAAAGCAATTTACTTCATCATCAATCAGGAAAACAGACCAAACTCATGCATGGTTTATGACAGTTCAAACAACCAGACGCCTCTTGACTGAGACAGATGTCACCCATGGCAAAACAAACAAATTGACTGATAGCATTGATGCTAAGATGCAGAAGATTGAGAGGCTGTATACAAACTATTGATTTATTCACAGTTCAATATGTTATTTAGACACTGAAACAGAGAACACGTGAATAACAAGAATGAAATGTCTTCCAAGGCAGGGTGGTTGTTACTTTTGGAAGCAGAACACAGTTTCTGGCAGAAAAACTAGCACATAATGCTTTGGCCTGGGTGATGGATATTAGGGTTATCTTTTGGGTAATTTAGATGGAATTAAAAAATATTTTTCATTCGTCTTTATGCATCTTTCCATATTTTCCATTCTTAAGAAATTTACCAATTCCTTAAGTATAGGGAGCAAATGTCCACACAAGAAAAAACAGTTTAACTTAGTCTAGTCCTTGATGGCATATTGTGGAATATTTTGATCACTCTGTGACACTCCAGACTGTCAATAAGGTTTACTTAGAATCGAGGGCAGAGCCAGTGACTAGATGGCCAAAATAGCCATAGAGAAGCCAGCAATTTTTGAAAATCATTTAGAGTTCATAATTGATTTCTCCTGACCTATACTTTCTGTGGTTGAATTTTCTGTAAACCTATCTTATATCCTAAATAATTAATAGAATCTCCTCTTTGCAATTTTTTCAGGAGCAATTGGTAATTCCCCAACAAGGCAAAATTCTCTTCACCAAACATTTTTTTCTAATGTAGCTGCATCTGAATCAGCCAGTAAGATATCATCCATATAATGGTAAATTATAGATCGAGGAAACTGTTTACAAATTAGTTCTAATTTGCTGTTGTACAAAATATTGATATAAGGTAGGGTGATTTAACATTCCTTGTGGAAGAATTTTCTTTGTTTTATTTTTTATATTTTATGCATTCAAAACTGCAATTTTATTGGTTGAGGAGCAGAGTACACAGATATTTCAGTTCTTAACTCATGCACCCAATCTCCGAAGAGTCATACATTGTGTTCGTGTACCCCAAAAAGCCACGTGTTGTTTCTCTTTGAACTTATTCCAGTGATGTTCCAACCTCACACGTGTCAGGTTTTCCCTCAGACCTCACATAACACTCAGATGCTCACAATCCTCAACCCCACTGACTCAGTTTTCTGCCACACACAGTACATACTCAGAATGTCCATCTCTCACAGCACATTACCACAGCTGTTAGGAAAATGGACGGCCATGACCATCAGAGACGTTCTGACAGGGCAAGGACTGAGGAGTAGTTTTTTTAGGAAACAGTTCTATTAGAAACACGAGACCAGATACAACTGAAAGTAATGCAGACACAAATCCACCACCAAGACTCCAATTTACCACTTAGTATGCTTTATGCTATAGGATATAAAACTAGTCCCCTCTACGGAATGTTATGGTGACCCCTGAGACAGTCACAGCCTCTCCTGATTCAGCATTCTGTTTTCTGGTTGTACCAAAAAATAAACAACCAGCAAGTGATTTAACCTCTTAAAAAATCATTTACACTTAAAAAATGTTCCTAGAGCTACTAAAAAACTCACATTTATAAAACAGTTGATAAAAAAAATATTCCTCTGGATTGTACAAGAAGGAAGGCAGGGCCCACTGACAGACAGCATGATGATTAGTCAGTCTTGGCTTCTTTCTCTTCTGCTTCAGAGGCTGGACTCTGGTTCTCCGCTTCTCCATTCTCTGCAGGCAGATCTGTAGTTTGCTGCTGGCCGCTAAAGCCTGTTTGCTCTTTGCTCCCCTCTTCCCTTTTGCTTGCACTTTTTTGTCTGATGATTCATCCTTTCCCTCGGCCTTTTTGGTTCTATGTCCACCTTGGCAGGGGCGGGCTTGGCCAACAGCCTCACAGAGTGGCTCTTGGGCTCCACCTTTGCTGCTCTATCTGTGCTAACCTTCCCCTTGGGCATTGTGGCGGTCCTGGGTGGGAGGCGGGGAAATGCTCGGAAGAATTTTCTAATAGTACCTTTGAACAGTACTGTGAAGCCAAAATTTTCTCTATCCTGAGTTCTTGTAAAGTTATAGTAAAAAAGCTACATAACATAGACAAAATAGACCAGCTCTTAGGTAATTAAGAAGGCAAGGGAATCCTAGGCTTTAAAGATCCCATTGGCTGAATCATCTTATTTATGGCTCTTAAATCTGTTAACATTCGCCATTTTTCAGATTTGTTTTTTAATGACAAATACAGAAGAATTCCAAGGACTGGTCATTTCTTTAATATATTGAATATGTAGATGTTCCTCAACCACCTGTTATAATGCCTGTAATTTTTCTGATTTCAAAGGCCATTGCTCCACCCACACAGATTTGTCAGTTAACTATTTTAAAGGTAGGGATACTGGTACTTTTCAAAGACCAACAGCTGTTGTGCTCTGGTTATGTATAATCTGACCAGTCTGCGATTATTCTTGATAATACATTTTAATATTCCTCTCAGAAGCATTCTTTATTTTATGACTTGTTTCTGAGATTGGATGAATGTTTATCTGTATTTTCCATTGTTGTAACAAACGATGTCCCCACAAATTCATTGTTATAGTTATTAGCCACATATACTTTTAATTTTCATATCTGTCCTTCTGGTCCTATACACTCAACCCATCTTATACTTTGTTTTACCTGAGGTAAAGTTTCAATCCCTAAAGCTGAACATTTACCTCCTGAAGAGGCCAATCTGGATGCCAAGATTTTGATGAAATTATTGTCCACATTTGCACATATTCTATAAAACCCTCAATTTCAATGCCATTTATTTGTATTTTTAGCTTTGGTCAATGACCATTTATAGCAGTTTGCCAAAATATGTGTTTTCTGGTCTCTCCTGAACTTTTTGTTGTATCTATTGAAGCTGTTCTGTCTTGTTCACATCCAGAGAGAGCAGTGTGGTTTTTAACAACAGGTATTGTCTTTTAATTGCTCTGGGGATGCATTTCTCTGATGCTGACAGAGAATGATTGAGCCAAATTTGATATTAGGTTCTGTGGGAGGCCCCTCAGTGCATTTCCTGATAGTAAAGGGTTACCTTGCCTGTCCCTTGTTGATCTGCATTCATCAGTCCAATGCCAACCTTTGTATACCTTCTACAAAATCCAGTAGGCTGGGGCTTTCTGTTTAGATTATCTCTACAAAAAAACTCCCACAGTTTCTAGGAATACCTTACCTACAATACCTTTTCAAATGACCTTGTTTACCACAATTAAAACATCTGACATTTTGATTTTTCTTGAAATTTTAAAAACAATCACTTCTCCTATCCAAGTATCATCATAAGTGTGAAATCCTTATCAGCTATATTTTGGGTCCTTTCATCATTGGATACTGATCTTACCTTTAAGGGCCTAATAATCCTTTTGCATTGTGAATTAGCATTTTCAAAAGCCAAAGATTCAACTAGCATTTGTCTAACTTCTGGATTTGATATCATTCTATTTAGTGCTGAAGTTAAACTTTCTTTTAAAAAAAAATCAGTGAAGGCTTCCTTTGGGCCTTGCATAATTTTAGTAAACGACTCAGTTCCTTTTCTGGATTCTTTAACCTTGTCCCAAGGTTTCAAAGCTGCTATATGGCATAGAGCCAAGGTGTGATCATCAAATGTAATCGGTTTTTACAAATCAGCATATCGCTGGTCTTGGGAAATTTCATACCTCTATCCCTATTTTGTTGTTCTATGGCCCTATTTTCCATTACGTTTTCCACTGTAACCAAGTACTTGCTTCCAATATTGCTATAGCTAAATCTTTCTAGTCTTGTTCTGGAATTTGTTCTGATTTGCCCATTACTTTAACATCAGCTCCACAAAGGGTGAATGCATACCACATGAAATTACTGCTTCCTTAAATCTCTTCAAGTCTAGCATTTCTACAGGATCCAAATTAACTTCTTCATAACCTTGAGGGTACTTATCATCTGGTAGCTGTTCCTGTATGGTAAATGGCTCAATTAAGGTTGGTTTTCCAGTAACCTTAAGCCACTCCTCTTTAGTTTCATAATGCAGTGGTATGTAGGTCCTTCTCTAAATTCCTCTGTCTGTCTTTTTCTTATTTTCATTAGTAGATCTTTTTAAGGTTTAGATCTTATCAGTAGTAGGTCTTTCTAAGGCTTTTATCTTATCAACAGGAAGTCCTTCTAAGATTTGTATCTTATCAGTCAAAATTTTATTACTGCCATTAGTAAGTTTTTCTAAGGCTTATATCTTATCAATACTAAGTCTTTCTAAGGCTTGCATTTTACCAGTCAAAATTTCATATTTGGCACAGTTATCAAGCTACTTTTTTAAGGATAAAATACGAATTGACAAACTGATAGTAATTATAATCGGCATCATTTCAATACCAGCTAAGTGGTTTATCTCATTTATTTTTTCCATTTGCAAGCCATCAGCAGTAGCACTATACAGAGTCCTAACTCCCTACATTGTGATACTGCCAACTCTTAACATTTTCCCACATGTGTCACCAAATTGCTGACTTCTCAGTTTGTCTGTAGCGATAGCACCATCAGGGAAAGGGTTAGGGTTAGGGAAATTTCTAAGCACAGACCCACTTTCTAGAGTCCTGTGAGTGGCTCCCAGAGAAGCCCAAGTGGCATCTATGGTGGTGCCAGCTGGCATGTCTTCTCTATGTGGCCATGCCATGCATTAGAGCACCAAAAGTATTTTTGCCATCAGCTTAATAGCTGCATGTGAATCTACTGCTATTTTAATTATCATCTGCAGCCCCACAGCCCTGCAGTCAGTGATCTGTTGGTCACTCGGAACACAACGTTGCAGGGTTTCTGGTCCCACAACCTGGTTTATGAAGGTCTATGAAGGTGTAAATTAAATTTCTATCATTCTATTTACCAACAAAGATTTAGAAGTTAGATATGCATGTGTGTGTGTGTGTGTGTGTGTGTGTGTGTGTGTGTGTGTGTGTGTGTGTGAAAACCTGCTAGATCAGAGAAGCTGAGAAACGACCAGCTGACCTTCCTTTATGGCCAGAGACATCACAAGAGCTCTGCCACTTTCCTCATCCCAGAACCAAAAGGAAGACTAAACTCTAGTCCCCACCTTTTCCTTCCTGTGGGTCTGCTCCATCCAAATTTCTGGCTTCTTTAAGGCTAATTTCAGTTAGCTAGTCATTGACTCTGCCAGATTCAAGGTAAACTTTACTGACAGTGTAGGGAGTCACAGTGTGATCAAAATAGCCCACAACAATAGCCCATTGAACAGCCCCCAACACACACACACACACACACACACACACACACACACATACACACACACGTTGCAATGCTTGTTCCCCCTTACATGAGTGTGTGTCTTAGTCACTGTTTTGTTGCTGTAAAAACATAACCAAGGCAACTCTCACAAAAGAAAGCATTTGTTTTTTCCAGACAGGTTTTCTCTGTGTAGTCCTGGCTGTCTTGGAACTCACTCTGTAGATCAGGCTGGCCTTGAACTCAGATGCCTGCATCTGCCTCCCAAGTGTTGGGACTAAAGGATGCACCACCATCACCTGGCTGAGAGTTCTACTTTTGATCCACAGGCTAAGGAGGGAGACAATGGGTTTGGCATGAGCATTTGAAATCTCAAAGCCCACCCACAATAACACACTTCCTCCAATAATGCCTTAACTTCCTAATTCTTCTAATCCTTTAAAATAGTTTCACTCCCTGGTGACTAAGCATTTGAATATATGAAACAGTTGGAGTGATTTTTATTCAAACCACCACATTCCCCTCCCTGGCTCCCATAGGCTTGTAAACATATCATAATGCAAAAACCCATTCAGTTCAACTTCAAAAGTCCCCATAGCCTATTATAATCTCAACACTATTTAAAAAGTCCAAAATTCAAAGTCTCTGAGACTTATGGAAATTTCTTAACTTTAATCCCCTGTAAAATCAAAATAAAAAAGCAGATCGCATACTTCCAATATACATCTCTCGTGCTGGGATTAAAGGCATGAGCTCTGTTTCTCTTTTAGACTGATTCAATCTCATGTAGCCCTGGGTGGCCTTGTACTCAGAGTGATCCATCTGCCTTTGTCTCCTGAGGCCTGGGGTTAAAGGTGTGTACCTGGCTTCTATGGCTACTGGGATTAAAGGTATATATCACCACTGCCTGATCTTTATAGTCTGAGGCTAGTTTGCTTTCAGAATCCCCAGACAAGCTTTAATAAACCTAAATAATATATCATTACACCTTCTTGTATCCTTGACTCTAAATCAAGAAATCATGGCTTGGCTGAAGCTGCCAAGTTTTGCTGCTTGCTGGGACTAGAACTTGGCCCCCTTGCTCAATTACATTTGCTTTTTGATGTTGATGGTCTTCTTTACAGCTTAAGCTTTTCTTTAATTCCTTTTTATAAATTGGAAGCTTAGCTGTATGGGTCTTGCCCTGAAGTCACCACTTTATTTACTTAGCATCAGGCTTTTCTTTAAGCTTTTTTTTTAACTCCTTGATCACAGGGATTGTCTCCAATATCTCCTTTCCTGGAGTTCTTTTTCTCCTCACACGGTATATTTTCTATTTCTCTTTGTTCAGCTTGCTCCTTTTCATTGTGATTTCATAGTGATTACTAGCCAGGTGGTAGTGGCACATTCTTTTAATCACAGCACTTGGGAGGCAGACGCAGGTGGATCTTTGTCAGTTCAAGGCCAGTTTAGTCTACAGAGTGAGTTCCAGGACAGCCAGAACTGTTAACACAGAGAAACCCTGTCTCAAAAAAAAAAAAAAAGTGACTACTAATACCACACGATACTGTGACTACTAGGCTGGCTTGAAGCCTCTTTTGCCATTGCCAATAATCCAAAACTCTTCAATTTAGCCTCAGGCAGATTTTTAGGACAAGAGCAAAAAGCAGCCACATTCTTTACCAAAATATCCAGAATGATTTCTAGGCCACTTGCTCACATTCTTCCCCTCTGAAGCCTGGAGCTCAGCTGTTATAATCTGCAGTGCTCTCACCACTACTGAACCCCATGCTCCTACTCAAACAGTCCATTAAACCCTTACTGAAGTGTCCAACCATATTTCTAGTCCAAAATCTTCCATATTCCTCCAAACAAAACAAAACCCAGCATGGTCATGCCTATCACACAATATTCCAAGTCCCTGGCACCAACTACTGTCTTAGTCACTTGTTCTATTGCTGTGAAGAGACACCATGACCAAGGCAAATCTTATATAAGAAAACATTTGACTGGGGGCTTGCTTAAAGTTTCAGAGGTTACACTATTATTATCATGGTGAGGAGCATGCTGGCACACAGTCAGACATGGTGCTGGAGAAGTAGTTGAGAGTTCTACATCCTGACCCATACACCAAGAGAGACACTGGGCTTGGTATGGGCTTTTGAAACCTCAAAGCCTATCCCCAGTCCACACTTCCTCCAACAAGGCCACACATCCTATATTTTAGTTATGAGCCAAGCCTTTAATGGCTGAGCTATCCCTCCAGCCTAAGGCCACACTTCCTAATCCTTCTAATCCTTTTCAATAGTGCCACTTCCTGGTAACTAAGCTTCAAATATGTAAGCTTATCGGGGACATTTTATTCAAACCACTACAGAGCAATAGATGTCAGCCTTCAACACATGGTCTTCCCCTCTAAGAGTCCAGGTGAAGAATGAACAGTATCAACAATACTCTGGGGCCAATGGGGAAGGGGGGAAAATCATAATCTAACAAGAGCAATGATAATTACAGATTCTGAAATGATAGCTTACCCCAAGGAGTGCAGAAGTCTTCTCCATTTCTTCTTTGTCAACTGTAATCTTATGGTTTTCCATCACTGTGAGTCAAAATCAGAAGCAGACCATATTTAAATTGCATTAATCAATCCTTTTCAGTAGACTGAAGAGGTCCCTCTCTGATGACCTAATGATAGCAATGCTCATTTACCTAGGCCCCACTGTAAGTCAATCTCTGTTCTGTGAGGAAACAGAAACATTGAAAGAATTGGCCTGCTCAGGATACAGTCTAGTGACAAAGCACTAAGCACTTATTCATCACAAGCCAGGTCCTTAGGTTTAGTCCCCAGGTAGAAAGGCTGTGGAACTGCACTGGTTCCAGCCTGGCCCTTTGCATATTCTGGATGTAGGGTCACTCCTGGCCCTGCGGCAGGACCTGGTCAGAGGCAAAGATGGGCAAAATCCTGGAGGGTCCTTAAATGGAGGAGCACAGAACTGAAGGATTAGTCTGAAGTTGAGATAACACAGGTGGGTAAATGTCAATGAGACCCCCTTGTGGCTACATAGAACAGGAGGTCTCCATGGGTAGATGCCAGGCCTTCAAGTCCTTCCAGACCAGGAGGTGATGTAGCCCAAACCCTCTTGTTGCAGAAGAGACTATAATATGATAGCAACCTCTTTAGATGAAATGCAGTACCTACTCCATTATATGCTAGAAAAAAATCCATTCCTAAACCATGTAAAGATTCTCCAGAAAGATGACTATATTTTGTTTTTATGGTAACTCACCTGCCAAAATTGGTATCAAAGGAAGCTCCAAAGTACAAAATAGTTGCCATAAGCCATAAGCCTGTTTCACAGAAGAAATAATATCAATATGTTTTTTAATTATTATCTGCATTTTGTTGAAAAGCTACTTGACTTTGTTGTGTTAGGATTAAAGTGACCCCTGTCTAAAGTAACCACTTCATTTTTAAAATTTTTTATTTCATTTGCATTGGTGTTTTGCCTGCATATAGGTCTGTGTGAGAGTGTTGGACTCCATGGAGTTGGGGTTACAGACAGTTGTGGGCCACCACATGGGTGCTGGGAATTGAACCCCAGGTCCTCTGGAAGAACAGCTAGTGCTCTTAACCACTGAGCCATCACTCCAGCCACTTCATTCTTTTTCATAAACACTTATTTGTATAACAGAGAATATTTTATTACTATATGAATATCTGGTAGAAATATTCTGAAATTTCAAAAGGCCTTGCTATATCACTTTGAGGAGTATTTGTGTGATTTTAACCTTCCATTTTAACTACAGGATGGTTCACTGAATTCTAATCATTTTACCTAGTCTTCATTAATCTTGCATTGGCTCTGCAGACTAGTCAGGAGTGTTAGAATCTTTATATTAGGCTGCTTGTCTTACAGCATGAAATCCTTCCTCTTTTATTCATATCACCTTCCATGTTATTTGTTTATTTATTTATAGGCCCTTATTTATATACAGGGTGTCATGTAGCCCAGTCTTGACTCAAGCTATCTATGTAGATGAGGCTGCCCTTGAACTTCTTGCCCCCACCTCCTAAGTCCTAGGATTACAGGCCATGTCCATCAAACCTGATTTACTAAGATGTTTATTGGAGTCTTCCTTATATTCAGTCTTTTCTGCCATCATCTAAGAGTTCTGGGCCTCACCATCTAGTTTACCTCAATTTCTCTGTCTGGCCCTGTACCCTAAGGTAGACTGATCCTCTCCAGGACACATCACCTGGGCTCCTCCTCAACTCTTAGATGTTTTCCTGTTTGGGCATACATCCTAGGGCAGGAGAAAAGCGAAGCAGTTTGCATTAGAGAGCAGGAATGGGAAAGCCTCTGGATATAGCCTGTCCTTGGAAGCATCTCATCTTGCCAGTTTTCTCCATCTTTGCCTCAGGACATAGTCTCTTTTCCTGTAATTCTCCTCAGTTTTTCTTACATTGGCTACAGCTTCCCAATAAAAATCTAAGTGAAACAAACTGGGTCCATTTTGTTGCCAACCAAAGTAAACCAAATCAGAAACACTCTAGTTAATTGTGAAGCTTTAAAACAATTGTTTTCAATATACAGAACACATTTTAAAACTACAGAAATTATCATTTTAGTCTTTCCTTTTCTATGTGAGGCACAGATTAATTTGGCCTTAGGAAAACATCTCATTTCATATTCAAAACAATAAGTGTGAATGTGAGTGTGCATACAAATTAAAATGCAGGTCTTATATAGCCATAAATTACAATATAAAAAAAAAATGCCTTGCCTTCAACTTGGAACAGAGATCCATCGTAAGGTTGTAGAGTATCCTCAGGTCCACACACACATTCTGATTCTTTAAAATGAATACATTAAAATTCAGATGAACTTGGCAGCAATTCTCATAGTCTGGGAACTGGTATCACTTACAAAAGTGTTTCTAGTGACATGGTAAGATACTCCTGGCAAGGTCTCAAACAAAAAGTACCTCCATTGTGCAAAGTAAGCTGTCCACAGGGAAATACTTACTCAGCCCAACATTTTTTTCTTCATTATACAGACAGAAAAACAGAGCTCCTAATGCTTGTTTCAATGATTTAATGATTGGCAGAGTCAGAACAAGGATTCTCAGATTCCACAGTCTCTCCTCTCTGCTCTGTCACACAGAAACAACTCGATGGGTGCTACATTCTACACTAATCTATTCATTAACACTCTAGGACAGGTAAATGGAAAAGCCCAGAGAAGCCACAAACATGTTCAAAGGACAGAGAGGGGATATGGAATAAGAGGCAGTCTCTCAACAGTGTCCTTCCTAACAGAGATCTTCCAGACTTCCTACTCAACATTTCACTCTGCCAAAGAAGCTCAAACTCAGGACTGCTCAGATTTATCTCTGCTAAATCCTCACATTAGAAGAAACTCAAAGTATGTGGCTGCTGGTTGGATATATGCTAACATGCTTCTTCAGTCATTTCCTGATCTTGCCTCCCATGAACAACTCAGGAGATATGAGACAGAGGACCACATCTATACCACCACCTATAACAATTCCTGCAGCTTTCTCAACTACAAAGTGATCAAAAGCTTCCACTTTGAACCATTCTAAGACAGGCCTGTTCCTTGGCATGATACAGCCCCTGAGAGCCCTACATGAACCCTTTCTCCTTTCCCACACTGCCTTGTTGTCCCCTCTAAGGAGCTAATTTCTAGGAGGCCTTGCCATTCCCATGCCATTCCTTCTATCTGAGCTCCCTTCCATTAAGAGCAACTCAAATTACCTCTTTAGAGTCGTACAGAAGCAGATCCCAAAGACTAAATGCTCAACTTCAATCTCTAACTCTCATGAAGCACAAAGTTCTCCACAGCCACATCTCACCATTAACCATGATTGGAATTGCACTTGAAGCTGCCTTTGATCCTCATGAGGCAAGACAAAGGGGCCTCAGGAACAGAGAACAGAGATTTGGAGCTGGTTCACCAGCATCACTAAGCATCTGCTTCAGTCTGCATTAGAGGAACACAGCCTCTATAGCTGATTTTCATTCCATGCAGCCATCTTATCCATGAATCATATGTGGGAATTGTAAGAATAAACTAGATTTAAAGTCATAAATCCAAACTGAACTATGTTATCAACTATACCTTGGGCAAGATGAATGAACAGTAGTAGCATGTGCACATCTAGGATAACCATCTATGAAGTGGGACTAATAATATGCAATTTCTTGCAGTCATATTTCAGCTTCTATTTAGGGAATCTTTGCCTAGCAGAGTAGGATTCTAATCATAAGTAATGGAAGAGGGATACTTTACAAGTGCTAAAACTGAATCTTGGCTCCTACACTGCCACTCTGTCCAGGCTGCGAGGGCAATAGATTCCCATTCTTGCAAGAACTGTATCTTCTCTGATTCTGTAATCTATTTCATGACCTTCTGGTATACCTCTTTTTAAATTCAAGGATACAGTGTTTCTGGTATTTACAGTCTCTCCATATGGAACACAGACTCTTGCTCTACACATGGTAGTTAAGAGGATGAAGGGCAGGAGATGTAGGTTCTCATGTCTCCTGCTGTGCCTTTGGCCATACCTAGACTGAGGTCACAGGAAGTCAATAAGAACATGTCACCAGTGGTAAAGATTTACAAAAGGACAGTTCTCTGCTCACAGAGGAGGTGCTACTGACATTGGAGAATCCATAGAAAAATTACACTGTAAATGAGACTTTCCAGGATATCTTCCTACTTTATTCATTAACCTCTATCAGAAACACCTCAGCCAAAAGGGTTTGGATGGGACAATGAGATGAAAATGGGTGCTAGCAATAATCTTGTTATTATTAGATTATCTATGAGGCAGAAGAAGTCAGGGTTGTATTAAAGTAGATAGAACCTCATCTTAAACATCTTACCACAATATTTCTTGAGGTATCACCAAATGTGCTGCTTGGTTTGACTATGGTGGACTTTTCTAGGTGTTTTGCTACTAAATCTTCAAACGAAGGTGCAGTGTCACTAGGATCTATGAGCCATGCAGCAACTCTGGGATCTAGTCCTACAAAACCTGCAACTACAGAGGTAAAGGTTACTTAGTATCCTCAAATCATAAACAATTGTTGCTTTTCCCATCTTTACACTAAGCAGAGTGTTTTCTAAATATGAAACACTAATGAGTGAGAAACACTTAAATAAATGTTTAGCATCCTTAGTGATTAGGGAAATGCAAATCAAAACTACTGTAAGATTTATCTTATTCTAGTCAGAATGCACAACATCAATAAAACAAATGAGGTCATATGCTGGCAAGGATGCCAGCAGAGGAGAACACTTAATCATTGCTGTGGGAGTATAAATTGGAACAGCCACTGTGGAAATAAGTATGACATTTCCTCAGGAAGCTGGGAATAATCCTACCTCAAGATTCAGCTATACCATTCTTGGGCATATATCAAAGGACTCATATTTTTACTACAGAGATACTTGTTCAATCATGTTCATTGCTGCTCTATTCATAATTGCCAGAAATTGGAAACAGCCAAGATATCCATCAAACTGATAAATGGATAATGAAAATGTGGTATATTTGCAAAATGGAATATTATTCGGATGTTAAGAAAAAATGAATTTTTTTCTGCAGGTAAATGGAGCTAAAGAAAAAAAAATTCTGAGTGAGATAATTCAAACCCAAAATAGAGAACAATTACATGTTTTCTCTTATATGTGGATATTAAGCTTTTAAGCTTTTGATATGTGTTCTGAAATTTAAATAACCACTGATGGGAGATGTCATTCTGTACATATGTTTCTCATACTGGTTAATGAATAAAGCACTGTTGGCCAATAGGAAAGCAAGATAAGAGGAACTAGGAGAAAGGAGGAGAGAGGAAGTAGTAAGAGGAGTCAGCATGTAGAGACGGGAGAGAACAGAGGTCCGGGCCCACTCTCCGGTAAGATGAGACCACGTGGAAATACTTAGATTAATAGAAATGGGTTAATAATTAAGACAGAGCTAGCAGATAAGAAACAAGTAACTGGCCAACAACATTATATCAAATACAGAGTCTCTCGGTGTATTATTTGGGGCTGGTGCCACGGTGGGACCAGGCCAGCAGGAAACACTTTTCTCTTTACAAACCACAGAAGTTTAGGTACTTAGTAAGGAACCAGGGGGGTGGAGAGGATCTTCATATAAGGGAAAACAGAATATAGTGTTATGGGGAAACAGAGAGGAAACAAGAATGGAAGGATTAAATTGGAAGGAGGATGGGTGACCAGGGTATAGGAGAGAATATGAGAGGGACAACTAACGCTAAAGGCCTTTGAAAAGCCACAGGGAAACCTACTACTATAGAAGCTTTTTTGTATGTATGTATGTATGTATGTATGTATGTATGTATGTATGTATGAAAGGAATCTAAATGAAATCATCATATAATGGGAGAGACAATATCCCTACTAGATTTCTTCCTTCTCTTCCTTCCTTCCTTCCTTCCTTCCTTCCTTCCTTCCTTTTTCTGAGACAGGGTCTCTCTGTGTAACAGCCCTAGCTGTCCTACAATTTGTTCTATAGGCCAAGCTGGCCTTGAACTCACAGAGATCAGTCCAGGCTTTGCCTCCCAAGTGCTGGGATTAAAGGCATGAATCAGTCAGTTTTCTACAATGGAGTGTCTGTCACTGGATATAACAACCACAATCTAGGACAAGCCTCATGGGTAAGAGTTAGGCCAATATAAAACAAACTTTATGGGTTTTTTGTGAACTTTTTGTTTCATCTTGTTTTGTAATTTTTTTTATCTTATAGGCTTCTTTATTTGTTTTGATTTTCATTTCTGTATTTTTGTGGGAGTTTTTTTTTGAAAGAGAGAGAAAGAACATAAAACTGGGTAAGTAAGGAGGTAGGCAAAGATCTGAGAGGGGTTGGGGAAGAGAATCATAATCGAAATATATTATATGAAAAAAAACAAATAAAAAGAAACACCCTCCAAGATTAATATTCAAATGATTAATACTTTGTGCTATCCTCTCAAATTACAGAATTAAGTACCCCTATGACTATTATTTCTCAAGAATTTATTTTTTTAAAAAATATAGTAAGTTAGCATAAGTTTGTGCCTTGTAATTAGCGGACAAAATTAGACACATTTAACTGCATATATAAAATGTGTTAATATCACATATGTTCTAAATAATTACTTGATTATTGTTATAAAGTCTTGCTTTAAATGATTTTTCTAGTTGTCAAATTTCTAGTTGTCAATCTATCTTACCATGAAAAACAAGACTTTGTGGTGACAAGAAAAAAATATTTCCTTTCTTCTTTTTTGTATGTATCTGCATATGTGGTCTGTATGTACCTGTTCGTGTGTGTGTGTGTGTGTGTGTGTGTGTACACACGCGCATGTGTGTATATACAAGTAGAAGCCTACAGCTGATGCCAGGAGTATTTCTCAGGCATTCTCCATCTTATTTATTGAGGCCAGGTCTCTCGATATGGCCCTCTAGCTAGCCAGCTTGTTCTAGAGATTCTGTCTCCATCCTCTGAATGTACTGGAATGGAAGGCATACCATCACACCTATTCAACGTTTACATGGGTACTAGGGATCAGAACTTCAGTCCTCACACTCACAAAAATACCTACTGAGCCATGTCTCCAACCCTCTTCAAGAATATCTACCTTGTAGGAAGGTGGCTTGATACACCCAGGTCCTACATGGCTGGTTGATATCAAAGAAATTGAATCCAAACAGCTAAGAAAGGATAGGGAGTCCAAGATCACTTGGAAGATGAATCTCTCAATGAAATCAGAAACCTCTCCTGACTTGGGCTTTTCAGCCATTACAGGTGATAGATCTTCTCTTCCACTTTCTTCCCTGTCTCCTGTCTCCAATACTATTCATAATGCTTCAGCATGGTCTCAGAATCATGCCTCCTAAGTCAGGGAATAAAGGTAGGAGCTAACTGGATTCACACAGTATCCTGCCACTGTGCCAGAGTAAACAGAAGTGTAGGGCAGGCAGAATGGCATTCCCTGACATAAGATAGTTCCATGAAACAACTAAAAATAAAAATAAAACTATAATCTTGGATCACATCACACTAAATGTCAGATTGCTTGGCATTCTTAAGTTATTATACTAGCCAGAGAGATTTATATTTACCACAGCAGCCAGTGTCAATCAAGACTTCTCCATTATGGCCAAGACAAATGATGTAGGCATATTTGAAACTTTGGATGCTTGCGCCCCAGGACAGCAATGTTTGACAATGACACTGTCTGGTAATACTGACTGATCTCTGATGTTCCAAAGGTAAGTGTTATACATAAAGATCTTTTGAAAAGACATACCTTGGGAAATTGGACAGTACCAAATTTTCTGGATGCTGAATCCTGTAAACTTTTGTAACTGACAAATTCCTATTTTTAGTTTTTTTTTTTTAAGGTCTGTCCATACTGTTCTCCACAGTGGTCATACAGATTTGTCTTTTCTTTTCTACACCATTTATTTATTTCAACCTAATAGGCACACATGTCTTTGATGGTTTATATATAAACTTGACCTTTCTTGACTTGAGGGACTTTAAGCTGCTATATACTCCACCATGGGAATTTCCTGCCCTGAACTTATCCATTTCCCAAGGAATCTATTACTGTAGTAATATACATATGTGAGTATGTCTTCTTTAAATATTACTAATACTTAACATAAATAAGCAGTAAAGTCAGCCCACATGTTCACCATGACCATAGCTTAAAAGTATTTTGTAACAAGTTTTGCTTGATACAATTACTTTGTGGAGCAACTCATTATTCTGAAATAAATACATTGAAAGAGCCAATTTCCATCTAGGAGTTTCCATCTCAAGTTCACTTAGGCAAATGATGAAGGGATCCTCTTTATAGAACTAGTCTAATTACTAAATGAAGAAGATGGACTGGAGTGACACCTCAATGGCCATTCTTGCCTTGTAAGCCTGAGAACCAGAGTTCAAATCTTCAGACCTGTGTAAATGTTGGATAGGCGTGGCAGCATGCTTGTAATTCCAGCCTCAGAAAGGCAAGAGATGGGGTTCCCAGAGCAAACTGGATAGCAAGACTACTCATATCTGCCAACTCTGGGTTTGACTGAGACCACACCTTAATGAATAAGGTATAAGACCAATTAAAGATAATTCCCAGCATCAACTTCAGGTTTTCACATGCATGCATATATGTGTATATACACCTACATCCACATGTGTGCCTCCATACATACGAATATATACACATGAAAATGGAAAAAGAAAAAAAATGAAGAAAGTATAATGGATTTTGGATCGTGCAAGGCTGCAATTAAGGAACCTAGACAATGACAATCAACAGCTTCTACCAAAATAAATAAATAAATAAATAAATAAATAAACAAACCAAACCAAGAGCATCACAGGACAAGTGTGGGAGTTGGAATACTGTCAGGACAGCTAGTAATGCAAAAAGATTACTCCTCACAATGGGGGAGTTGATGACATTGCCTGAAAGTGGGATCATCATACAATTGAAATATTAGAGCTTAATCTTATGTTGTTTAAGATTTGTTACAAAATACTGAGGAGTTGGTGGTTTGAAAAATGAAGGAAAAAAATCAGTTGTATGTCAAATCTTTGTCAGGCTGTGATGAGCAATTCTGTTTGTGTTAGAAACTTATTATAATTTTTCTGACCATTTCATTTGGAATATTTCAAAATACAGATAACTTGGAAAAATTTTACAGTTAAAACTCAAGTACTCCTCACTCATATATAGATATTAGACATAGAGCAAAGGTTTACCAGATTACAATCCACACCTCCAGAGAAGCTAGAAACAAGGAGGACCATAAGAGAGACATACACAGTCCCCTGGTGAAAGGGAAAGGGACAAGAGCTCCTGAACAAATTTGGAACATGAGGGGAGAGGGGAGTGAAGTAGGAGAAAGAGGAAGGGAGAGGAGGAAGAGGAGAACATTCAACAGGAAGGTTGAATGGGAAGATGAATAGAGGAGAACAAGAAAAGAGACACATAAATAGAAGGAGCTATTATAGGTTTAAAGAGAAATCTGGCACTAGGGAATTGTACAGAGATCTACAAGGATGACCCCAACTTGGAATCTAAGCAATAGTGGAGAGACTACCTTAAATGCCTTTCCCCAATAATGAGATTAATGACTACCTTAAATGTCATCCTAGAGCCTTCATCCAGGAGCTGATGAAGACAGAAGCAGACAGCCACAGCTGAACACTGAGCCAAACTCCTGGAAACCAGTTTCAGGGAGGGAGGGGTGATGAGCAAAGGGTCAAGACCAGCCTGGGGAAACCCACAGAAACAGCTGACCTGAGCAAGTGGGAGCTCATGGACCTCAGCCTGACAGCTGGGGAACCTGCATAGAACCTGCATAGGCCCCATGAATGTGAGTGTCAGCTAGGAGGACTGGGCAGTTTATAGGGCCCTGGCAGTGGAACTAGGATGTATCCCCAGTGCACAAACAGACTTGGGGAGCCTATTCCCTATGGAGGGATACTCTTTCAGCCTAGATATACAGGGGAAGGCCTAGGCCCTACCCCAAATAACTTGACAGATTTTGATGATCCCTCATAGAAGGCCTCACCCTCCCTGGGAATTGGATGGGGGATGGGATGGGGCGGTTGGTGGGGAACATGGGAGGATGGGAGAGAGAGGGAACTGGGATTGACATGTAAAATAAGATGATTTATAATAAAAATATATAAAAATTACACAAATGTTAATGTCTACGTTATGAATTGTATAAAAATTTCATATGTATATTATGTTTATTCAATTTAATTAAAGCAATATTAATTTAAAAAAACCTCAAGTACTCAACTGTTAGTATTCAGGCATCTATATTGGCCTGTCCTTGGAGTTCTGACAGAATTCACTCACAATTGCAGCCATTAAGAGCACCACCTGTGAACAGTCACTATGTTCCCTTTATAAAAGGCTTGCCCCCTCCCTCCCTCTCTCTTGATGCTCCTGTCCCTGAAGACTGTTCTCTCCCCTCCCCTCTCTATGATCCCTTTCCCTAATAAAAACCCCTCTGCTTTAACCATCACATGATATTTTTTTCTCACATGATCTTTCCTTAAATTACAACATCAACAGTGAATACTTTTCCCTCTACACTTTCTCTTTCTTTTGGTTTTTTTTTTTCAAGACAGGGTTTCTCTTTGTAGCCCTGGCTATCGGCCTTGAACTCAAAGACCTGCTGGCCTCTGCTTACCAAGTACTAGGATTAAAGGCATACAGCACATCCAGCTAATCCCTACTTTCTTAAAGGTAATAAATGGCCTGCCTTGTTTGATGCTATCTGTGCTGTAGCTTAATTTTTAGTGTCTGTAGCCATTGAGGGCAATAAAGCCCAGTGTGACTGTGCTTCACGAGTCATTCTTTCCTGCTCATGTCACCAAAGCAAGTGTAAACCAAACACATCAGGGAAGTGCCTTTTCCTGCTCATGGCAGGTGGAAAAACAGTGACTGTGAGGCCAGGAACCCTGAAACAGGTGACATGGTGGCCTGACCACCTTTCCAAATCTTAGAGACAATGAGAATGATGGCTTACCATGCTTCCAACTGTCATCTTCACCAAAGAACTGTAGCACTGTTTTCACAAAGTCCTTGGCATTAAAACAAACAACAGGGCATTTACATCTAAGTGTCCAACACAGCATGTTCCTACACAAGAGAAAATTCATCAATTTAGACAGTAATTCAAATCTTTTTTAAAATGTAATATTAAATAACTAGTTACCTTACACAACACACACACACACACACACACCTATATACCAAGTTAACTAAAGAATACTGTGAAGTGGGCATTACTCTTATGTACAGTTCATATACTGTGAAGCTTGGACTCAGAGCTTTTCTCTGAGCAAAGCTTCTATTCCTAAAGCTCTTGTGCAGAGCACACACACTGGATCTGGCCCAAGCTCCTCCACACATTCTACCTCTCAGTATGCCAGGTCTTTCCTTCTGCCATTCTTCCATGACACTTCTTTCCATACTGCTGGGTATGACATGACATATGCTCCTTCTGGTCTACTCTTCTCTCAGAATGTGGGCAACTTGTTCAAGGACTGTTCTGGATGACAGCCCACCCACACACCTTTCACAGAAGGACCCACTTGTGCTGAACTACAGTGTTCTTCCATGTGGGGTAACAGTTAACACTTATCACATGTGTGAAGACACCAGGCTAACATTTCACAAGATTACTGCACTAAAACTTAATCACAGTGCCACAAGGCAGGCACCATGCAGTATGCAGATGAAGGGACTCGGGTTCAGAGATGTCACATCTAATAGGTGTTCAGGTTGGGTTCTGACACTGTATCTTGCTACTGCCAGGAGATAAGTCCTGAATCCCCAACCACATGTTCCTCTTCATGGTGTAAGTGCAGTAATACATTAAAACGTTCTTTGATAGTATGAGGGTATGAGGAAGGAAGAAACCAGGAGCCCAGTGAGTATGTACACTGAGTGATGTGTACTTGGGTTTTGTTTGTCTGGCTCCATTGACAGCACTGTACAGTGTTTTGAAAGTTATCTAGCCTGGCTTTGTTAGAACAGGAGGCTAAGATGGTGGGGAGGTCAAAGTGCCAACAGCACTGGGTCTTGGCTTAGACAAATTGGTAAGGGATGAAAAGGAAGAATTATAGAAAATGGGGTGTGGGGACCTCCCTGACACATGCTGAAACACAGATCCAGGATGAAGAGGTCCTAGGGAGTCTCCTAGGGAGACATTTGGGCTGGCTGAAGTCTATCTTTGTAAGGCAAACAGCAGAAAGGTTTCTTGTGGGCTGGGAGATGGCTCATTGGAAAAAGCACTTGCGGCATAAGCATGAAGACTGGAGTTCAGATTCTGTCCTACTTTGCTTTCTGTTGCTATAATCAAACACCATAACCAAAAGCAACTTGGGAAGAAAAGCTTTACTTAATCTTTTATCAATGAAAGTCAAGGCAGGAACCTGGAGGTAGAAACTGAAGCAGAGACCATGGAGGAATGACTGCTTTCTGGCTTGCACCCAAGTTCATGTTCAGATTCCTTTTTTTTGTTGTTGTTGTTGTTGTTGTTTTGTTTTGTTTTGTTTTGTTTCCCGAGACAGGGTTTCATCCATTTCAGAGGATAATGAACAAGTGGGAGGCTTGGAATCTACAGCTCCAAGTAGATGTCAGTCATAGAGAAAATAAAATTATAAAGACTACTTGATAATCTTAATTGACCTATTAAATTAACAAAAGTACAGCTCTGCAATCCTGGTCCTCTTTCCAGCAATGTGCAATCTACACTGATAGATCCATTCACTAAAAGGAGAAAAGCATCTCCACCCATTTCATTAGAAGACTTGTTTACAATGGTACTTTGTGTTTGTTTTAATGTTCATTTCCAAATTTATAATTTATCTCTTGCTTTGGATAACTGTATATTAATATTATTTTGGGGGAGGGGTTCGAGACAGGGTTTCTCTGTGTAGCTTTGGAGCCTGTCCTAGAACTATCTCTGTAGACCAGGCTGGGCTCATACTCACAGAAATCTGACTGCCTCTGCATCCCGAGTGCTAGGATTAAAGGTGTGCACCACTTACTCCTGGCTTCAGATACCTTTCTTAAACAGCCCAGACCCACCAAAACAGAGAGAGCACCATTCATAGTGGGCTGGCCTTTTCTATATCAATTCAATTAGCAATTAAGAAAATGTCTCACAGACATGGTCCAAGTCCAATCTGATCAATGCAATTCTTCAGCTGAGGTTCCCTCTTCCCAGATAACTCTAGGTTTGTGTCAAGTTGACAGCTGAAGCTAACTATGACAGAGCCCCAGAACCCATGCAAATGCTTTGTGGTCTGCCTGTAATTCCAGCACTTGGGAGGCAGCAATCCCCATGGCAAGCTGGCTAGCTAGACAAGCTCCACTTTCAGCAAGAAGAGCCTGCCTCAATAAAATAAAATGCACAGACATGTACATGTGTATACACACACCAACACATGCAAACACATATATAATACACTACTGTAGAATTGGGACTATTATTCCAGTTGTTTGTTTGTTTGGTGTTTAGAGACAGGTTTTCTCTGTATTGCTTTAGAGCCTGTCCTGGAACTAGTTCTAGTAGACCAGGCTGGCTTTGAACTCACAGAGTTTGAACTCTGTGAGTTCAAATCCTCTGCCTCCAGAGTGCTAGGACTAAAGGCATGCACCACCAATGTCAGGCTTGTTATTCCAGTTTTATAGTACACGAGGGATTATCTTTCCTAGAACTTAACATGCTTCAAAATGCTGCTGGATAAATATTATTCATTTGTTCTTTAGCAGTGCTCCTGAGTGTGAGGTCATGAAAATGAAGAGAAAAAATCCTGCCCTAACTCTCTTCAAGCTTAGTAGTGGACATACAATAAACAAAATAAACAAGATTTATGAATGGTAGTGGTGGTGATAGTGACAGGCATTATGGAGAAATGTGAAGATGGATATTGTATATTATGATGGGCTAGAGTATTGTTCTATCCAGATGTTCAGAAAAGGCCTAAATTATAAAATTACACATGAGTCACAATGTGATAAGGTGAACAAAGCCCAGTTGATGAAGAAAAGTTCTTCACAAAAAGCTTTAATAAATGTAAAGAAAATTAAAAAGTTAGAAAAGTCACTATCATATTAGGCACAATTAAATAAAGTTAATTTGGTTCACACTTGCAGCAGAAAAGTCCAAAAACCATGGCACTGGTTTGGTCAGGGGCTCCTCACAGCATCCCAGCGTGAGAGACAGAAAGGGAACCAGCCAAAGATAGAAGGGGCTGAGCGCATGGTGGCCTCATACCAGCCCACCAGTGTGAAAATTCACTCTTAAAAGACCAGTACTAATCCATTCAAGAGAGAGGAACCCCATGACCTGCTCACCACGTGCTGAGTCCCTTCTCTTAAGGATCTACCACCTCAAAATAGCCACCCTGGGGACCAAGCCTATACAGCAAAACTGTTTGTGGTACAAAACAAACCCAAGCCATTTTTTCAGACAGGCATTATCAGAAGACAACTTAGTGTTTCCAGGCAGTGATAACTTGTCTCCTATGCTGCACAGAAGGAAACTAAAATACTAATGAAAATTGCCTGGAACCCTGGTAGTGGCAATGTGTTTTCAGAATGGAGGATGAGGCTTCCCCCTAACATCTCATTTCAAAGTTGTCACAATACTAGAACAGGCCTCCTTGGCATCAGGATGCATCTTCCATTCTGGAAACTCTGGGGGAGAAGAGCTTGAAGAGTCTTACATTTAATGTAATAAATAAAGATTTCTTACTTGACAAATAGAGTATGCGCCTCTTTCTTTGGGCCCCACAAAGGGGAGTGCTCGGTATGTATGTAGATACAGTGATCTGTAGATGTGGAGTTCTCTCCCAGAGCAATACTTCGGGCTGTGGAAATCAGAGGGCTGCTTTCTACATGGCTTTTTAGTAACACTACAATTCCATTAACAGCACAAGTTAAAGTCTGTGAAGACAATTAAACAGATATATTCCCGTATAAAAGCAAACTATAAGACAAAGGAGTAGTATCGATAATGAAACTTAAAAATAATAAACCATTTTAAAAGTCTCTGTGCATGTTCATATGTAAGTTCAGGTACAGACATACCATAGCACATATGTAGAGCTTAGAAGACAAATTTAGATGTTTGTCTCCATCTTTCACCTTGTTCGAGACAGGGTCTCTCACTGCTTGCCACTGTGTATGCCGGGCTAACTGGCTATGGAGCTTCAAATACTCTCTTGTATTTGTCTCCCATTTTACCATAGGAGCCCCAGGATTACTAACACATACTATGGCATCCAACTTTATATAGGTTCTGAGGATCCACACACAGGTTTTCATGCTTGAACAGAAGCACTTTATCTACTGAGCCACCTCCCTACCCCAAACTGATTCTTCTTTTTTAGACAGGGTCATCTGTGTAGTTCAGACTGGCCTAGAACTCCTACTCCTCCTTGCTTTGGCCTCTTGAGTGTTGGGATTATAGGCATGCACTATCACACCTAGGTATCAACTAATAGTCTCAACAAGATACCTTTCAAAAACAGAAATCAAAGTGTTTGGGGGGTTCTGATCCCTGTTTAGATACTAAATGATTCTTCCTTTCAGAGAAGGGAGTGTTAAGTGACCTTGATCAGGGCTCTGTGCAGACCCAGAAGGGAACGCTATTTCTCTGGCCTAAGTGAAGAACTAATATGCCAAGGTAGCCAAAACAAAAGTCAATGCAATTGGGCAATTAAGTCAACTCAGTTGCCTAGAATTGACAGGAACCCTACATGGTCAGATTCACTTGCCAAAGTGAGGACAGGAAGGCTTAAAATCTTATTTCTAGCTGTCCTATCAAAATCAGAAAGAGGATTTGTTTTGAAATGGGTTCTTACTATATTTCCCAAGCTGACCCTAAATTCCAGAGATCATGTTATCCTCTTGCCCTACTTTCTCAAGTGCTAGTGCCACAGGCATGTGACACTGTTTACTAACCTGGTTAGTTCTGAGCTGCGTGGAACCATCTTTATACATCAGTGTCACAACCAGGGCTTCTGCCTGCTTGACCACATCCATCAGCTGTACCTTTGATAAATCATCCAAGTATCTAACATCACAAAATTGTTTTCCAAACAGTCTTGTGTCTTCAGAGTTTGGCCATGTTTCAGACCCATCCCTATCTTCTTCCAATGCTATGTGTTTACTTGCTTTTCCTGGGGAATTGCTACATGTAATAAATTTTCTTTTAAGATTCAAGCTTTCCTCATTTTTTGTAGCTATATTTTCCTTTGGGAAGTGCTTTCTCATATGCTCCATTTTCTCTAAGACTGGAGCTTCCTGACCACTCTGTGGAATTAAATAACCAGAAAGCTGACTTGGGAGCTTAGTAATGGAGGACTGAGGAAAGAACCCAGTGGATCCTCTTGGTGTCGGGGTTATTAATGACATAGGGTTCTGCAGAAAAAGAAGAAAAAATATTTCATCACAACATGTATTCACAAGACATGCCTATAAACCAAGTAAACTTCTGATACAGCTTATCAAAGATAATATAAAGACACTGTGATCTTTCTCTTTTCTTCTTCGGTGGTGTTTACTGAACAAATGTCCTATCACTCCCTGAGTTACCCCTCCAGCCCTAGAATCACATTTCCAACAAAGCTAGACAGAGTCTTTCTAGACTGTGTAGCTAGACTGGGGCTAGAGCAGATAAGAGCTCAGAATGTTTCCTCTAGTCCCTGTGCTGGAAGTCATCCATCTCAGAAGATAATGAACAAGAGGGAGGCCCGGAATTTACAGCTCCAAGTAGATGTCAGTCATAGAGAAAATAAAATTATAAAGACTACTTGATAATCTTAATTGACCTATTAAATTAACAAAAGTACAGCTCTGCAATCCTGGTCCTCTTTCCAGCAATGTGCAATCTACACTGATAGATCCATTCACTAAAAGGAGAAAAGCATCTCCACCCATTTCATTAGAAGACTTGTTTACAATGGTACTTTGTGTTTGTTTTAATGTTCATTTCCAAATTTATAATTTATCTCTTGCTTTGGATAACTGTATATTAATATTATTTTGGGGGAGGGGTTCGAGACAGGGTTTCTCTGTGTAGCTTTGGAGCCTGTCCTAGAACTATCTCTGTAGACCAGGCTGGCCTCAAACTCAGAAATCTGCCTGCTTCTGCCTCCTGAGTGCTGGGACTAAAGGTGTACACCACCAATGCCTGGCCATTAATTTATTTTCAAAGAAAATGTCTTAATACTTGGCCATATACTAGAGAAAATTTAATATTTATAGTTATATTTTTACTGCAGATAAACAGTTTATGGTTTCAAGAACAAACTTTTAGTCATAAAATTATATTAATTAAAAATTCTGTGAAGGAGTACTCAAGAAAGGGAATTCAATAAAACTTCAAACTATTGACGATCTTGCTCATGTGTTTTTTAAGGAGTGACGGTTGCTATCAAATTGCCAGAGTGTACTTTGAATCACAGTAGATGTATTTTAAATTTCATGAGTTTTTAAAATGTCAATATTAACAATATATTAGAACCATGTACTTTGCAACTTCAGAAATTTATGTTGAATGTTTTAAATTTCAACTTCAAAATATTTCAGGAAGTATAAGACTTTTAAAAACTCTAGAGCCAGATAATCAGCCAGTAGTAGCAGAGATAAGTCCTAACAATATCTCCACTTTACTACAGGAGTTTAATTTTAAATTAGATTGGGGGCTGGCAAGATGACTCACTTCCCACCAAGCCTAGAGAGCTGAATTAGATACTTGGGATTCACATGGTAAAAAATGATCCAACTTTTGCAAGATATTCTCTAACTTCCACATGTGCTCCATGGCATGTGCATCTCCCCCAACAAAAATAAATAAATAAAAATGCAATAAAACTTTAAAATAGCTTTTGCTAGATAAAGTACTATATGCCTTTAATCTCAGCACCTGGGAGACAGAGACAGCCAGATCTCCATGAGTTTGAGCTACTTCAGTCTACATAGTGAGTTCAGGGCATCCAGGGCTATATAATGAGACCTCCTCAAAAAAAAAACAAAATATATAAAAATAGCATTTAAAAAAATAGGATCCCAGCAGTGGTGGCACAGCACTTGGGAAGCAGAGGCAGGTGGATCTCTGTGAGTTCAAGACCAGACTAATCTACATAGCAAGTTCTAGGACAGCCAGAGCTGCACAGAGAAACTCTGGTTCAAAAGAGAAGAAAAATAGCAAAAACAAACAAACAAACAAACAAAAACCCCCCACCAAAGTTGGGTTACACACCTTTATACCCAGCACTCAGGTGTCAGAGGCAGGTGGATCTCTGTGAGTTTGAGGCCAGCCTGCTACAAAGCGAGTTTCAGGACAGGCTCCAAAACTACACAGAGAAACCCTGTCTCGAAAAACTAAAATAAACAGACAAACAAAAAATTAGGTTAGAATCTGAACAAGGAGTTTGCTTCAGAGTCCATTCTCTCCACCAGGGGGCGAACTCCACTGTTTCCTAAACAAGGCCTACAGTAACATGACCTCCCCCTACCCCCCACCATAGCCAAAACAGGTCAGCATGCGAAAATTTTAAATTTCTTCTCTTAAAAATTCTCAGGCTCTTTCTCCTACTCTCTAAATCTTGGACCTTTAGTTTGGCAAACTCCTAATGACCCATTACATTTCAACTCAGACACAATTTTCACATTTCAGAAAGATACCTACCTCAACACCGTGCCCCTACTGCTCAGAAATGAAAACTGCAAAGCACAAAGCTTGGTCTCGAGAACGTGAAACTAATTGCTATCACAGCACTTAATGCACACATGGAGTAGATGTGTGGGACGGTTCATCCTCCTCACCATCTGTCCAAATTAATCCACATGCTATGCAGAATAAGAACTTTTTAAAATATTGTATCTGTAGTTTTTAGCATATACCAGGATGTTTATTAAATATTTGTTAACAAATGAGGATCATCTGTTTAGAATTATTCATTTTTGCAAAGATTTACCTTTGTTTCTAGTGATCGATTCCTCCCATAGTCAGCTAATACTGAATAACGTACACTGGATTTTTTGGTCACTTTTGAAGCTTGAAAAACAAACAAACAAGAAAATAAATTAAAAACTAGGCATGGTGGCACATGACTGTAATTCTAGCACTTGGGGAGCAAAGGCAGATGGATCTCTGTGGTTTTGAACCCTGTCTAGTCTACACAGTCAGATCTAGAACAGCCAGGGCTGTGTACAGAGACCCCTGTCTCAAACAAAACAAAACAAAAAATTACAAAATTAGCCAATGTTTGAAAATGATTCATTATGCTATTTAGCTACTATCAATACAATCAAAATGCGTAAGACTATTGTAGTAATTGGTTACATAAAGTGCCTTCAAATTAACAGAAGACAGATCTACAATTATGAAATGCTTATTTGCTATTACTTGAAATTTGAGTGTTTTTTGTTTTTGTTTTGTTTTTTATTTGTTTGTTTGTTTGGTTGGTTTTTTGGTTTTTCAAGACAGAGTTTTTCTGTATAGCCTTGGCTGTCCTGGAACTCCCTCTGAAGACCTCAAACTCACAGAGATCCTCCTTCCTCTGCCTCCCAAGTGCTGGATTAAAGGCATGTACACTTGAATATTTTATTTTGAAAACCCAAAATTAGCATTTGGAGACACTTGATGAGTACTAAGAGTTTGAGGAAATTGTTAAGCTGAATAAGCCTGCAATAGAATAGTCAGGAGCTCAGAAAAACATAACTGATACAAATACCTAATGTAGATTTTAATTTTAATAACCCTGGGCTGGAATGTTGTTTGTTAAATGCTTGCTGATCAAGAATGAGGCCAGGCGGTGGTGGCACACATCTTTAATCCCAGGCAGGAGGATCTCTGTGAGTTTGAGGCCAGCCTGGTCTAGAAAGCTACACAGAGAAACCCTGTCTCAAAAAAGCCAATAAATAAATAAATAAATAAATAGAATGACAATGTCAGTTTGATCTCCAGTACTCATGTAAAAAGCCAGGTATGGTGCAAACTTATAATTCCAGTGCTGGTTGATGTGGAGATAGGATCCCTAGGTCTCATTAGCCATCTAGCATAGTCTAGTGTGTTCCATGTCTCAGTGAGAGACCCTATCTCAAAAAAAAAAAAAAAACAAGACAAATAACTGGCTCTGAGAATGTGTAGCCTCCACATGCACACATTTGTGCACTCACACAAAAGCAAACTAACTAACTTGAGCTGTACAGTGAGGGATAGAACTAAGATTCAATCCTAAATAGTGTGACTTACACATCTGTGCTTACAGCCACTTTTGATAGGTGTTTCTGTGTACATGGGCCCACTTGCTCATGTTTTCGTTCAAGACTCCCAGAGAACTCATGGTAAATGGAGCTGACAGGGGCACTGAGAATGGAGAAGGTGGACCCGTGTTGGATCTTGTATTGATTCAGTTCAGATAAGTCACTGTATAGGTAGGCATGGTAACATGTATTTGTGGTCTAGTTGCTTGGGAGGGTAAGATAGAAAGATCACTTGAGGAAGACCAACATTGGCCACATAGTGAGAAATCTTCTCTACCTTTCAGAGCACTGGAAACTACTACTCTACCTTTCAGAGCACTGGAGTTCAGTGTTGCTAACCTGCCACCAAGTGACTGCTCATAAAAGATGATGCCACTGGGGACTCCAAATCAATCTCTGTTGTTGTGAAGTTGAACATCTGACAAACAGCTAGCTAGTGCTGCTTAATGAGCCAATGCTTAATGGGCCAACCCCAAGTCCTATGGTTACTAAATCCAAAGTAATGATGTGTCAGCACCGGGACAGCATGGAACAGAGGCTGATATGTGGCAACTGGCCAAGTCATTCTAATAACATGGCTGTTGTCTGCAGCCTGTGGTGGATGTTCATAGGTGGGGATACTTTAAGATTGTACCATATGCCTTGCCTCAAAAACTCCCAGTGTCAGGCCTTCTGACCTTTGTTATTCCAGATTGGCCAATGTCTGTCTGTGGGTCCAAAGTTTTCTAACCTTGGTTTCCCTATCCATACAATGTGGATGGCCAAGTAAATCAAGTTTAATCCCTCAGATTCATCTTCAACATGTCTTTCAGGGTGCCTGAACTGGAATATGGTACATGTGTACTCCACTTTACGGTTTTTTTTTTTTTTTTTTTTTTTTTTTTTTTTGGTACATTGAGACAACACATTTAAGCCAAGCCATGCAGGTCTGAAACCAGGCAGTCAGTTGGTCAGTTGTGCCTGTTAGCCTGCCCAACCAAACAGCATTTCCAGCATACACTAGATATACAAGATATACAATAGATATACAAGAGGGCTGCAGGCCCTCTTGATGCTCTGATAGAACTGGACAATATTTGGCAGTTTGCGATTAAGGTTAGTTGAATAATCTTGCGCTCCATTTTCACCAGGAGGTAGTAGCATGGCAAGGGGCATTTTTAGTTTAATTTTAATCTTTTAAAAATATTTATGATTCTCTTTTAAAATATTTATGTAATGACATATCCTTGTTTCATGGTCTTGGAATATTATGATTCTCTGGTTAAAACCCTAAAAACTGGACTGGAGAGATGGCTCAGCAGTTAAGAGCACTGGCTGCTCTTCCAGAGGTCCTGAGTTCAATTCCCAGCAACCACATAGTGGCTGACAACCATCTATGATGGGATCTGATGTTTCCTTCTGGCATAAAGGCATAAATGAAGCTAGAGCAGTCTTACATATGAAATAAATATATCTAAGAAAGAAAAGATATATATCTTTTTAAAAAGAACCTAAAAACCACACACCTATTTGTTCCCTATCTCTAATACCAGGTCTGTTGGGCTGGCAATGTATATGGCTGGGACACTTGCCTCCCTGTCTGGACTTCATCAGCACCCCATCTACTTTAGGCCCCATACAAAGCAGGTGACTTTTGTATCATTCACTGTATGGGATAGAACACATTCATAAATATAGGATACATACTTTGCAAATTTTCTATCAGGTTCTGTGCCTTTTTCTTAGTGGTGGGAGGAGTAAAATGCTATAATTTGTTTTTTTACTTACAAAGGGATACCCTACTATGTCCCCAAAGGCTTCTGAATTACTTAAGGTTTTTATCTCCCACTCACTGAGCAGCAAGACCTCTAATAAAAAACTTCTTTTTTTCTTTCTTTCTTTCTTTCTTTCTTTCTTTCTTTCTTTCTGTCTGTCTGTTTTTTGAGACAGGGCTTCTTTGTGTAGCCTTGGATGTCCTGGAACTCGCTCTATAGTCTGGTCACAAAGTCACAAAGATATGCCTGCCTCTGCCTCTCAAGTGTTGGTATTAAAGGTGTGCATCACCACTGCCTGCTCTCTATCCTAAGTAAATGTGAATTTCTTGATTTTCCTTCCAAGTATTCCAGCTTGCAATACTGGTGCTGACACTTGGCACAATGCTAGACTTAGTCAGCAGAGGGTGCTGGAGGAACACTGCCAGCAGATGGACACTTCCTTTTTCAGTATTCTACTCCAGCTTTGTCAGAAGTCGCTCCTTGCCTGCTACTTAGATCTTTAGATCTCTTTATATGCCTTGGTGGCTAAAACCCATCTAGTCAATAACTATTTAAACATACCATGTTCAAATTCTATGTGATTTCTGTCCTAAGTGGATGAAACTACTCCCTTAACTAGACTAGTTTAACAAAAAGGCCAGGAAGGGGAAAGACAAATGTTGAACTTATAACAACACACATACACACTAAAAGTATCAGATAAAATGTGTGACTATATGAAACATTTTAAGAAAAAGGTAGGGTAATGGGCATTGGGTTTAGTTCTAAATGTCCCTAAAGTATCACAAAATAAATAAGTATGTTGTGTTTTTCTAATACTGATGCCCCATGGCTGCTTTCAAGCAGGACAGTAGGGCCAAGATCTTCAGCCATCCAGTTGGCTGGACATGGATTATCTGTATGGAAAGGGCTTTTAGGCTCTTTGTATATCTGGACTCAAAACCTCAGAACCACACTTTTGGTACCATTTGATTTTAGCCCTTTATTCAAATCTTACTTTAATAATTTACTTATTTCCATTTCAGCCTACTTTGGTCCCCCTTCTCTCCCCAAAGTCTTCCTTCCATTTAAAAGACATATTATTATGAACACAAAATCAAGTATAAAATGTTTGTCTGAGTTTGACTTATTTAACTTAATATGATTGCCAGTTCATTGTTTTCCTTGCAAATGGCAGTTTCATTCTGGCTGAGTAAGATTATTGTGTATGTATACATTTCTTTTACTCATCTGTTGATGGGTGTTCCCTCAACCTTAAATTCTGTTGGCCTAGAAGTTTTGGTTTCCAAGGGGGCAATCCTCCTGCCAAGAGACACAATAAAAATTTCATTGACCTGAAAGCTCAAGACATCCCATCCCCTGGCCATTTTGGGTTTCTGATGCTCTTAAACCAACAGGATAAGAAAGGAGTAACAGTGTTAGGAGGAGTGATTGATCTTACTACCAAGGGGAAACTGCATTGCTCCTCCACATGGAGGTAAGAAAGATTGTGACTGGAATGCAGAAGATCCTTTAGGGCATCTCTTTGTGCCACCTTGCCCTGGAATTCAATTCCATGGGAAACTACAACAGCCCAATCCAGGCAGGGCGAAAAGGGGCACAGACCTGTCAGGAGTGAGGTATAGTCACTCCTCCAGGAAAAAAGCCAAGACCTGGTGAGGTGATTGCTGAGGATGGAGGAAATATTGAGTGGGTAGTAGAGAAGTTATAAATGCCAGCTAAGGCCACATAAACAACTGTAGAAATCAGACTATAATTGACATGTTTCTGTTATATTTTGTTAATGTCTTTGTACAAATATTTGTGTTTTCCTCGGTGCTTTGTTGTTGTTGCTGCTGCTGTTTTTGTTTTTCAAGACAATGTTTCTCTGTGTAGCTTTGGAGCTCGCTCAGTAGACCAGGCTGGCCTCAAACTCAGAGATCTGCCTGCCTCTGCCTCCTGAATAAATAAAGGTGTGTACCACCACTATCTGGCTCCTCCATTTCTTTATCATGTTCTGTAACATCAATTAAGAGAATATAAGTGGTTATACTTAAATTTGAAAAGAATATTCCCTCAACTGATATTACTTCCCATTCTAAAATTCATAATTTGCTTGTGATTGTATGAGGGATAGTTATATTAGGCATAATCATGTGTTTGCAAGTGTACATGGGATAGTTATATCATGTTAGGTGTAACTATGACCTGGTTACTGTTTTCATTTGGAAATTAAGCATGACATATGGAAATGTAATTGTGTCATGGTGACAAGGGTTGGACTTGTGGTAGCTATTCTTGGTTGTCAACTTGATGACATCTGGAATTGACTAAAAACCAAGCAGCTGGGTACACCTGTGAAGTTAAATTAAATGAAAAATATTTAATTTAAATTGAATTAAAAATGTTTAAGTTAAATCATTTGAAGTGGAAAGACCCACTTTTAAACTGGTTCTTCTGTGGTGGGAGCATGTATCTTTACTCCAGATCTTTTGAGGTAGAAAGATGCACCTTTAATCTGGGCCTCACCTTCTACTGCGGCTTATATAAAAGACATACAAGAAAGAACCTGGGTTTTTTGTTTGTTATTTTGGTTTGGTTTTTCTTTGGCCTGTTCATTCTTGATCTTGTTTGCAAGTCTATATTTCACTGGCATTAGAGCCTACTTCTTTGGGATTTCAGCATATACTGATGATCAACTGAGACATTTAGCTTCATGGACTGAACAACTACTTGATTCTTGGACAGACAGCCATTGTTGGACTAGCTGGGCCACAGCCAGTAAGTCATCCCAACAAATCTCTGCTCTCTCCATATGTGTATGTCACTTATATATATTCATTCTATCAGTTCTGTTTCTCTAGAGAACCCTAATTGGGCATGTATGCTGATTCTATAACCTGGCTATTGTGAATAGGTGTGTAGATATCTGACTTTGATTCCATTGGATATATACCCTGAAGTATACATCTAGTTTATATGTATTTTTTTTAATTTGATTTTTGGGAACAGGATTTCTCTGTGTGTCCCTAGCTGTCCTGGAACTCACTCTGTAGAACAGGTTGGCCTCCTGAGTGCTGGGATTAAAGGCATGTGCAACTGTTACCCAGGCAGTTTCAAGAGCTTTTATACTAATTTCCATGGTTGGTGACTTAATTTATATATTCTCTATGTATTATTTAAGGTTTCCGCTCCCCCCCCACATCCTGAACAGCAAATTATAAAAGAAACTTTAAAAATTTTAAGATTTTCATTATGAGTGTTTTGCTTGCATGTTTGTGCTGGAGGAGATAGTGAGCCTCCATGTGTGTACTGGGAATTGAACCCAGGTCCTTTGCAACAAGTGCTCTTAACCACAGAGCCAACTCTGTCTCATCAATGACAGACTTATGGCTGGGGTGAGATGGAATCTCAATATAGGTTTGACCTAAATTTTCCTAATACCTAAGACCATAACACTTTTGATGTATTTATAGGTAGTTTATATTTCTTTTCAGAACTGTTTACCTGTCCACTACTGACCGATTCTTTTTAATTTCTTGAGTTTTAAAAATGTTGAGATCCCCTGGGCAGTAGTAGTGCATGTCTTTAATCCCAGCACTCAGGAGGCAGGGGCAGAGGCAGGTGGATCTAAGTTCAAGGCCAGCCTCATCTACAGCACCAGCTCCAGGACAGCCAAAATTACAGTGTTGTGGGATAAACTTTTTGTACACTGTGAAGATATGTCTCTGCTAAAGCACCTTCTAACTGGTTTAATAGAGAACTGAATGGCCAATAGCTAGGCAGGAGAGGATGGGCAGAATTTCTGGGGAGAAAGAGGAACTGGGGTGGGGGAGGGAGAGAGGAATCTAAAGTTCAAAGGATTCACCAGCAAGACATGGGAAGTCATACAGATGTATGGATGACAGGTAATGAGCCATGTGGCAGAACACAGATTAATATAAAAGAGTTAAGGGCTAGTTGGGAACAAGCCTAAGCTAAGGCTAAGCTTTCATAAGTAATAAGAAGTCTCCATGTCATTATTTGGGAGCTGGCAGTCCAAAGAAGTCTGACTACAACACAGAGAAACTCTGTCTTGAAAAACAAGTTTAGATGACAATGCTGTTAGATTAATAGCTAGTAAGAATTTTCTCACATTTTGTAGGCTATCTCTTCGCTAATAATTATTTCCCACGATGTCCAAACTTCATTTTGTGCAATACCACTTATCAATTCTTGCTGATTTCTTGGGCTAGAGTCCTATTCACAGTTTCATGCCTGTATCTTTGTTTTTCCTGTTTTCTTTTAGTAGTTTCAGGTCTTACATTAATTTCAGTTTTCCCAGCACAAATAGAAGATGCTGTCTTTTCTCCAACATATTTTGGCATCCTTGTTGAAAGCTGGATGTTTGTAGCTCCATGGATTTATTTCAGGGTCCTCAATTCTAATGTGCTGTTAGCCTCTGTCTTTGTGTCAGCACCACACTGTTTTATAGTATAATCTGAGGACAAGTGCTGTGATACCTGTAGCATACTTTTTTACTCAGGATTGATTTGACAACTTGAGGACTTCTGTGCTTTCGTATAAATTTTAGGAGTATTTTCTAGTTGTCATTAATGCCATTGGAATTTTGATTGGGAATGTACTGATTCTGTAGATTGCTTCTGGCAATAGTAATTTTCCTTCTGCCAGCCAATGAAGGTTTTTGTTTGATTTTTTGATCTTCTAGTGTCTTCAATTTCTTCCTTTGGGGTTACTGTTTTCACTGTTAAAAGCCTTGCACTTTAGGTTTATTTCTAGGTTTTTCTTCTTTTCCCTCGTTTTTTTTTGTTTGTTTTTTTTCCTTGAGACATCATTTGTCTATGAAGTCCAGACTGTCTTGGAACTTGCTATGTAGGCCAGGCTGCCTCAAACATCCTGCCTTCTTCAAGTACTGGAATAAAGCCATGCACCACCATGTTTGCCTTGATTTTCTTTTTCTAACATGTTGATTACCTTTATAAAGAAAATCAACTGATGCTGACTTTGTATCATACTACTTTGATGAAAATATTTAGCTCTAAGAGTTTTCTGGTCTTATCAGGATCTTTTAAGTATAAGATCACAGTCTGTAAAAGGGGATAATTGGACATCTTCCTTTGCTGTGTATATCCTTTTTTTCTCTGGGTTAAGAATTCAAGGACTACTCTGGACAATGCAGATGATATGTTTCTATTTAAAATTGTTATATTTATTTTGGGGTACCCTGTGCTTACCATAGGGTGCCAGTAGTTAGAGGACAACTCTCAAGAGTTGCTTCTGTCTTCTACCACATGGATCTTTAGGGACTGAATTAAATTTGTCAGTAGTAAGCACCTCTATCTGCTGAGCTAACCCACTAACTAGACATTGTTTTCCTATTCCTCAATTTACAGGGAAGGCTTTCAATTTTTTTCTCCATTTAATATTATGCTTGTGATACAGCCTTTACTTTTAAATTTATTATTTTTCTATTTTCAAGTGTGGTGTGCAAGTGTGTATATGCATATCTGCATGTGTAGGCACATATGTTTGAGTGCATGTATGTAGAGATCTAAAGGTGATGTAAAGAATCATCTCCCATCATTCTTCTACCTTATTCATTAAGATAGAATCTCTCAATCAGAGTTCACTTATAATGCTAGTCTTACTAGCCAGTTTCTCTAGGGATCCCATCTCCACAATCCAAGCACATGAACAGGCACAAGAATACATGCACTCACTCTCTCTCTCTCTCTCTCTCTCTCTCTCTCTCTCTCTCTCTCTCTCTCTCTCTCTCTCACATGGATTCTAGGGATCTGAACTTCAGTCCTCACACTTGTATGATAAGTATCTTAAGCACAGAGCCATCTTCCTAACCCTTACATTTAAATTACATTTATTTATGTTTGTGTGTGAGTGTGATCAAGAGGCAACTTTGGGGAGTTCTCCATGTTGACCAGGTTAGATCCTGGGACTCAAACTCAGGTGGTCAAGCTGGGAGACAAGTGTGATTATCCGATGCTGACTCTATTACTATGGTACGGTGTGGTCCTTCTAGATATAGTTGCTTCAGGACACTTACCATGAAGGGTATTGAACTTTGTCAAATGTTTATATCTACTGAGGTAAACATGTGATTTCTGTCCCTGATTCTATTTGTGTACTAAATTAATTTACTGATTTGCTTGTTTTGAACCACCCTTACATCCTTGGAGTAAAACTCACTTGATTGCCAGCATTAGTGGTGTATATCTTTAATCCCAGCACTTGGGAGGAAAGGCAGGTGGATCTCTGTGAGTTTGAAGCCAGTCTGGTCTACAGAGTTCCAAGACAGCCAGAGCTACACAAAAAAATCCTGTCCTATAAAAGAAAAACAAAACAAAAAATGCCTAGCTTGATCATGTTGTAAGTTGTTTTTAATATGGTATTAAACTTAGTTTGCAAGTATTTTATTGAGAAAATTTGCACCTATGTTCACACAGGAAACAAGCACTAAAACATAAGAACTGTAAGGAAAGTTCAAAAAAGGAAATGGTGAGTACAGGGGAGTCAGAAAATGTCACATTTTCAGGAGTCATAGTTAAATCTGAATGGGACAACAACAAAATGATGGAAAATAGTAAATAGTAGAATATAATATAAAGGGCAGGAGTCAGATGATACATAGGAATACATGGAAATATTCTAATGACAAACTTTCTAGAAAGCAAGGAATAACCTGAAGCCATGACACAAAGAAACAACTAAAGTGGCAGTCAACTGAAAATAAAAAGTAACATGGAGGCTTCCTCAAAAATCCCATTGAGGCAGAAAGCAATGGCCTTGGGAACTAAAATCTAAGACCTTGAAGGGTTGCATAACTGATTTGAAGTAAGAATTTTATATTTATTTGGTACACATAAAAATGTTTATCCATTTATTCCTAATTAGAAGGGATATAATCTATTTTGCCTTTTAGTTTTTCATTCTGGCTCTGAAATTGCTAAATATTTCTACTAGTGGGAATAAAGACAAGCTTCACATTAAATGGATTTTTGTCAAATACCTTTTGGGGAATCATGTTTGTAAAAATATGTTGAATATGCATATCTTTAAACTCCAACTTAAAGTAGAAAGTTCTAATAAATGTGTAGAATTTTTTTCCTATGAAAATAAAGATAAAACACACATATACTGATAAAAACATGCTCAATCACAAGATAACATAGCATAGTTAGCTAACCTTAAAAACTCCTTTGACCCTAGCAATTACCAAACATTTTTAGCAGTCATAATGAATAATATAATGCCAAAAAATTAACAGATGAACCCTACTCTGAATATAAATAAAAGTGAATCGGGGGAGGGAACCTACGATAAAGGCACTAAAGAGCTAATACAATGGCTTAAAGAACAAAGTGTAAGCTTATTTCTTTCATGTTCTGAGATTAAAGGTCTCAGTTGGTATAGAGCCCAAGGCCTTCTGGCACATTATTTCAACCCCAACACATGATGCTGTTATTTAGACTAGGACTGAAGAGAAATGATCTTGAGTTCCAACTGGGAAGAAAGTTGGCCATCTTCAAGCCTGCCTTGGCAGGGATACTCACTACTTGAGTTCACACTTTGTTGACAGGAACCTGATGCAATGAACCTGAGCCATGCACACACCTCTGTACCTCAGAAAGGAAGACTGGATTATTATGGGATAGCTAAGTAATCTCTGACAAAAATGTCTTTGAAGCAATATAAAAATGCCTTCAGTTAGGAAGCAGTTGTAATAAAAGTCAGGACAGTGGTGACCTTTGAGTGAGGAGAGGATTTTGAAAAAACTTGAGTATAGCAATGTAAGCATTAATTTTCATCTAGGCTGGGTTGTCAGTGAATTCCCACGATCTACCTACCTCTACTCCAATGCGGTGGTTAGAGAGACACATGTAGCCTTGCCTGGCTGGCTTCTTTACCTGACTACAAGAGATTCAAACTCAGCTGCTCAAGCCTGCTGACTTTTCCACTGAGCCAACTATCCAGCCCCAAGTGCTACTGTCTCTTAAAGAGAAACTGTGTTTATAGACAGCATTTGTGCTAATACTCTCAACGATTTCAAACAATATTCTAACTTAATATGATTCATAACTTATTTTATAGGAAGAGAAATAAACCACAAATTAGCAGCTTTGTTAAAAAAACACTGTTACATACGCTGAGAGTATATGCCACAGCTTTTTACTATTATGCATCATAAACCCATATACACAAAGCTATTCCTCTCTGATACCCAGAATTTGTACATTTTATGACAGTATATGACAAAAAACTTCTCTTATGATCATATACAGTAGCAAGTACAATTACAAATTCAATAATCTAAGAGTCAAACATGGGACATTATGAAACAGCTCATCTCCTTTGAAGATAGTAGAGTACTCAGAACAAGGAAGAGTGTTTTATTAAATGACTGAGGTTAAAGGACTTTGAATTTAGTAAGCAATTTAGTGACAATGAATAGGGAAGGAAGGGTACTGGAAACCACTTCTTTTGTAGGCAATGGAAATCCCTATAAAACAAATTCTTAGGGAATAATTTTATTACATTCATTTCACCTTTTAGTTTTTTTTAAAAATTAACATTCAAGACAATAAAAGGCGCATAAGATTACTTACTCTTTGTACTCTCTCCCTCATTCTTAGAATCCATGAAATCACCTGAACGCATAGCACACATAATCTTCTGAGCAACAGTAGAGAGGGGTGTCTCACAGAGATCAAAACCTACACATGCCTCATAACTTTCCATTTTCATAAAGTCCTAAATATAAGATAAGTACCCATATATTAATTTTAAGACTTTAAAAGGACAATGTATATTTTCATTTAACATATTAATAAACTACAGGAGATATGTTTCGATTATCTAACATAGATAGGATGAAAAAATGAGAAGTGAGGCCTATTGGTACAAGCTGAATTAGGAGGCTGAGGCAGGACACACTTCAAGCCTGCCTAGGCTACAGAGCAAGTTCAAGGATAGCTGGGCAAACTAGTAAGACCCAATCTCAAATATTAATTTTAAAAGTTATTTTTAAAAAAGTGTTGGGGATGGAGCTCAGTGGTAGAGCATTTGCTTGGTATGTGTAAACCCTAGATTTGGTTTCCAGTGCTATAAATCAAAACAAAATCAACCAGAGGTTCATCTGAGGGATCATGATAAACACACAAAAATACTTTCTAATTAACCAATTATGAAGTAAGCAGTCTACTTAAATACTCCTCAGCTCTGAAAGCTGGCTGAAACTTGATTTGTAGACCTGGCTGGCCTTGAATTCACAGAGATCCACCTGCCTCTGTCTCCCAAGTCTGGGATTAAATGTGTGCAGCACCACTGCTTGGCCTGACAGTTAATTATGACACAATTTAATGTAAAAGTTTTTTTTTTTCAAGTACATTAGGTTCACCTAAAAATAAATCTATGTAACGTGATACAATACTTGACAATACTGCATTTGCTTGATGTATTATAAAAATATAGTACATGGCCATTTTCTACCTTAGTTCTACCTTGAAAATGTCCATAAAACTATGAAGTTTTTAAGACTGGCAAACAATATAACAAAGGTAAAGAATATTCTTAGAGGTATTTCCTATAGCTGAACTCTTAAGTATTAGTATTTGATACAGATTTATCATGAAATGATTGATAGGCAGTCAAGACTAGTAGTAGATGCTGATAATCCCAGCATGGTCAAGGCAAGTTCATCAATTGAAGGGCAATTTTTTTTAAGACCTTACCAAAAAAAAAAAAAAAAAAAAAAAAAAAATTTAGCTGGGTGGTAGCTGTGCACGGCTTTAATCCCAGTCTCAGGAGGCAGACACAGCAGATCTCTATGAGATGAAGGCCAATCTGGTCTACACAGCAAGTTCCAGGGCAGGCTCTAAAGCTACAGAGAAACCTTGTCTGAAAAAACAAAACAAAAAAGAATATTAAAAAAAAAAAAAAATCAAACTAAAAAGCCACTGCCAATCTTTAAAATAATGGTTGCTCAATGGTTATGAGCACTGGCTAATCTTCCAGAGGACTGGGGTTCAATTCCAGCATCCATATAGCAGCTCACAACTGTATGTAACTCCAATTCCAGGGGACCTGAAATGCATGGCAAAGCACCAATGCACATAAAATAAAAATTACTTTAAAAAGAAAATAAGAGATAAAAGGAGTTAAAAAATAATTGTCCAATATTTTCTTTCCTAAGAAAGTGATTTAAATATGTATCATAAATCCTTTAAGCAATCACTTGTACAGAAACTTAAATTTTAAATTTCATTACTCATGCTATACTGGTTAAAGCTCTAGTATGGGACAACCTATCCCCTAAAATGGAATTGCTCAAACTCTGTGATACAAGTAGACACATTTAAACTTCTCAAAGGTTACATTAGAGAATTTGTTGAAAATACTTCCAGCAACAGAATTTTACTTTAGTCAAATACAAGACTTGGCTATTGAATATACAATAGTATAGTATTTTACCAATAGGATAAAATTCAAAACCCAATGAAACTTCACACAGTATCGATATCTATGTATCTAACTATCAGGTATTAAGTGACAAGTAAAAAAGTCAAGTATGTAGCACACATATACTGAACAAAGGTACAACACATCCCAGGTGAGAGGTTTCAGAGTACACAACCTACATAGGAAATCATACAACTTAAAATTTTACTTCTGTGATTTTTTTTTTTTAAATTCAGGATTTTCAGATCACAATTGACCTGAAATCTTAATAAGCAAAGCTCAAAAATCCTAAATAACAGAAAATTCTAACTTAAGGGGATTTAATTATATTTAAAATATTTGTATAACATATGCTAGAGAGCCAAAGGCAGGCAGATCGATTAAGTTCAAGCCAGGTCTAGCCAGTCAGTGCTACAAAAGCACAGCACTTCTACTGTCAATGGTTACATGGGTTAAAAACCAATGTCACAAACTTAATATTCCCTTACTTAAATGAGTGGAGCCAAGTGTTTCAGATATTTTTAATTTTTGTATGTATACAGTTAGATATTTTAGGGATAGAACCCAAGTCAAAATGTGAAATTCATTTATGTTTCAGACAAATATTTTATACAAATAAGACTGAAGGTAGTTTTATAATTTAGTGAATGTATTTTGTGACTCTGGCCTGTCATATAAGATCAGATGCAGAATTTTTTCACTTGAGAAACATCCCAGTTGCTCATTAACTTTCAGACTTTGGAGTATTTAAAATTTTCAGAATATGAAAGTTCTGAACCTATTAACACTGAATCTATTAAAGTAAATAAAATGTTCTGTTGATCTTAAATTTATAAACTCATTTGCACTGAGGCTGATGAGATGGATTAATCACTACCACCAAGACGAATCAATGATCTGATTTCCACTCCCAGAGCTCTTGTGGTAGAAGGTTAACAAAACACCTGCAAAACTTTCTCTTACCTCCACATGTTCATCATGGTACACACTAATATACAAGGCTGCACATACCCGCATCCCCCCCTCCCTCACATACTAAACAAATGTAAAGTTAGTACTGTTTATTAGAAAAAGACTCTTAATACTTAAAAATCAAACCACAGCAGGAATAATAAAGATTCAGTTTTTAGAAACCTTTAATCTTTAAGACCAAGGGCCTCAATCTTAGATTGGTTTTCTAAATTTTCCACAACATCTTTTAGATAGTCTTCATCTTTAAAAAAATATACATATAATTCTCTTTCCACTTGATGCAATTTATTAGTTGTCAAAATTTTTCTTTTTGTCTTCACATCAGCAAGAGTATCAGTAAGAAGATGATTTAGTTTATTCAACTTAGATTCAATTTGATGGAAATGCTCCATTAACTCCTGAAAAGAGAGAGAAAAAAAAAGCTTTATTTCAAGAACTTTATCCCTAATGCCAATTTGAAATTTAAAAATATAACGTAAAAGGAAATTCTATTGATTCAATAACTTCTCACAATCATAATAAAAAGCCATATTAGGTCAGAGCGGTAGCACATACTCTTAATCTCAACACTTGGAAGATAGAGGCAGGAAGATCTTAGTTCTAGGATAGCCTGATCTACATAGTTAATTCCAAGCCATATAAGGCAACATAATGAGATCCTATCTTTAACAAAAGAACTAAAGAAAAAAAAAAAAAAAAAAGATAAGGCTGAAGAGATGGCTCTGGACAAAGGTTCTTGCTATCAAGCCTAATGACCCAAGTTTGATCCCCCAGACCTACATGTTTGAAGGAAACAATAAACTCCCAATTGCTCTCTGATCCCTAGACAGATGTGCACCCCACCACACACAAAAATAAATAAATGTAATAAAAAAATTTCAAAAAGAAAAAAAAAAAACAGCCCTTAATATGTTGGGCATGGATGGTGCTCATGCTTATAACTCCAGCAGTAGGAAAGCTGGGGCCGGGTTGCTGCTAATGAGGTCAGACTGAGATACACATTTTTTTTTTTCAGATCTCAACATATTTGAAATGAAGATGCATCTTATTATAGAGACTATCATATGGTGACTAAGCACTCTTTGCAAATGAGCATGGCGGCTCAGACCTGTAATCCCACCACTTGGAGGCCAAGGAAAGACTGCTAGAAGTCTATGTAGCAAGAATTACAGCAAGAGATTCTGTTTCAAACAAAAGTTTTCCCTCATATTCTTGATGTAGAAAATGTGACAATTGTCAATCATAATACAATTTAGAACAATTCACAATTAAGTGTGAGGCTTTGGAAGTATTCTATTCATTTTAATTGGCTTACTTTTTCCCTTGATAATATGCTCAAGAAAGTGTAACACAATGATGAGCCAGAGAGACACCTCAGTAGACAATGTCAACTACAACCAAGACTGACAATCATAGTCAGGTCCTGAAAATATGGTAGAAAGAAGAGAACCAACTTCTACAAAGTCCTGATTTCCACTTGTGAATCATGGTACCCCCACATAACACACAAATAACTGATTTTTAAAAATATGATGAAAATAAAAGTCTGCCTACATCTAAAAGACCCCTTCTAGTGTGAGTGTGTGTGTGTGTGTGAGAGAGAGAATATGTGTGTGTGTTCCTGCTTCCTATACTCAAAATGAGAACATTCTCTGCCACCATGATGCTCTAAGCACATGGGGCCAAATTATCATGAGTTAAACCCTCTAAAATCACAAGCCAAATAAATCTCTTCTACTTTAAGTTGCTTCTGTTAGGTATTTGGTCTACACAAAAGTGTGTTTACATAACTAACACAAAGACTAACCACAGAAATTAGAAACTATTTTAACATGTCAAGAGAACAGGTAACTGTGAAACTTTATGTAACAGCACAATAATTTAATATAAAGGTGAAAACTGTTGTATGTCAGTTTTTTACCATTGTTTAAAAACAATGTTCATGCTGGGCATGGTAGCATACAAGTTTAATCCCAGGAGTGGGGAAGCAGAGGCAGACAGATCTCTGTGAGCTCAAGACTAGCCTGAGTTACATAGTGTGTCCCAATTGAGCCAGGAATATAGACATAGCTTGTCTCAAAAACAAAAACAAACAAAAAAAGCGAATGCCAGTCACTGGCAAGCACTCTGGAAGTGAAAGAAGGGAGGGTTGCAAGTTTTCTGCCAACCTGCCAATTTGAGCTACAAAGTGAGTTCAAGGCCCACCCTGAGCACATACTGAGACCTGTTTCCAAAGAGGAAAAAAATGTTGGGATTATACATTAATGATGAAGTCCTTGCCTAGCATGTAGAAGGCCCTAGGTTTGATCAAGTCTCAGGGACTGAACACTAAGTTTAGGGTACAGGGTGAGAACAAATGAGTTACTGAAATATACAATTCCATGCACATAAAGTTAAAAAACAAGTTAATACACTATCTAAGAATTTATTTATATATTAAAACTCAAAGACAGAACTATTCAAAAGTTGGGGAATTCCATTAGAAGAAGCATGTACCAATAAGTATACAGAGAAGATTTCAAATTCTATACACGACATTCAAAATTATTTGAATATGTATGAGGAGTTACATACCTATAGGATTATATGCCTATATTCCCAGTACCCAGGAGATTTTGAGTTAAGAGACCAGCATAAGCCACACAGCAAGACCCTGTCTCTCTAAATAAATAACTTTTATATTAGTGTAATGGGATAAGGTAATCTTTTCCTCATGTTATAAGGAACATTTTATTTTCTTTTTTCTTTCTTTTTTTATGAATTTATTTTTCACATTCCAATCCCAGCTCCTCCTGCCTCCTCTTTTCCTGCTACCCCCCTCCCACCCACTCCTTGGAGAGAGTAAGGCTTTCCCTTGGAAGTCTACGAAGTCTGTCCCATCATCTTGTTGAGGCAGGATCGAGGCAGCTCTCCACCCCCACATCCCTGTATCTAGGCTGGGCAAGTTTTCTCTACATATACAAACCACTAAGTCGGTTTGTGCATTAGTGTTAGATCTTAGACCCACTGCCAGTGTCTTCATATATTGTTCCAGATATATCATTGTCACCTACATTAAGGGAGTCCAATTCAGTCTTATGCAGATTCCCCATTTGTCAGACCTGAGTCAGTGATCTCTCACTAGCTCAGCTGATTCTGTGGGCTTCTCCATCATGGTCTTGACACCTTTGTTCATATTATCAATCTTCCTTTTTTATAAGGAACATTTTTTAAATGTTATTTTTTATTTGAATGAGTATTTTTGCTTGTATCTGTATATGTGTACCACATGTGTGCCTGATACCCACAAAAGCTGAGGATGTCAGAACCCCTAGATGGTCGTGAGCCACCATGTGGATTCTAGGAATGAAACACGGAACCTCTACAAGAGCAGCAAGTACTCTTAACTACTGAGCTTGCTCTCTAGCCCCTTACAATAAACATAATTTTTAAAAGCATTTAAATTTCCTAGGAAAATACTCACCTGATCAGAAAGCAATAGCTGGTTCCCTCCGTGATACAAAGCATCACAAAGCATGTCCACATCGTTATTCCATTTGGACAGAAAGAGAAACTGCTCTTGAGTAGACACTGCCAACTGATTTTGTATTAAAGAAACATCTTGTTTCAATTTCTCAGCCACTTCCTCCAGGTGTTCACGGGTTATAAACAATTCTTTTTTCTTATTGTCTCCTTCTAAAAGTTGATAAAGCCTAAAATTCAAAAGTTAAAATTCAAGAGAAAAATGTTCATGTTAGTAGTTTTCAAAACTATATATAACCCACCATAAGTAACAACTGAAAAGTAGTAATTTATGTGTTTCTAAATATTAAGCAACTGAAACACCATCACAAGTATATTATTATTTCAGAAGAGAAACATCTGAATTCAAGCACATGGTACAACCCTGTCATCCCAGCACTCGGGAAGAAAAGGTAGGTGGATTTCAAGCTCAAGGTTACATAGCAAATTCAAGGCCAGCATGACACTATCTCTAAGGAAAAAAAAAAATTGAAAGAAATGTCTGAATTTTCAGTTTCTCCATCTTCCATATTTTAGATATAAACTTCACCTTGATTTTTAGCTGCCATTAGTTTACTTTCAAAGTGAGCTTCAGTGATACATCCCCAAAACACTTCTTTCACAGTAGCAGCGGCAACAATGACCCAGTGAAAATTAATCTTTAGTGCCTAGTTCATAAGATTGTGGTGGGATTAAAAGACAAAAACTAAAATTGTAAAATGTAAACAATTGAGAGCTATATAGATGGCATTAACAACAAACTTCCTACTTTAATCTGTTTGGTATTTTGGTTAGTAAAAATCCTGATAATTAACAAGACCAATTTAATATTTCACTTAATGGCAGAAAAACCCATCAGCCTGTAGGAGGTGGCTCAGTGGTTAAGAATACTTCCTGCTCTTCCAAAGGTCCTGAGTTCAATTCCCAGCAACCACATGGTGGCTCACAACCATCTGTAATGAGATCTGATGTTGTCTTCTGGACTTCGGACATACATGCAAGCAGAACACTGTATACTTAATAAATAAATGTTTTTTTAAAAAAGCATGGTCTTTTACTTATAATATACCTACAGCTCGCTCTCTTCACACAAACAAATCTTAACAGACTATAAAACTGGTTGAAGTCCAAAACTACCAATTACAATCCTGAGGACTGTAACGACACAATTATACACTGGCACATTCACATAGATCATGATGTTAATGGAAACCCCTAAAATTAAAACGAGGCAACCCTAAGTCATTAACTTTACTAATAAGAAACAAAATGATTTAGAGTACATTATTCTAATCCTACAGAAAAATAAGGAATAGTGTGTGTGTGTGTGTGTGTGTGTGTGAGAGAGAGAGAGAGAATGTGTGTGTGTGTGTGTGTGCCTGAGAGTGTGTGTGCGTGTGTCTGGGGAGGCCAGAGGTTGAAATTGGGTCTTCCTTAACTCTCTGTGTCACTTTTTAACATTCTCTAAAGAACCTGGAGCTCACCTATTCAGTGTGACTGGTTGGTCACAAAGTATTAAGGATCCTTCCTCCTCTGCCTCTCCAATGTAGAGATGACAGTAGTGTGCCACTGCACCCAGCTTTTATATGGAATTTCTGGGGGATCAAATTCAGGTTCTCAAGCTTATACACAAACACTTCAGTGACTGAGCTATCTCCCTAGCCCTGTCCCCCTGCCAATTCTTTCTCTAAAATACAAAGTTTCATTGTGCAACTCAGGCTGTCCTAGAATTCTTGCTATGTAGCCCAAGCTGACCTCAAATTCACAATTCTCCTGCCCTAGCTTCCAGAAAGTTAAAATGAAAGGTGTAATCCCATCGTCACACAGAATTTAAAAGACAAATGTTTACTGAACATTCTCATTCTATAGCCCACAATGACCTCAAATTCACTCTCTTTCTATACCAGTTTTCTAGGTGCTAGGATTACAGATATCAGACACTATACCAGGCAAATACAAGAGTTTTCAAGTTTACTACTTTTAGTCTTCTAATTCCATATCTTGGTATCATTAATTATTAACATATCAGGAAAGACCAGCTTTCATCAGATAGGGAAATAAAGTCTTCTGTTCTACTCCCACCTTCCCCAAATACAACCAGTATCATGCCCAGCAATACCTATGATATAAAGCTATATTCAAAATTTCTGTCCCAGATCTAACATCAAGTAAATAATGGTGTCTAAGTGGGAGTAAAATATTTTAGCAGTTTATTCCTCCAACTCAGTTTTTATATGGCTACAATCATACCTAACATGAACAGAAAGGGAACAAAAATTTTTAAGATAAAAGCAAATCTAAGTACAAGTAATTTTTTAAACCTTTACAATTTCTATTCAAACTCTCTAGTATTTCACACAAATAAAAAAGTATTAAGAAAGAATGGCATATACATACCTACGAGTAGAATAATCTTTAGTGTTGATGGGTGTCCTGTAGTTTGACTGTTCAGGTATGGATGGATCTGTTAATGTTTCTAATTGCTGACAGAGCATTACATTTCTTTGACCAAGTTGTTGAATCAAATTTTCAAGTTGCCGATATGTATCCCAATGTCTTCTCAATTCAATTTCATATGATAACTGTACAAGGTCAAATGATGCTTTCTGTTTTATCAACTGATTTAAAACAAACTCTTGTGTTGCTGTATAATGATCTTGTTTAGCAATCTGCAGATCAAAATCTCCCTTTACAATCGGCATGTTCAATAACTGGGCATTCTCTTTTACCACAGCAGGCAGAATTTTGTCTTTCATATGAGTGATTTGCTGTTCAAGTTTTAGAATCTCACTGTTCAAGCTAGAAATTTTAGCATCCAAATTTTCTTTACCAACTGCCTACACAAAGAAAGAAATAACATTTTAAACTGTAGGTTTAAATTCTTATTTTAAAGTTATTTTCACTTTTTGTTTTAGGTAGTCAGATAATATGCTCAATGATAAAAAGCAACTTATTAGTATAATACAAAACTAGTTATAAAAGGGCAAATATGGACTAAGTCAAGAGAAAAGCCAGCAAGAACTACTGAACTTCAGTGCTTTTAAACTATGTATGTACACAGTAATGCCTAAGTTTATCAGCATATTACTCATTGTTAACAAATGAAGATTTTAGTTTTTCTTAAAATTATCTCAATAAGTATTTTCTTGGTTTGTCAGCTGATTACAGCACACAGATTTATCAGACTTATTATTTCAAAATTTTGGTTTGTTGTAGTAACTAATTTAATGCAGGTATTCTGATTCAGAAAAAAAAAACCCTACATTTTAATTCAACTATCTAGTGGTTACATTATCAAGAAAGCAAGCTTCCAAAGAGTACAGATGAACAACTATAATATATCTACACATTTCTCAACAAGTACAAAGGAAGTCATTCCATTGAATCTTGGACTTTTGACTTCATTAACACCATCTCCCTGTCAGAGAAACAGGGTATAATACCCACAATCAATCAAGCAGTCTCTTTTGCATATATCATAAAATAGAAACCCCAGCTTAATCTGTATTTGAAATGACACAAATTTTAAATTTATAATGCAAATTAAGACATTTTGGTTCAGAATTAACCAGGTAGTATGACTGAAATAAAATTACTAAGTTCTGGTAATATGATTAATAATAATTTGTATTAAACACATACTGCAAATAAGTACTAAGCAAACATAAAATTTTGATTCACCTTTCTAAAAGTAGTAGCAATATTAAGTCTTATTATTTTTAACAATCACAATACCAATTCAGTCTTATTTCTTATGTTTACCTCGCTGGTTAGGCTATGAAGATTCTCTTCTGCCCATTTTATACTTGACTTCATGCTCAAATTACTTGCTTTCAAGAATATGATCTGTTGTTGGGCACAGATGTATGCTATCTGCAGCCTAGCCATCTCCAGTCGTCTCGCCCCAAGGATTTCTTCATTATCACAAATAGATGGTGTTTGTGTATCTAAGAGCTGAAAATTTTCTTCCTTTGAACTTTCAACTACTTCATGTATACCCTGAAAGAACTGCTTTTTGGTATATGAGGTTAAGGCTCCTGTGGTCTGCTCTTCTTGGCTTATATATTTTTCCAAGGAAAACTGAGATAAAAATACCATTGGATTTGTCCCTTGACCTAAATTAGCATGTCTGAAGAATGTCATCAAATTATTAACTCCCTCAGTAAGAATCTGAAGTTCATTATTGAGCTTAGTAATCACAGCATTTAGGAATCCTTGACTCTGTTTCATCTTAGTTGCTTCCTCTTGTTTAGCATTTAATGTCAGAGATTTGTAGCTAGTTTCAGAAGCCATTAACTGGTATTTATTCCGTCGCTGAATTTTTAAGTTATTTAATTTCTGCAGAGTTTGAACCTCATCCTCTAATTTTTGTATCTCTTTTTCATCCAGTGTAGATGTCTTCAAATCAAAAGTCTTACAGGTTCTAAGAACTTCATCCAACGCTGTTCCTTCTAGGATGGGCTTGCCTGACCTTTGAAGAACACTGAAATCTTCCAATTCTTTTTCAGATAATACATTCTGTTCATTCACATTCCCACAAAACCATTTCAAAAATGACTCGTTGTCAACAGCGACAAACAGCCAGTCAAAATCTTCTCCATTAAGAAGATCAGCTTTAGGATAACCAATTTTTTTCAATGTTTCCACAAACTCCTTTCCACAACTCATGGTTTAACTACCCTGTTTCTTATATTTGATATATTTGATGATTTTTAAAAACTAAGTTCAAACAGAAAACAACATGTTTACACTAAGTTCGTAGAAGAAGGGGAAAAAATACAATCTATAATGTGCTTTCCTAGAGGGGAAGAAAACAAGTATTAGACCACAGACAAAGCAAATGCACTTTGAATATGTAGATAATTTTACCAGATGACATTCAGAAAGCTACTAAATGAAAGGGAGATGCAGGTTCGTTTTCTGACAAAAATAGAACAAAACATTAGCAATTAGGGCATTGCTTAGGACACTGCAACAGTAATGAAAACCTAATTAATGAAAATGTAACAATAAAAATCTTATGTTTTTCAATGCTGAAATTATTTAAAATACACTACAGTTTGTAAAATAATAGTTGTTTTCCCCTGTCATTTCTAGTTAGGAAATAGAAACATGCCACTTTTTTTTGAGGAAGATCAACTAAATATTTACCTCAATCAGCATTCATCAGGTTCAAACGACTCAATCTCCAGCTAGAACCAGCCTAAAGCAGAGAAAACGGGGGGGGGGGGGGGGCGGCAAACTGAAAAGTTTCAAAGTAGCCAGCAGTCATCAAGCAAAAAATACTCTTTTCACCCAGCGTACAATGATCCGCCACTTGAGACAAACGAAGGGCAGTGACAATGGCAAGTCTTAAAATCTCGATGCATTTGACACTCTGGTAGCAACATTTCTGGGCGGGTTTTTGTTTGTTTCTAGAGCACCCAGTTATGACAGTTAATATCCCTAATAAAACACACCCACAAAACCACCGAATTGTTGTCTTTAAAAGATGCATAAAGGGCAAGTGTGTATTTCAGGGTTAACGCTTGCCTAGTATGACTGAGGCCTTGGGTTGTATCTGCAGCACCCGAAAAGAAAAATTTACCAACCCCAGCCGGGTGGTTGGCCAAGTAGCCCCACCCCCATCGCTGTCACGAAGCCTCAGCCTCCCGCGCACCCCACGGTGCCTCAAGCTGGCTGTAGGAGGGTAGCGGCGGGCTGCCCGCCCTGAACCGGAGCCCTTACCTCAGGCGCAGGGAGCTCCGGCTGGCGCTCTCCGCAGCCTCCAACCGCGCGCGTCGCGGTGCCTCACGGGAGTGCCGGGACGCGCACGCGCAGATAGCAACAGCGGCAGCGTCTGCGCAGGCGTAGTATAGTATATAGGGAGGCCGAGGAGGAACTGCTGACCTATCCCCCGCCCCCATGGAGCCAAGAGTCAGGTGATTGGCTCCTGCTAAACGCATTGCTCCCCTAGCCCCGCCCCCAGCCCTCCGTCGTCATTCCCGCTAGGCTCAAGAGGATTGGTTTCCTCACTGGAGAGTCGACTCCGCCCCCCGCGCTCCTCCCCCCCCGCCCCCGCCCCCGCCCTTCCCGTTCCTCCGCCCCCGCCCCCGCCCCCGGCCTCCGCCCCCCGTCCTGGAGTTGGCAGCTAGGTTTCTTCGGGCTCAGAACAGCACAGCGAACCAGGATCCTCTCTCAGTTAGGCCTCCGTTCCTAAGAATGGCTTAGTCTTTTGACACCTCTAGGGAACCAAAGTCTGAAGCCGAACAGCCCCCTCCCCCTGGCACCGTGACCTAACCCGGTGCCCGTAACCGAATCAGTAGCAGGATTCCCCACCAGCAGCAGGTCTCCTGCAGTGTAGGAGTGTTGGCTATAGATTCTTTTACAATGTTTTTGTTTTTTTTGTTTGTTTGTTTTTGGTTTTTTTTAGCAAGAGCATTTAACTCCAAGGCTGGCTTCCTCCACGATCCCATCTTCAAAATGGCAAAGTGTAAAGCGCGTAAGTTTGGAGTGCTGTAGAAGGAGTGCATTCAACTCAAAAGTACGTTCCGAGGAAGATGCTAGGACACCCACAGTCGCTGGATGAAAGACACAATGCTGAAATAAGGCTAAGTCTGGTGCAAACCTGCTTAAGGGTCTATGGTCCCAGAAAACTGACCTTTGGCGCTACCACTGACATTGGTAACAACGTGTTTGTTTGTATGCGACAGAATGTGTTCGTTTTTCTAACAGACAAACCTCATTTCTTACCAATCTCTCAAAATATGACATGTAAATTTGCAAATTGTGGGCTTTGATCATTAGAAAATAGTATTCCCCTCCTCCAGTCACAAATGAGGTGGCTTATCAAAATTCTAGGCTAGTTACTACTAGGTAGAATTCTTTCTGGACCTTTCCCCCCCTGCTTAGGTCAGTTTGGTTTTTTGTTTGTTTGATTTTTTAAGATTTACTTATTTATTTTATGTATGAGTGATCTACCTGATGTATGCCTTTATGCCAGAAAAGGGCATCAGATTCCATTATAGATGGTTGTGAGTCACCATGTGATTGTTAAGAATTGAACTCAGGACTTCTAGAAGAATAGCCAGTGCTCTTAACCTCTAAGCCATCTATCTCTCCAGCTTCCTGCTTGTTTGTTTTTTGAGGCAAGGATTTGCTGCATGGCCCAAGCTGGGCTTGAATTCAAGATCCTCCTACTTTAGCATCCCCAAGTGCTAAGTGCTAGGGTCACAGGTATGAATCACCATGCCCAGCTCTTAATGTTTTTAAAGAGGAAAAAAAAAAAAAAAACGCAAACAAAAAAACCAAAAAACTAACATTCTATCAGGTAATTTAAATTGGAGTTGAATGCATTTACTATTAATTCTTGTTTTACCTTTTTATCCTCCATTTGAAAATCAATAAAATCTAAAAGTGAATAAAAACAACATTACAGGCAGAAAGTTCTCAAAATGGTGCTTAATCTGGGTTTAGGAAATCAGGGGACAGACCCTGGTGTCAAGCTGGAGGTAGGGGCTCAGCAGGGAGCTGGTGTTGAGTGGGTTTGGCCAGAGGAAGTGCAGGCAGTGCTTTTGGGAAATTTTGCTGAGGAGGCAAAGACTGAGAGAAAAAGAGCCAAGCGACACCAGATGAGGGGGTGGGAATGCAGGGCTGAGAGGATTTTTAGTTTTGTTTTGTTTTAAAATGGGAGGAACTTGGGGATATTTATAGACTGTGAGGAAGAACTCAGAGGAGACAAAATTAAAGATGCCAGAAAGACAAAGGGCTTCTTAGTGCAGAATGAGGTCCCCCCAGAGAGCAGGAGGCACAACCTGGAACCCAAGAGACCAACCAGGAAACCCACTTTTCTTAGTGACTCCTGGGTGGTCCCTGGCCCCTAGCTCTCCGTTTTGAGTTGCTGACCACAGCTATTTGTTTGAAAGGTGTTTGTGAGGCCATAACAAGCCATAAAAATATAACGATTAGAACAGGATCAGGCCCCTGAGTACAAATGACAAACACAATAGGGTTAATTATACAGATCTGGGAAGTTTTCCTGGGATTGGATTAGAAATTTAAGAAGGCAAATATGTTAAACTTATTTCCAAGACAAGCTTGTTTTCTACTCAGAATCAGTTGTGGTTTTAATGGGGTCAAAAAGTAAAGGGAAGCCGGGAGCTAATCTTTCCTAAGCAAGCCTGTGAGAACATAATGGGTGAAACAAGCCTATATGCAAGACCAAGAGTGAAGGCTCTGCTGTTTGCTTTTTCTGCTTCTTGCCCGAAGTTCTGCTCTCCTGTCAATATTTGAAAAGTATTTTATGTTTTAGACAGTACCTTCTCAGGCAGTTTTTAAACTTTGAATACAATTATGATGTTAAGGTTGTTTTAGGATGCAGTTTAATGGAAGCGAAGAGATCTATTCTCCTAACAACATGGAGATGGGGCTGTTTTTAAGCAAGGGAGTGACAACCTCAGACATGTATTAGCTTGATTCTGCATTTTTTTTTCAAGTCACAAAAGGTCTGAGGAAGCTGGCACTGGACAACTCAGAAAGGGGTAAAGGCAAGGGAACCCCAAGAGCTGGCAGAACCCTGGCGGCTGTCAGCCAGTGAGATGTGGTCTGGCAGCTTCTTCCTATTGGTCCTGTTCTTCCAGAAGAGAGCTGGGGCAGGGAGATTTGCTTTTCATTGTGTTTACACTCATGTGACAAAGGTAAAAGCTCAAAACCAAACTGAGGAGCACTTGGGCTTGCATCACTAGGAAGGGGTCACCATGGAGGTGGGTAGGGATAGGGGTGTTTGGAGCTGGAAGCTGATAACAAGAAGCCTGGCAGAGTTTAGAAGCTAGAGAAGCCCAGGACCTTAGGTAAGCTGAAGCCCATGTCTGCTGAAGAAGAGTGGGTTGAGAAGAGCCACTACAGCTCCCTTCCCAGGCCAGTAGCATAACTCTGGAAAATCTATAGCTTCTGCACCTCAGCTGTCTGGCTAAAGCTTGAAAAGGGAAGCAACCATGCAATGTCCCACTAACAATTAGTCCAGATGAGCCCAGTACCTAATTTATGCAGCCATAATCTCAACAAAAATATGATAGAAAGGGACAAAGGACTCAGGGCCCACTTGCAGAGAAGGCTGAGCTTGAACTAACCATGAGATCCAAAATGAGACGGTAAGGACAAAGGGCTAAGTAGGAGGTAGACGGATTGAGGTGAGGGGTAGGAGAGAGCAAATTTGAGTTTAATTCTTGGGGATAAGGGGGTAGGAGGAACAGCGGGGCCATTTTGGAGCCACTGGCTGCCAAGAAAGGAGTAGGCAAGGGCTCAGATTCATGCGGGGTCTCACGTGGAGGCAAACATGAAGAAATGTGTCTTGTGGGCCTGGAGTAGGGGAGAAAAGCTATGAAAACAGTGCCATCTCTGCGCCACCCTGTGAGATGGACCCAGCATGGCTAAAGCAGGTGGCTAATTATGTAAAACATTTAGCACAGACACTGGCTAGAAAGTGGTAGTGGTGTAGACTCAAAACCACAGTATTTGGGATTTAAATGTCCATATTGACATCAACACTCAAATCACACCAATTCTGGGGCCCCAGTAGTGTTCACATCAGAAAATACCTTTTTCTCTGAGTGACCTTCAATTACCTCAAAGGCTGTTCACCCCTTCCCCTGTCCCCAACAGAAGGCAGGAGTGCACACATTTAAGAATCCAGAGCCCATTATTGCCTGTTGGGAGGACTGACCCCTCCCCAAGATTCATGGTTCCATCCTAAAACTTTCCAGCAGGTACCATGAGGCCATCTCCAATGGACTCTACAGAGGGTTTAGTGTGGTGATGCCTTGCTCCTTGGAAGTCCTGATCCATTCCCTCTATGGTATTCAAGGTGGCAAACCCTCAAAGGACAAATCTCAGTGTCTTGTTTTCCCCTACTGTGTGTGTTCTAACAACCTCATAGCTGATGCGAGAAGTCTTTCTGTAAATATATTTCTCTTATTGGTTAATGAATAAAGCACTGCTGGCCAATAGGAAATGAAGATAGGCGGGACTAGGAGACAAGGAGGTTTCAGAGAGAGGTAGGAGATGCAAATGTAGGACCCAGAGAGAACTCTGGACCCTCTCTCCAGTAAGATAAGACCACGTAGAAACACTTAGATTAATAGAAATGGGTTAATATTTAAGACAGAGCTAGCCAATAAGAAACACTAGTAACAGGCCAACAGCTTTATATCTAATACAGCATCTCTGCGTGTTATTTGGGGTTGACACAGCTGTGGGACCAGATTGACGGAAAACTACTAGTAACACACAGCTGCTTCTGTGAGGGTAGCTCAGAGGCCTTAGTCCCCATGCATCAAAGCATAGCTGGCCACACCTCCACCTTAGCACAGTAGGTGTTGAGGGCAGAAGCTATGCCTGAATCATTCTGAGGATGCTGGGATAGGTCCAGGGAAGGTGTAACCTAGAGACTCTGCAAATTCTCTGTTGGAGGCACCTGGCCAGCATAATATCCTTAAGGACTGAGCTGTCTTTTGGAGTGTCCTAGTTCTATAACAGGGTGAAACTACAAGATCAGGAACAAGAGCATCGGGCACAGAGTAGAGTGTGTGGTACTTCTACTCATGACTTCTTGGAAAGGCTGGCAGACCTATGGATCTGGCCAGCTTCCCAGGAAACGGAGGTTGTAGACATGTGAAGGCTGATTCCAAAGAGCCAGACTGACCTAAGTTCCAGTGAAGTTGGAGGCAAAGGAGCAAAGTAAGGAGACAGAAAGAACTAGAAACCAGAAGGTGAGGTATAAAAATCTGTATTTATATTACAATGACAGAATGACACAGCACAGCCCCATCTGTTAGACAGGTGGGATGGGGGTCCCATTCCACTCTGCAGCTCAGGTCTCATACCTTACCCACTGCACTGGCACCAGGCCCCTTATGTAGCCCCAAACTCTGGCACGGAACCTGCCCTAGTGCCCTAGTTTAGAGGCCTGAGCTAACTTGCTTGCTGGCCTGGGGTCAAGAACCTCTGTGCAGACACAGGGGCGGTAGGCTAACTGACCCAACAGAGGCAGGAAGGCTTGGGGCACACAGAAGGGTAGGGGTTGTCCAGCCACAGTTTGGTGCACAACTCCATCTGCCTAGGAAGGCAAACTCAAGCACCTGCAGGGTAGGGCTGCAGAGGCAGGCTCAGGGCCTATATGGAGACAAAACCTCTGTGTCTTCTCCTGCTAGACCAGCTGGGCCTGCAGCAGGATGGTGGGTCTTGTACATCTGGACCACCTCTCAGTAAGGGGACCCAAGCCTTAGCCTGGACTCTAGACTCTGTTATGGAGCACCACATGGCTCACATGGACAGGCGCAGGTGGAGGACATAAGCAGCAGCTATTTTGGTCCAGATTTCTTTCTACACACACACAAAATAGCCTTGGCTGAATCCTATGACCACTAGTAATGGCCATACTGTGCAAATGGTAGAGAGCAGAAGGGAAAGTGGATATGTAACTCTTAGCACCAACCCCCATGCCTATGGACCACCCCTCACATGCCTGCTAGTGAGAGGGGCAGCTGGCTATCACCCCTGGGTGACTGAGGAGGCCAACTCCCAGGCTACACGGGAACCATAGCCTGAAAAGGCAAAGGGCTGAGCTGCCACAAAATTCAGCCAAGGGGGCCACTCTGGTCACCAGGAGTGACTCTGCTGGCAGGGGAGGAAGCAGAATCTAAGGTGCTAGAGATGAAGCAGGGAGTTGGTGATACAAGAATTCAGGACACACCAGGACCTGGAATTCTGGGGCCCTGAAGCAAGGCATTTAAACACAGCTCTGTCCTGTGCTAAGGGTGGGTATGCTCAAAAAAAAAAAAAAAAAATGCCCGAGACATGCTTAGGCAGACACTGAAGGCCCCTGTTGGGTGAAAATGCAGACAGAACCAGCTTACTAAGATGTTGGCTATCCTTCTATTCCATTGACTCCTACCCAGGCCTGCTGTCCACCTGTCATCTTGAGTACCCATAGGGCAGGTTCTATGCCAAGAGCTATTTCCAGGGATTCCATTCTGCCTATCAGTAGGCCACCCACCCTAGGATGCTCACTGGCACAACTGAAGATAAACAAGAATTTTCCCCCACAGTTTGGAAATTTTTTTTACAAATGCACCAGAGGAGGTGGCAGGTACTGCTGTGGGCCAGCCCATGGCCACTACCCAAATATTGCTGTGTGGTGCCCTTAGAGAGGTCTTCTAATAGTGAAAGGCCAACAGAAGCCTCCTAGCCAGGCCTGCACCACCTCCAGAGGTGCTGTATTTATCAGCTGTCTGTGGCTGACAGTCCAGGCCCTTGCCCAAGGCCCAAAGAAAGGCCCTGGGGCCAGTAGGCCTGCTGTCCCCAAACTTTCAGGTGCAACCACCCAACCAGTTACCAGGGAGGCACCACTGGAAGCCAGGTCAATGCCCTGCAGGATACAAAAGTCAGCATGAGAGCTACACAGGCATGCATATGTCCCTCCCAGGAGGTTGCAGCTAAGGGGAGGTGCTACCTGTGGGAAAGCAATGGGGGGGGGGTTACCTACCAGCAGGCCTGGTGCATCCCATAAGTCACAGGGACATGTTGCTGGCAGTGGGTAGGGTGAGACAGGGGACACAAGGCACACTATGACAATGTGACAGAGGATGGGTCCCTGAGACGCTGGGTTGCTCCCACCCCTCAGCAAACAAGGACACAACAATGGCTAGGAAAATAGAGTACAAAAATCTCATACAGGAAATAGAGGCGGCACATACTCATGTCCCTTGGCAAGTCTTCAGAGCTTTTTTCTCTTTTTAAAAATGTTTCTGTTTTGTGTTTTGGGTAAAGCCTCTGCCAGCTGAGGCTGCCCTGGGCAGGGCTTGTGAGGCCCCTTCTGGGAGCTCCCTGTCAAACTTTTTTTTCTTTTCTTTTCTTAAGAAAGGAAGATGAGAAAGCCTGGAGAACCCAGTGGTTTCAGTTTGCTACCCAACTTATTCCAGTCCCCTGCCAGGAAGAAAAGTCCTCTCTATTTCCTGTGTAGACAGAGCCATCTGGGTGAGCAGAGGCCTGAGTGAGAGTCAGGCACAGGCTAGGGACCATCATTTCCAAGTGACCTCAGGTCAACTATCTCAGGACATACATTTTCTGATGTCCATGTGTCTGTGTGTATGTGATTGTAGGTATGAGTCTAGCAGTGTGTGTGTGTATACATCTGATGGTCCTAACAGAGCAGAAGTCACCCAAGTTGGTATGAGGTGGCCCAGTCAGACCCCAGGAGCATCCCCCTGGCTCCTGACACCATGGAAAAAGATTCCACCCACCTGCTCCAGATGCTCACCCAAGTCCTGCCCTTCACAAATCCCTCTGTCCACACCTCAGGAGCCTGTGTGGACCAACAGGAAGATGGACAGATGAATGGATGGACAGCTGTGCCTGCCTGTTTTCCTTCCTTCCTTTCTTCCTTCCTTCTCAGTCCACTCCTTAATCCTGTGATCCAATGCTGGGGTTCAAACTCCCCATGGTGGTCATTAAGGCCCCTACACGGATCCTGCCGAGATTTGCAGCAATGACATTTAATACTTCTGGAATGATTAGGAATCTGAGAACAGATCGTGGGTGACTATGCCGGGCTCCAGATATGAGAGCCTGACCCTGCTTCTCTGTATGGGATCTTGCCCTGCAGAGAAGGGGGAGGCAGTTTGAGTCCTGACCAAAGGGTGGGCAGGCAGAGGCAGGCAGACTAGGCAGCAGCTGTAGCTTCAAGAATGGCACAGCAGTAGGCTCATGACGAGGCTGGCTTCAGTTAAGGGAGGACTGGAAGGCTGAGACGCTTGGCTAGGTGGGCAGGCAGGTGGGCCAAGAAGCAAAGGACACAGAGCCTACGAAAGGCCAGGGCAGCCAGGCCGCCTGCAAGGGTGCCCGTAGCTGCTGTCGCTGCAGCCACTGCTCTGTAGGCTGTAGTGGTCATCGGCATCACTGCTGCTGCCAACACTGTCCAGCTCCCCGGTGCCAAACTCCATGCCCTCTATATCCACTTCTGAGAGAACAGAGAGAGGATGGGTCAGGGTGGCCTGTTCCAAGGAAACCAGGCTGGGGCTCTCTTCCAAGTCAGAGCTCATGATCCCTTTTTATGGAAGTGGAGGCTAGGGTTGGGGGAGATAAGGGAGAGCCTCTGGCCCCTGAGGTGGAAGATGCTAGGATGACTCCAGTTCAAGTCTTGGGTTATGAACCCAGACTGTAGCATGCTGCCCAGTGGTGAATCATCTTCTGCCTTCACATGGCCAGGTCATGGCCTCTGTGCCTCACTGTTGTCTTCCCATCCCTTCCTCATGTGAGGCTGGGAAATCACTATCGTGCTGCAAGCAGTCAGTTCAGGTGGCATGTGCACCGGGTCACCACTAACATCATTCTCTCCCTAGGCATGCCCCTGACCTCCTGGCTTTGGTGATAACTATACCTAGAGGCCAGGGTTGGGCTGCCCCAGCTCCTACCTTGCTTTCCTGGGCACTTACCTTGCTCCGAGTCATCCGTGGACACAGCAGAACCAGTGCTGTCAGTGCGTACACGCTCTACGCTCTGCACCGAAAGTTGCTCTAGGCGTCGCTTGAGGAAGCGATGCTCCCGCTGCAGCTGCTCCTTGATGCTCAGTGCCCTGCGGTCCTGCTCCTCCAGTTTCTGGGGACAGAGGGTGGTCTATGAGCCCACAGCCACAGGGGCATGAGCACCTTAGTTTGTATTACAGACAGGATCCTGACCTATAATATGACTGGCTAGACAGATGCCATAGGATGCCCAGCCAAAGGCTAAATATGCTCCTCCTAACCCCAGAAAAGTAGCTTGGTCTTTCACTCTTAGCCTGTTAACTAGCTGTAGAATGCCCAGTGCTACTGGCCAGCCCCAGGAAGCAGAGACACATGTTGGCCTCAAGCCCTGGGATAGCATCATCCACATTTTGGCAGGCACCTCCCTCCAGCCCACTCATGAGAGCGCCACTTGCCCCTGGATTGGGCTTTCACTGAGTCTACCTGCAACATCTGAGAATGGAGCAGCAGAGGAAAAATGGTAAGGAAGACACCTTCTTAACCCTTCCTGTGTGGGGGCCCACCTGAGACACTGCTGTTCTATTACAACCCCAGGGCCTTGTGTATTTCCAAAGCTACTGCCACTTGGCCTGTGAGTCCATACCTGTGTGGCCGAGGAGCCATTTTGAAGGGAAAACCCTACCTGGTTGGCCCAAATGTCCCAAGAACACTAAAGCAACTCTCAGTCCGAAGGCCCTGGGGGACTGCCTCACTAAAATCTCCATTAACCCAGCCCCACACCAACTCCCAAGAACAGTCTCCACCACTCCTCCCACTTCCCTTTAAATGTTGCCTACTCCCAGTGAGACTGTCCGTGAAAACATACAATAACCCCTTGTCCGTCTCTTAACTTCACCTCTTCTAGCTGCTGCCCTTCACAGCCCGGCATTACAGAAAACTATCTGTACCAGCCTAGAGCCTGGGCTCTCCAACCAACTATAATGTCTCCCTGACAGTCACCACTCAACAAAGCCCAACCCAAGGCCTGTAATCTCCTGTTGGGTCTCCTCATAAGTTCCTGACATGTACCTACTAGGTGGCTCTACCACCTACCTCTAGGTCCTCTGAACCAACAGCTGCCCAAGAGTAGGGATGGCCTGGGAGGACATCAGGGTGGCTGGAGAGTAGAGGACACAGCATGCTTACCTTGATGTGCATCTTGGCACGCTTCAGGAGGCTCAGAGTGGTGTGGCGTGTGCTGTCAGGGCCCAAGGGTACCAGCTGCTTGAGCTGTTCCAGGTAGAGCCTGAGTTTAGCTCGTCTGAAAGAGCCAGAGATAGACTATCAAGCTAGGCAGCAAATCCCACAGAACTATGGCAGATATGGCTGGTACAAGGTGGAAAGGGGCCAACGCAGCCCCTCCACAGGCCTGGTGTCACTGTAGGCCTGCCTTTTGTTCTGGAAGTTGCCCTACACTCTGCCTCAAGGCCGGAGTATCTAGGTCGTCCTTTTCCAGGAATTCCCTCCTCACCTGGATAACACATCCCCTCAGAGCAGCCTGTCACAGGTGCCTCTGTGGACATTGTGTCTGCATGGTTCCACAGGGCCTAAGGGCCCACAAGAAAGTATCTGTGTTACCCACTCTGCCCTGTACAGCATGTTCTACTCACTCATGTCCTCACAGAAACATGAGTTGATAAGGTCAAGGGAGGGCTGAGGATCAGTTCTCTTTGCTGAGTTTCTGGTCTCACTGGAGATTGCATCATTCCAGGCTTTTGTTCCTGTATCCATTTGTGTGGATCCATTTTTTTTTTCTTTCACAAAACTGGAACCGTATTCACAGTACTTGTCCATATGTTGTAATGCTTGTCTGTCTGTTCTGTAGGTACAACTAAGTTTATCTACAGAGTCCATCTCTGACATTACCATGATAACAGGGACTGCTGCTATGTATGTCTCCAGAAACCTTCTACCTGCCCAGAAACCAGTGTTCTAAGTGATGCCCAGGCCCTATAGCAAGCCAAGGTGTTTTCCAAGCCAGTATGGCTTGCTTTGGACACATTCTTAGAAGTGTAACTGGCAAATCAAGGACAGATTTTTTTTTTTTTTTAGGACTGTGGAAACTTGCTGCCCAACTGGCCTGTCAAGGCCAGTGCCCACCCATAATCCTCTTTAATAGTGTTTTGTTCTTTTAATTTGCTTCTTTGCTTTCTAGAGAAAAAGAAGGTGCAGAGTTGGATGGTGGGGAGGTAGGGATGATCTAGGAGGAAATGGGAGGGGAAACCATGATTAGAATATATTGTATAAAAAATCTATTTTCAATTAGAAAGAGTGGCATCATGCTGAAAATCTACTTTTCCTATCTGTTCCCTAGTCACACAGCCCAAGCATCCCCACAGGCACAGACTCCCTCAATCCTAAGGAAACCTTGGAAGGACAGAATGCAGGACCAGTCATCTCCTGGACAGGGGAGGGGGCTCTTGGGTACAGGAGGAGACCATAGGGAAATGTTAACAGTCACAAATGGGGAATGGGGTTGCCACCCTTGGCCATTATGCCTTTCAACTGCACTCATTGCTGACAAAGCACTTTCTCACCTAGCACCCTGGCCCAGCTCCCTAAGGCCTGATGTCCTTTTGGTGAACTGGAGTTAGACCTTTGGAAGAACTTCTGAGACACAGGACTGAGGCTGGGCTTAGCCGGAAGGCAGGGTGTGAATAAGAGTGTGTAAGCCCCTGACTCTGCCTCGAGACTAGAGGAGCTTCAATCTCACCATACATAGACAGGCTCCTTACTACGGCATGCCTGGTTACCCGCCCAGAGAGTCCAGATCTCAGTGGCATTGCTTCTTCCAGCACAGGGAGTATCCAACCCTAGGAATGGAAGGGACTAGAGAACAGAACTGGGCTAGGGAGCAGAGATGGAGTCTTCCCAAGATATTACACTGTCCTGACGTCACCACTGGGAGATGACAAGTGGAGCAGCCAGGGACCCTTCTCACCATGTGTACTTGTTACCCAGCAAACAGCTGGGAAAACCTTACTCCTAACAAATAGCAGTTCATACAGCTCATCATTGAATCATGGCAGCAGCTATGGCTTTTTGGTAATCAATGGAAAGGGCAAACTGACAAGAAACAAAGTATCCCCAAGTTCCTGTCCCAGAGATGACCACTCTGCCATTTTTTTTTTTTTTTTTTTTTGATGTATCTATCTTTTCAGTTTGTGAGTGTTAAGTGAAAACATTAGGATGCAGAACCACATATGTGACAAGTGACCCATTTTTGTTTAAAAAATAACAAGAGCAGACGCACACAAGAGACTCAACAGAACACAATGAAGCACAGGAAGCGTGCATCTCCAGGGATGCGGCTGGCAACGTTTATTTCTTTAGCTTTGTGCTCTTCTGCATTTTCCAAGTTTTCTATGCTTTAAAAAAACTCACATTTACTTTTACAATCAGAGAAAGACATGTTTGTACAAGAAAGAAACACAGCTGAAAGACAAATAACAGTAGAAATGCATTTGCAATACACATAAAAGACAAAACGGTTAGTATTAGTGATATTTTGAGCTCGTACACATCAAAAATAAAAAATACTGCCTTCGTGTAACAATGAGCAAAGGACACAAACAAGCAAGTTGCAGAAAACAAAAGGCAACTCTAACATGAAAACAGACTCCATCCCCTGAGTAATCAGGAAATGAAAACTCAAACAGGCAGATGCTCATTTTCTCCTTTGTACCAACTGGAATGTAAAGGGCTGGCTGGAACTCACTTGGACAGCACATGGGGACCTAACACAATTCCTTTGGGAGAAGTGTCTCCGACTTTGGCTCAGACCACTAACCAGTACTTCTAGAATTTGGGCGCTATCTGAAGACTCAGCGTAACAATGCTCAAGTCAGAGGGGACCTGCAACGTAAGGCTTTGGTCCTCTACAGACTCTGAGGTCAGAGAGGCTAGGGGTACATGGACTCGGTTCTTCAGCACTTACATGGTATTGGGTGAAGGATCCAGGTAGGGACAGTGGGTAACAAGGGCCCCTTATCATTTCAGGGACCCTCAAGTGACCAGAATAAGGTCTCTGGGTACAGTACAGGGAGTACATGAATAATACTTTAGAAAAAGGTATTTCTTCAAGAGATGAACAGTCATCTGACCATACACAAGCAATATAAAAGTAGTATGTCAATCCAAACCCAGAAGAGTGCATCCCAGGGCTTAGCCTATGGTTGGTGAGGGGGAATGTAGAAAAGGCCCCCCACCCCTATGCTGAGCACCACAGTCCTAGAGTCTAAGATGCTCTTGTTCTCACTAAATCCTCCCTAAAGCCACTATAGCACACCAGACTCAATGCCAACACACGGGGCTGCCCCTAAGCATCTCAAACTTGTTAAACCCCTGTTTCTAAAAGAGGAAGAACTGTCCCTAGAATCCCTGCATTAGTATCAAAACAGCCCCGTCTCGCCTCACAGCCTAGTCACTCGGCAGTGCTCCACCTAGCTTCTCACCGAAAACCCCTATTTCTCAAAGAAAGGCCCCAAAGCTGGGGTAGGGCAGGGGGCAAGGGCCTGGCTCTATGTCAGAGTCCCCCAGCACACATGTGTCATGGTCTTGGCTAGATAGTAGAGGTAAGTTCCAGGCCAGGTTACTGGAAAAAATGGGCAGTGATGAATTCCACTACAATTAGTGGTCAGGGACAAGGGGACCCCTATTCTTTTCTATTTATCAGCGTCTTTAGCTGTTGGTAACAAACATGTTCCTGTGTGGTTCCACATGGCTGCACCAGGTACATGTGGGATCGTGCTAAGGCTCAACAACCATCTCTGTGCCCGGATTAGGGTCAGGAGCCTAGCTGAGGGCTTAGACCTGACCTCTGAATATACTGGGACACTCAAGGAGTGCTAAGGGCCAGGAAGAACATCTAGGCTCTCACTAGTACTAGCTAAGACCAAAGACTAGAGTTGAGTCTAGGATGGTCGCCAGGCCCTGAAGTCAGCAGCAAGTGCTAGACTTGGCAAGTCTAACAGAGCTACTGACCTACAGGCTTAGTGGGCCTGCAGTAGACTTGGTACCATTCAAAGCTCCAAAAGGGAAAGCCCCACAGACCTACTGGAGTCTCTCTGGGGGACATTTCCAGTGAAGGTAGTGTCCAGGGCATGCCTCTTATGCCTGCTGGGCAGCCAGCCAGGTGTTTCCTTCCTTCCACAAGACAACACACTGCCCTTCCTTCAGCCAGAATCCAGGAACACCTGGCATTGATCTCAGGCCAGCTACAAGCCAGCCATTACTGATGTTCCTACCAGGACCCATTTCACAGGCCTGTGGACTGCTCAGTGCTATCTACATCTATGGCTCCATCAGCCAGGCCGAAAGACCCTGCCCTGAGATGGGTGGCAGAGAGCTCCAGGATGCCCAACCACTCTTAACCAATCTTAAGGGCCTCCATGAGACTTAGTCTAACTAAAAACTTGAGGAACATAGCAGAGACCAAGGCCAAGGTCAATGGATGTCTGCAGAGGTCAGAGGCCAACCATTATCCTTCCTAGAGGTTGCCATACACTTTCTACCCACGCTTCCCTTAATGGCACTTCCCATCTGCCCTCCTTACCAATTGCCCTCCCAAACACTGCTTCCAGGAAGCCCTCACTATAGGCCACTGTGCCTGGGTCTGGACAAGGTTGGCTAGTCTCCTCTGACCTAGGAGCAACCCCAAGCCTGCCTCACACTGGCTTCCATCCCTGTGACCTGGCCCCTTGGGAACCCCCTAACCATACACAGCCAGTGCAGGAAGTGCATCTCCTCAGGGAACATGGTGTTCTGTCCCTGCCTAGACACCCGCCCCAACCAGAGTCCTGAATCCAGGGAGAGCGGAAGTTGGCGCTGCACTGGGCGCGGGGAGGGGGGAGGGAAAGAACTGGCTGGGTTCCAGACCTTCCCAGTTCACCCAGGAGGGCTCATCTAGGATGCAGAGTCACATACCCTACCCCCCCCCCCTGCCCCAACACCAAGAAAGCAAGACAGAACTGGTCCGTTCTACAGACAGGAGCAGAGGTCAGGGTAGAGCTACTGCCTAGTGTCTCTCAGGGGCTTTCCCTGGTCCTTGCATGGCACTACTGCTTATGGGGCTGCCTGGCCTAAAATACCTGTTTCCACTTAGTGTGCTGCTAGCAGCCATAAATATCTCCTTCATCTCCCACCTCCCAGGGCTCAGCCCCACCTTGTCACCACTGGCAGAAGGAAGACACAATGACAAGATGAAGCAACCTCATGGGCCACCAGCCATACCGGGAGCTGACTAGAGCTGGGTGCAGGGAGAATGCCTGGGCCCCACTGCCTGCTTGGTGCTCTTGGTCACGCAGAGCATCACAGATCCTTAGAAAGCACATCCCAAAAGGCACAGAGGGAAGGGGGAAAGGGTTTGATCCTCTACAAAGGCCACTGCACTGAGAGCTGAAACAAGTTTCTACAGGGGCTTAGGCACACCCAATCACACCATGTCCTCTTCCAGGGAGTAAACACAGAGAGCTACCAGTGCAAGAAGCTGTGTACCCACCAGCTCTGACCCCAGGTTAAACAGCTGTGTACCCACCAGCTCTGACCCCAGGTTAAACAGCTGTGTACCCACCAGCTCTGACCCCAGGTTAAACACCGAGAACAGGGCCCGGACCCAGTCCTCGCCTGCCAATCTAAAAATGCCTGAGAACAGACCCTAGACCCTTCTAGAACGGATCTTTCTAGAGCCTAGAGTACATCCTGACAACCCAGACAGGTCAGGTCAGCAAAAGCACGCCCTCAGTGTGCAGGTGTGGGTGGGGTATAGTCATACCCAGTAGCTCACATGGGAATGGGGATGCCACTTACCTGTGCTTTTCTAGTTCGTTGTGTGAAGACCTGTTTAGAGAGATAGAAAGACAGGGCTCACTCTGAGGCCCAACAACCAGAGCACAAATAACAGTGGCTCTTTGTAAAGAGCCAGGAGCCCTCATACAGTGGCTAGGAGGTCTAGGTCCAGGATGTCTCTGGAGCTAGGGCAGATGTACAACTGCTTACCAAAGGCTAGGGCAACCCCACATTGAACTGTAGGATTTGGGCTGGCAGGTACCCAGCCATCTTCCTTCTCTGCTCTCCGTTCCCTCAGGCCAGCTGTGTTCTTATAAGCAATGCAAGCCATGCAGAGAACCGGTGGCAGTCTCGGCATGTAACATGAAGGCCAGGCCCTCGAGAGACAAGATCATCCTGTCCATCTACAGCCACTCTGTCATACAGATAGGAACACCCAAGGACAAAGTTGTTACAGCCAAGTCACCTCACAGGGGCATTTGTAAGAGGTGGATGCTTTCTGGGCCTGTAGGTACATAGCAGGACATTCCTACTCTCCCAGGAGCTAGCTGAATTATCCAGAACATGTCACCCTGTGTCCAAGTTTATCTTCCCTGGAGACAGTGACCCCATGGACTACTTGAGCCCCACTGGCCAAGCCAACTCAGATCAGAGCAGATTTCTGAACACCACAGGTGCCACTCAGCCTTCCAAGTGACTCTCTGGTTCTAAGGGAATGCCAAAAATTACAAAGGGCTTCTAGGTTCCCTAGGCTGTTGCACAAATAAGCAGAAAGCTCAGGACACACCCAGGCCAAGTCCCACCCCGTGTTTCTGCTGGCCACTGCCCACCTGTTCCTTCTTCTGCTGCTCCAGAACTTGGATCTGGTATCTGTCACCAAAAAGGGTACATACTCTGCCCATCATACTCTGAAACCATCAAAGTTCTAGGTCACCCATCTTCCCTCAAGCCTAGCTGATTTCTGGCCCCCTGTAGAATTTCCAGGGTCTTCAAAGAGCTTCTAGTTAGTCACCTGGGCTGGGCCAGAGCCTCAGAATCCCTCCATGAGCCAACCATCACTAGGAAGGCAGCACAGAAGCTCTTCACTGGCCTTGGGTTTCAGCCCAAATTGTAGGTTTGCTAGTTTGTGTAGGAGGCTGGGGTCAGCAACGGCCTTCAGCGTTGGGAAGCCCCTTCCTCCTGCACCAAAGGATGAACCTTGTTTTGTTCCCAACCCTGTACTGGAGGGCCACTCTTCAGCAGCATGGGGGGTAGCCTTTCTTGGAACTCTTCCTGAGTCCAGAGATCCTGTAGGGGAGCTTGTCACACAAGTTCTAGAAGCACCTGTGTCTGAGGAGAGGCCATGGTTGTGCCAGGTGCTGTCTGGGCACTACCTTGATCTGACCTCTCTGCTTACCTTCTCAAAGAACATGACCCTGAAAGGCTAGCTCCAAGCACCCCACAGGGCCATTGCCATTAGAGACCTACACACAGCCCACATCAATCACAGGGCTGCTGCCTCCTTACCTCAGTGCTTTCCTTCTGCTCGTCTCTCACCCTGGCCTGCTACACATGAGCTTGTCCTTCAATTTGCCAGGACACAGAAGCCTAACAGGTTCACAACTGCCCTTCCACACCTGGGATCCCAACTGGGCTGGCTAAGGACAGCGTCCTGAGCAGTGACTGGGGAGGGAAGGGCTATGTCTGCCACCCCTGAGGCCTTAGGCCTTGAGGGAAGCTTTAGGGGAGGCGACCTCTGCATTCCCTGTCCCTTGCACTCAGGTCTCCATCCCAGCAGTAGGTGGAAGGCTAGGACCTCATTCAGGAGGTGGTTAAGTGGCCCTTGGCAAGCAACTGAATCTGTCTATCCCCCGGTTTCCTCGGTTGCAAAATGGAGTTCAAAATAAGGCTTCTTGGTATTTTTTTTATTTGTTTATGTGCAATGGTATTTTGTCTGCATTTGTGTCTGTATGAGGGTGTCAGGTACCCTGTAACTGGAGTTACAGCTGCAAGCTGCTGGAAATTGAACCTAGGTCCTCTTCTGGATTAACCCCTGAGCCATCTCTCCAGCCCCAAATAAGGCTTCTTTTACAAGGCTTGGTCGGATTATTTACTTGTGCATATGGTATTAGCATTTGCCTCAGCTACCATTCTTATCACCTGAGGGTACTCCATGCCACAGGAACCTGAAATCCCAACCTGGAGTTTAGGGTAGACAGAAGCAGGGGCCAGATCACCTCACTGTGGAAGCCCGGAGCAGTGAGATTTCCAATACACTTATGTCCTTCTGCAAACTGCCCAAAGCAGGAGACCAGGGGCTGGGACTCAGGCAGCTGGAAATTGAAGCAATTCCTTGCCAGGCCTAGGACACCACAGAAATGGATCCTTGTGCCAGCCTCTCTGTTTCCCAAGAACAGGCAGGCCACAGGAATGAGCCGCACCCTCTGCCAGGGGCCCTGAAGCCCCCAGCCTGCCAGGGAAGCTCCCAGACTGACCGAGTGGCTGGGCCAAGGTTGGCTCCCAGACACTGTCAGGTGCACCATGGTCCCCACTGCAACCGGGAAGGTGAGACCCTTAAGTGTCTAGCCATGCCTAAACCCCAGCTTCAGGGCTTCCTCCTAATACAAGGCCAAGGTGAAAAGAGAGTAGTTGGGCCTTGGGACTCTTGGTAGAAATAGCTCCCTGCAGCTCCTTGTCACAAGACAAGTCTTGCACTTGTAGTTGGGAGTTTCCTTGTCAGTTGATTGTGCAGGACCGGTGGGTACCCTGGCAGGGGCCCCAGTCCTGGCTCCTGGGGGGTAAGGCGCTGGGCCTAGCAGCAAGGCCAGTTTCGAGAAGTGCAAGGGAGGGAGGACTCCCCGATTCGGCCTTAGGGAGAGAGCAGCGGCCAGCACCAACTGACAACTCCTCTCCAGTCTGGAAAAGTCCAGAACGACTCTGAGCGAGCACGGCGGGTGCTGTACGCGTGGCACTGTTTACGGCGGCGGGAGGCGCGGCCGCGGGAAGATGGCGACGCGCGGGCGGGGCCGGCACCTCCTCCAGGCCGGCCGCCCGGGTGCGCGCAGGACTGCGCTGGGGACGCGGAGAGGACGGGGACACTCGGGCGGGGCCGGCCCGAGCTGGCTGGGCACAGCGCGCGGGGGTGGGGGTGGGGGCGGTACCTGTTGTTCGGGGCCTTGCGCACCAGGCCGGCCGTCTTTGTTTTCTTCCTGGCGAAGTCGCCGTCGAAGGGCAGCACGGAGGCGTAGCCGTGCTCGGCCTCTGCGGGACAGACGGTGCGGTCAGCGGCCCCTGCGCCCACCCGCCGCCCGCCCACCCTGGCACAAAGGGGCGCGGGCTACCTCGGTCCCTGCGCTCCAGGTACTCGGCTGCCTCCAACAGCAGCAGCAGGGAATTCAGCTCCATCCTGCCGCCCGCGCACGGGACGGCGGCGGCAGCTGCCCGGCGCGCTCCTGCCGGCTCTGCTCGCCGCACGCCCCGCGCCTGGCGGCACACCAGCCCGACTCGCGGACTCCAGCGCTGGACCGCCACCCTTCGCCTCAGGCCCTCAAATTGACACATAAGGAGAGCGGCGGTCGTCACAGCCAATAGGCGTGGGTACTCCAGCCTAGGGGGCGGGTTCTAAGACAGCCTCGGCCAATGGTGACCGGCCGAATGCCTCGGGCAGGGCTGAGAATGTTGACAGATGCGAAGCTTGGCTGGGATAGGCTGGCCCCAGTAGTAACAATTTAGAAGCCCAAGCTTAGCAACAGCACGTGGTGGCCCGGCCCCGGTGCTCGCTGACTGGCGGCCGTCGTGCATGTTAAGTAGGCATTGCACACCGATTGGGCCAGATCGGCCTATGTAAATTGGGGCCGAGGACCAATGGCCGGCGACGGGGCGTAGGGCCAATGAGGGCGCCGGGGCAGGACGCGTTGCCGAGAGGAAGCATAGCGGAGTGGGACCGCTGCCCGGCCTACGCTGGGGCCAGGAGGACGTGGACCGTGTCTCTGGAGACACCCGGCAGGATGCGCTGCGGACACGCGCCCCGGCGCTTTGTCGTGCCATGCACGTCGTGCGCAACGACCTGTTGCTCGGGTTGCTATACCACAGTCTTTGTTGAGAACCGGGCTTGGGGCCTGATTCGGGCAGGACCTGGGATCTTGCTAAAGAACTGCTAATGACACCTGTCCCGCATGAAAAGCGGCTTCGGGGAAGGCTAAAACTTGGGACAGAGACACAGACGTTTGGAACCTAAAAGCTTCTCAGAAAACGTCAGACCCAGAGTAGGCAGGAACACTTAGTTTCCTGATGGCCATCAAGAGTGAAATAAAGATCACCAGGTCTAAGGAAAGGGCCCCAAGATCTTCTGCCACTAGCAAGAGGGATCCGGGAGTGTAGTCTGTGGTCCTTGGTCTGAGGATAGGGCCATAACAACAGCCAAGTGCTGGTGACAGACAAGAGGGCGAGCTCTTCAGCAGGCTCCTGGCTGTGTGGCCACCCTAAGCCCTAATGACCCAGACCCCTCAGGTTGGTCTATAGATGCATGGGCAATGGGCATCTTTTTGGTTTTTCGAGACAGGGTTCCTCTGTGGCTTTGGAGGCTGTCCTGGAACTAGCTGGTTTTGAACTCACAGAGATCTGCCTGCCTCTGCCTCCTGAGTGCTGGGATTAAAGGCATGTGCCACCACTGCCCAACTTGGAAATGAGCATCTTAACACCGTGCTCTGTACCCTACTCTTCCTACCCCTCTCTGTTTCTTTTGTTGTTGGTTTGGGAAGGATGATTTTTGTTGTTGGGTTTGGGGGGAGAGTTTTGTTGTTGTTTGTTTTGGGTTGAGAATGGATCAGCAGACTGGAAAGTTCTGTGGTGTAAGGTGGCTGAACAGCAGCCTCTAAAATAAAAGGAGGCTTTTGTCTGCAACAGCAAAAATTACTAATGCTACACTTTACCATAAGACCAAGGCAGACGCATGTTACACACTTCCTTGTGGATCTCTGTGTGCCCAGTATGCAGATAAGGAAACTCGAAGAGTCCTGTTGAAATAGAAAATGGAGATCAGTGCTCCCACACTTGTTACTCAGGACTGTTAACAATCTAAGTCTGTGGAAACCAGAGCCACCTTCCCCCACAGCCTGGGTGTGAGCCACAGATGCTTGACCTGTGGGGCAGGATTAAGAATAACAGGTGCTCAGATGGAGCCCTGCAAGACCTAGTGAGGAGCTAATGCAGCCGTAAACTGTCCTGTGTAGACGCTGAAAAAGCCCCTTGGTGTTGGCTGAGGTGCCTCTTGGACCAGTCCCACAATCACCCAGGGCCAAGTAGACAGAACCAGTTAGTCTGTAGGGCTGTGCAGAGCTGTGAGAAGCATTGGAGGACCTGAGCTTAGCTCTGGGGGGGGGGGGAGGGTGAAGCAACATTTTGAAGGGTGTACCCTTGTTCTTGCAGGCTGGTGAATTGCCTCAAAGTGTTAGGGCAAGAGTGCCCCCCGCTCCCCCAGCCTGCTGCCTCCTGCTACTGGGACGGGATGTTCCAGTTTGCTGAAGTGGAGCATAAGGATGACCACAGCCTCCCAGCCTGGGGAATTTTTTTATCTCAACCTAGGACACTAGCTCCCACCAGCTGCACCCAGGATAAAGAACTTCCCAGTGCCAGAAGGGCTCTCCCTTTCTGAGGTCATGCACAAGCTGGGAGAAGTGGGTGATGACTTGGTAAGTGAAGGTTAGCTGTAGAGGAGTCCTAGGAGCAGAGCAGCAGGCCTGCTGCTTAAGGAAGCTGCAGAAGGAGCTGGAACCCCAGGGGACATCTGGAAGCTGTTGCTTGGAACAGGAACTGGCTTGCAAGTGCAAAGGGCAAGCTGGTCCCAAGTACACCGGAGGGGTCTCTATACCCATGGTCTTCACTGTGTAAGACAGGGCAGGGGCACTTGCAATGCCTGTGTGCATCTGTGCTGGAAAGTTTCCAGGGTTTGTGGAAAGGAGTCAGCAGGCTGGCTGACAGAGACCCTCTACGTCATCACAGGTCACTTTCTGTGACCTACCATGCTCACCTAAAGAAGGCCAGTGAGGGCTAAGAAGGCAGGCATCACTCGTGGTAGTGCATGACTGCCAAGTCCTCAGCCCTGTCTCCCCTCACAAACTGGAGGATAACCCCGAATGACCCAGGAGAAAGACATGGGGCCTCCAGGGTTTGGGTGGATGATCAAGGATCACAAGTCCTCAGCCTGCCTGACCTTTCCCTAGTGGCCTCCCCTACCTCACTTTCTCTGACTGGGAATGAGGTTAGCACCCACTTCTGGGGCACCTGGAAGGTTGACCAAAGAGGTTTTGGTCCAGTGTGGGAAAGAGCTGCTTGATCTCCTCCCCCAACACACACACAGAGAGGAGAGAGACAGAGAGACAGAGGGAAAGAGAGAGAGAGAGAGAGAGAGAGAGAGAGAGAGAGAGAGAGAGCTGAGAAGCCTTCAGAAGAATGCTTTTTTAGGTCTTTTCCTCCTTACTCTGCCCTGATTTCCTTTTTCTGGGATCAGATCACCACCTTACGGTAGAAAGCACCCTTATACCTCCCTGCCCAGATGTGGCAATATTGCCCAGCTTCTTAGGAGCACCAGGAGTGTCCTACACAGCCAGAGTAGAAAGGTTGCTGAGGCCTACTCCATCTCCACTTCTGATTGCCTGACCCTGTCCCCTCTCCCACCGTTGGCCTCTTCAGTCATTGGAGCAGACACCTGTCAGCCACCAGGCCCCAGCCCTAGCATCCTGTTTTGCTTACCCACCTGTCAGAATCCTGCAGCCTGCACCTGCCTCTCCTCAGACCCTTAGTGGTCAGCTCCTAGAGGAGAGATCTGGATCTGTAGGATGGTGGACCCAGCAGGCCCTGGAGAGCCATGGTGAACTCGGTCCTCTAGACTCTGCTGCTATCTGCACTGAGAGGCTAGTGGTGAACCCACAGCAGGGAAGAGTATTCGGAGGTTCTGTCTGAGTCCATCCCTGAGAGCCATTCTGGATTCTAGGATGGCCAGGAGCATCTGGCTGTCTAAGACTCAGTTTCCCTCACTATAAAATATGAATGCCAACCTCTAGCTTTTGGGCACATTGAAGGATGCATGAAAAAGCCCCAAGCAGCAGCAAACTGAGCACAAAGCAGAGCCCCAGGAAACAGAAGGTATATGTGCAACCCTCCCACAGAGAAAGTACCACAAACCCCTGGCCACGCCCGTGGGATAGTAGAGCCCATAGGGGCATCTTACCCAATCACAACCAGTCAGAACCTGGGGTGGAGCCTAGGCTGCCAGGCTGGCCAGTCACAAGTACCAGGTCTGGTCCCTGAGCACTTGGAAGTCTTCCAGTAAGTTTGACATGCAAGACAATACTGTGTTCAGAATACAAAAGGAAGACAGGAAAATCAAAGTGCATCAAGATGTAATTCGTGGTTTATGGAAACTCATATGTCAATATTATTTTTATAATAGTTCATTGTATTTGTGAATGATTTGTGGAGTACTTTTTTCTTTAAGATTTCCCTACTATACGAATGGGCCATGCATAAGTTAACTATTTCTATCGCCCCCCAAAGGTCCAAATCTTTCCAATGCTTTCAGAGGAAAAATAAGTCCATAAATGAGGGATATGGGTGAATGCACTCACTCACTGCCCTGGGGTCTCCACAATATGACGGACCAGAACCTCTGGCAGCTGAACCACCCAGGCTTTGGCTAAGAGGCACAGGGAGGGTCCATCCTGGCCCTGCCTCTACTCCTGGACTCATATGACTGTGGGGTCCTCCTCCTTGAAGGTCATTCGTGAACCATAGGGGCTCTGCTGTTCTCTATGTGTACTGGGGGTGGGGGTCAGTATTGCCACCAAACAAGGCTTCTTGTGAGCCTAGGAGGAGGCATGGACTTCTACGCTCTGGAGCTAGAGATGGCAGGAGTAGGGTCCTTACTACCTCCTCCCACTCCCTCTGCGGGTGCTGACAGCATCAGGCCCACAGAGACCACAGAGCCTCTCAATCCAGCATGCTGTTATCCCCACCCCAACCATACCAGTGAAAGGCACCGAGATGTAGCCTGGACTTTCTTCCTCCTGGCCACCCAGATCTTTCATGTCTGCCCTGCTGTCTGCCCTGCTATAGGCTCCTCCGGCCCCTCTGCCTGCAGGATCTTGAAAACTGGGGCCTGGCCACCGTGTCTAATTGTGCTGGGATTTTCTATGGACTTAGGGTGCCAGTCACAGTGGGGTGACTCCTGCACGGAAGCACCCCGCCCCCCCAAAGCCAAATATTGCTGAAGAGGCATGGAATGCCCCCTGGTGGCAATTAGGGGCTGCAGCCAGAATTCTGCTGTGTCGGGTCAAGGACACAGAGGGAAGAAGGGAACCAGGCTTCAAACTCATACTCCACTTGGCGGCAAGAGCAATCATTACCACTGGGACACCAAAAGTCCTTCAGAGTCCCATGCCAGGGTCACTCTATGTCTGGACTCTACCTTTTCTCCACTCAGACCAGAACTCGAGCTGAGTGTGCAGTGGAGACATCATGCCACCGCTGTCATGCTTCTATACCACAATGGACTCTTACTCTTCTGGAACCGACAGACCCAAATTGTCTTCTGTAAGTTGTCTTGCTCATGATATTTTACCACAGCAGCAGAACAGTAGCTTTTGGGGAATAGTATTTTAAGGTGTTGACTTTTGTTTATGCCGCATTTGTTTAACTCTGTGAAGCTGTGATTCTTTGCCTGCTAAAACACCTGATGATCTAATAAAGACATGAATGGCCAATAGCGAGGCAGGAGCAAGGGTAGGCGGGGCCGGCAGGCAGAGAGTATCAATAGAAGGAGAAAGGAGGAGGAAGAGAGCCATGAGAGAACGAGGAGAGGAGGTCACCAGGGGCCAGGCAGCCACACAGCCAGACATGGAATAAGGAGGAAAGAAAAGGTATACAGGAATACAGATAAAAGCCCTGAGGCCAAAGGAAGATGGGATAATTTAGGTTAAGAAAAGCTGTCCAGAAACAAGTCAAGCTAAGACCAGGTACTCATAACTAAGAATAAGCCTCTGTGTATTTATTTGGGTGCTAGGTGGTGGGCCCCTTGGAAAGCCAAAAGAATAAAACCCCACACAGGGAGCTAATGCATCAGACATGGAACCAGAAGTGGCTCTCTCTGCTCTCTACCCAGGGCACCCAAGATGAGACATAGCGATCTCTGCTCTAGACCTTTCAGTTTGCCAGCTTGTCCCAGGTAGAACTGTAGGCAGTTTGGTCCCTGAGCACCTGTGGGCCTTTGCATATCACTGCAGTCTCGGGTAGAGGTGTTGGGAGAATGCTGAGGTTCCCTTCCCAGGACTATGCATGGCCAGAGAACGATGAGAACCCTGCTGCTAGATGCCAAGCATGGTGAGGTGGTCATGAGTTGTCTCAACTCCTAAATTCCAAGGATGGCTCCCAGCACAACTAGCTTGGACCCATCTTCGTGTTCTTCACTGGACACTTCTGCGGCAGCCTCATGATGGATTCTCATTGAAGCCCCCAGTTCAGTTCAGCTGCTATCTGATCTTCACAAGCTTTGGTTTCCCTGTCCATGACAGGGGGCCCTGCTCTCTTGAAGGACTGTCATGGGGATTGTCATGGGCATATAAAATTCTGGAACAATAATGATGGCGATAGTGAGGAAACTAAGGTTCAGGAAGGATGACATGAAGGGGGTCCTGAGGCTAGCTCAAAAAAACTGATTGCATACCTGGATCTCTGAGCATGCTCCATACCTCCGCCCACCCCCCCCCCCGGAGTTCCCGGACACAAACCCCAACCATGGATGAGGCTTCTAGAGCCTTCTTGAAATGTCTTACTCCTGGCTCTGAGTGGAGTGACAGATATCCCAAGTTTATCATGGAAGGCCTGAAATTCCTTTATCAGGGGTGAATGAGACAGTTGATCACCCTCACTGAAGAGCACCTATTATCCCAGGCCTTAGGCCAGTTCATGGAGGAGCTCCCCTTACCCAACTCACAAAGGTAGGTCAAGGCTGCCTTATAAGGCTTCTCATGAGCAGATCTCTCTCTCTCTCTCTCTCTCTCTCTCACACACACACACACACACATACACACACACACACACACACGCACGCACCCACGCACGCACGCACGCGTGCGCACACATACACACACAGAGATTGAGTCAGGCAAATGCTCTATTCTGACCTTCTGACATTCTGACATGGTAGGAGAGAAGGACACCATGTCTGGAAAACAAATGCTTGTGAAGTGCACTTCTTTATACTGTAGTGTGCACAGAGGAACACTACTGTATAGCTCCATGTGGGCTCTGGCAGGATCCAGGCTTCCTGGTTAGTAGCGGCAGAGACCCTTCTTCAACAGCTGTGGGACAGCTGTCCAGCCAGTGACACAGACACTGACAGACACTGGGATGGAGGTGGGTGAGATAAGGGACATTTCTCTGCATTCTATCCAGGTGGGCAGAATGATAGGGCTCAATCTTGGGAAGTATCATCACCAACCTTTCTGGGCTCGCCTTTTTTATGTCCCCTAGGTTCTGCTCCACCCAGAGGGAACCTCACTTTAAAACACATTCCCGCCAGAGAGCAGGTGTGATAGCCATTGCTGCCTCTCACAGTCCTGCTTCCCCACCTATTGTCAACCAAGCACCCACCTTCAAGACATTGGCACCTGAAAGGACCCAAGGACTTAGGCCCCAACAGCAGCAAAGGCCCCGTTGCCATGGCAATACTAGCCTGGACCAGCTTCTTATATTCTCCCAGAATAGCCAAAGAGGCAGTCTCCAGTCTGCTGGTTAGTATAGATCTAAGACAAACACAATCAAGGTAGAGTGGCTAAAGGCACTGCCCTGCCCCTCCCCCTAGTATAGGCCAGAGGTCTTAGCTGCAGGATGGGCAACAGCTGGGAAGTCAGGCACCTTAACAGAGAAGTTAGGGAGTGAGGCACCCTTCCAAGATGGAGGGTAGGCTTTCAGGGGAAGGGGGTAGCCAGCCCCTCCCAAATATTGACAGGAGAACAAATTCTGCTGACCAACTGTCCCCACGGCACAGATGCTCCAGTCTTCTAGAAGAAAATCCGTATCAGCACCAACACCTACCCATCAGAGACAAGGACTTAGTGTTCATAGAAGACACCAAAGCATATGCAATCCTTAAATAGATTTATGGAAATGGTTTCGAATTACAGCATTTAGAAAATAAAAATAATCTCAATACATAATATTCCCTCTGTTATATACTCTCCCCTCCCCCCACCCCCGCACAGAAGCCATTTTTGTGCATGTGTATTCCACTGCTGAACAGCGATTGGTTTCATCCTATAAAAGAAGCAGTAGGTGTGTAATCTCTCTAAAAATAAATCATCATTGCAACGTGAAGCCTGAGATTGAAGCCTGAGGAGGTGTCTGTGCGTCTCAGCCTGTCCAGGCTGCGCTGAGGTCTGAGGAAGTGGGTTAGAGTCCCAGTGGGTGCAGAGGAAGAAGGAAATGTTAGCCAAGTGGTGGCTGCCTGATGAGTCCAGTCCCAAACACCTGATAGCTACGCTATCAGCCAGTGGTCAGCCCCTGCTCTGCCAGCTAGTGGCAATGGTGTAGATGCCAAGAGCATGTCTGCTTCCCCAGGAGACCACTGTGTCTGCTTCCTACATTCCCCCTTCAAACAAGAAATAAGACACATGTTGAGCAGGGTACTGAGGCAGGCAGTGAGCACTAGGGAATGAGGTGGGTGGTAAACAGCATGGAGTCCTGCAATGATGTTGGGGCCTAGAGTCTCCTAACTTCTGCTTCCAAAATCTCGACTACAGAAGAGAACATAGAGATCTGGTCCTCTCTTGCCTTAGCATGCACAGCTGGAGCAAAGGGCCACTAGGCGGGCAAGAGAAGAGTCCAACCCTACCTGGCTAGGTACCCTGACCTGGAAGCAGCAACTGGGCACCCCTGGGCCCCTCCTCTGATTAAAGCTGACCTCTCATTGGCCCCTTGCCGGGATTGGTGTCTCCACAGGTGGAGAGGCCAGAGAGAGCAGACAGCGGCTCTGAACATTCTGGAAACTTGGGCAGGTCTGCAGCAGCAGCAGCTTGATGAGATGCGATGAGGCCCTCCTGCAGTACAGTCTGGACAGGGCACACAGCAGGCACAACACCTCCTTCCTGGAGACCCTGGCTAGGACTCAAGGCAGACACGGTGCCTCTGTCCTGGAGTCTGCAGTCCACTCAGCTGGGACATGCCAGGCACAGCATCACATGCCCGTCTTGTCACTGTAGAAGGGTGTAACATGGAACATGTAGCAGTGCGTGCACACACGGACTGGCTTCACCTGTCCATATCGGGGGAGTGGCGCCGAGTGTGATGAGCAGCGGGAACAGAAGATCTGGAAGCCAAGGAGGGATAGAAGGCAGTGAGCGGACAGGGCCTTCATCAGCCCCGTTACATAGCCCTCCCACCCAAACCATGCAAAACAATGGAGGGCAGGAGTCAGCCTGACCCAGACCCTGCAGACTGTGGAGCTGGACTTGTCAGGAAACTCCGGGTAGGGCTGGTCTAATAGGTCAGGCCTTTTGAAAGTAACTAGGCTCCTCACCATAACCACTCCAGACTCCTCCTCAAGCCCCCTGTTCTCACCTCAGAGGGGCCAGGAATGAGCCTGGATACTACCTAGGAATGGCCTAGTACATGGAGTCAGAATAGAGCCTCGAACCTGGAGGGGCATCTGCACAAGGACCACAAAAAATACCTGTCTGGGTCAGCCCTAACTCCTAAACCCTGATGCTGCGCCTGGGGACAGTCCCCACACAACCCCAAAGACACAGGGCCCGCGGGGCCCCACCCACCTTCCCGCAGCTCCGGCAGTGGTGCTTCCTGCGGATGACGGTGAAGGGAGCTTTGCAGGAGGTGCAGAAGCCACAGGCCTCATCTGGCACCCACTCAGGAGGGTCTGTCCCAACAAGAGCAGCAGGACATCAGACACGCAGAGCCGTGGGTTGGGGGTAGGGAAAGGGTGCACGGGGGGGGGGGGGGTAGACACCCCTTATCACACTCCTCTGGTCTTGCTCTAGATTTGTCCGCCACTGCCTGTGACTAGTTACAATGTCAGTGGACAGAGCCACACCCCAGTTACAGGCCCCGGGCCAGGCCATCTGGACTCAGGATATACAGAACCAGTGGTCATGCCCTAACTAAGACCTTCATCTCTGGCCACTCTGTTTAGCCACCTAAAGCACACCTCCCTGACCCAGGCACACCTTTAACATTATAGTAGCATACTTTCCCACAAGCCTTGGGCCCCCTCGTGTAGATGCACTGCAGTATTCCCAAACAGTCCAGGATTCCTCTCGCCTGACATCCAAGCTGCCTAGCTTCCAGCCCACTCTGGGTAGACGTCATGTGACCATATCGGTCTGTAGATCCTGCCCTCACCAAAAGGAAGGCTACTGCACCCTCCCAAAGTCCCTATTAATGTCCCAGAGTGTCCCGAGGCTGCTATGTGAGACCCTTTCAGCACAGGTGAAGTACTGCCAGATTGGGTATTGTAGCCATAATCAATCCTTGCTCCTCAGCCCTGAGCTTGTACCTACCAGGCCAAGCTGCTAAACAACAGGCCCAAGGTTACACAGCAGTAAAGGAGCTGTATATACCTAGTACTAAGAAGGAGCTGCAGAGTGAGAGGCCACCTCCCATGGGACACTGTATCCCCAAATGGCTGGATGTCCAGATGACCATGCAGAGTAGCTCCTTCTGCTCAGCAGACAGCATGTCAGGTCCACACCAGAGCCTCCCACATACCTTCAAAGTCCCCATCTCGGGTCTTGGCTGCTAGTTCTGAGGATGACACAGTCTCCTGGCATAATGCACAGTCCTCCAAGGCTGCGCTCCGTAGGGTCTGGGTCACTATAAAAGAGAAGGAAGCCACTGGGGCTTGACAGGCAACGTAGTAGATGCAACTGATTGTCCTTAGTGAGCACTTGGGTGCCCCTAACTTTCCAGCTCCCCACAAGCTGCCCCTCTTATCTCTCAGCACACAGACAAGTCACCTCAGCAGGTAGGATGCAAGGCTGGCCAAGTTCTTCCTATAAAAGGGTCCATTCTTTGTACAGTGTGGTGAATCCCAGGGACACTGTTGGCGCCCCTGCATGAGCATCTTTCCCTGGGCCCTTACACTGACTGGTAAGATTTCCTGACCTATGATCCCCAAAGCAGAAGTTTAAAGTCGTGGCATCTGAGAACCATGTACAGAGTGTGGCCAGTGTACCTTGACTCATGATTTCCAGAAGGCAGCCCTGCCTGGATTGGCAGTCAGAATTTGTTCAGGTGACAGAGCTGGTTGATGCAGAAGTTCCTCCTCACCAACAAGGACATGCCCTGTTGGGCCAGACTTCCAGGACTAGCTCGGCTATCCCATATCCTCAGATAGCTCATGGATAGAAGTGCAGGTACAAAGTTGTAGTGCTCCCCAAACATTTACCTCAGACTAGCATGAGGGGTTTCTAGCCCCATTTCCTATCAGAAACCCTACAGGGGCAAAGGCAAACTCCCTTCTTAGCCAAATATCTATTTACCAATTGTGTATGCAAGGTGTGCATGTACATAAAAGTGTGTACATATATGCATCTATGTGTAAATGCGAGAGCACATATTATGCCTTTAATGAGCTGAATATGGATAAATATGAGACACCTGGGAGTGGATATTGCCACCCTTTCATAGAGGGATGGGCCCATGTCCCCTTTTTTCCACTCAGGCTGGGCTGGTCTCCAAACACTTTGACAGGTGAGTGTTAGTCTCTTGGTCTAGTCTAAGATGAAGGCAGGCCCCCAACCTCTGTCTACAGTAAAAAGTTGGATGGCCTGCTACAGCCTATGCAAGAACCAGAGCCAGGAACCCACCTGCAAAGTGGCATGGGGAGCCACTTTTCCAGGCTATACACTCATCTCCCCAAGTCCACAACCTGGCACATTGTTCCAGCAGACCCTGGGGTATGTGACTGCCTTAGAGGTGTGACTTTCTGCATGCTCCCTTTTGGGGACAGTGTATACACTGGTGTGCAAAGAGCCTCAGAGCTGACCTGTCCCTGCACTCACCCTTCCTTAGCTTCTCCTTGTCGTCTGTTTCTGGCTTGGTGGCCATGACCTCAAACAGCGTTTTGAGAATACTTCTCAGGTCGCTGGCATAGTTCGTCTGCAGCTGGTCAGCTACACCTGATAGAGAAGCGACAGGAAGATAGATGGCTGGGTTGGGCCAACTACATGGGAAGACCATACTGCCATGTGCTCGCTAGGACACACCCAGAGCTCATGGATCAGTAAGTCCCAACCCCTTTTGAGAGGATTCCCTTGGCATGAGTACAAACTCAGGAATCAAGAGAGGACAGGAAGGAATGAGAGCTTCCTGCCCCACCCCCACCCCCATTGCTGCTCTCGCAGATATATAACTTATCCAGGGTCACAGCCACCACAACTAAACTATGGTGACTGCTTGCCAAGAGATACCCATAGAGGTCCCCATAACACTGTGCCTATGGCACAAGGAAATCCAGACACATCAACCTTCTCCTAGTACCCCATACTACACTGCTCTGAGTAACTTTGACTACAAGGCCATGGCTTTGTATAGCCATGGATCCCAGGGTAAATCGCACCGAGGTGGTGTCCAGGGCCTGTCTGTTTGGTCACCTGAGCCCATCACTCCCAGCAGCCCCTGGAGGAGAGTACTACTTCATCTTCATTTACTGGTGGAGCTCCTTCCTCCCTGCAGGATAGACCTAGCCCCACCCCTAGGCTAGCTCTGCAAATCACAGTGCCTTCCACTTTAACCAGGGCAAGCTGGGACAGCCCGGTCCCCACACTCATGTCCTAGGTCCAGATCTCGAACCTGAAATGCAGACAAACAGGCGGTGGATCAGGTCATGGCTGCCATGGAACCTGGACCGAATCTTCTCTCTGGTGGCCATGGGGGTGAGAGGCATGGCTGCAGGGGCCACCTCCAGCCTGGTGTTGTCTAAGGAGCAGGAACCAGCTGCGGAGCTGATGCAGAGAAGAGAAGCCGAGTAGGTGAGCAGGGGTCACAGCTAGGGCCCTGTCTTAGTGAGGGCTTCTGTTAAGAGCATGACCAAAAGCAACTTGGGGAAGAAAGAATTTATTTCAGATGACAACTCTCAGGTCTTTCCATCACAGAGGGAAGTCAGTACTCAAGGCAGGAACCTAGAGGCAAGAACAGAATCAAAGGGCATGGAGGAACGCTGTTTGCTTTCCATGGCTTGCTTAGCCTGCTTTCTTATATAATCCAGAAACACCTGTCCAGGCCTGGGCCCTCCCAAATCAATTACTAATTAATGTAAAAAAAAAAAATGCCCACAGACTCACCGACAGGCCAGTCTTACAGATACATTCTCCATTAAGATTTCCCCATCGCAAATGCCTAGGTTTGTGTCAAGTTGACAAAAAAAAAAAAAAAAAAAAAAAAAAAAAAAAAACAGCCTCTGGAGGTAGAGGTCAGAGGTCAGAAGTTGGAGTTGGAGTTGAATTGCCTGGATATGCTATTTCCTATCATGTAAATGACATTAGTATCCACTTTTAAAAAACAACAAGCCTGATAGACTGATCCAGTATTGCCTTGTTCTAGCCTTTGCTAGCTACTCCCCTGCACCAGCCCTTCCAAGTGGGCGGATGTAGCATCTACTCTAGCTTAAGCTATTCCATCTTGCATCCTCATTTAACATAATCTCCCAGCTTCTTTCCATGGAAGACCCTTTGATCTCTCATGCCATCTGTGGGAACAGAACGCAACCCCACCCCGCCCCACTGCTGAAATGGTGTATACCTGACCCCTGATCCCATGAGTGGGCCTTATTTGAAAAGAGAATCTTTTCAGATGCAATTAAGTGAAGGGTCCAGCACTGAGACTATCATAGATTATTCAGTGGGTCCTAAATCCACAAAAGTGGAGGCATAGGAACTCAGGATGATGCAGAGACCACATGTCCAGAGTCTGAGACTGGAGTGATGCAGCCAAAAGCAAGAGACACTTGGAGCTCCCCAGAGTTAGAAGAGGCAGAAGGGCTCTCTCTGGTGTTTTGGGAGGGAGAACAGCCCTGCCAGATTTTGGACTTCTGGCCTGGGGACTAGAGGAGGACACAGATTTGACAATTTAGGCCACTTATTGTGGCACTTTGTCATAACAGCCATAGGATATTCAAATATTCTCCCCCTCATAACACCTGGTCCCTCCTCTCTTCGGTGGCTAGTTTTATTAGATTTGCTCTTTAGGAGTTCATTCTCACTATGTACAGGGGATTCATAGCCAAAATCTCTGACAGTTAGGACTCAAACTGCCCAAACCCAAATCAATTAGAGGCTGGGGGAGGCTCCTGGCCAAAGAGTTTGCTATGCCTGGTTTTGATCTTTACCATTAGTAAAGCTGAGCTCCTAAACACAAAGCAAGGGCTCCTAAACTTACAGCAGAGTGGAGGAAGCCACCAGAACAACAGTGGGTACAGAGCCGAGGAGGCTAAGGCATTCCGGGAACAGTCTGGGTGGAAATGACGGGGAACAAAGCAGCAGAGATGACAAGAGACAGGGAAGTCGAGAGGAGGCAAGAAAGGGAAGGCCATGAGCTAAGGCCAAAGACAGAGACAAAGGGGCTAGAAGATGGCTCAGCAGTTAGGAGCAAAGGCTGCTCTTCCAGAACACCAGAATTTGCTTCCACACGGTACCTCACAATTGTCTGTAACCCCAGTTCCAAGGGATCTGATTCCCTTTTCTGATCTCCACAGGCACCAGGCATGCATGCAGTATACAAATATACATGCAGGTAAAACACTCATACACATTAAATAAACACATGAAAGGTAGAAGGTTGGTACGAACTAGAAAAGAGAATTGCAGGTCTTGGTTGCCAGAAGTGTCAGAGAGCTACCAAACTATAAGTGCCAAGAGTCTGTCACCCTAGACTAATGCTACTCACTGTAGTGCTGAGCACATCAGCACCCAAGGACCACTCAGCAATGCAATACTAGAAGGCACAGGGAGCTATTGCTTCTAACTGCTGGCAAAAAGTGGGACCACTAATAGTATAAGCCTACTGCAATAGGTCTCCAATTAGAGTATCTAGGGCCACAAGCCTGCAGCATCTACATCTATACTCTGGAACAATAACCCTGCTTGGAGCTGTTAGCCTTTGGGTATGCCATTCTAGTCCCTAGGTCTCAAGCATTCAAGAGCCCAGGACTTCCAGCAATAGGAGAGCCTCTCCTTATTGCAGATTCTCCCCAGGTAGAGTAAAATAACCCCAGTCAGTTGACTGACAGCAAGTCATGATCTGTACCTTCTCTTTTCCTATTGGTGGAAACTGATTTATTTGTTGGTTTGTTTTCTATACCAAAGTCTTGCCTCAAATGCTTGTGGATATTTGACTATTCGGTGTATTTTAGAGGATAGCCTGCCCAACAGGAATGGAAAATGGTATTTTACCTTGCTTGAGTGCAAACTACTGCAACCACTTTAGAAAAGTATGTTGGTGCCATCAAAATAAAATTGTGTAACCTCCCCCCAATTCTATAGCTCAGTGGACCACCGCCAACACGGCCTGAACCCTCTGTCTGTATGTTTGCTGACACAACTGAATCCTTATGATAGCACTCCATGTTCCAGAAGAAAACAGGGAAGGAGCCCAAACCTACATGATGGGATGCAGAGTTAACTGCAATCTGACCACCCATTGCCAGGGCTACTAAGGCAGGGATGGGCCTGCCCACTATAGGCACAATTTAACTTACTGTACGAGCCCCTGGACATGCAGTGGGAAAACACACAGGGCTGTGCTTATGGATTCAACCTTGGGTACAGATACGTTTGGGAGCACAAAGGTAAAACACCATGAACACTCAACAATGGTGGACTAAACAGGAAGGAGGGGCTGGGCTAGGAAGGAGTCCTGGAGCCTCATGGGTCCCTTCTTTATTAGATGGAACATTCACAGATGTTGTTTTTGCTCTAATGCAGTGAATTTTTATTGGCACACAGAGAAGCCTGAAGAGCTGTGTCAGGGCTGGACATGCTGAGCCATAGAAGATGGTGTTCTGTTGAAATCCTTAGGATGAGCTCCAGGCCCCAACATCTGGATGGCGCCATTTCATAGAGGTAAAGCCCCTGACTTCTGTCTGGGGATGTGGCCTTTTGACTCTGTGTTGATTATTGAAGACGGGGAGGAGACTTCCTTTCAATATACCCTAGCTGCAGTTGATAGCCTTACCAGTTGAGACCAGGCTGGACTTGAACTTACTGCTTTCTGAAAGCTGGTATTAAACCAGGACCATACTTGGCTCGGGTGATTTTTCTTTTTTGGGACAGGGCCTCATGTAGACTATATTGGCCCCAAACTAGCTATTGTAGTGAGGAAGGCCTTGAACTTTTGATCCTACCTACCAGTGCTGGTGTACAAGTGTGGGCCAGTATACCTGCCTAATTTTATTGTTTTAGACAAGGTCTCACTATGTAACCCAGGTTGACCTCATGATCCTCCTGCCTTAGCCTCCTAAGTGCTAGGATTAAAGCCACATACCTCCATGCCCAGCTCACTCAAAAGAATTGAAAATGTACAGAGATGTTGTGAACACCATTATTCACATGCCCAGAGGAGAAAACAAACCCAAGAGTCTAGGAAGGAGGATAAAGTATATAAACAAGGCAGTGAAATATTACTCAGCCTTCAAAACGAAGGAGATTCTGACACATACTCCAATGTAGATGAACCTTGAAACATGCTAAGTGAAAGAAACCAGATACAAAAAGGCAAATCCTACATGAATTCATTACGTGAGGTCTCTAGAGTTGATTAAGCCAAAGAGACAGAAAATAGAGTGAGTAGTTGCCAAGGGCTGGGGCAGGTAAATGGAGACAGAATTCAACCTAGAAGAGGAAAACAAGCTGGAGAAGGAAGGTAATGATGGCTGACTAAGGCTGCAAGTGTGGTATTACAATGCAGCTGGAATTACAGTTAAAGTGACCAATTTGATGTATGCTTATCAGTTTTTATTGAATGAAAGTAAAGCAAAACATAAACAACCAGGGCAAAGGAGAAGGAGGAAAAGGTATTGAGGACAAAAGGCATGACATGAACACACTGGAAATGCTGTTAAGTAAAATGGCCTTCAAGATGGCTCATCAGGTAAAGGCTCGTTGTCTGAGTTTAGTCCCTGGGTCCCACAGAAAAGGAGGGAGTGAACCTACTCCCGCAAATTGTCCTCTGATTTCCATAAATGTGCTGTGGCATGCATGCCATGCCCCTGCCCTCCAACCACAAAATAATAAATAATTACAATAAAAAAAACCCAAGTACCATACAAACATAGATGGAAGACTAGAAAATATCAAGTATTTCTTTTCTGGTCAGAAGAATGAATAATGCAGCCATGGTGGTACATTTCCATAGTCCTACCTTTGGGGAGGAGGCAGGAGAAAGGTGAGTTTGGGGCTAGCCTGAGCTACATAGTAAGCTCCAATCTCAAGCAAACAAACAAGTAAGAAAATATATAAATAGAAACTCTGTTCCAAGAAGAGAAAGAAATGGCAGCCAGCAGCAGAGGCACCCTTTGTCCTGCTCATAGTGGTAGCACCAAAGGGCTTAAAAAAGAGAGGTGGTGAGTAGATAGGGCGCAGAGGGAGCCAGACCAGGCATGTTGCTGAAGATTTGCCCCCCCCCCCGAGATGAAAATGACAGGCACGTATGACCTACCCATAAGTTAGACATGGAGGCCTTGCCGACCACACTGAGGCCCTGGTTGGGCATGTCAGTCACTGTCCTAGACATCTCAGCCCCATGGCCACAGCATGTCTGGCTCTGCCTTCTTCTGAGTCCTGGGGTCAGGCATTGTGATCGATAGTTTTGTCAACTTGATACATGTTAAAGTCATTTGAGAGGAGGAAACCTCAGTGAAGAAACTATCTCCTTAAGTTTGGGATGCAGGCAAACTTACAGGGCATTTTTTTTCTTTTTTAAAAACATTTTTTATTAATTCATTTTTTTACATTTCAATTCCAGTTTCCCTTCCCTCATCTCCTCCAACTTCCCAGCCTCCCTCCCCACTTCACCCACCATATGCTACTGGGAGAGGGTAAAGCCTCCCCTAGGAAGTCTACCAAGACTGTCCCATCATCTCCTTGAGGCAGGACCAAGGTATCTCTCCACCTCCCACACCTCTGTGTCTAGGCCGAGCATGGTATCTTCTCCATATAGAATGGGCTCCACCAAGTCAGTTTGTGCATTAGAGTTAGATCCCACTGCCAGTGGCCTCATACATTGTCCCAGCCCCACCTCTGTCACCGATATTAAGGGAGGCTAGTTTGATCTTATGCAGGTTCCCCATTTGTCAGACCGGAGTTGATAGGGGATGCTATGAATATATGTTTCTCTTATTGGTTGGTGAATAAATGCTGATTGGCCATTTGCCAGGCAGGAAGTATAGGTGACACTACCAGACTAGGAATGCTGGGAAGAGGAAGAGAGATGTCATGTAGCCATCACAGGAGTAACATGCTGGAGCATTACGTATAAGCCACAACCTATGGCAATACATGGTTTAATAGGAATGGATTAAGAGAGAGCTAGCCAATAAGAAGCCTGAGCCATTGGCCAAACACTTTATAATTAATATAAGCCTCAATGTGTTTATTTGGGACTAAACTGCTGTGGGATCAGGCAGTACAGAAACTCCATCATCAGGAGTCAGTAATCTCTCACTACCTGGGGTCAGCTGGTTCTGTGGGTTTCCCATCATGGTCTTGAGTCCTTTGTTCAAATTATTGCTCCTCCCTCACTTTGATTGTACTCCAAGAGCTTGACCCAATGGTTACTTGTAGATTTCTGCATCTGCTTCCTTCTGTTTCTGGAGGAAGGTTCAAGCTTCTCTGGGGTTATGGGTTGTAGGCTAGGTATCTTTTGCTTTATGTCTGTTATCCACTTATGAGTGAGTAAATACTATATTTGTCTTTCTGGGTCTGAGTTACCCCCTCAGTATGGTTTTTTTCTAGTTCTGTCCATTTGCCTGCAAATTTTAGGATGTCACTGTTCCTTAATGCTGAGTTTCTTACCATTGTGTATCACATTTTCTTTATCTGTTCTTCAGTTGAGGGGCACCTAGGTTATTTCTAAGATATGACTATTACAAATAATGTTGCTATGAACATAGTCAAGGAAATGTCCTTGTGGTGTGAATGTGTCTCCTTTGAATATATGCCCAAAAGTGGTACTGCAGTGTCTTGAGGGACATTTTCTTAATTAGTGATAGATGGGAGAGGACACAGCTCATTGTGAATAGTGCTATCCCTGGCCTGGTGGTCCTGGGCTCTATAAGAAAGCAAGCTGAGCAAGCCAATAAGCTAAGCATGGTCTTTACACCAGTTTCTGTCTCCAAGTTCCTGCTCTGCTTGAGTTCCTTTCCTCACTGTTTTTGATGGCGAATGGTTATATGGAAGTAAACCCTCTCCTCCCCAAGTTGCTTTTAGTCATGGTGTTTTATTACAGCGATGGTGACCTTAAATTAAGACAGGCGGGACAAGACACCCTTCTAGGAACAAGCTCTAGAAACATCTACCAAAGTCACATTCGTTTTGCAGATCAGCAGTGAACAGCAGCAGATAGTCAGCATGCTGACCATCAGGCACCTTACAATCCTGCTTGGCCTAGCAGGGAGCTGTGTATGCTGTCCTGGGCTGAACAGTGTCCATTCATATGTATGATGAAGTCATGCAGGACCTCAGAGTGGGTCCTACTTGCAAACAGCATCCTGGTGGGTGTTACGATCGCTAATGAGGCCATAATAGAACTAGGTAAGGACCTGATCCAACAGGTCCTTTATGAGGCCTAGTGTACATCTGGGCACAGACAGCATGGCGATGAAAACATGGGTTGGAGGTGATACTTTCTCAAGTCAAAGAACTCAGGGATGCCTGGCCACCACCAGGAACAGGACGGTAACCTGGGGCAGAGTTTTCTTTCAGCTCCTGACAGAACCAGCTCTGAGACTCCCTGATCTCGACTTCCTGCCTTCAAGACTGAAAGGTGGCCAGTTCTCTCTGCAGCACCATGGGCTGCTTGTCATACTATGTTACAAAAACCCCAAGACATTTATTCATGGAGGGGTGTCCTATGTCTCAGAAGGAGTGTGCCATGACTCAGAGGAGTCCAGTATCCAAGGCTGTACCAGGCACAGACTGCCCCCAAACACTGAAGCTCCTAGGAAGACTCTGACAGGTCTGGGGCAGAGGAACTTTGCATACAAAGGTCAAAAGTTATCGCCCTCTATTCAAATCCCTTTGTCTTGTCCCTTCAACCTCTCTCCCCTTGCTCTCAGCCTTCCCAAGTGCTATCACAGAGAAGGCAGGTATGATGTGGCCATAATGACTTTCCACAGTGTCCCTGAGCCTACCATGTTCTTTTCCCGAATTCCTCTAGGAGCTTCAAGTTCCTTCAGAATCTGTTCCAGTGTCTGTCTTAGTTAGGGTTTTTATTGCTGTGACAAGACACCATAACCACAGCAAATCTTATAAAGAAAACATAATTGGGGTGGTTCACTTACAGTTTCAGAGATTCAGTCTGTTATCACCATGACAGGGAGCATGGTGGCATGCACACAGACATGGTGCTTGCTACATCTTGACCAGAAGGCAGCAGGAAGTTGACTGCCCATTACACTGAAGGAATCTTGAGCAAGAGACCTCAAAGCCCTCTCCCACAGTGACACACCACAGTGACACACTTCCTCCAAGCCACACATCCTAATAGTGCCACTTTCTCTGGTTTTCTTTCAAACCACCACATTGTCCTATGGGGAAAACCATCCATGCCCAGGTCACAAATAGACGACTCCACAACACAAGTCTGATTACGGCTTGTGGACTCATCTCTCAGATGGTACATTTAATGAACACGTGAAACCTCTAACAGTCTTCTTGCTCTGGACCTACTACACAAAAGGACCCCCAGCACATGCACTAGCCTCCATGTCTGTGGGACAGACATGGAGCCCTCACACAGGCAGGCTCTCCTCTCTGAGGGACGACCACTTTGCAGTGACCAGACGCTGTATGGATTAAGGAAACAGAGTAGCTTGCAGGGCTTGCAGCAGCCTCCTGCCTCTGGCCAGGCACCCTCTGACAGCATCGTGAAGACTTACCCAATGGGGCCTTCTCTGGGGAGGAGTGGGAGAGTAGAATGGTTAGAAGCCCAAGATTTGGATGCCATGGTGAGTGCCATATGCCCCCAAAGGCTGACACACCCATATCACGCCCCAGAAAGTTGGGCTGTGAGTTGATGGGGAAAAGATACTTTTTTAGATTCTTCAGTGGAAGGATCTCAAGATGAGACCAGACTTGATCTGGGACAGAGAAGATTTCCCACAAGCCATGAACTGCCAGGAGCTTTAGGAGCTAGAGGAGATAGGAAGGCTCAGAAGCTTCAGCTGGGGGTGTACTCTGACAGACCTCCAGCCTCTGAAACTTGACAGTAGAAGTCTGGCTTTAGGTGCCCTTGCTGGCTGGTGCTTTGTTAAAGCAGCTCTTACACTAATCTAGATGTGGAATTTGTGATTCCCCTCCTGAGACCATCTCACACCTGCTGGGCAACCCCCATGAGTTACTTGGTCCAGAGATGAGATCTCTTTACCCACAGAATGGCAGTAAAATGTCATGATGACCAGACAAAGGAAGATCCAGGCGGTGAGATCCCAGTACGACTGCCTCAGGGCAATGATACCCAGAGTGGTTTGCAGGGAGGGGACATCCACGCAGTGAGCAGAAGCTGTCCATACAACACAGCACATTTACAGTGTTTAAAGCAGTCAGAGGAAACTGTCATACCTAACATATAATTATAGCTTAAGTCATTTAGCGGAGTCGGAGTGTGTAATCAATGTTTATACATCTAGGGAAGTGCTCTGCAAAGCGTGCTTACTGTTGCATTCATCCCACAAATTGAACACGGGACACCGCAAAGAGGTGGTCTCGATCAGTGCTTCTACGTGCAGTGTTTGAACGACACAGCACCTGAAGACAGACTGCACGGAGCCAAGGAAGGCAGAAGCCTGAGAGGTGCCTTTAAGAGAAACTGCGCCCCCATGGGAGTGGGCTTCAGTTGACATACAACTTTCACTAAGGATGCCGGGTCCCAGTTGCCTCTCCCAAGCCTCTCAGGGTTACCTGCTGGGGAGGTGGAGCCTCACTTCCACCACAGCATCCCAGGCTGGGGACTCCAGCCATGTGAGGGTGGCTGAGACTGAGGGATACCCTTCCCCACCCTCTGAAATTCCCATGCCACCTGCTCCTCTTCCCCTTGCCACCAACAGGCTCTCTCTGAGGCAGAGAAAGAGTATGACTTCCAGTCCGCATTTGCATTTGTCAGTAATCAAAGGGCCCTCTGAGATACGGAAGAGTCACCGTGGGACAGCAAATAGTCCTGAATGTGAACAAGGCATGGCAGGCACTAGGTCCACAAGTGCAAAATGAGCTAGGCTCTACCTCCTCTAAGCGGCAGCAAGGTCACTGCCCGGTGAGATGGGTCGGTCAGCTTGATAGGAACTTTCTTTACATTTTCAGTCTCTCTACTAATACTGACCAAGACCATGCATTCAGCTTCTGCTGAGGACAAGGACAGAGAGTGTCCTGCCCTGAGGCATGCCTGTCTGAAGACATGGAAGCAATTAGCCTGTGAATTGCTCTCACACCCATGCTGCTAATGAATTGGGGCCCCAGGCATGGGCCAAAGGTTCCCAGGTATCACACCACCTCCACCAGGGCCTCAGTTTACTTAATCTACAGAATGGGGAATTGATGCTGCCTGTCCTTAAGAGAGGGTTACCTGCCGGGCAGTGGTGGCGCACGCCTTTAATCCCAGCACTCTGGAGGCAGAGGCAGGTGGATTTCTGAGAGTTCCAGGCCAGCCTGGTCCACAGAGTGAGTTCCAGGACAGCCAGGGCTACATAGAGAAATCCTGCCTCAAAAAAAAAAAAAAAAAAAAAAACCAAACCAACCAAACAAACAAAAACCAGAGAGTTACCTGAGCACAAGCTGGAGGGTGGGCCTGAGGCGACCAGTCTTCCTGCTGTGGAACCCTAGACCTGCAACATGGGGCTGAGACATAGCTTGACAGCCCATAGGGTCATAGACTGCGTCAATCTGTCATTGCCAAAGAGGGAGCCCTCTGACGATCTAGATAGGACAATACAATGAGGCTGTCCCGGCATGGAGTGATCAAGGGTCTACTCATTTTCTGTGCACACATTGCCCACATGACTGATCCTAGACTTCCTGGGGCCTGTGCTGGCAATCCCTCCAGATTTGCCTATGGAAGTGCAGAAGCCACACAGTGCAAGGCTTCACAGCTATACTCAAGGGCCACAGGTGGGCTCTAACAGCTACGCTGAGCCCCTGGCTATCCAGGGGGAGGACGGAGACCCCAGGCAGGCCTGGGAAGCCCCATCCTTACAGAGACCGACCTAGATGACAACGGGGACAGAATGGCCTCTGTCAACGGGCACGATCTGCATCCCATCAGTGCTACCTGTACCCACTATGGGCCAGCAGGCTGTGACCTGAGGGATACATACACGTGCACGATCCCCTGGGGAGGAAATCCTACCCATACTGGTATCCCCATGACCTCACCCCAGGAGGGAGAGAGGCCTCTACCATGGCAGACTGTGTCAGAGGTATGTGAGTTATGGTCTGCAGTCCTTCCCCTATGGGATCAAGTACAGTGGTGCCCAATCTGAAGACTGCCTGTCAGTTGCCATAGCCATTCCTCTACAGATGCCATAACTACTCTTGTGGGTCCTGTCTGCCACCAGATCCTGAGCCCCTCTTCCTGCCCAGCTTCATCTATCTATTAGCCTACAATGCACCTTCAGGAGACACCAGGGCTCAGGACCAGGGTAGCACTCAGCCAGCTCCCAGGAAGGTCCCATTATTATTGTATGGGACCCTAACCTTTACATCACTACTTCCTAACTAAATATGCAGGATATGTGTGCACAAAGAAAGTAAGGAAATGCAGGTAACTGGAAGTGCATTTACATATGCCGACATGGATACAAATGTATATATGTGTGTTTGCAAGCACATATACAATGTACTCGGCTCATTCATATATACTATGCATACATTGGGTAGAATACAGAAGAGAAGAATCTAGTAAAAGGATGGAGGAAGTAGGAATATCAATAATGAAACTTCAAGTCCCAACAGTACTAGGCCTGGAGACACCCTGAGGGCCCACTGCCTTCTAGGCCATGGTGCTGCTAACTTCCGCTTGGCCTTGAGCCAGTGCATTTCCCTAAATGAGGATTCTAAGTCCCATCCAGACACACAGGAGATGCAGTGCCATATGAGACAGTGGATGAGGCTCTAGCAGGTGGCCCAGCAGCTGGAATCAGGTAGGGCAGACTACTGCAGCCATAGGCCAGCAGGGGTAACCATAGGAACGCCTACTTAAAGGCAGCCACAGATTTCCCCACGAGACCACACCGGCAAAGTGCCCCATTGGCTCAACAAAGGCAGGACCTGGAACTGTGCTGATGGCACAGTGTAAGGTGTGTCCAATCTGCAGCCCAGAACTGTAAGCTTATTTAAACATTATGAGGCTTTTTTGTTTTGTTTTGTTTTGATTTTTCAAGACAGGGTTTCTCTGTGCAGCTTTAGCTGTCCTGGAACTCACTCTGTAGCCCAGGCTGGCCTTGAACTCAGAGATCCATCTGCCTCTGCCTCCAGAGTGTTGGGATTAAAGGTGTGTGCCACCACTGACACCCTGGGGCACCAGATGCTGCAGCTGTTTTCTGCAATAGAAGGGAAAGCATGCCTTCTCAAGCCACTGAGCTCAAAAGACAGAAGTGACACTTGAATGAGACACTAGGGTTGGCTCAGGGCATCAGGCAGCCTGTCCCTGTTATCTGTTAGCTGGGTGGGATTTCGTGCACGATTAAAGCCAGCTAGGAACACTGTGATAGCCCACCTGCTCTCCCCAGGCTGGGCACCAGAAGTGGGCTGAAGGCCATGGGACTTTGTATGGCATGGCCTGGAAGTAGCAGGTAGACCTTAATCTGCTACCTTTCTGTGGAAAAAGTGCTGGGGTTCTGGGGTACTGGGGTGCTGGCATCTACACAGCATAGGCTGCAGGCTTCTCTCTGCCTTGGTGCTCATGAACCACAGTCATCATCCCATCAAGAGCAGAAGTGTTCAGACCACAGCAAAGAGACAGACAGGTACCCATCTGAGACAAGACACAAGGTAGGAAAGGATGGGTTGAACTGAAAGCTTAAGCTTGATGCACAAACCCCACCTGCTGTTGACCACTATCCCTTGAGACCGCAGAAATGGGTTCTGGAGACAGCAAAATCCAGAGCTTTGATATAGAGCACAAAGTCAGGATGGAAAACAGCAAAGATGGTGAGGAATGACCAGGGTAAGAATAATCATTGTGGGTACCAATGGTGACAAAGGATAGAAATAGTGAATGCTGTAGGAGGGGCAACCAGAAGGGAGAAGGGAAGGCAAGAAAGTGTGGCAAGTCCTTGTGCTACGATGCTTCTTCCTTACCAAGAAGCTAGTGGCTGAGAAATGTCATTTGTTTACCTTGCAGATGACGACACAAGCTTAGGTCATGAACCCCATGCAAGGGCACAACTTTCCCATCCCCGAGCCTGCCCATCCTGCTATGTTTGATACTTCTGGTGGGGGGAAGGAGGACTCAACAGTTGATCTATAGGGGAATCTCCCCCATGTCAGCTGTCTGCTACCTCAAGGCTGCAGGATAAAGAGGCAATCAGAGCACATGGCCTGGGCACAAGTTATCCTTGGGAGGTTCCTATCATTCCCCAACAAGGATGTAACCAGAGTGGAAAAACACAGAGCAGGTTGGACTTCTGCAGGAGGGACACAGATGGTAACCAGTTTCGATTGAATTCTTGAGCCAAAGCCAGGTATCAGTTAGGCTGGCCATCAGTCTAGCAGTTACAGGCGGACATTTTTGAAGGCTGGATGTCTATAGACCCAGCACTCTGGAGGCTCAAGCAAGATGGTAAAGCTATATAACAAGACCTTATTTCAGAAAACAAAGGCCAGGTGGCCCAAATCCCTGGATGTGGGGCCAAGCCTCACCTCACTATGCATCCTTGTTGTGGGGCTGATGGAGAGGAAGGAAAACCATGGTGACCAGGAGACAAGGAGCAACACTACACACAACATGCACCGCGGATCACAGCAAAGGGAAGCAGGAAAATAAAAGCCTCCTCAGAACTTTTGTAAACTTGGTGACATAAAATAGAACTAAAGAAATCTGTAAATCCAGAGGCATCAGCACAGAGAACAAACAGTCACTAAGAGATCAGAAAAAAGTATCTGCTATGCCTAAGAGAGGGTTGCCGTGTGGCAGTGAGGAAAACCGGAATGTCAGCTGTACAATGAGGCAAACGAAAAACCAAGGAAACTCTCAGGCCCCAAATAAGAGCACATACTACTCTGCAGAAAAAAATAATGGAATCCTGAAATTCGCAGGCCAGTGGATGGCACTTGAAGAAACCATCCTGAATGAGGTAACCCAGTCACAAAAAGAGGAACATGGTATGTACTCGCTCATATGTGGATTTTAGACCTAGAGCAAAGGGTCACCGGCCTATAATTCACACCACCAGAGGAACTAGGATACAAGGTGTATTCTAAGAGATTCATATGAAGTCCCTCACAGAACCGGGAAGGGACAAGTCCCCCAGAGCTCAGGGGAAGTGGGGGGGGGCAGCGAATGAAGAGAGAAGTAGGAGAAAATGAGGGGGAGGAAAGGAAAACACTGCGACCAGGAAGATTGAGTCAGGGTAGGAATAGAAGACAGGAGAGAGAGAGAGAGACAGAGAGACAGAAAGAGAGAGAGAGAGAGAGAGAGAGAGAGAGAGAGAGAACATAAAAGAGGGAGCCAGTATTGGTTTGAAGAGAAAACTGAACCTAAAGAAAGGTCTAGAGACCTACAAGACTGCCGCCAACTAACAATTTGAGCAACCGTGGAAAGTCCACCATAAATTCCCTTCCTGGATAGTGATATCAACAACTAACTTATCCATCATCATGGAGCCCCCATCTAGTAGCTGTTAGAAACAGGAGCAAACACCCATACCTAAACACTGAGTCGAACTAGAACCCAGATGCAGATGGAGAGGACAAGACCAGGTTGCAGAAACACATAGAGACAGCTTACCTGAACAAGGGAGGAGCTAACAGGCACCAGACTGATAGCTGGGAAACCAGCATGGGACTGACTCAGACCCCCTAAACATGGGTCTCAGCTAGAAGGACTGAGCAGTCTAAGGGACCTCAGACAGTGGAGCCAGGATGTATTCCTGGTACACAAAAGGACCTTGTGGACACATCCCCCATGGAGGGATACTGCCTTAATCTAGAGACAGGAGAGAAGCCCTAGTCCCTACTTCAAATGACTTGGCAGATCTACCTGACCCCACCTGGATGGCATTCCCCTACATATGGTATTGGGGTGGGGGATGGGAGGGGAGGGTGATCAAGGTGCATGTGAGAGGGCAGAGAGGGTAAGAGCAAGGGAGGGAGGGAGAGGGAACTGGGATCGACATGTAAAATAAAAAATAAATTAATTAATTAAAAAAAATAAGAGCACACAGCCAGTAGGGGGCCAGGTTTTGCCTCCCATGTTAGCAAGATGTGGGCTTTTGTGTTGATAAGGATGGGTACACCTTGGAGGATGTATGCCGTGTACATTAAATCAATCCTTCTCCTGAAAGATTTCAGCCTTTGTGGTGCTGATTCTAGACCCTGGGATAGATTCTAAGGAAAACAAAAAAAAAAAAAAAACAAAGGAAACTGTACAAGATTAACTTAACACAGAAACTGAAAATACAGAGTAACTAGACTATGTTCTGTGTCACGATACGATTTCAATTGGAGTTGTGGAGTTTAACTTTTAATTTTGTGTGTATGGGTGTTTTTCCTGTATGTTTTTATTTACTACATATTTGTCTGCTGCCCATAGATGATGCCAGAAGAGGGCATTAGAGCCCTTGGGACTAGAGTTCCAGACAGCGGTGAGCTGCCATGTGAATTGCGACCAGGTCCTCTGGAAAAGCAGCCAGTGCTCTTAATCATTAAGCCATCTATCCAGCCCTACAGTTGTGTTTTTAAAGAATTTTGTGGAGAAATGCTCACATGTTCTTAGTAGGAAAATAATCAAAACTATTCATAAAGTGTGGGAAGTTTTTATTTACTTCTCTTAGTCTTTTTAATGTTTCCTAGAGTTTTTACAATGAACAGGGGCCACACTTACAATCAGAAGGGGGAAAAAAGAGGGATTAGTATAATTTGTACAGCAAACACTTCTGCAATGTCCAGGGTAGGAGACAGGCTTGAGTAGTTTTCATCCTCTGACAAGCGGCCAATGGAGTTGACACCAAAGAACAATTTGAGTGAGGAAGCTAAGGCTAGGTGGGAGAAGACCAGCTTTTTAAAAATGTCAACTTCTGCAGGGCAGTGATGGTATACACCTTTAATCCCAGCACTTGAGAGGCAGGGGCAGATGAATCTCTGTGGGTTTGAGGCCAGTCTGATCTACACAGAGAAACCTTGTCTCAAAAACCAACCAAACAAACAAACAAACAAGCAAACAAACAAGAAAACCCAAACTAAATAAATAAGTCAACTTTCTCCCACTGAACAGATAGGCAAGAAGCCAGCAGAAAACAAATAACTAAACAGCACAGGTTCCAGAACATTCATTCAGCAGGGTCAGTGCATCTGCCTGACCAAGGACAATGTCCTGCCGCCCTGGGGGGTGGTGCTGGTGGAGTCAGCCAGGACCAGGAGGCCACCGGGAGACGGCCTTCTCCAGCAGGCCCACATTCTCAGCCTTAGATCCATCTGCCTCCAGCACGTGCTGGTCCCCTGACAGCAGCAACGCTCCTCCCCCACAGTGGCCCTCTTCTAGCTGACTAGCCACACACACACTCCAGGGAAACGGGGGGGGGGGGGGGGGGGGGGGACTCCAGCCTTGAAGGCAGGTCTCTCGCCACAACCCCCAGCTTTTCTCCCAACTGTAGCTCACACGTGGCACAGAAGCCTGGGGCCACAGGGCCTCCCCACAGTTCATTATACCTTCCATGCCTCACACCACAGGAGGTGGAGGCGCCTGCCAGGTGATGCGTGAGTCCCACGATCAAATTGTAGCAGCAGTGAAATGGTCCCTGCTGCTCGCGGAGTGAAGGTAACTAACTGCCCCTTTCAGGGACACCAGGGAGAGGCAGACTCCCAGATGCAGAATTAGCAGAGACTCGTGACCCACTTGTGATGGATAATCTTGAGTGTCAACTTGACTGCATATGGAATGCAACTGAAACCCGAGGTGCCGAGCACTCCTGTGAGGGATTTTCTTAGGTTATTTAAAGGAAGAAGACCCACGCTAAATGTGGGCAACCCCTGGTTGCAGCCCACATAGAAAGGCAAGAAGAAAAAGTACTTTGCTTCCGGCCTGCTTGCCCTCACTATCCTGTTGCTGAGGCATTCCTTCAGTCATATTAGAACCAGCTTCTTCAGGGCTGCAACGTGGACTGATGATCAGCAGTTCCCCAGGAACCCTCCAGGAAGACAGCCCCAAACTGGGACTGCTGAGACATCCAGCCTAGGGACTGAACAACTACCAGGTTTCTCAGCCTCACCAGCATGAGACAGCCATTCCTGGAGTACCCAGACGTATAAAAATAAGAATGTAAATACATATATATGTATATATTCATATTCTCTCAGCACTGTTCCTTTAGAGAACCCTGACTAATAGACCCCCTGTGAATGAGACCACAAGCAAGCTTTGTCATAACATTGTCTCACTAGCGAGACCTCCTGGTGTCTCGATCTGCATTTCAGCAAATGTGTGGCTGGCCTCTTGCCTCTGTTTGAAAACACACTGCTGTATCACCTCCTTGTAGGCTTGAAGGACCCACCACATTCATCTGGTTCCTGGGTGGGTTCCGGCACCTGGCTTGGCCACTGACAAATGTGCTCATGACACAGAACACATGCCAGGTGCTCCCATGCTGGTCTGTCAGTGCTGGGGCAGGAGTGACAGACAGACCGCTGTGGGTTGACCTCTTCCAGGTCCCTAAAGCACGGTACTGAGACAGCATATGGCTGTGTGAGGCCCTGTCCTCCTGCCCAATGCTTGCTCTTCAGATGCTTTGTATCTTCTAAACAGGCTTCCTGGAAGGCGGGAGGTCTTCTGAGCCGCCAAGTGGGTTTCCTCGCCTTTTCATAGCTGAGTTTTCAGTGTATGTTGAACTGGACTGGGTCTAAATGCAGAGGCATGTTGTGAAAAGCCCTTCCCAGACTGGAAGGAGCTTCCAGATTGTAGGTGTTTGCTAGCTGTTACCTGGACAAAACAGGAACAAAAGCAAATCAAAATTAAAGAAAAACACATACATCTCCTGTCAAGAAATTTTTAGGGTTTTGTGTTAGCCTTGCAGAAAAATAATTCACTCACCAATAAACTGAGCCAGAGGCCTCAGGGAAGCCACTGGCAGCCTTTGGGAAGTTAGTTCATTCCACTTGACATGGCTGTGATGCTGAGGCTGCCTCTGAGAAGAGGCTTTATGGAACAGGAGAGACATCTGCAGCATCTGTCCACAGCGGCACCATCGTCAACAGTGGGATTGTGGATGCAGCCCTGCACACAGCAGAGCCCGACGGAGCGCATTCTGGCCCGATTCTACTTTTCAGTAAAGGAAAGTGGGGGGTGTCTCCAGAAAGAGTTCTGGTAAGGTCTCTCTCTAGAGCTCAGGAAGCAAGGTGGAGAAGAGGGTTTGGAGCTTGGAGCCATCTGCCTAACATCAGGAGTGTGCTCCCTGAAGTCCACCTCTGGGCCATGAAACTTTAACACCTTTAGACACAGAAGAGAGTAAAGTCCCCCTAGACAGGATTCTTTACATCTGATTTGGTGAGATTTGTCTAGAAAGCATGCAGATATTATATGTAATTATAAAACTGAGTTAAATATAAGTGGTATCTTCTATAAATCGAATGCAAACTTAAACAACTGCAAGGACAAAAACAATTTCAAGTAACTTTGGTTCTTGTTTGTTTGATTTGGTTTTGAGACAAGTTCTCACTCTATAGCCTAAGATGGCTTCAAATTTGCCACAGCCTGCAAAGGGCTGAAAATTCAGATGTGCACCCGACAAGGCACACATTAATATGACTAACTGCATAATGGATTATGCCCTAAGGATAGAAAAGTACTTAACAATCACAGTCCATGTGAATAACTTAAACCCCTTATACAAACACTTGTAGGATGTATATAACCACAGGCATGTGGAAAACAGCTAGATGCCATATGACCTGCATGTTCTACTCCTAGAAACCCAAAACAATGAAAACACATGTCCACATGAAATGGAAAAAGAATTTCATAGCAGCATTATTCTTGATAGCCAAGAAACAGCCTACACATCCACCAACCGTGAAGGGAGAGACATAGCACGGCCGCTCTGCACAGTGAGTGATACGGCTGTAGTGTAGGGAAATGCTACCCTGGCTGCAGTGTAGATGACCTTTGAGAACACGCTCAGGAAAAGATGAGGGACATGAAGGGCCTGCACGGCATGACGTACTCTATGTCCACAGTCAGAAGATCACAGATGCCAAAAGCAGATCAGAGGTTGCCGGTGGCTAGGGAGTTGGCAGCTTAGGGCCTTCTGCCACAGTGGCTTCTCCTGGCCACGGAAGTTACAATCCAGCCCCACAGCCAGCAGCAGAGCAAAGAGCGATGTGGTAAGCGGGGAGCCTTTGGATTTATGACAGACATGGATCCTGACCAGCTTTCCCTCAGGCTTCCAGGGAAGGTGGTGACCATTTGCTGCCCAGGAAGGGATGAGGGATAGGAAGGAGCATCTGCTCATGGCCCAGGAGCTTCCTTTGCCCTTGTCCCAACCTGTACACACCCATATGTGTTGGATTCCAGGACCTCTAGGGGGAGACCCTTCCTCTCCTGCCCCCCCCCCCTTGTCCAGATAGGTTTCCACAAAAGGAGGGTCCTGAGGACATCACAACAATGTATGGCCCACTCAGGCTGGGCTGGCTTCTTTGCCCCTCCTCCTACCCCCAACATTAAAGACAAAGCAGATCAATCAGTCAACATCAGCAATGCCTGTCAAAGTCTGCTATGGACAGAACACTCAGGTGAGAGGCAAAGAGCGAATGAAGCCTCAGCTCTAAAGGAACATGTCTACTCTAGAAACCCAAAACCCCACCCCAATCTGACATCACCAGACAACAGCGAGGGATTTCCTAGGGAGGGAAGAGCCACAGGGAGCAGAGAGAGCACAGAGCTGAGGACAGGCAGAGGTCATGGGAATACTGCCCAAGAATTTGCCCAAGGGCATGCAAGAGCTCAGCATGGCTCTGTACATGGTCATGGTTCCTGTGAATCTCGCTTCAGCTGTGTGGGCCCAGCAAGTATGTTGGTGAACAAAGGTCAGTGTGCTGTGTGCTTAGTTCCCACCTACACCCACTTAGCCCTGCAGTTTACCATGGGCTACACCAGGGTTACAATGAGATACCCAGATGAAAGGGGGTGGCCCTGTGCCGGCATTACCTGAGAGATGCCCCTGGAGATCATTGGTAGGCAGCTTAACTTAGTGTAGGATGGGTATCTCCAGGGGTAGTCCATACCTCATCCTTTCAGACATCAACCACATATCTGCCCTGGGTCCAGAACCTGTTTGATGGCCAAAAAACTCCATGAGAAAGCATCTCAGTGCTTTCAGAATCAGCCAGGACATGTCCTGATTGCAAGAAGAGAGTAAGTCTGGTCCCTTGAACAAAGCAGCCCTTACCTGGAACCCGACAGGTGCTGGGGTTCTGCCTGGGCCCTTTCTTCGCTTGGACTGTCCCCCCTGACCACAGAGGACTTCTCAGGGTCCTGATTTCTGGTCTCTGGCTCCGGCTGGCTTTTGACCTCATCCTCTCCTTGCAACCTGCTTGCTGTATCCACATGAGGCTCTGAGGTATGTGCCAGGCACTTGTTGGAAGCAGGGGCTTTGGGCTCCTGCCCATTGGAGGCATCTTCTGCAGGCAGGCTGACATCGGGAGAAGACCGGGCCTCATCTAGTCTCTCAGGCTCTTTGTCACCAGCCTTGGCTAAGCTTACAGAAGGGTTAGAGGCACTGATGATGCTTCCTGGACCACACCTCTCCCGCAGATGCTCCACCGCATCCTCCCTGCTGTCCCCACAGCTCCCACAGCACACACAGGAGTGGAGGAGGCAGTTGGTGGCTGCAGCGCCGAGTTTGTGTGAATTGTCCCCTGTCTCCTCTGCCCTGGGCTCCAACGGGGAAATGCCATGGTCTGTGGCTTCTTGCGTTGCCACCACAGCAGAGTCCAGGGAGGTGGGAGACTTGGGGTTGAAGATGACTGTGGCTGAAAGTTTCATGCCCCCGGTCCGGTGTGCAATCATCTCAGCTGTCTCGGCATCATTTGCGCTCACCTCCCAGCCGTCCAGGTACAGCTGTGAGTCCAGGCAGCTGCAGGAAGTGGAGCCCACAAGACTGGCCAGCTTTACCTTGTCGTCCTCAACGTTGTTGTTGCTCCAGTCTTCCTCCTTTACCAGGGATGGTGCGCCAAGCCCCACCTCTCCACTCTGACCACCCTGCCCTCTCTGTCGAACATTGCTCTCTGTGCTACCTGTCAACTCAAATGCGCCCCCTGGGGATTCTGACCTGGCAGGAGACTCTGTCACCTCGACATCATCCATGAAGAATACCCTTTCCTCCTCATCACTACCTGATTTCAGCCGGGCTCTGGCTGGAGAGGCTTCCCCTCGGGGGCTGGCCTCTGTGCCTGGCCTACGTGCTGGGGACTGGCAGGCACTGGGCGGCGAAAGCAGAGAAGACATCTCGTCCCCAGCCCTGTGGACCATGCGGCTGAGCTCCTCCAACTCCTGATCATCATACTGCATTGAGCAGGCCAGCTCTGCCTCTGGGTTGCTGGCACTGGCTGAGAGTGGCTCCTCGGGGGGAAGGGATGCAGAAAAGGTAGGTGCCAGGGCACTGGGTGCCTGGGTGTCTGCCCGGATGGGGAGCTCCACATCCTGAGAAACGCAGAGGCTCCGTTCCAGTGTGTGCAGCTCCTCCTCAGTCAGCGCCTGCAGCAGATCCCTACAGGGTCGACAGAAACCAGGCTGAGGGTCTCAAAATGCCAGTGACTGCCAATAGTAGCAGAGGCAGTCCCCCGAAGCTGGCACCCATACTGAAGAGCTCAGGGAGCATGCACTTGTGCTTCACACACGCTGTCCCTCCCCTTCAAAAGGAAGCTCTCTTCTGCACCACAGGGGTAGAAGTGTAAGTAGCTATCACTATATTTGTAAATTATACTTAAAAATGAGATTCTGGGGCCTCTCACTGGAAACGCTAAAGCCCAAGTTAGTCAGGAATATTTAGTGGTGAGCATTTGTCTACCATGCATTAAGACCTCGATCATAGGAATATTGTGACTATTAATAAAATGCACCGTATGCAAGCATGAAATTCTCAAATACATTAAAATATTACATTAAGACGAGAACTGTGAGGCTTTCTGAGTTTCTAAACTCAAGCACAATTACATGGACAGTATCTGCACCCCAAAATAAGTAATCAGGGCCCCAGGCATGCTCCTATGCCTCCAATCTCCTTGGTTGCTGTCATCTTGACTCTATATCTACAGGCAGAAATGGTTTTGCCTGCCTTTAGTATCTAGAGAAATGAGAATTTCTCATGGCAGGCACTGTTCACTGACATGTTTGTGTAGAAATTAATTGAAATTTGCATTTCAGATTTCAGAGTATTGTCAGTGCATGCAAATTTGAATAGTTTTTGGTGCAAGATAATATATACAAGCTGGGTGTAGTAACACATGCATTTAATTCCAGCACTTATGGGGCAGAGGCAGGTAGATCTCTGAGTTCAAGGCCAGTCTGGTCTACATATTGAGTTCCAGGACGATCAGAGCTATGTAGTGAGACCCTGTCTCAAAACAAACAAACAAAAAGATTATATACCTATAAAATGCATGTATATATGTCATTATGTGTCATATATACAGTGTGAATGTGTGGGTGTGCATCTAGAATACACTGACATAAAAGTATTTGTTGTGTGTCTGAAATTCAGATTTAACTGGGCACTCTGTTGCTGTGTATGTACATCTGCTGCCTCAAGGTATTAGTTTTCGTTTCTGTTGCTATGATAAGACACCCTGACCAAAAGTATCTTGGGAGGAAGGGGTTTACTTGGCTTACACTATCGTCCACCACTGAGGGACCCTTGAGGCAGGAACTGAAGCAGAGACCATGGAGGAAGCTGCTTACTCATGGCTTGCTCAGCCTGCTGTCTCAAACAAACCAGGACTACCTGCCCAGGGGTGGCACCACTGACAGTGGATGGAGCCTTCCCAATTCAATTAAAAACAAAAAAAACGACCCACAGATTTGCCTACAGGCCAATGTGATGGAAACATTTTCTCTACTGAGATTCCCTCTTCCCAGATGACTCTAGCTTGTGTCAAGTTGACAAAAAACTAACCAGCACAAGATTCATTCACAACAAGGTTCACTGTGGTAGATCATTCACTCTTAAGGCTACTGTCTCCTGTCCTATAAACATACCACAGCTCACTTACTAGTCTGTCTACTCCTGATAAGATCTGGCTGCCATGGTCTGCTATTGCTGCACACCTCTCCTGTAGAATACTGTGTATTTCCACCACACAGGAAGAGGCTACTGGCTCACAGAGCTGGTGTATTAGTTGCTTTCCTCAACACTATGACAAAATGCCTGACACAAGGAACTGGAGGGTGAGCTTATTTTGGCTTGTGGTTTGGGGTCATTATGGCAGGGACGGCAATGGCAGCTGAAGTGTGAGGCAGGGGTCACAGGTCCTATACAATCAGGAAGTATAGACATTGAGTCTGGCTTTCTCCTTTTTCCTTTTTTATTCAGTCTGAATCTCCAGCCCAGCTGGATGGTGCTACCCACATTTAAGGAGGGTCTAGTGAAACTTCTCTGGAAACCATGTCAAAGACACCCCCAGCAATGTGTCTCCCAGATGTTCCTAAATTCTGTCAAGCTGACAGTGAAGACCGACAACACAGTTGGTAAGCAGCTTGGATACAAGGGGTCTATGGCCTCTCTGGTGCATGTGGAATAGAACCTTATTTAGCCTGAGCTCCAGGTTGCATACTTATCAATCCTTACATATCCTATGTGTGACACCTACTCAAAACATACACCCATTTTTCTTTTTGATTGATTTTTGTTATGTGTTTTGGAGTTAAGTTCTTAATGGATTTACTCTCCAGTTCTTCAGTCCACATCTCATTCTCTTCCAGATGCCTATTGGTAAGACATTTTTTAATGTAATAAAGTCTAATGTATCATATTTTTTAGTGGTGCTGAGAATTGAACCCAAGGCCTCACACACGCTAGGTTGGCTAAGTGCTCAACCCTACACTATACCACCAACAACATGTTTTTCACAGCGAGCCCTTCTGTGTCCTGTTTAGGAAACAGCTGCCTGCTCCACTGTTACAATGATGATCTTGACTATCTTCCCCTGAAAACTCTTCCTCTTTTCACATGTATACATCTACTGTATCTGGAATGGATTTTGTATGTGATTGCAATAGTAATAGATATGCATAAATGAGACTTTTTTTCCTCACATGAATACCTATTAGATGAGCCCACTTACTAGAGAAAAAAATGTAGCACTGTTCTGCAATGCTTCATGGCCGTACTGTATATTGGTCCATATGACTTATTCTGTTTATATTTTATTTGTGGGAGGTTTTAAAATAATGGATTAAGTTCTCTTAATATATACTGCATTTAAAAGTTTTAGTTCTCTTGTCAGCTTTGATTTCTTTGTAAAATTTTTTCATTTCAAATTGTCAAATTCATTGACATAGAATTGTTCATAGTATCTGTAAAGTCTGTAATGATGTCTCCTGTCCATTATTTTTCTTTCTTGCTTTCATTTCCTTTCTTCTTTATTCTTGCACTGGCTGGACTTGAACCCAAACACTGGAGTTAGAGGTGTGTGCCACCATGCCCAGTTTTTTGTTTGCTTGTTTGTTTGTTTTGGTGTGTAGAGGGGTCTATCTTCGCTACTTTTAAAGTAATATGTCATTTTCTGCCCTCACTGTTTTTAAGATTTTTCTTTGTTGTTGGCAATTTTACTATGACATGCACAGGGATGTTTTATGCTCATCTTGCTTGTCGTTTGAGACTCCTGAATATATGAGTAGAGTTCTCATCAGTTTTGGAAAATTCTAGGCCGTTTTCTTTGAATATTACTTCTATTCATCCTCTCTTGTCCCTTTCTGGGATTCCGATGACGCGTTAGGCCTGTGAGTGTGTTGCACACGCCTCTCATACCGATGGCTCTGTCTGCTTGCTTCCTCACTCATCCTGTCTTTGTGCTTCCTCTGCTGATCTATCCTCAGGCTCGTTACCTCTATATTCTGCTAGGTCCAATCTGCTTTCAGACCCACCCATTGCTTTTATTTTTGTACGGTGAACACTTTAGCTCTTGAGTAGCATTTTAATAGATCCTATGTCTGTAACTTCTCTCTTCTCATCCAAATTCCCTCTTTATTGTATGCCCTGCAGTTCAATGATTCATATCCTTGTATGTTTAGTCTAGCCTCCGAGTCACATGCTCTTCTCCTGGCCATTGATCATACTTTCTTGTCTCCACATTTCTCAACAGGTTTGAACTGCATGCTGGACATCAGACCTAAAACATCCTAACAGTGACAAATGATGCTGTCTTGTGCTCCCTGTCTTTGGCTAGGAATGTGGAATTAGGGTTCATTACCACACCGGCTCAGACATCCACCAGGTTTATTGCTACCTGAGCCCTCCATCTTCCTACACTCCAGAGTCTTTAGAGAAGGAGCTCTGGCCTTCTGAGCCCAGCCTTCCAACTCCCCATCCCATGAACCTTCAACCTTTGGCAAAAGTTTCCAGAGCAGACTGACAGGGAACTCGAGGCACACATCTGTCTCCTGAGAGCGCAAGATCGCAGGAAACCTCCCAGTGTTCCTGGGGGGCTTTGTGCCGACTCCTCCTATACCTGAACCCAGCAGCTGTGCTCCCCGGCTGCCCCAGTGCTGATGTGTTCTCCCGGCACACTGCGCCTGGGTTCTGGCCTCCAGCCTGAACCTTGGGCAAGGAAACATTTGCCTGGAATTGTCAAACACTTCCTGGGAAGAAGGGGCAGGTATCTGTGGGCCTCTCTCTCTCCTGAGTCCTCAAACCTTCTTCTCATTGCTCCAGCACCTGCACCATTCTTCCTACAAGGACCCACCCCTCTGTCAAGGCCCGGCTGTGCTTTCCTTCTTGGCCTCTGCACTGTCTGTATCTCTCCTCATTTACTGTCACCCCTTCTCTTGGAACCAAGAAGGGCAAGTCCTCAGCCTGAAGTCTAGGGTTTGCATTCCACAGAGTGAGAGGAAAAGAGCCAAGAGCCATCTATAGGATAAACTGAACCATAAAATAGACTGAGCACCCTGCTCCCAGTTTGCTGACTCCCTGAGGTCTGAAGCCTTCAAGGCTGCCCACAGGAAAAGCTCAGAGAGGTCTCTTCTTGGGGGACATCTGTTCCAGCATATTTCTATGTTCTGTGCACCCTCAAAGAAATTCTGGCCTCACTGACTGTGCCTGAGGCGACCCTGTGCTAAGCAAGTTCTAAGGAGGCTCTGGTACCACTAAGACCCCTCAAGAGTGATCAAGGGAGGAAACACCAGGAAGGCACTCAAAAATGGGTGGCCATGGCCTCCACATTGTTTCCAGCCCATCATGAGGCCTTCCCTAGGGCATGAACAACCCATCCCACTGAGCCACTGGGCAGACAGATGTTCAGTCCAACAAGAGGAAGATTATGGTATAGCAGAAGGGAGCCTAACAAACCAAGACTCATGTATGAGCTTCCTAAAGGGAACTTCAGGGCTTTTGTGAACTGAGGAAATACCAAGCTCTGTGGTACCCAAGGTTGGGCAGTGTGAAGTTAATGATTCCTTAAAGCTTGGCACACAAGAGCTCAACCATTCTGAGGCCCATGCAGAGCAGATAAAGGCTGGCTTCAGCCACTGAGGACACAGGTATTACACACAGGAGGATGTGTGACCAGCTCTCATGACTCAGAGGGGGCTGAGCACCTGACTTCCACAAACCGTCTTCCAAACCTCACCTTATTTTCCGCAGCAACGTGTGGAAAGGCCGGAACAGCTCAGACATGTCTTCCACTTTTCGGTCCAAGTTCAGGGGTCCATCTGCATAGACCACAAGGCCACTGCATTCAAGACACACAAGCCAGTGTGGTTAGGCTCTGTGAGCCTCTGAGTGAGCCCTATAATTTCATCTTCAACGTCTGTAAGATGACTGACAGCCAGCTGGGACTTGGAGCAACCTCACATAGCAAAGTTTAGCAATAACTCCCCGCCCCCAACTTACCTCCTATAAACAGAATTTCAGTAAGTCAAGGAAAAGATAATGGCAAGTTTATTAGTTTGGTTCACATCAGGGATCTAACAACCATGGAGTATATTGGCTTACCTCAATGCTGCCAAGAAATGAGATAAAGATATATTACTAATATCTACCTCATTGAAAGTAGAAAACTAGATCTGTTGAGGGGCACACAGAGGTCAGGCCTGTCACTTCAAAAGCCAAGCATGAGGCAGAGAAATGAGTTTCTATGTGGGTCTCCTGTCATCCTTCAGGGCAGGAAACACCCTCTTGTCTACCCCCAGGCAAGACTGACCCTTCCCCCAGAAGCCCCAACCCAAGGCTGAGCTTTCTTCACTGCCCCCTCCCAGCAGCCAGCACCTGGCTCAACACCTGTTGAAGGCCAGCTTCACTTCAGGCAGCCCTGACCCTATCATCTCATCTCCTTCAGAACACTATGCCCATATTCCCTTCGTCATATCCTCCAGTGTCTCTGGGGCCCAGACGCTCAGGACTGGCATGTCTCAGGAGCCCACAGAACATTACCCTCATCTGAGCACAGATTAGGGCTATTTGGGCTTTTTGCTTGTTTCTACAACTGTGGCATGGTCTCCTTGGCAGCAGAGCTCCTGTTCCCACCATCCCACACAGAATCCCTGTGGGTTTATAACAATCGTCTTTAACATACCCAGTTTGGTAAGAAAAAGTGACAAACGGAATTGAAGGAACTATTTTCCCTTAGAAGGTTGGATTCTGTGTGCAAAAGAAGAATCGAAAGTCATAAGAGAAAACAGGTACTGTGCTGCCTCTAGACTCCAGGGTCTTGCTAAGTAGTGAGTTCACACCGAGCAGAAGCAGGTTGGTTTGTGATGGGGGCTGTATCCTGGGCAAACGAGGCCAACATTGAGAAAGGGGGAGATGGGGAGGCTCTGTGTGTGTGTGTGTGTGTGTGTGTGTGTGAGAGAGAGAGAGAGAGAGAGAGAGAGAGAGAGAGAGAGAGAGAGAGAGAAAGGTGGCTTACAAGATTGGAAAGTAAATTCAAACTGCACAGGGCAGGTGACAAGCAGGCTGGAGGGTGGGGGAAGGGTGGTTACTACAATCACAGACAGAATTCCTTCTTACTTAGGGGATCTTAGCCTGTCTTCTCCTTAGATTTCAACTGATTATATGCAGCCCACTGCACTATAGAGGGCAATCTGCCAAACTCAAAACTCTATTCACTTAAATGTTAACTTGTTTTTAAGATGTATTCAAGGCATCCAGACTGGGGTGTGGCTAAATATCTGGGTACAGAGGCTATGCTGCCACACAAAGCTAGTGGTAACAGTGTATAGTTGATCCACAAAGCTAGTGGTAACAGTGTATAATGTGGCAGCCACATTCTAGCAGCTCTCACTGAAGAGAGCATTCCTTCTTCCTTGAATGCTCCTGGCATCCTGGTCTGGGATCATTTGGCCACAGATAGAAGGGTTTTTGTCACTTAATTCCATTTCACTGGCCTCCATGTCTTTCTAAGAGGTCAGGGCCACCGTTTTTATTTGTGGTAACTTTTGAAACACTGTATGAATCCTTTTTTTCTTTGTATTTCTTTTTTGAAGTTGTTTTTCCTCTGTAGGCCCATGGAGGCTCCTGAAGAAATTACAAAATAGCAGCTGGGTGGTAGTACACTCTTGGGAGGCAGAGGCGGGTGAGTTCAAGGCTAGCCTGGTCTACAGAGAGTTCCAGGACAGCCAAAGCTGTTACACAGAGACACCCTGTCTCGCAAAAAAAAATTCAGCCATTAAAGGGCAGAGAGGGGTTGTAGGGATTGTCCCGAACCTATGTTCACTCTGGAGACCACTGACATCCTACCAATTCATGAACATGGGCTGTGGATTGTCTTTCTATCTTGGTAGACTTTCTCATTTTTTTTCCATTCACCATGTTCTACAGTCCTCAGTAGTCATGTGTTTGACCTCCTTGGCTAAATTTATTCTAGGTGTTTTATTGTTTTGAATTTTTTTTTTTTTTTTTTAGCTTGCACTTAAGTAAGGCTGAGGGTATGGGTCAGTGACACTTGCCTGGCATGTGCAAAGCCAAGGTTTGATTCCTAACACTGAAACAAAACAAAACAAAACCATGTTTCAAATAACATTTAATCACATTCAATAGAATATTACCCCAAAAATGAAAGAAATTCTAACACATTTTAACGTGCTAAGTGAAATAAACCAGTCATAGGAGACTAATTCCACGTGGTTCCACTTACAGGTAAATTCCTGATATTGTCAGGAGCAGTGGGTGCTGAGAGTAGCTGGGAGAGGGTGTGAGGAACGGGAGTGGATGGGGGGATGGGGGAGGGTGGGGGAGGGTGAGGGAGGATGGGGGAGGGTGGGGGAGGGTGGGAGAGGGTGGGGGAGGGTGGGGGAGGGTGGGAGTGGATGGGAGGGGATGGGAGGGGATAGGAGGGTGGGAGGGGATGGGAGGAGATGGGGGAGGGTGGGAGGGGATGGGAGGGTGGGAGGGGATGGGAGGGGATGGGAGGGGATAGGAGGGTGGGAGGGGATGGGAGGAGATGGGGGAGGGTGGGAGGGGATGGGAGGTGGTGTTTTTAGGATGGAGATGGACAGTGTTTGACAATACCCAAGTGTTCACTCAGGAAGGGTTAAAATAGGGCCCTGAAAAATGGCTCAACAGGTAAAATCACTTGCTGTTAAGCCTGACAACCCAAGCTCAATCTCCCAGATACAACTGTGGAAGGAGAATTGGATCCCATAGGCTGTCTACTGACCTACCCCGCCCCCCACCACACCCCTAATTTAAAAAAAAAATTAAAGAAAGGCTAAAATGGTAAGTTGTATGTTGTGTGTGGTTTGCCACCATAATAAAAACACGTATTTCTTTGCTTTTCTGTTTACAGGTGTCTTTACAGAGGGCTGGGGCTGTAGCTCAGTTGATAGTGCATTGTCTGGCATGCAAAAGGCCCTGATTCTAATAGCAGTAGGGCACACCTATAATCCCATCATGTGGAAGGTGGAGAGGGAAAGACCACAAGTTCTAGGCTATGCTTGGTCAGCCTGAAAAAAGGGTGGTGCACGCTGTTAATGCCAGCACTCAGGAGGCAGAGGCAGGTGGATCTCTGTGAATTATAGGACAGCCTGGTCTACAGAGCGAACTCCAGGACAGCGAGGGCTACACACACAGAAATCCAGTCTGGAAATACACGCCCAAAGCAATCCTGTAGTGACAGAATTTGGTGCTGATCTTGTGTTTGACATAACGAGGATGCTCCTTTGATACTAGTGTTTCTCTCTAATATTTCGGTGATGTAAGTGTCATTTTTAATCAGTGCCTTAGTTTTGGATATTCAGTCCCTCACATGTTTTGATTACAATCAATACTCTGTGGATAATCTGTATAAATGTGTATCTGAGCCTTGTCAGATCAAAGTGCAGGAGGGAAGCCTGTCTTCCTGTGGAGATATACAACCACAACACAAACCCTATTTATACAACTGCAGGACCAGAAATCCTACAGACACACAACAGATGAGAGAGAGAGAATATGCGTGCACACGTGTGAGTATACATACATGTGAGTGTAGGTGGTGGGAGTGGCCACAAAAGGTCCATGGTCCGTGGGTGATACGAGTATTCTGAAATTAGTGGCAACCAGTACACAAGCTGTGGTAGAACTGTGATCTGAGTATTCGTGGATGGGCCAGATCGTAGGAAGTTGTTCTTACAGAAACTGAGTAAGAACACCCATTGTGTGAACCTGGAGCTAAGGAGCTCAGAAGGCAGAACTGAAGAGAGGGTGGATGGATGTGGAGCAAGGGGTCACAGAGGCAGAGGTCAGGCTGGGGCATCCCACAGGTGTGGGAAAGTCTATTATCCAGAAGGCGAAGCCATGGCAGGGTGTGAGCAGGCCCAGTGTCCTTCTCGTTTGAAAATGTCCAGGACCACTGGTGCCCCAGAGGAGGAGGTGTCACTACTCTAACAAGGGGACCGGACTAAAGAGTAGGCAGGATCAAAGGCCAGGTTCACACAGGTGACATTAGAGTGGGAAACGCTGGGACCGGCTGCAGGGTTTACTGTGGTGTGGACAAACGTCGTGGGAGAAATGGCTGATACAGACTTGACTCGGATGAAGCATGTGTGGGCCAGTGGGACCCTGGGCTGGGAGGCAATAGTGACTGACCCTGTGGCACAGGCCTACGCTGGCCAACCAGATAGGCTGGCTGGAAAGGGAACACGGAATCTATAGGTTTTGCTTTCTTTGTTCTCTAAAGGAACTGTTTTAAGATAAATACCTTAAAATTACATCTGAGCATAAAGGAAAGCTGCTCTCCAGACCCTGTCTCTCCTGCACAGCCATGCCCCCGTGGGATGAGTGGAGGGCCCAGTGCACAGTGGTTACAACGCGTGCTCACCATGTGAACACAGGAAGGAGCGCTCCTGGGAAGTTAAAAAGCATGAGAAGCAAGGCAGAGCTGGGCTGTAGGTTGTGTGAGGACGTGGTATGGGGGGAGGTTCACACAGTGGGGCTCAGTGGGGGTATTTTAACACAGACATTGCATCTCTTGATCCTTGCATCTGGCTCTGAGGTTTGAGGCTTTGCTTCTGAGGTCCTGGTGGCTGGCTATGTAATGCTCCCTGTCACGAGCCAAACCTCCATGCTCTGAGCTCCAAGTTCCTGTATCCGCTCTCCTTTCTCATATACTGAGTCTTCTCCACATTGTGGAGGTCCCTCCAAAGCTCTCAGCTCTTTTGTAGACCTCCTTCCACCCTGAAGAGAAGAGGCTTCAGGTCTACCTCCAGGAGGAGTCAGAGTCACCTGGAGCAAAGCCCACACCTACAGAGGCCTTACTTTACTCCAGGACTAGTGATCTGGGTGGGTTACACACAGGGCATCAATGATACTGGCCAGAGATAAGTACCACTGTTCATCAGCCACATACGTCCAGGCACAGATGGGTGTTGAACCACTGTTAAAAAGTAGAGTAAACATGGAAAACAGACTCCAGAATAAAACTGGGTATGGTGGGGTATGCCTGTGATCCAGTACTTATGGGGTAGATAATGGAGGATTATAAGTTCAGGGTCATCATTCACTACACGAGTTCAAGGCCAGCTGGGGCTATATGAAACTGTCTTAACCCCTCCCCCTACCAACAAACAACAAGAAAGAAAACAGATTTCAGAGTTAAATCTGGAAACAGCGAGGGCAGGGGCTGTCTGACACCTCTGTTTATTTTAAAACTAGTCTGCTATCTAAGATAAACATCAGGGTGCTCCCAGGGACTCTGGAATGAGTTTCCCCCAACCCCACCTGCCCTCAGTCAGGAGAGCAGCAGGCAGGGCAGCAAGGAAAAGCTTAGCCCAAAACAGCAGCTGCTTCTGCAGGGCTTCCCAGGGGAGTCAACCCTTGAATGCCAGCAGTGTGTTCTCCTGGGTTGTGGGTAAGTGCGGGAAGTGGGCAGCAAGCATTTGTTTAAAAGAGGGACAGGGTTTTCTGTGTCACAGCACCCATTCTCAGGATGTGAGCCCACTGAGATGAGGATCCCTTTCTGTTCTTAAAGACTCTCAGACCCATGCTGGTCAGCACAGACAAGATCTGAAGCCCAAAGAGTTTTCTGTTTTATTTTTCAGACAAAGACAAGGAAGAGGTAAAGAGCAAACAAATGTACCATTTCCTCTTAGTAAACCGCAGAGACGCCTGTGAGCCAGCATAGGCCCACAGGTCCTCCTGGGAACAGTCACTCCAGCACACTTTATGTGGGCTACCAGGGATTTCCAGTCCCAACTCAACATCCTTGGAAGGCACGACCCCCCCCCCCAGCTTCTGCTGATGAAGGGCATTTTAAAGGGACATCCCTGGAGTGTGATATGACCCTTTGGGTATGCAGAAGAGAAGGACGAGGACTGTGTAAGGCCAGGGGGAGCATATGGTGAAGGGGACCAGAGATGCTGGGCCACAGGAGGGTTCTGGAAACACCAGACAGTGCTCAAGCATTACCCTGAGGACATCCAAGACACATAAGTCAGAAGCCTGGCAAGGAGTGTCTTGTTTGGCACCAGCACCCTGCTTTGCTTCATCCAACACCTGCCATGGCATTTGCTTGTGCAACGGAGGAAAGTGCTCCCATTTTTGAAGTCCCCAGGACACTGGCTGTCCTGAAGCACCATTCCACCCCTATGTCCCCACTTCCCATAGGAAAGTAGCGTCGGCAAGCTGCTGGGTGTCTACCTTCTAGGTTCCCTGAGGGCCTGCTGTGAAACCTGGCCCTGGCCTGGCCTCTGTGCCTTTTTCTTCTCCCTACAGGACTCCCTACAGCAGCTATGCTGCTGCATTCCAAGCTCCCCAAGCCCATGAATATCCACCCGAAAAGAAAGAAGCACAGAAATTCCAACCTTTGTGGCCCTGGCCCTCAGAATGCCCTGCACCTGATCGAGCACATCACCTTCAAGGTATGTAGGGCCCCACATCCTGCATGCTATACTGACACCCTGAACCCCACAAGACTCCAAAGGCTGACCTGGGAGTTCCTGGTTCTTCTCAGATCTGGTGGGAAAGTGTCCCAACCAGGGTCCTATTTAGTCAACTGGGCCACGGCGCTCACCTGAACCTAACAGGCTGCATCTCCCTGTAGGCCAGAAGCTACTCACTTAAAACAACCTTATTTCCTTTGGGAACTGAGGTCCTCATCTTCCTGTTACCATAGAGCCCGCCTCCCACAGCCCTAGAGACCGTGCATGGCGCATGGGTGCGCCTCACCAGTCCAGCACCAGGTGGTAGGCTCACTACTCTCACAGTCTGTGACAGGCATTCCCACCACCCCCAATAGGGGAAGCAGAAAGTTCTCTAACACGTGTCCCCGCATCTGCAGAGGGAGAACAGGAGCCCAGCCTGGGGACTGCTAGGGGTTGACCAGAGCGGAGTCTGCAGGGTGTGAGGACCATTGCCAGTACCCAGGAAGCAAAGGGAACTCACCACACTATGGCCAGCCGAGGGATGGTGAACATGAGGGCAGGCTCATAGTCATCGATCATGTCCTGGGTCAGGTACCCGAAATCCAAGGCTCTGGCAGAGCAAAAGGGGAGTGAGAGGGTGTCGGTAGGTGGACTCCAAGTGTTGGAGCAGAGCACCCAACCTTCTGTAGTATTCACAGGGGACAGGCAGGCGGGGAGGACCACTCGTATCACATCAACCACATGTGGAGGACACGGCCATGCTTTGCTTGGACAGCCCCGGAAGAGTGACCAAAGCTCAGTCTTTTTCCTGCCTGCTTTACCTCTGTCCCAGAAAAGAAAGGACAGGCAGGGGGTGGGTGCTAGGTGTGAAGGCACGTGTCACTCTCTCAGGGTCTGTCACCACCAACGCTTTGCCATGACAACTCAAGGGCCAAGCACAGACATGGGACAAGAATGGTCCCCAATCTAGCACTCCTAGGAATCTAGGGTGGTCCCCCCCCCACCATGGGCAGGTGGCTTTCCCGACATAACACCCCATAGGCAGGTGCTTCAAGTAAAATGTATTTTCTCTCTCCCTGTTTTCTGGCAATTTAAAACACCTCTGAAAGCATAAATGGCAAATGATCTGCCTTTTAAAAATAACAACGTATGGTGTGATTTAGTCAGTTTCAAAACTAGCACCACTGTCAACACTCTGAGGTGAATCTTGGCCCCAGACTCTATTCGGAGAATCTGTCTTTGAATTGCCAAACAAGGCCTGATAAAAGCAGCAACGATCCACCCATGGTGATCAGGCCTGAGCTCTCCGGGGTCCGGGGTTGGGGTCCGGGGTCCACAGAGGCTCTGAAGTGAGCGGGGGGGGGGGGGAGGAAACAGGGATGAGGAGGCTGAGAGGTGAGTGAGGCAGGGGGCCAGGGAACCAGGGGAGGTGTGTGTGGTGGGGGTCTATTAAAGCAGAGACTTCTGCTATCCGCGACTCCACTGATGGCGCCTGCCCTTTCAGCCCAGAGCAGGGGGAACCTAGGGTGGAAGTGGGTGAGGGCTCTGCCCCCTCTGTACCAGTAGGGCATGGTGGGTAAGGAAAGCAGCAGACTGCTGTCTCCCCTGACAAGATGCCACCCTGAGCAGCCTGCCCTCACCTCTCCACCGTCTCACAGAACAGCACGATGACCTCTTGCTGCACATAGTACTCTCGGGGGGACTTCACAGGCACCATGGCTGAGACATAGCTGCAACACAGATGCCATCAGACCTTTGTTCCCCAGCTTCGCAGACCTCCCCCCCCCAACAGGAACATTACATCAAAACCACGGCCCTCAATACTACCACTCCCCTGTGCCATAAATACACAGCTCCCAGCTTCACAGGGAAAATTGAAGCCAGAGCTCCTGCTAACCCCGAGTTCATATAGCACTTCTCCAGGCCCCCAATCCTGCTCCAGCTCAGCCCTGACTGCCAGGAAACCACCCCATGCACTTAAGTAAGTGTCTGTTCCTACCCTGGCCCAGCGGTGAGGAAGCTTTGCATTAGCATGTGTGAATCCATGAATGGGGAGCCGGAGCCTAGGAGCTCTCCTGTCCCCCACAGAGTGCTCAGCTGCCTGGGAGTGGCCCCAGAGGTACACACAACTCAAAGGATACTTGCTGAGCAGCTGGGGGACATTTGTCTACCTGATTCCAGGTAAGAACATTCTCATGCCTTCTAAATTACCAACTCCATATCTTGCCATGAGACAGACACAGGAAAATAATACTTGATCATCTACACTCGGACTTCTGAGAGAATACCTCCTTCTAGAAGCCAGTCATGGACTCCTACAATCCGTCTTTATTAACAGAGGCCACTGAAGGCATGGGTTTCCTATCAACACAAAGTTGATATAGAGAGAATAGGCGGGCCTCTCCCTTAGGCCTCTCCTGAGCCCTGTTCCCAAGAGGCTTTGACTGCCAGAGCCCTGCTGGACTCTGTGCCCTCTGCCTTCATCAGTTAGTTCCCTCATCCCCACCCACAAACTCCCCAGGGCTAGCCACCCATCTCCTCCCTTATCAGTTTCTACACAGAAACATGCCCCCAAAGAGCTGGCACCCCAAACTCATGAGCAAATAATTCCAAATGTCCAAAGCACATCCATAGGGCCCTCAAGGTCACCTCAGCTCGAACTCAGCAAACAGAACATCAAAATGCCTCAGTGCCTCCCGCATCTTCTCCGTGTAGGTGTTGAGGTCTCGTAGCGCCTGGTCACGGAGAGTGCCCCGTACATCCTCCAGGCTGCGCGTCAGCTCCTTGGCCAGTGGCCGCATTGCCATGCTCTCGAGCTCGCGGTTCATGATGATGGAGCCAGCTGCCAGGCACTGTGGGCAGAAGAGTGTGCTTAAGAGCGGCCTGTAGCTGAGAAGTTGAATGTCTTCAAGGGACCTGGCCCCGTGCATCTCACGACCTCAGTGTCCAGTGTAGGACTCACTGCAGGGGAAACCCAGTGATGTGACTCTTATCGCCTTCTGGTCCAGGGTGACTGTTGAGAGCCAAGAGCATGTAGAGGCCACACCCAAAGTTATGACCTGGAACAAAACAGCAGCAAGAGCCCAGCCGCCCTGCAGGCCATGACCTTCGTGGGAAGTTGCAGATGCCTCTTGCCTGCATACCTCTAATGCTAACAGGAACGTGATCTCCCCTGATGCCCATAATCATCCATTTAACAAGCACCCCACTTCTGGTTGGTGAGGAAGCCTCCATGCACCCCAAGCCCTCCATATCTGTGAGGGATGCAGGCTGTGCTCAGAAGCACAGGAAGTTTGCCCACTACTCTCAAGGTGGGGACTAAGGAGTATAGACAGCCCCCGGCTGGCTTCTTCTTGTCTAGGTGCTCAGTCTTCTAACTAGCTTTCACCAGTTTAGGGCAGAACCAAGCACCTGCCAACCCCATCAGCATCATTCAGGGCAAGAAGCAATTTCCTGTCAGCTGAGGGAAGGGGTCACTAATTTCCCAGTTCCATCCTGAAAGGGAACATTGAACTGTAGGTACCAAGACTCAACAGCACTCACAGTACATATGCTCCAGCCTAACTAACGGAGCTGGACCTGTCCGCTTTCACATCTCCTTCCAGCAACCTCTGTACAGGGCCACGCTATCCAGAGTGAATACTAAAGCTAGCGGACAGCCTGCTGTGGCCACCAGACCAAGCAGAACCCTTGGGAGGGCCCAGCTGGATGGTTCAAAAGAGAGGCATGGAGTGGAACGGGGTGGATAGAAAGATAAGATGGCACGAGGCAGGTAAGATCCAGGGTTGCAAGGGAGGGTCGCTGAGGACAGCACAGAGGGTGACAGATGACAGGCTGCAGCCATAGCCCTGGACCCCTAGGGTTTTGAGAACGCAGACAAGGAAGACAAGCTGAGGTTTCACTTTTTTTAGGGGTACAGGACGTCCCCAGACAGGAGAAAGAGTGGTCCTTCTACCCCACTGGGGAGGGCACCCTCCTCACGCCTCACTGGAAGGTAAGTTACAGCGAGCGGTGGCATGGGGCCCTCTGAACACTGCTACCTTATGCTGCTGCCATTGCAGTAGGCGGGTGAGAACTATGCATTTGAGGAGCGACAGGATCCTGGATGCTTGTGGATCCAAGAAGCTCCTAACACCCAATCACACAAAAAACTCCATCTACACCAGCGCAGGGTCATGGCTCCCCCTGATGTACCAAGGGGCTGGTGGCCAAGGAAGCTCAGATCACACTTTCTGTAAACAAAAGGCAGATTCACAGGGACATGGCTGGAAAAGGGTGTTCAATGTTAGGACTGGGAATCCCAGTATCTGTCTACTACCTCAGCCCCGAACCACAACTGGCCAGCCAAGTTGTCATGCCGGATCTCTTCAGGGAACTTGACACAGAAATCCCGAGGGGCACGGTCCTGAGGGATGCACTCCTCCATGATCTGATTAATGATGTTTAACACATTGTCCTGAAATAGAAAGAAAGACTGCTCACCGGAACTAAGGAAGTGATTGGCAGCACATCCTGTCTCACCACAGCAGGCTCAAACAGAAGGAAATGCCTACAGCCATTCCCTCCTGGGACAATACCAATGTATCCCCTAGTGGCTTGTTACTGGAACACAGTCCCGTGGCGTGGCTGAGAAGTAGAGTTCACATCACTCTTTGTACCAATTGAACGTCTTCATCAAAAGACGACAACAACTTTCCCCTGCATGCCCCCTGTCTGCCCCCTGCATGCCATGGTCCCCAGGAGCCTCTACACACCCTTACAAGTTTTCTTGAACACTAGGTCAGTCCACTTCTATGAAAACTTGACTTAGGGACTGGGGAGACAACTCAGCAGATAAAATGCTTGCTATGCAAATATAAGGACCCAAGTTTGGATCCCCAGCTCCTACTCTTCAAAGAAGGATACAGTAGCAGATCTGTGACCTCAGTACTGGGGAGGGGTAGAGACAGGAAGACTCTGGGGACTTGCTGGCTCCAGTTTCAGTGAGAGAACTTAATCTCAAAAAGTAAGTAACTGAATACTACTGGCCTCCACTCCTGCACATACAGGTACCACATGTACACACAAGCACATGCTCACACATGTGCGCACGCACACACACACACACACACACACACAGACACGACTTTCACTGTCCATTTCTGCATCATTATTATTCACATTACAAGCCTAGGCTATCCCTGGTGTGCCCAGCTACTTCCAGGCAGTGACATTGCTGAGGGTCACTATGTGAAACCAGCCCTTTCACTGTATGAAAATCTCCTGAGTGCAGATGTCCGTTTCTACAACAGAACTAACATTCAAGGATGAGTAAAAGGGTCCCCCACCTCAGTGATGAACAGCAGACTACCCCTGTCCTGTATGAACCTCAAGTTTCTCAAAGAGTCAGGGACACAAACCCACATCTTAGGGCCAGGTAAGGAAAGCCTATAGGGTCAGCTCGTTTAGACCCTGCTCTTTCACCAAGCAGTAATGCTGCTCAGGGACTAGCAGAAAGCCAGCATAGTACCTGCCTCTCAATACAAAAGCAGCTCCAACTCCACCCCAATGGCTGGGCAACCTATGGCAGGGCACCTGGCTTTTCTGACCCTTAGCAACAAAATGGAGACCACAATTCCATGGCAGCTTGCAGGCTGCATAAGTTCTAGTTTGTAAAATTTGGGACCTTTCATACACAGCTACTTGTTTGTTTTGTTTGACACAATGTCTCATTTTGTAACCTGGCCTGGTCAGGAACTTGCAGGAACTCCCTCCCACATGTAACACCATAAGGTGCATGCCTGCATGTGTACTTGCATGCCTCTGTGTGTGTGTGTGTGTGTGTGTGTGTGTGTGTGTGTGTGTGTGTGTGAGTGTGAGTGTGTGTTCGTGCGCACATGCCCCGCACACCTATCCACACATAAAGAGGCCAGAGGAGGATGTTGGGTAACCCACTTTATCACTCTCTGAATTATTCTCTTGAAACAGAGTCTCTCACTGAACCTGAAGCTAGGCTGACCACCTAGCAAGTCCCGGAGAGCCTCTATCTCTCCACCCCTACCCCACACTCTGCCTATAGCCCTGGTGTATCAACATGTGTACAGCTCACCCAGCTTTTTGAACACAGATTTGCAGATTTGCAGATTTGAACACAGATCTTCATATTTGCATAGCAAACACGCTTGCCTACTGATCCATCTCCCCAGCCCTTGATTGGGAATTCTGAGCCAAGCCAAGAAGGAATTGCTTGAACCAAATTTGCTTCATGCCAAATAGCAGAGGAAGGGTTGGCTCTCAGGGATGGATGTCAGATGAGGATGGGCAGTGACCCCAAGATGTAAGAAAACAAGGTATGCCCTATACAGCCTGGGGAGATGGCACCCAATGGGACCGAGGCAGCTGGAATTTCAAGGACAGAACAGCAAAGAAAAGAGACACATAAAGAGAAGGATGTAGATGGGGGACCCCTCATTGATTCTGCATGGACCTCACAACACATGACTGTGAGCAGTGAGGACCCTCATAGGGCTGGCAGAGTAAGAGACCTCCCACATCTCCAAGCAACAGGGAGCAAGCACCCCATGTCTTAACGTGATGAAGAGAGGTGGGCCAAGACTAACAGAGCTCTGATCTGCCTAACACCTTAAAAATAGGATGCACCTTCTGAGTAGCTAAGCTTGAAGGGTAGAATGTGAGATCCCCCACTGCGTTCCCAGATGGTAGAGCTATTTGTGCAAATAGGGAGTAAAGCCTCACCGGGGGAGTAGGCCATTAGGGATAGGGGTGTTCTCTCTCTCTCTCTCTCTCTCTCTCTCTCTCTCTCTCCCACACACACACACACACACACACACACACACACGCACACACGCACACGCGCACACACACATGCACGCACACACACGTTATAAGGTAGAGATATCACTACATAGACTACAGATATTAAAACAACTACACAAACAATTTATGCTGACAACTTAGAAAAAATTCCTTGAAGTATACAAGCTACCAAAACTCTTTGAGAAGAAACAGAAAACCTGAAAAGCCTTGCCTTATTCAATAAAATGAATCTAAGGTTAAAAATATTTCCACAGAGAAACCTCTGGATCCAAACATAAAAATCACACCAATTTGATATAAACTCACAACCCTTTCCCCAAAAAAATGCAAAAATGAGAGTATCTCCCAACACATTCTATAGGTGCACATTACCCTGACACTCAACTGGATGAATAACCACTTCTACTGTTTTAAATTCATTTTTTTGAGGCAGAGACTTACATACGCCAGACTCGTCTCGAACTTACACCGCAACCAAGACTCTCCTTGAATTCCTAATCCCTCTCTACCTCTCAAGTGCTGGGTCACAGGTGTGCAACAACATACCTGACTATACTACATACAAAAATTCCTAAGAAACTCTGAGGGTTCAATTAAATAATTGATAAAAAGCATACTGTGCCATGAGAGTTGAGGGAGAAACTCCAGGGTCTGTACTTCTGAGCAACATGCCTGACCACTTATGTTTTGTTTTTGTATTTTGTGGCTGGTCACAAGCATTGAACCCATAGCCTTATACACACAAAATGAGAGTTCCTTTCATGGAGCTATATCCCAGGCATTCTACAGTTTTAAAAGTCCTTCTGGCTGAGACCCATATTCAGCGGGGCCTGAGTCAGTCCCATGCTGGCTTCCCAGCTATCAGTCTGGGGGCCCGTTAGCTCCTCCTTGTTCAGGTAAGCTGTCTCTATGTGTTTCTGCAGCCTGGTCTTGTCCTCTCCATCTGCATCTGGATTCTAGTTTGACTCAGTGTTTAGGTATGGGTGTTTGCTCCTGTTTCCAACAGGTATTAGATGAGGGCTCCATGGATAAGTTAGTTGTTGATCTCACTATCCGGGAAGAGCATTTATGGTAGACTTTCCACGGATGCTCAAATTGTTAGTTGGCGGCAGTCTTGTAGTTCTCTAGACCTTTCTTTGTGTTCAGTTTTATCTTCAAACCAATACTGGCTCCCTCTTTTATGTTCTCTCTCTCTCTCTCTCTCTCTTTCTCTCTCTCTCTCTCTCTCTCTCTCTCTCTCTCTCTCTCTCTCTCTCTCTCTCTCTCCTGTCTTCTATTCCTAACCAGGCTCAATCTTCCTGGTCACACATGTTTTCCTTTCCTCCCCCTCGTTTTCTCCTACTTCTCTCTCCATTCGCTGCCCCCCCACTTCCCCTGTGCTCTGGGGGACTTGTCCCTTCCTGGTTCTGTGAGGGACTTTATATGAATCTCTTAGAATACACCTTATATCCTAGTTCCTCTGGTGGTGTGAATTATAGGCTGGTGATCCTTTGCTCTAGGTCTAAAATCCATATATGAGTGAGTACATACTATATTCCTCTTTTTGTGACTGGGTTACCTCATTCGGGATGGTTTCTTCAAGTGCCATCCACTTGCCTGCAAATTTCAAGATACCATTATTTTTTTCTGCAGAGTAGTATTCCATTGTGTAGATGTGCCACATCTTCATTATCCATTCTTCAATTGAGGGGCATCTAGGTTGCTTCCAGGTTCTTGCTATTACAAAAGTCTAGTTTGTTAAGTGTCAACATTTGTCTTATTTTTTGTGATACCCAGCTGGTTTTTCCATTCTCTTTCTACTGGGTAACTGAATGGTACCTTCCATCATTCTTGTTGATAAGTATAAACAACCACAGCCCTCTGGCTTATGGCTTTGTTTTGTTTTGGTTTTGAATATATGTAATGATGCAATGTAGAAGTCATCTTGTCTGAGGATACTGAACTAGCAGGACCAGATGAGTCCAGAATTTCTCCAAAGGTACATAATTATAACTCTAAATATGGAAATGGTGAGAAGTCGGAGTGTATGTACTGGCACGATATTCAAACTTTCAGCAGTTTGACACAGCTTATCGTCAGTTACATGAGGCCCTGCTTATCATCAGAAAGTGAATAAACAGGTAAGGGCATATCATGAAAAAAGAAAGCAGCAGGAGAGGCGATGCACAACTATACTTAGGGGGCTGAGACAAGAGGATTAGGGGTTCAAGCCCAACCTGACTAAGCAAGACCCTATCGCAAAAACCACATGAAGAAAAAGGTAAGAAAGGGGTAAGGGGGGACAGAAGGAAGGAGAGGAACAGGCAGCATTTTAGGTCAGTCACTCAGTACTCCCCTTTCAATGATAAATTGAATGCTTACTATGTGCTAGGTACTGGGGGTGAACTAGTGGCTGTTACAAACACAGCCCTGCCTTCCCAGCACCTGCACACAACTGATACTGGGCAATGAAGAGAATAATAATGGAAACAGTCAGTACTTACTGCATAAAAAAAGTATTCAATATATTTTAACATAGTAAGAAACTTAATTATCCCAATAGTCACAAAGAAAGCATTTGACAAAACTCCAACATCCATTCCTGATAAGAGCCCTCAGCAAGCTACAAATAGAAGGCAACTTCCTTGGCACGGTAAAGGGAATCTGCAGAAATCCTACAGTTAACATGCCTGATGATAAAGGACTCACCACTCTCTCCCAAGGCAAGATCAAGTCTGTCCAGCACATATGCCCAGCACTGGCTGGAATGCCAGAGCAGGGCACAGCACACAACACAACATTAAGGCAACTGATGGAGACAGAAAGAACCACAAAGCTGGGGTTGGAAAGATGGCTCAGAAGTTAAAAGTGCATACTGCTCTTACAGAGAACTTGAGTTCAACTCTCTGCACCCTCATGAGGCAGCTCACAATTGCCTGTAGCTCCAGCTCCAGGGGGACCTGACACCCTCTTCTGGCCTGCACAGGTACCTGTACTCATGTGCACATGCATACACACAGTTACACATGCATACACACAATCTAATAAAAACAAATCTTTTAAAAAGAAGCAAAAAAAAAAAAAACATTATTTGCAGAAAACATTTATAACAACACCTAGTGGTCTCTAGAAGCACAATGTCAGAACTAGTGAGTAAATTAGATGAAAAGCATGTGGGAGCCAGGCACAGCCTGGCTACTTGCTGAGGCAGAAACATCTCTTGATCTCAAGAGTTCAAGGCCAGCAACATAGGGAGACTCCCAACTCAAAACCCGTGTGTGTGTGTGTGTGTGTGTGTGTGTGTGTGTGTGTGTGTGTTCTTTGTTTCTTGACAAACAATTCCTAAAACCCTTGCAATCTCTGAGGTAATAGTCTGCCTGTGTTAATGAGACGACAGGCAGCCAGGTTCTGACAAGTTTCAAGGAGGGACTAGCCTAGCCACTCCAGGGCACAGGCCTGGATTTCCCACTTTACCTCAAATTCTGAGGGGAGGAGAAGGCATCAACCATACTTGTGCATGAAAACACCATGAAACCAAAGGGTAGACAGGTTCAGGGGGCTTCTGTGTCGGCAGATTCATCTGCAGTCTAGGATGGCAGCGTTTTCCAACCCCACCGAGACAGGGAGCCCTGCTCAGGCCATATCCAGGTATCACCATGCATGATTCATCTGCAGTCTAGGATGGCAGCGTTTTCCAACCCCACCGAGACAGGGGAGCCCTGCTCAGGCCATATCCAGGTATCACCATGCATGCTCCTGCCTCCTTTATCCTAACCCTAGCGGCTAAAGGAAGCACTCCACTGAATTCTGACACTGTCTTTAGCACTGAGCTGAGGGCACCCACCTATGTTCCTACTGTCAGAAGTGGTAGGGACCTTGTAAGAGTGGAGGGTGGAGAGCAGGAAGAATGGCACAGCGTGACCTGCATTCCCTCAGGAAGGCCTCAGACCACAAGATCGATTCATAGAAGTCCATTATCTTTCTACAGAGACACACCAAGCACTCTCACAGACTAAACTTGACAAAGCAATGCCAGTTGGAACACCATGAAGAGACATGGGATTCTGGGTCCGTGGGGGAAACTTGCACGAGGTGCCAAGAATGGGAATGGGAGCCCCCAGCTGCACATGCTGGGCCTAAGACATCCAGCAGGTCCTACTCAGGCTGGGAAGCACAGCGGTACATGTCTGGATTGGGGCAGATGAGAAACTGAGTCAACACAGATAGCAAGGCCATTGAGGGGCCAAGAAGAGGAGAGAGCGGAACCCTGCCTGGACCTAAGAAGCCAGGGAGGGAGGCGGAAGAAGTAACAGTGAGGTGAGACAGGAAACAGGGTCCTGTGAGCCAAGTAACAAACAGGAGTGCTAAGGGCATGCACAATCTCCTGCCCCATGCTTCCCTCCAAGACCCCAAGGCAAGGAAAGAAGGTGTGTGCTAAAGACAGGACCTGGACCTAAGTGCCCCCCCAAGACCCTCCTCACAGTACAAGATTCACTGTGATGAGCCCTGGCTCTTGACCTAAGAAGGGACCACCAGCTTGACATACTTTTCCCCAACCTACCTAATAATACTTTCCTCGCCACTGACCTGAATACACCCCTAGCTCAGAGCCCGACACTAAGCTGGCCACAGTCAGATCCCAAAGTGGCTACAGTTGTTCCCCTTCCCAACAGACAGAAGCAGGGGAAGGAGCCTTCAGCCCCTCTGAGCATCTCTCCCGCGGAGCGTCGTCTCACCTTTGCAGGTGGCTCCCTGGCAATTGTTGTCCTCTCGGGGGCTGATTTTAGAAGGAGCTCCTGCAAGCGGTGGGGTCTGGGGTGGAGGAGTCTAGGGCATCTATTGGAAGCTCCAAACAGACACATGGTGGGTAGAGGCTGTGTTCAACAGCTCAGAGCCACAGAGCCCAAAGAAGAAGGAGCAGATCAGGATGCACACAGGGACTGGCACTCCATGGGAAAGGCCACAGACAAGAACACTAGGAGGAAATGGCCGCCTGGACGTAGCCTGGAGTGGGGTCACCTTGACTGCTTCCTGGAGACCACATGCAGCAGGACCCTGAGGACAATAGTGGCGTAATGGGCTGGCTCTCTGTGAGGGAAGCAGGCACCAGCCTCCACCTCCCAGAACAGAGAACCCAGCAAGACCTTTTAGGCAAAACACAAAGAAGGTTCCCGAACTTGTCGAAAGACTGTGCTTGTCACTTGACAAAACTTTGCCCCTGCTGGAAACGCCTCGTGAACAATTTGCTGCACTGGAAGAAAATGCTGCTGGCAAGGTATTTTTAGCAGCAGCTTCCAGGGCCGTCTCTGAATTATGCAGCAAAAGCTCACAGCACCATGAGTCAGCAGCCCAGTGCACTCATGTCCCCCACTAGCTCTGCACACATTACCCAGAGCAGCCAGAGCAAGTTCCTCCCTTCCCAAGCCAGCTGCTCCTACCTCTCACTCTGGTCCTCGGTTTCTGCTCTTCCAAAGCGTCCTGTACAGTTAGCACTTGCAACCTAACTCCCAACCCCACATCATCCTGCCCAAGACCATGATCCTCTTGGGTCTAGTTTCTTCATTATCTCCAGGGCCCTGATTACATCCCTACTGGGTGTGATCAGGTGGTAAAGGAAATGCTTACCAAGGACAGGTCACAGCATCTACCTTGGTTACGGTTACCCAAGCAAGGCTCTCCCCCAAAGACCTATACTCCAGTACCCACACCTGCTCGCTCACCTGGCAGGAGCGGAACTGGCTGACAAGCAGTGTGCACCGCTGGGGCTCCTTCCGCCCATCCAGGCTGTCCAGCTCTGCAGCCACCTGGTTCAGCTCCTCGTCAGCATAGTAGAACTGGGCCAGCAGCTGTGGGTCTGACCTCTGCAGGAGAAAGAAATGCCAGGAGCGTGAGGAAATGGTAACTGCTGGAGAAGACACAGTAACTGGTACCCTTGTTCCTACAGGGCAGGCTGCCACTGGATGATCACCAGAGCTGAGTCCCTATCATGAACTCTTCTACCCCAAGCAGAAATCATCTCATCAAATTTCTACATAAGAACCTTCAGGAATACAACCAAAGCAAAAGCCAGGCCACACAAAAGATTCTCATTAGAATCCCAGATAGGAGGAAGAGAGAGGCCCAGGGCCCTGAGATGACAGAAGACCTCTGGGGGAGGGGGGTTTGCATAAGCCAGGCCTGGTGGCACACAGCTGCTGTCCCAGCCCTAGGGAGGCTGAGGCAGGAGGATTGTGTATTTGCCATGAACCTGAGTTATGTAATGAGACTTTGTATAAGAAAAGTGTTTCCATAGAGACAGCTGACCTGAACAAGGAGGAGCTAACAGGCGCCCAGACTGATAGCTGGGAATCCAGCATGGGACTGACTCAGACCCCCTGAATATGGGTCTCAGCCAGAAGGACTGAGCAGTCTAAGGGACCTCAGACAGTGGAACCAGGATGTATTTCTGGTGCACAAAAGGACCTTGTGAACACATCCCCCATGGAGGGAAAACTGCCTTAATCTAGAGACAGGAGAGAAGCCCTAGTCCCTACTTCAGATGATCTGTCAGATCTACATGACCCCACCTGGATGGCATTGCCCTACATATGGAATTGGGGTGGGGGATGGGAGGGGAGGGTGGTCAGGGTGCATGTGAGGTGGGGGGAAGAAGGAGGGAAGGAGAGAGGAAGAGGGAACTGGGATCGACATGTAAAATAAAAAAAAAATTTAAAAATGAGAAAAAAAGAAAAGTGTTTCATTCGCAAGTCTAAACAGGAATGATGAAGGTAGCCACTGAAGGAAGGAGACCGGGATAAGACGGTAACTTCCCTCCACAGAAGCGAGAATGACTGGTATCCATCCTCTATTCCCTGCCCTCGCAGCCCCATTCCTCTAACTGGGGACACCAGTTCCCTCCACTCGGGGCCTTACTTAGCACAATCGCTCCCTGGGCTCATAGGTATGAAGGACTCCTTCCCTTAGGCCTGGCCTGACGGTCCCGGATTCAGAGAGATGAACCCCCAGCCTGTTTTGGTAAAGAATGCTGCCTGCCAGGACAAAGACATGGGAGGGGGCTCGGAGGCAGAACATTTGCCTTGCATGTACATGGCTCTGGTTCAACCTCTAATACAGAAGGAAAAAAGATCCAAGAGAGTGAAACATACCCAAATGTGCTAACCCAAATTTTCTGTGATGCTGCTCCATGTGCACACACATGTGCACACAGCACAAAAGGGACACCTGGCCCTCTCTCCCGCTGGTACGTGTGGCTCTGTCTACACCACAAGGTGTTAAACATAAGGTGACTTCCAGGCATTGTTCGTAATTACCATTTCCTCTCCCCCAGGGCCCTCCTTCTCTGTCCCTTCCCTTTTGCTCTACATGGTCAGACCTCAGGGAGGGTTGTCTTTAACCAGAGAGTTCTTGTCACAAGCGTGCACCAGCCCTGGATACTGGGGAGGGGAGAACCCCAGTTGTGGCCAAGCAGTCCCTCATGTCGCTTGAACTCCCAGAGTCACCACTCAGAATTTGCATGGCACCTCACAGCCAGCTACAGTGCCTGGTCAAGATGGGTATCACACCTTCTCAAGAAATTCTGCAGAAGGCCGAAAGGAAACTCCCAGATGCTACCTGACCTGGTCTACACTCCACAGCACTCTGCCCTTCACGTGGAGAGACAAAGGCTCCTGGTGCCACCTGCTGCACCCAGCGCTGGCCACCTTCCCCTCCACTCCTGGACTGACTTCTCAAGCTACTGCCACACCCAGAAAAGCCTGCGATGAGATGAGATCAAGATTTGTAGTTGGATGTCTCAGGGGGTAAAGGTCTGCTGTGCAAGCATAATGACCAGAGTTCAGATCTTCAGAGCCCACCTACGGCCAGACATAGGAGCACATGTCTATAACTCCAGCACTGTCAGGACAGTTTAGGAGGTGGAGATAAAAGAGGCCCTAGACAGTGGTAGAATACTCCTTTAAACTGATTTCTGAGTTCAAGGCCAGCCTAGTCTACAGAGCAAGTTCCAAGACAGGCTCCAAATCTATACAGAGAAACCCTGTCTTGAAAAAGGAAGAGGGAGAGAAGGTTTGGGGGGGGGGGAGATCTAGAAGCTTACGACTGAACAAGCTCAAAGGCCAGCAAGCCTGCACAAATAGTAACAAAGAAACAAGGATTGCCCTCTGACCTACATGTGTGTATCAGGGCACATCCACCCACAGTCACGAACATTAACCCATGTGTGCAAGCATATGTGCACACACACAACTGAGATGGCTCAGCACACAAAGCCAACAACCAGGGTTTGATTCCCTGGGCCCACATCACAGAACGAAAGACCCAGGTCCCACAAGTTGTCCTCTGACCTCCATGTGCATATACAAATTAAATAAGTTAGAAATGTTAAAAATAAAAAAAAAAGACAGGGTGGGCCAGGCAGTGGTGGCCCACACCTTTAATCCCAGCACTCGGGAGGCAGAGGCAGGTGGATCTCTGAGTTCAAGGCCAGCCTGGTCTACAGAGCAAGTTCCATGACATCTAAGACTACACAGAAAAACCCTGTCTGGAAAAACAAGAAGACAAGGAGAGAGATGAAAGACACATTTATTACTCTCTTTCCACAGCATAGTCCGACTAACTCCAGGTCCTGTCCCTGTCCTCTCCTTTATGTGGCCATGACTCTCCAAGGCCAAGGCTATCTAGTCACACTCTCTGACACAGCCCCCAAGACCCCCGTCTGGCTTGTGGTGTCACTAGCTTCCCTGTGTAGGTGCCAGGGCCTCTTAACATTCCCCGTGGAAGAAAGGGCAGCCATTAGCACATCCATTTCCCAGTTGACAGAAAAAGCTTCCTTCTATTACCCCTTTCTCCTGAAGGGGTCCTGGCTCCTTCTCAGAGCAGGGGTAAACTACTGGCCACCCAATAGACTGTGCTGGCCACTCCTCAGTGGTAAGGCCCACTTTACCCGTCACCCAGCTCAGGGTGGTCACCAGAGTCAACAGAACCATAGTTCCTCTCTGACCTCACACACACAAGCTCCCCAGCAACATAAGTATGGGATGAGGGGAAGGCAGGCCACAGGGGCAGCAGTCAGGGTGGGTACCTCGCTGAGGCTGAGCGCCTCTCAGATCTAAACTGCCTAAAACCCTGTGTGCAATTAATTGTTCAGAGTGGGCGAATGGCCACTGTGTCCCTTCTGCCCCTACTGCTACTTGCCACCAGCACTATTCATCTCACCAACCAGGCCAGGTATTGAATTTGGGAACTGGGTAATGTCACTTCCAAAAAGCAAGATTTATACTAGACAAGGGAGTGTGGTGAAGGGCTGTATCTAGCTCAGCCCAGCCCTAAAAACCTCACTACACAGGAACTGACCTCAGAGTCAAACACTCTTCATGCTAGAAAGAGAATGTTTGGAACAAACAATGTACAGAGAAGGTGACAATGTCCTAGGGTTGTCACGAAAGCCCTATCTGTTATAGGCTCCCAGGTTACAACCAACCCATGACCAAGGAGTGGACCCAGCCTCACGCTCAAGAGCAAGAGGGCTAATGTGCTCTCCTTGGCCCATCCACCTTCCTCTTCTCTGTGCTTTGAAAAACTCAACAAACACCCATGTGTACATAGGTAGGTGTGCACATGACCTGTGTGTGCATGCATTGTACGTGTGTGTGTACACATTTCTATTAATAGGCACATGCATTATGTATGCACAAATGTGAGTTAACTGTTCAGTCTGGAAGGGCCTAAAGCAGAAGGCTTTCTAAAGTATATCCCCTGCTGGAGTCAAGGCCCACTCTCTTCTCCATAGTCTCCACTGTGACTAGAGTGTGACACATTCTCTGTCATGGAGACTTCATGTGGCTTTAGGGTAGAGGCCAGGGAGAAGGGCGAGCAGTCTAGAATACCAGAACGTCACCCCTCAAGCAGGTCTACAAGCAGGTTGTAACAAAGGAAGAGCAAGAGCCCACTCAGTAGCCAGGAGCCAGGACAGTGCTCAGGGCCCAGCATCAGGGTGACAGACCACAAAGAAAAACATGAAGGCCTCCCCTAGAACTACTTCAACATCTTTAGGGGAGATTCCCCCATACCACTTTTTCCTGCTCACCCCACTCTACCATGGACTTTTCCGGAGGCCAGAGGGGGTTCAGTGTAAGACAGAGGAGGGGTATCACCTGCTCCGACAGTCAGTGAATGTTTGGTAGGCTTACTGCTAAGGGCGTAGCTGTGCACTGCCTACCCCCTGGGCAGGTACCCATAGTAGAATCAACGGCAACTCTCCCCACAGGCTTCCACACCCAAGTATACTGATCCTCTCAGGCCTGTCTGTGGTCTGCAGGCCCAAGGGTGGAAACTATTGTGCAACTCTGCCTAGCACCATCCCTCCTTGCTGAACTGGTATCACTATGGTGACTCCTCAGCCAGGCTCATGCCTATCCCACCCCGGGATCACCTTACTCAGTCTACATCACTTCATGAATCCTCCCACCTTCCCATCTACCCAGCATTAAATTGTCTTCCAGGGGACCAACTACCAAAAGTCAGCAGGCCCTGTGACTCAGAAGCAGGCCTGAGTAACAGCATCAGTATCTCCAGCAGACTTCCCACAGGGCTAGTTACCTGACCACTACAGAGACTTCTGCAACATACACTTGTGTGCATCTGTGAGCACGCACGCGCGCGCGCGCACACACACACACATACATGCATGCACACACACACGTAAGCATGAACACACAAGCACACAAACACGAATACACACACACCTGTAATCTCAAGACTAGGAAGCAGATACAGGCGGTTGGCAGGGGCTCACTGGCCAAACAGTCTAGACAAATCTGTAAGTTTGAGGATCAATGAGAGACTCTGTCTCAAAAAATACAGTGGAGAGCAAGCAAGGAAGACATGTGGCATTAATCTCTGACCTCCATCCACACACAAGTATATGTGAATGCACACATGCACATATGAACATATTTACAGGCATACAAAAGAACCTGTGTTTGCCTTAGCCAGATACTAAAGAAAGCAGGATTATTTGGAAAACTGCAGCCAACAAAACTGTCATCCCTAAGTTCTGACACTGTAGAAGATACAAGTGAGTTAGTCTATGTTTCTGACATAGCACACTCACAACAAACATCCGACCACCAGCATCCAGAATTCCTTGATGCCTGTTACTCTCAAAAGGCAGAGTCCTGAGCTTTGTGCATCTACACCGGCAGGTGATACCCCACACAGAGTCCACTACCTAATGGCAGCCTCAGGGCAGAGTGTTACTGGGTCATTGTAGAGAGATGGCCCCTGAGTGTGCAATACCCACACAGCTCTCACCTTGTTTCGCCACTCGAGTGTCCATATTTGAGCTGACCTGAACGCTTTCTTGGAGGATAAATGCCAGGAAGAGGGACTCAATGGCAAGGTGGAAGGTACCAATGATATATGGCATGGCTAAGTTGTTTTACAGAGTCCAGCTGTGCAATCAGGTTCAACCCACCAAGAACCCTTCCTGCTGACTTTGGCAGGAATGTCAGTGCCTCTGCATAAAAATGGGATCCTACACACACACACACACACACACACACACACACACACACACAGAGAGAGAGAGAGAGAGAGAGAGAGAGAGAGAGAGAGAATAAGCTGCAATCTAATCTAAAAACAAAGCCACTGCCAGTTCTCTCTGATGTGGAGGGAAGTGGGGTGTTGTAGAGAGCCACTGATGCCATTCCCAAAGATGGCGCCGGTTTCCTGTCCATAAGCCAGCAAGGTGCGGATGCGCGATCCACGTCATGTGGTGACCGTTATGAGCGTTTCAGGCTGCAACTGTCATTAACGGACATCACTCCTCTGAGCATATATAAGCAGAGCCCTTTTTCCTCCTCGGGGTCTTCCCTCAACTTGCTGTAATGAGCTGCGCAATAAACATAGCTGCAGAAGAATCCTGTTGTTGAGTGTCGTTCTTGCAGGCAAGGCGATAGCGCTTAACAGGGTGTCTAAGGCTGAAGACCCACAGCTCCAGCCAAGTAGCAGCATCCCAAACAAAGTGTCCAAACTCAAATCCCACAGGAATAGGTTGGCTCTAAATGTCTCCATAACCGTAAACACGGGCATTCTCACAATCTGCCTCCCCAGTGAAGGGCCCAGAGGCCATTCAGATGCTGCAGACTTGACATCGGTGCACACAAACCCTCAATTGCTCTCCCTTGCCTCTGATTTCTCTAAATTAAAACCCTGAAAACCAGATGTGCAATGTCTAGACCAGGAAGCAGCATGAGGGAGCTATGAACACATATCCATGAGCACACACAGGCAGGCACACATACCTTGAGCAGAAGAAATTCAAAGTGTTCAGAAAATTTTACAAAAACATAAAATGCTGCTTTAAAATTCCAACTGCCGACAGAGCGAGAGCGGGCACCAGGCCCCCAGGGTTGTTACTTTTGACTGAAGAACCAAAGTGCTGCATTTCCTCACAGGCCAAAGTGTGGGAGCAGAATGGATCTTAATTATTGTGTCAGTCACGCTATCCAAGGGCCCAGGTGCTGTGCACGAGGAACCTTCCAGGCAGGGGTCCCAGGAAATGAATTAATAAAACCAATGAGATTCAATCTGTCTTGATTAACAGGATCCAAGAGAGTAGGGCCCAAACAGCCACCTCACCAACTCAGCGCTCAGTGGTACACCAACCTGGGGGCCACTGGCCAATGCAGATGGCCGGCAGGCCTGAGGTAGGGAGGCATCAGAGAAGGCCACAGAACAAATGGCCACAGCCAGACTGATTTGAAGTGTTTTGATGTCCCAAAAGAAAATGTGTGCAACAAAGGGACTGCTGTAAGTAGGAAGAGTAGTCTGTGAAGAAGTAAGCACTATAACATCATAAAATCATACATTCACTGAAGGAGTACCTTTAAAGCGATACTGTGCCAATACTCTCAACTACACCCATAGCGGAGGAAACCCACACTGTTAAAAGGAAGAAAGGTTAAAACAGGTCTTAGGCTTTTCTCACTGGGATCCCTTTCCCAACAAATTTTCAGATCACCCTGGGTACATAAGTATATAAAACAGGTATTCAAACCAAACATTTACTCATAAATTAATCATAAAGAAATTTCATTTTCAAGCAATTCTCTCTCTCTCTCTACATATATATATATATATATATATTGCTTGTTTGTTTATGTATTTATTTATTTATTCAGCTTTTCAAGACAGGGTTTCTCTGTGGCTTTGGAGCCTGTCCTGGAACTAGCTCTCGTAGACCAGGCTGGCCTCGAACTCACAGAGATCCACCTGTCTCTGAACCTGAGTTCAGATCCCTGGATCCACATTAAAAATCCATGTGTGACCGGCTAGCCTGGTGTGTGCAATGGCAAACAACAAAGAGGACACCCTGACTCAAACAAGGTGACGATGGCAAGGTCTGATATCAGGCTGTCCTCTGCTCTCCCTGGGACATGAGTATGACTGCAATCGTGCACACACATCAGACCCACAAAGAGAAAGGCAGAAGACAAAGAGATAAGCTGAGCAATTATAGGTTTAAATCACAATACAGAATGGACCAATGAACACTAACTCCAAGGAGTTGATTGCATTATTTATTCACTCAAATGCCTGGTCCCTGATGAGTGTGGCAGTCGGTGTGGATGTTCTCATGGTGTGAGCTTGGGGACTGCCCGAGGGGCTTTTTGATCAGCCTTGGGTACTGTGAAGTGTTTCCCTGTAGTTCAGAGGACTTCCTACTGGGCTGGGGTGAATCAGAGATCACAGAATCTGAACCATCTGTAGAGACCCTGCTCACCAGAGGAATCAGTCCGGGTCCTATGTAGAACTGCACACAGGGCCTTCTGTGCTGCAGTCCAGGCAGGGAGATTGGAGCTCATGAAAGTAACAAATGGCCTGGATTGCGTGTTAGAAACTATGAAGCTAGAACTCTGCCCAGGGCCATGGTGAGACCCCTCAGACCTTCTGATGGCCAGTGCCAGGACCCCGTTTACACTCTTGCTTCCTAAATATGGCACAAACACTGCAGTTAGAGGACATTAAATGACACCTTGTAGCTCTAGACAGCCACCTCATGGTCCTGGCCAGGCTGCAGGTAGGAGAATAACAGGCAGGCGGGCAGCAGGACATGTGACCTGCACAGATGGAAGGACAGGCAGCATGGTGGACCAGAGGGGACAGTTCCTGCTCAGGTCAGCCCATGGGTGGCACAAAGCCTAGGAGATTCTTCCCCAAGCGGTTGTCCTCCCAATGCCAGCTGGGATCTGAAGGCCGATTTCCAAGAGGGACCCCCACCACATAACCAGCTAAGTAGCACTCACTGCCCCAGCATTCAGAATGCGTAACCCTGGCATGTCACCTTTCAGTCCAGGCACATCCCTAGGCAGTGGCCATACACAAACGTCAAGAAGAGACGAGAAAGCTCAATGAAGGGATGGTCTACCATAGTGTGTCATCCTAGGCCCTGACCTCTCCTGGACCAGGTCTCCAGTAAAGCCCCAGACTCTGCACTCCACTCCCCAAAACCCAAAAGCATCACCGAAGAACAAGAAAAGCCTCTGGAGGTACCTTAATCCAGTTGCTCACCATGGCAACTACCTACCCCAGCAGCTGCTCATAGCTGTTGGCAGCAGGCCTCCATGGATGGAAGTCCTCATTGCCTCCATACACTGACCTAGGCCCTCTAGGGTGCCCTTGTCCCACCCATCCACACAAGTACCTAGAGGCACATGCCTCCAGCCTGACCTGGGTCCACAGCTGGCCTATCCTCAGAGGCATCGGGCCACTGGGAGCCCTGTCTGTCCCTAGGTCACAACACCTCTGGAAGCCTTTCACGGCACTCTCTGTAAGACAAGGTGACACTTTTGCTGTGGTAAAATAGAAATAAACCATTTCAATAATGTGATTAAAGGAACAACAGCCTGAGGGAAGAGAAGAATCTGCAGCCTCGACCCTGAAGGGATCAGATGAGCTCCAATCCCAAACACTTGCTCCACGGTCCATCCCCTGCTAAGTGACTCTGCAGCACTGTGACAGGCATCGTGAATACCCAGCCCCTAGCATCCACAAGAATGATAGCAAGAAACAGTTGACCAGAATAAGTAACCAGATACTATATCATATCTCCTTTCCTCAAGAAAGGGCCCCACCCTCACAAGGCAGCACTGACCTGGACCAGGGAAGGCTGGGGCTGGGGCTGCATGAGGGATGAAATGCAAAGTAGAATCACCATCATCTCATGACTGAAGATGGGAACCATGCAGACAGCAGGAAACACCTGTCCTCTCTGTACACTGAGTGGCCCAAGAAAGACCAAGCTGTCCTATCCACCCGCCCACTGCCACAGCAACCCTGGATAGAGGCCCAAGGGACTCTCCAGGAAAGCATGAGGAACGGTAAAAAGTGGGACAGAGCATCCAGGTGACAGAAAAGTAGCCTTAAAACTCCAAGCATTTGCAAAGACAAGGAAGGCAGAGGCTGGGGTGGCTCTGAACCCTAACCCTAACCCTAACCCTAACCCTAACCCTAACCCTAACCCTAACCCTAACCCTAACCCAGAGAGTGGAATGCACCTAGGAGTCCCACAGGCACTGAATGGAGGCCACCACCTTTTAAGGACTTGAAGTTGTGAGGGGTTGGTGCTAATTCCTCCCCTTGAGGTCGTTTAGGAAGGAGAAAGTCTGTGACCTGTCAATCAAACAGACCTTCCAGACAGACAATCGGGGAAGCACCCACGTGGGCCTGCCTCATGCCTACATGCTGTACGTGCCGTCATAGCCCACACCTCCCATGTCTGCCTGCCTGCCTGCCTGCCTGCAGCAGGGCCTCGAGGTGCATGCAAGAACTTGAGGCCTCTCAGCCCTCACACAGCATTCTCGGCTGTCACCTCATGGACTTCCCATCCATGCAAGGTCTGAAAGCTGCCTGGTGATCCCCAGGTCAGTCTGTCCACAGATTCCTACATCTGTGCTTCTGGCCCTCAGCATCTATAATACCTGACCTTTCAGAGCTTTGAACACTGGACCTGACCTGGGGACAAGTCACCCCTTGAGTGGGGTTGCAAAGTTTTCCCTCCTCAGTCTCAAAGATGACCAGCACTGGCTAGCGAGGCCTTTGTCCCATTGTGCCCGGGGGGGGGGGGGCCTCACCCCCTCATCCATATTGTCTAGTGTCAGCTGGACTCTGTGTTCCTGAGCTACCCAACACAAGTGGATCCCAGCTGAGGCCACTGTTGATTGGATTCCAGAAAGGTTAAGACATAGAAGAGAAGCTGTGTGTTTGCTTCTGGCCCTGTGGCCTACAGCTTGAGGAAAGAGCTCCTGTCTACTCCACAAAAGGTATAAATGGGTGGGGAATCTCCTCAGCTGAGTACAGCCGAAACTTAACCAAAAGATCACACAACATCACTGGAGAGTAAATAAGGATTGCTCCAGCATAGCCCTGCCCAACACACCAGCTGAAGTTGGACCAAACAAGGACAGTCACCCAAAAGATACCACATCAGAAAGATTTGAAAATGAAGAATTCTGGCCAGTGATAGCTGTGAAACCTCACCCACACCTGAGAGATTCACCATAAATTCTGAGGGCCAGAACCCCACTTTGTCTGAAAAACTCTTATCTCCAGTGTTGCCCAATGGGATGTTTATGAGCAAGGGCTTACGCATAGTTGCACACAAGCCTCTTTGCAAGCAAGGCTATGCCTCTCTGGTTTCTCAGTGGCCAGATAAATTAATATTTTAAGTCTAGTTTAGAAACCCCCAAAACAATAATCCCCTGTACCCTCTGCCTCTCCAAACACTGCTCCTTTCCTGCTTGCAAGAGATGCCAAAGCCAGCTCAGAAGACCACAACAGTGTGGGCGAGCCAGTAGCCTTCACACAGCCGCTAATCGCTCAAGGACAGCAGCGCTCAGTGGTCAGGAGAAAACTGCAGAAGACCCAGTTCCAAGTGCACTGGCCTCCACCTTACCAGTGAACAAAGGACCCCTTTGTAACCTCAATCTACTCCGTGACATGGGAACAGACCCCGTTGTGAAGCGAGATACTCTGGAGAAGATCCCAGCCCTGCAGAATGGACTGGACACATTGTGATGAATAGCACACTTCTATTAGGATACCTCCTGTGCCAGGGAGCAATTGGGCAAGAACCTTGAAGCAGCAACATGGGTGACGACACCAGCCTGGCCATGCTGTGTTCTCTGCAAGCCACCACAGACCATTTAGAAATTGATTCTTTTCATCCCTTTTTGTTTCATTTTGTTTTTAGGGATAGGGTCTTGATATATTGCCCAGGATAAACTCTAACTCCCAGGCTCAAATTACTGATTCTTCTGTCTCAGCTTCCCAAGTAGCTGATACTATAGTTGTGCACCACTGAGCCTGGCTAAGCAAAGGGTTTTCAAAGGAAAAATTAATTTTCTAATAAGACTCCCAAACAAGCACTGTTCATAAACTAGCTGAGACAGTTCAACTTAGTAGCTGCCATGGGATCGGGGGAAAAAGCCAAGGAACCACCCACAGGGAGAGACTCCAGGCAGTGAGAGGCTATGAAGGGACAAAGTCAGTAAATGGAATGGCCTGCCTGGCAGGTGGGTGTAGAAACTGGGGGAGATCCTATTTTTTAACTTCAATAGATTAAAAGATACTTTAAAGTGCATTTTATGGGACTGTGCAGACAGCTAATGGGTAAAAGTGCTTATCATGCAAGCCTGCAACCCAAATTGAAACAAGAGGATTACTGAAGTTGGGTTTAGTGGCCAGCCCAGGCACCCTGGTGTCTGCTCTGTGGGCTCAGGTCCAGCTGCCTATGAGTGGTCCATACTCTTGGCCTAGGAGTTCCACAGGCCTGGGATACAGTGGATTGAATAGGCTATCCCATAGTGACGGAACAAGGCCCTGGGATGACCCCATCTAGGTCTTAGGCTCATGCTGCTATCCAGAGAAAACAGGATTCAGGGAGATTCGGGGGCATGTCACCAGAAGCCAGCACTTATAGAGTTTCACTGGCTGAGGCAGAGAGGGTTAAGGCAGGCTAATGATGCCACCTTGAGCAAGCTAGCTAATGGACTTAGAAAAAGGAGAGGTTACCACTTCCTATAACCAGCAAATCCTTCCCCAGGAGCCCATCCTCTGCAACACCTCCCCCAGGCCACTCAGTGGGTGCCAGGCTAACAGGCTAGGACTGTAAGCCCTTTGGCTAGTCCCCAAAGGAAAGAAATCTGCTTTGGCAAATAGCTTATTAAGATGTACCAGGCCAAAGAGGCAGAGGCAAGCAGATCTCTTGTGAGTTCCAGGTCAGCTTGCTCTACAGAGGGAGTTTCAGGACAGCCATGGCTATACAGAGAAGCCTTGTTTTTTTTGTTTTTTTTTTTTTGTTTGTTTGTTTTGTTTTTTTGTTTGCTTTGTTTGTTTTTTGTTTTAAACTAACTAAAACAATAACAACAACAATAAAAATGTACCTTATGTCCTGTAAAATTATTCCAGTTAGAGCCTGTAGTTCAGCAGGGTTCAGCATTGTCCTAGATTGTGCAACAGTCATCATGAACTAGTTACAAAATAGCTTCATGGCACTAAAGAAACCACACACACACACACACACACACACACACACACCAGGCAGTCACCCACCTATCAGCCCCAAATCGACCTGTCTATAGATTGCCTATTCTGGGCAGGAGTGTAAATGGAGTCATACAATATGTAACTTATGGGTCTGGCTTCTTTAAAGGTTTTTCCACAATGTAGCATGTCATGGTCTGAATGTCCATTGCCAGGATTTCACAGGTGAACACAGTCCCCCAAATGGTACCATGGTGGCATCTGAAGGAAAAGTCTTTGAGAGGTAACTAGGGTTAGGTGAGGACATGTGTGTGGGAGCCCAGAGTGGAATTAACTGTTTTATAAGATGAGGAAGGGGGGAGGTGGCTCAGTTGTTAAGGTGCTCGCTGAACAAGCATGGGTTCCTGAGTTGCAGCCCAACCCCTGCCCCCACAAAAGCCAGGAGTAATCCCAGGGTCAAGGGATTGAGGCAGGATGATTCCTGGCCTAAAGCTCACCAAGTAGGCTAGGTGTGCTGGCCATGGGCCCCAGGGACCCTTCTTTCTCTACCTCCCCAGTACTGGGATTACAAGCACACTACCACGCCTGTATCTTTTTTGTTGTTGTTGCAGCTGTGGATTCTGGATCATCTCCCATTATGACGACATCAGTTGAAGGCAGGTGCCTCTACGTTTTATTTGATTTATTTGATAATTTGAACAGCAAGGACGATATGAAAGAAGACTGAAGAGGAGGCAGGACAGGCTGCTATGTGAACCTGAGGGCTGCCTCCACCATCTGCAGACAGAAGGGCTAGGAGGGGGCAGGCCGTGCCCGGGCGCTGCTGCTCTGCGATCTCAGGCATCCCTGCAACCCCGCTACTTTCTCACTTAATGCCACAGGACACTTCCTTCCCTCCACACCAGCTCTGAGCCTGGCAAAGATTTCTTTATTTTATTTACCTTTTATTTTAAGGCAAGGTCTCATTATGTAGCTCTAGCTGTCCTGTAACTCACTGTATAGACCAGGCTGGCCTCAAAGCTCTGTCTGCTTTGCGTCCTGAGTTTGGAGATTAAAGGTGTGTGGCACTACACTTGGCTTTCGTAAAGATGTCTTTCCTTTTTTTTATTTGTTTTGTTTGGGGAAGGGCTTTTTTCTTTTGCTGTAGTTTGGTTTGGTTTGTTTTTTGAGACAGGGTTTCTCTATGTAGCCCTGGATGTCCTGGAATTTGCTCCGCAGGTCAGGTTGGCCTCAAACTCAGAAATCTGCCTGCCTCTGCCTCACAAAGGCTGCCTTAGCTCACACAGAAATCCATGTATTTTATGCAAAGCAGGAAAAAAAATTGGCAAATGGGATTTTATCACCACTCTGAAAACACTGTTAAGAAATGAAAAGCCAAGCCACAGATTATGTTTGGAGGACTTACACTCAGGAAATACAACCTGGGTCGGGGATGGCCCAGATTAAAACCCTTGCTATATAAGCATAAGAACCAGACTTCGAATCCCCAGAACCATGTGTTCAATATGCCAACACATGTGTGTCCACACACATGCAAACATGCATAACACAAACATACACACACAGAAATGGGAAGAAAACAATTGTGATGGTTAATCTTTTTATTTATTTATTACTTATTTTGCGCATCTGTATGTGTGTGACTGAGGACATGCCGCAGCAAACGTAGAGGTCAGGGGACAACTGTCAGAGTGTGTCCTCTCCTGCCACCTTGTGGGATCTGAGAATCTAACTCAGGTCATCAGACCTACATGCAAGCACCTCTACCTGCTGAGCCATTTCACTGGCCCTCAAATAGTATCATTATTATTGCATGCATAAATGTGCATGCCATTGCAGCAAGTACAAGTCTGAGGACCGCCGCTGCCAGTCAGGGCTGGTCTGCCACCATGGGAGCCGGGGACTGAAGTCGGGTTATTGGGCTTGTTGTACCTCAAGTACTTTTTCACTGAGCATGTCGCCTGATGAAGGTTGATCTTGATTGCCAACTTAAAGAGATTTAAAATCACCATGGAAACAGACCTCTGGGCACACCTGTGAGGGCTTTTCTAGACCAGGTTAATTGTGGAAGGAAGCCATGATTCCACTGGCTGAGGTTCCACAGTGCTTGAGCCCCCGCCCCCTTCTTCATGACCAGATGCCCTATATTTCTGCTGCCATGACAGGCTGAGAGACAAAACAAACCCTTCCTTCCTTTAGTTGATTCTGTCAGATAGTTTGTGGCAGCAACAGACAAATAGCTAACAACTGATTTTTTCCTTCCTTTTTTTTTCTTTTGAATGTTTGTTTGTTTGTCTGTTTGTTTCAAGACAGGGTTTTCTGTGCAGTCCTGGCTGTCCTGGAACTCATTCATTAGACTAGGCTGGCCTCAAACTCAGGATCTGCCTGCCTCTGTCTCCCAAGTGCTGGGATTAAAGACATGCACCATCATACCTGACTTTAGCAAGTGAATTTTCTTTTTTTTCTTTTTCTTTTTTTTTTTTTTTTGAGACAGGGTTTCTCTGTAGCTTTGGAACTATCTTAGAACTCCCTCTGTAGACTAGGCTAGCCTTGAACTCACAGAGATCTGCCTGCCTCTGCCTCCTGAGAGCTAGGATTAAAGGCTATACGTGCACCACCACTGTCTGACTAGCAAGTGAACTTTAAAGTACAAAAGACTTTAATAACTACATCTAACTAAAGACATCTGCTCAATACTCCTCTTGGGGACTGTATTGTAACTGTGACAAAATTCATAACATATGCAATTCAGGGCAGAAAAACTTATCTTAGTTCAGCTTCATGGTGGAAAAGGCATGGCAGCATCCATGGCTGCAGGAATGGGGCTACTTGCTTACTTCTTTACAGATCACTCCCATAGGACACGGGAGTGGGGGTGGGGTTGGAAGGGAGGTGTCAAGATGGTAGCCATGGCTTACATCCCTGAAAGAGCAGTTTTATTTATATTATTTTTAATTATATGTATTGTATGTTTCTGTACATAGAGCTGGGAACTGAACTTGGGTCTCTGGAAGAGCAACGGTGCTCTTAAATGCTGAGCCATTGCTCCAGCTCCCCTGACAGAGCAATTCTGAGGATCAGAATTGCAGACAGAGCATCAACAGTCAGTCAAGGCTGGCAAAAGGCCGTCCCCTTCCCTCAGAGCCCCCTTCCCTCAGCGCCTCAGAGAAACTCAGGAAGCCAGGCCCCACTGCTGACAAGGAACCTTCTGGAGAGAGTCACCTTCATCTGAGAAAAAGCAAGCAGTTTTTACAGTGTCTGGGAGCTTCTGGACCCTGCAGATAGAGCCAGGTGCAGATGACCACCTTGTCCAGAGAGGGAACAAGGGCTCTGTGTGGGCAGGGTCAGGACACATAACTGTGACAAGCAGTTCCAGAGCAGGAATGAATTTGAGTCACCCCGGGAGCACCTGAGTTACGCTCCCCTAGTGCCAGTGGGTCTCAGGAAAGAAAAAAAAAATGCACAGAAAAAGGAGTAAATTAACTTTATGACTTTTTAAAACTTCTGCCAAGGCAAAGGAGACCATGGCCCAGATCTGTCTCCCTCACCCTGAGTGTAAGACACCAGCCAAGCTTCAGCTCTATAATGTGCATTCTATTGGCAAACTGCCCTATGCTGTTCATTGAGAATCTGGCTTTGGGAGCTGGGTCCACTCCCATCACCACATCAGGACCCAAGCATTTTCCTCTCAAAGTTTTCCAACACCCACTCCCGCTGGCCCGGAATCTACAACAGCAGGCAAGGTGGGGGGGGGGGGTCGGGTACAGAACAGAAAGACAGAGGGAAGAGACTTTGGCTTGAGGACAGTGGAAGGCAACCTTCCAACAGACACTAACATTGTTTATCCCATGATATACAAATGCCGGCATGGCAGTGGGGGAGAGAATCGGGAGGTTTGCTCATGGAGAGGAGCTCTGCTCTGCCTGGGGCTGTCAGCGGGGATACCAACGGACCGTTCGAAGCTTTCCCAATCATTTCTGGTGTAACCCAATGGTGTCACATGCCTGCCATAGGCTCCACTTTGAAGCCTCACGCAGGGTGACACTCCACTCCACCCCACCCTGGGTTCTCCAAGGGGAACTCAGGTGGCCACCTCCATGGGGCCTCCCCAGTCAGTTTCTGCAGTTGGATTTGATTTGACGGTGTGACTTTGTTTACTCTCTGCCCTTGTCTCTGCTGGATGCTGAGAGCACCCGCTGTGCCCATATTTTCTATCTGCTGCTGCTCACTATTTACTCTTTTACTGTGACTGACTATACTTCATAAACTCGTTAATTGGAAACAAAAAGCACAGCTATTGTACATCATTCTCTGGCACACACAGAACAACCCTACCCTGGCAAGACATGATGGAGGTGGGATCAGGTTCTAGAACCCCACCCGGGGTAGGGGACCTGTCCTGACTCCACACGTTTACTATAAAATTGAGCCGTTCCAGCCCACGAGAGTGAACAATCAGTAAAACGGGGCTTCCAAAGGCCCAGCCTGGAAAGCCACACATAAAACTCTCCAGGGAAGCCTCATTGGCTTTGACAAGCTCCACAGGGACCCACAGTGCACCCTACCTAATCTGCAGGGTCCCTAGAAGCACACCCCATGCCACCACTGCTTTCTCAGAAGAGAAGCAGCTGGGGAAAGCAGATGAATTGGAACAAAGAGCCCCGCCGTGAGGGTAGCTATGGCCTGCTGCCCGCATGGAGAACACACGCAGCCTCTGCTTCTAAGCTTGCCCTAGCTAGGAGCCACACCTCTACCACGGGCCCCACAGAGAAAACTCTTCACCAGCTCTGAAGACAACAATCAGGATGGAAGAAATAGAAAATCCTTCTATTTCTAATGCACAAGTGATATGTGATTGGTACAAAAAGAAAAAAGTGCACCAAGAGGAACAACCTGAAAAATCATTTTGCAGTATACAGGTACAGTGTGTGTGTGTGTGTGTGTGTGAGAGAGAGAGAGAGAGAGAGAGAGAGAGAGAGAGAGAGAGAGTACAGTCAACATCAGGTACCCTCTTCACTCATTCTCCACTTTAAGTTTATTTTCATTGCATGTATGTGTATGCACCTCTAATTGGGTACATGCATGCATGTACAGAAATCTGAGAAGGCCAGAAGCGTTGGATCCCCTGGGGCTGGAGTTACAGGTAATTCTGAGTCTATAACTGATGTGGGTACTGGGAATTGAACTCGGATCCTCTGGAAGAGCAGTCAGTGCTCTCTCTCTCTCTCTCTCTCTCTCTCTCTCTCTCTCTCTCTCTTTCTCTCTCTCTCTCAGATTTTTATTTATTTATTATGTATACAGCATTCTGTCTGTATGTATGCCTGCAGTGCCAGATCTCATTACAGATGGTTGTGAGCCACCACTATGTGGTTGCTGGGAACTGAACTCAGGACCTCTGTAAGAACAGTCAGTGCTCTTAACCACTGGGCCATCTCTCCAGCCCCATTCTCTACCCTTTGTTCCTTTTTTTCACGGGATGTCTCACTGAACCTGGGCTCACCGAGTAGGCTAAGAGTAGCTGGGCAGGTTTTAGCTTCTTTCTGCCCTCCCCAGTGCTGGGACTACAATCAGACCCCAGCTGCACACAGTTTGTTTCATTTCTTAACGTGGGCGCTAAGGATAGAACTCAGGTCCTCAAGTTTGTGTAGTGATTACTTTGCTGATGGAGCCCTCGTAAGTAATGTTTTCACCACACCACTAACGCAGCTTTCAAAGACAGGGTTTCATTTGCATTTTGCAGGTGTGAACAAAACGTCACTGAACAACATCTCCCATGTCCTCTCACACCTGCATGGTCATTTCCTCAGAAGAAACTTCTAAGGGTGGAATTGTGACAGAGGACACTTGCCAGAGCTGAACAGAGCTCCCCTCTCCATAGCTGGCCAGCTTGCACATTGGCACTTAAGTCTAACAGAGCTGCAGTCTGGAGTCTGTGTGTCCCCTAAGCACTCAAAGGCTAAAGACCTGGTCTCCCGGGTGGCCCTACCAGGAAGAGGTGAGATCTTTAGGAGGTAGGCTTGGTGAGGTCATTGAGGATCCTGACATCTACCTTCCTCTTTGCTTCCCAGTTGAGAAAATGCCATAATGTGTAGCCTTACTATAAGAATCAACCATGGGAGCCAGTTAAGAGTGTATGCTGCTCTTGCAGAGGCCTGGCACCCACTCCAGATGGCTCACAGCCACCTATAGCTCGGGCTTCAGCTAGAGTTGACATTTCTGGACTCTGGGCATCTGCACTCACAAACATATATGCACATGTAGTGGTGGTCTGAATGTAACTGGCCCCCATAGACTCATAGGGAGTGGCACTATTAGGAGGTGTGGCCTTGTTGGAGTAGGTGTGGCCCTGTGGGGGAAGTTTATATTGGGGGGGGGTGTTGCTTTGACACTCTGTCTTCCTGCTGCCTGCAGATCCAGATACAGAATTCTCAGCTGCTTCTCCAGCATGATGCCTGCCTGCATGCTGCCTTGCTTCCTGCCATGATGATAATGGACTGAACCCCTGAACTGTAAGCCAGCCCCAATTAAATGTTTCCCCTTATAAGAGTTGCCATGGTCATGACTCTTCACAGCAATAGAACCCTAAGACAACACACAATATGTGTAATTAATAATCAAAATAGGGACTAGGCCCTCCCTCCTGCCTCTAGATTAAGGGAGTATCCCTCCATGTGCACCAGAGTCCTTTTGTACACCAGAGTCACTACTCCAAAGATTTAGATTGCCCATCCTGGAAGGCATCACCCTACATATGGAGTCGGGGGAGAAATGGGATGGGAGGATGGGAGAGAGGGAGGGAGGGAGGGAGGGAGGGAGGGAGGGAGGGAGAGGGAACTAGGATCGATATGTAAAACAACAAAAATAAAAATAAAAAAATAATCAAAATAAACAAAAAAAATCAATCTGGAAGTGGTAGTACATGACTTTAATCCCAGAGGGAGCCCTGGCCTACTGAGTGAGTTCCAAGACAGCTAGGGCTACACAGAGAAACCCTGTCTCAAACAAACAAATAAAACTGTGGGCTGGCATCTCAGTGAGGAAAATCTGTTCTCTTCATATGTTGGTTATCTTGAATATTTGGTTACAGTGATGAAAAACTTACTAACACAAAGCAATATCCAAACTAGAAAACAGAAGTCATTCGTAGGACCTAAAACAGGAAATTAACAACAAGGAATTGTTGGCAAAGTTGAAAAAGAAGGTTGAAGTTGTGAAAATCCAATAGGACTGCTGCCAGCAGGAGACACCCTCAGCCTCAGTCTGGAGAGAGGGAAGCAGTGTTAGGAGACACCGTCCAGGACTCAGTGTCAGGAAGGACCCTGGCTGTGTCCTTCTCAACATGCCCAATCTCCTACCAGCCAGGAATACACAATTGTGATGGCTATTCTTGGCTGTCAACTTGACTACATGGCTGAGAGTGCTTGTGAAGGTTTTTTTTTTTTTTTTTTTTTTTTTTTCCTTAGTTAAATTATTTGAAATGGGAGACCCACTTCTAACCTGATTCCTTGAGGCAGGAAGATACACTTTCAATCCAGATCTTTTGAGGTGGGAAGATCACCTTTAATCTGGGCCACACCTTCTGCCGGCAGCCTATATGAAGGATGTGGGAAAGGGAAGTTCGCTCTCTCTGCCTGCTTGCTCAGACTCTCGCTAGCAAGTCCACTCCTTCACTGGCATTAGAGCCTACTTCTTTGGGATTCCGGCACATACTGAGGACCAGAAGAGACATCCAGCCTCACGAACTGAACAACTACTGGATTCTCAGACCTTACATTGGCAGACAGCCGTTGTTGGACTAGCTGGGCAACCGTCTGTAAGTCACACAATAAATTCCAATATATTCATTCTGTAAGTTCTGTTCCTTTAGAGAACCCTGACCAATACAACCATCAAGGGAAACAAGGTCTCACTTTCAATATTGCTGGTGACTAGTGAGGGTAAACATGGATTATCCTCTTCTACTGTCTGTGTCTGTACTATGCTATTCTTAACCCTACTACCATTTCCCATTAGAACAAAGCACCTCAATTTTCAGAAGCCACGCGGCTATTTCTCTGCCTCCCTTGCAGCTAGATGCAGCTGTGTATTCTGACAACCCTCAGAAGCCATCCATCCGGGTCTAAGAAACATAAACTATAAGCTAAAGATGACGGGCAACCCTAACTGCCCCCGGGCTGCAGTTTGCTACTTTGTAGCTTGTGGAGACAGAGGCCTTCGTCTGTACTTTTCGTAATGGTGCTGATATAGTTTTAGTCTATTCCCCTCTCTGACCCCCGTTTTTAGTACATTTCCCTCTCTGACCCTCTTTTGAACACTGTGGTAGTTTTCTCCCAAGACAAACCGTATCCGGACTCATTGTCCGGACTCAGGATATTTAATCTGCTCTCAGGTGGCATCTCCTACTTCCTATGTCGTGAGCCTACATAGCTCCGCTGCTCCAAGAGAGATTTACTTCTCTATGTTTCTTTCTGTCATAGTTTTGTTTTCCTTTGGTACAGTGAGATATTTAAACATCTAGAATATATTTCCCTTTACAGATCATGGTGTTGGCTTGATCTTATTTATTTATTTATTTATTTATTTATTTATTTATTTATTTATTTTGAGGCAGGGTCTCTCTGTGTAGCCTTGACTGTCCTGGAACTTGCTCCAGGCTGGCCTTGAACTCACAGAGATCCACCTGCCCCTGGTGGCTTGATCTTATATGTTTGTTTTCCTTACAGATTAAGGCACTGATTTGTAAGCTACCTAAACACTAGACTACAGTGGGCTTCCCTCAACATACACCCAGCCCAGCAGTACAGATAAAGCCTATGTTGCCCTTGAGCCATGGAGGAAGCCTGTCTTGGTTTATCCCATGGGGCTGCTGCAATAAATTTCTCTCGGAGCCAGGAATAAAGTTTTAAGATTATCAAGACACATAAAACCCAGCAATAACAACCATATTAAACACAGGTCCCATCAAGTGAGGAAAATTAAAAGCTTTCTCAATGTCAACTTCCCAGTTAGCTCCACTGGGTCACTCCTAATAATGTTGACTCCAAGCACAATTACCTCGTGGAATAAAATCCTAGCAGCAAAGGAAAATGTCACAGTCAATGAGACAGCACAGTCTCCCAGGGTGGCTTTAAATCTTTCTTCAGGAAAATGCTCCTTCTACCCCACTGCTACACAGTAACAGAAGAGGCACCTCAGAAGAGCAAGCCTCCTGCCTGCTCATGTGACAAGGTTTAGAGAAAGGCTTTTGGAGAGTGGAACACCCTTAGAATGTCTGATGGGGATGATGCTACTGGATGCCCCAGACGCTGGGCACATTGGGGGCCTCGGAGCTCAGTTTCCAAGGGGTCAGGCTGAAAAAGCTGAAGAGGACAAGACAGCACCAGACCCCAACAATTCCCACCTGCCACTGCTTGATGCAGAGAGCAAACAGTAGCTGCTTCGGCTCACAACGTGCAGTATGCTTTGTCCCTGTTTTTATGTAGGGCTGGGAACTGAATCTAGGACTGCATATTTACTAGTCAAGTACTCCACTGCTGAGCTGCAGCCCCAGCCCATGGCTTACCTCTTCAAATAAGTTCTGCAGGTAAAAGAAAATCACCAGCCATAGTAGGCCAGGTGGGCCAGGGCATGCAGGTCACCTCACTGCCAGCAGCCACGCTGGTCCTTGTTCCTAGTGTCCGCTTTATTAAAAGGCCCTCATCTGAGAATGAGAATGCCCCTACCCTCCCACAAGCACTGGCCCAACTCATTCCCCTAGATCCACCCCATCCTCTTATATCCCCTGGGGGGCCTGCCTCACTCTCACCTAGAGGCAGACAGACTGGGAAATGCCCACACTAATCAAGAGTGTTCTGGCCTCTGTGGATGTTGCTTACCCAGGACCCATTCCAGCTGGGCCACAGAACTGGCATCTGGACAGAGAGAGGTCATCCTACCTAAGATTTCCTCGACCCCATGTGCCCACAAACACACTATCTGGCCTTTCCTGTGCCCAGAGAACTGCTTGCTACCCACTGGCAGAAAAACAAAAAACAAGCCCTATGGGTTCACTCCTGCCAGCAGGGACCAGGTATACCACAGGCTCTCATCACTCCTACTTTAGCACTAGAACCTGCCCTGCTCTAAGGGACACCTTCCCTCCTATCACTGCCGCTGTAGTGGGTGAAGAATCCCCAAAAGGCAGGCCCACCTCCCCGCTATAGGACAGATGGGGATCAGATTAAATGCAGGGGGCCAATCACCTACGCCTCAGCCAAGGATGGAGGCATGCCTGGAGGGGCCTGCCCTCTTTCTCACATTTGGCTAGACTGTACAGCAGAGGAGTAAGCAGGATGTGGTGTGCAGAGGTCAGGAACTCAAATTTCCCTGAAACTGACTGGGGCTGAGGAGCCATGAGGGAGGGAGCCACCCTGGCCACATCTGTGTTTCAGAAGTCTATAGAATACACCACTTTAAAGTACACTTAAGCACAGAAGTGTAAACAGAAAGACCTGGGAAAACCACAGAAACCCACCCTGGGGGGCTTCCTCGGAGTTCTGTCTACCTCTCCCCCAGGGGCCTCAGCCTATTTTGTGATAAGCATAAAATCATAAATGAAGGAGGTTTTCTTGTGGAAGAAAGCAGGTCCCAACCCTGCACTGCATTAGCTTAGGATTCCCTGGATGAGAAAATCTCATGTGGACAGTCCTTGGGCTGGTTCTTTCCCCTCAACCAAGCTATGTGTTCTTTAGCATAGGCGCTTCAGTTTGGGGTCACTTCATGCAGGAAGGCTGGCCCCGAGCAGGGAACAAACTTCAGGCCATCAACAGGTGCTCAGCGCCACCCCATGGCCCCACACAACCATGTCCCGAAAGGCCACCGAGAGGCTGTGTATCCACCCATTCTACTGTCCATTCTCTCCCCTGCTTTTTCCCTGCCTTCTCCATCATCAAGCTCCATGTCGTTCCTACTGGCAGCCATCTTTCTGGGCGGCTGCTCTGAGGCTGAAATCACCCTGACCTTCCTCAGCCCATGCTCAAATTCATTACGAGTTTCCATGTTCTGGGGATGCTCCAAGGCAGGATGGAGGTAAGAGTGCTTCCTGTCATATTCTCTTTAAAAAGAAAAGACTTGAGATAAACCCTGTCTCAAAAAAATAAAATAAAAATTTGATGGCCAAGTGGTGGTGGCCCAATACTTGGGAGGCAGAGGCAGGTGGATCTCTGTGAGGCTAGCCTGGTCTATAGAATGAATTCCAGGACAGCCAGAGCTAGACAAAGAAACCCTGTCTTGAAAACACAAAAAAAAGAGGTAGGGAGGTAGGGAAGAAAGAGGGAGAGAAAGAAATAAAGAGGGAGGGAAGGAAGGAAGGAAGGAAGGATTTGTGTTCAGTCCCTGAAGGAAGCAGGGCCACGGTGATATTACTGGGTCCTTCTCTTCTGCTTCAGGCCACTGTGGTCAAACATCCACTTCTACTGGTGTTACAAATCCAGAAATACAAAATTATTGTTTTAGGTCAATTATCACTTAATTTAATTTTCTCTTTTTTTCATAGTAGTGAATGCAAATATTAAGATCTACCATTTAAACTACCTTTAAGCATTTAGTTCATCAGTTTTCTAACACCGCCCATCTGTCTCCATCCTAAAATGAAACCGCTTCATAAACTGACTCCTCATTCTTTGCCCCGCCTCCCCCAGCCCTTTTGCAAACTCTGTGCCTTTTGTCTCTATGGAACTGTTCACTTTAATGACTTCATAAAGCAGACAAACCTTTTACATTCATTCTGTCTCTGGCTTGAACCCCAGGCTCCCAAGAACTCCATAGTTATACAGCCAAGCTCAAGTGTTTAGGAGCCTGCTGTGGAGTTCGGGGGATGTAGTTTAGTTGGTAGAGAGCTCTTGCCTAGTATGCACAAGGCCCTGAGTTCAACCCCCAGCACTGCATCAATCAGGATAAACATGGCTGGGAGGTGAATGCAGATCAAAACTCATGGTCACCCTTAACTACACTGAATTCACTATTAGTGGATTCAAGGCCAGCCTAGCATGCTTTGGCCCCTGTGGATGTGACCGATCCAGGGCCCATACTGGGGTATGGAAATGGCATCTAAGTAGAGAGAGACCATCAGATACTGTCAAAAGAAGTGAAAACAGGAAAGAGAGGGGGGAAGGGAGGGGGAGGGGAGGAAGGGGGAGGGAAGGGGGGGAGTAAGACCCTGAAGTGGTTTGGGTATGAAATGACTCCATGGACTCTTGTGTTGTACATTTGGTTTCAAGCTGGTGATATTTGGAAAGATTCTAGAGTCTTTTAAGGGGGTGGGGTAAAGGAAATAGACCACTGAGGTCACACCTGTTAAAGCCCTCCCTAGTCCCAGTGCGTTCTTCCTGTTCCTGTCCATCCTGAGGTGAACCCTTCTGCCACCATGAAATTATACCCAACCACATGTGAGCAAGAGACCATGGACTGAAACCTCTGAATCTATGTGCCAAAACATATCCCTTCATTCAGCTATGTCAAGAGGCTTTTCAAGGAGAAAAGCAACAAATACAAGTGTAGAATATGCTCAGTTTCTGCTGTTTTCCCCCACCCTGATGGCAACTGCTCCACTCCATTCTCTACCCAGGTAAACAGGTTCCTGAGCAGCTCATTTGCTGGGAGGGCATGTTCCCCCAGGAGAATTCTGTCCATCTGTCACCCTAAATTAGCTATTTTGTGTGTGTGTGTGTGTGTGTGTGTGTGTGTGTGTGTGTGAGTGCCAAATAACAAATGGCCACACACCTTGCTGCTTGAAATGACCCATTTATTAGGGCACAGCTCTGTGGTTCAGATGCCAGGGAACACATGCTCATGTTCTCTGCTCTGTGAGACTCTCTGAAGAGAAGCCTCTGAAGAGAAATCGCTTCCGGGCTCACCCAGGTGGCTGGCAGAATCCAAAACCTGGTGGTGTCACATGAGAGGTTCCCTTGCGCGGTGGTCACCAGCAGAGTGTCTCTCCCTCCACTGATTCCCAACATGCCCCTCCCTCCTTGAGCAGCAACCCCACACGCTTCTTGCCTCGCTCTGCTTTACACTACCTGCCCTAGAGATTGCCAGTTCCTGAGGGACCTTGGACCAGCCCTACTGGATGACCTCCGGAAAATACCAAGCCACACAACATGATGAAGTTGGACCCAAAATTCATTTTGTCTATTTCAGGGGCAGGGAGCTACGTGTGGAATTTCAGGGCCCGGGAGCTAGCGTGTGGAATCTCAGGGGCAGTTTTAACTCCTGGTTTTCACACCAGATGACCTGCCCTGCCCCGTGACCTCAGCTCTCTGATATGCAAGATATGCAAGCTGTCAGCATTTTCCCCTCCTTGGGGTAACAGTGATCCTGTCCTGAGGTTTGTCCATACCTCAGTGGAACCAGCAGTCCCTCCCAGTGTATTATGTCTTTAACTTGTTGACAGAGAAACGGTGTTTTTCTTAGAGTTGGGTTCTATTTTTCGTCATGACACTTCACATTTCTGGAGGCACCAGCAGATCTTCACACTTGGCTGCACTTCCCAGGCACCTCCTTATGGTCAGAGATGCTGAAACCACATCACTGATGGGGCTGGAGGTGGGGGCACAGGAAGACCACGCCCCGGTCAAGGTCACACAGTGGTTCCTAGTACTCATGTGTCAGGTGGGGCGGCACCTGGTCCTGAGCTGTTCACCTCTGGTTCGGTGATGGCATCACACACGAACACCATTATTCTAATTGTTCCTAAGTTCCTCACTGCAGTGCCCCAGCAAGCATGTTTACTGAGGCTCAGGGATGGCGATGTGAGAGAGGCTGCTTAACTTAAGCAATACGGAGCTTTCTTTGGGGATGATGAAACACGGAGAACTAGATAAAGGAGGCAGTTGCATGTTTGACTATACTAAATGCTTAAATCTCTCATTTATTAAGTTATTAATTTGAGGCTGGGGTGTAGTTCAGTATTAGGACACTTGCTAGAAGAAGTAATAGTAGTAGCAGTTAATTTTTTGTTACCCGAATTTTACTTTTTCAAGATTTATTTTTGCTGTTATGTTATTTGTAATTGTGTAATTGCATGCCACATGTGTATGGGTGCTCACATAGCCCAGGAGGATGCATCCTCTAGAGCTGGAGTTGCAGGTAGCTATGAGCCACCCCATGTGGATAATGGGACTCTAACCTCACTCCCACAAGAACATCAAATTCTTTTAACCACTAAGCCAACTCTCCAGCTCTGAACTTTACTTTAAAAAAAAAATCCTAGAGAGAAAAAAAGCATCTCCCGGTGATGGTGCATTCTATAGAAGTTGCCTCCTACACAGCCCAACTCAAAGAGCTCTGTGTGGAGGCATGCAGCACTCACAACCTTCCCGTAAATAAGCAGCACCAGGCAGTCACTTTCCAACATCATCAAGAAATCCAGTAACTAAGAAAACTCCAGGTTACAGCAGGGATGAACAGAACCAAAAAGTAGGAAATGGACAAAATGCTCAAAAGGAGATGGTCACATCAAAATGTCAAAATAATCATTTAGGAAGAGGCCATCTAAAACCAATGTTTACAAAGCTGGTCAGGACAGATTTATACTTTACAGTGGAAGAAAATAAACGTGAGACTCTTTTTACTTGTATTTTATTGTATGTGTATGGGCGTTTTGATGGCCTATGTTTATCTGTGCACCACTTGCATGCATTACCTGTAGAGGCCAGAAGAGGGCACTGGATCCACTGGAACTGGAGTTGTTACAGTCAGTTGTGAGCAGGCATGTGGGTGCTGGGAATCCAACCCTCTGGAAAAGCAGTCAGTAGCTATCTGAAGAATGCAATATAATTTCTAGAAAATAGGTCCCAATGTTTGTAGGTGGATGAGTAATATCTAAAGAAGTGAAAATAATTGACGGGTTTTTAACTCCTGATCAATCTCTCTAGCCCCAAATTTAGGGCTCTTAGTAAGACTTTCTGTGCTTTACCAGCTCATGCATCTGAAAGGAAAACGTTTTTTTGAGACAGGGTTCTCAAGAATCACAGGAATTATGGAATGAATCTCTCTAGATATATAAAAGGGGGATTTATTGGAATGTCTTACAGGTGGCAGTCTGGCTAGTCCAACAATGGCTAGCTGTGAATGGAAAGTCCAAGAATCTAGTAGTTTCCTAGTCTCACAAGGCCAGTGTCTCATCTGGTGTTCTGTATATGCCAGAATCCCAAGAAGTAGGCTCCAACGACAGTAATGGAGTGGCTGTGCTAGCAAGGCATAGTGACCTCCCTTCTTCCATGTCCTGTATAGGCTTCCAGAAGAAGAGGTGTCCCAGATTAAAAGATCTGAATCAAAGGCCTGAGTCTTCCAGCCTTAGGATCCAGATCAAAGGTGTATGTCTTCCTGCCTCAAAAGTCGGAACTATAAGTGGGTTCACCCACTTCAAGCCAAGCAGAAAATCTCTCACGGGTGTGCCCTCCAGTTTTGGATTGTAGTGCATTCCAGACATAGTCAAGGACAACCAAGAACAGCCACCACACTCCTGCTACCTAGTCTAAGCCAGCCTCAAAATGGAGATCCCCCTGCCTCAGCCTCCCACTATAGGTGTGCATCACCACCTCACCTAAAGTTATTTTCATTTACAGCTACAATTTGGAGTTCATGCTGCATCCTTTATAGCCTCTCCCCTTCCCTGAAAATGAACTCTTCACAGAACTGGGAAGAAAATTCATCAAGAAAATGACATTAGGTTTCCTTAGTTGTTTTGTCAAAACGCCCATCTGGCACCTCCCCCTCCCCCAGTATTTAAACACTCGAGCTTTGACCCTTGGTTTAATGAAAATCATGCATCACACACCTCCGCTGAAAGAGCTCAGAATGTAGATAAATGATCCCACTAGATTGATCCTGGCATTCCAAGAAAAGAGCTTTTATACACTTCTAGATTCAAAAAAAAAAAAAAAAAAAAAAAAAAGGCTCTTTTGCTTCTGTCTTGGAAGGAACAGATAAATTTACAGAGCTCCCCCTTAAAGGACCACACACTGTGTCTTTCTCACCACCAAAGATGTCTCATTGATTAGAGACAGTCAATTAGTTCTCATCTGCAGAGCCTGGGAGTCCCTACAACTCCCTGACACAGGGCACCCAAAGGCCTCCCCAGCAACTCAGTTCAGGACACAGATTCTCAAAACTGGGACCCCCAGCAGCCACCACAGTGACTCCACTCAGGGCACTCCCAAGGCCCCTGCAGATCCTCAGCGAGGCACCTGGGAGGCTCTGGAACCCCTTGGCACAAGGCTTGTGGAAGCCTTCCCAGAAACCTCATGCAAGGCACCCAGAGGCCCACACAGGTCAGCACAGAGCACCCAAGGGTTCTTGTAGTCCCTTGGCATGGAACGTGCAAGTTGTGGAGGAGTGTAGACTATCGAGTCACCTCTGGTTAAGTCACCAACCAAACGCTTGTGTCTCTGGCTTGTCACTGATAATTTTACTCTCCAAAAAAGCTTGCAGTTTCTCACACAATGCTGTGGATGACAACAAATTTTAAATCCCTGGCCTGGGAACTTCCTGGAAGGAAGGCTGCACAGGTTGGACACCCTCTTTTTCAACTCTGCAAGAAAGGCTATTTCAGACCAGGGAAATGAGCCCATCCACTGGCATGCACACGGGACCAGCCCAGTCATGTCCACAGGGAGACCTTCACGTGAGCCCAGCTCTTATGGCCCCATCCACACAGCCTGCTTGCTGCCATATGTCATCCTTAAATGTATTTTTGGTTGTTTTTGGCTCTATAAAAAGGATGTCATGCGTATGTGATATTTTGAGGCTGGTGTTTTGCACTTGCCACAATGCTACTGAGACTCCCTCACACCCTGTTCCACTGTGACTCACACCACAGCCCAGGTCCAGGCTGGACACTCCATGGCCCATCAGCCATGCCCTGGAGGACACCTAGTACTTCTGGGTTCTTACTGCCTGCCTCATGAACTCCTGAACCCTAGTGTGTCCCCCGGGGCAGGGCTAGCGCCAGCAGCTACTGTTAATCAACTGCTGCAAACCTTGTGCCTTGAAACAGCTGAGCCTAATATCTCATGTAGAGGAGAAGGTACAGCGAAGCGTCCCTGGGCTTTCTCATGCCCCAGATCCGGTCACCTCCATTCACAGTAGGCAACATCACCTCTCTGGGCCGCCACTGTCCCAGCTCCCTCTGTCCCCATCTCCTACTTCACTCCTTCCTCGTCCCTCGCCTACGGTTAGATACCTGTAGTTGCAGGACCTTCCCAAATAACGGGGAAATCCCACTCTCCGAGGGCCACTGTTAGGCCAGCTGACAGCGCACTGCTACACCACCCTGCTCAAACCCCAGCCCGTGGACCCAGGCCCTCTAGTACCTGACCGAAAGGACTTCACACGGCCTGGGGAAGGGCAGGGTGGACTCAAGTTATGGTCCCAGGACCTCTCACGCCACTGAGTTTCTTACACAAGGTATGTGTAAGAAAAGAGTCAGGAGCCATTCAATATGACAGCTCGGGCTTTGTGCCTGTGACATCCGAATGACACCACATCTTCTAACAACGGAGAACACTTCTAAGTAGCTCACAGCCCCGAGGCAGAGGCCTTGGTTTTGGGTGCATCGGGACTCTTGTCATGTGAATGGTCACTACACAATTCAGCGTTTCAGTCAGTGTCCTCACGCTGACAGCCACCACGGCACCAGGGGGTGCACAGTGTTATCTGCTCTTCAGACCCCCCCCAGCAGTGGCTCGGTACAGACACCCAGTGCCAAAGACGCAGCCAGCCACCATGACTGCTAACTTTCCCGTGAACCTTACAACTTCACTCAGCTGTGAAAAGCTATCTTCCTTCCGAGAAGCGGATGAAATGATGTGGCCTCCCAGTGTGAGACACCATCTGTGCAGAGCAGGGAAGAAACCAGCTCCCCTTAGTCAGCTTGAAATCCCCTCTTCACTCAGCTTGAGCACTTTAGCTCTTACCTGGAGGCCCCAGTTATTACACACGTGGTACAAACGATAAAATCCTAAGGGGGAGGAACTGTAACTCAAGTTCAGTGCTTTCTCTCTTTTGGAGTTTAAAAGAAGAGTAAGAGAGGAGTTCAGATACAGGATCTAACATTTTGTGAAAACTACTTGACCATGCCACTTATTTCCCAAGACACTGTCTGTCCACAGTGGCCTTACTTACGGAAGACAAAGGGCAGGATCTCAACTGTGCCGGTCACTTGAGGATAGAGCTCTTCTACCTAACAAAGGGGGAGGGACCTGCCACACTCCACATGTGTGACCTCTGGGTCCCATGTGCCTAAGTCGACAGGAACCATCTCAGCAACTGTCCTGCGAACCCCTCTCACTTGGGGACCCCACCATAGATGGGTGAAGACTTCTTGCCAATTACTCCAGCTAACTCCAAGGTGAGTCGCTACCAGATTTAGGTTGGAAATGTTAAGTTCAGTCTCTGTAGGCCAGCGTCTTCCTTGGACAAGTCATGCTGGGTACCGGCCTTCCAACATCCCATAGGGCCCGGCCACAGCGGCTTCTGAGCAGGCGGATGCTGGAGGGCTGTCAGTGAGAGCATAATCATGAGGGCCAACAACAAGGAAAAAAAAACAAAAATCAACTTCTCAAGCCTGAGCCGCTCATCAAAAAATAGCCACTTTTAATAAAAGAACCATGCGCCTGTTGGAAAGTAGCCACAGGAAGACAACAAGCAAGCAACATGGAGAGGGAGGAAGTGGGCTGATGTGCCAGCCAGCCAGCGCTGCTGAAGATGCACATGGATGAAAAAGACTAGAAGGGATGTTAAAAATTCTAGAACCTGCCAGGTGTAGTGACACACACCTTTAATCCGCGACCGAAGCCTGCCCAAGTGCGGCAGGAGCACTAGAGTGGCTTGGTTTGGGGGCCACATGGGGAAGACTTTGTAGCAATCAGAGTTAGGGATCCCAGCCTTACCATCCCACTACTAGGAAATCACCCACACAGCCTCCCTGGTACCTGCAAGCTTGTCCAAGAATGTGGTAGTCAAGAAGGGGGAAGTGACCTCCGAGTGGCCCTGCCTGACCCACACAATCTGGTCCCAGGCTGCTCAGATCAAGAACCCTGGCTGTGGAGACTCAGAGCAGCTTTACAGCAGCACTTCCTGCTCCCAGGGATCAGGGTCTCGTGCTGGAGCAGAGAGTCAAAGCCCAAGGGATCTAGCTGTCACCTTGTAGTGGACGGACCTGAAACCTCAGGGAGCCCTGGACAGTTCCTGAGCCCCTGCACGGAAGCTGTTGGCTTGTTCTATCTCATCTGTCTTGCACAGAATCCAAACCATGGCCTAGCCCTTCAGCCAGCAGCCTTCCAACAGCAATCTCAGCTTCCTTGGGTTCATATCCAGAGCTGGGAAATAGAACTGCATAGATAAGGCCAATTGTCGGAATCCCATCAGCCTTGGAAAGTGTAGCTGGTCCTGATGCCTCCTCATGATGCGAAGACAAAAATCTAAAGTTATCGAGACCACAAAATAACCCAGCACACACCCAGCAGAACAAAGAGTCCTTCAGTTATATGGGGAGTCCAGTCTGAGTACATACAGACTAGCCACTAAGATCTAGATGTGGCCATCTCTCTCCAAACACACAAAGACTCAAATGAGAGGAAGGGATGCTTATACCTGATTTACAGTGTGGAACATTCCATTGATAAGCTTCTGCCTGGTGTCAGGTCAGCCTGGCCTTTCTAGAAGCCTCAAGCTGACGCAAGAGACAGTAAGGTCAGTTATCAGTAAGAAGTACTCCCACAGTGGCAAGGACAGGTGCCCCCAAAACAGCATTTGTGCAGAGCATATCTATACCAAAGACCTTTCTCCTGGGAGCTTCTAGTGTTTCTAGTGTTGCAGCCAACACCCCCCACTCATCCCTAGTTAGGGAAGGGCTCCTGCATGACAACACCATCTGAACCTGGAGCAGATGGAGGCTACCCTGCAGAGCCATCCTGGCTTCTGGGGACCACAGGGTCAGCTGAGGACTTCCTTAAGCCTGCACAACCGCTCAGCTTTTCCTATACCCAAGCTTGCCTCTTTCCCTCCCTTTCAAAAGGCTTCAGCAGATATCCTGCAAACTAACCTCCCTCTCAGAGCCAGTTCCCCCAGAAGACCAGTGACCACACACACACACACACACACACACACACACACACACACACAGGTGTGTGTGCGCTCGCTCACTCATGTACCAGACTTCCAGGCTCTATAGCAGGCCTGTAGTTGGCAGCTTGCCAACACTAACACAGACTAATTCCCTTGCTTTGGGAAATGACAAACCTTCTCTTTCCACCACAGCACAGATCCCAGGGATCATCTGCAGCCAACAGCTCACAGTGGGATTTTTAAACACCATCCAAGAGTCTGGCCTGGTGGGCTAGCTTTGCTCACATCTACTACAACAGCCAATCCATATGTGGCTATCCTACAACACTGCTACTCTTTCTGATTCACTGTACTGCCTTGCCACCCTGTCCCCTCCTTGCTGCCTCAGTTGGTGACATCATCGTGCTCTCATCTCCCTCTCCTCTTCAGAGGTCACCTGTTCTGGCCTTTGCCCTACATGAATTCACACGATGAAATCATGGTCTGGGGTCAAGCATCTTAGGCAACCCACACCAGCTCAAACCCATGCAGTTCTTCAGCACATTCCCGAGAGGCACAGACTCCCATCATTCCACACAGCAACTGCTATTTGCTTGTGCCCACATGCACCCAGGCATCTCTGCCCACCAGCGCTCTTAGCTCCCACGCCTTCCTTCTGACTTTGATTTCTTATGGAGACTATTTTCCAGTACTTCTTCAGCAAGGATTTGGGGGTGGTTACTTTTCTGTCTTCATCTAAAATTGCCTTCCATTCCATTCTTCTTTAAAAACTACAGCTTAGCTGAGACCAGGACTCTGCTCCTTCAATTCCAAAAGATCTCATTCAGACCTCTGGGCCTGAGTCTTTATACAACCCAGCTGTTAACCCAGGAGGTGACAACCATTACCAGCCCAGCCTTTCCCCCTCTGGCTCCTTAGATTTCTGTGTTCCGCAGTGTGAGGGTCTAGGTGTGGGTCATGTCCCCTAAATACCCAAGACAAAAAGACTTGGTTACAGGATGGAGCTATTGGGAGATAATGGGTTCTTAAAAGGTGGGGCTTGGTGGGAGGTCCTTAAGTCATCGGGACCACTGACAAGAGAGTAGCTTCTCTACCTCCAAGTTTAGCAATGAAAGCTCCTACACACACACACACACACACACACACTCGCACACGCACACACACATGAGATCTAGCTGAACTATCCTGCCCAGCCACAGCTTCACCCCCTGGAACATACTGCCAGCTGAAGCTTCCATGGGAACCCTCCCTAGTCCCACCCCCTGGCCCATGTCACCAGCCTTGACTCTTGCTCCTCAATCTAGAGGACTAATCTCTCTTGCCAGCTCAGAACCTGTCCCTGTACATTTTCCTCATATTTCCAGACAATTCTGATGGCTGTCCATCTGCAGTATGTACCCTAGGGTCAGGAGTCAAGTCCATCCTTTACTTTTAAAGGATGGTACTGCCAAGCCCCTAACATATGCCAGCCCAAACTCCAACCCTGTCCTGCCCAACAGCTCTTCCATGTTTCCCATTCTACAAACAGTATCCCCAATTCTTCCCTTCCCCTTCCTGGCCATGCCAACCCCTGTCCAGGCTCCTGGTCCATCATTTCTTTCCATCAAGATCCCCCAGTTGTCCTTGTACAAAAGTCTCCCTCTCCAACTGCCAGTGCTGCTTCTTTTACCAGCAAGCCTACAGTGATCCCCAAAGGCAAATCTGACTCCTTTGTGGTCCCCAGATACAGAAAGCAATTGGGTCAGCTCCACCTACATCTCAGATGGCCCCTGCAGTGAGGCTCTTAGCCCCTTGTCTTCATTTTGCTGGCTGCTGCCTGTCCTTAGACTATCCCAACTAAAGGGTCACCTCTGAGGCTTGCCCCCTCCCTCAGGATCAGGCCCATGTGACTCAACAACCTCAAGATTCCCTATGGAGCTGGCACCCTCTGTCCCCATCCTACTCCTGACAAACTGTAATGGAGCTATGCTCCACTCAGCTGAGCAACTTGTATGTGTGTAGCTGCACAGATTTGATGGAATTAACCCAGAGCAATCAATCCGAGACACGTCATCCCTTCACTTGCATCTTTAGGAAGCCCCAGGTGAAGGCCCACAGCTGCCCAAACAGAAAGGGAGGCTAAGCAGGATACAAGGATCCTCCTCAGAGCTGCCCCAGAGATGACCTCACCAGCAGGGATGGCAGGAATCATTTCCAGATGAGTGGACATCAGCTATGAGACCAGAACAGCAAGTACCTCAAGACCAAGACTCTGGACATCTTTTCCCTGGTTATCTATTAAACCCAAATAGTGCTATGGAGTCAGCAAGATGAGTCAGTGAGTGAGGTGCTTGCCACCAACACTGATGACCTGAACCTGAGTTTGATCCCAGGAACCCATACTCATCTGTTGACAGACACTTGGGCTGTCCCTACCTTCTGGCTATTTACTACTCGTGACACTACTAAGAACATGGATGTACTTTTTATTAGAGCCTAGCTGACATTTACGCAGTCGATAATGCTCATAGATGGTTTTTCAGTCATAACATTCCTAAAAATAACTGGGACAGTCGCAGTCACTGATGATTACTGCCTCCCATCTCCCTGAGAAGTTAGGGCATCACCCTGTCTGGTTGATATGGAGAGTATGGCTCAGTTGGAGAAACTCACCACAGCAGAGGCAGGGTGCTAGTCACATGGAGTTGGGAGGACATCCACTCTCTGCCACCCTCTGCCTCCACTGAGGACGAAAACAATGAGAAATTGAAGAGCTTCAAATACAGTAAGGGAAAAACCATCCATTCATCTTACCCAACTACTCTACATAAATTACCATAATAGAAAATGTTCTATTCTACTTCTCCTTAATCTATTCAGATCACTTGAAAAAAAAAAAAAAAAAGCTATTCATTTTTGTCTTTCCCCTTCAAACACTTGGATTGCCCATCAATATCTAAGTTTCTTGCAACCCAACTGTAGAAAGTACAAAAGTAATTGTCTAGCCAAATGGGACCCATTTAAAAGCTGACAACAGCCACACTTCCTTCCTGCAGAAAACGGGACTTTGCTGACATGTAAAGGTCAACGACGGTTTCTGTCCCAGCCCTGAGGTTTGACAGGCCTCGGCTCTGCCTCTTCATGCTGTGAGCCTGCATCAAACTCACTTGTCCTTTCCAAGATATCATTTGTAAAAGTGAAGTCCATTGGAACAACCCCCCCCCAAAAAAAAAAAAAGCCCACCAACCTCTGTGTTTGATCAGCAGAAGTCTGTCTTCACCCTCACCCCACCCCACCCCACCTATCATGGCCAATCACAGATTGGTGAAATGAAAAGAGGTTAAGTCCCAAGCTACCACTTACACCACACTCCTTCCCCCTCGAGATCTGCCACCCTGTGGCTCTGGAGCCCCTACCCTGGATCCTGAGCCTCCAGCCAAAGCAGGGGATATAAGTCATGGGAGGGTGGCTTGAGAGACTTGGGGCCAGGCTTGACAAGATAGCTTATTGCTGCCATTGTGGCTGCCCTAGCCATTTCCCAGCAACAGGAAGGCAGTGCCTGGATAGAGCAAGTACTTGGCAGCTAGCATCCCCACCCTTGGGAAAGGGAGTGTAGTCTCATGCTATATGCCAGCTGTCCAGGGATAGTCTTCAGGATCTGAAGTAACCTGCACAAGGGTCCACTCTCAGCACCAAAAACAAAAGGCAGGGTGTGTGCATCTGTGCAGACTCCTTCACCATCACAGGGACCTGACAGAAGCAGCTGAAGGCTCTGATATTGGCAACAATTGTGGTTAAGCTACCATCATGGGTCTTTGTTCCCGACAACTCTGCATGGCAGGTCCCATCACCTCCACCAGACAGCTAGGAAAACTAAGACACAGAGCTAAGAGGAATAGGGCAAGGATCCCTTCCCAGGCCCTAGTGGGAGAAGCCTCTGCTGCCTTGTCTCTGGACTCAGTGCTACATAGTCACAAAAGCCATGGCCAGAGCAAAGACTCAGGATATCTTAAAAGGAGACAAAATCCTAGAACTCACTGAATTCTACGCATCTGTTTCTCTCTGAGCAGAGATCAGTTCATTGTCACGAACCTCTGCAGGGCACAGAAACCACCTCACCATGTTGCCGTCAATTCTGACAAGACAGAAGACTACTGCACTGATGGAGTTCTCGGGGCACCAAAGCAGGCACAAAAATTGCCATCTCTCCTCTTATGGTTGAATGAAAATAATCACTGCCCCATTTCCTGTTGGACAGTGTGCACACCCGTGGCTCTCTTCCCCCACATGACCTTCCTGGATGCCAACTCCAAATATCAATTAAGTGAAGCTTTAGGACTTACAGCTATGACTCGCCCACTTAACAGAAACCACATCACACATTTCCAGTAAGCTGCTGCTCTGATTGGGAATGGAGCCTGAGCAAGGACGAAATCCCACAGAAAGCAGCTCTGGCCCTGCCGGCAACACTGCCTCTCCCTTGCCCTGCAGATTTACAGGAGCTGTGAGGCCCCTAACTCCCCACTACAGAAACCGCAGGAAAGCCTGGAAAGGAGACCAGCCTCCTGCTGAGAGCTCTGCATAGAGATCTAAGTTCTTTAAGCCCCCTAGCCACAGCCTGAGAGTGCTGACCCTGAAAGAAGGCTCTGGAAGGAGTGGGAGATGGAGGCAGGGGACAGGAACCACTACCCTCCCAGCCCAACCCTAGATTCCCCCCCCCCACGCACTCCCAGGTACCACACACTCTTGACCACTGGTCAAGGGACATGGGGAGGAAGCTAGCTAGCGATAGGCAACCAATAGGATGGTCTGTGCAGGGTGGGTTGGCATTTGATAACTTGAAAGGTTCCTAACTGTGAATCTGGGCCCAGGCCAACTGAAGCTATGAGCTATGGCAATAGGTAAAGTGCTTGCTGTGCAACTATGAAGTTCAGAGTTTGGTTTCCCAGCACCTACGTAAGTCATCACTGAACACCTACAACCACAGTGCTGGGAGGATTCCCAGGGCTCCTGGACCGAAAAATCTAGCCGGAACAGTGAGCTCCAAATTCAATGAGAAACCCGGTCTCAAAAAATAGGGCAGAAAGCAATAAAAAAAAAAATGCTCAGGTTCACCCTCTGGCCTAAACACACACACACACACACACACACACACACACACACACACACGTACGTACGTACGTTAATTAATTAACTAATTTAAAAGAAGGGCTGGCAAGATGGCTCAGACAGGTGTTTGCCACTATCTCTGATGTTACAAGGAGGAAGGAGAGAACCAAGTCCTGAAAATTGTTCTTTGACCTCCACATGTTCACCATGGCATGCATAGACCCCTGCAAGCAAAATACATACATACATAATAAGTAAATGCAATTAAAGAACAAAAGTAGTTTGTTAAAAGAAAACACAACCAGAGAGCCTCTCTGGCTTCCCTTGCTGAAGCCCATCCCATCTGAAATCTGAACCCTAACTGTTTGCAAACAGTATCTCAACATCACCCAGTGAAGAGCTGCAAGGAGACTCCACAACAAAGGAGCAGACATGCAGGTCAACAGTCCCTCCCCTGGCAGCAGTTTAGAGACAAGAGGCCTTTTGTGGGGTACATGGCTGAGAATGCAAACTAGACATCACACCCACCATCCCCACACCCTGACAAGTACCATCCACCTGCTAATCAGTTCTTCCTCCTCAAAGATGGAAAATATAAATGCATCCTCCATGCACATCGATAAGCTCACCCATGACAGCCAAAAAATCCCAGCTTAGCCAGGGCCCTGGCCTAGGATCCCTATCCTCTTATGCCAACTTCCTCCTGGAAACCAGCAATATCCACCCAGGTCAGTTCAAAGTTATAGCCAAGCAAAAACAAGCTGAGACCATTGTTTCCAAGGAGGGCACCAAATGCCTCACCTTTCTGAAGCATACATTCTTTCTGAGAAAGCCTTTGCCTGCACAGTGCTCTAAAGCAAAACAGAACATGGACATCACAGCCTCTGAACCCTTTTCCTCACAGCCTTCAGGGCCAGAATACTATGAGCCTCATAGGTTTGTTTTCATTGGGGAGGGGACTGTTCAAGACTGCCTTAAAAAAAAATCAATAGAAATAACATGCTTTTTTCGCAGGGGGGTAGTGGTGGTCCATGCCTTTAATCGCAGCACTCGGGAGACAGAGGTAGGTGGATCCCTGTGAGTTCAAGTCCAGCCTGGTCTACAAGAGCTAGTTCGAGGACAGGCTCCAAAGCCACAGAGAAACCCTGACTCAAAAAAACAAGAGAAAGAAGGAAAATGTCATTTTAACATCAACTATTATACTATTCACGGGGTATGTGTTTCATCCAACTTGATTAGCTTTTAGTGCTTCAGAAACTAAAACTTGTGTCATGTAAAAAAAAAAAAAAAAAAAAATACTCAAGCATTTCCCATTGCTTTTTTGAACTGCAAGAATAACAACATTTTTCAAAATATTTCCACCACATGTTCTATGTGTGTTCAGTTTTAAACCAAAGCAGGAATTACATTTAAATGTGATTTAAATAGATCTAAATAGGAAAGTGAAAAGGGAATTATGTCAACCACAATCTCCTCTAGACATCCCCCACGACTAGCACTTAACTCTTCCGGACCCAGAATCTTCTGAGGGCTAACTGTGCTCACTTGTGCCAAATGTTCACTTACCCAGGAAGGAGACACAAAATTCAGTTCATAATCGGAGGCCAAATCTGAGCTTTGGTTTGGAAAATAAAAACTCCAAGGATGACATAACACAACCCAGTGCTTCAAACAATCAAGACACTGATGCCCAATGACAGATCTCAAACAAGAGCTGACCACAGGACAGCAGCTCCAGAGACAGCCATGGCCGGAGCAGAGATCTGAGACAAAGATGTGGCTCAAGTCCAGAGGTCAAGGACAGTAACAGACAGCTCTGAGAGAGGACAACGAGGAACAGAACAGCAGTGGGGGAAATCTGACCTATTTCCCCCCTTCTACAAAGTACACAGCTTTGGGCTGAGTCACTCGAAGTTACTAACTCTCACTTGCTGTGGTCTGCAACCGGAAAGCAGTTGCCTGCGAATACAGGGGAAGTCATGGATGTGATCCTTAACTTTGGGGCTCAACAAGGGAAGGCCACTGTGAACTCAGCTGTGGATGACAATCGGTGGGTATGCTCCATTGCTTCCCACAGCCTAGGTGGAAGGTCACAGAACACACCTTTCCCACTGGGGCACTGCTGGAAAACGCACATGGGCACCCCCAGCGCCCCCACAAACATTCCCAGAAACGAGAATGTAGCTTAGCATACAAACAGTCCCATCTGTTCCCTGCCATGTTATTGAAAAAGTAAATCCCAACTCCCTACGATCACTTTTTCATCACTGAACTTGTTTTGTTGTCGTTGCTTAGTTTTGTTTTTCTTGTGCTAAAAAGTCACTCAAAGAAGAATTAAAAAAACAAAAACAAAAGAACATTCCTTGTACAGATACTTGGTGCAGGAGCTGCTGCAGCCCCTAGCAGACCCACAAAGCGACAGTAGGCAGGAGTGAGTACACTGAAGGAATTGCAGCAGAGAGGGCTAGACGTCTAGGGCGTGGCTAAGGGCAAGCAGGCCCAAACCACACCCATCGCCAGAGTCGAAAGAGCCCCCCTTCCCACCAGATATATTTGCTGCACAACAAGGAAGAGCACGAACCGCTGCTGTACCCGCGTGCAAGAATCCAAAACACCCCATGGACAAGCCAAGGCTCACCAAGGGCGGCTCCACGTTTTATAAGCCTTCACCCCCAACACTCACCAACCCAAGGAAAAAACTTCCCGACCTCAGCGGCCAAAAAAACCCATGACGTTCCTGAACGTCCCCCAAAACCTCGAGTGCCAGTCTTCCAAACAATATGTATCTCCAGAACACACACATCAGCAGACATGATTTTATGGAAACCCCACCCCAAGAGATCATTCACGAAGTCTGGGACAGGGACCCTAAACCAAGAAAAGTGGCTAGTCACGGTGGAAGAAGGGTCAGTTCTTTGGGTGGATGCCAAAGAGAAGGACGCCTCTGACTTCGGAGACACCAGCACGCAGCCGCTGCACTGCTCCCGCCCTTGGTCTTTGCAATGACCCCACCCAGGTCGTGACCCCCTGAAGACCTCCAGCGTCGATGTCCACTGGCTCTGCGAGCCCCTAACATGCAGCTTTGGACGCTGCGGGTGCGTCCTGGACCTTTGTTGGATCCTAGCTTTGCACCTCCCGGCCTCAAGCAGAGCGCACCGGGTCTTGCTCCGGCAGCGAGCCCCAGGCAGGCAGCAGGGACGCAGCGCCCGCAGTGCGACTGGCACAGCTGCCGAGGCGCGGGGCGCGTCGCCGGACCAGACCCGGTGGAGCCAAGAGAGGCGCTGGCTGGCGAATCGCACCTCTGGCCCGCAGAGGCTACAGGCTCCAGGAGCCTTACCCCGCCACCGGGCGAAGGACTGGCCCTAGATCAAAGGATGCGAGCGGCTACCATACCAGGATAGGGATGCGAAGTGGACCGAGGTTGAATCAGTCCGGTTTGGGAGGACCGAACAGCGGCGTGAGGGCCTTCTAAAGACACAGAAAGGAAGGGTCTGACCAAAGCCTAGGGTTTGGAGAAAGGGGCGTGAGGGGAGGCTGGTTCACAAGTGCAAAGAGAGGGTGGGAGGCCCACTATCCTAGGCCAGAATAATTGTGGTGTGGAAAGATGAAGGGGCATAGGCGGTGTGGCAAGAGAGAACCAAGAGAAGTAGGGGCTATGAGCATGCAGTCTGGGACCACTAAGTGGGAGAGGGACATTATAATACACCCACGCCGCAAAGAAAGAGCCCGGTCTGGCATTGGGTTTAGGAAAAGAGCGGTCAGTGCGCTCCAGGTACACGGTATGTCCAAGTCGCAGAAGGCAGGGAAGGGGCATCGCAGGAACCGGAGAGGGGGACTCACACAGGGCCAGAGAAACGATGTCTGTCTCACCAAGGAAGGACCTGCAGGGTAAGAGAACTGGAAGGGGAAAAGCACGACGCGGTCCGCAACTGGAGCCACTCACCTTGGGTTTGTACAGCCACTTTCGGAACCTGTTCATCATCGCCGCGCCGGCCCGGGCCGCGCTCCGGGCTGCCCTCGCCCTCCGCAGCGCAGAGCCCGGGCCCGGCTGCGGCACGGGTAGGACACGCAGGCAGAGTCGAGACCGGTCACAGCAAGCGGATCGTGAGCGCGGAGCCGAGCACCGAGCAGCTGGCGGCAGGTGCGCGGGGCAGGTGCGCGGCCGGAAGGATGCTCAGAGAGCGGCGCGCGGCCGACCCAAACCCGCGGGCGGGCGGGCGGGCGCGCGGAAAGGCGCGGGCACTGGGCGCGCGGCGCCTTACGGATTGCTGGCACCCCGCGCCTCCGCCGGTCACGGCTGCACATGCGCCGTAGGCACCGCAAGCCCCCGGCCCGCCGCGAGTGGAGGGTGGGGCGGGCCGGGTGAGGCTGCCAATCCGCGCCCAGCACCACGCCGCACCCTGCCCGGGACGCGCACCCAAGGAGGGAGGCTTCGAACTACAGGTCCCGGCGCCCACCGCGGGCAGCGCCTGCGTGGCGTTGCTAGGCGACGGCGCCTAAACGACGCTCAGGCGAGCTGCGGGTGCGGGCGCTGGAAGGTGAGGGCTCCAGCCCGCGGCGCCAGGAGAGACCACACGGGGGCAGGTGGAGGCCTGTGGAGCCAGGCGGCCCGCAGGTAGGCGAGCAGGTGAGGGTGAGAAGCCTCTGTGGGGAGCCAGCAGCCCATCCTCACGTCTTCTCACGTTTTCTCCAGTTCTCAAATCTTTGCTATTTTATGGCTTTAGCAAGCTATCTTTGCTCTCTTCTTCCAACCTCCCAGACTAAGGTAGGGTGCTTTCCACGACCTCACCTTTAATGGCCAGAAAAGAATCCAATAGATTTTTTTAAGATAACTTTTCCCGTGATTCGCTACCTCCCTAGGAATGCCTTAATTGGAATCTGTAAACATAAAACACAAACCTAGCCAAAAATCTGAAAATTTATCATGTGCCAAGGATTCAGCTGAGAATATGTGATCCCACGCACGGCCGAAAAGCATTAGCCATAGGCAGTAAATTCCAAGTGTCCCTGGGTGCACCTACCCCCAACATTTTTTTCTTCCCCCTCACCCTCACCCAGAGCCACCTCGCCTGCTGGTCTGAAATGAGATGATGAAATGAGTAGGACTTACTCCTGGCCCAGCACATAATTCCTATTCCTCCCTGAATTCCCTGACCTCTTCATTTTATAAAATTCAACGGGAGTTCACCCCTCCAGCCCTGGGCTGTGGTTTCTGATTTTCCCCTGCTTCCCTCTACCTGCCACCCAATCTCTCCTGCCCTAAAAAGCAAACTCCTCTGGAGGTGCCTCCTGTCTTCAGTTCCTCCTGTCTCCAGTTCTTTCTTGAATACACTCCCAGCCACTCCTCTGAAGCAGTTTACCAAAGTACCCCATGATCTCGGAGCTGCTAAATCCAATGATGATGGGCCTCAGCTCTTATCTCTGTTAGCCCTAGGTGACTCTATCCTACCCCAGCAGCTCCTGAATCTTCACTCAGCCCCTCAGCTCTGGACCTGTTCAGCCTTGTTGCCCATCACTTATTCCTTATAAGCTTCTCTTCTACCCATTCCTGTATGATTCCAGGCAGCCACGTGGTTTTTATAAACAGCCCTTTCCCCTCCTGGCTCCAGCCTAAATGCTGGCTTTTAGACCTTTTTGCCCAACTAACATCACCTTAGAATCAACATGTCCACAATTGTGTGCTCTGGTACAGGGGTAACCAGATTTTCTGGCTACCATCCTTAACCTGTTCCCTCAGGATTCAGGATGACTGTACTGGTTCTTGTTATCACCTCCTGGTCCCGCAAACCTACTGGAAAGTAAGAAAGGACTGCACCTCCACTTTGTCCAACACTCCCAAAATTTATTCTCTAGTACTTCTCAGAAATAAAATATCATGTACACATGGTTATAGCCAGCTTCCAGGGAGTCTGGGAAAATGTCATCATCTGGTTGGGCAGCAATAGGCCCAAGGAAGAATCAGGATTTGCTGCTCAGGAAGAAAAAGAAAGACACGGAGAATAGTTTGGTAGCCACACTTAGCAGAGTGGCTTTAGTCATGAGAAAGAAATATTTTCATTGACATACATTTGGGATCTCATGGCTGAGGCTGTTGAGCTCCTTTGTATCTGATAGAAATGAACCCTCCTCATTTACTTTACTTCACTTTGCTTCCATCTGCCTTTCAGGTCTCCTCAAGTGACAGACCTGAGCCCTGATGAGAAAAGAGAGTTAAAGGGCCATATATACAGGAAATCAATCCTCTTAGGAAGTAATTGCTGAGGCACTGGGCATGCAACTTAGTAGCCAACTAACCAGCTAGTGCATGAGTGGTGCTGAGTTCCTCCTTGGCACTCAGAGGGAACAAACAAACTTTTAAAATAAAGCTGAACCTGGGTGTGTACATGTAGGCACGTTATCCCAGCACTGAGGAAGCAGAGAGAGGAGAATGGAGAGTGTGAAGCTAGCCTCTGCTACAAATCAAGACCACCTTTCCCAGCACAAAAGTAAAGAAGAAAACGAATAAAACTAAAAATGAATCAGAAATAAATAAAGCTGAGCCTGTGCCTGGTTCCTACCCACGGACGTGATTGTTTTGACCGAGTTTTAGGTGAATTTCAAAGGGGATTCAGAATCCACAAATCCTTTCCCTCATATCCACCCGAGCTCACAAGACACCTGCTTTGCCACGGGTGGGTGTGCGAATCCACCCTCCTGTGCAAGGCACCCTCCACCCCACACCCACAGTGAGCAGAGGGTTCAGGCTGGATAGGTAGAGGCAGGCGAGGCTCCCAGATCTTCCTCCCCGCCTCCAGCTTGATTCTTTCATTCATTCCTTCTGTGTCCTTCCACCAAGGTCCACTCTGGATTTGGGAGAGTTTTAAATTGATTCCTTAGATCCTGCTTGACTCAGGCCAGTCAAGGGCATTTGACCCACCTTTTCTGCAGAGATACAGGCTCCACAGTAGGGAGCAGAAAGCAGCCCTTGTTCCTAGCACACTGGGCAGCCCGTCCATGTAAGTTCAGCCCGGACCTCAGCCCTCAGATTGGAAACTCAGTGACAAAGGAAAATCAGAGTATCTAATGGTAGTTAGTGTAGTTGACAAGATGCAGGCCACCTGAGATCACTAGACATGTCTGACTGGGTGGGTGGGTAGGTGAGTGGGTTATCTTGACTACCTTAACAAATGTAGAAAGAACCACCCATCTTGGCCGGACCAGGACCATTCCATGGGCAGAGGATCCTGGACTGAATAAAATGGAGGAGGTGAGCTGAGTAATAAGAGGCATCCACTCCTCTGTTTTCCTAATCGTTCATCAGTGTGGCCATTTGTCAAACTCGAGGCCTTCACTCCCCTGCCAACAAGGACTGCACCTTGAACACGTGAGAGAAAGAAAAGTCACTCTTCAGCATTGTTTCCAGGCAATTTGGTTTGTGTTTTGTTTTGTTTTCCTCAGTGCTGAGGGTGGAATCCAAGGCATGGTGTGTTTTAGGCTATGCTGTCTGGCTGAGCCCCACCCCTAGAAATTTTAACACCAAGTATTTTGTTTTGTTTTGTTTTGTTTTGTTTTGTTTTGTTTTTGAGACAGGGTTTCTCTGTGTAGCCCTAGCTGTCCTGGAACACGCACTATAGACCAGGCTGACTTCGAACTCACAGAGATCTGCCTGCCCCAGCCTTCCAAGTGCTGGGATCAAAGGTGTGCACAACCACCGCCAGCAACACCGAATATTTACAAACTCTTTTCCTGCCTATATTCTTTGCTGAGTCCTGGGCTTGTCCTACTTTATTTCACATCTTCACTGGGAATCAAGTGAGGCTTTGAAGGCCAGGCTTCAGACTCACACAGAAAGAAAATATCTTTGGAGTTAGGGGACCAGATTCCTCACCCCAGACTTCTCAGTTGTTCTTATTTCTTTAGAAAATACCACCATGGCATCTATCTCCCAATTAAATGAGACAATAAAACTGAAGTTTATTGCATAAAGGACCCATGTGAGTATAGGTTTAGAAACACAGATGACCTACAAAGTCACTGTGTGGAAATGGATATGTTGAAAACACATGGTCTACATGTGTGAAACTAAAAGAATAAAAGGTGTTCTGTTTTTAAAAGTCAGTGAGGGCTTTCCTGATCCCCTGCTGTGGAGCCTGTATCTCTCTGCATGAAGCTCAATGGCTGAAGGCCTGCATGATGGAGGCCCTGGGTTCAATCAGTGTGATCTTTCAGTTGGTTTTATCCTAGCCACCTATGTCTTTCAGATTACATGAGGAGCCTGTTTTAGTATACTTATACCATTTTATATTTTTCCATTCATTGTTCACAGATCACTTTCAGCCTAGGCCAGGTTCAAGTGAGGGACGGGGCCCTGCTCACCATGCTATCAGAGAAGGTTTCCAGAAAGGAATCTCAGTCAAAGAAGGCAGCCCTCAGTGTGTAAGCATGTAACTCATATTTAGGGAGATCACCTAACTTATGGGAGCAGCCGAGTGGAGGGGGAGGGGCCCTAGACTGTGACTTTGATATGCTGAGCAGGCCGCTTGCTCGGGACCTGACAGCAACTGAGGACCCGGGAATAGACTCCTGAGAGCTCACCTCTCCACTCTTCCCACAGCAGCCAGGCCAAAGACCACCCCACTCTCAGGAACATGAGCTCAGTCTTGGTATATTGGGAGGGGTCAGGCTGGAAGACCAAGTGAATGCATTTAAGGTTTCACCTGACACATCCTCTGTCTCAGATGTGAGGCTGGGGGAAAGGATCCCATGAACACAATGGCCACTTAGAGGAGTCGCAAACTCTGCCACCCCAGTAGCATGGCTTCTGACCCTGTAGGGTGAATGGATAGTGAGAGTACACACTTGCTGTGAATCTAGTACACACATGTCTTTTGTCTGTGAATCTAGTACACACATGTCTTTTGTCTGTGAATCTAGTACACACATGTCTTTTGTCTGTGAATCTAGTACACACATGTCTTTTGTCTGTGAATCTAGTACACACATGTCTTTTGTCTACTAGTTGCACTTGGCTGAAAAAAAACTAGGTTTTGCTGAGGCACATACTGAAACCTGTAGAGATGGATATATTTTTCAGAACTAATGTTCTCTCCAGAGCTACCTGATAGTGCCGCTGTTTGTCACTAAGACGCTAATAACTAGGAGTTGAACACGCACACAGGGAGAAAGAACCTCCCCCACACCCACAGAGCTGCCTTTAGCCAAGATTCCTGGAGTGTCTGAGATTGTTTTCCACTTAGGAGATATCCAGAGTGGAACAAAAGGCCCCCAAGAGCTGTTCCAGAGAAAGAGGGCAAAGGTCCTGCATGGCCAATGACATCATGGTTTACAGGACTATCCAGTCAAGGGGTAGAAACAGGACAGGAAAAGACCTCCAGGGCACTGCCCAGCAGGTATGGCCTGGGGGGGGGGGTGTGGCTCTCATTTCAGCCTCTGGAATAACACCAAGTCCTCAGCCTTACTTAGCATAGAGCACCCCCAGCAAAGCCAGAAGGGAAGCCACAGGTCTCCCATCCTATGAAGCAATGTCTCAGAAAAGTGCCTTCTGGCCCCTTATGTGACAATTGCTTAAGTCTGCCCATGTGGGCAGAGCTAAGTGTCTGGCTCGTTCTGTCCCTCCCAAAGAGAGGAAACCATATTCAGAGAGAGGGTGAAATGGCCACTGGGCATGAAGCCCATCTACTGCTCATTTAGCATGCACAATGGAACGGGAAGCAGAGTGGACAGTGGTTCCCAGAAGCAATGGCTCAGCCTCCTCTCAGCACTCAAGTCTCTCACCAAGGAGCTCACTAGAAGTAGGTTGAGTAACTGGAGACAGAGAAGACCCTGGGAGCCCTCAGAGCCTTTCTCCTACCATTCAGCCTTCCAACAATAGATGCTCCTTATAGGGTGGAGTGGCTTTAGTGGGCAATCTCCAGGGAGGCAGGCTTCAGAGGGTGCAGGTCAGCCCCAGACCTCTCACCATACCCAACACCTTAGCTGGTTGCATCTTGGCAGGTGTAAATCTGTGTGTAATTGAATCTACAGAAGGTTACCGTCTCCTCCTGTCCCTCATCAAGACCTGATTGACCCATGAGGAATCTACCATGAGTTGGCCCTGTGGGTTTCTAGGCTTGAGAAAAGGTTGCCCTGGTGACTGTCATTGTGGCTGAACAGGGATGGTGTCCTGGCTCTGCCTCCCCTCAGTGTCCATGGAGCCTCCTTATTGAGTCCCTAGAGCCTGTTCGTGGTCCCAGGGCTCAGAGCAGTTTCCAGACTCCATGAGGTCATTCTCAGAGAGACCTGTGCTATCTTTGTGTCCGCGGTCCTGTCAGGCCCCAGCTGTGGTAGCACTGGCCCAGAATGCAGCCAGAGTGCATGGGGACTCTGGCCCTCAGTGAAACAGTCAGTCCAGCCTTTCCCCTAACTACTCAGTAAAGCTTCCCAGGGGGCATCACAAGAGGCTTTTCCCAAAGAGCGGGGAACCTCACTCTCTCCCTCTGATTTCCTCCTCTTGCCACCCACTAATTGTTACCCTAGAGCCATCTGCATCTCCTCTACAACTGCATTCCTTTGGGTTCAACCTCAGCTTCCCAGGCCCATGCCTCTTCCCCTCTGGACTTGCTCAGGGGTCAGCACCTTTGACAGGAGACCCTCTGGAAGCATTGGGGTATCCTACTCCAATTTTATGAGTTCTGCAGAACCCTCAGAGTTCTCTCCCTTCTGGAAAGCCACACCCTTCCATTCTAAGCATGTCGCTGTTTTCTTTCTTCTGTCTTTCTTAAATTCTTATTCATTGGTATTTTGACCACTTAGAATAGCTCCCTAATTTTTAAAAACCAGCTTCTGGGCTTGGCATGACTAGCCAGGACTGGCCGTCACACTGAGGACCTTGGTTTCTTTTCCTGTTACTATGATGAAATACTAACAAAAGCAGTTGGGCATGGTGGTGCCGCCCTTTAACCCCAGCACTTGGGAGGCAGAGGCAGGCAGATCTCTGAGTTCAAGGCCAGCCTGGTCTACTGAATAAGTTTCAGGGTGGCCAGGACTACAAAGTGAAACCCTGTCTCAAAAAGAGAGGGGGACGGAGGGGGAGGAAAGGAGGAAAGAAGAAAGGGAGGGAGGGAGGGAGGGAGGGAGGGAGGGAGGGAGGGAGGGAGGAAGGAGAAAAATACTAACAAAAGCAACTTCAGGGAGCAAGTGTTTATTTCGTCTCACAGTCATGTGGGGAGGTGAAGGTGGCAGGAGCCTGAAGTAGCTGAGCATATCAGATCCACAGTTAGTAGCACAAAGGGGTGAATGCTTGCTAGTGCTCAGTCTTTCTCCGTCATGTGCTTTTTCATTTTAATTGATTTCCATTTATTGTATTGTGAGCATGGGTCCTGCCATTCACATGACACAGCCCGGGGAACTCCACAGCCTTCTGTGATACTGTCTTCCTAACCAACCGGCTCTGGGCAGAGCCCGCTGAGAAACTAGACGCCCTCCCAGCTTGGCTAAGGGTGTTCAGAGACCTGCTTTGTGACCCGAGCCCTTCCTGTGGGTCACTCCACCCACAGCATGGCTGTGGGGCTCTGGTGACTGCCTTGAAACCCTGGGTTAGGGCAGAGAAGGCGGAGGCTAGGGTTAAGTGGTGACCTGAACTGGGCTTACCAAGGCCACAGATCACTTGGGTGGCAAGAGGTCTGAGATGAACTAACCCTACCTCCCAAATCCTCGCTATTCAACTCAGAACCCTTGAAGACTTCCTGTTGATATGGGTAAGGGTCCTGCATTCATTTCAGCCAACAGCCAAACTGGAACTCAGAGGTTGTGGATAATGTGACTGTTGTTTGTTTGTTTTAGGACTCTGCTTAAAAGATGGCCTACTATGGAAAATGCATTGAGATTGTAATAGAACAACTTGATAAATTTAAGCCTGAGAAGGACAGCCCTGAGCAGTTCCTGGACACAGCTTCTACCTCCTTACAGCAGGTAGGATTGGGGTAGCCACTGGGGTTCCTGGGAGACCACATCAGTGACCTGGCATTTCACTTACCAGAGAACACCATGAAATCCATTCCTTCCTGTGGGGAGAAGTATGAGGCAAGGTACTCTTATCAGAGGGCTGGTGGGCCTTCCCTAGGCACCCTACCCCTTTGCCATGAGAGGTGCTCAGCATCCAGATTGCACACCAGACTTGGTCCTAACTAGAGCTACACAACTCCCATCTTGCATTATGAGAGGCAGCCTCAGTTCCCACATAGGAAAAGCTGCGAAGGTGTGGACAGCATCAATGAGGGAGGCAGGGACTCGTCTGTGGGCCCAGCTCATGGTGGATTGTGCTTAGCTGATGAGGACTTTGGTAGAGTCTGGGCCCTACTAAGTGCCTTGGGCCCTACTAAGTGCCTCTGCCTAGTGCTTGTCCCCTCCCCTGGGCCCCACTTGAGTCTTCAAGCACTGCCACAGCATGCCTGAGGCTGGGAAAATTTTTACAGAATGTAGCTCTCAAGGTTCTGGGAGGTGAGTCATTCAAGATAGAAGCAGCAGTGTATCCCACTGCAGAAGGTGAGAGAGAGGCAGACAGGCAGAGTGTGTCCCTGGAATGCTCAGCCTGAGCCTGTCACATGGCAGCTGCACTTCCAGATGAATTTTGGATGGTTAAATCTCCAAAGCACACCCCTCTGCCAAGCAGACTTGCCACCCTGTCTATTGGCAGCTCCAGACTCTGCCCAGGTTGTCATCCTATACACCAGTGCTGCAACTTTTGATTGACTCTCTGGGCGCTACCTGCCTTGAGTTTCCTTCCCTCCCTGCCTCTGGCTTCTCCTCCTCAAGATACTCAGAAGTCCCCCAACCTGCTAATAGGTCCAGTTCCTCCACCCACCGCAGACCTCTCTCCCCGGCCCTAGACTCTGGTGCCCAATGGTAAGCAGCACATGTGTCTAAGTAGCATGGTCTAGAGGGCGTATGTCCTCTTCGTTCCCACGAGCACCCACAAACCCACAAACAGCTCATCTCAGCAGCCCAAGCTCAGTCACCACGAACTGTGTCCCTGCCTGAGGCACCGGTCCCCACACCCCACCTCAGCCCTGGTGTGGCCCTCATCCTATTCACTGGCCTCGGTCAGAGCGAGCGCTGTCACTCTTTCCTGCCCTCCCCACAGAAGTTATCCTCCCTGCAGAGCCTCTCGGCTCCCCTGTGCCCTCCCTCTTCTCCCACCCACCCTCACCGATGCTCCTCTAGCCATACTGCCTCCCTGGTGCTTTTTGAACAGTCTCTTTGTCCCTCCCACTATCCTTGCCCCTCTCCCCTACCCAGTTGGAACATCCAGCGTGCTCCCTGGGCTGCTAAGTCACTCAGGCCCTTGATAGAAGAAGGGCCCTTTCTTTCCTGTGAGGCAGAGAGGAGTCAGTGTCCTTACGCTTTGATGACCATTACAGAAAACTGAGTTTTATTTCTCATAATTAGTTTGAGGCACTTCTCCTTCTAGCAACCAATAGATTAATGGTAAGTGAGTCCTGCTTGCCACTTGGAAAATCACAAAGTCATGACCATCTGTGTGCCTTCCCATGAGAAGCCTAGCACTCTGATGCTGCTCAGAAAGTTGGCAGCAGTGGATGGAGCGGACATACCCAGGAAGCTGATCTCCACCTCAGGCACAGAAATATCTCCTGATTCAGATGTTGGTCCTTTCAGGTTCTTCCAAAGTCCCTCTGAAGCCAACATGGATTGGGCCCCTCGGTACTGACCCAGTTTGAACAACACACTTTCATCTCCAGCTGTCAGAAACTTGCTGTAATATACAGACTGTCGGGTCAAAGCTGGAGATGCCACCTGCCAGAAAATTACACAACCCCTAGACCACTAGGCAGAGGCTGACAGAGGCTTCAGGGCAGGGCCTGTGGTGGGCAGAATGCATACCCTAAGTGTATGGCTTTTTTTCCCCCCCTGAGACAGGTTTTCTTTGTATTGTTTTGGAACTAGCTAGCTCTGTAGACCAGAGTGTGGATCCAGCTGCAGTAGCCTGGGTTCACCCAGGCCAACTTGGCTGGGCCTTGGAGAAGGGACAGGAGTAAAGGGATTTACTAAGCTGTGAAGTCCCCTGGCCTGGGTACCAGGCAGCTCTGGAGGTCTAGCCTGTGGTCTCTGTCTCCCTCCATAATCAGTTACCAACCCTTTGGAGCAAGCATAAAGCCACTGACACATTGATCTGGGGCTGAGTTTTGTGGGTGGACTCAGGTGGGCTCAGTCCCTGGATACCACCTTGGCTTTCCCTGTGCTCAGAAGCTCCCTGCCTGGCAAGAACAGAATATGCTTAGATACTCAGGGAATCCACCTCGGGCTAGGAACAAAGGGGAGGACAACATGGGCTCCACAGGCAAGCCAGGTAGCTAAGCAGTAAGGAAGAGTCTGACTTTGAGGAGCAGCAGATGCCTGGAAGCAGGATAGGGCTTCCTGGGCAGAGGGACCCACCAAGATGAGACCCCAGGAGCACAAGGCCCTTACTTGTGACTGAGAGTGAGTAGACAGGAAGCCCAGCAAGGCCTATGTGCCTAACCTTCAGACCTGGCTACTCAGCCTACAAGGCTAGCCCATGGGAAAGTTGGCTGTGAGTAGAAAAAGATCAGAGCAGAGCCTACACTGCACAAGTGGGAATGAGCATAAAAAGATCCTGCAGGGCAGGACTAACAGGAAAAGAATAGGCAGTTGAATAGCTCTGGGGTAAGCAACCAGAAGAAAGGGAGAAGTTAATGGAGCTTGTACAAGAGTTTAGGTGAGAGGTGACTGGAGAGAGATGGCTCAGTGGTTAAGAGCACTGGCTGCTCTTCCAAAGGACCCAAATTCAATTCTCAACACCCACATGGCAGCTCACAACCATCTGTAACTTCGTTCCATGGGATCTGATGCTCTCTTATGGCCTCTTTGAGCACTGTATGCATGAACATGGTGTACAGACATATAGACAAGCAAAACACACACACACACACACACACACACACATAAAACATTTTTTTAAAAAAAATAGTTGGGTGGTGGTGGCAGAGGCAAGCAGATCTCTATGAGTTTGAGGCCAACCTGGTCTACAGAGTGAGTTCTAGGACAGCCAAGGCTACACAGAGAAACCTTGTCTCACAAAAGGAAGGAAAGGAGGGAGGGAGGAGAGAGAGGAAGGAAAGAAGGAAGGAAACAAGATAGTAAACACATTAAACAGAAAGTGTTAAACAGGAAGTATGCTCCACATTAATATTTATTAAAATGCCCAAAGTTTTCCATGACTTCAGCAAGAGTGTCCCTTCAGTAACAGTTCCAGAACTGAAACAAAGAGTAGCATTTGATTTTCCCTAAGAACCTTCCAGGAGGCTTGGCTTACATCTAGTAAATTATAAGTAAAGATTGTAAAAAGTACATATAAGTGAGAATACATTGCACATATTAATACAAAAGTTTTGCTATGGTGTAAAGATGGTTTCCCCATCAAACCTCATGCTGAAGCTGGATTTTTCAGGACCTCAGTGTTTGAAATGAGGTAGAGAGACATGTTTCAATCCCTGGAGGGCTCAAGAATGAATGTGCGTTCTTGTCTGGCCTTTGCAAGAGAGTAGGTTGTTACAAAGCAAGGTTAGCTCTTGTGTTTCGTTTCTGTACACATGCCTGGTGCCCTCCTCTCCTCTACTGTGTATGAAGCAGCATGAAGCCCTTTCTGGAATGCTGGCACCATTCTCTTGGACTCCAAGAACTATAAGGAATTTTGAAGAGGAGGCACGATGGTTAACCATCATCAACCTGACTGGATTTGGAATCATCTAGGAAACAGAGCTCATTGCCTCCAGTTATCTGGACTGAAAACAGATCAAGGAGGACAAGAGGAGAAACAGAAAGGACACTTGGGATATCAGGCAGAAGACTGAGTGCTGGGAACAGGGGTCAATCTCAAGAGGCCAATGGCAGAGCCCTTGGTGTGAACATATCCTGGACTCTGAGTGAGGAGGCCAAGCAGACAGCCAGGTAGAGGGTAGAGGGTCCTGGAGTATAGGGAAAGGTATAGGCTGGTGAGGGGACATTTCAGGCCCAGAATATACTCAGCCTGAAGTTGGACCAGGACACCAGAGGTACTTGTGGATAATGGAGAAACAAACACAAGGTGTTTGTGTGTGGAAAGGTTGAAAGGCCAAGGATTGCAGCAGAGCTGAAAACGATGGTGACCAGAAGAAATATTGTAGCCTGATGTATTCCAGACTGGGACTCCACCTGGAACCTTGTGTTGAGAGCCTTGGGGAGGTTGGAGGAGTATTGGGTAGCCCAGTCCCTCCAGAGCTATCCCTGCAGGGAACCTCGCCTGGCGTTGCTGCCACCGTCTGTAGAACAGGCACATCTTAGTGGCTGTAGGTATCAGGGAAGATGAGGCAAAGCATGTCCCTTTGCATATTCTGTTTTTCCTGCTAGTGTTTTATTAACAAGCTGTCTCAGGAATGCCTTTTCAGGCTTTTCCTAGTTCTGGGAAGCAAGGACAGGACCAGAATTGACACTCACAGGGAAACCAAGTCATGACTTGGGATGTGTCCTGGGCCTTGCAGGCTCTTCTATTACCCTGTTATTTTTTTTAACATAAAAACAATTGAGGCCAGGTGGTGGTGGTGGTGGTACACACCTTTAATCACAGCACTCGGGAGGCAGAGGCAGGCAGATCTCTGTGAGTTCAAGTCCAGCCTGGTCTACAGAGAGAGTTTCAGGACAGGCTCCAAAGCTACACAGAGAAACCCCGTCTTGAAAACCAAACTCATAATAGGGCTGGCAAGATGGCCTGGTGGGTGAAGGTGCTTATAGTGTCAAGCCTGATGACTTGAGTTTGATACCCAGGACACACATGGTGGGAGATCCAATTCCTGGGTGTCTTCTGACCTCCACATGCATGTCACGCCATGTATGCCTACACACGGGTGTGGACATATGCATGCACACACACAAAATAAGTAATTTAAAAACTCAAAACATTGAGATACCAGTGTTTATTGGTAGAGGTGTGTGTGGCTCAGGTAGAGTACATTCCTAAATGTTCATCTCTAGTACTACAAAATAAAATGGTAAAAGAGATACTTTTTCTTAAATGGATGCCATGGAAACTCGGATTTTTTTTTTTTCTTTTGTTTTTGTTGTTGTTTTCGAGACAGGAGCTTCTCTAGCTAGCCTGGAACTCATTCTGTAGACCAGGCTAACCTTGAACTCAGAAATCCATCTGCCTGTGCCTCCCAAGTGCTGGGATTAAAAGTGTGTGCAGTCTTTCTGGAAGGTTCTTTGACAGAGGCAGGGCCTGTTAAAAGGGGTGGCCAGCTGGGGGAAACAGTTACTGGTTTTGAAGTTATTAGAGAAGTGCGGGAGCAGAAAAGCAGAGAGGAGAGGAGATGCATTCGACGGCCACCAAAGTGATACCTATTGTTTCACTGTGGGCCGCGCCATTTTGCCATCCCCTTGTAAATCTTAGCCTGGCATCATTTTAATGGCTGTATCATACTGGTCTGCCGGATGGAGCAATGATACTTGGCCTGTTAGTCCCTGCTTTTGGACCCTTGTTTCTGTTTTCCCTGCTACCCAGACCTCTCCCCCTGACATGTGCACATGAACATTCCCTGTGTTCTGGAAGAATTCCTTAAGTTCCCAGAAGCACACTTACTCTGTTAAAGGGTCATGGAAATAAAACTCTCGAAACTGATTTTCGAGAAAATTGCTTTCCGGAAAGGCTCAGCAGCAAATGTCCCACAAAGTTTCTCAGTACTGTGCTGGCACCAGCAGACACCATTTTCCTTCCCCATCAAAACTTAATTACTTTTCAAACCTTAATTTGAAAACATTAATTACCTTTTTAAATAATTAATATATGTCACACACGGGTCATACTATCACTTGGATCTGAATTGTCCCCCAAAGGCTCCTGTGTTGAAGGTCTCACTCTCAGAGCAGGGCAATTGGGAAGTGGCTGGGTCCCGTGGGCTCTGACTTTGGCAATGGTCAGCTTCGTTGATGAAATCATAACTTGATAGCATTATTCAGAGCAGCCTCCTCTGCTTCCTGCCGCCATGAGATGATGAACAGCTCCCTTCTGATCTGCCGTAGCGCTCTACTTTACTATGGGCCAGAAAGCAATGGAGCCAGCTACCTATGGACTACAGCCTCTGAAACCATGAGCCAAATTCATCTTTTCTACCTGTAAACTGGTTTGTTTGGGTTTTTTTTTTTTTTTTTAGTTCATTTACTTTTATTTTATGTGCATTAGTGTTTTGCCTGCAGGTATGTCTGTGTGAAAGCATCAGATCTTGAAGTTACAGACACTTGTGAGTAGTGTGTTGGTGCTGGGACATGAACACAGGTTTAGTGGAAGAGTAGTCAGTGCTCTTAATTGCTGAGCCATCTCTCCGGCCCACTGTAAACTGTTTTTGTCAGATTTTTTTTTTTAATCACAGTAATTTCAGAAATTCAGAGTCTATATCTCTATCTATCTCAATGTATCTCTTTCTCTCATCCCCCCCCCACCCCAACCAGAACAGGGCCACCCTAACTATCCCTGGCTGACCTGGAACTCAGGTAAACCAAATGGCCTTGAACTCAGCCTGCCTCTGCCCCAAGTGCCTGGATTAAAGGCATGTACCACAATGCCTGGCCAAGGGAATAGAATTCTTACTGCTACCTAGGAGCTCCCATCCTGCTTTTTATTCTGGACAAGCTCTCATAGACCTCCCTTGATCATACAGCATTCTTTTGGATAATGTTTTATTCTTCATTTAAAACTCTTTATACGAATTTGTTTTTAAGTCATTGTGGTAAGATGCACATGACATAAATTTTGAGCATTTTACTCTTTTCAGGTGACACAAAGCACACTCACAGGACTGTGTGGCCATCACTTCCATCATCTCCATAACCCTCTAATCTGCCCGACTTGGACCTCTATCCCCAGCTGCCTGGCTCCCCATACTCCTCTGTCACTTGCTTGCCATTCTTCTTTCTGTCTCTGTGGATTTACCTATCTTCATATAGGAGAATATCTGCACAATGCTTGTCCTTAGTGTTTCTGTCTCTGCACCCACCTTGTCCTCATTCACCCTGGGGGTCCTGCCTTTCCGATCACTGTGGTCACTGCCCACTGCTCTAGGAGAACTGAACTAACTGGCCTCTGTTCGGCCATGGGGCAGTGTCTATCCCTTACCTCTGTCCTTGATCTCCTAGCCCTTGAGAGCTCTCTCCTGGCATTCTTTTACAGGTTCTGAGTCCCCAGAAGCTTGCCTTTGTCTTGGAGGTTCTGTCTGGCTGCCTTGAATACCGGAAGTTACTGACTATCGTGGTGGATGCCTTCTATGTACGGGATGGTCGGCTCTGCCTTTGGGCTGACTACAGCCTCTTTGAGGGTGGGTATTTCCACTATCCACATATCCTTGAGGCCTAGGCCTGCCCACTCCAGATGGGGACGAGAGAGGAAGCTAGCCACAGACACTTGACAGGTTGACTTGAAAGAGGCCAACCAGCATGCAAACTTTAGGACACAGAAGGCAACTACTCATGCTTCTGCCTTAGCTCTTTCTCTCGCTTGAATCTCAGGTGCCCATAAGTATGCATCCCAGGCTAGATATATTTTATCATTTCTATATTTTCTCATGGAGAAACTGAAACTTGGGTCTTGAGAGGAGGCATGCAGCCTCTGGACTCCCAGCCAATTATCTAGAAGAGAATGTCCCTGAGGGAAGATTGGGCCAAATGGCACACCTGTAGCCTCTGAATCCCTTGCCACTTATCAGGAAGAGAATTCCCCTGAGGGCAGGTTGGGCTAAATGACATACCTCTTGTAGTCTGTTTGTGGCCCTAACCCTGACATCTGTGGAAAGAATAGGCATGTGCTAGCCTGGATCATCCAGGGAGGGATTAAATATGAGAGCCACCTCTGACCACTGTCTGCATTCAGAGAGCATGGTGACTGTTGTGGACAGTGGCTGGTGCCCAGCACACTGGTAGGCTGAAACAGGTGGCTGGTGCCAGGTACAAAGCCAGGCTGACCCTCACTGTCTGCTCAGGGGCAGAACCAGCAGCCTCATCAGAGAAGACACTGTACCCAAAGGCTCAGAGTGACTCAGCTCACGAAATCAACAAAACTGAATATGATATAGCTTTTGCCCAGAGAAATCCTGGGATTTCTGAGAATTGACCAAATGCAGTGTAACGTGTGTGGAAGCTAAAAGCCCCAAGTGGCTGGTTCTGCAGTCACTGAGCATGGAGTGGTACTTGCCGTATGGACCTGTCCTTGTGTGCCCTGGCAGAATAAGGTGTCTGCAAGACTCTCTGCAGCTGCAGAATCCTCCCAAGGTCACACACAGAGCCCTTTTGCAGGGCGGCGGGGCATGCCTCATACCATGCTCTCTCTTCAGTTATCTGCTACCTGGCCATGTTCCAGCTGGATGAGCTCGGCTTCCAGCTCTTCTGCAGCATCATCAAGTCCCAGCCTGTGGGTAAGACGTGCAAGGTGAGCCCCTGCGCCCACCCCCACTGCAGGACCATGGCTGACCGGAGCCACATATGCATGTGACCAACCCTACGTTTCATCCTCTAGCTAGAGAAACCGGCAGGCCCGACTTCTCTCTGGGTAATACCATCCGTATAGGACAATGTTCTCTGTCTCAGGGCAGTCTGACTGAATGGCTTTCCAACCTGCACATACCCCCTGATGGATAAGCAATCAGAATTATCTTAAGCAAGGGCTTCATTTTTATGACAAAGAAGTAAAGATCGATGGCATCTTCTGAGTGATGCTTTGGGACTGCCCTGGCCAATTCTACACTCAGCATGACCTGTACTTGGCTCAGGCTTTGCTGCCTTGTGCTGGAATCCATAATGACTATTGAGCAAACATCCACCTTGCCTCCTACACTGGGTCCCGCAGTGCTGACTCAACAGATGCTTGGGGTGCAGATCACATACTGCTCTCAGGATATAAACAGTAACCCCAGGCCAGGACCCTGATCACACTGACCAGCCTAGGGAGCTCTGTAGACTCCTGACAACAGCCCACAAAACACACTCGTGAGGCAGGCCTTATGGCCTGTAATCCCAACAGCTTGGAAGGCTGAGATAGGGGAGCTAGCCTGAGTCTCTGTCTCAGGGTTAAAGAGGTGGGGGGGGGGGCGGGGAGAGAAAGGCTGAGGCTAAAGCTCAACTTAGACTATTCCCGTAGCCTGTGTGGTGTCCAAAGAAAAAGAAAAGTCCAGGAACCAAAGCTGCAGAGATCAAACGATGGCCTGCACAAGGTCTCCCTTGTCTACTCCATACTCCACACCCCACTGGGTGATTCTTGTTCCTGCCAGGTAAAGATGGAGAGCCAGCTGTTGGCAACAGCTGCTGTTGCTGTCTTAGCTGCTGCTGCTTCAATCAGGAGTGGCGTGGCTATAAAGCATCCCAGGCCCGGGTTGCCTGGAAGGCAGTTTAAGTCTATGCCCTCCACAGGGGACGCTGCCCATTGCCCCGGGACTGCAGGTGGAAGAGCTAGAAGCTCCAGAGACCCCACACTTATATACTATGAACCTTCCAGACGGTCCAAGTCTACTTTCTCTTTTTTATATAGAATCTCACTATGTAGGCTATCTGGAACTCAATTATATAGCCCAGGCTGGCCGGCCTCAAATTCACAGAGATCCTCCTATCTCTGCCTTCCAGTTATTGGCGTTGAAGACATAAGCCACAATGCCAGCCAGTGATCCACTTTTTTTTTTAAAAATTTTCTGATTTTTATTCATTCTGTTTCATTTAATACATTTTGGAAAAAGTGGGTTTTCTGAAATGCTCTTTTATTTTTTTATTTTATTTAATTTTATATAACAAAGTCCAATTAAATGAAGACAAACATTTATACACAGTATTTGGGAATTTGGGCGTCGTTCTTTCCAAGCTACTTCCTGCTGGTAAGGGGCGCTGTCTTGGGGGGGATTCGAAGAAGATTCAGATATCCTGGCTGTAGTCTGCAGGGCTGTTTTGTCCAGCTGTTTTGAATGTAGGATTAGCTTGTACTGTTTCAGGCGGTCTGGCGTGATCAAACCTCATTAGTCTGGAAGGAATCCACATCTTTTCATTTTCTGTGGAAACAAAAATAGAAATCCTTTTCCCCAGTAACTTGTCCTTCAACTTAAATTTTGGAGTCAAAGCATTTTTTTAATTTAATTTATTGTTTTACATGTCGATCCCAGTTCCCTCTCCTTCCCTCCCTCCCCCCAGGCCTCCCTCCCTCCTTCCCTCCCTTTTACCCTCTCTGCCCTCTCACATGCACTCTAAACACCCTCCCCTCACATCAGTGATCCACTTTTATTATTTTTAATCGTATGTACTGTCACTGTGAAGATATAAGCACATGTCAGTGCCCTCAGAGTCCAAGAAGAGACCATTGGTGCCCTGGAGTTGAAGTTATAGGCAGTTGTAAGCCACTGGATTTGGGTGCTGGGACGTGAACTCTGGTCTTTTGTAAGAGCGGTACATGCTCTTAACCAGTGAGCCATCTCTCTAGGCCTACCCCCAAATCACAGAGATCCCCACTCCCACTCTAACAGGGTCTCTAATAGCTCTGTCCCACCACATCCCAGTGAGAATGGGGGCCTTGACCCTGCGGAGATGCTGATTTGAGGGTATGGGGAGGAGTGGGGAAATAGGAAAAAAAACGTGATAGGATGTTCCCAAACAGGATTGGACCAGCACAAAGGAGGAGGACCCCAGAGGCCAGCCACAGAGGCCAGCTTCCCCTTCAGGTGCTGAGTGAAAGCTGAGGGATTAGGAAGTGGGTGATGGGGTAAGACACTGGCCGTGGGTGAGGGCTGAGAAGGTGGCAGGCCGCAGAGGTAAGTGAGGAAAGTGGGCAGGCAGGCTGCCAAGTGGGGAACCATGGAAAGCTCTGGAACCTTGGTTCTCAACCTACCTTTGTTTTCATTGCTACTTCACAACTGTAATTTTGCTTCTGTTATGAATTGTAATATAAATATATGATTGCAGAATGGTCTTAAGAGACCCCTGTGAATAGATTATTCAACGCCACCCCCAAAGGGGTCATGACCCACAGGTTGAGAAATGCTGCTCTAGAAGGAGGCCTTGGTAGCTTCTGTTTGGAACAGGGTTGCAGGCCACAAGGAAGCTGGAGGCTTGTGAGGTTGACGCTGATGAGGACAGTAGTCACACTGGAAAGCAAAGTGACCAGAGGCCATGAATGGTCATAGTCTTGTTCACCATTGTCCTCCCAGCTGGCCATGCACTTCCAAGGTCACCTCCCAAATACATTTCCTGTTTCCAAGTAGCAGTTGTGAGTCTTGCATCACTACAGAGATCTCTGGGCTCTGACATGTGGTCCTTGGATCCTGCAAACAGGATAAGGGTGTAAATGTAGCCCCAGGACCACTGGCTGTCCCTTTCGATTGGTTTTGGAGACTGCCTTGGTCCCAGGGCTGAGATCAGACACCCACTGTGAATGGTTGAGACCCACCTTCCCAGGTCTGAGAGCTTTCCCAGCCCTCCCCACTTCTGTTACAGGTCACAGAAGATGGCATTATTACACTCCCATAATTACAGGTGCCCCTGGAATGGGGCAGGGTGGGTAGCAGGCAATTCTCCATGTGTCCCTGTAGCTCCTTACCCAGGAGCGGATCACCAGGCCTTCCAGGCCTAGAAGCTGGATGAATGCCCGTCTGCAGCTGGTGTGACTAGTGAACATTGCAGACTGTTCTGGCCCCCATTGAGGGGTACTGGGGCAGCAGAGGGTAGTGTCTGAGTCGAAGCTGAGCTGCTTAGGGGCTTTTCTACCTCAGTTCCTCAGGTTTTTCTTTAACCCCTTGAACCTGTGCTCATGGATCAAGGACGAGTGGAGCCTCATCTATGAAATGGCCCACGTGAAGGAGAATTGGATTGACCCTCTAATGAGGTGGGTCAGCTGTGGCGGGGCATTGGGTGTCTGAAAATTGTCTTGTGCCCACCCTGGGTGCCTCAGAGGGTGGGTGGCCTTCTCGTTCCCATCCTGCTCATAGAAACTCTAGGAGAGGCCAGCCAGGTCATGTTCCAGGTTAGGGGGAGAGGTTAGAAATGCAATGAATCTACCTATCACAGCCTGAGGCAAGGATAGCAAGATATGTATGGATCTCCTACATTCCTCTCCTCTGAGAGGACTGGGGGATCATCGTGTCTTCCTGGAGACAGGCAGATAGGCTGGACCCAAGTAGACAGCTTATGGACTAGCTGTGTGTAGGAGGCTTTGGCTCCACAGTGTGGTTTCTCAGAGCTACTCCTTTGCCAAGGAGAATTCTCCTGTCCCGACTGCTCCCCACTGTTGGCAGTGAGCTGTGTGCTATTTCCACACTTAACACAGCCCTCCCTGGGACCAGCCTCAGCCCAAGCCTACAGCTACTTCCCCTGGAGGCTGAGTCCAGGCACAGCCTTATGAGAGCCCTTTGCTGTTAGCCCTCGTGGTAGCCTCACTCCCTCTGAGTAGTCCTGATTCTAGGGATGAGGCAGAAACTATTTCAAGCCATGCATCTACCCTTGATGAGTCCCACGGGAGGAAACACTGAACGGGATGATATTGAGGGCCTAGGTCGACTCATGGTATGGAGAAAGGGAGATTCCTAGACCTCTGGGCCACCTATCAGGACCTTGAGCCTGAGTGCAAGGACAGTTGGATGTCCCTTAGGGGGATGTGGCCCTCACCCCACTCAACACCCACAGTTCCCTCCACCTGTTCCCAACAGTGTTACTCCAGAACATTCCTTTCCCATTGTCAGCTTCTTTCCCCTATTCCCAGCTACCTCCATGAGTACCACATTAGCTTCCATGAGTGCCCATATTAGCTTCACAGCCCAGTTCCTGCTCATCTTTAGAGAGCTCCACATCCCTGCGGTGGGGGTGTTTCAATCTCCCAGCTCCCCTGTACCGTGGGCCTCAGTTTCCTCATCTGTCCAAAGGGAAACTTAACACGTGGACTGAAAGTGTGGCTGAACTGTACCCTCAAGTTGATAAAGAAAAGTCACATCACCCTAAAGGACAATCAAGCACTTGGGGTCCTTTGGATCCCAGGGGCCAGCTTCTTGGTGACCTGTTTAGGATGTGACTCTAGGGCCTTCTACACTTTTGCCTTCAAGATGGCAGCCAGAGGTGCAGGAGCTGATCAAGGAACTGGAGGGAGTGCCAGCAGATCAAATGCCTCTCTTGAAGACCAAGGCCAAGGTCACAGAGCCCAAGGAATTCAATCTGACTGTTCCAAGGCCCCGTGCCATTACAATGCCTGAGCCCGTACCCACCATGGCCAAGGCAAAACCTGTGAGTTGGACATTTGTGGTGGGCACATGTCTACACCACCAGGATGTTCAGGCTGGGGGAAGAGACTGTGGGGGTCATTGGGTAGCTGGGATCCACCAGGGTCAAGGGTGTACTGGACCACCCAGGAGCATTCAGTGACCCACAATGCACCCCCACACCCCACATACCCCTACACACCTCTATAGAGAGCAAAGTTGGCCGACCCAGAGCCTACCACATTCTGAAACCAATTAGGAGGTGCTAAGTAATACTGTCTGGCCATGGGTTTAGACCTGTCTGGATTATGCTTGGAGTTCACTATTAGCCATGGCACCCACCATCCCCATTAGATAGCACACTTGAAAGTCACAATGTAGATGCTTTTCAGGCTTTATCAGGAGTGTCTGCCGGAGCCCCAGAAATGCCTGGCCCCTACTTAGGGAGGCTCATATCTGTCTCCTCTGCTGAGAGCGTCTCTATCTCTGATTTTATCAGTGAGTATGCTTTGAACTGCAAGTAACAGAAAACTGCAGCTCAATTGGCTTAAACAACAGACCACTACTATTAAAGTAGAAATAGCCTTAAGATATAGTTTGATCAGGGTTCCAGCTGTTTCTCTGTAACTGCCTCTCCTCTATAAGTGAATTTCATCTTTAGACTAACTTAATGTCATTTTAGTTTCTTTAAAAAAAAAATGTAAATCCATGTCTTGTGTCTACTGTGTCTACATTGTACATTGTCTAGGACAGGAAAGAATATATAGGGACAGAAACTACTCAGAAAAGTCTGCTTGGTCCAGGCCTCATGCCTGCTTGAACCAGTCATTGGCTTTCTGAGTGCTAAGTCCTGCCTAGACTATGGATTCCCACAAGCATTGGCAATGGATTCAGCCTCCTAGGTCAGTCTGGTCCTTATAGAATGAAGGACTGTAGAGGGGTGAGATTGGGGGGGGGTCCCTGGTGGACCCACATCTCACCCTACTTCATCCATTTTTCAGGTATCACTGAAAAATCTCTCATTCCAGAAGCTTTTCATGAGGCCTGGGCTCCCCTGGGTCCCCCACCCAGTTTTCTTTTTCTTGACCCATCTTTTCTCCATAGTGTGGAGTATTGTTTACAACTTGTGGATCTACTCATTGCCTGGCTCTCCATCCATTTTATTCATGCTGTATTTCCAACACAGGTGGTGAAGTCGTGGCGTGGAGAAGACATTCAGTACATTCTTGTAGGATGAATAGATGGATGAGTAGATAGATAGGGGGATAGATGAATAAATGGCTATATGGGTAGTGGATAGATGATGAATAATCATATGGGTGGATGGGTAGATAGGTTACTGGGACTTTGTTGCTAAGCAACTCCACAGTTTCCCCATCTGTAGGATCTCTTTTGTTTCTGGCACCAACTCCTCAAGAATTAATCCAGCTGGTCACCTCTCTTCCTGTTTGTTCTGTTTGACTGAGGGACAGTTCTGCTTGTCCCCTCACTGTGGCATAGTGGGCCTTGCCTGAGCTCACTTCTGTATTCACAAAGCCAGTGTCTAACACCCTCCATGCTCTGACCCGTGGCCAGGACTCCCTTTCACCTACTGGGCTGATGAGCTATGGGTGCCTGAGTCATAAACAGTGAGACAAAATACACACTAGCCCTGGGCAGTGTCCTTCCATCCCCAGGTTAGACAGCAGATAGGAGGTTGCAATGCAATGCAGGGGTGGGGGTATAATCTTTCCAGTATGGACTCAGAGCATAGAGGATTTGGACAGAAGCAAGCTCAGGAAAGGTCTACAATGTCATGGTGAGGGGACAAGCAGAACTGTCCCTCGGGCAAGCAGGACAAACAGAGTATGTGAAGTGACACAGTCAGGTGGGCTGCAACCAACATAGTTGTCAGGAAGAAAGAAGTCAAGAAAAAAACAGGCACTCACTCGGTAGAACTTTTTGAAGTAGGCAGACAAGACTAGAGATGGCTCTGGGTGTGAGAGACACAGCCAAAAGGCCTTGGTGAAAAAGAGCACAGGGTCCTCAGTAAGGGTCCAGGGGCAGGGCAGCTGAGGGATATGAGAGCTTTAGGTTTAGAGGAGCTGGGTTGGACATGCCTTTGAAACATGCAGAGGTTTAGAGAGAGGTTCAGGAATCTAGGCTCAAGGGTGACCAGACTGGCCCCTCGCCTGTCCCCTGATGGACACAGCTCCTCTAGGGACATTGAGAGTCTCCTATGACTGAACTCAGAAGCCAGACCAAAGTCTTATCTTAAGGTCCCTTTCAGGCAGCTTACTTTAAAAAAAAAATAATAATGTATAACACTCTCTGACCCCTCTACCAACCCCTCCTGCCTAAGAGCTAGCTCCCCGTGTCTACCCCATCGCATATTTGACTCTAAACCCCATGCGTGCTGCTGGTCTGACCTTCTACACTGTGGGTCACTAACCACAGACTTGCCCTTCTGCCGTTCCACCAGGTCCCTCAGAGCACCTACCAGGAGCCCAGGGAGCAGCAGCTTCTGCAAATGATCAAAAGATACAACCGACGGAAGGCTGAGGTGGCCATGTGCGACCCTTGTCTCCCTAGAGACCCCATTGGGCTGTTAAGAGCAGAGGGAGGGGAGGAGGTTGGGGGCCTTAGGCATACCACATGCATTCTTACACCCCCCACACACACACACACACTGGCCTGAGGGCCCTGGGCTGTGGCTGGTGTGGGAAGAACAGCATGACATCATGGCAGGAGCTGTTGCTGAGAGCGAACATGGAAGAGCTACAGTGCGCTATGCCCCGACTGCGCAGGGATCCACAAGCAGAGGTAATAATGGCCAGCCTCTGAGGCAAGCCCAGTCTTCATGGTAGCATTGTTCTTTATGCCATAAAATTCTTCCTTCTGGTGCTGAGGATGTAGCTCAGTTGGTAGAGTGTCGCCTGGTATTCATGAAGCCGTGGGTTTCATCCCCAGCACCACATAAACCAGGTTTGGTGCCACAAGCCTGTAACCCCAGGACGACAGAGGGATCAGTATTTCAGGTCATCCTTGCCTTGCAGCCTCATGTGCTACAGCGTACTTGTGGAGGTCAAAGGACAGCTTGCAGAAATTGCTTCTCTTCCACCATATGGGCCCCAGGGATTGAAGTCAGGACATCAGGCTCAGCAGCAAGTGCCTTCACCCACTGATCCATCTCCCAAAAACCACATAGAAAGACTGGGTGTGGTGATGCCCACCTTCAATCCCAGCACTCAGGAGGCACAGGCAGGCAGATCTCTGTGAGTTCCAGGACAGCTAGAGCTGTTACACAGAGAAACACTGTCTCAAAAAGCCAATAAATAAATAAACTAGAGTGACTAGGGACCAATACAAAGGAGTTCTGTCTTCCAGAGAAACTCACTGAGGAGTGGGGTGGCTGATCTACACGGGTTCTAAGAGCTGAGTGGTCCCAGGGCTATGTATTCCAGGCAGCAGCACGCTTGGGAGTGTGATGGCTGCCTTTATGGACTATTCCTCCATATGGCGCTTAAGGCCTCTGCAACTTTTCCTCTACAGCAAGAGGCATGGGGCAGGCATTCAGCCCAAGAAAAGGGAATGGGAACAGCCCTGGGGGGGAGAGCAGAGGGAAAGGACACCGATGCTGAGGAAGCCAGCAATCTTATTTGTCGACTACTGTCCCTGGGCCTAGCAGACTCTTTCCCTTCCTTGTTGCTGCCCAGGAGGTCGAGCACCCCAGCACGGCTTAGAGTGCAGTGGAAGACAGAATGCCATCCTGAGGGGCCAGGGTAGGCACATGTGGATGGGTGGCTAGAGAGAGGACAGAGGGGAGCAGGTGACTCTCCAGACTACCTCTGCCTGGTTTACAGGACTTCAAGAAGCATCAGCGGCTTCAGACTCCACCCCGAATACGAAGGACTCCAAATCTGACTTTCTACAAGGTGAGGGCCTCCCGGCCCATCAGGCCTCTTCTCGGGACTTCCCACCTGCCTGACCTAAGTAAGGCCAGAGAGTGGGAGCAGGGGGGGCCAAGGGCCCCACAGAGAGCTTCACTCTGGAAGCAGAGAGAAGCACCTAGGTGGGGGATGAATCGGAAGGCTTGATAGCTGATAGCAGGACACTTGCATCTGAGATACCGACCATCCATTCCTCCCCTCCGCCACAGCCTAACAACTTCCCGGTCAAGCTGAACACAGCCACCATCCTTCGAGAAGGCGCCTTATACCAGCGGCAGGTGGAGAAGGAGCTGCAGAGGTGAGAGGCAGATGGCATTATCTAATTCTGTCCCTTCCCCCCTCAAGGGTGTTTACCCTCAAGAAAAAAGCCTAGAGTAAGAGCCTGCATCAGGCAGCTAAGCAGAGAGGAGGGGGAGGCTCTGAATTCATTGAGGAAAATGCAAGCAAGGCCAGAGCAGGGCACAATGGTCCATATACTAATCTTCGCTCTCGGGAGGATGATGTGGGAGGAGGGAGAGTTCTAGGCCAGCTTGGGCTACAGAAAGATGTTGTCTCAAAATAAGCAAGCAAAACCCATTTCAGTTTCTCCTGAGTTCTCAGCAACACATTTCTCTCCACAAGTCAGCAAAGCTTACAGTGGACAGAAGCTCAGCACCCTCTGAAGAGAGCACCAACCTGCTTGGGTTTGGGGCTGCATCCCTAAGACCTCTCCCTGGAGATGCTAACTGCAGTTCCTAGCTGCTTTCCCTGTGCCTATGGAATATAAATCAGGTTTCAGGTCCCCTCCTGGGGACAGCTCACAGAAACTCAGGGGCACACTTACGTACATCTACTACTTTTTTGTAAAAGATATTATGACCGCTACTGATGGAGAGACGCATACAGCCCATAGCCAGTGGGCGCCTCCCAACTCTACCAAGGTGCACACCCACTAAGACTACCTGCTGAACTGTGCAAAAGCTCACACGAATCTTGGCATTTGCATTTTGTCCAGACCTCAGAGGTGTGGTAGACTACAACGCTGACCAAGAGGAATCCACTTAATTGCCATCGCTCTGCCCTCCACCCCCACCCCAGCACTCAATATCAGCTTTGTCTTGGACTTTCTGGTGACTTGCTACCTAGGGATGGCCAGCTAGAGTCAAACAGACAGCCAAAGACCAAGTCCAGACCTGACAGCCTCACAGCCCACACCCCATCTTTGAACATGCATCCCTCACAGGGAAGTTATAGGTGACCCAGAAGATGTTGTCCTATTACTGCTCTCCAGTTCTGTCATAAAAGTCTCTCAGGACTTTCGGGCTTCTATTAGGTCAGTTCCAAAAGTAGGAGTGGCTCAGCTCACATCGCCTCTCTCCTCCAGGGTGAGATGTAATTGGGGTAGGTGTTGTAATTTTAAAAAGCAGCTCAAGAGAGAGAGAGATGCCATGCCACAGAGTTCAAGAGGAGTGTTTTTTGTTTGTTTGTTTGGTTGGTTGGTTGGTTTTTATTAAGGGAAAGGGGAGGGGGGACCAGCCTCTAGGTATAGGAACAGCAGAAGAGAGGAAAGAGAGGCCTGAGGAAGGGAGGCGGGATGGAGGAAGGGAGGCGGGATGGAGGAAGGGAGGCGGGATGGAGGAAGGGAGGCGGGATGGAGGAAGGGAGGCGGGATGGAGGAAGGGAGGTGGGATGGAGGAAGGGAGGCGGGATGGAGGAAGGGAGGGTGGGAGAGAGGAAGAAAGGAGAAGAGGGGGAGGGGAGAGAGGGAGGGAAAGAGAGGAGAAAGGAACAAATAGAGAGAAGGAGAGAGAGGGATGGAGGTGGCAGGGCCCTTTTAAAGGGAACATAGTGAGTGTGCACAGGTGGAGCTCTTAGTGGCAGCCGCTGAGGGCGTATCTTGTCAGAACTCCAAAGGCAGTACAAGTGCCTGAATACTGACAGTAGGTCGGTACCATTTCTTGCTCTTAGCCTCTCATGATAGTAAAACAATATTGAATTTTTGTTCTGTCCAGGCATTGGTGATGCATGCCTTTAGTCCCACCACTCGGGAGGCAGAGGCAGGTGGATCTCTGTGAGTTTGTCTACAGAGCTGGTTCCAGGACAGATTCAAAAACAATACAGAGAAACTCTGTCTTTAAAAAAAAAAAAAAAAAAAAGAATTTCCTTTGTTTCCCTGTTCAGTAACATATCAATGTTCATTCTACCTGGGCCATGCCTTGCCACTAACACCCAAGCCTTTCTCTGGAACCTTTGAATCAGCCACTGTGCTTGTATAGACCACAGGCAGCAATTCCTGACTAGCAAGTGGCTCTTCCGAGGTCCATTCTCATTTATACAGAACAAGGAACTCCACATTTTTCAGAGTAAGTAAACACACAGCCCAGTCCTGCTGTTTATTCCATGTTTTTACTCAACAACACCCTTCTGAAACCAGGACATAAGATTTCTCTTCACCAGCCCTCAAGCATGCTGCAACAATGGACAACAGCTGGGTATCTTCTAATTCCATTCTGCTGTGGTACCCATCTACTTGGAGGTGATGGGAAATGCTACAAGGCAAAAGCTTTGTCCTCACGACTGCTTACCCCAAGATGCCCATTGTAATCATCAAATAGTTTTTGTTTGTTTGTTTGTTTTGTTCTTGCCATGCCGGGGATCAAATCCAGGGCCTTGTGCATGCCAGGCAAGCACCCTTCCACAAATCAACACCCTTAGGTCCCCAGGTCGTTTTAACTGTGCTTCTATATATAATTTAGGGTTTCACAAGCCTTTTCTTGATTTTATAAGACTTGTTTTTATTTTTTATCACTTATGCATGCATCTCTGTGAGTGGGCATGTGTGTGGCTCAAAGAGGCCAGAAGAGGGTGTCGGATACCTTGGAGCTAGAATTAGTAAGTGTGAGCTGCCCTTTGTGAGTGCTGGAATGTGAACTTCAATTCTCCCAATAGAACAGCAGAGGCAGAAGCAGGTGGATTCCTGTGAGTTCAAGGCCAACCTAGTCTACAGAGCGAGTTCCAGAACCGACAAGCTACACAGAGAAAACCTGTCTTGAAAATAAACCCAAACCAAAAAAAAAGTTTAAAAATTTAAACCATCGCTGGGCAGTGGTGGTGCACACCTTTAATCCCAGCACTCAGGAGGCAGAGGCAGGTGGATCTCTGTGAGTTCTAAACCAGCCTGATCTACAAGAGCGAGTTCCAGGACATGCTCCAAAGCCACAGAGAAACCCTGTCTTGAACTCTCCACACCAAAAAAGGTTAAACCATCTCTTTTGTATCCCTCCCCCATTTGATCAATCGGCTACAGAAGCTCAAAGAACTTGGGGGACAGGCTTTTAGAGATCCATTGGAAAAGGCACGAGTAAGGGCGCAGAGAAGGACTGTGCAGGGCAGACCCTGACACCAGTCTCAGAGCCTCACAGCCCGTTCAGATGACCAGCTTCCAGGATCCTCTACCTGCTTAGTTCTCCAGATACTGATGCGAACCCTGACCTGTATGTTGTATGGGGATTTGATATGTGTGTGATGAATGAAGTCGCTGATGTGTGTGATCACCTCCCCTTCTGCCCAGTTTCCTGGACAATGCTGAGGATGAAGATGAAATTCCCAAACTCTGCTCCTGCCTCGGCCTTTTTGGTGACCAGCTGAAGGTGCCCAGAGAACACTAGTGGGCACTTACTTCATTTGCATACAGAACACTTGGAAATGCTCAAGTATTTTAGGTGTTCAGTCGTATGGCAAGAAATGGGGATGAAAGCTGGGCGGTGGTGGCACACACCTTTCAATCCCATACTTGGTAGGAAAGGCAGGTGGATTTCTGTGAGCTTGAGGCCAGCCTGATCTACTGAGCAAGTTCTAGGACAGCCTCCAAGCTACAGAGAAACCCTGTTTCAGAAAAACAAAAACAAAACAAAAAAAAAAAAAAAAAAAAAAAACCCAACCAACCAAACAAGCAAACAAACAAACAGACCAAACAAAGAAATGGGGATGTAAACCAAATGCATTTCAGTGTCATGACCAATCTCCGGTCCTGCTGTGATGGAGGAAAGGCAGGCTGAGTCAGGCTCATGGCCATATTTCAGAATTAAACCCAACTCTGTGAGTGAGGAGACAGACCAGGGCAGGGAAAGACTTAGCAAATACCTGGTCCCCTTCCCTTGACCACCCTGAGGGTCATTTGCTCCTTGGATTCCACCAATGGGCTATGGTGGGAACCCCAAGTGGAGAGATGAGTACAAGAACAAGCAAGTGTGGACAGGGTTGGTAGGTAAACGGACAGGGACAGGGCAAGAGTGGACAGAGAAGTGGATGAAGGGAGAATGAGAACATGACAGGAGAGACAGGCAGAGGTAAGGCGGTAGGTAGTGGTGTGGGCGAGTGGTGTGGGCCAGTGGTGTGGGCGAGTGGTGTGGGTGACCGTTCCTTGAGGCTGTCCATGCCTAAGAGGACCTGTGACCTACTAGTGGTCCTGATCACATGAGGAACCTAGCTGTCTCCCTTCCCCTAGAGTGGATAAGCTTGTGGACGGGGCTGGGGACTTCTCTGAGTTCCTCGAGTGGCAGAAGAAGATGCAGGCAAAGGACCTGGAGGAGCAGCTAGCTGCAGAGGAGTGCCGGCGGCTGCAAGGGAAGCTGAGCCACGAGGAGGCCATCTTGGCCCGGCAGAACCTCATGCGGGAAAACAAGCAGAAGGCGGACCAGAAGAAGGAGGAGGTGATATACATTGTATAGGACTGGCCAGGGCCACATTGTGACTTCTGGGAGTCACAAGCTATGGTCAGCAGAGAAATCAAGCACCTATGCTGTGGGCTGACCACACCCTGGTAGCCACTGTGACCCTAGTCCATCACCTACTAAGGACCTATAGGGAGACATGGTTTTTGTCCCCAGTTCACACAGCGAGGAGTCTGTCCATAAGACTTCACATTAACTGTGCTGAGTGGTATTCTGCCCCTGCCCAGAGGACACCGGGTTAGACTTTAGCTTTGCCTCTACTTGGAGGGCATTCGCATTACTTCTTTGAGGTGGCTTCACTTGTGCATATTACTAATCTTTTTATTTTTATTTATTTATTTTTTTGAGACAGGGCTTCTCTGTGTAGCCCTGGCTGTCCTGGAGCCAGGCTGACTTCTAACTCAGAGATCCACCTACCCCTGCTGGGATTAAAGGCAGGCACCACCACCACCTGGCTTCTATTCAGTTTTAGGGTTTGCTTTTTCTTTCTTCATTTACTTTGTTTTGATTTATTTGGTAGTAGGAACTGAACCCAAGACTTTGTGCATGAGAAGTTTTTTAAAGTACAGACTCCATTCCATTAGAGATGTAGCTCAGTAGTAGGATGTTTGACTACTATACGCTAAGTCCTAGATTCAGTCCCTAATACTGGAAAGGGGAAAAAACAGCACAAATAAATCAAGAGAAAGAAAACATTTCATTTATCTAGATGTGGGGGTTCATACCTAGACTCAGTCCAGTACTTGTGAGGGTGAGGCAGGACAATCCAAGGGCAGTTTAGAGAGTAAGACTTTATCTCAAAAAGAAAAAAAAATGTTTTTATTCTTAACAGTTATTGAACTTTTTGAAACAATCTCTTCATGCTAAGTGAGTTGTGTTGTGATAGTTTGTTTACTTTGAGGACTTGATCCATTTCATTAAGCTGTCAAATTTATAAATTTGTAATATTCTTCTAACATTTTTAAAAATTCCTACTGCTGTGTGTGATGGCACACGCCTTTAATCACAGCACCCAGGAGGCAGAGGCAGGTGGATATCTGTGAGTTCAAGGCCAGCCAGAAATACAAATTGAGACCCTGTCTGTATTAGTCAGGGTTCTCTAGAAAAACAGAGTTGATAGAATGAAATTGTATCTAAATACAATACACATACATAAAATACACATACACAAAGACGTGTGTGTGTGTGTGTGTGTGTGTATTGATGTGATGTGATGTGATGTGATGAGTGTATATTAAAGGAATCACTTACAGACTGTGGTCCAGCTAGTCCAACAGTGACTGTCCACCAACAGACAATCCAGTAGTTGTTCGGTTCATAAGGTTTGGTTTTCAGTACATGTTGGAATACTGAAGTGGGCTCCAATGCCAGTGAAGGCATGGATTTGCTAGCCAGAGTGAGAGCAAGCAGGCAGAGAGTTTCCTTCTTCCTTGTTCTACAAACAGACAGTGTGGCCCAGACTAAAGATGGATCTTCCCACCTCAAAAGATCCAGATTAGAAGTAGGTTTTCCCACTTCAAATGGTTTAATTAAGAAAACTTCCTCACAGGTGTACCCATCCAACTGCATTTTAGTTAACCCCAGATGTAGTCAAGTTGACAACCAAGAACAGCCACCACATTGTCAAAAGTTAAAATTTACTTTCAGTTTCACTGGTTCGTTCTCTCTGCTACAATCTCTTCTGTCTCCCTCCCTCCTGTTTTTCCAGCTTTTGTTTTTGTTTTTGTTTTTCCAGACAGAGTTTCTCTGTATTGCTTTGGAGCCTGTCCTGGAACTTGATCTGTAGACCAGGTTGGCTTTGAACTCACAGAGATCCACCTGACTCTGCCTCCTGACTGCTGGGACTAAAGGCGTGCGCCACCAACACTGCCACATTTTTTGTTTTGTTTTGTTTTGTTTCCAGCTTCTTGAGATGGGAATCTATGAGACAGCCCTGCTTTTCCACTGTGAGGATTTAGTGCTTGGTGTTTCCTCTTGCTCATGGCTTTATCTGTGTGCCTTTAATCCTGATGTGTTGTATTCCCTTTTAGATAGAATGTAGCTATATTTCTCCCCATTGGTCTAGATTTCCTCTTTGCCCCTTGAGTTATTTAAAAGTGTGTTGTTTGGTTTCCCAGCATTTGTAAATTTTTCCAATTCTCTTTGTTAATACTTTCCAATTTGAATCTGCTGTGGTTAGTGAACATACTATCTTTTTTCATACCTTACTGTAATTTGTTCATTTGCTTTGCCTTTTGTTTTGGAACAGAATCTCACCTCTTAAGCCAAGCTGGCCTCAAACTTGTGACCTGCTCAGCCTCCTAAGTGCTGGGACTGCAAGACTTGTTGGCACCATTTCCTGTGTTGAGATGTTGGGTCTTGTTCAGGGGGTTACCTTGCTGTGTGTTCCATACAATGGTGGATGCTTGAAAGGTGTGCTCTTTGGTCCTGGCGGGGTTCTTTGAAATCCATCACTTCCTCCTGATTAACAGTACTATTGAGTTCTGTTCATTTGCTAATTTTCTGTCAAGTTGATCTGTGCATTGTTGAGAAGGAGTTGAAGTCTACAAATATAACTGAAATTCTCCTTTCTATTTTGGTTTTGCTTCACATATTCTTCGGCTTTGTTGCTTGGTATATGTGAATTTGTGGCTTCTATGTCTTCTGTGGCGTTAAGGTCTTTTAGTATTATGTTGTATCTCTGTCACTGGTAATTTTTTTGCTCTGCTATCTATTTTAAACGATATTAATCTTTCTTCCCTTCAGTGTATTTTCATGAGGCGTTTTTGTCATCCTTTGGGGGTTTTTTTTGTTGGATTTTTTGTTTGTTTGTTTGTTTGATTTGGTTTGGTTTGGCTCTTCAAGGCCCTGGCTATAGCCCTGGCTATCTTGGAACTCCCTCTATAGACCAGGCTGGCCTCATACTTACAAAGATCTGCCTTCTTCTGCCTCTCAGGATTAAAGGTGTGTACCACCACCATCCAACATTTTTTTATTGTTATTGTTTATTTGTACATGCGTATTTGGGGTATGTGGTGTATATGCTTCTTAGTATAAGTGTATGTACATGTGCAGGAGGTACATGTGTGTACATGTGTATATGGCAATAAGAGGTCAGTGTTGAATATCTTGTTTCAGTTTTATTTTTTAAAATTTTGATTCTTTATAATTATTTTGGGCAAGAGCATGTATCCCAACATGCATATGAATGGCAGAAGACAAGTTTGTAAAGTCCCAGGGATCAAACTCAGGTGGCTAGGCTTGAGAGGCAAACGCCTTTACTCACTATGGCATTTTATGGGCCCTCCACCTTATTTGTTAAGACAGTGTCTCTAGCTGAACGCATGACTCATCAATTTGACTAGACTGGCTTGTCCGTAAATTTCAGTTATCCACGTCTCCATGAACCACTTCCACATTGAGGTTACTATGTGGCCCTGACTAGCCTGGAACTTTCTATGTAGACCAAGCTGGCCTCAAACTCACATAGAACCACTTGCCTCTACCTCTCAATTGCTGAGATTAAAGACTGGTGTCACCACACCTAGCCCCTTTGTAGCTCTTTTAAATTGCTGTTCGAAATATATATTTATGTATTACACAGTTTTCTATTATTGTAACAAAATACATAGATAATCAACTTCAAAAGAAAAAAAGGTTTTATTTGACTTAAATTTTTACAGTTTGTAGTGCATGCAGTGCATCAGGGTAGAAGCTCATGGTGGAACAAACTACAGGAAGCAAAAGATAAGAAGAGGAGCCTATGTCCCACCACACCTTCAAGGCCATGTCCTCCCTAACCTAACTTCTTCCCATTGGTTCTACCAGCTCCTAACAGTGTCATGGGCTGGGGACCAAGCCTTAATTTATGGACCAGTTAATGAACATATAAGATCCAAATTACAACAGTATATAACGTACTATAGTCTACAGTCTACTAATGATGTCATTTTGCCAGCTCAAATGAGCTGGGAAAAAAATTTTTTTTCCTTCAGGTTTTAAAACAGGCTTTATTTTATTTTAGTCCATGGTACAGTCATTCTAAGCAAAGTAGGCAAAGAAGCAGAGGTTCAACCCAGGTAATGCTTGTATCTGACAAATAGTAGCTCAAGTTTTTACATTGCTACCCCACATTCTCTGTTATCTTTCAAAATATGAGATTTCTACAAACATGCATTTTTCAGATTATTATATGCCACAGAGTACATTGATGATATTGGTTGGGGAGGGTTACTTAGATTTAGGCTGGCTTTGTTGGCCCATACCTTTAATCCCAGACTTGGAAGACAGAGACGAGTGGATATGTGAGTTCAATGTCAGCCTAGTCTACATAGCAAGTTTCCAGGTCAGACAGGTCTACACAGCAAGTTCCAAGACAGCAAACGCTTTTTGAGACCCTGGCCTTTTCCCTTCACTGGTCTTAATATTCTTTCTTTATTCTGTATGTTAGGTGTTTTGATAATTATTTCTTTGGTCCAGTCTATTTGGTGTTTGGTATGCTTCTTGTACTTTCATGGACATGTCCTTCTTCAGACTGGGAAAGTTTTCTTCAATGATTTTGTTGAATATGTTTTCTGCACCTCTGAGTTGGGCTTCTTTGCCTTTTTCTATGACTATTATTCTTAGGTTTGGCCTTTTCATGGTGTCCCACATTTCCTGGATGTTTTGTGTTAAGGATTTGTTGGATTTAAGATTTCCTCTAGTTTATCGTCAGCACCTGAGATTCTTTCTTTGATCTCTTGTATTCTATTGGTTATGCTTGCATTTGTAGTTTTTGGTCATTTGCCCAGTTTTTCTATTTCCAGCATTTCCTTAAGTTTGTGTTTTCTTTATTGTCTCTATGTTAGTTTTCAGGTCTTGAACTGTTTGAATTGTTTCCTTCATCTATTTGATTGTTTTTTCTTGGTTTTCCTTACTTTCTTTAAGAGATTTGTTCATTTCTTGCATTTTTTGCTTGGTCTTTCCCGCTATTTCTTCCAATTTTTTGTTTGTTTTTCCTTCTATTTCTTTAAGGGATTTTCTCATATTGTCTTTGAGGGCCTCTATCATTTTTATGAAGTTTTTTTTTTTTTTTTTTTTTTTTTTTAAGTCGTTCTCTTCTGCTTCAACTGCTTTGGTGTAGAGTCCCTAGATTCTGGTGGTGTCATGCTTGTCTTTCTATTGTTGGGTGTTTTCTTATATTTCTGTCTTCCCATCGCTTCTTCCAGTGGGTGCAGGTGGAGTCTCTCTCCTCTACCCTCCTGGTGGGTGTAGGTGGGTTGGGTGTTCGATGTCTATAACTCTGGATGGTCCAAGCTCTCTAGGAGGTCTCTCCTCCAGCAGAGGGCCAGGGATAGGGTCCAAAGATCAGATAGGTGTAGCCTCAGGGTGGTCCCTCGTGGATAGGCCTGTCCAGTATGCACAGAGCAGACCGACCCAGGAAGTTCTAGGGAGTTGGAGAGGTTGTTGAACCTGCACTTTGACCCAATGCTCAACTAGAGCAGTGGAGCAGCAGGCCCCGTGGGACACAGGGTAGGGGGAGGGCAGGCTCTGGGTGGTATATGGAGCCGAGTACTGGGACTGTACTATCCAGGGCCAGGATATGGGGAGGGGAGCGAGATTCGGGGCTAACCCAGGGAGTTGAGCTGGGGAAATCTTACACACACACACACACACACACACACACACACACACACACACACACACACGAGGGGGAGCAGGCTAGATGTGGTTGTTCACTCCTGTATGAGTAACAGGAACAGGAATTCAAAGTCATCCTCAGAGTAAGTATGAGGCCAGCCTTGGCCAGGAGACCTTGTCTCAAAACAAGATGGGCAGCAGGATGGCTCATGGAGGAACATTTACAGGGAAAACCCTGATAACTTGAGTTCGATTCCTTGATGCCACAGTGGACAGAGAGAACTGACTCCCAAAGTTGTCCTCTGGTAAAACAAGCTTGTTTCCAATTTAAATAAAAGAGAAAAAAGAAAAAGTTGTTCTCTGATTCCCCACACTTTGTGCCACATGCATGCCCACTCATACACACGCATAATCAACACATACAATAATAGTAAAAATTAATAGAACATTGAAACACTGTCTTGGGGTGGGGGACTTCTGACAACAAAGTCTTACTTTTGCTTTCCTGGAGGATTTTTTTTTTTTTAGGTAGGGTATAGTTTTCTGGGTTGACTTTCTTTTAGTACCTGACAAATATATTGTTCAGTTTCCTTTGGTTTCTGGGGCCATTCAGCTTTTCTGCCACAGGCCAGGGATAAACCTCCTTTGGAGGCCTCAAGATATTTTCTTTGCCTTTGGTTTTCAAAACTTTGACTGTGATTTTATCTTGGCGCGTTTGAACAATCTTAGCCACTTCCCTCTTATCTCTGTTCTGCTTGCTCTCTCTCGGGACCAGGGCACAAATATGAGGCCTTTCATTATCGCCTGTCGCCTGTCGGGGTCCCTGCAGGCTTTTCAACCTAGCTCTCTATGGTTCAAAATAGACAAGCTCTGTTGGGCTGTCTTCCTTGGCCCCTCCACTCTGCTGTTGTTCATTGCTTTTTCATTCCTGTGACCAAATTCTTGATGGAAGGAACGTAGGGAAGGAAGGAGTTATTTGGTTCCTGGTTTAGAGGTGACAGTCCACCATAATGAGGAACCCATAGCAACGGGAATGGAAGGGAGCAGGAGGTTTGGACCAGACTCAGAGCTGGCTGTTATCTTCAAGGCCTTCCTACAGCCACCCACTTCTGCTAGCTAAGCTGCATACTTAAAGATCCCCAAACCTCCCGAAACAGTGCCACCAAGTATTCAAGCCCAGGTCTGTGGGGGACATTTCAGATTGGAAATAACACTCTAGTGTTTATTTTGTTTTTCCATTCTGAAATTTCTATTTGGTTTTTCATATATTCTATATATTCTGTTTGCTAAGAATTTTTGTTTTTGTTTTTGTTTATCTGAAACTCTTGTTTCATCTCAAGCAGGCCCATGTTTGCTTGTCCAAGAATTTTTACATTGGCTTTTGAAACTCTTGACAAACCTAACCCCTGTCACCTTCCTGGTGGTATCTACTCACTGTCTCATTTGTTTAGGACTGTGCTGGGTGTTGAGTGGTATTTTATTGAAACCTGGGCCTTTGGGGGCCATGATACAATGAGACTCCAGATCATATTTAAACCTTCCATTTTGGCTGGCTTCCTGATACCACTCTGGCAGTACAGGAGAGGCTTCTCCATGTTCCAACAGGTTGGTGTCAAAATCCAGGTTCCCCAGGTGGCCTCAGCTGGCTCTGTGTGATGCTATGTCCGTCCGTGTCTTCCTGGCCACAGACAGGAAGCTCTGACATCCTTTCCAGGCTTAGTTACAACCAAGCAAGGTCTGTCTGACACCCAAAGGTCTTGTGAGTAGTTAGTAGCCGTAGGTACTCTCCAAGGAGGAGAGTGCCCTATGAGGGTGACAGCCAGCCAAACCTGAAGATTGTTAGTGAGCTTGAGCCTTGTCATAGCTGTCTTCACAGGTCATGGAGACTGGCATCTCAGACTCAGAACTGTGTCCTTCAGTGTCTGTGGGCTAATGCACTGCTAGCCAAACAGTGTATGCCCAGGGGTCTTACTGTCGGTTCTAACGATGCCCAGAACACATATTCATATGGCTAAACTCTTTGCCTAATGATAGCACATTAGATGACATTGAATATTTGAAAATAAAATCAAGTTTAGTTCTTAGTTCTTCTTGTGTACTGTGCAATCCTTTTTTTTTCCCCCCCAGTTCCAGCATGTGCTAATTACAGGTTTTTTGTTTGTTTGTTTTTTCTGTGGAAGGTTCCCTTTCTCCCACCTGGCCACAGTACCCTCTGGCTCTTCCTCTGATCTGTTTGCATTGTTCCAGAGCCTTCAGAAGCCTCTTTTATATCGAGAGATAAGATCCTTGGGCCTGCCCTGGTTTTCTGTGCTTAAAGACCCTGTTATTAGCTAGGAGTCACAATGCATACCTGCAACCTTACCTCATAGATGGCTGAGGCAGGAAGGTCGGGATTTTGAGGTCAGTCTGAGCTACACAGGGAGATACTGACTTTAAAACTTGACCTGACTATTCTCTAACAATATTATGAATATCATGTATGGAAAAGGTATATTTAAAATCATGGGTGTAACAGTGATTTTCTTTGTGTGTGTGTGTGTGTGTGTGTGTGTGTGTGCAGATGGACAGATGGACAGATGGATGGATATGTCCATACTGGTATTTGAATCTAGGGCCCTGTGCAGGACAGGTGAGTGCTCAGCACTAAGCTTTATCTCCAGCAACAGTGGTCTTTTTAATTTCATTAACACTGACTTGCTTACTGGTTATATATTCTCTTAACTAAATTTATTCCCCTTTTAAAATAATTTGGTGAACCATGCAAATAATATGCTAAACTGAATAAAACTCACTTTTTAACACCCTTCGCATCACAGTAGGACCAATGCAGTGTCGCTGTACCAGTCTCAACACTAAGCCCACCAGTGAGAAACATTTTTCATGCCAGTTGCCATGGGGACTGTTCTTTGAGTACATTTTTACGAAGTCTTCATTCAGTTTGATGTAGTTTGGCAGCTCTCAAAGTGCTTTTTCACTTGGCTCCAGTCACACAAAGGCCATCTAGCATAGTGTGGGCTTTTTTTCCTTATAGTATAGGAATTAAACCCAGCCCCCCCCACCACACACACACACACACACACACACACACACACACACACACACACACCACATGGCAAGCACTTTATCACTGAGCTGCACCCTCAGCTCTGTTAGTTTTGAAGTTCTCTGTCACAGAACACTCAAAGCTCCTGCTTGGGGCCATCTTAAAGAACAGCCCTTATTTGGGTGCTGTCTTGTGGGAAGATTAATATTTGCAGTGAGACTCAAGGGCTGGACCAAGGATGTACTGACTGCCTCTTGCCCCTCAGCAACACCAGGCAGAATACAGGTCTGAGGGTTCCATCAGAGGCAGCAGCCAGCTGTGTGCTCTGCCACTTACTTCCCTGGTGATCCAGTCTTTCTATGGCTTGGACACATATTTCTCACCAAACCCCTGTGCTTACCTGCCACCCCCAGCTTCTTCCACTCATGCCTCCCTTTTTTTTGTTGTTGTTTTTTTTTTTTTTTTTTTGTTTGTTTGTTTTTTGTTTTTTGGGTTTTTGTTTGTTTGGTTTGGTTTTTTTGGGTTTTTTTGAGACAGGGTTTCTCTTTGGAGCCTGTCCTGGAACTTGCTCTGTAGACTAGGCTGGCCTCAAACTCACAGAGATCTGCCTGCCTTTGCCTCCCGAGTGCTGGGACTAAAGGTGTGTGCCACCAACACATGGTGTCCTTAGTTTGTTTTTTTGAGAGAGTTTCTGTGTATACAGCCCTGGCTGTTTTCACACTCTCTCTGCAGTCTGGGCTAGCCTCAGACTCACAGAGATCTTCCTCCTGTCTCCCAAGTGCTGGGATCAAAGGCGTGCACCACCACTGCCCAGTCATTCATTCCCTTTTCTATGCCAACCCCCAATACTGTGCTGATGCCTGAACTGTCACTGGTGGTGGCCCCCGTTCTTGAGCCCTTCCCATGCTGTTCATTGTGCCCAGTGCAACTAAGTGGCATAGCAAGAGAAACAAACAACTTCTTTTGAAAAAAAGTTAAATGAAACTGAAGCTTACAGAGGCCTAGATGCTGCGCTATGGCACATGGCAAATCTATGTATCTTTTATTAGAGACCCAGGCCAGGCAGGCCTGACTTGGAGACTTGCAACGGGCTTTTTGAACATTAGACCTATGGTTTTGGAGTCCAGGGTGAATGTAGATAAGATGGAGTTGTTGTGCCCACAGTCTACATGTTGTGAACGCTGGCAGTTACTCCTGAAGAGACGGCTCAGTGGTTAAAAACATTGACTGCTCTTCCAGAGGACCTGGGTTTTAATCCCAGCACCCACATGGTGGCTCACAACCACCAGAAACTCCAGTCTCCGGGCATCTTGACAACCTTTTCTTGCCTCGTTGGTCATTACATGCATGCAGTATACATTTACACACATAAAATAAACTGAAAGCAACAAACAAACAAAACTGGTGGTTGACATATCCCTGTAAATCTAGAAGCCATTGCTGTTATCTTCATGTTTTCATCACTGGGGGGGGGTGTGGGGCAGTTAGCAATCCTGAAAAATTAATATAGCTAGGTACCATATGGAGTAAAAATGAGACCCAGATTTTGTGTGTGTGCGTGCGTTGGTGTTTTTGCATGCATTTATATCTGTGTGAGGGTGTCAGTTGTCCTAGAACTGGAGTTACTACAGACAGGTGGTGTGAGCTGCCAGGTAGGTGCTGGGATATGAGCCCAGAACCGATGAGCCATCTCTCCAACCCCGAGACCCAGAATTTGAGGGTAAAAAAGAGGGCACGCAAAATGAGGGCAAAGCTGCCATGTTTTTGTTTTCCTGCTTAATCTACATTGGGTATCTGCAGCCCATGTGAAGTTAGTGCACTTAACAAAAGCATCCTCTACGTTATTATTTGCATGGCTTGTTCCCAAGGTGGTACCTTATCTGCAGAGCTGGGTCACCTTTCAAATTCTGTGTGGTAACAGTTGCTGCCTGACCATGAGTTGGATTTTTCCTGACTTCCAGCATGATGCTCTCAGCTGTCTATTTACCATGGGCCTGGCCCTCTATCTCTTGGTCCCAGATGATGTATCATAGGCCTGGGGTCCCTATACTGGTTCACAGTCCAGTAACAGGCATTTTTCTTTGTTTTTTGTTTTGTTTTGTTTTGTGTGTGTGTGTTTTGTTTTGTTTCTTGCTTACTTACTGGAGACAGGCATGGTAGCTGGTACACCTGCCACTTAGCACTCAGTAGGCAGAGGCAAGTGGATCTCTGAGTTTGAGGCCAATCTAGTATCAAGTTCCAGGACATCCAGGGTTATACAGAGAAACACTGTCTCAAAAAACAAACAAACAAACAACAACAACAAAACATCATTAAAAACAATTTTGGAGGCCTGGCAAATTCCTATTATCCCAGCACTCAGGAGGAAAGCACAGGAAGATTGTGAGTTTGATGTCAGCCTGGGCTACACAGTGAGTTTGAAGCAAGCTTGGACAACCACAAAATAGTGTGTGGTGGGACATGCCTGTATTTTTAATACTCCTATACAGAACTAGGAAGATCAGGAGTTCAAGGTCATCCCATGTTACATAGCAAGTTCCAGGCCAGCCTAGGATGTATGAAACTCTGTCTCAAAACAGAACAACCCCCCCCACACACACACATACACATATATACACACATACACACACACATACAAACACACACACACACACACACACACTCACACACTCACTTCTTTTGGTTCTGAGGATCAAATCCAGAAACTTGCACTTTTTTCCTCCTTTCTTTCTTTCTTTCTTTCTTTCTTTCTTTTTTTTTTTTTTTTTTTTTTTTTGCCTCTGCCTCCTTCCTGCTGCGATTAATAAAGGCATGTGCCACCACTGTCCAGCTGACACACACCTTAACCACATGTGTGTCTTACTGGGTTCCTCCCCACCAGGTTCCCTCCGTTGTGAGCATCTTACTTCATCAGGTTCCAGAGCTGCTAGAAGAAAATACTAGAAACTCAACCCCAGGACAAGCCTGGGAAGAAAGAAGGACATACAGTAGAACTTCCCCAGTAGGGCCCAGTAGAACTTCCTACTGGGCCAACTTCAAAGGGACTAGGTTCTTCAGGAACTGGCAGCTCTGGGTTGAACTCAGGGCAGGGCTGACTGGATGCTCCACAGACTTCTGATGTAGGCTGGGACAGGATTAAAGGGGGGGACCCAGTCCTGTCCAGTTCTCAGGGTTCCGGGTCCTCTGTCTAAGCAGACAGCTGAGCTAATGCTGCAGTGTGCTGAGAGGCGTCTCCAAGAGGAGAGGTCCATGAAAGAGCTGGTGGAGCAGGTCATCGAGGGCCAGAAGAATGTCAAGGTGGCCCAGATGAAGCTTATGAAGGGCCGGCAGCAGAAAGGTACTGAGGGGAGTCCGATGGCACGAGGCATGCCCCATTCCTTTACATCTTTCTCAACTACCAAACGAGCTACTTTGCTCAGCGAGGGGTGGTGTCGCTGGAGGGTGGGCTAGGACTGTGCAGAGGCCAAGGTCTGAAGAATACACTCCTGAGGACATAGCCCCTGCCCATTGTCCACCAAGCCATCCACTGTCCTCATCAGCATCCACTTGGTTCCCAAGTTCAGGAGCTGATGGAAGAGAGCAGGGAGCTGCTGCAGCGTAGCACGGAGGCAGCCAAAGAGGAACAGAGGCGGCGCTGTGAGCTCATTGCCCAGCTGCGCGCACTGGAGACACAGCCCACACTCAAGGGCAAGCTGGTAGACCTGACCCAGGTGAGACTGTGGCCCCTAGAGGCTTCAACTTCAGGGTTCCTCCTTGTGTGATACAGCATGCACAGAATTCCCATCAAGGCCAAAAGTGGGTCTTGTCCTACCTACAACTCCCTAGTTACTTGGGTACCACCAGCTGTGGATTGATTAAGGTTAAGGTACTTGCTACAGCAAGACAATGAGTTTCTCTGTGACCTTTCAACTAACCTTGATATGGTACCAGCCACACACCAAAGAAATAATTCCACTCTAATCTAAACTAGTGAGCCAGTGATTTTATTGAGGCCACATATAGGATCATGGGGGAGGACTAATTATGGGGGAGGCATAGATAACTCAAAGGTGAACTTACCAAAAAGTTCACCCCAGTGCAAGGGATGACTCAGAAATGGTGCACCCCAGGAGCTCCCTGTACAATTTAAAAAGCAGCTCAGTCTGCTGTTGTGTGAGAGGCCCCATCCTCCCTTAGCCCTTGGTTTTCTCTGGCTCTGGACTTTTAACTTGAGTGCTCCTTACTCCCCTTTCCGTCTTGGGTCTGGAGAGTCCAGGAACCTTACCCTTCAACATGCATCTCCCCAAATGGCTACCTCCGGGCAGTTTAGCTCTCTCTCTCCCCTTCAGAGATCCAGATCTGATGGGTAGCTCTTTCCTTCAAATAAAAACATTCCATCCTGCAGATAAGAGGGAGGCTCCTAGGACTCAGGAAGCAAAGGAAACTTACAAGGCTCAGGAAGCTCAGAAACTTACAGGATTCACAGGCCTTGATTTGTGGCCTGTGATTTGTATAGCAAAGACAGTTGCTGGAAAGAGAAAACTCTTATACAAGTGCTGAATAGCAATTTCTTTCCAAGAGAACCACCCATTCCAGGAGTGTAGGTTCAGGAGACTCAATGATGGGGGCTGCAGCATGTATGAGAAAGCAAAGGAGTGCCAAATTCACAGGTGCAAGGGGGCAGGACTGGGAGGCTTTTGCAATTGACTGCTAGATCTCACCTAGCTCTAGGAGGTGAGGAGCATCTAGCTGAGAAGTTCAACTCTACTGTAGGGTTCCAAGTTGCAGCTGCTGATGGAGGTTATACAGGCAGATTGAAGCAGAGGAAAGGTCTTCTTGGATGAGGGGCAACTGGCTTTACAGCTGCTAGCTTAAGGACTTCTTCCCCTGTTATTTGGAAGATCCCAGGATATGGTCTGGAAGGCGAGATGTCTGTTGTGGAACTTCGAGAAAGGCTGGCCCTGCTTAAAGAGACCCAGAAACGAGAGAAGGAGGAAAAGCGGGATCAAATCATTCAGGGCAAGCGAGCCAAAAGCCAAAAGCTGCAGAACACACTGGAGCAAATCTCACTGTGCCGTGCAGCCATGGGCAGAACTGCAGCCTTGAGGTGAGTACCAAAGCTCCAAGGGAGCAGCAAGCCTGCTATGAGCCTTTCTCGGTGGGTCCCCTGACCACACCAGCAGCCCCTGCCAGACAATCCTTTACAGCAGGTCTGACCATTTTTATTTTATGGGAGAATTATCAGTTCTGTGGCAATGGCTTTGATGCCTATGCATCATGAATGCGTCAATGTCACAAGGACCTTTGTGCCATATGCACTTCACCTAGTTAGCTGTTTGCCAGCTTTCAAAGCCTAATGAGAATAGTTGCAGACATCTGAGCACTGTAATGTATATTTTCTTTTTATTTTTTAATGATGTTATGCATAAACCACAACACCGTGACACAACTAGCAAAAGTATCCAAACTTCTCAGCATCATTTAAATATCCTGTCTGCATTCACACTTCTCCAAGTGTCCTAACACTGCTAAGATTTTTAAAACACTGTTTTCTTTGTAAACCACTATCCAGGTCACACATAGTTGTGTGTGCATATATGCACATAGCTTTTATGTTTGAGAACATCTTTTCTAGGCTAATGTCCAGTGGCAGCCAGGTTGGTCACAACTGCTCCAGGGGAGGTGATAACTAGGCCTATTACAATGGAACACACTGGTCTCTAGGGGAAATGCCTCCATGTGATTGGGAAGGGGTGGCCAGAAGAAGGACCCTAACTCATTGCCAGTGGAAGAGAATATATCACTCCTGGTTCAAGCAGCTGCTGTCCTGGCTGCAGTCCAGAGGAAGCAAAGCCACTACAGCCTGCTCACAAAGGACTAGCTGGCCACATTATACAGTGACGCATGTCGCAGGAAATGCACCACTTCCCATCTGCTGGCCTCATCCTTGAAGACCCCAAATGTACTAGTTGATGTCGCAGTACCTCTCAAAGTTCAACTCTGGTAACAATGTCCTTGGACCCCACCCCTGTTCCTGCAGGCAGTCTCTATTGCAGGAATTTAATGAGAATTTTTGTAGGGGAACAGGGGCCAGTACAGCTGGGCAAGAGCTAAAAAAGCAAGAGAGCACGTGCTCATACTTTAATCAAAGCTGCAGGCAGCAAGACCTACAATTGGACAGGGAAAGTGGCTCATATTAAGGGGATGTGCAGAAATACTGTCACCTGAGCGCCATGAGCATGCCCAAGGGGGTGTGCGGCAAAAGAAGTTTCCTCATTTTCATACCAATTCCATGTTAGAATGCAACTTTTTTTTTTTAAAAGGGGCCTAGTGGTGATTGAGTAGGCCTTTAATCCCAGCACTTGGGAGGCAGAGGCAGGTATCTCTGTAAGTTCGAGGCCAGCCTGGTCTACAAAATGAGTTCCAGGACAGCCAGGCCCATTATATAGAGGAACCCAGTCTTGAAAACCCAAAAAAGTGCTCAATTGGGCATCACATTTACAGAGAGAGAGAGAGAGAGAGAGAGAGGGAGGGAGGGAGGGAGGGAGGGAGGGAGGGAGGGAGGGGGAGAGGGAGAGAGGATACAGAGAAGAGCGTGGCCTCTGTGCAAGGATGACACACAAATTCATGAAGTGTTAAAAAAAAAAAAAAGGAAGAAAAAGAAACAAAAAAGATTAGAAGGGTGCTAGCAGGATCCCACAAGGACACCCCTGGGTGTCGCCCAGCCAGCTTCTAAGCCATCGCTGTCGCGGTACAGGTGGGAGGAAAAGAAGGCCCAGGCGGCAAGCCTGGGTACACCCTCTCAGGACGAGCGAGTGTTGGAGCTGCAGCGAAGAATGCAGGAGAGGGCAGCTGAGCGTCGGAGGCAGGCAACACAGCTGCACGTGCCAACACCCCGGACCATGCGCCCTCAGCTGCGGGTGAGCTGGGCGGCAAGCTAGGGAAACCTTTCGGGTCTGAGAGGTAGCGGGCTGTTAGGGCTTGAGGAAGCTGATGTCTGGGCTCCTGGCTGTGTGTGGAACCCAACGCCTCCCCAAACCTCCCGCTGGCAGGCTCAGGCGGAAATGCAGCACTGGCTGGAACTGGACCAGAGTCGCGAACGCAGGCTGCGGGCAAGGCAAGAGGCAGACCGAACCTGCCAGCCTACCCATGACCTGAAGACTGCCTGAGCAGCCGGGCGGCCCTGCGCAAATACAGCGCGAGGCCGCCGACCTGGGCCCCTGCCCCATCCCCTCCCAGAGCATCCCTTTTCCTGCAGCTCAGCCTCTCCCCAGCTCCAGCCTGCTCCTGTGTGGATGCCCCAGAAAAGACAAGGTGCAGTGGTGCAGGAGAAACACTTAAACAACTACTCTTGTTCTGGACTGCAACTAGCTAGCCACGTGTTTATATGCTAAACCTAGCCCTTCCATACTCCCGGCAAGGCTTTTCCTAGGACTGGAAGCCCCATTCTCCACTTGGAGCCAGTAGCAGCGTGGGATGGTGAGTGAGGCCTGATTCTTGAACATCTTCTCTGGACTGGCCCTTCTCATGCCTCATGTGAATCATCTGAGCGTTCCATTGTTGCGCGTGGCAACCATTGTCCAGTTTTGTTCTGCTAATGAGACCACCTGTGCTCAAAAAAAAAAAAAAAAAAAAAAAAAAAAAAAAAAATGACTCTAGCCTGAAAGCCTTAGAATTGACTGCAGGTGCCTTTCAGGGCCCTCTATTCAGCATCAAGAGCCCGAATTCCAAAAAAAAAAAAAAAAATCATAGCCCTAGGGGACACCCCCTCAACAGGGCACGTAGCAGGCAGATGACATGTGTTCTAAATTTCTGGCCTTCGTGCTGCTCTGCACTGGGGAAAGCTGGACTTTAATAATAGGTATATGGAATGAATGCCTGCTGGTGAAACTTAGCCTGACGAATAAAGCTGTATTGTGATGTTTGGTTCATAGGAAGAAGAGAATGGCACATCATGGGGAGGGAATAAGCAAGGAGAAACTGCTAGATGGGTAGATGTCCAAGAGAGAGACACTATCCCCTGGCCATCCTCCTTAGGCCTGCAGAGAACATGGGCCCTCAGGTGGTGAGGCTGTACTCCAGGGTGCTTTCAGACCAAAAAAGCCTCTTTGCATTGACAGGAGTTCTACCTCAGTATTGAGAACTAACAATTCCAAGGCTCTTTACAATCCTTGGGGGAGGGGGGAGTGCTGTGGGGAGGAAGGAATCTCTGTCTCCCTGTTGAAATAGAATTGGAAGCAGATTCAATTTTACCTTAATAAAAGCCACATTTCTTACAGGTTTTGTGTGATTCAAACTCAATAAAATAATGGAGGGATTATGCTAGTGATTTCAAGCCAAAGGAAAGGTGGATTTTGATATGCTGGACATGGGTCTCTGACTCCAGGATGCTCTTGTTGGTCTAGCTCCTGTAGGAAAGCAAGTGTGCATGATGGCCTGAAGCAAATACTGACAAGGCATTAGTGATTACCTTTCACTTTAGGCCAGATTCTGCATAGTCCAACAAACTGGGTGCTACTGGCAATAGTGCGGTTGGCAGTGAACATGGTACTTCTCCCTTGTCCTGGACTGAGTAGCTGCTCAGAGACAGCTCAGGAGCACCTGGGTGTTTGCTCCATAAGCCTGAGTCGGAGAGCAGGATTGAGAGTATTTCTTAGTGTTATGGCAAGTGGACACTGTGTGTGGTAAAAATATGGCCAAATGTTAGCCTATATCAATATCCATTGCCTCCAAGCTTTACATCTCTGGTGTTGCTGGGTCTGGTAATCTCCGTACTTTGAAGGTAGAGGCAGGAAACAAAATGAAGAGTTGGACCAGCTTAGGTAGTGTAGTAGGTAGCAGGCCAATCTGGCTACATGGCAATGTCTTATTTAAAGAGGTAGAGAGCAAGCAGGATGGCTCAGTGGCTTAGAGTGCTTGCTGTGCAACCCTGGCAACCTGAGCTCAACCTCTGGAATCTATGTGGAAAAAGGTGGAATCAGAGAAACAACTCCAAAAAGTTACCCTGTGACTGTCTACATATGCTCATGGCACATGTCATCTCTCCTGACACTTAGACCCCCATGAAGAAAAAACAAAAACAGAAACAAAACAGGTAGCTTATGAAAGGGAAAGTATCTGCTCAGGACCCCCAGGACCAAGTTCTCAGCATAAAGGGCAGAGGACAAGAGACAAAGATAGGCGATAGAACATGAGGGAGAAGGGGAAGGGAACAAGGGAAAGACTTGGTCAGAAGCATTCGTCCAACAGAGTGGACCAAGACCGCCTGTGGAAAAAGAGACAGATGTGGCACATGGGAAATGGCAGTTTATAGAGGTACAAGAGGAAATGCCGTGTTAGGATGAGGTGTTTAATTTTAATTAGGCATGTTAATTAGGTGAGCCAAACAGGGCTTTTGATTGCTGGACTTAATACTTTGATTGCTGGACCTTGGTAGTTGGCCTCAGGAGGAGGAAGTAGCTAAATAAGGTTACAGACCTTGATGGCTCACTTTAAGGATGTAATCTAATGGCTTTTAGCAAGGCAGAAGGAATGGAGGAGAAAAGCAGGGCATGCTAGAGCCATGCTCACCAGGTTCAAGCTGAACAGAGTTCTTTCAGTTTATGTCCTCAGCATCTGACTCATCTCTGGCTTCATAACTTTCTTTGTCCAATATCATGCAGAAGTGACAGTGTGCTAGTTTAGAATCAGTCACCAAGTAGCCTTGTCTGTTCTTTTTGAAGCCTGCCTGGCATCATTTGAACATGATCAGGGTGGCCTGCTGAGATGACTCCACGTAGAAGAGTGTCACTTGTCCCTGACAGGCCATCCTAGATCATCCTGCAACCAGTGGATTGCAGCAGTAGGGACAGCCAGAGCCTGCACCTTGGCCTCGTACAGATTCATGAATAACAATGAACACATTCTGTTTAAGGTATGGAGATTTGGAGATTTGAGATATTTGAGATGACTTGTTCAAAAATAAAACCTAAATGATGCACTTTCCATCCAGGGCCTTCATATTGGAGACTCCTGCCTTCCATTCCCTCTGTGGATCTTTTTTTTTTTTTTTTTTTTTTTTTTCTTTTCCCCAAGACAGGGCTTCTCTGTACTGTTTTGGAGCCTGTCCTGGAACTCACTCTGTAGACCAGGCTGGCCTCGAACTCACAGAGATCCGCCTGCCTCTGCCTCCTCCCAAGGTGTGTGCCACCATCACCCAGCTCCTTCTATGGATCTTTTAACAAAGGTGGACGGTCAGCCAGATCTATCTAAGGCGCACAAGGTACCCTGAATGCTCTTTCTGGACTTTTCTTGATTACAGTTCTTCTGGAGATGACCTGCCTACATACAGAAGACTTTTTTTTTTTTTTTCAAGACAGGGTTTCTCTGTGTAGCTTTGGAGCCTGTCTTGGAACTCGCTCTTGTAGACCAGGCTGGTCTCAAACTTGCAGAAGCAATTCAACCACATTTACGGAGATCTTCATATAGCTTGAGGGTTCCCATCCATGTTTTCTAGTTGCTAAACCAGTGCTACAACCTGGCTCAAGGACAGGTGGTCAAGAAAAACAGCAGTTTTTCTCCTACCATTCTGTTTTGCGGCACTCCAGGAGGGCCTAGCACACACTTGTATTATCTGTTAAGCCTCACATTCTTTCTCAGAAGTAGGTAAAATGGATCCCCTCTAACAGCTGTGAACGTGCTGAGGCTTGCCTAAAAATCATGCTGCTGGTTTCCAGAATCAGGTAGGGGCTACTCTAACACGAAATGTCCCAAGACCCAGTAATTCCAGGCTCTGGCCCTTTCCGAGGCCGGTTCTTCTCAGGCCATTCTTCTGAAGGTCAGTACGGCCCCAGCGAATACTTAGCATTTGTGTTCTTTTCTGAGTTTTGCCTTCCTCACCCCTCGCCTCTGCTCCTGACACCCTGGGCAAACACGGCCCTCACCCACCCATCCCCGGCTTCGGCACACAAATGTCTAGCCGGAACTCTTTCCGTCTAGTCCTCAAGCCTCCTCCAGGACTCCCGATGGGACCCGTGGGAAGAGTCGGGTGGGGCGGGGGCGGACGGACACGCCCACTCAGAGCCCGTCGTTCGGGGTGGGGATCCCAGCGAGGCTGCCTGGGGACCACTAGAAAACTGGGAACCTGAGCCAGTCTCCCATAGGTCTCATCATCGACCGAGGAGCCTGAGATGGGCATGGGGTGAGGGCTGGGGACTGCGATCAGTGTTAGGCGCGGCCAGCCTCGGGCCGCTTGCAAACCAGGTCAGAAGCTCAGGGCGGGTCGCAAGTCGCCAGCTGGCAGGCTCGCCCGGCGCCCCAGCAACGACTCCGCCGAGTTCTCGCGGGAGGAGCGCGACCGGAGGAGCTCTCGCGAGAGGTGGAAACTCGGGCACGCAAGCGGGGGCGTGGCCGGAAGAATGTGCATTTCAAAGCGGTAATAGATAGTTGTCTTACCCAATAGAATCACAAGTAAGCCTCCTAAACCGGTAGAGAACGGGAGCCAGGGCGGCGAAGGCCAATAGGGACTGTGAAGGGCGGGCCAGGGCCGGCCGAGCGGAAGTGGGTCTCGGTGAGGCGGTGGAGTCCTGCTTGAGCGGGTCGCCTCAGCGGCTGCTGGAGGGGCTACGTCCTTGTTGGAGCGCCTTGGCTGTGGCGTCTGCCCGATCTCACCAACTCCAAGTAAGACCAGGCTTCACAGGATGGAGGCGGCAAGTCGGGGCGGTGGGGGCGCGGGCGGCTTCTCGCCCTGCAGCCGAGTTGGTGCCCGCCAGTCGCGGCTCGTTCGGGCAGCCCGGGACCGCGCCTCTCGGGGTCAGGCCCGCTCAGCCTGCTCGGCCCCCCGAGAGCGCGCGGGTGTCGAAACCCGGTGCGGCGCTCGCGTCGCAAGTGGGGAAGTCTCGCTCTGAGACGCCGCTCGCCCAGCCGGGGCCTGGCCGAATGGTTCTCTTTTGCAAACTAGGAAGGGAAATTGATGTTTAAAGAGGGGAGGGACGCGCCCGAGGTAACTTTTGTTTTTGGCGGGGGAGCCGATTGGAGAGGACCCCTGAGCAAGGATTGTGCCCCGCTGACGACGCAGCCTTTGTGTGTTGGCGCCGCCGCCCCGCCTTCTTGGGGCCTGCGAGTTTACTGGGGCACCCAAGCCGCGTGGCGGGCCCTGGCTAAGCTGGATGAGTGTTGACGCTTGCGGGCCTTGGAAGTGAATGGGGTTTGGGCTTCCAGGAACCGCTTTCTGCTCTACTAATGGTTGGTGAAGCGTGCGATTGAGACTTGGCCCAGCCCTGCACCCTCTGGGGGGTCCTTCCCTCGCTGACAAATCTGTACACGGGAATAGGAAACAACCTGATCCTTACTCCTTACTCCTAGACACTGTTGGCAGTGGACGCCATTGTCTACCGCATGACTCGAGAGGGACGAGTCCAGATCTAGGCGTTTCTGCTTTTGCTTTTTTATTTGTTTGCGCCCATGAGCGCCTCAGTTCTTCAGTCTGGTGCTCAGTTGAGGTTGCCCCAGTGGTTGAGGGAGACTGAGGTCCATAAATAGGAAGAGTCCGAGGTCTTTTCAGTCTGCGGTTCCTGACAGTGGTGAGAGGGAAACCGCATCACCCCATACACACCCTATTCTTTTATGTTTTTATGGATAGAGAAACAATTGGTTTCGGGTTTATCTGTGAGTTCGGTGTGAAATGAGTGGAAAGATGTCTTGCTAGCCTTTGTTTTAAACGTGAGCTTCCAACTATTTTCTGAAAAGCTTCCTTTTATAACACAGTTGTTTACCACTTGGGGTTGGAGGAGGAGCGACAGGATTGGTTCTTTTTTTTTTTTGAGACCTGATTTCTCAGTGTAGACCAGGCTGGCCTACTGGGGTTAAAGGCTTGGGCCACCTTTGCCTGACTAAGGAGGCGGGGCCTGCGCATGATAGTGAATGCCTTTAATCTCTCACTCAGGAAGCAGAGGCAGGTGGATTTCAGTGACTTGAAGGCCAGCCTTATTTATTCTGAGATAGGTTCTCACTGTGTATCCCCAGACTGGCCTCAAATTTAGAGGTCTGCCTGTCTCCCAACTAGAAACGAGCCTAGGGTGATTGATTGACATCTAGGGTACCTAGAAGTGAAATACTGTTCTACATAAAATGCTTGTTTGGACTTACATTTCTTTCTGTGGTGTTGGTATAACAGGAAACACATTGTACATAGTAGGAAGTTGAGTTTGCTCTACACAGTTTCTTTGAGAATTAGCAGGAAAAAATTCAGAAAATTAAACCCTGCTGAACTACCTTACAAAAGGTACTTCCGTTGCTTTAAGAGCCACAGTTATGCAGATGTAATACTGCAAGCATTCACTCTCCTCCACTTGACAGTAACTTGAATGTGGTAATGTGGTAGACTAAGGCTCATTCCCATAAACAAGTCTACAGTATCATAATTAATTGTGTCAGCCAGTTAACACTTGCAGAAGGACACTACACATTTTTTAAAAGTCGTTGGCCAAGTTGTTGAGTAGTGGGCTTGTAATTCCGTGTTTTTACTCATAAATCCTGTGAGCTTTAGCATAGTAAGGTGATTTTTATAAGGAACACATTTCTAATAACTACAAATGAAGCTAGGCAGGTTAGGGAAGGAGGCTAGCTGTGTAGTGTAACCCTATTACCTTGTGAAAATGAAAACAGAGGTGGCAGCCGGGGACCACCTGAAAATGTAGACTACCTATTGAGAGTGCACCGAGCAACTTGATGTTTGTGTTAATTCTCAATAATTCTGAAATCTTAGCTTGCTCTGATTGTCTTGAGTTTTCCAGGGACATTCTACCTGAATATTTGTAACATTCTGGGGGTTCTGGTTTTCCTTCATTTAATTTGTTTGCTACTTGACTTTTATCTCATAGTCTTTCTGATTCAGTCTCCCAAATTCTGGGAATATAGGTATTCGTAACAACATGCTTTGGTTTCATGGAGTTACCCTTTGGAATAAACAGCTGGATACCCTAGCATGAATGTTTTCTGTCTCACCCTCACAACTTTAGAAATGCTTGGGTGTCTGTCTGTTCCTGGTCATAAGTGGTCACTGTTCTACCCTAGGTCTCCCCCCTCCCATGCCCTACCCCCCTTGAGACAGGGTTTCTCTGAAGTCCTGGCTGTCCTGGAACTGGATCTATAGAACAGGCTGACCTCAAACTCAGAGATCTGCCTGCCTCTGCCTCCCAAGTGCTGAGATTAAAGGATTGTGGCACCCTAGATTATCTATTACGTGCAAAATACTAGGGAGGTAAAAAGTAGATAAAGACCTGTCAAGTTAAGGGCTTTATTTGCACTAAGGGATGGTAAGGCCCTTGCTAAGGTCATAGTGCTGGAGGATTGTTTTGAGGAAAGAGGAGTCAGCAGCGCCTTCACCTACTAATTTCCATGTTACACTTTTCTTCTAGAATACCTCTTATTTTGGTCTTGGCTTAGCACTTGAAGTATAGGTTCTTTGCCAGGCATGGTGGCACAAACTTTTAATCGGCCCTCTGCATTTGAACAGTTTCAGGACAGCCAGGTGAACTAATCTCCATAAACCCATTTCTTTAGCTTATTGTAAAGATATGTATGTGTGTGGGAGGGTGTTGTTTATTTTTGGTTTTCTGAGACAGGGTCTCTAGCTCTTACTGTCCTGGAAGTATTCTATAGACCAGGTTAGCGTCAGTCAAGAGATCCTCCTGACTCTTGAGTGCTAGGATTAAAGGCATGATCCACCATGACCCAACAAGATGTTTTTGTTATAGTCTTCTGAATTAAGATGTGCCCTTGAAGATGGGGGTGGGCACACATGTCATTGTTGTGCACTCATATATGATACTTCTAAAACCAGAAGCATAAATGTACATGGGGATCTAGCAATTACAGTGGGTCTGGTACTATTCTGTGGTCTGAATCATATGTTGAGAAACTTGCAAAAGATGGCTATCATCTCTTCAGTCTCTGATCCTTGGAAGGGTGATGAAGTAACCAGGACAAGGAGACTGCTTGTCTTAGGAAGCTCTGTTCCTTTTCTACTGCTAAGGAGCTGGTTTTTGTATTTCAGTTAAGCACTAAAACTTTTCTTTTTCCTAGAATTAATCACTTTTGCTACCTTTGAAGCAACCAGGAAGGTGGTCAGGAAGGGCTGCAGGAGTAGAATACAGGAAGCCAGGTCAATCTCAGGTACCAAAAAGGAGCATAGGCAAAAGATGCTATAATTGTTTGGATAGTAGACTTTGGGATTACATAGTCAGTTCTATATATTATTTCTTCTTAAAATGAATGTAGGGTAAGGGTAAAATTATGCAAGATGTTAAGCAAAGCATCCAGGTGACAGAAAAGACTGGTAAATTTTATGTATGTTTATGGTGTATGTACATTTGTGAACTTTGTCTTCAGTGCAAATAGCAACATTTGTATCACTTTGTTTTTTCAGAACTTGGAAATACTGGACATCTAGTTGCTCTATTTAAATTGTAAGCCACAGAATGAGTATTCAGTGGGCCTGAGAGATTGAGAACATTCCACCTCCATAAACCTTGGTGAATATCACTTCTTTTTTCTGTGGATTGAAGCCGGAGGAAACATGAGTACAGTAAGTTTACTTAGCTTGTAAGTTGTGTTACCAACATTAGTTAACTACTTTGTCTCTTAAGCCACATGTTATAGCACTGGCCTCTAAGTCCAGATAATAGGAAGTTGAGACACAAAGACTAAAAGTTGAAAATAGTTTGGATTACACAGTGACTTTGTCTCAAAAAATAAAATAAATAGCTGGGAATATGTCTCTGTTGCTTATGCAAAAGACTCTGTATTGCATTTCCGAGCATAACTGAAAAAGCTGTGTTGTGGTATATACCTATGTATAATCTACGTAAATAGTAAATACATCTACAATCCATTGGTAAACGGAGGCAGGAAGATCAGAATTTAAAGTTCAGGACTAGGGAGATGGCTTAGTGAATAAACTGCTTCCTGTGTTGAGAATGAGGATCTGAGTTTGGGTCTCCTTCACCCACATAAAAGCTGAGCAGGGTAGCATATACTTTCAGCTTAGAGAAGGAGGAGGCTTGATCCCAAGGGGCATACTGATCAGCCAGTCTAGGAGGAACAGTAAGCACCAGGTTTACTGAGAGATTTGGCCTCAAAAACTAAAGGCTATAGAGATGATTTGGTGGTTTAAGAAGCACATACTATTCTGGAGAACTCCAGTTTTGTTTTTTTAGCATACGGGTCAGGTGGTTCACCCCCCCCCCCAACTCCAGATCAGGGTGATCTGCTGGCCTCTGTGGGCACTACACATGCATATAGTATACATGTATACACATAGGTCCTCAGACATTTAAAAAAAATGCTGTTAGCAGGCAGATGTCTGAGTTCCAGCCAGAGCTGTTACACAGAGAAATACTGTGGGGGGGGGGCTTTAAGAAGTAAGTTTAAAAAAGGGTGGGGGTATAGAGTGACAAAAGAAAACCTAGCCTTTACAAATATATTACCTGCTATTTACAGACCTGTGAAATGGTTCAGTTGATAAAAGTCCTTTCTGACAAGTTTGATTCCCAGGACCCACACAGTGTAAAGAGAGAACTGACATCTCTAAATTGCCCTCTGACCTCCAGTCATGTTATGGCTTGTTTATGGACCACAAACACAAAATATTTAAATAGAATTTAAAACTGGGTCTGGGAGACTAGAGAGATGGCTTAGTGGTTAAGAACATTACCTGCTCTTTCAGAGAACCCAAATTTATTTTTCAGTGCTCACATGGCAGCTCCCAACTATCTGTAACTACAATTCCAGGGGATGTGACACCCTCATTAATACCAATGCACATAAAGTAAAAATTAAAAACAAAACAAAAAAAGTCATGTTCCACAGGGACAAAGCTTTAAAAAAACAAAACACTAAAACTGGGTTTATGGTTGGGTGATGGTGGTACACACCTTTTAAATCACAGTACTCAGGAACAGTGGCTGGTGGATCTCTAAGTTTAAGGCCAGCCTGGTCTACAAGAGCTAGTTCCAGGACAGCTTCCAAAGCCACAGAAAAACCCTGTCTCAGCAGAAGAAGAAAAAAAAAAAAGCTAATCTTGGTCTGGTCTGGCAAGATGGCTCATCAGATAAGGTGTGCTTACTGACAAGTCTGACAACCTGAGTTTGGTTCAGATAGTAGAAGGAGAGAATTGATTGCTGAAAACTGTCCTCTGGCTTCATATAAGCATAGTGGCACAAGTACATGCATGTGTATAAATGTTTAAAGAAAAAAATGAGTGAATTAGCTAGGCATATTGGTACACACCTTTAATCCCAGCACTTGGGAGGCAGAGACCAGCTTGGTCTACAGAACAGAACAAGTTCAGGACAGCCAAGACTACATACATAGAGAAACCCTGTCTCAAAAAGTTTAAAAAAAAGGTTGACTGAATGTTTTATGTACATCCTTGGTATTTTTTAGCTCTGCTTTCTGAGTACTGCACGCAATTTAAAGGCGTATGCTAGCATGCTCAGCTAATAATTTGATTTTATGATAAGTATTTCTAAGAATGCCACTTCAAATATGTAATATTTATGGCCATTTCGAAACATTAATTTACACATATTTATTTATTTATTTATTTTTTAAATTTTTTGAAGCAAGGTTGTCTATGAATCCTTGGCTATTGTGTAACTCAAAGATCCACCTGACTGCCTCTAGAGTTCTAAAGGCATGTGCCACCATACTTGGCAAACAGTAATTTTAAAAACTCAAACATAGAGGTAGGTAGTGGTGCACACCTTTAGTCTCGGCACTCATGAAGCAGAGGCAAGAGGATCTCTGTGAGTTCTAGGCAAGCCTAATCTACAAAGCAAGTCCTGGGACAGCCAGGGCTGTTATACAGAAAAACCCTGTCTTGAGAAAAATTAAAAAAAAAAAAAATCAAACATACTAGAACAGTGTAATCTAAGAATATACTAGGTGATAATTATATGCTGACAAATAATGGCAGGAAGATAATACAAAACTTGTTTGTAATTAAACCATTCTGCTTCTGTAAGAAGAAAAAATATATGTAGTAGGTGGTGTTACGATTGTGTGACGTGACATAACATGTTCTGTGTAAAGTTTGAGTTGTGTGTTCAGGACCAAAGCTATGATGAAGTCATATGCTGCAACATGGGTAGATAATGTGAGAGATAACAGTTCTTGGTGCATTTGGTTTTGAATTAATATTTAGTCTTTGTAGATTCATAAAACATGTTGCTGTTGCAAATATTTTTTCACAGCCTACCCCCCCCCCCCCGCCCCCATTCAGTTATGTGACCATAGTTACATATGTTTGTTTGCTTGCTTGTTTGGTTTGGTTTTTTGTTTGCTTGGTTTGTTGGTTTCTTTTTTCTAATGATTTATGTATTCTTATTTTATGTACATTGGCATTTTGCCTGCATGAATGACTGTGTGAGGGTGTCTGATACCTTGGAACTGGAATTACAGTTGTGAACTGTCATGTGGGTGCCAGGAATTGCTATGTTTCCTGCCCCTTGTTTTCTTGAGATGGGGTTTCTCTGTATCGCTGACTGTCCTGGAATTAGCTCTGTAGTGAATTCACAGAGATCTTCCTGCCTCTCAGAGTGCTGGGATTAAAGGCATACACCCCTTCTGCTTGGAGCTTGTTTTTTATTACTGTTGAATGATTGAGATAGAGTATTATTATGTATAGCACTGCCTGACTTGGAACTTTCTATGTAAACCAGGGTGCTTTTGAACTCGCATAGATCCTCTTGCTCAGTCTCCCAAAGTGTTGTTTAAGAAGCTGTGGTCCAGAGAAAGTTGCCAAAAGTCCTTTGCCCTTTCTTTACTCCTTACTAACAGAGCACCTTCTTCAAGGTTGCACATAAGTTTGGAAAACTAAGTTTCTTACTGGGTATAAAAATAGCATTCTGAACTGAACATGGTGACACAAACTTTTAATCCTAGCACTCTGGAGGCAGATATAGGCAGATTTCTGAGTTACACAGCAAGACCTTTTATCGGGTGAAACAACAAGAAGCACTGGATTTCTTTTTCTCTCTGTGCTTCAGAGGTGCTATAAGTTTGTGGGGTGGTGGGGTACACGTATGTGTGTATGTGTGTGTGTAAACCCTGTCACATCAGATGCTCATGCAAATGCTTCTTTTCCTCCCTTGACGACCTTAGAGACACCCTCAGAGAAAACGTCGTGGTGGGACGGTGAGTTCTAGACAAACCCAGAAGCGAACTCGGGAAACAACTTCAACCCCTGAGGTTTCCTTGGAAGCAGAACCCATAGAACTCGTGGAAACTGGTAAGAGCCAGAATCCTGAACTGTGATGTGTGATAGTGGAGACAGTGTAGTATAGTGGGTAAGCATGTGAATTGGACCCAGTTCATGTCTATGTTTGCCCATGTAAAGTCACTCCCCACCCCCATTTTATGTATATGTCTGTGCACTATGTGTGCCTGGTGCCCTCAGAGGCCAGAAGTCCTTATATTCCCTGGAACTGGAGATTGTTGTGAGCTGCCCTGTGGGTGCTGAGAACTGAACTTGAGTCTTTTATAAGTATTGGTAACCCCTGAACTCTCTACCCCAGGTCACACCTTTTGAGCCTCTGCTTCTTCCTCTGTGGTGGGGAATAATGTTAGTATATAGGACAAGTTGAATTTTATGCCATAAATCCTTGGGACCATATGTGGCATAATCTTAGACTTCCCTACACAGCTTGGCTACAGTGAATAAATCTGCCTTTTTTGGTATTGTGATATCTTCATGGGTTTTGAAGCAGCTACTTGGCTCATCTACTTCACCATGCTTAGCTTTGTGAAATGCTTAAGGTTCCTTTTCTGTTTTTTGTTTGTTTGTTTGTTTGTTTGACAAAACTTTCTATAGAAGGCAAACTTGTCAACAGAGCTATCATTGTTAGAGCTTCGTTTGAGAAAAGGCCAAATTGGATTTTCTCTTGTCTGCTCAGGAAAGAGTCAGATGGTTTGGATCAAACCCCTTTGCTCTGATATTTTTTACAACTCATGCCTAGGAACTGATACTTTAATTTTTTTTTTTTTTTTTTTTTTTTTTTTTTTTTTTGAGACAAGGTTTCTTTATGTAACAGCTCTGGCTGTCCTGGAACTCATTGTATAGATCAGGCTGGCCTCAAACTCACCTGCCTCTGCCTCCCCAGTGCTGGGATTAAAAGGTGTATGCCACCACTGTCCCACTCCAAAAACTGATTTTTAAAAAGAAATAGTGGGCTATTGACATAGCTCAATGTGGTAGAGCAGTTGTTTAATGTGCAAGGACCTTATTCAACCCTTAGCATCACTACAAAGAACAGAAAATAATGATTGAAGGTGTGTGCCACCATACCTAGTATTGGTTAAATTATGCAAGCAGATAAGTTAGAATATGTTTGTTTAAAAAAATCCAAACCTCATTTTTTAAATGATAATGGCACTCAGGAAAAAATAGTTGTAAGTGGTTTTTGCATGCCTTCCCTAAATGAATAAAATTGTGGTGCCTGGGCATGACTGTATGAGTGGGGTGAAGCACACATCCCACATGTACACCTCTGGGATCTCAATAAGTCCATATAGTCCACTTAGGAAAGTGCTGGAGGGGTGCTTGATTGCTAATTTTGAAAATTGAATTCATCTTGATTTTTTTTTTTTTTTGTATTTTTTTTTTGTGTGTGTGTGTTGTATGAGTGTTAGAGTTTCATACTTTGACACAGTTTTATACCGTGTTTGTAATATTTACCAAGCCTAAGGGGTGCAGCTACTATCCTAACACTGGTTGAACTGATTTATTTTGAAGCTGGAGATGAAATTGTGGACCTCACTTGTGAATCTTTAGAGCCTGTGGTTGTGGACCTGACTCACAATGACTCTGTTGTGGTAAGCATTTGAGTGAGAGTTGGCTGGTTTGGGTAGGAGTCCTGGCCCATATCTGCATTTGAATCCTTGGGTTACTGGTCAGGGTTAGAAAGATTGTGAAAGGGGCTGGAGGGATGGGTCAGAAGTTAAGGACACTGGCTGTTTTCTTAGCATTGACATGGCAACTCAAAACCAGTTCCATACTACCAGTGCCCTCTTGTGGGCTCTCTTGGCATCAGGAACACTGCAGGCAAAACACCCATACACATAAATGAATTGTGAATGAAAGATCCTATGAATCTCAGTAACTGTGAGTGAACTCAGTGAGAAATGTGTCAGGAAAAGCACCTGTTGTGGGTTTTTGTTTCTGTGGCTTAGATCTGCTTGATTGTTGACTTTTCCACAGCAGCAATCCCTAATTCCATAGTTTCAAATGTGTAAACCTGAACATGCCTGTTTGAAATGGGATAAGCTGCCAGTGTTGTTACTGTATTGTATTAAGAGAGAATTGTGTTGGTATCTTGCCTTGCATGGAGTATAGTGCTTAACAGTGTGTTTATGTCTCTGACTTGAAGGGAATTGGGTATATTGACACAGTGCTCTTTAGGTTTCAGAAATAGTTGCCAGTAAACATGGCTCCAGGGAAAAGCAGCTACCTAGTCTAACACCTGCTGCCACAGCTCTTTCCTGACTCCAGGGAGGATAGAGCTTGAGAGGCTGTGTGTTTTCCATGTATAGTCTGCCTAGTCTGGTCAGGGGTATTAGAAGTTACTTCTGATAGACCTGTTCCATGGTATTGAAATATGTCTCGTTTCTGCCCCCCCCCCCCCCAATGTCTTTTGGGATCTGGTCAACTCATTAATGAGCATCTTAAGGACAAGTTTGCTACTTTAAACACCTTTTGACAACAGAATGGCAGAACTGAAATTGGAATAGAGTGCTGCCTTGGATAGTATTGGACAAGTGTGAAGCAATTGGTACTCAGAAAGCTCTGTGGACAGGGAACAGAGGTTTTAGAAATCTAATCTTTAGATTGTTCAGAACTTTGAGAGAGTAAGGTAAGGTTTTACTGGGAAGCAAGACAGAAGCTGGTGTGGCATACAATTTTAATCCTAGCACTCAGGAGGCAGAGGCAGGATGATCTCTGAGTTTGAAGTCAGTCTGGTCTACCAAAGAGTTCCAGAACAGTCAGAGATACACAGAGAAACTGACTGGTTGGGTAGCCAGGTGTTGTGCACACCTGTGATTTTAAGCACTTGAGAGGCAGTGTTCCTAATGTCCTAATTTTATCTCTGGTATCCTCACAAGGACTAGGTTGGATTCAGGGACATTGGCTCCCTTGTAACCAATGGCTTTTCTGGAAATGTACTTGAGTGGTTTGAGATAAACAGGAACAGGTTTAATTGTATGTGGCCTCCTCTGTGAAAGCATTGACTCTTGCTGTTAGTTCCTGTCAACTTCCTGGAGTTCTATAAAGAGCATAATTTAGTGCCTAAGCTAAAGCTACATTCATTTCAGTTGCTGACAAATGCTGGAAAGTAGCACCAATTGGTTTTTTCCCCCCTCTCTTCCCCTATCTCAAGGTAATAGAAATAGGCACAGTTTATTGAGGGAAAGCATTCCTGAGGATGGAAGTGTTAAAAATAAACAATAAAAAGGAAAGGGCTCAGAAAGGCCCAAACCCCTTCCTTTCCTTGACAGCTCAACATCTACCCACAGTAGATCTGGCCAAGTCCTGGCAAGGGAACAGGGGTTCTACCTTCAAGAAGACAGTGATCTTCTGCTGGATAGCAAGCAAACACACACACACACACACACAAAGTGTGTGTATATATATATATTTTTTTTTTTTTTTCCTTATTTTACATATTGATCTCAGGTCCCTCTCCCTCCCATGCCTCCTACTCCCTTCCTATTCCATTCCTCCCTCCCCCCACTCCACAGGGAGGGTGATGCCGTCCAGGAGAGATCATCAAAATCTGTCAAGTGTTTTGGAGTAGGGACTAGGCCTGCCTCTAGGTTAAGGGAGTATCCCTCCATTGGGAATGTACTCCCAAAGTCCTTTTGTGTACCAGGGATACATCCTGGTTCCACTGTCAGAAGTCCCTTGGACTGCCCAGGCCTTCTAACTGAGACCCATGTTCAGGGAGTCTGAGTTGGTCCAATGCTGGTTTCCCAGCTGTCAGTCTGGCGGTCCATGAGCTCCCCCTTGTCTAGACTGTTCTTGCTGGGCTTTCCATGTCCTTTGTTTAAGCTCCATTCTCTGGCACTGCCCCACTCTAAATTAACTATTGGAAGTTTGTAAGGATGGCAGTGAGTGCAGTTCTTGAGTGAGCCTGGAATAGGAATAGTGGGGATGAGGGAACTGACCTGATAGTGACTAAATGGGCAGGAAGTTAGATAAAAGTCAGCAATAGTGTGGAGACAGGAGATTTGGGTTCCTATTGCAGAGTTACTGTTAGGTTGGTTACAGAAATTACCTTAAGCTTGTTCCAGCCATAAAAGTAAAAACCAAAACTGCAAAAATCTCAGCTTGAACAGTTTAACCAGCTGTATGATAAGATGGTTATCCATCAGGCATTCCATCTTACTCTACTTCTACCTACCTGCTTTCTTTCCTTCCATGAAGAATGACTTCTTAACTTTTATTTGTGGATGGCCATATTTAGTTTGACTATTAATAACTAAATCAAACTTAAAAGGTTTTAACACATGGAAGGGGGAGGGGTATGTTAGATGCATTTTAAAAAAAAACACTAGACTACGCCTATAATGAGTACCTTTTCACAGACCTGTACTGATTTCCATGAGGACAAGTTTTTAAAAAAAAAAAAAAAAAAAAAAAAAAAAAAGACAAAAACTTAGACTAGGCTCCAGGCTTGGTTCTGGAGTAATTTATGACTTAACCCAGCATTAGCCTACTGGGACAGCTTCTTCGTCTGCTGCTCTAGACTGAAGAGCAGGAGGTGGACTCTACACCTGCACTATCATCTTTGAGTTCAGGGAGACAGTGATGTGAGTTGCCTTTCTCAGGGAGACTGAGCCCTTTCAAATAACATGTGGAAGGTGGTAACTGACCTTGGAGCCTTGGGGCGGCTTTTTCTGTATATAACCTTGGATATCTTGGAACTTGGTTTGTAGACCAGGCTGGCCTTGAACTCAGATCTGCCTGCCTCTACCTCTTGTGTCCTAGTTTTAAAGGGTTGTACCACCATAGCTGGCTAGGGCCAAAATTTTTGTTGCAATGGTGTCCAAGTGGAGGATATGATTGTGTGGCACAGGGGTTTCCAAAACGGTGCCTCTTGCATGGTGAAAAGGAAAGGAAAATGTACAACCATTTCTCCTGTGGCTTGACAATGTGACTTTGATCAGAATTGAACAGGCGGAAATTGTCAGTGTGCAAACTGGATGTGGTAGTACGCACCTCTAATCCAGCACTTTGAGGTTGAAGGCAAATAGATCAGAAACCAGGATCATCTTCAGCTATATTGATGTGTGTTCTGAGCCACCAAACAAGTGTTTGTCCAGTTCTTGTTAAGACTGACTCAAGAGAATGCCCACCTGGTCGTTTATGGCATTAAGTAGCACAGACCTCCAACGGCTCTGCCATTGGCACTTGCCATGCCGGCTATAGCTTTGCTGATTGCTTTCTGACTCAGTCAGGAAGGTGCGTGAGGCATCTAGTTTTTGTGAACAGAGTCTAGATTTCTCCAAACAACCCAGCCTCTGGACTTGCACAGGTCCTAATGTTGCATTTAGGCTCCGATGCAGGCTGGATAAGATTCAGCATACTGGCTCCTAGGAGACATTGACCTGGAGGTGACCATAGCTGTCCTGGAAAAGTACACATTTCCTTTCCCTGAGAGTAAGGGAAGACCGGGAGCCCAAGGATTCAACAGTCATATATATATATATTGGAAGCAAGCTATGTGTGTTTTATTAGTTAAAATGTCAGACTGTTTATAACACACACTCTTTCTCTTTTTTTCCCCCCTTCAGATTGTTGAAGGTGAGTATTTTAATTTCCTTTTCCCCTGGGTTTAAAGCAATTGTGTGAATAAATTCTACAGCATTGCAGGCTTTATCAGACTGTCTTTAAAGATCTTAGAAAGATGCCTTTGGTCAGACCTAGTTTTACTGAAGATCTCAGTAGAGATCAGACAGGGGCTGAGTTTTCTCCTGAGAACGCAAATGAGTGGTCTCTGTTATGGGCAGGACCTTCTGGGGGTAGAACTAGTAGGGTGGTAGTTTCTCTCTGGGATCCTCAAGGAGGGGGAGGTTCTTAGAGACACTAAGGTAGGATGGTAAAGATGACTGAAAAGGATGGTAAAGATGGCTGAAAATGTGACTTTTTCCTTAGAAAGGAGAAGGCCAAGAAGAAATGGGAGGAGGCTGCGCCAAGACCATGCTGACAGCTGTGTGGTCAGCAGTGATGATGAGGAACCATCTAGAGACAAAGATGTGTATGTGACTACTCACACTTCTCGAGGCACCAGGGATGAAGGAGCTACAGGACTCAGGTAATCTGCTCTCAGGTAATTTGTATGGGGGCATACAAATGCTGCACTGTGTATAAGTATCTGCTAAGCATGCTTGGAATGCAGGGCTGGGCTCAGATGTTGATCAGGATAGACCAGTGGACAGACCGCTGTATCTGGAGATAGACATACCCACAGTGACCAGGGTATAAGTGGGTTGTTACAGGTGCCACTAGCAGGAATGCTGAGGTGGAGGAGGTGGGCGAGCCTAGTTGTACACATCTTTTCTTGTAGACTTGTTCACTCTCATTTCCCTTTTCATGGCCATTCCAGCCCAACACTTCAAGCAGTTAATTTATCTTCAAGTTATTTTTTTAAATACTATTATTTTATGTGCATTAGTGTTTTTCCTGCATGTATGTCTGGGTGAGGGTGTCAGATCTTGGAGTTAGAAACAGTTGGAGTTAGAGACACCTGCTGGGAATTGTACCCTGGGACTGTGAAAGAGCAGTCGGTTCTCTTAACCACTAAGCCATCTCCCAAGTTTTTTGTGTGCCTATCACACAAACTCAGCAGAAGTGAGGCAGGGAAAGATAATGGTAGAAGATTGAGCTGCATATATGAAGCTACTTTGGAGAGTGTAATCAAGTATTTGGGTTTACTTAGAAACTGATGTGGAGTACTGTGATTTTAGGCCCTCGGGTACTGTCAGTTGTCCGATCTGCATGGATGGATACTCTGAGGTAAGTAACTTAACTTGTGTATCCTTTTGGTTTTAACCTACTTTACTAAAAAGAATTTGGAGGATCTGAACCTCATGAGGGATTTGACACCTATCACAAAGGCCAATTAAAAAGGAGATTGTGCCAGTTGGTCATAGGGCCTATATATACATTTCACCTTTAGCCTCTGAAAATTTATGTTTTCTGCTGTAGCCTTAATTAGAAGCTGCTGATTTTTGCTGAGCTTGCCCATAAGCTCTTTATACTGCTGTAGCTGGGAAAATCCTGTCCTGTCTACAGTCTCTTCCTCAGAGGCAACATTTGCTTCTGAAGATTGTTGTATAGGCTTATTCTGCTTTTCCTGGTATAACCTCGTTCCTTTGTTTACACTGATCTCAGTGATGGTTGGGTCACGATCATTGGTAACAAGTGATACTTTAAGGCTGTTCCTTTTAATGTCTTCTAGATTGTGCAGAATGGGCGCCTCATTGTTTCTACGGAATGTGGCCACGTCTTCTGTAGCCAGTGCCTCCGTGATTCTCTTAAGAATGCTAACACTTGCCCAACTTGTAGGAAAAAGATCAACCATAAACGGTACCACCCCATTTATATATGAAATGTTGAAAACTGCTCAGGATAGACCAATGGACAGACAGCCAGGCTGGCCTTTCTGCATGGTATCTGCCTCCAGTTTCCTGAGCTCAAAAAGACTTTCAAAAATCAATGTCTGATGTAAACTGCTCTTTGTTTCCCAAACCCTTAGATCCTTTTGTTTTCTCCAGTTTGATGCTATGGAGCAGGATCCAGGGATTCTCCCTGGTCAACTCAGTATCTCTGCTCCTCTGGGTGTTCTGAGCCCAGAGTAGGAGAAAAGGAATCAGGCATTGGAGTTTGAGTAGCATGGCTCCAGCCTCTTTATGGAGCTTACATGTTGGCCGAGAAGTTTCCCTGTTGGGAAAGTTTGCCCCAACTCTTCTGGGCGCATAACTCTCCCAAGGCATCTGCCAGTTAGCTATTCTGACTGCCACACAGTGACCTGGCCAGACACAGTTCATCCACCCCAAGGATCCCAGTACAGAAGCTTCCCCTGAAAAGCCCAGCTGGTGGACTTTTATTTTTCTTTTGAGAGCAGAGGTGACCTGTGATTCTGCCTGCACCTTATCATTGATGTGCAGTGTTTTCTGCAAGTCAAGAGACCCTCTGCAGGGCAACCACGTTTCCTAAGAATGAGAAAGTGCAATAAAGCCCGTTCCTCACTGGTTCTCCAGCAATCCGGAAGGTGTAGCACTGCTAGTGTCCTCGGCCCAGTGCTGCCCATGGGAGCAGTGCCCATCCCACCCCATCTCTGTCCACCAACTGTTCTCAGGAACCCTACCCGTGCTCCAAAGTTCTTTGCCTGGCACAGAACATTCAAGGCTAATAGGACAAGCACGTTTTGAGTGTCCTCTTTTCTGCTGAGATATGTCCTGTGTTGTCCACAGTGCTCTCCAACCCTCAGTTCTTCAGTTCCTACTGCCTAATGTCTGCCCAAGCATAGGTATCAGGAGGTGGTAGCAGTAACAGTGGCCTTATCAGCTGTTCACTTCCATGCTTTTGCCCAAGTCACTGTTGCCCGTGTTTCAACTTGCCACTACTCTGGCTTTCCCACACCCCTTGAGTAAATAGATATTTTCCAAAGCTGCTCTTCTGGCCAGTTGGGCTTTGATCCTCTGGACTTTTGATTGCTCTGTAGGTTTTGGTCAGCAAAGCATGGTGCCTCTTCCTCCCCATCGGACCACAAAACAATCTCTGCTCCACTCCATATGTGTGGGGAGCCTCTGGTGCTCTCGGAGGCAGTGAGGTGGTAAATTGCCCCTGGGGACACCAGGCACAGGGTGGCTCATAGAGGATAGGCCTCCAGTGCCAGCTTTCCTCCACCTCCACACTACTTCCTCAGAGGGCCTCAAGCCACACCAGTAGCCTTTTTGTGTGAAACATCTTTGAGGTGGGAAAGGGACCACTGGAGCTTTGCTAGCAATAACTGACTTTCAGTTTACTGTTCTGAAGGAGCAGGGACTCAGCACAGAATTCACTTTAAATGGAGCTGAAGGAGTGTCCCTCCTCTATGTGAAAAGAAAATAGTTTTATTCTTCATTCTGACTTTTTAAACTGTTTGACTTCCAGTTAGTTTGAATGAGAGTAATATTTTTTTTACATGGACTCAAAGGGTAGGAGCATTAGCTCTCATCATTGTGATGTGTGGTGTGCCCTCCTCTGGATGTCACAGTCATTGAGTTCCCCGTGGGCCTCATGGACTTGCTCTTGTTAGTACTAATGATAGCCAGACTTCAAGGAGCCAAGGTGACCTTGCAGCCAGTTCACTGGGAAATATTGTGACACCCACTTAAAAATTAGTTTTCTTCTTACAGACAGTTTATGAAGTTGATCATAAAAGTTCTATTACTTCACCCTAAATTAAATTGAGACAAAGATGTGTTTATTTCTACTAATCAGAAACTGCACCAATAGGAAAAGGTTGGTATAGAAAAAAAAATCCCTTTCCTTTTTTTCTTAATGTATATAGTTTAACTCTTTGTTACATTTAAACTATGCTCATCGGTATCAGTCTGTTTTGGACTCTTGCTAGTGTTAAAGATGGAAATAAAACAATTTGAACCAAGTATCTTTCATTCATTAATTTGATCTTTTGAACCTTTTACCTTAAGGTGTGATGTTTGTTCAATGTAGCTTATACTTCGTTTTGGGCAGGGGAATTTCAGCTCATCCAGAAGATGACATTTATAGCCACATCCCAGGCATATGGGAATGTCCATGAATGATCTACTGTGAGATCATTGCTGACTGGAAATGAAAGTTCCAGAGGCATTGTTATTAGTGAACATCACTGATTAAGATTGCCTTTGGAATATTACAGTTGTACCCTGCCCCTGACCACTCAAACTCAGAATTTGTGCTTTGGTGAGAGTTAACCACAAAGTTCACGAACACAACACTGCCACAGGAAAGCCCTTCCAGAGAAGCTAAGTGGGTGTGGCTTGTAGAAGAGCAAAAGCTCTGCCCATCTCCATACAGTGCTACCAGTCGCCGTGTTCTCACTACCCTGGTGTCATACTTGCTGTGGTTGATGATGAGAAAGATGTATTGCTTCCCTCTTTGAGCGTTTGTATTAGAGAATACAGACTCCCAGTCCAGTTATTCAGGAGACCCTCAAGCACCGTGGTTCTCAGTCTTTGTAATGCTATACCCCTTAGTACCCCATATTATGGTGACCCCCCAACTATAAAATTATATCATTTCTACTTCATAACTTTAATTTCACTGGTCATGTAATGTGTTTTCTGTGATTTTTGATGGCCTTAGGCAACATCTGTGAAAGGTCAATCCCCAAAGGGATCAGGCCCACAGGTTGAGAACAGCTGCTTTCTACTAGGAGGCATAATCTATCCAGGGGATTCCTCCTGAGTAAAGTATTGGAATTGCTTTCCTGAAGTCATTGTTCTTCAGGGAAAGAAGACAAAGAATTCAAGCATAGTCCCCCACCCCGACCTCAGGCCCACTGTTTATGCGAAGGTGTTGAGAGAACTTTCCTGTCAGCAAGACCTTCGTGTGCCTGATGCTAACAGACCAGACACTCCTTTAACACCCACCCCCAATTCCTGAACCAAAGGACCCAATAGTAAGGCTGGTTTCAACTTAGTGGGTTTGGTATAGAAAAGGAAGGATCCTTAAAGCAGACTATAGGAAGGAGATGTTTGTAGATTTGTTTATTGTGGTTTTCGAGCCAGCTTTCTCTGTAACAGGTTAAGTCATGATTTTCTTCTGTTAAAATTTTTCCTATATATGAAATAAAAGAATTCCTAAAGTCCTACATCATAAGAGTATCCATAGGTATGAAACAATTGATCTCAGATATATCAGCTTAAATTGCGAAGGATGTTGCTATTACCTTTAGGTGTAATTCTGCTGTCTTGGAACTTTGATGGTTTTAGTTGTAGATGTCAACTTGTGGTAGTTATGCCTGGAGGTATACCACCAAATAGCATCTGGCAGCAGATGATCCTTCTGATCTTGGTCCCTGTAGAATAGCTCTTGACAAACTAAGGCAAGCGAAATTTTGTTAAACGAAGGAGTGAAAGGAGCCTTGTGCAAATTGCTGGGACCTCAGGGCTAACAGTTGGTGCCTCTGGGCCACAGGGACACACAAGTGGGGCGGGCGCCACAGGGCTCTGCGGAATGCAGTGTGGGAAAATGGGCAAAGATGAGCAGTGGTGAGTGCCTTCTCAGGGGTGCTGTGCAGGTAGAGGAGTTGTAGCGCAGAGACAAATGTCCCACAAGCTGTGCTGTGTCTGCCTGGTTAGGCAAGGGACCCTACCCATTCAAGGAGTGGCATCTGCCCCCTGGGTGAAAACCAGGTCTAGTGAAAGTCCAGATCCTGCTTCTGACACCAGATATTGATGTTTAATACGGATCAGGAGGAACAAATAGGCCGAATAGATGTTTATTCAGGGAGAAATAACTTACAACATAGACAAATGAACACCAGCAGTTTCCTGGTTCCAAGGATGCCTCCAGATGCTCTCCTGTCCCTCTGCTGCAAGGAAGAGAGCTCTTAGAGCCTCCTCCTCAGACTTAATTTCCCCAGGTAATGTCTGCCCCTGTCTCCACCCCCAATGGGCATGGTCTGTGCCACAGGTGGGGACAAAGTGGATATCTCACTACACTAGCTCTGTAGATCAGGCTGGCCTCTAACTCAGATCCTCCTGCCTCTGCCCCCTGAGTGCCGGTATTAAAGGCATTCCCCACCAATGCCTAGCTATCCCCCTTTTCTTTAAAGGAGTATATTTGGTGGATGGGAAAGACTCCTCAGTGGGTAAAGGTATTTGCCTCTAAAATTGGGAACGTAAGCCAAGTATCTTTACGTAGAAAGAAGGATCACCTCTGAACAAGTTGCCCTCTGATCAAACATGGCCCCCGTACACTATTTTAACAAATGAATATTTGTTCTGGGTTCTTGTCAAATAACACAAATGGGATTCTTTCCTATCATAAGTGTCTTTCCCATCAACATTTTTCTCATTCTAGTAAGGCAGAGCCTCTCAAAGTAATGTGTAATAGGTTTAATGTTGCTAATCCAGAAATAAGAGATGCCTTCTACATTGAAAATCTACCAGCATCACTACAAGTAGAAAATCTACACACCCTCACTTGGGCTCAACCTGGGTAAGTGGAGATGGGAGCTACGGGCTATGTTGGCAGTGGTTCTTCACCGTGGAGTCATGACCCCTTGAAGGATTGAATGACCTTTTACAGGGGTTTCCTAAGACCATTGGGAAACATTTACAGGCTGTAACAATAGCAACAAAAATAATTTTATGGTTGGGGGGTCACTACAACATCCAAAACTGTATTAAAGTGTTGCAGCATTAGGAAGGTTAAGAACCACTGTGCTAGGGGTCCTCTGGCCAGATTAGCCTAGTTGGTGAGCTGCAGGCCAGTGTGATAACCTGTCAGTGTGGATAGTGTTTTCATGAGTGTGTGTATGTGACATAGCATGCCCTTAGAGGAATGAAGTGTATTGAGTTTTTCTCCAACACAATCCACCTTAATGCCTTGAGACAAGGTGTCTCAGAAGCTCGGGATTTGACTAGGCTGTCTGGACAGCAAGCTGGTTCTGTCCGTTGCTGCCCTAACCCCCATCTAAGCATATGTACAGCCATGCCAGTGGGTATTGGGTCTCAGATCCTCATGTTTGGTAGCAGGTTCTCTGATTTACTGAGCTATTTCCTCCCGTTACTGGATCAGATTCTATAAAATCCTCAGAAGGGAAACATGGGAGACACTCGTGATCTTGAATTTACTGTTTTTTTCTTAAATGTGGACAGGTAGTGCCCATGCAGCAAATAGAAAAACAGATAAGTTAGATTTGACATTAAGATTAAAACCTATATGAGTGGAGCATATCTTTAATTACATCATGGTGCTGGGACGGTGAGGCAGAGGCAGGCAGATGAGTTCAAGACGCACCTTTTATACAAAGGGAGTTCCAGGACAGGCAGGGCTGTTAGCAGAGAGAAACCCTGTTCCCCTACCCCCCCCAAAAAAAATTAAAATCTGTATCAAAAGACAGTACCAATAGGCAGGGCGTTTAAATGCTTGCTTTTTCAGAGCTCCAGAGTTCAACTTCTAGCATTTATTTTAGGCAGATCACATCTATAATTTCATTTCCAGGGAATTTGACATCTCTGACCTTCACAGCTCCTAGTACTTGTGTTATATGTAGTATATACATGCAGGCTAAACATACACATAATTTTAGTGAAACGGCAACTAAAAATGTTTACTTGGGAGTGTTGGTACACACCTGAATCCTAGCACTTGAGTTGGATGGGAGGACCACCACAAGCTGCTAAAGACCTGGTCTACATGATGAGTTCAGGCCAGTTTGGCCTACAGTAAGACTTTGTTTAGAAATAAATTGGCAGGTTATCTAACTTAAGGATCAACATCTAGAACATGTAACAAGTAAATAGTTTATAAAGAGAAGGACAAAGGAGCTGGAGAATGGCTTGATGGATAAGAGTACTTGAGCAAACTTGAGGACCTGTATTCAGCTCTCATCACTCACGTATGTGCCTGTAATCCTAATACTGTGGTGGGCCGGCTCAGGAAGTCAGGCTTGCTTGTTCCAGGTTCAGTGAGATAACTTATCTTAAGGGCATATGGAGGATATCTGGCCTCTGCACGCACATACATGTAAAGCATACCACATATAAAAAATGGAGGCATATGCCTTTAATCCCAGCACTCAGGAAGCAGAGGCACTTGGATCTCTGAGTTCCAGGACAGCCAAGGCTTGTCCTGCCAGCCAGCTCCCAAATAAACTTAGAGAGTTATGAAAGCTCAGCAATAGCTTAGGCAGGATGATCAGGAGTTTGAGGGTAAGATAGTCTCTACACAATTTTCATGCTAATAATGTGAAACATTTTAAAGAACTCTCTAGGTGGTGTTTGTTGTTTTTAATTACTCGGGTTTGCTTGCTAGTTAGCGTCACTGGGAAGCTATCAGATATCTTTGAAGTTTTTGTTTTTAAAGCTATTTAAGTTTGTAGGTACATTTTTGCTCTCATTTATCTTAGGGGGTCACTGAACTTCTCAAAGTTATGGGTAGGTGCAGACTTCATTAGGTGGATTATGCTTCTGTGGCACTGAATCTTTTTTCCCCAACTGTGTCTCATATAACTCTTTTCTGTGTTATAATTTGGCATTTTCAGGCTGTAAGTATAGGTTTGTGGCAGAATACTTGATAATACCATATTTGATCCCCAACACAGAAAACTTGTTTATCCTCCATGCTAGTTATGATTTATCTCCCACTTTAAAAATCTTGTTTTATTATCTAATCTGTTGATATATATATATTGAAACCAGGTCTTACTATGTAGCCCTAGTTGACCTGGAACTCCCCATGTAAATAGACTTTGATGCCACAGAAGAGACTCACCTGGATCTATCTACCTCTGGGATTTTTGGGATTATAGGCATGCAATATCATGGCCTGTCTGTCTGTTTTATTACTCTGCCCTGTCTTGGTATGCCTACTTTTTTGTTTTGTTTTGAGACAGGGTTTCTTTGTGTAGTCCTGGCTGTTCTGGAACTTGCTCTGTACACCAACCAGGCTGGCCTCAAACTCACCCCCACCACTCCCACCCCATGCTGGGATTACAGGCTTGGGCCACCACCACCACCTGGCAATACCTAGAATATTTTAAGTGTGTTTAAAAATATTTTTAAAATGTGTATGTTCATGTGCTCTCAAGGCCAGAATAAGGTACCTGAGCTGGAGTTACATGCAATTGTGAGGGCTAGGACCAACACAAGGACTAGGAACTGGAACTGGGGTCCTTTGGAAGAGCATCAAGCACACATAACTGCTGAGCCATCATTGCAGTCTCTAAATATATACCAACTTCTGGACTTGTGACTTTCCAGTTTCACCTTCTTGGGTAGCTGGGACTACAGATGTTGTCTGAGTCACTGTTCTATTGCTGTGAAGAGACACCATGACCAATGCAACTATTATATAAAGCATTTAATTGGGGGCTTACAGTTTCAGAAGTCCATTATCATTATGGTGGGAAGCATGGTAGCATGCAGGCAGGTGTTAGAACAGTAGCTAATAAAAGCTACATCCCGACCCTTAGGCAGATACACTCTGGACTGGCATGAGCTTTTGAAACCTCAAAGCCACACCTCCTAAACCTTCTATTCCTGTCAAAGATTTCCAACTCTCTGGTGACTAAGCTTTCAAATATATGAGCCTAAGGGGGCATTCTTATTCAAACCACCAAATGTGCACCTAGCTGTCTACACATTTTTGAGTTCTGGACACTGTGCATGAAAAACTAAGTGCTAGGGATGGAGCTCAGCTGGTAGAGTATAACCTAACATGCAGGAAGCCCCGAGTTTACTCACATAAACCTGGTGCACTGGCAGAAGCCTGTAATCCCAATACTCCAGAGATAGAGGCAGGGGATCAGAAGTTGAGGTCATCCTTTTTTAATTATGAAGTTCCAGGCTAGCCTGGATAAAATGGACTGAGATGGGGGAGGGGTAAGGAAACAGAGGATAAGGAAGATGGAGTGGGGATATGCTCACTGTACAGCATATGATATGAAGCTTAAGACAAAAGAAAACCTCAAAAAGAAAGCAATTTCACAGGCTATCGCTGGTACTCTGCTATGCAAACTAAGTAAATGCTGATCATAAGCTGAAGTCCTAGTTTTCTGCCACTGTGAGAAAACACCTGAAAGAACTACTTAGGAGTTAAGACAGATCTTTTTGATCATAGTTTTAGAGGCTGTAGTCCATCATTAGTCTGTCCATTGTTGTGGGCCTGTGGTGAAGCAGAGTATCTTGGTGGTGATATGGCTCAATGATAGAATGCTTGCCTAGCAAATGCAAAGGCCAGGGTTCAACCTCAATACCCACCTACACTACACCCCAACACACACACACACACACACACACACACACACACACACACACAAAGCATGTGTTAAATAAAATTGCTCTATCTAGTCCCCAAGTCTAGTATTGGTTAGTTCCATCCACTGCAGGTTTTCCTTAGCTGTGTTTACACTCACCCTCACACACCTCTAGAAGTATGTTTTACTAATCTATGTTTCATTCAGCCCAAACAGATTGACGAAGTTAAACATCATAACTGAATTCAGGTTCTCCCTTTTTCATCACATACAGTTTAGGGGTGGTTTTTTGAGTTGCTATATGAATATAGTATAAACTAAATATTTTACAAACAATATAAACTATTTCACAGTTCTGCTGGCTGGGAGTCAAAATCCAAGTATAGGCAATTTCAGTATTTGGTGATGGTCATTTTTGGGTTCATAGCTGAAACCTTCTATGTCATTTAGTATTAGAGACAAGACAGCTCCTTGAACCTCTTTTATGAGGGCATATTCTCATGACCTTTTCACCTCCATTCTTGAGCTTTTACCATCATTCTATACCCAATAGCCACCGTTTTTTTTTTTTTTTTTTTTTTTTTTTCAGAAATATGCATCTCAGGTCTGGAGAGCTGGCTCAGGGGTTAAGAATACTTGCTGTGGCTGGGCAGTAATGGCACATGCCTTTAGTCCCAGCACTCGGGAGGCAGAGGCAGGCAGATTTCTGTGAGTTCCAAGCCAGCCTGATCCTCAGAGCTAGTTCCAGACAGGCTCCAAAGCTACACAGAGAAACCCTGTCCAAATACTTACACACACACACACACACACACACACACACACACACTATTCACGTATCTCACCATGGTAGTCCCTGCTCAAAGCCTTCCATGGCTCTCCCAGTGTTCAGAATTAAACTGAAGCCAGTGTGGTCGCACACATTTTTAGTCCCAGCACTTGGAAAGCAGAGAGGCAGGAGGATCTCTGTGAGTTCAAGACTAGCTAGTTTGGTCTAGATATCAAGTTCAAGAACAGCCAGAATGATATGGTGAGATGCTGTTTGAAAAATCCAAAACCAAAAGCTGGGCATAGTATTGCACACTTTTAATTTGAGCACTTGGGGTGCAGAGGCAGGTGGTTCTCTGTGAGGGAGGCTAGCCTGGTTTACAGAATTCCAGGACTATTAACACAGAGAACCCTGTCTCAAAACAAACAAAATAAAGTGTTTTAAAAATAAAAAAACAAACAAACCCAAATAAACTAAAAATCCAATCAACCAACCAACCAAAACGCCCTCAAAACCCCTTAGTCTCCTTATGGGGACCTAAGATTCTGTAAATTCATTTGCTGTAGAACATAGTGGCTTTGCATACACACTCCACTGGTACCCAGACTCGTACCTGAGCTGAAATCTAGGCCCTGTCTCTGAAAACTGGAGTGGCTTTGGGCAACTTTCTTAGCATCTATGAACCTGTTTCTTTCCCATAGAATATGGTTAATGTTACTTATCTGGAGAGTGCATGTGTGAATTGAGATATGACAGTAGGGTGACTGGTGCAATGGTGCAATGCTGGACAAATGGTCATTATTATGTCATTCATTCCCCTAGCAAATACTGGAGTGCTGCATGTCCTGCCCCTTACCCCTTAGAAAGAGTTGGAATCCTGGTGAAGGAGGCAAGTACTCTATATCCTAGTGACTTCCGGCAGGGTACCAGTGACAATCAAAAACTTCAACCCTATGCCAACGGGCCAAGAACAGAAGAAAACAAAGGGGTTATGGAAGAAAGGAGGCATCCAACTGTGCTCTTTAGGTGGAACAGGGAGGGATGTGACAGGCTGTCCATGAACGACACTGCCCACCTACAGAGTACTGAAGGAGGTCCGTCCAGGTTGGCATCCTACCTGCTTTAAACAGCAGGTTTATCCAAAACCTGTTGGGGTGAGGGACCTTCGTTCTAGTAGGAAGGTAGCCATTGAAACAGGGTTGATCACATTGGGCTGCTCAGACTTGGGGTGAAGAATGGGTCAGGATTGCAGCTCCAGCTCCAGTTGGGGACAGGCTCATGAATGCTTGTCTATACGTCGCAATGCTAAACTCCACGGATAGCATTTGGTTCCACCACGGAACCGAAAAGATACTAGTCTGGTCTCTTGATGCGTCTGCAGCGAGGCTCCCAGGGAAAGTCCCTTAGGTCTGGATCCTCAAGGATTGCTTGCAGGCGATCCTCAGGGAGTCAAAGAGTAACTTCTCTATGCAGTGGCCCAGAGCTCTGGCCTGGATTGAGGTCCCCCTGCCATGTGGGTGAATGGGAAGTGGTGAAAAGCACGGGGCAGATGCCGTGAGAAGGCGCTCCTTTAAGTACCGAGACTTTAAAAAGAACCGACAAGGCAGGCTCCCCTTTACTGCAGGCCTTGTCACCACGGATTCAGAGAATTACCAGTCCGCCGATGCCGGCCCTCTTCACACTAGCCCGAGCATAGGCCAAGGTCACACAGCGGCAGGTGAAAGGGGCACTCTCGAACCTGGACTGGGCAAAAGTCGGCCACCGGTTACGAACAGGGAGAGAACCTGACTCTGAGGCAGGAGGCCTTAGCAAAGGAGCCAGGAGACCGCCAGAGCCGGAACTGCGCGACCCCCTTAGACCCCGCCCGCCTCCAGCTCCGCCCGCCCGCCCGCCGACTACAGAGTCCACAGGGCCGTGCGGCGCCTGACGTCACCCTTGGCCCCGCCCCCGCTCTCCTAGCTGCGCGCGGCCCTACGGGAGTCGTGGTTCCGCCCCGCACGGCCGGGCGGAGACGCGGGCGGCTGGAACTACAGCTCCCGGCGTGCCCCGCGCCGGGCGTCGGGGGCGGGGTCCCAGGCCAGGGGCGCGCCGCCCGGGAGGGCGGAGTGCGGGGGGCGGCCGCCCGCGCCCCTCCCCCTGCCGCTGCTTCCCCCTCCCCCGACGTAAACTGGGATCCCTTTCCCCTTGTGTCCGCCATATTGGACTCTAACTCTGGTCAGCGGCGGCACCGGGCCCGGTAGACTCGCGTCGCTCCCGCCAGCAGCCGCCCCTCAGCTCCCGTCCGCCCCGCCCTCCCCGCCCGGGAGGAGACCCCGCGCCGCGCCCCCCGCCCGGCCGGCCGCAGCGCCCGCCGCCGCCTCCGCCCGCCCGCCGCCGCCGCCGCCGCCGCCGCCGCCCGCGGCCCGGCGCCCGCCCGCGCCCCGTCCCCGCCCGCCGTCCTCCGTCCCTCCCTCCCGCCATGAGCCCGGCCGACGCCAAGCGCGGGGCCAAGCGCCGGAAGAATAAGCGCGGCGGCGGCGGCGGCTCGGGCGGCGGCGGCTCGGGCGGCAAGGCCGGCTCGGCGGCGGCGCTGCGCGGCCCCCAGGCCCCGGGCCCCGGCGCGGCGGGCCTGCTGGGCAGCGCGGCGGCCCACGGGCCCCTGGGCACGGGCGCGGGCGGCGCCGCCGGAGGCTACTTCGAGGTAAGCAGCGGGGGGTCCGCGGGCGGGAGCGGCCGCCGCCCCCTCACGAGCGGCTGGGCGGGCGGGCGGGCGGGCGCGGCCGGCGGATAACGGGCCGGCGGCTGCCTAGCTGACAGCTCCTCCCGGGCGCGAGCGGCGCAGAGGGCGGTGCCGGAGAGACCCCCGGGGCATGCCGCCCGCGGCCTTGGTGCTGACTGAAAAGTGCCCCCTAGAAGTTTCTGTGTGCCGCCTGATGCTCTGCGGGCGGGCGCGTCCGCCTTGCCCTCTCCGCCCGCTCCTGTCGACTCTCGGGAGTCGCCGGGGGTCTCGTTCCTCAGGAGTGTGTAGTCGCGAGGGTTGGGGTAACTATTTTCAGTTTTACTTACGCTGGCATGCGGTCGATGGACTGCTGCCGCTTTTATTCTGCTTCAGAAGATAGTGCTTGTACGTGGGATGCAGTTGGCATGGTCGTTTCCACTGATTGGATTGGTCACTGAATTTGGTTTTCTCTCAAGTTGAGTTCTTGTATGGGTGTTAAAACAAGTTACCTTATTTTAAAGACATTCACAATGAAGACACCAACAGCTTTAGGAGTAGTTGGGTGTCAAATCATAAGACAGATTTTTTTTTTTTTTTTTTTTTTTGCCAGAGATTCGGAATATTGTGTTTTCGCAGTGTGTATTGAGAGCAGATAAGTCATTGCATATAGCATTATTTTTGATGCTCATGTTGTAGGAAAGTGCAGTAATGCATGAATACTTAAATTTTCCTTTGGTGCAACTGTTGGAGCTTTCTTCCCATTGTATTGTTACATTTGTTTTAGCATCTGGGATTCATTGGCCTTGGGCTTGAATTTCCAGTTTGTCCTTTTCCACGACTCTGGACAGTAAAGTGAGCTCTAGTTTTAGATGAGGTTTTGCATTTTCGTTTTGGGATGTTGAGGGCCGGCTGCTTTTGCTTCTTCTGGGAGGTGAAGAGTGTGAGGTTGGCCTATACAAACCTTTAATAGAGATGCTATTAGTGATCACTGGAGCTGAAGTGAAGTACATCCATTTCAGTGAAGACCAGTAGAAGATCAGAAGAACAAAGTAGAAGCCTTACTTCTTACACCTCATTCTAGGACTTAATAAAATGACAACTTATATTGGAAATGAATGCTCTTTGTAGCTCTTCAAGTTCAGATAATCTTATGCGTGCTATTAGTATTGTCAGGATTATTCTGTGTTGAATTATTATGCTTCAAGAGTTTTGTCCATAACCCACCATTAAAAAAAAAAAAAAAAAAAAAAAAAGTCATACAGGGGCTCCAGAGAGATGGCTCAGTGATTGCTCTTCCAGAGGACCTGGATTAAATTTCCAGCACCCACATGACAGTTAACAACTCTCTGTAACTCCAAGTCTGACACCGTCATACAGACATACATACCTGGAAAAACACCACTGCAAATAAAATAATAATTTTTAAAAATCATACACAAAAAGTTTCATAGAAGAATATTCCAATTTCTTCTGTTCTACTCTATTAGGTTATTAAAATACTTGTCCACAGATTTCTCTGTGCGCTATTGAATTTTCATCTACATCATGAAAAACACTGGCTTTTGCTGTGTTTTAAATGTAAAATATCATTAGTTTAAACATTTTTTGAAGGTGTTTTAATCATATGCAAGACTACTCGTCTTCATGGCAGTAGGGCTAAAAATGTCTTTGCAACCCTAGAGACCTGTTTTGAGACTGGGTCTCTAGCTCTTGCTGACTTGGGAACTCACTATGTAGAGCAGGTTGACCTCGAACTTAGCAGAGTTCCCCCTGCTTCTGCCTCCTGAGTGCTTCGATTAAAGGCATCACCCCCACACTCAGTTCCATTGAGGTCTTAATGCTACTACAAAAATGCAGTTTCCCTACAGGTGATGGTAAGCTCTTCTGGTGCCTTATATGACACAGCACAGGTAAGCACAACAATGTCTTGGTCCTGTGTTTCTCAGAAGTCCTGAGGAGCATCCTCTATTTTCCATAGGTCACCAAACCAAAAGGTGACTAAGAGAGAAGACAGTGGAAGGACTTTCTTTATCCTTAGGGAATCCTAACCACATTGCTGTATGTTCTGGGCATAGAACTTTAGGCTATACCACTTTCATTGAGCCTATTATGGGATTTGTGGGTGTGGATAACTTCTATAAAGAAGAAAGGACAATGGGAGATGGAAACCAGCATGTAGAATCATTGGTTCAGAAGTAAACTCTGGTTGGTATTCAGGGATGGGTGTGTGTGTGTGTGTGTGTGTGTGTGTGTACAGATTTAAGTTTCTATTCTCTTGGGCATGATGTCAGACCTGTGCTCCTTTTTAGGGCACCCAGATCCCTAGAGTTAAGAATTAAACAAGTCTGGGCGGTGGTGGTGCACACAGGGGACACAGGCAGGTGGATCTCTGAGAGTTTAAGGCCAGCCTGGTCTACAGAGCAGAGTTTCAGGATAGGCTCCAAAGTTACACAGAGAAATCCTGTCTTGAAAAAAACCAACTAAACAAAAAGAATTAAACAAGTAAAGGCAGGGAAGTATGTAAGCAGTGTGTAAGTGAGGTATGATTGTGGCTGTTGTTAGATTCAGGATACTATTGATGTTTTTTTTCCTAATTGTGAAATGGAGACATTGTCATGTAAAATGTTGGACTCAGGTCTTAGACTCTAATGAGTTTGTGCAGTGGTTAAACTGCTCAGTCATTGAACAGTAAGTGAAGCATATCAAGAATAAATATAATTATTTTGCATTTCTATTTTGAGATGTGATTTTCATAATGTTCATGATATAGTAAATAAAAAGTATTACAGGTTTATAGCATAGAGTTGTTTTTGTAAAATATTGCATGCATATGACTTTACATAGGAAAGTCTTATAGAGTGTCCATAAAGACTTTGTGGTGGGCATTCTGATGCATATTTTTCCCCTTACTTCAAGCTTTCAAACTTTTCTGTAGTGAGCCTTATTTATGGACCATTTTACCTAATGAGAATTGTATTTTCAAAATTAGTAACATTAAGTCATGTATACTTACAAAACTCAGAATTCTACTATGGAAATCAACCTGTGTTATTAGCTGTTGGAATATCAGATTACATGCGACTTATACTCACACAGGGCTGGAATGGGGATTTAAGGCTATTTTTGTAATGCTGTGTGAGATTTATAAAAGGATGCCACTAAGGGTTTTCAAAATTACATTTTTCTTTTTTCAAGACAGGGTTTCTCTGTAACTTTAGAGGCTGTCCTGGAACTCTTTCTGTAGACCAGGCCTCAAACTCAGAGATCTGTCTGCCTCTGCCTCCTGATTGCTAGGACTAAATGTGTGCACCACTGCCTGGCCATGAATTTAAAATTTTAAAGTCAGAGAAATCTGTCATTGAATTAATAATGTGAGTTCCTTTCATTCTGATGCTAGGAGTCTAGCTAGCAATGGGTTAAGTGCATCCTGAGCTTAGAGGGTGTGCAAGGCCTGGTATGTATTAGGATCTTTGAAGTGGGTGAAGGTACACTTGTTACAGTTCACATTGCTTTAGTGGTCTGAAGAAATAGGTTGAATACAAATCTAGAACTTGCCGGGTTATGGTGGCATATGCCTTTGATCCCAGGGCTTGGGAGGCAGAGGCAAGTGGATCTCTCTGAATTCAAGACCAGCCTACTCTACAAGACCTAGTTCCAGACAGGCTCCAAAGCTATACAGGGAATAGCTTGAATCTACAACTTGAGGTGCTTTAGGATTACTGGTCTAACTTAAAACAGCGTATATTACAACCATCCAGATTTTAGAAAAGGTGCCACCACAGTGAGCCCTGTAGTGGCAGGTTCTTAGAGTGCTTTATGACATTGTGGATCTTCCTAGTGCCCTATGTATGCTCTTCATTGTTTGCTCCAAGGTGTGCTACCTTACCTGTCTTTGCCTTGCCTTCCACTTAATTATGAGTTTTATACAAAAGGGTTAAAATTGCTTCAGAGTGCTTTGGCTCAGCATTGCATTCGTTAACTCCAGGGTAATACACATTTTGGCTGTTGTTTTATATGTCATGTGCACTATGCACTGTGAAGGTTCCTCAGTCTGTCAGATCTAATGTGGATAGACATTGAGATTGTGTTTTAAGGCTGATGTAAATGAGCTCACATTTTTATGTGAATATTTGCTGTACGTGGGTACTGTTTGAATTAGATATGTTCCTGGGAGAATCGGATTGCTATGTATGTAGAGGTGTGACTTGAGAGCCAACTGGTCAATTTTGCTAATTGATACTGAGGTAGGCTAATTTTTAGAAGTTAATATATAGCAAAATTATTTTTATAGGCTAATTTTTAGAAGTTAATATATAGCAAAAAAAAAATTTTTTTATCTTGGGATACAGATCTTGTATTGTTGCCCAGATTGGTCTCAAACTCCTGAACTCTTTCTTGTATTTATTTCAGCCTCCCTGAAAAGTTAGGACTGTAGGAATGTACCACTGTGGATCAGCTTTGTGGTCCTAAGGATTGAACTTAGGGCTTTGTATATGCTTAGTGCTTTAACACTCAGTTATGCCTCCAACGTTGTTTGTATTTTAGCACATATGGAGTCTCCTGAGGTCACTGTGTCAGTCAAGGTTCAGGACAGTTTCATTAATCAGAAAAATACTAATGTTATCCTTGTATGTTTGTTTTTATTGTTCTGTTTGTTTTGTTGGTGTTTTTCAAAACAGGGTTTCTCAGTGTAACAGTCCTGTCTGTCTTGGAACTCACTTTGTACACTGAGATCTGCCTGCCTCTCTGCCTTCCAAGTGCTGGGATTAAAGGCATGCACCACCACTACTGGCTTATCCCTGTATATTTGTATTCTTACCCTGCCCTATTCTTTTTTAAAAATAATTCATTTTTATCTTAAGTTAATTGGTGTGTTGCCTGCATGTTTGTGTGAGGGTGTCAGATGTTGGAATTACAGACAGGTGTAAGCTGCCATGTGGGTGCTTGAAATTGAACTCAGGTCCTCTGGATGAGCAGCCAGTGCTGTTAGTTGCTGAGCGATCTTTCCAGCTCTCACTCTATTCTTGATAATCACTGTTACTTAAGAAAGACAAAGTCTCATTATGTAGTCTGGCTGTCATGAACTCACTGGGTAGGTAGAACAGTTGGAATGAACTTGTGACAATTCTCCTGTCTTTGTTTCCCAAATACCGAGATTACAGGTATACTCCAATAATTTCATGTCTTGAGGAAGTTGTGTAAATGCCATCTTACAATATGGAACCTTTTCAGGTGGCTTATTTTCCTAAGCATAGTCACCAAGGCTCATCTAAATCACACGTGTCTGTAGTTTGTTTCTTTTCACTGCTGAATTCTTTTCATTGTGTGTGTTTTCAGTGTGTGTGTGTGTGTGTGTGTTTATGTATGTACTGCAATTGACTCATTCTTTCATTGGTGCACATTGGGATTTTTTTCTAAGGTTTATCGATTATAGAACTGCTATCAACCTTTGTGTGCAGGTTTTGGGTGAAGATAAAATTTCATTTCTCTAGGGCTCCATAGAGTGGGAACTGGGTGGAATGGTGACCTACCAACCTTTTCTAGTAGTGCATGAAAGTTCCAGTTGCTCTGCTTCCTTTCTAGCATTTGCTATTTTCAGTAGTTTTTCTTTTAATCACTTTACTCTATTTTTTTAAAGTATTATTTATTTTATGTGTGTATAGGTGTTTTGCTTTCATGTATGATTGTGTACCACACATGCACTGAGTACCCACAGTAGCCAGAAAGGGGTGTTGGAGCTCCTGGAAATGGAGTTACCAGCTGTTGTGAGCTGCCATGTCTCCAGTCCTATCTTTAATCATTTTGTAAATAGCATATAGAAGTATCATGGGTTTTAGCCTGCATTTCTCTATTAACCAGTATTCACAATTTTTATGTGCTATTTCCATCTAATTCCTGTATGTTCTTTGAAAAAGTGTTATTTAAAACTGCTGGTTTCTTTTCTAGACAAGATTTCTCTGTGTAGCTTTGTAGATCACCAGGCTGGCCTCGAACTCAACACTGCCTGGCTTTGTTTGTTTGTTTGTTTGTTTTTCAAGACAGGTTTCTTTTTTTAGACCTGGCTGTCCTGGAACTTGCTCTTTAGTCCAGACTGGCCTTGAACTCAGAGATGTACTGGCCTCTGCCTCCTGAGTGCTGGCATAAAAGGCACTTACTACCAACACCTGGCTCAGAACTGCCAATTTCTGGTTGGATTGTTATCTTTTGAGTTTAGAAAGTTCTTTATAATTCTGGATGCAAGTCTTTTAGTATATGTGACTTGTGAACATTTTCTTCCAATCTACATGTCTCTTATTTTCTTCACAGTTTTATTGATACTTTTTAGATTTTTTTTTTTTCAAGACAGATTTTCTTTGTGTGTAGCCCTAGCTGTCCTAGAACTCACTCTGTAGACCAGGCTGGCCTCTAACTCAGAGATTTACCTGCCTCTGCCTCCTGAGTGCTGGGATTAAAGGTGTGCGCCACCACAGCCCAGCTGTTATTTTATGTGTGTGTGTTTTGCTTAAATGTAGTATGTGCCCCTTCTGTGTGTCTGGTGCTTGCAGAGGTTAGAAGAGAATCCTGGATTCCTTGGAACTAGAGTTAAGGACAGTTGTGAACTGCCAGGTGGGTGCTAGGAATCAAACTTGGGTCCAGTTAACAGCAAATGCTTTTAACCACGGAACCATGTTTGCAGTCCCAATGGTTATTAACTCTTTCAGAGAAGAAAAAAATTAATTTGACTAAAATTTACCCTATTTTTTTTTTTTTTTTTTTTTTTTTTTTTTGGTCTGTAGATAGTTTTGTTTTATTTTGTTTTTTGAGATAGGGTCTTGTTGACCCCACTGGCCTTGAATGGCCTTGAACTCAAAGAAATCTGTGTGCCTCAGCCTCTTGAGTGCTTGCATTAAAGATGTGCTCCATCGTGCCCAGTTTGGATCATGGTTTTTGTGTCCCAGCTAAAAACTGTTTTATCTTCAAGTTTTGAAGACCCTCTCCCCCAAGCTTTCATTTTCAGAAATTTCATATAAATTATGAGATATTGAGAGCAGTGTTTTTTGTTTGTTGTTTTTGTTTGTTTTGAGACTAGGTCTCATTATGCAATCCATGCTGGTCTCCTGTTGGAGGCTAGCTAGCTTGGGCTACATAGGAAGTATTATCTAAAACACCCAAGAACTCAATTGGTCCCTTTTTGGTTTTTTTTTTTTTTTTTTTTTTTTTTTAGGGGGGGGGCATGTTTTCTATGAATAGTCCTGGCTGTTCTAGAACTTACTTTGTAGACAAGGTTGGCCTTGAACTCAGAGATCCACCTGCCTTTGTCTCCCACGTGCAGGGACTAAAGGTGTGGGCTACCACTGCCTGGTAGTTGGTCCCATTTTTGTTGGTTATTCTGTACTCTATTCTGTGCTGTGCTGTACCTGCCTCATAGCCAGTGTCTTGAGTGATTCCTCCAACTCTGAAACAAAATTAAAAAACAGTTAGTTACATTTCAGAATCAACAATGTAGTTTTTATGAGGTTCTAATATAAAATCTTAAATCTGAACATAGATCATAGAAAATTGAGTTATTATTTTGAATCTTCTAAAAGGTTTTTTTGGGCTTTTTTGCTTATTTGGCTGTCTTTGTTTCCTTTCATTAACATTTTCTGCCTGCAACCTAGAGACCATACAGCTTATATTGTCCTAGATGTGTGTATATTTCATTATTTCAAATCGACTTTTCTCAACTGTTTCAAGTAACTCTTATTTTTAAGTCCAGAGATAGAGCCCAGGGCCTCTGCTGCATGACACGAACTCTGACACACTTGCCATCCCCTAACCTACACTCCTTCCACCTCTTGGTGCCCTCTCCCCCACACCTTCTGAGTATTTTAAATGTTTTTCAATTTTTTTTAAAAATTTCTAAAAGATTTATTTATTTTATGTATATGATGCTCTGTCAGCATGTATGACTTTATGTCAGAAGAGGGCAGATCCCTCTTTAGATGGTTGCATACCATCATGTATTGCTGGGAATTGAACTCAGGTTCTCTGGAAGGACAGCCAATGTTCTTAATCTCTGAGCCATCTCTGCAGTCCAATGTTTTTCAAATTTTTAATTTTTAGTTACTCATTACTAGCATATGGAGCTATGATTAGAACCTAGTACATGATGTGCTGGAACTAAAGGCTTGCACTCCTACTCCAAGCAGACTTACTTATTTTTTTATTGGGTTTTTCTAGACAGGGTTTCTTCCCTGGCTGTCCTGGAACTTATTCTGTATCCCAGGCTATCCTTGAACTCAAAGGCATGTTCTGCCACTGCCCAGCTGATTGATTTATTCTTATTGTACTGGCTAGGATTTGTAGTACAGCATCATCTAGGAATGGTGAGAGTGGATATCTGCTTTTTCCTGAACTTAGGGAAAGGCTTATGGCTTTTCACCATATTGTGTATTTGTTGTAGGTTGGTATTTTGTAGATGCCTCTTATATTCAAGAAGATCCCCTTTCTGACTTGTTGCGTGTTTATTGAATTTTCAGAAAAGAGGTTTTTTTTTTGTTTTGTTTTGTTTTATCTTTGTTTTCTTTTTGTTTTTTTGAGACAGTTTTTCTGTGAAACATTCTTGGCACTCACAGAGATCTGCCTGCCTCTGCTTCCTTGTGCTGGGATTAAAGGCATGGGCCACCATTGCTAGCCAGAAATTAAATTTTTACTAATTAAATATTATATTTTTCTTTATGCTATCAATGTTTTAATAGCATTACTGACTTTGGATATTGAACCAGCTTTGGATATTGAACTAGCTTTGTATTAATGATTTAAATCCCTTTGTGGTCGTGGTATGGTATTCATTTTAAATTGCCAGCTCTGTCTGTCTGTCTGTCTGTCTATCTTATCTATGGTTTTTTTGAGACAGGGTTTCTCTGTGTAGCTTTGGAGTCTGTCTTGGTACTCTCTGTAAACCAGGCTGGCCTCAAACTCTCAGAGATCTGCCTGCCTCTGCCTCCCAAGTCCAGGGATTAAAGGTGTGCACCACTACTACCTGGCAATTTTTATTTTTGATGGGGAGAAAGACCTGGCTAGCTAATACTGATATTGCTTCTTTCTTTTCCTTTCCTTTCTTTCATTACCCCCCCTCCCGTGTGAGAGAGAGTGTGTGTGTGTGTGTGTGTGTGTGTGTGTGTGTGTGTGTGTTTCAAGACAGGGTTTCTCTGTGTAACAGTCCTGGCTGACCTGGAACTCACTCTGTAGACCAGGCTGACCTAGAACTCAGAGATCTACCTGCTTCTGCCTTCCAAGTGCTGGGATTAAAGGCATGCATCACCACACTTGGCTAGTACTGACATTTCAGTGAGTGCTGCTGCATCATGAAGTATGTTATTAATTTTCTAAACATTTATATTGTTTCTGCCTGACTTGGTATTAGTATAATACTGGTTTCATAAATAAGGAAGGTTAGAGTTTGTTTTTTCTTTTTCCTTTCCTCCCTTTCCCCTTGTCTCTCTCTCCTCTCTCTCCCCCCTCCCTTTTCTCTCTCTCCCTCTCTTTCCTCCCCTCCCCCCATTCTACCTCACCCAGGGTGTATCTGCAACAGCCCTGGCTTTTCTGGAACTCTCTTTGTAGACCATGCTGGCCTCCAACTCACAGAGATCCACCTATCTCTGTCTCCACCCCTGGAGTGCTGGGATTAAAGGTGTATGCTGCCATGCCTAGCTTTTGGAGTTACTTCTTTCTTGTCTGTTTTAGTAGTTTAGTGGCATGATGGCTAATTTTAGTTGTCAACTTGATATGCTTGGGAAGACTGAACCTCAGTTGAAGAATTTTCTCCTTCAGATTGGCCTGTGGGGATTTCTCTTGATTGATGGAGGAGGGCTGAGCCCACTATGTGTGGTACCATCCCTAAGCAGTTGCATACCGAGTTTTTCTGTCCTGACCACCTACTCCCAAATAACCAACCTGGAGACTTTAAGATTAGTTATAAATGCTCAATCAGTGGCTCAGGCTTTTACAACTTAACTCATACATTTAAATTAACCCATATTTCTTATCTGTGCTTTGCCACGTGGCTCATGGCTTGTTACCTCATTTTCTACAGGTCCTGCTTCCTCAGCGACTGGCTGGTGTCTCTTCTGACTCTGTTCTTCTTCCCATCATTCTCCTAGTTTGGTTATCTCATCTATAGTTCCTGTCTGGCAACTGGCCATTTTTTTTTTTTTTTAAATCTTAAAAACAAAAACAATGTGAGTGATAAAAAAGGGTTATTCCACAGCATTTCTCCCCTTTTGTCTAATTAAAAGGGAAGGTTTTAACTTTAACATAGTAAGATTATATACAGCAAAAAGTTAATCAAGTAAGAATTACAGTTACAAAATAAATTAAAAAAAAGAATTACAGTTTACAATATCCAGTCTATTTGAATATGTCAAAAATAGAGAAAATATCTTTGTGTGTCTAAAGTTTTATACCTAATTTGCTTTTTATGATAACTAAGGAAAACTATAAGCTTAACTATTTAGTTTCTAACTTCATCAAAGTCACCAGAAGGATGAAATGTTACCTAATGACGGGGCTGCCTGGACAGTCATCCTGGGTTCCTCTGCAACATTGGGGCATCTGACTCTAGCCTAGAGTATTTGACAGACTTTTTTTTCAGAAGCAAGACATTTTGAAGGACTGTCTTACCCTGTTTTGGCAAAGTTCAGTCGACTTTTTTTGGTTCCTGCTTGTCTAGTTTGAACAACGTACTGTCAGCAATTGAGGCAAGGGCAAGTTTTTTTTTATTGGGGGGGGGGAGGTTGTTGTTGTTTTGTTTTTTTCTCAGATGGGTAGCCTTTGCCATAAAGAAAACAAATTCTATATGGAGTTTCTTTGATGCCCATTATTCTCCGAAGTAAATTAGTGCTGCCGGGAGCAGAAGTGTCTCATTGTCATCAAAAGCCTTAGGTTATTAAAGATATTAAATGCCATATTTGGTAGGTCTTTGAAGTGTTTAAAGACCATCTATCTAAATATATCCATCTATGATCTTGAAAACATAATCTGACTATAAGTTTGACTATTATAGATGACTACTAATTTGCATTTTTAAATTTTACATTACATTTTAAATTGAGTTGCATAAGCATAATAACCCAAACAAGAGTAGAAACATACATGCAATATAACAAAATTAACTTTAAATTTGTATCAGTATACAAAAATCCATACCAATGTAAAATACTTCTACTTGTTTGTTATTTGATTTTTGGAGACAGAATTTCTCAGTAACTTTGGACCCTGTCTTGGAACTCACAAAGTAGACCAGGCTGTGTTCAAATTCACAGGGATCCACCTGCCTCTGCCTTCCATTAAAGGTGTGTGCCACCACTACCCAGCCCCAATGTAAAATATTTACGGCTAGTAATTGCTCTTTTGGTTTAAAAGTAGATTCAATCTACCCCTTTTTTCTCTATTGTTTCTATATCCTATCCTCTTTTTTCCTTTAGAAAGAGATCTTTGACTTTAACTCCTTTGTTTAGATTTTTTTTTACTGACAATGACCAATAACAAATCTTCACAGTGTACAAAAGGATTATTCCACAGTACTGTTGGGTCTGGGCTGTAAGAGAAAGGTAGCTGACTGAGAACTAGGGAGCAAGCCAATAAGTATAGTTTGTCCGTGTTCTCATTTTCAGTACCTCTCTCCAGGTTCCTGCTTTGGGCTCCTAGTTGGCTTCCCTTGATCATGGATTGTAACATGGAAGCTCTTTCCTCTCCTAAATTGTGTTTGGTTCATGGTGTTATTACAGCAACAACCTACTAGTATAAATGGTCTTCAAGGAATTGGTCTATGTCATCTAAATGTTTGAGTTTGTGTGTAACATTTTTTTTTTTTATTATCCTTTGTGTATCATTTATTGGCATCAGTACTGTTTGACATTTGGGCTTCTAGTAAAAATGCTGAGTTGTTGGACGTCAGCTGCTTCAGAAGTGGCTCTTTTTCCTTTCATTCTTCTTGTGGTCCAGTTTGATAGAGAAACCCTGAATGGGCAGCTTTTCTTTATGTTGAGCTTTGTTTTAGTCTGTATGGCCACCCACAGTTCATCAGAGATGTATGCTTCTCTCAGATCAGAAGAACAAGGGCAGAGATGCCAATATGGCCATGCCCACCATCATTTTCTAATCACTGTTGCCCCATTGTTTGAGTAAAGCTCTTATTAAACTGGGTGCTTTATAGCTATTTGTTATCCCTGGTCAGGTGGCTTCAAACAGACCATCTCCTTTAGTGCCTTCTAGTTTGAGATACAGACCATCTCCTTTAGTGCCTTCTAGTTTGACATGGGCATCTCAGGAAGGGATAGTCACATTATATAACTGGGGACAGCATAAATTCACTCTTAACAATTCTATATGCTGAAAAGTGAGGTGGAAATATCTCTTGTATTAAAAGGCAAATTGCCTTGGTAGCCAACTTTGTGTTTTAGTTGCCTGTCATGGCTGCTGTTTGTGTCCTGGCTTCCCAAGACTGCCCTTTAATCAATGTCACTCTCTCTAATCCTTGATGCCTCTATTATTCCTTAATATAGGTACAGATGCTTCTTATAAAATGAGAACATTCTATACCAAATGCACTTAATATACTTAAGGTTTTGAGCATTATAGTAGCATCACAGATCACTGTTAGAGTGCCAGTTGTTTACATTGGATCTTGCAGTCAGTGCATCTTACAACCAACTGCCAGCATTGAAGAGTCAGACCAAATATCACTAATGTAGGAAAAGATGGGGTTTTCAAGTTCAAAGTAGTACTGAGTACATTATCACTTTGACACCATCATGAGGTTGTTGAAAAGGAAGATCATAAGTCAAACCATCATAAGTTAGAGATCATCTGTAATTTTCTTTTGTTCTTTTTCAGTGCTGGGATTGAATCTAGGGTCTTGTACATGATAAGCAAGCACTTTATCAGTAGGCTGTATTATTAACTCTTTGTAACTTGTTTGCAGTGTGTCTGTGTGATAGAAGCTTTTCTAATGTAATTTTTTTTTTTTCCTGTTTTAGGTTCATTGACTCTCTCCCTCTTTCTCCCTCTCTCCCTCTTCTCTTTCTCCCTCTCTCTTCTCTGTTTTGTTTTTATCCCTTTTCTTCCACTCTGGTACTGGGGATTGAACCTAGGGTCTTCTTAGGCAAGTTGTTGGCTTCTGAGATAACTATATCATTAGTGCTCCAGCCCTTTATTTTTACTTACTTACTTTTTAAAAATGTGTTATTTAGCTGGTTGGTGGTGGCTCACACCTTTAATCCCAGCACTTAGGAGCCAGAGCCAGGTGGATCTCTATGAATTCAAAGCCAGCCTGCTCTACAGAGTTAGTGCTAGGACAGGTTTCAAAGCTACACAGAGAAATCCTGCCTTGAAACAACCCCCCATTGCGATTTTTTTTAAATCCTTTTTTTTTTTTTCCTTCAAAGTTCTTTTGGATCTATCTTTGTGAATGTTAATATGTGCACTAAAAATTATTTTCTAATATTGGGTGGGGTGTACCTAGCAAGATTCAGTTGGTTTAGGTTTTGCTCAGTTTTTTATTCTTGTTGATATTTTAGTGTGCTAGTTCTTTCAACTGTTGAGAGAGAATAGTGATGACACTGACTAGAATGTTACCTTTGGCGATTTTTTTTTGTTTAATTTTTCATGTTCAACAGTGTTGTGAATGTACACATATCTGAAGAATTTTGCATGTGTTTAATTTTGTGGAGGCTCAAGGTTGATGGTAGGAATCATCCTTCTTAGCTTTCCTACCTTATTTATTGAGACTGTCTCCATCAAACACAAAGCGCTGAAGCTCTGTGGTATGGCTAGTCTTGTTAGCTTGCTCTGGGAATCCTGTCTCCACAAAACGATGGCTTTTTACATGGTTTTTCTGGGGATCTAAACTGGGTCATCATGTTTGCACAGCGAACATTTTCACAGAGCCATTTCCTTCAACTTCTGTTGACTTCTTACAGAATGTTTAGTTTGTCTTTAATGTATTTTGACCCTTGCTGTTTGGTTTATACCAACTTAGGATTGTTGATTTATTTATTTGTAAATTGACTTCTTATTTAAGTGATGTACCTTTTTTTTTTTTTTTTTTTTAATTTGAAGACAGGGTTTCTCTGTGGCTGTGGCTTTGGAAGATTTCCTGGGACTAGCTCTTGTAGACCAAGCTGGCCTCCAACAGAGATTCACCTGCCTCTGCCTCCTGTGTGCTGGGACCAAAGGTGTTTGCCACCATAGCCCAGCATTTAAGTGATGTACTTCTAAAAAATTATATTTAATGATTGATGTACTTATTGATTGGTTGGTTGATTGTGTGTGCAAGGATACTTGAACATGTAGAGGCCAGAGAATAATTTGCAAGAATGTTTTCTCCTTCCATTGGATGGGTTCTAGGGATGAGTTCAGATCATTAGACTTGACAGCAAACAACCTTATCATTAAATCATGTGCCCAGATTCTCATTGGATTTTTGGCCCTATAGGCTCACACGAAATACAAAGGCCTCTTTATTTTAGGTTTTAACCAATATGAATTAAAAATTAAGTAACATACTTCATTGGTTTACAAAGCATTTTGTTTTAAGAGTAGAAATCAGGCTTAGTTTTTATTTTTCTTTCTTTTTTTGAGGCAGAGTTGCTCTGTGTAACAGCCTGAACTATCTTGGAATTTGATTTGTAGAGCAGGCTGGCCTGGAACTCACAAGAGATCATCCATCTGGCTCTGCCTCCAAAGTGTTGGTATCCATACCTGGCCCCAGCTTAGTTTTTAAACAAAAATTACTTTTTAAAATTAAAGTTAGTACCTTGGATTAATTTAGTAGTTTGTGGTATTGACTTTTGCTTGTTATGTCAAGTGGAAAAGTTTTTCTTTCACAATTTTAAAAAAATTATTTATTTTGTATTGATGCTTTATCTGTATGTATATCTGTGTGAAGGTGTCAGATCTTGGAGTTAGAGGCAGTTATTAGCTGCCATGTGGGTGCTGGGAATTGAACTTGGATCCTCTGGCAGAGCAGTCAGTGCTCTTAACCATCTCTCCAGCCCCCTCTCTTGAATATTTTAACACAGTATTTACTGTATGATTTGGTTTGCTTTGGCCTTGGGTTTTTGAGACAGGACTTCTCTGTGCAGCCCAGGCTGGCCTTGAACCTCCCATCTTTCTGTCTCCCAAGTACTGGAGTAATGTGTGTGCCACCATACCCAGTTCTTAAGATTTGTGTATATACACATGTATATGTAAACATAAGTGAAAGATGTGGAATGTCCACCTTTTTTCAAGAATTTTGAAACAAATATGTCACAGCATGTGTGGGGTTAGAGAAGACAGCTTTCCTTCTGCTAAGAGATCTGGGACTCATCATCAGGATTGCTCATCAGTCACTATTACCCTCTGAATCATCTTGATGGCTCAGTCCATCTTATTGTTAAGACAGGTATCAATGAATCTGAAATTAGCTAGGATGAGTGACTAGTGAGTTCCTGGGAATCCACTTTTCTTTTATCTCAGTGCTCAGTGCTGGGGTCAAAGGTACATTCAGCCATTCCCAGCTTTTTACCTGTGTGCTGAGAATTTGAACTTATGTCCTCTTGCCTGAACAGCGAGTGCTTTTACTCACTGAGCCATTTCCCTAGCCTGATTATTAATTTTATTTTCAAATAAAACATTTTTATTTTATATATATGAGCATTTTTCTTTCATGGTATGTGTACCATGTGCATGCATGGTGTCTATATGAAGGTCAGAAGAGAGCACTTGCTCCTCTGGTCCTGAAGTGCTGGCAGATAGCTGGGAACCACCATATGGGTGCTGGGAACTAAACCTACCTAGGTCCTCTACTCAAGTATTTCAACCACCAAGTCATCTCTCCAGCCCCAGATTTTTTTTTTTTTTTTTCTTTTGCCTCTTCATGGTGGCACATGCCTTTAATCCTGACGCTTGAAGGTAGAGGCAGGGGAAACTGAGTTTGAGGCCTCCTTGGTCTAAGTATTGAATTTCAGGCTAGGTCTTCAAGCTTCCCTGAGAATCAAACTTGGGTCCTTTGTAAAGAAACTGCTAAGCTATTTCCCCAGCCCCTAGATTTATTTATTTATAAAATTATTTGTTTTTTCGGTTTTTTGAGACTCTGAAACTCACAGAGATCCCTCTGCCTCCTGAGTGCTGAGATTAAAGGTGTGTGCCACCAACTATTCCTGGCTGCCTCCCTGTTCTTTGAGACAGAATTTCATTACATAGTCTAGGATGGTCTTTTGTTCACTTTTTTTTTTTTTTTTTTTTGAGACTTATTACTACATAGCTGAGGATGACCTTGAGTTTTTGATCCTTATACCTCCACCTCTAGTGCAGAAATTACAAGGCAAGCACCACTAACTACTCTGATTTTATTTGGTACTGAGTACTGAACTCAGGGTTTTGTGAATGCTGAGCAAACACTGCCTGCTGAGCTCCACCCCAGCACGTGCCCAGGTTGTTGTTTGTTGCTGTTACCCTCCCTCCCTCCCTCCCTCCCTCTCTTTCTCCCTCATTTTATATACATTGGGTTTTTGCTTGCATATATGTCTGTGAGGGTGTCAGGTCCCTGGGAATTGGAGTTGCAGATAGTTTTGAGCTACCATGTGGATGCTAGGGATTAAACCCAGGTTCTTTGGAAGAGAAGCCAGTGCTCTTCACCACTGAGCCATCTCTGCAGCTCACATACTCAGGTTTTAATACACTTGTTATTTTAGAGTAACTTTAGATTTATAAAATGGGTACACTTGTAATTCTAGCTATATCTGAGCTTGAGTTTGGAAGCTTGAGGCCAGCTTGGGCAATATAGCAAAACTTGGCTTAAAAAAAGAAAAAAAGAAAGAAACAAAAACCAAAAAGCAAACATGTGTCTGAGTCCATGTATATATGCAAATAATGAAAACCTGGATTAAAGAAGAAATAATTATGAAAATAAAATTTATGAAAAGGTTAGTATCAGTATCCCGTTAGCCAACTTTTCCCTTTTATCTTTTATAAGAGAGTTCCAAGGATTGAATGAACTCAGGTCATCAGGCTTGCCAAGCAAGAGTTTTTATACACTGTGTATGTGTCCTTCATTTTATCACTTGAAATGTGGGAATAATTTTGTGGAGTCAACTCTCTGTTTCACCTTTATGAAGGTTCTGGGAATGGAACTTAGATTTTCAGGCTTACAAAGCAGATTGAATTTTCCCTGATGATTACTGTAAAAGGCTCATTAATGGTTTTTAAATTTTTTCCTTAAATATTTTATGTGGATGGGTGTTTTGCCTGCATGTATGTCTGCACTATGCACATATAATACCTGAGGAGACCAGAAGAGGACATCAGATCCCTGGGGACTGGAGTTATGGACGGTTGTGAGCCATAGTATGGGTGCTGAGAATTAAACCTAGGTTCTTCAGAAGAGCGTTTGGTTCTCTTAAGCTCTGTAATTTCTCCATCAACTAAGGCTCACTAAAATGTTAAGTGTGAATGCAAAATTCAATAAATATCATTAAACTTAACTTTCTAAAAACTTGTTTAAGTCAGGAGGTGATAGTTAGTCCCAGCACTTGGGAGGCAGAGGCAGGCGGATCTCTGTGAGTTCCAGGACAGCCAGTACTACACAAAGAAATCCTGTTTCAAAAAACAAAACAAAACAAAACGTGTTCAGTGTGTGAGCCATAGGACCATGGTGTGCATATGGAAGTCGAAGGACATCTCTTACTACTGTTGGTCCACTCTTTGTACCATGTTGGTTCCGGTGTTATCATATGTATGTATGATGTGTGTGCATGGATGCCTACATACTGCAGTGCACCTGAGGAGGTCAGAGGACATGTTTCTGGAGCCCTTTCACTTTTAACTTTTATATGGGTTCTGGGGCTGGAATTCAGGTCATTAGGTTTGCATAGTAAGCAATTTACTGATTGAGTCATCTCAGTGGCCCCAAACTTAACTGTTACTAGTTCCTTGAAATAAAATTCTCTCTTGGTATATTTTAAAATTCTGCTGTTGGAAGTGGCCCAGCAGAGCAGACTGTCCCATTGATTGCTACCCAGCGCTTAGCCCCTCTTCATAGTTTAGGAATTGCTACGTACTGACTTGCCAATGGATGGGTGCCTATAGTCATTGCTTGGTGTAGAGGAAAAATATTAAAAGCCCCTAGCTAAAACTAGTTGTCTTCCGTGAATAAATTCCATATGCAAAAAATTTTTAGTTAAAACTTATTTTTAAAAATTTGTAAGCATGGGTGTATTGTCTGCATTTATATCTGTGTACCACTGGTACACAGTGAGGCCAGAAGATGGCATTGGGTCCCTGGAACTGGAGTTACAGTTGGTTGTTGCTAGATAGGTACTAGGAATTGACCTTGAGTCCTCTGGAAGAGCAGCCAGTGCTCTCAACCACTAAACTATTTCTCCACACCATAAGTGAATTTTTGACTGTATATGTTTAATCTCATCATTCAGGAGGCAGAGACAGGTGGATTTCTAAATCTGAGGCCAGCCTGGTCTACAGAGTGAGTTCTAGGACAGCCAGGATTACACAGAGAAACACTGTCTCAAAAAACTAAAAAAACAAAAACAAAACAAATAAAAAAACCCACCATACAGAGTTACCTTTTTTTTTTTTTTTTCCCCAAGACAGGATTTCTCTGTCTAACAGTCCTGTCTGTCCTGGAACTTGCTTTGTAGACCAGGCTGGCCTCAAGCTCACTGAAATCTGCCTGCCTCTGTCTCCCAAGTGCTTGGATTAAAGGCTGCACCACCCTTGCCGGGATGCACCTTTTGTTGTAATTGTTCTGTCAGTGTCTCATCTCCTGCCTTTTAGTTCCTGGTAGCATTTATCACTAAGTAGTCTTGAGTATTCTATTGCTGTGAAAAGAAACCATGACCAAGGTGTTGGAAGCTTGCTTTCATTTTAGAGGGTTTAGTCTGTAATTATCATGGTGGGCAGCAGACAGACAGGCTGCTTGAGATGAGAGCTTACATCTTGATCTGCAAGGTAGGTGAGAGGTAGGGAGTGGGGAGACATGGGCCTGACATGGGTTTTTGAAACCTCAGAGCTCACTCCAGCAACATACTTCCTATAAGGCCATACCCACTTTAACAATGACACACCTCCTAACCTTCCCAAACAGTTTATCAGTTGGGGATGCATGCAAATATATGAGCCTATGGGAACTGTTTTCATTCAAACCATCATAGGGTGTTTTTCCAATATGTCCATACGTTCTGCTGTCTGTTTTAGTTAAATTGGTTCTCAGGATAGAAGCCATGTGTTGAAGACATTGCTAGTAGTAAAAGCACATAGAACACTGCCTCATTGTGGCAAAGTCCACTCTTCCTTCAAAAGCTGCTCATTAACTGTATGAAATATGAGAACAAGTAAAACCAAGAATCTACTTTCAAGGATTATTTGAAACATAGATTTACATGGACTTTTGTTTTTTAAATTTTGTTTTTTATGTGTATTGATATTTTGTTTGTTAGTATGCTTGTATGTCAGTGTACCATGTGCATACAGGATCCATGAAAGCTGGAAGAGGGTGTCATCCCTTTTGAACTGGAGTTACAGATGGTTGTGACTTTCCATGTAGATGCTGGGAATCCAGCCTGGGTCCTTTGGAAGACTACCCGGTGCTTTTGTTGATTTGTTTTGTTTTGTTTGTTTTAGCCTTGGCTGTTCTGGAATTCACTCTGTAGACCAGGCTGGCCTCGAACTCATGGATCTCTGCCTGCCTCTGCCTCCTGTTGAAGGCATGGGACACCACAACCTGGCTCACCAGTGCTGTTAACTGCTGAGTCTAACCCTGCCTAACACCTTTGAGAGATTAGAGAAGGAAAGTGTAGCATTTACAGTTGGCAAAACATTTAAAAAAGCACCCAGAAGTGAAATGCCATTCAACTTTTCAGCATTTCTAAAGTTATATGCTACTTAGTCTAGTTACTAGACTAGTGTTTTACAATGTTTTTTAAAAATGGCTCAAAGTTTCTAGCCTGTGTTTCTGTTGGTTGATGTTTGCTTGTAGAAGAGCTCTGACTGGTGAGCATAGGCAGAAAGCTGGGTGTCTACAACACTTTTAAAAGATCTGCTGAACCCATCTCTGCTGGACTTCAAACAGGCCTTTAGTAAAGATGTATAGCTCTCTGCTGTAGAGTAGTAGAGCCAGTGTGCAACATCTGTCATACCTTTCCAGAACTATTGGACACAGTAGCCACCTGTCATTGGGAAAAGCTTTTCGAGCAAGGACAGGAGTGGAAAAAGTGGCAGAAATAATGCATAGAAACCATGTGGCAGCAACAGAAGTACATAATTTTGTCAGCAAACACTTTTGGAATACTCATAGAAACATTGGCAGAAGATTTAAAACAAATGATTGAGAGGAAATTTTGGAAGAGTTGCTTTGAGTTGGTGTAAGATAGGTATTTACAGTAAGAGCCAGCCTTTGCTTTTTGCTTGGTTTTTTTATTCATTTGTGTGTTAGAGAACATACAGGTAAATTTTGAAGTAATTTCTCAGATAAACAATGGAATGGTGGTTTCTGGAGGAGCATCTGGTTGGTGAAGCTTATTTCCCAGTGAGATACAGGGAAGTGCTGACAGTGGCAGGTTGGATTGGGAGACTTGGAGGGAGTCTCAGTCTGTATTGTTTTGTAATGAGACGACTGGCAAGACATGGGTTTGCAGGTTATCTTGTGGCCAAGTAAAAAGCATTGCCTATTTTGAATATTTTTTTTCTTTTACATAAAGATAATTCTTCTAATTGCTTGCTTTTTCTAAGTGGTTGTTAGTAGAAAGTAGCAAGATCAGTATATTTTGTGGGGGGGGGGGATCTTTTAGTGTTCTCAAGGTGAAAGTGCCATTTTGGCAATGAGTAGGAAATTGCTTACTGTATTGCTTACCTTGCTATATTGAGTATTTTGAAACAGATGTTTAGAATGGTCTCATTCTAAAAATGGTGTATGTGTTTGCGAAGAATAATGAAAATAGTTACTATGCTGCACACTTATACTGGGAAATGAGGTTTTTCTGCCTATTTAGAAGATTCTCTTGAACAGTAGAGTTTTGAATCTTCTTGTTAAAATACTAAAATATGACACCTTCAGCTTACTGTGTAAGAAAGAATAAGGATCTCTTGTGGAGATGTAAGCTCATTTTGCTGAATTTTAACAAAAACCCTTGTGTAACAGAGGGATGGTGTAGAAGAGCAATTGCCTTGAGTTATTAAATGCAGCTAGTGATACATACCTTCCATTTAGCTTTATATGTTTTGAGGGGGACAGTTGTTTTCAGCAGACGCTGCCAGTAAAAGCTAACTAATTGAATTTGGCCTGTTCTAAATATTTGTTTCCCTTCTTCTTCTTTATAATTTTCTTACTGTGTTATTGTATATGGGGGCGGGGCACAACGGTGCCACAGCACACATGGAAGACAGCTTAAAGGATTGGTTCTCTTTCATCTATATGTGGGTCCTGATTGAACTCAGGTTGTTAGGCTTGGCCACAAATAGCTTTAGTAAAGCTACTTGAGCCATCTCCCCTCCCCCTCGCTTGTACTGTGCATATGTGCTATCATTGACCATAGCACCAAATCTGTTTTATGTATATTTTCTTATTATACATAAATCATGTTCTGTATTACTGTGAGAAATACAGGTACGCTTAAGGATACTCTTTCAATTCACCCTACAATCTTATGTGAGCCAAGTCTTCCTGACAGGGCGGGCCTTGTAGAATTCTTTTGTCTGGGTTTTTCTCTGACTTCTGCTCAGTCCCATTTGTCCTTGGGCCTTCGCTTCCTCACAGTGGCATAGAGGCTGACTTCCAGGAACATGTGTTGTGCAATCCCACCCTTGTCTACTCTCTGTCTCTCGAATCCTTAGCATCTTGTTGTTGTTGTTCTTATGGATAGGATATCTATGTGTAACAGCCCTAGCTGTCCTGGTACTAGCTCTGTATACCAGGCTGGTCTTGAACTCTCAGAGATTTGCCTGTCTCTGCCTCCTGAGTGCTGGGATTAAAGGTGTGCATCACCACCACCCACCAGAAATTTTTAAAGTAGTTTCTGAAAGTTTAAAAAATATTTTCGAGGATAGACATAGTATGCTGTGTGAATTTAAGAGTTCAGCAATTTGTGATTTTTTTTTTTCAGTCATACTGAACTGAAAGATCTTAAAACATGCAAGGCCAGCATGTGAGGTATGTGTGTTCTTACCATGATGACCAGAATTTAAGACATGCCATGAGTTTGCCCTCAGAAAAAATACTCCAGGCAAGCTGGATGCAGTGTGGGGGCAGGTAGCCAGTTGTGGTCTAGAATTGTAATGGAAGAGTGTTGCTCATGATGGGGATTAGGCATAAGAGGTAATTATGGATTATTGTTTGAGAGAATCTCATTTAGTCCATGCTGCTTCAGTCTCCCTATGTACTTGAGGCTGGCTTTGAATTCTGTTTAGTTCCCCCCCCCCATCTCCACCCCCCAAGACAGGTTTCTCTGTTTAATAGCTCTGGCTATCCTGGAACTCACTTTGTAGACCAGGATGGCCTCATTTACAGAGAGCTGCCTGCCTCTGCCTCCAAAGTGCTGGGATTAAAGGCAGGCACTACCACCACCCATCCTGGTTTTGAATTCTTTATCCTCCTGCCCAGCATCTCCTTCGAGTTGGGTTTATGTGGTACATTACCATATCTAGCTTAATTATATGTTTCTAATTAAAATATTTTTCTTATTATATGTGTGTATATGTATATGTATATATTTACCTGAGGTTAGAGGCATCCCCTGAAATTGGAGTTACTGGTAGTTTGTAAGCTGCCTGATGTGGGTGCTGGGAATTGAACTCAGGAACTCAGGTCTTCTGCAAGAACAACACATGTTCTTAAATTACTGAGCCATATCTCTAGCCCCAATTATGTATTTCTTAAAGAGCTTTTGAAACTCTTTACTTGCTGTATAGACCAGGCTCTCAGTAAATTCTGAGATCTGCCTGTCTCAGACTCTTGAGTACTGAAATTAAAGACATAAGCTACTATGACTATGTTCTTCTCTGTTCTGTTCTACCCTCCCCTGTCTTTCCCTTCCTCCCCCTATTCTGAGACCAAGTCTGGTTTTATATCCTGTGTGATGGGATTAAAGGCATGTGCCGCCACCGCCAGGCCATCACCCCAGCGTTATGAAAGCCAATGCAGTCAATCAAATGGACACTGAAAACAGACTGGGGAGAGTAAGGAGGAGAGGAGTTTGAAAGTGTCTGCCAAGCCAAGTTAGATAGTAGGAATAAATTTAGGAGTTCTGTTGTACAAAAAGATAGCTATAGAGAGAAAGTCAGAAAAGTATCTTTTTTAATTTTTTCCTTCAAACCTCAAAGGGGTGTGACCCCTTTGAGGTGAGCAACACTTTCACCTAGGTCACGTAAGACATCCTGAATATCAGATATTTACCTCACTATTCATAACCGTAGCAAACTTACTGTTATGAAGTAGCAACAAAAATAATTTTATGGTTGGGGGTCACCACAATATGAGGAACTACATTAAAGAGTGTTTGCATTAGGAAGGTTGAGAACCACTGCTTTATGTAGTTGATACTGGCCTTAAACTCTGATCTTCTGACATCCTGACAAATGCTGGAATTACAAACTTGTAGCACTATACCACACTCTGAAGACAGGATTTCCTCTAGTGTGTCCCGTCCTGTCCCAACCCGCCCCCCCCCCCCAGGGTTTCCTTGTGTAGCCCTGGATGTCCTGGAATGAGCTGACCAAGCTGGCCTGGAATTCACAGAAATCTGCCTGCCTCTGCCTCCTGAGTTAAAGGCTTATGCTCCTACCACCTGGACTGTTCCATTTTTCACTTCATTCTTCCCTTTCTTCTACCTTTTGTCTTCTTTCCCTTGGATGTTTTTTAAGGATCTTGGAATCAAAAAGGCCTTTTGTGTGCTAAGCAGGAACTATATCTCCAGACCTAGAAAGATTTGAGATACTGTAAACAAAATATTTACTTGATATACCACCTACTGAAACATCATAGTGTCTACCTTCTGCTACTGAACCACAGTGTATATCATCTACTCCTGAATATCACAGTGTATGTCATCTACTGAAATATAACATGGTGTGACACAGTAAATGTATACAGGTTTTTTTTTTTTTTTTTTTTTTTTTAAGGATTGGGCATGTAGTCAGTTGTAGAGCACTTGCAAATGGGAACCCTAGTTTGGGTTCACAGCCCAGGAAAAATATTAAAAACAATAATTCTAACTGGTTGTGGCGATACATACCTATAAGCCTAGCATGCAGGCGACTGAGACAGGATAGTTGCTGCAAATTTGAGACCTCAGGCTTGGCTTCATGGTAAGGAATAATCTGAAACAGTTTCACTTCATAATTGTCTTCATCATACTGACTTTATGCGGCATGCACTCCTGGACTTGTTCTGTGAGAGTGCTAGGGATATTAATTGGGTTCTTATGTCTGTGTGGCAAGTACTTTACCAACTGAGTTGTTTTCCCAGCCTTACATTTTGTCAGTTAAAAAAAATGACTTAGTGGCCAGGCAGTGGTCGTACATGCTTTTAATCCCAGCCCTTGGGAGGCAGAGGCAGCTGGATCACTGTGAGTTTGAGGTCAGTCTGGTCTACAAAGTGAACTCCAGGACAGCCAGGATTGTTAAACAGAGAAAGCCTGTGTCAAAAAGTCTATATAAATAGAGAGAGAGAGAAAGAGAGTTTTTTGCCTCTGTGTATGTATGTAGTGTATGTATGAATACCACATGTGTGCAATGCACACAGAGGCTAGAAAGCCTCTGAGAGTTTGTAGTTACAGGTGGTTGTAAGCCATCATGTGAATAACTGGGAACAGAACCCAGGTAGAGTGACTAATGCTATTAACAACTGAGCCATCTCTCCAGCCCCAACCCCCTTTTTGTCTTTTTAATGGTAACAAGTACTGGTAATGAGATAGAAAATGTAATAATGTCAACAATGAGGGTTGAAGGAGGCATGTGTTACATAATGGTGTAAACACCTAAGAAAAGGGATGTCAGGTAGTGACCATTTTGGCTGGTATCACTATGCTCTAGAGTGCAGACTTCAGACTTTTCACTTAAGTTCATAACTTATAGTATCTCAGCATCTTGTTTGGCTCTGGTAAGCCTGATTAGATGTTTTAAAATATATTCATAAATGAATGAAGACATAGACCAAGAAGGAAGGGGTAAAGTACTTGCTGGAGGGTGAAGAGTGGGCAGTGAGCATCAACTACTCACTGCTTTTATTCCAAGGGTCTGATCAACCTTAATTTTAAGTATTGATTTTTAGACGTGTTTTCAGAGCTTATGAATTAAAGTTTAGTGTTTCTGACTCCTAAGTTCCAGGCTCTCATATGGAGCTGTTGTGCTTTCACTACTTCTAACATTCAGACTGTTGATTTCCCCTCGGTGGCGACTTAACACTGACATATGAGAAACATTCTGCTAGTCTGTGGTTGTTTATTTATTCCAATACAGTCTTGATTTTATAGGCATTATATTTAGAACTGTGTAGGTACAAATACAGAACTCATGCTGACTAAATTTTGTTGGGCGAGGGACATATGGTTCTGGGGTAATGTTTTGTTACTTTCTTCTTCTTTCTGTTTTATAACAAATTTAGATGATTCAGATGGTTGGAACATTTATCAGCACCAGTGTTACTAATCTGGGAAGACAAATCAAAATTATGGAAAGGAGCTTAGTTTAGAAAAGACATTTTTCAAACAAAACCTACCTTTTAGGATTCTACCTGTTTCATGTTCTTTTCCCTCTTCACTGTTGCCATAATTGATAATTTTTTCTTGTTTTACTTTGTGAGTACAATTCAGAGTTTTATTCCTAGACATGTAGTTCTTAATGATAGTCTGTAACTTCAGCTATTTTGGTCTACACATTACAACTTTGCTTTTTAGCTGTTGGTTCAGAGGCATGAATTCACATGGTCAGGTCCATCGTCAGCTGCTTAGTGTAGCTATTCGCTTCTTGGCTATAAAGACTTCTAAACTGTCAGAACTCCACATTGTGGGGTCAGGAAGGAGATTTTCTTCTGGAATATTCATTAAGCTTAGCCGTGAGAGATGACACTTTCATCTAAAGTTTAAATTTTAAACCCTTTTTCAAATTTGTCTATCTGATAATAGGAGAACAAGTATCATGTATTGGTCGTTTATATAGAATACTCAATTTATCTTCTAGATCAGTGGTTTCCCATCCAGTGCTTGTGGGTCTTCAGTAGGCCATCACACAACTTTGTTTATTTACTTTTTGGGGCAGAGCTTTTTTGTGTATTCTTGGCTGTCCTAAAACTTGCTATGTAGCTCAGGCTGGCCTTGAACTCACAGAGATCTGCCTGCCTCTGCCTCCTAAGGGATTAAAGGTGTGCACCACCACCTCCTGCTTTTTTTTTTCCTTCAGTGATTTTATTTTTATTATATGTAGACTTGTGTCTGCATGTGGATATGTGTGCATATCATGCATATGTGTGCATGAGTCAAGTGGTCAAGTGTCCATAGAGGCCAACTGCGTCAATCCTCCAGAGGTGGAATTTACAAATATTTGTAAGTCACCTAATGTGGGTGCTGGTCCTCTGGAAGAGGGGCAAGTGTGCTTATCTGCTGAGCCATCTGTGAGCTCCTACAATTTTCTTTCCTGATGCTTTTTTATTTTTTAGCCTTTACTTTTTTTTTTTTTTTTTTTTTTTTTTTTTGAGATAGGTTTCACATTTGAGGCTTAAGCAATCACTTCAATTCCTTGAGTCCCTGCTTTCTAGGGGTTATGCACACATGCACCTATGCACACAACACTGCCATGCCAGGTCATTCTATCATTTTCTAGATCCACTTGGCTTCTGGGATGGACATGTGATAAAGTAAGGGGCTCTCCTCATTAAAAGCCATTCACTTCTCTTTGACAGTAAAATGGACCCTTTGGTGTATGTTATTGAAGCCATGTAGGAATTTCGTAGATCATGATATTTAGGAACAAATAGTGTACAATGTGGACCATTAAAGCAGTTCCGAGAGTTAAGAAAGGTCCATGGTCATCTTAAGCAAGGGAGCTGTTATGCACTGAGGGTGTGTGAGTGTGTTTGTGTGTGTGTGTGTGTGTGTGTGTTGGTCAGGGTCTTGCTATTATTGCCTATGTTGTTGTGTTGCATTTTCTCTCTTTCTGCCTTCCAAGTTGCTGGGATTACAGGTAAATAGCTGTAATTATAGGCATATACATTAAGGAATTACTAAATTGTAATAGAGTAGCTGTAAACAGAAATAGGAATGCTCAAGGCTACTTTGGGCTAAGGAATTGTACCCAACAGTAAGACATGGTGTTATCGGCTTTTAATCTTGGGAGTTTGAGACCAGTTCGTGCTAAAGACTTTTTTAAAATAACATAAACAGGGTTTCTTCCTGTAGGTAGCCTGCCTCTGCTTCCTGGGATTAAAGGCATGTATCACCATGCCTGGCTAAAGATTTTTTTTTTTTTTTAAAGAAAACAATGGTTTTTATAAAATGACAAAAGGAACAGTATATATGAATTTAGGGGAAGCAAACAGTATAATGAAAATTGTCTAGATGACATGAGCAATTCATATATACACTAGCTAAATAAGACATTCCATACACTGTTTCTTAAACATTTAAGTCCATCAGTATTGTTTCTGAACTCACTTTTATCTTGGGTCCTAACGTTCCTAGCTTAGTGTGTTGGTTCAGAATGACATTTAAAAACCATCTTGCTGGGGCTAGAGAGATGGCTCAGTAGATAAGAGCACTGACTGTTCGTCCAGAGGCTCTGGGTTCTGTTCTCATCGCCTACATGGCCTATACCTCCAGTTTCAGAGAACCCAACACCTTCACACAGACAAAACATACAGGCAAAACATGAGTACACACTAAATAAAAATAAATAAATTATTAGTAATATAAAACATTGCTCAGTGGCTAAAGACTATCTTTAAAACAAATGCCAAGGGACACATTTGAAAGAAGCATTCTCAAGGCTGGAGATCAGACCTATGGAGAAGATAGAATTATAGCCAGTAGGTTGGTCAGGGTTTCTGTGCCAGATCTGGCCCTCAGTCTACAGGTAAATGGGAGCAATATGGGGTGGGGTGCAAGAAAACAGAGAGTGGTGTGTGGATATACAGAAGAGTGGTTTCCCAGAACTGTCCAGGGCACAGCTGCTGCTTCAGCAAATCCCTTGGGCAAGGACTTCCTTTTATATATGGTTTGGGGCCAGGCAGCTCCAAGCCATTCTATAGAATGGGAAGGTTAGCTAGTATGTCACTGCTGGGGGACCTTAGTGGAGACATGGGTAGAGTTTAGGGAGAAGGTATGATGTAGATTGGGCTATAGATTCATGTTTGAAAACTCTGCTACTTCCTAAGTCCAGAGCTAGAGAAAACACACATTGTCAAATACTACAGAAGCTGCCCTTTACACACCTGATTCTAGAGAAAATGCAGTTTAAGCTCATCTGTGTAGACAATGCAAGTGTTTTCTAGGAGCCTGTCAGCACTTTTTCTTGCAGACCCTGAAAGGGAAGCCTTTCTTCCCTTCTTTGTCTCTCTAGCTCCCTCTACTGACAAGTCTTAATTCCTTACTGATAACAGAATTTTAGAGTGGCTTTGTTGAAGAGGAAGAAGACAGGTAGTAGTAAGTGGTGGTTGAAAATGCAGTCAAGATGAGATGAATAGCCTGAAGAGATGGCTCAGCAGTTAAGAGGACCCAAGTTGGCATCAGTGTTAGGTGTTCACAAATGATTTCTAACCAGCTCCAGAGCTATCAGATAGATACTTTTGGCCTCTTTAGGAATTTGTAGTTATATGTACATACACACACAAACAATATACATTTAAGTAACACAAATAAATCTTTAAAAAGAGAGAAAGAAAGATGAGACCCAAGCAGTTGTGTTCTAAAGGAAAAGAAGGAAAAGTTGATGCCTTTTAAAAGTGGGGGAAGGGTCTGGTGGTCGTGGCCCATGCCTTTAATCCCAACACTGGGGAGGCATAGGCAGGCAGATCTCTGTTTCAGGGCAGCCTGGTCTACAAATCCAGTTCCAGGATAGCCAGAGCAACACAAAGAAACTCTAGAAACTCTGTTTTGAAAAAACAACAAAAAGTGGTGGAAGGGTAGGATTAGAGTCAGTGGGTAATGATGGGGATGCATCTGACACATATCCTGGTGAGGAGGTAGTTTGGTTGGTAGTAGCCAGAGAACAGCAAGTAAAAGACAGTGGGCTGGAATCCTGGGAAACATAATGCCAAATAGTTTACCAGACAGAATGTTAGCCCTTCGCGTGCCTTTCAGTGATGTACAATGTACTCATGCTTCTATTCTGTTAAGTGTCTGCTATATGAACTCCCAGGCTACTTCACTCTACTGCCTTCCTCCCCTAGTACTCCTTGTGCACTTAGAGCCTTGGCCCTTACCTGTGCCCTTCAGTGAAGGTTCCAGGATTTTCTTGCATTTTGAATTTATGGACTATAATGTTTTCCAACAACCAAGTGCTGTCTGTGGTCATCAGTTTTAGAGGGCTTGGACAAGCCTCTGGTGTAGCTGTCCTTGGACCAAATGCTGCCCTCTGACCAGGAGTGATGGTGGTAGGTGCACATGATGAGAGTACATGAGTGACTTGTGACTTGCAGGTTTCCAGGCAGCAAAGACCTGAAGTATTTTGAGACATTTGCTGTACTATCAGATGATGGAGTAAAGATAACTGGATTATTTCCAAGGCTACTGAGATGATTTTCTTCTGGATAAGCAAGCTAGCTCTGTCAGGTTGAACAGTAATAGACTTTAAATGAAGCAGTTACATTTATAGAGGAAACCATGTTAAGTAATAATTACATAAATACTTCTTTTTATTATTTGTTCTGGCATATATTAGTAAAAACAAAAACAAACAAACAAACAAACCCTGAAAGTCAGGAGTACTTGCAAGGATGAGACCTGGAGGATCACAAGTTTGAGCCTACTTATCGAGATCTAATTTCAAAAGAAAAAGGGGATGGGTGTGATGACTCATGGCAGCATTGGGGAGGCAGAGGTGGATAGATTTCTGTGAACTTAAGACCAGCCTAGTCTACTTAGCTAGTTCCAGGGCAGCCAAGGTACAGAGAGAAACCCTGACTCAAAGAAAGGGGATGAAGGAGAGAGAGAGTCAAGAAGGAAGAGAAAGGAAAAGGGTTGTACATTTGCCTAGTTTGATTACCAGTACCTAACAAGAGAGGGAAACCGGGGATAGTGGCTTATGATATGCCTGTTACTTCAATATTTAGGAGGTAGAGACAGGAGGATTTGAAGCCAGCCTTGGCTTTGTGAGACACTGTCTCAAAAGTAAAACAAAACAGCATACAAAAAAGAAAAAAAGAGTTGCTAAAATAATACATTTTGGAATCAGTAATGTAAGTAAATTTTGTTGAGTTTCCAGGGAACAACCTTGAAATCTGTAAATTGCTGGGTATTGTGTAAAATTGCAGCAATTGCTGTTACAAAACAGCAATTTGTAGCTAAATTCTTGATTCTGATGGCAGGGTATTTTTTTGTTTGTTTGTTTTTTTGGTAAATAAGTGTGGAAGGGTTCAGTTTTTGTTTAGTAATTATTTCCTAAGCAGTGCCTTTTGCTCACAGAATCTACTTGTACTTGAGTTCTGGGAAAGAAGTGAGGAAAATGCAGACAGGTATTGTAGTGAGGCAGTGATCCCTGTGTGAGAAGGTGCTTATAAAATGCATCAAGCTGGAAGGCAAGACTACACATTCTGATACTACTGCACATTTTAGTCCCTTCAGTGGGTATCGGGTTCCTTGTGGACATTAAATGTCTAATAAGAAGATAGATATGTAAAGGATACTTTGTATGATGTTGGTGGTGCTAGTGATGGTGGTGGTGTGTGTATAGTTGCAGTAATTAGCAAAGGGAAGCATGTATTAGGAGTAAGGAGCAAAACTTAGAGGAAAAAAGAAACCACAGCAGGATGAAGAGGATTGCTTCGATAAAGAAGTGGAGATTGGTATTTCAGAGTGGAAGATGATAAGTACTAAAGCAAGGCAAGGGCCAGCAAAAGGACTCAGCCGGTAAAGGGGCTGGATAAATTGAAAAGCTTAAATGAGATCTGACTCCTGTAGGAAGTCCTCTGGCCTCAACACATGCTATGGCAGGTGTGTGGTGCTTACCCCCCCAACAAATAAATGTTAAAAATTTATTTTTAAGCAAAGAGAGAAAACCACATTCCTGAATGGGATGGGAATGTTTAACTGTTCATTTTAACCAGGTAATTAACTGTGTTATAAGAACTCCCAACCATCTGAGATGCCTTGCTGAGGACTCAGCTGTTTTAGAAAATGGAGTCATGGATGGTGTTTGAAGTAGCAGCTGTTATGGTTACATGCATTGTGAGCCAGCCCTGTACATTTGGAGGTGAAGTGGAAGAAGAGATCTGAGGATTAATGTGGATGGATAATTGGAGTAGCTATTCAAACCCAGGATGAATATATTGGTTTATTGGTTTCCAAGGCTTTATATAGTTTGCCACTCTCAATTGGGTAGATCTAACTTTTATAGAGAACATCCACCAATATGGACCATGTTCTGTATTAATTGGAAAAGTCTTACTAGGCAAGTGTAGAAGATTTTAAATTATATTAAGAATCTTTTCTGATGATAACAGAATTAAATTAGAACTCAGTATCAGATATATAGAAACCCCCCAAAATTAACAAATTAACCATACTTAAGTATTCATCAAAGAAGAATCCAAAGTGAAATTTGGGCGGGTGTGGTGGTACATGCCTTTGGTCCCAGCCTTTAGGAGGCAGAGGTAGGTGGATGGATCTCTGATTTTGAGGCCAGTTTGGTCTAACGTAGAAAGACCCAGCCTGGGCACATACCTTTAGTTCCAGCACTCTGGAGGCAGAGGCAGGCAGATCTCTGTGTGTGCAAGGCCAGCCTGGTCTACAGAGTGAGTTCTGGACAGGCTCCAAAGCCTGTTGATGGGAGATGTCATTATGTTTCTCATACTGGTTAATGAATAAAGCACTGTTGGCCAATAGGAAAGGAGATAGGAGGGACTAGGAGACAAGGAGGAAAGAGGAAGTAGTAAGGAGAGTCAAGATGCAGAGTCTGGAGAAGGTAGAACCGCCAGCTGCCTCTCTATGGTAAGATCACGTGGAAATACATAGAAATGGGTTAATACTTAAGACAGAGCTAGTCGATAAGAAACAAGTAACTGGCCAACAGAATTATATCAAATACAGAGTCTCTGTGCATTATTTGGGGCTGGCGTGGTGGCGGGACAAGACTTGGCGGCGGGTGGAAAAAACCTTACTGTTTACAGCCTGTCTTGAAAAAGCAAAGCAAACAAACAAACATGAAAGAAAGACCCAGCCTGGAAAACAAGCAAACAAAAGGATGGATGAAGTTTAAAATTATTCTTAACTAAAGGAGAATTAAGAATACATCAAAAATATTTACAGCTAAAGTAGTGATAGAAATATATATGACTAATAATATGGATTATACAAGAAGAGGAAGGGCTTAATGACCTAAGTTTCCACTTTAACAACATAGAAAATGCTTGCAGTCACTAATAACCTGAAGTTTTCACAAAGTCAATGTAACGTAGGAGTAACCATAATGAAAATGGAAACTCCTCACAGAAATTCATGGAGTCAAAACTAATTCTTTTAGGAAAAATCAGACTGATAAACATACTAGACCATAGAAGATACAAGGACATAAATAAGCACAAAGAGAGATATGTAAGGAGTACGGTTTTTCTGCCCGCAGCCTGGTCCCACCGCCGCGCCAGCCCCAATTAACACACAGAGACTTTGTATTTGATATAATTCTGTTGGCCCGGTACTAGTTTCTTATTGGCTAGCTCTGTCTTAAGTATTAACCCATTTCTGTTGATCTATGTATTTCTCTTACCAGGGAGCTGGCCGGCATTTTGCTTTCTCCAGACTCTCCATCTTGTCTCCTTCCTACTTCTTCTTTCCTCCTCATCTCCTAGTCCCTCCTATCTCCTTTCCTATTGGCCAACAGTGCTTTATTCATTAACCAGTATGAGAACATATACAGAATGACATCTCCCATCAGAGATACATGCATTTGCACATGTGTGGATGTGTGTGGACACTTGTATGTGTACATGTGCATGTGGAAATCATAGTTGATGTTAGGAATCATTCTCAATAACTGCTCTATGTTATTCATTGACACAGGGTCTTTCAGCCAAACCCAGATCCCCTGTTTTTTCCTACCCATGCTGGAATTGCAGGTGGCCCACCACACCCACTCAACATTTACATGGGTTTATGGGGGTCCAAACTCTTGTCTCTATGCTTGCACGGCAAATGCTTAAACACTGACCCATCTTCGTCGCCTCTAGTTTTGTAACTTGCAAATCATTTGTACTGGTGATGTCCAGTTACATATTTAACTGTACCCATCTTCCTTAGTTTCTTATTCATGAACACCAAAAACAGACTCTACATTAGATGTTGCAGCTCATGAGAACATCTAAGATGACCTTTGGCCTAACCTTTCCTGTCCCTGGGATTCTCCTGTTGCATTTAGTCATTGACACTTTAGGCCCATGGGGGTCCCATCTTGCTCTTCTGTATTGTGTGTATAGTCTATATTCCCATAAGAATAAGCTACCTCCTCTTCAGAAGCAGCACGGCTTATGTCACTTCCCCATGGAGTTCATTTTTCATACAGTGAAATTTCTTTTTAAGGTGGATATTGGATCATGTCTTCTCTTGTGAGAACTAGCAGTCTGATTGGTGTATCCTTTCTGACAATGCCCACTTCTGCACAAGTTTTAGCCCCTTGGCTGTGTTCTTGATAGACATAGGCACATTCAGATGTGTGTACTGCTTTCTCAGTGTGCTTTTGCTCCTCTCTCAGGTCTGCAAGTTGTTTCCTTTGGGTTTCTGCTTTGCTCTTTTCTGCATACCACTCTTGGTAGCTCAAACCTGTAGTCTCAACTACTTGGGAGACAGTTAGGGGGATTCTCAGAACCCAGGGTTTGAGGCCATTTTGAGTAATACAGAAAGATAACATCTCAAAAACAAAACAAAGGCTAAGAAACCACAGCCTGTGGCTCTGAGTTTGCTTGTTCAGTGTCCTTTATAAGAATAGGACCTCTGTCCTTTGCATTTCATTCTTGTCTCTCCTAAAAGATGGTGCAGAGTAGATTTCAGATGTGTATAGATGTGTTTTTCTCAGAACTCTCTTGACCCGTCTTTTGTCTCAATAGCAGTCCTGTAGGCTCTCTTTTCTGCAGCCTGGGGCTGGTGCTCTCCCTGACTCTTTCTTCAGCCCCTGCTATCTTTGTGCGTATCCTCCATTTAAGTGCAGGTGACCTCTCCAAGTATTTTCTGATGGAGGCCTTCATTGCAGTCTGAATGAAAGAGCACTTTTCCCAGGACCAGCACTCTATCAGTTGTTCCTAAAATACTTTTTTTTACTTACACCTTTTTTTATTTGTTCATTTGTTTGTTTTAAAGAAAGGTTCTATATCAGACTGGCCTAAAACACTTCTGCAGTGTTAGTGTTGTAGCCAGCATTCCAAACTCTGATCTTTGTTTTTGCTTTGGTCCAGACAGAGGTCTTGGCCTGCCCACTGCTGTGCCCTGGTGCCCAAACATGTGCTAGGACTTCTAGTGAGTACTGGTTGAGCACTCCTGATATCTGAAATACTACTGTTTTAAGTGTCCATATGGCACTGATAAAGTTTCTTTACCTGACCACATCTAATGGTTGCAGTCATATTGAAGATACACTTAAAAATATGAATGGAATGACACTGGCTTCTGCCTTTGTATGGTATATCTGAAACAAATCTTTATACTCATAAATTTTGGGCCTGCCCCAAGATTATTTTAATATATATGCAAATATCCTAGAATCTGAATAAAGCTGATATCTTTTTTTAAAGATTTCTTTATCTATTATCTATTATATATACAGTGTTCTGCCTACAAACCAGAAGAGGGCACTAGATCTCATCATAGATGGTTGTGAGCCACCCATGGACTTCTGAGCCATCTTCCCCAGCCCTAAAGCTGAAATCTCCCCCTGAGAGAGGGTTTCTCTGTGTACCAATCCTGGCTGTCCTGGAACTTGCTTTGTAGACCAGGCTGGCCTCAAACTCAAAGAGATATGCCTGCCGCTGCCTCCCTAGTGCTGGGATTAAAGGCATGTGCCACCACAACTGACTGGCTAAAGCTGAAATCTTTTTTTGTTGTTGTTATTTAGAGAATATTAGTTTTTGTAATCAAACCCATATAGATAAGACCTTACATATTTAATACTGTGCGTTACCCCTGTCTGTACAAATAGAAAAAAAAAAAAAAGTTCTAAAGCTGAAATCTTAAAACACATTTGGTATTGAATGAGTTGGTGTCTTTTGTCAGTTTTGGCTATCACATTGCATTTGTGGCCTGGCCTGTGGTACACTTGAGCCCAACGTATGCACTGAAAGCCTGTGACCTCTGACAGTTGTAGTTATTCTGTTTGTGACAGAAAAAAATCAGACTTAAGTGCAGTGAGTTTTGAAATTCTCATAATGTAGACATTTCAGGTCTCTTGTTATAGGAAGAAGGTGTTGCTCTTGTGCTGTTTTTTAGGAGGTTTGCAGGCCCTAACTGGGTAATCTCTACCCTGTCACACACTGAGATAGCTTCTAAGCTCAGCCTAGTAAAGCCTCCAAACTTTGTGGGTACAATGGGTACATACTGTTTCAACCATTGTTCATCAGAGCATATAAGATTTTGCTTCCCTTATTAATTCATTTACTTAGCTCCAGATTTCAGCCTAGGGCCTACTTGGTAGGTCTGGGTTGTTTCAGGTCAGTTGTGTGTGTTAGTGCACACTCATAGTCAGGTTGAATACTGATGATAGTCCAGGAAGAGCCATTGTAAGGAGAGGTCTTTGTCCAGGCTGGTCCTGCTGCCCTTGAGCAGCACAGATGCTATATTAGTTACAAAATTGTTGGCTAGTGACTTGGGCTTCTTATTGGCTAGCTCTGTCTTAATTATTAACCCATTTCTATTAATCTGTGTATTTCCATGTGGTTTTGGCTTACTGGAGAACACCTGGCATGTCGTCTCTTCCTGTGCTCTACATGACAACTCCTGTCTGCTACACTTTTCCAGAATTATCCTCATCTGGTAACCCCGCCTATCCTTCCTGCCTGGCCACTAGCCAAATAGTGTTTTACTCATCAACCAATAAGAGGAACATATATACAGAAGGACATCCCCATCAAGGCATGGGAGTTAAGGGAACTTATGAGGAGCTGGCTTGGCAAGGCCAGCTGTGCACTGGAAAAGAATGAGATGTTCTTCCTTCCCATGTGATGGGAGAAGCTTGAGATGCAAAGACTGTATGCCTTTGCAGTGTACTGAGTCTCAGTATCAGGCCAGCTCCTGCAAGGTGTTTTCTGCCTTTTGGGGCTGCCCTGTGTCTGCAGAGGTGTCCCTCAGTGGGTGGACAGTAATGCTCTAGGAGGATCCATCTCAGTTTTCTGCTTTGATTTAAAATCTTGCTTCCTGTTTGGTGGTCTTGGCACTTTAAGTCTATTTCCAAACCCATAAGCCTAGCTTCTTTGTGTATTCCAAAGGCAGAGGATTCTTTACTTCAGGCCCCTACTCCTACATATCCCATAGTCTTGGAAAGGCAGCTGTTGAAATTAGGCTATAAATTTACTATTATGATCACGTAGCCTGGGAGTTTGGTTCTTGGGGATCTGCACCTACCATGAGAGTCTTTGTTCTCTGGAGTCTAGACCAGGGATGACCCTCTTCAGAGATGTTCTCAAGCCAGAGCTGCTGCCTTTGTGCAACCCCTTTTGTGGTGGTTTCATGTCTGGTTGAGGTCTGAAGATCTGTGCTGATGGGTTTTCCTGACAGAAGTAATGCAGAAATCTAAGCCAAGGGTGAAGTGCTTCTTTATGGTGTTCCTCTTTTATTTGAAATGCCACCAGTTTCTAAAATACAGGGTTCAGCTTCATGTGTTTTCTATTTTGTTTTTCTATATAAATATACATATGTGTAATATACATATATACATATATATGTGTGTGTATGTATATAACAATCATGGCTTCCTGGCTCAGGTTTTGAACATAGAATTTTTTTTCTATTCCAGACTCCTTTTAGTTTTGGCATGAATCATAGGACACCACCCTACCCCGCTGGGGATTATTGTCTTCTATGCAGAAGTGAACGGAAAGACTCTTCATTCTTAGAGAGTGGAGTTAAGACTGCGAGCAAATTGGCCCTTTCCATGGCTCCCAAGGGCAACAGCGTGCTGCACCTGCCGCTGTGGGTATGCCCAGACTGCCGGAGGACTGTGGAGAAGGAGGAGAGGCACAGCGGTCTTGACCAGCCGGTGAGTGGCTGCAGCTTCAGTGGGCTTCTTGCTCCTCTCTTGTGGGTGGTGGGCTAACTGACAGTGAAAGGAAAGGATCTCCAGCTATCGTTGGAATGCTTCCTCTCGCACTATCTTTTGGCCCATGCTCACTTTCTGGCATGTGCTTCTGACCTTTGCTGGCCATACCAGCAGGTGGAGAGCATTTGCTTCCTTTACCTACAGTCTGCAAGCTGGCCACCTGTTTGGTGTTTTTCGCTATTGCATCTGGCCTCAGGGTTTCTTTGGTGAAAAAGTTTCCTGAAAAGCTAGTAAGACTTTATGTGTTCAATTCTAGACGATTCCATGCACTGGTAAATATCTGAAAATTATTTCTGTGATGTACTTCTAAAGCCTGACCTTCTCCCCTCCTTGATTCTAGGCCTTCTTTACTGGAGACTTTGAGGCCATTGGGCTTGATCTAATCTTTGACATAGGTTAAGGTTTAGTGGTGGCTGTTCCTGTTAGGCTTTCATATCTGTGTTCTAGGAGATGGCTTTTTCAGCCTTTCTCATATTCAAGGTTATTCTCTTCCTTTTTATTATTTTACTTTTTTTTCTTCTTTCCTTTTGATTGCTGAATACAGGAAACTGTCTTCTGAGTGACTTTTCTTCTGATTCTTGCTTCTTCTGGCCAGAAACAGGCAGCAGTCCCTGCCTTCTGTTTTCAGATTAATCTCAGTGGCAGTTTGAGAAGCATTCGGCTGTAGTGTTGATGGCTCTCCATATCCTAGGCCTAGTCTCTTTCCTCATTGGCCATTCATCTGGTTGTGCAGCCAGGGGCTCCTTGAAGACAACTCTGCCATATGCCAGTCTTGGTGGCAGAGTTTTAGTAACTAATCCTGGGGTCAGTGCTGATCAAACTAGAAGTTAGTGTTCCTCTCAGCCCCTTCTTTGTCTCTTTTCCTTAGCTCTATTTCTTTTCTCTTTTCCTTTTTTAAAAGATTTATTTATCATGTATACAGTATTCTGTCTGCATGCATGCCTGTAGACCAGAAGTGGGCACCAGATCTCATTGTAGATGGTTGTGAGCCCCTATGTAGTTTCAAGGAATTGAACTGAGGCCCTTGGATAGAGCAACCAACCCATGCTCTTAACTCCTGAGCCATCTTTCCAGCCCCCTTAGCTCTATTTCTAATAGTCTAAATATTTCGCTTATGCAGTTTGTTTTCTTCACTGTAGTATAATCACCATGAACACAGCTATTTATTTTTGCGTATGTTTTAACCAAGACAGACTTGACATATTTGGTGCTTAACGATATTTATATTAATGAGTAAACAAATACATAAGCAAAAGAGTAAAGAAAAGCCCTGTAATTTCCTCACCAGAGATTCAGAGCATTATCTTCTCAGGTTTTTTTTTTTTTTTTTTTTTTCTTCCAGTTTTATACAAGTATATAGTAAATTTTGTTTCCCCTTCCTCCAGTTATCTTCACTTATCATTTTCCCTCTCCCTCCAAAAACCTTCACAAGTCCCCCTCCTACTTTCGTGTTTGTTTGTTTTTTTCTATGATCTAGGGGGTTTGATTAGGGTTATTGGCATGAGTATTGGAAGCGGGATTTATTTGCTGGAGCATGGACAACTTAACAGTGGCTATGCTAGTGAAGAAAATGACACCCTTTCCCCAGCAACCATTAACTACCAGTAGCTTTTTGAGGATAGATGGAAGCCTTATAAGCCCCTTCCCAATCCATGATGGGATGCTGACAGACCCTATATTGTGCAGGTAAGCACAGCTACAATGAGTTTATAACAGTCGTGACATGTTCAGAAAACAGGGTTTCACAGCACTCGTCCCCCATCTGTGGCTCATAAATTCTTTCTGTTTCTTTTTCTGTGATGATTGCTGAGGAGATACAGATGTCATTTTTAGTGTTAAACAATCATTGGTCACTTATTCTCTCAGCATTTTGACCAGCATGAGTGTACACATTGACTGTTGCCCACTGCAAAAGAAACCTTTCTTACCAAGGCTGGGAGCAGTATTCATGTGTGGATATGCATGCACATAGGCATTTAGAAAGTAGTCTGATAATGTGTCCATTTGACAAAGCAGTAGTAGATTTCCACTAGGCTATATGACTTTACCAGTCATATGCTGTTGACCTGGTTTAGAGTACCCAGCATGGATTCCCTCCTATGGAATAGGCCTCTTACCCAGTCAGGAAGTAGTTGGTTACTATCAATGCCATTATGGTTATAGTGGATTTATATTGCTTGGCAGGTAATTAATTGTAGCTCATAGGGTTTACATCTGGGCAATATCATTGATATTTCTGCCTCATTGGCTTTTACATGGGCACAGGACTTTCCATCACTATGAAAGCTAGCTAGCAGAGTGGAAGCTGTTAGCTTAGTTCTAGTTTGATTTTTCTATGTCCTACAATCAAGGTTGATACCTTCAGCAATAAGGTCTTACAATTAGTTTGGGGGATGATCCAAAAGCAGTGACAGAGATATTCTAGGAGTCATATCTCACAACTGCTATTGAGATTTTTGTTTAATAACCCATGACTTCTGGGGAGGAGTATTAGCCACCTATGCAGGTACCTCTTTTCATATTCCTTTCTTCCATTATATCTATTTTTCTCCATTTAAAATAGTGTGCATGTGTATATATGTTTCCAGGAGCCATAGAATGCTGTATGGAGGTTAGAAGATAGCTTGGAGTTGGTTATCTTCTACCATATATGTCTCAGGAATTCAACTTAGGTTATTAGGCTTAAGTATATTTTGGACCTCAGTATTATCCCCACAGTACTGAATTTTCGTGTGTGTGTGTGTGTGTGTGTGTGTGTGTGTGTGTGTGTGTGTGTGTGTGTGTGTGTTAGTGCATAGGCTTTGGATAGCTTTGGGAAGACTGCTGTGTTTGTATAAATCTACCTGGACATCCTTTCTGCACTTTGCTATACTAGTTTGGCATCTGTGATCAGGAAAGATGTCTTCTTGGAGCCTTCTTGACTTATCCTGTAGATCTCATAAAATGAGTTGTGTCCCTGTTTGTTTTGGGGGAGAATTTGTGTAAAACTGGCATTTCTGTTTTTTCATTAAGCATTGTGTTTGTCCAAATACCAGGTAGTGAATAGAGAGCATTTAGCTGATGCTATTACCCAGCAGTGACCTTGGGAAGCTTAATACATATATTCACTCATCTGGGTAGTCAAATAGTACCTTATTTCAGACTGGAGAGGCTGAGAAATCCCGTAGTTGCTCTGTCCACAAGGCTGGATGTCTTGGCAGTCTTGGTTTGGTTCTGTAGTTCTAGAGTATTTATTACTGGAGAGCTGCTGATCTTTGGTTAGTGCTGGAATCCTGTTAGAAATTGGTTCGTGCTGGAATCCTGTTAGAAATTGGTTCTAATACTCAGCAACAGGATAGATGAACTTGCCATTGTGAGTAAGGGCAGGATGTTTAGGGCAGGTCTTTCTGCTTCAAATAATTGATCAAGAAAATTTCTCATAGGAGTGCTGGCAGCTTGTGTTTTAGTTGGTTCCAGCTGCAGTCAAGTTGACAATCAAGAATAGCCATCACACCCCATGTATCATTTCCTCTGTAGCCACTTGTTTCCAGCCTCATTCGTGTTCTGCATATTTTGTGGTCAGAAAAGTTAAAAGATCTTCATTTTGTATTTTTTGTTTATTTTCTCTTTGAAGTACTGGTTGTCTTGGAACATTCTGTTGACCAGGCTAGCCTTCCTGCCTCTTGATCCTAAATCCTATGATTAAAAGTGTGAGCCACCACATCCAGCTCAAAGAAGCAACTTTATTTAACATTTTTATTTATTTATTTTTTTAAAGATTTTTTTTCCCCTGTAGCTTTGGAGCCTGTACTGGAACTTGCTCTGTGGATCAGGCTGGCTTTGAACTAAGAGATCAGGCTGGCCTTGAACTCAGAGATCTTCCAATCTGCCTCCCAAGTGCTAGAATTAAAGGTGTGTGCCACCAACTCCTGGCTAACATTTTATTTTTACTGCATTTCAGAGAGAGAGAGAGACAGATAGACAGACAGCATATTTATTGCTCTCATGCCATGGTCAGAAGATAACTTGCAGGAGTTGATTTACCATGTGGGTTCCAAGGATTGAGTTTAGGTTGTCAGGCTTGGCAGCAAGTGCCTTTCCACTGATTCATCTCACAGGCCCAGCCCTCTTAAACCTTTTAAAGTGTGCTGTCTATTTTACTGACTCCAGCCTGGGCATTGACCAGCTGAGCTTCCTGGTCTTTCTGTGATGATTCTATTGTGATATTGTATGGTTGGAAATTGTGGTATATATCAGTGATTCTGTATTCAGTAAGCAGCATTTGCTAATTTTTACCCATAATTAAGTTTTATTAATGTTGCATGTGTGTCTAAAAAGAGCACTTCTTTGACCTAGGTGAGGGGCTCTGTCTTCATCTATTAGTTACTGCAGCTGTTTCTGAACTGTGTGCTTAAGTCTGTCTTTCTCCAGTCTTTATTTTATTTATTTTTTTTTTTAATGTACCCTAGATGTACCCTGGGCATAAAGCAGCTCTGGCCACCAAGTCAGGCATCAAACTAGGATGAACAGAGGACTGCCATCTGCTCTGCCCCTGGCAGAGAACACCACCACCAAAGGTGTTTCTTTGCCCATTGCCAGGGGTTTTTCTCCAGTCTTGATTTGTGTGTGTGTGTGTGTGTGTGTGTGTGTGTGTGTGTGTGCGTGCACACATGCACACAGATCTACCAATTTCTGGGTGAGAGCGCTTAAAATCTCTTATTTGTGTCTTTTTGTGCTTTTCCCCCTTATAAATGGTTCCATTTTTGTTCTACATGGTTCAGGCTGTATAATGAGTGAGCATGCTGGAGTTACTGAATCCTTACACTTTATGTGGGAGTCTCATGTAAGCACCTTCCTCCTGAAGGTTGACTTTTCATGCTCATCTATAGTTTTTCTTCCCTACTTCCATCTCCTCCCCTCCTTCTTGTATTCTCTCTTTTCTATCTTTGGAGTGGTGTGTTTTAGGTGTTCTCATTTTGCACTCAATAGAAAGGTAGGCTTAATGGGTATGGTGGCACACATCTTTAATGCCCTACTACTGAGACAGAGACAGGCAGCTAGCGCTCACTGAGTTGGAGGCCAGCCTGGTCTATATAGAGAGGTCCAGTATAACTGGGACTACATAATGAGACCAGGGAGGGGAGGGTAGAGAGTTATTTGTGTTTTCTGAGTCTGTTCTTACTGGTGAGTTAGCCCAGTTGCTACCTGTAGTTGTAGATGTGTTTGGTGTTGAATGTTACCACAAAGTTGGAGAAGTCAAGTGATGCTCCTGAGCTCAGGTTTTTCTGTGGCCCTGATCATTAGGATTGCCTTCCCGCTGAGCTGTTGATTGATCACCTTCTGGCCTTCTACTGTCACTTCTGTTAGTGGTAGCACTTCATCATTTATATCTAGACACTGTAGTTTGATTTTTCCAAATGTTTTAAATTTTATAGTCATAATCATGTAGTATTCATTCATTGCAATTGAGATTTGTTGCTGTGTACTAGTCAGTCACCTCTATGAATATAAAGTTAAAAAAAACTTCCTATTTTTGCTGTTAAAGAATATTCTCTTGGAACACACAGTCATAAACTGTTCTTTCTGTAGATGGATGGAAGGAGTTCATGATGTGTATTTATAAAAATAGCTTGGGGGGCTGGAGAAATGGCTCAGTGGTTAGGAGCACTGACTGCTCTTCCACAGGTCATGAGTTCAATGCCCAGCAACCACTTGGTGGCTCACAGCCATCTATAATGAGATCTGGTGCCCTCTTCTGGCCTGCAGACAGAACACTGTATATATAATAAATAAATACATTTTTAAAAAATATTAAACAATAGTTTGATTGCCTGTAAAGTCAAGTATTGTATTTTCTTTTTTATTGTTTTTTGTTCTTTTGAGATAGTGTTTCTCTGTGTAGCCCTTGGTTATCCTAGAACTTGTTCTGTAGACTAGGCTGGCCTCTGAGTGCTGAGATTAAAGACATGTGCCATCATACTCAGCTTGAGAATTGGCATCTTAACAGTTATTGTGTCCTCTAGTCCATAAGTGTTACATAAATCTTTAAAATTTTTTTCTTTTTAGATTTATTTTTATGTGTATGTGTGTTTTGCCTACATATATATTTATGCATCACTTGTGTGTTCATGGAGGCCAGAAGAGGGAATTACAGACAATTGTAGGCCATCATGTAGGTACTGGGTATTGAACCCAGGTCATTTAAGAAAGCAACAACTAAGTGCTTTTGTGGCTTTGACTCCAGTGTGGTTGTGCTGTGTTAAGAATTACTATGTCTGTGTTTGTGAAGAATATTATTAGTCTGTAATTTGCTTTGTATTGTTTTGGTGTCTTCAAATAAGTTAGGAATTTTTTTTAAAAGAATAAACTAGGAAATGTTCCTTTTTGCTAATTTTTAGGAAGTTTGTATATATTTTTCTATGTATTCACATGAATGGATTTGTTGTATGTTTAGTTTTAGTTGCTATAATAAAATATTCTGGCAAAAGCACTTAAGGGAGAAAGGACATATTTTAGCTCACAATTCAAAGGACAATCATCACAGGGAATTGAAGGCATCAGGAGCAACTGGTCACATGACATCCTCAATAAAGAGATAGTGGGGTGGGGCTGGAGAGATGTCTCAGTGGTTAAGATTACTTACTGGCTACCCTTCCAGAGGATTCATGTTCAATTCTCAGCACTTGCATGGTAGCTTACAACTGTCTGTAACTCCTGTTCCAGGGGTTCTGATACCCTCACATAGGCATGAATGCAGGCAAAACACCAGTGCACATTAAATTAAACAAAGAAAAGGGAAACAGAGGGATAAATGCATCCTAGTGCTTAGCTCATTTTCTCTTGTTTTATATAGTTAAGAAGCTCATTCCAGGAGTAGTGCCATCCACAGTGATCAGGTCTTCCCACCTCAGTTGATGAAATGAAGATGTTCCCACACAGGCTTACCCAGGACTGTCTCCGTGGTGATTCTAAATCTTATAAGAACAATAATTGATAATTGAGATTAGCCATCATCCCTCCCTCTCCTCTCCGCCCTTCTTTGCTTTCTTTCTTATATTGTGTTTTTAAGTTATGTGTCAGTGTTTTGTGTTGATGTGTATGTATGTGTGTACACACACACACACACACCTACCTGTAGAGGCTGGAGGCATCAAATCCTCTGGAGTTAGTCAATGTGGTTGTAAGCTTGTGATGTGGATCCTTGGATCCTGTCTTAAAACAAAGAAAAAAATTAAACCCACTTCTAAATGATCCATAAGCCAAAGGGGGAAAAAATCACAATAAGGGTATTTATAAAACATCTTCAGGATTGATTGGAGAAGTGGCTTAAGGGTTAAGAGTACTTGCTGCTCTTCCAAAGGACCCAAGAGTACCCAGGTCCAATTCCCAACTACCATATTTAGTTCCAGTTTGAGGGGATCCTTTACCCTCTGTTGAGCTTCAGTGGGTATCAGGCACACATGTCATATGCAGGCAAAACACCCATACACATAAAATCACACACACACACACACACACACACACACACACACACACACACTTTGAGGGTGGAGGAGATAATTCAGTGAATAAGGGTGTTTGTTTGTGCTTGTCTTCATTTGCTTGTCTCTGGCAGCTTTCATTTTTTTTTTGGTGGTTGGCATCAGCAAGGGTTAGCAGAAAGCAAGTGGGCAGTACTTGTCCAGAACTGACATACTGGTATTCCTCAGCCCTTGGTAGCTGCCAGTGTTATTAGCTCTCAAATGTGGGATCTGAGACTATGGTCTCAAAATCTTGACATCTCAAGCTTTCTACTCTGTTCTTTCTCTGTCTTCCTGGCTCTTGCTCAGGTTCATCTGCTGCCTCTTCAGCTGTCAGACAGCTAGCTGCCTGACCTCTCTTCCACAACTCATCTACTACTCCACCACCACTGTTGCTTTTGCTGCTGCTTTTTCTTTTTTCTTTCGTCTTTTTTTGTTTGTTTCTCTGTGTAGCTCTGTAGATCATGCTGGCCTCAAAATCACAAAGATTTACCTGCCTCTGCCTCCCAAGTGCTGCAGTTAAAGGTGTGCACCACCACTGCCAGGTGTTGTACTGCTTCTTTCCTTGTGTCTGAGTATATGTATATATTATATAGCCTAGGGAAGGGTTGGAACCAATCACATTACTGCCTTATAGCCCTGTCACAGCAGTTCTCTGAAGACTACCAGGGGAGGTGGTGGAAAGAATAATCTAGAGTTCATAGAAGCTTGTGATAGCAAAAAGTCTTATACAGACTATTTCAAACAGTACTGACTACACGGAAAGGCAGTCAGCTGTAGTCCATTTAGTTGCCTCAAGACAACTTTGAAGTGTTCAAAACATCTAGGGCTGTTGTAAAGTTAGTTCAGCAGGCTGACTGACAGTCTTTTTTTTCTCAAGATAGTCTAGGCAGCATGGGAGAGCCCAACAGCTGTGAATTTAGAAAGTCAAATTGCCACATCCCCTAGAATCTTCTTTCATTTAAGGGAAAACATAATCCAGGATTGCTTTTCGTCTGGGAGTGAGTGGTGACACACACCTTTAATTCCAGTACTCAGGAGGCAGAAGCAGGTGGCTCTCTGAGGCCAGCCTGGTCCACAGAGCTAGTTCCAGGCCAGCCAGAACTATATAGTGAGAATCTGTCTCTCTCTCTCACACACACATATACAAAGATTGCTTACAAATGCAGTTTCATTTTACTATGTATGTATTTATAGTATTATTTTGACACAGGATCTGGTTGGCCTGGAACTTACTTTGTAGATCAAAATGACCTTAAATTCAGAGAGGTGCTTGCTTCTTCATCTCAAGTGTTGGGATTAAAGGCATGTGCCATCATACCTAGCTATAAATACAGTTTTAAAGCATTTATCATTAGTACTAACAGTGATTTTAAAAAAAATTCAACAAAAAGTATTTTAGGGAAGATACATGTTTAAGAATTTTAATTGGAGTCAGGTGGTGGTGGTGCATGCCTTTAATCCCAGAAGCACTCTGAGTCAGAGGCAGGCAGATCTCTGAGTTCCAGGACAGCTTTTGCTACACAGAAGGACTACACAGAGAGAACCCTATTTTTTTTTTTTTTTCTTTTCTTATTAGGACATTGTTTACAGTGTTGAGGAATGATAGTGCTAAGATAACTCAAATGCTCATTAATAAGGAAATTGTTAGATTTATTACAGATCTTTAACATCATGCAACTATTTTCTATAATTTAATTCAGTTTCTTGAAGTGACCTCTGTAATGTAATCTAAAGAATGAATCTTATTTTTATAATCATTAATTTTGGTTTTTTTAAGATGGGGGTTTCTATGTGTAGCCTTGGGTCTCCTGGAAATCACTCTGTAGATCAGATTGGCCTCAAACTCAGTGAAATCCATCTGCCTCTGCCTCCCAAGTGCTGGTATTAAAGTTATGTACCACTGCCTCCCAGTGTTGAAAGAATTTTATTAAGAATGCCAATAAAGTTGGTAGTATTGTTCTAAGTATTTCACATAATAGTTTACTCAAAACTTGAAGGTCTGTCACTGAACCTGAAGTTCACTCATTTGGCTAGATTGATTAGCCAATATACCCCAGGCTCTCCTGTCTCTACCTTTCCAGTGCTAAGATTAAGGCATGTACTACTAGCTCTTGGCTTTTTACATTGGGACAGTGGGCACAGAGTAAAACTCAGCATCTCATGCTTATATAGCAAGCACTGTACTGATCAAGCCATCTCTCCTTTTGTCAGAGTTCATAATCTTTAATGTGATCACTAAAATTCTTTGTATGTATGTATCTTCTTTTTTTCTATTCATTTGTGTGACAGATGCTACATATTCTTTAAAATGGAGGAGGACTACATAAATCCCTCCTGTCTTTTCAATTATTGTGTAAATTAAATGTTTAAGTTCCTCCTGAAATTACTTGGGGAAGTTACCTATTTTTGAAAAGAAAAGAACTTTTTCAACATGGAGAAAATGGTAGTGTTGACCTTCATTCCTGCTTCAGGCCAGCTGCTGGCTTGAGTTTGGTCTCTTTTTGCCAAGATGCAGTTTTGCTGTTTCAGAATTTGCTTTGTTGAATTCATGTTTTCCTCTTGACATTGCAGTTTTAGTCCACGTGTTTGTGGCAGGCAGGCACGGTACTGGAACAGTAGCTGAGAACTTAAATTCTTTTCTTTAAGATGAGTCAGAGAGACTCATCTTAGTGACTTTTAACAGCACTTAACACCTGCCATGTTCCCAAGGAGAGGTGGGTCCTGCTTTTCTTTCTCATTTGTTCCTTTTGGACTTTACTGTCCTCATTCATTTGGCTTTCTGATGTCTATAAACTCCCATCAGAATGCATTCTAAGGCTTATCAAGCCCAAAAGCTCAAAACTCTTCCACATTCCCCACACAAAGCAGCATTGAAGGCCTATGAATCACAGAGTCAGGTTTATCATAGCTCTAATAAAATACCTAACAGAGACAGCTTGAGGTAGAGGATTACTTGGACCCATAAATTGAAGATGCAGTCTTCGATTGTAGGGAAAATGTGGTGGCAAAAGCAGTTGTTTATGTGCATGGGAGCTTACCGTGCATCTTGTTCACATCTTTGTAGAATCAGGAAGATGGACAGTGCAAATTTCATATTGCCTATTGGATTTTGTCTTATTTTTTTAAATTATGTTCAGTTTAGACAGAACATAATGACTTGAGATTCAGCCTGTGTAAGTACTATAAGATACCATCCATGTTCAGGGATTTAACATATAGGTCTGTTGGCCTTATCCCTTGTCACTGGGAAATGTCATTTTAGTTTGTGGTTGCTGTGCTACTTGTCACTGTAGGTGTTCATGCACAGTGTGAGCAGGTGGAAAGGTTCACACCCACCTTTTGTTGTAGTGTTGGAAACAAAAACACTAGAAAGTAAGAAAAGTCAAGGTTTCATATAGCAACTTGTGAGAGAAGTGATTAATCATAGTAGTTAGATTGGTATGCCAAACAGAACTTGACCAGCACCACATCAGTATATAGTACATCTTAACACAAGGGAGAAACTACCCAGTGGTGGGAGATCCTCAGATGCTCAGATTTGTGAAGTGAGCCTGAAGAACAGTCACAGTAATTCTCAAGAGCAGCCAGATGAGCTGAAGGAATGGACTCTGGAAGAAACCAACTTAGAGGTTGTGGTTATGACCTGCTGCAGAAGAGAAGCTCCTGAGCGTGTTATAGGCCCAGTTGGGTGCTAGCAAAACTCCCCTAACTGGAGAGAACATGTTGAATCTCCATTTCTTCAAGGACAGAGCTGTCTGATAGTATTAGCAAGGGAGGAAATACACAAGGAGCCTGGGGGTCCTTTCAGTGTCCTTTTACCATCCTCTGCCCACTCTTGAACAGTGTACCTGTTACGCATAGAGTATGGGGGAGTTAGATGGTGAATTGAGTGTACACACACACACACACACACACACACACACACACACACCCCAAAAATGGCTTGGTTGTCTTCTCTGGGTAGGATCTTTTTATGTGAGTCCTGAGTTATAGCACTCTATCAGATCATCAGAAAGCATACCAGGGTTAGTGGGTGAGCACTATAGGCAGAGGAACCAGTACAGTGACACAGAAGCAGAACTTTGCCCCACACAACTTGGACGGCTTTGGTAAGAAACAAGGAATGTATTCCCAAATAATTCAGAAGTCAGCAGACGGTTTTATTCAGGGGAGCCCTATGAACTCTCTTTGGCTGCTGTTTGAGAGTGGGAAAAAGCAAGTGGAAGCCAGGTGAGAGGTGACAGAGACTTCCTCTGAGTGACAGGTGTGTATGTGCTACTTTGAGGTGAGGGTAGAAGTGGCATAAACTGGGAGAGAATGAAGTCAGTATACTAAGTAGCTGGCCTGCTGCTGTTGAGGAACAGCCTTGTGATTCATCACAAGTGTCAAGCTGTGCTGCCCACTTACCTCTCTACACGTGGATGATGGCAGTCAGACCTTGCACTTTTAATGTTGGATTGACTGCATTTTCAGGTTTCAAATCCAGTCTGCATAAAAACCCAAGTGTCTCATCTAATTCAAAGCTTCTCCTGCAGCTGTAGAGGACATGATAGAAATCACTGTGGTAGAGGCTATGTCCCATGTCATTATATCTTCTCTGTTCTTCCAGAGTGGAGGAGGGGTCCTGGAAGAGAAACATACAGATTCATGGCTCTTGTCAGGTTGTCTATGGCTGTTTTGGCTATACGGTGCTTGCTCTAGGTTATGTATGGCTGGGCTGCAATAATAAGAATACTGTACGCTTGGTGTCTGACCTATGCCATGTATTTCCCCCTGGTCTAGAGGTTGGACACTGAAGGATACAGCACTTATTTGTGTGGATTCTTTGCTGATGATGGGCTCTTCCGTTTCAGAATCTGATATGTGGAAACCTTCGAGGTCCTTTAGTTTTGAGGTGTCTTGCTCCTTGTTCAGCGTAGCCTGGGATTGTGTAAAGGTGTGTGTGTTGGGGGTGAGGGGGAGCATACACACCTGCTCTTTGCTCAACCCCTCTTTGGCTGTCTCAGTACTTCGAACCTGATCAGGATGAGGAACATTGCTACCTTGGTGAACAGGATACATTACTCACATGTGGCCCTTTCCCTTCAAGAAGTCTGTGCCATGTGTCAATCAATGTTGGAATGTCAAAGCAGGCTGTGGACTCTGACCCTAACTGTGCCCTAACCTTCTTTGTCTAGAGTGTTCTCAGGCTTCCTTGTTGGTGGTCAGAGCAGACAACATAGGTTCTGGGCCCATTGCCACTGTTTGTCAGGCAGTTGTGGGTGTATTACATCTTAGAGATGCCTGATGGGCTGATGATCATCACACGTTGATTAGGGCACAAGTCAAGACTATACCCTCCACCCCCGCCTGCCTGCCTCTCTCTCCCTCCCTCCCATGAATGAAATCTGGGCAGTAGTAGTGCATGCTGTTAATCTCAGCACTGAGAGGAAGAGGCAAGTGAATGTCTGTGAGTTCAAGGCCAGCCTGGTCTACAAAGTGAATTCCAGGACAACCAGAGCTACACAGAGAAACTCTGTCTCAAAAAGCCCCCCCCCCCAAAAAAAAAAAAGAAAGAAAGAAAGAAGAAGAAGAAGAAGAAGAAGAAGAAGAAGAAGAAGAAGAAGAAGAAAAGGACCTGCTAGATGTTCTCATGCGATAGTAAAAAAACTTTGGAAGTAAGAACAGCATTGATCCAGACAAAGCCTAGAATTTTATTGCCTATCCAGTGTGATGCACACAGAGGCAAGAAAATCTGGGGTTGTATGAGTTCAAAATTGGCATGTGCTGCTGTGTAGTAGACTTTGTCTCCCATTAGCCTCCCTTTCACTCCCAAAAATTTTTGCTATAGATTTCAGTGTGTATGTTATAACATTTTTGTAGTAGGCATTTTTGTTTTGTTCTGTTTTTGAGATAAGGTCTCTTTACGTAGTTCTGGCTATCTGAGAACTCACTGTTTAGACCAGGCTGGCTTCAAACTAATAGAGATCCACCTGCCTCTACCTCCTGAACCCTGGGATAAAGGTCATGCTCTGGCTCTAGAAGGCATTTTTAAAAAGTTAGTAGACAATTGATGTCATAAGCGTAACTGGTCTGTTGTATTCTATTTTTAAAGCAGGGCCAAGATTTTCTTCTGCACTCCTCACTTGGGGGCTCCCAGCCTGAGACCAGTGGTGCTGGAAGACTGGCCCTGGGCACACAGACGATGACCTCATCAGGGTTAGGCACCATGCCCTCAGATGCCTGCTCATGTGAAGCCTGCAGTGAGCGCAGGTATGTGTTGAGTTGGTCGTGCTGCTCATGCTGAGGTCACGGGTATCTAGGAACATGTTGTGCTTGCCTTGGAAATTGGGTTCTTTTGACAAATAACAGTACCTTTTTGGCATACCCCTGAAAGTAGATCATGGCCTTGGTATTATGAGGAAAACTAGAAAAAGACAAAATTCCTGCCCTTGAGGGACTAAACACTAGGAAGCTGGACCTCATGAACAGCAAAGTGGGAAAACTCTTAGAATTTAAGGAAAAGCCAACTGGTATTTCATGCCATAATTCTAGTACTTGAGAGACAGGGATCTACCAATAAGTTCCAGTGCAGTCAGGGTTACATAACAAGACTACCTTAAGAAAAAGAAAATTAAAAAATTAAAATGAGCCTAAGGTGAGCATATATAAATGTGTATGGAGGAGGGACTTGTGATGGAAGCTGCTAGGAGTTGAAGGAAGAAAAGGCCGGTACATGATAGAAAAGGGTTGGTTGTACCGCTGTCCTGGGACAAGGATTGACAGAATCAAGTGGACTCTGTGTACAATATGGGGTCTAAATATGGGAGTTGGGGATTTAAGGGAAGTTAGGTAATCTGCCTTTCCTAACTCTGCTGGTTCCTGTGTTGTCACAGAGATATCTCAGCAGAGACAGATCGGGAACCGCAGCAGCTTCAGAACTATTGGTCAGAAGTACGCTACATGGTCCGATGCATATACCGCCAGGCGGGGACCCCACTGGCAGAAGACCAGGACCAGTCTCTGGTTCCCGACAAAGAGGGAGTAAAGGAGCTTGTGGATAGGTACAGTTTGCCTTTTAATGTTACGGCGCCATTCAGTCACTGCCCTCCCTGCTGCCCATGGATCCTCAGTGCTTGTCCTGAGTAAAGCTCAGCCAGGCTTTTTGAGCTCTTGGTACAGCTCAGGTCTTCAGCAGACAACTGGTAAAAAGTTGCAGGTTCTCTTGTTTCTAAGTTGTGATGTTTCTGTCAGGTATTAACAGAAACACAGTCAAGATGGCAGAGTCCTGGCTGCACCAGATGATGCTGGATACTTTTTTGAGCGCTCTTGCATTTGTATCTCTGGGAGAAAGGCAAGAGTAGGGTGTTCCTATTCACTGAAGCACTGTGAGATTGGCAGCTTCTGAAGGCACCTATCCCATGCGGTGCACAGGAGCTGCTCTCACAGGGAATGGCTCCAGCCCAGTATCTGTTCTGTAACAGGCTCCTTATGCCCAGTGACTGACAGAAAGTGGGCACTATTTCTGTTTTTTTCTTAACAACTTAAGTGTGCTATATTTTTTTTTTCCTGATTTCCCCCCCCCTCTCCTCAGTTAATCTTCTCGAGAAACTCTCATTTATTTTTTTTTTAATTTATTTTATATAACAAAGCCCATTTAAATGAAAACAAACATTTATAGACAATATTTGGGAATTTGGGCGTTGTTCTTTCCAAACTACTTCCTGCTGGTAAGGGGCGCTGTCATGGGGGATTCAAAGAAGATTCAGAAATCCTGGCTTTAGTCTGTAAGGCTGCTTTGTCCAGCTGAGAAACTCTCATTTTTTCCCTGATTTTTGAAATGTTCCACATAAAGGCAACAAATCTGAGCCTGATATTTCATGGATTTTGGTTATCATTTTGTTTTGTTTTCACATTTTGATTGTATACTTTTGGCATCTTACAAAGTCACAGTTGCCATGCAGTAGATTATATCAAAGAAGCAGGGATGTTGATTGGCAAAGCATTGTGTTCAGGATTTGGCCTGTCTTCTACTTAGTATTATTATATGAGACAGTTTCAGATGGTAAGTGCCTTTTAAAGGAGAGGTTTCCTTGTTAATGGCACATGAAACCCATGATCTCCAAGACCCTTCATGTTATATCTATGATGTTTTAGAAGAGCATCAGCACAGCATTCATTCAGGTGGAGCAGCATCTGTGAACACATGTGTGAATGATTGAGTGGATGAACTACTTATAGATTTCATAAGAAATTTGTTTGCATGGGCTGGAGAAATTGCTCAGTTATTAGAAGCATTGGAGAGGACTTGGGTTTGGTTCCCAGTACTCACATAGTGAGTGGCTCAGAGCTGTCTATAACTCTAGGTCCAGGAATCCAACACCCTTTTCCTTGGGCACCAGGCACACATGTGACACTTAGATAAATATGCAATCAAAACTCACATACTCGTTTTTAAAAAAATTTATAAAGTCAAATAAAATCTGTATTCAGAAGTATCACTCCTTTTCTTTAAATTTATAAAATACAAAAATGAACAAAGAATCAAGATGCTTCTAATTTCACTGCACTGATAAAGTATAAGGAGGTGTCCACAGGCTTTCTTTTTTAAGAGATTGTATGTGTTTTGTATATGCACATGAGTGTGTAGATGTGTACATGTTCAGGTAGGGTGGGGTGTCTTCCTCTGCTGCTCTCCTCCTTGTTGCCTTGAGACAGGACTTTTCACTGAACTGGAAGAGCCCACTATTTTGGCTGTGCTGATTTGCCATCGCATTTTGGTTATCCACCCTTTTTAAGCTAGGCTTTGTGCCAGTCAGCTTTCAGAAACCAATTGTCTCTACCTCCCAATGCTGAGGTGACAGACATGCTCAGGAATGCCTGGCCTTTTACAAGGGTACTGAGGCCTTGAACTCAGTTCCTTGTACCCTTATGCTTGCAAAGCAAGTGATCTTACTCACTGAGCCTTCTCCTTAGCCCTCTAGTATCCTTGTGAGTTCAGTTGCTCCTTGCTCATTTGAATCTTATGTCATTGTCCTTAAACATAAGGAACACATTCTTCTTAAAATTGTTGCTAGTCTTAGTAAAATATACCTGCAATCCCAGCACAGAGAAACTAAGGCAGGATTATACATTTATAGCAAGTTCAAGGCTGTCTAAGCATGTTTCAGTAGAGGTTTTAGTTACTGTTTCAAGTGGTCCTAGGCTTCCATCATGAACAGTGGTTCTCAACCTTCCTAATGCTGCAATTCTTTAATATAGTTCCTCATTGTGGTGACCCCAACCGTAAAATTATTTCTGTTGCTGTTTCATAACTGTGTTTTCCAATGGTCTTAGGTGACCCCTATAAAAGGGTCATTTGATAACCCAAAGGGATTGTGACCCACAGGTTGAGAACAACTGATTTAGAGGCGCCTCAGAAATGTACCTTTAAAAGAAGTGGCAACTTTAACCATAGTAATGCCAAATATTATATATAGAGTGGGTTTTAAAAACGGGATCGCCTTGTTGGATAAACCTATAGTTCAGCATTAGGAGGCTGAGGAAGAAAGACTACCTTTTCTTAAAACTATAAAAACAATCACCTATAAGTTTGGACAAATTCATTACCATTGTGGTTAGTTACAAGGATGCATTTCATTGCTTTGTTGCTAATTTAAAAATAGGATGGATGACCTGTATTTAAAACTTGTTCTGACTGTAAAAATATCATGGGCTCATTTGTATGGTATACTGAGTTCCTAGAATGAAGAAAGGTAAACTTAGCCCCAGCCCTCCAACCACATATCACCTCTGCTGGGATTAGAGCTTGTCACTTTTAAGTCCCACTAACTGTGTTAGCATCTGGGGCTAGCTCTCAGGCACAGTAGAAGGGGAGGCTTTTTACCTCTTGTTGTGGATTGTAATACCTTCCTCAGACTAGATGGGCTTAGATCTGCTCTTATGGACAATGAACGTAGAGCAGAGTCCCTACACAGGTTGCATAAGCAGTGTGGTCAGAAGAAGCATTTAGGGGAATGTCAGTTTCTCTGTGAGTTACTCACACTCCCACTGATTGTCACAGGAAAGTTGTTTTATAAAAGACACCCACTTGCATAAAAACTACCTGTTCTCTGACATGTGTGGACAGCCATGGCTGAGTAGTGACTCTTTCTTTGTCTCTATAGGCTTTGTGAGCGGGACCCCTATCAGCTCTACCAGCGATTGGAGCAGCAAGCCCGGGAGTATGTGCTAGAAATGAAGGTCCGCCTGCTCCGGCAGCTATCTGCTGCAGCCAAAGCCAAGGCGCCATCTGGCTTGCAGGGCCCACCACAGGCACACCACTTTGTCTCTCTACTCTTGGAGGAATATGGCGCCCTCTGCCAGGCTGCACGATCCATCAGTACCTTTCTTGGCACTCTGGTGAGAGACCATACCCACTTCTTTCCTTGCTGCTGAGGTGAACTGAAGAACAAACACACGTGATAGGAGAGCTATATGCCGCTGGGGGACTGATTGTACTGTTAAATCCTCCTGGCACAGTCACAGACTCCTTTCCACACAAGATACACAGGATTGATAGATCATAGTTCAGTAGATTCTTCTGGCAGGTAGAAGCGTTGAGAGAATTAATGCCTAGGAACCACAGCATGGAAATCTGTTTGGGAGGACCCAAGCACTAGGATGTAAGGAATTAGGATATGGAGGTGAAAATAGCGGTGCATTGATAGAAAGTCCAAGACATCTTTGGTGTCTTGGGTTGGTGTTGATGTACTGCCAGTGACTGGTGCTGCACTTGATGAAAGGCACATCCAAGGGCCTCTGGGCTTGTATTTCTTCACGTGTGCACCAAGCAGCAGTGCAGGAAAGGGGTGGGGTTTACTGAAGCAGCCTTGCCCCTTCCTTACATGGTTCTCACAGTTCTAGCAGGGCACACAAGTGACTCTCTGATCACCCCATTCAGAAAGGCATTGCATGGAAGTATAGTTATTGCAGTTGGAAGCTCACCAGGATCCCCAGGGACAACCACAAAGCTCCCTGCTTATTAAGTGACACTTCAGTGTGTGGGATTTAGTGCTTTCTTAGTGGTGACTATGTTTGGGGGGAAAAAGACTGTAATCATTTGTCTGGTTCTGATGTTAATGGGGCTCTCCTGAAAAGTTCACATAATACTATACTAGGCAAGACACTGCAACAGCCCCAGACTATCTAGTTTCCCTGCTGCAGTCTACCACTGTACTGGGTAACTACTTCCAAGAAGAGGCGTGTGAGACACGTTTATGTGAGGTGAGGTGACTAAGAAAAGCTGCATGTGAGGGCCCTGGTAGTTGTACTTGTCCTATGTACCTTCTTGTGCCTTTCAGCCCTCCTCCTCCCCTCTTGGGATTCTTTCTGCCTATTCTAGACTTAGCTGCTGTAGAGAACCATGTACCTGTCCATCTCCCTGAAGAGTACCAGCCTAGGTTAAGTGCTGTGGGGGTTTTTGTTTGTTTGTTTGTTTTTGTTTTTTTAAAAACGCATACTCTCCAGAAAGTGTTGTTGATGTCCAGCCCTCCTCAGACGACTCCATCTTACAAAGTTAACAGTTTAAATTGAGCTCAGTGGTGGAATCATGGCCTAGTCTGTACAAGGCCTTGGGTTCCATCACTAGCCTTTCACAAATATAAATTAGAGCCAACAAAATTAGCCATTTCTAAAATCTATACATTTCAGTATACTTCATTCACAGTAGAAGTTGTTTAGCTGCATATTTAATGTTACCCTTTTACTATTAAATATATTTTTATGTACTTACACCAAAACTTACACCAAAAAAAATCTCTTGACAATTAAAATAAAAAAAAAAACAAAAAAAACAAAAAACAAAAAAAAAAAAAACACCTCTTTCACTCCTGTTCATTACTTACATTCAGTACTTTCTCATCTCCTAGCAGCTTTTCTTGTTCTTTTCTTCATGGTTTACTGTACCCACATGTATATTTGCTTACATATATACATATATTATTGGCTAGATTCTGTGTATGAAAGAGAACATACAGCTCTTCTGAACTCATCCTTTTTCCTACAGATTGTTAATTGTCTTTTTCTTCAGAGCTAAATATTATACAGTTACAGATGCATGCATGCATACATACATACATGTCACATTTCATTGTCCATTCATCTGTTTGTGGACAATTATGTTGATAATAATTCTTTACTGTAGAGAATAAACATAGGAGTGCAATGGTGGGGTATATGGAGTTCTTTGGGAATATGCCCAAAAGTGAAATAATTATTAGCTTATAATGAATATTTTCTTGTTGCTGGACCTAGTTAACACTTGAAAGAATAAAATGCAGATGTGTGATCACATATTTTACATGTAAGAATTTTACTTTTGTTAATATATGGCATAGATTACATACTCTGTAGTATTCCAGGGAAAACAGTTAAGTTTAGAAAGTCATATAAAAGAAGATAAAAATCTTTTAGAATATTTCTGAGAAGGCATAAAAAGGGAGGAAGACCAAGTTAAAACTTGAATCCTGAGAATACCTGTGCTCAAGCCAGCATCGGCCCCAGGGATTTCTCCTGATTCTGGGATGGAGAGCAGGAGCTGTGCTTATCATGATGCTGGATTTTTGTGATACATCAAAGAGCCTGGAAGTTACTCTTCAGTGGTTCACACTGTGTATAGGTAACATCTCCTCTCAAATGAGAAGCTTACAGTTTCTTAATTTATTTTTAAGTGTATGGGTGTTCTGCCTCATGTATCTCTGTGCACTACCTTCCTGTCTGGTCCCACATAGGGAGAGGGCACTGGATCCCCGGTGATGGGAGCTATAGATTGAGCTGCCATATGGGTGCTGAGAATCAAACTCAGGTCCTCTGGAAGAGCAGCCGGTGCTCTTTACTGTGGAGCCATCTCTTCAGCCCCCGTTTGTTTGTTTTTAAATTACAAAATAAAGGTTGAAGACAATACAGCTGACAGCAAGGAGATAAAACAGCTACAACCTGAAGATAGTGAATTTTCAGAGAGTATAAAGTAAAGTAACTGTGTTTTCTGTGTCTAAAGAAGTAAAATACATTTCAATTCATGAATCAAGGATTAATATCACAAAGGGTCATCTAGGTTTGGCAGAAAATAAACTCAGAAAAACAAAATCACATATACACACACCCCTAATAAACTCAAGAACATACATATATATATATATATATATATATGTATATATAATCTCTTGCTCCTTCACACATATGTGCATACACCACCTTTAACCAAGCACTTAGGATGCAGAGGCAGGGGGATCTTAAGTTAAAGACTATCAGAGGTACATAGTGAAACAAAAAAGGTCTGGAGCTGTAGTTCAGTATAATGGGCTTGCCCAGCATGTTCAAGGCTTCGAGAGTTAAATCTTTGGTAGCGCAAAAACAAAAATAAAGGAGACATAAAGCTTAATAGAAAAACAGATTAGAAAGAGAATTGATAATTAAAAAGAAGTGGTGGAGCCTTGAGCTCTTGTAGTTGTGTCTCAAAAGGACACGAAGTGGGGCACATCAGAGCAGCATGGAAGTTTTAGTGAGGAGCCTCTCACGACGGACATTTCTAGGAAAAACTAGACTGAGAAGACATATGAAGGCTAAAACATCTGAGAGTAATCCAGTCCAGAGGAGTCAGAAAGCATTGTTGGACTGTGGTGGCACTGCTATGAGTTCCCAGCATGTCATTCGCACTTGATGAGTTTGCTCATGTTTCCTAGGAAATAAAGCCTTTTCTTGCCTGAGTGTTCCCAGTGAAGAATTTATTTGCATCTGTCAGATTGAGTTTTCACAAAGTCAGGCAAGAAAAGTATTTTTTTTTTAAATGTTTTCTGTATTTGTGTGTGCGTACCTATGGAAGTCAAGAGGACAACTTATAGGCACTGATTCTCACCATGTAGGTTCCAGAGATCGAACTTAGGTCATCTGGTTAATACTAAGCATCATAATTAGCTGAGCCATCTCAACAGTCATAGGTTTTTGTTGTCAGTCTGTTCCCCCCTTAGTCCCCTCTCCCATCCCCCTTTAATCTCGGAGACCACCCACGTCTAGGGTGGGGGTGGGTAGCAGTTACGTAGAATGCAGCAAGGTGGCAAACCATATTGTTTAAATAAGAGATCTGATTTGGTGTGTTTTGACACACCAAGTACAGTGACTCTTCAGAAACAAGATGTTCTAGGCCTGTGCAGAAGGTGGCAGGACGTCGGGACATCCTTCTAAGAAGGTTCATAATTTCATACACTCACTACATCTTCTTTTATCTCTTTTTTTCTTTTTCTTTTTTTTTTTTTTTAACTAGGAAAATGAACATTTGAAAAAGTTCCAGGTCACATGGGAACTGCATAACAAACACCTGTTTGAAAATCTGGTCTTCTCAGAGCCACTTCTCCAGAGCAACTTGCCAGCACTGGTGTCTCAGATCAGGTATTTGGTCTTGACTTGGATTGTCTCTTCTGTGATTTTATGTGTGTGTTCATGCTTGTAAACCACTACATATGGAAGTTCACAGGGCAAAGAGATAGACAGAAAGCTCTAAACCTAAGATTATAATAAAATTAAACTTTTGTTTATTTGTAATTTGTATTTTATGTGTATGAGTATTTTGCCTGTATGCATGTCTGTGCTTTACATGCTACAGAGCCTAAGGAGGCCAGAAGAGGCAATTGGATCCCCTGGAAATGGAGTTTGAGGCAGTTGTCAGCCGCCATGTTTGTGATGGGACTCAGACTCAGGTCCTCTACAAGAGCAGCCAGTGCTCTTTACTGCTGAGCCATGTCTTCAGCCACCAATTAAACTTTTAAGTGCCTCATAAATAAATAAAGGCTCCAGCAAACAGTGCTTTACCTTGACAGGCCTTGGTTTAGTCATGGATGCTGGTAGGCTTCTTGCATTGTGGTTAAGGAGGATGGATAGAAGAGTAGGAAGAACATGGAGTTCAGAGTCCCTTTGACTCCCCTAGGCTTAGATGTGCTAACATCTAGGTTTGTAGACTGCCTGTGTCACCTTTCACCAAGAGAGCTGGTGAGTGATTCTCTGCCGTCAACAAGATAAGTGCACAAGTGTAGAACTCTCTAGTAGACATTTGTTGGGGTGAACTATGCTAAATGGAGATATGCAGTATGGATAAGTGTTTGTCCTGCAGCCAGCCTCTCCTTCATCAGCCATCAGAGCTAAGGAGCTACCTTAGTATCTTCTTTTCTTGATTTTCTTACCTGTTAAAATAGAAGCACAGTCCCACAGTGTAGACACACACTAATAGTAGCCACCTTTATTTGCTTCAGTCAACCTCATTTTAAGAGAAAGAGCCACCTTAGAAGTAGTTGTGTAGGGTAGGGTGCTATGTAGAACTGGTATGCTTTTTGCAGATTTACTAGTTTACTCAGCCTCAATTTGCTTCCCAGCCATTCTTTCCATGTCCACTATTGCAAAGCATTTGATTCAAGGCTGTCAAGATGTTTCAGCAGGTAAAGGTACTTGCCACCAAGCCTAATTACCTGAGTTTGATCTCCAGGACCCACATGGTAAAAGGAGAGAAGACACCTACATGTTTGTCCTCTGATTTCCACATGCAAGCTATGGCTCATGGATGTGTGTGCATACATGCTTACACACACACACACACAAATTTAAAAGTCAGAAGCATCCAGTATACTCTTAGAGGGTATATACTATAAGAGGGTATTCTATAATGGGAATATCTGAGTGCAACCCTGGTAAAAGGAAAGGAAGCCAAGCTTAACATGAATGTGCATTTGCCCAAGTTGTGAGGTTCACTGAATTCACCCATGCCTCCCTTGGGGCTAGAGTAAGTCTCACTACCTGCCCATTATTTCTTTTCCTGGTGAATATTGTATTTGATGCATTTGTCATCCTGTTGATTTCCATAGGCTGACAGAAACCATTTCTTTTCTTGGCCCATGTTCAGAATATTTTCGTTTCTTCCTATTACCCTCAAGACCTAAGAAGAAATGAGGTAAAGGAAAGAGGGAAAACAGCATGGCCTCTTAAGGAGTTCTAGTTGTTGCAGAAAATGCTATCCTTTTGTGTCCCACCACAAACTCATTTGTCAACCCCAAGAATAGTTTATACTTGAATTTATAGTGTACAAGTATAAATTTAATAACTCATTTTCCCCACAGAAACTATGGAATACATAGTTCTATAGGCCTATTTAACTTGCAAAAAAAAAAAAAAAAAAAAAAAAAAAATATGGGGTGGGCCAGGCATGATGGCACATACCTTTAGTCTCAGTACTTAGAAGGCAGAAGCAGCTAGATCTTTGTGAATCCAAGGACAGCCAGGACTATGTAGATGAACCTGCCCCAAAAGGGAATGAACAAAAAAATTGCTAACTTGTGTAAACTATGCAAACACACATGTAGCTTAATAGATTATGAGATGACAGCCTATGGCCAGCACTTAGGTTTATTTATAGTGTCTTTTGTATTCTTGCTAACATAAATTATTTTAGAGGCCAGTCTAATCTGCATAAGGAATTAGGAAGTTTCAGGACAGCCAGGGTTTTTATGGTAATACCTGTCACAGAAATACAGCAGCTGGGGTGGGAGGTTTTCAATGGATAAAGAGGTTTTGTGCAAACATGAGGACCTGAGTTTGAAATCCTAGCACCTACATAACAGTTAGATGTAGCCATGTGTACCTATAACTTTGTTATTGGGTAGAATACAAGTGAGTCCTGAGTTTGCTGACCAATCATTGTAACTGAATTGTTGAACTCCGGGTTTAGTGAGGGATTTTATCTCAAGCCATAAAAGGCAGACGTGACAGACCCAAGACAGCAGGCCTGCTCTGCCTGCCTCATGCAGCCGGCAAATGACCTTGCACACACAAAATAAGTAAACTGTCTGCCTTAGGGCCATCCTTATTCATAGAAACTCAGTTTCTTTCTTAGCTTTCCAATACTGACAGAGTGACAGAATGCTGCAGGGATCAACTTTTGAGAAGGAAAGGTTTGTTTTGGCTAGCCATTTCAGAAGATTCAGTCCATCACAGAAGCACTTGGCAGAGCGAAGCTGCTCACCTTGTGGTAAGCAGGTTGTGCCAAGCAGAGACAAGGATTCAGTAATAAAGTACATCAAGTTTCCACCTGTTCTGGTGTGTAGCCTAGTAAACCCTGAACCCATGTGTAGACTAGTCCATTGGTAAGGCCATAAGGCCAGAGCCCACATGATCCAGACATCCATAAAAGCCCTGCCTCTGAACACTGCTGCTCTGGGAACTAAATCTTCAACACGGGAACCTTTGGGAGATATTTCAGATTCAAATCGTAACAGTCATAAACAGAGCACAAGAAAGCTACTTGCTTTATTGGGCACTTTATTAGGATTTACATACTATACAATTTATTTGCATATTATACAATTCATCCACTTAAAGTTACAATTCAGTGTCATTTGACTTTAAATTTTCTGATAAGTGTTTTACCATTTTTAGTTATGATTAAATAACTTAGTTATATTTACACTTAGCTGTGTATTTACAAAATGTTTTCATTTCTTCAAATAGAAGTTCTCTTTTCTCCTTGTCTTTTGAGAGCCTTTTCTCTGAGTTCACTTTCTGTCTTGCCCCATTTTCCTGGTAATGTACTAATTAAAGAATCAGGCTGTTCGTCCTATAGAGGTGCTATGGGAATGCTCTGGTCACCTCATTCCATCACCTATGCAATCTGCTGGGTCCCTATCAGTTCCACTCATCTTGATTCTGATAGTCTGTATTTGTAACTTGGAATAGGTAGAAATAGAAGAAGAATACTTGGAAAGAAAGGCAGGGTGCAAGTTTATGGTATCTTAGTTACTTTTCTTTCTATTGCTGTGATAACTAAAGCAATTTACAGAAGGAAGGGTTTATTTGGGCTTAGAGTTCCAGAGACATAAAAGTCCACTGTGGTAGGAAAGCATGGCAGCAGAAACAGGAATCTGAGAGTTTCCATCTCAACCATGATTACAAAGCAGAAAGAAAATTGAAAGTGGAATGAGGCTTTTAATCTCAAAGCTGTTTGGTCCCTAGTGATGTACTTCCTTCAGTAAAGCAGCACTGCCTAACCCTCCCTAAACAGCACCACCCACCAGAGACCAAGTAGTCAGATGCCCCAGATTATGGGGACAGTTCTCTTTCAAATCATCATACATGGGAATTGGAATTTCTTTGTTGGTTTTGTTTGTTTGGTTGGTTGGTTGGTTTTGTTTGTTTTTTTTTTTTTTTGGAGACAGGGTTTCTCAGTTGTAGCCCAGGCTGTCCTGGAACTCTGTAAACCAGGTTGGCTCAGAAATCTACCTCACCTTTCTCTGCCTCTTGAGTGCTGGGATTAAAGGCGTGTACCACCACTGCCTGGCTTGGTAATTGAGTTTTATAATGAAGATTAGAGTCAGTTCAATGAAGGACAAGACTGGCAGCAGTAGAAATCAGGAGAAAACCTCTTTGAGGGCTACAACATTGAACTGTTCTCGAAACCTAGGGTGATGTCAGGCATTGGTGCAGAGCCTAGGTGGACACTTGTGCAGGTGGCTTTGCCACCAGTGGATTTTTTGTGAATTCCCTCTTTTTACAGTGTTGACATATGTGACCTACCCTGTCAAAGAAAGTGAAAGGAAAAAAGTTTGGCACCAATTTCTGTCCATTTCTATCTGTGAACAATTTTTTTTTTTTAAATTAAAAACAACTTTGTTATTTTTATTATTTAACCACTATGGGGAGTGGCAGGAGAAATGGCTCAGTTCTTATGAGTGCTGATTGCTCTTCCATGGGGCCCAGGTTCAATTCCCAGCACCCACACCATGGCTCACAACTGTCTGTAACTCTAGTTCCAGGGTACTTGAAACCCTCACATGGTCATACATGCAGGCAAAACACCAGTGCACATAAAATAAAATAAATTCATACAAAAAAAATCCTACTAGGTTATTACAGATAAAATCGTGAAATGGTAGGCACTTGCATAACAAATTTTTATTGAACGTGTTTCGGTCATAACTTTCCTTGACATGAGTGTGTTTCCCACTTCAAAATAAATGCATGTGTATAATTGTATAACATTTGTATGTTTTATATTTGTCATTAAACATGTTTTCTCTGGGTCAGTGTATGTTAATAAGAAATGTATATGTAGCTCCATATGCTATAGACTTAGTGTATTTAGAATTCTTGTTTCTTTGACCAGGTGTTGTTATTTCTTTAAGCATCTCCTTTATATGTGGTTCTGTTCAGAGTATTTCTGTATATATCTTTTAAGCCCAGGTAGCATCCTTGCTGTGTAGTATGCTTTGTGAAAGGAGGTAATAAAGTTAGACAATAGTGGCAAGATTCTGTGTCTGCCTGGAGCTTCTGGACTCTTCCTTTGTGATAGGCCTTCTCCCTCCTAGGCTAGGAACCACCACTCATGACACTTGTAATGAAGACACATACAGCACCTTGCTGCAGAGGTACCAGCGCTCTGAGGAAGAGTTGCGCAAAGTTGCTGAAGAGTGGCTGGAGTGTCAGAAGAGGATCGATGCCTATGTGGATGAGCAGGTAAATGTTGACCCAGGGCATGGCCTACACTCTGAGGCTGTCATTGTGTGGCAGCAGCAATTAGGTCCTCAGCAGGGTTGTACCTACTGTGTCCTAATGGAAGACCTTGGGATGTTACCAGACCTTTCAGGTCCAGCAGCCATTTATCAATCATGGTGCTGTTGAGAGCCCATTCTTTATCTAGAACTGTCCAATAGAGAACAGACATAAGGGCAGAGGGTTGTAGGGCAAATGTACCTGCTGGACATGGGCCTGAAGGGGATATACATCTCAGAGGAGGCACCACGCATACTGTTAAGATACTTCTGCCATTCATCCTGGCCCCTGCCTTTTCTAGAGCTTCCGGTGAAGCCAAACAAAAGAGGCTTTAGGTTTTAAAGGTGCTGGTATGAGGAGTAAAAAAGAAATGGCAGCCTAGTGTGTGTGCAAGACAGTTTGTAAACAGATGTGAATAGCTATTTTGGGTTGAGATACATGAATTCCATTTAAATACTGGCTGAGCCCTTCCTCCTCTCTGTGGTTGGAAAGAGGGTTTCTTGAGAATTTTATAAAACTCTCTGTTGACTAACTTTGACCCTCATGTTATCAATGGACTAGTTCCATTTTTGTTCCTCTATGGAGTTCACTGCTGCTGAGCTTGTCATGGTGCTAGAGGCCTGAGAGACCTTTGATTCTGCTGTGATGTGTCCTTGGCCTCTGCGTAGTCTATTGTCTGCACAGTGCCCTCCCTGCTATTTTAGACTGCTGACCCTGTGGGGAAAGCAGTTACTGCTCTCTTCTTTCTTTAGAGTGGGTGTGGCCCTAAATTACCTTTTTGTTTGTTCTTATAGACAGATTTACAAGGCTGTTCTTGACCTGAGCAATAGATTATAGTTTGGGGGACAGACCATAGCAGGTTAGCTGCAGAGTCTGCCTATGGATTGGGGGAGGGAGGAATGTGAGAATGGCCAGGCTGACAGGCACAGTATGGGTAGCTGGCAGCCCAGTTGGACAGAGGCAACCTCAGAAAAGGGACCAACAACTCTCCTTCCTCTCAGCCCTGTATGCATAGCAGTCTGCTTTCTGAGCCTTGCTGTTCTGGAAGGGCCAGAGCGGGGGCTAACTTCTCCCTGAGAATCTGCCTCCTAGAATCCTAGGAAGACCCTGACAGTTAACTCAAGGGTCAGCTTTTCATAATGACAAGGAGAGAATGACAAAAAAAGAATACTTAGTTTTACATGAGCTTTTCTATTTTATACAAAATAAAAGTTTCTTTTCAATATGTAATTTTGTAAAAGCAGACTGCAGTGCACTGTGGACAATGAGAACTCTGTAGAGAATATCCATGGTATCAGAGCATGACTGTTTTTTGAGGTTATCAAAATTGGGGAGAAACAGTAAGGGTTTGGGTCATCACTACTCTGAAACAGTGAAGCAAAAAGACACTCTCAGTTTCCCATCGCTGTGAGAGAATACAAGTTTATCATGTGTTTGTAACAGGTCTCACTCCATAGTCCATGCTAGCCTTAGAATCATGATCATCTTGCCTCTGCCTCCTGAATACTGGTTAACAGCTCTGTGCCACCACACCTGGCTTGAATCACCAGCTGAAGAGGAAGATCTCTTGACTTTTGCTGTGTTTTTGAAGTGGCACATGGCTGGAGGTCATGATGTCGAGGAGGGCTCTGGGGTCCTAATGTGCACTTCAAGGTTATGCTCCAGTGACCTAGCTTCTACCAGGAGATAACTCCTCAAAGATTCCTTCACCTTCCAAAGTTACTGTGTGCTATTGAACAAGCCTTCAGCATGTGAACCTTATGTGGACAGTCAAAAGCCAGATTATAGGTGGCTGGAGAGATGGCTCAGCAGTTAACAGCACTGGCTGTTTTTTCAGAAGACCCAGATTTGATTCCCAGTACCTACACAATACCTTGCAGGCATCTGTTACTCTAGTTCTAGGCTAGCCAACACACTCTTGTGGCCTCTGTGGGTACCAGGCATGCATGTGGCATACAGCGGTACCTGCAGGCAAAATACTCATACACATAAAATAATAAATTAGTATAAAAGAAAGAATGAAAAAGAACCAAACTGAAGCACCAAAACCAGTCTGCACTTGCCTAACTCTTGTCATCATGGTGAATGATACATGGAAGGGGATAAGGAGCTGGAGAGACACAAAGTGCCGCTGCATTTAGAGCTTACTTCTGTCCCCAGGAAAGAAACATTGAAGTCAGTTAAGGTTACAAACCACAAAAGGGCTCTAAAATCAGAGGCATCTCAGCATACACTATAATATCACGGGAAAGTTACATTGCAGCTGCTCTGGTAAGCCCACCTAGGATGACTCCTGTCTCCTGTAAAGGGTTACCACCTATACTAATCTGGGTTTTTGCTACAACAGTGAGCTAAACCCATGCAGCAAGCACCTTGAACTTTGTGTGAAGAGTATTGTAAACTTGCTGTGGGGACAGCTGGCAAAAAAAATGCCCGTACAACAGCAGCTAGTATCTGCTTTGGGCCCCACAGTACTGCTGGTAGTCTCAGCATTGACTGAGAAGCTGCTGCTGATCTCTGCTCTTGGGGATTCAGGAGAGGTGTACAAGCTGGCCTGTACATGTCTTAGTTCTTGGAATGGAAAATGTGCCTTAGTAGGTAGGCAGATGTTTGAGGTTTCTTTGGTTATTAATCTTTTTCAGATTTTCTTCTGATTGTTTTATACTTCATATTAAAATTTTTTAAATTGTTATTATTATTGGTATTGTGCATAGACAAAGAATAATAATAGGAATAGTGTTCTCAGTACTAGGAAGGTCATGTATATGGGTGGAGCAGACCAGCTCCAAGCGTCCCCAACCAGGCTTGTGGCCTGTCAAGTGCAGGAGAACAAGCACTTGCTTCCCTCTGCACAGGAAATGTACCCTGCTCTCCCAGGTGGGGGGGTTCTGTTTCTCGTGGGAGAAAAGTACTTGTGATAGTATTATGACTGTCAAGTAAGAGGCTGAAATGCAATAGCTGGTGACTCATTCTCTGGGTAATCTTTCTTGTATATACATTTAAAAAAAATATTTAAAAGGCTTTTCCTTGAGAATGTTCTATGTAGTTGTTACTAAGTTTTTTGATTGTACTTTTATATCTCCTTTCTAGATGACAATGAAAACCAAACAGCGCATGTTAACAGAAGACTGGGAGATTTTTAAGCAAAGAAAATTAATTGAAGAACAGGTAAGGTTGACAGGAGAGAAAAGTGGCACTTTTCTCTCTAAGCATGCTCTGTGTTACAAGATACCAATGAAGACCATTGATAGCTCCTGCCAGAATTAAAGTCATTATACACAGTGATTTTACTTCAAATAAACTGACTGCATTTACCTATTTCTTGGTCTTCCATATACTTGTTTGAAAAGACTAATCTCAGTGGGAATTGTGAGAAATGGTACAAGGACCCATATTTCCTGAGCTCCCGCTTTCCCTTTGGACCAATTAGCCAATTGCATCGTATTGATTGAAGTTGAGCTCCCACAGTTGAAACAGAGGCCTTTCTGCCTGTGTATCCTGATAGAACCAGTTAAGTTCTGGTGCACCCTGCCCCTTTGAAATCCAGATATCTGGTTGTCTGTCAAGTTTCGGTGCCACTTCTAGGCACTTCTCTAGTCTTCTCCACATACCAATCGCTGTTCCTCGTCTCTGACAAGTACTGAGCACCCAGAGCAGACTGAGTAAACTGGGTGTCTGCAACAGTCCTACCTTCTGGTTATATGCAAAACTGCAGATGGTATGTGTCTGCGGGAGACCAGAATATTAAGGGGATGGGTTTCTGATGCTTTCTTCTTTGTTTGACTGGCCCTTCCTACATACTCCAGGGCTACTGCCCTGTGTTTTTGGTTTTGTCCATCTGCAGAGGATGGGCCTCTTGGATTGTAAATGAGTGTGATTACTGTCATAGTTGAAATGTGGTCCATGAAATGGGAGAAATTTCTTACAAAATTAAGCCATTGTTTTATAATTTCCTCTAGTTAACTAATAAGAAAGTGGTAACTGGTGAGAACAACTTCACGGATACCAGGAGGCACATGTTATCATCGTCTCGGTTGAGCATGCCGGACTGCCCTAACTGCAACTACAGGCGAAGGTGAGCTAGACTGTCCTGGTGCTACTGGCCTTCAGCCTACACTGAAACAAGCAGAGGTTTTAACCCAACCTTCATCAGAATTGGCTTTCTTGGTAACTGTCCTTAATTCCCAATCAGATGTGCTTGTGATGACTGCAGCCTCTCACACATCCTCACTTGTGGTATCATGGATCCCCCCGTCACTGATGACATCCACATTCACCAGCTACCACTCCAAGTGGATTCTGCTCCCGACTATCTAACTGAGATGCGCCCACCTAGTGTGTCATCAGCAAGCTCAGGGTCAGGTTCCAGCTCTCCCATCACAATTCAGCAACATCCCAGACTCATCCTCACAGACAATGGCTCTGCACCAACTTTGTAAGTTGTGACTTTATAATAGAGTTTCAGAAATTATTGAATAATGAGAAATACAGATAGCAGTCTACAGAAGAATGATCACCATTACAGTGCTTTTTATAAAAAAGAAAAAAAAAAAAAAAAGGATCTTTCAGTGTATTAAGCACCTGTTAAAACATGAAATCAATAAACCCAAACGGATACTATTTTATAACCTGAGAAAAAAAATATGGTGACTTTATAATTGCCAGTTGGTATGCAGGGAAATGTCTCGCAGTTCTGGTCTCATTTTCTCATTCTGCCTGAGGTGTACAGTGGCTGTTCATCCTCTTCATAGTCAGCCCAGTGTTCATGCTTGTTCCATGTCTTGCTAAGAACTCAGATCACTTTAGCAAGCAATTGAAAGTTTGTGTTTTCTGTATTCCTACATTATAAGAAGTGCATTTCATATTAGCAAGTGGCTGTAAACTCCATTGTGACCCTGTCATTTGCAGAGGCTTATAAGTTAGTTTGCACATGGATGTATAGTTTCTTTTTCTTTTTGAATGGATGGGTGGGTGGGTGGGTTTTTGATATAAGGTTTCACTAAGTAATCTTGGCTGTCCTAGAACTCATTTCGTAGATCAAACTGGTCTCATACTCAGGTACACCTGCTTTTGTCTCCTGAGTATTGGGATTAAATGTGTGTGCCACAACGTCTGCCATTTTGTTTCTTTGTTTGTTTGTTTTTGTTTTTGAGACAGTTTCACTATGTAGCTCTGGCTGCCCTGGAGCTCTCTAAGTAGGCTGGCCTCAAATTCACAGAGATCCATCTACCTCTGCCTCCTAAGTGCTGGAATTAAAGGGCATATGCTACCACACTGGGCAAATGGTTTCTTAAGTAACTTGAACATGAAGTCATCACTAGCCCTGCAGAGGTGCTTGTGTTGAGGGATTGTTGACTCTATCTGGCTGCACATGATTCTTGAATTGTTCACCTGATGGAGATGTTTGCTCATCGTACACATCATTTGGATTTGTCATGGTGGCACTCATTTTTTTTTCTTCCTTCAAAATTTTTCCTTGTCTTCCAGGTGTCAATGAATTAATATTTATGGTGCTGTGTGGATAGAACCCAGGGCTTTATATATGCTAGATGAGCCCTGTACCACTGAGTCTTATCCCAGCCCCAAATCCAAAGTAATTCTAAAAGGACTGAGCTGAAGTCCATGGTTGACTTTTCATTGAATAAAGTTCTGATGCTTGTGCTCTCAGGCCTTAGGCATTTGAGGATTTCTCCATTAGCTGTCACACAGATTCTATGGAATTGTAACATGCAGGTGAATCTGTTGAATTGAAGCTAGGAAATTGCAAATATATCATACTTTCCCACTTATTGTCATCATCAAGTTTGGGCTTTGTTGTGTGATCACTAGTAGACCATCGGCTACAGGAAAGAGCCTTTGGCCTGAGGTTGAACTGCCCACTATTGGTCTGGGCAGCTTATGTCCTCCAATACTATAGACTCCCAACAGCTTGTGATTAATGTCTTCCAAATACCAACCTTTGTGATTGAAAATCCCTATGACTCTTGGCTTGCATTTTTTTCCTGTTGATTTTTTGCAACATCGTTTCAGTCCTTGCAGTACAGTGCAATCTAGGCCTTACTGGGGTGTCATGTGTGTGCCAAGGCTGAGTTGGACACTTCATTTCAGTTAGTACACCATGGCAATGGCAACACTGCAGTAAATCTGTGTTGGCCAAGACACACACTTCCTTGGTGGTGGGTGCTTTTTTCTTCTGTTGGTAAGCTTCAGGTATTGGTACGGTGTTTATCAGGCTCCTTATTTTGAAAACGAAAGAACTCAGGAGGCAGAGGCAGATGGATCTCTATGAGTTCAACACCTGTTCTACATAGTGAGTTTCCAGATAGCCAGGTTATGTAGAAAAATCCTGGCTCAAAACAAAACAAAAGAGAGAGGGGGGAGGGGAGGCATGGGAGACAGTACAATGTGCTTGGTAATCCCGGACCTTTTCTTAGGAGGCAGACCACTGTTCCTTAGCAAATACTGGGTGTGCGCATGTCTGGTCATCCCTAATCTACAGCAGCTCTTCTCATACTTTAAGAAGTTATTTTTAAAGTGGCCTCCACCTGCTTAAGTTCTGGGTTTTGGTTTTTTGTTTGTTTGTTTGTTTGTTTTGTTTTGTTTGTTTTTTTTTAGTGAGCATGTCATTTCTCATTGCATTGATGAAGTTGATTGTCATAACTGACTTGAGTGTAGCTAGCTTAATTAGCATTTGTTACATAACTATGTGTGGGAGTTTTGGTCAGCTGGATATTTTTTAACAACGTGGTGACTGTAAAATCAAACACTAAAGACCTGAAATTGCTCTCTGTAACTTATCGTTTTCATAAAAGTGACGTCTACTTGGGGTGGCACTTGTATTCCAGGGCTTTTCAGAACAAATGAAAGTATAATACCAATTCATCTTGATCTCCTCAGCATTTCTACTGTGGGGCATTCTTTCCCATCATTCTCCATGTCACAGATGTTACTCATCCAGGCTTTTCTTTGTGTTCAGGTGACTAAGAGGTGTTAAGTAGTGTGAGTGACACTGAACACTCTTCGTGAAAAGACCCATGACCTTAGAGGAGATGTCGTGTTCAGTGGGGGGTGCTCCTCACTGTCCTCCCCAAAAGAAGGGCCTCATGGTGACCGTCTCTGCTTGCCTCAGTTGTAGTGATGATGAAGACGTCGCACCATTGTCAGCTAAGTTTGCTGACATTTATCCATTGACTAACTACGATGATACCAACGTGGTGGCCAACATGAACGGAATCCACAGCGAACTGAATGGTGGTGGGGAAAACATGGCCCTGAAAGATGAGGTATGGGTGTGGCTTTTTAACGAGGAGGTATGGGTATCAGTAAATGTAGGATGTGCTGGTCTTTACATTTCATTTATGTTACTGTTGTTTTGAAAACTAAAGCTACAGAATGCTACTTTTTAAGTCCCCTCAGGTAAGCAGCACCAGCCATAGTTCTTCAGAAGCTGATGATGAAGATGCTGATGGTGAGAGTAGTGGAGAGCCCCCAGGAGCTCCCAAAGAAGATGAGGCCCTAGGAAATGGTAACCCCAGTACAGAGGAGAGTAAAGTGGACACTCCACCTCCTTCCTACCCAGCACAGCAGGTAGGATTTTCCGTTTCATGTTTCCTGTTTTCCTAAAGGTCTCTTACTTTGTGTGTATTTTCTGTAAACAGAAACAAATAATGCTAATTCTAGCAATTCCTAAAAATAAAACTATAGAGAAACAAACATAAAATATACAGCTCATATTTTTCTTCCTGTTGCCCAGATCTGTAATTGCCATTAGTTTTTATAACACCCTGTGCTTGGGGAAATGTTTTTTGCTTTTCTTCCTTTCTTTCCTTTCTTTCTTTCTTTCTTTCTTTCTTTCTTTCTTTCTTTCTTTCTTTTGTTTTGTCTGTAGAAGAAAGACAGGGGTTTTATTATTTGTGTTGGAGCAGTTCTCACTCTTGGTTGGTCTTGAACTCATTACCCTCCTACCTAAACTCAAATGCTGGGATCATAGGTGTGTGTATATTCTCACACCCAGCTTCAGTTTTATTAGTTCAGTGAGCATTTTTTAAATGAAAGGGATAACAAATGGAGATCAGGAGTAACTAATGTATGTGATTAAAATAATAAAGGTGATCTCAAAAGGAATAAATTGGGAAATCTTGTCATCATCTACTCCCCTATCTGTGTCCATCACCTGTGCACCTTCAGCCCCTATGCCCAGTTTCATTATGTGCAAATGCAAACATTTACTCTTTCCTGTCTTAGAAAAAAAGGCTACCAGGGGCTGGAGAGGTGGCTTAGTGGTTAAGAGCACCGACTGTTCTTTCAGAGGTCCTGGGTTCAATTCCTAGCACCTACATAGCAGCTAACAACTGTCTATAACTCCAAGATCTGAAACTCTTACACAAATATACATGTAGGTAAAACACCAATGCAAATAAAGTAAAAAATGAATACATTATTATTATTTGGGAGCTGGAGAGATGGCTCAGAGGTTAAGAGCACTGGCTGCTCTTTCAGAGGTCTTGAGTTCAGTTCCCAGCAACCACATGATGGCTCACAACCATCTGTAATGAGATTTGATGGCTCTTCTGGCATGCAGAAACACGTAGGCAGAATACTATATTCATAATAAATAATCTTATAAAAAAGAAGAAGAAAAAGAAAGGCTACCTTGCTTTTCACTTAACGTGTCTCTGAAGAATATGCTCTGTAGTCTCTTCATTTTTGTAACTTTTAAGTTTTAAGTTATTTTTATTATTTTTAATTATCTGTTTTAGTGTGGTATTGTGCACATGATGAGTGCAGGTGACCAAGAAATCCAACAGTGTCTGATCCCTACGGAATTAGAGTTATAGGTGGTTGTAAGCCACTGGATATGGGTATTAGGAACGGAACTCAGGTCCTCTATTAAGAGCAGTACATGAACTGATGAGTTATCTCCTCAGGCCCTGTTTTTTTATGTTTTGTTTCTATGACTATTGTTGTATTTTAGTTTGTTTTTTATTGTCTGTTTGTTTGAGACAAGGTACCATGTAGCTTAGACTGTCCTTAAACTCCTGATCATGTTGCTTTTACCTCTCAAATGCTGGGATTGCAGGTGTGTGAGAAATTCTAAGGACTTGAGTTTGGGCCTCACCCATGGTAAGCAAGCTCCCTGAGCTATATCCCCCATTTAGCCCTGTACCTTTTTTTTTTTTTAATAAAGATTTTGAGATTCATTCATATCCCCCCCCCCCCCAGTACTATGTGTTGAAACTAAGGCTTCAGGCTTTCTAGATAAGCACTCTGATCCTACTGACCTTACTCTGTTCGCCTCCTATGGAGGTACTGGGTTTGTCTTGTTTTTAACCTTATTGGCCACCTCTTGTGTTTCTACCTTTTGAGCATTACATACTTCTCAGTTAGATATACCTTATATATCTTTAACACCCTGTTCATAAGCAGATGTGTCCATAGAATTAATCTGTCAATGAATACTGGGTCAGAATGTTACCCAGGGCTCCCAAAAGAGTCACAACATAGCTTTGAAGTTTTGCTGATATTCATACAAGAGAAGTGGTAAACCCTGTCGTTACCTTTTATTTACTTAAGGGCTGTTTCTTTTCTGTCTTGTTACTGTGTTGGAAGAGTTCTTTATATACTGGGTAGAAGTTCTAGTTTACACTATGTTCTCAGGTCTGTGGTGTATTTTTATTTTATTGATTTGACTATCTGTACTGAATGCTGGGGACTGAGTTTAGATCCTCACACCTGCTTTTGTAAAACACAAGGTTTGGTTTTGTATTTTTTAAGATTTAGTTATTTATTATGTATATAAACTGTTGTGCTGGCAGGTATGCCTACAGATCTCATTACAGATGGTTGTGAGCCACCATGTGGTTGTTGGGAATTGAACTCAGGACCTCTTGAAGAACAGCCAGTGCTCCTAACCCCTGATCCATCTCTTTAGCCCCCAAAGTTTTTGTTTTAATGTATTCTAGTTCTGTTTTGTTTTATGCAAAACTGTTTTGTTGTAGATTTATCACTTTACCTCTGACTGACACTGTGATCTGTTTAATTCAAAATCTTATTTTTTATTTTGAGACCGGGTTTATCTGTGTAACCCTGGCTGTCCTGGAACTCACTCTGTAGCCCAAGCTGGCCTCAACCTTGGAGGTCTGCCTGCCTCCCTGCCTGTCTGTCTCTGCCTCTCAAGTACTAGGATTAAATGTGTGCACCACCTCCCAGTGACTCAGTGTTTCTTATGGTGCAAGGTTAGACTTAGAACCATTTTTTGGAAAGATCATGTTTTCCCATGTTAAAAATTCAGGCCTACATTGTACTCTGTTCATTGTCTCTATGTTCATCCTTGTCCCAGAGCTCACTTAACTGTTGCTCTATGGAAAGTTTAAAATACAGTAGCGCCTGTCCCCCAGTCTGGTAGTTGTATGTCTTAGTTTTCTTCTGGTGACCAAGACAGCTTATAGAAGAGCTTATTTGGGGCTTATAGTTCAGCAGCTGAGCCCACGACTAGCATGGTGGGAAGGATGGCAGCAGGCAGGCAGACATGGTGCTGGAACTCATAATTAATTCCTCCCTGAGCATGAGGCAGAGGAAGAAAGAAGAGGGGAAAGATAGCTGAGAATGGCGTGGGCTTTTGAAATCTCAAAAACACCCCAGTTACACATTCCCTCCAACAAGGCCACAACTCCTTCCCCAATAGTTCCACCAACTGGGGACCAAGCATTCAAATGTACGAGCTTATAAGTAGCCATCTTTTTATAGTAGCCCTAGATGGGTGAAAGAATGAGGGCAGAGTCACCAAAGGGTCCCATCTCCTATTGCCACCGTTATAGAGGTTAGAATTGCAGTATTCAGATTATCAATTACTGAAAGAAGTATTTTGACATTAGATTTGGGGGTGAGGGGCTGCGATGGTGTGAGAGGTCCCTTCTAGTTCTGCTAGTTTTTGATATACATACATTTTTACACAGGGGTAATTTCTTTTGTTTACTGGGGTTCTCAGTCTCTCTGTCTCTCTCTCTCTCTGTCATCTTCATTCTGTTTTGGAATTTATTTCTTGTTAAATTTTTGTTGAAAGTTTTTCAATTCTCTGAACAAGGTATTATTCCTGCTTAGACACTATTGTGTGCCAATTCAGTGTGTGGGCCAAGAACCACTGTCCACTGACTGTCCTATTCTGGAATGTCTCATTTTGTGTGTGTGTGGGGGGGGAATTGAATGGTTTAGATATTAGAGCAACTTTATATTCTGATTTTTCTCCTTGGGGTTGCTGGGGTTTTTGTTTTGTTTTGTTTTGTTTGGCGGGGGTGGGGTGGGGGTGGTGTTTTGTTTTCTGTAGTCATTTTTTTGCTGCTAAGTAGCTATATCTGTATCACATTGTGAGAGAACTGCTGTTCTGTTTCTATTTTTTTGTTTTGTTTTGTTTTGGTTTTGGTTTTTCAAGACTAGGTTCTCCTGTGTAAACAGCCTTGGCTATCCTGGAACTTTTCTTTGTAGACTGAGCTGGCCATGAACTCACAGAGATCTGCCTGCCTCTGCCTTCCAATTGGTAGGATTAAAGATGTGTACCACCATGCCCGACTGTTTCTTTTTGTTTTTACCTTTGCTAATTTGCTTTATTGGGTCAATCCCTGCTGCTTTATCTCTCTGAAGGTTCCTGTGTGTCCCAACACATCTGTGTGTAGTAGATTAGAGAACATTTTCCTTGCTTACCTTGTACTCCAGTGAACTTTGCTTACCTTCGTGTACTTCCTTTGGAGGCAATACCTATGTGTACGCTGGCCTCCTAGTCAACCATTGAACTTTGGATAGTTTAAGGAGTATTCACAGCTTTCTCACTTCTAGAGTCTCCCCAATGTGTTTCTAGCTCATTTACTTCCCAGTACAATCCCACTGAGACTGCTGGGGAAAGAAAGAAAGGAAGAAAGAAAGAAAGAAAAAGAAAAGACGTTACTACGCTTAGGTATGATGGAGGTTTGTTATAGATACGGGGGGGGGAGGGGAGGTGTAAGCATAGTCAGAGGCAGGGGCAGCTGGGAGAGTCCAGAGTGAACATGACCCTCCTTGATCCAGGCCATGTGAGAAGAAGATAGGGAGGGGAGAGGAGAGCTAGGAGAGTAAAGAGTAGCCAGAAAGGCCCAGCGACCAAAATGGATGGATTATATAGGGAAGGGCAACTGGGGGAAGAGTATGCCAACCATCAGGGAGAACCTGGTAAGCATGTCTGCTTTGATATGTTTAGTAGGCACCTTAGGTCTCGGTTGCAGGTTTGAGACCTAACATCTACTTCTGTTGGCTCTCTCTGCTGGACACTGAGCTGCTCTCCTTGGTAGCAGGGCTTCTTTAATTGTCTCTGGTCTTCATGATGCATGCTGCTCCCTGCACTAGAACTAGAACAAGGAAAGACTCTGGCAGGAAGTCCAGATTCTTCATGTTCTTCCCTGAAGTCTGGCTATCTTACAATAAAGACTTAACAGTGTTTGACTTTGGCTGAATTCTAGAGCCTGAAGTGTTTTTACCTTTGTCATCTGTGTTCAGTTTCTCGTTTGCTTTGATAAAGAAGTGTCAGTGGTCTCTTCATTCTGCTCCAGCTAGCATCCTGTCTCCTCTTCATGGTGGAAGTTTCATTGCAGCTATTGATTGAACAGTAGGAGCCCAGCAGAGTTCAACTACCTGGTGATCCTGTTCCTCTTAGGTCCCAGTTCCCTACTAGCTTCCTCCTAATATCTTTATGGAGTCCCTTGTTTCTGCCCAGTTGGGTCCCTAATCAGTGCCTTCCTCCTCTGCAAATACCTTCTGGAAAATGAGGCTCAGCTCTCCCCTCTACTGCCTTCATTGTTTCCAGTTCTGACATTTGTACCTTTCGCTGTGTGGACTCTGGTTAGCCCAGGCTGAACCCTGAATCTTAGTGTTTGCTCTGTAGTATCTAGCTGACTACAGCTTAATTTATGCCATTTTTTGTTTTACATTAAACAAGTACTTCTTTTCTATTGTTTTAGGCGGAACAGACTCCAAACACTTGTGAATGCCATGTTTGTAAACAAGAAGCTTCTGGTCTACCAGCATCAGCAATGACTGCTGGAGCCCTGCCTCCTGGCCATCAGTTCCTGAGCCCAGAGAAGCCAACACACCCTGCGCTGCACCTGTACCCCCACATCCACGGACATGTACCCTTGCATACTGTTCCACACCTGCCTCGTCCACTCATCCACCCCACCTTGTATACTGCACCCCCCTTCACACACAGTAAGGTAAGCCAGGGTAGGAAGGGCTTTGAAGTCACTCACAATGAGTTCTGACAAGAGCACATAACATACAGGAGTGGGTATCCTGATCCATGTACAGAGTAGCAACTGCTCCTGATTCAGGGGGCTGCAGACATTTACTTTGGCTGTAGTCTCTGAAGTCCTTGTAATGTTGAACCTTTACAGTGTGTAGGAAGCAAAAAATCCTGATTTAATCACTGGAGTTAGAGAGTTTTCAGGTGATATGCTAACAGGTTGAACTCCCGGATTCTTGACAAGAGTCCATTTTTCTACTCATAGCCTGACTCTTGCCTTAACATAATAGATAAAATGAGTTGAAAATAGCTTGAATCCTCTGATGTTTTCTGGGTATCTTTAGCTTGAAAACCATGGCCTTGTCAAATATGCAATCCTAAAGAAAAGCTCAGTATCCAGCACAGAGAAACCCTATTATCTGAGGCTCTGGAAATACAGCTGTAGGGCAGAGAAGAAGTTCCTCAAAACCCAGCCTGCAAAGATCCTTCTTAGTTAAAGCAGTGAAATTCTAAAAAGTGCTCAATTTTTGACTTTCTCCTCAAAGAACCTCATGTATATACCTAATATCTTCAACTGTAAGATGTATTTAGAGAAATTGTCCTGAAATTCCATGTAGACCAGGATTCCCTTGAACATGCAGGGATCCTCCAGCCTCTACATTCACTGTAGGTATGCACCATTTCCAGCTGATTCACTCCTTAGCCTGCTTTGCCTCTTGAGCTACTTTTCACTTGCATAGTGGACTCACCATAATGCTGAGATTTTGTTATATTAATTTTTATGTTAGTTATGGTTCCAAGTTTGTATTAATCAAAGATATAATCCCCCCAACTATATTAGTTTATTTAATACAGTGATTCTCAAGTACGACAGAAAAGGAGATCGTGACATTGAAAGGGCTTAGTCCTCTGGTGTCACTCTATGATATGGCAGGTCTGGCCAGTAAATGGGTTGGTTCCCTGTGTGTTTTTTGGGGAGGGGCTCAGGTAGTAGGTTAATAACACAAAACGTTTTCAAGTATGTGATCAAAGCCAGGCTTTGTTGGTGTGTTTTGTGGCTTGTGCCCTCCTTTCCTCTAGGTTAATGTATAAGATGCTGACCACTTTCTATTTTTTTTTTTATAAATAGAGCTTTTTCCTAATTCTGAAAAAAGATTAAAGAATACCCAGTGTGTATTTTTTTGTTTATTGAAAGTCTTTTTTTTTTTTTTGTAAATCCCAATAAGTTAATCAAAGTGTTCCCCAAGTGTACTGGGAACACTCTTCTCTGCTGTTTACCTGTTTACTTCATTACTTTGGCTTTCCCCCTCCTTTATTGTGTGTGTGTGTGTGTGTGTGTGTGTGTGTGTGTGTGTGTGTGTGTGTGTGAGAGAGAGAGAGAGATCTTTTGCCTGCATTTGTGTGTGTACCATATGCATGCAGTACCCATTGAGGTCAGAAGAGGGTGTTATATACCCTGCAACTAGCATTGGAGAGAATGTAGGAGTGTTTTGCGTGCAACTATGTCTGTGCCCCACCTGTGTGCCATGGAGGCCAGAAGTTATTGAATCCTTTGGAACTAGAGTTTATAGACATTTGTGAGCCAGGGTGTGGGTTCTGGGACTCAGACTCAGATCCTCTGGAAGAGCAGCCATCTTAACCTACCTTTTTGAAGATTTGTTTATTTTTATTTTTTGTGTATGAATGTTTTGCCTGCACACATATCTGTGTGTGCTTGATGTCCATCGAGGTTAGAAGAGGGCAATGAACCCCTTGAACTGGAGTTTATAGATAGTTGTAAGCACTATCTGGGTCTTTAGAACTGCAGCAGGTTTCTGCACTGTCTGTCTAACCCCTGACTCTGTCGTTTTTGTTGTTGTTGTTGTTGTTTTTAAAGGAAGTTATAGGTCTCCTATAAAAAGGTAAAAGAAGACAAACATTTTTAGCACCATTTCTGTATCTGATAGCCATTCCTTTGACCCTGTTAAACTTAAGGCCACAGGTAAATGCAAAAGATTCATGTGTAGGAAGGCAAATGCAGAGGTCTAGCCACACATAGTAGATCCTCTGGAACTAGAGTTACAGGCAGCTGGGACTTGCCATGTTGGTGCTGGGATTCAAACTGGGGTCCAGTGCTTTTAACCACTGAGCCATTTCTCCAGTCCCACACTGATCAATTTTAAGTATATCTGTTGAAGTCCTTTTTAATTGTGGAAAATATGATGCTGTTGATAGGCTTTTGGCTATAACTCAGTTGTAGAGTGTTTCCTACCATGCAGAACGCTATGATTCCCAGTGTGGAGGAGGAAGTATGTGCAGGTGATGAAATACTTCATTTATATCTGGTGTAAAAACATTGGTTTCTTGCCCAGCACATGCCCAGCCTTTAATCCCAGTGGTCAGGAGGCAGAAGCAGGCTGATCTCTTTGAGTTTGAGGCCAGCCTGTGGTTTACAGAGCTAGTTCCAGGACAGGCTTCAAAGCAATACAGAGAAACCCTGTCTCAGAAAAAAACAAACAAACAAACAAACAAAAAAAAAAACACATTGGTTTCTCTAAACAAGCTTGTATTTTTGTCTTACCAGGCCATGCAGAATTGGTTTGTATAATTTGAATTAGGCAGACTTTACTTGAATGTTCTGGCTATGACTTGTTTAAATACACAGTATGTTAATAGCCCACAGAATGAGTAGAAAGACCTTCTAGAAATAGGACAAGCTTTCTAGAATGGCACAGGCATTTCTTTAGTTCCCTTGAAGATTTTTCAGAAGTGCCGAGTGTGGTGTCTCAGTATAACCGAGAGTCAAAGGGTAGGTGCTGTGTGTGGAGGATAGCCATACACACTGAAGCTCTTGGGCCAGCCTGTGTCTCTGTCCTTTGCTGCCTTGTTTGGCATTTCTACTGTGGTAGAGTCACAATTGTGTGTAAGATTTAATGTCATGGTTTTAATTTATACTCTGGCCATTGTGAATAAATATTTTGCATATAAGATGTTTAGGAAGACTATTATGAAGATATAATTTTCTTAAGATTAAAAAAAATTACTGATTTCTACACCAATGATATATTTATCTGTTAAGATAAATGTTATTCAAGTACATGTTTTTAATGTCTGTCTTGTGTGCTGGTCCTGTAAATTTGTTATTAAAATACATTAATCTATTAAAAAACAGATATGTTATATAAAAGTTAAAAGAAATGACAAGAAAAATATTAGAGAAAATAAAATACAGAATTCTTGCCTAGCTCCACACAGTGTTGATTCCAGCAGAGGCAGAAGGACCTCGGTTAATTTGAGACCAGCCTGGTCTACATGGTAAGCTCTACAACAGCCAGGGACTACAAGACAAGACCCTGTCTCAAAAAACCAAGATGTGGATGTTCCCTGTGAGCTAAAGAAGATTGTGTGTTCTGCATTGGGTAATCTGTAGAAGGCATTATATCCATTTGCTGCTGTTCATTTCATCCTCCCTGATTTTCAGTCAGCTTGATCTGTCCATTTTTAATAAAAGGGATTAGAAACGCCAACTATGGAAGAAGATTCTTTTATTTTCTCCTTGCAGTCTTCTCTATTTTTGTTTCACATATTTGTGTACTTTGTTGTTATAGGCTCATGTATACCCTTGTTTTATTTTTGGTGCTGTTTTACTTGATCTGAAATCTGTTCTGTTTGAGACTAGTACAGTGCCTCCAGTTTTTTGTTTAATGTTTTTCTCCAAATCTTTTTCTTTCTAGTGGTTAAGTACGCATAGCCTAAACTTTACCTCTTAACTATCTTTAAGGCTTCCGTCAATGGAATCAGATGCATTCCTAACATCATAAAACTGTCATTGCCATCTGTGGTTGTAACTCTTCATCTTGTGGAGTTGGAGCCTTTTTATCTATGAAGCAATAACTCCCACCCTCACCCCCCCCCCCCCAGCCTTGGGAACCACCATTCTGCTTTCTGTTTCTGTAACTGACTACTCCTTCATTAAGTGGAACTATTCCTGAGAGGCTTAATTCACTTAGTTTGATACTCTTAAGGATCATTCACATCATATCATAGAATTTCCTTCCTTGAGTGATAATTTCATTATATGCATATACCACACTTCTTAGTTTGTTTCTACTTTTTGCCTTTTGGGACAAATATTTCTGACCATGGATAAACAAGTATTTCTTTAAGATTGTGCTTTCGATTCTTCTGAAAATATGCTGTAATTGTTGGATTGTATGGTAACAGGACTGCCATACTGTTTACCAGCTAGACTGTGCCACTTTGCAGGCTTCCCTATCTATGGTGCACAAGAATTCTTTTTCTACATCCTCACCAATTTCTGGTATTTTATTTATTTTGATAGTAGCCATTTGATAGTTGTGAAGTAGTATGACACTCATCTTTGCTCCTTCCTGCTGAGCAGATTATGTGGAGTTATGTGCTCCTGGCCTTCCTCCTCCTTTCTGCGACATTGTCCTGTTTGTTTGTTTGTTTGATTGATTGTTTGTTTTGACTGCCAGTGCCACGGGCTTATGATGAGCTTTGCAGAGTCTTTTATACAAGTCTCCAGCTTTGTTTTCTTTCAAGATGGTTTGGATTATTGTCTTAGTCACTGTTTCATTTGCTGTGAAGAGATACCATGACCAAGACAAGCATTTATTTGGTGGCTTGCTTATAGTTCCAGAGGATCAATCCATTATCATTCGAACATATGAACTTATGGGGGGGGGGCATTCTTATTTAAACCACCACAGTTATGGACTCTTTAAGATTCTGTGTGATATTTAAAATACTTTTTTCTGCTTTGCAAAAAACATCATTGGTATTGTGACAGATTGCATTAAATCTATAGAAGGCATTATAGAAGACATGGAAGTAGTACATATTAGCAGTAATCTTTACTCATGCATTCTCTCACTTTGGTTAATTCATAAATATTCTATTCTTTTTATGCTATTCTGATTTTTAAAATATTAATCTTCTGTCTTGGTGTGGGGCTGAATTTGTTTATTGGGTCTAACCATTTTTTGTTTTGTTTACATATGAAATTTCCTATAAAATTGTATCATCTAAACAATTAAGTTTTCCTTTCCCTCACCTAAGTACCCTGGCACTAGTCACTAATACTGTATAGAATAGTAGTGTTAGAAGTGTACTCAGGCATTGACCCTAGGACCTAATGGCGTGTATGCTACGTAAGTACCCCATCCATAATTCTGTGTCAGTAACTGTGCTTCCACTGACATTTAGATAATTTGAGCCTTTTTTTTTTTTTCTTTAAACTGTCCTAGTAAAAGTTTGCCAGTTTCAATTAGTCAATTTTGTCTTTTCAAAGAATGATCTCTCACTTTCTCTACCCTCTCTCTCTCGAAACATTCCCCCCACCCCATCTTATTTAGAGCTGTAAAATGGCTCATTAGTTAAGAGTGCTGGCTGCTTTTCCAGAGGACCCAAGTTTGGTTTGCAATACCCAATGTTAGGTAGCTCACAACTGCCTAAAATTCCAGACTTTCTGGCCTTTCATGTCAGGTTCAGTGTGGACAAACTGAAAATACAAAAATCTTTTAAAAGACTTATTTTTTATGAGAGAGTGTCTGTGCATGCACGTGCTCATGCAATAGCTCTTAACCACTGAGTCATCTCTCTAGTCCTGGATTTATTTATTTATTTTTCTATTTCATTTATGCCTACCCTAATTATGATGATAATTTGGACAAGATCTTTCTTTATCTGATGTGTCACAAATCTTCCTTATGTCTTTCAAGTATGACTAGCTTTTTTATTAATAGAAGCACATGTTGTTACTATAAGGTAAAATTTCTCCTTCACTCTTGGTATCTCTTTGTAACCCATACTTTTTTTGTCTTTCATCTAACTAATTCAAACACTCCTTGAACATTTATTCATTTATTTAATGGATGGGTAGGGGAGTAGTGTCATGACACATATGTGGGAGTCAGCACATTGGTGGAGTCCATTCTCTGCTTTCACCAGATGGGTCCCAGCAATCAAAATTCAGGTCATCAAGCTTAGTGGCAACTACCTTTATCTACTGATCCATCTTGACAGACCTATCTTTACTTTTAACTTACCAGATTATTTAAAGTAGTTTCTGTGGCTAGACTAATGGCTCAGGGTTAAAAGTGTGTGCTGTTTTCCAAAGGACCCAAGTTCAGGTCAAAGCACTTAAGTCGGGCAGCTCACAGCCTGTAACTCCAGCTTTCCAGGATCTGATGCCTCTGGCCCCTCTTGCTGACCCCTCCAACACATAATATAAAATAATAGAAGTAAATCTTTTGAATGGGTGTCTTACATAGGTATAGGTGAGTTTCTTATACCTTGTGCTTCTGCTTTTTATTCATGTTTTCAGATATTTTCTCTTTTTCTGAAAAATAACAATAAGAATGACTTTGATATATTTGGATTATTATCAACATTGTAACTGTTTTATATTCATTTTTAAAGACTTCCGTTTAACTATATTTTACATATTCTAATACCTTATATCAGTGGTATTTACATTTTAGCTGTCTTGCTGTTGCCCTGAACTTCACAGTGTGCCTTAGCTAAGTTCCCATTGAGATTGCACTGTCAAGCCTTGCACAAGGCCCATGGCTTCAGGAAAAAGCCTCCTCCTTTCTCCACCTTTTCCATTTAGTATTGGGCTGATCTCCCAGATAGTTGCCTTCACATGAAGATAGCAGTTGTCTTTTAGATCATTTAGGAATGTGAGAGATTGTTTTATGTTGCATTTATTTATGATCTTTCTATATGTGGACCTAGCCATCCGACCTTTCTGCCTGAAGAAAGTCATTTGATTTCAGGCAGGGCCAGTGTACCATAAGTGAGTCCTTGGGCATTTGAAGGAGTTTTTATTTCCCCTTCACTTTTGAAAGATGAATTTATTGAGTGCACAGTCCTAAGTGTTTGGGCTTTTTCTTTCAGTGTTCTAAGTATACTATGTTGTTCCCATGTTTGCATGGTTTCTGAGATAACCATTTTAATTCTTTTCCTTCCAGTTTAGATTAGGCATTATGGGGCTATGTAGTGTGGAAAAATAGCTAATGCTAGGGGATTTTGTTGTGAAGTTGGGTGTGTTTTCTGTAAGGGGTATTGCTTATTTCCTCTAGCCTCAGAATAACAATGCTAGTACAAAGGATATTATTGCCTCTTTCTCATCCCTGGGAGGCATTGAAAAACAAACAAAAAACCCCCAAAGAACACAAAACTCAGAAATGAGGAATATTTGTATTAACTTTCTCATTGGCTGAAATTCCTGTTGGTCTGACTGTACAGTGTAAGTTTCTTCAGTTAATGGTGTTATATCTTGATGTCTTGGCATGCCATCCTTCAGTCTTGGTGTCTTGAGCTGGCATGGGTAGGGAAGACAGACTGGATCACCCACTCCTAAGGGATTGCAGCTTTATGAAGGTGTATTTGTTTGCATTCTCGTCAGAGTTTTTACCTAAAGCAAAGAATTTTTTTTTCTTATGAGTTACTTTTTGTCATAAAGTGGAGACCAATTCAAAAATACTATTAATTTTGAAGCTTTGTGAATTTGTATGAAGAGTCCGACTTCGTTGGTTAACCACTGGTATACTTTGAAGCAAAGCCCACAGTAGTCCACTTAGCAAAGAGCTGCTTTTTTCAGAAGGAACACTTACACTATTTAGGTCAGCAGGCATCATGTATAAGAACACTGAAAAAATACAGCCTTGTTGTTGTTGTTGCTGCCTGTCTCCTCACTTTTGCCTTCAGCCTTTACAATTGGGCCTCCTCTTTAAGTAGGTGGACCTCTGAAGAAAAGTGTAAGTAAAATATGTAAGAACATGGCTGTTGGGTCCTTATTTCCCTGATGTGTTCAACAGTCACTTATTGAACACCCAGTATGTGCCAGGCCCTGTGTTGCATTTTAGAAACACCCAGGTTAGTTAATCCTGGTCAGTGTTTTCAAAAGAGAAGGCAAAAACATAATCAGAATAAAATGCCAAATCCTGTGGCAAGCCAGGTGATATGGCTCAGTGGCAAAACCCTTGCCTACTATGCACAACAAGGCCCTTGACTCCATCCCCTGAGCCACAACAGAAAGAGCCCTTGTTGTGCTTCAAGTAACTAGTGGGTAGACATAGGGTAGGAAAGTAACACTGGAGAGCAGATCTGAATGGAGCACAAGGGTCTTCACAGAATAGAGGGCACTGGAAAGAATGAACAAGGATCTAGATTTGAATGTTGTAGAGGTGAGGGACCAGAGGGGAAGCCAGTCAGTTCACAGCTTGTATCCAAGGAGAGTCTCAGGAAGCTCTTAAGTTGCTCAGATCCCTGGAGGTGCTTCTGCTGCGATACCACCCCATACCCTGGGCTGTCAAGTAGGCTGAGGTACCCTAGCAGGTATTTCTGCTCCTTAACCAAAGGTTCCCATATTACTTGTTCTTTATCAGTAGATCTAAGCAAGATACCTCTTGGCTTTTTTTTATTACTTTGTGGAACCAAGTGTCTGTTAAAATGTAGTTTTATTATTTTCCTTGCTTTTTGCTCCCTGTGGCTTTCTCTCCAAAACAGCTTGTTTGGGCCCTTGATTTTGAGTGGTCCATTCAGGCCTGTTACCCATGTTTAGAATACTTTTGGACCCTGAACATTTGCTCTACTTGTCTGTCTCCCCTCTGCCAGTCTCCTGGAGCCCTCCAGGTTAGAGTACATTCTGTCTTGTGCCAGTGGAATGGGTAGAGTCACTGCCCAGCCTTTTTGCATTTTAGAGTCAGTCTAGCTGATGGGATTTGGCATAGTCTTAGTAAGCACTGGTAATTCATCTTTACCCTCACCAATGCTTCCTGCAGGCTAGGCAGAGTAACTTACCAAAACCTCTGGGGTAGATATTTCCAGATTTCAGATGAGAAAACTAAAGCACAAAAGATTGAGTGATATGCCTGAGGTCACACAGCTACTAACAGGGAGGCTGAGATTCATGCCCAGTTTTTGTTTACCTGTCATTGACCATGCTCTCACAATGGAGCCAGGAATGTCTTCCAGGTTCACTTGTAGAGCCCTCCTTTTCTCGCCATTTTCACCCCATTATGTCATCATTTCTCATCACCTAACCAGCAGCTTCAGCATATCCTTGCCTTGCTGATCATTACTCTGTTGCCACAGCTGACCTTTCTAATAAACTGACCAGATTGTCTTCTAGCTTGACACCCTTATGGCTCCCTTGCCTCTTCAGGTCAGTAATCACACAGTTACTTCTGATGTAGACTCTACTGTCCACATCCAGACTCTGTCCCTCTCCCTTCCTCTGTCTGACCATCACATGCAATTGGGAATTCCCCTGAAGTCCTCAAACTCGAATCTACAGAATCAACTTTATTTACATATTATAAAGAATGGGATCACCAGACATCCTTCCTAATGCCAGGTCTGTGACTTGCCCAGGGCATGGTCCACTCACTCATCTCAGCAATACTTGGCTCTACCAAAGGAACACAGTATGCCCAGCATAGTCCAGGGCTGGGGTACAGGACCAGGATCTCAATCTTCTCATGAAGTGCCTGTGATTTAGGAGATGTCATAATTAGAATATCAGGCTACAAATTCAGTCTTGAATTCTGCTATGGCAGGTGAAGGAAGAGGCGGCCAGATCCCAAGGTGTTAAGTGGGAGACTTGCTTTGGTACTGCACTGGATCTTAAGTAGCCAGAGCAGAAACAGCAGCAGCTTTTCTGGGATAGTGGTATCTGGGCTAAGGCTTGGGAGTGAGTGTACAGGTGAAGAGGTTTCTGGTGAGCAAGTGAGAATAGAAAGAAGAGTGGCTGGAGAGGTAGAGTCCAGAGCAGAAGATCTGTAAGCCAGGCTTGCTGAGCAGGAGGAGGGAGGGGGTGTTTATTTCCCTAAGATCTTGTGGGCCATGGAAGGGCTTTTAACTTTTATCTGAATAGTAGCAGAAAGCTACCTCTATATTCTAAATGAGGATCCCTTGGGCTGCTGTAAAGAAAAGGACTGGTAGGAGGCCCACATCCCTATGTAGAAGCCAGCATAGCAATGCAGCTGTGTGAATGGCATAGCCCTCCAAGGAAAGGTATCAAGTGGGGAGAGCCTTAGGGCACCCAGGTGTGTACAGGGAGCTCTCAGCAACTTGGCACTCAGTAAATATACATTGCTGACTGGCCCACTAACTGTATCCCATTCCCTTTCCCTGGCCTCTCAAGGCCTTCCTCAGGGCCTAGGCCAGTATACTCATAAGTTTGGAATGACTTTCTCCCTGGAAATGGGACTAAGTCAGCACCAATACCTGAGTTTTAGCACAACCAGAATCCTTCTAGCTCTTCAGATCTGTGTTGCTTTTTGCACAGCTCTGAGAGTTGAAAGTTAAGGACCTTCTCATTGTTATCAGTGCTTCCAAACTGATTTGTTGATCGATAGCGTCTAAGGAGACTTAAGCCAAAGGACAGCTCTTATGTGTATGTACCACATTAAGAGTGTGACTAGACAGGAGTGTTGGAAGTGGCTGAGTTATCTGAAGGCATCAAGAACCTTTGGGTTAAAGGTCAACCTTCATGTATAGCCTTCCTAAGTAAACCTCTACTCCAGCATTTGTGAGATGTACTTCCAATGCACATTGGCTTGTGGGAAGCATAGCCTTCAAGGTTTCAGTCACAATTTGTCTGTTTGTAGATGATCTACACAGGTATATAGAATATTAATTTTGATATGTGATTAGAACTTTTTTTTTGTAGGCTTTACCGCCAGCACCTGTTCAGAGTCACACAAATAAGCCTCAGGCATTCAATGCATCTCTTCAAGACCATATTTACCCGAGCTGTTTTGGGAACACTCCAGAGTGGAATAGTTCTAAATTTATAAGTCTTTGGGAATCAGAAGTGATGAATGATAAGAACTGGAATCCTGGCACTTTCTTGCCAGATACAATTTCTGGTAAGGAATTCATTAAAACTTTCTTAAGGTTTTAAATCCGCTGAGCCAAATTAAGATGGTCATCATCACACTCTCCAGCAGGAGGCCCTGGGCCCTGGCATCCCATCCACCCTCCCACATCTGCCCTGATGGATCCACTGCATTGATTAACAAAGCTAACATTGGCTCCTTGCTACCTGCCAGCACAGTGAGCCACATGTGCCCAGCTGCAGAAGATCTAGTTTCCAGAGTCTGTGTCCGGCCTGTAGTTCTCACATAGTGGTGGCCACCGGATCTTAGCTCAGTGCGTGGGGGCAGGGAGAGAGTGACACTTACACTTGAATGCTGTGACTCAAGTTCCTATTGCTGGTTTCTGTATTGACCCTAAAGGGCTTTCTCCCCTCTAACAAGCACCTTCTTCTCAGCTGTCTCACTTGCTGAGGCTCAACTGTTACTTCATTCTTAGGTCCAGGGTCACCTGGGAGGGGCTGGGGCACCTCTCTGTCTTCAGATAGCCAGAGCCCCCTGATCACCCCACACCCAACCTTGAATGTGCTCAGAACAGAAGCTAGTCCTGACATCCTGATTTATGTTTGAAGGATTTCTAGCTGTGTGACCTTAGGCAAGTTGCTTAGCCTTTCTGAGCCTCAGTTTCTTCATCTTTAGGATGGGAAAAACAATTCCAACCTCAAGAACTGGTTTCAAGGCATTCAGTGATACTGAAAAACACCTAGTACAGGAATTGGCACATAATAGGTGCTCAATAAACATTCCTTAGAATAAAAGCATAATTCCAAAGGAATCCTGGCGTCAGTAGTGGCCCCAATGTCAGCATGTTCTTTAGGGAGGGTTGTTAAATGCTGTTTCATTTAGAAGTCTTAATTTTCCCATTCTTCTCCAAAGGGAGTGACATATTAGGGCCAGTGCTCTCAGAAACAAGACCTGAAGCCCTTCCACCTCCACCCAGCAATGAAGCTCCTGCAGTTTCAGATATCAAAGAGAAGAAAAGTGCTGCAAAAAAGAAGTGTTTATACAATTTCCAAGATGCTTTTATGGAAGCAAATGAAGTTGCCATGGCAAACACAGTCGCCATGGCCACCTCCTCAGCCACATCCTCTGTGTCATGCACAGCCACCACAGTCCAGTCTAGCAGCAGTCAGTTCAAGGTATCATCCAGAAGGCCGCCTTCTATAGGTAAGGGCGCTGAGAGCCTCTCAACTTATCACTTCTTATACCACCCATGAAGTAAGTGTTTATTTTGCCTTTCTAGAAGTGAAAATGAAACAACTGAAGGTGCTTGTGCACAAGAACATGCCCTTTGGATTCTGGTTGGAATTTTAGCTGCCATTCAAAATACTCTTGGGTGGCTGAGCTCTGTGTCTTGGCTCCAGCCTTTGTTTTCTATGATGGGCATAGATTATTGCTTTCTGAGCACAGCTACTGCTGAGCAAAAGAGGATTTGTGCGAGCCAACAATATTAGCCTGCTAGCACTCACACTTATCACTTACTGACAGGTGGAAGAGACTTAAAAGCAAAGAAATGTTTATAGGGTAATGTCTGAGGACAGGGGAGCTGACTTGTACCTCATCAACAAAAGTTGAGACAGTTTGAGCATCAGAAAGAATCATGATTGTGCTCCTTACTGAAGGGGAGGGGGTGTTGGGGGAAGGAGTCAGTGAACCTTGGCACTCAGGAATCCCTAGGGATGTCCAGAGAGCCTCCTAAGGTCGAGAAACTCCTCTTTACCCAAGCATAGAGTAGAAACAAAGTGAGTGTGCTGCAGTCAGCCTTCCATTGGATGATGTAGGTCAGCCTAACCAAGGAGTATTTGTTTCTTTTCCTCTTGTGACAAAATGCCCTGAAAGAAGGAGCCCAAGAAAGAAGGGGTTATGTTATGTCCGTCCTGCCATGGAAATCAAGGCATTTAGAGTTTGAAGCATCTGGTCACATTGCATCCATAATCAGGAAGCTGAGAGCAATGAATGCATGCACCGTGCTCAGTTCAGTGTCTTCTTGAGTATAGGGTACAGGTTCACCTGTCCAGAAAACCTGCAATTAAGATAGGTCTTCCCACATCAATAATCTTCACAAGTATGCCCAGTCACCCATCTCCTAGATGATTTCATATTCTATCAAGCTGATAATTGGTAACAAGCATCAAAAGGAGTGTTTCTTTTGTTTTGGGGAGATGGGAGATGTGACAGGGTCTCTCTATGTTAAGTCTAGGCCAGCTCAAATCCACAGAAATCCTCTTGCATCATCTTTCCAAGGCTTGTACTACAGTAGCCAGCTAAATAGATACCCATACACCACCCCTTTGTACATGCGAGAGGGAGAGAGTGAGCGAGAGCAATCATGTCCACACACTAAGAGTGCGTCAGCCAGATCCTCACACTTGCTTGATAAAAATGCTACCATTGAACCACATCTCTAGTGCTTTGGGAACAGTAAGAATACTGGATACCATTTTGGCAAATATAACAAACATTTCGCTGGAGGCTGACCCATTATAGGTGATGATGGGCACCCCTCAGGAGGAAGCTGAGAATTGTATATCTGACAGACCCCAATTGGAACAAAGGTTATCAATTCTCTATCTAGTTTACCTTTGTGAGATTTAGTTGTAAAATGGTTCACCCAGATGTGATAAGATAAACCACACTGGTGGACAGTTGGCCTCTGGAAAAATGTCTGTCAAACAGCAGCTGGATTAGTGGAGAAGCTTTGATGACCTTGGTAATGTTCGGAGTTTAGATTCAGATTACATGTGGAATCCGAGCTCCAGGCTTCTGATGCTGGTGCCCACAATGGAGAAATCGCAGGTTATCGGTAAATGTCTAGGGGTCTCAAGAGCTCAAGCTGAAGTAAAGCTTACTACATACAGATGTTAAGACCAGATTTGGTGTGTGTGGGGAAATTGAGTAAATGTGACCAGTCAGGCTGAAGCTAAATGGGTATTCTTTGGTTTCTGTAGGTCTGAACATACCCCCCTAGCCCCACACATACAAAAAAAAAAAAAAAAAAAAAAAAAAAAAAAAAGTAATTAAAAGTAACATGAATATTTGTTTTCTTCAACCAGTGGCAGTCTCTCTTGTATCTCTACATGCAGGTGATGTTTTTCATGGCCTCAACAAAGAGGACCACAGACACTCAGCACCTGCTGCTCCAAGGAACAGCCCCACAGGCCTGGCCCCGCTCCCAGCTTTGTCTCCTGCTGCACTGTCTCCAGCCTCCACACCTCACCTTCCAAATCTTGCTGCCCCATCATTCCCCAAAACTGCAACCACAGCCCCTGGGTTCGTGGATACACGAAAGAGCTTCTGTCCTACCCCTGTGGCACCCCCGCCCTCCACAACAGATGGCTCCATCAGTGCCCCTCCCAGTGTCTGCAGGTGAGCCACAGAGCCTAGGTCTTTGTGAGGAGGGCTGGGAGCCATGCTGCACTAACATAGCTACAGACTGTGCTCTGGGTCCAGGCAGGTAACAAGTCCAGTGCAGAAGAAAGAGACCTCACCAACAGAGGCCAAGGCCGTGGAGTTGGAGAGGCTCCAGTCTCAATCTCAGCCTCTAGTTCTTCAGAGGAAAGAACAATGGCCCGGCTGCCAAGACCAGGGTCAGGGATGCTGACTATCTCCACTGGTGGCATTAAGGGTGTGGTGTGCCTTGCTTGTTTTTTTAAGTTGTTTTTTCCTATACATTGGGTAGAATCTGCAGAAAATTTACAAGATATATATACTGAAACTAATACCACACACAATGATTTTTATAAAAGATCATTTCTGTTACCTTTGAACTTGCCTGTTAGAAGCACGTCCTCATAACCCCCATTATGGAACCAGTGGTCTCAGGGAAGTCAGAAGAGTTGTCTGTCCATCCAGAGGCACTGTAGGTGTGCTATGACTACTGACCACGTCTGCCATATCTCCCAACTGAGCCCAGTCACCGCACTGTCTTGGCTGATGGCACATGATACTCTGACCTTAGCGCCCTGAGCCCTCTTTGCTGCCTTGGTCTGAAAAATAATCAGAACAGCGGGTGGGAATGAGGAATAATTAGTGCCTCCAGGGTGGCTGCTTGCTAATGATCTGTGTGTGGTTTTGCAGTGACCCTGACTGTGAAGGGCACCGCTGCGAGAATGGTGTCTATGACCCGCAGCAGGATGATGGGGATGAGAGTGCAGATGAGGACAGCTGCTCTGAGCACAGCTCCAGCACCTCAACTTCCACCAACCAGAAGGAGGGCAAGTACTGTGATTGCTGCTACTGTGAGTTCTTCGGACATGGCGGGGTAAGTGCATGCAGTCAGTGTACTGCGACTTGACAGTTGCATGACTTGTATGTTAGATTTATTTTTATTAGTTTGAATTCTATGTAGGTATGAGTAATTGTATGTGTATATATGAGTTCAGGTGCCAGTGGTTACCAGAGGCACGTGATCTCCTAGAACTGGACTTGCAGGTGTTTGTGAACTGGGTGCTGGGAACTGAATTTGGGTCCTCTGGAAGACTAAGTCATCCCTTCAGTCCCTTAGTAGGCCAGGGGGGGAGGGGGAGGGGGAGGAGAGAGAGAGGAGAAAGAGGAGAGAGAGAGAGGAGAGGATTGAAAGTAGATAGGAAGGGGACTTGTTGGGAATAAAGGGTCCAGAGAGAGGATATCAGGAGATGAATACTACCAAACTGAAGAAACAGGATTTCATCACTGCAGTTTTTCTCTTACCACTGTGTTTTTATTGGTGGTGATTGTTGCTGATTTTTGAGACAGGGTTCCTCTTCATATTATAGGCTGACCTGGAACTCATGTAGCCAGGCTGGTCTCAGATTTGCAGCAATTCTTATGCTTTGGGCTCCTTGGGTGCTGTGATTACAGAACTAAGCCACCTGCCTTTTGCTTCGTTTTTGCATTTGTTTGTGAGATTTTATATAGTCAGTAAAGTAGGTTGTTAACTAAACACCACTGTAGTTTGGCTTATGCCCTCTGTGGGTAGTGCAAACCACATTGGATGAGTACGAAAGCTATTGGTATACTATATGCCTGTACAACTCTGCAGTGCAGGAACTGTATTTGTGCAGCCCCATGGTCCCTAGGGAGGGGAAACAACAAATGAAGGAGCCATGTACATTTTGTTTTGGTTTTGCTTTGTTCAGTCTCTATTTCCTTAAATATGAGTGTTTCTTTAATAGTAAGGGATTGGCAGTAGGACTGAGAACCAGGTATTTTCCCCTTTTGTTTCCCTTTTAATACTAAAAAGAAAAGTAAATATTGAAGAGATATGGAACAGATTTATCAGCATCAAAAGATAATTAGCTCAGTAGCTCAGTAGCTCTTGCCTGGCCAGTTCAAAGCCCTGGTTTTGGTTTGCAGCTCTGGTGTGGAGAAGATAAGAATCCCACTATACTAAGTAAAAATAGACATATAAATATGTGTATGTTATTTGCTTTCACCTTTAAAAAAAAAAAAATTGTATATATTTTGCTAAATTTTCACAAATGTATACTAAATTGAAAAAGTAGTTGGCTAAAACTCAACTTTGAGGTTATGAGATGATACCATTCATATTATTTCCTTAATTTTTTGTTTTATGATGATTATTTGCTACTTAAGAATTTATTAAAATTAAATTTACATAGGTTATTTTTAGAGATAAGTTTTGAAATTTGTTACATTCAAACTTGTTCAAACTTGAGGTGTAATTTAGGTATATTCTTACCCTAGCCTCCAGCTGCACCAACAAGTAGAAATTATGCAGAAATGAGGGAAAAACTTCGTTTACGGCTGACCAAGAGGAAGGAAGAACAACCCAAGAAAATGGAGCAGATCTCAGAACGGGAGGGTGTAGTTGATCACCGCAGAGTGGAGGATTTGTTACAGTTTATAAACAGCTCAGAGGCCAAGCCAGTTAGTAGTAGTCGGGCAGCCAAACGAGCAAGGCACAAGCAGAGAAAGGTAAGTGACAGCGCCCCGTTTCAGGGCCTACAGGTACACATTTCAGAAGGCAGGGCTGCTTGGTGTGCCTGCCCTGGTGCTCTGAGTAGTAAGTTTGTAGCAGACCTGGTGGAGGCTGCCCTGGCCCGTGGAACAGAGAGCTCCCACTGTTGTGAGAACCTTCCTTCCAGACAGACAGAAGAAAGAGCTTTTGCTGTGGGGAGTAGATGAGATTTTGTGAGGTTTAAAAGCTGAGGGTGAGGCAATGCCTTTGGTATGAGACTGACCTCTGTCCTACAGTAGCTACATGTGCCTTATCCAAGCAGACCTACCACATTCTTGTTCTGACACACAGGTCCATCTGCTTGAAGGAACCGTTCATAACATAAAAGTTAAGGTTAGCTAGCCACCCTTAGTGGAAACACCTGAGCAATTTTTATCTCTCTAGAGGGCATAGCATGTCACCAGAGGTAGACATCTACTTGCCCAAGTTCAGGGCTGTGATAGGACGTGGCCTGTGGTCTAATATTATTAATAAAATGAAATCTTCATTTGGGGAAACTTCTTTACCTCAAGGTGGAAAACAGAAATGCTGTGTGATGCTGAAAGCGCTTTGTACTTGTGCAAGTCAACATATATTGAAACTATCTGCCAGTGTGGGAAGGGATTTTTTTGTTTGTTTTTAATGTTTGGACACATTTTGTCTGTGTCTTATTTAGCAGGTCCATGCTTGCTTTAGTCTCACCTGGACAGCTAAGGTTGTCAGGAGTTTCTGCAGTCAGTAAGCTGATTGCTTGTCTTCCACACAAAGAAGCAGTTGCTGGGTGCTGTACACAAGTGCAACAGCTGCTTTCACTGCTCCCAGTACCTAGCTCTTGGTCAGAGGCTGTTAGCTGCCCTGTTCTTAGTAAACTAAGAATATGCTTCAGTAGGTCGATGATATCCAACAGTTCTGTAGGTTGAAATAATTGCAAATGGGTATGTTTAAGGTTTTAGTTGTTAATGTCTCTTTCAAAGTTTATTTTGTAATGCGTGATTGATATCTCAAATTTTTAGAGGTTTTTTTTTTTTTTTTTTTTTAATTACTCATATGGATGGGAGGGAGCATCATGATATGTGTGTAAATCAGAGGACAACTTGTACAGGATGGTTCTCTACCTTGTGGGTCTTGGTCAAATTTAAGTCATCAGGCAAGTGCCTTTAACTGCTGAGCCACCTTAGCAGCCCTGTCACGTTTTAGAGTTCTTAGAATGGTCTTAAGACATCTTCTCTTGTTTCCATTCAGCTGGAGGAAAAGGCACGCCTGGAAGCTGAGGCCAGGGCAAGGGAGCACCTGCACCATCAGGAAGAGCAAAAGCAACGAGAGGAGGAGGAGGAAGAAGAGGATGATGAGGAGCAGCGTTTCAAGGAGGAATTTCAGCGGCTTCAGGAGCTTCAGAAATTAAGAGCTGCAAAAAAGAAGAAAAAGGAGCGGCCAAGTAAAGACTGTTCCAAGTTGGACATAATTGCTAGAAATTTTCAGGCAGCAACAGAGTCTATCTCTAACTCTGAAAACATCCACAATGGCTCAATAGAACAAACTGAAGAACCAGAAACCTCATCTCACTCCCCTTCCAGACACATCAATCACTTAGAGCCCAGGCCAGGGCCTGGGGCCAACGGGGATGCTACAGACCCCGTGGACCCCAGAGACTCCAAGCTTCTGCTACCCAAGGAAGTCAATGGAAAGCAGCATGAGCCTCTTGCGTTTCTCTTGGACATGATGCATCATCACAAAGAGGGAAACAGCAAACAAAAGTTAAAGCAGACCAGCAAGACTAGCAACGAGCCATCCAGGAAGCCCACAGAGCCTCCCAAAACCACGGAGGTTCAGCCCAAGCCCCGGGCCCAGCCTGACTTAAAGCCTAAAGTAGTTGACCTTGCTCTCCTCACAGAGCAGAAGAGAGAGGAGAGGAAGGCCAACAGCAACAACAACAATAAAAAGCAGCTGAGCCACATCAAAGAGGAGAAGTTCAACGCTGTCACTCCTGAGCCACCCTCCCCCAGCCAGCTCCTGCAGAATGGCAGGCTGATTCTGGCAAGTTCTCCTCAGCCCAAGGGCAAGAATAAGAAAAATAAAAAGAAGAAAGGAGACAGAACCAGCAGTTCAATTGGTAAATAAACTCACAAGAGTTCTCACAAGAGAACTATTCCCAGCTTTGGCTGGTAGTGTTCTGTGTGTGGGTGTGAGCTCTCTACAAGCCCCTGCAGGTGGGAATGTTGCTTATCTGTCACTTTTCCACCAACAATAATAATTGTAGCTGCTACATAGTTTTTCTCAAATAATTCTAGACATAAAAATCTATAAAAAGCGCACAAATTATTTTCCAATATATTTTTGATCTGTGGTTAGTTGAATCTACAGGTACAGAACTACAGGGTAAGAAAGGTGGCGCCTGTTAACATCCCTCCCATCCTGAGTCATCTTGGGGTTAGTTTGGATTTGCCCATTTCTAATATAGTTGTATTGATGGTTCCCATCTTAAAGTTAGTAGTAAGTTTTGTTATCTACGCTACAGTGAGTTCCCACAACAGTCTAATGCATGGTTTGCGTTCTCAGGCATCCTTGATCCTTGGATAGTGAGAACTTGATCTATTGTTTACATGGTTACTGACTTACTTGGGTCTAGAACATTCTTGGAGTAGTTTCAAAATTTTCTGTCCTTATACTCTGGTGAAGTATGAACTTCCTGTTTTATTCACAAAGAAAGCATGCTGCATATTCTTTTGTCTTTGCTGGTTTTCCTTTTAAAACTTAATTTATTCTGGGGAGCATCTTCATATCTGTTCAAAGAACTCTTCCTTACTCCTTACAATTGCTCTTTACAGTTTTTTCAAATGCACTGCAATCTCTTCAGCCATTCCCTCTGGGGAACAGTTAATTGGGTTGTTCCCAGAGATTTATAATTTCACACAGTGTTGGGTATAATGCTTTCCATATATATCTTCCTAACTACAGGTGTGTCTTTAGACAGCTTGCTCAGAAAAAGAGTTCTGGTCAGATGGCAAGTATACAGTTAGTTTGTGGGATGCTTCCTTATTCCTCCAGTCCTTCAGGAGGCCATCCTTCAAGTCACCTGTGTGCTCCTGGCTCACCACAGCCTGACCTGGAATACCATGCTGCACTTTTTAGCTTTTACCAACCCATTAGTTAGAATCATTCCTTGAAATGGTTTTCATAGGCATTTCCATCTAATTTACAGTGAGGTCAGTAGACTTTTATAGAAAGTTTGTAAGTCTTTTTGTAAATTTTCTATTCATATCTTATTTTAATTAAGAGTTTCTGCTTTTGTGATAGAACATTATGACCAGAGAAACTTGTGGAGAAAGGATTTATTTCATCTTAGAGCTTGTACTTTGTCATCCAGGAAAGTCAGGACAGGAACTCAAGGCTGAAACCTGGAGGCAGGAGCTGAGGCAGAGGCCATAGAGGAGTTCTGCTTACTGGCTTACTCTTCATGGCTTGCTGAGCCTGCTTTCTTACAACACCCAGGACCACATTTCCCAATGGTGGCACCATTCACACAATGAACTGGGTCCTCACACATCATACATCAATCCAAAAAAAAAAAAAAAAAATGAACCACAGGGTTGGCCACTGGCCAGTCGGTAAGGTAATTTTCTCAGTTGAGATTCCCTCTTCCACAATGACTCTTGCCTGTGTCAAGCTGATATAAAACTATCCAACACATACCTTTTTCTTGTTTTGTTTTTTAACTAGAATTTTATTATTTGTTTGGTTTGTTTTATGAGACAGAAGTCTCTGTGTAGCTTTGGAGCCTGTCCTGGAACTCACAGAGATCTGCCTGCCTCTGCTGCCCAGGTGCTGGGATTAAAGGCGTGCGCCACCACCATTGGGCCTGCAGCGGGTTTTCAAATGCTCTGGGTCTGTGTCTGGGCTTAGTAATTTATCCTGTGTTTATTGTTCTGAACTGTTATTTTCAAAGTCTGTGTATTTTACAGGCTTTTCAAACCTCTTAGGTTTTTTCAGTTTTTGCTGCTCTTGTGTGTGACTACAGTGCCTTAGCTATAAAGTACGCCCTTCATTTTGGAACTTAATTTTAAGATGGATAAAAATATTCTCCATGTATTTGTTTTTCAGTGCTAAGATTGAAACTTAGCCTATGCATGTCAGAAAAGCACTATACTCCTGAGCTACATCCTTTACTATAATACACAGTTATATTAATTACATGTTGAAACAGTATTTTGATATATTAAATTATTACTGAATGTAATGTAATCTGTTTTTGTTGTTGTTGTTAGTTTTAAAATCTGACTCCTAAAAATATATGTGGCTCAAATTGTATTCCTTGTTAGCCAGTAGCCTAACTGGTTGGTTATGTGAAGCTGTGTTATGTTTTGTGTGTGCATGTATGTCAACGTCCTTTCTTTACTAAATTGCTTCACTGTTGAAGTCTTGTCAGTCACTGTGTCTGTAGACAAAGATGACTGATGTGCACTCTCCCTACACACAACACGCTCTCTCTCTCTCTCTCTCTCTCTCTCTCTCTCTCTCTCTCTGTGTGTGTGTGTGTGTGTGTGTGTGTGTGTGTGTGTGTGTTTAGAATCTTATGTAATCCAAGATAGCCTCCAACTCGCACTGTGTAGCACAGGGTGACTTTGCACTTCTACTGTGTATTTAGTAAATACTAGAATTATAAATGTGTGCTACCACTCCCATTTTATCCAGTAGTAAGGATTGAACCTGGGGCTTTGTGGCAAGTCATCTACCAACTAGCTACATACCAGCCCTACTCTTCCAGTTCTTTCTTTTGATTTGTTCATTTTGGTTTTGGTTGTTTCCAAGATGGGGTTTCTCTGTGTAGACTAGCTGCCTTGGAACGCTCTAGGTAGACCAGGCTGGCCTTAAACTCAGAGATCCCCCTGCCTCTCAAAAATCTGGCTGTTTTGTTATTGTTATGTCTTTATCTGGTCATGGTATCAAGGTGATACTGGACTCAGAAGAGTTTAGAAGCATTTTCTGTTTTATGGAATAATTTAAATAGTATTGGCATTAGTTTTTCTTTGAAGTTTGGATAGAATTCTACTACAGTTCCATCTAGTCAAGGGCTTTTTCTAATGCCAGAAGCTTTTATTACTGTTTCAATCTTATGGCTTGTTATAGATCTCTTTGAATTATTTATTTGATCTCTTCAATTTTGGTATGTTGTATGCATCTAGGACTCTAGCCATTTCTGTTACATTTTCCAGTTTGGTGGAATGAAAGTTTAAAAATAGATCCTTAAAATTTCTGTTACAATGTCCTCTCCCTTTTCATTTGTTTTCTTCTGTTTGTTTTTTGTTTTGTTTTTTGAGACAGGGTTTCTCTGTGTAACTCCCCTGGCTGACCAGACTGGCCTCAAACTCACAGAAATCCACTTGTGTTGGGATAAGGCATGTACCACCACCACCGACTTTCTTTTCATTTCTAAATTTTACTAATTTATATCTTTTCTCAGGCTGGCCACAGAGATTTGCCTGTCCCTGCTCCTTCCCCCCCCCCCCGCCCAGTGGTAGAATTAAAGGCATACATGACCATGCCCAACTTGATTTTAATTTTTTTATGAGTATGGATGTTTGCGTCTATGTACCATGTGCATGCTTGGTACCTGTGGAGGCCAGAGGAGTGTCTGGTTTCCCTGAAACTAGAGTTAAGGATGTTAATGAACTGTTTGCTGTGTGGATGATAAGAATCAAACCTGGATTGGAAGAGTATCCAGTGCTTCTAACCACTGAACTATATCCAGCCTTTGGGGTTCTTGTTTGTTGGGGAAGGGGGAGACTAGTTTGTTTTGTTGTTTGTTTGCTTGCTTCTTGAGACAAGGTCTTAGTGTAGTTTTGGCTAACCTAGAGGTCTGCCTACTTCATGGTACCCAGCACTATTTAAAGGTGTGCTCCATGACATAAAGCCTTTCTCCCAAGCCTTGTTCCTCCAAGGTTTAGATATTCCACCTAAGGCTAGGACAGAAGCCAGTGACTCTTACATTTCTTGAATGTTTTTATGAGGTAATTATGATTTTCCTCCTCTGTCGTATTCATAATAGTGTTATTATTCTAGTTTCCTAACATTAAGCAAGCCTTAAATTTTTGTAGTAATTGCCGCTTGCCTCTGGTAATTATATTCTTTGGTTGAGATTCTATTTGTTGTTACTTTATTGTCTGTGTGTAACCTCCCCTTTTGTTGCTGTTTTTAAATTACTTTTCTATGTTTGCATAGGGCAGGGTGAGAGTATCAGTCAGTATACTTTCTTCATAAAAGGAATCAGTGAGCTTTCAGAGTTTTCTTATTTCAATTCTGGAATACCTTCAGACTGCATTGGAACTAACTGTTAAGGCTTAGAAGTTTAACAACATTCCATCTGTCTCCATTGAAACCTTATAATTCGTCATGTGATGAGGTTATTTTAGAAGATTATTTTTCTTTAGTAAATTTCCCCTTTCAGCTAAAATTTCAAATTTTTATACACTGTCTGCAAAGTATACATTTGTTTGCTTGCTCAGGACAGGCTCTTATGTGGCCAAATCTATACAGCTAAGGCTGAACTTGCAATTCTTATCTATGGCCAGAACACTTATTATTTTCTCCTTGCCATTTCTCACTTTGTGTTTTGATTTTGCTTAAATTAAGTGATCTGTGCCTTTTGTTAATTTTGTTGTTGCTTTAACTCAGAATTTCCCTTTTTTCTAATAACAGTTTTCTGCTTTTACCTTTATTTTTTTCCATGTGATTTTTGTTTTGTTGTTGTTTTATTGTTTATTGTCTTAAATTTTTAATTTAGAAATTTAATTTGGGGCCAGGTGTAGTTTCATTAATCCCAGCACTCTGGAGCCAAAAAAAAGCAAGTCTCTGCGAGTTTGGGGATAGCTAAGGCTATGTGGAGGGCATGTCTAAAAAAGAAAAGAAAGAAATTTAGTTTGTTTTCATCCCTCCATGTTTATTGATAAGTGTTTGGAGTTTTCTGCTGAGCATTGCTTTAATCGTACCCTGAAAAATCTTTTTAAAACAAGTTATTGTGAAGGAGCTCGAGCTTATTGCTCATTCGTATGTTGCCCAGCTGGTTTTCTCTCTGCTGTCACCACCTTCTCGTTGCTGGTGTCACAGGCTAGTGTCACCACACTTGGCACTGTGGTCTTTTTCACTCGATTGTTTTGAAACTCTATGGTTTCCATGTTAACTTTGTGTGTGTGTGTGTGTGTGTGTGTGTGTGTGTGTGTGTGTGTGTGTGTGTGTGTGACTTCTTTCACCTTGTAGTCGCATATTGACAGCTTGAGTTTCTAGGTGGGAGGGTCTATTTGTGGTTCATTTCTAGGTGTTCTTTCGCCCATCCCATCATGGTTACAGTGTTTGGACATTTCTCTATCCTGAAATGTACAAATCACCTAATTTTTGTTTTCAATTATTAGAACAGAGAATACTTGAGATAATCAACTTCTAAAAAGGGATGGCTTATTTTGCTCTCAGTTTTTAAGATTTTAGTCTCTAGTCAATAAGCCCCATTGCTTTGGGACCTGTGGTGGGGACAGCACGTGATGGCAGTGATTGGAAGTAAGGACATGGAGGAAGAAGTAAAGAGCTGCTATCCCCTTCAAGAATGTCTTCTCCCGGTGATCTAATTTCTTTCTTGTAGTCCCCACCTCCATAATTTCCATTACCTCCCAATAGCTTCATGGCCTTTGTGGGACTCCTTCAGCCCTAAGTTGGTGTGTGTCAGCTTCTTTGAATTCCTCTTGTGAGCTTGAGATACAGATGTATTTCTGCCTTATTTACTTAATTACTTATACTGGAAGCACTCTGCTACTAAGATGCATCTCCAGTTTTGGAGGGCAGGATCTTTCTAAGTTGTTCAGGTTAGCATCAAATTTAATTCCCTGACTAACTGGAATTACAAGGACATACTACCACACAACTCCCAAGGTTAGCCCGGGCTATATAATGGGACCCTGTCAGTGTTGGGGGGGGGGATTTTCTTTGGTGAATTAATACCATTCACATTAGTTATAATATCTTTATAGTGCCTCAATCTTGTCACTATCTTGTAATTACTTTGAATATCTTGTATGTGCTGTTCTCTTCTCCATGATAGTTTCCTCAGCACTTTTATTTTTAAACATATTTAGCACTTAGGAAAATTTGAGGATTTGTATTCATGTTTATCTTAATCGTTTTCTGTTACTATAACAAAACATCTGGGACAGTCAGTATGAAAAGGGTTTAGTTTCACTTAGTTCAAGAAGCTGAGAAGTGCAAGATCCAGCAGCCATATGTGTGAAGGGCCTTGTGCTAATCCCAGAGGGAACAGGAAGGTCCTAACAAAAGAAGGTAGGTTCCTGGGCAGATGGAGGGATGGCCTGCTTTAGAACATACACCTTTTTTTTTTTTTTTTTTTAATTTGGTGTATGTGTCTGTGTGTGTCGTGTCCTGTCTGTCTGTCTGTCTGTCTGTCTGTCTGTCTGTCTGTCTGTCTGTCTGTCTGTGTCGGCAGGTGGCAGAAAGGGAATGAATCCCCTGAAGCTGGAGTTACAGGCAGCTGTGAGTAGTCTGACATGGATGCTGGGATTTGAACTGGCATCTCCTGGAAAGATGACAAGAGCCATCTCTCCAGCCCCTGAACATGTACTCTCGATAAATAATCTTGGTCCTTTAGGGGAAGAACTGACTCCAGTGAGAGTCATTCATGAGACTCTGCCCTTTAGGCCCCACCTCCTAGCTCTGCTATACAAGGAGCTAAGCCTCCATGTGGATTTGTGGGCTCAAACTATATCCTAACTGTGGTAGACTCTTTATGCTTACTACTTCAGTGTCCCAGTGCCTAGTCCCCTTCATCCCCTTTCATACCCTGCCTTGTTTTTCTTCAAGGTATTCACCACACCTCCTTCCTATGTAGCTGTCAGTGAGCCAACACCTCTCTTTGTACATTGGTATTCCCATTCCTTCTCTTCATCTTGCTCAATTTCATTGCTTATGCTTTGTCAGAATATAGCATCTTTAGATAATTCTTGGGACAGACATTCTTAGTGCCTTGGTTTTCTGATAAGTGGAAGACTGCCTTAACATGCCCCCTCCCATTTGAATTTCTCCTCATTGACAGTTAATGTAGGGGCTCCATTAGATTTAAAGTTCTTGAGTCACATCTGCATTTTTAATATGCTGTTCTCTGTACTAAATACCACTTCTTATACTAAGGTTTTTATAAGTACTCACTTATTTTATATTTTTGAGACAGGATCTCATTTATTCTAAGCAGTCCCTCCTTTCTATGCATCTGAATTTCTCATCCTCCTGCCTACATCTTCTGAATACTGGGATTATAGGGATGTACCATGTCCAATTTATATGTAATACTAGAGATTGAGCCCAGAGTTTCATGTACATTGTACAAACACCAAGCTACTTTCTCAGCCTGAGATTGCTAGTGCTGCTTAAGAAAGCATCTGCTAGACACCGTAGTGCTGCACCTATACTGGTGTGCTCAATGTATGTTGTGATTGCCCTTGTTCTGAGACTCAGAAAAGTCTGCTGAGCTGCACTCCTCACACACCTGCAACATGTCTTCCCCAGACAGGACAGGAGTTCCTTTGGCTTTTCATGGTTTGTGTGTGTGTGTGTGTGTGTGTGTGTGTGTGTGTGTATGTGGTTTGCTTTCGAATCATTGCTTTCGAATCATTATTATTTTTTTTTTTACATTTGTTTACTTGTTTTAGGTGTACATTAACACGCTACAGTGCAAGGATGGAGGTCACGGGAGTTGAATCTCTCCCACAGCATTGTTGCAGGAATCCAACTAAGGCAGTCAGAGCTTGGCAATAATGCTTTTTCTTGAAAAGCCATCTCATTGACCCTATTCCCCCCCCCCTTTTCTTTTCATTTTCTTAAGATAGTTTTTTATCTACCCCATGCAGTAATGACTTAGAAAAGCAGGTCTTTACTTCCATGCCCACTTCCTTCTGTGCTTTTCACTCCTACTGCTTGAATCTGTAGGGTCTGGTCCCGGTGCAGATGTTCAGGGCCTGGTGTGAATCCTTGGCTACCTTTCATTGTCTTTGCCTTCCTTCTGAGATTAGATACCCAGAAGTCCTCTTCTGGACCTTGTTACTTTTCAAAATGGACACCCCTGTCCTTGGTACTCTAATTATGTAAGTTGCCACAATAGCAGCTACTATTAGGCAAATGAGATGAGCCTTAATTATGATACTGTGGAAATGTCCTGTGATGGAAGGAACTAGGGTAATGGCTTGTGGAGACTGAGGTCACTTTTCACAAAGCAGTGTAAACTGCTTCTGCCTTTACATTTTCATTGTACTGCATACGTGGAACTTTGAGCCAAGCTTGGGGAAGGGATGCAATGTCCAGTTAGACCTGGGCTCAACAGGGAAGAAAATTTGAAATTCTCTGACATGGCTGCAATTCTGAGAAGTAGAATGTCCCCCAACCAGTGACTTGCAAGGTAATAATATAAGGTTAGATTTTTGATTTGGGAAGCACTAAATTGTGAGTCTGAATTCCCTCCAGTGGATCTTTTTTGATGGGGCTTGAAATATTAATGGCCTAGTTTGGCAGATGGGTGAGTGGCTCTAGGTATATCACAAGAGCCATTTGCCCTCCTAGGCTTTAGGGGAATCTTACCCTAAGCTTTCGTGGAATGTTTTTTCTGGTGAGGTGAGCACTCTGATAATATGATGTGTCTCCTTTCCTTCACTTTACAGATGATGTTTTCCTGCCTAAAGACATCGACCTGGACAGTGTGGATATGGATGAGACCGAGCGGGAAGTGGAGTACTTCAAAAGGTAACATGAAGCTTGCATGTCAGGACATTGTTGGGTTGCCAAGCTTATCTGATTTTCCTGTTCCCGTGACCCTCCTGTGACATTTCTGTCACCCTGGATGAATATCACGAGCAATCCAAATAGCAAATGGTCCTCACTCTATCCCTGACCCCATGCCACTCATACACCCGCTCTTATGTACACCTCATCCTCACTCACTTTTTTTATTTTCTGTATGTTGATAGTGGTGGTTCACCTTGTGGGCCTGAATCAGCAGATTCACTTAACCTGGGCCCTCCCCAGGCCTACTGCTTCTGATTCTGGCCACCTGTGTTCTTGGATGCCTCGCACATGACTCTCATGGACATGTGGCATTTGCACGTACTAACAAAACCTTCTTCCTCCCACCCCTTTTAATGTATTTATATTTTATGTGCATTGGTCTTTTGTATAAATGTCTGTATGAGGATGCCAGATACCCTAGAACTAGAGTTGCAGGCCGTTGTGAGATGTCATGTGAATGCTAGGATTGAACCTGGGTACTCTGGAAGAATAGCTAGTGCTCTTAACTGCTGAGCCATCTCTCCAGCCCCCAAATACAGCTTTCTTAAGTAGAAAAATAACATTCAAGGTACTGTCAACTTTTCTGGTGGCAAACCTGATTGGGACCATATTCAAGGATGCTTCATTTACTATATGAATATGTCAACAAAACCTTAATTTTTGTTGTTTTGTTTTTTTTCAAGACAGGGTTTCTCTGTGTAATAGCTCTGGCTGCCCTGGAACTTGCTCTATAGACCAGGCTGGCCCCAGGCATAGGCAGGTGGATCTCTGAGTTCTAGGCCTGCCTGGTCTACAAGAGCTAGTTCCAGGACAGCCACCAAAGCCACAGAGAAATCCTGTCTTGAAAAAAAAAACAAAAAACAAAACAAACAACAAAAAAAAAAATTGAGGCTAGCTAGCCTTCATTACACAGCTTTGGTGTTTTACCTGCATGTGTGTCTGCATAAGGGAATTAGATCCACTAGGACAGAGGTTACAGACAGCTATGAGCTGCTGTGTGGGTGCTGGGTCCTCTGGAACGCAGCCAGTGCTCTTTAACTGCTGAGCCATCTCTCCAACCCATACATATTATTTATAAGGCCATACTTGAAGTAGCCAGATAAGATATTGCACACCTAGAAAATTAATTAAAGACCATCCTGATCTACAAAGCAAAATTGCTCAAAAAAAAATCTACAGAAGAAAAAGGGAAGTGACAGACAACCAAAAGGACTACAATATTGCTAGGCATTGTGTCACATACCATTTAGTCCCATCATTCAGAAAGCAGAGGCAGGCAGATCTCAATGATTTTGAGACCAGTCAGGGCTATGCAGTGAGACACTTGTCTCAAAAACAAAACAAAAGAAAAACCAAATAGAACTGCAGTGTTGACCATTGAAGAAACATCAACTGGTAAAGTGATGTACTAGAAGAGTGATGGCTATTGTTGGTTGTCAGCTTTACTGCATCTGGAATTAACTAAAACCCAAGTGTATGGGTACATCTTTGAGGGATTGTTTTCTTAATTAAATCATTTAAAGTGGGAGGACCCACTTCTAATTTGGCTCTTTTGAGGTGGGAAGATCCACCTTTAATCTGGGCCACACATTTTGCTTGCAGCATATATTAGGGACATGGAAGAAGGAACCTCTCTGCCTGCTTGCTCTTGCTCTCACTGGCAAATCTGTCTTCACTATCATAGAGTCTTACTTCTTCAGAATTCTGGTGGATCCTGAAGACCATGAGACATCCAGCCTCATGGACTGAACTAGATTCTTGGACTTTCTGTTGGTAGACAGCCATTGTTGAACTAGCTGGACTACAGCCTGTAGATCACTCTAATAAATAGCAAACATAAATACACGTATACAGACACACATAGACACATTCTATCATTTCTCTTCTCCTGACTCATACAAAGGAGAAAAATCTGTAGAAAATAGTTCCCTACTTGGGAAGGAAGGAAGAAGCATGTATAAAATAAAGTTACTGTTTTCCACATTGCTCACAGCCTTCAGCTGTGATTCCTAGGCAGTACAGAAAAAAAGAAACAAAAGGTTAAACCAGTTGAGGGAGTAAAGCTATTTTATAGATTATCTTTTGACTACAGAGTAAATATGAAAGAACATATCACAAGGGCTAGCTATGTGGGTCAGTATAGAAGTTAACTTGTTTTTCTCTACACCATCAGTAATTTGAAATTGTTTAAATAGATTCAGCATTTATGGGCTGAGAATTTATCTCATTGGTTGGGAACCTACTTAGCTGTGTGAGGTCCTAGGTTCCCTCCAAAAGTCAAAAAGAGGACAGATGGGACTCGTAATGTGGATAGCATTTAGCATAGTACCCAGATCACAGCAGTACCCATGGTTGAAGCTATCAGAGGTTATACAAGACTCATACGTAGAAATATAGGGGGCTTAAAAAAAAAAAAAAAAAAACACTATAAAGGGGCCCAGCTAGATGACTAAACAGGTAAAGATATCTGCTGCCAAGCCTGACAACCTAAATCCAATCCCTAGCACCTACATGGAAGAAGTAGAAAACCAGCACCTGCAAGTCTTCCTCTGATTTCCACACTTGTACCTTGACACACCTACAAAGGAATTTTAAAAAAATGTCTGGGGGCTAGGGGACGGGGGGTGGGGGGGGGGGAGACGGGACACTGGAACTGGAGAGATAACTCAGCAGTTAAAAGCATGTATGCTCTTGGAGAGGACCTGAGTTCTTTCCCAATCCTCATTCCTCATATCGTGGTTCACAACCATCTATAACTCCAGTTCCAGGAGATCTAGTACCCTCTTCTGGCCTACTTGGCACTAGGCATATATGTGGTGTATGTTGCAGGCAAAACAAACACATATTTTTTTTTTTAAATGTGAACACTTTACCCACAGATACTGTTCAAAAACAGGAAAAGTTTACATAAAGCTATTAAATTTCCCAGATTTTTGTCTGTAGGATTAAGCGTCAAGAACGGTCCTGTATTGGGGTTCTTTGGAGGAATTGAACCGGTAGGGTGAATATGGACATAAAGAGATGATTTATAAGAGTAGCTTATAGACTCTGGTGCTGCTAGTCCAACAATGACTGTCTCCCAACAGAAAGGCTACAAAAACTGGATGTCTCAGCAGTCCAATCTGGTACTAGAGTCTCAGGATTCCTAGAGAGCTGCTAGTTTTCAGTCTGTGTTGGAATCCTGAAGACTTGAGTTCTGTTACCAGAAGAGCAATGTTTTGGCAACAGTATAGGCGGACTGCCAGCCAAAGTGAGAGCAAGCAGGCAAAAAGCAGTTTTCCTTCTCTTGTGTCCACTAAAAAGTGTGGCCCAGACTTAGCATAGGTCTTTCTACCTCAAATGAGCCAATCAAGAAAATATCTCTTAGGAGTACCCAGCTGCTTGGGTTTTAGTTAATTCTAGATATAGTCAACCAAGATTAGGCATTACACTCATGAAACTTGTGTCCCTAAAGTGTATTAGAATAAGTTGTGATTGAGTCATGGAGAGGAGGCTGTTCAGTATCACCAAGGAACAGAATTCAGTAGTGCCTGGTAGAGACAAACACAGATGGATATATGTGAAATGCTATTTAATGTTTAAAAGCAAGCAGAATGGGAATGCTTAGTGTAGCATGCCCACCAGAAACCAGCATCTCTGCTTCTAGTCATTTGCCTAAGAAATGGTTGCTAGCCTATGTGGCTTCATATACATGCCTTCCTATTTTGTTTGTAATCACCAGAAATGTAATGTCCCTCCAGTAGCATTCCATTCCACATTAAGAACAGCTGTCTGCAGTTCAGCACCGAGGAAGGTTTTCCACAGCAGCATTCAAAGTGACCAGGCTAGCATAAGACACATGTTGCCAGATTACATGTGCATTCATCCACTAACAGACCTTTACCGGTATTTCTTGGTGCCGAGACAAGATAGGGTTTACAGTACAGGGCAAAAAGATGCAAACTGTGTTTGGACTGAAGTGACCCACAAGGATAGAGCCTTGTGTTGGTACTGATAAGTTCCATGTACTTTTCATGAATCACAACTCAGTAAAATAGGCTTTTAAATTGTTTGGGTACACGGAATGTAACTCATTTGGTAGAATGCTCTGGATTCAGTCCCCAGCACTGACTGCATAAAACCAGACATAAAAGAGACACTTACCTATAATCCTAGCACTTGAGATATAGAGAGACACAAGGACCAGAGTTGAAGGTCATTGTCAGATACATGGTGAGTTGAAAGCTAATGTGAGACCCTTACTCATGAAATAAAATGTTCACAGAAGGAAATGTGTTAAAGCTACTAAAACAAACAAACAAACAAACAAAACCCAAGATGCTTCTGAAAGAAGAAGGAAGGACTAAGGCTAAAGAAGTATTGGGGGTTGGTTGTCATGACCTGTGGCTTGGTGGCTGATGGAGTGTGTGCCTGACTTCTAGTTGTGAGGACAGCAGGGGCTGCATTGGGGCTGTCCATAAGGCTCCTGCGTCCTAGTTTCATTATGTGTTTCAGTTGTTTGTGTATGCTTCCCAGAAGAATAAAAACAAGGGAGCCTACTTTTTCTACTAAGTGTAAAGTTGTAGAAGCCTTCCATTAAGACATTTGTTGGCCATACAGAAGAAAAAACCCAGAAACAGTTTCATGAAAGCACTGGACTTGGTGTGTGACAGAAGATGGATTGGCAGATTGCTCTAGAAATGAAGGTTTTCAGAGATGGGGCTGTGAAGTTGTTCATCCAAAAGGAAGAACTGAAATTGGGTGCTCATTCCACACCATTCTTTTGTTGGGTCTTTTAAGTGAGATAGGATTTCTCTGTGTATCCCTGGCTGTCCTGGAACTAACTCTGTAGACCAGTCTGGCTTTGAGTTCCCAGAAATCCTCTTGCTTCTGCTTCCTAAGTGGTGAGATTAAAGGTGTGTGCTACCACCACCCTTCCATACCATTTGTTGAAAGGCCAATGTCTCATGGGTTAAGGTTTATATATATAATTTATTTTATGTGCATTGGTGTAAGGGTGTCAGATCATTGGAACTAGAATTATAGACAGTTGTGAGCTGCCATGTGGGTGCTGGCATTGAACTTGGGTCCTCTGGAAGGCTAGCAAGTGCTCTTAGCCACCGAATTATCTCTCCAGCCCGGGGTTAAGATTTTAAATGTCAAAAGCAAACTTTTGGCTGGGTTATAGGTGTAATGCAGAGAAATCTGTATTTGTTTCTCAGCACTACCTCCCTGCAAAATAAAAACCTTTTTGTTTGGAAGAAAATAAATGTTTCTGAAGTCAGACTAGGGAAAGTTTTCTTAAGTTTGAGCCATAACCTGGGTGCAAAGGTACATACCTCCATTTTCTTCTACTAAGAGGCTGAGACAAGGAGCTCATTTGACTTAAGTCTGGGCAGCAAAGCTTGATCCCATCTCAAAATAAGGTAAAATAAGAGCCTAGTAAATGATACTACTTCAGTAGAAAGGATTTGTCTTAAAGAAAGTGAGAAAATAATATTTTCCAGAACATTGTACAGGTTAAAAGTCAAAAATGAAACAATGTCATTTGGAGGAAGACAGGCAAAACTAAGTATGAGCAAAGTAATTAATATAACTGGGAAGATTTCAGAGTAAAACCTTTTGTATCCTGATTTAAAACAAATTTTAAAGGAAGATTATAGAACACTGGAAAACAAGCCAGTTAGAATCCAGCACAGTCCCACAATGTATTTGTGGGCAGTAAACACAAGGCAGCCTCTGCTTGGGGTGTGAGGAAGTGATGCAGGGCCAAGCAGCTCTTAATGGTTCCCAGGAGGAGTTTGAAAGGACCTAGTATGAGTGAAGTACCTTCCATGTAGCACAGGAGGTATCAAGAACTACTTACATAGTACCATCTATCCTCTATAAGACTTGATAGACAAAGAACTAAACAGACTTGCCTTGTGGAGGAGGCTCAGTCATAACATTGAATAGAAGAAACAATAAGGTTAACAACAAACAGTACAGCCAGTCCACTGCTGAGTGTGCACATGGAAGTCCTAGAGCTGCAAGTATGATGAGGCCTCACTTTCATATATCAGGACAGCAAGGGCGTCATTGGGGTATTTAGTGGGGCTTCTGCATCCTGGTACCCAATGTATACATGAGTATGGTGTGTGCAGGATGGGGTCCAGTGAGAGCAAACCTGATTGGTCTGGATCTTAGATGGGGATGGGGCTATTCACTTGCTGAGCCTGGGGTTTTTTGGGGAGCAGCTTGTGTTGTATGCTCTTAAGCCTCTGATAAGCTTTGCCTTGGAAAGGATTGACCTTGTTCTCTGAATGGCTTTGGGCATCTTTTTTTTTTTTTTTTTTTTTTTTTTTTTTTTAAAGATTTTTATTTTATGTGTCTTGCCTCTGTGTTTCTGTGGAAAGGTGTCAGATCACCTAGAACTGGAGTTACACACAGCTGTGAATTGCCATGTGGGTGCTGGAAATTGAGCCTGGGTCCTTTCAAAGATCAGCCAGTGCTCTTAATCTCCAAACCATCTCTCCAGCCCATTTAAGGAGTGAGATGTTCTCTCCCCGCCCCCTTTTCTTTTTAGTTTTTCCTGACAGAGTTTCTTTGTATTGCCTTGGTTGTCCTAGAACTAACTCCATAGGCCAGGTTGTCCTCAAACTCACAGAGATCTCCCTGCCTCTGCCTCCCAAGTGCTGGGATTAAAAGCATGTGCCACTACCACTTGTCTTTGGTTATTCTTAATGCTAAGTAAGGAAAGGGGCCTAGAATAGAGCCCATACATGTGGGAGACAATTGGAAAAGAGATAGTAGAAGTGTAGAAGGTTAGCTCCAGGGAAAAGGAGTTTGGATTCTGGAGCTGAGATGGCACAGCCTTTCCATGACAGAGACTTGTTCTTTCCCCATTTCAGTGTAGGCCACGAGATTTTCAGCACGCAGCTGGGCAGCCACAGGTATCTAGTTGAATGATTGGAGAAAATGAAAAATTATGCAAGTCTTTAAACCAAGAAAATACTCTTTTCATCATTAATATACAAATTGGCCATCATTGCCTGAGAAACAGAGTAAAGGATGATCTTTTTTTTTTTTTTTAAGTTTTGGGTGTTTGTACACATAAGGGAATGCCCTCAAAGGATAAAAGAGCATATTAAATGCCCTGGAACTGGAGTTACAGGAAGTTGTAAACCACCCAAAACAGATATTGGGAACCAAAAGTGGGTCCTGTAGAAAAGCAGTTATGTATTTATCACTGGGCTGTCTCCATTCCCCAAAGGGTGATCTTTTTCAGAAGCTATTTAGCTTCCAGTGTTTATGGCTCAGAGCAAAGAGCTGGCAGGTGGTTCAAGCTTGAATGAAAGCTTTTATATACAGAGGACACATCTTCTTGGAAGGAGTGGAGGGCCAGAGTTTTGTAATCTGTCCCATCATAGTACGTTCGTCTGTGAATAGGTTTAAGACAGGCCAAAACCTTAACTTTACACATGGGCTTAGCTGTTGCCTTTGACTCAATCCACTTGATGCTGAGCATTGGCCGTATCCAGCCTGCCCTTGGTTCTGTGTGACCTGAGCTAAAAGAATGTATACATTGAAGCAGCTGGGAAACAAATACTTTTGGATGCACAAAAATTACAGACTTTGGATTTCATTCTCTAAACATTGGATGAGTCCGTGTGGCCACAGCTCCCTGTGTGTCATTTAAGCAGGATGCCAGTTTGCCACAGACTATAGCACTTTCCGGTCAGTTACAGAAGGTTTGGGTTGGCTCCAGGCAACCTTATCCTTAAACTTAACTTAGTAATCTGCTCTTCCTAGCATCTCTTGTGGCACAAGGTCCTGGTCAAATGGGCATCTGCCTATGACCCTAGTTGTGACTATCTTGCCCAATCACAGTGACCACAAAGTGCCTTCCTTCCCAAGGCTCATGGCTGCTTTGGAGGCTGAGCTAGCTGGTGGCTTCTTAACCTGAATGTATTTGTTGTTTTGCATGAGCTCATGCTATTGAACAAGACTGTAAGTGAGGTATATATCACAGGAAGACCTGCTGTAGGACTGCCCTGGAGTCTTGCTTCTTGTGTGGTGACTTCTGCCCTGATGCTATCCAGCAATTCCGAACTCCTGCTGGGCATCAGGGTATGACTTAGGTAGTAGCTTAGACAGAGTATCAGAATCTATATCAGTCCCTAAGAGCCTCTGGAACCCCCTAGCCTTTTTTTTTCCTGGCAGAATAGTGACTGATGTCAGCTGCTCTCAGAAGAACTCTCCCTGAACCCTTCAGTGATGCTGTCCTATACTGAGTGCTGCTTTTTTATACTATCTTGACCCTCCCCTGAACACAGTTATCAAATGACAGAAATCACCGTAAGATACACAAGCCACTTGGCCAGGGTGGGACCACTCCTCCCAAGCATGGAGACATATTACCTTAAACCTCACCGAACCTCCCCAGTGAATTGCTATCAAAAGGTTGCTGTAATGGTTGCCAGAATGGGTATAGGCTCTGTCCTGTGACAATTTGCCATTTTGTTTTGCCAGATTCTGCTTGGACTCTGCTAGACAGAACCGACAAAGACTGTCCATCAACTGGTCCAACTTTAGCTTGAAGAAAGCCACCTTTGCTGCCCACTGAATGAGGACTGCCTGGAGAAGGATATGTGGGAGGCAGCTGGGCTGCGCCACTCAAGAGCCAAGCCCTTCAGTGGTTCCACAGAGCTTCGGTACCCACCCAGGGTGTGTAGGGCGGGATGCCGTGGCCTGAGATCCCCAGACCGAGAACTTGCTGCTCGACCTGCGTTGTTAGCTTGTGTGCGTGTAGTCTGTGAGTGAGACTTCTTTGATTGTAGCTCTGTGCTGTCGGAATGGAACAGTAGTTCCCGCCAATTCCTCCACTACCACGGCCTCAGAGGCCTGGGCCGTGGCCAGAGACGAGTTTGCATCATCCATGTGGCTTTGTTGCCTCTGCATCTCGCCTTGTCCTGTCATCTGTCCCCGCTGGGGTGTCAGGCATCCCTCAGCTCCCATGTGCCCTGTATCCCACCCAAGGCGGGCTGGGCGGGCAGGCCTCCTTTGTACTCTTTCACAATCTACTGTTTCCGAGTGTACACGTTGCGCTGTTTGTGTTTGACCCCCTGATTTGTAGCCAGCTTGTGTAAGACCCCTTGCAGAATGAGAACGTTAAAAACAAGAAACCCACCCAGTACTCACACCATCAAGTCTGTTCTAGAGCGTACAACCGTATTAACACGGAGGCCTGCCTGGCTACTTTTTTAACATATTGTTAAGTAATATTAAAATCATGTCTTTCTTTTTGAAAGATGGAATACATTAGTACAGCAGGAGACCCAGTCTGGTTGCTTTCTGCTGGGGATGATGGGTGTGGTGGGAGGCTACAAATGGGTGATATTTGTTCCCACAGAGCCAAGGCCACCATCCCTAAAGTCATTTTCTGATGTCCCTAGGTCTCAGGGTTCCTGATACCCTCAGTTGTCTTCTGAACACAAAGTTGGCACAGGTACCAGAACAGAGCAGTCAGCAGGACACAGTAGTCAACCGAATAGGGTTCACATGCTCTTTCCATGAAGTATCAAGAGACTTCAAGATGGGTGGTGGGTTAGACTCTGGTCACTGGGGCATGGAGTGGAGACAGCCTTTGCATCATGGAACAAAGGGTTACCTATGGCCTTGTATGCAGGTTCCTGTCCACATTTTGGGGAGGAGAGGGTTTGTGGTCTGTAGTAAAAATGATCAATTAGGGGTGCTTAATGGGGTTTAAATTAGGAACGAAGTAAATGGTATTGAAAAGTGAAAAAGGACTCCTGGCTTGGCTAGTCCCATCTTTGTCCCTTCAGGCAGTTAACAGCTCACACAGTTGCCTCTGGGTTGTCATCTTGTTTACACTCACCTCAGCAAACTACATGGCCCCTGCTTTTCTAACATTGAGGCATCCAGCGCCCAGGAGAAAGATGACTGAGACTTGAGGTGGGAAGATAGCAGGCCCAGGATGTCAGTGACAAGCTGATGGAAGCCAGTTGTGGGAGGAAGGGGACAGTGAGTCCTAACCTTCTGGAGATTTTGCACCAGAGAACAGGAAGATAATCAGTGCCCAGAGGAGGTGTGGAATAGGTTGCCTTCTTTTCTTTTGTTTTCCAGGTGAGAAAGCAGCACATCCCTGTGTTCCTGGGATAGTTCAACAAAGAAAAGCAGGCAGGGCTGTGACCTTGCGTGAACAGTGTTCTTGAAAGGGCAAAGATTCTGGTTCTGTCCTCAGGGATACTGGCATTGTCTCCTCGTTGAGGAAGTGGCTAGAGAGGCCAAGCATTGGGCTTGCCTCTCAGGGGAGACCCCAGACACTACCTCTCTGGCCCTCCACTCCTTCCTTTGGAGCCAAGCCACCCGCCAAGAGGAGCCCAGGCTCTCCAGCTGTAGCGTCAGCAGGAACTGCTGGCACTGTCATGGTGATGGGAAACCTGGGTACCCCAACAGCAAGTACCATGTTGGGGCACTCAGAACCCATCCCTCAGCTCTTGAACACTTACAGATCCACAGTGATATGCTGTAGGCCAGTTCCTCACACTTCCTAACCATATGCCATTCACCACCAGGAATGAGCTTTCCATTTCACTGGAAACTCCATGTTTCTTTGGCTCTCATCAAGGGTTCATAACTTGACAGTTTGAGGAACAAAAGGAGAAGATGGAAGCCTGTGGACCCAGTTGATGGAGAGGGTAGAATAGGTGGTGAGGGGATCCTGAGGGCAACTTGGCTACAGAGGCTGCTAGGATGCGTGCAGCTCAGAAGAGTGGTCATTCCACTCCTATATGGGGAAGCAAAGCCTGAAGTGTGCATTGGCCAAGGGAGGCTGAAGACTTCCTGCCAGAGCCTGTGGGCAGGCTCCAGGGGAGCTTCATGTTTCAGTATTTCCTTTACTCACTATAAATCTGAAATGAAATAAGGTAAAAACTGGAAAGAAATATTAGCTGGAAATGTTTTCATTGAACTTTATATACTGTCTTAGCTATTTTTCTATTGTTATGACACCATGAACAAGGTAACTTAAAGAAAAATGTGTTTAATTTGGGGCTCACAGTTTCAAAAGGTTAGAGTGTGACATGGCAGGGAATATGGGAGCAGGCAGATAGGGAATGGTGTTTTCTTTTGAAACCTCAAAGCCCTCCACCATGACAACTATCCAACAAAGCTTTGTCCCCTAATCTTCCTGGAACAATTCCACCAACTGGGAACCAAGTTTTCAAACATGAATCTATTTACAAACCATTCTCATTGAAACCACCATATATACCCATGCCACCAAAGAGTCAAACACCAAAATATATTAATGAAGTGAAAAGGCATAGATCACTTCCTTTACCCATTAAGTCCATCTTGCTTTTGTATCTGTTGAGCAGATATGAATAAGGCTTGTATTTAGATGGCAAGTGCACTTTATAATATCTCTAAGTAACAGTGTTACTGCTAACTTGGCATCTTTTGGAAGATACCTACTCTCTAAGGCAAGGATTCCCTATGGTGAGCATGTGACAAACCTCAAATCTAAGTCGCAATAAGCTCTTCAGTGGCCCCCTCATTCCACAAACAAATTTGTTTTCTAACGGGGTTTTTGCTTGTTTTAAAACAGGGTTTCTCTGTATATAGCCCTTAGGTGTCCTGGAACTCAACTTTGTAGACCAGACTGGCCTCGAACTCAGAGATCCTCCTACCTCTACTTCTCAAGGGCATGTGCCACCACTGCCCAGTTCATTTTTTTTTTTTTTTTTAAACTCATTCAATCGGGGAGGGGGCACAACACAATAAAATTAGCAGCAACATCTACCATGCTATCGCAGCCTACAAGGGTTTTTATTGTTCTTTTGACTATTTTAAGACTGAATACATTTTGGTTGCCTGGGCTGATCTGAGTAGTTCCTGGGTTGGCACTATAATAGGCTTTGACCACAGGCTTGGCCTGTGGCAGTGAGAAGGAGAAGTAGTCATGTTCTCTGTCTCTGCTTTCAACACAAAGCCTTATAGGTTGTCTCTAAATGTCAAATGAAAATTCCTTGGTTCCATTGCAGTCCCAGGCTAGCATTATTCTGGATCCATCTCCATGGTAAATGTGGCATTATTTCAGAGATTAATGAGAAATTTGGCTGCTTGCTGGCATGGGCTCATATATACACTGAGCAGGGACCCTAGGAGGGACCGGCTTGCAGAGATTCCTCCTGCCTGCCATACAGTGTTTTGATATGTGTAGCACATCACTGACAGGAAACCTGAAGAGCCCTTGGAGGGCATAGTTCCTGTCTGAAGGCAGTTTCCAGACCTTGGCATCGAAGAAAACCAACAAGGAGTCCGTGAATGGACTGAGGAAGAGAGGCTGCTGTGACTGGGGTTCTGTAGCAGAGACAAGCTGAGAGCCACCAAGGCCTTCAGCTGAATTATTTGCACATGTTACATGAATCCAGGCAGCAGGTCACCTGAAGATAGCAAGACTTTTTCAGCGTTTCTCTTAAACAGGAGGGGAAGACACTTTAATGGGAAGTCTTGTGTAAAATGGTATATGGAAGACTGGTGACAAATGGTAAAACATTTTTCAAAGATACGGACAGAAAGACAAATGGGGGGTGGGGGGGAGATTGTAGTTAAGAGTAGCAGGCAAGTCCCCAGTCAAACCACTGGGGGAAGAAGTAGATGTTCTGTGAAGAGCAGCCAAGTAGGAAGTTACTTGGTCTTACCTCACAGGCTGTTTGAATGGGGTCCATATTTGGGCGCACAGACAACTGTCATATAGTAAATACAATGAGTTGTTTTCTGGGATTGGCCATTAGTTTTGGTTTTTTGGAGATAAGGTTTCTCTGTGTAGTCCTGGCTATTCTGGAACTCACTCTGTAGACCAGGCTGGTGTGAGAATTGCCTACTTATGCCTCACAAATGCTGGGAGTAAAGGCATTCACTACCACACCTAGTTTAAAGGCACCATGGGTTATTACAGATGAAAGCTCCAAATGCGGCCTGGTTGTTACATTGTAGGAATTATGCTATTGTTTTTGCCTTTTGCCCTGCACCAGTATGTCCTCAGAAGGGCACCACCCAATAGAGGGATGGCACTAGGAGAATAAATTCAGAAACCAAATGCCTTAGAAGGATCAAATTAGCCTTATTGCGTACCCCCAAACATTTTCCATCCTAAGTAAAATTCAATGTTGGCACCCAGTCAGATATTCTCAGTCTGTGCCAAAAACAAAAAAAGATTCAGGTTGAGGAGAAATTCCTATCAAAAGAAACCTCTAAAAGGGGTAGATGATGAGTTTATAGTCAAGAAGTTTAAGAAGTCAGTTGTGTTAAGCAAAGTGATGCACACCTTTAATCCTAGCACTCAAGAGGCAGAAACAGGTGGTTCTGAGTCAAGGCCAGCCTGGCCTACATAGTTAGTTCGAGGACAGCCAGGGAGGGCTCTGTACGGAGATCCTATCTCAAAAAGAAAGTGGGGGAGGGTCAGTTTAAAAAATCTAACTGTACATATAATGGGCATAAATTAAGATGTTGTGGTGCATGCCTTTCGTCCAAGCCAGATTTCATTCAAGACAGAAATCGTGTCTTGAAAAACAAACAAAAGACATTGTGAAGGAAGAAAAAAATTAAAAATTAAACTTCTAAAAAAAAAATAGGTGGACCTACACACAGAAGAAATTGGTGAGTTCATGGCTTGTGTATAAACAGTTTAAAAGTGGATGGTTGAGAGGAAAACTAGAGTTAAGGAAGTGACCTTCAATCTACTGCAGTATTTGTGGAACTGGAGTTCTGGAAGGGGAGGGGGGGTAAGAAACACCTGAATTGGTAGCCAGAATGGTTCATGCATACATGCATACATTACACACATGTGCACTGGGAATGGAAGCCAAAATCTCATGCATGTAAGATAAGAATCAGAGTGGCATCACCAGTCCTGAAGATACTCCAAATTTGTTGGAAACTGTTCAGTCCCGTAGGCCATTTTTCCATTGTGTTTTTCTTTTTAATGTTTAGCCTTTTTTTTTTTTTTTTTTTTTTTTTTTTTTTCTTATTTAAGGTTTGTGGGTTTGTTTTGTAGTTACTGGCTCTCCTTGAACTTAATATGTAGACTGGTCTGGTCTTGAACTAAGATATCTGCCTCCCAAGTGCTGGGGTTAAAAGCAAGGTCTGGGTTAAAAGCATGTGCCACCACACCTACCATGTTCAGCTTTTTTAGTTCCTCATATATTCTACAAACTAATCCTTTGTTGGATGAATACCTGGCAAAGATTTTTTTCCCATTCTGTAGGCATTCGAGTTACTTCAATTTCTTTAGTTTGATGAAATCTTATTTGTTGTTTGTGAGTCATATTTCCCATGAAATAGGAGTCTTATTCAGAAAGTCCATTCATGTTCCTATAAATTGAAGCATTTACTCTACTTTTCCCTGTAGCACTTTGAGACTATAAGGTCTTACGTTGAAGTTTTTGTTCCATTTGAAGTTGAGTTTTGTGCACAGTGAGAGAGAAGGATCTAGTTTGATTTTTGTCTTAATTTTCCTGGCATTTTTAACATGCTTTCCCCCCCCCCCTCTGATGTATATTTTTGGTGTCTTTGTAAAAATTCAGGTTAACTGTGCTTGCTTGGACTTAGATCTGAGTCCTCAACTCTATTCCATTTTTTTGTGCCAGTATCGTGCTTTTTAAAATTAATATTGCTCTAGTATAACTTGAGATAGGGTGTGATACAGTCTACACTGTTTTCACTCAGGATTGTTTTGACTATCTCTGGTTTGTGCTGCCACATATATTTTTGGACCTTTAGTGGGGTGGTCATTTTTCACAATATTCTTCTGATCCGTGAGTATGGGAGTATCTTTTCCATCTTCTTTCATTTCTTCAGTGTCTTAAAACTTTCTTTACAGAGGTCTTTAATTTCCTTGGTTAAATTTATTCCCAGGTTGTGTGTGTCAATTTGCTGAACATAGTTATCAACTCAAAGAGGGTTTGTTTGTTTGTTTGTTTGTTTGTTTGTTTTGGTGGATTCTTTAGGACCTCTTCTGCATAGAATCATATAATCTGCATAAGAGATACTTCTCCTTTTCCTGTTGATAGCCCTTCTCTTTTTGTATTATTCTGTCTTTAACCACTGAATGGAATAGAAGTGGAAGGAATGCAAACTCTTGTTTAGTATGATGTTGGCTGTAAGTTTATTGTATATAGTCTTTATTATATCGAGGTATATTTCTTCTGTGTGTACCCTTTCAATGACTGATCTTGAAAGGATGTTGGATATTGTCAAAGGCTGTTTTCTTTTTTCTGGTGAGGGTTTTTTTTTTGGTGCATTTATATTATCAATTATATTTATGTATATTGAATCATCCCTGCATGGTTGGAATAGTCAAAATGGTCATGATACTGTGATACTGAATTCAGTTTGTATGTTATTGAGGCTTTTGTATTTATATTTGTTAGGGAGACCAGTCTAATTTTCCTGTGTCTGCGATATTTACCTGATTTTAGTATCAGAATAATACTGGCTTCATAAAAAGTTTGGAAGATGTGGCATGATGACAGAATCCCAGCACTCAGAAGGCAGAGGCAGGCATATCTCTGTGAGTTTGAGGCCAGCTAGACTACATAAAGAGACCCTCAAACAAACAAACAAACAAACAAAAGGTATAGGTTCTTAGGGTATGTCCCATGGTATTCTGACTTTCATTGGTATCTGTTTATTAGTTTGGATCTTCTCTTTTTAAAGGGTTTGTCAGTTGTTTATTATTTTAAAGAAACCCCTCTTCATTTCATTTCATTGATTCTTTGTAATTTCTTAAGTTGTTTCTGCCCTGCTTTCTATTATTCCTTCCTCTCTGTTGTTGTGGTTTGGTTTCTTGTTTTTCTAAGGCTTTAAGGTGTATCTATTCCCTTCTCCCTGTCCCACCTTTTCTTGGTTTTTTTGTTTTTTTTTTTTTTTGTTTTGTTTTGTTTTTGTTTTGTTTTGTTTTGTTTTTTGAGACAGGGTTTCTTTGTGTAACTCTAGCTGTCCTGGAATTTGCTCTGTACATCAGGCTGGCTCAAACTCACAGAGATCTGCCTGCCTCTGCCTCCCAAGAGCTGGGATTAAAGATGTATGATAACACCACCTGGCAGGACCCTCTTTTTTGTGTCCCATTGATTTTGTTAAGTTGTCTTAATTTTCACTCTGTTCAGGAAACTTTTTTTTTTTATAATTCTTGATTTTTATCAGTGACCCATCATCATTCAATAGTATATTGTTTAATTTCCGTGAGTTTGTGTGCTTTCTGGATGTTATTTCAGTTTTCATACAATTGTTGAGACTTGCTTTGTATTTTAATATGTGATCAGTTTTGGGGATCAGTCTATAGACTGATCTGTTATATCCACTGTATTTATGATGGTACTTAACTTGTGTTTCTCTGTTTAGTTTTTGTCCAGATGATTTGTCTGCTGGTGAGAGTGAAAAATTGAAGTTACTCACTATCACTGTATTAGGATTACTCTGTGGCTTTACATCTAGGTGTGTTTTACGAAACTATATTTGCACATATTTGGTGTGCACACACGCATATACATACACATGCACGCACATGCCCAAGTACATGCTCACACACATGGGGGTCATAATTACAATTTTTTTTTTTTATGACAGGGTCTCTCTATGTGAACCAGGCTAACCTCCAACTCATGTAGCTCTGCTTGCCTCTGCCTCCTGAATGAGGGTTTAAAGGGATGTGCCTCTATGCCCAGCTATCATGTCCTCTTGATGGACTGTTCTGTTGATCAGTATGAAGTGCCCTTCCTCTCATATTTTTGGTTTGAAGTCTGTTTTGTCAGCTATTAGGATAGCTATGCCTACTTGTTTCTTCGGTCCATTTGTTTGGAATACCTTTTCCCACCCTTTACATTAAGGTAGTGTCTGTCGTATGTATTTGTTAGCAGCACCATAAAGATGAATCCTGTCTTCTAATCCAGCCTTAATCCAATCTGTCTTTTTATTGAAGAATTAAGACTACTAATACTCAATTATTATTGAAAGTATATTGACTTGTCATTTTGTTGATTTTGTTTTTACCTCTTGTGATTATTTTGTCTTACGACACCTTTGTCATTTTTACACTTCTTGAGACCAAAATATTCCTTCCATTCTCTTTGGTTAGAGCTGCCTTAGTAGTCATAAATTTCTTTAGATTTTTTTTTAACATAGAAAGTTTTTAAAATCTCCTTCAGTTTTAATAGACACCTTTGGTGGATATAATAGTTTCATTATACAGTTATGTTTTGTATTTCAGAATACAGTTTTAGGCCCTTCTGTCTTTAAAATATCTGCTAAATAATTGTGTTATTCTGGTGGGCTTGCCCTTATAGGTAATTTGCCTCTTGTCTTTTGCATGTTTTTTGTGTTCTAACTAAAATATGTTGTCAGGAGCTTATTTTCATCCTACCTATTTGATTTTTGTTTTGTTTTCTCTTTAGCTTTGGAGCCTGTCCTGTAACTCCATGTGTAGACCAGGCTGTCCTTGAACTCACAGAGATCCTTCTGTCTCTACCTCCCACTGCCCAGCTTGGTTTTTCATGTTTTTGTGCCTATCCTGGGACTTGCCCATCTGGAATTAATATACTGGTTCAATTTGTCTTTCTTTTGTATTTTTTGTTGTTATTTTTATATTCAAATCCCCTTTATCTTCAGTGATGACATTTATAATGCTCAAGAGAGAGCTAAGTTATAGTAGAGGTGACATTTCCCTTTGTGGGGTTGGTTTTGGCGCCAGAGGCTCTATCTTAAGTCTTCCTATTTGATTCAGGTGTTGTCCTTTGTCAGTTGGTGCCTCCTGCATGGGTCTTCAGTTTTTCTATGAGTTCTGGAACTCCCCAAGTGCCCATGGGCCTTACTGCATGCAGATCACCACCCTGCTCTGGGTGTGTATCTTTACCTGAAGCTGTTGTAAGATATGGAACTTGCAGAGAACCTGTGGACCTAAAGGACTAGATTGAAATCTAGTCCTTTGCCCAGAGTTTGAAGCAGCTGGTAATCTCACAAGCACCAGTGAGCTTTACCCTGGTTTGTGACTGGTTTTCTCCAAGTCTTTAACAGTTCCAACACTGTTCCAATCCAAGGTCTCTTCTGAGGCTCGAGATACTCTATGAACCCGTATAAATCAAAATACACTTCCAATATATAATGACAGTGTAAACATTCCCATTTCACACAGTAGGAGTGGGAAAATAGCAAGAAAATAACATTCCAAAGCAAAACCAATTCTATGACTATCAGGCATTTGGAAATCTAGGTGGCATCAACTGGGCTCCTTGGGCATCCCTACCCCTCCAGCTCTGCTATGCGCAGCACATATGGACACTTTCTTAGGCCAACTCCACTCCATGCCCAGTCCCCAGTGTGAGTTCTGCCATCTAATGCTGTGGTTTTGGTGAGGTGACTTACCCCTTGGTGCCTCACTTCCTTCACCTGTGATGAGAATACTACCACCTTCTAAAACTGTTACAAAAAAGAGATTATTAATACATCAAACTCTTAGCACTATACTACAGTCTTCTAGCACACAGCTCCCTCTTGTCCTGTCACTTGACACGCCATGTTGCCATGGCTTAGTTCTAATACATTCTCAGTATGGCCTGCCTCCTACTTCATACCTACCCATTTCCTTTATATCCTGGGTCAGGACTGAAGAGGCCATTGCAAAGCACTGGGTTAGTACCCAGTCATTAACGTAGCTCATACAGTCACTATCCAATGGCCTCTTGCCTAGATACTGTAACAATCCTGCACTCAAAAAAATGTGAGCATCCATGCTCCTGTTAAAGGATGACCTGTCCCTTGTTCCTCACTTCCACCAAACATCAGGCCTTCAATCCACATACCTAAGAGTTTCTCTTAAGTAGTACAGAACATAGGTCAGGGGTTACATTATTTTACCTGGCTCTCTGGAATTCCTAAGGGTAAAAAAGACTAAATTGGTAGACTGCGCTCCTCAAATCCTAAGGCAGCCTCCGCCCATGCAGCCTTAGCAGGCAGGACGGTCCTTGAGACAGTTTCTCCTTACTAGTGGTCTTTCCTAAGCAGCTAGAAAACACCAATTGTTCCTGGATATATCCCAGCCCAACTCTGAGAGCAACACAGTCATAAATCCATTTGTTATATTTTATTTTGGTTTTTTGAGATAGGGTTTCTCTGTGTAGCTTTAGAGCCTGTCCTAGAACTCACTTTGTACCCCAGGCTGGCCTTGAACTAATAGAGATCCGCCTACCTCTGTCTCCCAAGTGCTGGGATGTGTGCCACCACTGCCTAGCAAATAAGTCCACTTATTATAAAAAATAAACGATTAGGAAATAAAGGTGCTTTGTTGTTGTTGCAAGGTAATAGTACTGGGTGCATCTATGTGACTATTATGTCTGGGAAGGCCCTAGTGTACTGACAACTAATGCAGTACAGACCAGTCTGGGAGTGAGACACCTCACTGTACAACAGGACGGACCTCCCACTTTGGAAAGGACATAACTCTTAAGTGCAAGCAGGCCTCTGGATACCAGCACACCAGATAGTTTGTAGCTTTGAACTGACAACTGGGATACAAACTCCACATGAGAGAAAACTGATAGCTTCTCTTCCTTCTGCTCTGCCAATGAGGACTGAGTCTGAAGACACCTACCCAATCCCTTAGCATACCTACGCTGGCCAGGGGCCACACTGGGTGTGGTGGCTCTGGCTCATTGGCAGCACTCAGACAGGTGCCTGAGGAATGCCTCGCCTTGTTCATCGCTGAAGCACCGCAGACAATGAGGGCACTGAAGGTCACCCTGACCTCTATGGGCAGTGTAAACATGCCCACCCTCTGCAGAAAGTTCCATCTGTTGGGACCCAGGCCCAGGCCTCCAGCCACCAGGTGCCACACACTCCAGTGCATCCATCTCTAAGTACTTGGCAGTTTTATTCCCCGAATAAATCCAACAGGGTCCTGGCTCCCGGAAGTCCTGCTGAGAAGTCAAAGGTCAGTTTACTGTGGGCAATGCTAGAAGTCACAAAGCCTGATCCTAGGTTCTAACAACTAGAAACACACTGTATCTCAGAGTAGAACTTAAATCCCATTACCTTGTTTATTGCTATACCACAATACATCACTTCATCAAACATCAGGTCCACATACTGCAAGAGTTTCTCTAAGTAGTGTGGAACGAAGGTCAAGAATCAAGGTGTTAACTGGGCAATGATGGTGCACACCTTTAATCCCAGCACTTGGGAGGCAGAGGCAGGTTGGTGGGGTGGGGGGGGGTGATAATAGAAGAATCAAGGTATTTTACTTTACTCTCTGGAGTTCCTAAAAGCTTAAATTCCTTTTCTCCCCATCCATTAAGTGAAAGCCTGATTAGAGCCCTCAGCCCTAGGACATTCTCTGAAGGAAGTGATGATGCCACGCCCCACTACCATCATAGTGAGGCAGCTGGGGAGTGGTGTAGGCAGCAGGGCATTAGCCAGGGAACAGGAAAACAAAGTCCTACTGTACCTCAATGTAATTTGAGGTGTTACACTTGAGACCTACAGTGACAGCCATTGAGTGCACCCTTTGCACAGCCTGGTCCATGTGCTCTAACCAAATGCCACAAAGCACTGGGCGGTAGTCCCCATTGCTTCATATGTGGGAACCTTACTCCAGCACCCAGTCTTGTTTTTACTTTACATTTGAATTTGGATTTTTCTCAGAGGGACAGTGTCTTATCACTCACACTCAACACCGCTGTCATGTGATTGTCCCCATTGGGTAGAGCAACAATGGGTGCTTGAGGGGCCACAACTAGTGCAAAGGCCCTGGCTCCCACCAGAAATCTAGCCCTTGGGTCTGACAGAAATCCCTTGGAGGACCTGGCTTGGCAGACCGAGAACTGGTATGGTATGGTCACTCCCCTGGCACATCCCTGTAAGGCTGCCTGAGAGGTCATTATGATGACTGCACCTTTAATGACCTCGCGATCTAAAACACAAAGGAGCCAGTGAACCTACAGGCATGTTAGAAAATACCCCATTCCTGGCATGGGACAGAGGATTCTGCCTTATGCCTACAGTCCTGGTGCTTTAGGAGAGTAGCCTCCTATGGCCCCACCACCTTGAAAAAGCCAGATCTAGAACAGGGAGCGGGGAAACACCCACACTCCATTATTTGACATCAGAAGGGCAGCAGAGGCTCTGGGGAGGGCCCTCTATGACTGCTGAAGCCCTCTAGTACCACCCTGTTGGCCTGTGGACTTAGGGAGGAGCACAGGTTCCCAACAAAATCCATCCATCGTAAGTGCTTTGTGTCCAGCCCCATGATGGGAATTTAGCTCAAGGGAACTGAAGAAAGGTATCTACCAGGATTCTGTGCCCTTGGTGCAGAAGAAGGAAGGCGGAGGCTGATGAGGTCCAGCAGCTGCTCAGAACAGAACTGTGGGCAGCCCAATTCCTGTAACATCTTATTGGGAAAGACAGTTTCAGGGTCATTTCTCAGCCTACTCATTTCCAGAGGCGCTTCCTTATCCAAGCTATGTCAGGACAGGAAGTTCTCTCAGGGGAGCCAGGTGTTTTTCCCAGGACAGATGCACAGACACTAAGTGGCCAAAGTAACAAACCTCTGGAAACTGCAGAGCATGAGTCTATCCAGGGAGGAGAGGTAAAAGGCACGCATGTCCAGCTTTCATGCCTGAGAGACTTGCACTGACAACACCAGCACTAAAAATAAAGATGGCAACAGGCCCACTGGCCATCCTGGAGAACCGGCCTGTTTAGTGCTTGGGGCCTGTGTCACACCTCTGCAACACAGTAACCAGGGTCTCTACCTCAAGAGGACAGACACAGAAGCTGCCCATAAAGCACCTAGGGCCTGGGGTACACTTGGGTTGCATGGCAACAATAAGCAAGGAGGCAACTAGCCTTGACCAACACAGGCCATCGTGCCAACCTCCACAACTAAATACAGTACCACAGAGAGGTTTTGTAAAAGATTTTCTATGGCCATACCATAGGCCCAGGAGAGGTTACTCTGCAGAGTGCAGAAGGGCCTATCACTAACAGTATTTTCAGCCAATAAATCTTTGCAGACAAAATTCATAATAAAAAATACTAAGAGTCTTGTGCTCTTACCTGTCTCTGGGATGCTTGGGACATCAAGGACATGACCTTTTCCTCCAGTTCTTGAATCCTACTATGAGCTCGTTCCCGATCTGCCCTTTCTGATTTGAAGTCATCCTTGTAAGCAAGAATCTGAGAAAAGACAATGCTCATTTCTATTCAAGGAAGGAGAAAATTCTTACCTCGATTCTCCCACTATTGTATCCCACCTAGTGCTACCAAGCCTTTAGTGAGGCTGCCCCATGACTCTGGCCACTCCCTATGTTGTAGACAAACATCCCTGTTAGCCCTCCCCAGTGTCTGAGGACACCTGCTGCTCTAGCATCTGCACTCGCTCCAGTGCAGTGTCCCGGGCCATCTTCACAGTTGCCAGCTCCTGTTTCGCTTCGGCACAGTCATTTATTTTCTCCTCCAACTGTCTGTTAAGCCTGGAAATCTCCTTCTTCATCAGCTCCGGCTCATGAGGGACCTGTCGCCGCTTTAGCTGTGCATGTAACCCCTTCACATATTCATCCCTACTGGCATCGTAACGCTGCCACTTAGCATTGAGGTCTTCTACCTGAAAAGACAGAACCAGAAGACACATTTGCTCAAGCCTATTTGGAACTGTGATTATCAGCAATAATTTATGAAACTGCCTCCCTTGCCTTTCCTTTGTGTAGAGAGTTCTAAGCCTACCAGAGAATCCTGATGTATTATAGTAACATCCATATTATGGGTCTTAGACAGATATGAACTCTGTTATTTTCTTGTCTTAAAAACTGCTTCCAAGAGGCAGAGTGGGAAAAGGAAACCCAACAAAACTACTGGGGCAGTGGCTCAGCCAGTCAAGTACTTGCTGAGCAAGCATGAAGACCTGATTTCAGATTGCCAGCATCCATGTAAAAGCTGGGTATGATGCTCATGACTGAACTCTTACTGCTGGGGATGGTGAGACAGGCAGATCCCTGGAGCTCACTGGCCAGCCAGCTAGCCGTGCCAAATCTGTTTGTGCCAGATTCAGCAAGAGAACCTGTTGCAAAAAAAATAAATAAATAAAGGTAGAGTGCAATTGCCTGATACATGCAAATACAAACACATTCGCATATAACATACACACTCAAAATTACTTCCTGATGGGAATTCTTGCACTTCCTTTATTGACTAGTTAATGTACAGAATCTGTACATCCTCTGTGGCAGAAAGGTCAGGTCTCTGGAGACCCTGTGTATCAAGTTAAAATAGCCAGGGGGCAGATGCCACCTCTAAGCACCAGCTAAAGAAAAACCTCCTTTTACCATTTGTCAGGGTTAATTTTCCTCCTCAATGGGATGTCAGATACTCACATGAGTCACCTTTTGTTTTAATAGTTGATTTTCTTCCTGTAACTTCTCAATAATACTCTTGTCAGAAGCATTCCTGCTTGTATTCCCTAGCTACATAAAAAGAGAGACAAAGAGATGTCATGTCACTGTATTACATATCTGTATCACATACAGAAAAGGAGAAGTTAGAGCCCTAGGCTGAGGCCACAGACAGTTAATGCAGCTGCAGTGTAGGAGGTGGTGACTCTCCACTTGATAGAGAAGTAAAACAGATACAAAGGACTTTGCAAGTCCAGCTCCTGCAAGATCCACTCCTGACTGACAGAGGCCAGGAGCCTGTCCTTGTCCCTTCCTACCTACCAACATGAGCTATTTGTATTTTAAATATTCTGGACCTAAACATTCTGTTGTCATCAAGTCTAAAAGTAAGTATACCAGCTGTAACAAACCTTTATAGTGCCAGAGCTCATTTAATATCACAGGCAATAGAGTGGACTGGAACATAACAGAGACATACCACACAATCCAGCATCTAGGAGGCTTTCCAGGTCCCTGGTTTGGGCCTGGCCACAGATCAGTCTTACCTCCTTCACAGTCATCAAGACAGAAACCCTGCCTATAGATGAGCAAACTAATCTGAATGAGATGACCTAACTTGGGCTTCACACAGGGCCACAATCAGGGCCATTCACTTACAGAAGCCACACCCCAAACCAACCCCTAATAGCAGCTGACTGACCCCACTGTAAAGTCTCAGAAAACTTTCCTGGGGCAGACTCTGTAGCCCAGAAATTCCAGGCACTGAACAGCACAGAGGACTGTAAATCACTGACATAACTTTTAAAAATTCCCCTTGAATGACAGGAAGTGTATGTCCTAACCCAGTAAGCCCCAGATGACTCAGCCAAGTCCAGGGCTGAGACAGTGATACTGCCTTAAGAGACATGAGATGCCTGTCTCAGCACCCACCTCAGGCTGATCACAGTGTGAAGCTTCTTCAAGATCTTCAAAGAGAATGTTACAATGATACAAACTTGGACAAGAGCACCCACCTCCTCCTATCCAGCAAAGAAGACAACTGTGTTCCTTCTTGGGATTTCTTTTATGGAACCCAACTGAGACGGATGGTTCTTGACTAAGTTTCTCTATACATTAGAGAAGCCGCTGGTAGCTGTATGTCCACTTTCCTCAGAACACATACAGCCTCATGAACACGGCTGCAGTCTCAGAGAATTTCCTAGAAAGGGATATGACCTAGAGGCTCTGTCTGGGACAGTGTACATGAGATGTAGACTCAGCCTGCTCCACTGTTATGATCTGAATTGGAAATGCTCCCCACAAACTCATAGTTTGAAAACTTGATCCTCAGCTGCTGGTGCCATTTATGGAAGCTATAGAAACTTTAGTAAAGTATAGCCTAGCAGTCAGAAGTAACCCATTAAAGACAGGCCTCTGAAGCTGATACCCACCCGAAGTTCCCCACGGTCTCATTGTCTCTCTGACTCTCTGTGTGATTCCTGGTCTGCTATGATGTGAGGATCCTCTGTCACAAATTCCCATTACCATGAATTTGGCCATGCCATCCCCACCATGTTAGACTGAAACCCTCCCTGAAGTTGTGTCGGTTGGTATTGTAGTAACACGAAAAGTCACAAATACATCCACTGATGACTGAGGCAAGGTATGCCATATGTACCTGTTTCCCTGTCAGCTCCACACAGATTAGCACCACCTGGAAGCAGGAAATAAAGTACCATGCCCACCCAGTACCTGGCATATATTGAGTCTTGGTCCCATCCATCACAGCTATTCCTGTCCAGGAGCCCTCTGGTTTTCAAGATGCATCTCTTCCCCATGACTACCTTATGGATGCTCAATGCCAAAACCTTGGTCATGCTCCTCTCCTCCACCAAACTATCCTGGCCTGAAGGCACAGAGGGCTCTTCTTGAGTCCCTGTTGCAACCTGGCCCTTCTGGAGCCTCTGTCACCATCTGCTGTCCACCTCACATTTCGTCTACATGGGGTTCATAGTTTTGAGGCATGCAGATGTTCCGTGTCATGTGAGAATGAGGAAACTAGCCATGAGGGTGGCAGGTCTCCTAGTTTATGGCAGGCCATGTTGCTGGCAACAGAAGTTCTGGCTCTTTTGTGAGGCTTGTGGCTGATCAACTCTTAGCACTCAGATGCATGTAGTCTACAAAAGGCTGGTGCTTATGGATCTCCCAGCAGCTTTAGGCCTGGACTTTTCATAAGTGGCATGTGGAGGCATTGCTCCTCCTTAGCAGTATCACCTAGATCTGCCTCAGTTTCTCTGTTTGTGACAACACTTCCTATGGGAGGCCCCTCAATCCCCAGCTCTTCCTATCCTCAGTGGCAGAAAAGACCAAAGTGCCATCCCCATACGCATGCAGGATCAGCTTCAGACAGTGCTGGGAGCTGGGGAAGCAGGGCCACTCAGCTTTCCTGTCACATGTTTCATCAGAGCTCGCTGGATAAGCAAGCGTACTCCCCTCACTTCTGGGGCACCCCTAGACCTTAGTGAGCACAGGAGTCTCAGAGCAGGACAGGCGATGACTTCTGCCACACCAGAGTCTTCACTCAGTTACACTGCCTACCTCATCGGGGCTTCTCTCCCCAACATCTCCCTGTGCATGCTGTCGTTCATCCAGACATTTGGCCAGATGTTGGCACATGTGGGCAGTGGCAGCCAGTGTTCTGCGCAGTTGGTGAGTCTCATCCATCAAGGAGCGGCACAGAATGTCACTGGCCGCCCTGGCTTGTTCCTTCTCTCGCTCATGCTGAGGCTGGCTCATCAGCTGCTGCATCTCCCTCTCTTTCTCTTCTAGTCGCTCAGTAAGTCTCTCAACTTCCTAAAAGGAAAATCATTTCGAAACACAGTTAGATTGGTGTGGTGACACATGCCTATAATCTCAGCAGTGGGGAGGATGGGTCAGGAGGATCAAGAATTTGAGGCCAGCCAGAGAGAGCCTATCTAAAAACAGTAAAGAAAGACAGGCAGGTTCAATAGTTGTAAAAATTAAAGCACAGCTTGATTAAATGAAAAAAATGCTAAAAAGCAAATGTTCTAAGCCAGGTACAATAAGACACATGTAATCCTAGCACTTAGGAGATAGAGTTAGGAATAGAAGGGGTTCAAGGCCATCATCAACTAAATAACAACTTTGGGCTACATGAAGGGAAGAGGAAGCAAATGTGATAAAACACAGGAAACTCTGGCAAGGATGATGTATCACTAGATAACACCCTGTAGGCAGGCTTTTGAGATAATAATACGGTTAACTTATGGAATATTACTTTAACTATATAAAGATGTGTCATACTTGTTTATGTTGCATTTGTTTAATGATGTAAAGCTGTGTTGCTTTGCCTGCCTAAGACACCTGATTGGTCTAATAGTAAGGTGAATGGCCAATAGTTAGGCAGTAGAGGGAGAAGCTGGTAGTAAGAGAGAATAAGTAGGAAAAGGAATCTAGGCTCAATAGAGAAGAGAAGGAGATGAGAGGATGAGGGAGGAAGAGAAGAAGACACCCAGGCTAGCCAGCCAAGCAGCTGCCAGCCAGCAAGACACAGAATAAGACATACTGAATGAAAGAAAGGTAAAAAGCCCTGAGAGGAAGCAGAGATAAAGAGAAACAGGTAAGTCCTCATGTCATAATTTGGGAGTTGGTTGGTGGCCCAATAGAAAACCTGCTATAGTTAACTTTGAAGTTTTTCATCTTAAAATATTTTCAAACTTCATTTAAAATAATCTCAGTCAGGTATGCCAGTACACACTAATCCCAACACTTGAGAGGTAGAGTCAGGTAGATCTCTGTGAGTCTGAGGCCAGCCTGGCCTACATAACGAGTTCCAGACCAACCAGGGCTACATAGTGAGATCATGTCTCAAAACAAAACTAATAGAAATAGAGTATTTGTAGCCAGATGGTGGTGGCACATTCTTTAATCCCAGCACTTGGAAGGCAGAGGCAGGTGGATCTCTGAGAGTTCTACAGAGTGAGCTCCAGGTCAGCCAAGACTACACAGAGAAATCTGAGCTTGAAAAAACAAAAAGAATAATAAGAGAGTATTTGTAGATATCATTAGTTCAAGTGAGGTCATACTGAATTAGAACTATCCCTACTCTAACCACTAATGTCCATCTAAGAAGGTATTTCAGACAGCACAGTTGTATTGTGATGGACCAAATGGTAAATAGCACCATTAACCAGAAAATCTTATCTGAAAGAAGTGTGAAAAGTCATCCATCCAGGCCTCAAGTTGCAGATGGGGTAAAGTCCCAGGTCCCACTCCAGATACTGTCAGAGGACAAGCTACAGCCTCATCCAGACACACGGACTCCTCTCGGTCCCTCCACACCCCCAGTTCCCAGCATCAATGTGGTATAGCTCACAACAACCTGTAACTCCAGCTCCAGGCAATCTGAACTCTACTCTCAACTTCATCAGCACTGACATTCACATGACATACAGACAAACACATACAAACATATCTTAAAAATAAAAGTATATCAGGCTAGAGAGATGGCTCAGTGGTTAAGAGCATTTGCTGCTCTTGCAGAGGACCAGGTTTAGTTCCCAGCACCCACATCAGATAGCTCATCTATAACTCCAGTTCCATGGAATCTGATGCCCTCTTCTGGACTCTATGGGCACCAAGCAAGTATATGGTGCACATACATGCATGCAGACACTCACACATATATGAAATAAAGTACATCTTTTAAAGAAAGTTAAAATATTTTTTAAAATTTAAAAAGTACAGACATATTCCTTGTATATGTACCCCCTTGGCCAATTTGGGATCCTGACAAGGCCCCTTGACCTTGTACAACCAGAAACATTTTCTATTCCTCCTAGCCCTCTTCAAACTACCTTCAACAAACACATGCTGTTCCTTTTCAGTTTAATCTTTTCTATGAATTTTGTATCCACAGAAAAGTCATTAATATCTTTCTCCTCTGTGTGTGTGTGTGTGTGTGTGTGTGTGTGTGTGTGTGTGTGGGTGGGTGTGTGTTGTTTATTTGAGATTGCCTTACTACAAAGCTCAGGCTGGTCTCACACTCAGCTCCTTCTGCCTCAGCATACTAAGTGTTGGGGTTAAATGGGTGTGTCACCACCCTAGCTCAACATTTGAAACAGCTTCATAGTTGCTTATGGTCTAATACATTCCATTGGCACATTCGAATCATTCAAAGTGCAGTTTTTACATATGAACTATGTTCTAAGACACATTTGGAATGTTTGAAAAGTTTCCTGTTGTATATAATGGAAAAGGGGTCCAGGAAAACCAACCTTTGGACTGAGTGAAGAAATCCCATATATCACAAGGAAAGAAATTCATTTCTCATTGCATTTTAACTACTAAAGGTTTACACAGCTGTATGGTTTTCTTTGATGTTAACATTTTAGGAAGAGATGTTTGTGGTAACTCCCTCTCAAAGAATTTATCCTGGCTTTGACCTCCATTGGATTTTTTTTTCTTTTTTTAAAAAATAAGTATATATTTTAACCTTTTTAAAAATACAAAGTCTTGCTTTATAATACAAGCTAACCTCAAAATTGGGATCCTCCTGCCTCAGCCTCCTGAGTGGCTGGGACTATTGACATATTGTGTATTACCCTGCTTCTCCATTGGAATTCTTCTGGATCAAAACTCAAGGCAACTATTATAGAAGCTTATGTTGTTTGATGTTGCTAATGCTGTACAGATTTGATTACCTGTGGTCTCTCGTCCCTTGCCATTTGCCTGGGAGATTTTTTTTCCCCCACTGTCTTTGCTTTCTAGGAAGTATAAAGCATGCTGCCTTGGAAATCTAAATTTGTGTACTATCTTGTTAAATAAGTTGCCTATAATCACAATGTATTTTACTACATATGCAAATAATTATGTTAACCATTTCTTTAGTGAAAGATACCTATAATTAACCATTTGTTTCATATTACTATTTCTGGTTTTTTTTTTTTTTTCCTTCTTTAAGAATTGTGTTTATGCCTGGTGATGGTGGAGGAGGAGCACTCCTTTAATCCAATCCCTCGGGAGGCAGAGGCAGACAGATCTCTGTGGGTCTGACGCCAGCCTGGTCTACAGAATGAGTTCCAAGACAGCCAAGGCTACACAGAAAAACCCTGTCTCAAAAAACAAAAAGTAAACAATAAAAAGAATTGTGTTTTTTAATTAGTGTGTGTGTGAGAGAGAGAGAGAGAAAGAAAGAAAAGGAGCATTCATACAAAAGCCTGTATGACTTAATGAGAGAGAGAGAGAGAGAGAGAGAGAGAGAGAGAGAGAGAGAGAGAGAAGGAGCATGCATACAAAAGCCTATATGACTTAGCATGAATGTGAAGGTCAACTTGCAGGACTCTGTTCTCTCCTTCTACCACACAAGTTCTGGGATCAAGTTCAGGTCATCAGGCTTGATGACAACTGCCTTTACCTGTTGAGCCATCTTGTCAACCCTATTTCCTTTTTTTAGACTTTATTTATTTATTCATTTATTTTGGCTTTTAGGGGGGCTAATTTTTCAAGACAGAAGGTTTCACTGTTTAGCCCTGGCTGTCCTGAAACTCTACTTTGGCTTTTTGAGACAGTGTCTCACAATATAGCTCTGGCTACAACTCACTATGTAGATCAAACTTGCCTCAAACTCATAAGGATCCACCTGCCTCCGCTGCAAGGGTGTTAGATTAAAGACCTACAACAACATGCCCAGCTTTTTATATTTATATATTTGTTTGTTTTTCAAGTAGACCTAGCCTCAAACTCAGAAAGATCCACCTACCTCTCGCTCCCAAGTGCTGTGATCAAAGGTATGTGCCACCATTGCCCAGAGCAGCTTTTTATTTTATGTATCTGTATGTGAGTATGTATATGTGCATTCAAGTTCCTATGGAGGCCAGAAGAGGTTGTTAAAAAAAAAAAATCCCTTGGAGTTTGACTTGCAGGCACTTGTGAGCCTCTTGATGCTGTGATCCAATCTTGGGTCTTCGGCAAGAGCAATATGTACTCTTAATTGCTGATCATCTTCCTAGACCCACATTATTTGATTTTAAAACTAAGGCCAGTTGCAGTTATTTCCCTTTGTTACAGATGAAGAACAAATGATTTAAAATATAACAATGTTGCATTCACTAGTACAATTTAAGAGGTAAGAAGAAGATAATAAAATTTTAAAGTGCTATTGCACTTGCATTGATTTGACAAGCACATAGTCTCTTTGACATTTGCCAAAATTTCTCACACATATTTGTCATCATAAAATGTATTACATTAGTTACTGTGGTTTGAGTGAGAATGGCCCCCATAGGCTCAGATGTTTGAATACCTGGTCCCTCATTGGTGAAATTGTTTTGGGGAGGAATGGGAGGCGTAGCCTTGTTGGAAAAGCTATACCAGTCCTGAGGGTGGGGGCCTTCACCACGCCCAGTGCTTTCTCTGTCCCCTGCCTGTGGATCAGATGCAGGTCTCAGCTACTTGTTGGCAGCTGCATGCTGTCTCTCTCCCCCCATGATGGTTATGGACTCACCCTTGAAACTGTGAGCAAGCCCCAATTAAGTTCTTTCTTTTATAAGTTGCCTTGGTCATGGTATCTCTTCACAGAAAAGTAACTAAGACAGTTACTAGTACAAAGTCATAGAATGTGTTACATTAATAACTAATTTATTATATTAGTTACATTAGCCTTATCTTGTGCATACCTCTGCAAACCACATGACCAAAGAAGCTACATCATAGAAAAAACAACAACTCTGAGATGAAAATGAACAGGATTGTTTTGTTTTGGTTGTTTTGTGTTGATTGTTCATTGGTTGGTTTTTGAGACGGGGTTCTCTGTGTGACTGTCCTGGAACTCACTTTGTAGACCAGGCCAGCTTCGAACTCACAGAGATCCACCTGCTTCTGCCTCCTGAGTTCTGGGATTAAAGGTGTGTGCCACCATTGCCCAGATTGTTCAGAGCTATTCTAACAGGATAATTTTTGATACCTATGTCTACTGCTAATACATTTAGTCAATTTGTTTTGGCAAACTAAGAAGCCATGTGATAGTTTTGTAACATTTAAAGTCACCACAATGTTAACAAAGTTTCCTTTAAAAATTACAAATAATTCTTAAAATTATTTTAAGAAATTCGTTCTTTAAAAAATTTTAAGAACAAAATCCCTATATCAGAGGATGTAGGACCACAAATACTGGGATCACAGACTGGTTCTGTCTGGGCCTCTACAGGGCTTCATGTGCATGCATCTGCATTGAATACCAGTGGCCACCAGGCTGCAAATGCAGCTCTGCTCTGATTATGGGGAGCTCTCTTATCCTAACTGTTCCCATAAATACCTAGTGACACACTCACTCTGTGGTGACTGACACACTCTGTGGTGACTGACACACTGTGTGGTGACACACTCTGGTGACACACTCACTCTGTGGTGACACACTCACTCTGTGGTGACTGACACGCTCTGTGGTGACTGACACACTCTGTGGTGACTGACACACTCTGTGGTGACACACTCACTCTGTGGTGACACACTCACTCTGGTGACACACTCACTCTGTGGTGACACATTCAACTGCAGCTCCTGATGTGCACAACACTAAATCAGGCGGACTCTACATTTCCCTTCTGCTCTACTTTACAAGCCTCCTTCCAGAAAGAGGGAAAAGTGGAGTGGGGAGGCATCTGGTAATAATATGGGTAGAAAACAATGACAACATAATATAAAGAAAATCTGCATAGTAAGGATCAACTCAAAAATAGCAAGAACAGGTAAGAGGTGTGCAAAAAGCATGTGGGGTTATTTTATTCTTTCCTTTATTTTTCAGATGTTCTGAACTTTACCATCAGAAAAAAAAAAACATTTTTTTTCCCTCTTAAATTTTGCTGTGGCCAGCACTGGTGGCAAAGGCCTATAATACCATCTGCCTGAGAGACTGAGGCAGAAGGATCCAAAGTTAAGGCCTACCTGGGATTCACAGTGAGTTTAAGATCAGATTGGGTAACTTAGTGAGACCAGGTCTAAAATAAAAAAGAAAAAGAAAACTGGAGATTCAGTTTTCTGAATGTGTGAGGCTCTAGGTCAATCACTAACACCAAAGGGTGTAGGGATGGAAGAAAGAAGAAAAGAAATGTAGCTGTGGGGGTGAAATCTTGGAAACAAACTTTACCTTTTGCCAGCTACTTTCCTTACAGGCTTATTTTCTTTCCTGGGAAAACCAGTATAGCCCTGGACCAAATGCAATAACATGCCAGTATTCACCCAAGGTCAGGGAAGGGTGTCAGATTTACAAGTAACATTTAAAGGGAAGCATTTCCCTTGCTTCAGTTTGCTTATGGTATCTCTCAGAAACCAAATAACACAAATGACAAGGAGAACCAAAGACTTCACAGATTATCAGGCACTTGGTAGGCTCTTCCTGTCACTTCTTCAAATATAACACTAAAAGCCACCAATCAAAGATGTGGCCTTCTCTCTCAGAGCTCCATCCCTTGAACCCTATGTGTCTCTCAGGTCCCTGGCACCCCACACAAGGTTCAGAAACCCACATTCCACAAAAGATTTCCCTAACACAATACCAGAACACAATACCCAAAATCTGCACTCCCACAAATACACACACACACACACACACACACACACACACACACACACACACACACAGGAACCTACACACATTCCTCAAAAAGCAATGCCTGTATGTCCTTGAGACCCTCTACACTCCATGCCTCACCAGGTCCTTCAGAGCCTATAGTGTCCCTTTAAACCCTGCTCCCTCCGAACCCTGAACATCAGCCCTCCTCAGAACTCCATCTCCTTCAAACCTGGTGTCCTATGTAGTAGTGTGAATAAGAACGGCCCCCATAGGCTCATATATTAGAGTGCTTAGTCATTAGGGAGTGGCACTATTTGGGAAGGATTAGGAGGTGTGGCTTTGTTGGAGGAGCTGTGTCACTGGGGGCCGACTTTCATGTTTCAAAAGCCCACACCAAGCCCACTGTCTCTCTCTGCCAGGGGATAAGAATGTAGCTCTCAGCCACTACTCCCGGCCCATGCCTGCTTTTGAGCTGCCATAGTCCCCACCGTGATGATAAGGGACTAACCCCTCTACAACTGTAATCAAGCCCCCAGTGAAATACTTCCTTTTGTAAGAGTTGCCTTGGTCATGATACCTCTTGAAAGCAATAAAGCTGTGATGAAAACAGCTATACACCCCTTTGGGGTCTGGAGCACAGACTGGAGAAGCTCACAACTAACAGAACCATGTGTCCAAGACTACCTCAGTACCTCATGCTCCACAGATCCCTGCACTCCAGGGTAACCTGCTCCTCAGATCTGCCAGAGAACTTCATGGGCAAGTTTCCCTCAACAGTTCCCCTCAAAGTCGAGAGACCCAGAGGGTGGCTCCCAAACGTACCTCCATTATATGTCCCTCAGAACTGGTCATAACCTGAGCTCCCGAGGACCGGGTACTTCTCAAATGTCCGCATCCCTAACCCTGGTGGTACTCACCAGAACCCTGTGTCCCAGAGACACCTGCTCTCCTCTGTGCATTACATCGGTCGGGCCTACAAATGAATCTCCAACCTCTCAGAACCCTGGACTCCGCAGACTCTTGCCCTTCAGACCCCAACTCCTCAGGGTCCCCTATACCTCAGAGCCCTCAGACCCTTTGACTCTCACAGCCCAGCTCCCTCATGCTCCCCTTAGACGACCATGCCTCTGGACCTCGCGCTCTTCAGATCCGCACCACACTCCTCATATCCTCGCGCCCTCAGACCAGCACGACCCTCAGGGACCGGGCTCGGTGCCACACTCCAAGCTCCCGAGGCCGCCCGGGGCAGCCGCGCCCGCCCCGAACCTGGCGCAGCTGGGTCTCAGTGGTTCCTTCCTGCTGCCGCCGTAGCTGCTCACGGAAGCGCTCCACCTGATCCAGAAGCGCGTCCACGAGCGACGGCGCCGTGTCCCCTTGCAGAGCCGCTAGGCGGGTGCGCAGGCTGGCGATAAGGGCGTCGCGCGCCGCCAGCTGATCCTGCAGGCGCTGCAGCTGCTGGCCGGCCTCGTGGTACAGGCTACAGAGCGCAGCGGCCGCGCGCGGGGCGCCGTCCTGTCTGCCAGACGACATGGCTGGGCGCTTCCTGGGGACCCCGGCACCTCCAACTTCTGCGAGTAGCGGGAGCGACCACCAGCGGCCTTCCCGGAACTTTTCCCGCCTCGCCCCGCCCACTCCCAGGAGCCTAATCCGCCCCCACCCACAGTTGGCTCCGCCTCGCCCATTGCCGGGAGTCGGACTCCGCCCCCGCCCACGGCTGGCACCGCCCGCTCCCACTCATCCCTCCTACTCGGTCTCGACGCACCAGTTCCATTCTAGGGGCTGTCCGCCCACAGTCCTAGGCGCATCGCCGCGACCCTGTTCCCTCCGTTTGAGGAATTTTCCCGGAGTCAGACCCAGACTGCGATCAGGGTTCGGGGTTCGGTTTCCTCTGCTGCAGCTTCTGAAGGAAAGCAAATAAATCAAATGACTTCAAACACTGGACGTGGAATGGAGTCAGGTTTCATTGGCAGGGCAGGCTCCTTCCTCTCCAGAGACTGGGCTTGCGTTTCGTCACGTAGGGACACTGAACTCAGAGAGGACTTCCCATCCAAGATGCTTGCTGGGTCCCAGAGGCAGCTTCCAGACCGCAGTGTACCCTAAATTCGAGTTAGGACCGCCTTAGTGCTAGAAGCTGTTCTTAAGCAGAAAACGGGAGGGCGCTGGCTCTTTCCTTCCCACAGCTTCCTTACAAACGGTGTTTTCCCTCTGGGAAGTGTCTTCCCCCTCCCAACCCCCCCCCCCCCCGCAGTGAGGATCTTTCAAAAGGTCCTTGCTAAGGTCTCACGGGAGTCCCCTCACGTGAGGATGTGTTTCTCTTTCTTTGTTCAGTCTCCTGTGTTCAACATCCTGTCTGTTGTGGCTGAGCCTGTAGAAACTCACCCACTTGCGGTACCAAACTATAAGCAAAGCCAGATCCTGCCAAGTATTTATGGGATAGACCCTGGCTTACCTATGGTCAGCTCCTTCTCAGCCCTCAGAGCCAAGACTCCTGTTCAGAAAAGATACTGCCTTCCCTGCCTGGTAGGGCTGTTGTGGCACTAGAGAACGGGTGTGTGTCTGTTTCTTTTCTATTGCTGTGACAAAATGCTAGGCAGCTTATAAAACAAAGCATTTAGCCAGGTGTTGGTGGTGCATGCCTTTAATCCAAGCGCTCCGGAGGCAGAGGCAGGCAGATCTATGTGAGAAACCCTGTCTCGAAAAACAAAACAAACAAAAACGCATTTATTTTGGCCATGAAGGGTACATCTTGATTGACGGAGGCAGCGGTGGGATAAAGGGAAAGGGGAGGAGGCCCCACACAGAAGAACCCTGGCCCGGTAAATCTTCACGGTTACTGCTGTGAGGAGCCTGGGGTGGATCACTCAAGTGCTTTTGATCCTGATTGTGAACTACAAAATAGACACCAAACAACCCAGAAGCTTCCAATGGGCCACATGTGTTTGGACTTCAAAAGCTTTGGTTTTAGGTGGGAACATATACCTGAGGTAACCAAGCGCTAAAGGAGTCCTGTTCCCACTATCCATGCATATGAGTGGCGCCCATACAGTAAGTAGTACTTGACCTCTGTAACTGAGAGATGCTGGGGAGATGCCGATGGGAGACCTCCGTCTGTAACTGAGAGATGCTGGGGAGATGCCGATGGGAGACCTCCGTCTGTAACTGAGAGATGCTGGGGAGATGCCGATGGGAGACCTCCGTCTGTAACTGAGAGATGCTGGGGAGATGCCGATGGGAGACCTCCGTCTGTAACTGAGAGATGCTGGGGAGATGCCGATGGGAGACCTCCGTCTGTAACTGAGAGATGCTGGGGAGATGCCGATGGGAGACCTCCGTCTGTAACTGAGAGATGCTGGGGAGATGCTGATGGGAGACCTCTGGAAGTCATGAGACACATTGTGTCTATTGACTCACCCAGCTTGTCCACTTCAGTGAAGGAACCAGTTTGGAACTAAGTTGTCTAGCCCCAGTGAGGCCTCTGAAAGATTGCAGGCCCAGCTCATATGCTGGCTTCCATCTCAGAGAAGTCCCTGTACCACATTTCCCAAGGCTTCTGACTGCAAAGTAACAAAGGTTGCTTAAAAAAAAAAAAAGTGTGTAAGTGGGGCTGGCTCAGAGGTTAAGAGCACTGACTGCTCTTCCAGAGGACCCAGGTTCAATTCCCAGCACCCACATGGCAGGTCACAACTGTCTGTAACTCCAGTTCAGGGGATCTGACCACCATAGTAAAATACTAATGCACATAAAATAAAAATAAGTATGAATGTGTGAATATGTGTCTGTGATATGTGTGTACATATGTGAAGATGGAGATTAACATATCTTCTTGTGAACTATTTTAGCAACTATTAGCTATAGACAAGTTACATTGTTATAGAGTCTTATATGTTGAAACTTATGGAAAATTAACTTTGTATTTCTGTTTTGAATAATTTGTATATTATATTTGTCATACTGTGTAGGCTCTTTTTTCTGTTTAGGATGTTTTGCGCACAAATATAAAACTATCTTTATCATATTCTATGTATATATGCTGCTTCTACATATGCATAAGATATTTTGTATAGTGATACAATTAAGGATATTTTTATCATATTGCATTATACATTTCTACCTCTGGTCAAGACATTTCAATTCTACCTCTGTTTTAGAGATTTACATGTACATGTATATAGTTACAAATTTGAGGCCATTGTCCTTATGCAACACACCAGTTTTGAGATTGTTTAAATTATTTTGGAAAGCTTCAGTCACAGGGCAATTATGTTTCTGAGAATTACAGATTATGGTTACCCAAGCTTCTTATACCTAATGATGTTAGTCAGGTTCTATATGTGCTCAGAGATGTACCCAACATAGATATTTGATCTTCAGACACTTCAAAGACCTACAGAATATGGCACTTAAATGTTTTAATAGTTTAGAACTCCGTTGACATGAGATACACTTGCTCCTGACAGCACCGAGCTATCCCTGAGAGTATGATGGGCATGGATGACACTCTATTTGGGGTTCATTCTCTTCTCGGCTGCTGGCCTCTTGGGCAAAGAACTGCCCCCACCTCAACCGCTGACTTTGGACACGCTGTTCTGACTGGGCTGGCAGGAAATAAACTTAAAGAGATTGCTGAAGTTTACCAAGTCAGAGTAAGACAGTCTTTCAATTTCCCTCCTTCTAAGATGGTCTGTCAGGTACTCTAGGCCTTAGCCAAAGTTGGTTGCCCCAATGTTGCTGTGAGACCTTGGGTGACTGTCCGGGTAGCCTGCTGTTTCTCTCTTTACTTGCACCTTTAGGAAGTCTCACGCTTGCACGTCCTGCCTACCCTAGCAATGTTATTTTCCTTCTCAGGTCTTTAATGAGGTTAAAGACTAGACAGTCACAGCTAATATCCTCTCTTAGATAGAAAATACTATGTACAAGACTTAGATTCTCCAGATTAGGACAACTATCGGAGTAATCTCTGTTAAATGCCATTACCTTAAAACTGGACATGTAGAATATTTCTCTTGCTCAATGTTGCTCTTGCTGGTTGTAGGTCTTAATTTGTGTATGTTTTTACATTCTCTTCTCCTGGGATATACTTGACATTTGTTATCATTGAATATACTTTTTGTATCAGGCTTAAACCTTCTTCTTTAGACAAAAAGGGGAATTGTAGTGGCATCTTGCCTTTCCAGTGAAAGTGTGGTAGTGGCTACACCCTTTGGGTGTGATCTCAGGTGCGGACGTGACCCCTTTAAGGTGGAGGAACTGTGGGCTTAATCTCTCGAGTATCGGAGAGCATCACAAGGATAGGGACTGTATCTTCTGGAGCAGAAAGGCCATAGCGGTTATTTACTCTTACCCATAAAACACCTATTTATCATTTATCTCGGGTCTGGTGAACTCATTTAAAACCCTGCCTATATTTAGTGTGTGTGTGTGTGTGTGTGTGTGTGTGTGTGTGTGTGTGTGTAGAGGTCAGATGTTGATGTCGAGTGTCTTCAACTCTGTTCACCTTATCCATCTTCTGAGATAGGGTGTGTCACGAACCCAAAAAGCTCACAGGTTGGCTTCACTGATTGACCAGCAAATTCCTATCTCCAACCGCCAATCCCCATACTAGAGTCATAGATGTGTGATCATGCTTGGCTTTTACATGAGTGCTATGAATCCAAAATCAGATTTTTAGACTATCTGTTTCGCTGGGCAATCTCTCCAGGCCCCTTGAAGATCTTTTTGTTCTTTTATATTTTTTTCTTCACTTCCATTTTGGTTTTGAGACAGAATCTCACCACATTGTAGCCCTGGCTAGCCTGGAACTCATGGAGATCCACCTGCCTCGTGTCCCTAGTGCTGGGAATAAAGGCATGTGCCACCAGCACCCATTTTTTCCTTGTTCTTTGTTTTTGGCATAGGGTTCCACTCTGCAATCCAAACTGTAAATCAGGCAAACTCATGGCAATCTTTCTGCCTCAGTCTCCTGGGTTTGGATTGTAGGTAGAGCTACCATCCCCAGCTATGCTTGAAATCCTTTGTCTCATAGTAACAGAACATTAGCAGTTGACATACAATTTAGGGCTCCTCTGGGGGCACCTCTCAGCCCGCAGAGCAAGTCAGTTTCTGGAAATACAGAGGGAATAGCTATTCGAGTTAAGTATGCCAAAGTTCAAGTCAGCTTTAGTACCAACTTTAAGGAAAATACTTTGGGTTTCTGAGCTCTTGGGGACTTTAGAACTGTAGATGAAGCTTGCAGACATCTAAGAACACTTAACTTCTATGGCATGGTTAAGATTCTTCAAGTTAACACAGGAAGTTCCCAGCACATGCACACCTTTAACTGAAATTCAGCTACTAGGCCATAGAGATTTATATTTAGATGGTTGTTGTTTGATTTTTGGAAATTTTTTTGAGACAGAGTTTCTCTATATATCAGCCCTAGCTGTCCTGGAACTCATACACTAGGCTGGCCTCAAACTCACAGAAATCCATCTGCCTCTGTCCCCCGACCCTGCACTCAAATGCTGGGATTAAAGGTATGCAATACCACTACCGGGCATTATAGGTAAATGTCCTAATAGTGGAGACAGATGCCCAGTCCAAGAAGTAGGGAAAGTTTGTACATGTATATTGGTTAATAATCATCATCAGATTACCTGGAACATACTTGGGAGCATGGGAGGTTTCCAGGAAGGGTTTACTGAATAGAGAAGATCCCTTCTAAATGTAGGCAGCACCATCCCATGCACTAGAATCCAGCATGAATAAAAAGGAGAAAGTGAGCTTGAGCGTCATGTTTGTCCCTTTGGCTTCCTGGGATGTGGCCTCATGCTCCAGCTGTCATATCTTCTCCTTATGATGGATTGCATACCCAAAACAGGTCTTTCCTCCTTTAAGTTGCTTGTCATTGGGTATTTTGACTCAGGAAGGAGAAATGTGCCTAATATAGTAAGGAAAAGAAGGGGGAAAATACATGGGGACCATGAAGGGGATGGGGAAACCCATCTTAAAGAGGGTGATTAGGCCTAGGATCCCAGCATCCACGAGGCTGAGACAGAAGGATCATAAGTTTTGGACTAGCCTGGGCCAATAGTGAGTGTTTGTGTTGAGGGTGACAATTAGAGAGGGCACTGGCATATCTATTGCAATGAAAGATGAAGAGAAGCCTGGCACTTGGGTTCCCAAGAAAGGGAAACAAGCAAAAGGTACCCAGGGTATCCAAGTGTAGGATAAGAGAAGATTGAAGATCCTGATGGGCCGTGGGTTTCCATTGATCCCAGTAGAGCAGGTGAACAGGCCACTCACCTAACTCTAGCTTAATTTGCTGACAGACAATTGTCAGTCTGAATCCTCAGAGCTCTCTTCCTCTGACTCTCACACAGGTACCTTTGGGATCTGCTTCATCTTAAATGCTGGGACTTCAATCCTATCCTTGTGACCTCGAGTCAGGTGTGCCCAGAAGGAGGCTGTGTAGGGAATAAAGGCCTCCCAGGACCAGGCTCATACATTGGTTTGTGGCCGGTAAGGTTGGTGACTGGCCTAACTGATGCCAACACACCTAAACACTCATGCACACACACTGCTCTGACATTCCCATCAGCACACACATGAGGCAGGCGGACAGACTTTAGCCTTCACAGGTGCAAGGGGCCTTCCAGGTAAGTGTCCACAAGGGGGCAGTGTATCCGCAAAGGCTTGAGGACCCAAGCCTCAGGCACCAACTTTAGTCTCTAGGCCTGAGCAACATTTGATTGAGCCTAGATGGCTGGGTGTCTCTTCCCTGAAACCTAGGTGCCAGAGTCCCTGGTCACTGAATGATAGATACCTGCGCATCCCGATTATTTCTGGGGTAGGCTGCAGCTGCTGTCCCAGAAGGCCTCATGTAATCACTCAACAATCTCTTCTCCCCAGTGAGCTCCTGAGCATTAAGGGAGGCTTATTTCAGTCTTGTGCATGGGAATTGTTAGGAAGTGTAAGAGTGCATTTGTGTCTTACACATACCTTGGTTTGCTCTGAGATAGTCTTCAATCTAGAGGTCTTTCAAATGGGGGAATGTGAAATTCAGTGGGGCTGGTGTACATGAACCCTTCTTTTCCCCTATACAGGGAGACAGTAACAAAGAAAAACAGAGAGACAAAGGCCTCCTGTTCAGAGGAACAACACTGAACTCCAGATAGCCTTTGCTCTGGTTCTGCATAAAATATGCTAAGAAAAGGCTTGGAGACAACAGATTTATCTATTCTTCCATAGAAGTTCAATCATGTGTGTGTGTGTGTGTGTGTGTGTGTGTGTGTGTGTACCTTGAAATCTATAAATATGATCCTAGAAAAAGATATATATATATGCATATATATAATATATAATATATATATATGAGCTTGGAAACTTAATAGAAGAGCCAGAAGGAAAGATTAAGGTCTTTATTAAGTTATTTATTTATTTATGTATTATTGAGAGAGTGCAGAGAGGGGCATGCATGTGGAGGTCAGAAGACAACTTGCAGGGAACTGACCCTCTCCCCCCTCCGTATGGGTCCTGGGCTTCTCAGGTTTGACGCAAAAACCTTTAACTCCTGAGACCAACCCAGGATAAAGGGACTCTTAAAGTAAAGCTAAACACTTGGGGGGGGAAGGTGTATGAGAGAGAAAGAAACGAGCCTGGGAGTTCTACCATTAAATAAAAAGTCTAGAAAGAGAAGAGGAAGAAAATAAAGTTTCCAGATCGTGCAACTCTACACTAGTTGGTTTGGTTTCTTTTGTTTTGTTTTGGTTAATTTGACACAAGCTGGAGCTATCTGGGAAGAGGGGAGGAACCTCCATTGAGAAAATGTCTCATCAATTAGCCTGATTGATGACTGTGCGGATGGGCCAGTCCACTGTGGGCCCCTGGGCTGGTGGCTCTCATTATATAAGAAAGCTGAGCAAGAATGGAGGACAGGCGGGATGCAGCCTTCCCCCATTGCCTCTTCAGCTCTTGTCTCCAGGTTCCTGCCCTGAGTTCCTGCTCCGGCTTCTTTTCATGATGGACTCTAAACTGTAAGATGAAATGAACTATTTCCTCTCCGAGTCGGTGTTTAATCACAGAAATAGAAAGCAAACTAAGACACAGGTTAAAAGGATGGGCTGGGTGTTCAGATACAAGGGAAATAGATGTGTGCTTCAGGAATGTCTACAGGATTCTCAGAATGCTGAATCGAACCAGGATTAGAATTATGACAATCAGCAAAGCACAGAGATCAGTGACCCTGGACTCAGCCAAAGCACGAATCCTCAGTAACAGGATGGACCTCGGAAAATGTGCCCCTTCCTCAGGAGCCACTGGAGGGCATGCTTCTCCAAAAAGCTGGAGGGAATGAGAAAGAGCAGGAGATCCCACAGAAACAAAGGTAGTAACAGGACACTGCTAAAGGGAGGCGAAGTCCATGCTGCACTCACAAGAGTCTGTTGCGGCCTCTGATGGAATGTCTAATATATTGGAACACCTTTGGGGAGACTTGGGCATTGAGAGGGATTTAAATTTCTTACTTCAAAAAGTGCACAAAACTAAAATGATAACATTTATTAGCTCCAGGAGAAGCAAGCCGAGGAGAGGAACTGGCTGCCTGGAGGCTCTGTGTGAAGGGGGGTCACGTAGCATGGACAGGCCAGTGCTGATTCAGGGATGTTGGGGGTACGAAGCAGGAGTGTCCCTTAGGAACAGGAAAGTGCAACCTGGGCAGAGTGAACTGTGGCTTCTGGAGAAGGGGAGGGGGGAAATTGCTGTACTTTGTGAGCCTTAACTATGGAGCGTCTCGAATTCTGGCTCACACTGTTCTGGAGCTCACTATATAGCCCAGGCTGGCCTCAAACTTCTGTCAATCCTCCTGCCTCAGCATCCGAGCATTGTGATTACACCCTCAGTGCTGGCTGAAAGATGAAACTTAATATGAACCTGTACCTCAGGCTCAATTCATTTTTTGGGCATCTGCAGAGGGTGTCCCCAAAAGCGCAGTGGCCACCCCTTAAGAGGGCAAATAAGGGAAACAGATTTTAGTAGTTTAAGCCTCTTCACACTGGAGGGGAACACGATGCCCCTGGGAACGTGCTATCCCAGGACAGGACAGCTTCAGCCCCACCTTCAGTGAACTCCTTGTCACTCTACTTTGGGCCTTCCGTGTTTGTGTGGAAGCTTTCCTTTGAGATGGGAAAGCCACAGCCTGAGGCAGGGGCTCCTTTTCAGGCAACTGTCAAGGCATAGCCTGAATCTGGGGGCCCTTTTCAGGCTGGCTCCAAGGCACAGCATGGCTGCTTGGCACAGCTGCCACTTTTCCAGTCCTACCACTCTGGAGGTCAGGAGGAGGTGCAGGGCCAGCAGGGGCCCTCTGTGTAAAGCCTGCCTGGCCTCCTGGAGGACTCCAGTGCAGCTTAGAAGGAACGGGAACAGTAGGGATCATGGCTTAGTTGTACATGGAGGGGGGTACCCAGGGTAGCATCTAGGAGCCTTGGGTCTGGCCAGCATGGTTTGAGGACCCTTGAGTGTTGGAATGGAGACCAGTGTCTAAGGATAGGAGACTAGAAGGTCAAAGGAAAGGGTCCTCTAGCAGCCCAGGCTAGGCGAGTGCTGAAAATTGGGTGGGACTCATCCAAAACCCGCTCCAGGCTTGGAGGGGCAGGTGGTTCTGAAACTTTGTGGGTGAGCCCTGTATTCATTTCTACTGGACAGCCCTACCTTGGCAGGGCCTGGGAGGCAGGCCTAGGGGAGAGACGGGAGCCAGGCCTCAAGCCTCCTAGGCCAGGCTCTCCCTTTCCTTCCCCCTCTGGTCCTGGAGGACTTTACAGTCACGTGTGCCAGTTTTCACCAAGTCTCAGTGCCCAGGGTTGACTGCAGAAGGCTGGCCTACCCCTCCTGACCCCGCCTCGGGTGATTGGTGAGCCTTTCTGGAGATAATGGGGAAACACACGGTGTTGAAAGCCACAACTTCCCTACCCAAGCGTGTGGTCTTCCCCTTCCATGTCCCTTCCTTTATTTTCCTGGAGGTCATGTGTATAAAGGAAGGTGGGGAGCTGGGAGGGCAGAGGGCAGAGCAGTGTCTGTGTGTACAAGCTCCGCCTCCATCACAGCGCCAGTGCCGGAAGTAGGACCCAGAATAGAACAGGCTGCTTTCAAGTTCCAAATCGGGCTCTGGGGGCTGAGAGCAGGTTTGGGTGTAAAAATAGAAATATCAGTACGTATGAGACCAGGGACTGCCACCCACGGGTTTTGTGTTTTTAAATAGACTTTTTTTTTTTTTTTTTTTTTTTTTTTTTACTAAGATTGGTTTGACGTGTTCTGGATCAAAAACTGATCCAAATAAATAAACTTTTCAGAGGGCAAAGCCAGAGCCGAGCTGGGCTTGATCACCCGAAGCCAGGCAGCCATCCATGAGTAGGTCCATGGAAGGAAAGGAGTCTCTGGGATGCTCACAGGCTCTTCAACCTGGCTGTACCGAGCCCCATCTTCCCTCTGTCCAACACTGCATCTTCACCCAGAAAGCCCTCCCAGAGCTTGGTCCTGCTATCTTCAGGAAGCTTCCTCCAACATCATCAGCCCACATCTGCTCTCTGGCTGGTCAAGAAGCCTGTACACAAGAGGCAGCAGATGCCTGGCCCGATGCTCACCGTGCTGACTTGTAGAGTCCTGCCCTGCAGGGTGTGGTGTGCAGGGATATTTAGCTGTCTCTCCCAGGGTGCCTGTAGGGCTGGCACAATAGAAGAGAGTAAGCCTGTCACAACCATAGCTTGGAGGCTGGTGAGATGGCTCAGTGGTTAAGAGCACTGACTGCTCATAACTGTCTCTAACGCCAAGATCTGACACCCCACACAGACATACAGGAAAAATACCAATGCAAGTGAAATAAAAATAAATTACTTTAAAAAAAACCCCATGGCTTGGAATCTGGCCCAAACCTGTATCAGGACCCCCCACGCCTGCCTTGATGCTTTCTCATACCAGCAAAGTCTCCCGTCTCCCTTGAGCAAGACCAAGGCCCAGGGTAAGGTGAGACCAGAACCCAAGAAGGCAGCCCCTACCCTTCTTGCTTCCCCTGCCAGGCACGCTGTTAGAGCAGACTCCCCGCAGAGGACCCAGCCTGCCAGGTGTCTGCATGTCTGTTTGGGGCCAACTGTCCCTCCCACACACCTCTACCCAGTTAGATTAAAGCCTGAACTGAATGCATCCTCCCCAAGGGTCCCGGGCCCTTAGGATCCCTCCCCTCCCCACCCTCAAGGCTTTGGTCTATGGATTGTCCTGCCTTCTGCTGTCCCTCAAATGAGTGGCCGGTAGCATTCAGCTTCGGTCTACCCAGAACCAGGCCTGCCAAGGGAAGCAGGGTCCCAGGGAGGCTCTTGTTAAAATCACAGTGTCATTCCTGGCAACAGAAATGAGAGGACAGGCCTCAAGTTTCCTCAGACACGGGAACCTGATTGGTCAAGCAGGCCCTTTCCTTGTGAGCTCTCTCTGTTGGCTTTGTCTACTCATTCACCAGACATTTTTTAAGCATCTATTTTGTCAGGAAGTGGATGAGAGCCTGGGGATACAGCAGTGACCAAGGCAAACAAGGTCTCGCTCGCTCTAGTAAGATGGCAATCTAAAGAGTCTTGGCCGGGTCAGATGTTGGGGTTCAAAGGACAGGGGAAGAGAAAGGGGCATGAGGAGGGTGGACAGATTTTGGGAGAATCAAGGGGGGCTATGGAGATGGCCCACCCAGTCCATGAAGCACTAGCCATACAAGCATGAGACTTAACTTCAGATCCTTAGTACCCGTGTGCTGTGTGCAGTGGGGTATACCTATAACTCCAGCTTGGGGGGGGGGCAGGCTGAAACAGGGGATCCCTGAAATTCACTGGCTACCGACTAGCTGTGATCGCTCTAAACATGCATGTGCCCTCATGCACACATACACACACACACACACACACACACACACACACACGCACACACGACACACACGCACACACACACAGAGAGAGAAGTAAGGAAAGAACTTTCTTTTTCAGCTGAAAAGTGTTTATCACTGCATGTGTATGCATGGTGGAGGAGGACACAAGCTACAGTGTGCATGTGGGCATCCAAGGGCAAATCTGTGCAGTGGGTTCTCCTCTTCCCCCTTCAGATGGGTCCCAGAGATCAAACTAAAGTTGCCAAGCTTGCATAAGTGTCTTTACTTATAGATAGCTCTCTAGCCCAGTGGTTCTCAACCTGTGTGTCTCAACCCTTTTTGGGTCTCCTACGACCATTGGAAAACACACATTACCATCATAACAGTAGCAAAATTACAGTTATGAAGTAGAAACAAAAATAATTTTATGTTTGGGGGTTACCACAACATGTACTAAAGGGTTGCACCATTAGAAAGGTTGAGAAACCCCGGACTAGCCCAAGGAAAGAACTTTCTTTCTTTTATTTTTTAATTTAATTTAATTTTTTAATTTTTTTTTTCGAGACAGGATTTTTCCGTAGCTTTGGAGCCTGTCCTGGAACACTCTCTATAGACCAGGCTGGTCTCGAACTCACAGAGATCCACCTGCCTCTGCCTCCAAAGTCCTGTGATTGAAGGCATGGGACAATCACCTGGCAAGACTATTCTAACAAAGAAACGGCGAGGCTGAGAACTGGGGGGAGTGAGGGGTAAATCCGTGCAAGAAGCTGGAGGAAAGAGTAGGATCATGAGATCGGAGTGTGCCTGGAATGATGGGAGAGCAGCAAGGGGACAGTGTGACCACTCAGGGTCCAGAAGAGAGAGGAAGGTTAGCATGGGCCATGTGCTGGACACAAGCCAGTAGGACCTCCAGATAGACAGAAGTACAGACAGGATGTGGGGTGTGAGGCCAGGGAACAAAACTTTGTGAAGGGGGGAATGCTTGGCTGGAGAAAGGTTTTGGGGTAAGGGAGCCCAGGGAGAGCTGCTAAAGCGGCCTCTGGTGGCCAGGGAGAGGATGGCCTGGCAACCTTGCTTTAGAGCAGTGGTTCTCAAACTTCCTGACACCTCAACCCAACAATAGCTATTGTGTTGCTACGTCATAAGTGTAACTTTGCTACTGTTATGAATCGTAATGTAAATATCTGCTATGGGACCCCAAGTGGTTTTGACCCACAGGCTGAGAACCATCGCTTTAGAGAAAAGCATGTGACCCCACCCAGACCTGCAGCCTGGTCTTGCCCCTTGCATGAGCCTGCACCTGCCTGTGCGTATTCTGGGCCCTGGCATAGTCCACCAAGCCGCAGCATGGTCCTCAGCAGGCAAGAGACAGGCATGCAGGAGGACGGCTCACCACAGGGACCTGCTTCCCCCTCCCATGCACCCCTCTGCCCATCGGAAGCATGGGGTGTGTCCTGAACATCTTCCTACTTTTCAGCTCCAGTGAGGAGCTTCTTGGGGCTCACCTGAGCTACATTTCTGTGGATGATTTAGATTCCTGGTCTGTTTTCTCTGCCGTGGTACCTGGAAGCCTGCCTGCCTGCCCTGCCTCTGCCTCCAGTCAGGTTCCGGAAGGTGGCACCAATGTCTAGTTTTGTTCTACTTCCGTACCAAGCTCTGTGCCTCCTTCATCGTTGGGGGGGGGGGACAAGAGCTGTTCCGTGACCCAATGACATCGATGCCCATTTCCTATCATCCACGAGGGTCAGGATTTGCTTTGAATCACTTCAGGGTCAACCAGGGCCCTTTCTGGACCCATGCACCTAATTAATTGAACTTGACACCAGGGTTAGATGAGTCTATCCCGGTCCAACCCTGCGCCAAGTCTCAGGAGTAAGGCAACTGTGTGAGATGGGGGCAGCAGTGGAGAGAAGCGGGGCTGGCTGAAAATGCAGAATTTGGGGTCAAACAGCCTAGTGCTCGGCCTGTGGCCCTCTCCACAGGAGAAGGTGAAGCCATCCAGGACAGACAGAGGGTCACAGGCAATGTCAACTACACAGAGGTGATACCTGGGCAGCCAGAGATGGGGACACAGTGGGTACCCCAGAGGCGGGGCGTCTCAGCCAGTCAATGCCAGCCTCCTTACCACTGGGATCTGTGAGTTAAACTGTAGGCAAATGGTGTCAGCCCTAGGGCCAGAGACAGGAGTAATGAGTGTGTGTCCACTCTGAGGGCTGAAGGACCAGGATTCTGGGCAGACTCCATGCTCCCTACTCACTTGCAGTTTGTCTGGCAGATGGGCCCTGTCCCCTCACCAATGGGGAACTCAATGCCCTGTGGGCTGAAGCTTCTCCCATGTCCTAACTGCCTTCATTCCCAGCTCCAGGTTTTCTGGTATTTTCCTAGTGGGCATCAGCCTCTCTATATTTGGTCTCAATGCTCAGCCACCTAATATTCTGGCCTCTGCCACTTCCCCTACTCCCAGTTAACCTCTTCTTGCAAGGATACCTCACACTGAAGAGGTAAACGGGAGAGCTGAGCATGGGCCCTTTGGACATGAGCAGCCCTGCACAGGTGGACAGAAATTCGATACACACGTGTGTAGCTACAAACCGCCCTCACCCTTAGCCTGGCTGTTCCTGAGTCCCTCTAGTAGCTCAGCATGAATGACTCATACTCAGCACCTCCAGAAACCAGCTGTGCCTTTGTCTTTGCAGCTGCCCGACCCCCCACAGCTCCCTTTGGCCCCCAACCAGAGCCTGTCCTTCCTTGGTCCATAGCTTCCTGAATCTAGGACCTGGAGTCAGCTCCCATGGAGACTGAGCAGTGAGCCTTCTTTTTGGAAGGTTACACTTTCCTAAGGTTCTGCTAGACTGGCTCCATCCAGGCTCACATCCCTGCCTGGCCAAGCCATCTCCTCTTAACAGGTTATCTCTCTCCAGTCCTTGCCCCTTAAATGGGATCTTCCAGGTCTACAGATGGACTTAGTTAAAGGCCTTAGTGGCTGTGCACAGGGGATCCTGTGTCCTTGGCTTCAGCCCTGGAATCCAGCACTGGCCAGGAAACTCCAGCGCTTGTCCTAGAGTCAATATTACCTTTGGACGTAGCTGAAAAGTCCCTAGTAAGAGGTTCCCAGAAAACCCTCCTTGACTCTGAGGGATTAGTGACCAGGTGACCGGATGTCCTTACCTCGTTCCTATATTTGAGTCAGATCCACCCAGCAGGGGCACAGGCAGCAAACAGATGCTGCTCCAGAAAGAAACCAGACATTTCCTCCAAGGAGGCCACCAGATAGAAGGTGTGGTATGTGTGTGTGTGTTCGCGCGCACACGTGCGTGCTCGTTCATCTGTCTAAATATAGTGAGCACCTACGGTTTGCTGGTTACAAACCCTGCATCTTAGTCCACCAACCAGTCTCCAACCAACAAGAGTGGTTAGCCCACACTATGGTACATTGCCAGAACAGGGAAGGTAACAAGTGGAGTAGCGAATTCCAGGGGTGGGGCGAACTGGAAAGGCGAGGGAGGGACCTGAACCTGGGAGGCGGGGCCAACTCGGAGGCGGGGCCTGCGCCAGAGCGCCTGGCTCCCGGCCCAGCTCGCTGCAAAGCTGGGCAGCAGAGCAGGGATCCGCCTCCCGGACATAGGGTCTGTGGGCTGGGAACCGGCAGGTAAGGCACTGCATGGGTCTCGGGACGCGACGTGGACTTGTACGACACGGTCGAGTCTCAGAGGCCCGTCTGGGTCCCTTGAACCTGTGTCCCGCCGTGGGATGGGAGTGGGGTTCACAGGGCTGAGCGGCGACATCCTGCAGGGGCTTAGCTCTCGGCTGTCCATCCAGGAGGTGAAGCAGGGTTTCTGCGTGTGTCCTGTGCCCCTCGGCTCCTCTGGCACTCGTTACAGGGCCCACCTAGAGGGGCTCCAAAGACTCAGAAGGTGAATCGTCTTTCATTCCCTCCCGGTAACCCAAGTTTGCGAGAAAAGCCACCTGTTAGAGCTGATTCACACCGACTGACTGATGCATGAATGACTGGGTGTGGGGAATTTACAGATCTTGAGGAAGAGAGTCTCCGAGAGTTGTAGCTTAGCGGACATGTGGGTCCTCCACCCTGCAGCTCACACTTTCTGCTGCTCTGGGCCTTGACTATTAATAGGTTGAGAGCCCCGTGGCAGCCAATTCCCTCTGCCGCCTCTTGTGATCCTGAGCACCTGCGGGTCCCTCTCTGCGCATCTGTTTGTTCATTCCTTGACATTGGTGGTGGTGTACCTCACAGATGGATGACCCCTGAGATGCCACCCTGGCCCGGGGCACTGTGTGGGTGGGACCATTTGAAGGGGCTCTGGAAATGTCACCTGCTGGGTCAATGGTGAAATGAACAGAATTGTTTCACAATAGAATGGGTCCAAGGGTTAGGTCCTGGGCTGGGAGCAGCGACCTGGGTTCAGGTCAGGCCCATACCAACTCCATGTGCCCTAGGTGAGAGCCTGCCCTCACTGGCTTTGGTCCCTTTGGATCAGAGGGGGCACAGGGCTGTGGTCTTTCCCTGGCAGGGAAGCCCACTCCAGGGCCCCGGATCCAGTTCTCCTGTCCTGGGTCCTGAGAGTTGGTTCCAAGGAGATGAGAACCACAGACAGGTTCCCTCCTTCCCACGCCCCCTTCTGGCTCTTTGGGACCTGGTTTTGGGTTCTGGATGGAGACAGACCCTGACAGAGGGGATGAGCTGAAAGAGTAGACAAGAATTGATGGGCAAAGCCACCTGGCAGGCGGGGAGTACAAAGGGACTCTTGCCTTTTGGGGCATGTCCCCATTCAGTTATATAGAAGCCCACTCAGAAGGCTGGGCTAAGAGAGACAGAGGGAAGGAAGGTAGACTCCAGAACCGCCTCGGCCCTTCCTATTCACATGGGTAGAGGAAGTGGGGTACTGAGTCAGCCCCCAGCATCTCTTTGCCCCCATAATGATGCATGTGCACATGTAGGCCCACGGATTGGAAGTCCAGGTGGTCTAGAGTCAAAATGACCTGCTTTAGTCATAGCGGGGCAAAAGGAAGAGCATAAACTTAGGCTGGGGTCCTGGGTTCAAGTCCAGCTACATGATATTCAACAGGCTGCCGAACCTCCATTACATCTGCATCAGGGTAGGGAACCACTTTCTACCCAAGGGTGGTTATGAGTGCCCACGGCCTGCTAGTGGTGTGTAGCTGAGAGTCAGCTACTGAGAGCGCTTCCTCTGTGTGTCCTGGTCACCTAGGGACGATGGACCATTTCTGCTTGTGGTTGAGGTTGGGCTAGGCCACGCCTGGAGAGGCCTGGGGCAAGGGGCAGGTGTCCAGGTCCCTGCCTGCATTGGTCTTGTGGGCAAACACCGGTGTCTACAGGGACTGAGGTGTGGATTCTGCCCTCAAAGCTCCATTATGAGAGGACCAAGAGTCAGAGATTCTGACAGGCCTTGCCCTCCGGCCATCTTCTGGCCAGCTCATGTCTTTGGTATTCCCTGGGCACAGACATGTATGGCTCTTTTCTAACCCTGCTTGGCAGAGGAAGTTGGCAGCCTGGGCAGAAGAGATGAGGAACTTAAGGCCAGGAAGGCAAGAGACTCTCTGGGCTGGGGTGTAACTGTTAGGTAGGTACAGACAGGCCAGGGAAGGTCATTGACCTAAGTGCCCTGTGTATGCCAGGTGTGGTAAAAGCATTGAGGAGTCTGGAGAGTGAGAAAACCCACTCTTCAAACCCAAGAGACCGTCTCTGAGAGTAAAGGACCCCAGCGGGCCTCTGTAGCCCTCCAGTGGTACTGTCTGGGCATTCGGGGGCTGGAGATGGCCTCTTGTGTGAGGTACCTACCCTTCCATCTCCCTCACTGTCCCTCAGCCTGTGCCTAGTGGAGATGGAGCTACCTCCTGCCGAGTCCCAGTGGGCCTCCCAGGCAAATTATACTTTGTTTTTTCTTAATTTAATGATTGATTTATTTTATGTGCATTGGTATTTTGCCTGCATGTACGTCTGTGTGAGGGTGTCAGATCCCTTGGAACAGGAGTTACAGACAGGTGTGAGCTGCCATGTGGGTGCTGGGAATTGAACCTGGGTCCTCTGGAAGAGCAGTCAGTACTCTTAACTGCTGAGCCATCTCTCTGGCCCCAAATTATACTTCTTGACTTTCACTTTTCTGTTCTGTAAAGCAATGTGGAGGTGCAGAGTCACATGGCTGAACCTGGACCAGTGTCAGCCCCACCCACCCTACCCATGAACTCCAGGGACAACAGGGATGAGACAGAAAGCTAGCTGGGCACCATGGTGATGGCACCCAGGTGCCATCCCATCTGCCTCTTTCTTCTTGCCCAACACTCTGACTTCTGAGGGTCCAGCACCAAGTGTTTGGACTCCCTGCTGTAATAACTGGTCCCAGGAGCCAGAGACCACTCCTTGGTCCACATGAGCGGTCCATGGAGAGTTCCAGGCATACCTGAGTGGCTTTTGCTAGCTGGCGTCCAGGAACAGTGTTGTTGTGATCACTTGGGGCAGCCGTCTGGGGAGGTCAGTAGGCCTTCAGGGCTAACAGGCACCCTTGGCCAAACTCGGATTCCAAGAACTGTTGCCTGCTTCTCTATGACTCACACCTACTGCGCAGCCACTGGGCATGGTAGAGTGGCCCAAGACCAGACACGCCTGCTTTAGGCATGCAGGGTGTCTGCCTGTTTGAGCCTGCAAAAGGTGGGTGTGGCCCCAGGCTTGGGATCTGCCAGGTTGGTGGTATTTGGGACCTGGATGGGGAGCTGGGAATTGCCACTCCACCCTGTTCCCTGCCTCTGTGATACTGGTAGACTCCATTTCAGGAGGCTGCTTATCTGGACCAGTATCCCTCCCATACATGCTGTGTCCTGTGTGAACCAGCCCCAAAGCCAAGCCTGGGCCACAGCGGGGGTCAGGCCCCCAGGTGTGAGGACAAGCATTCTCTCTGAGAAGGCAATTTTGATTAAAAACATAATTATCAAGATCAGTGATCAGAAGGACTCCCGCCCCCCCCACCCCCCGCTACCCTGCTCCTGAGCCGTGTGCCTCCTCATAACTGTATACACTGAGACCTATCTGTCTACCCCCCTGCAGGAATGCATGCAGGAAAAGGGCTCTGACTGGTGGCATCAAAACGAGAGGTATAGGGCCTTCCCAAGCAGCGAAGTTCCTGCAGGCTGGGTGGGTTGGGCAGCTGCTGGCAGTGGTGGTGAGGTATTCTGCCAGGTTCTTTGAAGTTGGTCTGCCACACTCCTCACCCACATTTAACTCTCCGTTGAGCACTGGAGACAAACGCAGCCCTGTCATCCTGGAAGCTGTACTGCCTGGGCTGGCAGAGTTTCCACTCAGACAGCAGTGGGTTCTTGTGCTGGGGCCTCTCACGAAGCCCTCTAGGTTTCTGACACAGCCCCTCCCCTCCCATGGACACTATCTGCCTCTCAGCATCAGCGACCCAGCTACTCCTAGGCCTGCTAAGCCTGGTTTTGTTGGCTTCACCAGCAGGATAGGTAGGGAGACAATTTTTTTTTTTTTTTTTTTTTTTTTTTTAAGACAGGGTTTCTCTGTGTAGCCCTAGCTGTCCTGGAACTCACTCCCTGATCCACTCTGAGGGCTGGGATTAGAGGCGTGGGCCACCACTTCCCAGCTTGACAGGGAATCCTTTCCTGGTAGGAATAATAGTTGCCAAGCTCTGGGCAACCATGGGCCCCTGCCCTAAACTGAAACAGCGCCTTTCTCTGTGACTGCTTCTGGTGACATCACCTGGCAGGGGAGACACCATGGTCACAAAGGTGGTGTTCCCAGGGCAAGGTTGATCCATAGCACTTTGGATGTGCTGACCCCTGTGACTTCCCCAAATGCAGGGACTTCATACTTCGTGCTAGAGGGGGAAATGTTCGTGCTGTCATCTCCCCTAAGCTGCCTGCTGGAGGGCGCTGACCCCCAAGAGCTGGCACCTGTAAGAGGTCCCAGCAGAAGGTGAAATCTGCAGCCTCTGGGGGAGTGGGGGAGTTGGCATCTGGAAAAACTAGCCTGGAGTCCTGAGGTGACAGATGTGAGGAGCACAGCCCTGGGGAGCACAGTGCCAGGCACTGAGCAGGAGGGGGCATCGCAGAAAGCACTTGACCCTGTCTGCTTCTTCAGTCTCCTGTTTGAATCCAGGAAGGGGGCCCTTCTCTGGAAGAGTTAAGTGATTGGCATTGACCCTTTTCCCTCCTGATGGCAAACAGGGGCCTGGGCCTGGCAGGCAGGTCCGAGGCCAACTCTGGTCTGACCCTGGCAAAGCAAGGGATTAAGTTCCCTGTTGCAATTACCTTCTGTTGTCAGAAATCTCTAGGAATACAGGAATGACCTCCTGGGGCTGGGTTGGTTCAGATGGCTTCTATCAGACCATGCTGTGTGAGCTGGATATCCTTCACCCCCTCTGAATAGCACAGACATAAAAGGTCTAGCCTCATAGGGTATGTGATAGGGCTGGGTTACAAAGTCATGACCCAATAGGAACTAATCTCTGCAGGGTTTGAGGACCTCCATAGCTGGTGTCAGGCTGTCCAGGGTTCTCCACTGTCCAGAGCTAACAGTGCTAAGAGTTAGGCCTTTGCCAGAAGCTGGAGTTCCCACTACCTTGTGACCTGCACCCACGCTGTCTAGGGACTTTGTGTTGTACTTGCAGCTGGCCACCCTTCCCTGTGGATTCCACCCAATCTCCTTATTGCCTGCCTGTCCAATTCTACCAGTGGGGTGAGTGTACAGCTCCAGGGAACCCATCCCAGCTTTTGAGCCTAGCACATGCCAGGGCTGGGACTTCTACAGAGAGGGAGCTGCTTCAGGGTGGAACCCCAGGGCAGAAGGCTACCTTTTGGGCTTCTTTAGGACTAAGCCTTTCCCCTCTCAGACCCAAGGAAGTGGGGCCTGGCCTGAGGCGCATGCTCTAACTAGAGGGCCTGGCCCTGGGTTCGCCTGCTCTGGAGTCTGCTGTTGGTTCCCCCGGGACAGCGCTCACTGCTTGGTTTCAGGAGAGTTCAGTCTGACACCAGTCTTCCCATTTTCTCAAAGATCTCACCAGGAGGGTAAAGGGCTGTGGTTGGTGGTGGCTGTGCCCACTCCGGAGACAGGAAGTTGCCCGAGGAGGAAGAGGGTTGAGAAAGGACATTCCCCTGCCCCCACCTCTGGGCCCTGCCTCAGACATCCCTTCTACAATCAGGGTTCTTTCTGCTGGGCATCAAGGGAGCAGCCATTCTTGGGCTGGGGTCCAGAGAGACAGGAAGAGATCCACTCCAAACCCAGGCCTCAGCCCACTCAAGACCCCCAAGAATGGTACACGAGGTACCCTGTGGAGAGAGAGCAGGAAAAGATTGCTGTCAGAGGCGGGAGAATGGAATGGTACTGGCTAACGTGGGTCCTGTGAGCACTGAGGTTGTTTGGTGATTTTTATATGTGTGGATTTTTGTATGTATGTTTGCATATGTCTATGTTTTTGTAGGGGTGAATAATGTGTACATATGTGTGCATGTGTGTGGAAACCCAAGGTTGATACTGGCTGCCTTCCTCTATTGTTTTCTACCTTAGTTGTTGAGACAGAGTCTCTCACTGAACCCAGGACTTGCTGATTTGGCTAAACTGGCTGGTTAACAGGTCCCTGCAATCCCCCACCTTCCAGTATGGAATTAGAGATGTGTGCCACCTCACCCAGTTTTTTATGTGGGTGACTGAGGATTGAACTCATGCCTTCATGCTTGCGCGGAAAGTGCTTTACTGACTGGGCTATCTCCTTAGTCCTTTGGTTTGTGTTTTTAAGGGTCACTCTGAGCTAGGTGTGATGGTACAAAGTTCTAGTCCCTGAACTTGGAAGGCAGAAGCAGGAGGGTGGCTACAAACTCGAGACCAATCTGGCTTTCATGGCAAGCTATAGCTTAGCTGAGGCTAAATAGTGAGGCCCTGTCTCAGAAGACTGGGGTGAAAAGAAGCTCATTTTGGCATCTGGAGACCATCTTAATGTCCCCACCTTACAGCAGTATCCCCTAAGGAAATTTATGAGAAGTTTGACTCTTGGGTGAAAAAGCAGGTCTGTGGGGGCCTATGGAGGCCTCTGGGGGTCCATGGGGGTCCGTGGAGGACTGTAGGGACCTGTGGAAGCCTGTGGGGGCCTGTGGGGGTCTGTGGGGGGGGCCTGTGGGAGTCTGTGGGGGACTACAGGGGCCTGTAGAGGACTGTAGGGGCCTGTGGGGGGGCTATGGGGGCCTGTGGGGGCCTGTGGGGGCCTGTGGAGGATTGTAGGGGCCTGTGGGAGTCTGTGGGGGACTGTGGGAGCCTGTGGGGGCCTGTGGGGGCCTGTGAGGGCCTGTGGGGGCCTGTGGGGGGGCCTGTGGGAGTCTGTGGGGGCCTGTGGGAGTCTGTGGAGGATTGTAGGGGCCTGTGGGGGGCCTGTGGGGGCCTGTGGGAGTCTGTGGGGGCCTATGGGGGCCTGTGAAGGCCTGTGGGAGTCTGTGGGGGCCTGTGGGGGCCTCGTGGGGGCCTGTGAGGGCCTGTGAGGGCCTGTGGGGCCTGTGGGGCCTGTGGGGGCCTGTGGGGGCCTCGTGGGGGCCTCGTGAGGGCCTGTGGGGGCCTCGTGGGGGCCTGTGGGGGCCTTGTGGGGGCCTGTGGGGGCCTGTGGGGGCCTCGTGGGGGCCTGTGGGGGCCTGTGGGGGCCTCATGGGGGCCTGTGGGGGCCTGTGGGAGTCTGTGGGGGCCTGTGGGGGCCTGTGGGGGTCTGTGGGGGCCTCGTGGGGCCTGTGGGGCCTGTGGGGGCCTGTGGGGGCCTGTGGGGCCTGTGGGGGTCTGTGGGGGCCTGTGGGGGTCTGTGGGGGCCTGTGGGGGCCTGTGGGGTCTGTGGAGGACTACAGGGGCCTGTGGGGGCCTGTGGGGGCCTGTGGGGGCCTGTGGGGGCCTGTGGGAGTCTGTGGAGGACTACAGGGGCCTGTGGGGGACTGTGGGGGCCTCGTGGGGGCCTGTGAAGGAGTGAGATATTAAGCAACTTGGGAGAGGTAAAGTTCCACAGAGGGACCCTTGGATAGGGAATAAACCCGGTGAGAATTGGGTCTAGTAGTTCAGGCTCTGTCCAGCCCAGCCCTCTCCCACACAGCCCAAGCTGGGGTTCGCTTTGCTGATGGTGGCAGCTGTGTCTCTCAGGAGGAAGGAGCCAGACTTGACATCCTGAGGCTGTTTTTGCAGCACAGAGATACTGTGCTACAGGCTGACACATAGAAGCATAGACCTGGGGGGGGGTAGTCAGGTAACATGGCGAGGCACAGCCACACTAGAGTGGCAACAGGGAGTCTGTGTAGCTAGGAGAGCACAGGACTTGGGGTGAACATGGATCTGAGGCTACGGTGGTCAAGGACAAGTCTCTTCGGAAGGAGGGGACGATGGGGCACAAATGCCACTAGAGGTCCTCCATCTTCAGAAGCTTCCGCACCCCTGCTGCCTGAGGACCTTGAGGGCCCTGTCACCCAGCCTGAACATGGGGCATCTGAGCTGGGGTGGAGGGCCAGGTGTAAGTGTGTGTGGGTAAGGAGATCAAGGGACAGTGTGAGAGGGGCCAGGGTATCAGAGCCCTGGGAACCCAGAGGCCAAGCCCGGTCACCTTTAACAGCTGCCTTGTACATCTCAAGGCAGGAGAGGGTGGGGTGCAGGAGGCCTGGCCTTGTAAGGAGACAGGGCAGGGCCGTTGGATGGGTAGAGATAAGAGCTCCTCTCCCTCCCCCGTGACTGGCCTCTTCTGACTGTGGAAGACTAAACCAAACTGCAGAGAGGAGGCTGGGTCTGGGTCCCTTTCCCGCCCACAAAGGCCCAGGGCCAGACCCTTGTCCTTACTGGGCCTCCAAACAATGGAGTAGTGTGAGGGCGCCTGGGAATGTCTAGGTCAGCTGGGCCCATGCTGACGGGTGAGGACAGGAGCCAGCACTAGGCTATGAGTCATGGTGTCCACCACCAGGCATTTGAGGCCCTGGGTTCCCAGCTGAGGAGGAACAGGCAGTTCTCAGTTCCGCAAGCCAAGGTCTGGCCTGCACCTCCTTCCTGCTTTTGGTCCCTCTCTGCAGCTCCTCCTGTGTGTCCCCTAGTGCCTTCCCTCTGTCCTGTCCATGCCTCTCTCTGACTGTCCAGCCTGAGACCTAGATCCCACAGCTCCCCACAGCCTCTTGCCTACTGAGACCGCAGCAGATGGCCTGGACTGTCACCTGTGACTACCTTTAATGTGTGGCTGACCTAATGAGAGGGCAAGGTGTTATTTTAAAAAGAGACCCCAACATCGACTCAGGGGTAGCCTGTGCAGAGGTACACACCTATTGTCTCAACCACTAGAGAGGATGGAGTTCAGGGCCATCTGGGCACCATAACAAGACCTTGTACCCTGAAAAGGGGGTTTGGCGGTATAACTGAGTGGTCAACACTTGCCCGGCGTGTGTGTGTGTGTGTGTGTGTGTGTGTGTGTGTGTGTGTGTGTCCACACTATTACAGAGAACAAACAGCTAAACCTGAGGAATAAAAAAGTGATAAAATCCAAGAGACTAAGGAATAAAATAAACCCAGAGGATAAAAATTAAGCAACAGCATCAAACAATTGGGGCCGACTTAAAAATAATAACGTTTGGGGGTGGGAAAGGGGAGACACACAATGGATTAGGACAAACCCGAAGGTAACACATGGAGAGTGTGCAGAGAAAGGGCTGGTCTGCTGACTCAGCCTGAATGGGCCCTACCTGTGGCATGATGTACAGGGGCCAGAATAACTACAGGACCCATAGTGTCTAGAGAGGCTAAGAATGAGGGTCAGGCTTGGTGACCCTGGGCCCTGGCACTCACTGGGGTGAGGTACTGGAAAGTGTCCAGGCTGAGCTTGTTGATTTTGTGTTGCCCAAGGAGGCCAACATGATGTGAAAAATACCCAAGTGTTGAGTGATAGATGATGGAGCAGGGCCAAGGCCAGTAACAAGCACAGGGGTCAGGGCTGGTGCCCCTGGAGGCCTATCCTGGGAGACCCCAGCAGAGAGCTACAGTGGGAGGTCTGGTACGGTGGCCTCAGACCAGGACACAGAGGCCACTCAGTGTGCTAGGGCTGACCCCTGACCTCTGCCCATGGCTCAGGCATGAAGCAAAAGGGGGTGGATCTCTGGTTGCCTTCCTCACTTCATCCCCCTCCCTCAGGATGAACTTCATGGCCACACACAATCTGCCCAGTGTGTCCCCTCAATGTCTCTGTGTCCTGGTGCTGGGAATCAGAGCTCAGCAGGGCGCCCTCACCCCAAGGACTCTGGCTCCAATACCCGGCCAAGCGCCTGGGACAAAGTCTTTGTGAGCCATTTGGTTTGGTCCTCAGAGTACCATTCTCAACAAGCTGGCGTCTCAGGAAAAGTGACATGCCTCAGCACAAAGGGACCCATGTGGGACTGGAGCATAGGCCTGCTTGGTGCCTAGGCCCCAGAGCTTAGACCCTGTCTGCCTCAGCCGAGTACTATGCCCAGTCAGGACACTTTTGTCTTGCATGTCTGAAGGTGTGTGCGCCTTTTCCTGTCCTGACCCCCAAGGCCTTTGCACAAAATCTCCTCTGACGGAGACACTGTCTGTGCAACCCTGTTGCTTGGCTAACTCTCGTCGCTTCCTGATGCTGGATGATGTGTCACTGTGTCTGGTGGGATGGAGTCACAAGGGTGTGAGTCAGAGGAGACTACTTCCATGGATTATTAATAGGCAGCCTCAGATAGAGGGTGACGCCAGCTTGGATCCTAGGGTTCAAGGTGTGGGATTTGCCCACAGAGCGGTGCTCTGAATGCCTCCCTTTGCCCTTAGTACCTGGGAGCCCGAGCGACTCTGAATGTGAGAGATGGGGACGTCATCGCCTTTGCTTGAATGGGATTGTGGTGAAGCCTGCACCCTCTGTGCTTTGCCACACAGCTCCTGGGACTTCTCAGTTCTTGAGGAGGAAACTGAGGCCTGGGGTTCTGCTTCTTTGCCAGAATCTTCTCATATGACCATGAGGCCCCTGACCTCCTACCCAGAGCCCTAGCTTGTCTACAGAGACTGGGACCCAGCACTGATGTCCTCACGGTGGGGGACTTCCTGCCTAGGGGTAGGCCCTGGGGCTGCTCTGAACAAAGTTTAGCAGAAGATGCTTTCTAGGGCCCTGGCTACCTCAGCGTCTCCATGAAGAGGACAGAATATTAACTGTGGTAAAGGCAACTGTGAGCTACCAAGTTAATAGCCTCAGCACACAGAAAGATTCCAGGGCCTCTTTGGTCCCGCTGTGGGCAGAATCCTCTCTGCTTTCCTAATCCCATGCCTTAGCCTCATCTTGTGCTGTGATGTAGGTATCCCCAGGATGGACGTGGGTGAGAGCTGGGAGTAGGGGAGGTAGAGCAGGCTGGACCCGGGAAGGCCCTACCTTTGGGTTGCATTCTTTGTCCAACCAGTGGCCAGCTTGACTCTGATCTCAGAGGAGACCGTGCTTTGCTCCAGGCATGCTGACATGTTATTGGCAGATTTTGTTCCTAGTTCTGTCCCTGTGGCTTTCAGAGACCAGCAGAAAGCTCAAGAGCAAGGTATGAGTGTCAGTACAGACACTGTGAGGGAAAGCTACCCAGGGAAGAATTAATGCCTGCTCCGCTCCATGATGCATAGCTTCAAGGGCATCCTTCGTGTAAACAGAGTCCCCTTCCCCCTCCTAGAATGAAGAAAGTGGGCATGTGGGTCTAGATCAGTGGTTCTCAGCGTTCCTAATGCTGCAACCCTTTAATACAGTTCCTCATGTTATGGTGACCCCCAACCATACAATTATTTTTGTTGCTACTTCATAACTGTAATTTTGCTACCATCATGGGTTGCAATATAAATATCTGATAGTCAGGATATCTGATATGCAATCCCTGTGAAAGGGTCATGTGACCCCCCCCCTCCAAAAGAGGGGCCGTGACCCACAGGTTGAGAGCCACTGGTCTAAATGGTTTCATTTGGCAAATGAGCACCGTGACTGAGTGTCATGGGGTATTGGGCACCAGCTGCTGAGACATAGACAAGGCTTATGAGAAAAATCTGATACCTACACTGTACTGGATGTACATCAGACACTGGACATGGAGAGGATGGCCTTAGAGAGGTCCCTGGACCCAAGAGCTGATGCTGGGAGAGAATATAGGTAACAGCATTGAGGGGGGAATATAAAGAGAGCCAGACTCTGTGAGGAGCCGGAAGATGTCCTTCAGAAGGGACAGTGGTCTGGACAAGGGGCCTTGGAAAGCCGGAAGGGTAGCATTCTGTGTGTAAAGACAGAATGCAGTCTGGTGTGTTTGGATCAAATCCTCACACTGTAGGGATGCAGTTCAGCCAAGGGCAGCAGGAATGATGGGGCATCTACCTGACCTATGAGAATGAGATGGGAAAGTCTTGCCTGATGTCTAGCAAGGGCATTTCGAAAGTACTCCTCTGCCACTTCCTGATAAAGGTGTTGCCAGTGGAAGCCTAGTATCCCAGAGTAAGCCTGTCCATCACCTCACTACATGGCTCACACAGGTAAGGAACTGAGGCTCAGAGTGAGTTACAGGTCTAGGAGGAAGGGATGGAGCCAGGGCTGTCCGCAGTGAATCTGCCATCTAAGCACGGAATCACTCTGTTCACAGTGGTCACTTAGGTGGAGAGATGCTTACTAGTAGGGTACTCAGAACCAAGTGCCGGTCTCACACAGCAGCTCTCAGTGTTTACTTCAGGGCCTGGGTCATTGGAGTGCACAGGCTAGCTGCATTGGGTGGGGGAGTAGCTATCTCCTCTGAGCCAAGTTGGGTGGGACCATGTAAGATGCAGGCTGCAGCTGTGGGTGAGGTGCCAGGAACTCGGGGGTGGACCTGGTCTATACGTCAGCACTCTAGAAAGTTTCTTCTCAAGCAATTAAAAAGTGGAAACTTGTCAGTATTTGTGATGAACTCAAGTGTGAATCCTGAAACGCCTCTGCTGGCTTGTGGTTTGAGGCAGGAGAGCGGGCTTGCAGCAGGCATCACGCCAACCTGCATTTCCTGGAGACTTTGCCCATCTCTTTCCCCCAGCCCCACCCACCCCTCACCATATTGGGCCTGGTTGTCCTCATCATGGAACTCTTCCCCAGGCATCCTCCTCGAAGCCAGTGTGCTGCCCCCTCCTGGCCAGAGCAGACCCTGCACCGAGTTTGGGGGTCTTCACGAGGCCTGCATCTCTTCATTCCCAGCTTGCCCTGAGCACAGGAGACATGCCACCACACAGCTCAGGCACACTTATTAGGAACCATGATCTTGGACCTAGGGAAGGATGCCTGGTCAGACACTCCAGGACATAAAGACGTAGTGAGCTCCCTTTGGTGCTCTGCTATGTGGTCTAGCACCCTGGTCCAGCCTTGCAGCTGGTCTCAGCCAGTCAAGGTCCAAGGCATCAGTGAGCATTGGCTACATTCAAAATAGACATCAATTCTATGAAAGACTCTTGTGCCACACATTCTGGGCTCAGGGATGTGCTACTTATAGCTACACTAGAGATGTGGCCTGGTGTATGGCCTAAGCCCATTTTCTAGCTGTTCTTGGGCACTGGAGATTTAGTGGGACTCAGATCCACAAAGAATGCCAGAGTCACATTTGTTGACACTGGTAGGTTGGACTGAGCTACTGATGTGATTCCTGAGGAAAGGCAAGATCCTAGGTAGTTCTAGCTTCAAAGGAAGTGGCTTTCATTTTGAAAATGTAGGTGTTGGGAATGGCCAGCCCCGGGGCAGGAAATGGTGGTCTCACCACATCCCCTTGGCCAGGTAGCTGGTTTAGCTTTTGCTCTGTGGTTGAAACAGCTTGATTGAGCCAAAGAAGAGCAAGTTTGGGAGTGAGAGAGCACCAACAGTTTTGGTGCATATGGGCCAGGTGTGGTATCCCATTCACGAGAGCTGTGAGAGGCTTCCAAAGGGACGTGGCGTCTAGGGAAGCATTGTAGGGTCACCCCTTTGAGAGACACGCAGCATTGAGAGCCAGCCTTTCCCTGACAGAGCATACCAGGAAGTGGGTCAGACCAAAGTAGAAGGCAGCTGGGCATCCCATGAAGAACCTGGGTGAGGCTCCATCCGGGTCCACTTCCTGGGGCAACTCTAATGGACGTCTATACCCTAGAGAGCTGACAAACGGAGCTAACCCCTCACAGTTCTGGCAATCACAGGTCCAAAGCCATAGTAGAAGCAGGGCTGCATTTCTTCACAAGGCCAGTAGAGGGAACTGTCCTTGTTGCGTGGTTACTGGTGTTGGGAGGTGTCACTTCAGTCCCTTGTGTTTACATGGTCTCCTGTGTCATCCTTTTAAAGACAGGTCTCACTGTGTAACCCTGGCTGGATTCAAACCATGTGTGTATCCCAGGCTGGCCTCAAACTCATAGAGACCTGCCTGTCTCTGCCTCCCAAATGTCGGGGTTAGAGGCTGCACCATCACACCCAACTCCAGTGTCATCTTGAGGGAAGTTTGCCATTGGTTTGTCCAGGATGGGAACCCTAAAGGACATGGGAAAACCTCTTCCAACCTAGGTTATGTCCACAGGTTACAGGGTATGGCTCTATCCTTTGGGAGCTGCCATTTAGATTCTTGTACCGCATGACCCAGAGGGGCGCCTTGTCCTCTAGGCCACCCGCTCGATCACCCAGGACAGATTCCCCAGGAATCCTAGAAGCCCTTCCTCACTATACAGTGGGCAGAATGGGGCTTGTCACAGGAGAGAGCTCCAGGTCATGGAGTGTTGGGTAGGTGGCCTTAGACTGGCAGGGGAATGGACCTAAGCCCTATAGGAGGGGCTGGTATGAATTATCTTATTTTGAGAGGTTGAGGTTGCCCACTGGAGGTGCTCCCAGCCTTCCCTGGGCTCAGCGCCCACCCAAGCCTGGAAGATTCTCCTCTGACCTGGGTAGACTTAATGCCCGAGCTGTGCACACATGTGGTCAGCAGAAACCAGACTGTGTGCCAGGCACTGATCCCTGGCTGTGGGACAAGTTTGTGCCATCCTGTGATGGGAGATGTCATTCTGTAAATTTGTTTCTCGTATTGGTTAATGAATAAAGCATGGTTGGCCAGTGCTGCAGGTGTGGGTGGGGTGGATATCTCACTAGAATCTCAGAAGAGTACTGACGTCGCAGGGTCAGCTTCCTATGAGGCTTGAGGTGCCAGGGCAGCCCAGGACTTCTGAGCCCCGTAGATCCTGCCATTGTGTCTTAGTTAAGGTTTTTATTGCTGTGAAAAGACACCATGGCAACGGTCACTCTTATAAAGAAGACATTTAATCGTGGTGGGTCGCTCACAGTTTTAGAGGTTCAGTCCATTATCATCATGACAGGAAGTGTAACGGCATGCAGACAGACGTGCACTGGAGAAGTAGCTGGGAGTCCCATATCTTGCAGGCAAAAGGAAGTTGACTGACAGTCACACTGAGGGAAGCTTGAGCAAGAGAGACCTCAAAACCTGCCCTGATAGTGACACACTTCCTCCAACAAGCCACACCTCCTAATAGAACCACCACCCCTTGGTGGCCACTTTCTTTCAAACCACCATACACTGTGTTAGTGCTTCCCTCACTCCTGAGCAGGCTGAGGCATGCCAGGGCCCTGAGTGAAACTCTTCATCCTTTTTATTCTGAATGTGTGTCTGTGTGAGGGTGTCAGAGCCCCCGGAACTGGAGCTACAGATGGTTGTAAGCTGTCATATGGGTGCTGGGAATTGAACTCGGGTCCTCTGGAAGAACAGCCAGTGTGCTTAATTGCTGAGCTATCTCTCCAGCACACACCACCACCCCACCCCTTCTCTGGTAAGTGTCTTGAGTCTAGCTTTGGTGTGGTGGAGCTCCCCACGTTTGGGAACTTAAGGCACCAGTCCAGGGTAGGAGGATAGAGTAGAAGTCAAGGCTATCTAACCCTGGTGATATGCCCCTGCCACCTGCCTCCCCCTGCTTGGGTTCCTGTGTGGGGTTACCTCCATGGTACAGCACAAGGTGAAGGTTATGGGGGGGGGATTCTTACATGTCTTCTTTTTTCCAGAACATGACTGTCAGTGTTGTTTACTATCTGGGGAGAAACTGACCTAGATCCAAGGGGCCTGCGGAGGTCACATAGCTCAGGACTCCTAGGAGATGGGATTAGGGCAGGGTCCAAAAGTGGTCTGCCTCTTGTGGACGCTCCTTGTTTGGGCTCTGACTCCCCTATAGACTTACAGGGTGGGGCTTGGGGTTGGAGACCTGGCTGGGGGTCAGGGTGGGTGTGGCCTACCACCCACTTCCATCTCTACAGCATTTTAGAATGTGGGGACAAGAACAGTCCCTGGGCTTGCTGTGTGCCTCTCTATCTTAGGTTGTATCCATCCTCCCATTTATCTGGTAAGGGGGAACATACACTCCTGCTTTGTCTCCTGCTGGGATTCACGATTCTCCTCTCCCTGAGCCCTGGCTGCTTTGTTGTTTGTGGAGTCTTTTGAGCTGCCCCATTCTCTCAGCCTTTCAGTGTTCTAGCAAACTTCTTCCTCCATCAGACCTAGGGCTGTCCTCCAGGACACTTGCCTGGGCCTGGCAGGGCCTCTGGAGCCCACAGCTCCCGGATACCTTCGTGCACTCTGGAAACTGGTTTGTGCTCATTGCTGCATGCTCCAGGGGCCCCTCGCCTGCTCCTTTAGCTCAGCCTTGCTGGAAAGGGGAAGGGTAATGAGAAGAGGCCTATATCCCCATGCCCATTCACTCCCTGTCCCAGCTTTCTGCAGCAGGCAGGGCCTGCCTTTGAACACCTCGGAGGGTAGAGCTTGGTTCAGGCTTATGGAGGCTAGGGAGCTGCATCCACCCTGAGGAGGCCCAGACAGCCAAGCTGAAGCTTTCTACTCTCCAGGAGACAGCAGTGCTCTTTAGCTAACTGGCCCTTGGTGGCTTGGAGATCTTCGCAGCAGAGCTGGAGCTGCAGACACAGGGAAGACAGTACCTCCTTCACCAGCAAGCTGTCCTTTTTGAGTGGTTTACATGCAGGTCTGTCTATGAATTGCATAACCAGTCATGGGGTTGGTGTCCAGGGCCATTGGAGTCAGAGCCACAGGCAGAGAGGTGAAAGCTGGGTAGGAGGATGCCCCCATGAAACCTCTTGGGCAAAGTGGAGACTCTACCACTCCTGAGAACCCTGTGGTATGTGGACTCAGTTCCGCTATGAGGTTGGCCCTCAGTCCCAGAAAGCTCCCTTTTCCATCCACCTTTTCCTATCCTGGAGTTGGGGCTCAGATGAGGAGAAACAGAGGTACTCAGTGGTTTGGGTTGGAATTCCTGGCAGGGGGTGGGGGGCTAGGGCAGGTAAAGAAGCCAGGGAGCCGTGGCACACGCCTTTAGTCCCAGAACTCGGAAGGCAGAGGCAGGTGGATCTCTGTGAGTTCGAGGCCAGCCTGGTCTACAGGGCTACATAGAGAAACCCTGTCTTGAAGAAGAAGAAGAAGGAGAAGGAGAAGAAGGAGAAGGAGAAGGAGAAGGAGAAGAAGAAGAAGAAGAAGAAGAAGCAGCAGCAGCTAGGCTTGTGGGGCAGAGATGCCTGGGAGGGGCTTATTCTAAGTGGTACACTGGGCAGGAACCCTAGGACAGTACGACGTGCTGTCCGATGAGGCAGTTAAGGGCTTTCCAGGAGGCAGATGTTAGTTGAGCTGAGGTAGAGGGATCCATAAGCTCTGTCCTAGTCCCTCAGTTCCTTGATATCAGAGGGAAACATCCATCTTGAAAGTCATAGGTACAAGGCACAACTCTGAGTATGTACCTTACAGGGAGGAGCCTGCTGGTGAGGGAGTGAGCTCCCAATGGGAGGCATCAGCACTGGTCCCTCAGACCAGACACTGTAGGGTGTGAGGGGCTTCATAGTCTGATAGTGTGAGGTTGCCATGTCCCTCTGTAGGAACACAACTGGCCCTAAAGTTGTGTAAGGTCTCTACAGCAGGCTGATGGGGTACTGCTCTGGGCCGCAGGTGGACTTTAGGACCTTGTTATGTGGAAGTCATTAAATGCCTTCTCCTTGGGACTGCCTAGTAACAGGAAGTCCCAGACAGGGAGGAAGCCCTTTTGGCCCCAGCTCCCCACACCCCCGTGCAGCAGACTGAGCTCTGCTGCAGCTGGGCAGTGCTGGCAGCTGCCAGGGGCCTTGGGGCTCACAAGCTTGGAAGATGCAGGTTGTAATCCCGCCCTACAGCCGCTGGGATGAACAGCCTTTCTGAACTCAAGGATTTCTGTCCCCAGCAGGTCACGGGAAGTAGTGCCATGTGTTGGGTCAATGCCATGGGGTAAGTTGAGCAGCTGGATTTGGGGTTCTAGAGGTGGCATTGGCCTAGCTACTACAAGACTTGGGTTGCGGGAAGGGAAGACCATAGCCCTTATCAGGGTTGAGGTAGGAACTAATGGGCCTTGGTTCTGGGAGAAGCAATAATCTCTAAGAAGACTGGCCTCTGTCAACTTAGCCCTTAGGTCTGAATGGTTTAAATGGGGCCCAGAGAGGGAACTGGCCATTAGGACACTCTTGAGACTTCGTCATATGTCACTGAACAGGAGCTTTGGGGAGGTGAAAGCCGGCCTGCCAGGGTGGAAGTCCAAGCCTATGAGCCCCTATCCCCTCTAAGGAGGCCTTGGTGTTAGGTTCTGTGTGTGTGCGTGTGCGTGTGCGTGTGTGTGTGTGTGTGTGTGCGCGCGCGCGCGTGTGTGCGTGCTCACTTGAGGGGACGGGGAAAGCTGTACGAGGGTGCCTGTGGATAATCCCAGGTCCTCAGAGACTGATGAGACGGTGCTGACAGCTGTAGCCCCTGTGGCTGCCCCCTGAGTTATCTGGTACAGCTGGTCACTAGGCCTTTCTAAAATGTTGGTTTCTTACAGAGAAAGATTCTGGGAAGAGGAAGGAAGAAAGGGAAACTAAAAGGGGAGAACTTATGAGCCAGCATGAGCTGGGGGAGCCACAGGGGTGAGAGTCAAGCTGTGGCAGTGGGCTGGGCAGTAGGATTATTGTGAGTGTCCCCAACTTACCAGATAAATACAGCACACACAGCCTTGGAGGAGTTATTGGCTTCTTCAACCCTTGGTATCTTCATTGATGATATGGGAGTGACACTGGTTGGAATGCCAGGGTATTGGGATGATGATGTGGGGCGGTCCCTGAAGAGCCCAGAGTCTGGCCCATGGGAATTGCTCAATGCAAGTCCTGAGCCCTTCTGTGAAGTGGAGGTAAAGCACTGAGTTTATATGTGCCTTGTGAAGGCTGACGAGCTGTCAGGTAGTGGGCTGGGCCAGCCTCTAGCGGCCACTCGTGAAGGACCTTAGACTGTGAATGTGTCTCTGGTTTTATTGTTTGCATATATATAAAAGTGTGAATAAATAGGTGATTTGCATATGTGCATAGTACACATGTGTCAGCATACATGTGTAAGCAAGCACACGTGTGAGTGTGAACACATGAGTTTATGGTTCTGAAAGGCATTGTAATTATGTGTACGTGTGTGTCTGTGTATGTGGTGATATGTGCACATTAATGAAGCTGCCTAGAAAAGTCTAGAAAAGGACATCAGAGCCCCTGAATCTTGAGTTACAGGCAGTTTTGTTTTGTTTTGTTTCGAGACAGGATTTCTCTGTAGCTTTGGAGCCTGTCCTGGAACTCGCTCTGTAGACCAGGCTGGCCTCAAACTCACAGAGATCTGCCTGCCTCTGCCTCCCCAGTGCTGGGATTAAAGGTGTGCGCCACTACCACCCAGCTGAGTTACAGGCAATTATGAGCCACCTGATGTGGGTACTAAGAACCAAACTCAGGCCCTCTGCAAGGACAGCACTGCCTTTTAATTGCTGAAGCATCTCTGCAGCCTCTAGAGTATATGCTTGAGCGAACGAATAAGTGTGTACACATGTGGCTGTGTCTGGATTATGGGTCGGTTCCTATGAGAACAAAAGTGTCGCGGTGACTTTGAATTGCTGGGATAAAACAGCATGATCAAGCTTATGAAAGAAAGCATTTAACTTGGAGCTCACAGTTCCAGAGGGTTAGAATCCAGGACCGTCACGGCAGGAAGCGTGGTAGCAAGCAGCCATGGTACTGGAGCAGTAGCCGAGAGCTCACAGCTGATCTACAAGCACAAGGCAGAGAGGGCTAACTGAAAGGCATCGGGCTTTTGAAACCTCAAAGCCCAGGCCAGTGACACACCTCCTCCAACAAAGCCACACCTCTTAACCCTTCTCACACAGTTCCACTGACTGGGGACCAAGTGTTCAAGTATATGAACCTGCGGGGAGGGGGGGAGCATTCTCATTCAAACCACAGTGACGCCATGTGCATGCGTATGTGTAATGTGAGGGGTATTGATGATGTCATGTGTACATGCATATATCTGAGTGAGAACATAGGTGTGCACAAGTACCCTAGGGTTACCTGGTTCCTTCCCCTTGGGTTGGGAGCTCCCAGTCCTGCCTTGCCCTGCAGCTTCACAGAGAGCAGTTGGGTTTGGTCACAGTTAACAGGAAGTCCTTGATGTCGTGGGCACCAGAGGAATTGGTTCTTTCACACAGACATAACTGCAGGTGTCAAGGGCTGTCAGAGCCCAGACCTTTACAGGCCACATCCTGAATTCATGTATAGGTTCATACATGCATGTAAACATGCACATGTACCAATGTGTACACATGTATGTTGCGTGAGTACAACGCCTGTGATGACAACCAGGTGTGCAGTATAGGGCCACAGCTCATGTATGGATCCTTATAGGCAGTGACCACTCACCCCTGCAGGTTCACAGAGCCCCAGGGCAGGTACAAACCACAGAACTTACATCTAGTGGAAGTTGTTCAAGCTGCCTTTGTGGCACTGAGTGGTGGTTTGTTGTTGGTATTGTTTGGCTTTGTTTTGGGTTTTGGTGTTTTGAGACAGGGTTTCTCTGTATAACAAATTTGGCTGTCCTGGAACTCACTTTGTAAACAGGGCTGGCTCTAAACTCACAGAGGTCTGCCTGTCTCTGCTTCCCAAGTGCTGGGATTAAAGGTGTGCACCAGCACCGCTCAGCATGGGTGGGTCTTGTTTGCTCTGTCCATATCCTCCAGCCGCCTCTGGCAGCAGGACCACCTGAATCCAGATCAACTATGAGAAAAGGTGAGAAGATGTGCGCAGGAGCAGAGACTTGCCCTGGAGGACGTAAGGCAGGTGCCCAGCCTTCTTGGGGTGCCTATAAGCACATTCATAGGCTCAAATGCATGGCCACGTGTGTACACACAAACTGTGATCACACACCTTCTCAGGGACTCTAGTCACAACCACCGACACTGACCCACACACACCCAAAGCCCTGAGGCTTGCAGCTACAAGCTAAACCGTGAGGCACAGTGAGCCTGGCAAGTTGAGCCCTGACTTTGCTGCCCTGGCCTCCCACTCAGGGAGGAGATTTGTTGCCAGGCTACCAGAGGAGCCTGAGGAGTGGACCCTTCATAGCTCCTCACCCATGGGGACTCAGCAGAAGATGAGGGCTGAGTGAGGTTTGCACTTGTGTCCATTCTCTCTCTCAAAGCTCCCACCCACGGTGGCTCAGCCTGCTGAGGCTGTTGTTCCTACCCAGAAGGGGACTGAGCTCTCCGGCCCCATGAACTGTTAGTTCCCCAGCATGAATGGATTGAATCTAGCTGCCATGTCCCTGAGGCCAGGGTGCTGCTATGAGTCCTGAGGTGGCTAGCCAGGAAGTCAGTCAGTGGTCAACTACGAGCCTTCATCCCGTCCACAGGCGAGCCAGGAACTTCTCGGTTTGCCTTCAGCTTTCCCAGGCACAGGGGGTGCTATAGTTAGTCTGCAAGCTGGGCTAAAATTCTCCAAGAACTCTATCACAGCTTGATGTTCACCGCTGCTGCCACATCCCCTTTCTGTTCCCAGCCTGGTCTGGCATTGGGCTGCTGAGCAGGTGTCACCCCGGTTTACCCACCCAGTGTCAGGCAGGGCTTGTCCTCTGGAGAGCTGACATCACATGTCAGCTCTGTCTCTGAAGTGAGGATGTACCTAGAGGTGAAGGTGGAATGTGACTTGGCATTCCCACAAGGTTAGCCAGTGGCCACCTACCTGCTTTCAACCTGCTCACAGAAGGGTGGCAGCCAGGCCTCCTCCTGCTGGCCACTGAGATGAAGCCAGATGGGGCTGAAACTGCCCTACTCCTGTACCTAGCCCCACCCAAGCGTGGAGCTGGGAGGAGGTAACTGGTTGGAAGAGGGAATATTGAAACTCTCGACTTGTTTGTCGCTAGTACATGTAAAATGCAGTGGAGTTTTTATATATTCATCTCACATCCTTCCACTTTGTAAAACTTGCTTATGAATCCTGATAATTTCTCAGTTCCTTGGAATTTATGCTACATAAAGTCATCTAATCAGTACTTTGTTTTTGTCTTATCTGGACACCAGACTTATTTGTCGTTTGTGTGTGAGTGTTTTGCCCCCACATGTGTGCAAGGCCTGTGGAGGCCAAACGGCCAATCTCTTGGAACTAGAGTTATAGACAGATGTGAGCTTCCGGAGGTCCTGGGAGTTGAACTCAGGTCCCCTGGAAAAGCAGCCACGCTCTTAATAACTGAGCCATCTCTCCAGCCTGACATCTAATTTCTTCTTATTATATAGTTGCCTTGACCACACTTTCAGTACAGTGTTGAAAAGCAATGGGACCAGACATCCTTGCCTTGTTACTGTCCTTAGAGGGAAAATAAATTTAGCCTTTCACTTCCAGTGATATTAGCTGTAGGTTTTTTCTTAGATGCTATTTGTCAGGACTAGAAAATTATCTTTTGACATGACTTTAATCATGAGGCAGAGGCAGGTGGATCTCTGTGAGGCCAGCCTGGTATACAGAGCTAGCTCCAGGACATCCAGGACTACACAGAGAAACCCCGTCTCAATAAAACAGAAGCAAAACAACAAAAAAGTTCCCTCTGTTCCTAGTTTATTGAGTATTATTCTTATGAAGATTTAGATTCCAGCAAAGGCTTTTTCTGTATCTGTTGAGATGATCATGTGATTTTGTTCTTTATCAATATAGTGTGTTATTTTAATTGTCTTCAACTATTAAAGCAACCTTAAATTGCTGAGATAAATTCCTCTTGTTCGTGTTGTAGAATCTTTTTACATGGTGTTGGATTCAGTTTGCTAGCATCTTGTTGAGAATGTTTATGCCTAAGCTTTTTGGGGGATTTTAGGCTGGGGATGTAGCTCAGGTGGTAGACTGCCTGCCTAGCATGATGAAGCCCTGGCTTCAGTCCTCAAACCAGGAGTGGTAATCTGAGCCTGGGATGGAGGCAGGAAGATCAGAAGTTCAAGGTCATCCCCAGCTACCCAGGTATATCAAGGCTAGCTTGAGCTACATGAGAATCTGTCATAAAAGAGCAAACCAAACCAAACAAAGAAATCCTCAGAGAATTATTGTTCTGTAGTTTTCATGTCTTGTGATATCTTTATCTGGCTTTGGTATTGCGGTGATACTGGCCTCATGGCTCTGCTCTTATATTTTCTGGGACAGTTGCATATGGTTAGTGTTCTTGGAATCTAATATTTAAAGGCTGAATTACTTTAGTTGCAACAACAGGCAGTGGAAAATGCTTGGACTAAGATGAATTCTTATGGGCCTGGGTTTCTGGAGTCTGTGCACAGAGACAGAGAGACAGAGACAGAAGGTAGAGGGCAGAGCAAAGCACACAGAAAGGTTGCGGGCAGGGGTAGCACTGAATTAGGAAGGGCAAGTGTTGCTAGGCGTGATAGCACACAGCAGTAATACCAGTACTTGGGAAACTGAGGCAGGGGGATCATAAGGTAGAGGACAGCCTGGGCTACAGAGCAAGACCCTCTCTCAACGCCACAAAATGGCAGAGTTGGTCTATGAGGTTTAGAATAAAGAAGTGATAGGCATGGTGTGCTGGCTGGGAGGTAATGAAGGGAAACTGGTGGAGGAGAAGAGAGGCTTGAGAAGAGAAAAGGTGTGACCTACTCAGAGGCAATGGAGAGAGGGATCTGCATGGTGGCTGGAAGAAGGAGGTAGCTTAGTGTTCTGGGTAAAATGAGGGGCTCTCCTCTGCGAGCAACGCACCAGGCAGCCAGACCCTTGAGTGGGAAAGCTGCAGGGGCTTCTGGGCTGCATGCAGTGGGAAGTGGTCTGGAAAGCTGGGGACCAGGGAGAAGTGCCTTTATGGGCAGCTGGGTGGGCATGGAGCCTGGGGAATGCATCAGAGCTGCTACTGAAGTGTTCTGCCCTCTGTCACAGGTGGCCTATCCTGGGGACAGTCTGTATTATGGTGGCAGATGGAGGAGGAAGGATACCAGGAGGTCAATAAGGGCTTTACCAGCTTTGGACAGCCAGGAACACTCTTCTGGAACTGGTACCCAGAGAGCTGCCAAGGGCTGGACCCCTGACTCCTTGGGGGAATTCTGTCCGGAAGGAGACCCATGAAGTAATATTGGCAAAGAGACATGATCGGGGTGCTAGCAAAGGAAGTAGGGTACCTCTTTACAGAAGCTCATACCCAAGGGGCGGGCTGGATGGAGATCCACAGGCGGGAACTTCGGGATCCTCATGTGAGCGGGACTTCCTCATTGCACTGGCGGCTTCCTTGCTTGTGTCTAGACTCTTGATTCTGGACTGTAGAGGCACAATTTCTCAGGACTCCTAGCCCACTACCCTCAGTGCAGTGGGTGGAGAAGCTGACGTGTGGAGGGGCGGGTCCGCTTCCTCACCTGGACCCCAGCCCTCACCCTGCCGCCCACGAGGGGAGGAGCCAGCGGCCGCTCTGTAAGCATGGCGGGCCCAGGGTCGCGGCCTCGGAGCTGGGGCTGGAGGGAGACCGGCTTTGGGGACGAGGCTGCGGTCGGCGGGCCCGGCCCGGGACTATGTCGCTGCTCACAGGGGAGGCGAGCTCTGGCCGCCCCCCGGAAGCCGGCTGTGCCCGCCGCGTGGACACCGTGAGTACTGACCCCGGAGCTCGGGATCTACGACCCCAGCCCTGGGTGTGAGCACCCGCACTCACCACAGACATCCAGTCTGCAGACCTGGGCCCCCAGCCTCTGCACCACGACCCGGGACCGCGAGTCTCTGGGGCCCCAGGAGCTACTCAAGCTTCCACCCAGAACAAAGGCGAGCGTGGGCCAGCCACAGTCGGCCGGCCGGGGGCTCCGAGCCTGACGCCGGGTCTGTCCATCTGCCAGCACCTCCGCTGGATGGGCGTGTGTGTGTGTGTGTGGGGGGGAGCACCCTCCTCACACCTCACTGCTGGGCTGGCACCCGCGGTCCCCTCAAGGCTATGCCAGGGGGGTGTGGTCGCGCCATTGTTCCAAACCTCCACCTCCGTTTTGGGACCAATGGCCCTGGCCTTGCCTCTGCTCCTGCTGGCCTGGATCAGGGATGATGCATTTGGGTGTTTATAGATCTGGGGCCGGGGTGGGGTGGGGGTGGGGTGGGGGGGGTGGGGTGGGGGTAGCCAACTGACCCTTTCAGAGGCCAAGCTGAGGCAGCCTGTGAACTTAATTCCATAACACACATTTGATGGAGTGAGCCTGACAGTTGACAGGGGCTTGACTGATTTCCATCCTTTTCTCTTTCATTTTCTAACGTTCTGTTCTGGATCTTCCTGACTCAGCCTTCCGAATGCTGAGCTTACAGACTCGGCACACCGTGGGCCTGGAGTGTTTTCTGTGTGTGTGTGTGTTTGGGGTTGGCATTGTAGTGATAGGAGTCCCAGCAGCCTCCTGCCCTTTTGGATCTGTCCCTAGCCACCCCAACTTCTTCCAGACAGGCCACTGACCTTGCCCCCATTGCGGCTGACTCCTCAGGAGTCCCAAGATGGACCTGATGGGGTGAGTGGTGGGAATGACAAAAAATGCCAGTTTAGGGGGCAGAAGTGATTGCGCCTGGGTTCCTCCCAGAAAGGAGCCTCTGGCTCCTGAAATCCTGGGCAAGCCTGCCGAATGGTCCTCATGGCATGGACGACATGGATGAGTCCACTCTGTGTTCCCATTTCATAGCTCTAACAACTGAGACTGGAGGTCCTCCAGAAAGTCAAACTAGGGACCTTGGGTAGCTATGGCGTAAGGCCTGATGTACCCAAGTTAGGGTACCCTTAGTGCAGTCATTACTACCACAGCCTTTATGGGGCCCTGTGCTCAGTGAACTCGAGATGCTAAAAGGACAGTGCTCAGCATCCTGGAGTTAAGTATGTGGCCATGGGGACTGGGAACTGACTGTGTAGTACTGTCACCCCACAGTCTCACTCAGAAGCCTGGGGACTTAAGAGTTTCCTCCTCCACTGACCTGACCCTTCACAAATGTCTTCCCCAGACCCCCTGCCAAGCTGTTCCCTGCTGCCTACCCCAGCTAAGTCCTGTCTCTTTTGCTTCAATTGCAGCTTCATGGCAGCTGAGGAAATGCATTGGCCTGCCCCCATGAAGGCCATTGGTGCCCAGAACCTGCTGACTATGCCTGGTGGTGTTGCCAAGGCTGGCTACCTGCACAAGAAAGGTGGCACCCAGCTACAGCTGCTCAAATGTGAGTGAGTCTCTGAATCACGGGAATCTCCAAGGGAGGACACAGCCCTGCTCCTCCACTGCTCTGATGGGTCTTCTGGGGTTTCCTTTCCTTTTTCCAGCAGCTGGCACACCTGGTGAACCTGATGTGGGTTTCCTTAGCCTGGACCTTGTCACAAGATCCAGTGCAGTATAGCTAGGCAGAGAGACAGGATGAGCATTTGGTGTACAGTTCTGACTGAGAGAGCTTCAGTCTGCAGCCAAGGCTGGGGGACCTCAGGGTGACCTGAGAGTTCTGACCCCTCAATGTTGTTCTTGCCTTGTGTGTGAGTGGCGGGGGAGTTGGTTGGACATGTGGCACAGAATGAACCCATGTGCCAGGTCAGGAGCCAGCTGAGCGAGTGTCAGGATGCTAAAGGCAAAGAGCATTAGAGCCTTGCCCAACCCTGATCAGCCATGGACACGCCATGCTTTTGCTCCTGCAGTACACTGTGCGGGGTCTCCCTGCCCATGTGCTGCCTAGCTCTGGGCTGGACTCTTGGACTCTGCACATCAATTATACTATGTGCAGTCAGCCTCCAAGCTGACATTCCCCCAGGCCTAGGAGGGTGCTGTTCCGGGCAGGATCAGTGGAGACAGAGCCCAGCTCCACACCTGGCTCTCATCGGCCACCTCTGGATGCCTTAGCCCTGCCCTCCTTGCCAATCCCTTGCCTCCCCAGCAACCCTTTGTTCTAAGCAAGGCTACCGTGGCCTCCTTAGACCTCCGTCCCCGCTCCACCCTTTCTTACTGTCCTTTGAGTCCTCCATCTAACCCCTTTCTTTGTGTGGCCATGCCTTCCCTGGAGTGGTGCCCCAAGACTGGCCAGTGAGCCCGTGAACGTGTCTGCATTGACCCCACAGAAAACCCTAGGGAGGGGCAGTATATCAGCCCCCACTTCCTGCTCTACCCCCTGCAGTCTCAGAGGTCTGACCCTAGGTTGTACGGGGCCTCTGAGGAGGGCCCCAGAGTGGAGCTGACTGGTGGCTTTGTGGCTCACCCCTGCTGCTACATCGTCCCCAGGGCCCCTACGCTTCGTGATCATCCACAAGCGCTGCATCTACTACTTCAAGACCAGCACATCCGCCTCTCCCCAGGGCGCCTTCTCCCTGAGTGGCTACAACCGGTGAGTGTCTGTCCTGTCTGCTGACTAACCCCATGCTTTTCCTCTTACCCTAGACCACAGGGTCCATCCCTGGCTTTCCTGAGGTGATTCATCTGCTTGCTGGCTGTCACCTCATATTCTGGCCGTTCCTGAGTGTGTGTGGGGGGAGGGATAATGTGTGTGGGGTGTAGCCTTGATTAGGGCAGAAAGGCTAATGGGCAGGTATAACCTGAGCTAATGGCTACATATTGGACTATTGGTCATCCTGAGTTTATCCTGTGGCCTTGGGGGCTGTAGGGAGCAGGCTCTATGTCCTGTAGCAGTAGTCTGAGCCTTTCACCACCCCATAAAGGGCCAGCCCCTTCTACATATTCTAAAGTTGCTCTGGGCCCCTGCTTCACCCTGACTATAGCCTTGATGAGCCAGCCTTGCCAAAGTAGCCAGGCCAGGTCCCTAGTCCAATCCTAGGCACTAGCTAATCAAAGCTCTCGCCCTAGTCACTTTTCCCAGACTGGTGTGCCAGCCAAGCCATGAACTCAGACCATTGACAGATGTGACGGTCCCCAAGGATTGTCCAACCCATTTGAATGGCTGGGCCTGAGAGGCCCTGGCTGGTACCTATGATAGGCCAGGCAGGTACCCTACCCAAGTGCCCAGCCAGCAGGACTCGCCCAGGTAGACTGATGTCTGAGAAAGCCTTGTATCGGGGTCAGGCCACAGAGCAGAGAGGCAGGCCAGGGGCTGCATGGGACAGAGTGGGGGAGTAGTAGCTATGTAAAATGACACTGATGAGCGATGAGAGTAATGGGACCATGTCTCTGAGCTCTGCACACTGCTCCCCTGGGAAGTCCACACAGAGCCAGCACCTTCCCATAGTCATACTCTGCTGTTCCCCTGAAGCATCTAGATATTCTGAGAGCATGAGCAGGCAGAGACTGTCCAGATTTGCCCATATTCCCCAGGGCATGATGCTGGGTGCTGAGATCAATTCACGGGTGGGGTTGATGATCCCATTTCTTGAGAGTGAACAAGCTGGTGACTTTTGGCACTGTGCCTTCAGAGTGATGCGGGCAGCCGAGGAGACGACATCCAACAATGTCTTCCCGTTCAAGATCGTTCACATCAGCAAGAAGCACCGCACCTGGTTCTTCTCAGCCTCCTCTGAGGAGGAGCGCAAGGTGAGCAGCAGGTAGCAGGGCCTCAGGGGCCTGGCGGAACCCGCCTGAGAGGGCATCACCAGGCCTCCCATCACCTCTAGACAGGAGGCTGGGACCTGGAGGAGAAAGACTTGGTTGATGTATGGGTGGCTGGGTGGATTAGGCCCACTGCCTGGTGATTGTACACACCCTGAAACTGTGCCAGCAGGGTATAACCTGACAGGGCTGAGGGGTGATTTCCACTCTGAGCCACACAGTCTAGGTTGGACCTGGCTAGGTTCCTCTCCCTGGACCTTGGTGGTTAACATAGCAGTGAGACAGTGGTGGGAGGAGGGTGAAGTGGGACCCCATCCTAGGCAGCATCATTCTTACTATGGCTGTTCCTGACCCACAGAGCTGGATGGCCTTGCTACGCAAGGAAATTGGCCACTTCCATGAGAAGAAGGAGCTACCGCTAGACACCAGGTATGTACGCCAAGGGATGTGATGGGTGGGTGGTAGCCCCTAGGGCTTCTTGGCTCCTAGGATTCCCTTCCTGTGCCTGGGGGTGGGTGGGGCTTGGCTGTAATCACTTCTTTAAAGGCTTTTGTGGAGGTACCAGGCAAGCTTCATGTATGTGGATGTATGTGCTGCCTCCATAATCGTGCATGTGGCGTGCATGCCCCGTCTTTATTCTTCTCAGTCTTACAGCTCTGACTCTGTGTCACTCCGTTGTACTTATTTGTAACTCTGTCAGTACTGGTCTACTGTTCTCTGCATCTTCACCTGTGAGATGGCCCAGCAAACAGCAGGGGCTCTCTAGGGGACATATGCCAATCCTATCATAGCGAAACTGTGATCCACCTGGGAACCAAGGCTGCCCTGAGGGTCTGGACTGAATTGAGAGCACCTGGCTGTCAGTCTAGCCTAGCATTTTGTAACATCTCAGCCCAAGGTTGACTGAGCCTCGCTGGACAAGAGGTAGACATGCAGATCCAGCTCTGAGGCATCTAGCTCGTCAGGGCTGCAAAAACCACAGTGAGGCAGGGAGGTGGTACCCATAGATGGTCCCAAGCCTCCAGTCCCTCTGTCTGTCCTTGAACCTTGTATACACACATGTCCAAATGTCTTTCTTTATGACATTTGTGTTCTTTTGTCCGTGTACATGTGTGAGGGGTTGTCCTTGTATCTGTATGTATTCATATCTCTGTGTGCCCATGGGCCCCCAATGGATGTCGACATCTGTGGTATCAGGAGTGTATGTGCATGGGTCACTTACTACATGTGAGTTCAAGGACGCCACTAGTCTAGTGCTCATTGCCTGTTCCCTGCTGTGGGTTTCAGTGACTCTAGCTCAGACACGGACAGCTTCTACGGTGCAGTTGAGCGACCTGTAGATATCAGCCTCTCTCCATACCCCACTGACAACGAAGGTAAGACCATCTCTGCACCTGCTGTAGAGCCACTTGACTGCGGACAGTGAACCCGCTTGGGCTGCCTAGAAGGACAGAAATGCATGTTTAGCTTTGCTGTCCTCCCTGCCCTCTGACAGGGTGATGTGGCTTCTCTGCTTCTGCCCTCCAGCAGTGTGAGGTCAGGTTTCGAATCCGTCCTCCTTGTCCTCAACCTCATGTCTCCTGAGTCCCTATTCCCATGGGTGGAACACTGCCAAAGCACACTGGGCCATGACATCCTGTTCTGCATGCAGCAGGCCTGGGTTATGTTGTGTCTCATCCTCCATTCATTACACGTAGACTATGAACATGAAGATGACGACGACTCATACTTGGAGCCTGACTCCCCAGGGCCCATGAAGCTTGAGGGTAGGTTGGGTAGCTGGGCCTGGGGGGTCTCTTGGTGGGTAGGGACTGGGGACTGGGGACCAAGAACAGAGCCTCTTCTATGCTGATAGTTCTTTTTTGTTTGGTTGGTTTTTGAGACAGGGTCTCTCTGTAGCCCCGTCTGTCCTGAATCTCTCCTGACCAGACTGAATTCAAACTCAAGAGATCTCACAAAACAGAATTAAAAACACGTATCACCATGCCTAGAAGGCTGTGGGTCTTGCTCTGGGTGGTCTGTTTGCTTTCTGGGGTTGGCTTTGCTTGTCTACTCCTGCCACCTCCCAGGTTAGCTTTGTGTGGGTGAGGGGTCAGGTGAAGCCATGGTGGTCCTGGAGGCTGGAAGTGAAGGGACATTGAGTTGGCTTGGTCTGAGGCAGGTCCATCGCCCATGGCAACAAGTTCTCTGTGAACCAAGGCTGTAGGCCAGGCTGACAGCTGAAGCACAGAATCTGGGGCAGACGAGTGTATGGACAGTCACATGTGTGAGTGACAGGGAAGCCAGGCTGGCCAGGAAGGACATGCCTCTGTCCTGCCCCCTGCCCTCTGCCCTCTGCCCTCTGCCCTCTACCTCCTTGGCCTTTCCCTGCTTCTTCCTCAGCACTCCAGCTCTGTCTGTCTATCATTATGTCTTGGGAGTGATCTGGCATCTTCTCTTTCCCACCCTCCCGCCTTGACCTTTGCCTCCCCACGCCCTCCTTTCGGGTCCCTTCCCACTAGTTGTAGGCACTGTGTCCTTACTCCCTCCCTGGGGGGTCAGCTCTAGCCACGCCCCTTTGGCTACCAGACTGTGCCTCTTATTTCCCGCTCTCTCACCTTCTTGCCTAAGGCCTCAACTTGACCACCCAGCTCCAAAGAGTGGGAAAGTAAAGAGGTCCTGCCTTGAGCTGGAGGTAACACACGGAGAGTGCCCGCAACCGCCGCTATCCCTCCCCTCCCTAGACCCCCTCTCCTGGTCACTGGCCTCTTCTCCATGTGTGGGGCACTCTGGCCCTTCTTGCTCTTCTGTCACCCCTTGAGGGACATCCCCACCCCTCTCTGTGACTGAGTGGTCCTCATGCCTCACTCCTATCATTCCCACCATTCCTGGGCCTGCTCTCCCGATGATGGCCCAGATGACATCTGGGCTAGACATCACACAGCGCCTTTAGTTTGTTATAAACACAGGCTTTCAACTCCATCCCGGTGGTCCTGGCCCTTCCTGCTCACCTCATTTGCTCGGAATTCACCCTTCCCTTGCTCAGGTGAAGGCCTGGGAATCCTCCCTCTGCTTACTTCTATCTGTGGGAGCCTTGATAGCTCTTCATGGGACTTCTAGGCTGTAGGAACTGTGTGTGGATTGCCTTGGAGGGGGTGAATGGGAAGGACCAGGGAGCACTGGTGGCCTGGGTCCAGGGAAAGCTGGGTAGTGGGCTAGGTATTGGCCGTTAGGTCGGGCAAGGGTGAGACCATGAAGGATACTTACTGAATGAGCTGCTGCTGGCTGAAGGCCATGAGGGGTGCACACCTGGTTGGCTCCCGCTGCCTGTTGCTAGTAGAGGATTGTGGTGGTCCAGCCTCTACGTGATGACAGCTTGCTGTTTTTGTTGTCGTTGTGCAGACGCCTTGACACATCCTCCAGCTTACCCACCGCCCCCTGTGCCCGTGCCTCGGAAGCCAGCCTTCTCTGATTTGCCCCGTGCCCACTCCTTCACCTCCAAAAGCCCCAGCCCCTTACTTCCACCCCCACCCCCTAAGCGAGGCCTTCCAGATTCTGGCCCTGCCCCTGAGGATGCTAAGAAGGACCCAGTGGGCCTGAGGCGAGTAGAGCCTGCTCTCAGGGTGCCTGCTACGCCTCGGAGGATGAGTGACCCTCCACTGGGCAGTGTGCCCACCATGCCCAACCTGCGGAAACCTTGCTTCCGAGACAGTGTGAACCCCAGCCCAGACCCCTGGCCCCCTGGCCATGGGACTGGCTGTGCCTCCAGCCCCGCCGCCACGGCCATTGCCGCCTCTAGAAACTGTGACAAACTCAAGTCCTTCCACCTGTCTTCCCGAGGGCCACCCACATCTGAGCCCCCACCCGTGCCTGCTAATAAGCCCAAGTTCCTGAAGATAACGGAAGAAGCTTCCGCAAGGGAGGCAGCCAAGCCTGGACTCTTTGTACCCCCCGTGGCCCCCAGGCCTCCTGTGCAGAAGATGCCTATCTCTGAGGCTACGGTCCGGCCTGCAGTGCTACCCAGGCCGGAAAAGACGCCTCTTCCCCACCTCCAGTGAGTCTGGGAAGGGTAGTACCTCTGCCTGCGGCCAGTAGGTTCCCTCAACCCAGCCTGTGCTCTGCCCTGTACCCCTTATGTCCCGAGGGGAAGCATTAGGAACGGGAGGGGAAGGGCTTTCTCACTGCTCCAGCCTCCCCTATTCCTGGCGGATCCAGGGGTACAGGTGATGTCCAGCTTTGTCCAGCTGATGTGTGCTTCCTTTAATTCTCCCCAAAGGCCTGCAGATTAGGCTCGAGAGGACCACCTGCTGCCTGTGCAGTGGGCTGGGCCCTCGCCATGGGTGTCCCTTGTGGTCAGATTGTACTGTTCAGCCTCCTCCTATCTGTCCACCCCCTCCTAGCTTCAAGAGAACTGTGACTGGGCCAGAATCCCTAAAATAATCAATAGTGGATCTCGGGCCCTGGCAGTTCCCAATGCGCTTGTCTACTATGTGAACGCCTGAGCTCAGGTGCTCACCTGTATTCGTGGCAGTCCCGACTTCCTAGTTGGGCTTCAGCTCTCGGGTAACTCCTGTCTCCTCTGAGCAGTGAGCACAGGTCTCAGAGCTCCTCTGTCCTGAGCAGTTACAGCCACAGGGCCAGAGGAGGCTGGACCAGGGTTCTGAGGCTGGGTTGGGTCATGTGTGAAGGGGAGGAAGGGTGACCTATCTGTGTCTGAGGGTGATGATATTCTTGTCTTCCTCCATATTGCTCCAGGCGATCACCCCCTGATGGGCAGAGTTTCAGGAGCTTCTCCTTTGAAAAGGCGCGACAGCCCTCACAGGCTGCCACTGGCGAGGAGGACTCAGATGAGGACTACGAGAAGGCAAGCAGGGGTGGAGGGCCCAGGCCCCACCCAGTAGCAAATGGGAGGGCATGGCAAAGCTGTAGGCTGGGCCCCCACTGGCTATCCTGAACAAGGACTCCATAGGTTTGAGGGACATGACACCATGCAGTGATGTGTGCAAGGTTCACTCATGCTTTGACAGTGACCACTGTTGGCCTCTTCCAGGTACCGCTGCCTAACTCAGTGTTTGTCAACACCACAGAATCCTGTGAGGTAGAGAGGTCAGTGCACGATGCTTTAGTGCTTTTTGTCCTTGTCTCCCTTCTCACGTCGGCGGTGGGCAAGCCCAGGCTCCAAGCTTGTGTCCTGAGCGAGGAAATGTGATAGCAATGGGGATTTTGTTGTTGATTCATAAGCCCCTCGGCTTTCCATCCTCTATTACAACCTGAAACCAAGGGTGGGCAGAGAGCCACGCGGTTAGCGGGGCTGGAAGGAACCTGTGAAAGCTGTCTAGGGAGGTCCGTCCACCCACCAACATGGCTGTTTTATTTTAGGTTGTTCAAAGCTACAAATCCCCATGGAGAGCCTCAGGATGGGCTGTATTGTATTCGGAACTCGTCCACCAAGTCAGGGAAGGTAAGCTACTGTTGAGGGACAGCTACGCCACCAGAGCTTGCTGACCTCTCGGTTGCCACCTCAACTGAATTCTTTCTTTGGGGCCCTTGCCCAGCAGCATCCTTTCTCTGTTCTCAAAGCTAAATGATTTCTAAAGATTGGGGGTGATGATGGCTGCCTTCCACTGGAGCCCTGGAGCTTGAATCAGGGTGGGGTTTGTTCAGAGGAGTAGGGAGGCTGTGTGGGGGAGTGGGAATAGCAGGAGGTTGAGTGTACAAGTGTAATATGATGCCTCACCTACTTTGCTCATGCCTCACCGGGCTCTGTAGGAGCAGAGGGACCTCCAGGGTGAGGGATTGTCTGTGCAGGTGACTGTAGCTGGCCTCTGACTCACATTAGCCCCCAAGGGCCAGCATCTAGCCCTATAATTGCTGCTGTTCTTAGGCTTTGGTGGCCAGTCCTGCAGCTGCCTCTCTAAGCCTTCTGCTCTGTATTTCTCTCCCTGTAGGTCTTGGTTGTATGGGACGAATCCTCTAACAAAGTGAGGAACTATCGAATCTTTGAGAAGGTGAGGGCCTGGGCCCTGCTCTGAGGGTGTGGGGGGGGGGAGCACTGGCCTCCAGGCTTAGCAAGAGCCAAGTGAGGTCCACCTTATAGGATGTGGCAGTGGGGATCTGGACTGGTACCTCAGTAACATCATCCCTGCCCTGTCCTTTGCCCTCTGTCTCTTCCCCATGGCCCCATCCTCCTCTCCTAACATTGCTTTATCCTTATCTTACCCCAGAAGCGTTGGGTAGCTCTCCTAGGCCCATTGATTTTATTCATAGACCTTGCCCTGAGAGCAGGTGTCACATTGGACTCTTGGGGCTAATGCCAGGGTACTGACAGGACAGCTCTGGAATACAAGGCCTGTTGTGTGGGCAGACAGGGAGGGGACATGGACAGTTGGGAGTAAGCCTGACTATGAGTGCCATTGAACTGCCCATCTCCCCTTCTGAGGAAATGGGGAAGGGGTAGAGGGTGGGGGAGGGGGATATAGCGTGAGGCAATGGGCTAGTTGAGCCCTGCTGAGCCTGACACCTTCTGCCCTGCAGGATTCTAAGTTCTACCTGGAAGGTGAGGTTCTGTTTGCAAGTGTGGGCAGCATGGTGGAGCACTACCACACCCATGTACTGCCCAGCCATCAAAATCTGTTGCTGCGGCACCCGTATGGCTACACCGGACCCAGGTGACATCCATTCCACACCGCTATTGGGTGGAAGCAGCGATGGGGCCACAGCCCTGCCACATAGACGGAGACCGGCTTGCATGGGCGGATGAGCAGGATGGGCTTGACACCAGACCACATCAACAAGTATCCCAGACTCCGTGAACAGACTGGGGCCCAGGCTGGAGCAGGCCACAACGACAAGAGGACTGGCGGGCTGACTTGGCCCATCCAGCCCCTCCATGTCTCACCTCTCAAGAATCCAGGGCCAATGACTAAGTTCTTCCTGAGCCTCGAGGACACAGCATCTGGTCCCCATAGCATACCCACCCTGTAGTGGGCTGGGACTAAGCAAGGCTGGGGCAGTTAGATGGGGTCCAAGGCTGGTCCTAGAACCAAAGCAATGATAAGATGCAGGCTCAAGGAGGGACCATCCTGTTAATAAATCAGAGACGACCTTTGTCTCAGTGGCCAGGGTTTGATTGGCACTGAGGGGACAACAGGCTCTACTGAGCATCACCCAGTGTCCAGGTAGAGAGCAACTGACAGCAGCCCTAATGGGTGTCTTTAGTCTTCTACTGCACAGGCTAAGTGAACTGACTGGGGGACATAGCTAAATGACAGATCAGGATCCATCTGGATCAGTCAGTGTCGGCTGGAGCCCGAACTCCAAAGCCATGGTTAGCAGTTATGGAGTTCCTGCTGTGTGACTGGCCAGGTACTGGATCTGGTTGTTGCCTGTGAGCCCCATCTAGTCGGGTGTGGCTGAGCCTAGCCTGGAGAAGGTCAGTGAGTATGAGTTCTGGTGATGGTGCAGCGTTCTGGGAAGCCGTGCATGAAGGAGCCAGGAGCTTGGGATCCAGTGGGAGGGTCTAGGAAGACTTCTCAGGAAGTGCTGACTAGAGTGAAGTGGGTAGGTCAAGGATGGGTGGGGATAGCAGCATCCAGGTGTCCAAATAGTTTGGTGGTCCCAATTGGTACCCTCAGTTTTTGCCATGAAATTCTTGCTGCCAGGTACATCCTTGGTACAGCCACCTAGACTGGAATTTTTGGTGACAATAAATGTATCTGGAGGTCAGGGCTGGCAGAGACCTTGGCATTATCTGGCCTTTACTGTATTTTATGTTGGAGAAGAAAGTTTTTTTTTAATCTTTATTTCATTATTCTATGTGTATGAGTGTTTTGCCTGCATGTATGTATGTATTGTGTGTGTGCTTGGTACCCCAGGGGCCTGAATAAGGTGTAAGTTCTCCTGGAACTGAAGTTACAAATGACTGTGAGCTGCTACAGGATATTGGGAATTGAATCGGGGTCCTCTGGAATTGCAGCCAGAGCTGTTCACTCTTGAGCTATCTCTCCAGCTCTACTGGAGAAGGATTTTACATAGAACCAGATCAAGGACTGTACCTGTGCCCAGTGGCCAGCAGCTTCTGTGTAGTGAGAAGGGCTTTTGTTTGGAACCCCAAATTCTTGCTGTAGTTTGGAGGTGTGTGGTTGGCTATGTGAGTCAAATTCGTGGAAGTAGGCGGTGTGGCCCCAAGGTATCATGGGGTGCAGTGAATGACAGACATTGGATCCCAGTGGCCTTCTGCTTCCAGGAAGCAGAGTTTGCCTCCATCTTGGCAGATGTTTCCTTTCATCCTGCCAGGCCAGAAGGGCCATGGTCAAATTTAGGGTACACGGAACAAATCCCTAGAGGACCAGCCATTTTCTCCTCCCTTTCTGTCCTAAACTCAATCAGGGACTGGCACCATGCACACTATGACTACAGTGTCCATCTCTGTAAAATAGAAAGCAAGACTGGACGGGACGGTTTGATCCTGTGGCTTGGAGTCTGCCAAGTGTGCACTGTGCTGCAGTGCACCTGCCTTGGGTACTGCTCAGTGGCCAAGTGGATTTCAAGCCCTGGGCTAGAAGATTTGGGGGTTCTTTGGCCCAGAGCCAGTGATGGGTCCTTTTTGGGTTTTCAAGTTAGGATTTCTCTGTCTTGAAGAGCCCTGGCTGTCTTGGAACTTGCTTTGTAGACCAGGCTGGCCTCGAACTCGCAAAGATCCGCCTGCCTCTGTCTCCCGAGTGCGGGGATTAAAGGCTGCACCACCACCGCCTGATGCGGTGATGAATCCGTTAGGCTGACTAAACAGCTGAGGTCTGTGGACATCCAAGGCCCACCGAGGCATTTTGTTCAGACTTGTTTTATCTCTTGGGACTTTGGTCCAGGACTTCATTGGGAGATTGTGTACAAGGGATGATGGGAGAGTAAAAGAGGAATTCATAATGTATGGAACACTTGCAGCATTCGTGGTGCTGAGCTGGAAAAGTAGACCCATTTTTAAGTGAGAGAACTGAGGTTCAGAGAAACTGAGTTCAAGTCCCATCCTTGCTACCCACTGTCATGCGAACTCGTCACTGCTTTAGTGTTCCGAGTCGAAGCCATGACTCCTGCCTGTCTCCCTGACATCCCACTAATCATGGGAGTCTGGTCAGCTGGGTTTATATCCCTAGAGCTCTGAAGGTGCTCTCACCTTCCCCAGGAGCCATAGCTCTGGGGGAGCAAATTGCTTTGCCTTCTGGAGCCCAGTGTGCAAGGCAGGGTTTGGAGGTGAGCAATAGGTCCTACCCTAGGAACAAATGTGTACCCTTTCTTTCCTTTTGTTTTGTTTTTGAAGACAGGGTTTCTTTGTGTAGCCTTGGCTGTCCTGGAACTCACAGTGTAGACCAGACTGGCTTCGAACTCACAGAGATCCACCTGCCTCTGCCTCCTGAGTGCTGGGATTAACTGAGAGAAACTGAAGCCCAGAGCGGGTTCCCTGACTTGCCTGCCATCATGTTGTATTCATAGATGGCTTCTGTTTGGGGCTTGAGGAAAGGAGGCAGCATGGGAAGCAATCATAGTCAACTGGGGAGAAACACAGTTGTATGTTTCCTGTGTTTGATCTGAAAATGTGGAGAGCCTTTCTGCCCTCTGGGCTTGTTAATCTTTTTTACTTTTTATTGGTTTAGTAAAAGGATTTTCATTTATTTATCATTTATACTGATGGAACCTAGGATCTTGCTGATGTCAGACAAGTGCTCTACCACCGGGCTACAGTCCCAGCCCAATAGCTAGAAACTTTTACAAATACCAGTTGCTCTGACTCCGGGTCATGTTCCTATGAGTGTCCCCTATTGATGGACACCAAGAAACAGTTTCATCCCCAATATAGATGGTCAGGCCAGCCTAATAGGGAAGGTGTAAGCCCCCGAGAGGGATGATCTAGACAATGCCAGGGCCTACAGAGTAATCTAAGCCTTGAACCAAATCCATGTATCTGGGGATGGGAAAGAAGGAACATCACAGATCTGATCCTGCAAGCATCTGTTCCTTCCAGCTGGGTAAGCCTGCCTGGCTATGGGGTCCTTGAGAAACTTCCTTTATTGGAAAAGGGGCAGTGGCCCCTGGAAGCGCCTCAGCACTCCTCTGTGAAAGTATATGCGGGCGGTGGTTCCCCTCAAGGTGCTTTCCTGTTTCTCCCTGGAGGAAGACTGGAGAGGTAGAGCAGACCCTCTGACTCATCTCTCCTCCTACACATCCTTTGCGAGTTGCGAGTGCCAAAGCAACCTTCATAGGCATTCAGCTTCCTGACAGCTGCCCCTGCACTGCCTGAGAGCTATATCCCTCACATGCCTCTGAGCTGAGGCAACTCCTTTCCTTCTTCACTTCCTGTGAAATAAAACTCACAGAAGTGTAACTATAAATGCCCGGTGTGGCGAACTGCTAAGGGTATCGGCATCCTCTCCGAGGAACGGTTCTGGGACCCACGGGCTTTCCTTGTCACAGCCCTCCCCTCCTCTGCCCTGGCTTTGGTGAGTCTCATGTTCTTGTTTTTCTGAAGAATCTTCACCACCCAGTTATTCACCCATCCCAGTATTTTCCTGTTTTTTTTATGTGTTGTAGCAACAGAATCATACAGATGCAATCTTTGGCATCCGATTCCTTTGGCTCATCATCAGATTTATTCGTGTTGACACGCATAGCTAACTTTGTTCAAGTTCATTGTTGAAACAGTTCCATTGTATGACCATATCACTGCTCACAGAGCCATTTCACTGGAGATGAATCTGAGAGTTTCCAGTTTGGGACAACTACAAATAGTGCTGTTAGCAGCCATCTTGCCCGTGATACACACAAGCACAATTTCTCATATTTGAGTATTTGAGGGTCTTTCACTGCTTCCCAAGAATGCTGCTGAGAGAGTCCCTTGACTCTGTACCCTGGCCAGCGCTTGGGGCTGCCAGAACCATTTTTTGTTTTTTGTTTTTTTTTTTGGTTTTTTTTTTTTTTTTGCCAGTCTGTGGGTATAAAGCTCTCTTATTTACATTTAGTGATTTAGTAAGGAGGTTAAGAACAATTTAGTATGCTTATTAGCCATGCTAATTTTTTTTAAATTATTTTTATTGTATGCACACTGGTGTTTTGCATACATGGATGTCTGTTGTGAGGATGTCAGATCCCCTGGAACTGGAGTTACAGATAGTCCTGAGCTGCCATGTGGGTGCTGGGAATTGAACACAAGTCTTCTGGAAGAGCTCTCAGCCACTGAGTGATCTCTCCAGCCTAGTCATGCTAATCTTGATTTCTGGAAAGTGCCTATACAAGCCTTGCTTATTTTTTACAGGATGTTCATCTTCTTATTATTAATCAATAGGCTTTTTTTTAAAAAGACTTTTTTTTTTTTTTTGTCTTGTTTTTGTTTTTCAAGACAAGTTTTCTGTATGTAACAGTCCTGGCTGTCCTGGAACTCGCTTTGCAGACCAGGTAGGCCTCAAACTCACTGAGATCCAACTGCCTCTGCCTCCCCTCCACCAAGTACTAGGTTTTATGGCATGTGCTGCCATTGTCCAGTGTGTTTAAGTGTTTTGTGGAAATATATGTGCACCACATGTGTGCCTGCAGAAGTCAGAAGAGGGCATTGGATCCCCTGGAACTGGAATTATGGATAGTTGTAAGCTGGGAACGGAACCAGCCTCAGCAAGAGCAACTAACTAGTGTACTTAACAACTGGACCATCTCTAAGCCCCCTCCCTTCCACTTTTTTTGAGAAAAGGTCTCACTTGATCATGTCTTGGATCTACCCACTTGTTCCTCTCAAGTGCTAGGATTAACGATAGGCACCACTATACCCACTTGATATGACCTGTAACATGATGTAAATATCTCCTCCAACTCTGGCTTATCTGGACTAACTGGCATCTCCTGATAATCAGTTCTTATTTTTATTGTTTCATTTTTTACTTTTGTTTTTCTCTCCTGGAGTAAAGCCCAGAGCTTTGTGAATGCCAGGCAAGCACTTTTCCACTGGGTTGTAGTGATATTTTGTTTATGATCTAATAAATAAAGCATTTTTGAAGATGAGAGTGCAAAGCTAGCCACACTAGCTAGCCATAGAGGACAGGCAGTGGTGAAATATACCTTTAATTCCAGCACTCGGGAGACAGAGGTAAATGGATCTCTGTGAGTTCAAGGTCACCCTGGGCTACATGAGATTGAATTTGTCTAAAAGAAAAACAGAGCTCACCAAAGGTGATCCTGGCACTTCAGATCACTTGCTTTTAATCCCAGCACTAGGGACTGGAGACAGAGTGATATGGCTGAGTAGAGAGAGGACTATAAGGTAGGAGGAGATGAGAGAGATACAGTCTGAGGACCCACAGAGATGGATGCAGTCCGAAGCAGGCAGTCTGAGGACAGGGTTGGCCCTTTAGTCTGAGCATTGGTAGAGGTAAGAACTCTAGTGGCTGGCCACTCTGCTTCTCTGATCCTTCAGCTTTACCCCCTGATAGCCGACTCTGAATTTTTATTATTAAGACCTATTAGAATTCATGAAACATCTGGTGCCCAACTTTTGGAGCACAAATTCATGAAAAAGGCATTTGCCTGTGGCCTTGCAGCCATCGGCATAGGCCAGAGCTACATGAGATCAGAGTCACCATCCCACCAGCTAGATTTTCCTTTGTTCTCTCCCAGTGGGCTTTCCTGGACCCCCTTCTCAGGCTGCCTTGAAATCTTGTCAGGCTTTTACTGTTCTACAAAGCAGCAGTCAGCCTCACATCTTCATCATCGTTGGTAGCATATTTGTCAAGACAATTAGGAATTCTTAAAGGGAAGGACTAATTAAAAAGAGAGTTTTTTCCCACATTAAAAAATGGGAAAAAGCTGGTCGGTGGTGGTGCACACCTTTAATACCAATACTTGGGAGGCAGAGGCAGGCAGATTCCTGTGAGTTCCAGACCAGGCCAGCCTGGTCTACTGAGCAAGTTCCAGGTTTCAAAGTTACACAAAGAAATTCTGTCTTGGAAAAAAAAAAAAAAAAACACAAAAAGCAAATGAACAAAAAACAGATCACAGATATGCAAATCAGACAGAAGAATTTAAAGGAGAACCAATTTCAGCATTGCATTATAAGGCTGGAGAGGAACAGCAAAGTTTTCAAACAACAAACGTTAATATATCCAGTGACTTCACAGGAATTACCAAATGATAGAGATTCTGTAAGAGATGATTGAACGCCTGTGGCAAAGTTGCATTTAAGGACGTTCAAGGAAGTAATGGTCTCATATGGCATGCATTCACCATTTAGGAAGCAGATGTTAAACTACTGGTCAACTTGTAATAGAATTATCCCTAAAGACTGGAGAGACTTAGTTACAGTAGTCTTAGAACCTAGTCCACAATTACAATGGAGGACCTCATGGAAAGAAGAGGCTAAGACCATGGAATAATGGAGTAGAGCTAGAGGCATGGAAATCTCCCAAGATCAAATTCTTGGAGAAGGAGATTATGCTACTATAGAAAGGCAACCCCTATATGATGGCCTCACCTGGCTTTATGCCTCACAGCAGCTTTGAATGCTTGGGACAGAATTAGAGAAGTAGGAAAGAAAATTGAGTCATTTATTAAGTTATATAGGGCCCAAAGGAAGCCTTCATAGATTTTTACAAAGTTTGACGTCAGCAGCAAATAAAATATTAAATTCAGAAGCTAGACAAATAATAATTGAGCAGAGCAGTGGTGGCACACACTTAATCCCAGCACTCAGGAGGCAGAGGCAAGTATATCTCTGTGAGTTTGAAGGCAGGCTGGTATACAGAGCTGGTTCCAGGACAGCTAGGGCTGTTACACAGAGAAACCCTGTCTCTAAAAACAACAAACAAACAAACAAATAAAAATGTATCTCTGGCTTTTGAAAATGCTAATTCTCAATGCAAAAAGATTATTAGGCTTCTAAAGGAAAGATCAGTACCCTTGGAGGAATGGATCCCAGATGCAATCAATATTGAATCTCATGACTATGATGATGCATGGATAGGACTGGTGATTTCCAGAGGTTTGAGGAAAAATCAGTAAGTGTTTCAATTGTGGCAAATCAGATCACCTTAAAAGGGATTGTAAACAGAGTGTTCCTAGAAACAATGTTTCTTGTAAGTGTAATTCAGACAGAACACACCTCCCTTCTGGATTATGCAAAAGGTATGGCAAAAGCATTCATTGGACTAATGAATGTTGATCAACAAGGGACATTCAAGGTAAACCTTTGTCATTGGGAAATTCCTTTGAGGGGCCTTTTGAAGGCCCCTATGCCAAATTCAGTTCAGTTGTTTCCTGTCATACTGGAGGAAATTCCTCCCCAGAGTAATCAAAGAATCTAATGCCTACTGTAAGAAACCATACTGCTATGGATGATAGAACAGCTATAGAAGAGAACAAAAAATTCAGGAAAAACCATAAATTGAGTATTTTGGTAAACATCTATACATGAACAAAGACCAAAATTAAAAATGACATTGTCATTGAAAGTCTAGACACAGGTGCAGATGTAACAATAATTTCACCAGAAACTTAGCATCCAAATTGGATCTTCAGGAAGTAAATGTTCAACTTTTTGGAACTGGTACTTTATCTCAGGTAAAACAGAGTGCAAGATGGGTCAAAGGTGTAGAGAGGAAAATTAAAGTCATATGTGGCTTACAAAGCAATGAATTTATGGGGACATGATTTGTTACAGCAATGGAATACTCAGATTAACACTCCCTCAATAGTAGAAACAAACCATTAATGAATGTTTGTTTCTGGGAAAAATATTAGAAGATATAAAGAACAGTCACTGGCCATTCAGGTTGTACAAGAACAGGGCACAACAGCTGCTGATCTTTCAGAGGCACCAACAGTTCTACCTTTAAAATGGTTGACAGACAAACCTGTATGGGTTGAGCAATGGCCTTTAACATCAGAGAAGCTGAAGGCCTTAGAACAGCTGGTGCAGGAGCAGCTAAATGGTCATCAGATTGAAGAGTCAATCAATCCTTGGATCTCCTGTATTTGTTATTTTAAAAATGGAAAGTGGAGAATGGTAACAGATCTAAGAGCTGTTAATAAGGTGATTCAGCCAATGGGCTCTCTACAGTCTGGAATTCCTTTGCCTTCTCTATTAGTTATCGATTTAAAAGATTGTTTCCCCACTATATCTTTACAAGAAAAAGATAGAAAAAAATGTCTTCACGGTGTCTACCTATAGGAATTCTCATCCTGCTAAGAGATATCAATGAAAGGTTCTTCCACAGGGAATGCTATTTAGCCCCACCCTGTGCCAATATTTTGTATGGCAGCCATTGGTAATGATACCATTACATGGATGACATCTTATTAGCTGATTCAAATATAGAGACTTTAGAAAGAATGTTTGAAGAGATAAAGAAAAGTTTGCCTTGTTGGAGATTACAAATTACTCCAGAAAAAAAAAATACAAAGAGGAGATTCTATTAATTATTTATGTTCTGAGATAGGGTTACAAAAAATTCGACTCCAAGGTGCAAATTAGGAGAGATTAATTGCAGACTTTAAATGACATTTAAAGATTGGTAGGAAACATTTCCTACCTATGTCCAACTATTGGGCATAGATAATAATAATTTGCTCAAAACTTTAGAGAGTGACAAGGACTTAAATCGTCCCAGGAAATTATCAGGTGAAGCTGACAGAAAATTGGCTTTGGTGAAAGAGAAATTAACAATGGCACATGTGGATTGTATAGATTCAAACCTTAACCGCATTCTGGTCATATTACCCTCCAAGCATTCCCCTGTGGCAAATATAATGCAGAGGGAAGGTAGTATTTTAGACTGGATCTTTTTACCACATAAACTGAGTAAAAAATTAAAAACTTACGTGAAAAAGGTCTCTGAGCTAATTCTAAATGAAAAATTGAGATGTCATCAATTAGTAGGAATAGCCCCAGCTGAAATTATAATATATTTTAATAATGATAAGATTTGAAACCACCGAATTTATACCAGATGATGCAGAATTGACTTTATTATGTATTCACTTACAAGAAATAATCAGGAATAGGAATATTCCCATATATATAACACATCTGATCCCATATGTACCTGCCAGGCCTACTAGCACAAGGTAATGAAGAAATTGATCAACTAGTGATTAGAAATGTGATGGAGGTCTCAGAATTCCATAAAAAGTGTCATGTCAATAGCAAAGGTTTAAAAAGAGACTTTTCCATCATTTGGCAACAAGGCAAGGAAAGGTCCTACTTGTTCTTTATTCATCCAAACTCTACTACCTGCAAGAAGTAACCCAAAGGGTACTCAAAGAAATAAAATCTGGAAGATGGGTGTGTTCCATGTTGGAGAATTTAGAAAATTAAAATATGTACATTACACAATCAATACCTGTTCAGGTTGTCAATGGGCAACTGCTTTGCATTCAGAAAAGGATGATTCCATAGTCACACATTTGCTAGAAGTTATGGCCACCATGGGTATCTCTGCACAAATAAAGACAGACAATGCTTACATTTGTCTCTAAAAAATGAAACAGTTTTTTGCTTATTATAATATAAAGCACACAATCCTACATGGCAGGCAGTCATAAAAAGATCAGATCAAACTCTAAAGGATACACTAAATAAACAGAAAGGGGTAATAAAGACCTCAAGAAATAGATTGAATAATGCTTTATTAACTTTGAATTTTCTAAATGCTAATGAATAAGGAACAACATCTGCAGAGAGATATTGAGTAATAGGAAAAACTATGGAATTAAATCAGCCTATATACTTTTAAAGATGTGTTGACCTCACAATGGAAGCCAGGACATGTGTTACATTGGGAAAGGGACTTTGCTTTTGTTTTACACAGAAGAAAAGCTATGGATGCCATCAAAATTAATAATGATTCTATTTGAATAAAAGAGACCTCTTAATTAGAAGAGATGATGGTTCATTGGTGTTTAATCTAGCCTAACCTATACAACTAACACATGCTTTCCATTTGGCCAGATATAACTTCCAAAAAGGGAGCCTCCCAAAAATTAGTGTTGGGGAAGGGTTTTTTTTTCTACCTTTTCAGGAGAATAAAGGCATCCAGCTAAGGAATCCACCAAAGACCACTGGACAAATGAGACATCTGAATAAAAAGGACAAATCATCCAGAAAAAAATGCCCCAAGGAAAAGTAAATTGGCCTTTTGGTATGTCATACTTCCATAAAATCTCCTTAATTTCCCCAAATGTTGTCTCTGATGTTCTCTACAGACATATAATGCAAATGGTCTTTTTGTAGTCCCAGTTCAATTAAAAATTAAAGCTGGTTTGGAGTTGGAGTGTGGCTCTCTCCTTCTCTAAACCCAAGCATGTTTGTTAAAGTAAAACCCAAAATCTCTGTCTTATGTCAGAAGAGCCAGCTGGTATGGGACAGAAGAAAAACCCAAATTATAAGACTGTTTTATTGCCACTAATCTCATAATCCTCTGGTTTTATCTTGCCTCTCTAATCTCAAATTTATTATATATACATATACATATATGTATATATATATATGCATTTATATATATACATATGTATGTATATATAATATGTAACTTTTGTCATGATATTAATAGTCATACAGAGTACTAACTAATTCTAGAAATAGGTTCCATCTAGCTTCCTGTACATGATTTGGGGTTTGAGTCTCTATCAGTTCTCTGCAGTGAACCATGACCACGCCTAACAGTGGCCTTTGAAGTCTCTGAAAGGAGGATGGGGCCCCACAATGACAATTCCACCAGGACTAGATAACACCATTAAGCTGAAAAAACATCACGTAAAGATCATCTTTGGACTACAAACTGCTCATGACAGTTTTGAGGTGGCTAGTGGAGATGATCCAGTCTCACAGATACTGCTCAGGACAATTTCAAGGTGGCTAGCTGGGATGATCCAGCCTTACAGAATATTCTAGGCAGGACTTTCGACAAGTCCTGCACTTTCTCATTATGCAGAGACTGGACAACAAATGATACAGCTACCTCTCCCTGGACTTGACAATTAACACAAATTTTTCTTTTCAGGATCCCCTAAAGATGCCATTGTTTCCCCCCCCCCCCACGCAGAGAACAGGAAGTAAATATAAGAACACAGCACCTATATTCCCAAGAGGTGGGGTGAGTATGTGGATTTTGGTCATTTGATGCGTTATAGATATTGGTCATTGTTTAAGGGGACTGATTACAAATTGTTATTGGTAATGGTCAGGAAAAAAGCTAAGCAAAGGAGATTTGTTTTGAAAAGAAGAAAGTGGATACAGATATAGAATAAAAGAGTAGATTATTGAATCTACTCTAAAAAGAAGAAAGGGAGGATATAGATATGATAAGGTAAAAAGGTAAATTACTGGATCTACTTTTTTCCCCCTCAAGACAGACTTTATCTGTGTAGATTTAGAGCCTGTCCTCTGTAGACAAGGCTAGACTTGAACTCCACCTGCCTCTGCCTCCCAAGTGATCTGTGGTGCTGGGATCACCTTTGGTGAGCTCCATTTCTCTTTTAGACAGATTCAATCTAACAGATTAATCTAAAAGATTAAAAGCAGGCACCACCACCACCCATATATACTTTTAAAAAGCAACTACTAGTTTTAAATATTTTACATTGGATTGGATTTTTGTGTAGTGTATGTGAATTTTGTATATTGAAACAAATTTGAGATTCATTTTTTAAAAACATACTGTACATACATTTTTAATCTTGTTCAAGGTACCTATATAGCTCATTTAACAATGTAATGCAAATTTCTAGTCCTTAAAATTATTATTACAAACTATTTAGGATAATAAAGAAATCAATCAAACTTGTAGTCATATTAAGTGTGTTTTCAAGGTCAAACAGAGATACATTTTATCTAGACAGGTCATCTCCAAACATTCCAGAGATCTACAGAATATGACATTTAAGATGTTTTAATAACACAGGTTCTTTTTTATGACAATGAGACATAGCTGTTCCTGACAGCACCAATCTACTTCAGGGAAGATAATGGACATCGATGAAACTCCACATGGAGTTTACTTTCTTTATGGCCAAAGTAAGCCACTGGGCAAGAAAGTGCCGTTGCCACAACTGCTGACAGTGTGCTGTCCTAATTGAACAGCAGGACACAAAAGAGAGTGACTTCCAAACATTGTCAAGACAAGGTGGGACAGTCCTTCAAAAATCCTGCTTCACAGAAAAGTCCATCCAATATTCTAGGCTGTAGGCCAAAGAAGGATGCTCCATCATTGCAGAGGAACCTTAGGTGCTGATCAGGCATTCAGCTGCTTCTGTCATTTCTCACATTTTTTTTTTGGAAGTCACTTGCTCACACTTCCTGCTTACTCAGTTAATATTATTTCCTTCTTGGGTCTCTGAGGAAGTTGAAGACTAGATATAGTTTTCCTTGTTTACCAGACGTAGAAAAGATTCTCACTAAAGAGGTGTAAAGTGTATAAGGTTGAGAGATATCAAAAGATAGTTTTGAATGGCGATGCAAATTAGGATAGAGAATGAATTAGGTACAAGATTTTGGACTCACCAAGATAGGATGCATAATGGAGTATTTTCTCTGAATTTGTCAAATACAAATGGACTAGACTTTGTTGGTGCATTTATTGCTTGTATACATTGTATATAGTTGTTGTACTTATTATATATAGTTTTTCTTATATTAGTTACAACCATGTTTTTTAGACAAAAAAAGGGGGAAATGTGATATTTTATTCTAACAAATAAAGCCTGCCTGAAAATCAGAGTGCAAAGCAAGCTGTGCTAGCTAGCTGTAGAGGCCAGGCAGTGGAGACACACATCTTTAATACAAGCAGCCACACTAGTTAGCCATAGAGGTCAGGCAGTAGTGCTATACACCTTTAATCCCAGCACTGGGGAGACAGAGGCAGATGGATCTCTGTGAGTTCAAGGTCACCTTGGGCTACAAGAGAATGAATCTGTCTAAAGGAGAAACAGAGCTCACCAAAGGTGATCCCAGCACTACAGATCACTTGCTTTTAATCCCAGCACTAGGGAGGCGGAGACAGGAGTGATGTGGCTGAGTAGAGAGACTATAAGGTAGGAGGAGATGGGAGAGATGCAGTCTTAGGGTTCGTGGAGATGGTTGCTGTCTGAAGCAGGCAGTCTGAAAATGCAGTCTAAGGACAGGATCGCCCCTTTGGTCTGAGCATTAGTAGAGGTAAGAACTCTCTAGTGGCTGGCTGCTTTGCTTCTCTGATCATTCCCCTTCCACTCCGAGTTTTTATTGAGACCTCACTGTGTTACACTGTGTTACATTTCCAACCCAGTTCTTAGCCAGAGCTAAATTCCTCACCTCCCCAGTTGTGGGATTATAAGTGAATACCACCATATCGGGCTTCCTGGAATTAAATTGAAGTCCACATGTATGTGTGTAAATATTTTACCAATTAAGCAGTCTTTCCAGGCCCCAGTTTTTATTAAAACAGTTGAGGGCCAGTGAGATGACTCAGTGGGACACTTTCCATCAAGCCTGAGGATCACCTCCCCCAGCCGCCATTATTTTGCATACATCCTCAGGGAGGGAGAGCCTTGGGGGCCCCTCCCCCAAGTTGAATTTATTTAAGTTAGTTAAATTGTTTATTTATTTTGAGATAGACTCTGGAATTTGCTTCCAGGCTGGCATCAGACTCACAGGTCTGCCTGCCTTTGCTACCTCAGTGCTGGGATTACATAGGCATGCACCATCATTCCCGGTTTAGTTTAAAAATGTTTTTGATCCATGAGGTCTTATATGTGTTACCTAGTGTTAGTATTCAGGCATCTGTACTGGCCTGCCCTTTGGGTCCTGTCAGGATGCATCCTCAGGCACTAAGAGCAGCTCTCGTGCACATTTGCTATTCCCTTATAAAAGGTGGGCCTTGCCCATCTCCCATCTCTCTCCCTCTCTCTCTCCCTTCTCCCTCTCTCTTCTCCCTTCCCTCTCCTGTCTCTCCCACTCTCTTCCACCTCCTTTTTTCTCTCTCCTCTTCCTTTCTCCTTCTGTCTCTTTCCCTCTCTCCCTCCCTCTCTCTCACTTCTGATACTCTTGTCCCCAGGGACTGGTCCCTATCTGCCCCTGCTCTCCTCTCTGCCTTTCCCGCCCCGCCCCATTCCCCCTTTCTGTCCCCTTTCTGCCTTCTCTCTCCACTCCCAATAAAACTCCCATATTAGCCTGGTTGTATTACATGACTCCTTCCTGCCTTTTAAAAAAAAAACAATAGCTAGACTGTTAACAAAATCATGGGCTTAAATGAGCCTCCTACCTCAGCTTCCTAAGTAATTGGGAATATAGATGTTTGCCACTGTATACATGTCTACATATGAATTTATCACCATTCTTAGTAGTTTGTACTATTTTGCACCATGTGCATGCAATACCTGTGGAGGCCACAAGAGGGTAACAGATCCCCTGGAACTGGATTTAACATATTGTGAGCTGCCTTGTAAGTGCTAGCAACCAGACTCCCGTTCTCTGCAAGAACAAGAACGCTCTTCAACCATTCAGCCATCTCTCCACCCCAACATACCATGTTTTTTTAACTGGAAAACTTCACCCATTTGCATTTGATCCCACAGCTCATTTTTTTTTTTTTTTTTCTTTTTTGAGAAAGGTTTCTCTGGATAGCTGTGGCTGTCCTGGAACTCTGTAGATCAGGCTAGTCTCAACCCAGCAGAGACCTGCCTCCTTCCTGAGTGCTGGGATTGAAGGTGTGTGCCACCATCACCAGGTTCTATTTATTTATTTATTTTTGAACTTATTTTGTCAATAATGAAATTTTTGTGGTCCTGGGAATTGAACCCAAGACTTTGTGATTGCCAGTTAAAAACTCTCCCCCATTTCTTGTGTTTTAAAGTGTTCTGTTTGTGCTCTTCTTTTCTTTTCTTTTTTTCTGAGTCTCCTGGCTGTCCTGGAACTTGCTCTGTAGACCAGGTTGGCCTCAAACTAAGACAAGCTTGCCTTTGCCTCCTGAGTGCTGGGATTTCAGGAATGCACCACCACACCCAGCTTGTGTTTTTCCATGTTTACTCTTCTTTCCCACAGGGTCATCTTTCATGTTGTCCAAGCTCTCTTGACCTCTTTGGACCAAGAGATTCTCAGCTGGGCATGGTGGCACGCACCTTTTATCCTGGCGCTCGGGAGGCAGCATTTGTAGGATCTCTTGTGAGTTTGAGCCTGGCCTACAAAGCAAGTTCCAGCACAGTCAGGGCTGTTACACAGAGAAGCTCTGTCACAAAACAAAACAATAAACACGACGAAAAAAATAAAAGAAGAAGTTAGTTATCATGCTCCCACCTCCCAAGTAGCTGCAGCTGGGACTCTGGGCACCTACAGGTGTGCAGCTTCTTTCTTTCACTGGGGAGGAAAGGCGATTTTTAAAATAGCTTCTTTTATGTGTGTGAATGTTTTGCCTGTGTGTGTGTGTGTGTCTGTGTGTCATGTGTGTGCCTGGAAGAGGGCAGTGGCTCTACTGGAACTGGATTTCAAGTAGTCATGAGCCTCCATCTAGATTCTGAGAACCAAACCTGAGTCCTCAGGGTAGTCAGGCTCTTATCGCTGAGCCATCTAAGCCCCATGATTTTGGTTTCAGAGACAGTGTCTTGCTATATAACCTAGGCTGGCCTCTGACTCACGGTGCACACAGCTGGCATTGAACTGGTTGGTCACCCTCCTTCCCATGCCTCTCAAATCCTGGGATTGCAGGTATGCACCGCCAGACCTGCCTGCTCTTTTTCCATTCCTTTAGACTGAGTAACTTAAGAAAAAATTGTCCTATTTCCCCCCTTCTCCTAGTTAGAAAGTCACTTATCTAGTTCTAGAGTTAATTTTCTTTTTTCCTAGAGGTCACAAAAGTAAATTAGTAATCACTGAAAACAGTAAACAAGTTGGCTGGAATAACTGACCTTCATAGTTTGTAAATGTACATTTAATCATTGTATGTACATGCACACTGGTAGCAGCAACCAATTTCAACTGGATCCCCTAGCAGACATGACATCTTTGGGAACCAGTACCTAAGGGAACTTAATGGAACAGAACTTCCCAAGTGGACCACTAGGAATTATGTTTACTGGGGTGATAGCCTTATAAATTGGTTTTGGATCCAGAGTGCATTAGTTCCTGGAGAAGAGTATGTTGTCTCCATGAAATGGCTCATCTGAGTGTTGATACAGTTATTCTTTTTCTTCTTTTGGGGGTAGGGTGGGGTGGGGTGGTTTGAGACAGCGTTTCTCTGTGTAGCCCTTGCTGTTGTGGAACTCTGTAGACCAGGCTGGACTTGAACTCAGAAACTGCCTGCCTCTGCCCTCTGAGTGCTGGGTCTACAGGCATACACCACTGCTTGCAGTTATTCTAGTGCACCAATAGAGTGATTGTGGATAGTGCAACACGTGGCATGAACAAGTGTGCCAACCTGTCACCACAACTCCTTGGTACTAGACAGGTATGTCACGGTTTCATTTCATAAAATCAGACCTTGTCCAGAGTTCTGGGATTGAAGGCAGTGCCATCACGTCTCCAACAAGGATTATTTTTAAAGAATGTGTATATGTATATGTCTGTCTCCATGTGAGTTTCTGCCCGTTTGAGTACAGGTGCCCAGGAGTCCAGAGGAATGTGTGGGGTCACCTGCTGCTCCCCCGACTCACAGACAGTTCTAAACTGTCAGACATGGGTGCTCAAACTCCAATTCTGCTCCTCTGCAAGGGCATTATGTTCTCCTAGCTGCTGGGGCATCTCTCCAGCCCCCATTTTATATGTTTTTGAATCATAGTTCTTGCTAAAGTATTGAAGGAAGAAAGGGCAAACCCAAACCCAAATCTGTGCTAATCCTTGTTAGTTCAGCTCTGCCTTCTAGGACAGAAAGACTCCCCTGTAATCACCTTGTCCTCAAGGGATGGGTTCAGATATACCTTTTGATGATTACAAGTTGGAAATCTGGTCGTATCAATAGCTGGGTCAGCCTCATTACAAGTAGTGCCCAGGGGGCTGGAGAGATGGCTCGGCAGTTAGGAGCTCCTACTCCAGACCACCTGAGTTCTCTTTCCAGCAACCACATTGGGTGGCTCATATCTACCTCAACCTCAGCCCCACCTGATCTGACAGTCTCCTCTGGTGCTTCCGCTGTACCAGTACACAGGTGGCACACAAATGGACACAAACATAAACACATAAATAAGCACAATCAAAAAGTAACCCTTTGGGGCTGGTGAGATGGCTCAGAGGTTACCAGCACTTGTTGCACTCGCAAAGGACTCAGGCTGGTTCCCAAACCCACATGGTAGCTCACAACTATGTGTAACTCCAGTTCCAGAGGATCTGATGCCTCCTTTTGATCTTTAAGGACACCAGCCATACCCATAGGGCACATGTATACATGTAGAAAAAAAAAAACTCAATCACATGCAATAAATACATTTTTGTTTTTTTAAGGAGCACTTAATGCTGGCTTGTGACATCTTCACCCTGCTTCTATGGCCGCTTTTACTCCTGAGACCGTTGTGTGAAGGATGGAGGCTTGTTCTCTTCAGCTGGGTGAGCTGCAGTGTTGCATGTGCAGAGCCTCTGTGTGGATGCTGTCTAGTCAATGTGAGATACACAGATTTCTGTGAGTTTGAGGTCGGTGTGATCTATATAGTGAGTCCCAGAGGAAGCCAGGGCTATATTGTGAGATCCTGTCTCAAAAACAAGCAAACAAAAATAGATCTTTATTCTTTGTGCCAATTCCCAAAAGCCCATCCAGAAGCCTCAGATCCATCCACCCTGTCACTTCTAGACAACCACTTTCGGGCTCCTAACCAATTAACCAAGCCATCTACTACTGTCCCTGAGTCTGAATGGCATCCTTTTCACACTGTGGGAGTGGCCAGGTTCACTACCTGAACCTTTCTTACTGGGCTATCTCCTCATCGTTTTCCAGTGTAACTGCTGAATGGGGACATGGCGGGCCTAGACTAATTTCAGCTAACACCAACATGCCAAGTCAAGCTTCTTTCCTTGCTCTGTCATTGTGACATGTGGAATCGTTACTAGCACACATATACATGGGATAGGAGACACTGGATTATATAGTAATGAGTGACCTAGTATCTGGATCCGGTACCTTTGGATCTGGTTGAACCCACTTCAGGGCTCAGTAGCATTTAGAAGTTATTTAAGCTTTTCCTTTTTTGTGTGTATGTGTGTATGGATGTGATGTCTGTGTGTGTGGAATATGTGCAAGTATGGAGAGGCCAGACATCACGTGTTTCTCTGTCACTCTCTGCCTTTATTCCCTTGAAGTAGGGTCTCTCACTGAACCTAGAGCTAGTCTGGCAGCCAGCAAGCTTCAGTAATGACCCTGTCTCTGCCCTCAATAGCAGGGTTACAGGGGTGCATGGCCATGCCCTGCTTTTAACAAGTGTGCTGGGGATTTAAAATCAGGTCCTCATGCTTGAGCAACAAGCACCCTTACCTACTGGGCCATCTCCCTATACTCCACCTTCAGCTCTTTGAATTTCTGAGTTTGAACTTCAGGTATTTCTGCCCTTCCAGCCCGCACCTCCGTTTCCCTGCCCTCCAGCGGCACAGATATTAGACCCGTGAAGTTGCCCCATAGCCCCGTGCGCTGTTCAGTCTTTCCCAGTTTCTTCTCCATGCGCATTTCCCCCAGCTTCTTCCAGTTCAGGAATAATTGGGTCCTGATCACATTCAACGTTCCGACATCTCAGACATTGTGCACTTTTCACCTTTGCATTTATGTCTTAGTCCTATATCTACATGTATCAGCATCTTTCAACCATCCACCCCTCTCTCCTTCAGTAAGTAAGCCTTAACTGACATCTCTTACGGGTCAGACTCGTTTCTGGGTGCTGAAGCGATGGAAGACAGTTCGTCAGAAGTCATCTGAGAACAGTCAGCTGATAGGGGTAATGTTCTAGAACACAGCCCACTGACCGGAATCACAGACAACCTCCCTGGCCCTTCTGGCGTCAAAAGTCAGAGCTCCTGCTGTGAGGCGGGGCCCGGATACCACACTGTTGTATTACCACTTGCCAGGCTCTAGGCTTCAGCCTTCAATGGTTTGAGACAAGAAGCTGTGCCCCTTTGTTTCCTTTGGATCTGAGGAGGCGACAGGAGAGACGGGGCTGGCCTGGTGCCTTGGTCTAGTTTCCAGGCCGCTGCCAGGTGGACTAGTTCTGCCAAGGCCTCGCCTAGCCTCATTCCCTGACTGAAGAGGCCCGGGTGTTTGTTAATCCGCTCTCATCCGGCGGGCCCTTCCTGTCAGTGGAGCCTTATCAGAGCCCACAGATGTCGCAGTCCCGACTCCACCCTGATTGACAGCGCAGTCCCCAAAGTGTCTAAGGACCCTCTCGCCTGCAGCGCACCCGGCCCAGGTCCATTTGCTGTGGGAGTGCACGAAGGCCGGGAGAACCAGCGGCTGCGGTGAGCACGCGCAGCAGGCCGCCAGCCGGTCGCCCGAGGCGGCCCGGGGAGCCGCTAAGCCCACGGTGACGCGGCCCTTCCACCCGAGGCGACGGAGACCAACCCTCTTTCCACCTCCCAGGACCCGCCCTCCCTCCGGCCCAACCCCTTGCTCGAAATCGACCAATCACAGCGAGTAATGCTGGACGGCGGCGAGGCGTCCAAGCCAATGGAGCTGCTCGTTGTTTGCCTGCAGCGCCGCAGGCCGCACCCAGCTGGGCGGCGGGGGCGAGCTGGAGGCTGAGGGCTGAGGGCGGGAGAGGCCGAGGGCTGCGGCAGGCGGCGGGGGTGCGCGGCGGCCAGGGGGCGGAGCCCAGCGCGAGCCGCAGGCGAGGCGCGGGCCGCACTCGGACCCGGGAAGCTGCGCGCTGCCCCCGATTCTCCGCGGAGGTGAGGCCCGCGAGCGCGGCGAGGTCTCCGGGCCCGCAGCGGGCGTAGGGCCGGGGCGGCGGTGCTGGGCGGGCAGGGCATGGCCGGGCCCGCGGCCTCTGGGGCGCCTCGCCGGTGCTGACTGAGGAGGGCGCGGCGCGCGGGGTCTCTGCGCTCGCTTGCCGCCGAGTGCGGGGGTGAGGACGCCGCAGCGTCGCTTCCCCAGCCTGGCCCCGGCGGACGCGGGCTGGCTTCGGGGGAAGTGGCAGCTCGGCTTGGAGCTGACTGCTGGGCCTCAGGGGTCCTCCCGGGTCAGCATTGTGCGGGTGGTGGCCCCGCGCGCTGCTCGCGGCAGAGATAGTGGCAAGGGGCACCTGGGTTCCGTTTGTCGGGTCTTGTTAAAAATGACACCTTCTGCCCGAAGAGAAAAAGCCAGCGGTGTCCACGGATGGTAGTAGTGGGATGGTCATGGAACTTCCTGGAGATGGGGCTTGCCTTTCCTCCCTGTTGTTTTCGTTCAGACCTCTCCCTAAAACGCTTTCTCTTTTTATACTTCAGTTCCTGGTTCAAGGTATGTGGTAGGTGACTTGTGTTTGTTTTATGCACACCAATCTTGAAATAAATACTTCGGCTCACCTGAAACTGTTGTTGGTTTGACCATATGATTTTCGGCCTAAAATTGTTAATCCCCTAAAACCAAGAGCAGAGCTATAAAAGCTGTATGCATTGCCCCTCAGTTATTACAGTTGAAATTTTGTGTTTGTCACAAGTGGACTGAAGTCTTAATCGAGATAGGAACTAGAATGCTGACAGATCGGCTGTGTCAAGTCGGGAGAGCGATTAGATTCAACAGGCTCCAGGAAGGGAAGGGAATTTCAGATCTGGGGGTGAATTTTATAAGGGTGGGATTCTTAAAATTGCAGTCTTTAACGTAGAAACTGCAGCCAGTGATGTATAAATCACATTTTAATTCTACAATTTTGATGTACTTCTTTATGGGTAAAGTTGTGTGTGTGTTGTGCATGCCGTCCCCCCCCACCCCCATACCCCTGCCTCAGGTTCTTACTCTGTAGCTCAGAATGGCCTGGAACTTCAATTTTTGGCCTCTGCCCGCTTAGTTCAAGGATTAAGGTAAGGATTGACGCCACACCCTGTTAGCAAAGTTGTTTTTTGAGGAAGTAAATGGTTTTGACATTCAGAACGTCTCTTCAGGGTTTAGATGTGGTTTACAGCGGTGCAGGTGATTTGTTAGTTTACTAATGTGGTGTGTCGGTTAGCAAGATTCAGTAAATGAATCTAAATTCTAAAGCAGCCTCCAAACGTCTTCCCTTCTAAAATCTGTTTTATACAAACAATTCAGATTTTCACTTAACTCTTGGTATTATCTGATACTGTTGTTTAGTTTTGTTGATTTACCACAAAAAAAAAAAAAAATCCGTAACTTTCATGTTATCACATTGAGTCAGGAAATTAACTATTGAAATGTTTTAAAAGATGCTGTGCTGGCTAATTTTTAATGTCAACTTGACACAGGCTAGAGTTATTTGAGAAGGAACCTAACTTGAGAAAAAGTAGCCCCCCCCCCCCCACTAGATTGGCCAGTGGGCAAGCCTGTAGTGCATTTCTTAATTGATGGTTGATGTGGGAGCTCACTGTGTGGGCGGGGCCGCAGCTGGGCAGGTGCTCTGGGTGCTGTAGGAAAAAGGGCTAAGCAAGCAGTTGTAGCGACCCAGTAAGCAAGCAGCTTCCCTCCATAACATCTGCAGCAATCAGCTCCTGCCTCCCGGTTCCTGCTTTGAGTTTCTGCCCCGAATTCCCTGGATAAAGGACTACAAGCTGTAAGATGAAATAAACCCCTTCCTCCCCATGTTGATTTTGTGTTTTATTATAGCAATAGAAACCCTAACTAAGACAAGTCCCCAAGTATTTTTACTATGGGAAGTTTAGTTTGTATTGATTGTTCTTTTTTCTTTCCTCTCACACATGTTGAGCTCATATATATATATATATATATATATATATATATATATATATATACACGCACACACACACATGCACATATACACACACACACACACATTCACATTTGAGAGAGTAGCATTAAACAAGTCTTTATTTACTCATTCAGTTTCAACAATTAATAGCTGGATATCTGCAAAATGTGTTATTCTATTTTTAATCTACATTGTGCACTTCTAAACATCTGGAAAGACTGGAAATGAAATTTTGGGGGGGGCAGACAAGGTCTCTTTACAGAGCCCTGGCTGTCCTGGAACTCACTGTGTAGACTAGGCTGGTCCTGAACTCAGAAATCTGTCTCCTGAGTTCTGTTACGCTGTTTTTTTTTTTTTTTATTATTATTATTTTATTTTATTTTTTGGTGACAGTCTCAATTAGCCCAAGGTGCCCTTGAACTTTCGGATGAGAAAAGGCTAGCCTTAAACTTTTTAAAATATTTAACATTTTTATTTTCATGTGTGTCTGTGGACCAACCACTTGCATGCCTGGTGCCAGTGGAAGCCAGAAAGGGTGTCAGATCCCTTAACCTGGGGTTGCAGAAGATTGAGAACCGCCATGTGGATACTGGGACTTGAACTCAGGTTTTCTGGAAAAAGCAGTATTTGTATTCAAACCACTGAGCTGTACCTAACCCCAGGAAATCAAAGTACTTAGAGTTCTTGTTAGAAATTAACAAATGCTCTTAATTGCTGAGCTATTTCTTTCCAGCCTCAACTTTTAATCTATGATCCTGTTTCCTGCCTGTATCCCTGGGAGTGCTGGGATTACTGTGGTGTGTGTATATGTGGGTGGGGTGGGACCGAACCCAGGACACTGTGAAAGTTAGGCATGTACTCTACCAACTGAGTTACTTTCCTGCCTTGAAATTGTTTTCTAATAGTATCTAATTGTCATATGATTTTAAATGTTAAACAGTTCAGTATTGGGGCTGTGAAGTTCTGTTTAATGAAAAATAGGAATTGTGCATCCCTAATTAGAAATCTAAAATCCAAAGTGCTCTGAAGTCAAAACAACATGGACTTTGGAGTTTTTAGGCTTATTTATTTTATGTACATAAATGTTTTGGTTGCATGTATGTCTGTGTAGCACACATGTACGCCTGATGCTGGAACATACCAGAAGATGATATCAGATCCCCTGGAACTAGAGTTATAGGTGGTTGTGATCCCCCTGGAACTAGAGTTATAGGTGGTTGTGATCCGACGTGTGGGTGCTGGGAGCTGAACCTCAGTCTTCTGTAAAAGGAAAGAGTTCTCTTAATCACTGACCCAACTTTCTACTCCTGGAGTTTGGAGTTTTATTGTGACCCTGATGTGATGGGTTGTCACAGATGCAGGCCTGTAACACATAATTTACTAAACATCCCCAAAGCAAAAAGACCTGTTCAGTCTGTGATACACACACTTTGTTTCATGCACAAAATTATTTAAAGTATGTCGGACTGGATGGTTAACTCACTATAAGAGTACTGATGTAGCATGTATGAAATCTTAGGTTTGATCCCTCGTATAGAAATGAAAAAAAAATGGACATTATTACAAATGCACACTATTACATACTGGCTATGTTTGTAAGGTGTATTGTTTATAGACTGTGGTCCTGTTTCTGACATAAAACATATGGCAATTATTCCAACCTGAAATCAAGTTTTTTTTTAATCCCATGCTTCTCAGAACACTTAAACTGTGTTTAGAAATTACATTTTGAGCATTTGGGGTTTTTTCTTTGCTGTACCAGTTTAATTATTGTTTGAACTAAAATTCACAAAGGCCAAAAAAACAAGCCTATAGGGCTGGAATTGTACCTTAGTTGTTAGAGTGCTTGCCTAGCATGCATAAAACTATTATTATTTTTTAAAAAAAGTCAAAATTAAAAAAAAACAAAAACTAAACAAAGTAACAGCACAATAATAACTGAATCTTATATACGATATGATTACTTAACATACACATAAATATTCAAATGCCTTTTTAGGCCAGAAACATGATTCTTAAAATAGGAATTTAGCATGATTTTAAATCATAACAGAACTGTTTATAAATATATGTATATATTTTATTTATTTTTATTTTATGTGCACTCATGTTTTTTCTGTATGTATGTCTCTGTGAGGGTGTCAGATCGTTGGAGCTACAGACAGTTGTGAGCCGCCATATGGGTGTTGGGAATTGAATCTAGGTCCTTTGAAAGGGCAGTTAGTGTTCTTAACCACTGAGCCATCTCTTCCAGCGCCCCCAGAACTGTTTTATAGTTAATGTTTGTTCTGACCATCCACAGTTAGGAAACATGGAAAGAGTTCAGTTTGCCTTTGATCTTTATTTTTTTCAGAAGTACAGTTTAAAACAGCTGGTATGAGTGACCTGGAATATATTGATAACTTGCACCTCTCTTGTCTGAAGGAAAACAAAACACAACATCAACATTGTTAATGATATTTGTTCTTTGAAAGTGTTGGGCATGTTCAGATCTGGCTTCATATGAATCTGTGCTTCTTAGGAGTGGGGGAAACTACATCTTGAACATGGGACTGGAGTACGTAGGCCAGTCACTTTGTGTTTGTAAAAATGATACTGGGGCTGGAGAGGTGTCTCAGTGGTTAAGAAAAGCACTTACTGTTCTTGCAGAGGACCTAGCAACAAGTCCCATCACCCACGTGGTGGCTCAAAACAATCTAATGCCTGTTCCAGAGGATCCAGAACCCTCCTTGAACCTCCTCAGGTACCAGGCATACATGTAATACACATACATACATACATGCAGGCAAAACAGTCACATAAAAAAAAAAAAAAAAAAGCTACTAAAATGGGGTTCCAGGAGCTGAAGAGATGATGGTTCATCAGAGAGAATATTTGTTGCTTTTATAGAGGACCCAGGTTGGGTTCTAAGCACCTGCATTGGGTGTCTGAATTTTTAATGCCATGGTAAAACACCATGACCATAAGCAACTTGGAGAGGAAAGGGATGCTTACACCTCCACTTCACAGTCCATCAAAAGAAGTCAGGCCAGGAGCCCAGAGGTAAGGACTGATGCACAGTGATCCACATCAATCATATCCATCAAGAAAATGCATCATGGGCTAGTCTGGTGGGGGACATTTTCTCAACTGAGGTTCCTTCTTCCCAAATGACTCTATTCTGTGTCAAACTGACATAAAACTAGCTATGACAATGGATGAATCCTATTAAATTCAGTCCCAGGAGTTACTACACTGGTTTTTGTTTTTGCCTCATTAGGCACTTGTACACGTCACACGAGCACACACACAAGTAAGTAATCTCAGGCCAGGTGTGGTGGCACATGTATTTCGTCTTAGCACTTGGGAGGCAAAGACACAGATCTCTTGAAGCCAGCCTTGTCTATACAGTAAGTTCAAGGCTAGCCAGTGCTGCATAGTCAGACTATCTAAAAAACAAAAATGATTCATTAAAAAGAATTAACCAGCAGGGTGGTGGTTACATAGGCCTTTGATCCCAGAATTTGGGAGGCAGGCAGTTTGGTTTAAGTTTGAAGCTAGCCTGATCTATAGATCTAGTTCCAGGACAGCCAGAGCTACACAGAGAAACCCTGTCTTGAAAAATCAAAAAAGAAAAAAATAGACAAGGAATAAAAAATTAATGTGTTTTGCTTTTAGACTGGCTCTCACTGTAGCCCTGACTAGCCTCTAAATCGAGTTTGTCCTGCTTCTGCCTACTGAGTGCTGGGATTAAAGGCATGCATGCTTAGCTGGTATTAACAATAGTAAAAACCTGGAAACAAATATCCATCGTTATGGCAATGACTAAATTAGAGTATGTCTGTAAGGTGAATGCCTTGAAGATGTTAAATAGATGGAGAAATGGTAGTAAGCATTAAACATTTTTCCAGGTACAGTAAATGGAAAGAGACAAAATATTATGTGTAACTATTTGTTTACTTATTGCTGTGTCTGCACATGTGTTTGTGGGTATGCTTTCGGTAATAGGCAGTAGTCTTCATTGCTACTTTTTTTTTTTTTTTTTTTTTTTTTTTGTCCCCTGGGATAGGGAAGGGTATGTCACTGTACTTAGAACTTTGGCTGATTTAGAATTTAATGCTTTAGCTGCCTCTTTTGGCTAGCCTAGATGGTCAGTGGGCCCATGGTGTTTGCTATCTTTGTCTCCACTGAGTGCTGGAATTACATGAAAGCATCACTAAGCCCTGCTTTCACATGAGTCCTAAAGATTGAAGCACTTCAGTACCCTTGTATCTCTGTCTTTGGCACCTATGAAGTATCTTATCCAGTTCACATAGTGACACTATTCTCATTGCTTATGAAGAAATGCAGGCATGCAGAGATGAAGAGATGGACCTCAGGTTATAGGTCGTGGCGGTTTTAATGAGAATGGCCCCTGTAGGCTCATCTGTTTGGATACTTGGTTCTTGTTATCTGTGAAGGAGCAGGAGGTGTGCCACTGGGGGCAGGCTTGAGGTTTCAAGAGCTTTCCTCCATTCCCATTGTGCTCTCTGCCTTAATGGATTCTAACCCTCTAAAATCATAAGTTCAATTAAATGCATTCTTGTATAAATTGCCTTGGTCATAGTGTTTTATCACAGCAATAGAAAAGTAACTAACATAAGCCCAAGGGTGGTAGGTAGCTCACTCCTTTAATTCCAGCCCTTAGAGGCAGAGGAAGGTAGATCTCTGTGAGTTCCAGGCCTGGTCTATAGAACAAGTTCCAGGACAGCCAGGCTACACAGAGAATGCCTACCCCGAAAATAAAAGCAAAACAAAGCAACAAAAAACAAAAAAGGAAGGAAGAAAGAAACACATGGGTAAACTTGGATCATAATACTGGTGGTCTGACTCCAGGGCCTAAGCATTAGGTATGAATCAAACATTTAAAAAAAAAATTAAAGACTTTTTAAAATAAAAAATTTTATATACTATATTTTGACCATATTCTTTCCCCTCCCCTAACAGTAATGGAATTTTTACAGATTCCCAAGCCAGATTCTTTTCTGTGTCAGTGACAAAAACCCACTGATTTTGGAAACATAAACAAGCCAGAGTGTAGTAGAGTTCACTTAAATTTGGCCATCTACGATGGGTGGCTTCTCTCTAGTTGCCTCACCCATTGTTGTTTTCAAAACCCCACCCTTTGAATGGTGTTCATTTAGAGGTTGAGTTGAAGTGAGAATCTTATGAATTCTTGGTGCTATATGTGTAGCAGAACAGAATACAGTAGTTTACCTTAAAGTACAAAAAGAAATACAATAGAGTATATAATAGAATGTTGTTTCTAAGGGCTGGACATGTAGCTTAGCTTACCTAGTATATAGAAAGCCTGGCTTCAGTCCCCTGCACTGTCTCTCTACAAACAGCAGCAGCAGCAACAACTTAAAATGTTTTGAAGAGAGTTTCGTATAGCCTAGGCTGACCTCAGATTTGCAGTATAGCCACAGATGATCTTGAACTTCTGATCTTCCTGCCTTCAGAGTGCTGGGATTACAGTGTGTGCTACCACACCTGGTTTTAAGAACAGCTTTTGGCACTGAGAAATGAATCCAAGGGCTCCACCACTGAATTAAATTCCTAACCCACAAATGAAATATCATGCTGCTTTTACATTTTATCAGCACTAGAATAAAGAAAACATTTACCACTTATAGATTATGCACATTATATCACACTGCTAGGCATTTTATATTTATTGCTTATTTTTATAACTCTTCTTGTTATTACTACTTTTTCATTTTAAAGACTACTTTTTGATTTTAAAAAAGAGATTTATTTTGGCTAACAGTTCTGATTCGGGCTTGAGAAATTATACCTGGTGATGATCTTTTTGCTGGCAGAGCCCCAAGACAGGGCAGAACAGAGGCAATTTGAAGTGGGAGACACCCTAGAAATGTGCCTTGAGAGCAGATGGTTTCTGTGTTGGGTTCCTTAGCAGGAAGCTAGCTATGCCTCCAAAGCAGCTAATGTGCAAGGGAATGATCCATGACAGCTAAATAACAGGCCTGGATGTGGACCCGAGGCTGTATTTTTGACAGTGCCTGGGAATGGTGTTGCTGTTGAAGGAGCAAAGGATGATGATTCAGCAGTTCTGGTCCAAGGGGAAGATGCCACATCTGGTGGTGGTGTTCTTGTTGACATAGCCCCAAGACAGAGTCAGATATCACCGGAGGAAAGAGAGGGAAAGCATCTGTGTGTGCTCAGCCTGCCTGCCTGCCTGCCTGCCTGCCTGTTTTTGGAACATGGTTTCAGTTTGTAGCCCAGGCTGTCCTTGAACTCCTAATCCTCTTCCTTCCCTGTGCTGGTATTGTGAGCACTAGCCACCATGTTCAGCTACACTTGCTGTTTCTAAAGGCCCAACAGTCCTGTAACACTGCCAAGTTTATTGCAGATGAAACTGGGCACAAAAGGTGATAGGCTTCCCAAGGTCTGACTATTGCAGATGATAATGCAGTTAAGGGCACTGCTGGGACTTCAAGGTCAAGAACTGGAAGAGAAGAAACTGAGCCACCTGTATGGGAAGGAGGGGTCACTGGCATTGAAATAACTGATGTACACATTCATCAAAATAAATCTGTGGATTAGGGGAAGGCTTAAATTAGAGACACTGGACAAAAGACTAAGGAACTATTTAATAATGCTTTAAACCTTTGATGGAGCCTATAAAGAAATGGCAATTTTCTTTTTTATTTCTTTGTTTTGACACTATGTCTCACTATGTAGTTCCCATTGGTTTGAAACTCACAGGCCAGCCTCAGTCTAACCATTCTCCTGCTTCAGCTTCCTCAGTGATGGGATTACATGTGTGAAAACCCTGCCTGGCAATATCTTTCTTTTAAAACTTTTTATTATTATTTATGTGGGGGAGTGTGTGCTTATAGGCGGTCAGAGGACATCTTCGTGGAGTTGGACAACTTCTGTCTTACGAGGATTCTGGGGATCAAACTCAGGTCGACAAGCTTTCATGACAAGTGCTTTACTTGCTGAGCCATTTGCTGGTCTTGTAACTTACTTTTTAAAAGTAGAGATCACTGTGGGGAAAAAAGTACAAAAGTTGGGTCTGATGGTGTAGGCTGTAATCTCAGCCACTCTGGAAGCTGAGGCAGGAGGATAAAAAATTCAGAGCTTGCCTGTGGGCGAGTTGGTGAGAACTTGTTTTTTTTTTTTTTTTTTTTAAAGGACAAAAAGAATAGAGTAGATAAGGCTGAGTGAGGCCCCAGGTTTAATCTCCAGTCAAGGAAAAGAACAGTTTGCTGATGTGAATAAATAAAATGTTAAACTATTTGCTTATCAAAAAAGTAAAGTCATAGATGATCTGGGGTAGTGGCTGTATTTGGTGCCCCCACCCTTACCCCCGCACAAAGACAGGGTTTCTCTGTGTAGCCCTGGCTGTCCTGGAACTTTCTCTGTAGATCAGGCTGGCCTGGAACTCAGAGATGAACCTCTCTCCCAAGTGCTGGCGTTAAAGGTGTGTATACCACCATTTTTTTTTTTTTTAAATTTTGTTAAAGACAGGATTTCACTCTGTAACTTTGGCTAGCCTGGCACTTGCAGACTGGCCTGGAATTGACAGAGATCCACCTGGATTGGCCTTGTGGGTGCTGGTTGATTTTAAAATTTTATCCTTTGACAGTTTCACAGTCTCATAGAAGGAAACAATATACCTTGATCACATGCTCCCCAATTTGTCCTCTCACTCTTTCAAGAAACCTCAGACTCCTTCCTCCCACTCTGCCTGGGCACCCCCAGAATGTCTCCCCCCACCTTTTTTTTTAGACAGGGTTTCTCTGTGTTGCTTTGGAGCCTGTCCTAGAACTCACTCCGTAGACCAGGCTGGACTGGAACAAGCCTTTGTATTAACTGCCAACCACTGCAGAGAACAGCTTCTCTGGCCAAGGTAGGGGGCAGCATTAAATGTATGTGTATGGGCATAAATATTTAGAAGTCAGTCTGACATCACGTATAGCAAAACAACAGTAGTAGGTTCCTCCCTGGAACCTGTGACTCTCAACCCCTGACCTTTTGAACAATTTTTACAGTACCATATATGAAGTTTTTCTTGTGGATCAGGCCTCAGATCCCAAGCAAAAGCAGTTGGATAACCTTCATGCTACAATTGTGCCAGTGGGCACATCTTACCTGGCAGGCTGGTATTACAGCGTGCAGGATTGGTTGAAGGGATACCATCGATGTCTTCTCAAGCAGCATGCATAGCATCTTCTGGCATTGTGAAAGCAGGGACGGCTGCAGGTCCTTTCAAGCTTGATTTCTTTGTATCTTGTAACAAAGGGTGTCTTCAGCAGTAGGGTCTCACCATCTTTCTGTTGGGCAACCAAGTGCAGTGACAGTAGGCTGTGTTGTTTTTAGGGTCTTTGGGCTTCTGTGACAGAATTTATAAGGAGGTATCCTGTGCCTGGTTCTTTTTCTCTGTCTTTCTTGACAGGGACTTACTTACTGTGTGGCCTTTCCTGGTTTGGAACTTGATTTGTAGATCAGGCTGTCCTTGAACTTAAAGAGATTTGCCTGCCTCTGCCTCCTGATTGCTAGGATTAAAAGTGTGCACCACCATACTGACTTCTTTCCTTCCTCTTTCCCTCCCTCCCTCCCTCCCTCTTTCTTTTTCTTTTTTGTGGTACTGGGGATTGAACCCAGGGCTGTATGCTAATTATTTCCAAATTTATAGGAATAAACACATCAAAATCTCAAAAAATAGAAAAAAGAAATGAATAAAAAAACTGGAGAAAGGGCTCAACACTTAAGAGCCCTGGCTACCCTTCCAGAGGATCAGGGTTCAATTCTCAGCACATACATGGCAGCTCACAACTGTCTAACTCCAGTTCCTGTGGACCTGACAACCTCACACCAATGTACATAAAATAAAATTATTAAAAAAAAAAAAAAAAAAGGATTGACCCTAAGGCCATGTGATAGCTTTACAAAAATATATAGAGATAAATGCATAAAGATACATAAATGTTTGGTCTTCCCTCCTCACAGATACATCCAGAGGTGTGTGTTATAACTGATTCTAGGGCCAGTCAGGTTGACAAGGAAACTGAGCTGTCACCCTTACTAAGAGAGCAAATCCTGCCAGTTTGCCAAGCAGGAAAACTTGGCTCACATTGCCTGCTTCCTTCTTCGGATCTGCATGATCCAAAAAGAAAGTGGCTTTTACTTAACTCCAACTCACTTTCTGTTACGGGACTTTCTTTTCCTGCTGTAGATATTTCCAGTATCAGGCTTGCCCTTTTTCTTTTTTGTTTTGTCTTTTGAGATATGGTTTCTCTGTGTAGTCCTGGCTGTCCTGGGATTTGCTTTGTAGACCAGGCTGGCTTTGAACTCAGAGATCCACGTGTCTTTGCCTCTTGAGTGCTAGGATTAAAGGCATGTGCCACCATACCTGGCAAAATAGGTATTTTTTTGTTTTGTTTTATTTGTTTTTTGAGACAGGGTTTCTCTGTAGCTTTGGAGGCTGTCTTGGAATTCACTCAGTAGATCAGGCTGGCCTTGAACTCACAGAGATCCACCTGCCTCTGCCTCCCTAGTGCTGGGACTAAAGGTGTGGGTCACCACTGCCTGGTCAAATATGTATTTTTATCATCCCCCATTTTCTTTGGAAAAACTAAGGTGCACATAGTGATATTGCCCAAGAGGTATGTCTCATGTGTATCAGCCAAGAACTTTTATTTTGCGTGTTGATACAGGTTCTCACCATGTAATTCAGGTCTGATTGGAATTCATTCTGTAATCCAGTTTGGCCTTAAATTTAATTAGTCCTGTGTCAGCCTCCTAAATGCTGGGATTATAGGTATGTATCACTTTCGTAAGATTTGAACCTTGGCAATGCTTAGCTTTACCATTTTTTGTTTTTGTCCTGGAACTCACTCTGTAGATGAGGCTGGCCTTGAACTCACAGAGATCCACTTGCCTCTGCCTCCCGAGTGCTGGGATTAAAGGCATGTGCCACCATGCCCGGCTCTAGCTTTACCACTTATACCTCATACATTCCAGCAGTTGAAGGACTTGAGTGTCTGGCTCCCTACTGGCTACCCATAGAGTGGCAGGTTAAAGGTGGAGAACAGTTGTTGGGACCAATTGACAATAACCCAGCAGATGGCTGATAGAAGTTACACAGAGAAGAGGGTGACAAAAGTACTGTGTAACTTAGTACATGTTCTGGCTCTTGTCACTGTTGTATATCTGCCTGCTCCATGGCTTCACTACAGTTTGTATGTGTGTGTGACTGTATGAATTCCAGTGATGTATGTGTTTGTACACCTATGTAGAAGCAAGCCATGTGTTCCTCAGTTGCTTTCCACTTTAGTTTTTGAAACAGGTTCTCTCTGTCAGCTTGGAGCTCACCAATTCAGCCAATGGGCTGTAGGGACCCACCCATCTGCCTTCCTCCAGCTGTGGTTACAGATGTGCGCTGCTCCTGCCTGGGTGCTGTACTCCCAGACTCAGGACAGGACCTCATGCTTGCATGACTAAGCTGTCTCACCAACCTTGTAGTAGTTTTGTGTATACTATTTTAATAACACATTATTGGCTGTTCCCTGTGTAAGATCATTTATTTTACTTTTGAGGCAGGATTTTTAGTCTGTAGCCTAAGCAAGCCCAGAACTGTTTGAATTTCCCCTGTTTAGATTCCCAAGAGCAATGTCATCTGGGTTTAATGTCACTGTCTTTGTTGGGGAATGGTGGTACATGCCTTTAATCCCAGCACTGAGGAGGTAGAGACAGGCAGATAGCTGAGTTCCAGGCCAGCCAGAGTGAGTTTCAGGACAGCCAGGGTTATACAAATCCTGTTTTGAAAATAAAAACAAAAAAGATCACTTTTATCTTTATTTACATTTATTTTTTGGTTTTATGAGATAGGGTTTCTCCGTGTAGCCCCAGCTGTCCTGAACTCACTCTGAAAGGCCAGGCTGGCCTTGAACTTAGATCTGCCTGCCTCTGCCTCCTGAGTGCTGAGATTAAATGTGTCCCCACCACCACTAACTACAAAAAGATCACTTTTATTATGTTATATTTTCATCTTGTTCTGTAGTTATCAAATCATCCTGATATGCTCCTTCCACATAGAATTAAATATATTGACTATTAATTGCACATTATGTGTAATGGGAATGTGTAGGTATATCCTGTGTATATTTTATGTGTGGTTCTGGGAACATGCTAGTCAAGTTACCACTGAGCTACATTCCTAGTCCTCTGATCCCCTCCCAACATCCCCTTAGGTTAGTGCTACTGTCTATCCTAATGTGTTTAATTAGATTGCAGAATGGCCCCCTCATCAAATCTATTTAGACTTCTTTATGCTAATGTGTGTGGTCAGCCCCTTGCTTTCTTTCTCTTCTGCAGTCTTTGGGTTCATTGCCCTGCAAGCTTAGTTGTGGTGCCTGTGAGGTCTAGAAATCTTTTCTTTCTCTCCCTCTGGGAGTTATACCTACTCTAGTCTCCAAATCTAGTCAGCTAGGGACAGATAAAGCTGCTTTTGTTGTTCATACTGACTTTGAGAATTGACGTAATTCTTTGAAACAGAAAACCCAGTTACAGAGATATACAAAACCCAGTTTTATACACAGATCATCCACTTGCAGTCTGGAATTCCTTTGTGGATGGTAAACTGAAATTTGGAACCTGTTTGTTAGTGTATAACTATATCTGTCCTCAGTGTCTTTTGAATTATATGTCTAGTTGTGGTTGAATGAATTGAAATAGTGACTTTTCACAGCCAGATGCCCCAGAATCCAAACAGAATTTGAATGACATTGTTGGTCCAGAATGCTAGACCAGGTGTACTTGTCTTTAATGTGTACTTATTGTTATTTTGAGTGTTCTATGAATAAGGCCGGGATGAGGTGTGTGAGATGCACAAGTTCTTGCTCTGTGGGGATTGCATTCTAGAGAGGGAGATAGTATATTTCTGATCTGTTACTAATAGTTATCCTCCCCCTCAGTACTACTAGAGATTGAATTTAGAGTTTTGTTTTACCGCTTTTTTTTTTTTTTTTTTTTGAGACAGTGTCTTGTGATACGCTGGAGCTGGTCTTAAAGTGTTCATCCTATGCCAGCCTTCCAAGTGATGGGATTACAGACCTAAACCATTACATCCCAGCTTAAAACAGCTGTGTTAAATAAAGATGCGTAAAGAGGACTGGCATGTAAAAGATGCTTGCCATATTAAGACAAACTTGTTCTTGCAACCCATGGTGGAACTGACTTAGAAGTTATTCCCTTCACATTTATGTATGCATGTGAGGAAAGTCAGGGAAATAGGGCATGCATAGAACTGGAGAGATGGCTAATTGGTTAAGAGCATGCACTGCTATTGGAGAGGATTCCACTTTGAGTTCCAGCATCTGTGATAGGAGGTTCACAACCATCTGTCACTCTAGCTCAGTGGTTCTCAACCTTCCTAATGCTTTGACCCTTTCATACAGTTCCTTATCTTGTGGTGATCCCCAACAATAAAAATATTTTTGTTGCTACTTTATAAATGTAATTTTGCTACTCTAGGAACTGTAATGTAAATATGTGTTTTCTGATGGTCTTAGGGGATCACTGTGAAAAGGTCTCTAACCCCCAGATGGATAGAGACCTAAAGGTCTAAAGGTTGAGAACTACTGTGTCTGCTCCAAGAGATCTGGTACCTGTAATCATGTGTACATATCCCTGCCCCTCAGGGATTTTTTTTTTTTTTTTTTTTTTTTTTTTGAGATAGGGTTTCACTATGTAGCTCTTGCTGTTCTGGAACTTACTCTGTAGACCATGTTAGCCTTGAACCCTGTGAATCACCTGCCTCTGCCTTCCGAGTGCTGGGATCAGAGCACCACTACTGCCTGACTGGGTCAAGTATAGTGACAAATCCCTGCAATACCAGTACTCAATCTGAGACCGGGGATCTGGAGTTTGATGCAGGCATTGGCTGTGGGGTGAGACTGTCTCAAAAACAGTCATGACAGGGTAGAAAGGGAAGCAGGTAGGACGCAGCGACACAAACCTGTTATCTGAGTACTGGAGAAGTTGAGGCAGGATGCAAACGTTTGAAGCCAGACTCGGTTATATAGAAAGGCCTTATCTAAAAGTTGTAAAAAACCTGGGTTTGGTGGTGCAAATCTTTAATCTCAGGGCTGGGAAGGGAGAGGTTTCTGTGAGTTACAGGTCATGCTGGTCTGCTCTGATTTACATAGTGAGTTCAAGCTAGGACTGTATAGTCAGACACTTGTCTCAAATAAAATAAGATACAATACATGTATTACTATGCCACACCATGGAATAGGTATGATGCAATAAAATAAGATGTAGGGAGACAAGGTTAGGGGAAATGCAGAGTTCTGTTTTGAGTAAGTTAGGTGTTAGGACATCTAAGTACATTATTATTATTATTACTACATACACGAGTTAGATTGATGGTTAAAAGTTTATTAGTCCATTGGTACACATAGCTAAGGGATTTATTTATTTATTTATTTATTTATTTGGTTTTGAAACACTTGGATTGCTTGCTAATACTTAAAAGTGTTGATAATTGGGTCCTGCTCTCAGAGATTTACATTCCTTGGGTCTGGGCTAGTTTTTTTTTTTTTTTTTTTTTTTTTTTTTTTGGAGCTCTTCGGAGACCCTCCCCATTTTCAACATTTAGCACTTGAGTGTACTGGGAGGGAGGGAGAGACCAAGAGATAGAGAGAGAGACAGGCAGAGAGAGAGGGAGACACACACACACACATACAGAGAGAGAGAGAGAGAGATAGAGGAATCAGCATGCAGGCATATCGTGATGGAGCAATACCTGAGCACTTAGATACTTAGATCTCAATCCACAGCAGCAGCAAAGAGAGAAAAAAATTTAATAGAGAATGCATGCCATGGGCTTTTGAAGCCTCAGAGCTAATCCCCCCCCCCAATCCTCAGAGCCATACCTCCTCCAACAAGGCCATACCTCCTAATCCTTCTCAGACAGTTCTACCCTAGGGACCAAGTGTTCAAATATGAACCTGTCTCCACATTCAAACCACCAAATAGAGGGCTGCCCTGTGTGTGATTCTTACCTGAAACAACCCTTATACAACCCTTATAGGCTGGAATCCCACTGCATTGGCAAGATGGAAATAACCTCTGCCAAGTGGGGCTAATATGGATTCAGAAAATATGTAGTTTTAGGCCAGGTTTGGTGGCACACACTTTTAATCTCAACACTTGGGTAGTGGATACATGCTGATCTCTTGTGAGTTCAAGACCAGCCTGCTCTACAAAGCAAGACCCAGGACAGCCATGGTTATACTGTGAGGCTGTCTCAACCCCCTCATTCTCCATTCCCCCCCAAAAGAAAAATCCAACCCAAACCAAAAGATGGCCAAATACTTAGTTTTAGTCAAACAGTGTTGATTTAGAGGGAACTCATTAATAGTTGTTCAGATACAAATGGAGACATTTTGAGCAAGGCCATCCTTTGTTTGGAATATTCTCAATTTAATTGAAAGTTTGGCCAGGTGGTGGTGGTGATGGTGGCCCATGCCTTTAAACCCAGCACTTGGGAGGCAGAGGCAGGCAGATCTCTGTAAATTCCAGGCCAGGTCTACAGAGTGAGTTCCAGGACAGGCTTCAAAGCTACAGAGAAACCTTGTCTCAAAACAAAACAAAACAAAATTTGGCTACTTTAGTATATTTAATGTCTTTTGTTTTATATTTTTGAGGCAGAGTTTCTCTGCATAGCCCTGGCTGTCCTGGAACTCACTCTGTACACCAGGCTGGCCTCACAGAGATCCACCTGCTTCTGCCTCCTGGGTACTGGAATTAAAGATATATGCCATCACTTCCCTGCTTAAGACAGTCTCTTACAAGCTTCATCTTATTACCTGTGAATATAGGTTAAGGGCATACTACTAAAATACCTCAGTTGCAGAATATATTTTTTAGTACCTGTATAGATTGAAACGGGTGGAGATGGCAAGACGGCTCTGCCTGTCAGGTGCCTGCAGGGCTCTCTGGGTAGGTGGCCCGTCTGTCCTGGAACTGCTCAGCCTGTCTCATAAGTGCCCAGATTGAAAGGTGTGACCACCACTGCCTGGGTTATTTTAAATTATTTTTATAAATTAACTTTAAAATCTATTGTGATGCACACAGTCATCACTACCCAGTTCCTTACTCCTCTAGTGCTCTTCCCTTTTAAATTTCTTGTGAGTGTTTTAATTTCTTTATGTAAATATAATTGAGGTTTTACTCTCCCATTTATGTACCATTTTGTGTATTTTCATTTTTTCACTCAACAGTATATCCTTATTTTGTGAAAACACTTGTACACTTAAAATCACTTGATAGCATAAATTCTTAAATTTCTAATAGCTATGTGGTGACTTTTCAGAGGGCATACTTTTGACTGTTACCTAAAGTTGTGTTTGAGGTTCTAAATGATTCCTGCCTCGATCAGGAGAGGAAACCTGGCTCATCTTCAGACGCCTCAGAGCTAACAAAGCTGCACATGTAGCCTTTGTGTTTGTGTGCAGAATAGAGGCTCAGTCTCACACACTAGCTGTTTCTTCTGAGCTTTCTTTTGCCCTTAGTCTTCACAGAACCAATTACTTCACAAAGAGGAACATTCAGACCATTGATTCTAGGGGGAAAATGCTTGTTTGTTGTGGTCAGTATTTCACACTTCCTTACCTGTAATCTTGCCAGACCTCTCCACTTAGCCCTCCCCTCAGAAAAATAATTAAAAAGGCAGACCAGATTACTACTTAGCAACTGTCCCTCATGGGATGTTCTTCAGAAAGAACTTGGGTTCAGGGTGCAGTTCAGTGGCAGAGTATTGGCTCAGTACCCTTGAAGACCTGTATTTGATCTCCAGCACCAAAAGGGGAGGAAACAAATAAACAAAACTATTACAGAAGCATATCTCTGTGAGCTTGAGGCTAAGCCTTATTTACACAGTGAATTTCAGGCCAGCTGGAGCTAAATTGTGAAACTTTTTTATGCATATTTTAAAAAAATACAGTAGTTGAATAGTAATCTTGTAAAGAAGCAAAAATAGAACAGCTGGCATTATTGACAAGGTTGTGTTATTTTCTTTTTCCTTTAAGATTAAAAAAAAAAATGTGCAAAGCAATACAGAGAAACCCTGTCTTGAGAAACAAAACAAAACAAAAGTATGTGTGTGTGCTGTGCCTGAGTTCAGTGCTGGTGGAGGCCAGAGGCATGTGAGCTCCTGGATCTGGAATTAACTGTGGTGTTGCAGCCACGCAGTTCTCATAACACACAGTTGTCTGCTACTGTACCGGTAGAATTTCTGCACTGACTGCATTTCTACCTTTATTTTTTGCTGGGCTTAGGAAAGTTGGGTTTGGAGTATGGAGGGTTTTAAGGATGAGGATTATGTCTCCGTCTTGCCCCTACCCTAGTTTGCTCTCATTTGCAAGGGTGGGGTTAGATATCTTTTTCTTAGAATGCATGGGCTTTTAGCATCATCCTGACCTGTGAGCTGAGTGTCCTGTGTCAGCAACTAGAAGGCAGGATAGTAGGGGCCAACGAGTGCTGACTTTCATACCTGTTCTGAATATCCAATTCTCATTTCTCTACTTAACTGCCTTTTTTTTCTTTCTCTCTCTCTCTCTCTTCTTCCTTCCTTTTGTCTTTTCCTTTTTCTTTTTTCTGAGATAGCGTTTCTCTACGTAACAGGATTTCTCTGGCTGTCCTGAAACTCACAATATAGACCAGGCTTGCCTTGAACTCAGAGATTTACCTGCCTCTACCTCCCTAGTCGTGAGATTAAAGGTGTGAGCTATCACCGCCTGGTTGGGAAAACAGAACTCTGTGAAAGATTCTACTCGAGTCTTACAAGCACTGCTCAGCTGTCTCACTCACAGCTGTGCTGGGTTTCTATGCAGCACTGTAGAATTCACACCTGGAAAGCAGGGACCAAGGGATGGCCATTTTGATTGCTACACATGGCAGAATGGGTCCAGCTATCTTAATGTCCTGTGGTTTCTTCTCCTGGAGGAGGAGGAGGAAGAGGACAGGGTGTGTTAATATAATGCTAACGAAACCTATGGGACCCAGGGATTTTTTTAAACCCGGAAAGCGTCTGCTAGGTGGATAAGAGATTCTTGTGTTTGGAAAAAGAGCCATGGAACACATATATATTTCTGGTTTATTTTTTATTGAAAAAAAAAAAAAAAAACTCCCATCAGAAACTATGCAAAGTCCACATTTTAGTCAGGACAGTCAAAAGAATGACTTGGATTTGAAAAAAAAATTCTATGTGTTTTTCACATCATGTATCTTGATCCCATTCATTCCCCATCCCTTCACATCTGCCCTCTGCCCCTGCACCTCCACCCCTGCCCCCCAAATAAAACAAAATTCAGGAGAAGAAAATAAAATGAGAAAATAGAAAAAAGGGAAGGAATTAAAAATCTCGTCATGGAAACTGCAGTGCGACCCAGCAAATTATGCCATAGGTTCTCTACTTGCAAGTGTTCCTTGCAGGTCATTGGTGTCTGGTTTGAGGCCTCTGGTCTTCACTGCTCCATGCTGGGCTCTTCCTGGACATCCCGATGCCATCCTGTGTTGTGGAGATCCTGCAGCTTTGTTTCTGTGGTTCAGGTTCCTTTATGTGCTCCAGTGGATCATAGATGGGGTGGATGTTGGGGCAGGCCAAGTCATAAACCTGGATCTGGGCCTTCACAGTTGTAGAGTTTGCATGGAACATATTTTTAATAGTTTTGTCGCAGACATTTATTGTTTGACTTTAAAATTATACCTACTTTTGCCAGGCAGTGGTGGTGCACACCTTTAATCCCAGCACTCGGGAGGCAGAAGCAGGCATATCTCTGAATTTGAGACCAGCTTGGTCTACAGAGCTAGTTCCAAGATAGTCAAGACTATGCAGAGACACCCTATCCCAAAAACAATAAAAAGCAATCAAAGGGCTAGGGATGTGATTTAGTTGGCTGAGTGTTTGCTCAGCATACATGAAGCCCTAGGTTCAAACCCCTGGTTCCCTTCACTTAAATGGGGCCTGGTGGCACAGACCTGTAATCCATAGCACGTGGGAACTAGTGACAAGGGCATTAGTTCCAGGTTATCTTTCATACATGTATTTGAGGCTAGTAGCCAGAACTATATAGACCCTGTCTGATAAACAACAGGTTCTGGAGAGATGGCTGAATGCTTAAGAACACTTGTGCTCTTAAAGAGGACTGCATCTTGTTCTCAGCACCCCTTTCCTGGCTCACAACCATCTGTAAACAAACTCCAGCAGTTTGACTTCCTTTTAGGAGCCCTGGTCAGAAAGGCATGCACATGGTATGCATTTATGCATGTAGGCAGCACAATCATACACATACAATAATACATCTGAAACAGAACAACAACCAAAGCAAGCTGCTGGGTGTGATCCTCACACCTGTAATCTCAGCACCTCAGAGACAGAGGCAGCAGGATTGCTGTGAGTTTGCCCTGAATGATAGAGTGAGACCTAGTCTTTAAAAATAGAAAGATGGGGTCCCAAAATGGCTCAGCAGGTAAAGGTGACTGCCATGAAATACAGATTTGAAATACTAGTAGGAAGAGAAAAATGACTTCTAAAAGTTGTCCTGTATGTGTGACCATGCACAAACACACTCACTCACATGATAGCAACAATAAAGGTCAGTACCAGATCATAGCAAGTTTGGTGTAGCTCAAGGCCAGTCTTTTAATCTGTGCTCTTCCCATCTCTCTCTCAGAATTCAGGTAAGTGTGAGGGTGAGTGTGAATGTTTGGATGCCGAGGAGATCAGAAGAAGGTATTAGATCATTTGGCACTGGAGTAACAAAGGTTTTTAGCTGCACACTGTGTGAGCTGGGAGAAATCTTGGGCACTGTGAAAGACCCACAAGTTCCCTTAACTCATGAGCTGTTTTTCCAGCTTCACCTTCCTGTCTCTTTAAGGGCAGTGTACCTGTGTCTCATGGGTTTTGCCACTGCTGACCTGGAACTCACTAGATAGCCTAGGATGACCTTGAATTCCTGATCCTCCTGTTTGAACATCTTAAATGCTGGGATTAGCCAGGCCGTGGTGGCACTTTTAATCCCAGAATTTGGGAAGCAGAAGCAGGTGAATCTCTGGATTCTACGGAGCCAGTTCCAGGACAGCCATGGTTACACAGAGAAACTGTCTTCAAAACCAAGAAAAATCAAACAAACAAAAAAGGTGCTGGGACCGTAGGTTTGAGCCAGCTGGCTTTTTATTTTATTTTATCTTTCCTTTAAAAACGAGGAAGAGTGGGGCTGAAGGGATGGCTCAGTGATTAAGAACACTGGCTGCTCTTCTGGAGGTTTGGAGTTCAATTCCCAGCACCCACATGGTGGCTCACAACCATCTATAACAGTAGTCCTGTGGGATCTGATGCCTTCTTCTAGTGTGCAAATACCCATGTACATAAAGTGCATAAAGAATAAACCTTAAGGAAAAGGGAAGAAGTGTGCTGCTATGGGTTTGGTGATGCATCATTTGAGCTTTGATCCCAGCACTCAGGAGACAGAGGCAGGTGGATCTCTGTGAGTTTGAACCCAGCTTGCTCTACAGAGTGAACTATGTAGAAAAACCCTGTCTCAAAAAAGAAAAAAAAAAAAAAAAAAAAACCAACAAAAAACACACACACACAAAAAGTTAAAAAAAAAAAAAAAGTTTGCCTGTCTATGTTGGTTATGTTCAAGTTCAAATGTTTAATTCCTTTTGGATTTGTCAGGGGACATAATTGCTTTGTTAGATTGTTTTCCTGTGCTCTAATGAACAATGGCCAGAACAAAATACAGCATTTAGTGGAGGGAGAGGAATGGTAAGCCAGTCATGTGCTTCAGAACTATAAAGGAGCCAGCATATCCCAACATAGAAGGATGTGTTTCTGAGGTTGATGTACTCATCATGAAATCTTAATGAGCATTGATTTGACCACAAAAATGTCTTTTCTTTTCATTCTGTAGGACACGAGAAAAATTGTGCGATGAATGGTGATACCCGGGCCGCGGTGGTGACCTCACCACCCCCAACCACAGCCCCTCACAAGGAGAGGTACTTTGACAGAGTTGATGAGAACAATCCAGAATATTTGCGTGAGAGGAACATGGCACCAGACCTTCGTCAGGACTTCAATATGATGGAGCAGAAGAAGAGGGTGTCCATGATTCTACAAAGTCCTGTAAGAACAAAGTTTGCTCAGAACAACTTTGGCCAATTCCTTCTGATTCCTGTGCTCTTATGCCTATTGTGTGAGTGGCATAGTCAGCTCATCACACAGCACATAGAGCTTCATGCTCATAGATCCTTGTTGAAATAATTCTGTTTGGTTCATGCTGCCAGACATAATGAACATGTTCTAGAATTATAAAGGACAGATGTTTATTTCTACTTTGAACTGTCTGTCCAAAGTGTTTTTATCAACAGAGGACAATGTAAAACCCGATGTTTTCTACAAAATATACGTCAAGCACCCCTCTTCCAAAAAACCAAGACAAATATTTTAAGTTTACCGTATTGGTTAAAACATTTGGATTTGAGAGCATTTCAACTGTTTGAATTAGGCATGATCAACTGATAAAGCCTGTGCAAATATTTCAAAATCTAAGCACTTGGAAGAAGTGCTCAGTGTGGCCTGTAGCACCTGATTTGTTAATGTCAGCATTGTGAGCCACAGTCGTGCCTACCCCAGTGTCTGCCAGACGTTATGTAGTTAAAGCAGCCCTGTTCTCATATTGACGCTGCTACCCTTATCTTTTCCCTCTTTCTTCTGCCTACTCTGGCTTTGCTTTGTCCCTTTAATATTTTTGGGAGGTGTCTCTGGCCTCTTAAAATGGTATTTATTGTCTCATCTGCTGTGAGGACTTATGAATTTGAACTGGAGAAGTAGCAGTAAGCATGACTTATGGGGCCTCTGGTAGATTGGGTTTGATTGTATTGTTGTTATCAAGGTATGATGAGAAGTACTCAGATGAACTTTGACACACGCACCTAGATCCGGGTAGAGAAGACATTCCAGTGGATGGTGTTAAAGGATAAAGAGTCAAGTGCTATGGTGTTCTGAAACTGAGTGTGACTGGTCGGTCAGAAGAGGTCTCTCTGAGGAGGGTTGGTTCACTGAGTCTGTAGCACTGAGGAGCTGGCCATTTAGGTATCAAGAAGAGAAGTATTTCAGCTTGAGAGATGGGTTCAGGTGAATTCTTGGGGTAGGGATGTGTGTGAGGGGACTTTCAGAGACAAAAGTTAGTGTGGTCAGTGCCTCCAAGGTGGATTCTAGAGTAAGAGAGATTCTGGAAGGCTGTGTAGGTTGAGATAGGAACTTGAATTGCATTCTAAGCATTGCAGAGGTACTGGAGGGTTGGTGACAGGGACAGATGAATTCAGATTTAAGGAGGTCATTCTGGCTTTAGTAGACAGTGGCCATCTTTCCATGGTGGAAAGGAACAGGCTTGTTTGAGATTTAGTTAGAAAGTTGAATGCAGAGAATTTGCCAATGAGGGGTAGACGAAGCCAGAAAGAGAAGGAGCCAGAACACCTTGACTCTTGGCTCCAGTAATCAATCCCTAATAAAAGCAGTAAGAAAATAAGTGACTAAGACTAGAGGTCCAGTGAGAAGTTGAATTAGCACACCTAGTATGTGCCAGGACCTTGCCAGGCTCTGAGGCTGTAAGGGGCAGGGAGTGAGATCCTTCCTCACTCCCTGTTTAGTCTGTAGAGAGCATTGGAGCGTGGCTAGTCTCAGCAGGGAGGACAGTAGTGAGAAGAACTAAAGCCAAGGGAAACCTGGCTCCATTAAGGGTGGGTGCCTTTGTTGGTTTCTTCATTTTGACAACTGTGCTCTGGTGATGTGATTTGAATGAGACTGTTCCCCACAGCCCCAGGATTCAAACCCTTGCTGTCCAGGTGGTGGCTCTGTTTGAGGATGTTGTAGAACCTTCCTGGGGTGGGGGGGTTGGGTGGGGTTAGAGCCTTCCTGGAGGCTGGCTGTGTGTGTTTTATATAGTCTTGTACCACTTCTGGTTTGTTCTCTTTGCTTGATGCTTGTGGTTGAGTTTTCAGCTTCTTGCTCCTGCTACCGGGCCTCCCTGCCACAGTGGACCTCTGGAGCCATAGGCCAAAAAAACTAAACCAACTCTCTTCCATAAGTCTCTTTTGGTCATGGTGTTTTATCACAGCAATAGAAGAGTAACTAATGCAGTAACTAATAATAACAGATGTTAACAATGAGGGAAAGTGAGTGTTCTCTTTACCGTCTTTTTAACTTTTTTTATATCTGGAACTACCTTAGTTTCTAAAGGTTTTTTGTTTGTTTTTGTTTTGTTTTGTTGTTTGAAAAAAACATAGACTTGGGCTGTGAGGGTGTAAGCCTGTTCCTTTGGAGTGTTGGTGGCTAGACTAGCCCCATAGCAGAGGCATAGAGCAAGGCATGCCAGGGAACCAGTGTGGTAATAGGAATGTTAGTGTATTAGGTTTCTTGTTGCAGTAACTGAGTACCTGGAAAATAGAAATTTACAGGAAAAAGGGGTTTTATTTCAACTCTTGGTTTCAGTTCTGGTTTACTTGGCTCTGTCTTTAGAACATTGTGGTGGCAAGAATGTGATAAAGACAGGACTTAACTCTTTAATGAACAGGAAGCTTAGAGAAAGTGGGGAGGAGGGAGAGGAGAAGAGGGAGAGCAGAGAAGAGACTGCCCCACTCCCAGCGTGGTGGCAGATGCCTTTAATCCTAGCATTCAGAGGCAGAGCCAGGCAGACCTCTGTGAGTTCAGGCCAGACAGGGATACCAGTGAAATCTTATCTCAAAGAAAGCCAAGAGAGATTACTGTAGCAGAAGGTGTGGCAGACCCTTCCAGCTATTTGACTGAATAGGGAATGAATGGCACATTCTCCACAGCCAATGTGGGGATGTGATGAGGGTCCTGGGGCGCCCTGTGGTGATGAGTGAATGTGGAAGTGCTGGGCTGTGAGCATGTCCTAACCATGCTGCAGACGGTGGCCAAGAGCAAGGACCAGGTTCTGTGAGGGTTACGTCGAGGGCCTTTGGGTGTTTGACAAGGTGCTGTCAGGGTTGCGGAAATGTCCTTGATATACTGCATGAGAAGATGACAGAGGAAGGATTCATGGTGGCAGGGAGTGAGGACAGCAGCAGCTGGGCCAGTGCAGAGCAGCAGCAGCTGGGCCAGTGCAGAGAGCTTGTCTGGGGTATGTTGGATGGCTGAGGACACTCCCGCACCTTGAAACTGTGTGAGTTTTGAATGTGACATAAGAAGCTTCCTAGTGTTATGGGGTTTGTGACCCCTGTGAAAAAACAAACCACAGGCTCAGTCCAATTATAATTAAAAGATTTATCGATTAGTTGCTAGCAGGATGAAGAGTCTCTGAGCCAAATTTGAAATTGCCATGTAGGAGGGTTATGGGGAAGGACTTTTAAAGGGGAAAACTACATGAAGGCCTTCAATAGCTGTGCAAGCAAATAAAAACTGTTCTGCCAAGTTAAGTGGTTAAGGCACCTCAAAATAATCTTTGGGTATCTGTGTAAGCAAGTTACAGAAGCAAAAAGAGCAGTCATATCATAACAAGTAGATAGTCATGCTGTACATTTTTGAGTGGGAATCACTGAGTCAGGGTTATTAGGAACTCCAAGGACTGGAGTCAGAGACAAATAGCTGGTGGGTACCAAGATGGATGCCTAGCATAAGATGGAGCCGCTGCTGCTGCTACTGCTTCTTCTTCTATTTATTTATTTATTTATTTATTTATTTATTTATTTATTTATTTTTGACTTTTCAAGACAGGGTTTCTCTGTATAGACTTGGCTGTCCTGGAATTTGCTTTGTTAGAACTCACAGAGAGCCTCTAACCTCTGCCTCCTGAGTGCTGGGATTAATGGCATGTGCCACTACTACCTGGTGCTAGCTAGACTTCTTATCATAACACCTTGCCCATGAGGTCTCTGTGGGTGATGCTTGCTATTAGCCTTCACCAAATAAAAAAAAAAAAAAAGAAAGGGAAAAATCAAGTTAATCAGGTTAATCTGAGAGGGAACTTGAGGTCAGAGTCATGAACTTGTAGTGAAACAGGGTAGGGTGTTAATGTGGGCTGCTCTTCATTTCTCCTTTTAGTTTTGTGAAACACTAGCAGAAGAGAAGTAATATTTAAGTTCTCGGGTTTTGCCACATGAAATGGTAGTAAGTTGGAGAAATGATTCCTGTGGGTCTAAACTGGGTGAAAGACAAGGATATAGAGAATGCGAGGAGCGGTGTGGAGTGTTGGAATCCCAGTGGGGTGGTTGGATACTTGAAAGGGCCAGATGGAAGAGGGTACAGTTACCAGGAATGAGCAGGTCTAGAGTGTGACTGCAGAAGTGAGAGGCGGAGGTGAATTGTAGAGTAGAGTTATCATAGGAGCGCAGTCTAGCTGGGAGAGTGTAGATGTGGGATTACAGGTGTGATACCATGCCCCTTCTGCTTGAAGAAAGTTGTTTTGAGATAGGGTCTCGGGTGGGTGTCTGAGGCTGTTTCGAGCCTGTTATGTAGGGCAGGATGACTTGAGCTGATCACCCTCTTCCACCTCGTTCCGAGGCTGACAGGCGTGCACCACCAAGCAACCCTAGAAAGTACAAAGTAGAATATAAAAATTATCAATAATCCTGTTACTGAGGATTGTAGCTATTGCTTGGTATACTTTTAATCTTTTTCTACTTTAGATTCTCATTTTATTTTATAAAAACTGATTGTATTACCTTTTTACTCAAAAATATATCAAGAGCAATTTTTAGAAAAGATATTTATTTATTTTATGTTTGTGAGTGCCCTCTCTGCATGTGAAACTTTATGCCAGAACAGGAGGGCATCAGATCCCGTTACAGACTGTTGTGAGCCACCATGTGGTTGCTGGGAGAGTGGCCAGTGCTCTTAACCTCTGAGCCATCTCTCCAGCCCTATCAAGAGCAATTTTACGTCATTTAATTTTCAAGATTTTCCCGTTGAATGCATCTGTAAAATTCCCAGAGTGTTGAGTCAGTTCTTTACTTTTTAAAATGCAGTCTACTTTTTAAAATCTGTGATGCTGAAATTAATTACCTTATGAATAAGTCTTTAATTACAGTTCTGATTATTTCCTTTAAGTAGATTTCCATTAATTGAATACTGTTCTAAGTTTTAAGCTTCTATTTTCTTAAATGACTCTACCAGAAAGACTCTACCAGGTCATATCCTTAGAAAGTGAAACTTGAACCCCTCTATGTGCTGTTCTAGCACTGATGAAGACAAACATTAATCTGATAGTTACACATGTACCCTGACCCCCAAATAGTGTTTGACTTTTTAATATGCATTGTAGGCCTTCTGTGAGGAACTGGAATCCATGATACAAGAACAGTTTAAGAAGGGGAAGAACCCCACAGGCCTGTTGGCATTACAACAGATTGCAGACTTCATGACAGCGAATGTACCGAATGTCTACCCAGCAGCTCCACAAGGAGGAATGGCTGCCTTGAACATGAGTGAGTAGTTCTTGACTTTGTATGTGTTCTGTAACTTTCCAGGTAAAATCCTGAAGCTTTCTTATGTGGGCCACACAAATATGCAACTGTACAATATATAGTATTGAGATTTTTTATTTTGTGTGGGAGTGCTGGAATTAAAGGCATACACTACCATCACCTGAATATATTGAGTATTTTGAAAATCCATATGTTAATCATAGTAAAAGACAGGTTATAAACTTGAAGGTGTCTTGAATGTAGAGGACTTATTATTTCCTGTAAGCCAGTTAGATTGTGTTATTACTCTTCCATCTACTTTATTTTTAGTTAACATTAAATTTTCTCTGTGTATCATTAATTTTTTAACAAACCTGACTAATAACAAGGTATTTCTTAGATTAATTAATTTTTCTTTTATATGCATTGGTTGCCTGGTTCCCTGAACAGGAATTATAGACAGTTGTGAGTTGCCATGTAGTTGTTGGGAATTGAACTTGGATCCTCTGGAAGAGCAGCCAGTATTCTTAACCACTGAGCCATTTCTCCAGCCCTTAGATTCTGTTATTTCAAATGACTTAAACATTCTATAATTATTTTCATGTGTATCAGTGTTTTGCCTGCATGCATGATTGTGTACTTCTAGGGCAACATTCCTTCCTTCCTTCCTTCCCTCTCTCCTTCCTTCTTTCCTTCCTTCCTTCCTTCCTTCCTTCCTTCCTTCCTTCCTTCCTTCTTTCCTTCCCCTCTCCTTCCCTCCCTCTTTTTCTTTTTTCCTTTCTTTCTTGCTTTTAAAAAGATGTGGTTGTGGTACAAGCCTTTAATCCCAGTACTTGGGAAGTAGAGGTAGGGAGATCTCTGTGAATTTGAGAACAGCCTGGTTTGTTTTGCATAGTGAGTTTGAGGACAGCCAGGGCTACACAGAGAAACACTGTCTTGAAAAACAAAACAAAAACAAACAAAAAAGACTGTTTCTGGGGGCTGGAGAGATGGCTCAGTGGCTAAGAGCACTGGCAGCTTTTCCAGAGGACCCAGGTTCACATGGTGCTCACATCTATGTGTAACTCCTATTCTAGGGATTCTGACACCTCCACACAGACATATCTGCAGGTAAAACACCAATGCATATACAATAAAAATAAATATATATACACAAAAATGCTCTTATTGTTCATTTTGTTTTATGTGTGTACATATCCCTCAGAGGCCAAAAGAGGGGATTGGATTTCCTGAAACTGGAGTTATATAGAAGGATGTGGGTGCTGGAAATTGAACCCTAGTCCTCAGCCAGAGCAACAAGTGCTCTTAACTGCTAAGCCAATCCTAGAGCAACATTTCTTGTGTAGCACTTTTTTACTACCATTCATTGTCAGTGCTGCTTAGAAAAAGTGAGAAACAATTTCAAAACCAGAGCTATTTGTAAACATGGGTGAATGTCGGAACATCAGTGTGTCTTGCTCAGGTGGAACATCACCTTAGCTGTTGACCTTGTGAACATAACCTTACATGGTAGATCCTAGGGCCAGTGCTGTTATCAGCTGATCTGATCTGTAGCACAAAGGTGTCCTGGGTAGTCTCTGATGAGTCTGGTTGGATGGTCAGATCTGATTCAGAATACAAGTTTCCATTAGGTCTCCTGACATTTGCTACTTGTCTGTTTATTGTGTTCTTAGAACTTGACCAACACCAGATGGTGACTGATTGTTAATGAGTACAGAGTATGACGGATTATTTAACTTACTAGCATGAAATCTGGTGGCCCCTAGCAGGGCATTTCTGTTTCCCATGGACTCCTGATGATTAGATGACACTGGTATGAGTTAGACGATAGAAGAATACATTTCACCCATACATTGTCTCCCCTCATAAATACATAATACATTTAGTAACAACTCACTGACAAACAGGAAGAAGGAAAAGTTGCAGGAAGGACTTGTCTCCTTCTATCTCTTTTTTCCCTCTTTCCCCTTCCTCGCATTGGTTAGAGCCCACAGTATTCTATTTAGAAATAGTAAGAAATGTACATCCTTAATTGTTTTCAATCCTAAGAAGAATATGTTTAGTCCCATCATCATATTTGATATTAGTGATAGTTTTTATAGATACCGTTTAATGAGAGTGTTCATTCTATTTCTAATTAGCTGAGAGCGTTTATCCTGTAGGATGTTGTTTTATGAAATGCATCTCCATCTATTAAAAACAGTCACATCAATTTTCTTTATTTTGCTATGGTAAACTTGACTTTTGTTTGTTTTGTTTTTCAAGACAGGATTTCTTTATGTAGTCCTGGCTGTCCTGGAACTCACTCTGTAGTCCAGGCTGGCCTTGAACTCACAGAGGTCCACCAGCCTCTGCCTCCGGAGTGCTGGGATTAAAGGCATGCACCACTACTGCCTGGCCTGATTTTGTTTTTCTTATGCTGAAATTTTAATTTAGGATTTTGTAATAGGTAGGTTAGTATTCTCCCACTGACTAACACCTAGGTTTATAGGCCCTTTAAAAAATTAATAAAATTTTTATCTTTTTATTTTGGGTTTATGTGTGAAAAGTCTGCCAGGGTACCTGTGTGGATGTCAGAGGACAGCCTGGAAGAGTTGTTTTCCACTTTTATCGTGTTGGTTGTGGAAATGGAGCTGAGGTTTCAGTCCTAATGGCTTGAGTGACATACCAGTTCTATTCACATTACTGGTTGTGATTTTTATTTTTATTTTATTTTTTTATGTTGTTGTTGTTGTTTTTTTTTTTTTTTTTTTTTTTTTTTTTTTTTGAGACAGGGTTTTGCTGTCCTGGAACTCACTCTGTAGACCAGGCTGTCTTCGAACTCAGAGGTCTTCCTGCCTCTGCCTCCCGAGTGCTGGGATGAATTGTGTGTGCCACCACTGCCTGGTATTAATTTTGTAATTTATAGAGCCAGGTTTTGATGAAATCAGGATTTATTTTTTTCTTCATTTTTGCCATATGTTTAATAGTGTAAATTTCCTTTTTTATATAAATTTTGTTTTGTTTTGTTTTGAAATGGTTGTACTATGTAGTCCTGACTGTCCTGGAACTCCCTCTGTTAAGGCTGGCCTTGAACTCACAGAGATCCTCTTGCCTCTGCCTCCTGAGTGCTGGGATTAAAGGTGTGCACCACCACTGTCCCAAATTATATTGAAAATTTTAATCTTTAGCTTTAAACGATAGGTTTTGTAGACTTGGGAAGGAGACTGTACCAGCAATGATCAAAGAAGAGTCGTCCGTTCTGTGCCTTCTCTTTTATCTGGACACTCAGAAAAGCTGTTTCTTGTTGTTTGCTGCCTCATATTATTTTTAGCCACGTATTCGCCATAATCCACTTTCCCTTCCACAAATATTTGAATCCCCTTTCACATATTTTTTCTGAGACCTGACCTAAACAGTGACACTCTGTGCCATGTTGCCTTTTGACAGATGTCACCCATTTGATCTACTTCAACATTATCTCATTTGTTGCTAGAGAAAATATCATTACTGGGTTTTTTTTTTCTGCCTATTTCATGACTTGGTCCTTACCTACTCAGTGAAGTAACTGAACATGATTCAGAGATCTTTCAAGAACAAAACTGCTGTCTCTTTTGGACGCATATCTTACAAACTGATGAATTACCTATAAGACAAGTCTTCGAAATATGGTTTTGGTTTTTCTTACAGTCTAGTCTTTTTTCTGACTTTCAGTCCCCAGCAGGAAGGAGCACCCCTCCCCCCACCAGAGGCTATAACTTTCGTTTTAATCTATTCTTTATTGCGTCTCACAAATTTGGCTACATTTTTGTTACCTATTTCTGAATTATATATTAGTGCCAGAGAGAATATTGTCATTTTGTTACTGAAGTTTTTGAGATTTTATGGTCTAATATGGACGATAAATAGTACTATAGTAATTATTTTCATTTGACATATGCAAAAAATAAAATACCAATAAAGAAGTTTAAAAAAAAGTTTGACTTTTGTGTTTCTTTATCTTAGGTCTTGGTATGGTTACTCCTGTGAATGACCTTAGAGGATCTGATTCTATTGCGTATGACAAAGGGGAGAAATTATTGCGGTGTAAACTGGCAGCATTTTACAGACTGGCAGATCTCTTCGGGTGGTCTCAACTTATCTACAATCACATCACAGTGAGTACTCCAGACTCATAACTGAGTGAAGTTGCTCTTCTCATGGCCCCTGGGTGATGAGTGGATCATCTCACAACAGTCACTGGGTGACAAGTAGCTCATTAACTGTTAACACCATCTTTTCTCCCATAGCTTTAGTAACACTTAGAACACCCTCTCTTTGCAGTCCCAACTACAGAACACAAGAATTGGCAAGTGTAGATTACAAGTTAAGAGAGTAGGCTTTTTTGTTTGTTCTGTTTTGGTTTTGTTTGTCGAGACAGGGTTTCTGTAGACCAGGCTGGACCCACAAAGACCCACTCACCTCTGCCTCCAGAGTGCTGGAACTAAAGGTGTGCGCCACCGTCCCCTGGTGAGAGTAGCTCTTTATAAAACATCTTTCCTGTATGCTAACCTAATAAATGAGTGTTTATCAAATTGTAAGCAGTTCCTAAAATTCATCTTACAAATCTAACAATAGTGGCATTTTCTTCCTGACTCTGGTCAAAGCTTCCCCTGCATTATGCTTGCTTTTTCGGCTACTCCTGTTTTGGGTCATTCACCAGCATCGTCAGAGCCCCCTGTTCTCAGTTTAGTTTTGTAACAAGTGTTACTGACTGTCTGCTCTCTCTGTACTAATCATTGTTCCAGCTCAGGTCATATCAGGGAGCAGCATGAGTCCTGCCCTTGTTTGTGTGTGTGGGGGTGGGGTGGGGAGAGTGGGGGTGTGGGGGTGGGGTGGGGGTCCTTCTGTTTCCCGACCAATCATCCCTTCCTTCACTCTCTCTTTTGTTCATCTTGTTTTCATGACCCATCACTTCCGTAATGCTCTATGCTGGTTTTATGTTGCTTGATTTCAACCCTTGGGACCCACAAGGAAGGGAAGGGAAGGGAAGAAGGGAAGGGAAGGGAAGAAGGGAAGGGAAGGGAAGAAGGGAAGGGAAGGGAAGGAAAAAAAGAAGGATGAACTCTTTCAACTTGATCTCTAGCCTTCACACAGGAGCTGTGGCATATGCCCCCTCCTTCTCCCCCATAAATAAGTAAGTAAGTAAGTAAGTAAATAAATAAATGTAAATCAACGAAATTCAAGATTGTCCTTGACTGCATTTCAAGGCTAGTTTGAGCTGCATGTGACCTGTCTCAGTAACGGAATCCATCAATCAGAGGACAGCCACCTGCTTGCTGCCCTTTGTGTAGCCACCTTTATGTGTCACACACATTAAGGGAACTCTTGCAGTCTCTGTCCACACTTCCTCCTGGCTGTGACTCCCATCGCCTCCTTCCTTCTAGACTCCTAAGGGACTGCAGCTTGCTTTCTCTTTCCTCACAGCTTTGCTGGAATGTTTCAATTTCTTGTTTGTTTGTTTGTTTTTTCATCTACTTTCTTTCACTGGATTTTAAAAACTTCACTTTTTTGTTGTTTTGCTTTTCCTTAAGATTTATTTATTTATTATGCAGACAGTGTTCTGTCTCCATGAATGTTTGCAGGCCAAAAGAGGGCACCAGATCTCATTATGGATGGTTGTGAGCCACCATGTGGTTGCTGGGAATTGAACTCAAGACCACAAGGCAGCCAGTGTTCTTACATCTGTTTAGCCCTTGCTTTGATTTTCTAGATAGATTTCTCTGTGTAGCCGTAGCTGTCTGGCACTCTACCTGCCTCTGCCTCCAGAGTGCTGGGATTAAAGGCATGTGCCACCATTGCCTAACTAAAATTTTACTATTTTTAAATTTTATTTTAGTGTGTGTATGCAATCATGTTTATGCGTGCGTGCCTGCCTGACTGTCTGTGTGGACGCTCAAGGAGGCCATAGGGATGTGTATGATCCTTGAAACTAGAGTTGCAGATGGTTGTGAGCCATCAAGTGTAGGTGCTGGTACTGAACTTGGGTCCTCTAGAAGAGCAGAAAGTACTCTTAACCACTGAGCCATCTCTCCAGTCCCCACATTTACTATTTTTTGAGTATAGCCTTAACTCAGTATGTGACCCAGGCAGACTCCCCTACTTGCAATGTTGAATTTTAAAAATTATTGTTATAATGCCTGCTTATTACATATAGATGTCTAAAGAAAAACTCATAATCCTGCCAAACTCCTATATGTCTTGAGGTAGCCAATGCTAGCAGCTGTTTAGATTGTTTGAGCCTTTCCTCCATATTCATCTGTGGAGGTTTTCCACGTGTGAACTCGCTCCCTTCTGGGCTGAAGTTGAGGGCTGAGGCCTTCCTTCTTAGCAGTGTCCTGTGCCACTGTCTGTTCGCATTAGCTGTAGGTGCTCAGTTTTCAGCCCCCTTCTATCTGCTCGGTACTTGGCTGTTAAAATGAACTTTTCAAAGTGCAAGCGTGCTTGTTGCTGTCCGCTGTGCTCCTGTGTGGTGTAGACTGTCATCCTTCACTATTCTCATGTAGCCGTACCCATTCTTTGTGTTAGTTTTTTGGTTTTTTGAGATAGGGGCTCTCTGTGTAGCTCTAGCTGTCCTGGAACTTGCTCTGTAGACCAGGCTGGCTTTGAACTCATGAAGATCCACCTACCTCTGCCTCCCGAGTGTATCTGTACACATTCTTATGGCCTAGTTGTCCACAGGAGTATCAGCTCTCCAAGCAGAGCTACTGTTGTAGTTCTGGGCCCAAGCAGTGCCTGGCACAGTGTAGGTGACCAGCCTTGGCCAAAATAAAACTACTTTAGGAAAATCGTGAAAAAGAACTCACTAGGAACTTTTGATAGCTGAACAGTAGGTCCAGTTAGCTTAATTCATGTACCAGTGCACATCCTGGCCTGCTGGGAAGTTGCTGATCTTTCTGCTAACTATACTGGACAGAAAGCTCAGGTGGAGGTTTAATGCTAATTGCTTCCATGTAAATGTTACAGCTGTAACAGGAATAGGCAATGTGGTTCCTGGTTTTAACAACAGCTTCATTATTTGTGTGTGTTTAAAATGCTGTGTATAACTCACCCTGTTTTGCATGCTATTCTAGTGCCTTTAACTCAAATTGTAGGCCTCCCCTCTCCCTTGTAATTGTTTGGCATTGACAGAATTAAAATGCCAGTTAAATGTATACTGTTCTGTCTTTAAGTGTGATCTGCTTGGTTATTAATACAGAGTTTAAAAAAATCCAACTTACCAAAAAGACTATCTGTATTTCATGAACTAGAGCCAGAGTCTTTGAAGAGGAAAGCACCCATCTTGGCTTTTTAAATTTTAGAGTGTTTTTGTTGTTGGGACTTATGGCATCCATTCATTTTTCCATTAGACACCCAGCATAAAATCTAGGTTTTATTATGTAGGTACCTAACAGGAAAGAGCATCAGTGCAAATGTAAGTGCTAAGAGGTCACTCTGACCCTTCTCTAAAAGAGGGACAGGGATTTTCTGCTAAGGGGATTTTAAAGTGCTGACAGGTGTTGGAGGCTGGAGAGGATTGTCTGACTTAGATCTTTAACATTGTCAGATTTAGAGAAGCCTTGGAGATGGGGAGGGACAAGTCAGGGTGGCTCAGCTGGGATTCTGGGCTGAGGTCCTTTCTTGGCAACTCTCAGCTGGTGTGCCGTCTTTCTGTCCTGTGTGAAGTGTTGGCACGTGTAGAACATCACAGATAATTGCTTCAGCTCTAGTCAGACGTTCACCCTGAGTGCTGGGTGGGCTTGGACTGTAGGGATGGCTGAGGGTCTGAGGCTGTCATCCTCATTCAAGGGCACAGGAACAGGGAGGCCACTGTTGAAGAAACCTACCCTGGCATGTGCTTCTTTTATTTGATGTTTAAACTTTGTGTGTAACCCTTTTGCTTTAGACTAAGAATTTCATATTTTGAGTGTTTTCTATTAAAACATGTAAATTTGTTAAGTCTTTTGAGAAAGGGTCTCACTGTATAGCTTTGGCTGACTTGGAATTTGTTGTATAGACCAGGCTAGTCTCAGGAAAAAAGGAAAAAAAAAAAAAAAAAAAAGGGGGGAGAAATTAGTATAAAATGAACAAAATACAAGCAAATAACTGTATCTTTATAGAAAAAAGCAAAATACTTTATCATATGAAAAACTGTTCAATTCATTAATAACCAGGAAATTAATTCTTCTTCCCTCCCCTTGCTCTATAAATTCTGTACCTAAGTTTAGCTAGCATTACAGTTTGTTAACCAGTAGCAAGTGTGTATTCTGTTTAGTCTGTAAGAACTCTTTTTTTGAGACAAAGCGTGAGACTGGTGGCCACAGAATAAGCTTACAATGACATGTCAGAGGATGAGTGTGGAACTGGGTTGTTTGGCTTGTTCCCCTTAAATCAGTTTTCGCTGGCACGACCAATATGTATTTGATAAGTTAAATTGCTGTATGGTACAGTAAGTGTTCAGCACATCTTAGCTTTGTGATAGGCTTTATTCTTTAGTTCCCCCCTCGTTACCCACCTGTAAGTCTGTGTCCTGTAAGTGACACAGTTGGTTTTAGTTGGACATCTGTGCTAACTCAGGCATTTCCCCGTAGACCAGAGTGAACTCCGAGCAGGAGCACTTCCTCATCGTACCTTTTGGACTTCTCTACAGTGAAGTGACTGCATCCAGCTTGGTGAGAATGCCCTGCTCTTTGTCATCATGGTTATAAAGATTGTATTAGACTGCCTAAGTGCTCTTACTTCTAGTTGTAGAGCCTAATTGAATATATAAAACTATGGTTAGTTTAGAGAGGAACCTTTGAAAGAAGCAATGGATTCTTTGAACTTGACTTTCAGTGTTTTCTAGTAAGGGTACCTTGAAGTCGTCTTGAAATTTAAAGGTTTGCTTCTTCATTTGCAGGTTAAGGTCAATCTACAAGGAGATATAGTGGACCGTGGAAGTACTAACCTAGGAGTAAATCAGGCTGGTTTCACATTACATTCTGCAATTTATGCTGCTCGACCAGATGCTAAATGTATTGTGCACATTCACACACCAGCAGGAGCTGCGGTGAGTCTGCCATCCTGGGGACTTCTAGGTTTTATTTATTTATTTGTTTGTTTGATTTTCAAAACAGGGTCTCACTATGTATCTCTGGCTGTCCTGGAACTCATTATATAGACCAGGCTGGCTTCAAATTCAGATATCTGCTTGTCTCTGCCTTCCAAGTGTTGGGACTGCAAGCATGCAACATTATGCCCAGCTTTCTTTATAAATCTTAAAGCTCTGACTTGCCCTTACTTGTTGTAGCAAGTAAATGATTCTAAATTGTTACATATTTTATACAGCAGCTAAGAATGTTTAGGTCTTGAACAAAGGATCTCAGTTCAAATACCTAGGATCCACATAAAAAGCCGTGTGTGGTTGCATGTATACATGTAACCTCATCACTGTGAGGGGGCAGAGAAAGGAAGATTACTGGGTCTTGATGTCTTACCAGCAGCTCTAGGTTTAGTGAGAGGCACTGCCCTGTAACGAGTATGGTTTTTGCCCGCTGCCAGTCTTGTCCTGCTGCTGTGCCAGCCCCAAATAACACACAGAGACTCTGTATTTGATACAATGCTGTTGGCCCGGTTACTTGTTTCTTATCGGCTAGCTCTGTCTTAATTATTAACCCATTTTTGCTGATCTATGTATCTTCACATGGCCTTCTCTTACCGGGGAGGCGGCTGGCGTCCAGCTCTCTCCAGACTCTCCATCTTGACTTTTTCTTACTCCTTCCTATTTCCTCCTTGTCTCCTAGTCCCTCCTATCTTCCTTTCCTATTGGCCAACAGTGCTTTATTATTAACCAGTATGAGAAACATACAGAATGACCTCTCCCATCATCTCCTCTTTTCTGTCTAAATAAAAAGAAGGGTTTTAACCTTAATATTGCAAAATATATTACATAACAGTTATCAAATAAGAATCACAGTTAACAATATTTAGTCCATTAACATTTATCAAGATTTAAGAAACTATTCCATCATCTATTCCATCTTTGTGAGTCTAAAGTCCTATATGTAACTTATCTTTAATCCTGACTAAGGAAAACTATAATCATAACTATCTGTCTTTAACTCCCTCAAAGACCACAGAAGGATAGTATATAAGCTCTAGAAATGACAGAGACAGCTCACTGCCTGGTCACCCAAGGTTCTTTTGTAATCTTCCATCTTTAGCCCATAGGCCATAGTGTGTCTAGCAGACTCTTCAGCAACGTAGGAAACTTTAAACTGTCTTCTTGTATTGGCAGTTTATCAGTCACTTTTCTCTGTGTCCTGCATACTGTCTCGCAGACTCTTCCATGAAACAGGAACTCTGTAGCAATGTCCATCTTGAATCAGCAGTCACTTTTCTGTGGGTCCTGCATGTCCAGTTTATACAGCATAAAGTCAAACAGTCCAGACAAGAGCAGTATCTTATCCAAATGGCTAGTCTTGCCATATTGGAAGCAAACTCCATAACGAGTTTCTTCAATGTCCATCTTCCTTTCTGGTGCAGGTGGTATTGTCAAGAGCAATTATGTCTCATTGTCACAAAAACCCTAAACCATTTTAAATGCCATATTCTGTAGGTCTTTGAAAGGTTTGAAGAATGCCTATCTATCTCAAATACATCTCTGTGTATCTTGAAAATCTAACTCACCTAGCTATAAGTTTTGACTATTATAGGTAACTATGTAAAATCTGTACTAAATTATACATTACATTTTTAAATGAGCTATATAAACACAATACATAAACAAGAAGAGAAATATACATATCACAACATTGGCCTTAAATTTTATCAATAAATGAAAATCCATTCCAAAATGAAATATTCATATCTATACCATACCTGCCCCAAAGGAAGTAAGGTGGAGAGCAATGGAGCAGGACCCCTGCTGACTTTCTCTGGTGTTTGTGCTTGTACAGGTATTTACCCACACCTATACTTTTCTGTCCATCACAGTCACACACAGGCATAAGAACTTTCCAATGGTTTGACCTTTCTTTCTTAAAATCTCTCTTTCTGTGTGTATTTGTCCCTGGGAGTAAAACTAAGCCTACATGTAACACTGAGCTACACCTTCAGCCTCTAGTTTGACTTACTTCCCTCCTTCCTTCCCTCCTTCCTTCCTTCCTTCCTTCCTTCCTTCCTTTCTTCCCTCCTTCCTTCCTTCCTTCCTTCCTTCCTTCCTTTTCTCCCTTCCTTCCTTTTCTCCCTTCCTTCCTTTTCTCCCTTCCTCCCTTTCTTCCTAAAAGATAGACTCTTGCTATGTAGCCTGGCTGACCTGGAACTGTATAGCCACTTGTAGAAATTCTTTTGCCCCAGCCTACTGAGATAGGGTCTCCTTAAGTAATCTGAGTTGGCCTTGAACATATGATTCTCCTGCCTTAGCCTCTCAGTTTGAGGATTATAGGTCTGTACCATTGCAACTGAACATACGTTTCCTTTCTTTTTCTTTTTCTTTCTGATTTTTCAGATACTGTCTCACTGTGTAGCTCTGGGTATCCTGGAACTTTCTCTATAGACCAGGATGGTCTTGAACAGATTCACTTGCCTATGACTCCAGAGTGTTAGGATTAAAGGCTTGTACCACCATGTCCAGCTTAAATAAATGTTAAAAAATATTTTTTGTACACATTTGAGGGAATTTTAGGAAGTATAAAGGCTAGGTAAATGTTTGTTTGTAGTACTGAGGATTGAAAGGAGGTAAATTTTGTTTGTAGTCTGAGGGTTGAAAAGAAGTCTAGGGCATGTGCTTTACATTGAACTATTCCTTAATTTTCTTCTTACTTTATTTTTTGAGTCAGAGTTTTATGCTGTAGCCCAGGCTGCTTTTGAAAATAAGACTGTTCAGCCCCAGTTCGTGAGTAGCTGGACCCCACCATTCCTGGCTACTTATTTTTTATTTGAGGTTCTACTTTAAAAGTGATTTCTAGGCCAGCCTGGTCTATAGAGCTAGTTGCAGGGCAGCCAAAACTACACAAAGAAACCATGTCTTGAAAAACAAACAAATCAAAGACAAAAACAAAAGAAACAAAAAATCCTTTACTGTATTGTCGGGTGTAGTGGTCCATGCCAGTTGTGTAGGGAAATCTCTGTGAGTTTGAGGGCAGCTTGGTCTACATAGTGAGCTCCAGGACAGTCAGAGATACATAGTAATACCCAGTTTTAACAAAACAAAACAAAACAAAACAAAACCCTAAACCAAAACTCTCACTTTTCTGTATTTATTTAGATAACTATAAGTGAAATTATAGTTATATAATTCTGTTTGTTACAAATTTTTATCTTATTTTCAGATTTTTTTTCTCTTATCTGCAGCCTAAATTAAAATGTGAACAAAACCATGTAGCACTTGGAACTTTTCCGTTTGAGACACAACTCCTCAGAGGGCCTATTGTGTGCTCCTTTCACGAAACCATGACTCACTGTGTTAATAAGAACCGACTTATAGTAGTTGTAATCACTGGAAAGTCCCAGGCATGGGTTTTCTCCCAAGTTCTCCCAGATACTGTCAGGGGCCCTAGAAGTAAATTTTATATTGACGTTTATGGGTTCATTTATTTCTAACAAGAGAATGAAATTAAATGCATATACCTGTCATTTTCTGTGAGGAAAGCATTTGTGTGTTGTGAGTTGCTGTTTAACTGTGGCCTTTCTTTGTAATGGTGACCACTTGGTGCGTAGGTCTCTGCAATGAAATGTGGGCTCTTGCCTATCTCCCCCGAGGCACTTTCGCTTGGAGATGTTGCTTATCATGACTATCATGGTATTTTGGTTGATGAAGAAGAAAAAATTCTGATTCAGAAAAATCTGGGCCCTAAAAGCAAGGTCAGTGGCATCTCATGGCATTTCAGTTATAGAGCCCAGAAGGCTCAGTCTTGGTGCCTTGGTCCTCAGATCTCCCTCACTTTCTCTTAGGTTCTCATTCTCCGGAATCATGGGCTTGTGTCTGTTGGAGAGAGTGTGGAGGAGGCTTTCTATTATATCCATAACCTTGTGGTTGCATGTGAGATCCAGGTAGGCCATTCCATTTAGCTTAGAGTTTATTTAGATGTTTCTGGGGTTCATATGGATTTTCTGTAACTTGACTTGCAAGAATGAAGGTTGGATCAACCCCTTAGCCACGATGAACTCATGATTTGGAACTTATAAAAGATTGCTTGGATTTTTATTTCTAATTTTTCATACATATGCATGCATCACTTATGGAGTATTGGTGTGTGATTTTATGTATGTCATATACATACATGCATACATGCTCTGCTCTGTCTTTACCTCCTACTGTCCTCACTACTCATTACTGACATCTGTCAGGTAATGAGGAAAAATTTTTATTTCCTATGAGTGTCCATATTTTGTCACTGTAAAGAAAAATTGCTGAAAATGGCCTTAAAATAAGCTGTCCCATTATGTTTTATTGCTTTCTTTGGAAAGCTGTGTGTGTTACAGTATCTCTTCGTGGTAATGTTTTCTTGTTTTTGAAAAGGTTCGAACTCTGGCCAGTGCTGGAGGGCCAGACAACTTAGTCCTACTGGATCCTGGGAAGTACAAAGCCAAGTCCCGTTCTCCAGGGACCCCAGCAGAGGAGGGCACTGGATCACCTCCCACATGGCAGATTGGGGAGCAGGAATTTGAAGCTCTTATGCGGATGCTTGATAATCTGGTAAGAATGGTGCTTCCATTTCACAACAGCTTCATTGTTCTAAAGCTCAAATTTTGTTTGTGTAGCAGTTGAAATGGCTGTCTCCATGTGTATTTGAATGTTGTCACACTAAACATCCTGAAGAATTACCAGGTTTTAGTTATTAGGCTAAATCACAATAAAATGTAGACATAAAGATTCTTTCTCCAATTTATCTATTTATTTATTGAGATAATCTCAGAAAGCCAGGCTGTCCTCAGATTTGTTGTGTAGATGTGGATGACCTTGGTACTTCTGATTCTACTCTCTACCTCCCAAGTGCTGGGATTAAAGGGTATGCAGTATCACGGCTGGTTTTCTGTAGTGCTGGGGCTAGAACTCAGGATTCTGCACATGTAAGGTAATTATTGTTGTAGCTGAGCCACGTTCCAAGTTCTGGATTTTTATTATGTATATATCTCTGTGTTTGTGTGGGAGTGTGTTTGTGTGTGTATCTGTCTGTGTGTTTCTGTAATGCCCACAGAGTCCAAAAAGAGGGTGTTAGATCTGGAGTTACAACAGTTACTGGGGTGGGTGCTGGGAACTAAACTTGGGTGCTGCAAGGGCTGTAAGTGCTCTTAACCTCTGAGCAATGTCTCCAGCCCCTGATCCATTTTAAAATATAAGTTTTGTTTGGACTTAGTGGGAACTAAGAATGCAGTTGGCTGCTGGATAACTAGCAGTCAAGTCAGCCATTGCCTGTCATCTTGGAAGCAAACTAGAGAGAGACTTTTTTTTTTTTTTAAGATTTATTTATTTATTATACATGCAGTGTTCTGCCTGCATGTGCCCTTTCAGGCCAGAAGAGGGCACCAGATCTCATTATGGGTGCTTGTGAGCCACCATGTGGTTGCTGGGAATTGAACTCAGGACTTCTGGTAGAGCAGTCAGTGCTTTAACCACTGAGTCATCTCTCCAACCCTGAGAGACACTTTCCAAAGCAGCCAAGTGTTTTATTTTTATTTTATTAATCCTAATCAGTTTCATTCTTTGGGGCCTGATTGTGTAGTTCCATAGATGTTTGCTGCCTGTCTACTTGTGGGGATCCTATGCTGGTTGAAGATCACAGAGTCCAGCATAGATGTTCAGATTGCAGGGCTTCTATAACAGGGAGGATGAGACTATACAGTGATAAAAACAGATGGCAGGATATGGTCTGTGTTTGAGTTCCAGGACAGTCAGGGCTATATAGGCTGACCGTTTCACAAAACAAGAGGAAAATTTTATTTAGAAGTGACCCTCAGGAAGGGGACCCAAGGAATAGATAGAATCATGACAGGGCAAGCTAAGAGGAGGGCAGCAGTGTAGAGGGTGTGACGCAGTTGGAGACATGGCATAGTCTGTTGTCTCTTTTTGAATTTTTAAGAGATGGCTTACTGTGTCTGTTAAACATTCACTTCCCCGGATACAGATTAGAAAATTGTCCTGAGGGTTGAAAACACATAATTAATGGTTATGCAGCCAGGAGGTGGTGGTGCACGCCTTTAATCCCAGCACTCTGGAGGCAGAGGCAGGTGGATCTCTCTGAGTTCAAGACCAGCCTGCTCTACATAGCTAGTTCCAGGACAGCCTCCAAAGCCACAGAGAATCTCTGCCTCTTAAAGGGAGGAAGGGAGGGAAGACAACAATAACTAATAGAGGCCCTATAACAAAGCCATTTCTTTCTTTCTTTCTTTCTTTTTTTTTTTTTGTTTTTGTTTTTGTTTTTTGAGACAGGGTTTCTCTGTGTTGTCATGGCTGCCCTGGAACTCACTCTGTAGACCAGGCTGGCCTTTAATTCACTGAGATCCTCCTGCCTCTGCCTCCTGAGTACTGGGATTAAGGGTGTGCACTACCGTCCAGCCAGATTTTTTTTTTTCTAGTTTCATCTATTTGCCTACAAATTTCATGATGTCATTTTTAAAGAGCTGGGCAATACTGTATTATGTAAATGTACCACATTTTTAATTCATTCTTCTGTTGAGGGACATCTAGGTTGTTTCCAGTTTCTGGCTGTTAGGAAGAGAGAAGCAAATGAACATGATTAAGCAGGTGACTCCGTGGTGGGATGAAGTGTCCTTTGGGTATATGTCCACGGGTGGTATAGCTGGGTCTTGAGGTAGATCAGTTCCCATCTTCTGAGGACCTTCTACTTCATTTCCATGGCTGCACAAGTTCACACTCCCAGCAGCAATGTGTGAGTGTCCCTCTTACTCTACATCCTTGACAGCATGAGCTTGCCTTGTTTTATTGATCTTAGCCATTCTGACAGGTATAAAGTGCAATTGCAAAGTAGTTTTGATTTACATTTCCCTAGTGGATAAGGATGTTGGACATTTCTTTAAGTGTTTCTAAGAATCAAAATCTCTGTTGGTTTTTGTAAAATCCAAAATAAGTTAATACTTTCTAATTCCTAGAAGGAAGAACCACCAGGCACAGTTACAGTCATTTAAGCCAAACCAAAACACAACAGTGTTGTTCCATGGCTGACATCTAGGAATCACTTGTAATCTTCTGGGCTCCAAAGGGCTTAGGCAGCCACACTTTTCCTGCTCTGCCAATTTGCCTCATCTAGGCTTAGGCTGGCTCCACTTCATACCAGCTGCTGTCCTTGGCAGATGACCCATGGTCCTGGCATCTCCAGTGTCCTCAGATCTCCATTATAACTAAGGCTACACCTTAACCAGTGGCCTTTCCTAGACCCACAACAGGAACACTGACTCTGATATGACATGCCAAGCCTCAGCTACTCTTCATGACTCCTTCAACCTCGCATCTTGCTATGCCTTCAAAACCATGATCTTGTGGGTATCTAATACATTGCTAAATTTGGTTGCCAGCTTGAAATGCAGCTTTGGACCACATATTCTGTGCTCAGCCTGAGGAATACTTTCCAGAAGATTTTACCTCAATAATATTGGTTTCTCATTAGTCACAGTTGATTAGCATCCATAGTCAATGTGGTACTTGTGTCTTGTTAATCACAGGTGAGTCTTCAGCCCTAGCTAACCAGCAGTTATAGGTTCTTAATTCAAATATATCTTTGCTGAAGCTTCACAAGCCAGGTCTCCATTGTCTGCATTTTTCTCAGCATTCTTTCAAGCTGCCACAGAACAACCCACTCCAAAACCTCCACAGTCCCCCCCCCCTCCCCCAAAGGCATGGTAAAGGTACATTACAACCTACTATTCTGGTACCAATTGCTATCCTAGTTTGCTTTCTTTTGTTATGATAAAACACTAACCAAAGACAATTAGGGAAGGAAAGGATTTATTTCACCCTGTACAATTTATCATTGTGGAATATCAGGATAGAACAGCAACTCAAGGCAACAACTAAAGCAAAATCCATGAAGGAATGCTCCTTACTGGCTTTCTTCCTCTGGCTTGCTCAACTACTTTTCTTATACAAGGCCCAGCTACCTAGAAATGGAACCTCCCACAATGGGCTGGGCCTTTCTGCATCAATTAACAATTATGAAACAGCTCAGGCATGGCCATGGGTCAGTCTGATTGAAGGTATTCTTCAGTTGAGGTTCTATTATCCGAGCTAACTTTAGGTTTTTGCCAAGTTGACAGATGAAGCTATAACAGGATAAATAAATGAACTCAGAGACTGATTTTGGGATTCAACCTGAAGATCAGGGAAGCAGAGCAGCCAAGCTACCAGAGAGCTCTTTCCTCTAAAAGGGCTGGGGCTTTCTTGTTCTCAACATGGCTGAAGAGTGAATGTTCCTACCCTCAATGAGGCTGGAGAATGAATACTCCCATCTTTAGTGTGGCTGGAGAATGAATGCCTGATACGAGGCCTTGCTCCTGTCTTCTATACCTCTCGGGAGTCCTGGGATTAAAGCTATAATTCTCTTTTAGACTGACTCACTCTTGGGTAGATCTGAAGGGCCTTGGACTCACAGAGATCTGTTTCTCTCTTAATCCCGAGTCTAAGGATTAAAGGTGTGTATCACAATTTTCTAGCTTCTGGCTACTGGGATTAAAGGTGTGTGTGCCTGGCTTCTTTGGCTTGTGGC